>NC_053168.1:125835657-128700612 GCF_016835505.1 Polypterus senegalus
GGTCGCGGGACACTCGGGCGTTATTAATGAAGGAAACCGACAAGAAAACGATGGCTATCTGGCAAGCCGTAAAGAACCGTAAGGCGCTATAAAGCTCAAGGTCAGCCCAGAAGAAGGTTTGTAAAAAGCACATTTCACTCAAATAACAACTCCCGAGCCGACAGGAACGACACGCCGGCGGCAGCCCCACTCCTCCGAAGGGGACGCGCGGGGGCTTTTAGGTATCTGAAGAGCTGCAGTCGGTCCACTAAGAGTAAAAAGATCAGGCGAGCTAAAGAGGCAGTGGAGGAGCTGCCTAGAATAAGAAATGGGACAAAAGGAAAGGCGCTGTAAACCGTGCGGTCAAGAGGAGCGCCGTTAGAGGAAAAGCCAACAACGGAGTTTCACACGAAGCAAGGAGTGCAGTAGACACGGACGGGCACTCGGGGTAGGAGAGGAGAGGAAAGGCGCTGGATTCAGTAAATTTAAGACAAGCGCTGCCGCCAATGAAGCCCTAGATAAGAGGACACGGGTCGCTGTCCGGAACAAAGATCATTAGGGCCAGACGAAGACATTTGAGTGGGCTATCATCCCACGAACTGACAGCTGAAGGGGCCACATACTAGAAACACCGAAGGACTGCATAGAATCAAATAATGATGGAGACGAATGAGCGGTGCACAGAAAACAGTAGACAGGTGCAGAGTGCGAAATATGAAACAGCAGAAAGGCGCTATATACCGGAAAACAGAGACAAGTCAGCAGAGCTGTAGGGCATATAGATAGACGGACACGCACAAAATAACACGATATTATAGTAACGTGCTGCAGACAGTAAAAGGAAGAGCTTTCTAGACAGAGAGCTGAAAGAATAGAGCTGTACATGAAAGGAAATACACAGCAGATACGCAGAAAGACGGGGCAGGAGCAGTGCGTACATTAAAATAACGATAAGCGCATTTCAAAAGACAACGCAATGCATAGATGAAAAGGCGCTATAGATTAAAGAGGAAAGGTGCTGCACAGAGTCAAAAAAAGATTACTATGGCTAGATGCAGACGTTTTAGTAGTGTTTTATATAATCTAGATAGATAGTTGAATGCATAAAATGAAAGGCACTATATACAAGATCACTGAAAACACAGAAGAGTCGAATACGGTCAAAATAAAAAATAAGACAATGCAAAGGCTGGCGCCCTGCCCGGGGTTTGTTTCCTGCCTTGTGCCCTGTGTTGGCTGGGATTGGCTCCGGCAGACCCCCGTGACCCTGTAGTTAGGATATAGCGGGTTGGATAATGGATGGATGGATGGATGGATGGACAATACAAAGGTCCAGATGCAGACATTTCTATAGAGCCATACACAACACAGACAGATGCAGAGATGAAAGGCGCTTTATATGCTAGATAGGAAAGGTGCTGTACAGAGTAAAAGTAGCTATAGCACAATATACAGCAGATAGAAAGACGTGCAGACAATATATCAGTTAATAAAATAAAAGGAATACGCCTCATCGTCGACTTTTCAATTGAGCCGTACCCAACATACTGTGGGTAGACTGGCAGATGTGTAGATGAAAGGCGCTATATACTATAGGAATGGTGTAAAATAAAGCCTAGATGAAGACATTTTGATGGAGTTATATATAATATAGACAGACAAGTGAATGCATGGATAAATGGCGCTATATACTAATAATCACAAAGATAGGTAAAGCGTTGTCTGTACATTAAAATAATGATGTAGAACTGCACACCACACAGGCAGAGGCGAAAGGTGCTGTAAAGTAAAATAAAGATGAGTGCGCCTAGAGGTGAAAATCCCAATTCAGACAGACTGACGCACAGATGAAAGGCGCTATATATTAGGTAAATAGGAGAAAGGCTGTTGATAGTAAAATAACGAGGGCTATGGCTTGCAGGACCCAATGCAGATACGTACTGTAATATAGGCAGACAGATGCCAAGGTGAAAGGCGCTATATACTTGACAGTATGGTGTTCAAAATGAGAATGGATAGCTGCAGACATTGCAGCAGAGCTACATACAGCATGGCCGTTTGGATGTGCAGATGAAAGGCGCTGCATACTACGTAGTTAGAAGAACAGGAAAGGTGCTGTGTAGCTCGAAATAAAGATTTCACGTCTAGATGAAGATGATGAAGACATTTCCATGATGCTCTGCGCTCTAAGGCTGGAGAGATGGATGCTTGACAAGTGCTGCTACTGCACAGACTCGTTTGATAAGAGAGGCTCTCCACAGCGGAGACTGACAGATGGGCACACACACAGAGGAGGGATTTTATACACGCGATAGTTAGAAGGGCACAGCTAAGTAAAGATTAACGCGGCTGGCTGTGGAACTCTCAAGAGAGCCAAATACAATATAGGCGGATAAGTGCACAGATGAAAGGCACTATACTGTATATACGCGATACGCAGGAGAAAGAGATTGCCGGGTTCTGTAAGACAGGGCGGCGTGGAGCAACGGCTCTGGTGCTGAGTTTTAACTTCCATGGTTGAAGGTTAAATGCCCACCCTTGTCTGCGCTTCCTCTATAAAACAGAAAAACAGAAAAGAAAACAACAAGGAGACCACGAATGGAGTCATCATCCAGATATGTAGTGACAATCCATATGGTTTGATCGAGTGGTCTTAGGGGGCCTGCGGAGAACTAGGTGGAGATAAAGGCGCCGTATTATCAGCGTATGGCCAGATGAAGAGATCTCACAAGAGTGCAGACAGACGGGCGGACGGATGGACGTTGCTATCAATAAATGTAGAAGAAGGACAAGTGTTATCTACCATAAAGTACATTGGTCCAATAAAGAGATATTAATGGGACAGATGAAGATATCGAGAGGTCAAAGGTGCCCTGCTAGGACGGAGAGACTTGAGCAAAGCCAGGTAACCTCAGCAATGTCTGAAAGACTCCTTTGGTGTCCTCACTGAAGGCCCCCCGGTTTATGGGGTGCTTCAGCTTTAGGATGTTTGAAATGCGCCCTCCTTCGTGTCGAGGGTCTCCTGACTGTGATGTCCATTTCTTCTCTTCCACAGAGTTCGACGCCGATGCCGCTTACACACAGAAAGCACTAAAGATTTGTCAGAATGGAAAACGTAACATCTCCTGAAGGTAACCAGACGGCAAAAGAGTGGGCAGAGCCGAGCACCGAGTACAAGGTTGCGAGCACCCTGCTGGTCATCATCATCTGTGGGGCGGGCATAGTTGGCAACATAATGGTGGTTTTGGTGGTCCTTACCACCAAGCACATGAGGACGCCTACCAACTGCTACTTGGTGAGTCTAGCGGTTGCCGACCTCATGGTTCTGATCGCGGCGGGCCTGCCGAATATCACCGAGAGTATCTACGGGTCCTGGCTCTACGGCTACGCGGGATGTTTGTGCATCACGTATCTGCAATATCTGGGCATCAACGCCTCTTCTTGCTCAATCACTGCCTTTACAATTGAGCGCTACATAGCCATCTGCCACCCAATCAAAGCCCAGTTCCTCTGCACGATCTCCAGAGCTAAGAAGATCATCGTCGTCGTCTGGACGTTCACCTCCTTCTACTGCGTCATGTGGTTTTATCTGTCGGATACCAAGCAGCTCCAATATGCCAATGTGACGGTCGTGGTGTGTGCATACAAAGTGTCTCGAAATCTTTACCTGCCCATTTATTTCTTGGATTTTGCATTGTTTTATGTGGTGCCGTTGATGGTGGCCACGATACTTTATGGACTCATTGCAAGAATTCTGTTCCTGAATCCGCTTCCCTCCGATCCGAAAGAGAACACAAAAAAGTGGGGGAATGACGGCGGAGCCGAGGCCAAGGCTTCAAAGCCTAAGTCATCGAGCAGGTGCTCAAGTAACACGGCGCTGTCGAGGAGACAGGTAAGAGTCGCCAGGGCAAAGGGGGCCGAGTCCACACGTGCAAATGCCATGACTGCTGTCTGCGTGGGCCTATACTGCAATGTCAATTCACGAGGGTCTCACGTTACCACCGTGGATCTTCATCACCCAATTTAAAATATGTTAAAAAACAAACGTTAGACTGAAGTTACTGGTTACGTGAGATGAAGACTGGACTCCTTCATGTGTGTCTCTTCGGAGGGTCCTTGGGTACCGCTGGTCTGACTTTGTGTTGCTCACGGAGTCCCGAATGAGGCACATGACCTGCATTGTGAGGGAGCGTCAGTTATGGCACTACGGCCATGTGGCGCCATTACCCAAAGGGTGATCCAGCTCATAAGAGGGGACTCAAGGGGCTGGACCAGGCCAAGGGGTCGCCTACGTAACATCTGGCTGCGGCAGATAGGGCGTCATTTCAGAGGGTGGGACTGGGCCGCGTGTCTGCCTGGGGGTTTGCCAACTGGGATCCTGAGCTGTTTTTTTCATGTGGTGGGTGCAGCGACTTGCTGTACCAGTGCCTGCTCCCCAACCTGACCTGACCTGGTCCTTTGAGATTTGCTAACATTAGATAGGAGGGCAGTGGTGGTCCCCTTGGAGCTTTGAGGTTGCAGACAGAAAGCAGTGTCATTTGTTTTTCGAAATGTCACCTGACAAGTGTCCCCATTGCCTGAAAAACATAATCTTGGAATCGAGTGATTTTGACAAACTGGTCTCCAGAGCAGCGTTTATGCGGCACCGCTATAAGCACATAATAGCACTTTCACCAGATACGGGGTGGGGTGACCCTGGCATACCATAACCTCAGGCCTTTTGTGAGTGTTGGGCCTTTCAGTCTCATTTCTTTTTGAAGTTGTGGGCTCCAAATGGTAATGCGACACTCAATACGTGTGGGCTGGCTGGTGAAGTTCTCTACACTTTGGTCCTTTCCGTCCATATCCGCCTGCCTTGCTGTACAGCGGGTCACAAACTGTGGAGGTGTTAGCTGTGTGCTATTAAACAGAATCAAAATAATAAGCCGGCAATTCACGGCTGCTGCTTTTTCCTATTTGCTTTAAGAAAATGTTCTCACCACCTAAACTAAACACATTAATGAAGACGGCAGAACAACTGTGGGCTGCTATTCACAAAAACTGGAAACTTAATGGCGGAATAAAACAGTCAACAAGTCTTACCTGACATTTTGCCTTTGGTGGTCTGTGTTGCTTTGTTTGTCAGACTCATTTATCCAGACGTGGCAGCTGCTTAATGTTCCTTAACTGAATGATGGAGTGTCTGGAGAGACTTAATTAACAGAGCCGCTGATGAGGGCTACTTAAAAACTCCGATTGTCACTCGCCCCCTACCTTCTGTTTCCTGGGACCGGATCAGGGATGTGGGGAATTCTCTGGGGTGCCAGCCCTGGCCCTCCCGTTAGCCAGCTAAACAAACGTGTGGCGCTCGGATGGCGGGGCTCTTCTTGCACTCAGTGCTGGTGATGCGGGTGCCTTTTTTGACCTTCTTGTTTTTTGTTATTTTTGGGAATTACCCGATGCCTGTTTTTGGATGTGCATTTGTTAAGCACACCTTTTATCGTGTGATCTTTTGGACCGTGGCTGCGATCTTCGGTTGGCTTGTCTCAATCCGCGCTCAGATAATGCCGTGTGACGTCTGCCAAGCTTGACGAGGTGTCACTTTTACTCACTGTGAGCGGAGGTCTGCGAATTGCTTACCTGCTGTGGCTCTCACACCCTTCTGCTCCCAGGGTGGGAGTCCAATAAACGGCGTCCATATCCAAGGAAGTCAGCAGGCATGCAGATGACCCACAAATTGCCCACACCTGCCTCAGAGAAGTAGTGACAAAAAATAACAATGCAGGACCCCTTCAAGGCCCTGCCATTCAGTGAACTTTAGATCCCCACACAAGGATCTGACATGGAGACTTCAAATGGCCCGTTAGATCAGTTGTGGCCCCTTGTCACCGCTCTACACTACTTGGATAACTGAGCGAATTCTAGGGCTTGTGATACATGCCAACCAGCTTTGACTCCCACCCCAGGGGGATGTGTGGATTTATCAGACCAAAATCCCACCAGGGTCCCTGTGCCAGGCCAGCTTTATTGACACTAAATAACCTCAGGCCAATCATGGCGGTGACGACTCCTTTGATTATCAGATTTCTTAGGATGCGAAATTAGAATGGCGAGATGAGAGAGAATGAAAGTCAGTGGCGTCACTAGGGTTGGTGTCACCCAGGCCGGGTTAAGATCCCCCCACAGGCCCCTGGGTGACATGATGAACAGAGCGCTTCACTGCACACGTAAATGAAACTTGTCGTAAAGAAGTGCTAGCATGTCAACACCAGTAAGTGGACTTAGCGATTGGATTCGCCTGAGCGCCAAATGAAAGTGCTGCTCGTCGTGATGGTGGCCATTACATCGAGTCATATTTGATTTCGTCTTTAGCCACAGCAACTGAAACCGAGAAGGTGCCGACGCCATGGGAGACACAGGGTGTTCAGTGTTTCAGTGAGGCCATGAATCATTTAGCGATTGTTCAAATGACATCACTTGCATTTTAAAGCCACCGGGAGTGACATTCTCTCCTTTTCACTCCTCTTTTATGATTTCATGGCTTTTGGGTAGCAGCCATGGCACACGTCATGAATGATGGCACCCTCAAATCTGTAAGCAGGCTGTTAAGACCAAATGACAGGAAAGAATCAAATGTAGAGAGAAGGGAAATGTTTAATAAAAATGAAGAAATTGTAAACCAGGCTTCCATGACTCTGCAGCACCCAAACCTGAGTCCCCGCCAGTCGTGAACTAAACTTCCTGAGAACCAGAGTCTCAAAACTGACACAAGGTGCCCTCTAAAGGGGGAAAACCATCAAACCCCAGCTAGTCACAAAAGGGCAAAACTAAAATCTTTATAAATAAAAAGATTGACTTTTTAGAAGCTCGATTAAATGAAAATAAGCTCCGAAGAGTTCAAAGGCAGAGGGAGTTCTGTGAAACAGTGAGACAATCCAGAGCAGACAAGTCTCAATACACAATTCTGAACAAGGGCAAGGGTTCAAAATCTGGTACAAGTAAAAAACACCAGGAGCACATTCAATGAACCGCAAGGGACTGCTTGTTTTTCAGCCTTTATAGGCTCAGGACAGCCCCTTGACGGTGATAGGCAGACCACCCAACTTCTTTGAGAGCCACACACAAGACAGATGGAACAGAAAGACACATCGACACATTGAAACTAAATGATTCAAAGAAATGAACACAAACAGAAGAATCAAAAGTGAACACAAATGTCCCAACTCACCATGGCTGAAGGATAACCCCACCCCTAGCCCCTCCTATCAGTGTCTGTTGCTAAGCACCATTATCCAACCTGCTATATCCTATCTACAGGGTCACGGGGGGTCTGCTGGAGCCAATTAGTCAGTTGGAAATCCTGTGGTGGGAAGGCCAAGGGAAGTAAAAGAGGGGGCTTCAAGATGGCGCTGTACTCTAGCATTGTGACTCTGTCCTCATGAAAGCCTCTGCCCCATCACAATTAATTCAAGTTGATTGGCACGGCCAACCCTGAAGTGTTAAGAGACATCTGTAGCCTGTGGCGGACATGGCTTTCATCTGCAGGGGTGACGCTGTTGCAGTACTGTGACAAGTTCACTGCCATTTTAATTTATACAGAATTATATCCCACTTCTGACACCATTACTGTCTCGATTTTTTACACAGTTTATCACTACGAGGTGTCCATACATGTTTTGTTGTTAACAGCATAAATTGAATTCAATATTTTATTAAAGTTCATACCACCAGCTTGGTGCTTAATTGTTATTAGTATTTGGTACCATTTTGTTGTGGTAACCTCCCGTGTTGCTGCCCTGTGCCTGAGTGACCTTGCATATCATTTTGTTTTTTTAATTTAACTCCAGGGGGCCCTGTGATGGACTAGCACTCAGTCAAGGGTTGCTGGGGTAGGTACTGTGCTCGCTCCCACAACCCTGAAGTGGACTAAGTGGATTTAAGAATATCACATGTTACGGCTTTGCTGGTTTAATCCAATTCATTACCAGACACGTTCATTTGTGCATCCTGATTGCTAAAAAATTTTTTCATCATCTTACAAAATGCAGATGGGAATATTTTGCATCTGAACTTCATGTACTTCATTCGTGTCTTTTACTTAACTAGCAATAGAAAACCCTTAATGAAATGCCTACCTTACTTTTATGATCTTTGGAAGTTAAGTTCATCGAGCCAATACTAACCTTTATTTTACAGCATTCCTATAGTATATAGCGCCTTTCATCTACACATCTGCCAGTCTACTCACAGTATTTTGGGTACGGCTATATTGAAAAGTCGATGATGAGGCGTATTCATTGTTTTTTTTTTATTAACTGATATATTGTCTGCACGTCTTTCTATCTGCTGTATATTGTGCTATAGCTACTTTTACTCTGTACAGCACCTTTCCTATCTAGCATATAAAGTGCCTTTCATCTCTGCATCTGTCTGTGTTGTGTTCATGGAACTTCTAGTTAATTAGATAGATAGATAGATAGATAGATAGATAGATAGATAGATAGATAGATAGATAGATAGATAGATAGATAGATAGATAGCGTAGTTGGCAGGATTAGATAGATAGATAGATAGATAGATAGATAGATAGATAGATAGATAGATAGATAGATAGATAGAAAGGCACTATATAATGATAGATAGATAGATAGATAGATAGATAGATAGATAGATAGATAGATAGATAGATGAAAGGCACTATATAATAGATAGATAGATAGATAGATAGATAGATAGATAGATAGATAGATAGATAGATAGATAGATAGATAGATAGATAGATAGATAGATACTTTATTAATCCCAAGGGGAAATTCACATTTTTTTATTTAAGGAATACGGGATTTTGATACATATAAAACCTGGATTTGCAAGTCTCTTCAGTTGTATCTTATTTTGTTTAAATATTCATAATTTATTAACATTTTATCATGACAGACATCATAATTGTAGGCTGTTATTTTGACTGTCTCTATGGAAATCATTCCCAGAATTCCTCAGAGTGTGCTCATTTGTGATGTCATCCGGGTGACGGGTTAAAGGTCATCCTGGAAATTTCCAAAGTGTCTGAGCTCGATGAATTGCTCTAAGATCACAACTGTAAAACTTTATTTGTATTAACTTTCTGGATAACAAATCGTTTGCTGTCGACTTTTGATTACGTCATTGGCTTTAATGAAAGATCCATTTGACTTCGGCCTGGTCCTTGACTACGCATTTCCCGGTCATTTCTCATTTTTTTCTATTACTGTCCCTGGTGAGTAGGTATAAAAACAAACTGACGTTTCTGTGAATCAGTTGAGACTCTTCTAGTTAAGTCTGATTAGCTTAGAACAGTCCTTCTATATAATTTGATACTATCTGTACGTATGGTGTTCGCGTCAATACCTCGACTCAATACAAGATAGAACCATGCAATGGGACTCTGCCTCTGTATTTCTGGCACTGCAGCGAGTGGCAGCCATTCTAGCAGCTCTGTAATTTCCCTTTGGGATTAATAAAGTATCTATCTATCTATCTATCTATCTATCTATCTATCTATCTATCTATCTATCTATCTATCTATCTATCTAATCCTGCCAACTACACTAAAACATCTATCAATCTTACAGTGCCTTTCACATCTATTGATTTAACTATTATATAGTGCCTTTCACATCTATTTATCTATTAAAAAGTGACTCACATCTATCTATCTATCTATCTATCTATCTATCTATCTATCTATCTATCTATCTATCTATCTATCTATCTATCTAGTCAGAACATAAAGTGGCAAACGCGGACGTGGTATTGCATGATTGGCTAGGAATGTTCGAATGCTTCAGTGACGCCGCTGGATGGCTGAGTATAGTAAGTCGGTGTTGGTTCGAGCAGATAACAGTAAATTCGGTTGGTTTTTGGAACGTTGGTTTGGTGGGGTGTACTTTCTAGGACTAACATCGTCAACTGACTTAAACCCTTCGACAGCTCCGGAACTGTAAGTAATTTAGAACGTATCGCCATTTGCTTGGTACGTCGAAATCTATCTTTGGGCAGTTCGGTTTTGGTGTCCGTCCTTCTGACATCTATTGGCAAGCTGAGTAATGATGGCTGGGTATTAAAAACGGGTCATTGTTTAAATTTTAGCCGATCTCAGATCTAAAATGACCACGTCAACATAATTATTACTCCCAACTCTGATTAGAGTCATAAAATACGGTTTGTTTTGAAAATTTGTTTGCCAGAAAAAATCAAATGAGGCGCACCAAAGAGCTGAGTTCACATCTCGCAGCCCCGTTTAAACAGGAAGCTCTTCATTGCATCGGCCATAAAGGTCTATTTGAAGCACAAATCAGTGCCATGATAACAAAATGATTTCAAGCACTTAAAAAAACAAATAATTCTTTGCAGAGAAAGTTTGAATGTCACAAACGTAGAATTTGTAGCCCGATTTGATCGGCTCCAAGTCGCTAGTAACAAATAAAGTAACAACGTTACTTTAAATGACAGCGGGAGCGGGGAAGGCCAGAGGATAACCTATAGAGAATCCCGACAGATAAGGTATATTTTTTTTCTTTAAAGAAACGTGTCATTTATTTGTAAAGAAGCTCAGTGTGGTGCTGAGGTGTCACCCATGGCATGGCTGCACTTGGGTCCCAATCTTGGTGTTGGGTGCAGCAACAAGCTGAAATGAGCGCATGCCTCTGACTGCCCCCTCTCTCTTCATTGAAAGTAGTAACCTACAAACAACGTGAAATAAATAAAAGGCTACAAGTAGTAAGTGTTTTAACATCAAATTCAATGACAGACCTGTGGATGTACTGTAGATGCTGAGGCCAACGATGAAGAAGTGGAGGGCATCAATGGAGCCGAATGGCCGGGGAGTTTGGGTGGCTTAAGTTTGTCTGACTGCCTGTCTGAAGTCTTTATATATATCATTGCTTTAAGACCGAGAAAGTGACAGAGAATTTATAAATAAAGGTCCAGAAGAAGAGACAAAAGACTCATAACTGAAAGTCGGTGACGTGCAATCATCAAGCCAAAATGAAAACACCCAAACACCTCAGTCAGAAAATACATCAGACAGAAGTCACAACCAAGCATTAACTAGTTAAACACAAGCTATACTTTTGTTAGTTTCTTTCGATAAACTTGTACTCAAAATGGCCGTCGAGATGACCTTTTACTTTTTCACCAGCTGCCCAAGTCCTAAACCCTTGCAACAGAGACCGGCATCATGACATTGGGTTCCACAAAATGGTCGACTCCCAAAGAAAAACAAAATGGCGGCATGGAAAAAGTTAATAAAATTGTGTTAAACCTCAAAAGTATTCTTGAGTATGACAGCCCCAGAAAAGACATAAGCCATTGTCACACACGTGTGATTGGGAGGCAGCTAAAGGGCCTGAATAATAGTATCAGTACCACGCCATGCCAGGGGGTGGCACGCTGCACTGACTTCTCTCTCAACCCTCTGCAGTCGGTCCATGGGAAATCCCGCTAGGTCCTGGCGCGAGTGATGTTGTCACTTTCGGTACCAGTTCAGATGACATCACTTCCTGTCCCAGCCTTTAGATCCACCATATTCTTACTCTCAAATCAGTTCTGTTCTGGACTCAAACCTGAATACAACTCCTCTAAACCACCCTCTTGCAGCCAGGGCACAATCTACAGGTGGCTGCCCCAAAACTTTTTAATGTCTTCTTGTGGCCTCGCCCAGATCTGGTCAGGAGAAGACATAAAATAATGAAAGTTTGAAATTCTAAAGACCAAATGGTTTGAGATTGCAGTTGTTATTTATATTTGATGTCTACTTGATGTCCATCTTCATAGGCGGTTTTAGACGGAGGCCAACAGGGGCCAGTGCCCTTGTAGAACTGGCCCTGGCCCCTGTGCTGAAGAGATACAATTTAAATTAATTACTTACGGTGATGTTCTGTGCCCCCATGAAAAAACACTGGCCCCACCCTGGTCCCCCAGGTAAATCTGGTCTGGAACCGCCACTGTCCATCTTCACTGTCACTTCTTTTTATCATTCTTGCCTGAGGTCACCAACGGGACAGCATTTCATTTTTCCCTCAAATATTTAGGGCAGAATCTTCCCAGCCTTCGCTCCTATGAACTTCACCTAATGATTTTGAATTTTCGGAGGTTTGGTCCGTCCAGGCAGCATTAGGGACGCCTATGCGTTGCTGAGTGTTGTATGTTCAGGTAGTCTTAGCTTGTCACTCATTTTTAATATTTAGTATTAGTATTTTTAGTATTAATATCCTAATTGTTTGATTACATTTTACCAGTGCAGGTCACTGTAATTCATTGTTTCAATTTTGAGGTCCTAAACAGGCACCAAGTCCAATTTTACTCGAATGAGTGGCTTGTCACTGGAGTGGGTTGGCTAACGGTCTAGCAGCACATGTGCCAGTTATAATGTCTGAATTTCATGTGAATGCTTTCAGCCAGGGGACGGCGTATTTGAAACAATTAACAAGCCCCTCACTGATCAAGGTGCCAGATGTTGCATGCTGATTTGCCCACACAAGTAAGAATTTCACTGGACTTTGTCCACATGACCCAATGCACCTTTTTCCACGAGTGACCCCTTTTTGTTTTTCATTTCCTGGCAGGTGACGAAGATGTTGGCTGTGGTGGTGATCCTGTTTGCTCTCTTATGGATGCCATATCGAACGCTGGTGGTGGTCAATTCATTTCTGTCCTCCGAGTATTCAGACACTTGGTTCATCCTGTTCTGCCGCATGTGCATATACCTGAATAGTGCCATCAACCCGGTCATTTACAACGCCATGTCTCAGAAGTTCAGGGCGGCCTTCAAAAAGCTCTGCAAATGTAAGAAGAAGCACTCGGAAAGGCCGGCCAACTACAGCGTGGCTCTTAACTACAGCGTCATCAAAGACACCTCCAATGGAGAAAGTCCCGACCACTTCACCACGGAGCTCGAGGACATCAGTGTCACCAAGCACTTTCTTCCTCACAAGAAGCTGTCCTTTGACGAGTCGAGCTCGGCCGACAAGGTGACGTTCAGCAATGTGTGACTTGCAACGGTGACTTGGGGTCAGTGATTTGTGTGATGTTGAGCGTTAAATAAAATTCCGTGTAGAGTTCATGTTACTTACCTAGGCACTGCTGACGTAGTGTAGACCCGAGCCCACGGTGTCTTTGCACAGCTTTGTGATTTAGTAAATGTTCGTGGTGGAATTTACATGTTTGACCAAACTTGGAGCTTTTCTGATGCCTTGTCTCTCTTCTTCTGTGTTTGGAAGACATGAAGGACGGTGAGAGAATCCCTGCTTCCAATGGGCCAGCAGCTTCATCCTCGGACTGCAACCTTAGGTGGGGAACAAACATGCCATACGTGTCCAGCTGGCAGGTTTAGAAAGGTCTGGAAAGGTCATTCTGCTGACACAATGGTGACAAAGGAACCACAACAGCGAAAATCAATCTTAACGCAAAGAAGAATTTTAGATTTAGTTTGAGTTGAAAAAAAAATTCAGCACAACCACTGCCTCGCAGTTAGGAGACCCGTCTGGGTTGGCTTCCCGGGTCCTCCCTGCGTGGAGTTTGCATGTTCTCCGTGTGTCTGGGTGGGTTTCCTCCGGGTACTCTGGTTTCCTCCCACAGTCCAAAGACATGCAGGTCAGGTGCATTGGTGATCCTAAATTGTCCCCAGTGTGTGTGTGTGTGTGCCCTGCGGTGGACTGGCACCCTGCCCAGGGTTTGTTTCCTGGCTAGCAGCAGACCCCCATGACCCTGTAGTTAGGATATGGCGGGTTGGATAATGGATGGATGGATGGACAATCCACCATCAGGCTCTTCTAGGAGATCTACAAGAAAAGTCCATGGAGATAAACGCAGCAGCTAGTCTGGGGAGGAGAAGCAGTCCTGCATTTGAGAGAGCCAGGAGATGAAATGATGAAATCAGGAACTTGAAACGGGCGACGGTCAGGGAGGCCAACGAACCAGAAAATCAAAGTCAGCGCCATGCGGGAGTCTTCAGACCCTTCACCTCTTTACACTTTTTCTTCTGTTGCCTCCTTGTCCTAAAATCGATTTTTCCTCATCATGTGACACTCAGTGCCTGAGAATGACAATCATAAAACAGGACTTTAGGAAGTTTGCATATTTTTGAAAAATAAAAAGCAGAACAGTCAACTTGACACAAGTATTCTGACCTTTTACCCCGTACATCACTGAAGCCCCTTCGACAGCCATTACAGTGTGGAGTCTTCTTGGGTTTGACGTGCCAAGCTTCACACCCCTGGATTTGGGGATTTTCTGCTGCTCATCTCTATCAGGTTGGATGGGGACCACCGGTGGGCGGCTGTTTGATGTTTGATTGAGTTTGAGTCTGGACTCTGGCCGAGGCCCGCTTTCATTGAGGATATCTCCGTGCTTTGCTCCATTCACCTTTCCTTCAACCCTGACTGGTCTCCCAGTCTCTGATGCTACGCCTTTATAATGGTCTCCTCTAGATGTGACCCTTAGAATTGACACCAGACAGTTTAATCATGGCTTCATCAGACCAGAGAGTCTCGTTTCTCAAAGTCTGAGAGTCCTTTAGGTGCCTTTCAGCAAACTCCCAGTGGGGCTTTTAGGTCTTGGCTGGCCAACCTTAGTGAAAACGCAGATCAGTGGGGTGCTGCAGTAGCGGCTGTCCTTCTGGAAGTTTCTCCCATCCCCACACAGGTTCTCTGGAGCTCAGCCAGGGTTCTTGGTCACCTGTCTTACCAAATCCCCCTCTCCCAGAAAAGCTCAGTGTGGCCAGGCAGGCAGCTCTTGAAAGAGTTCAGGTTGTTCCAAAGTTCCTCCATTTCAGAAGTATGGAGGCCACTGTGCTAATGGGAATCTCCCACACTTGACACAATCCTGTCTGTTAGCTCTGCAGGCAGTTCCTTCAACCTCGGGGCTTGTTTGTAAGTCACCTGTGGGACCCTCGACAGACAGCTGTGAACCTCTCAATCAAGTCCAGTCAACTGAATAAACCACAGGTGGGCTGCAAACTGGCTGTAGCAACACCTCAGCCATGGGCCACAGAATGGGACCTTCCTGAGCATTTCAAATTTCAGGTGTCCTAGCAGAAGCATCTGAACATTTCTCTCCATGGGACATTTCAATTTCTTTTATTTTAATGAATTTCCACAAGTTCTTAAAATCCTGTTTTCGCTTTGTCACTCTGGGGCAGGTAGTGTCACTCGATGGGGACAGAAATAAATTGAAACGAATTTAACACAAGGCTTGGAAGACAAGGCGCTATAAACGGAGACATTGAAGCGCTGCATCAGCGTGCACCTGCAAAAGGAAAAAAAGGACGTTGGGAAAGATGAAAAGGAGATTACGAAGATTAAAGACAGATTTCAATCTGCGGCTGATGCTTACGCGTACAACTTCCTCCAAAAATAAAAGTCTGAATAGCTGAAACTGTGAGGCGTGATATGATTAATGAGACTGTGCAGCCAAAGCGTTGAGTCTGTCACCTTCGGCTCTATTTTAATAACCCTTACCTGCTCTTGTTTTCTCTTATTTAAATGTTCTGCTGCCAAATTCCCAAAGAAACCAACACTAAGCCAGCCAATTAAATTATTTACTGAATTTCATAAAGTCATAGAATGGTGGCACCCTGAGCTCAGCCAAACTTCTCTTGGAAAGCTTTTTGCTGATTGCTAGTGTGTCTGAGTGTATGTGTGTACAGTATTTACAGTATATATATATATATACATATAGTATATATGCACTATATACTATCATTTTTTACAATCCATATATAAATATTGTTCTGCATGTGATGGGCTGGCATTCCATCCTGGGTTGGTTGTTGCTTTAAACCCAATGGTGCCAAGATAAGCCCTGCTAAGAGCCCCAGCTTATGGAGGAATGTTTGTGACAAAATGAAATATAGAAATAAATACAAAAAATAACCAGATGTATGGTGAAATGGGACTATAAATAAACAAATTAAAAACTCAGTGGCATTTAAGCAATGTAACGCTTCACAAAGTGTGTGTTTCCTGCTGCTAATTTCTTGCTTTGATTATTTCTTCATTTATTCTTTTCTGTGACTCCGCCCACAACCTGACGGACACCCTTCATTTCCAGGCATCAAAGTTGAGAGGGCGGGCTCTAGCTAGTACTGTGTCTTGATTGGTGAGTCGTCGCTACAGTCATGAAGGGGCTGTTGGCACAACTGCAGCTCTGCCCTCAAAGCACATTGTTAGGAATCGGACTATTTCATCTTTTTGGTTTTTTTTGCACGCCTTTTGTTTTTTGTCAAGTCAACGAATGTGTTTTTGATGTTATTTTCTTGAAACAAATCTTAAGTTTGCTTTTGTGAATTGTGCTGCATTTGTCATACGTGGAGCTGGCAAGTCCCGATCGTGTCATTTGCTACTTAAGCAGGAAAGTAAACAGAGACCCCCCACGCGAGCTGCTGTTTGGCTGGGGTTGTATAGCTCTGCTGTCTGTGTCGAAGGAGAAGAAGAAGAATACAACACAATACGATGCTACTTCTTCTTTTTTGATATATGGCGCCCTTCACCGGTGCAGACGCAGACGCAGATCGCTGTGAAGACTTCTCAGTTAAAATACAAGCACAGACGATACTAACAGCTAAATACAGAACTGGAACAGACAGAAACGCAGCACGGTTTAAAGACACAGGGAACAAGGCAGAAACCGATTAAACAAAAATCCAGTCAGAAAACATGAACCAAAGAGCAAGAAACTCGCAAAGAAGATTTTTATGGCGACGATAAGCAGCGATATTTCTTCTTCTTGAAACTGCACAAAGCATCCAATGAGCCCAACGTAAGAACAGCAGCGCAGCTCAAGCTCACATCGGTTAGTCCGTCGCTGTCTGTGCTGCTATCGTTAACTTTACCTTCTCAGAATTCAGTCTTATGGTTTGAGGTGGTTCATTTAACGGAAATTCTTTTCATAAACCGCTGGAGCCTGTAAAATAGCACTGTACTTATTGCTCACGGCGCCATTTTGGATTGATGTCATAATCTGAACTTGACAAATCAGGCCCAAGTATGTGAGTAGTAATTCCTAGTTTGGAGTCAGAGGCCAGAAATGAGGAGTTTTGAGTTTTAGTTGAATGCAGCGTTATTCCACGCCATTTTGTTTCTTGTTGTTAGGACAGTGATCCGCGTTGCAATTCCCTGACTTCTTTTCCGGCTTACGATTTTGATTTTTGTTTGATGTTTCTGTCTCATTGATCTTTTTTCGTTTTTTGACCTCACTTTGTCTTCTGTCCCCTTTCATTTCATTTTTTTCACCTACTTCTGCTGAGTCAGATCACTTTTTGACTGCCCCTGGTGTTATCGCCCGGTTGTTCCTTGCTAGTTCACAGTATTGTAATGCGCATGCCCATAGGCGATGTTCCTCGACCCTTCTGGAGTCATCACCCACTTTTTCTCATGTTAAATGTCTTTGCGACCTGCCGGGAGGGTCCTAATTGACGAATCGAACGACCTGTCCTGACTCTCTACCGTTATTAACAAGAGCATCTCGTGACCCACCGGTGGCACCCGGCACACTAAGAAACGCGACACTGCGATCTGAGAGTGTGTGCCCGTGGCATGAAGCTGCCACTTTAATTCAAGAAGCCTGAGATTGTGTGCCGCCTACCTGCGAATGGAGCCCTCGATGAGTCACATGCACTCTATTGACAATTCACCAATCAAAACACAGCACTCACTAGAAAGCTTTGACAGGTTCAAAGTCACGGGTTTCATTTCAAGGCGTATTTTATGTTGCATGAGGTGCCTCAGAAAAGGATACATGAAGAAATAATGAAATAAATACATAAAGAAATAAGCAACTTTGTCAAGCATTGAATCATTTAGCATTAAACAGCATTGTGCTTTTTCACAAAATAGGTACTGATTTGCATATTTGTTTAATTTTGTCCAAAATATTCCTCTGTACAAGTTGGGTAAAGTAGCTGTCAAGATGTTACGTGAAATGTTGCGGTCGGTTTGATCAAAACTGCCATTTCCACGACTTCCTTCTTTTTGTTTGATTTCTCCTTGAACTCAATGGCAGCCCTCGAGGGCTCTTCACTTCACTTCTCTTCACTTCACCGCACTCCTGTGAAAGCTGCTTGAAGTATTCATTGGAAAAAATGTTAAATGTTCTAATCTTGAGATATTGTGAAAATAAAAGGCTTTTGTGCGCTGGTCCTGGGCTTTCATCTTTTTCATTGCTGGGGCAGTTTTCCTTTAATAAAAAATAATTAAGTCAGAAATGGAAAGATCAGCAGAAAGCCTTGCGTGTTTTTATCATTTCAGCCCTCCTTTGTGCAGCCTGTCCTGATATCAAATAAAAAACCAACAAGAATAAAAAATGAACTTGTGCAGAGCAGTAAGTGAGCCTGCCTAACCCACAGTCCAGGCCGTTTTGTAGAGTGGTGTCCTTTTGAAGCTGCCTCAGGCCTTGACATTTCATAGCTAACAGCACTAAAACTAATAATAAAGCATATTGGTCCTTAATCGAAATTCTCAACAAAACAAGTCGCGTGAAGTCGCCTCAAAAAGAAGTGAAATACACCGGCAGACCAGACCTCGTTCAGTCTGTGAGTCCCTCACACTTCAGGCACGCAGACACTCCAACTGCTGCTTGTGTTTCCCTTTCCTCTGTTTAGACCACCGCTTCCCAACCTGTGGGGTGGAATCAGAGATGTCCAAAACGGGTCACGTGTTGTCACTTTGTCATTATGGGTTGTTGAGTGTGGATTGGTGTATCCACTTACGATGAAGTCAATAAAGTGTGCTGAGAAGGAAGGGCACTGCAGTGTGAATAAACACCAGCGCGCTCATCTCTGGGGGTCTTTAATTTGTAATAAGCGTCAATATTCATGCTCTCCAATTGGACCCATCCCAGGTTTGACAGTTCCACAAGCTGCCTGCGTTAGTGCCAATTCTGCAGCTCTGAACAAGCAGCTTTTGTTGTTTAGCCCACAAACCAGTCACTCAAACGCAAAATTCAAAATGTGCCAAATTAAAACAATGAGTGGAGAAACTGGAATACAAGCGGACAGCAGGTCTCCAGGGAGAGCAAACTCAGGGTCCGCTCCTCCTGCTGGTCGCGTAGCTGCTAACAGATTTAGAAAGAGCTGTGGGCTGACTGGAGGCGGCTGTTTTGGCAGTCGATTTGTTCTGAAAGCCTCGGCAACATAACATGAAGGCAGTCGAGACAAATGTTAACGGGTAACTAAATGTGGTGAAGGAGGAGAGGAGGACGATAAGCCTTGGCTCAAAGGTGGCATCAGAGGGTGAGCGACTGAAACGTCGAGTCAGCCTTTGAAAAGGGTTTGTGTGGCAGCCACCAAGTTTCAATTCATTTATTTGCCTCTTCACAGGCATCATAAACTCACCCAACTGCTATTCCGCGGTCCTCTTCACGTCGATCTGTAGCTTCTTGGGCTTTGCACCTTTTGGATTTTTTGACAAATCTTTAATGTAATTTACTCCTGGGCCTACTACACTGGATAGAGAGCACTGGTGGGCAGGTGTAGTGAGATTACAGGTCTGGCTGAATGAAGTACTGCAGGTCCACAAGAAGAAATGTTCATCCCCACTTAACCAAAAGAGAATAACATACAAAACACGAGCTCTGCGGTGCACGAAAGGAACGGAAAGAAGCTTCCAGAAATGAGGAGCAGCCATTGTTAGGCTCATTCAGTCACTTAGATAGGAGCTGCGGTGTGCCCGTCTCGCACCTTCCAGTGGCCAAGGGATGTATAGCCGGGGGGGCGGAGTCAAATGCCCTCACTGGGGGTCTTCTCAGTACAGTGGAGGGCACCAAAGAGGATCTGGTTAATCGTCATGAGGTGGTAGTACTGTATGTACCTCAGATGAGCCCAGGGTCTGATCCAGTGGGTTAGACTAAAATCATACGGATTACATAATTAACTTTGGTTTTCAAGATTCAGGGGGTCCGCTGGTTTAAGTAGGGATCCTGAGACTGGCAGAGGCCAGAAAGCAGTTGTGAAGGGAGCACCAGTACATCAGACATCCACTCCAGTTTAAAGTCACCAATATACAGGCCTGTGTGAAGTGGCAGGAGACGTGGAGACCCTGAAGAAACAACCACAAGAGAACTTTGAGCCTCCATGTAGACAGGAGCCTGTCATAGGGGTCCAAACCACACACACAGAATCCTAAGCCCTGGTCAGCTTGGCCTCTTACCACATAATTCCTAACTATTTAGATTTGTCAGGAAAGAAGTGGAAGTGCAGGGAGAAGGAGCCGTCTGGGAAGTCCAGGATGGTGACGATGGCGATGTAGAAAGACGATGAATTCTTCCAAATCCCACCACACACACCAGCAGATGTGATCTGAAATGACAAGAATAATGATGACTAAAGGATTATTTAGCTAGAGAGAATGTCTCAGATCTGTCAGAAAAGTTCCATCCAGCGACTTCACGGGAGCCGAGGAGACAAAAGCAATTAAATCTAAGAAAGTCGGCAGGGCCGACAATATTAATCTTCAAATTGTGGAAGAATTAAACTCAAACACCTCCTGCCACTCTTCATAGATTCCACACAAGAGTAATGCCGGGTTAGCGGTAGATCAATAAGAAAAGGGCAGTCAGAGGCCACTTAATTCATATTTATTAAATGCGGGTGCAAAAAAGGAATCCGTAAAATCCAGAGATGAAGTGCCAATCGGGCCCTCGCTACTTTCAATCTGATTTTCAGACTCCTTCTCTTCAATGAACATTTCATTTTTTTTCTCTACTGCTTAGTCTATTGCTTCGTTTTTGGCAAAGTGACTAAGGGATTGTTAAAGGCGCTAAATAAATGTTATTTAATTCTTAGAAAAAAGAAGAAGAAGAAAAACCTGTGCAGTGTGGGCACAGCAATAAAACAGGAAAGTCATCTTTGCAACGCCCTCGCCACTTGCAGGTCTTAACTGATGCGGAGCTGTGCCGACTGCCAAGTGCAAGAAGCCGTCCTGCAGCAGCAGCAGCCGCAGCCGAGGCTCAATTCAATCAGCATGCAGATGAGTGCCATGCAGAGGCTTTCAATTTTGATTTCTCATATTGGAAAAGTATAGAAAAAAAGCAAAATTCAATTTATATTAAAATGGAAGACGCGTGTTTAAACATAAAAGGAGGCCAATTGTGAGTGTATGGCTGGCTCTGTTGACCAGATCTACACGTAAAGGTGGCATTTGGTGATGACACGAGGGTAGGATTTTAAAAGGAACCACAAAAATAAAGCAGAGGAAAGCGTCACAAAGCAGGGGCACTTTGTCAGATGCCTTCTTCATTGTAGTCGACTTTGTTTCAGTGTATTATCAGTTAAATAAAGAATTCCCAGTATGGATCAGACTGAAGTTATAACAAGTATTTGGAGTGATAGCCGTTTATCTCAATCTGCTGAGCTCACCCAGGATGGATCCTCCCAGATGGCAGTGCCATTGCCCTCTTCGCACTGGCTTTAATGACATCTTTGCACCAGCGAGCCGCCCATCTTCTAATAATACAAGTGTTGGGTGGTCTCAGGGGGGCTGCTAATTGAACAAACAGCAACCAGAGGATAAACGGCAGGAAAAGTTCCAAAACCAAAAAATCTGGCAAATCTCTTGTCTAAGCTTGCAATGGCTTAAAAATGAAAGAGTGGACATTTTGCCTTTGGTTTCTTGGACCTTTTGGTTGACGACTGGCGGCCACTTTTGTCCATCAAGGTCGCCAGTCATTGATTTATGGTTCTTTCAGAATGGTGCTGCAAGAGTTATTACAAGAAACAGAAAGTATAAAGACATGCATGATGTGTGTTCTCGAGTCCTCACACTGGCTCGTGGTTAAGTTTAGGGCTGCTTTCGAAATCCTCCTTTTAACATTGTGGAGAAATAAGACCACAGAAAAACAGAGTATGCTGTTGATGGATCGGGCAGTCAATTGGCGCTGATAAATCGGTTAAAAGGTACAAATCAGAACAGCTGACAATGAAACAATGGCAGAAGGAGTTTTTTATGTAGTCGTGGCCAGAAGTATGACAGAGATAGAGGAAATGAGGATGACGTGGATAGATTGTGGCGTAGATGACATCATCATTGGGGCTGGAGGTGAGGGCATCGGAGAGGGACCAGAAATTAAGTCATCACGGGAGGACAGATGAATCAGAGATGGATGAGATGCAGAAGTGAACTTATCTCCGGGCGTCGGGAAGGCGTTCTCAAGCAAAGAATTCAAGACGTGGCGTACTTCGGATCTTCAGGTTTTCTGGTGAAGAAGAGAGAAAGGCATTAATACACTGTTCCATACCCCTATCTCACGGTCTTTCACACTCCATCGGGCCAATTGGCTGCCCCCTAATCACACGTGTGTGACAACATATAAAGACTTAAATGGCCGAGGCCCTGCTTACTTATCTAAACTTCTCATTCCTTACAAACCATTTTACTTACACATTGAGATCTCAAGATGGTGGTCTGCTTCTGATTCCCAGGATTTATAAAATAAGAGTGGGACGTCAAGCTTTTAATTACAGTGTCCCGAAGCTGTGAAGTGGTCTGCCTGCTACTATAAGAGGTGCCCCTTCAGTCTCAGCTTTTAAGACTCACGACTTCCGTTTAGCACACCCTGACTAGAGCTGCTGATTAGCTCTGCACACTCTGTGGTTAGTCATTTGTACTGAAATATAATCAATATGATATTTAAAAACTGTTACTGTCTGTTACTCTTCTCCTGTGCCCCTTGGTGCCACTGCTCTACTGCCATGTTGTCTCCCCGCCTCAGATAAAGGAGCACTGGAATCATCGGGTAGGAGGATCCTTTCATCTGATTGGCCAGCTCAGCACTGACTCAGCTGTAGAATGGCCAGTAGGGGACAGGCGGCTTGTTGGCCGAGGTCTCCAGGACATGTTGGTCTCCCTTTCTACAGTCTGGCTGTGGTCCTACAATTAGCTGACGGACAGGTGTTGTTGTTTATTAGTTTTGCCAATTGGTTTCTACTTTGTTTTTGATGTATTTGAACAGATTGGTATCCTCAGATGAGATCGTTCTCCACTTAGTGGTCTCATCTATTCTTGTCGCTCGGTCACTGAGGAGTGCTGTGCAAGAACATCACATGTCGTACTGTTGTGTTGTATTTCTGAGGTGGCCATGACAGACTGGCCATCGAGCTCTGTGATGAGGATGACCGGGGTCCTCTTTTCTGTGTTGTATTTACCTCATTTTCTTGACCGTCAACCTGCCTAGAAGGGGGTCTCTCTCTGAATTACGTTTCCCAAGATTTTTTCTATTTGTCTCGTCTTCTGAGGGAGTGAAGGCTGGGGGGCTGTTAAAGCCTGTTGAGACATCCCTGGTGGGATTTTGAGCTATACAAGGAATAAATTGTCGTTGTTCTTTAACCAAGTGTTTACATGGCACATCATTTAAACGTCTCTGTATGTCACTTTGCTTGTGGTCGATCAGATTTATCAGACGAGACCCAGAAATTGCATTCCAAAGAGGGGAGAACCGACACTTGAGCTGAAGTTACGTGTCAATGAACTTCAGAGGGTCTGGCATGTACTTCTTATGCAAAGGATTTGTATGCCACAGCAAATGGATAATGCCAGTCCATCCTGCAGGCTGTGGATGTTCTCCTGTCCTGTGAAGGTGACTGGACAGTGGCTCTTGGAATTACTGGCCACGTAGATGGCTTCCTTTACCAGTCATAGTGTCCTGCCAGGCCTTTTGGGCAGCTGCTGAGAATGTGCTCCAGAGTTACGTGGACAGAGAGGACAAGATGGTGCTTCACTATTGCCCCAGGCTTGGTAGGATGTCATAGACATAAATAAGAACAAAGAAGAATATGGCAGGTGTAAAGAATTCCAGAAGACTCCAGCCTGCTCATACTGTGAGTGTCCAGGCAGCAGTGGAGTTACGGTTACTCAAACTTCTCACTTCTCTTCCAGCTGAGCCTGAATTGCTAACAATGGAGACCCCCAGAGTTTAATCAGTACCCCTGATGCCCAGCTGGCGCTCATTCCTCTCACAGATGTTTATTTTTGCCATAAAGTCCTAATCTTATCAGTCTATGTTTGTCAAGCAAACACATTAAGAAGTAATCATGGCTTCCTCAATGATTTTTTTGATTAGTTTTTATTTCGGATTTGGAGACGCCACATTTGTTTATTACCTAAAAATATCACCAAGCTTTAAAAACTGACTTTCTAGATTTTTATGACAGCTTTATATAAATAGCCCCGTTTATGCAAATTTGCCCACATCCTCAAATGATGTTTGCTTTACACTGGAAATGACTGCTGACCTGACATTAGGCCCGACTTTGATGGATGTGCAGCTCCATCTGTGACATTTCTACTGTCTGCTTCCCCATTTCTGGGTGACGCTGGCGCCCAGTCTGGACTCGCCATCCCAGTTTGGGCGTCTTTCTCAGATTTCTTTGGCACAGTAATAAGAGTTAGGGTCATAAATCCGCATATTGCGTGATGATCTTTTAAGGCTGTGGTGATATCACGTCTCGCTCTGACATTTGTATAATAATAATTTTTTTTCCCGATTTAGCAGTCGATCTACGGCCCTACTCTCAGCTATGGTCACGAGCTTTGGGTAATGACTGAAAGAATGAGATCACGGGTACCAACGGCTGAAATGAGTGTTCTCCACAGGCTGGCTGGGCTCTCTTAGAGCCAGGGGGAGAAGCACAGACATCTGGGAGAGGCTCAGAGTAGACCCTCCACATCGAGAGGAGCCACTTAATACACAGGTCTCCCAGACAACTTTTATGGGCACAACCAGCTGAGAGAAGACCGCAAGGAAGATGCAAGACCCGCTGGCAGGACACCTTGGGATCCCACAGAATCAGTTAGCAAGTGTGGCTGGATAATGGGACATTATGGACCTCACTACTAAGACTGCGTCCCATCTTTGGATAAATGGTGGAAAAATCAATGAACTTTAACTCTTGTGATGTCTATGAGAGTGGAGACTACAAAATGGACTGGATCGGACTCTTTGGATTTATTAAGAGACATCTCTGATGGATTAGACCAGATTATGGAGTCTGTAACGTCTTACAAAGGGTTTTGTCAAGGAATCTGTGCTCCAACTAAAACAATCCTCAAAATGTAACAAAGACAAAGCAGGGCTTTCAAAAAAAACTCTGAAACCGACACAAAAAACTAAAGAGGAAGTTTTCAAAAGTGGACACAAGGCTGTTTACAGAGAAGCTAAATATCAACTAGACAAGGCTGTGAAGATGCCCAAAGTGGACAGAAGGTCAAGATGGAAGGGATGTTCTTCTACCACAAATGTAAGCCCCCCAGCTGAACAGTTTCTATTGTAGGTTTGAGAAGCTAACCACCATCCAACCCCTCAGGACATCAAACCACCTGACTTATCTCTCCTCCAATCCATCTTCACATTGGTATGCACGACGTCCATTTGGTCTTCTGCAGATGGAAATGCCGTAAAGCTGCTGGTGCAGACACCACCACTCCCTCCGCACTAAGCCATCATTCTGATCAGGTAGCACCTGAATTTATCACTTAGTCTTTGGCCACTTAGGCTTTGGCTTAATGTAAAGTCCCTGCCTTGTTCAAAGAATCCATTGCAATGTTTCCTGTATAAATGATTACAGGCCAATGGTGCTGACCTCTGTAATAATGATGACATTTGAACATCTTATTCCTCATCAGTACACATCTGTCACAGATTCTCTCCTTTTCTGACCTTCTTTTCCACAGTTTGCTTGCCGTGCCAACAGGTCAGTTGAGGGTGTAGTAAAAGTGGCCCTCCATGACATCTTGCAGCATTTAGACATCTCAACTACCTTTTCCGGTGCCTTATTTGTGGATTTAACACAACCAGACTAGAGCTTCTCCACAGTGAACTCCTCGGTATGAATTTGGACTACGCCACACATCTGTGGACCTCAGACGTCAGACAGTGAATATCAGTCAGGACCAGGCCAGGTCCTCTGGATTGTGGACACTGAGGTGTCTGAAACTGCCCACCAGAGTGCTGTTAATACTGAGGAGTAGTAGAGATTCTGTTATTTTGTCCACATTTGTCCTGTTAACATTCAGGTGTAGACTGTTCTCCAGACTCTCCACTTCATCCAGGTAAGCCTGCTCACTGTTATCAGGCCTATCACAGCAGTGTCACTGGCAAACCTGACAGAGATGACAGAGTCATGAGTAGCCATCGACAGGGTATGGCAGAGGGCTCAGAAGGCAGCCCTGTGGAGCCCCTGTGTTGAGACGGAGGGATGATAAAGTGTGGCCACCCATTCAAACCATCTGGGGTCTGCCCATCTCCAGACGCAGGTCCCTGAACTCGGTGATGAGCTAATGTGGGACTTATTGTGTTTAGGACACACTGAAATTCAAATTTTGATTGACTTCAGTAATTGGCTGAGATTTAGCAGGCAGAGCCAGAAAACATTCTTGATGTTTGGACCATAAACCTCCAGAGATAAACCGGCCACAGTCATCCTACACAATGCTTTGGTGGTCTGCCAAGGGAGAACAAAAGACAATCTGGAAAAATCTGTTGAGACTGCAATTTCTTCTAACATTATAAATGCAATCCTTACAAACAATATTATAAAAAAGTGGGTTGCATTGAACTTAAGATTCTAAATGCTGTTTAATCCATTTCTGGGTTGTGGGGGCCTGATGCCTACCCCGGCAGCAATTTTCACAAGGGAGAAAACACCCATGGATGGGGCGACCCATCATGCACAACCCCACACTTACTGTACTGTACATGAGAACAAGTCAGAGGCATCAGAGGACCTCACCTGGCCGGCTCTGGGGGGTGAAGACAAGAGACCTGAAGAACGCAAACTCCACAGAAGCCACGACTGGGCAAGTGACATGACACCAGAACGCCAGCTCCACAATGTAACAGTGCTGAGCAACATGCTGCTTAGGCCCACCATTGGGCAAAAATCCATACCATGGTATATATATATATATAATATAATTCAGTAGGTACCAGCATAATGTACAGCGGACTCAGAAAATTATTGAGACCCCTCCACACTCTGCACACTTTATTGTGTCGTCAGTTTAAATTGAAATGGAGACATTTTCCATTTTTGCCCATCAATCTGCTCTCAATAACCCATGCTGAGCCACGCTGGACTGGTCACTACCTCCAACTAGACAGCGGACAGAGCTATTAAGAAGGCTAACAGAATGTCAGGTTATATAGCGCCCCCCATGTGTGGAGTACAAGTCCAAGGGGGTGATGCTCAACCCACTAGTCAGAGCTCACTTGCAGTGCCGTGTGTAGCTTTGGTCTCCATACCCCAAAAAAAAGACACAGCAGCACCAGAGAAGGTCCAGAGGAGAGCAGCTGGCGTGAATGGAAGGTAACAGGTCTGAGCTATGAGGAGAGACTGAAGGAGAGGAACGTCTCCAGCTTAAGGGTAACACAGATTGATAGAAGCCTTCAAAATGATTCAGTCCAGTGGATCCCATTCCTTCAACACCGGGACACAACTGGAAACTTCTTAACAGTAAATTTTGCACAAACTTTAGTAAGATTTTCTTCATGCCGAGATCAATCAACACATGAAATAAGCGTCCATGTAGAGTGGAGGATAGTGGGACTCTAGGGACCTTCAGCACGCCACTCCATGTTACTTTGGAGGAATTGGGTGAGAGGTGTCCTGATGTGGGGTACGTTTGCCACAAATGCTTTGAAAAGTCCAATGTTGTAGGATTATTTCGCTACTTCTCCTTAGAATTCCAAAAACAAAACTTCCAAGTGGTGAGGCGGGCGGGCAGCCTAAAATCTGGAATAGCCTGCCAATAGGAATTCACCAGGCTGATACAGCGGAGCATTTTAAACCACTGCTGAAAACACATTAGTGTAACATGGCCTTCTCACGATTTCACTGTAATCAAAATCCCGATACTCTGTATGTTCAGCTCATTATAAGAACTATTCATGGTGGCTCTAAAATCTGTACTGACCCCTACTCTCTCTTCCGTTTCCTTTTCTGCTTGCGCCACCACCATCTACTCAAAGCACCATGATGTTCCAACAACGATGGATGGATTAAAAGCCAGAAGTCTGCATGACCTTCAACATCAAGTGACTCCGTGAGAACCCCAACTACAAGGAGGACTGTTTCATTTATGTTAGGTAGAAAGCCCAGAGGGGACTGGGTGGTCTCGTGAACCCCTGCAGATTTTATTTTCTTTCTCCAGCCGTCTGGAGTTTCTTTTGTTTTTTCTGTCCTCCCTGGCCATCGGACCACCTTACTCCTTTTCTATGTTAACTAATGTTGTCCTATTTTAATTTCTTATTTTTCTTTTCTTCAGTATGTAAAGCACTTTGAGCTACTTTTTGTATGAAAATGTGCTCTATAAATAAACGTTGTTATTTCTTGGGTCATTTTATATCTTCTCATTATAATTGTGATATTTATTTTTCGTTTTCTTCCCGAGTGCCTTGTTTGATGTGTACTACCAGCAAGGTCAGAGGTCACGAATCCTGTGATTTTAGGACTCACATCCTTGTCTGATTTTGCAGATTCCACAAAGAAATACAAAGTTTGCGCGTGATTAGAAAGTCTGAACCCGTTTCTGATATTTATTTCCACTGCAGATTTTGCCCGCTGGTTAGGTTTCCCTTTTCGCTCAATCAGCTGTCTTCCCACCTTTGGCTTTGTCATCGACCTGCCAGTCCTCTCATTCTTTCTGGCCTGACAAACAGGACTGGTGAGACCGATGTGCTGGCAGCCCCGTTAACGCTGTTCTCATGTCAATTTGTATCCGCAAAAAGAAATACGTTAGAGGATGTATGCATGGCGTAACCCAAACTGCAGAATCTTCATGAACTGGGAGCACAACTGAATGCCAGGTATGCGGATTTCTGTTTCTCTATTTAATAAAACGTTTATCGCGGTACTGGGGATTCATGACGTAGGCACACGTTGTTCTGACATGTAAGAACGTCTCTGTACTTTACACATGAGAGTGTTGTGATGTCCTTCTACTTTGGATTTTGAATTTTTCTGGCTGTCCTTGTTAGCGCTGGTTTACGGTGTAGGATTCAGAGATTGTAACGCCATTTTCTTGATTTAAGGTCACTTATTTCTATCGCAACACCATTTTGTTTTCGTGCAGGTTACTCTTTTGAGGCCCATGGAAGTCACGTCAATGGCTTTTCAACCGTCATGTGTGCCCAGTTGTCCAAGTTTCTGGGTACTTTTTTATTTGAGAATTTTCTTAGCTTTCTGAGTTACTGACTACGATTTCACTCGACCCCTTTCTTTATTTTTTAATGTTATTTCATTTCCTAACTCTTCTCAATTAAATTCTGCACTTGTCTCCAGTGCCAGAGGAAGGATGACGTGACTATTATTACTATTATTATTATTATTATTATTCTAAGCAGTTTTTCTAGTGACCTTTAATCACAAAATCTCACTGACAATTGAACATTCGGACAGGTTTTCCTTGAAGAGTAAATGACCCAAATGTCGATGAATGCAGTCGACTGGGAGCCGAGTCGTTTTATGCGGACAGTCGGATGAGACGCACATTTGCGCCTTTAAACAGTTAAACGTTTCTTACTCTTCTACAAAGACAGGCTTGACCCCAGGACAGTGGATCCAAAAAAAGGAGGTTTGGGGTATACAGTAACCGCGTGTGGTGCTGCCTGCAATGGGTGGTCAGGGCAGGTGACGCAGCAAACGTTGCTTTCCATAATAATGCATTTTGAACAAAGAGATAAATGATCAATTCTCCTCTCCTGAATTTTATCGAAGCTCCACTCAGAGCTGCCTGCACCCCTCACAATCCGCCTTAACCGTTGAAGGTGTGCGCCAGTCACGCTCATCCACTTCCTTAATAAATGGCCATCCCATAAAGGGAAAAAAAAAAAAAAATCTGGCAGTGTTTAATATGGTTGCTTAGCAACCCGATAAGAGGAACAGTCGCATCTTCAGCTGCAGTCCTGACTTCCCCTCATTTACGCAGTGTGGCGACTGAGCTCACCCTACTGAGACACTAATGAAAATCCAACATGGAGGGTAAAATACACCAACCACTGTGTAGTTTCACGTTACATCACCGTATTGCTGCCTTCTGCTGCTGTCACACACATGCGCCTTGAGGACCGCTTAAGGCTCTGGTGGTGGTACTTCCATGCCGATCCACTGGGCGGCGCTGTACACCAACACCTCTCCAGAGCAGAGGATTGTCAGCCCGCCCACCTCTGATGTCACTTCCAGTGTCTGCCCACCTGGACCCGCCCCTTCCTGCCTTTAACCAGAAGTGTTGGCACCTTGGAGCAGCCACTCTGAGACTCGTGTCGGTGAAGACGTTGGGTTTTTTCAAATTACTAACACGTTTATTTTCAATTATACGCGGTTTGCCTGCGGTGGCTCCAACGCGTGACGTTTGTTTGTGTTTCTCATTACTCTGCTAACTCAAAATGGTCTTTAAATGTTTTGGTTCAACAATTCAGTGGGTGGATTGACTTTTGGCTTGTTGGGGTTTCTCGGATTGACACAAACACGAGGAGCAGCTTCTTCATCTTCAATCACCGTTCTGTAACGTTTAACCTGAAGTTGTGCAGACCACACTGCTGACATCACATGAAGCCCATGAACGAGGGGGGAGACGGGCCTTCTGCTCCAAAGCTCGTACTCGTATGTTCACGCTTCACTTTTGTTCTGGAGAAAGTTTATTTAAAGATATTTTAGCCAAAATACACATTTGGGACCAGGCGAGCAAACAACCCAATCCCGAATTCACCAGGCATCTCCAAATTACTCCGAGGAACTGCACTAAAAGTCTGACGAGGATAAGGATTTGTCAGACGAGATGTCGTTCTGAAGCATCCTACACCCTCTGGCAGCGAGGAGCTCACATTTGAGAATGAATGACGTCACGATTTGATGGCACCACCAGCCACAAAATGGCACCCGTCATGACGTTTTTTTAGTCTTCTGTTACTAACACTTAGACTTCACTCCAAAGATGACAATAATAATAATAATAATAATATTTAAGATAGTAGGAGTAGAAGAAGAAGAAAATGAGTTAAAACATAATGAAGAGGATGTTGAGCTAAGCAGCGCATAACCATTGCCACTTGATTAAAGCAACAACATCAAGAACAATTCTAGAAAGATGGAGACACAAACACCGAACAAGACTTAACTCAGATAACGGGCACGTCTATTTACCGATGAATGATCCTCAGCCGTACCTTCAGATGAATCAGCTGACCACCATTATGGACACGGGAAACGCCTTGTGAAGTAACAGTGGCACTGAAACTCGCCACGGCCATCCCGGAAGTTGTGCCCCATCTCTCACTGGTCACGATCGTCTTCCACACCTGCGTGCTGTGCTTCTCTCTTAATGATCCCCTCTTATCTGCCACCAGGCTCTGTTCAGGAAATGCCCCAGAAGTCTCTGCCTGCCTTCTTGAACCTTCCTGGGCGTCTAAAGAGTAACGTGAAATGTTCCAGAAGTTCCTGTAACTCACAGCTCAGAGTACCTGCGTGACATCTCGCTGTCAGTCACCCATCCTGCCCCGTACAGTACACTTTGCACCCGTGCCTGTTGATACTGTGATATCACTACGATTTTAGGAGCACACCATCACACCAACAACTCCATGGAAATCAGCGATTTGCATGAATGCAGCTTACATGAACATGACCTCTCGTGGAGTGATGGAGAAACGTACAGATCTACGTTATTACTGAATTCGAGAAACAGTTGGCTGTGACATCCTCCAAACATCAGAAAGCTACTAACACTTCATATTGGCAAATAGCGCATGGCTTCTCCACGTAGGTGGAGCGATCACGTAGCATTATTCCACCTCTGTCAGATGGATATCGTTTTAGGAGTTCACTGTTGCCTTGCATTTCCAAAACATTCAGCCTTTCCCCGGAGGTGCATGCTGATCTCTGCTTCTTCTGTCGTTCAATCCTAGTGCAGTCAGGAGTAGAGTCCTAAACTGGGACAACTGATCCAATGCGTTTGTCCCCTGACACTAGGGCCACATTTGCGTCACTCGGAGATTTGAGAGACGCTCGATAGCTACGGGCACTGGGGTCTGCCTTATGTGACACAAGTCATTTCAGATTTGTTCATAGACAGTTTGATATTGTTTCTCAAGTTCATTCCATCAGGAATTTCTCCATTCTCCACTAAACCATGAAATTAATTTTTTTTCCCCGTCTGTCAGAAACAACATGAGCGGAGTAATAGAAACCTAAATTATACATTTTGGGGTTTAATTTTGTGTGGTTATGTAACACCTATTTTTGGGACATGGGTGCCAAACGCCCATGCAGACCCCACATTGGCAGTTCCTGGGGCAGAGACTCAAACTCAAGTGTCAGGCGCAGAGTGGCACCCACACTAACCCATCCAGTACAAAACTGCTCCATGGAAATTGAACAGCAAACATCTTTTGAAATTGAGCTGGTAAATCATGACAGGTCAAAGTCCACTTGTGCCAACTCCCTTTCTTTCCATAAGAATGAAGACGCTCCTGCTAAATCCCCTGGCATATCGCTTCCCGCTAATAGCATTACCAGCCCCATTCTAGATGACACCCTGACATACCGCAGGCTCTCTGGTAATCCCGCTCTGGCGTGTGCTTCCGTATTTGGATTCTAAAAAACAAATCCACATTCCAGACAATGAGGCAGAACTGCACGGATGTCGCACACTCAGAGGGGAGAAGCTGTAAACATTTCTGCATGCAGAGACAAAACCATTTTGATTTGAAAGCTTGGCAAGGTCTCGTGAGCCTTTTACATCTTGAGCCAAACCCGGGCATTTACTGTAAAAACAAAGAACAACAGCAGATGGGCATTGCTGATTGTACAAAAGTGAACTTCCAATTTTATTAAATACGAGAGTGCCCGCCGTTACTGTGCCAATCCGTTTAAAAACACGTCAAGCAAGCCCACACACCGTGGACCAGGAGGACTATCTGTGTTTACAGATCTCATTAGGTCTGCTAGGATGTTGACCTCAGAAATGCTTTGCACCTTTTGGAATACTGGCACTCGAGGGGGCGTCTTCACCAGCTATGAGCAGACCGCTGGAATACACCATTAATTGTCACTGTTCACTTTTATGACAAACAAATTCTTTGAAGTCAAGACAAAGAGTCTCTCATTTGTAGCATTAAATCCCAGGACGGCATCACTGCATTCCAGGCTTGCCACCTGTTGCTTAGCAACCTGACCTACTCGTCTGCCTTCCTTCCGGTTGTAGAGCTCGGTGGACACCGGAGACGGCTGCCGATAAATGAAGACTCTCCGCAGACACTCGCACAGGGCGGCGTAAGAATGATTAGGGGCACAGGTTGAGAACTTCTTGTCTCGCTTGGATGCCTGGACGTATCCTGTAGAAATAAGAAGGCAAACAAAGAGCTTCAGAGACCTGCAGCATTTACGCTAGGAAGTGCTCCGTAAGAAATGCTCAGCAATTTATTGGCTTTGGCTGTCGAGCATGCAAGTCACAAATCCCTTAAATCAGGAGTTCTCAACGTCGGTCCGGGGGACCCCCTGCGGCTGCGGGTTTTTCTTTGTTTTTAATTGGAATCCTGAAGAAATTAAATGAAGTGTTATTTCCCAGATTCTGTGTTTTGGGAACAACATAGAAATTAGAAACTAGGTTTGGTAAAATATATATAATTATATACAGTATTAACATGTACTAAGCAGTTATATGGGAATTAGTGGGTCTGACACTAAGGGTGGTATCTGCTCTGCTCTGCTCGTGTTTAATTGTCATTAATAAGATACAATGAAGGGAGCAAACTGCACAGAGAAAAGGTAAAATATAATGAAAGCAACACAGGTGAGTTAAGTATTTAAATCTATAGCAAAAGCAGACATTCTTCTAAATGTCTTATAAATGTAACCATCAGGCCTCTGTGCTTTCTTAATGTAGAATACCAGCGTTAGCAGCTGCCACCGATTATGAATCTGCTTGAAGCAAAAACCTGAAGCCACAGTGGGCATCCAGGACCGACTCTGAGGACTCCTGTCTTAGAGGATACACCATGGAAGGGTCTGGGGGTAATGACACCGCAAACCCTTTCTCTTCTACCACCCTCAGAAAGGCAGAATGGAGTCCACAAGAACAACAGTGGACCTCATCCCCATTTCCTTTGTCAATTCCAAGTTTGCAGATGACCGCTGAACACGGCACATCAAGGTCACTTGATTCGATTTCTTTACCTCTTGAAATAGGACGACCCCTGGTACCCCAAACACAAAAGCACGGCGTGAAGCTCACGTGGATGATTTTATGGGTGCACAGGAGAAGGTTTGGGGCAGCAGAGCAGTTACTCACACAGCCGCCATTTCTCTCTCTAACGCTCCACCTCCGGGTCGGCCTCTTCCAGCCCTCATGACTGAAAACGTCACGTTGTTGTCAATCAACCAAAAGACTGGCTAGTGTTGCTACCTCATGGATCCAGCATGCTGGATGTTCATCCAACACCCAGTCTATGTGGATCCTGCATGTTCTCCAAATAGCTGTCTGGGTTTCATCCATTATTGCCAAAGATCCACAGGTTATGCTGACTGACCCCTCTAAACTGGAGGGCGAGCTTCCCCCCACGTGTGTGTACCCCTGTTTAAGGTTGGTTGGTCCCCACTTTGCACCCAGCTGGTTTAAGAATGAACACATGCATGAATGAATGAACGCTTTCGCCAACCTAACCCTCCGTCCCTTTCAGTGGCATCGTCAGTACAAAATGTGTTCATTCACATCGATGCCACGATGTGCAATTCCTCTTTACTGACAGAAAATGTCAGCAGTTACCTAAAGCATTGAAGGTGGCGATGTGCTCCCACAGGTTGTCCTGCTTGTCCGCATGCGGCTGCCACAATAAAGCGTCGACGTCGTGTCGTAGACAGAGACAGGGCATCTCTTCTGGATTAGTGACAACAGTGAACAGGTACTGGTGGCTGCTGAGATTTACCTGGAGAAGAAAAAGGAGATTTTTACATTTCCACTTCAATTAAAATGATCAGTTGAACCCCTGCATGCACTGGAGCTTTACAAGAGAGGCGCACCTGCTACAGTATTGTTCTGCTCTGCAGGAAGAAACTCGCTTCGGAAGAGAGGACGAGTTAATTATGTACTTTTCTTAATTAAAATTTTAACAGGTGAAGAAGCTGTGTTCTAAGTGTTGCTTTCTACAAGCTAATTGCTATTTTAAAAAAAGCAGAATTTCAACAAAAGCAGCTAACACAAAGGATAAAGACATAAAAGACTGCTTGCTGACAATAAGTAATTGATTTACATTGTTTCAATATAATCTGCTGAGGGCAGCAAAGCGACTCAGTGGTCAACATGGCTGTTTCACAGCTCCTGGAGGCTCAGTTCGAATCCTAGTCGCTGCCTGTGTGCAGTTGGAATGTTCTTCTGTTTTGCCATGGATTGACACCACAACCCGTGTCAGTCTGGATATCTGCACTGTGACACCTTCCATTAGCCAGCCGCAGTTGGACAGCCACAAACCTGCGACATCTGGACTACAAAGGCTCCTTTTATGCCATGAGCTAATAACTTGTTCAGGCAGGGAATGCCTCCAAGCACTTCCTGATGATGCCAGCCCATTTCTCACACAGAACTGCCACTACACTCCATCCATCCACAGTGCAAATCCTGCCGACTACGCCATATGTTCTGTTGAGGAATCACACCATAGTATGTTCCAATAATGTAATGTAGTAACTGTTGGTTGCCAGCCACAAACTCATCATGTCTGGATTACAAAGGCTCCCAGAAGAATCTCCTCTTATGTCATGTGCTGATAGAAGGACTTCCATGCTTCTTCACGCAGGGACTGCATCCAAGCATTGTAAGTGGAGCACTTCCTGATGATGCCAGCCCATCTCTCACACACGGCACCCAATTCTCACACAGAACTGCCACTACACTCCATCCATCCACAGTGCAAATCCTGCCGACTACGCCAAATGTTCTGCTGCGGAATAACACCATGGTTTGTCCGAATATGGACACTTGCACTGTGGTAAAAGCTGGTTGCCAGCTGCAAACCCATAAAGTCTGGTTTACAAAAGCCCTCAGAAGCAGTAGCAATAGTATTGCACTCTGTGTAAAGAAGGAGCTTCTTCTTTGTACTCCAGATGTTGCAAATTAGCAGTTGGCAAACTTCGCCAGCAGTTACCACACTTATAGGTGGTGTGTATGTTTAGATTCTCCACTATGAGTTAACTTGAATTTAGCGGTCAGAATGTTAAACGATTTAGTCACTGCCTCACAATTCAATTATCAACCTAAGCAGTCTCCTTTGGGATTGCTCTAGTGCTGCTATGTGTTTTTTGTATGAGGGGGAGTCAAGCCGGGATTTATTAGAAAATGGAACGAACCTTGACATTGAGAAATGACATCATCGGTTTTGTCGTCTCCACCCTTCTCAATGCACATGCGCCCCCTACCCGGAAGTGCCTGGAGTCCAGCAGAATAAAAGGTTTTGTCTTGTCCTCCCCATCACTCATGCACCCGAGTTATTGCAAAACACTCCAAGCCGAGGGGTACTACGGTCACGAGTTCAAGTTACTGTGACTTGCTGGAGACCAACATGAAGCCTGCTGCCCACCTGCCTGCCCGCACACTACTAAGAGCATCAAGGCGTGTCTAGAGAAACTGAATTTTGAGGCATTGCCACATCCTACTTATTCGCCAGATTTGGCACCGTGTGAATTCCACCTTTTTGGACCGCTAAGAAAACATCTGGTTGGTCGTCGATTCAAGAGAGATGACAACGTGAATAAAGTAGTGCACGAGTGGTGGCGAGGACTAGACAAAACTTTTTATTCTGCTAGAATCTGGGCACTACCAGGCAGGTGGCACAAGAGTATTGAGAAGGGTGGAGATGATATTGAGAAATGACATTCTCAGTTTGGTGAAGGTTCGTTACATTTTCTAATAAATCCTATTTTCTAACTTTAGCTCGACCCCCCCTCGTAATATGGAGTCGCAGTTTCAGTTGAACTATGCTGGTTCTTCTCATTAGTTTTAATCAGGTTGTGTGTGCCATTGGTGCAATTTAACAAATACGTGGAAAGACGGGAGTTTCTCAAGGAGACGTACAAGAAGCAGCAAACCATTGGCTCGAATACTAGGAAGAGTTTGCACGTATGAACCTTCTGAAAACTCCCTCGGGTTTCTGCATGTCTTACTAATTCAGAGCGACTCTTGAACTGTCCAGTTTCATGCTATGGTCTGGTGTCCAGTCCAATGTTGTTTCCGGTCTTTCATCTCCCCCACCTTAAACCTGACTAGTCCAGTACTGGTGCCCACATACAAAATGGACGGGCCGTTGGTCTTGTTCTTTTCCAACAAGTGATGCACAGCCTGTGGCTAAAAGCTATGCTATTCATGATCAAACAGAATCTTTCAGTAACCCATCTCTAAGCCCTCTGAAATTGCATATATATTGCACATATTTTTTAAGGAATATATGCATAAATGTTTCATTTACACAGAATGTGATTCTACAAAATTAGAGAAAGATAAAAAGCACATACATTAAAGAATGGCAGATACATTTTACATAATTAATTAACTGTCTAACTGTGGAGCACTTCTGAAAGTGGCATAAAGTGAAAATTTTCAGATCCGCATCGTCATCCACAGATAAAGACATTTTTTCCATCGAAGCAAACGAAGACTGAAAGGTTCAAAATTCTAAAGGGTACAGTGGATACCCGCTACTACTTTAAAGCTGATTTTCCAAAAACAACACAGGGATACGGCTGGAAACTCATCAAGGGTAAATGTCATACAAATGTTAACATTTTTTCTTCATATCATAAACCTGAGACACGAGGAAAAAGAGACCAAGTAGTGTGGTGAAGTGGAGGACTTCAGGGACCTTCAGGTCTCCACGTGAGGTTATTTTGGACAATCGAGGTAAAGAGGATGGACAAGCTTATTGGCCCGAATGTTCGAATGCCCTAAATGGATTCTATCACTTTGCTCCTGCAGGTGGATTTGCTCGTGTCAAAGCTGCCAATGCTGGAGCTCCGCCATAATGGTGTAAGACGTCTGACGAATGAGACGTTACTCTTTAGTTAGCCAATGGCTAAGCAGTCCCGACATCCTCCCAGTCACTTTAAAGGTTGTAGATGTTCATGTTTCATCTCCATGACTCAAAAGTTTGCTCCAAACTCCTAAGATCCTTTAAGGCCCTTCAAGAAGTGCTGCCTTGTTTCTGTTTTAACTGCACACCCTCTTTAACGAAACAAGCCACTAGAGCTTAGCATTAGTTTCAAACGGCGTTCAGAAATGAAGTGTTAATGTCGGGTTGCAAGCATAAAAACGTGGCCCAGCTTCAAATATATGCAGGTCTATCAATTCCATGTCAACGTTCTGATAGGCTACACAACAAAACAGTAGGAAGTAGACAAATTCATGTGCAAATAAATAAAAATTGGAAAAAAGGGTAAAGATCAGAGTTTTGAGAATGACGAAGAACAAAGCAAACGTCAGCACTTCCTGCCATTCAACAAGATCCATGCAATGGCTGGTGAGGCTCCTCACAGAAGCAGCGCCCGGAGTTGGAATCCCCCCACTCTGTGGGGGTCTCTGTTAACAGTCTGCATGTCCTCTCCGTGTCTTCCTTGGCTCTTCTCCCTCATCACCAAACACACACACACACACACACACTGGCGGCTGTAAACTGCACGTCACAGGCCCTCCTCGGCCTTGAATTGGATTAATCTCGTTTGAGAACGTTACACTACAGCAGCTCTACACACCTTTAGAAAATGTCAGGATTCCCCCGTCTCCCTTTGATCTCATCTGCACCAAGCCAGGTTTTCTTTTTAATTCAGTACAAATGATGCAAGTGAAACTATACGGTCAACGTGAATGGCGGAGCACAGCCCATTAGAGCCTTGTAATAAAGTGTAATAATCTTCAATCATTTACTTTAGATAATTACAATGCATGTTTAAATGGAAATATTAAATCGCCAGAGCATACTCCGCTATTCTGGAGTGAGAAGAATATATTCAAACCATACGAGGGTATAAATATCACAATTTGACAGCAGAAGCTGCTGGAGAGGATGATGGATGTTTGACAGCATTACAGGGAAAATAAAAATCGGAGAAACAGATCCGGGCTGCATCCAGCGCTAGCAGAAATCTCCAGTCTTCATTCTGACTTGGACACAAGCAGACGTGCCGCTGCAGCACTCTTGACAATTACTGCTCTTCTGGATTTTTGCACAAATGGCGTAGTCAGCAGCATCACTATCTTCTTACACATATTTAAATTTCATTGTATGCTGCCTGGCGATTCACAAGGTCAAAAAGGCAACAAGAGAGCTGGGCTACAAAAGCAAAGAAGAAAATGGAGGAGTGTGACGGTCCAAGTTGGTAGCAGCTGCCGTACTCCCTTGAACCCGGATCAGTCAATAGTCATAACCAAGCAATGCGGACACTTAACAACAGGAGAAGGTGCAAAGTGATGCTTAGTGCTTTATATTCAAAACAAATTCAATAGTGCAGTGCACCTTCCATAATAAATAAAGCCAATAAGCTATCCATAATAAAAATGGGCGTTCATGCGGCAGCTAAAAGTCCATAAATAATCAATAAGTTTATAATACACTGGATCGGTCCTTTATAAAACTATACCTTGCCTCGATGCTCTTCCTTAATTGATGTCTCCTCAGCCCACTGTCAGGTCTCATCTGCAGACAGGCACAGTCACCTCTCATAAGGGCCAGCACTCCAGCCACCTCAACCCTACTCACGTCCCTCGTTGTCATCTGTCTGCATCTCCAGAGACCCCACGAGCACAGCTCCATCTCCAGCCTGCCACCATTGCATGGCATCCAGCAGGAGCCCCCTCGGAGACCAGGCCCTGCTCATCACCTGCCTAGTGCCATTCCTGCAGTGAAGTGTGGTGGTGGCAACAAACTGCTATGGGCGTGCTTTTCAGTAGCAGGGACAGGGAGACTGGTCAAAGTTATGGGAATGATGAATGCAGCCAAATCCAGACTGATCCTTGAAGAAAACCTGCTCCAGAGTGCACACCACCTCCGACTGGGGTAATGAGACTCAACGACACAAAGCATACAGCCAAGATAACTCGTGGGGTTTCGGGACAAGTCTCTGAGTGTCCTTCAGAGGTCCCAGCCAAAGCCCAGACTTAAATATGTGTGGGGAGACCTGAAGATGGCGGATAATACAAAGCTTTCCATCCCATCTAACAGAGCTTGAAAGGAAAAAATTGGTCAAATGCAGGGGGGCAAAGCTTGTGGTGACTTACCAAGAAGACTTGAATCCAGAATTAATGTCAAAGGGGTTTCTAAAAAGTGCGCAGTTAAGGTGTGTGCCTTTCCTGATGACTCCTGTTAACCGAATTGACCACAGGTGGACTCCAAACAGGGTGCAGAAACATCTCAGAATGGGATGATGCCCCTCAGCCAAGTTTCAAGTGTCATAGCAAATGGTCTGAAAACTTCTTTGAAGGAGAGGTTTCAGTTTTTGAGTTTTGAATAAAGTTGCAAACCTTTTAGTCTTCACTTTGTCATTCTGGGTTATTGAGTGTGGACTAAAAAGCAAAAGTGGTAAACGTATCCATTTCAAAGGAAACATACAATACGTGTTTGATGTTAAACAGATACTTTTACAACTTTTGCTAGAAACAGAAGGGGTCTCAGTACTTTCCGCATTCACTGTATGCAAACAGATCACCTTGACTTGTAACGAAGCACAAGCACAGACAATGCAACGGAGGTAAACAGATTCCTGCCCACAAATGTGTAGCGTAAAAGAAAAATGGCAGACACCGATCTCCACTCGAGTGATTGGCCACCGTTAATGAGTTCAGCAGGTCCACTGTCTTCATTATGGAAAGCCTCCTGCATTTTTCACATTTTGTGTCCGAGATATACAGAGGAAACTGGAGGCAGCAGGGATGTCTGTGTTTTGCTGGAGGGGGGATGAGGAGGGCCACGAGTTGTGAATTTTATGCGTTTTGCTGATCTGCACAATGTCCGTGTAGGTTTCTTATTCCATGGTGAGCACAGGAGTTTCCTCTCAGGGATCGAAGAAGTAATATCCATCTAATAACTTTGAGGCTGAACGAATAGAAAAAAGTTTCCTACAGGCCACCATCTTTAGTAGGGAGACAATAGATTATGTACCACACTGTGGGCCCCACGTAATAAAGTCTAAGTAATGAACGACTCAACATTTGTGTTCTTGCGCTCCCAGGGTGCTCCCATTTATTTAGAGCGAAGGCATTTCCTTCATTAAACCAAATCAAACAAGAAATTTCTAGTAATAAAAACAAGCCAATGAATAAATTATGGACTTTGGAAATGCACAGATGGTTTAATGAGAACCCTTCAGCATTAACCGTTATCACATCATAGGACAGCGGCTCCTTCTCGTAGAATATCGGTTAGAAAACACTGTTAACGTATTGGAGATTTGACCATATTTGGAAAAGGACACAGGAAATTAATTCTAAGAGTCGCCCAATCACATCACCGAATAAACCATTACAGTGGCCACCATTTTATGAGGGTATTGCAGAGTGGGAGGAAGATGAAGGAAGAGTTAAACAGTGCAGGCGATAATCGTCACTCTAACCTAAGGTAGTTTAGACACGCGGAGTGAACGAAGGGAGACGATTGGGTAAAGAGGCTCAGAGAAGAAATGGCAGAGTATGAGGTTTCCATGGCCTACTGAGATGTGCGGCGGCGACACGCCATTCTAAACTGAGCCGTGTTCTTATACGATTCTGAGAAATGTGGCTCCCCTTACCTCAAGCACAATTATAAATGTGCCAGCAGAAGTAAATCTTGTTACGCTGACTGCCAATTCATAGTGTCTGCTATATTAAGGGCTCTCAAAATTAGATTTTAAAGCAACACAAGGCCACTAACACAACATCAAAGAGGCCAAATAGTCCATGCTGGAATTAAAGGTGCATCAGTAATAAAAAGATATTTAATGAAGCAAGAAGTACAGACTCAAATATAATGACAGCATAGGACATCACCATCTCATCAGAGAGGCGTTTGGTCTCAAAATGACAAAATCCTGCGTGTTAGGATTACAGCACAAGAACTGGCCAAAGAGGTGCCAGTCAGAAAGCAGGCCTGCCCTGACAAGGTTCACTCCCAGGTGGCCCAACTGCTTACTCCGAGAGCTGAAATTGGCTTACATTGTGGACAAATGGGCTTTGGCTTCAAAAATTTAAAAAAACAAAACAAAACAAAGGCACAAAATAGAATTGAAATGTCCTTAGAACATGGAAAAAGATTACTGTAAACCCCTGGTTTGTCAGGAAAAAAGCCAAGTAATAAAAATCTTTATAAATGGAAGTAGCAAAAATAACAAAGTGATGAAAAGAACAAAAAAAGATGCAAAAGGGTTAGGGTTAACAATAATCAAAATCCTAACCAGTAAATCCAAAGACACAACGTCAGAAAACCCCACACTCCACCAGAGCGTGTTCAATGAACCACAGGGGACTTTGCTTCCCAGGCTTTCTTTTATGGAGCTGTGATGCAAGAGGAAGCAACAATAAAGACATTTTAAGAAAGAGTACATCGATATTCTCAAACATAACAAAAACAATCACACATTCAACACATCGACTAAATGATAAATGAACACAAGAGAAATAATCCTAATAAATAATCCAAACTGACAAAATGAACAAAAAAGCCAAAGAAAAGGAATTTCAACACAAGCCAGGGAAACATAACAATGCAGTGCCACAGAGGACAGAGCTAGTGACGCTAATCTGGCCTACCATAAGGCAGACCCTAAAAAAAGAAGGACCCTCCCAATGCCCAGTAACTAGAGACCCTAAAAGCAGCCCACTCGTGACTTACAACGGTGAAGATAGTTGGGAGCAAATACAAGGCCATCAAAAGAGCTCCGTGCATTTCAGCGCATTTGAAATTTCCTTAATGTGATTTCTATTCCTATCAAACTGTGTCAGGACGGCAGACAAGCATTTTTAATCTCGTAAATTTGAAACAGAGATGGCCATTACCAACCTTCTGCCCGTATTGCTAGTAAAAATGACAAAAGGTTTAATGGAGTGGAAAGAATCAAATTTAAACTCTCGCCCTTCCGCACTTTAAGCCACAAGTACTTTACATTAAAAAAAAAGAAACGAAAAACAGAAAACACAATTACCCCCAAGAACACATGCGTAATGAGGGACGTTTATTTTTAAAAAACACCAAACGCGCTTCATTTTCTACAGGCACATGGATGAGATGATCTTTTCTTTCCACATGAATAGCTTTTGGGTTATTTCGCCATCCAGAATGTCCTTAATAAACTGTAAAGCTGACTTGGCAAGTGTTTTTCAAAGCAGGGGCACACCGTTCATTGAATAGGAATCCCCACAGCGAGTTTAGAGATCTGGAGAACGATAAATGAGCTACTGACAGCCCCCCAAATGGACGGCGAGCAGCTGTTATGGCGCGGCCGTTTGCCTTGCCTCCTACTAGAATCCATTTCTTTCATTTGTTTTTTGTTTCCGCCCCATTTTATGGTCACTAATTTATTTTCACAGTATTCCAGGACACCATGTTGTGTTCCTTCCATGAATGCCAGCACTTTGGTAGCCGGTTGCTTACTGTTGTCATGCTGTTACTAAAGAGAAGTGGGGGGCACGTGACATCACCAACACGTTGGTGGTAAAGGTCAGCGCTGTGCAATTCCTGGACATCCGAGATTACGGTGGTGAATTTGTGGAGTTAAAGCCTTACAGTAGCTTTCAGTCTGGATGTTGTGATCTGGTGCAGACGTCTGGGTTATTAGACGCATTGGTAAATCTGCCACATTTTCTTTACAACCCAGAGTGACTGGGAGCTCTCTGCTCCTTCACAGCCCTCTAGAATGTGTCCTCCCATTTTGCCAGCATTTCTTGACTGAAGCAATGGCGTCCGTCAACATGCCGAGTTTATACCTTCATTATTAACGTGCGTCACCATGGGATTGGAAATGGTGATGGAGCAGAGTCGGGTCAGAAATGGACAGCGATCAGAATTGACACGAGTTTACAGTATGGGCTCCCTCTACAAATACAGTGCCGTCAGAATGAAATCGGAGGGTCGCCATCTAACCTGCCAGAGCTTGAGAGGAAAATCCTTAAATCCGGGAAGAGCTTGGAGCTCGTGGTTTAATAGCCAAGCTGGAATGGCTGCCAAAGGGGCTCCAACTAAGTAAAGGGTCTGATTACTTGTGCCAGTGGGAGATTTTGGTTTCTTTTTTTAAATATATTTGTAAAAATGTCTGAAATCCACGTTTCATGTTGTCATTCGGGGTTATCCAGTGTTGTCTGTGAATTTAAACAATTTCAGCACATTGGCTGCAACAGAACAAAAAGTGTAAAAAATGAAGACGTCTGACTGCTGAATGCAAGTTACCAGAAAAGACAAAAAGAGTCAGGGAGGATGGCGGTGGGCGGCCCCGAGACCAGCGCAGCTTTAAAAAGCGTGGGTGAAGTTGGTGTACCATCTCCACCATGAGACTGTGACATGAGGGTGAGGCAGTGCATGCTTCACTCGTTCTTGTTGGGTCCCTATGAGCAGCGAGTCTCCATTCCAGCTCCAGGTTTGGGAGCCGTGGTGTTGGAGCAGACGCTGGAGACGTATTTTAACGTTAAGTGTAGATGTCGTCTGGCTAGTTATATATGGGTACAATCTCTGCATGAAATATATGTTAAAGGGGGACTTTGAGAAAGCGGACGGTCACCGCATGCTGTATGTAACAAGTTTGGAACATCGATACAGTGGGCCGGATTCAGTCCAATGGCACCTCTGGTCTAAGCCTTGTACTACAAAAAGGGACACGCAAGGGTCTTCTTCACCCCTCCAGGTGTACAACATCAGCCTCTGGTCGGCACGTACCTGGCACCTGTGTGGTTTACCTGCTTTCTGACCGTCCTATTTTATTCTTCTCCGAGTTTTGAATGGCCATCTGCCACTTTGCGAGTGTGGGTGAAGCATTGTTGGAGGCCTGGTGTAGGGTCTCTTCCTGCCCGAGTTGGATTATTTAGGTTCGTTTCCTCTACCTTGTGCTCAGAGCTGTCTGGGCAGCCTCTGCAGTGCCCACGGCCCTTTATGACGGACTAAACAGGTTCAGCGTTTGGACGGGTGGATGACACGACCCTCTTTCTTAAACTGTGCCTATTTCTGTATAATTCACAAAGGCTATTCCGATTTGTACTACCCTTGGCACACTCAACAACGACAAACGCTCGGTTCACCAGTTATTTGCTGCCCCCAACTCTCCTGCTTCCTGAAAATTCTATAGCCGCTCATTACAGCACAGGTAAAGGACAAGAAATGTACTAGAAATTAACGGCACAATCCTCCACACATTTAATTACACACTTGATGTACCATAAAAGTAAAACATTTTAATTGCCATTTCGTTATCTTCTGCCGATGACCTGAACCGTATAAAATAAACTAGGATGTCTGACACCTGAGCTTCACCAGCACAACTAAACGCACCTTCTGTGTATTAAATTAGGAAACCGAGGGGCATCTCATTAAAAATATGATCAGCAGATAACTGGATTGAATTCACATGTTAATTCATGGCTGCTTAATGAATGCCATTGTGGAAATAGTCTTACCACATGGGTGGCTTTTAGTGTTCGCCCATCAAATCTCGTCAGGCTTGAGCTGTCTTCAGGAAACACGTCGCACTCCTCCAGCTCCTGGGCGTTACACGGCGGCTTATCTTTTTCAGGGTTTGCATTCTGGAGAAGAGGGGGAAAAAACCAAACGGATAAATCAGCAACTAATTATTTCAAAATATAAAAATCAAAACATATCCACTAGACATACTAGACAGACAGCCGGGGTTATCATGTTGTTTCTTTCCATTCCCAGGGGACATTTTGTTCATTTAGCCATCAGTATTATGGTTTTTTCAGGCCGCTAAACGTAATGCCATCGTTACCTTTCTGATTCACTGCCATTCTGTGATGGCTTTACATATTGTGCCTCATTTTGCGATGCCATCTCGGTTATTTTGGACATTGCTGCATCGATGACATCTAACAGAACAGCAACTTACAAAGGTCGCCTCAGATGTTCCTGTGATTTGGCCAAACTCTGTAACTCTGTTTAGTTTTCATGTGATTCCCAGTTTCAGACTATTTTGCTTGTTCTACTGACTTTGATTTTTGCTTTGGTTTCGATGAACAAATGGTTAAGTCCTTCGGTTACGAACTCAGCCACATTTTCTGATACTCCTCTCTTCTTCTGCATCTGCTCTGAAGAGCGGACGAATGAATAGACAGACAGACAGGTAATCAGATCTAAAGATCAAAGGGGCGGACTCCTTGTGCTTGAGAACAACCAGCCAATGAGAACACAGCTGGAAGAACAATGCACACAATGCAATGTCAAGGAATAAGGAAGGCTCACTAAAGTTCACAAATGTGTAACTGTACTGGACAGTCATCACATAGTCATGCAGTTTGTCATCCTCCATGATTACTAGTCTTGTACTCTCGACATTCTCAGGGGGCGACATCAGCAACTGCAGGCATCAAGGTTAACGTCCCCTCTGACTAGAAGTCATGTGATAAGGCGCTGGCTGGGGAAAGATAAATTCGGGGAGAAAAAAAAAAAAAAAAAAAAGAGGATTCAGATGTATTTGACACTTTAGGGCCCAGTGCGGGTCTGAAAAGCACACATTTATAAACCGTCACAATGAACCTCATCAGACCTTGATGTACGTTAGGCTACTGTTGTACACATGTGGGACGTCACAATAAATCCTTTCAGATTCTAATAAGATGACAAAAGCGGGGCACTCACCAAGTCTTCTGAGGTAAGATACTTTAGTCCCTCCATTATAAGAGCAGCCTGAGCAGGGTCCATGATAAATTCTCCATTTCTGTCACCCATAACTACTTCAGGCCACATTGGTCCCTCATTCTTCTTCACCAGGGTTATCTCTAAACTGAAATGAACAAAGATTTCGCAACTTGAACTTGAAAACCCCACACCTTTGGTATATTTTTAGTGGCAAGGACTTATATAATAAGGTGATTAACAAAGTTATAAACCATTCTTCAGCCTGCTTAATCAAGTTCAAGGGAATAGCAAGCAAATGGAAAGGGTGCCAGTCCACCACAGGGCCAAATCACGCACCATCGATTAAACCAACCTGCTAATCTTGGAGGATGTGGAAAGGGTGCCATTGAAACCAACCATAGATGGGGCACCAAGCCAGCACAGGGCATACCCACGAACAAACCAACACTCTTTCATTTGAGAAATCCAAGACACCTTTCAGCTACCACGTCATACCCTGAGAAGAATACAAGGATAATCCTACAGGGTGGCATTGAAAGCAACCATGGATGGGGCATGGACAAGCAACACTCAAATCATTCAAGAAATCCAAGACACCATTTAGCCACCATGTTGTAACGTGTTGAAGACACAAAGTGATCCTACAGTACTGGGCTGATGACACCAGCCTGAGTTTTTGCGCATTGATTGTCACGACCAACATCTCCATGACATTCGTCAGTTCGAGTGCCACACCAGACTTACCAGTTTTGATAACAAGTGTTTCCATTTAACCGGACGATCCTCAGCTACAAAACGTTTTGTGTTTTTAATGTCTCATTAGTAAAAAGAGATGACTGTGGACTATTATAAGAATAATGAAGAAGGTCAAATGTAATTAGTTATGGAGGTCAATCTATTTATACGCAGTACGATGTTACTCCCTATTATAAACTGCACACACAAATCCTGCCATGACGTTTATCACAAATGACAAGGGCCTTTCATTCGAATCATTCGTGCTCTCTACAAGAACGTGAGCTCCCGCTTCAATAAGATTTTTGAGGAAAGGCACGCGGCACACGTGAAGGTAAAAGGGCTGGACGCCTGGCACTCTCTTGCTAGCACGTCACATTAACTGTGTTACGTTTTGCATTCTCGTCACACATTTTACCAGGCTAAGTGAGCTCAGCTAATTCTGTTAAAGGGTTTTCCTTCCTTATGAAGTCAGTAATAGCAGGCACAAGTCTTCATCCGTCTGCAGAGTGTCACATCCATTGTTAGCTACGTGACGCTGACCAAACGCTGTCACTTACCGACTAGGAGACTATCAACGCACTCAGTGAAAGGGCCGCCACAAGAATAAATGCGCAATACACCGACTCCTATGAGGAGTCCTCACCACACCATGTATTGCGGTCTGCATGTGGGCTTCACCCTGTAAGATGAGTTTGAGGTTTACTCAGGACCCCAGGGGTGGACTGGCCATCAGGACTAACAGGGTTAGGGTTACCACAGAATGCAAGAATAACAACTGACCAAGAGAGGGGGTTTGGGGGTCGGTTGAGCTTAGGATGACTTGATTGGCCCATAGTGATCCCTCCAATCAGGCCTCTGGCAAGTCAGACCAAAAATGAACCTCATCTGTGGGAGATCCCGTCTCGGCACTCATGTTCCTGAAGCTTTTGTTACAAACACAACAGCAACGCTTGAGTGTTGCTTTAATGGGACAAAGAGGCTCCCCTTCTCGTGTCTCACGACATTATGGGCTTCTGCTAAGAACGCAAAGCAGAAACCTCTAGAAGAGGCGGCATGACGTTCACTCAGTAGCAATGGCTCTGTATTCTAAAAGACATAATTTACTGCAAGTTATGAAGTGTAAATTAGTGCTTTTTACTTTTGTCGCGTGACATATCTGAAGGCCCTGCGTGCGCATCAAGAAGTGTGAACTGTAAGAGGAGACTCAATTAACAGTAAAAGAATGCAAATGACTTTTTAAAAACAAACACCAAATATTGCGCTAAACGCACAGCACGGAGTGATTTGTATGAATTGACTGAACTTGTTTAACCGTATTAACGCACGTGAAGATGTGCAGTGCAGAGCCCATTACTTATGTTAAGAGCGGCTGCCTGACTGCTGGCACTTGATCTGCTCCTGATGAAGTGCTTTGACAGTCCGGTGCCAGGACCCATGACACAGAATATTCCAGAAGGGATCCCATCGCTCTGAACAGAGATCAGAAGAGCTGCCTCTCCCCGAGTAGCTAACAAGTCTACCAATATTAAGACCCACGCCATTCACAGACGCCTGTAAGGAGTCCTCACCCCCTCACGCGCTTTCACATTTTATTTTTATACCACACTGAACCCCAGGGGACTTCATCGGGTTTTTTGGCACCAGCTGGCAGAAAAGGGGGCTCTTTAATGACAAAGTGAAAACAGCACCCTGGAATGTGGTCTGAAATAATGACAAGCATAAAACTTCAAACAATCCATCACATAGTGTAAGAATTCACCACCTGAATAGGACGCAGCTACATCCTCAGCAGTGAAGCCAGCTGGCTCTACAAGTCACGTCGTTCTTTAATGGAGACCGTCACGATGATCACGTCACGTACTGTCACCTGATCCGACATAGCAACCTCCAACAAAAGTGAAGGAAAACTGAACAGTGTCACAGGAGAATGCAGTCAATATTAAAACCATCAAAACTACCAAAGTTTTATATATATTATGGACTTTATGCATTATGGACTCTGCTGCAGCATTCAAAAACAGTAAGTGCAGAAGTGAAGTGGATTGGCGGTGTATTCAAATACAACTTAATAAGAGGATAAGTGTCTGGGGGGGTCTGTTCATTTTGATGTCTGTCATTAAAAAAAAAAAATTAACACTGCTTTTGTGCATCTCATCTAGCATATCATGGAGAAATACACATTGAATGTGCCATTGCACTAGATGGCTCATCACTAGTGTTTGCACTAATAAAATGCATTTGTCTTTCCAACAGATGGTGCATTACAATCATCAACACTACTTCTATGAATCCCATATTAAACAGCACATAACAGGGAGATATGCATTGCATTTGTCTTTCCAACAGATGGTGCATTACAATCATCAACACTGCTTCTACAAATCTTGTAACAAATGGTATATAACTGGGACATATGCATTACATTTGTCATTCCAATACATGGAGCAACATAAACATTAACAGTGCTTTTACTAATCCAATCCAGTATATAGTAGACACATACACTTTGTATTTTAATTCCATCACATGGCTCATCATGAACATTTGTAGTAATAAAATGCATTTATTTGTCATTCCAACAGATGGCAATGCATTTTATTGTTACATGCATTAGAAAATAGGTTTCATTAGATGGTGCGCTGCGGTCTATGTCGATTACTTAGATTTGAGCCCGTCTTAGCCGGGCAGCACTGTTAGTATTTTCATTGTTTTTCCAGAAGCTCTCCTTCACCGTTTGGTCTCCTGGACAGTTATCATAATTAGACAGACAGATTCTTAAGTTCTTACTGCTCATGTATATAAACTGAAAGCCACGGCCTCACCTTTTCTCTTTTATAATCCATGTGCTGGCTTCACAATCAACCAAGGAGTAGAGCTGGCCATCCATCAAAGGAGCAAAACCCTGCAGACCAACTTGAAGGTTGTCCATCGACAGTTTAAAGTGAATGGACTCCTTTGTCGTGCCTTCTGGTAAGCGTACCGTAATTGTCAAGTCCTCGGTGGTTTGCTGCCAGTAGTAGATTGGCTCTAAAGAGCAACAAAGAAAAAGAATTAACAGCGGTTATAAGAACGTCTACATTTATATTCTTTAATCCGCCAGATTGTGTTTGTTTTTTAACCATTTACTGCCTGTATCTTCTATAACAGTGGTGTACAATCCCAGTCCAGGTGACCCCTTTGTCTGCAAGTTTTTATTGCAGCAGCCTTCGTAATCGGTGTAACATTTTCCTTCTAACTGAGCACAGTCTTTAGTTCTTCTTCTTCATGTTTTCCCACTTCTACATGTGGTCCATGTGCTTCATCACCTTCTCCACACAGCTCGGTCCTGCACCTCCTCCCCAGTCAGACTCTTTTTCCTTCAAATTTCCTGTTCTTTATCCATCCACCTCCACTTTGGCCTCCCTCATTTTCTTTTCCCCGGCACGTCCATTCCCATCACCCTTTTTGCTCATATATTCCTTGTCTCTCCTCATCACATCTCCATACCACTTCAACTTACTTTCCTGTACTTTCTCTCCCACTTTTGCTGTTCCTCTGATGGTCTCATTTCTTATTCGGCCCTTCATTATAATTCCACACAACCATGTCAATGTTCCCATTACTGCCACCTCCAACTTCTTCTCCTGCAGCACTCCCTTCACTGCCCATGTCTCAGCTCCATACTTCATTGCTGGTCTTAAAAGTCTCACCTTTAACCTTCACCTTCACCTTCATCTTCATTCTTTGATCACACAACACTCCTGATATCCACGTCTAATCACTCCATCCACACTGCACTCTCAGGGTCACTTCTGCATCACATTTTCCATCTTGGCCTACCACTGATCCTAGATATTTAAACTTCTCCACTTGTCTCCCCAAATCCTGATCATCATGAATCCTTAGATAATCTGTCTTCTTCCTGCTTATCTTGAACCCTTGGTCTTCCAAAGCAATTCTCCATTCTTATAACTTCATCTCCATTTGCTCTTTTCTGGTGCTACACAACACAATGTCATCAACACAAAGCCTGCATCAGGGGATTGGTCTTGTTAATCCCACAACTCAACACAACCATAACCAGATCAATGAGGAAAGGCCTTAAAGACGACCCTGGAGTAGACTTCCTCCTCCTCCTCCACGTGGGATCTCAACTCTTACCTCAGCACTGCTTTTCACCTGGGTCATCACTCCCTCATACATGCGAGAGGTCTAAAAATCCAAACTCCTCCTTAAATGAAAGATTTAGGAGTCGCAGTGAACTCCACAAGGTCAACAGCCAGACAGAGTTCAGATGCCATTAGGAAGGCTAACAGAATGTCAGGTTATATAGCGCCTTGACATGTGGGGTTCAAGGCACAGGAGGTTCTGCTCAAACTTTAACACGCCCTGGTGAGGCCTCATCTGAAGTCCTGTGTGCAGTTTAAAGCATTCTGCTTAAAATGGACATAGCAGCACTAGAGAAAGTGCAGAGAAGAGCAACGAGGCCAATTCTAGGACTATGAGGAAAGATTAAAAGAGCGGAGCAGAGACCCGACAGAAGTGTTTAAAAGTATGGAGGGAATTAGTCCAATGGATCGAGACGGTGACATAAAACACAGTTGGAAACTTCACATAGAGAACCATAGACACTTGAAATAAGTGACCAAGTAGTGTGGCAGACAGGAGGACTTTAGGGGCCTTCAAGACTCAACGTCATTTTGAGGGATTTAAGTGGACCGGACTGGCGAGCTTTGTTGGGCAGACTGGCCTGTTCCCATTCAGACTGTTTGAATGTTCTAATATCGTGGACAATCCTCACCAACTCCTCTCATTGACCACAGTCTTTAATTGGCTCGTCTTCTTTTTTTCCCTTCTATTACTTTGCATTTTTGACAACACGGCCATCAAGGCTCCCCATTTCTGTGCTGCGCTGTAAGGCCGTGTCCTTCGTTGAGCTCTGAGCCGATCTCAAATGGGTGAAGCCCAACACGGTCACAAAGAAACCACATTTCTTCTCAATGAGGACTCTTTTTATTATTTATTTTTTTAAATGCTATCAATCAAAACAGAGAAGTGTGTTAATGGACGGCATCAATAATGCGCCGCGGCTTACGCCGTCCTGCTGAAGTACTCTGGGCAGATTTTCCACAGCTCTGCAAAGCCAATATTTAATATAGAGGAGTGTGATTTATCACGTTGAAAATAAATGTGTGCATTTCAGGGCAATTCCAGTGAAAAAGGAATGTAATCCAAATAACATTTTTCATCTGTGGACTGTTTTTATTACAAATTAAAATTTTCCAATGTTTTTTAAATAAGGCAGAAAGACATGGCGGTGCAGGGACGTCGATTTAAAGCCGCTGCTTGTGTTGAGCCTGTGTCTCCTACCTCTGCTGCTGCTGCTGTGGATTTATTTCTCCTATTGTGTGTGCTTAACTAATCTGTAATTCTAAATGGGGACCGCCTGTGTCTGTATGGGAGTGGGCCCCAAGCTGGACTGGTACTGTACACCCAGTGAGGTGCCCTGCCAGGACTGCTGACCGGGACCGAGCAGTTTAAAGTTAAAAACGAGGCCCCTTTAAAACTCGCATACCGCAGAAGTGGGACACACAATGGCAGTGCGGCCGCCTCCTCCAACCTTTCATTCACTTGCTGGGTCCACAGAAAGACTAAAGCTACCTCATTGGGCACAAGGGAGAGGATGCCAGCTACTGCTCACATATATTGGGCCCACTTGAAGTCGCCATTTAATGTAGAACATTCCTATTTCTAAACTTGAGAAACTGGTCACCTCGGTCCCCAGACGTCTGTTGAGTGTTGTAAGAAGAAGGGGAGATGCCACACAGTGGTGACAATGGCCTTGTCCCAACTTTTTTGGGATTTATTAACACCATGAAATTCTGAATCAACATATTTTTCCCTTAAAATGATACATTTTCAAACTTCTTGCCTATATATATATATATATATATATATATATATATATATATATATATATAAAAAAGAGAGAGAGAGAGAGAGAGAGAGAGAGAGATAGAGAGAGAGAGATAGATAGATAGATAGATTTAAATTTTAGTGTAGTAGGCAGGATAGATAGATAGATAGATAGATAGATAGATAGATAGATAGATAGATAGATAGATAGATAGATAGATTTAAATTTTAGTGTAGTAGGCAGGATAGATAGATAGATAGATAGATAGATAGATAGATAGATAGATAGATAGATAGATAGATAGATAGATAGATAGATAGATAGATAGATAGATAGATAGATAGATAGATAGATAGATAGAGAGAGAGAGAGAGAGAGAGAGAGCATTTTTAATGTAGGTAGATCATTTTGACCCGGTCATTTTAAAAGTAGCTCGCAAGCCAAAAAAGTGTGGGCACCCCTGGCTTGGATCTTCTGGTCAGTTGTCTCTTGTTGTCCCTCGTACCGAGTGTCAAACTAAGGGGGACAGACAGGGCTTGTGTGGCTGCTGCTCCTCGCCTGTGACACTCTTCACCTCGTCACAAAGGAGTCGTTGACAATTCAAAACGAGATTAAAGACTCATTTATTCACTTGCTTTCCGTGACCTTCAGGAATACTGATGGTTTCCTCATTGTGATTATGTAACATTACTTCTATTTATTATTTCTTTTATTTATGTTCATATATTTTATTTCTCTTTATGTTATTCATGTTCATTGTATGTTTTTCTTTAATTCTATTATTGTCCAGCACTTTGGCCACAGCATATAAATAAAGTTGACATGGACTGACAGGGGGTCTTGCTCTAACAACTGTTGATAGAATATGACTGGCGATTTTCAATACTCTTGCTCAACTCTAATAGAATTAACAAAGAAGTTAATCTTTTTCCATAAGAAGACTTTACCCTGCTACATGAAATGGCCGCTGAAGAGAGACTGGAGTCGGCTGAACGGATGTTCCAGTCCAGTAAACAGAATTCTAATATGTCACACGGCTAACTAAAGATTGCCCAAACTCCCACGTCTCATAAATAGAGCTCTATTGCCCTGTCAACATTTATTTATAGACTCCAGACTTTCCACTGGGAGGCCTGAAACTGTAAAAATAAATTAGATATAAAGATTTCTCTCCGTTTGTTTCGTTTTTTTGTTTTCTTTTCAACCAGCCAAAGCACTTCAAGTAAGGGGAGGACTTCACACAATTACTGGCCTTCTGCGTCAGTACAATACTTCATTGACCCTGTCAAGAAGGATGTCTCTTATCACAGCGGGTAATGAAAGAAATACTCAATGTGTCAATTTCCATCAAGCAGACGGGAGCTGTCATAATTATTTCAAGGCCTAGCAGCTCATTCGTCTTTGACGTCTCTTTATGACTTAACTTGTCTGACCTGCTCCTCTTTCCAGACAATCAGTATGCATGGAAATCAATTTTAACTGTGGGATAAGACCAAGCGGAGTATTACTGCACCACCCAAAAATAGAATTAAGATGTAGAGGAGGAAATCGGTGAGGAACGCATTAACGAAATCCATCTCCATGACCCAGTCTCCTGAATACATCACGGCAGGTGCTGAGCCACGCCGTCGGCCTCTAATCTTTGGGCTTTGGATCGGAATATCAACCTCATTTAATTTCCATGGCCTCCTGGCAGCTAAATCAGCCTTTACACTGAAGGAAAGAGAAAGTATAAGAAACAGAAGTCATTGGGATAAATTCAAGGCCTGCTGTTATTCTCAAACTACAAGCTCCCGTTAGGTAAGATTACTTTGACATATAAGGTGGGCCATGGTGACGACAAAGGTGTTCACTTATCTTTAGTTCCAGATGACCCTCAGGCTCTAAGACCTTAATCACAGTCCTGGAGGGCCGCAGGATCACTTCAACCAGCTTCTTAATTAAAACCCATTTATTTGCGGCTAAAGCAATCGGTCCGTCGGGCTTAACTTTAGTGAAACTGTGACGATTCCTAACCCTTATCGCCTATTTTAGTGTTAAACTGCGCCATCTGGGCTTCAATAATTTCCAGTTTCCCCAACCAGCTGCAGCTTCATAACAAAATGCAAAAAAATTACAGAAACCACCAGCTCTCCAGCTAAGCAGGCTCCATTTACAAGAGTGAATAAGCATCATGAAGTATTGACAGGACATGTGAAAAAGTCCCGGAGAACCGTTCACTTTGTCAACAGATCTGAACAGGCAGATGTTAGATCTTCGTGCAGACAGGGCCTACAGATGAAGGTGGTGGCCCACAGACTCGAGGCTGTCATGGCTGCCATGGACTAAATAGCAACTTAAAGGAGGTGAATACTTATGCCGTCAGTTAGAAGTAATTGAGACCACTCTGTGGAGATCTGTTTTCAGGCTGACATTAAAAAGACTTTCTGTTGGTCAGTGTCACAAAAGCCAAAATAAATTAATGCTGATTAAACGTCGTAGAACAAGAAATCGTGAAAACTGCCAAGGTCGTGAATATAGGCACTGTGTGTGTGTGTGTGTGTGTGTGTGTGTGTATACAGTAATCCCTCGCTACGTCGCGGTTCACTTTTCACGGATTCACGACTTTGCGGGTTTTTAAATATAGTAGTAGTATTTCCTAGTCTAAGAACAACAAAACAAGTCCGGTGACTAAGTGCGTTGTAACACGGGCTGTGATTGGTACATGGGAGGGAGACGACAAATCACAGCTTCCCGCTTTCTAATCGGGCCCGTGATTGGTGCTTTGACTGATGCCCAGATCCCACAGCACCTCCCCTTGTCTCTCTGTCACGGCCATTTCACTTTCTCGCCGAGCGGTTTACTTTACACTGTACTGTGTGTGATTTTTTTGTGGTTTCTTTGTGTTGAACTTTACTTCAATTTTCACTCCCTGCAATGGCTCCCAAACGTGCTCCTTCTTCCAAGGCTGGTGCTGAGCCTAAACGCCAACGAAGAATGATGACGATCGCTGAGAAGGTGAAACTTCTGGATATGTTGAAGGAAGGGACTGTGGCTGAAGACTGGCTAAGGATCTGCAAGAGCGGTCATAGGAATGGGACGACAATATGGTTTGATCGGTCCAGTTTTGCAATAAGGCCGACGATGTCATGACCGCCTACAAGCTGCTCTTCGATTGGAAAAAGAAGCAGCGGCAGCAACTGCTGATCACAATGTTTTTGCAGCCTCGAAAAAAAAGAGCCAGTTCCTACTACTACTACGGATACACCTTCGGAAACCGTGGAAGAGGTGCCCTAGGAAATGTTAGGTAGGTCCCTGTTATTAAAAGAGTAAAGGGTGGGTTGTAAACAGTACAGGGAGGGTTTAAAAACGTCCAAATACACGTTAAATAGTGAAATAAATATGGTGTTCCTACTTCGCAGAAATATAGTTATTGCGGCCGGCCTTGGATATCTCCCGCGATAAACGAGGGATTACTGTACATATATATAAATATTTCCCACGACTTCTTCCATTTATTCCCCTACTAGGGTTTTTTGGGAGTTTTTTCTCGTCTTTTTCGAGAGTCAAGGCTGGGGGGCTGTCAAGAGGCCTGTTAAAGCCCATTGCGGCCCTCCTTGTTTGATTTTGGGCTATATGAAAATAAATTGTATTGTATTGTATTGTATATGTCACGCATGTGCATCAGTGAACCACTCTCCGGGCTCGTCAGAGGTATGTAATACCGCTCCGAGTCAAGAGGGGGAGCCGATGCTAACACCTTCCTCTCTTGTTCCCTTTGCAGCACAGAGGAGCCACCCAGTGAGGTCAACTGACTCCGCCCCTTCCTGTCCTCGGGCTATCCGTCCCGCTGCTGTCTGGAGGAGGTGTTCAGTCTTCTACCGATCCCCACACACGACGCAGTCCCTTCCCGACTATCTTTCCATCACCAGGCCCGAGGGCACACTTGATTTAAAGCTTTTTCTGTTGCCGTGCATAGCGACCCTAAATTTTGAGGAGTTAAAAATGAAGTATTTTGGTTTGAATTAAGTGGGACCAACTGGATTGGCACACCAACATGTTCCCATGTCAACCCCTACATATAATGCGCACATAACACATGCACAGACACACATACACACACTCGGTATATTTGACATACTAATCAGTAAAATGTGTCACATGAACAGAGGGCACTGCAATTGTCACTAGTGTGTCAACCACAAATGTGTGTTAAGTGGATAGGAGACGCCAAGGTAGCACAATGGCACATAAGACACATTGAAGGCCCGACTGGAGCTACCGAGGGAGTGAAGAGCCACACCAACCCGTACTTCCTACACACCACCGTGGAAAAGCAGGGGCACTATGAACATAAAGCGCGGAGCCCCAGTGCAAGGTGTCTGGTAGGCCATAAAATGGCAGCAGGCAAATCCAGTACTGCCAATGGCTTAAATTCAGAACGTTACCTTTTCTCTCCTCAACGTCCATTGCTTCTTCACTGGTTTCTCCTATTGGTTCCCCGTTGACCTGAATGAACTTGAAGGGCCTGTCAGATGCAATCATGACGCCATTCCCTTCTGGTTCAAGTGCAGCGTAGTGAGGAACTGACTTGCCGTGCAGGATTCTCCTTGTGAGAATTGCATATTTTTTTTCTCCTGCAATAATAATAAAAATAATAAGATGATAAGAACAACAACAACAGATAATAATAATAATAATAATAATAATAATAATAATAGTCTCCCCTTTGTTTGTTTCTTTACAAATACTGTATGTTTGAAGGTACAGACAGCGTCAGGTGAATTAGAACGGTCCTCCCTTTTAACTACATTAAGACGTTCTATAAATGCCAAATATGAACTGACAATTAGCACCACTCAGCTTCAGGACATCATATCTGTGGGGCTTCACAACCCCAATTATTAGAAATCATTTCTTAGTCCGACTGATGTGCTGCCTTAATGCAGTTCTAGGCACCAAAGATGAAGACGCACATCCTTGAACTCTTCATCAAAACCATTTATTCACCTGGTCAATAATAAATGTGCAATTTAACACGTGAGCCTGCTTACTCCAGCTCAGCATCATGGAGGTCCGGAGCCAATTCTGGGGGCACCGGGCCTTAGGCAGGGCTGAGCTCTGGATGGGGCATCAGTCCAGAGCAGAGAAAGGCCACCCAGACATGTCACCCTACAGCAGGACAGTGCCAGGCCACACGCAGCTGCTACAGTCACCACTGTCCTGAAGAATGAACGCTGGCCTGCCCTCTCTCTTGACCCTGACCCACGGAATGTCTTTGGGACGCCAAACTTCGAGGAGGCATTGGGTTTCTACCTGCCAATGGTCAGCCGCTTCATCGGGCTTTCCTGAAGTAACGGCAGAACATCCGACAAGTGCTCATTCAGGGGCGCTTTGTGTGCCCGAGGTGCCAGGCAGCGGCAGACGCACGAGACGCTGAAAGGCTACCCCACAACAGTTGTTCTCGTTTTCCGTTATTTTTATTGTCGTGCTGTTTTATATTTGTATTATTCTCCTTGGTGTCTTGTCACTTCAGCAATGAAGGCTGAAATCTCAGACCAACGAGTGTTGCGGTTCTTTCTTTTTTTTCCCCAGCTGTGCACATTTGGCTCGTCTTCTGTGGCACAGTTGACGAGCCGCTGCCGCGTCCTTTAGCTGCTCAAATCAGCAGCCGACCCGAGTGTCACAAAGCAGTAAAAAGCCATTTGTCAGGGAGACTGGAGCCGTCTCACTTCGGTAAATCCCCGGCAGGCTCGCCCCGCGGCTGTCACACACTCACTTCTCCAGCTCAGAAAGTGCCCTGCAAGTTAATGAGCGCCTTCACTTCCTACGTTCGAGATCAAAGTAAAGATGCACATACATTTATAAACAAGGTCGGTTCTTTTTATTTTGTTTCACGGTAATCACAAAGAATGCAAATCCGACAAGCGGACTAATGAATACGGAAGTTAAGGCTGGCACTTTGACAAGATTCCTTTGCTCGATGTCATTTAACAGGGGATTCTCCATTATCATACGGTCTTAACGATGATTCTGTCCTAAATCTTCTGAACCTCTTACAGTCAAGTTATGCCCTCCGAAGCTCATCAGTAAACACAAAGCTCAAATCACGGTCAACGTTTTTATTGTAAAAACAAATACACAGTGACCTTGTTCTTGTGACATTCAGATGTAGAGGTGACTTCAAAGCACGTGTTGTCATAAATAATGAAATGGTCGTCTGTAAGAACACATCCCGATTATTTTTTCATACAGTTCTTATAACATTCAGCACTCTCAAGTGGCGCTGCTAAATGTTTACTTCACCTCAACTCCTTTATGAGGTTTCAGATCATTGAAATGCACTCGCAGCACACCTACCCTTGTCACCTTCTCCGGTGATGGTGAGCCATTCAAGTGACACAAGGAAGCCACTTCCTTTGGAAAGGACCTCCTCCTTCTCTAACCGTAGCACAAGCACCTCGAAGGAATGGCAGCCTGAGGCCACGTAGGAAAGGCTGTTCAGAATTATAAAGGGCTCTCCGAGAGTCTGGTCAAACAGGACCTGGAATAAAAAAAAAAAGAAGAACAATTAATATATGGAATACACGTCAAGCAATAAATCAAACTGGACATCCGAGAGCCCCCTGTGACTTGGGTTTAGAGTAAGGTCACCATCCCTCCGCGCATCACAAAAGGGGACTCAAAGAAATCGCGGTCATCCGGCCACAAATAACTTGGCTCCGCTACCCCCAAAATTTAGTGGCGGTGCCGCCGTCCAACCCGCGCGAACCGGGAAAGTGGCCAATAAACAATCAGAGACCAGGGCAGGGGGCTTCCCAGGGCTAACAGGACTCCACTATGGCATAAATGACAGAGTGCCCTCCCTCCCCATCAGGTTTGGGACAAAGACACGTTTTTCCCTTGATTTAAAATTACAAATCAGGTAATTCAGCCACTGAGATTCAATCGCACACTGCAGACGTGCAGATATTTTGATGGCACCAACACTTTTTCTACCCCGTCCCCCCATTTCAGAGCATCATCACGTTAGGGTCACAGCAACGCCAGGTCTATTAAAGCCGTCAATCATATTTAGGACCGCTTGAAGTCTGCAATCCATAGACAGCCCCAGGTGCTGAGGGTCTCCTCTGGTAGTGTTTGGCCAAGCGGTCATGTTCAGCTCCTGCTTGCTTCAGGGGTCTTGTCCCCTTAAATGTTCTCTTCCGCATATGAAAGGCCAATTGGATTTCAGTTGGGTGACCGGCTTGGCCTCATCAGCCCGTTTGGCTCATTACCTGCCATCCAGCGAGTTTGGAGGCCTTGACAGGAACTTGAGCAGATCAGATGTTTCTCCACACCTCAGAATTCATTGTGCCGCTAACTGTCAGCACTTCCGTCATCAATGAAGAGAAGTGTGCCAGCCATACATGCCCAGGCCATAACACCCCCAGCACCAGCCTGTTTACCAGATGAGGTGGTCTTCTTTGGGCAGTTCCTTGACGTCTCCACACTTTGCTCTCGCCATCACTCCGATACAGCAGGATCATCTTTGTCTCGTCTGTCCACAAGAGCTTTTACCCAAAAATCAGAGGCTCTTTGAAGTCCTTTTTCCTAAACTGTAATCTGGCCGCCCTGTTTTTGTGGTTTGCATCTTGCAGTGTGGCCTCCTCTGCGTTTCTGTCCATGAAGTCTTGTGCTGTTGGTCGTCTCCGACACGTCCACGTCAGCCTCATGATGACCGTTTCTGGTCTGTCAGACAGGCGTTGGGGGCTTTTTCTTTACCATACTGTCATTAGCAGTTTAGGTCTTCCTTGTCCTACCAGCCCCTTTGTGATTCTGTGTTCTTTCTTCTTCATGATGTTCCAGACAGTTGATTTCGGTCATCCTCAGGTTTCACCGAAGTCTCCGATGGTTTGATTCTTGTTTTTCAGCCTCATAATAGCTTCTCTGAATTTCATTGTCACAACTTAAGTTCTCATGCTGAACGATGACAATGGCAGACCCCAAAGGGCAGAACCAAGCTGAGGAATCACACAAACACCTGCGATACCAATTGTGCCCCGAAATGGGGGGACCGTGTAGAAAAAGTGTCATGCGACTGAAATGTACGCAAATCCCCTTGCATGAAAGTCTGCAGTGTGCACTTTAATTACAACGTCTGAATTGTTGGATTTGTAACTTTGAATTGTGGAGCCCCCTTTGTCCCAAACATCATGGAGGGCACCGTACATCACACAGTGACAGCCAGCACCCCACAGCATGGAAGACTTTGGTCCTATTAATTAAAAAAAAAAAAAATGAAATAAATAAAGATCCCCTTTTGCTCACTTTCGTACTTCGCCTGTTACGTGTCCTTCTCCGTTACTTTCTAAACTGGCAGGATTACCCCGCACGATTAAAAACGCATGGCAACAGCTAGCATTTAGTCATGTGACCAGGCAGCTTCACTCCATTTCCTTTCATTTTTCCTTCGTGCTTTTGTGTTTGCCTCCCGTCACTTTTCCATTTGTGACTGAGCCTCAAAGTGTGCGTAGGATGGCATTGCCGTTATGGAGTTCTTTAAATAACACATATTAATTACTGTTAGCCATCACATTTAGCGTTAATGCACGGCCATTAAAAGCTTTCTTGCAGCTCCCACTTGCCGTAGGAGTTTTAGTCGCTCAATAAAGTTCGACAATGTACAGAAATAAGTGAGAACACGGGACAAAATCCCTGACAATACAAGTCGTTAAATATTTTCTTCAGGAGTATTAAAAGCAATGGAGTCACCATCAGTGCCCTTCAAACGTCGTTCTTACGGTCCCATTTGTCTTTTCTTAGTTTATTCCTTTAACAGCAGTTTGAGAGAGCTGAGAACAAATGACAGAATGCAACCAAAGAAAAACTATACAACTGTACGAGATTCACACACACAAGCACACAACACACACTCACGTGTGCAATGTGAACAACAACAACACAGGGGTCAGCATCTCAGAGCCAAAGTCGCATCAAAAGGAAGACAAGGCATGGTGGGCAAAAAAGTAGTGGTCAGACAAATGAGGACAGATTTCACTTGACTATGCAATTCTCTCACTGACCTTCGGTAATTCACTAAACAGTCCAGTAAGGCTCCTAACTTCATTATGGCAGGTAGAACGGTCTGCCCACTACTATAAGAGATGCCCCTTCGGTTTCAGCTTTTAAGACTCATGACTTCAGTTTAGCACACCCTGACTAGAGTTGCTGATTGACTGTGCAGACTGGCATCTCTGTTGTCAGTCATGAGCACTAAAACATAAGTAAGATGATAGTTAGAATTTGTTACTCACCCTCACCTATTCGGTTTCTCTTCTCGGTACTCAAATGTGCCACTCGGTGCCACGGCCCACCTGCCAAAGGTAAAGTCGTCTCTGATGGAGGATCGCAGGAATCGTCCGGTAGAGGGGTCCTTTCATCAGATTGGCTGACCCAGTGCTAACTCAGCTGTGGAATGGCCAATTTGGGGAGGTAGCTCAATGGCCGAGGTCTCTAATCCTATTATGGGATATCATCTACTGTTGAATTCTGCTCTGTATTTGTAATATTTTTATTTTACTGTTACACTGGATTGAGGAATACTTGTGTTTTGTTCCCCCTTCTCTTTGACACCCACTGCTCGCCCAACCCACCAGGAAAGGGGTCTCTCTTTGAACTGACTTTCCCAAGTTTTTTCTTGTCTTCTTAGAGAGTCAAAGCTGGGGGGGCTGTCAAGAGGCAGGGTCTGTTAAAGCCCATTGCGACACTTCTTGTGTGATTTTGGGCTATAGGAAAATAAATTGTATTGTATTGTATTTTCCGTACCTTTTGCTGTTGTAGAAGGTGGTTTCTGGCCATTAGATTTATATCAAGGTAACTGAAGCCCACTCATTTTTAAGAAACAGAATAATACATTTTATTGATAAGCAGACAGATTATAGAAATATGATAACTATGTACTGTACGTACATTGATATAGAAGACCAGACGCAAACAGACAAACATCCAGTATAACCCAGAAGACACTGGCTCGCTACCGGTGTCACACATGCACTTCAGTCGGTCACCCTCAGAGTTCCACCCCGGACCGAGAGGGGGCGCTACTGCTAACTGTCTGCTCTTCCTCCTCCTCCTCCTCCTCCTCCTCCTCCTGCACAGTTCAGAGAAACTGCCCAGTCAGAGCAGCGGACTCCGCTCCGTGTGGACCCTGCGCCATAAAAGCACAGCCATCCAGAAGGAGGCATCACTTCTTATCCAAGTGACCAGATTGAAGGAGCTCCTCAATCACCTAAAGACAAAACAAGAGATTCTATTCTATTCGAGATTCCAGCCATTGTCATTTGGTGGAGGTGGCTTTGTTTCATTTTTACGCCATCGAGCGTTCGTCTTTGTTTAAACCTTTAAGTAAATGGGGATGGCTGGGTATTTTCTGTTGAGCCCGACATTCCTTCAGATGAACCCATTGGAATTTTAGAGTTTGAATTTATCTTGGCACAGATAAACAGTTTTCTGAGGATGCCTGATGTTGTGTGGAGCTGCTGCTTTTGTTCCTGCATTGGCGTGCACTTTTACTCTCTGCTGCATGATCCTTTGTATGTGGTGCTGCTTTCAACCGCTCGCTTTCTGCCGTTGTGTCTTCTGCAACTTCATAGGGAAAAGCATTGGTCTTTGAGGCACAAGAGTTTAGATGTTTGGAAGGTCCCTTCATGAAGTAATGGGATGTTTCTCAGCTTTCTGGTCCTCAAAGAGGGAGTGGCTCACCAGCTTTCGGGTTTCAGAAGGTCATTTTGCAGAGTGACAGCCCCATAGATGGTGTCCTGAGCGCATCTCTGACCAGTTTGAGTGGTGCACTTCCATGGCGAAGTCCACTGATCTCTCACTGTGTCGGCCCACACCTTCTCTACTGTGCACCACCACCAGGGACCACACATTTCAGTTATCTGAGGTAGTAATGGTCCGTTTTACTTCATGTATTCGGGGATCTTGTCTACTTTTGTTTCAGTCCATTGTTAAAAAAAACCATGCAAGTTAGATTAAATGGCTGAGGTGCGAGTGAACGTGTCCGGTGACTGCCTGGTATCCTGTCCAGGGTCGACTCCTGCCTTGAGTTCCATGCTACAGCCAAGCGCCGCTTCCACTCATTCATCTTCCATCACCGCTTTGCTCATTTGATGTTTTTTTTTTGGAAGAAATAAATGGAAAGGACTGACGAAGTTTGTTGGGCCGAATGGCCTGTTCTCGTCCAGACTGTTCTAATGTCCTAATGTCAAGCTCGTTAGGTCAAGGGGCATCAGTCCACCAAGGGACGCGCTCGCTCAAACTCAGCGAGTTTAGTGTTCTCAGTCAACCCAGCAGGCAAATCTTTGGCACACACACACACACAGCAGGGAAGCCAGAAATGCAGGACACAAAACCCAAAGGCGTAAGAGAGGGAGTAGGACTGGGACTCGGGAACACAAACCACAGCCGCACCCACCCGACATGGTCACATTTCCTGGAATTTGGGGCAAGTTTACTCTGGGGTCGTTGGAAGGAACTGCAGGTCCACAAGCTGTTAAAACGGGGGGCACCCACCTGGCTGTCACCATTTCATTATAATAATTGTCCAAACAAAACGTGTGCTCGATGACACCAAACAAATAAAAATCAGGGTCCTAGCTGGTAAAGCCTGCGAGAGTCACGGTGAGAAGGGCCTCCATCCTGCGGTACGTTCTCAATACTGAGTGACGCCTCCATTAGGAAGCAGTGGGATATGTAGCAGAGATTAGGGGGCAGAAGGGGCAGAGTCAGTTGCCCTTATTGGGCATCTTCTCAGAGCTGTGGAGGGGAAAAGAGGATAAGGTTAATGGCAGCCACCCCTCTGGTCCTGGGGTGGAAGTACATACCTCAGAAGAGTCTGGAGGCTGATCCACGAAGGGGCAAGTGTGACAACTCTCTGCCTTGCCTAGACATTCATGTTGTCTTACATCAGGACAATCTAATGACATTGTCAAACCTGCTCAGACCGACTGAAGTTCACGATGGCAGAGCAGCGCAGGTCCACTGCGGTGCCCGTTAGACTTCAAGGTCTGAAGCAGTCTGTGTCTTGGTTACAGGGACTCAGAAGACAATAATGTGTTGTACAAAAACATAAGGCATTCTTACACAGATTCAATAAAACAAACAACGAGCGTCAACATGCACTGTACACACACTCACGCACACACACACACACACTCAGGAAGAGCACAAAGGAGAATCATCCTGATGTATCTAGTAGAGCGTTTCAGTGTTCAGCATGGTGGCTTCTGTGTTGACTGTGTGTGCGGCTTTCTCTTTTTCCTGTTATATGCGTAACTGTGTGGCGGACTCCAATGCGCTCCATGCCAGAATAAATTCAACTGAATTAATTACAGTCCTGCTGACTCGAGTACAGATGCGGACCTCCCACCTCCACCCTGCTACTACACCATCAAGATGGAGCAGCAAAGACGCCTGCCAAGAGCAGAGGCAGAATGTGCCCAAATGGGACTCGTCATCTGCCTATAAAAGCCATTTGGTACTTGGCACGCTACATCTTTGGGAAACTTGGGCACTAAATAATGTGACTCACTGGAGCGTTTAGCACTTGAGGAGTAGAAATGACGATAAAAATAAGAGCAGCTCTGTGCAGGTCCAACAAAATGCTGCAATGTCACTGTTGCATTTGGCTGTAATAAAAATGATGCATCTACAGTTCGGTCCCTAAATATTTGGACAGAGACAACTTTTTTCTCATTTTGGTTCTGTACATTACCACAGAGAATTTGAAATGAAACAACTCAGATGACGTTGAAGTGCAGACATTCAGCTTTAATTCAGAAAGTTTTTATTATTATTACAAGGCTTCCAACATAAACTGTAATTTTATGGTTGGCTGAAATTGATTGGAGTGTAAAGTGCAAAAGCTAAAATAAACAGCAGCCGTCCTTCTGTAGATTTGAAAAACCTCTCATAACGGACCACTGCAAAGCTTCAGCATAAAATGTTAACACAACAGAATTGTCTGGTTGGCATGATGCCATTTATTTTGATGTAATCGAAACACAAAAAATGTAATCGGTTATTGTCCACAACCTTGGACAACCGGTAAGGGCACAAAGCAGACCTTTAGAACATTGACCTGGCGATGTCACATGCCCATAAAAAAAAAAAAAAGAGAGAGAAAAAAAGAGTGCATTTTATAATTGGCATTGTTAAACACACTTTAACAAACAAGAAATCAAACAATGCTTCAAATGATTTTAGAAACCATTTTTAGGGACCAAGGATCCCACTGACCTCCTCCTTCAGTGTGAAATCGTATTCTGTTCAGATTATCCTATTATTATAATAATTTTGTGTCTTCTGGGACCACTTCACTAATATGTCAATACTAACTCACATTTATTTAGAGGAAATACAGTTAGGTCCCTAAATATTTGGACAGAGACAACTTTTTACTCATTTTGGTTCTGTTCATCACCACAATGAATTTGAAATGAAACAACTCAGATGCAGTTGAAGTGCAGACTTTCAGCTTTAATTCAGTGGGTTGAACAAAACGATTGCATAAAAATGTGAGGCAACTAAAGTATTTTTAACACAATCCCTTCATTTCAGGGGCTCAAAAGTAATTGGACAAATTAAATAACTGGAAATCAAATGTTCATTTCTAATACTTGGTTGAAAACCCTTTGCTGGCAATGCCAGCCTGAAGTCTTGAACTCCTGGACATCACCAGACGCTGGGTTTCCTCCTTTTTGAGGTCTGCCAGGCCTTTACTTTTAGTTGCTGTCTGTTTGTGGGCCTTTCTGTCTGAAGTTTAGTCCTCAACAAGTGAACTGCCTGTTCAATGTGGTTAAGATCAGGTGACTGACTTGGCCACTGCTTTACTTTAATAAACTCCTGGGTTGCTTTGGCTGTATGTTCTGGGTCATTGCCCATCTGTATCATGAAACGCCCGCCGCCCAATCAATTTGACGTCATTTAGCTGGATTTGAGTAGACAGTATGTCTCTGAACACCTCAGAATTCATTCGGCAGCTTCTGTCCTGTGTCACCTCATCAATAAACACAAGTGTCCCAGTGCCACTGGCAGCCATCACACTGCCTGACTCCAGCATGTTTTACAGATGATGTGCTATGCTTTGGATAATGAGCTGCTCCACGCCTTCTCCATCCTTTTTTCTTGTCTTTGTCATTCTGGTAGAGGTTGATCTTGGTCTCATCTTTCCAAAGAATGTTTTTCCAGACCTGTGCTGGCTTTTTTAGATGTTCTTTAGCAAAGTCCAATCTAGCCTGCCTTTCTATTCTTGAGGCTTATGAGTGGCTGTCACATTGCAATGCACCCTCTGGATTTCCTTTCATGCAGTCTTCTTTATGGTAGACTTGGATATCGATACGCCGACCAAGCCCTGGAGAGTGTTGTTCACTTGGTGGGCTGTTGTCAAGGGGTTTCTCTTCACCATGGAAATGATTCTGCGATCATCCACCACTGTTGTCTTCCGTGGACGTCCAGGTCTTTTTGCGTTGCTCAGTTCACCACTGTTTGCTTTCTTTCTCATGACGTACCAAACTGGAGATTTTGCCACTCGTAATATTGTAGCAATTGCTTGGATGATTTTTTTTCTGTTTTTGCAGCTTAAGGATGGCTTCTGTCACCTGCATGGAGAGCTCCTTTGACCGCATGTTGTCTGTTTGCAGCAAAATCTTCCACATGCAAGCACCGCACCTCAAATCAGGCCTTTTATCTGCTTGATTGATAAGACATAACGACAGACTTGAACACACCTGCCCATCAAATAGCCTTTGAGTCGATCGTCCAGTTACTTTTGAGCCCCTGAAATGAAGGGATTGTGTTCAAAAAATACTTTAGTTGCTTTACATTTTTATGTAATCGTTTTGTTCAACCCACTGAATTAAAGCTGAAAGTCTGCACTTCAACGTCATCTGAGTTGTTTCATTTCAAATTCATTGTGGTGATGTACAGAACCAAAATGAGAAAAAAGTTGTCTCTGTCCAAATATTTATGGACCTAACTGTATTTCCTCTAAATAAATGTGAGTTAGTATTGACATATTAGTGAAGTGGTCCCAGAAGACACAAAATTATTATAATAATAGGATAATCTGAACAGAATACGATTTCACACTGAAGAAGGAGGTCAGTGGGATCCTTGGTCCCTAAAAATGGTTTCTAAAATCATTTGAAGCATTGTTTGATTTCTTGTTTGTTAAAGTGTGTTTAACAATGACAATTATAAAATGCACTCTTTTTTTTTTTTTATGGGCATGTGACATCGCCTGGTCAATGTTCTAAAGGTCTGCTTTGTGCCCTTACCGGTTGTCCAAGGTTGTGGACAATAACCGATTACATTTTTTGTGTTTCGATTACATCAAAATAAATGGCATCATGCCAACCAGACAATTCTGTTGTGTTAACATTTTATGCTGAAGCTTTGCAGTGGTCCGTTATGAGAGGTTTTTCAAATCTACAGAAGGACGGCAGCTGTTTATTTTAGCTTTTGCACTTTACACTCCAATCAATTTCGGCCAACCATTAAATTACAGTTTATGTTGGAAGCCTTGTAATAATAATAAAAACTTTCCCCTGATAAGAGCTGTACGGTATGAAATGTAAATGACATTGTGATTGTATATTCTGACAAAATATAAAGTATACAGCGCTAGAGGGCAAGAACCGAGCGTCTCTGACAGGAAAGCATTTGCATGTAAATTAGCAATCTGGACTACAAAAAATGCCCTGAAGAGTCAGCAAACTCCGGGACCAGCTGCTCTGACTCGTCGTTTTGGGCCCTAACAACGTTATTCGTGACATGGGACACCTCTTGAGGTGATATTAACTGGATCAGTGCCAATCTGGACAAAAGTGACGTTTCTAAAACAGCAGACAGTCTATGGGAATTAAAGCTCATTAGCCTTAAATAGTGGTGTGCGGTACGCCAGTGGAAAGGAGACGTCAGCAGAAACCTGCCAATCAAGAGAAAGTTTCATTTCGATCAATGTTACTACAGCTTAGCACATCAGGGAGCAACCTGCTAGATACGGTGCATCCAGAAAGTATTCCCAGCGCATCATCACTTTCTCCACATTGTGTTATGTCACAGCCTTATTCCAAAATGGATTAAATTCATTTTTTTCCTCAGAATTCTACACACAACACCTCATAATGACAACGTGAAAAACGGTTACTTGAAGTTTTTCCAAATTCATTAAAAATAAAAAAACTGAGAAAGCACATGTCCATAAGTATTCACAGCCTTTGCCATGAAGCTCCAAATTGAGCTCAGGTGCCTCCTGTTTTCCCTGATCATCCTTGAGATGTTTAATTGGAGTCCACCTGTGGTCAATTCAGTTGATGTGACCTGATCTGGAAAGGCACACACCTGTCTATAGAAGGTCCCACAGTTGACAGTTCGTGTCAGAGCACAAACCAAGCATGAAGTCAAAGGAATTGTCTGGAGACCTCCGAGACAGGATTGTCTCGAGGCACAAATCTGGGGAAGGTTACAGAAGAATGTCTGCTGCTTTGAAGGTCCCAATGAGCACAGTGGCCTCCATCATCCGTAAGTTGAAGAAGTTTGAAACCACCAGGACTCTTCCTAGAGCTGGCCGGCCATCTAAACTGAGAGATCGGGGGAGAAGATCATAAGTCAGGAAGGTGACCAAGAACCCGATGGTCACTCTGTCAGAGCTCCAGAGGTCCTCTGTCCTTCTGAAAGGTTCTCCTATCTCCACAATCATCTCTGCAGAAATCCACCAATCAGGCCTGTATGGTAGAGTGGCCAGACGGAAGCCACTCCTTAGTAAAAGACACATGGCAGCCCACCTGGAGTTTGACAAAAGGCACCTGAAGGACTCTCAGACCATGAGAAACAAAATCCTCTGGTCTGATGAGACAAAGATTGAACTTTGTGGTGTGAATGCCAGCCGTCACGTTTGGAGGAAACCAGGCACCACTCATCACCAGGCCAATACCATCCCTACAGTGAAGCATGGTGGTGGCAGCATCAGGAACTGGGAGACTAGTCAGGATAAAGGGAAAGATGGCTGCAGCAATGTACAGAGACATCCTGGATGAAAACCTGCTCCAGAGCGCTCTTGACCTCAGACTGGGGCGACAGTTCATCTTTCAGCAGGACGACGACCCTAAGCACACAGCTAAGATATCAAAGGAGTGGCATCAGGACAACTCTGTGAATGTCCTTGAGTGGCCCAGACTTGAATCCGATTGAACATCTCTGGAGAGATCTTTAAATGGCTGTGCACCGATGCTTCCCATCCAACCTGATGGAGCTTGAGAGGTGCTGCAAAGAGGAATGGGCGAAACTGGCCAAGGATAGGTGTGCCAAGCTTGTGGCATCAGATTCAAAAAGACTTGAGGCTGGAATTGCTGCCAAAGGGGCATCGACAAAGTATTGAGCAAAGGCTGTGAATACTTATGGACATGGGATTTCTCAGTTGTTTTATTTTTAATAAATTTGCAAAAACCTCAAGTAAACTTTTTCACGTTGTCATTATGGGGTGTTGTGTGTAGAATTCTGAGGAAAAAAATGATCATTTTGGAATAAGGCTGTAACATAACAAATTGTGGAAAAAGTGATGAAGCGCTGGGAATACTTTCCGGATGCACTGTAAAATTTATATATATATATATACACACACACACACACAAGCAAGTGTCACACATACACTACACATACATATATATGTATGTGTGAGAATTATATATATTATACAGGGCTGTTCAAAATGAAAGAGCAGACTCCAAAAATGTATTTCAAACAAACCGTATAAGACAGAAACACACTGGATAGAGGAAAGTTCAGAGTTTGGTCCTGTGGTCCTTGAGGTTGCCAGCCCTTAACATGAGCGCAAACATCACAACGGTAGACCAGTTTTTGCCACACACGACTCAACTGGTCCCCAGTTACTGAATTCACAGCTTCCTCGTCGATATTGCAAATCTTGAAGATTAGCAGGCATAGGTGGACCAAACACAGAGCACAGAGTGCTGGGATGAAGAGGAATCAAGACGGTGGGAATCCATCTTTTTTTTTTACTTTGAATACATTTTCAAAAAATCCTAAAATCCTATTTTCGTTTTGCCATTCTGAGCTATTGAGTGTTGTATGATGAGACGAATAAATGAATTTAAGTGACATTAGCAGCAGGCCTCATCAAGAGAATGCAAACAAAAATGAAGAATCAGAATTTACTTTCTTGGCCAGGTACATGAATGTGTATTAGGATAGTATTGGTGCAATATACAAAGATAAATATAAAAGGATAAAGTGTAAAATGATAAACTATGATGTCGCATACATGGACAATACAAAAAATAAAGAGATAGCAGGATTAAAACGTCCAGGCAGCCCAGTGTGCTGGAATATAAATATGTGTGTATGTGTGTGTGTGTATTGGTAACCTCAGGGCTCGTCTGAAGACTCCAAACCACAGGTTGGCGCTGTCACCTGATACCTCGCCTCTTCCTGCCTCTGCAGATGGAATGATTGACAGGCCGCTCGTCGATGACATCACTTCTGCTTTCCGGACTCCGCCTCTTCAACTCCTGAGCCCTTAAAGCTGCCATCTTGAGACCCTCTGATTTGGTGACTCGCGTCTAAGACCACCGTTTGTTTGCACTTATTTTGATTTTCACCTTGAATTCCAGTGTACAGGGATTCGCCGACGTGTCCCAAAGCTTTATGATCTTTGTTTTTTAGATTCTTACAATGCACATACACGCCACGGAGTAGATGTACTTGCTGTGTATACTAAAACACATGTAAATATCCCTTGATGACGTTCTACACACACACATTGCATTTAAATATCAACGAATATATTTCATATATAGTGGAATTCATTTCCCTGTGGGGTTTTCTTCAACTTTTGAAAAGCTTTTTTATTTTTTATTTTCTGGCTGCCTAATCATTTCAGTGTATTCTAAAACCTCGGCCTCAGCCTTTTTTTCCCACCACACAAGTGGATGATTTCAAACGTCGAGATTACCTTAAGAATTTTGCAGAGTTTGCAAGTGCCGTCAGCTAATCTGTAATTCTGATTCTCACAGGCTGTCATTTTTAAAAATGTCACATTTCATACGGCAACAAAGCAGCGAGACAAAAATAAATAAACGGCGGCATCAGCCTACCTCCCACTTGCCGTGCGGACTGGCACCTCGTTTGCTTGTCCTCAGAAGATACAGGCGTCCAGTTCCATCAGACACGGTGACCCAGGTGGAAGATGTGAAGTGAATTGAAGAACAAAGGCGATTCTCAAAGCCGTGCAGCTCCGACGAGAGCCGAAACACTTCCTTTGGTTTGCCAAGGACGCTGTCCTGAAATTGCCAGAGAAACAGACAATGGTGACATTGACATTGGTGCCAGATTGCTCAGCTGTCCTGACAAAAACGAACACTCTTCGTTCTTATTAACTCACTAAAGACCATGATGCCCATTCACTTTCATTCCTACAAGCATGTTAAATAGTCACACATGCATGGCTTTTGCGCTTGAATGCTCTTCACGTGCCTTTTTTTGAGTTTTTCTCCATTACATTCCCAAATGTGCTTTTAGGAGAAACTGGCAGCACTAAACAGTAGGCGGTGTTGCCCTGTCCATGGCTGCTAACTGCCAGGCATCAAAGTGTTGATAGGACAGGCTCTGCAAATGTGTGTCTTATTGTGTTACTTGCAGTGACCGTGGGGACCACCAGGGGGCAGATGACATGACAGCACCATCATGTGTGCCAAGAGCTGGGGTTCAGATGCCACTTCTATGTCCGTTTTGTTTATTTTGCGATTCCTTTATGCTAGTATGGGTGACCATCTCATTTCTGTGTATTTATGCATCATCTTTGTGTTTTGTGGCTGGTCCACCAAGGCAGGGCCACCTGGCCACCGCTGTCAAGGGCCTGACATCAGGCTGGGAGAGCCAACAGTCCCTTGCAGTTCATTCTGAATGCCCATGGTGTTGGCGTGCCAACTGCTTCATTGACAGAGCTGACATTTTTCTGCTCCATTTTTCAGCTTTGCCCCTTGGGCTCGTGTTTGCCTTGGATGACCCATTTTGAAGGCCTTCTGTGTTTTTTGTGCTCATTGGAGATTCTTATTAAACAGAACCTCTCTTTGAATATTAAAGAATTTGATTTGTAAAGATACTACATTGGCGTTTGTGTGACTAGCTGGGATCTGGAAAAGTTGCCCCCCGACCCCCCAGATTTCACTCCTCACGCTTCACCCCAGCTATCACCTAACTGGATCATTGAAACTTTGTTTAAATTATTACCACCTGTATTTTAATTTAAATATCGAAATAGCGTTCCATAGAACTAAAGTTACTGAAGTTCGCACTGTTACTCAATTTAATGTGTCCGGACACTCTACGGCCGTTAATCGTTTGCTGTTTTCACCACCTGACTATCGGCGATGCTGAAGAAGAAGCCACGCCATCGCATAGAGTACAATATCAATTTACACACCGCGCCATATTATATTATAAAAATTTACAATGGCAAAAAGAGGCAAAAGAAAATTGGTAGATTTCCGTGCTTTCAAAGAGAACAGTCGGTGAACAACATGGAATCGGAGTTTGTGAAAAACGTTCTGCAAAGGGCGAGTTTAATTGTTTGGCAATTTTAACGTGCGCTTATTAAACCAAAATAAATTAGAAGATCTAAAATAATTAGGTGCATTATTTACATTTCTCTAACCTACTCATTACCTACAGGGGCAAATTGTTGGGGGTGAACTGTGAGGGGCGACTTTTCTGTGAATCAACTAGCCAGGTTTTCAATGGTCTCTAGTGGGCATTCTGAGCAATGACTGGGCTTAGGAACTCTCCGGTTCACCACAACACCCAGCCACATATCAACGCCAAAGAGGGCCAAGTCCACCACAGACACCGAGCAGAGAAAGAAAGTTAAGAATTGCTAGTAATGTCCGTTCAATAAGGCCAGTCAGTAATTCATCAGAGCAACAGCTCCAGCGTTGGGGACGACGACAAAAGAGCGTCAAGAAATGCCCGCCAGCAAATCAGCGTATGCCAACAAATGCACAGCGGAAAATGTGCCCAGCTAGTAAAACCCACTTGAGGACAGTTTTCATTACCTAATTACTTGGGAGCAGTGGTGGCTCTGAGGCTAAGGATCTGTGCTGGTATACCGAAGGTTGCTGGTTCAAAAAAAGAGATCCTACTCTGCTGGGCCATTGAGCAAGACCCTTAACCTTCAAATGCTCCAGGGGTGCTGTACAATGGCTCGGACCCCAAGAGGTATGCGAAAACCAAGTAATTCCCTTCGGGTTTAATAAAGTATAATAAAATAAAAAAATAAACAAACATATTCGGTGTAAAAATAACGTACATGAAAATGTGGCGATCAATGCATATCACACAAGATGAAACCCTGGAGACAAACAAAGAGTACAAAACGTAAGGCCATGCAAATCAAACTGTGCTGTGCAGTTTACTGTGCCACACTGAGGGCAACCACTTGCAAGAAGTCACAAAGTGGCACCAGTCCACAGCCCAGGATTAACTGGGATTATAAATCCAACTCTCCTCTGTGCCACGTTGAGCCTTTCCAATACGCAGCTGCTTGTCATATTCTACATTTTAACAAGGTGAATAATTAGTTAAAATGAACAGAAACCAATTCATGATGTGATCTTGGAGTCCCAGAGCATGCAAGTAACAATACGTTCCAAAAGCAATCCCCAAAGAAAACAGACAATAGAGGGGGATATCACCGTCAAACCCCGGCTAGTAAAAAGAGCAAGCACCGAATCTTTATAAAATAAAAGAGTTGGGCCTCACAAAATGCTCTTCAGTAACAATGAACCTCTGTGGAGCACAAGAAGCAAAAGGAACATGAAGTTATCCATCCATTATCCACCGCTTATCTGAAGTCGGGTCGCGGGGGCAGCAGCCTAAGCAGGAAGCCCAGACCTCCCTCTCTCCGGCCACCTCGTCCAGCTCCTCTGGGAGGACCCCGAGGCGTTCCAAGGTCAGCCAGGAGATATAATCCCTGCAGAGTGTCCCGAGTCTGCCCCGTGGCCTTCTCCCAGTGGGGCATGCCCAGAACACCCCCCACAGGGAGGTATCCAGGGGGCACCCTAACCAGATGCCCGAACCACCTCAACTGACTCCTCTCAATGCGGAGGAGCAGCGACTCTACTCCGAGTCTCTCCCGGCTAACTGAACTCCTCACCCCGTCTCTAAGGGAAAGTCCAGCCACCCTGCGGAGAAAACTCATTTTGGCCGCTTGTATCCACGATTTTGCTCTTTCGGTCACTACCCAAAGCTCGTGGCCATAGGTGAGGGTAGGAACGTAGATTGACTGGTAAATCGACAGCCTCGCCTTTTGGCTCAGCTCTCTCTTCACCAGGACGGACCGTCGCAGAGCCTCCATTACTGCAGATGCTGCACCGATCTGTCTGTCAACCTCCCGCTCCATTCTTCCCTCACTCGTGAGCAAGACCCCGAGATACTTGAACTCCTCCACTTGTGCTCCCAACCCGGAGAGAGCATTCCACCCTTTTCCAGCTGAGAACCATGGCCTTGGATTTAGAGGTGCTTCTCATTCCTGCCGTTTCACACTCGGCTGTGAACCGCTCCAGTGAGAGCTGGAGGTCACTGTCCAATGAAACCAACAGAAACACGTCATCCGTAAATAGCAGAGACGAGATTCTGACGTCACCGAACAAGACCCCCTGCGCTCCTTGGCTGCATCTAGAAATTCTGTCCATATAACTTATGAGCAGAATCGGTGACAAAGGGCAGCCCTGGCAGAGTCCAACCTCAACAGGAAACAAGTCCGACTTATTACCGGCAATGCGGGCCAACCTCCTGCTCCTCCGTAACAGCGAGCCTTGTACCCCGTAAACTTGGGGCACACCCCACAGGATGCTTCGAGGGTCACGGTCGAATGCCTTCTCCAAATCCACAAAACACATGTGGACTGGTTGAGCAAACTCCCATGGCCCCTCCAGGATCCTGGCCAGGGTGTAGAGCTGGTCCAGTGTTCCATGGCCGGGACGGAATCCACATTGTTCCTCTTGAATCCAAGATTAGACCATCGACCAAACTCTCTTCTCCAGCACCCCTGAATAGACCTTACCAGGGAGGCTGAGGAGTATGATCCCCCTATAGTTGGAGCACATCCTTCGGTCACCCTTCTTATAAAGGGGGACCACCACTCCCGGTTTGCCAATCCAGAGGCACTGCCCCTGATGCCCATGCGATGTTGCAGAGACGTGTCAACCAGGACAGCCCCACAACATCCAGAGCCTTGAGGAACCCAGAGTGATCCCATGCTGGTGGGATTGAGAAGATCCTCGAAGTATTCCTTTCACCGGTCAATAACGTCTGCAGGTGAAGTCAGCAGGGCCCCGTCTTCACTGTACACACTGTACCCCGTCTTCTGGTTTGCCAGAACCTTCTCAGTGCCGACCAAAAGTCGTTTTCTATGGCTTCCCCAAACTCCTCCCATGCCCGAGTTTTTGCCTCTGCAACAGCCGATGCCACCACACACTTGGCCCGTCGGTACCCCTCACTGCCTCTGGAGTCCCACTGGTCAACCAGACCCGATCGGACTCTTTCTTCAGCTTGACGGCCTCTCGAACCTTAGGCGTCCACCACCAGGTTTGTGGATGAACACGAAGGTAATCCAAGTTCAAATCAAGTGGTCAGAAAATAAACAACAAGAGGGTCAAAATTCCAAAAGGATACAAAAGGCACAAGCAAAACACACGGTAATCCAGAAATGTAGGCCATGAAAAGAGCAGGAAGGTCAAAAATGACTAAAATATACCAAGGCACAAGCACCGCACGGCAAAAACACAAATAACTCGCCGAATCCACAGCACATTCACAATGAACCACCAGGACCTGCAGGAGGCTCTCTGGAATGAATCGGGCGGTCCCTGGAGTGACTGGCAGAAAGCCCCGCCTCCTGGGGAGACCATCCACAAGACACACTCAACATAACAGTGGCAGGCTATACACATAAAGCACCACCAAAACGAAAGGACGATTCACATAATCAACATAAAAGGGATCAGCAATGAACCCCAAGCGGAGACGGGACTCCCCCCAAATTTGGTTTCATACTTCAAAAAGCATTTTGACTGGCACAGTGACGGGAGCTGCGCCTCATTCATCCAGTGGTGAAGGGACGCCAGGGCAGCACAGCCTTAAATCACGGTGGCTTCGCTTCGACAGAATGTTTGTCAAGTCTGGCCATTTTAAAGAGAAGCCCATTAGTAGCCCTTCTAGAAATAGAAGAACATTTCAAGGAAAATGAAAAATAAGCCCATAAATCACAAATAAGAGGTGGGAATTACACAACAGCTTCCCGCTGCAGATTGTGTACTTTTGCTGTCATCAATATTAGGAAAGGGCTGGCAGCTATTTTGAATTCGGACAGGCTGATTAAAAGCCACATTAGGCATTAAAAATTCAGGTTCTGCCTGCCCGCTCAAGCCTCGAGTGAAACAGCAGCCACCCAAACACAAATTCTAACTGTCCCAAAGCGGGCGCCTTCACGGTCGTTGTCCATGTCACTCAACACTCAGACACCTTCAAATGCCATCCTGGGGTGGTCTTCTGTTTGCAACGGGGGACACAAGGCTTGAACTCCCTTCTAGTGCCCCCTGGTGTCGCTGTGCCCCTGAGCCTTGTGCACGTCTTAAAAGGCCAGACGTCTATAGGAGGCAGGGGAGATGAAGGAGTGCGTCTCACTGAGGACTGCGTATATAATAAGCTTAGCACTCACTGAAATAGCCCGACTATTATTATTCATTCCTATTGTCACACATGAGCGTCAGAGGGTCGCCTTCTGGGGTCATCAAAGGTAAGCACTACTACCCTGGCACACCAGGGGGTGACATGGCTGACCGCCTCCTTTCCTTTTCCACCCGTAATGAGCTGTCAAAGCAGGGCGTCTCATTTGGGAGACGAGCCACCCGTTAAGACGGAGCTCCGACCCTGCAGCTCGCTTCAAGTGAAATGAGGACAAAGAAAGAAATCGGGGGACCAAACTGAAGCGAGGGACTCATCTCACGACAATAACATGTCAGCATTTTCAAAAAGTACCCACACTGCTATGTGAGGCCTGCCCTTTGCAAATGAACGCGTTAGAGGGGGTCCTCAATAAGAGGTTGGTCTTCGGTGGTCAAAAACGCCATTTCAGTGTGGATGGATACCCATAAAAAAGACTAATTTTCAAAGGATTCAGTGGGGACTACGCCTCCGATGAGGGTTAGGAAACGTCACATCTGCCACCGCTCAGTTTCTACTGTGGCAGATGGCTGGGGCTCATGCCCAGTCAGGACACCTGGAGGATAGAAGGATTGGGAGAGGAGCAGTACCTCCCCAACCTTGTGAGGACCCATGGCCACTGTCAGGGGGCACCAGGAGGGTTCAGAGGCCATGGTATGCAGCACTTGTGCCACACCAGGAAGTGTTCAGAAGTGCTGTGCCAAATTGGAAAAGAAGAAAATAAAAAATGTGAACTTGTGTAAGTGTGCCTCTTGTGACTGTCTGTGCCGGGTTTAGCACTGGTATAAGTGCCATCAATTGTCACACTACCCAGGTTTCAGTGAAAAGAAAATTAATAAATAAAAAATAAATAAATTGCTAGAAAGTTCAAAATTGCAAGTTTATTCTGCTCAGAATTACAACAACTGGGGGAGATGGTAGCACAGAGCTTGGCACGGCGGCTTCATGGATGGCGAGTCTCACGTTCAAATCCCACTCCAAGTCACGGTCCGTGTGCAGTCTGCATACTCTCCCTGCGTCTGTGGGGATTTTCCACCAACCCCTTTGTTTTTAGTCCTACACCTTTAAAGAAGTGCAGTTCAGGTTGACTGGGCACTCTAAACACAAATATGGGGGGGTGTATAGGAGTGGCACCGCCGATGGACTGGTGCTTCTTGCTGTGCGCCCAGTGCAGCCAGTATCGGTCTCAGCCCTGCCACCTGCCTTTTTGATTGCTTCCCTGTGCACCTGGATCCTGTACTTCCTGATTGAGAGACCCCCAGATAGCCCACATCAGAAGCTCAGCCTCTGGTGCCCCCAGGGGTGTGTACTCAGTCCACGTCTCTTCACTCTGCTGACTCGCGATTGCTCCAACACTATCACTAAGTGGGTCTCATCAGCAACGGGGCTCAGTCAGCTTACAGAATGGAGATACGACGACTGCTGGACTGGTGCAAGTGCAACCACCCGTCTTAACGTGGACAAGACAAAGGAGATGATTGTCGACTTCAGGAAGGCCCATGCTGCCCACACCCCACTGCACACCGAAGGCTCTCCGGTGGAACACCTCCATATCCAAGAAGGGGCCTCAGCATCATGATCTCTGCATCCTTCACTGGCTGAGAAAGGCAATCCCACCTCCGCTCATTCTCATCACATTCCACACTAGCACCATCGAGAACGTTCTGACCAGCTGCCACCACCGTCAAGTTTGAGAACTTGTGTGTCTCTGACCGTAAGGTCCTACAATGGATACAGCAGAAAAGACCACTGGGACCTCTCTGCCCTCCATTAAAAGGCATCTTTATAAAGTGATGCATCCACAAAGCCCACACAGCCTTGTGACGGACCACCCCTCCCATGGTCTTTCTGTCCCACTTCCATCTGGCAGAAGGTTCTTTAGCGTCTGAACAAGTCTTGCCTAGTTCTGCAAATCCCTTGGTGGTCCAGACTGTGACCTTAGTGCAGCCCACTGCCCGCTCTCAGATCTGCTCCGAGCAGCTCATTTACTGAGTGTGCCGTACATTTGTTAAACACGTCACTACTTCTATTTCTTACTATTACACGATCTAATTCAAATTATTATGGAAGTCGAGAGAGGACGTGTAATATCGTTATTTTCTTAAATTGCTTCCTCGAGATAACAGAATAATTTTATCGAGATCTTGAGAAAACAAGGTCTTTTGAAAATTATGAAATTGTATCTAACGTTTAATGTTTAGCTTATTGAAGCCACGTCTTGTTTCAAATGGCAGAAGAGCAGAACTGTATTGATCAGCGCGTTACATTTTTGTTCAATCGAGGGCTAACGCAGGCTGAAATATGTTTATGCCTTTGTGTAGAAAATAATAACGTCCGTGTCTGTCATTTAAGAAGACGGTTAGCGAGGCTTGAGCTTTATAGGCGTCACAATCTAAGCAAGCCTGATGCCAGGAGCAAAGGTTAAGATTCGTTTTCTGGAGATCGCGATAAAATTATTCAGTTATCTCAAGAAAACAAATTCTTGTTTTCTCGACATTTTGATAAAATTATTTCGTTATCTCGAGAAAAAGTCAACTTTCTCAATATCTTGATAAAATGAGTCTTTTATCTCAAGGAGACAATATATAAAAAAAGAACGACATTGCACGTCCTCTCTCGGCTTCCGTTACCATCGAGTCACTTACCTATTATTTAGTTATCTACAGTATTTGTAGTACAGTCCAGATCCTTACCCCTCTTGTGCTTGTCCTGTGTTCATATTGCACTGCGGTTATTTTGTGCCACTCTATGCTGCCATACATGCCATATGGATGGTGTGACAATGAAGCCACTCGATTTGAAGTGGGGTGACAATGACTGGAACATGACAACAATGTCCATCTTTACAGTTTGGCTCTTATGCCAATCATGGTGGCCCAGCAGAAGCCCATGCAGTGCCTTGTAGGAAACTGAAAGCCAGTGCCACAATAATTAGATGAGCTGGCAGCAGACGTCACGCTCTCACTTGGTCACTATGACGGAAAAGACAACTGTGCAGAAGTGGCCGATGGGAATAGATTTGTGTTTTTTTGTTTTAATTTGTTTAACCAAATACATTTCTACAAAAACGTGAGTGCAGGACCAGTTTGATTTGAGTGCCGAATCCCAAAGGCAGAGCAGCAAATCTCTGCCAGGACGGAGGCATCGGATTTGAAAAGAGCAAATGAGTCACTAAAAAGGCCATCCAGATGAATTACCTTCCTGTTCTCTCGCTGGGTTTACCACTGAAGCGCACTGAGCAAGCGGGCGCTGATCTGCTGCCAAGTTTAATATTTACAGCCGCGCATCACTAAATAAAAACAGGAGGTGGCAATCACTGCAATCACGCAGCCACCAGGACGCGGTGTGCCGTATTCAGACATTCTGGTGATTACAACCCAAGGTAACAATAATAAGACACTGAACTGGGGACAGCAGCAGAAAGAACTCCAGGACAGCTCACCCCCCATCACATGCACATGGTGGGCTTTTGTCTTCAGATCGCGTACACTACTGTGTGGCTAACATGCGTATTGAGCAGACTTTTAATTGGTCATCAAATATTTTGTTTACCTTAAAAATGAAAAAACATCACCCATAAAAAAGGCAGCAGTGACCACAAGCCTGGCCACCACAGCCCACCGTCCTCTCCTTCCAAGATCACTCTCAGGGTTTGACATTTACTGAATATACCAGATTTTCTGAAGTGCAGGACTTTCAACTGGAGTCTTGTCAAATTTTGAATCATCCTCAAAATGTACTTCCTACATTACAATGCTAATAAAATTACTTCTAGGCCTCCAGGGACCCCTAGTATCACGTACGAGTGCTCGGGTGCCATTTTTAAGTCTGGAAGAAGATAAGCAATACCACCCCAGTCCAGGAGGGGACGCCGTCATTAATACAATCTCCTTTCTCATCCACATTCTGGAGGTTTCTGAACACTGATGTCACTTCCACCTTATCCAAAACCCGCCTCTTCCTGTCAGCCTTCATAAATGCAGCCAAGCCTCCGGGAGTCTCTGCTCAGTCCTGAGCACTGGGACTCACAGCAGTTGCTGTGGGTTTTGTACCTTGTGTGCCATTTATTATGCCATTGACTCCTCATTAAATGGAGTTGTCACCGGACTCCCCACCACTTTATGGTATTAAACCTCACAGCTTTACCCTTAAACATGGTGATCCGTCTCGCTTACCCAGGCTGGCCATAAATTCTGCGATGCTGGACCAGTTGGTATGTAGTCACCGACTGATTTCCTGAGAAGAATAAAAATCAATTTTATTTAAAAGTGCCTTTCAAGGTACCTAAAGACTGTGTACATCAAACAGTCCAACATCCAAACAGAATTAACAAAGTCCCAAGTCGGCTGGAATTCCAGCTTCACTGGCCGTCATTTCACGTGGAGTCAAAGCTGGGAGGAGATGTTTGACTGCATCACATGACTGAGCTGTCTTGTCAGAACGTTCAGTCAGCTGAAGTGTGAGCCGTGTTTCGAGAAGGTTGTCTGATGTCACCATCACATTTCCGGTTGTCGTGCTCATTTTTGATTTTAGAAATGTAACTGTCTCAAAGCAACATAAATACAACCGAATGGCCAACGAGAAAAGCATCTCACGTTTACCGAAAAACCACCAGCGGAAAATTACCGAGATTTATGAAGGGAATGAGTCCGGTGGATCAGAACAGCTATTTTAAAATGAGTTTATCACGAACAGGAGGACACCGTTGGAAACTCATCAAGGGTAAACTTCTCCCAAACATTAAGAAGAGAACCACAGACACATGGAATAAGCAATCAGGTAGTGTGGTGGGCAGTGGGACTTTAGGGACCATCAAAACTCAACTCGATGATATTTTAGAAGAATGAAGTGAACGGGATGGGCGAGCTGTGCTGGGCTGAATGGCCCGATCTCGTCCTAATTGTTCTAATTACACACCTCTCTATAAAACTGACACACTGCATTCCCTGCACCTTCCCAACCATCCGCCTGTCCACATCCGCCTTTGTCTTTTCTTTGTAGATTCAGAGTGGCAAGAGTCCGCAACGCAGCTACAATCTTTGTTCAAGTTTTGAGAAACCTGTGGTCGTATTGTTTTTTTGAATTGTTTAAGCTTTATTGCCAAATGTCAGTGGATGAAACGGTTTATCAGGTCCACACACACGTGTAGTCTGGGCAGCCACATCATGGCTGGTCAATCGGACCAAACAATTTAAGCACAAACACAATCTTACAATGACTTTATGGTACAGTGGGAGCACTCGCTTGACCACCGTTTCTAAAAATCGCACCACGTACGCCCGGCCTAAGGGGTGAAAGATGTGCAGGACGCTGAGGACCTTAAGGTCCACCCTGCAGTTCCAGACCTCTGATTGCAGCACCTGGCATGGAGCCTTTGAACATCTTTGGTTACCTGTTGCAGGCCACTGTTAATTAACTTCCACAACGCTGCACCGTTAGGCAAGACCATGTGGAGGATATAGAAGAGAATTATGTTAGATGGAAGGGTCTCACAACCAAAAGGAACAAAGAAGACGACCACAATGAAGAGCAAGAAGAGGAAGAAGGAGAAGAAGGTTGGCATTCCAGGCCCTACAACCCTTCAAAAAGTCCTGAATCCAAAAAAACAGGCCCGACATCAAAAGACCAAAGCAAGTCTGCGGTCCGCCCCGTCAGAAGGCCAAGGCCCATAAATCCCAAGTAGGGTATAAAAGCTCTTGGCCCAAAAACCAAAGTTAGTGCTTCCTAAAGTGTTAAAAGTGCATTGGCAAAGGCATCCAAACTTACACTCGGCTTTAGAGAAAAGAAAAAACAACAAACAAGCCATCTTTAATCAAAGGCACTGGCAGTTGTGACCTCCGCAGCTCTTTATGTTGTCATTTCTCTCGGTGACAGAGTAACATTTGTCGAGGCCGGAGGCAGACAAATCATTTGGACCCACCAGGGAACCCTGGAGACGCGCGCATTCATCAAAAGAGCTCGCCGAAAGCCGCCGTGTGCTACGCCTCCGAATGCTAATCGAGGCCTTCAAATCACACGCGACACCAAAATTTCCCACGTTTGATTATGACATACGCTGCCGTGAAAAAGTATTTGCCCCCTTCTCTTTCTCGTTTATCCATAACACTTGTTTCTGACCTCCAAACAAATTTAAAACAAGACATAAGACGACCCGAGTAAACACAGCACACAGTTTTAAATGATCATTTGATTTCTTAAAGGAAAAAATTGTCACCAGCATTGTGTGAAAATGTAATTGCCCCCCTAAACTTACCACTTGGCACCAACTGCCAGTAACAAGAGATCAGTCCGCCGGCCACAGGCCTAACATCGAAGGCTAGTGAATGGATGCGGGTGAGCAGACTTTACTCCTGCAGTCATGAGTGGGTGGTCTTTTTTAAGAGATGAGATTCGTCCCTTTACGTTAAAAGGTAAACTCTATAAGCTTGAACGCACGTCTTTCTGACACAGCAGCCAACATACTTCTGACATTTACACCTTCACACCCAGTAAACTAAATTTCTAAACAGCAATTTTGGATCAACAAACCCCCAAGATTAAGTCTGCTGTGGCTTTAGGGTAAGGATGAAGGAAAAGAATATTCTGGAAACGGTGTGTGCCCCAGACAGTGTGTGTTTGCTTACTTGGCTTGATTATATCATTTAAAAAGCGCCACTGAATGAGAGCATATATTAGTTGTCTCAAGAGTACAAGGCGGAGGAATACGACCATAAAAAGAGCAGAAAGAAGTAAACAAAGGAAGCAAGCAAGCCCATCATAAAGAGCAGCGGACGACCTTGTCGATTGTTCAAAAAAGAAAAACCAAGGAGAAAAATATCAAAAGATCAATTGTAATAACATCCTGTAGAGAGGGAAGAAAATAAACCAGAGGCTACCTGGGCTGAAGAATAGAAAACATGAGACTAGCCCAACGAGTCTATTGTTCAAAAATGACAATTGAAAATATACTGTAAAGCAGGCGACATTCACTGAAAGACGTCAATAGCGCCAATCACGGGCCGCTGCCACACAACAGTCTATTTAGGGGCCGCCGTCGTGTCCGGGCCTAAGGTGGCAAAGCTTTGTGAGCCGTCCAAAACTTCAAACACGGGCATGCGTGTCAGCACCGCGGTGCGGGTCACATCGATTACACTTTGGGCTCGTGCCGAGGGTCTGTGACGCGACACGACGTGACATCAGAGCTGTGCTCTCGCCCTCCTGCACACTTTGTATTAGTGGGAGGCATACATAATAAGTAAATAACTCAAATCATTCAAAGGTCTTCTTTTTGCAACAAAAATTGAATACATCCACAGTTTTAATTTCATAAAATTATTCCCACAAAAGAGGCGTATCTGTACATAAACATTTTAAATCAAATCACATACAAAATCGCATCAAAGTCCATTTGTTACGCTGATTCATCAAAGCTTCAGCCCTGCTTAAGTGGGTTTTTTTTCTTAATTACTTAATTACTCTTTGCTTTTTAAAACTTTATCTCGCAAACGCTGCTATTAATTACGGCTTTGATTTTGTTATATATTTTTAAACAAAAATTTTGTTTTATAGTAGAAACCCAATTATTTGGGGTAATGTGGACTGATGTGACCTCAGATAACTAAAAACTCCAATAAAAAGTATGGCTGCCATACATTATAGTGGTTATGCTGCCCAGAGGACGTGGGGGTCCACACACAGAGAGAGATCAGGGGACGCTCACGGCTCTTCATTTAGCTCAGCTGGATGGCGGAGGATCCTGCCCACCTGGGATGCCTAGAAGGACTGGGAGAGGGACAATACCTCTCCTGGGCCACAAGACAGCAGCCGCCCTGGGGCGCCCAGAGGATTACGGAGAATAGAATTTGCACCTTGTGATGATGTACAGAGAATGGTATGGTCTTGTATGGATCTCTGGGCAAGTCCTGATCGAGACACATCACTGATTATCAAGGTTTGATTGTTATATTTGCCCAGATGAACCAAATTGGATACAACTCCGGCAGCAAACCGGTGAAAAAAAGTCATACTAAATTGAGTAAATTCTGAGTCATGGAGTAAACTTCTCGTTCAGAGGTGGGGAAAGAGGCATGCCTTACGATTAGCATCATGTACTCCCATTGGCTAGAAAAACAAAGCCCCGCCTTTACCTCACTGCTTTCGCTCTCAAATAATTTTGGCACTAAAATGCCACGCAAGAACTCTGCCAAAAATCACATGCGCGCTAAACACTTGTCAAGCAAAATGTAACCTGCACTTAAAAAATACACTTCAAATGTAACTTGCACTTACAAAAGTCATTGTGATTGCACACAGACTTTTAGCAGAGATCAAACTCCATATATTTACACTCTTAGCACAGTATTCACAGAAAAGCATTTCTGAAATATTAGTAGCGTATTACACTTATGGGTTCACTGCAGACAACACAGAAACTGTGCAGGTTGGGGGTCTACGGCACTTATTGTTTTGCATCAACAATTCTTCTTCAAGTAGCTTACCTTCTATGATGTCCAGTGAGTCCAAGAGGGCAGAGCTAACTAACAAGCTTGATGGACTGAATGGTCGGCCCTCGTCGGTCCAGTTTCTTATGTTCACTCAGTTAGCATCGAGCTCTTTCAATGTACTCAGCATTGCTAGGGCACCATTCTCCGAGGTCACCTCAGCTCTCGGCCACAAACATCGATCGTCACAGACGTCCGCCATTGTACGACTCTGCTTGGCTTCAGTGTGCTTGAGTTGATAGACGTGCAATGCTGTGCGCTGTACAAAAATAATTAGTTACTAGGGGGATTGGCTCACCGGCCACTTCACGTCTCTGCCGCTCCCATACGTGGATTTCACTTTCACCAAACAACAAATCTTTTAATTTTCACAGATAGGCCTCTTCATTGGGAAGAAACGTTACTTTTCCCTGATGGCAACACGAATTAGACGATCTACAGTACAAGTCTGGACTTAAAGCTGAAATCCAAACAATGTATTCGCTCTCTTTTCGCTGTTCCGTTAGTTCACCGAGTGATAATTTCCGTTTGTTTACACTAATGCGATCTTTACTATCATTTTTTTTTTGAGACTTTCAAATTTTTGTATCTCTGACCCGCTCTGTCTGTGTATCGCTCCAACGTTTTTGAATTCTTTATGACGTTCTACTTTGTCATCTACTCTTTGTCTTTTATTTCCGGCCCCGGGCCCGGTTAAAGCTCTTGGCACAACGACTCGTCTCGGGGGATGTGAAAGTATCTCTCTGAAAAACTCCCGCCTTGTCACAGGCTAAAAAGTCTCATCTCGTCCCAGAATTGTTTTATTATAATAGAGAGATCACTTTTGTTCTTACCTTATAGACATCTAGTGTGGCCTGTAGGGGTAGCCACTGAGCTCCAACCCCCTCAGACACGATTGCACCACACCAGTCCCAGTTCAGATAAAGTGCTTTTAATTTAAGGAGGACTCTTCTTTTGTTCAAAGTACAGCACAACTCTCTCTTTCCTTTTTCTTCCTTTATACTGGACTCGGGATTACTTCCAGTACCATCACAGTATATCCAGGAAGCTCATCCTGGTCAGAGAAAACCTCCCTAAAGCAAGGAATGCTTCCCGTGGTAGTCTAAGGACTACAAGTCCCATGCTGCCCTGCAGACGTGTACATGGGAGATGCACTAGAGGGATGCTGCCACCTATCACACTGGGAGGGCACAGGACCCCAGGAGGCTGCTGCCCTCCAAACATTCACAAAAGCTTCCCAAGGAACGATTTGTCCCATTTGTGCTGCCAGCCAATCTGTGTCCTCAGTGACACTGGACATACAAATGTGAAACCCATTTCCAGAGAGAGAGAGAGAGAGATATTGACTGTGTACTGATAGACTCTTTTAATATAATAAGGATGTACTCACCAGGGTCACCGAAAAACCCATGACACGACCATGCTGATCCACAAAATACATGCTGTCTTCATACCAGGGATCACAGTGCAAATAGTTGTACATCCCAAAAGCGCGCACATGGTCCAGGGTGTACTGGCTCTCCTGCAGTCCAACTTCAGCAACGGCTGGAAAAGAAAAAAAAGAGTTCACAGTTGAACTCATCCGAATATCTGCATGTCCAGCGAGGGACAATTGATTAAAAAAAAAAGAAAAGAAAAGAAAATGCTCAAGAGAGACAGTCACACATCCCAAATTCAATTTAGCAGCGTCCTGTTCAACTTGTCAGAGCCCTTCTTTTGTCTGACATGGTGGGCCCCCTGCCTTGAGTTCTGTGCTGCCAGGACAGGCACCAGCCCTACGTAACCTTAAGCAGGACTTTGAGAATGAGGGCAATTAGCTTTTGATGATGTAGAACAGCACAGGTCAGTGATGCTACGACATCTGCTGAGCAAACAGCACATCACTCGGTCAAGTGCAAGAACACCTTTTATGAATGCATCTCCATTATCACGAGCAGCTAAATGCAAGGATTAAGCACCCGCTGAAGTGATGACACTCATTCAGCTGTCAGTGGGCACCAAATTTGTTCTGCCATCCATCCCGGGGCACACCTCTGTCATATTCTGCTGAAAGTGGCAAACGCTACCCACTCTGTGCAATGCCGTTAGTCAGCAGACTGGGGTGCCGACTCTGAATCTGCTACTACAAAACTTTCAGCCCCTTCTTCATTCTTATTTGACTCGGGACAAGAGGGTGGGTGCGATCCAGGTCTGTTACTTTTTTATATGCTGAGGGGAAGCAGGGTAGTTGCAGTAAGGAGACCAGGGTTCACACCCTGGGTCCTCAGAGTGGAGTTGGCATGTTCTGCCAGTGTCTGCGTTGGGTTTCCTCCAGGTGCCCCAGTGTCCTCCCACAATGCAAACACATGCAGGGTAGGTGGATTGGCAAACCTAAGTTGGCCCTAGCGTGTTGTGTTCGGCCTGCGATGAACTGATGCCCTGACCTGGGCTTTGTTCCTGCCATGTGCCCTGTACTGGCTGGGATAGGCTCCCTACAGACCCCTGTGACGCTGTTCAGGACAAAGCAGGTTAAACAATGACTGACTGACTGACTGATTTTTGCTGATATATATTATCAAGGGCGGCATGGTGGCACAGTGGCCTCAAAATAATGAGACCTGGGTTTGCGACACGGGTCCTCTCAGCATGCAGTTTGCATGTTCTCCCTGAGTCTGTTGGGTTTCCTCCGGCCGTCCAAAGACATGCAGGATAGATGAGCTGGCAATGCTAAACTGGTCCCAGTGTGTTTGGTGAGTGTGTGTGTGTCCAGGGTTTGTTCCCGATTTGCACCCTGTGCTAGCTGGGATCGGCTCCAGCACCTCTCTCATGTTAACATATTAATAGAATTTAGATCAAAAGGTGTGTTTAGTGGGCTCAATCGACTAACACTGGCAAATTCAACTCTCTGATACGAGTTTCCTGTCCATTTTAGGGACTTTGGTTTGGAGGCCACAACAGGACGCCACGTCTGAAGTGCCGCCGAGTGTGAAGCAGTTATGGTGCCCGAGGCACTGCGGGTAAAAGAAAAGCTGAAATTCGGAACAATTAGATGGACCAGGAAATGAAAACGGATAGAAGGGAGAAGAGACAAAGAATAGTCAGAGGACAAGCGGGGGGTCCAAAAATAAAACCAAAAAAAAAAAAAAACAGAAACCAGGGGCCAAAAACAAAATCCAAACCTCGGTCCAACATACCCATCCCCTGGTGGGATATCCCTTGATATCGTTACTCTAGACATCCCAAGTTATTCACTGCATTCGAGGTCGTTTTCTAATTGTTTTGCAGGACACCAAACTGTTTGTGCTCTTTATGATGAGGCCCCCCCGGTGGTCTCACATGATGGACATTAAAAATTATTACAAGTAAACAAGGCAGCTCCTTCAGGAAACATTAAATTCAAGCGCGTTCTTTAATTTGCAATAAAGCAGGGCAGGCCTTTCTCGTCGTCTTTTAAATTACCGCACTTTGCAATCTCCATTTGCGCTGGAACTTTGATTAAAGATGACTCATTTGCGTTCATCAATTAGACGCTTCATTAAGCGACACTTTCACTGTTTCTTTGAAGCTCCTTTTTTATCTTTCTTCCTAAAGTTAAGACGTGAAGTACGCACGGCCTTTGCAGGTCTTCTCATTTACTTTGGTCTTATAAACGCAGAATCTCAAGGAGGATTAAACTGGGATTTGTTACCAGTGAAAATTAACGTGAAAACAAAACGGCTTCCAGAATTTTAAATTAGCTACTGTAATGAGTGGCTGGGGCTGCTACCCAGCTGGGATGCCCAGGAGGACCGGAGGAGGGCTTGCGCCTCCTTCAGGCCACGAAGGGTTGACCGCCCTGGTTGCTTTGGGGATCACGGGCAGAGAGCTTGGCAGCTCAACCTTGCAGGGGGCTGCGGTCACCACCAGGGGGCGCCCCAATGCCTGGAGAGCCCTGGACCTCAGCATTTCCGGGTGTGGCGGATCGGGGGACACCCGGAGTGTTCCGGGTACACAGCCGGTGCTTCCGCCACAAGATTACTGGAGGACACCTGGAGCACATCCGGGTGGATATAAAAGGGGCCGCCTTCCTCCATTCAAGGGCTGGAGTCGGGTGGAAGAGGACAGAGCTCGGAGGAGAGGAGTGGAGGCCAGGACTTAAAGGGGTGATTGGTGCTGTGGCACTGGGTTTGTGCTCACGTTAGTTGTAAATAATAAGTGTAAAATAAACGTGTGTGGTGAAAACATCATGTCTAGCGGGCTCCACTGCCAGGGACTCGGCTGTCCAGGTCTTTCCCATCAGTTCAGTTGTGTAAAAGTGCTCGGGAAAGGCGCAATAAAGTCTCAGGTTCTTGTTACGGTTAATGCTGGAAATGTCTAAATGATCAGCCCAGATTTACATGTACGCCCCACGTTACGTCTCGATTTAACATTCACGCCTATCACAAGCACACAAATCAAACAGAGCAATATAGCCGAACATTAGCAGGGGGTCCAAAGTCGCCCCGCTCACAATCCGCACTCCCGTCAAGATGTCACCAATCGCTCCCCTTGAGTGGGCGACACTTCAAGACGACTTCAGCGAAGGCCAAGAGCCACTTGGCCACAATTCACACGTGTGGCTCTCTAGCAGAACGTGCGCAGCTCGCACCTGAAGACACTCGACCTTTATCGATACATCAATGAAGACGCCAAATCAACGACACACCCCTTGGACGAGCAGACCAGGATACCGGGAATGTACACGTGAGGAAATATTCAAACTTCTGCTTCATTGGTGCTTACATTTATTTGCAGAGAAAGCATGCTTTGGTGAAGTCATGTCTTTCCATTGTGATGGAACCCCCAAACACGAGTCCCGGGTTCAAATAAAGGATGGTTTATTCACCAAATTCTTCCACAAAGCAGCACAAGTATCCTTTCTTTCTCTCTCTCTACAATTTCTCTCCCCACCGCACTGCCCTCCTCCAGTCGAGTTTTGCTCCACGTCCTCCCAGCTCCAATAAGGGAGTGCGGTCGGTCCCTTTGTATTAAGGACCCGGGAGTACTTCCCGTGCCAGGGCCACTGCCCGATGGAAGGGTCATACGGAAGTCCCACTTATTAGGGAGCTCATATATCCCTGCAGTGCCCCCCTGTGGCACCCATGGTCCCCCAGTTGGGCTGTGTTGCTGGACTACATCTCCCAGCATTCCCTGCTGGTTCCCAAATGGGTGCAAGATACGGAGGGCTGCTGCCATCTAGCGTCCTGAGGGAATAACATCCCCTGCAGCATCTCGTCTGTCCATCCCTTGCAGGTCTGGCTCCTTCCTTTCTCTGGGTTGGGATGCCCATCTGTCTTCTCGGAGCTTCCTGTCCAGGTAAGGAAACATCCCATTCTCTGGTCGGGATGCCCGTCGATGCCCATGTGGCACTGACACTGGTAAATCAACGTTTAAAACTCGCTGAGGACCTCATACCCACATGGGTACCATTTTGAGTCAAGATGCTTTAGTGCCCCCCACTAAAAGCAGAGGATGCCACCTTTGAAATATCCAGTGTTTAGTGTCCGACACAAGCATGGGATTGTGAAGGAATTGGAAAATCAAAAAATAGGGATTTTTTTTTCCTAATCCTTTAATTGCCATATAGGAGTTCTTCTATTAGGAAGGTGTCTGTTTCCATAAACCCCAACTTACCCTCAAGAGAGGCTTTCTGGGGTCAGAGGGCAGGGTCAGCTAGTTGTACAGCCCCCCGGAGCAATCGCAGTTTAAAGGCCTCGCTCAAGGGCCCGACGGAGTAGCGAGTCCTACTGTCACTGCCGGGATTCGAACCGGCGAGTTACCAGCCCAGACCCTTTAGCCACAGAGCCACCACTCCGACAGTAAATAAGCATCAGACATGAATTCCCGGACTCTACAACTTCCCCAAAATGAGTAAAAGATTGAAGAAAAGAAAAAATAAGAAAAAAAAACAACGAGACGCCATCTTCACGCAGACAACTAATAAAGCAGAACAAGCCGCGCTTCACCCCCTTGGTGCAAATTCACAGAAACTGAACACCCAGATTACCGCCACGTACAGGAGCTGACTTGGCGTTCCTGAGCGGCCGGAAGACGACTCCATTGTTTCTGTCAGAGCCGGGCCAGCTTCTAAAGAAATCGATATTCTATTGAAGACTCCTTTGATACCAACACTTTTTAAATACAATTTTTGCAAGCGCAATATTGCACTTTTCGAGCACAGAATTGATCTTTCTACCTGCTGTTTGGAAGTCCAAGCAAAAAACACGCAAGACAAAAACTACTCATAAATACAAACAATGAGCAATTGTTCTCTCCCAAGAATATCAGGAGTCCAATAAAACAAATTGTCAACCAATAAAAAGTGAAAGAAACTAAAAATCGTTACAGTACCGGCAAGAAAAGCGCTTGTCAGTGTTGCCAAGGAGCGGGCAGAGCGGCCGGGCGCGTTACCGCCACACGTCGGAACCTGCAGTGGAAAAATTCATAAAAGAGGCCTGGAGATAAGAGCCGACGACGGGGGGCTTTCATTTCTTCTCATCTGGAGATTCTGCGTTGGCATCACGCTGGGATATGAAGGATCACAGAAAGGCACCTCGACGACACACTCGGGCCAACAGTGTCGGCATTTTACGGGGGCACAGTGTGACAGTGCGGGTCCGCTCCTTGGTCCCTCTTTTCATTTGGGGGCTTCGTGAACCTGACACCATCGATAACGCAACTGGATGAGCAGGCAGGTGGGGACAAAACACTCCAAGAAACGGGAGTTTAAAAATAAATCAAAAACGGCGTCCACATAAATAGAGCAGCTCTTCAAAAAAAACGGTCCATAAATAATCCTTAAAAACTGGTGACGGGTGGAGGTGAAAATCACAAACAATTAATGCAATAAAAGTGGAGCTTGAAATCGACTGGCAGGACCTGCCCTCTTTAGTTTTGTCTTCCTTTAACTGGTGGCTCCCCTGCTGATCCCTCACAGGCCTTGCAGCAGAGGAGTCGCCCTCTCCGCAGACGCAGCCGACCACCGTCCCACGGCTACATACGAGCTCCGTCACCGGATCGAGACTCAGGGGCTGACCCCCCAACAGCCAGGGCGCTCATACTGGGCCTCCGACGGCAACAGAAGCCGTGAGGTTAAAGGAACTCCCGGCACTTCACTTCCAGACAGGACTCGGCCGCACCTCAGATCTGGCGCTCAGTGCTGTAGGATTCCCAAGAGCCTTCAGAGAAATCATTTGTGGAGATGCGAGAAGGACAAGTACCACAGCAACACTCTGCTAATCAGGGCTTGTTGGCAGAGTTGGCAAAAAGACCCCAAAAGGACTCTCAGACCGTGAGGGCTAATGAAGCCAAGATTGAACTAACTGGCCAGATTTCTAAGTGTCACGTCTGGAGGAAACCAGGCAGCGCTCACCAACCAGTGTAATGCTGGTGGCAACAACAACTGGGACTGGCAGGCTCGTCAGGACAGAGCAAAGCACAAAGACATGCTTAAGGAGAACCTCCACCAGGGTCCTCCAAGTCTCAGACTGGGCCACAGGTCCACCTTCCAAATGGTCCATGGTGAGCTTTCTCCTCTTCATCTCCCAACTCTGACTCTCCAAGTGAGTTTATGCCAGACTTGGGGGTCTTCCTGTGCCGTGACATTACACTGGGGGAGCACTTCTGGCCCAGGCAGACGCCCCTTGGAAGAGAACAATCCACTCTCGGGAGCTCTCAATGGCGGCATCCAGAGGGTCCAGTAAGACAATTCCCAGGTCGCCCTCCAAGGGTGCATGTGGTTGATCTACCAAAGAGATGCTGCCACCTAGTGCATGGGGGGAGTATACAGCGATGATAGGAAGTTCCTCCCCCCCACCTCTCTTCCCGTTTCATAGTCCCATCTCAAAAAGAGAACACCATTAATCCCATTTGAGACATCCCTCCATCCATGCACTACATGGCTCCTACTGCCAGGCACATCCCGATCAGGAAGTCCGTCCATCCATCCCGACCTTCATGTCTAACAGAGAAGTTTTAATTATAAGAGTCCAGGATTGAATGTAAAGTTCGGCGCTCGGCTCTGTTAGTAACGGACCAGGACAGAGAGTCGTAACGAGTCAGGGCCGCACACAATCCTCTACTCTGAATTCTTCACAAATCCTCACAAGACGCACAAAACGAAAAGGTAAACGTGGTGAGCAAACCAGCTGGTTTGAATTATTGATATCTGACACTTCAGATTCTTCATCATTACTTGTGGTCGTCCGCACCGCAGCTCTCCTCCTGCTAAACAGAAATACGCGAGTGCGCCGTCAAAGCAATGGAGCAGCCAAACATCTAAAAACTCATCTCGACGATGAAGAAATCAAACAGGACCGCCAGTCAAAGTGACTTGAAGCAAATTTTATACAAACAACAAACAGATAGCCTAAAGTCACAGATAACGGTGACAGTCTTGTCACTTTTCCTTGGCTCTGCCTCTGACATGGGAGAGGAAAAAAATAAAGTGTGTCACATCACAACACTCGAGACATCACACAGCCCAACGTTACACGACGGTGGTTACAAATAAACACGACATCCAAGACCCCGAGCAAGATCAGCCCGCCCGACGTGTGCACTCCCACCAAACAGTCACATTTGCAATTCTTTCAACCTTAACCAAGAGCTAAAGGTTAGGATTGTAAACCAGCAAGTAACACCTGGAAAAGGAGCTCGACAATCGTGCAAAGTCCAAACTGAAGGAGCCTGCAGAAACAAATACTGTAAGCGTCACACATGCACATCACAGTCTCACCCGAGGTAAGCAATACCACCCTGTGGCACTAGGGGGCACAGTTACAGTCAGCTCTGAGAAGATACCCAATAAGGAGAACGGACTCCGCCCCTCACAGTCTGAGGACTATAAATCCGAGGTGCTTCCGGAAAGTGGGGTCTCATTTGGATGGAGATACACCCACCACAGGACAGCGCTCCACCCCAGGCTGACCACTCCGACGAGCGGTTATCTTTATCTTCACAAGGCACTGCAGCCTTAGCATATCTTTGCTCAAAACCACACCAATGAGGACTACTTCTTTTGTTCCCAAGACCATTAAAGGCGGGACCCAGCTGGCACCCAAACATTTATTCTTTTGAATCGTGTTGTATCTCACTCGACCACTACTGTATATAGAAAAAAATGTGTCTGTTATATGCCATTTGGTATGGGATTCATAAAAGCAGTGATGCACCATCTGTTGGAAAGTAAAATGCAAAGCCTTTTTTTTTTTTTTGTGATTCTTTTGGAATGAGAGACACACAGACTCTCACCCTTTTATTAAGGACACACAAACACACACACACACACGGAGTAAGCCAATAGTTACCCTCACTTTCATGGTAATTTTGTTTCCCAAGCTCATGTGAAAACACGGTATGCCCGTGATCACGGTGGTAAAGTTTCTTTGCTGAGAATGGAGAGCGATGAAGCCATCTTTACAACAGCGGACTTATCATGGCTGACATTTTAGCACTCTGACCACAGACACACCGTGCATCCACATGTCTGCAGGGAGAGCACTACAGCCAATAACGTGATCACAGAGTGTAGAGAATTACTGACGCAGCCCCGTATACGACTCCACAATCGGACACAACACAGAATCTCCATCAGCAGGGGCCTCCTGACACTGCAGCGGAGTCAGCCGCCCGAGTGGTCCTATTTAAAGGCCAGAGACCCCCTCAAGCACCTCCCTTTTGTCTGTGTTGGCTGTTTTTAGAATTGAATGAACAACTTCCAGTCCTCTGTGTGCCTCACCTAAGTGGCATACTTTAAAACTAGCCGGTGCAAAAATCAGTCAGTGCCGGAGGTGCCGTTACTAACTGGACTGTGATCGGTGGACAGCCTACTGCAGCCCGCTTCTCACCTGAGGCCATCGACTGCAGCATTCACGATCCGACTAATGCCAAAGAAAATGTAACAAGGGCACAAATGGCAGAGTACGCCTGTCATACTCTCTCTCTAATGCAACAAACAGCAAACTCCAGAAAGACGTTCTGTTGGTTCTGCTGCCATCAAGTGGATATAGACGGTATAACAGCAGGAGGCACTGCACTGCATCACAAGGGACAGAATACTTCAGTAACCCAAGCGGGCCTGAGGAGTTACAGATTTGTATTATTGTCACACATGCACAGCGGAGGGGAATTCTCACCTAATCAACATGAAGCACGCCGCCACTTTCAGCGCCAGGACGAGTGACTACAGCTAACTAACCTCGAAACTCCGGTCTGCACTACCTGAAAAATGTCAGCCATCCGTTAGGGTTAGGATTAGGGTAGGGGATATGGCCATAAATGGCACGCACTGGTACATCTTACTCCCACTTTAAAACTTAACTTTATTCCGTTTCCTCCACCCCCCACTACCCTATAAAAAGTTTAAATAGGGAATAAATTTCTTTAAGTTAAATAAATAAATGAATAAATAAATAAATTAGAAATATTAATATTAGTATTCATAAAAATATCAATAAAATTAATAATCCATAAAACTTTAAAACATTAATCCTCCTAAAATGTCATAAAACCTAAATCCCGTCAATAAAAACATAATAAATAAATAAATAATAAAATAAATTACCCCCTAAATAATTAGATAGATAGATAGATAGATAGATAGATAGATAGATAGATAGATAGATAGATAGATAGATAGATAGATAGATAGATAGATAGATAGATAGATAGATAGATAGATAGATAGATAGATAGATAATTTTCGTTTAATCCCAACGGGAGCCAGGTATTCAAGGAAGTTATCCATTTCTTTTCTGCCTTTAGTCTCCTTGTTTGTTCCGCTGTGTCCGCTGCTCCATACCAAACATGATGGGTCCGTCTGTGTCCATCTGCTTCAAAGTGATGATAGAAAGTCGTTTTCTTTTTTCGGCTGGCGAGGAGTCCGAGGTGCTGCATGAATCGGTCTCCCTATATAGGTTAATCCACAGGTGGAGGACTGTATACCATAGATGCAATTTTTAGAATTTAGGTGAAAGTTTTGATAAATGGGTTTGTCCACCTTTGCCAGTTAATTATACAGTAGATGTTCTTTTTTCTGGCAAAGCGGATTTTCCAGGCTGTTTTATTTTTTTGCTTTATTGATGGGCACTTGGCTTGAACCAGAATGTCTTTTAAATTTTTGTTCTTTCTGTAAGCAGCTATTACTTGATATTGTTGAAATGGGACATGAGTGCCCTGCGCCCCCATAAAATGGGAACATAAGACACCCTTGACCGACCTGGAATGAAATGAGTAAGTGATAACTACCGGAATTTTATGTTTGTGATCGGTATTAGTTCTTAGCCCCACCCTGCAGATGATCGATCTCTCCCAGCTCCATCCCGCGAACCGGAGCTCCAACCCCATTAGCCCCATCGGAGTCGTCTCCCCCTACATCTCTAGGGTTAATATTTGGTAGGGTTAAGTGGCTCCCAAGTTCCCTTGAGGTTGGGTTCTTAACCTCAGGGACCCCCATCTCAGAATTTTTAGGGTTAGAGTCGGATGAGGGTGGCCCATCACAAAATCCCCCGAGGGTTATGGTTTTACCATCAGGGCCCCCCACCCCCAAGTTGTTAAGATTAGGGTTGGCCCATCGCTCCAATCCTCCAGGGTTACAGTCTTAACCTTAGGGCCCCCAAGGTGTTAAAGTTAGGGATGGGTAGGGTTAGTTGATCGTCTACTGTCCTCAGGGTTATAATATTAACCTCAGGGACCCCCCACCCCTCTGTTGTTAAGATTAGGATAGGGTGGGGCTACCTGTATGATCCAATTGTTTTTGATTTTTAAACAAGACGACCAGCGTACATCCCACACCAGAACCGGAATGGAAAGAAAGGAAGAACAAGAAGAAGAACATGGAGAAGGAGGATCTAGGAAACTTGGAAAGTTGAGGGTAAGTAAAATGGTGGAAAAGGTAAGTAAATCTGTTTGAAATATCTGCTGTGTAAATTGTAAGTCCTATATCAGATCTATTCCAGATGTATTATTAAGAGTGTCTGATATATCCAAATAAGTTACTGAAGAAATAGAAAATGCATCTTCTGCCCGCGACATCTCCAAGTTGTGGGACCCCCCGTTTTGCTATTTATTTTTGATGAAGTAAGATTCAAGTACCTGGAGACATTCGATTTGACTTCAGTTTGGACCTCTCGTACAAACCGACGGCTGTAACTTCTTTTCCTTAGTGCATGGAAAAGCAGTTTTATGGCCATATCTGCACCATCCTGATTCGTATTTATTCAATGGAATCTGAGGAGTTGGGATTTGATTAAACTATGAAAAGTATGTTTAGGATGAAAACTGGATTTAAATAATAATGCATGTGTCTCTGTGGGATTAAAGTAAATTGGAGAATTTGAAGTTTTTTTCTGTTGTTGAGGCCAGATTGAAGTACATTTCTTAATGCTAAATGACTAACTGTTGGAACTAATCTCATTGATTTATGATGTGTATTAAGGATTTTAAGAATTTCTCAAATTCCTGTGTTGAGAAGATCGAAATGCCAAAAATGTCATCCAGGTACCTAAAGTATTTATATGGGAGCCGAGGGCATTTCCGAAAAGCCGTCTGCTCCCACCAAGCCATATAGATATTGGCATAGGCGGGAACAAACTTCCTCCCCATGGCAGTCCAACGCACCTGGAGGTAAAAGTTTTCATTAAAAATGAAGTCTTTGTTCAGTAAGCTAAAGCTTAGAAGGTCTAGAACAGCCTGATCTGCTCTATCTGGAGACGGGCCACCGCCTCCAATCCCATAGTTGTATTGATGTTGGTACACAATGACTCAACGTCCATGGTGAACATGAAGGAATGAGAAGGAACTTTTAAGTTTCTAATTATCTGTAAAAAGTGAGACGTATCCTTAATGTAGCTGTTGTGTAATTGAGATATTGGCTTCAAAAAATGCTCTACATATTCGGCTATTCTATAAGATTCGGAATTACAGTCTGAAATGATCGGTCTACCTGCTGGAATCTGGGACGGAATCGGCCATGTCTCTGGTGGTTTATGAATTTTAGGAAGCAAATAAAATTTACGGATACTCGGCGTGGCTGGACCTAACTGATACGTTTTTTTGTTTGTAATCAATGAAACCTAACGGAAATATATTATTAATGAGGTTTTTAATTTGAACTTTAGTGTTATGCAAATGAGGATTTCAATGGTAAATAATGATTCCGATTTGACAATTGACGTTCTGCTTCTATGATATATTGATTTGTATCTAGAATGACTGATACTGATCCCTTATCTGCTAGTTTAATGACTGTATTTTTGTTTTTTTCTCTCAGAGTTGCTAACACTTCCCTTATCCTACTTGTTAAGTTGTCCTCTCCATTATCCTGAATATCTAAATGATTGAGTGATTGTACATTTCTTTTGATTGAGTTACAAACCGGTTTTCTGATGTTGGAATTAGCCGGACACCAGGTAGAAGGTTCTCTGAACTGAAATGGTTGTTGCGTATGAGATGAATAATCGAAATAATCCAAAATCTGTCATTTTCTATGAAAGTTAATTATGTCCCTTCTCAAGCCCTCCACGTCCACCTCTGTCGGAGTCGGGATAAAGGTCAAGCCCCTCTGCAGCAGCAAAATCTCCGATAATTTAAAGATGTTAGACAAGTTATAAAGATTTACTTCCCGAGCCTGGCATGTCCTGTTCTGCCCATCAAACAGTTTAACTGCTCCCTCCACGGTTAGGGTTAGGGTTAGGGCGCTACTCGCCATTAGGATTTATAAGCTTGGTGTGCATTAACTGCGCCTTCATTCACAGCATGTCTCAGCAGACCATCAGCTATCACAATTGTTAGAATCACCAACTAGACCCGCGGTGGGCACAGTCGGTCCTGGGGGGCCACAGTGGCTGCAGGTTTCTGCTGCAACCCAGAATTAGAAGCACTTATTGCTCGGGCTTCATTTTTGTTGTCTCGCTCATTAAGATATTAAACCCTCATTGCTTATTTTAGTCTTAAACAGCTGTATTCTCGGTTTTTAATTGTTCCTTATCAGCAATAAGATGCAAATGACAAAAGAAATCAGCATCTCTCTATTTAGCTTCTTAACATTTACACCCAAGTGTATCTACTGGGCACTGGTTGGTTTAATTAAATACTAAGAAGGAAAGCTAAGAGAAAAAAGCGAAGGACTGAGAATTACTCATCCGTTTCAGACTTCAGATCATTTGGGTGACATCTCTCCGTTATAAAAAATAAATCTTGAGACGAGTCGAGACTTATTGCCATGAGATTTTTCCAATTCCTGCCCTCCTCTCCACCATTTCTGGTTCACTGCCCATGCCCGTGATCCTCTCGCCCGTCATTGGTGTGAATGCTTTTGTCAGACTCAGTTCCTGCGCTCTCAGCTCTGAGCAATTTTAACGTTTTCCTCACTTTAAGTTCCCAATAAAGGAAGACTTATTATGTTCAAATCTCACTGAAGAATTTCATCCCAAAGGGTTATCAACAGAAAAAAAAAATGAGTACACGGGCAATTGTAGCACTGAGAAATGATGAAGTCAAACAAATTAAGGTGAAAATCGGTTACGCGGCAAATTAGTTAAATGTGTATCCATAGACTCTGCTGAAACAGTTGGTGGTGGTGATGGTGCAGAAGATGAAAATATCAACTTACAATATCACAAAGAATATCTACAACCGTTAACACCGTCTGGTCTTGCAGGGCACGAATTACTGTAGAAAGAAGGATGAATTGTAACGTTATTGAGACGATGGGCTATGCAATGGGACAAGATTAGTCGTATTCAAAGTTGGTTGAACAATTCTGACATGTCAAATTTGAACAGGCGACAACAAAGGTAATGCAGTCCATCTAACGTTAGATACCAAAGGGGATCTTGATATGCCATTCGGATTAAATCATTTACAGTTTCCTGTCAGAATAGCTTTTACTATGACAATTAACAAATCACAGGGACAGACGTTTGAAAAAGTTATTTTATTTATTAGACAGAGAAAGAAACAATATTCACTCACGGGAAGTTATACGCTGCATTGTCACGATGCAAGTCCAAACCCGGAATCAAAATTCAATGCGATATTGATGAAAAGTTAATTCAAAAAACTGTCTTTACTGAACTTTTAAAGTAAAAGTGTAAGTTTAAAAAGTAGTTGTGTGTTAATTTCAAAGCCAAACAGGACAAAAACGTATGACGCAACGAATACCTCTAATGCAACAGGAAACGTTTTACTATTTTTTAATATGGTTAATTACTCGCTGGAATGTAAAATAGCTCTATTATGCATTTGTAACATTTCCCATGAAAATAAATCTGTTTAAACTGTACATCCACTTCCCCGTACGTGAGCGGCAGAGACACCAAGTGGCTAGTGCATAACTATTAGATAGATAGATAGACAGAGTGAAAGGCACTATATGATAGATAGATAGATAGATAGATAGAAAGGCACTATATAATAGATAGATACATAGATACTACAACAACATTTATTTCTATAGCACATTTTCACACAAAAAATGCAGCTCAAAGTGCTTTACGTCATGAAGTATAGAAAAATAAAAGACAGTACGAAATTAAAATAAGTCAACATTAATTAACATAGAATAAGAGTAAGGTGGTCCGATGGCCAGGGTGGACCAGAAAAAAACAACACAAAAAAAAAATCCAGACGGCTGGAGAAAACAAAAATGAAATCTGCAGGGATTCCAGACCATGAGACCACCTGACCAGTCCCCTCTGAGACTATATAATAGACAGACAGACAGACAGACAAATGTGAAAGGCACTGCTATAATAGAAATAATAAAACAAACAGCGACCCCTAAACACACCTAAGCGCCCCTGGCTTGCTTTAGCGGAGAGCTGCTGCAGATGCCCCCTTGAAGGCGGTGGCGTTTGAATGAAGCGGGTCCGTCCGGCTCGCTGTGCCCGTTAGTTCAGAAGGCCTCGTCGCTCTTTTGCCGAGTTTACGACTAAACACCAGCAGGATGCTGCGGCCGCTCGCAGGCAGTAACGTGGACAAAGTCAGTCAGTTTTTTCCAAGCCTGTCCCCTTTAATCGTCGTGAGCCCGCATCTCCTTCGTAAGTCTCCAGACGCTGTCCTGTTCTGTCTGATCCGATGAAAACTGTCCTGCGTTAAAATGGCACCTGAAATACGTCTAAGCTGGATCTCCGCAGTACCAACAACAGTCCGAGGCTCGTCCTAGCACGTTAAAGTTCATGTAACTTATTTTAAACCTTCTGCATTTATGGAGACAGGCCACTTCGGAGTCTTTTCCACCCTACTTTTATCCTTGCTCCGTATTCTTTCCTTCTTTGCCGACAAGGTCCGACAGTGGGCGCTGATCGCAGCTCTAAAGCAGGGTAACTTTTAATATTTTCCTCTCTTACGACGTTCTGGGCACGGGTGGCCATCAGAGTCCTCTGAACCTCACGCTGTAATAACTTCCAAGCTCCCAGCTCGTCCAAAAAGCAGCTTATAGGGGCGGACCGCTCGGGTCTGCGTCTGATATGACAGCAACAGATCTTCAATTTAAAAATGCAGTTAAGATTAATAGTAGCAAGCCAGAAGCCACATCTTAACATTACCATTAACAATAATTAAATAAATTGCTTAGTAGTCTAAAAAAGAAAGTTGTCCAAAAAGAAAGACAGAGAGCTCCTGTAAAAAAAAAAGCCAAATGTCCGCCTGGGGGCAAATGAAGTTGTGCCGCGGTGAGGCATAACGGGAGGAGATGAGGCGCCTGCGTGGACTTTGTCGACTTTTACTCACTAAATTATTTTTTCGACTCTTTGCTTCTGTCGGTCAGTTCCCCTAAACACTCGTGCACACCAACCCTAACTTGAAGAACGAACTGCCAGACAGCAGCGGGATGTCTGCAGACCTTCTAACAATTGTTTGAATTTGCTGATTTATCGGGATATCATCAGACGCCCCCGATCCCCCGTAATTTTGCCCACTTCAGTCACTTCTCCGCTCATTTTGTGAAACTCTTATCGCGTCGCCAGCCTTAGATGACACCAAACTCCTGCCAGCGCTGCGCATACTATCCCTGGAAAGGCGCTATATAAAACCACGAAAGGCCGACCGAGGAACTCACCTGTTTCCAGCTCCACGTTGTACATCGGGAGGGGGTCCAGAGACAGGCGGTAACTTTCGAAGTTCGGGTCCAGCAAGTGTCTGTCCACCTTTAAGGAGTAATTGGACGCTGCCATGTTGCTGAACGCGCTCAATAACCCGCGTGTCCTCCCGTTTAACAAAGCAAACGCAATGACAGAAAATTAAATGACCGGCTAAGGCCGACGATTTCCTGTTTATCTCCGTTTACCTACGGACGCATTTAGATGACGGACCTCCCGGTGGTATTCGGGACTTGTAGTTTCTTTTTCTTTTTTTTTTTATTATGGGCACACTATCTATGCGCTGATAAGGATCCGTCCGTCCATCCACCCACCTAACCTGCTCAATCCTGGGCAGGGTCGAGTTACAGTTGGAGAGTCTTAACAGCATATTAGGACCCCGGGGTAAAGTAGTGCACTGTATAAAATGTAACTAAGTGATAGTTGACCCTGCAGTGTAAAAATGTTTGTTATTCCAGCATTTCTGTGTCAAAGGTTTAGCTTGACAATCGTTTCTTCATTGTGTGGCGCAGATGTGAGTTGTGTTTTTCCTTTTGGGTTCAAATGTAAGAATCAGCATTGTGAGAATTAATAATCTGTTGTTTGTGGAAGTTTTTCTTTTATGCAATGCGCATGTTCTGCGAGAATATTCTCGATTTATGAGATTTGGACACGTCACGACTCCACAATCTGTAATTATTAAAGTTTGTTAGCCCCGACTTAAGGTAAGCACATGCATTTACAAGAGTAGGACTTTCCTTTGTTGAAAACCGTAAAAAATCGGGGTACGATTTATTAACAGTTGCAACGCGAGTAACCTTACTAACTTTGACGACCATCGATGATAACCTACTGCTGAACATCAATACGTTTTTACGTGTTTAATGTTAGCTTGTGTTATTTGCAATGTGTAATGACGGCAGGTCTGTTAATTATGGAAGATTTTAGTGAATATAACAGAATCTGAAAATGAATAATTATAAAATGAAAGCTCAGTTGCGCTTACTAAGTTTTTAACAAACTTCAACCCAAGTTTTGCCACCCTGAGCGACCATCCAGTTAGCATAAATGGTAAAGCCAGAAGTGGACATAACTTGTGTGGGCGAGCCGCCATTAAACCTCAGGTGACACAAGGGCTTCTGACAGAAAACTATCTTTTGCCCGAAGCCACCCAGCCCTTGTGACCCCACAGGGGGCTTGTGTAGGATTTTCAGGGATCAGGGTATTGAGACCCCTCGGTGATTGTTGTGTGCTGTTACTGACAAACATCTGGAGAGCGGGGTTTCTAGTGACTCCTAAATTTAAGTGAAATCAAATTTATCAGAGGTGCCCCTTGGCACCCTTGTGAGTTGTACATGTAGGTTAAATAAATCATTTATCATCGATTGGGAGGCTTTACTGTATCTTCAGTGGGAAAGAAGATGAAGGGGCTTGGTGCAACTGATCTGGTCTGATGTCTGACCCCCACTCCAGCACCACTGGGGTCACCTGATCATTCGCTTTAGTCTGTCGGGGTCCACAAATGGGCCACTGGCCAGTACAGGACACTCAGTGCTGTAAGCGGGGTGCTGGCCAGGGTGCCAGTCCATCATATGGCACATGCAACACAGGGACACGGGTTCTGTTTTGATTTACTGAACAGACACGTCTTTGGGACGTTGAAGTCAGATGGAGTACCAGGGGGAAAAAGGAGGACATACACGGATAATAAAACTGGGATCCTGGGGCTGTGACTCTTGGACCACCTTAACTCAGATATTAGGTCCCTTGGAACAGGACCAAGTCAAAAAGAGAGAAAAAAAAAAGGATCTGAACCCAGAATTCTCACAGTACCAGTGTACAGGCCGGTCATGATACCCAACAGCCTTAAGGGGATCCCGCGAAGCCTCAGGATGTCCCACAGGGTAGCCCCTTGAACGCTTTATGTAAATCGACAAAGGCTGCAAAGAAACTCTGCTGATATTCACGCTTGCACTCCATGAGAGCCCTCGGTGCCAGGATGCAGTCAATGGTGGGCTTCTTTGGGATAAAACCAGACTGCTCTGGTTGCTGGGAGGTGAGCAAGTGATCACAGATCCAACTGAGGACGACCTTAGCAAGGACCTTACCCGTTACCCGGAGCAGTGTTATCCTCCTGTAGTTGCCACAATCCAGGCGATCACCCTTCCCTCTCCACATAGGGACGACAAGTCCCGTTGTCCAGTCAGTTGGGATGACGCCCATCTCCCAAATGGAATACCATGAGGACAGCCTTACCACCAGCCTGGAGAAGTTCACCCCGGATACCACAGACCCCTGCGTCCTTCAATCCCCTCCGCTGGGTCACCACAGGTGATCACAATCTCGGTGAGACAGCTAATTGGAGGATCAGCCACAAGAACCGTGGACCAGAGATGTCCAACATTCTAACCGGAGGATCAGCTTTAAACAACTACTCAAAGTAGCCAGCCCAGCGGGTCACAATCACTAATCATAATAAAAATAATAATCATAATCACAATAGTAAGACATAATAATAATAATCACTAATCGTATTAACATCCGCTACAATGACAGGCGTCGGGTCGGAGAGTCCATTAACGGAGCTCTTTATCAACCAAGCAGTCACTTGTCGAGATGGAGCGTGGACTTCATTTCCCAGCGTGCAGTCTGCCTTTCCAATCCGGCACTGTTGTTTCTTATATATTCGTCTCGTGTTTCCGCAGGGGGACTTTTAGGTTGACGGACACACGGCATGTCAATCGGCTTGTCGTCTCCCTGGAAATCGAGGAGTTAAGGAGCTGCAGAAATTCCAAGAAGCGACGGCGTCTCGAGGGAGAGTCGAGCTGGTAATCACCGCCGTCCGATTCCTCCACGATCCCTTGATGTATGCGAGCACTTGGAGGGCGTCGTTTACAAAGCCGGCGTGAACTGGGCAGGGTGATTCGGTGGTTTGTTTAGTCGTACACGGAGAGCCGCCGCCTCGCCTGGCTGCTTTGAACTCGGCGGCTCCACTTTAGTCCAGTAATGGGGGACGCACGTAGTTTAAAGCGGGTGACTCCGCCTGGCCGTCTCATTTTACTGCATTAGTTTTAAGTTTAGCAAATCCGGAGTCTCTTTAATGAAGATTCACACGATGGGAAACTTAAACCTGTGCTGCTTTGTTCGGCTGTTTCTCCGTTTGATATTTCAATGCTGTGCGTCTAAGGCGGGTTTGGTTTGGTTTGGCTTCTTATTAAAAGGCTGCGAGAGAGAAGGTTCAAGACTGGCGCCGCTCGCTGGCCAACCTGTGCGGGTCCAGACGCGAAATCCCCGTGGCGTGGGCGAGAAACGAACGACAACAGACGGGGCGGGACGGGACTCAGGGCTGAGAGGTCCTGCAGAAACGTCCCGACCGATGGCGCTGTGGAGCGGCCCAATAAAGTTTGCTGCGCGATAAGGAATCCTCTAGCGGGCCCCCCTTGGAGTAGTAAGGACGGAGAGAATGAGGGGTTATGTCTGCCCCTGTCCGTTGGTCTTTTAAGGAATTGCGGCAGAAAATGGGGCTTTACAGCCATAAGTGAATAATACATTTGAAATCGGTTGTAAAGCAGTAAAGGCCATTATACACACTGGGACTGCTTTGGTTATATTCAGAATTTCATTTAATGGTGTCTGGCTTAGAAAAGGTAAGCATTTCTATCAAAAACATGACACTTCTGAGTGACCCCCCAAACTTCTAAATAGTTATCTGTTTACCGTGTTCACTGAAAGCCCACCAGATAGCAGGCATTTTATCTCTGCCAGTGTGAATTTCCAACTTACTTTTTGGCACCCTAATCTGTTGGGTTTAAATGCTGGCTTTTTTGTAAGATTTATTAAAGTAGCTAATAACATTGAGTAACAAAACCTAACAAAGTTAAACATTATATTTTAACACAAGGCTAGAAGAAAAAAATGTTTATTTAAATTAGTATTTGTAAAATTGGAAATTTGAACACATTACAGTTTGAATGTAGCACATTTTCACTCTGACTCCGGTAACCCATACCAGAGCCCTTCTTACGTGAAGGCTGAGGAAAAACTGAAAATAAATCCCCTGTTTTTATAGATAACGGAGATAACAAAAGTTTCTGAAACAATGGAGGATCGAGCTTTTGAACTGAAGTCTCGCCTCTGCCCCTCATCAATTAGTCAAGAGTCGTGTGTCGCGGTTTGTAAAATCTTTAGTTTTTAACCAGCCTTGACCTTCAAATGGAAATGAGAAGGAGGCCATTTTGGAAGGTTTGTGTCTCCTCATCCTGACTACTGGTAACCAGTTGGTTAAAATTCTCGGCATCGCACAGAACAGAATTAAGGAGATGCTGTTTGTCTTTTATGCTTTGGAATTCTACAACTGATATGCATTGATTATTTTTTTTTTTTTCTTCCACATTTATTTTAGGGTTAAGGAACTAAAATGAATAAAGATGCACAGATGAGAGCAGCAATTAACCAGAAGCTCATTGAGATGGGCGAACGAGAACGGTAAGCAGTTTCAAGCCAGATACAGTAAATTGTTCTTTAACTCTAAAGAGAGAGGTTTGGAGCAGGCGCTGATTACAGCGTGTCGCCTCACCCACCACAGGATCCCGGATTAGGACCCGAGGGCAGCCATGCAGTCGGTGACACCTCAGCACCACACTAGATCATTCCACCCTGGGGGGTAAACGTTAACATTAAACAAAGTTATTATCTGTCTGTTAGACCTGCATTGTTATCACTCTTTAATTTAATATTGCTCTTTATCACTATGCTGCTGCTGGAGTATGGGAATTTCCCCTTGGGATTAATAAAATATCTATCTATCTGCCTGTCTGTCTGTCTAATTCTGCCAACTACGCTATCTATCTATCTATTATATAGTGCCTTTCACATCTATCTGTCTGTCTGTCTATCTATCTAATTCTGCCAACTATGCTATCTATCTATCTATCTATCTATCTATCTATCTATCTATCTATCTATCTATCTATCTATCTATTATATAGTGCCTTTCACATCTATCTATCTATTATATAGTGCCTTTCACATCTATCTATCTATCTATCTATCTATGAACCAGTGGGTGGTTGTCTATAGTGGCTGGAGTGCCAAACCCCAAGTTTTCCCTGTACGTCACAGGACCCTCTTGCAGGGCTTGATGCAGATTAAACCGGGCGAAGCGATTGCAGGTTAAGGGTCGTGCTCAGGGCCCGACGGAGTGAAGTCACTTGTGGTGTTTACGGGATTCCGATTGCTGGTGCACATCTCTACCCTCGGAGCCACCACTCTGCCCTTAACTCTAAAGGTGAAATGAAAAGTTGCCCGAACCTCAATAATAGCAGAAATTGTAAAACGAAACAACAAAACCAACTGGATTTTTGGGTGGTGTTGCCATCTGAAATGGATAATCGAATGAGTATTTTCCACTTCAAGCTCATCACTGCTGAAAATGGTAATGCCCACGGATGGCGGTGTGGTTCAGAATTGTCAACACCTCAGATGGCATTAAACATACGCTCCACCTGTTCTGCCTCCTAGTTTTACATCATCTGTGCGGTCATGCTTTACAGGAAGTTATCTTTTAAAGACAAGTCTCAATCCCACCAATTTAGGGTTGTGGGCCTGCCTGTCTTGCAGAGACCCACCTTTGAAGGAGCACAAGTCTGTCACAGGACTTGCCAACACACAGAATCCCAGAATAACCCGACACACGTCTGCCGAAATGTGTGAGGAAATCCAAAAAGACAAACCAACCAGTCAACCAGACGCAGCAGGCCCCCTCAGCCCGAGAGCACCAGACACTGGGACGTACGTAGACTTTGAACCCAGGACAGTGAGAGAGACGCACGCAGTGTTGTACGCAAGTCAGCTACGGTCACTAAATTCTCTGCCACCTTCTCTCGATTACTGCTGAGGTGGTCCCATTTGACTGCGGTTTCACATGGCGCATTGTCGTCCTGTGTGCCACGCTGTGCGCCACCCTGAACTGTTTCGTCTGTGTGTTTATTAGCAGACATCCTTTAAAAAACAAAGCTGCTGTACCTGTTGAATGCCGTCTTGAGAAGATCACCCACTTCGGGTTTTAAACTTTATGACCGTTTGCTAGATTCTGCGTTTTTTCCTTTTTGAACTCCACTGCGGTGAAATCATTAATTAAAAATGGCAGCAAGATGGGATGTTGAACACTCTGCACAATATTGGTATGTGTTGGTATCATTCATTGTGTCAGCACCAGTAGCAGTAGGCTTGTTTGGTTCTAGTTTGTGCTTTTTGTTGTACTAAAAATCTTTGTTTCTTGACATTTTCTTTGTCTTAACAGTTTAAAGGATTTGCTTCGAGCCAAGCTTATTGAATGTGGATGGAGGGACCAGTTGAAGGCACATTGTAAAGGTAATTTAACTTTATTTTATGATTTCCATCAGAGTGAATGGCCTGTTTTGTGCCAAAGCTGACTTTGGGCCTTGGGTTCGGTCAACGGGGCTAAAGTGAAATCGGTATAAATGCATCAAGCCGCTGTATTGCTGCGGTTAACCCTTTACGGTGTTTAGTGAATTTCAAAATGTTTTCTGAGCAAAAGAAATCCAGCTTTTATAACCGATTCAAAGAGGAAATATGACATCGCTTACATTTATGAATGGAGAAAAAGAGAATAATTGTATGCAGTGTAAATATGTGTCCCAGCAAAGCACATGTGTTGTTTAGTCAGCAAGGCAGGCATGCAAAGCCAGAAGTTACCGGAAAAGGTCTAAATCACGTTAACGGGTGGTGCTCAGTGTTTTGTATTCTGCTTGTAAAGCATTTTCAACATTCTAGACGACTAATTTAGAATGGGAAAGAACTGAGACGCAGTAAAGAAAATGCCACGCGCTCCATCACCGGAAGCCCAGGAGAAGGTGTCTGTCTTAATATTAACACACATGCACATGCGACAGGCAGGGCTGTGGAGTCGGAGTCGGAGTCGGAGTGGAGGAGTCGGAGACAATTTTGGGTACTTGGAGTCGGAGTCGGCAAAAAGTTAACCGACTCCGACTCCTACTAAATTTAAATGGAAATTAAAAAAGTAAGTTGAAATGTCCCAATTCACAAACAGTCCTAATGAACTACTTCTCTGCTGTAAGAATAAAGCCCAATGCATGCAGTGCATAATGTTACCACAAAACGAACATGTCAAGTAACCATGAAGCATGCTTTTCATTGACTGTATGCGTCACTATATGGGATGTAATGCACAGGTAAGGTGCGGCACCGCTTTCCATTGTGTCGTGTTCCACTGTTACAGGGAACTGTGAATCTAGGCTAAAGCCCCCAATACATTTACAGATGCACTGCCGATTTTTCGGCCGTTCAACGAGTCATCACGCGTCAAACACCTGAAAAATCATCTGGTGTGTTCTCAGCTCCGTCGGCTCCCCTTCGCTATGCGCTAGTGAAGGGGGCCGAAGGAGCCGAGAACACAGATCTCCCTACCGGTCTCCAGCAGAGGCTCATTCTGCTGATCAGCTGGCCGGTGAGGGACACAATGCACTAAACTTCCGGCTGGCTGACAGAGGAGACGGCCACTGCAGCAGACAGAGGCATCACATTACTTTGGATGGGGGCGGTGGTCGAGATTTTCGGCAAGCTGGATCTGCCGTCCATGTGGACACCCGCAATCTGCGGCCGCCAATCAATTGTGTTTGTCTTTAATCTGGCATTATAGTAGAGTGTTGGCTTCCTAGCCAGTAGTTCTGTGGTGAAATGACATGTATGTTGCCTTCCTTTCCTTCAATGGATGTAGAAAATACATTAGCATAGTATATACATACAGAGGAGTCGGGGAGTCAGAGTCGGAAGATTTAGAAACTGAGGAGTCGGAGCATTTATCTACCGACTCCACAGCCCTGGCGACAGGCACGGTGATAGGCTTGGTCTTTTTTTCCCTAGTTTTATGACTTCAGATGAACTTTCTGTGGATTTTGAAGATGGTCACATTCAATCTTTGAGTGACCTCACTTTCAATGTCTCTTATTTTTCTCAAGCACTTTGTGCAGTCTTAGAGCGCCGTGACAAGTTCACACCTAGATACGATAGTAAACTTTACTGATGACCGAGTACTTAATGAGTCTTCATGAGGGCACTGATTTGCTTAAACAAACAGGAGAGAAAGTGGTTTGAAATTGATTAACAAAAATGGAGCCCAGAACTATCTGTCCATTAGATGTTGATCTGTGGCCAGTTGACTATGGAGGAAAGGAAAACAAAAACTCTGTCAGCAATGGGGAAAATAAACCTTTGGGGTTCTTGGTCAGTTACAAGACAAGTCAGGCACGACCAGAGCCCTTAAGACTTATCTAATTCTCCGCTCACCAACTGCTGGTCATTTTATGGTAAAATCTGTGCTGGGCTATCTAATCTGGTGAGTGCCAGGAAGAGATTATACGAGTTTTCATCGCCGTGCTAATAATAATAATAGCATAAAGTTATTGTGTTGTGTCTGATGATGATGGAGAGCTGGATCTTCTTTTTAAAGAGTATGCGAGTGCTGATTTGAACCAGTATACAGTATAATGCTTTTAAACTACATTGTCAAATTGGTTTTCCTCCATGTTGCCTCTTGAATTTAGGGCATATAATACGGCTCTCCAGTGAGAACAGAAGAAATAAAAAATCTGATGTGTCTAGCACACGACTGTTCTTCCATAAATCTGCACTTTTTGCCTGAAATAATTGTGTTCTGTGTGATCAAACTGAATGAAAATGCTGTTGTGTTACTTTCCACATTCTGTATTTAAAAAAAGAAATCATTAAGTTACATGTGATGTGGAGGTCCAATGAGGGGCTGATGCAGATGAGTCCGTAGTTGTTAAACTCGAGCGTCACGGCCATGCAGTAGACCACTTAGCCCAGCGTTTCTCAACCTTTAAGGTTTTGCGACCCGAGTTTTCACAACAGTTTTAATCGCCCCCCCCCCCAATTGATTTGTTGAAAGGAGCCCACTAACACCGATTTGTTCTTTTTTAATTATTGATATATCACAGATGCATATTTTATTATACCTACTTCACTTTTATCGACGTTTATCTAACTCTATATTTAGTGTTCTAGTATCAGAATGTAGTTTCATTTGTTTTGGTTTCAGTAGGTGTATTTTTCATATTTTCGATTCTTGTTTTCTTTTTTTCACATCTTCGCGCCCCACAGGTTGAGAGCCACTGACTTAGCCTATGGCATAGCCTGATGAGCACCTCCTGAAATGTGAGACTACATGACACACCAACGCAGACTCTTACAACTCTGATTGGCCAGTTTGGTAACTTCATATTTATGAAATATTTTAGTTCATCTTCCGCTCTTCTGAAGTAAACTTGGAGCAGACTGAAGAAAGACTTCATATCTATATAGCCCTTTCAGGGTGTGAAATATCAGCTAAAATACATTTTGGAAGTCAGTAAATGTATGAAAAGTGGGAAATGTGAAGGACGAATGCGTTCACCTAGAGAAGAAAATGTTTAGCGAGAGGAGCGGTGGTCCTGGAGGGTAAAAGCTGCCGGTGTTTTTAAGTTTTTCTCCACTGGCTGGCACAACATGTGAGCACAGAGAAATGGATCATTCGCTTTTCTTGCGTGCTACAGACATTGCCAACTAATGTCAAGGCGCGTGCCTGAAGCTCAGCGAGGTACAGAAGTATAAACTGCTTCCGACACTGTGGGCTCGACAGAGGAGTAGAAGTCGGCCTTCAGCCCTGGGGACCTTGTGGCTGCAGGTTTTTGTCCCAAACAGTGTCTCTTATTTTAATTAAGCTAACTGTTACTTCCTGGTTTCTATATTTTAGAGTCCATTTAGAATAAACTAAACGACATTTGGTAATGTTTACATTAAGATGTGCCAAGCATATATGATTGTTACATAGGGACATTTAATGTCATTTTTAAACTTGGTTTTAAAGATATTCCTCATCGTCATGATGATTTTATTCCACATTTCTAGATTTTCTGGTTATTCTAATCATTATAAGTCCTAAAGAGCAGTACATTTAAGGGAACAAAACAAAACCAAAAAAAAATAGAAATACAATTAAAAAGAGTGAAGTATTGTTAGAACATGAGATCAGCCGTGAAGAGAACAGGCGAATCTGCCCCAACAAGCTTGTGCATCTTATTATTCACTGGGATTCTCCAGAGTAACATTAAGATGAGGCTTGAAAGCTACAGTAAAAATACAAATATTCCTTAATGTCTCATAAATGGTAAACTGCACTCTGCTCGGCTTTTCTGAATGTAGATTGGGGGTGGCAGAGGGAGACCAGCTAATTAAATGAGATCATTTTGCGGAAGAATAAACCTGCTGGTTGAATTTAAAGCCAACAGCCACAGGGGGGCGCCAGGACTGCACTTAAGAGCCACTGGGCTAAGTGAAGGGTGGCAGAGAAGAACGTCTGCCAACTCAGAATTGCACAAAGAGGAGGAGGAGGAGGTCAAGTCCATTTTCCCACCTTCTGTTAATTCACCTCCTCAGTTTGGCAGATTTTTCCTTTTCTTTGCAGAGTCATCATCCCCATCCAGTTAAGTTGTGCTTCCTCGTCTGAGGACCACAGGAGCGTTCTTTTTGAGTAAAGGATTTGCAGTTGTGTGTCTAAATGGCTCTATTGACTTTGTTAGTTTTGTTCCACTTCTCTTATCTGGCCCTTTTAATACTTTCTTAAAACCGTGATCATAAAGCATTGACTGTGAGCTCTCAATTATTTATGCAACGTTTATTTTGTTTGAAATTGTATATTAAAAAAAAAAAAATCTCAATTGCATTTTTTTTCTATTTGGTAGATGTAATCAAAGAGAAGGGACTGGAACATGTAACGGTTGAAGACCTAGTTGCAGAAATAACTCCAAAAGGAAGAGGTAAGGCTGATCACTCCCCTTCACACCCTGGACCAACAAAGCTGCACTGGGCCGAATGTCGTCTTTATTCTTGGAATTACTTTCCAGATTTTTTATTTTTTTTTTATTTCATTTTTTGGTATTATAAATGATGCAGACATATTTTTAACTGGCATTCTGTGTCATAAGATTGTCACCGTGTTTTACTCTCTTCAATGATCTAGTGAGGAACATCCCCAGGAGGTAGTGGTGAATAAAAAAGCAGGCACGGCCACCTGTCTGAGCAAAGTCCGCAGGCTGGTGGTAGTCCAGACATTTTAGGTACCCACAAGTTCATGGAGGGGATTGAGGGCGTAATCCCTACAGATATGTGGCGAGTCCTGGCAGGTAACACACAAAGAGATTTGTGGATTGAGGTTAAACACGTGACGCACCCCAGCATGCTAAATGGCAGGTAGTCAAGTGGATGTCTGCTCTCCTTGGGCCCCCAGAGGGCATCTGGAAGAATTCCTCCAGATTGTAACACACAAGGTAGTCTCATATAAGTGAAGCAACAGACACACTGACAGTAGCTCAGTAGAGGGGCTCTCGCTTCTGGTGTTACACACCCAAACTCCCAGGGGAGTGGCACGACCTGCTTTGGGGACAGTGACAGGTGGGGCGGTACACCTGTCACACTGTAATGCACGTGCCCCGAGGCCAGAAACCTCCCGTGGAGCAGACAGATAAAAGCTCTCTCTGCCTGCTCGTACGTCTGTGCACACTGCACATCTTTTGTTTTAAGTTGCTCCCATGGTAAAGTACAACTGAAATCCTTTCCATCGCCTTCTAGAAACCTGCAAAGAAAAAAAGAAGTGAACTGCAGCCGACCAAAAAGAAAGAAAGCAGCCAGCGTAACTCGCTAAGTAACCCAGAAGTGTAACTAGACAGCAGTGAGTTGGGTGCGTAGCGTAGACAGCAGAGAGGTGTAGCGGCCTTTTGGGGATTCGCCTCTAAGGCAGCGGACGTCAACATTTAAAGAGTAGAGTAGCATAGCAGATATGCGCCGGCCATTAATCACATCAGCAGATAGGTAGCGGCCTTTCAGGTATATGCTGCTATGCGGCTGGCTCAAAAACCGGCCTGCCCAATTCAAAGGGTTAATGCAGACAGAGCTGGGATTTTGGCTGAGTGAAGCAGATGAGACATGTTGCCGTTTTGCGGAGCACTGCTTGTTGTGGTACAACGGATATTAATTTGTCATGTTGTTTCAGATGAGTTGCGTTGATTATTGCTGTTCTACTTTTTTCTTTTCTTCTTCAGCGCTCGTTCCAGACAGTGTGAAGAAAGAACTCTTACAAAGAATAAGGAGCTTTTTATCTCAGCATGCCACTCTGTAAGGGTGGAAGTGTTCGACCCGGATACCACTTTTTAGGTTCAGCAAAGTGAATCCTAACTTGTTAATAATGGCCATCATAGCGTTACTGTCACGTTTTATGTTTTTCTTTAATGCTTCTATATGTTTTGATATTATGCCAATTGTAATGCTTAACATGGTGAGTTTTTAATAAAAAAAAGAAATGATTGCTGGTTGGCTTGTATTTTCAGTCCAACCAAAGACTTGCCTTCATTCTCTCTTTGGCCTATGAGAGGTGCGAGTATCGCGTATGGGAAAAAAACGAGAACATGCGTTATTACAAAATAACAGATCTGTGCAAAGAGACTTGGAGGGAACACTAGACCAGTGTTCGGAGCACTCGGACTTGCTCACTTGCTGCTTGTGGTGGTCCGTCGACAATGCATTTACAGCATCCAGCCACATAAAGGAGCGTGAAACGATTTGTGTAAATGGTGGCTAAAAGGCTGCGTAGACCTTCCGAGACAGCTTGGGTCCCACGAGAGCTGCGGTGCTCGTGATGGGTCTTTGGTGCCGTGGGGTCGGCCGATTTGCTAGTTGATTTGCAAGACCAGGACTGCATGGGATTTAACAGTAAATGCTGCCAGAACTCCGTCTTCTGAGAAGGGATATCCGAGAGAGGAGGTGCTGCCCGAGGGTGTACAGTCAGGAGCAGACATCTTTCAGTCCTGTACAGGTAGCCATCTGAAACTTAACGTCATTGTTGCTCTACACGACTGTTCCGAGGTCCCAGCCTGCTTTTACATAATCTTAAGAGGAATCCAGTAAGTTGTAGGCCGCTAACGGGGGGTACGCTTGTGATTGTCGGTCATGTGGTGTGACTGCCAGTAAAGACAAATGGGTTTACAAAGAAAGTTCCCTTTGTGTTCTGCATTGCTATCAAGGAAGAAGAGCATAAATAAGCCGGTCGGGACAGTTGGATTTGGTTTTCAGATTCACGTGTTTCGGCTCACTTCTTGGTTTAGACCCTTTGTCAGTCTGTTCTCAGTCTTTCCCCTTCTGATCCTTTGTTTCCTTGGCCATTGTTAAAATCATTGTCCTATGGTATGATTTTTTCTCTCCATCACAACAGAAATGTGGGTGTTTGGCCAGGGGGCTCCACTTCTTTGCTTCCCAAGGCATTGGTAATGACCCCCCACAAATATGAAATTGTGTAAAAACGGGCCAGCTGAGGGCATGGATGGCCTTTAAACACTGTTGGCTATGGATACCGAAAGTCACTCAATTTGCTTTTTTGCCCCCACTAGCCAATTAGATAATAACTAAATGCTTGTCTGCTAAGACAGGCCAAAAAATAAAAGACCAGTTGAATTCTGTGTTCAATCAAACCATTTAAAATTTCAAATTGTTAATACCTGGACAACTTGTCTAAGCAGGAATTCAAAGAGTGCCATGAAAGCGAGTGTAGTCCTTCCTCCCTTCTTCTTTACATTTCCTGCCGCCTCGGGTGCTGACAGTCCTTTGTCAAATGTGAATAATACAGAAGAGCAATAAGAGGCGGGGTCAGCTGAAGCTCCGCCCCCGATCCAAAGAGTAAATAACAAACTCTCTTAACCTTCACCAAGCAAAACGGGGAATGCCGTGGAGTTGCCAGGTGATAAAACGGGGAATGCCGTGGAGTTGCCAGGTGATAACAAACTGCAAGAACTTGTGTACCGTACATTAGAATCACATCACCCGTCAGCACCCAAGTTTAGTGCCGGGGGACCCTCACAGCCGCAGATTTTTATTCCACAATCAGGGTGTCACTCTCACTTTGTAATTTACCACTCTGTTTAATTAGTTGTCCTGTGAATAATTTTAACAAATGCTGAACTAGTTCCATTCTTTGCCGAAGCTCTAGTGCTTGCATTTCTTATTAAATTTCCCTTTTTTTTCTGTAGAGTTTGCTTCCTTCTTTGTACCCAAGTGCTGATGGTTAGCATTGGGCAGTGCAAACAAGGGTGTGGAGCAGTAACTGCACAGTGTGCTGGTTGTAGCGCCGACGGAGAATGGTGGACAGGATCAAGAAACGCAACGACATGAGCGCAGCGTAGGGAGATAAAGCAAGGAGTCGTAACCAGAGAGAAGCGTCTTGAGCCAAACGTGCAAATCGAAGGGTAGACGAGAACACTGCAAGCCAAAGAGACTTCAAGAAGGAGACGGCTGTCTTAGTTTTCTTTTAAAAAGTCGGGTAGCTGTTTCTCCTGAAGTGGGGGTTCACATACCCCAGTGGAGGAGGAGGAGGATGATGTCAGGGCCGTGTACCCCCAGCAACCTAATCGTGAAACAACATTGAGGTGGTCTTATGGTAAAAAGAGTAACTAACTAATAAATGAAACTATTAAAATACTTAATGTAGCTGTGACGTGAAAGTAAAATAATACCCACCAAGAATTCAAGACTCATGAGGAAAAAAAATAACCCAACCATGGAAACATTTCTTAAACTGAGGAAGAGAAAGCCAAGCAAAATGACCCCCTAAAAAGATTACAATATGCAAGCTTTCAGGGAAACTCAGGCCCCATCTTCAGGTGAGATGTAATCAAAGTGAGGAATAAATTAATAAATACTGTATATACGGTGGGTCTAGAAAAGACCCCCCCCCTTTGAAATATTCCCTTTCTTTTGCTTTACAGCCTTAAATGTTAATACACAAACCTATACTTACTTACTTACTCAATGCCATCTCTAACATCCAAGTGAAAGACATGAGAGCTACAGTTCAGAGAAATGATAAGAGATCCCAAACAAGACCTCCTGAGATGAAGAAAGGATCAGCCCTCCCCCCATGTCAATGTCATTTTGGTGACACCCCAATTTGCTTTAATGACAGCCGTGAGTCTGTTGATTCTTCTCTATCAGCTTTGCACATCTACACTGAGCCCACCCAATATTTACCCCCCCAGTTTTCTTTACAGTTTAACTGCTCAAGTTCGGTCACATTGGATGGTGAGTGTTGGTGGTCTGCTATCTTCAGATCTTTCCACAGATTTTGAGTGTGGTTTCGGTCTGGGCTCTGATTAGCCACACCAGGCCATTCACTTTTTACTCCTTCAGCCACTGTGTGGTCCATTTTGATGGGTGTTATGCGTCGTTGTCGTGTTGAAAGGTGAACATTCTGCCCATCTTCAACTTTCTGGCAGAGGATAGCAGGTGTTCCTCAATAATTTGAAGGTATTTTGCCCCATCCATTTTTCCTTCTACCCTAAAGAGAGCCGCAGGCCCACCACAACATGCTTTACTGTAGGTATGGTGTGTTGTGGATGGTGAGCTGCACTGGTGTACCATTTGGTGTTGAGGCCAAATAGTTGGATTTTGGTCTCCTCTGACCATAAGACCTTTTTCCCCACTTGGCTTCCGAATCTTCAAGGTGCATTTTGGCAAAGCTCAAACGAGCCTTAATGTGGCCTTTCTTGAGAAGTGGGCTTTTTCCTCGTGACCTTCCCAAACAAGCCACAATTGTGGAGCTCTTGTGAAATTGCTATAAAATCCTGTAACTCCTTCAAAGTGGCCATTGGTCTCTTGGTGGCCTCTCTTACCAGTTTCCTCCTTGCTCTTCCCTCCAGTTTGGAGGGTCCTAGTAGTACCAAACACTTGCCACTTCTTTATGATGGACTTTACTGAGCTCCTTGGGATTGATAAAGCCTTTGAGATCTCCTGCCTTACGTCCATCCACAACTCTATCTCTGGGATCTTTTGAAAGTGGCCGGCCACCCGTAGTCAGCTGTTTGCTGTCAGTTGCACCACCAAGCAAGGGACTGAATGGACCAGGAAGAGCTTCACTAATCCCACTCATTACAACTGATCACAAGTGGAAGGAAGCCAGTAACTGGCATGGAAATGGTGGGCACTGACACCTGATTGAGTTTTGGGCGGGGGTCCTTTATTAATCTCAGGATTTCTTGTTTTTGATTTTTCATAATTCTTCTGAACTGTAGCTGTGATATCTTTCACTTGGATGTTAGAGGTGGCATTGAGTAAGTCAGTAAATATTGGTTTGTGTGTTTTCATTTAAGGCTCTAAAACAATGGGAATATTTTGAAGGGGGGATTCTTTTCTGTTCCCACTGTATGTCTGACCCCTTTCACTCTCACAGTCCACAAGTGGCGACTCTTAATTTGATTCCATCCCATGTGTTGCTTCCTGTCCTGGACCTGATAGTCTTCTTCTTCTCTGTGTGACCCTCAAATTAAACTTAACGGGTTACAATTAATGGATGTGCGATTTCTAAGGATGGGCTTCGTGATGGGCTTTGTTCTTTAGAATGTAATAACTAATGTGACGTCTTTGTGCGATTTTTATCTCTTAACAGTTGTCTTGTTAATTCAGTCCCATTTCGGGACCCATTCCTTTTCCAGGAAGCTTTCCGCCTCTTACGGGGAATACCGAGTCTGCGTTTCACAAGATACAAGTGACAGCCGAGTCCTTCTTGGGTTTGGTTTGAAAAATTACATTTAAGACAAGAAGTAACCCAAGTCCTAATTCAAAGATGGGAATGTGCAATCCTGACTACAAACGAAAATGAAAAAGTCTTCCCGGTGAGCTCACTTATTGGTTTGATTTCTTCTGCTGTATCCTCACTGCTACGCTGCTGCTAACAATCTCTTTGTGGAAAGAGAAATAAGGGGACTGACACGATGAACAAAAATCTCAGCTTACCGTTTCTATTTAGTCAGTCGATCTGAATTCACGGTTAAAGGTGGAAACTGTGGATCCGTCGGAATGACCCGTATTCCATTTGTCGGTATGGGCTGCGTCACAAACGCCATGAAGATCTTGGGCTTGGCTTGCTGTGACAGAGGGGATGTCTCAGCTGTCACTTCTCGTTTCACGCTCACTCTCTGTCTACTTGTCCTGATGAAAATCAAAAGCGAGTAACCAGTTGAGCAGGTTCGACCAGGCTGTCTCCCTGATGCTTGTAGGCCAGCCGAGAGACCTAATCATGACATGATGTTCTTGGTCTTCTTCCTACAGTAGGCCATGTTTTACACGGCCTTGTCAGAAGACTCCCAAGACACCTCAGCTGGCACCTCTCAATACGGTCACACTAGCATTCCTACCGCAGCGTCACTCGGGTTGTTAAGCTCGGGGAAGTTGACCCCTGTGATGGACCCCCATTTTGGGGGCCTATGTGTGTGTTCTCATTTTTTCCAGTTACTAGCTGAATAGTCATCAATGAGGATGGGGACATGCAGTAGCCTGACAGGTAAGTCGAGTTCCGACAGCCCCATCCCCAAACTGGTCTCCTTCGATGTTCTCCTGACTTCATTTAACGGTGATGTGCCACATACACTGAAGTGGTCCACGGCCATGTGGGACTGACATTCGGCCCATGAAATGTGGGGGTCATGGAGGCCTCCTGGATTAAAGTGGCTTACTCCTTAAGTGAAGTTGCCTTTAGTTCTTGGTGGTCTTGTCTTACTAGTCGAGATTAAGGTGATTGTGACACACTGATGTACAACGACACTGAAAGAGCAGCCCTTGGAGGAAAGTCTTGAACGGCCAGTTTGTCTACATCCTCGTCTCCACTTGGGGGCCTGGACTTTGAAGAGTTGACGCAGTCTCAGGGTACAAAGAGCCTGAACTGAGATTCCTGTCTGGTTTGCTTGGTGGTCACAGTTCACAACTTGGAACAGCCAGGTCAAGACGAACCTGTCCAAGTGGGCTGGGCGTTTAGCGAAGATGTCCCTACATGGGGCAGACCCAAGACATGCCACGATTCAACATTCTGGAATTGCACCAGAAAGAGGCTGAACTGTCACTGGTGAGTAAGAAATCGATCTCGACCTGCTCCGCCTATTAACCCTGCAACACCTCCTGGTAGAGGATGGAAAGTCGGTGAGCCCCTTGTGACCCCGGTGGGATGAGGATCTAGAGGGAGACTGGGACCAGAGCTTTATTATTTATGAACTTGGGACGCCAGTCTGTATTAAATACACCTCACACCATTTCTTATTGTCTTTGAACCACTAGAGTACTCAGTGGCTCCAGTCCGGTGCCCACAGCTACCCAACACCCAAAGTGGATCAGTAGAGGGCACCTGTGAGTCCAACGGTCCAATTCATCCATCCATCAGTCCATCTTTTTTAATATCGGAGGACTGTTGAGAAGGTGAAGCCAAAGATCCAAAGTCACCATGGATTATGGCTGCCAGGAAACACCTGCCTCATTAAAAAAAATGGTTTAATGTAGAATGGTCCTCCCCATTATCTCCAGTTGGGCAGCGGCTTGGTGCACTGGTAAGCTCTGGGTTCAGATCCCGGCCTGGTCCTGCCCTTGACGATTCTCTCCCAAAGTGGTGACACAAACTCAATCCCATGTCAGTGTTGGACCAGATATTCCTTGATAGCCCTCAGCTTTATGTGGTCCTATAATTGGATGACAGCCCTATATCACCCAGTGTCCCCAGTCCATGAGGTGACAGTCCCACTCCTGCTTCTTGTTTCTTTAGTAATAATAATAATAATAATAATTCATTACATTTATGGAGCGCTCTTCTCACTACTCCAAGTGCTACCACACAGGGAGGACCAGGGACGTGAGCCCAAAACTCCGTTCAGGTGGGCCCTTTACCATTTACAACACTTCCTTTACCTGTGTTACAGTTCATTTATTTCAAATATGTCTCAGCGCCACATTCCATGACTTACAGTCAAGCGGTGACACACACGGCCGGGTGTCCCATTGTGTCACAGCAGTTAATTAGCCACTTAAACTGTTGAAAACATGCATTGTCTGATCACTTTGTATCCGCTTCACTGCTAATGGATACTTGGGACAGAACAGCGGGCTTATTGAAGACAGTAGCAGGTGCAGAGGAACAATCCGATGATAACATGTATGGACCGGCCGCGCGGTGACATGGTGACAACATGCACGGCTGTCACAGCTACTGACAACTGACGCACTTCAAGATGTGCCTTCATTAACTTACCACCTTACCACTTACCACCTCAATTGTCATTGCTGAGAATGAGACACTGGTGACAGATGCCTAGCAGCTTTGAGGACAGGTTATCGAGGGTTACATCTCTGTGATGTTTGAAGGGCTATCCATGGTGGTCACTGGCTGCCCCTCAGCCCCAAATACAACCCTACACATGAGCGCAGCGGATGACACAACAGTGGTGGGTCTCATCAGCAATGGGGCCGAGGGCTATGCCAGTTGGCGGTCTGGTGCGGGTCTAACAAGGTCTCTTAACGCGGAGAAGAAGAAAGAGATGATCGTCGACTTCAGGAAGGCCCGCGCCGTCCACACCCCACTGCACATCGAGGGCTCCATCATGGTGGTCAAGAGCACCAAAAACACACCTGGCAACTGACCCCACTCGGTCAATGTGCACCACCACCATAGCCAAGAAGGCACAGCAGTGGAACAAAGCAAGTCCACCTCTCTCAGTTCTCACCACGTTGGCACCATGGGCAGCGTTCAGACCTGCTGCATCTCCTACTGGTTAGAGAGCTGCAGTGTCTCTGACTGTAAGGTCCTACCATGGATACAGCAGAAAAGACCACTCTGCCCTCCATTAAAGGCATCTTTAGAAAGTGATGGATCTGTAAAGCCTACAGCATTGTGATGGACCACCACTCCCACCCCTCACGCGGTCTCTTTGTTCCACTTCCAACTGGCAGAAGGTTCTGTAGCATCCAAACAAGTCCTGCCAGGCTCTGTGAACCCCATGGTGGTCTGGACTCTGAACTCGGTGCTGCCCCCTGCCCTCAGATCTTCTCCTGGTAGTTTATTTAAACACAGTACATTTGTTACATTGTTACTACTACTGTTATTTAATATATTACTCTCTACTTATCTGTTTCAAATTAATACTATTTATTTATTTATTTATTTATGATATAGCATAACTCTTTATTTGGCGGCACAGTGGTAGCGCTGCTGCCTCGCAGTTAGGAGACCCGGGTTTGCTTCCCGGGTCCTCCCTGCGTGGAGTTTGCATGTTCCCCCGTGTCTGCGTGGGTTTCCTCCGGGCGCTCCGGTTTCCTCCCACAATCCAAAGACATGCAGGTTAGGTGGATTGGTGATTCTAAATTGGCCCTGGTGTGTGCTTGGTGTGTTTGTGTGTGTCCTGCGGTGGGTTGGCACACTGTCCTGGATTGGTTCCTGCCTTGTGCCCTGTGTTGGCTGGGATTGGCTCCAGCCGACCCCCGTGACCCTGTATTCGGATTCAGCAGGTTAGAAAATGGATGGATAACTCTTTATTTGTCGTGTGCTTATGGAGTCCTGGGGAATGTGACTTTGTGCCACTGTATGCTGCAGTCGGTGTATGAATAAGATGACACGACTTAAATGAATGCAGACTTTATACGTACACGGGCCTATCTGAACAATCCCAGCGGCCAAATAAAAGACACGTTAGGACATTAGAACAGTCTTGACATGGACCGGCCGTTCAGCTCAACTGCCTCATCAAACTGATTCACATAATTTGTCCAAAATGACGCCAAGTCTGAAGTTCTGGTTCCTCCTGTCCTCTTTAAGGTGGTATTGCAATGAATCCACCTTAATCAAAGGATAATTATCTGTGTGCCTGTCCAATAGATGGCACATCACGAACATTGTAATAAAATTCGTTACATTTGTCATTCCAACAGATGGTGAATCACAAAGATTGTTTTTACAAATCCAGTACCAAATAGCATATATCAGAGTCATATGCATTGCATTTGTCATTCCAACAGATGGCGCATCACAAACATTAAGCCTGCTTTTATGACTCCAATGCCAAATTGCATATAACAGAGACATACGTGTGGCATGGTGCACTGTGGCCATTAACGCTGAGATCAATGTTGATTACGTCTTAGATAAGCATCTCTGACATGAATCTGATGGACGGAATGATCTCCTCTCCTTTGTCAAACGTTTTATATATAATATGTGTGTGTGTATGTATATATATTTTTTGTTTTTTATCTGTATCCCTAATACTCTTCCCTACAGACACAGAGGTTCCTCATTGGGGTGTCGGCAGCAGCCGATTTCAAAACGGGTACGTGGGAGGCTCAGTGGCACATAGACAGACGGCCAGCATCAAGATGCCAATCAGGCTGAACTGGCAGTGGGAGCAGACAAGGCAGTAAGAAATGAGCACAAAGCACATAGTCAGGGAGCGAGTTTTTAATGATTGGACAGTTCTTAGCAGTCAGAAAAGTAGAGCAGTTAAGAGGGCGACTATGGAGGAATATTTCAGACAAAATGAAATAAATGCACAGATAAATAAAAGTACTGTGAAATGTGAGCATAAAAAAAATAAATGTAGGTGATGGCATAAGGGCTCATTAATACAAAGGAGCACAAACTGTGTGAGCGAAGAGCTTTTAAGTAAAGAAAAAGAGGAGCACAAAGTTAGGAGAGCAGACAGAAAAATAAAGTGAACTTCATTAAAGAACAAAAAGATTACAGGAGCTTAAGGCGTCAGAAGGTGTTAAAATAACACCTACATGTTTTTAGTTTTACCATTTAAGTTTAATCATTTCATTTTAACAAAATCTGCTTTAGCAATGCAAGTCCTGCTGCATGCTGTACTTTTCAGATGACAGCTTGGAGGAGCCGGTCGCCTATGAGGGCTACATCTTCAGGAGATGCCAGCTGATCCAGCATCTCGAGCCGGGGGTCACTGAACTGGACGAGGAGCTGGCTGGCCTGCATTGTAGAAGAGAATTGGTGGACCTGGCCCAGGTGTTCTTTAGAGCAATAGTGTGCACCCTAAGGTGGCACGGGAGGACAATCCTGACCAGACCGGTAGAGACAGGTGAGGCATGGTCACCCGGGACAAGGAGAAAGGTGCACACTGTCCAGGAACATCAACACCACAACTGGAAGTGCCAAACTGTTTTCAGGCCCTTGTGGAGCTGGACGGTGTCTCTGAAGATTTTGAAGGTAATATGCAGGTATGAGGAGCCCCCTCAAAACCAGCTTCCAGATTGAGAGAGCAAGTGATAGTTGGGGACTTAATCATTAGGGACATTGAAGTACAGAGAATTTGTGTTGTCTTCTGGGTGAACAGGTGGGAGACCCCAAGGAAGAGTTGATAGGCTTTTGGCCAGAGTCAGGGTGGATGCAGTGGTTATTGTCCTTTATGGAACAAATGACATACATAAGGGTAGTCTGTCAGTTCAGCAATTCAAATTTAAAGAGTTAGGTGCCAGGCTGAGGAGAAGAACTGACAAGGTAGTCTTCTGTGATGTTGTGCCTGTGCCACGTGCCAGCCCAGGTACAGACTGAGGAGATTAGAGAGCTTGATGCGTGGCTCTGATGTTGGGTACTGGTATATGCGCCATTGGGATTCCTTTTGGGCCGCAATGGAGGGGCGCCAGTGTGTTGAGGAGGTCAGTTGAGGACCAGGGGTGGGGCAGGGAGTTTAGGACAGGCCAGGTTTAGAACTATACATGGAGGGTACAAACAATAAACAGTTTAACCCTTAAACTGCCACATACTGTACTTGGGGGCTAATGCACCCCTGGACACCAAATACTTTTTTGCTGCACTTTTTAAGAAAATGTCACAATTCACCAAGAAAAAGTGAAATTTTTCATGCAAAGAGCATCACAATTACTGCACCACTGATCATTTTACACACTGCAAATGAGCTGTAAAAACTATAAAAAAAACTGCTGCAACCATCTCTCATGATATGTAGGAGGTGCGACTGACGCCATTGATGAAATCCAGTAAATCACCGAGCTCACTGTGCTTGAACTGGCTGCACGCAAAGGCCAGCACTGATGCTTACCAGGCTAGTCTAATGCAGTGGCTCAATCCCAGTTCAGTTCAGTGAGGCTGATTCTCTAGGGGGCGCCAGTGGGCACAAGCTGGCTGCTTAACGAATGTACGCCATTGACTGATCAGCTCCGGTGTGCTGGCAAATTGCACTGGCAACTGAACATAGCCGGTTCCAGCAGTTTAAGGGTTAAAATAAATGTAAAGGAATAACACATAAAAAAAAGCTTGCCTTAATTCTAGAAGTACCAAAAATGAAGCAGTTAATTTTACCTGCAACAATAGTTACAAAGCGGAATTGTGATATTATAGCAATAGCAGAAGCCTGGCAAAGCAACCAAGATGGGGGTGAGTAGACCATTGAGGGATAAGCGTGGACAGAACAGAAAAAAGGTGGTGGTGGGGGGGTTAGGGGGGCGCTGTTTTAGTCACACAGAATTTAAACACAAGTCCTCGTCACCATCTTAGTGAGGACGTCCGGCTTCACCTGGCAAGCACTGGGGAAAGAGGCCTTATTTTAGAGAAAACCTTACAAATGGCAGGAGTTTTTAAAAGGCTGTTTTTTAACCTGCCAATGAGGGGCGTACTCTGTACAAAGTAGGATGGAATTGAGGGCGTGAGGTGATTGGACCGCTAGGGTCATGTGACCATGATATGATACAATTCAGTGTTTTGTAAGAGTGTGGATGCAAAGACTAAAATGGTCAAGTTGAACTTTAGTACGGCAAACCTTGAGCAGATGAGGCAAAGTCTAAGCAGGATAGACTGGGATACGTTTTAAGGTGTGGAGACAGTGGTCGAGTAGTGGGACAGGAGTTTTATGTGTAACGCAGGGCATTGTGACCAGGAGCCAGTGTATGGACGTTTTTCATTTAAGTAGCGTGGCAGACAGAAGGACTTTAAAGACTTTCAGTTCTTGTTTAGATGAATTAGTGGGATATGAATGGCGAGCTTTTTTGGGTTGAATGGCCTGACCTTGTCCAGTTTCTTCTAATTAAGGCAAGAAGAGAGAGAGATGGAAGGTAGAGCCCTTGGCATTGCTGGTCGTGAGGGTGCACAATCCTCAGTCGCTCCACTTCACTTCCTGTCAGGAATCCAAGTGGCAAGCCAAGCACAGGACAATGAGGAACGTCGGGACGTGGCACCACTTGTTGAGTTCTACTCCGTCAGAACCCCACCTCTGACCTTGACGCCATGGCTGGTCCTACCAGGAGCACACGACTCCCGACGGCCCCACTCAGGGGCTCATTGATCACACAAATCACTCTGACTCAGTGGGGGTCAATTAATTAAGAAGAGGGTTAGAATGAAAATGTGCAGCCACTGTGGCCCTCCAGGACCCGAGCTGAAGACCCCTGCGCTCTGTCACCATTGACAAAGGTGAAATCATTGCCATCTGGGAAATTTTAAAACATTAAATGTGCCCTGTAAAGTGCCCCTTCTCCTCTTTTGGGTTTCTGTTTACCAAAATGTCTGTGCAGGTCACTGCTGCCCTTGCTTTACATGATTTAATGACACACTGAGAGCTTAGTTGAAACCAAAGGGATGGCCAACTGGCTCGTCTTGACTTTAATCAAAATGAAGCCCACAGCTTGGATGACTTGGCAGAATCTCCAGCAGGCCTGAGGGGCTTTAGTTACAGGTATCAGCACTTTCGTTGTTCTCTTTTACATTTTTATGGCCCTGGGAAAAGCATGCAAAGTGTGACGATCTGCCAATTAGTGAGCAGGACTCATGTTCCTCCTTCAACCCTGTAATTAGACCTTCTTACCAGCACACCTCATTAGCCAGGACCGAAAACAAAACAACGCCGGGTCTCCTAGGAGGCAGAATGCCATCACAATGCCATTCAAGTTTGACTTGCCTTCAAGGTGGGAAACATCAGGGCTGAGCCATCAAAACCTCCAGTGAGCCTTTGACCCAATAAATAAGAATGGGGCTTATACCAGTGTGGAGACACCAATCCATCAGGCAGCAGGAGACCATTCTGAAGGGAACTCCACCCAGACACCATGGGACTGGAAACTGGGGTTCACATCCAGGGTTCTCCCTCTGTGGAGTTGGCATGTTCTCCCCGTGTCTGTGTGGGTTTCCTACAACTGCCCAAAGACGTGCAGGTTACGTGAATTAGTGATGAGTTAGTGTGTGTGCATGCGTTTGAGTTGCGATGGACTGGCGTCCTGTCCGGGGTTTGTTCCTGCCCTGTGCCCTGTGCTAGCTGGAATAGGCTCCAGCAGTCCCCATGACCCTGGTCTGAACTGAGCAGGTTAGAAAATGGTGTGACATGACTGAACCAGACTAACCACTGAGCCACCAACTTCAGAAAATGAAAATCCAGATGAAGCAAAAACCAGTAAAGGAAGCAATGGGACCAGCTGTAATGGGACACCACACTGAAAAATGAAAACCAGAAGGACAAATGGAAAGCCAAGTCATTGAGAAGTAGAAGACTACAAAGATGGAATCTGAGAGTGGTGTCCACCAAAATGTCTATGCAGCAAAGGCGAGCCTGAAGAACCTGGGGGTCTGCTTTTGAGTTGTAAGGACGGCCTCACAAAGGCTGAAAGCGGACTTTGACTGATGTTAGCGCTTCTCTTATTTTGCAGGTTGTCAATGAAGAATCCTTCAAAACACATTGAGGGGAGGTCAGGGGTCAGGAAAGCAACTGCCACTCTACAGACGGCAAGCGGACCGTGGGGCCAGTGGGACGCGCTCTTCATTGTGTTGGACACAAAGATCCCACATTGCTTGTCACTGAGATAAAAAGCTCCGGCTGTGCTTTGTCATCTTCACCGATTGTTCGAAACGTGTCATTGAGTCACACGTCACATTGTCACTTGTACACAAACTTCGACGTCTCATAGCTTATAAACACTCGGCAGGAGAGAACATCACAGGAGAGCTGAAAGGCCGCACACAGGTAAGGCGTGATAACTGGACACGGCATACTGGCTGTGTGCTGGTGAGCCAAGTAAAGTGTTTGATTAGGAGAAGGTGGGCATCAAACTACAAGCTGTGGGGCATCAGGGTGTGGTGTGTGGACGGGTGCAGAATTGACTGAAACACAGGGAGTGGAAGGTGATGGTGCGGGAACCCATATTAGAATTGGCTGTCGTTAAGAGTGGTGTCCAGCAGGGGGCAGTGCTGAGGCCACTGCTGTTTTTCATCCATCCATTATCCAACCCACTATATGCTAACTTCAGGGTCATGGGGGTCTACTGGAGCCAATCCCTGCCAACACAGGGTGCAAGGCAGGAAACAAACCCCGGACAGGGCGCCAGCCCACCGCAGGGCGCGCCCACACACACACACCCACACCAAGCACACACCAGGAGCAGTTTAGGATTGCCAATGCACCTAACCTGCATGTCTTTGGACTGTGGGAAGAAACCGGAGCACCCGGAGGAAACGCACGCAGACACGGGGAGAACATGCAAACTCCACGCAGGGAGGACCGGCTAGTTTTAATAGATGTAAATGATTTGGATAGGAATAGAAGTAACAAGCTGGTTAAGTTTGTAGGTGACACCAAGAGAAGTGACAGATAATCTCAGATCCGTTCAGTCATTGTAGTGGAACTTGGAGAGCAGACAGGCTTTATGTAGATTTGTGGACGACGAAATTTAATGTCAGTAAATATAAAAACATTACACATAGGAAGCAAAAATGTGAGGTTTGAATACGCGATGGGCAGTCTGAGAATCAAAAGTCCACCTAATAAGAAGGATTTAGGAGTCGTAGTGAACCCGACACTATAAACTGCCAGACAGTGTTCAGGAGCCATTAAGAAGGCTAACTGAATTATATAGCGCCTTGATGTGTGGAGTACAAGTCACAGGAGGTTCTGCTCAGTCTTTATAACACACTGGTGAGGCCTCATCTGGAGTCCTGGGTGCAGTTTGGGTCTCCAGGTTACAAAAAGGACATAACAGCACAAGAGAAGGTCCAGAGAAGAGCGACTAGGCTGATTCCAGGACTACAGGGTTGAGTTATGTGGAAAGATGAAAAGAGCTGAGCCTCATCAGAGATTAAGAAGAGACCTTATTGGAGTGTTCAAAATTCTAAAGGGAATTCATCCAGTAGACTGAGACGGCGACTTTAAAGCAGAAACTAAACCCCCTGCTTCCTAGAAGTATTCAATACTTTGAAGGAGCCCCCTTTGGCAGCAGCTCAAGATTTGAGTCTTCTTGGTAAGTCTCTCCAAGCTTGGCACACCTGTATTTGGGCAGCTGATCCCATTCTTTCTGGCGGATCCTCTCAAGCTCCATTGGAGTGGATGGGAGACCTCTGTGAACTTCCATCATCAGGTCTCTCCACACGTGTTCTATGGGGTTGAAGTCTGGGCTTTGGCCGGGCCACTCAAAGACAATCGGAGACACTCCACTCCAGTGTTGCATTGGCTTTGTGCCTCTGGTCATTGTCATGCTGAAAGATGAACAGTCGCCACAGTCCAAAGTGGCATGCACTCTGAAGGAGGGTCTCTCGATGGGCCCCTCTGTGTGTGACTGCATTCCTCCTCTCAGTTCTAACCATTCTCCCTGTCCCTGCATGCCCACAGCCATGCTTTACCATATTGATAGTATTAGGCAGGTGGTGGGGCAGTGCCCGGTCTTCATCGGACCTGGTGCTTGGAGTTCTGCCCAAAGAGTTCGTTTTTTCTCTCATCATACCAGAGACTCTTTTTCTGAAGCTCTTGGAGCTTCTCTACTATGTAGGACAAAACTTGACTTGATGTTATTTTAAGAGAATTAAGTGGACAGGACTAGCACGCTTTGTTGGGCTGAATGGCCTGTTCTCATCCCGATTGTTCTAAGAAATACCTGGTTGATGGTGGGCTTCTGAAATGGTCATTCTTCTGAATGGCTCTCTCATCTCAGCAGGGGACTTCAGAGTGACCACTGGGTTCTCGGTTGCCTCCCTGACTAAAGCCCTTCTTGCCTGCTTACTCGGTCTGCCCAGATGGCCAAATCTAAGAAGAGTCCTGGTTGTCCCAAATGTCCTCTTGAAGCCATCGTGCTTCTGAGAACACTGAATGCTGTTTGATCCCCTTGCCCTGATCTCCGCCTCGCCGCAGTTTGATCACAGAGAGTTCTCTGGACTCCATGGCTTGATATTTATGCTGATGTGCGGTATGCATGGTGGGATGTCCTATACGCAGGTCCACGGGTGCCTTTCTAAATGAGGTCCAGTCCATTCAGGTTGGTCACAGGTGGACTCCAATGAAGTTCTAGAGACATCTCAAAGGAAATTAAAGCAAATGGGAGACACTGGAGCACAACTTGGAGTGTCACACTAAAGGGTCTGAAAACTTCTAGGAAGGACAAAGTTCAGTTTTGGATTTTTAAATAAATTAGTACACCTTTCTGAAAACATGTTATCACTTTGTCATTATGGGCCACTGAGTGTAGATTGATGAGCAAACATGTCTAATTAATTAATTAATTAATTAATTCTTAATGAAATCTCTAACACGATAAAATGTAGAAACTAAAGGGCTCTGAAGACCTTCTCACTCCACCGTGTTGTTGTTCATAGTTCTTGTTAGCCATCATTGCTCTTCACCCACATTCGCGATTCTCTGATTTTTACGTCGCTTGTGGTTGGTCGTTCTTATACATCATATAAACCTAAAATCTCTCATTTCTCTTGAGGACGCCTCTTCACTTTTGAGGTGACACGTTTAGCACCGGATGACAGCACTTTTCCTAAATCTGAACTGTCGCTCTTCATCTATTTAGAAATGACACAATAAGGCAAGTTACTGGAGAGTGCCAGTCTCTAAATGGCATGGACCAGATGAGAAGTGACTAGCAATGCACCTGGGCATTTGGGGTTGGCACCTTCCAGTCACACCTGGGCTGTCGGTCTCCTGCACCCGTCTACACCACACCCACCCACTCCCCTTCTCTGATGTCTCGTGTGAACACAATTCTTCTTGTATTGTTCTCTGCCAATGCATTGTGTTTACTCACCGTTTCCAAGGGCTGAGCTGGGGGTGGAGAACACTTGGGGACTGGATAAGACAAGATCACCAGCAGCAGAGTCCTTCAAGTTGACAGCACTTGTCTTTCAGTGACAGGAGGACCACACCCAGGGTCTGCAGAACCTCTCGACACACCGGACTGGGCCTGAGCGATGACCATGGGGCCCGGCCGCTGGCTACCGGCCTTGCTGTGGCTCACCTACTTCACCTTCACAGGTTGGTGTCTCTCTCGGGGTCCGGCATTTCAAGCCAGGGAGCATCTGCCCAAATGTCAGGCATTTAGAGGGGCTGGGCGAGGGAGGTGATGGCTTTAGGAGTTGGACGTGGACTCGTCACAGAAATTCAGCATACAGGGAAAATACTGCAGTGCAAATGGCTGTGGTCAGCTTCTCGAAGCATAAAGTGACTTTTACACTAATTCTTGCTTTATTGAGTAGCTGTATGGGCTAACATTTACAGAAAGGGCCTGAATAATCGAATCTTATTAAGAACAATTTAGAAAGACTCATCAGCACTAAAGCAGCAGGCTTGGCATCCCACTGAGGGCTGGACCTTCTAAACACTCAGTAGTGGGGGCAAATGCCAGCTTCCCCCAAAAATGACCAGGGTGTTGTAGGTTCGCAAAATGACTACATAGATGGACAAGCAGATGGATTTGACAAATTCACAAAGAACCGAGCATCACGTTCAGGGTGAGTTCCTTCCTTGTGCCAGGTTCTTGTGGAAAATTCCTCCGTTTTCATCCACAAGTGAAAAAATGTACTTATTATATATTAGCTGGCAGCTCTGAACTGACTCAGTATGGCTGTGTGTACCACTGTGCTCCTGATGTTACTAGGAGTGGCTCCAGCTACCCATCATCCTATAACTGGATTAAATGAGGATGTTGGATGAAGGAGTTTATCACATGGACTGGAAACCCGTTCAGAGTTTGTTACTGTCTCTTTGCCTGATTCCACCAGGAAACTCCATGTTTGTTTCTCGCATGCTGACAAAACACACACTTTTATTCAGATTATTTCTTGGAATGCAGAGATCTTATTTCATTCTCATAACACATTTAAGACCAATGGTCAAGATAATTGTGGGTCTAATATATAAAGCACCACATCATCTACACAGAGTGTTATTTTCTGTTCAAGACTTTCTCTGACATTTTTCCCTGGTTTCTTCTTGAATAGCCAGTGGCTCAATGGCTAATGCAAAAAACATTGGTGTTAGTGGGCACCCTGGTCAAGTAGCCAGCACTAATTTGAAGTATAATCTGAGTTTGTTTTATCTATCTATCTATCTATCTATCTATCTATCTATCTATCTATCTATCTATCTATCTATCTATCTATCTATCTATCTATCTATCTATCTATCTATCTATCTATCTATCTATCTATCTATCTATCTATCTATCTATCTATCTATCTATCTATCTAATCCTGCCTACTATACCAATCTATCTATCTATTGTGGAGCCGACCCGGACACAGACAGGCGGACATGTTGTTTTTCACCACCACACGTATTTTATTTACAATATTTACAATAAATGATCACTCAGACCCAGTCCAGATAGTGCACAAACCCCAACACACACAGTCCTGGCCACACAATGCCTTCTTCTCGGGCCGCCTCCACTCTCTCTTCTGCCTCCTCCTGCTTCCATCCGACTCCAGCCTCGAATGAAGGGAGACGGCCCCTTTTATTCTCTCCCGGATGAGCTCCAGGTGGCTCCCGGCATTCCCTCATTGACCAAGCCCCAGCGTGGTGGAAGTGCTGGCTGTTCTCCCGGCAGCTCTCCGGGTGTCCTTCCTAATCTTCCCCCCAGCACTTCCTGGTGTGGTGGAAGTGCTGAGAGAACAGGTCCCCTGCAGGGTGGGGCTTCCATGCCCTTAACCCGTGGCCCCCAAAGCAACCAGGAAGGCAGCCCCCACGTGATCCACGGTGGGCGCAGACCCACATCCGGTCCCTCACAGCGTCCCAGCCAGGTCGTTGCCCCTGGCAACCCTGACACTATCTATCTATCTATCTATCTATCTATCTATCTATCTATCTATCTATCTATCTATCTATCTATCTATCTATCTATCTATCTATCTATCTATCTATCTATCTATCTATCTATCTATCTATCTATTATATAGCACCTTTCATATTTATCTTTCTACACAGTCTATGTGTGGGATGGCACTGCCTTCTGCCTTTTGCTGCTGGGACAGGCTGCAGCTCCCCATGATCCTATAATTGGATTCAATGAACTGTGAAAGGATGAATGGCTGGAGTGAGCTAACAGAACAAAGTCTTTTCCAGTGCCAGCTCTTGTCCCGTGCCCAGTTCTGCCAGAAAAAGGCCCCAATTTCCTCCTACACCACAAAGCTAGCACTTCACAAGTAGTCATCCACCTACAGCTAAGCCTGTTCAGGCCTGGCCGTTATTTACAGTGGATGGGAGACCACCTAGAAAAAGCTTGGATTGCTGCTGGAAGAGGTGTTGGTGAGGCCAGCAGGGGGCGCTTACCCTGTGGTCTGTGTGTGGCTCCCAGTGCCTCAGTGCAGTGATGAGTACATTGTGCTGTAAAAATGGCAACCCTCCAGATGATATGTAAAACCGAGGTCCCGACACTCTGTGGTCATTAAAGATCCCTGGGCATCCTTTGTAAAGAGTAGGGTGTATCTCGATGCCCTGAATAAATTGCCCATCCCTGGGCTCTAATAGGCTGTCTTTCTCACCACTTGACCTTGTAACAGCTGATGTGTGGTGAGCATACTGGCGCAAAAATGGCTGCCGTCACATCATCCAGGTGGGTGATGGTTGAAGTGGCTCCACACTCACTGAAGCACTTTGAGCAGTGGGAAAAGTGCCAAATACAGTATATGTAAAGAATTATTATTATTAAGTATATTCCTGTTAGGTTGGCTGGCATCTTTATATTGTGAGCAAGTTTGGAAGTGTATAATATTCTGCCCTCTGACAGACTGGCAAGAGGAAACCTGAGCCTGTTCTGAAAGACAGAAACAAGTCCAGGATGGGATGCCCAGTGCTACTGGGAGATGCTTTGGCTCCCAAAAATCTTGAATTTGATAAATGAATGAACTGATGAGTGCTTTGGCACTGGGCATCCCCTCCTGGACTTGTTCCTGTCTTTCAGAACAGGCTCAGGTCTCCTCTCGCATGTTAAAAATGTGCATGTTAACTTGAAGGGTGACTCTAAAGCGGCCAGTCTGTGTGTGTGTGTGTGTGTGCGAGGATGCTCTACAATGGATTTCCTTGCAGCTGACGCAACTAGGAGAGGCTCCATCTACCCACCATCCTGGATTAAATGCACTAGAAAAAGGATGGATGGACAGATGGAGAGACAAGTTTTAGCACCTGATCCTATCAGAAAGGCTTCCACATCTCAAAGACATGAGGGCGATGTTGACTGACGACCCAGTGTTTACCCAATGTTGGCGTGAGAGCGCGGGTATGTAATGTGATTGTGCCCTGTGGCAGGCTGGCACCTGAATAGGCTCCAACTCTCTCCTGTCACCCTGAACGATGTGGTTCAGCTTCCTAAAATGAGTGAACGGTGTTAACACTCGGCACCCTGCCTTACGCCTACTTCTTCCAGAACAGTCACCAGTCAGCCCCTCACTTGTGACAGACATGCTGCTTAGGTGACACAAACCTGGCCAGGCTTTGGTGTGTGTACGTGTTTGGGTGACAGTGCCCTGTGACAGACAGGCGTCCCACCCTGGATTGGTCCCAGCCGTGTGCCTTGCGATGCTGGGGTAGACTGTGGTCTCGAAATGGCCTTCTAATTGAATTGAGTGGGTTCAGCATACTGATGGGTACATATTGAAACTGGCATCCTGTCCAGGGTTGGCACCAAATGCTATTGACGCTGAGTATCTGCATACCTGAATGAATTTACTTTACAGTGCCTGTTTACCCTAAAGGTATCCTGTGTTGGAAACACAAATTCTACACATAATTACAGGTTAGGGTTGAAAAAGACGAAGTCATTCAGCCAGACGCTCAATTCAAAAAGCTGTAAAGGAGAAGTCGAGACAAAGCTGTTACGCGCCTCACTCATGGGGTTTTGTAGTCACAATACATATCTGTGTGTGTCGTCTCCACCCATATTCTTTTCAGGAGGTGCAACCCAATACTTTATTATCCCTGCTATTTATTTGGGTATTTTCTGAATTCTGTATAACGAATGAACAATCTGCCCGGCTGGCGTGACAGGCGGGGCGCCCAGTCACTCAAATATTGTAGATGAAACATTGCCAAAGGTGTGGGAAAACAAGACGACTGCATCAATGGCACTAAGCCGTACTTATTATTATTATTATTATGATGATGATGATGATGATGTAATTACTATTCATTTGTTGCTAACTGATGCGTCTCCTAAATCAACCACATCATGAACTCTTCTCATTTTCTGTCTTTGTTTTATTGTAGGTTATGCACAGTATGTCACTCAAATTCAACCAAATGATGGAAGTTTAAATGGAGCAACGATAGTCACCATTCTTGGCAGTGGTATGTAAAACCAACGACCCCAGGTGTTGCACATTCAAGTACGACAGAACAAGAGTTGGGCCTCCGGTGGGACACCCCATTTAGTGGCCTGTGTTGAGAGACGGTAAAAAGTGGAAAAAGAGAGGCTCACGATTTAATGTTCGAGATTCAGAGCTCAGGTCCAACAGCAAACGGGGACTTCTGGTGCTGCAGGGATGGAGTGACAGTGGGGTGGAGGGACTGAGGAATAGAATAGACTTCCTCTAGAAGTGACGTCACTCCTCTTCTGGGAGCTTCTCATTCATTCTAGGAGAAGCAGAATCCATGTTAATGAATGTGCCATGCTCCTTTCCTAAACCCCCTGGCAGGAAACTGGACCCATACTCATACCCACGAGGCAGTCAACAGGCTGGCATCTATTGGTGAACACATATGGGGTGCGGGGATTGGGGTTCAACTCACTGACAGCTTATTATGTCCATGCCTGCTTTTCTCCAGTTCATTGGTGACCCTTAGATTGTGGCCACTGTCATATTTATGCTGTCTACTGTAAGTCTGAGTTATCGCTAACTTGGATAAACAACAAATAAGAACCTTTAGTGACCACTGGCTTCATTACAAGTAGGCCTTTTGCTCTCACTTTGATTTTTTGCTTTGACGCCCGAGTTTTGTCCACTCAGCTGCTTTTGTGATTTTCTGATTTTGTCTTTGCTTAGCCTCAACATCCATTTTTGCCTCCCACTTATTATTTCCTTCGCTCACATCAATTCCCAGAGACTCTGCCTCATAACACTGCTTTCTGTGACCCCAGATCTCCACTTCTAGACGATCCCATCAACAAATTAAAAGATCCCAGCAAAAAGTCTGCTTTTGGGTGGCCATGGTGTTTGCCACTTTGCTGAATCAGACCGTCTGTCTTCTACTTATCCCACCGCTGACACCATTGGGTCTCTCTCTATGGGATGTTTGTCAGCGTCAGCCCATTGTTTGTTTATTTTTTTTTGCTCATTTCTCACTCTCCTTTAAAGGACGGCTCACTTACGCCCCACTAGAGTGGTAATTGTGTGACTGTGGTGGGCTCGCCCATTTCATAGGCTCACTTGAATATGGAATGCCAGCTTATTCTGCTGCTAACTCAGTGCTGATTTCATTCCTGGCTGATTAAGGCGTTAGTGCCATTACAATATAAAAACACTTTAAACAAAATGTATTTAGGCATTCCACTTGTTTTTGACCACCTAACATGAATCTTTTTGCATACATTTGGAAACATTGGGTCTCATGAAGCAGTGCGGATCGGTGAAATAGTGCTTTGTCGTACTGTAGCTTTTGAAAACCCTGCATGTAATTGTGGCCAGACACTGACTCCAGTATGTCGGGATCATTCCTCTTGTGATTTCCCCTTTCCCATCAGGATTGTCTTCTTGTAATTTCGTAGCATCATCTGATGGGTACTGCACCTTGAATTTGCTGTATTCATTTTAGCAGGACCCCCAATCTATGTTATTGGCACCTCTAGCTGTCTTGCACTTTTTTGTATCCTTTAAAACGGTTGCCTAACTCACTCCTTCTCAGAGTTTTGGCCACGGATTATTAAATATGAACAAAGTTCTAAGTCCCTGCTGGCAATGGAGGGAAGGACAATGAAAAGTGCAGCTCTTGAGGGCCCACCAGCCCACATTCTCACCCTCATTAACAAAAGCTCATTCTTGGCATCTTTTTTTCAGGATTTTCCCAGGCAAATCAGTTTAACTACGGACCGGGTGAAAGTCAACTCGGCAATAGCGTGATGATGGTCTCAAATACGAGGTCAATCCCCTGTGACGTGAATAAAGACTCATCTCGTGCATCAGTAATCACCTGCCACACCAGGTATGCTGCTAGGAAAAGGAATAGTAATCACGTCAGCTTTCTAAGAGTTTAGGCCATTTTATTAAAGCCAAAAAAATTCTTTTGAAACACACCTTTGGTTCAGGCAGTGCAATCTGTTTAGAGCTCCTTTAGCAAACTTTGTGTCCGCAGGTGGATTCCCAGCTAAGCCACTTGGCTGCAGTTTGGATGTCTATGTTTCCTTCTCAAGTCCTCTTTCTGTCAGTTTATTATTATTAAGTATATTCCTGTTAGGTTGGCTGGCATTTTTATATTGTGCTATTATGAGCAAGTTTGGAAGTGTATAATATTCTGCCCTCTGACAGACTGGCAAGAGGAAACCTGAGCCTGTTCTGAAAGACAGAAACAAGTCCAGGATGGGATGCCCAGTGCTACTGGGAGATGCTTTGGCTCCCAAAAATCTTGAATTTGATAAATGAATGAATGGATGAGTGCTTTGGCACTGGGCATCCCCTCCTGGACTTGTTCCTGTCTTTCACTTGATTTTTAACAAACTGGTCAGTTTTAGCATTTTACATATGTTTCGACACAGTTCATTTTAAGTGTCATTTTCTATGTACATTTTTAGGTTGCTTACTGTTTAAACATTTTAACACCGCCATTTAATGAGGTTTTTACATATGCTTAATACAGTTTGTGTACGTGAAGTTTTTACACTTGGCGTAGTTGGCAGGATTTGCACTAAGCATTTTGTTTTTTAACATTCTTGCCCTCTCCCATTTCTGGTAGTTTATTGAATACATTTTTAAATACATTTTATGCAGTTTTTTTTTTTTTACTGTTTTTTCAGATGTATTTACAATTGGCGTAGTCAGCAGAATTTGCACTATGGATGTTATGCTGCCCTGCGATGGACTAATGTCGTGTCCAGGCTTTGCTCCCAGTCTCTCACCCTGCTTTACACTTTCTCATTAAAATGTTGTGCCTTGTGTTTAAAAAAAAGTTGTTGTAACCTCATGAAACAGTCAGGTTACAACCCTTAGAATACAAATGGCTGGCATATGTTTTTATCCATCCATCCATCCGTTATCCAACCCTCTATATCCTAACTACAGGGTCACGGGGGTCTGCTGGAGCCAATCCCAGCCAGCACAGGGCACAAGGCAGGAAACAAACCTCGGGCAGGGCACACGCACACACACACACACACATATACACCAAGCACACACTAGGGACAATTTAGAATCGCCAATGCACCTAACCTGCATGTCTTTGGACTGTACCTGGAGGAAGCCCATGAAGACACGGAGAGAACATGCAAACTCCACGCAGGAAGGACATGGGAAGCGAACCTGGGACTCCTTACTGTGAGGCAGCACACCGTGCCGCCCCATGTGTTTTTAGTAATTCAAAATTGTATTTCAGCATATTGTTGTTTTTTTTCTGTGTTTTCTACATAGACCAATGCCTGAGGACAACTATGTGGTCCAAGTCAGTGTGGACGGGGCGATGATCCCTCAGAGCAACATGTGCAATGGCAACTACAACTCGTACTACTGCAGTTTTTATGTAAGTTTTAAGGCAGCCCATACTTTACTGGAACAGTTTGTACCTGAGGTTTCATTTTTAGGTGCAGTATTTATGTATACGTTTGTGCAGTTCATTCTTTTTTATATTTTTACACTCCGTTTTAGAGTAATTTGCTTGTATATTTTTAACATACATTTTACGCAGTTCATTTTTTAGGTGGAGCTTTTACATAAAGTGAGTTTCTATGCATGTGTTTTAAGAACTGCACACTCGGTTTTACAGTAATTTACTCGTCTAACTTTTTACATGCAGTTTGCTTTATGCTTTTACCCTAAAATTTACAATAGTTAACTGCTTCAGTTTTTATGTGATTCTTTATTACATTTTTGCACAAAGTTGTCTCATCTCATTTTCTAAAACTGCTTTCCCTGGTGAGGGTTGTGGCAGCAGCAGCAGCAGCGGGCCAAGCAGGTCAACTCAGACTTCTCTGCCCCCAGCCACAGATTCCAGCTCTGTCCCCAAGCCAGCCAAGACATTCAAGTCCTCCAGTGTGCCCTGTGTCTGCCACGGGGTCCCCACTTGGTGTGACGTGCTAGTGGTAGGTGGGATATCGCCATGACATGCCCATGACCAGCTAAACTGGCACCTCTCAGTCTGTAAGAGCAGCATTGGCAAACCGATGAGCTGAGTGTAAGCCCAGAGGCCCTGCCATTTGTACTTGCAGTCTCATTCTTGGAGTCGTTACTCACAGCTCATGACCATAGCTGAGGACAGACAACACACAAACTTGTATATTACTTTATTGGCGTTGTTTTTTAACTAAGTTTCTATGTAGTGTGTTATTTATGCTTCATTTACGTGATGTAACATTCTAAATGTTTCTACACATGTTTTATCTCGGTAGAGTAATATATTTTGCTCTACTTTCCCCTATTGTATTATTAATATGTAGCCTTAGAATGCCTAATCTCACAGACTTACCACTTTATATAACTTATCCCCACCTTCCCTTCTATATCTATAACCTCAGGCAATTAGATGTAGTAAAAAGACAAGCAGGAGTTACGTTACACATAAAATAATGTATTACTGATAATATTCATTACTAATAATAACAAAATGCAAAGTACATTTGAATATTTGCAGCCATACAACCTGATAAAATGATGATGTGTAGCTCAGGTGGCACACAGACTTGAAGTTACTTAATGTCTCTAGTTAAGGCATCATTGGTGCTCAGCTTTTAGCCACACGTCTGTTCAAAATGGCTGAAGCTGTGCTCTTCATTGTGTTGTCTTCAGGTCATGGTGTGATGATCTTATTCAGTTGTTAGTAAGAGAAAGATACTTCTACATCATCACAGGTTAGCAAGAGAGATGCTTCTTCATCATATGTTGGTTAGAGAGAGAGAATGTGGTTGAGCAAACAAACTTATAGGTTTTCTGTCCAACCCCTACAGCCAATCCAGACAGCCATATCTCAGACCAATGGGGGGAAATAGAACATCTTAACACCTGCAAAAGAGACCATATGTTAAGCTAACCTGGCTTTGTGTGGGGGATGAGAGAAAGACTTTAGCAGAGAAACACTCGCCAAACTGGTTTAAGACACAACCCCCCAAATCCTGTCGTAAAACTACAAAGAAAAGTTGTAAACGGGGGGAGATAAACACGAATGCCTCTCACCAAAGTAACACTAAATGACATTGCTTCGCCTAAATTACAAATAAAGACATACAAAACGTTTATCAAGTTATATGCAAAATCTTACATCACAACAACACAGTTCCTTTCTTACATTTTAACAAAGTTGTAGGTTTACTCTGCGGTGGGCTGGTGCCCTGTGCTGGCTGGGATTGGCTCCAGCAGTCCCCCGTGACCCTGTGTTAGGACAGAGCGGGTGTCATGATGTCTGACTGTAGGTTTACTTCTGTGGTTTTCTATGTAAGGTTTTAAGCAGTTTTGTTGACATTCTTACATGCTCCGTTGAACAGTACATTTGTAAAGTTTTTACATTTGGCATAGTCAGCAGGATTCTTTGTAGTATGGGTGGAGTGTAGTGGTGGTGTTGTGAAGAAAGCAGGGGACAGAGAGTTGAGCAGACGTCTCCAGGAAGTGCTCCTCCTGCCGCGGTTACAGTCCCGGTGTTCCTGAGGATAGCAGTCCTCCTATTGGCTTCTGCTGGCCTTCGTAATCCATACCTCCTGACCACTGGCAGTTGCTACAGTGGAAAATATACAACCTGGAAGGGACTGTGGTGTGATTCTGTGATAAAGCACACAATTTGTTTTCTTTACGTTTGTATACTACACTTGGATCTGCTTGCAGTAGCACATGCTGCCCTGTATATGCTGTCTCAACTGTGTTGCGTGAGAGTGTACCTGACTCGGCTATTTCGTTATTCACAGAGATTTTGATAATCAGGCACTTGGTGAAGCACCAAATGAAGATGAATAATGAGATCTGTTGCTTTATTTCAGCCACGAAGTTACAGAACACCAACAATCAGCCAGATCACACCTCAGACTGGATTGCCAGGTTGGTCATTTTACACATTCAATGTTATTACAGTATTCTGAGTATTTTACACAGAAATAAGTTAAAAAGAATTTCTTCTGTAATGTCATGGCTTCACAGAGGCCTTTCAATTACCACATGTGGCTGAGGATGGACTGGCGTCATGTGACTCTTGTGCCGAAGCTGTCAGGATAGGTTCCGCCTCCTCGTGGTCCTGCACGTGCTCTAACCTACCAAAGCGTAGTACTTGCTGTCATATGTGCCGCCATACGGCAGCATTTATCATCTCTGAGTCTGAAGTTAATCAAAATAACTAACAAGTCTGTACTTTGACAAAAATATAAGGACGTTTTAAAATGAAAAGAATGAAAGTCTTATGATTATTTTAGGAAATCAAGTTGCTGTGTCCTGGGTTGATTCCTACATATTTCCAGGATATGTGCTCGCTCCTTGAGGCCTTCTTCTTCTTCTTCTTTCGGCTGTTTCCGTTAGGGGTCACCACAGCAGATCATCTTTTTCCATCTCTTCATGTCCTCACCATCTTGTTCTGTTTCCCCCATCACCTGCATGTCCTCTCTCACCACATCCATGAACCTTCTCTTAGGTCTTCCTCTCCTCCTCTTGCCTGTCAGCTCTATCCTTAGTACCCTTCTCTCATTATTCCCAGCATCTCTCCTCTGCACATGTCCAAACCAACCCAATCTCACCTCTCTGACTTTTGTCTACCAACCGTCCCACCTGAGCTGACCCTCTAATGTCCTCCTTTCTAATCCTGTCCATTCTGGTCACCCCCAATGCAAATCTGAACATCTTTAACTCTACCACCTCCAGCTCTGTCTCCTGTGCCACCGTCTCCAGCCCATATAACTTAGCTGGTCTTGCTGCCATCCTGTAGACCTTCCCTGTCACTCACAAATCACTCCTGACACTCTTCTCCACCCACTCCACCCTGCCTGCACTCTCTTTTTCACCTCTCTTCCACAATCGGAACAGAATAAATAAGCAGATTTGAAAATGAACAGTTGGCTGCCTATTAAGATCGTGGTATAGAAAATACAATTTCAAACATTTATTAGCCACCAAGGTTTGAATGCCAGTTTGGTTTAGAAAGTGGAGAAGAGCCAAAGCAGATACGGAGAGAGATCTGAATGACCCCGAGTGACAGGACGTGGTGCCCGTAAACAATAGGCATATGCACAAACACACAGAATACCGATACTCGCTAACCAACAATGGTGCCGTGGAAATGGGAATGAATTATATTAAGTAACCCAAAAATGCACAGAATAAAAATGGAGCACAAAATGGAATTCTGCAGGTGCCAAAACCCAGTCTCTCTACAGTCCACGAGAAGCCTTATTAAGTCGGTCATCAAAGGCGTCCCTGAGGGGTGGTCTGAACTGAACTTCTGGCCACCCCGCAGACTTCAGGGTGCTGTGTCTGAGCTCCACGTCTTCTAGCAGGTTCAAAAACTGAGGAACAAGAATCCGAATTAAGCATCGACATGGGCCCCTCATCAGTGGCAGCTCTGGGAGTCACCACGTGTTTCTGGTTGTCCTCCTCTCAACCCGACTGAAGTCTCAGCCATACTGAACCCCACTGCTCTCCTCTCTTCAACCAAAGACTCTCCATGTTGCTCTTCAAAGTCTTGCCCTGCTCATCCAAGGATGCCAAGGATTTTGTGAATTTGTTTTGAATTTTCCTGACTCCAGTGATTTATTCTCATTGTATTCTTTCACCTTTTTCCATATTTCTGAATATGAAGATTTCAATTATTCAGTCGCTTTTGTTACGAATCAGCATTATGGCATGATATAAATCAATTATCATTTACTTTTATGTTAGTGTGACTGCCATTTTGTCGGGTGCTAGGTAACGACACCCAAAAGTCCAAATTGAGGGACACAATTGAACTGACGATATTTAAGATGGCTTCTCTCTCTGTTCGATTACTCCTTATGCGATTCACTCTTTCTGGTTTTCAGTTTCTGGTTACAAACATACAATTTTTTCCCGACTTTTGTCCACATTTTGGATTTAAACGTTTCTTAGGCTTGCTTTCCTAGTTTTGCCTGTGCTCATTTCTTGGCTTATTGTTCATCTTCTGCTGATTTTCACCTCAGGGCAGGACACACTTGGGGATTGTCCTGCAAACTGCCTGCTACCTACCTCTACTCACAAGCTATTTGTCCTCCACTCCTGTCCTCAACCAGCACCAGGGGCCTGATGTATTCAACGAACTTACACTCGGAAGTGCATGAAATCCATTTCTTACACAAAAGTCGAGATTTATAAAGCACAATTTGGGTGTGGAAATTGGCTTAAAATGACTGAACGTTTCGACCATCTGTACGCCCTACGCAAACGTTTTGGTGTTGACATTTTAGCGACTCCAGCAGCAGGACGATGAAGTAAACAGAAAGTCTCGTTTCAATGATGCGCCAGTCACATTCTGATATTCATTTTCTAAAGATGTAATGGAACAGGAATCGCGTGATTTCTGAGTGATGGTCTCTAATGTCGGCTCCAATTCAGCACACGACTCCTAGTAGACGGCCCTAGGACATCGGTCGTCATCACAAAAAAACACACGCGTGCCATTAACGATAATTTAAAGGACACAAAACGTGTTTTTAAGGTTTCTTTGTCTACATATTTTTAATTGTGGCAAAATAAGCACTTCTTTATTTTAAGAAGTTAGACAATGTATGCATAGCGTGGCATTCAGGTGAATTCAGGTGGAAGTGGGAGACTTCTCTTTTATTGATTTGCTTCATCAAAGAGACAGATTTTTGTTTTTTAAATATTTTGCAACAGGACTATATGTGACGTGATGAAGATCTGCTCAAACCACCATATTGTTGTATGCATGCCATTTCACACGCACTGCCCTTTCAATCATTTCTTGCTGACTACGGATGCTTGGTTCTGGTTACAACGTAAAATACTAAATGCAACAAATTCAAGCTGAAATGACCACTCTCAAGCTTAATTGAAACAACGAAAATATCATTTAATTCAAGAGATGCACATGAAAGTTCCTTTGGACAGAACAGATTGTAGTATTTGTTGATTCATCGTCCTCTAAACCTGCAAATCCTGAGCAGGGGGTAGCTGGCAAAAGGCACAGGCAGGAACAATCTGGACAGTACGGCAGCCCATCGCAGGGTGAGCACACACACACACACACACACGCACACTCACACACACACTCACACACACACGCACACACACACACGCACACTCACACACACACACACATGCGTATACGTCAGGGGTTGATTTAACATCGCCAGTTCACCTAACTTGTCTTTGGACTGTGGGAGTAAACCACTGAAATCCCACGCAGGCCCACATGCAGGGAGCACCTGGAATGAGACCCCCAGAGTCAGAAGCGCTAACATTGCATCATCATGTTGATTAAGGCCTCCACTGATGTAAATATGTTAAAAGAAATTAGGAAAATAATGCTTGTTGTTTGAGACTTAATTTGACGTGGTGCATTTGTACGGTCGCTCCCTAAGCCCTGCTAAACGTCAGTAATACCTCAGCTTCACATTCACTCAAATTTAATCTCGTCTTTCTTTGCCCATGGATTGAAAGTAACTCAGGAACATGGCCATATTTAAATGGTGATTAGGTCATGAATATTGATAAATTAGCTTTCTAAGCCATTGTGGACGCTAGGGGCTCTGTTGCTCCGTTGAACCCGTCAGACAGACGTCCCAGACACACGTATAAAAACACCAAGAAGATTTTATGAATATTTCTTTCAATAAAGTACCCCAAAGCACCGCACTCTCCACAATTCTCAATAATCACAATAATAATCACAAAACAACAATCTTCCAACTCCCAGCAGCTCCGTCCTCAACCACCCAACTCCGGCTCCATCTGCTGGGGTTTCCCACAGTCCTTTTAAAGTCTCTGACCCGGAAGTATTCCATCTCCGGGTCAAACGCCTTCTTCAGTTGTCCTGGAAGTACTGCGGATTTCCATCCTCTGGACTCCTAAGTACTTCCAGGTTAACGTCACCGTAATATCCCCGTGGCTCTTGGTGAGCTCCCCCTGGTGGCACCCACGGCACCCAACAGGGCTGAAGAACCGGACTCCATGTCCCATGCTGCCCTGCGGGAGTCTGGGGAATCATTTCCATCCTAGGGAGCTGCCATTTAGCATCCCGGGGATGCATTGTCTTAAAATGGCCGCTGTCTTCATTTGAGGGGCGTCCCGACTGGACTGAAATGCCGGCCGTCCCTCACACCATATATGGTTACAGGTGGGAGGTGATCTTGAATGCATAGTTTTAAGTTGATTTGAGATTCATCAAGGAACTTGTTGTAGAACCTGACGTACAGTATGTACACTTTGGTAAATCCAATTTATTTCTTTATGGATGTGGTCAGAGAGGGCCTGCAGTGTTGGTTGTAACAGAGAAAGATGACAAGGACAGGAAGAGATGGAAAGAGATGATCCGCTGTGGCGACCCCAAACTGGAGCAGCCAAAAGAAGAAGACTATCTATTCATTTATTTCTCGTGCGTGTGCCGTTTTTGCCTTTCTTGCCTAAGCAAAATTTCAGTATGGAGTCAAAGAACATTTTTTATACACGTGGCCCCTGGTACAGTCTAATAAAATCAATCGCCCATCAATTGCTCATGTAGCAAGTAAGAGACTACGGATTGATTGATATTGCTTTTAGATATTGTGGAAGAATAATTTTAGGGTAACATAGCATTCATCTGAAAGAAAACGCATATAGGGCTAATAAATGAGGGGAACCAAATAAAATGTACTCTGAAATATAAGACTTGGTTTAGGAAAAATACTGAGATGGTCAAGTAAATAAAGACCGCTGCTGTGATGTACAAAACGAACTGAAGGATGACTGAGAAATCAGCAGAAGTCCTATAAACAACGAGAAGGGACAGTCGTTATATGCACAGAAATTTCAAGGCTGGTGTCTCATCTCAAAAGATCTAAGAAGAACCAGAATGTAATATAATAGACTTTCATTTTATATAAATATTTGGGTGTAAACCAACGAGCCAATCAGAGTAAAATGTATGCACTGATTGACATTGTATGTAAATTGAACAGTTTCTAAAATGTCCAAACGTCTATTCTTTGTTTCTCTGACCATTCTGACCAGGCGGCAATGGGCTGCTTTTGCTCCCTCCGTGGCATTTTGCCGACGAGTAATTCAAAGATACCATGAACAGCTTTTCTCCTGCCCGATTACTGAGTTGTCCTCTTAGAGGATGGTTCTTTCTGTAATAAGATGTTCAGTTTTGACCACAATATTTAGACTGACATTATTAAAACAGTTTTCTGAGGATTTACTGACACCTTTTTGCCTAACTTTCCCCCACAGGATCCCTCATTACAATCAGGGGCATAATCTTCACTGACGTCTACGGCAGCAACACTGCGCTGAGCTCCAATGGCCTAAATGTCAGGATTTTAAGGTATGTGAAGTGACCAGTTCTAGTGTGACAGACAAATGGCCTTCTAGCACGACGTCTCTCTTCGCTTCCCCAGTACGACTGCAGGTGTCTGAGGGCCGTTTTGTTTCAGTGACAGTCAGAGGAGGCGTTATAAGAAATGGTGGAGTCTGCAGTGCCAACATGCGGTTTCAAAGAGATTTGTGTTCTAAATTGGTCAGTCAGGACGTCATGTAGGACAGGATTGAAGAGCGTGGCGCAGATGTGCCACAAATGGAGGGGTGCTGATGGTCCTCCGGTGTGTCGAGAGCAAAGTGTTTGTGCACATAATGTGACGCCACTGGGTGCGGAGGGGACGGGGATACCTGGAGAACAGCAGGTGAGAGTGGCTGGGCACACATACAACACTGTGGGAACACTTCAGACGTTTCCTCGAACTCTGAAAGCCCACCGGAAAGCTGACTGAGCCGGGAAACAGTGTGACATGCGGGTTGTCTTTCACCCCAAGTGGGCAGAGTAAAGCAGAGCCAGCGCGCTGTGCACGAGAGGACAAGGGGACAAAAGAGCTGGGAGTGCCAGGTGCCATTGAACATCTGGATGGCGGTGCTGGAGTTGCACTGATGAGAACACAAAGGTCCTTTTCAAGGCTGCCCTCCAGTGATTGGCATAAAGAGGTTGATTCCATTTGTCCGCCTCGTGCGCCTCCAGCCAGGTTGTCACAATATCACCATTAACAGTACGGCCATTTTAATTGCTGTGCTTAGACTCCGCATTATTGGGTATATCAGCTGTCACACATAGCTGTGTTGAACACGCAGCAGAGAGATGATGGGTGTAATCCTGTGTCAGTGAACAAACAGAATATCAAGGGGTCCACAGGGTACCCCTTATAAATTAAGGTGATTCAAAGAAAGGCAAAAGCAAACGAGATTAAGGACGTCTCAAGTCTCGAGTGGCCGTTCGCTATGCTGTGTGGTCTAAATTGGCGGAGACTAAATCCCTCCGAGAGTGAGAATTGTGTGAGACCACTTGAGCTGCGCCAGAAGTGACATTGCAGTCCACCCTGGGGCTGCAGGGAAGACAGAGGAGAAGGTTGACTGTCCTACCTCGATAGAAGCTGTTAGACGCGCCTGTAGCACCCGCACGATCTGCAGGCATGGCTGACCAGCAGGCTCATTTAGAGGGTGGACAGAATCCGGAGGTCGCGGGTTCACGGTGGGCAGTGCAGATCCCCAAATGGAGTGTGGACCATGACCGTTTTGTTTCAATGAATTTTCTGCTTTTGTGATTCTGCTACTAACACAGAATTTCCCATTTCAGAGTTTACATCCGGGGAATGCCGTGCGTACTTCTCGTGCCCAATTCTGACACCCGGTGAGTCATTCAAATGAAGCTTTACTAAAAATACAAAATTCTGAATTTCTAGATTTTATAAATTTGTCATATTTTTTTTCAGCTATGGCCTCGCCCTGGATAATCAGTACAGTTACTGGGGAACAATGACGTGCAGAATTACGTCCACTTATGTGGGTAAGGAGACTTCTGTAGAAATCGTAACAAACAGGCAAATCGCCGGTGATTTTTTTTTTTCTTCAATGATAGAATGTAGAGACCCAATAAAAGGTGTCATCTTGCTTGGCTTTTCTCTCATTCATAATGGCTAACACGATACAACACCCTAGTACTACATCGATAGAATTAAATTGATCAAACCGCCACCCCATCTGCCAATGATAGCACTTCACCTTAGTTTTTCTTTCGATTGCGTTTTGCTCTGACCCGCCTCCCCTATTAGTCCCCCTTTCAGACTGAGGGGCCGCTGCCTTCTCAGATAACCCTGACCACATTTTCTGGCTTCTCAAGCCTTTTAACACGTCACCAGGATGCTAGCGTGAATATCTGTGTAGCTTTAGCAGGCAGTTGCTTGTCACTTCTGCTACAAAGAAGACTCAGAAGACACTCAGCTGGCTCGTTTCTAACTTTGATGGCGACATATTCAGTCGGCTCATTTTTGGGGGGTCCCAAACCCTCTCAAATATACACTGTGGAGCCAACCCGGACACAGACAGGCGGACATGTTGTTCATCAAACCACCACACGTTTATTTACACAAATATATACAAATAAATGGTTACTCAGACCCAGTCCAATGTAGTGCACAAACCCCAATATACAGTCCTGGCCACAAATGCCTTCTTCTCGGGCCGCCTCCACACCTCCTCGTGCCTCGTCCTGCTTCCACCCGACTCCAGCGCTGAATGAATGGAGACAGCCCCTTTAAAACAGTCCCCGGATGAGCCCCAGGTGTTACTGGCATTCCTCCTCTGGCCACGCCCCAGCGTGGCGGAAGTGCCGGCTGTCCTCCCAGCAGCTCTCCGGGCGCCGTCCTAATTCTTCCCCCCAGCACTTCCTGGTGTGGCAGAAGTGCTGGGGTAACAAGTCCCCAAGGCATTGGGGCGCCTCCTGGCGGTGACCACGGGCCCCTACAGGGTGGAGCTTCCATACCCTGTACCCGTGGCCCCCAGAGCAACCAGGAAGGTGGCCCCCACGTGATCCAGGGTGGGCTTAGACCCACATCCGGTCCCTCAAGGCGTCCCGGTCGGGTCGTTGCCCCGGCATCCCTGACAACACCATTGTGATCGTTTTGGAGGTGCTCTCAAATTGTTCCTGGACTCAGAAAATAAAAGGATGACCAGTGTGGAAATAATGAAAGTTAGGCAACGAGAAGAGTTGGGGTGCCACCATGGCAAAACCCATTTAATGATAGAAAAGTAAGAAAAATGAATACAAAAAAAAGGTGTAAAATAATGGCAGCTAAAACTACTCCACACAAAAGAGGGATTCTAGATAAGAGCTCCTTCTCTACCAGATGTGGGTTCAATGTGAATGCCCTCCTTCTGGTTGCCATCTTGATTTCATAGTGAGCTTCCTGGACTGGTGAGGAAGTCATCTTAATGGTCCTTCGTCTGGCATCCTCCTGAAATGTTGAGGTGAATGTTAACAACAGCACCCACCTTTGATTTGGAATGGCATTGCTCACCTGCCACTAGGCTTGACGATCTCCTCTACTCACGTGTGCTGGACACCCACATGGGTCACACTTCCTAGGTGAGTCCCAAAGCATGTAAATCCCCGAAGGAGCACTTCCAAAAATGTCCACAAGAGGGGAAGTTAAAAAGAGCAAACACAAAACTTTTCTAGAAATTAAAAGGTCTCATTTCCACAGAAATGCTCTGTCAAACGGTGAAGTTCTGTAAAATGTAAAAGGCATGAAGGACTGGCAATAAAGGCAATGCCAAACAAACCTGGTCCCAAAAAATCACAAATCCAAAGTGAACAATCCAATTATATCAAAAAAGAAACTCAGCAGAACTTCCACGTGCATTCAAAAACGAGCTGCCAGGAGTCCCTCCAGGTTTATTGGAAGGAGGCAGTGATTGACAGGTGGCCCCGCCTCCTGGAAGGCAATTCAAAACACGCCTGGAACAGCAGAACAGTAAGTGGGATGCGTGCTAAGTGAGCGCATGCAGTATACTGTACATGTGGGCTAGCGTGGTGGGTTCAAATCCCACCTTCTCCAGCACTGATTAATGAATGCTTCACACCAGATATGGCGGAGAGACGGACTTTCTCCCCTGCAATGCTGAATTGAGCTGAGCCGAGTTTAAAACGTCACGCTCTTCTGCCAAGTTTACATGTGGTTGTGACTTATAATTTTAATGGAACTTGTAACTATTTGAGCATTTGATAGAAATAGCGAGCACCTTTTTCTTGTTTAAATAGTTACATCGATTGTATTTAATTAACAACGGTATTTTAACTCTCAACTAGACACCTCTTTGTACTGTAAACTTTTGTGGTAAACGATCCATTGATGCTTTACACAGCTCTAAATTTGAACTGATTTTGAATTTTGTGTGTGTTTGCTAACAGGTCACCATAATGTGAGCTTCATTCTCGACAGCGATTACGGCAGGTAAAGTATTTTCACAGTTGAATGGCTTTGTGTGTGTGGTCATTGTGCAGACTGTTAATGGACATGAAGAACAAGAAGAAGCAATCCCAGGTCACCTCATTACGTGTTCTCATGGGTTACATTTTCACACGTATGAATGACTACTGGAGGACTAGTCCAGTTACAGCTCTGACTTTACACTATTATGGTCCTCCTTTCTTCTTGACCTTCATTTACTGAGACATTTTAAAATCTCTGGTGATCTACAGAAATTCTTCTCTCCTGAAGTTTGATGAACAGAGCAATGAAATCACAACTTTCAGTAATTCTTTGTCAATTCATTTTTTATTATAATTAGGTACTGAATGACAAAGTCCACGTAATTCCTCCTGTGGGTGCTCCTCCATCATCAGAGTGGTACAATTCGGTAAAAAGTTCCAAAATGTTCATCTACATACAAGCAGGGTCATCTACCTGTCATAGGCTAATGCTTACATTCTCACCTCTAAAATTCACCATCACGGCCGTATTTGAAACAAGGTTGGGTTTATGTTCACAGTGCCACATCTGATGACATTTAGCAGCCCTGACGTTACATGTCGGTGCTAGAATGTGACAAATGCAGTCATTTTCACATTTCTCATCACATCCATTTCAGGACATACTTTGTGGGTTGTTCTCATAAAACAAATGTACACTTTGGTTAAGTCTACAATTTTAGGAGGGTTATCTTACTGTGGAGTAAGGCTAGCCATCGGACAGCTATGTCTTGAAGGAGTGCCATGTAGGGCCGAGGACCACAATAAGACTCTTCTCAGGGTCTCCACTGAGTAAATCAGGTCACATAAACATATAACTAGAGTAACGAAGCAGTGAGAGGGACACAAATGGGATATCAGAGTGGTTTGTGAACTCAATAGAGCACCAAACCCAGAGTCGAATGCACCTCCGCACCATGATGATCATGGCAAAGACATCGAGCCTATTTGAGATGTTAAGAGAAAAAGCTGGACTGGAATATGATGTGCCATTAACTGCTAGCTCAGTGTCTTCAAGCACTTTACAAATGTGAAAGTGAGTGGAGAGGCTGAAGGTAAAGATGCAAAAGTCAGCTGAAGAGGTTGTTAAAAATGGACAAACTTACTACCTACAGTATTTGCCAGAACTATGTGGGTCTTCTTAATGACCAAAATCACTTTACCTGATCAGAATCATGTGGGGTTGTTAACCTGTATAAATAAATGTATGGGTGTCCGAAACGTGTTAAATGTGCACAACACCAAGTGAAGACCCTGATCCATACAAACAAAGTGTGAGGTTGGCTGTTTCGAGATCTAACGCCTACTGTACTGCTGGGCACAGGTGACCGGACTCATTCTAATTTCAGGAGTCTCCCTGACCTGAGCACCTACTTCATCTCCGCTCTCAATAAGCTGGCAATGTTTCAGTCGTATGCAGGTATGGCTCTTTTATATCTCAGACTGCTATGTAAAAAATATGATTTCATTTTTTTAAACTCCTTGTGAATGTGAGGGTCATGCTGGTACAGAGGAGGCTTTGGATGTTCTCTTTGTTGAGCTGAGAATCGAACGTACCATTAGAGCATTTTAGGAAATGTATTTCAAGTCACGTCTGCACCAGAACTCACTCGGTGCAAGGCTTAGATGGTGAACCACAACTTAGTGAGGACGTGTGGATTCGACTGGATGGAATTAATGGTCAAGGCTCCATACTAGGAGTGTGTTATTGATAATGCAGACAACAGTTTAAGTGTATATATTTTTTTAATAATACTACAACACTAAATTGGATTAAGAACTTTTGAGGATGACTGATTATTGGATGTTTATGCCTTGAAGATCCTTCACTTTGCTGGAGTTTCTCCAGCTGCATGACCCCTGGTCAGTTACTTGCACGTTCCTACTTTTGTTTGCTTTTTCCCGTTCCAGAGGTATACAGCATTTTCCCATCTGCTGGAAGCCTGGAAGGAGGAACCATTTTAACAATAAATGGGAATTACTTTGATCAGACAAACAGCCCAGCGAGAATTCTAGTGGGAGGTAAGTGACAACGCTGGCAGTAATATGGCTGCGGAAAATCGAGAACGGGCTTTTTACTATTTCGATGATAACAATATTTTATTGGGCTTACTTACAGATTTATTTAAATTAATCGATTTAATAAATAAAGGAAATCCCAGGTGATAATTTAAAATGCAATCAGATCCATATTAAAAAGAAAAGTTAGGAACTGGAATACATAACCAAAACTGAAAGAAATAAACTACCAACCCAAAAATCCATAATCCAAAGAAAAATTCTAAACACAGAAGTGAAAACCTGAAAATCAAAAACCAAATTAGATAAAAGACGTTTAAATGTTCTAAATGTAGAAAGCACAAAGAGCAACTAAAGTGTGAGAGCACAGCAAAGTGGCGGTGGCACCAGGGGTCTTTAAGGAGGCCTCAGGTGACCACAACCTTCCTGACCACAGGACCTGAGGAGCCATAAAAACAAAACAAACAAAAAAAACACAAAACACAAAGGCAGGGAAGCCAGGAAAATGACAGGCATAAGAGGAAAATAAAAAGAGGAACGGAGCACAGCAGCAATCGTCTCGTTTGAACCCACACTTAAAGATGGTAAATAGCAGACTAAATAAGAGATGGACCAGCAGATGAAGAGAGAAAAGAGAGCCAGAAAATGGGCCAAAACCAGAAATTAAAAAATGAACACTGAGACCGCTAATGCCCAATAAGTAACCCAAGAATCTGTAGTGATCGGCGAGCTTTACTTATTTTATTTGCACTTCCCTGAGGGGATTTTGGGGACTTCTTGGTGGCTCGTCTAGGGTTTCCAAGGTTGAGGAACATGATGCTCATCGTAGCTTTGTCCCTCATGAGGTTGTTCTTCATGTAATGTCTCTTTATGTCACCATTTTGACCTCATAACCTCACAGAGTTCTCATGGGAGTAGGCTTGTGTAACGTCATCAGCACGCCCCTATAAAGGACCACAGTATGCACTGCTTTGGTAGCTGTGTTTAGATAAACTACAAAGACTTAACGTGTGCTTCTCATTGTCTTCATTCATCAGCCTCTCAAAGTACTCTTTCCATCTGCTCATCACACTCTTTCTCACTTGTGAGTACGTTTCCATCTTTATCCTTTATCACCCTAACCTGCTGCACATCTTTCTCAGCATGACCTCCCCTGTAGCCCGCCGGTCCTTTTCTCCTTTCTTAGTGTCCAGCCACTCATACAACTCATCATACGCCTTTTCTTTAGCCTTCACCACCTCTCTCTTCACCTTGCGCCTTATCTCCTTGTCTATTTTCATCATCTCTCTGACTATCCCACTTCTTCTTTGCCATCCTCTTCCTCTGTATACTCTCCTGTACTTCCTCATTCCACCACCAGGTTTCCTTTTCCTCCTTCCTCTGTCCAGATGTCACTCCAAGCACCCTTCTTGCTGTCACCCTTACTTCATCTGCTGTAGTGTCCCACCTGTCTGGTGACTCTTCACTGCCACCCAGTGCCTGTCTCAACTCCTCCCTAAACTCAACCTTGCAGTCTTCCTTTTTCAACATCCACCAAATTGCATAGCTGTACATGAAAAAGATCGTCATGACAAATGTTTCAAAAAACAAGATGGTCTGAGAATTAGTTAGTAGCTATGTTGGTTAAATACAGGTGGCACCAGAAGAGATGGAGTTTTACGACCTCAGTGGTCATACGATGGTTTCTAGGGAAACAGATGGAGCAAAAGTTATGGTGGTGTCACACTCAAATCCTTCCCCGTAACAGTGTAGCAGACACCCATGAAGTGCTCCCTAAGCTCACGAGTTTGACAGTCACAACAAGCATGTAGTAGTGATTGCTACAATTCTAAACACAAAACAAAATGGTGGCACAGCAACATTAAAAACATAATTATCCAAAATAAAATGAGTGGCGTTTCTTTGACAGAATAATTGAATCGTTTCTGCTTTTCTACACAGGTCAGGACTGCCCGCTACTGAGCTTATCGAACAATGTGATAATCTGCACGGTCCCTGCACAGCCGGTGACGAACAGGACGCTGTTTGGAGGTGAGCAGGACCCGACGGTCCATCGAGATGTCTGATGACGCCGGTGCTGTTCGTTCTGATTGCTTGTTTCATTGACAGCCTTCCCTCGTGGCCTTTCCAGCCCCTGTTTCAATTCTTCTCTCTCTTCGTTTCTTCTAACGCAGCATTGATATGTTCTCAAGGTCTCTTTCCATTAATGAATTATGTTATTTATTTAGTTGCTAATAAAATTCATTCATTTTAACAGCTTTATCTTTTTCTTGATGACTTCTATGGTGCTGAGTTTTAGGTATTGGTGTCTGAATTGGTTTTCCCTCTGGACGTCACTTATGGAGTTTATGAATGAGCAAACTGCCAATTTATTTGGTGCCATGTGGCATCAATGGTTTTTTGACCAAAGACCCCCATCCCACCTTTGAGTGATTCTAAGTGCAAATACTCCGGATATTCCACATCCTTGGGTCAAGCTTTGGATCCTCCTCCTTGGCGATTGTCAGAGTGAGGGTTGGTGAGGTTAGCCAGGATTGCTGTGAAGCGCGGTGACGGGGTGGCGGGGTTCTGTCCGGTGTCGGCCGTGGCCCATCCGCAGTACCAGTGGGCTATAAGACCACGGCCCACAGATTGAGAAATGCTGCTTTAAACTGTGGGAGGAAACCCGCACAGACACGGGGAGAGCGTGTAAGCTCCACACAAGGAGGACTCGGGATACAAGCCCTGGTATTCTTAGTGCCACCTGGAGTCACTCGCTTTTGACTTTTGTTTGCATTTTTTATTGGTGCCACTGCACGACACAGGATTGAGATTTGCTGGCATTCGTGGACATGAGCAGCTACACTGCTGTGATTTGAGAGATGTTGCCTGCGTCTCAAACTTCCACTCTGGCTGACCTCAGCCCTGAACTACTCGATGCTCAGGCATCGGATTCATACAAGAGTTTGAAAAGCAAGTCAAGAATGACTGCTCTTTATTCATCTTCTTTATTTCGGTGACGTTTTACCCATTTTGGGGTTTTTATAATGTGTTGTTATTTTCATATCTCTCTGCATAAAAGTTGATTTTCTTTCCTGTTGTTACGTAATCCCATTTTTGGTTGTTTTGTGCGCTTCTCCTTCTTTGAGCTTCAGTCTGCCCGGTTGCTATGGCAACATTCCGCGATCCTCTAGTAGTGCGCAGCCTGTGACATCATCATCATCATCATCATCATCATCACGCCGGTACTTAAACTGTCGTGGGAACAGACCCAGCTTATTCTCACTTCGAGGCTGCAAGTTCACTTCCACCGAGTGTTATGTCGGCTTCAAACTAATATCTAAAAATTGGTTTGACTGCTGGATTTTATTTTGTTTTTTCAGAATTTTTCCCAAATGTAAAGCTACTAGGAATCATATTACGAAACGAATGTGCAGAGACAAAAACACAACTTTTTTTTGTTACAGGTGGAAGGGGCCTACAACTGGAAGTTTGGAACAACACCGCTCCCCAGACTCTCGATGACGTCCTGGCGTATGACACCTCAATGCCAGGCTACTACGCCATGTGGGTGGATTCCAGCTCCTACGCCTGGCCTGCCAACTACAACAACTTTGCTGCCCGTCTCAGTGGCTTCTTCACGCCGACGGTGACAGACGACTACAGATTTTACATCAAAGGGGACGATCGCTGTGCTCTCTACTTCAGCCAAACGGGACTTCCCAAAGATAAGGTAACGTCAGTCCGTGGAAACGCTGACCTCCCGTAGGATTTGAATGTGTGGACGGTCGTGACAGCATTCTCTTGTTGTGTCACACAAGGGGAGAGTGTTAGCTCCATGAGTTGACCAGGCTCAGTGTTGGAACAGTCGTTTCTGTTTGAAGTAGCCCTCAAAGCCACCGCGATGGCAAAATGATAAGCACGACAAGAAGAAACCGGAGCTGCATCCGTAACTATAAAGGGCTGCGGCCCACAGAACAGGCCAGAAGGTCTTCAACCTTCCTGGGCTTAACTCCCACTCTAGAGAGCAGCTTCTGCAGGGAAAAAGTCCCAAAAGCTTAACAAAAGCCCCCATAAGAGGGAAGAACTATCAAAAACAAAATGGTCAGGAACAAAGCATCTTTATAAAAGTAAAAGTATTTAGTAAGTAAACAAATCAGGAAAATGAAAGAACAAGCTGAAAAGAGCGAAAAAAGACTAAAAGGAAACAAACGTGAAGCAGACAAGTCCTAATACGTCAATCCTAAAAGAAATTCCTAGACCAAAGCAAAAAGGTCGGAAAAAACCATAAATACAAGCAAGAAGAAGGCAGTACTCACAAAACAACTACACACTACCAAAGCAAAATGGCTGATTGCTCGTCGACCCTCCCCTTATAAAGGCCATAGTGCTTCGTGAACGAGTCGTTCTTTATGAACAAGTCCTTTTGGTGAATCATATGAGCCGCCACATAAGCAGGAACGCATCGATTCAGTGGAGTGCTAAAGCGCATGCGTGTCCTTCCTACGTGTCGGCGCCTTTCGTTTCGCCATCTCATGAATGAGTCGCGTCTCATTTGACTCACAAGCAAGTCAGTCTGACGATTCTCGTTCATTTGATTCGCCAACAAATCAATTCTGGTAGCATCGGGCATAAGGGTGGCAACCAACTTGGAACCAAAGGTGGAAGGGCGCGAGTAGTAAAGCAAACCTGCATGTGCTTAGGTGGAGAACTCAGATCACTAGAAGACCCCAGGAGAACGTGCAAACTGGAGCCAGGATTCAAACCCAGTCTCTCAGGGCTGGGAGGCTGTGGGACTAACTTCCGTGCCAGCCTTTAATTTGATAAGTCCGTTTTGGCACTGCCATTCCCCTATTACGTCAGGAGGCACCTGTCGTGTCTGGGGAGTGAATTGAGATGCCCGCTTTCTGCTGTGGCCACTCACTTGTCCTTTTAGAGTCACTAATCAATTCAACCCACACACACACACACAATCTTCAGAATGGTGAGGAAATCCCCCACATTAAAAACTGAGGTGGACCCCCAGGGAGAGCATGCAAACTGGACCCAGAAAGAGACCAGACTGGATGCTGGAGCTGACGGGCACCACTGCGAACTGCTGCACTAGCCTGCCATCTGGGGCTCAGCTCCATTTTCTCTTTATAAGAGGCCAGTCTGTATGGCGGGCATGACGCTTATGAATGTTCCACTGGTGTTTGTCAGGGGGTCAGCGCTCTGACAGTCTGAATGGAAACGGAGCAAAATTCGGATTTGGTTTCATTAACTGCTCTTTTATTAATGCAGGTGAAGATCGCTTACCTGACCTCGACGAGCGGAAGCTTTTTCAACGACCCAAAACAAGCATCCCAGTTGATGCATCTTGAGGAAGACCAGGAGTAAGTTGAATTTTCATTCCTTTATTGCACTGAAGTATGTGACTCTGCCGACACTGTGACCCCTGCACTGTCCGACAGCGACAATCGACTGTGCTGCTGGATTCTGTCCTCCATCTAAGTCTGAAAATGCTATGCTGTACACCGCCCTCTAGTGGCTCCCTGGGAAGAAATCGGATTCTCTGCGATACCCTCGGGTTTCATCAGCCTGTCGCTCGCTTGGAATCTCTTTGCTGGACCTGTAGAGCAGTCAATGAAAGTATTAACACACCTTTTATACTTTCTGTTTATTTTTTTAGGTACTATATTGAAATATTATTCCAGCAATATAGCAGTAAAGCATTTGTCGACTTAGCAGTTTATCAGAAGAATACGTCCTTTACTGCACTGCAGACTCCTAATGCCATCAGTGAAGTTCAGGTCATCAACACGCAGAGCATCGTTTTAAATGAGAAACAGGTGTGGTGTTCACTTGTATGAATGACGATTAGCATAAGAAGTATTTATTTATTAAACAGCACGGCTCATGAATTTATCAGATGATACCAGAATAGATAGATATGAAAGGCACTATATAATATATAGATAGATATGAGTTGAAGGGCATGAATTATCAAACAAGTTGAATTTCATATTGACACTTTCATTTTTTTTTTCTTCTTCTTCTTTCAGGAAATTTGTTTCGAGAACTGGACATCAGAGACTCCAGTGAAAGAAGTTCAACAGATTGTGGTTAACAGCAGCTGTTTCAGCCTGGGCTACTGTGCTTATCTGCAGTACACCCTGATATATAACAATGAAAAAACAGGTAAGACACAAACAGGGCAGCATTAGGCCCCGCCCATGCTGCACCTACAACCACACCCACTACACTGCCGGCCAGTTGCCGCTGATTTCTTGCCACACCCACCAGCTCCATTTTGTTTCTGGCCACACCTTCCACGTGCACTTTGACTTCTGCCTTTCCTGTTTCATAACCACACCCACCAGTCCACTCTGGCCACACCTCTTATTTTCAGCTGCATGCCAACTGCTTTAACCCATTAGTCACATTGAAGTTTTTAGTTTGCTGTTGCTCTCTTTATTGAGCCTCCATACCTTCCTTCCCCTTCGGCTCAGTCGCTGAGTCTTTCGTGTGTTTAATTTCACTGCCTCTTCTTGACTCCACATTCTTGTTTTGTGTGTGTGTGTTTTGTTTCTTTTGTTATATTTTTGACACTGCTCTGCTCAGTGATTTTTGCATTCCGCTCATTAAAATTTCGATCCTGATGCTTGCATTTTTTGCCTATATGCTCACCTTTTAGCATTTTTTCATTTATGTTTTTAATGATGAACTATTAGGCTTTTATTCATTTTGATCAAGTTGAATACATTTTCAAGAATCCAATTCGAAAATTGATCTGATCGTTTTCCTATGATGTGGATGAATTATGTATTTGGTTTTAAAGTTTTATTGAAGTAATACATTGTGTACACTTTTGTTCTCTCTGTCTGTCTGTCTGTCTGTCTGCTGACTTTTTCTCATTTTTCAGCCCCCATCCCGGTTGACGCCTCAAGTGATGTCATTCAGAAGGCTTTAAATGCCTTTGACTCAATCAAGCCAGACAACGTCGTGGTGACAAAGACGGAGAGTGCCAGCGGGTCTGTGTACACCGTGACATTTGATTCTACTCGAGGTAAATGCCACCGTTAAAGAGCACCTGGATGAGTGTCTGTAGCTGTTGGTCAGCGAAATGAGCTCGATGGACTGAATGGTCTCCACCTGTTTGTCTGACGTCACTGAACTCTTTGTGGTTAGCACGTTTTGGTTTTGTCATTCTGGGTAAGTGAGTGTAGACTGATGGTCACAAATGGCAAATGGATCCATTTAAAATAAAATCTACGTCATAATGAAGAGTGCTCCACTGTAATGAAATATACGACCTGTCAGAAGACCTTTGCCATCCTGCACTGTCGCTTTACAGGGCCTCCTCGGTTCAGGCCTGGTTCTTATTTGCAGCTGCCACCTGATGTGCCTTCCTATTATCAGCTGATGTCGTACTTCTGGGTTTCCTCCCACAGTCCAAAGACACGCTGGTCAGGTGAACTGGCGTTGCCAATGTGGCCCTATTGTGTGTGTGTGTTTGCCCTGCGATGGGCTGGTGCCCGGTCTGCTGATAGTTTCTATTGCAGATAAGGTAAGGCACTGGAGGAGTCTAAAGAATTGTTGGGGGGCCAACTGGATCACCCTGTTCAATCTGATACCGGCAACCATTTAAAGAAAAAAAGGCACTCAATGGATCAGAAGAACACAAATAGACAGACAATCGTCACCTTGGGTTGGCTTTCTAAGTCAATACGGCCCAGAAGAGCGGGTCTGTCTTTGGGGAGCTCCATTGTACAGGCAGCTCACGTCCAACTGAGACGTCTCCTTCCAGAGACATCTGGTTTGTAGAGGACTCTAAGTGGAAAGGATGGGGACATTTGCCCCACTGGACATCTTCTCAGTGCTCTGGATGAGAAAGGAGACAATGGCTACCACCCTTGTCGTTAGAATAATATATATATTGCATACAGTATCTCTGGCAGGCTCTGAAGGTGATCCTCTGACACTCATACGTGACGTTGGCTAGGATAGGCCCCAGCTGCCCCGTGACCCTGCCCTGGATAAGCAGGCTGAGAAGGTGGATGGGTAGATGATTGTAACTTTAGTTTACTTTCTTTGTGCTTACAGGCGATTTCAATGTCCTCCAGTATGACACGGGTGGAAGTAACATCAGCATCAGCATCTCTGAAATAACCCAAGGCAAGCCCGCCCTGGACACGTTCACCTTGATGTGGGATGGGGTGACGTCCAGTCCCCTTTCAGCCAATGCAACGGCCGGCCAGGTCTGAGGATGTTTTAATTCTGTCAGTATATTTTATCACATGTACTTGGATACAAACTATAAATAAGCCATTTTTCTAAATGTTATGCTCTACTTTTATGAATTCAAACATTCAAATCCTGGTACAACATTTGAGACGCCAGTTGGGTATAAATAATGTTAAATGTTGCGCTCCTTTATAGGTCAATGGCGAGCTGTGGGGTCTGCTCAGTGCCAAATGTCCAAGCAGCATAAACGGCTACACTGAAGGTCCACAAGTGAAGTACTTCAGGGACTATGAGAAGGCCGCTGAGATGGTAAGTAGCAGAAGCTTCTCAAAGCCACTTCATCCAGTTCTGGGCAGGAAACAGCACTGGTGCCACACGCACATGTTTGTCATCCGTGTAACTGTGTGCCTTTTGTGTCTTTTTTTTTTAATGCATTTCCTGTTTTGATACAATCCGACTCGCATCTTGCTTTTGTTGTTTATGCGACACTCTTTGATGGTATCATGTCACTGTGGTCTTCATGCAGGTGATGTCATGGACATGACGATGTTGAAATGTGATGGTCAAGGCCTGTATTATCCCTCGATCAATACACAACTCTCGAGCACAATCAGTTTCTAATTCAAGTAGGCCCTAGTGCTGCATGTTGGTTTTTGGTTTTTCAACATTTCCAGTCTCACCACCACAGAGTCCTCAGGCAACCAAAGTGACTTTGGCTCCCCTCACCTGAAGCATTCGACGCTGCCTCCTAGTGGGCGGGAGGGTCCATTCGGGTGAGGTGTTCCTCAAAGTGTTCCTTCCACCACTCGACAGTTTCCCCAGAAGAGGTCCCTGCTTAACACACCTTCCCCTCATCAGGCGTCGAACCATTTGGCTGAACAGCCTCCAGGCCATCCAATAGACAGCGAGATCGACGAGCGGATTGGAATGTCGGCAGCTATTCTGCAGGCGCTGCACCAGTCCGTGCTGGTGAAGTGGGAGCTGCGTCTGAAGACAAAACTCTTGGCTTACTGGTCGATCTCCAGTCATGAGCTGTGGGTAATGACCAAAACACAAGTGATCACAAGTTCATGCAGCAGAAGTGAGGTTTCCTCACGGACTGGCTGGGTGGACACTCTGTGATACAGCGTGAGAAACTAAACAATTCAGGAGACCCTCATAGTAGAGTCACTGTTTGTCTGGATCGAGAGTAGTCAGTTCAGATGGGTGGGCAGAGACCCCGCATCAGACCCAGGACATGCTCGAGGGATTCTGTCTCTTGGCTGGCTTAGGGAAAACTGGGAATTTGCAAAAAAGAACTCTAGCTGGGGACAGGGAAGTCCGGTCTGACCTGCTTGGCCTACTGCTGCCACGGTCCCAGCTAGGCAAAGCATTTGAGAAGATGACAATAGAGATTGTTTTGCTCTGATGGACACCATCATATGCTTTCCCCAAATCTAAAAAATATGAATAAACTGGGTCTTCATCCTCTCATGCACCCTCCTGTAGCTGTGCCAGGGAGAAGAACTGGTCTACTGTTTCATCCATCCATCCAGCAATCCATTTTCCAACCCGCTGAATCCAAACACTTGGTCACAGGGTTCTGCTGGATCCAATCCCAGCCAACACAGGGTGCAAGGCAGAAACCAATCCCAGGCAGGGCGCCAACCCACCGCAGGGCACACACACACACACACACACACACTAAGGGCCAGTTTAGAAGGTCTACTGTTTCGCAGCCAACAATCCAAATTGTTCCTCCTCTGTCTTTGGCAACACAATCAAATGGAGTCTTCCCTCCAGTAACCCATGCCTTAACTGGGAGGCTGAGGAGTGCGACCCATCTGCTGTTAGAGCACACCCTTTAGTCATGTCTTTAGGAGAAAAATGGAGATCTTGGGAGGAGGAGACGTCATGTAGGCGTGAGAAGAGTGTGTAGAAACTGTACAGAGCTTGTGTCTGTGATTGAACCCTGGACTCTGGACCTGGGGGGCAGCAGGACTAAATATCGTGCAAAGAGCCACAGACCCATGGGACAAAGGACCAAGTCGTGTGTGGTGGAGAGCAGAACTTTAGGAACCTTCAAATCTAAACTCAGGAATCTCGGTGAATAGGATGATCGGCCTCTTCTCATCACAATTGGGGTTCGGCTGACAGTACCTTTCTTTACGGCCCAGTGCTTTGTCCTCTTAGCCATGCAATTTCAATTCTTAATGCCTGCATTTCAGAATGTTATCATTGTCACTCTGCATTGTGTCAGGGACCCAATCAGATTTGAGACACGACTCACAGAGTGTGGTGTTAATTCAAATTGTCTTTCTAGCCAACAGGAAACCAGAGGGGGAGACGGGTGTTCAACACGGAGGCTTTCTGTGGATCTTACAGTCTTATGACCCCCCACATACTGTTTGATTCCAACGACGTGAGAAGCTCAGGACTGCCATATGGCAACGTTTCACTTCTCACTTACAACACGGTGAGCTTTCTCAAGGCGCTTCTATGAGATTCGTCGTCTGCAGCCGTGGCAAATGTTGGGCAGCTGGTGTATGGCTGAGCTGGGATGAGATTCCAGTTCTAGTCTGTGCTGCCAAAAAACTCACCTGAGCTCCAGACCGGTCAGGAATGCGGTAAAGAAGGACGTGAAGCCTGCGGAGAGCCAGGTTGATGTGACCATCAGTATTAAAGTACTTGAACAGACTGTGATTAGTTGCGTATTCCTCTCTTTTCTGTTCTCTTGTGGGAGTCTGGAACAAACTACGTGGGGAGACGTGGGGTTCAAGCAGAAACCTTGACATCCTTTAAGACTGAACAGGATGGGCTGTTGGGACGGCTGAGCTAGCAGCTAAACAAACCAGTGACAAATGGACGAATGGTCTCCTCTCTTTTGTCAGATTGCTTCGGTTCTTATATTAAATGATTTCAAGTTCAATGTTTACATTTGTAATCATACTCCGAATAGTGACAGCAATGCAGCACTAACAAAAGATCATTCAAAACAGAACAGACTGCACCAATATTTGTGTAATTCCAGACTCCTACATGAAAAGCAGACGTATCAGGAATGCAGTATTGACTGAGACATTAACGGGAATAAGCAGGCTAAAGTTGTACTTTTTATTTCTTTAGCTTTGCTTTGCGTACCGAGGATTCATCAGCAATACCATTGGCGTGACGTTCTCCTACGTCCAGACAGGCGCCAACTCCCCAAGTACCTCGAATGGCCTGTTGGTGGTCGACATTACTCAGGGGGCTGAGTGAGTATTAGCGACATTAATCTTTTACTTCATGAAAACAGTGGGTGCTTCTGCTTCATGGGTCCGGCATCCTCATTTCAAATCCCATGCTCTGTTATTATCTTTGTGAAATTCCTAACCTTCTTCTGTGTCTCAGTGGGTTGTCCCCCAGTACCGCCAAACATATCCAGATAAAGTTAATTGGCATTTCCATGTTGGCCCTAATTTTCATCTCCTCGTGACCCCAAAGATACTTAACTAGACTTGAGAGTACAGACGTGTGTGAGAACTGGGACGTCACTGAGACCCGCGTCTTAGCTGGCACCCAAAGGTGTGAGGATTACCTGCCTCAGCGTGTGTTCGCAAATTACGTCAAGTGAGCTCAGCAAATGGACAGATGGAGATTATGGGAAAACATCAAGAGCAGTCAAAATGAGATTTGATTATTGCCCATTCAAACCAGTTTTTGTATTTTGCTTGTAATTTTGCTTCCCTTTCTTAAGGTTTTATATTAATATTTGGTATATTAGTCTTGCATCCATCTAAATTCAGCTATTGGTTTACTTTATTTGCGTGAATTGTATGTTAAAAACGAAATAGAGTATATTGAATATTGTAACTCGGGCCCGCCAACAGTGATACACGATAATAACACAACACCGTGACATGTAGAAGCAACATTGATACTTAACGGGAACGCAATGCTGTCACGTGTAATAACAACAGAGACGTAAGATAGCAACACGTGTGCAGCATTGCAGTGGTGAAGCCACAACACGAATGCATGATAGCAATGCAATAAGAGGGACGCATGACAGTAACACAGCGATGTGACACCTGGTGACAACAGTGATACATAATGGCGGAGTAATGACATCACATGTAGCATCAATAGAAACGCTCACATTGCACTTAGTGATAACAGTGACGCGTGAGCGTCTGTCACAAAGGCAGACCACAGACATCAAAAGGTTTGGGGCAGCCACCCGTATATTGTGCCTTGGCTGCCAATGGGTTGAATTGGTTGTGACGTTCACAGGTTTCAGTCCAACACGGAACTGATTGTAAAATGAAGAGACGGCGGCTTCAAAGCCCGAGGCAGGAAGTGACGTCATCGCTGGTGCCGGGCCCTGGCGAGATTTCCCGTGGATGGTCTGCAGAAGATTGAGAAAGCAGCTCGCCACCCCCTGGTCTGGTGCGGTAGTACTATTCTTAAGGCCTTTCAGCTGTCTCCCAATCGCACATGTTTGACACATCACACATTACTTGATGCTTGGGGGCAACACAATGACGTCACAGGTAGCGGCAACAGTGATATATAATGGCAACGTAATGACGTCACACGTAGCATCAATAGAAGCACTAGCATTGCACTTAGTGATGTCATTGTGATTCTCTCACGTGTCACTGTTATCACACATAATGACAACACAGATGCTTGATAGCAATGCAATGACATCACAGGTAGCGGCAACAGAGATGCACGATGGCAATGCAGTGATGTCACAACAGAAAAGCATGATAGCAACAAGACGATATGACACGTAGTGACAACATTGATACATAATAGCAATGCAATGATGTCACACGTAGCAACAAAAGAGACTCATGATAGCAACACGATGACGTCACATGTAGCGGCAAAAGAAATACATGTGACATCATTGCCATGCTATCATGTAGCAACAGCAGAAATTCATGATAGCGTTACAGTAATGCTGCAAGTAGCAAAAAGTGACCCATGACAGCAACACCACGATGTGACATCTAGTGACAACAGTGATACATAATAGCAATGTAATGACACCACATGGAGCAGCAACAGAAACACGTGATAGCAATGCAATAACGTGGCATGTAGTGATACGAGTGACACATGATAGTAACACAATGACAACAACAGAGACTTATGACAGGAACAAGAACAGAGCGAGTGAAATGTTGGCATTAGTAGGCATGACAGTACTGCGATGGCATTGTAATAAAGATCAAGGTCATTAATGTTCCTCCCCTGTCCCCAGAGATGTGTATTTTAGTTTCACAGTCCCCAGTGCCTGCGTCCTGTCCAGAGTGGGTTTCCACTTGCCACCCCTGTACCTCTGGTAGGCTCCTTCTCCTTGTGACCCTAAACTTGAGATTAGAGGAAGGCATGAGAACTGGCGGGACTGGCACCTCAAGGTGTGGGGATTGTGAAATTGAATTAGGTGATCTTACTTCCCAAAAGGTTCAATGGAGGTTATGAGAAAACAGCAAGAGCAGCTAAAGTTCTATTGGACTGTCAAGTCTGTTTCAATTCTCCAATCGTGTTTCCCATTGTTAGTGTGTAACTTTATATTTTCTGTCTGTAATTAGCTATACGCTGACGTCATGTGCATGACTTTGGCCTAGAGATTGTTTCCCGTTCTTTTTTTAAAAGTGTCTGTTTTCACCTTTCCCAGGTGGCAGTACACCTGCATTGACCTTCGGCAGCTTTTGCAGGCCTCATATCCTGGATCTTTTTATTCGCTCCAACAAATTACTCTTTCCCAGAGCGCTCCAAACCAGGATTTCTTCATCGACACGGTCTACTGGGGAAGTGGACCTTCATCATTCAGTCCACCAGGTAAGAGAGCACAGCCCGTTAGAACCTTGTGCTAATCTCACAGCTCCTCAATGTGTGGATTGAATCAAATTTATGAGTTACGTGGGTGTGCATCATTAAGCATCGAACCCCGCCATATTCTAGACTTGTAGGCTAAGCAGCGTTTTATAAGCCATCAAAACTATAAATTGCTAATTTGATCTCGTATTTACATGACCGGAATAATAAGCAAAAGAGACGGCAAATGACCTCCTCCAAAAAATGGTAAAATAATCAGTCAGGCTGAACGGGAGTGCTAGGTTGATATCGTGGACAGAGAGGCAAAAATCGTGAAACTGAAAATATCAAAACATCGCACCACCTATGTGACCAACGTGGGAAACGCGGTGTGATTACGCCCATGAATTCAGAAAACGGGCACCAATCAGAACCCAAATAGACCTGAGAAAAGCAATCCTCCAAAGCAGCCAGGGGCTTGGTGTGACTACAGCCCACCTTGGGCAAGAGGTCAGGTGAAGTCATTATTGCCAGAGGATCTCGCCTGAATTGCTCATGTCGCTGTTCACGTCTTTGTAAGGATTACAGAGCAGTTTACCGTCTATGAAAAGCCCATAAAAAGCAACTCCATAGTCCTGCCTGTCATTTGCTGTGAAAATGGTATTTTTTTCTCTTGAAATTTAAATGTTATCGCTGAAAGAATGGAGGCAGGAGAACTTTGTGTAACCCTCAGCGACGCGATTCCCACCAAGGTGGTCAAATGAACGAGTTTGTGGACAAAGGAATTGCCAACACAGAATACTCACCAGTGTACTCGTACAACCCGCTTGAGTCTTTCAGATCTGAACCAGTCCAGCTGGTATCTTATTTTAATCAGTAAATAATTCATTATTTTATGAATTCTTACCAACACTTTTCTCTGTTTTTTCTTGATTCGTGGAGGAGCAACAGTTATGTAAATACAACACGTACGACTGCTATACGGTGACTGCATTGCATAACCGTAGAAGGCACGTCACCCTTTGTCACTTTTCCAGACATATCTTATCCCATACAAATCCATGTTAAAAATTCCCAACATTGTGTGGGAATTAAGAGACAAAGCTCATCGTCCAAACTGAAAACTAAGTGCTTCGACTAACTAATGGTCATTGCCATCATCAACCTGCTAAATCCAGTTCAGGATCAGTTCAGAATTCAAAGGTCCATCCCAGCAGCACAGGGCCCAAGGCAGGACACGGCACTAGCTACTCTGTTGGCCACTTGAGCAAGGCCCCTAACCTGAAAATTGATCCAGGGGTTCTGTACCATGGCTGACTTTTTGGGATTGCACTCCCAGATTGGATCGACTTTTGTTTTTGACCTCGGCTTGCTTTCCGATTTTGTGGTTCTCCCTGTCCTTACATAAATTATTGCACTGTTGCCGTGTGAGGCGGTACAGATAATCAATGTCGCATATCTAATTCCTCTGAAAACACCTGAGATCTACTGCCTGTTAATAATGAATTAACAATGAATTCTCTGTGATGCATTTATTTGATTTTTTTAGATTTGCTTTTGAGGAGAAATGCTGCTTTGGCAGAACGAGGGGTCTTTGTGCAGAACATCGATGTGGTGAAGAGCCAAGAAGCGGGGACTTCCAATAACTGCTACACAATCTCAATCACCCCCTACAACTGCGGATGTGATTTTCCATTGTTGGGTATCGCCTTCGCACAGGTTAGTTATTGTAAAATGAATCACCATATGAGGAAGTTTTAAAATTCAGAAAGAAATTAGTCAGAGACAAAAGATACTGAGAAACCAAAACCAAAAAGCCAAAAGTCAAAAAGCAAGAAAAGATCTGATAGCCCAGGAAGAATTAAACACAAACTAGCGCCAGAAAAACTTTGTGAACTGAATCCGGAATCTTGGACAGCAGGAAGTCCAAGTCACCAACCTTTCATACTGTGATGACATCACGGGTCATGACCTCTGGGTTGTCACACGGTAGCAATCAGATGTCGTTGCAAGCAACAAGATGCTTTCCAGGGTCCAAAATGGTGGCTCTCCCAAGAGTCAAAACAGAGGCATGGAAAAGCAATAATACAAAAATACTGAACCAAATATTGAAAATGACAAACAAAATAACAAAATGTGCCGGTTGGGTGGTTTTTGTTCATTTTTTTGTGGGTTACCTTCATCTTATACACAACATAAGGGACGTATACACACATTATGTGGTTTTAGTACTCAAGAATCCCAAACGTTTCATTCATTTCCGCTGTTATAATTAAATACAGTGTATGGCCACTCTGCGGTGGGTTGGCACCCTGCCCAGGATTGGTTCCTGCTTTGTGCCCTGTGTTAGCTGGGATTGGCTCCAGCAGACCCCCGTGACCCTATTCGGATTCAGCGGGTTAGAAAATGGATGGATGGATGTATGGCCACTAAAATTCTGTATTGCAGACCCCGATACCGTGTTATAATGTTTAACTTCCTTCCAACAGAGATGGCCAAATGGCTGCGTCACAGCAACAAATGAAGTCCCCCCATGCCCAGCTGGTCTTGAACATCCTGATTCAATTATGTACAATTAGAGGGACAGACTACGATCTAATCAATCAGAAGGGTGTTTCAAATGGCACCACATTCCACTTTCTATATTTTGGAATTTTTGTTTGTAAAGCTTGTCACCAGTAGGGGGCGTCACCAAGTCCCCAAACCCAAGACACACAAGACCCAACACAACTCCGGCTCAATGAATGGATTTTTAATCCAACCAGCTGCAATGATATGATAGACACAGACAACCACAAAGCCAAAGCTGTCTCTTGTCTCCTTCTCTCCTCCATTGAGTTTTTCCCCCACTACCGCCCAACTCTGACTCGCCTGGATGAGGTTGAGCGGCTCCTTGTATCTTTGACCCAGAATTGCTTCCTATGGGCAGTGCCCTGGCACTGAAAGTACTCCTGGGTCTAACGGAATTACCAAGTAGGAGGGATCACACATCCCTGCAACACCCCCTGGTGGCACCCACTGAACCTGAAAAGGTTTGCTTCTCTGTCAAACTCCATTCCCCAACATGCTTTGCAGGTGTCCACAGCGGTGGTGTCACCCAAGGAGTCTGGCATCCACTGTGTCAGGATAGCAAAGTAGACCCGCCAGGTTGTCTTCCCCCCCATCCTTCCATCCTACTGGCCTCCCAGCAGGAGTCAAATCCCATCCAGACTGGGACACCCGCACATGTGTGCAGTTTATCACAAGAACTCTTGGTGATGTGATTCGGATACACAGTAGAGTTCGTTACCTTGTAGATATTTCATAACCAAAGTTTTGTTCTAGTTGTTCCTGATATGTGAGTACTGTTTGGAGGCTTATTTCGACATGTAAGGGAATAAAAGTAACATTCAAAGTGCATGATTTAGTAAAAATGTTACTGAATTTTACAACGTATTCTACTGTAACATATGTGTACAACAAAGCTAATTCTGTAAAAGCCTGGCCTTTATTTTGAGAGGTAGGACATGAATAGTGAGTGAAGTACGATGAAGTTCTAGCCAGTTAATTGAAAACAGCAGAAACGGACAACAGCGAGGCTGAGTTTAAAGGGTCAATGGAAATGGACCTACTTGACCGTTATGAAGTGTCTCCATTTAATTTAAATCCCTTGAAGAGCAACACCTTTTTCTTTTGATTTGCAAATTGTACATGTGTGAAAACTCGCTGCCACCACTTGTGCCGTTTGGCAGGTTCTTTCTGGAGATGGTGAGACGACTGCCACCTACGGAGGGTCCAACTGGGACGTTGAGGCGACTGTGAGAGTAACGAGACTTCAGCCTGCATCTCCACCAGTCGGCGGCGCATTTGACCTGAGCATCTATGGACAAGTGGTCAATGGTAACTGAGAACAAACACATAAGAAACTTGACAAACGAGAAGAGACCCTTCAGTCTATGAAACTCGTCTCTTTAAATAATAGCTAAGCTGTGCCAATGCCTCATCCAGAGCCCCCTTAAAGGTGGTCGGGTGTTCTGCCTCAACACCACGACTGGGCACTTTGTTTCAGATCCCTTCGACTCTTTGTATAAAGAAGTTCTTCCTGGCTTGGCTACAATGTTAGAATTATGTTTTTCCCTGTAAATTTCATAAATCTTAGCCAACTAAAAGAAAATATATCCTATTAAGTCAACATGCACATTTCTGTTTTCCCGTGTAGGTATCCCTGTGAATAGTTCAGCTCTGGACCTGCAGTATGCTTTAGAAAGCATTCCACAAATGGGGCAACTGGGGGTTTCCAGGAGTGGAGATTGTCGCGGCTACTCGTGGACAGTGACGTGGCTGAGTGTGCCAGGGGACCAGCCGCCCTTTGAGGTAATTGGACAGTTACAATGTAGCGTGACCAGGGCCTGGTTTCTTCACTAGACTGATGAGTAAAAGACCCATCAGCTGCAAGTGTATGGTGCCCATTTCTGTGCAGTCATCAAACGTCAAGCATGTTGCTGCATATCATGTATCAGTAGTGACTTGCTGCTCATCACACATCACTCGTCACTACTGGGTAGTCGCTCATCACACATCACTCGTCACTACTGGGTAGTCGCTCATCACACATCACTCGTCACTACTGGGTAGTCGCTCATCACACATTGGACCACCTGACACACTATGTGCTCATCATGAATCGCTACTCCCTTTTAGCTCATCACTCCCGACTCATTACTTCCTGCTCACTCATCATTCTTCACTACTCACTTGTCATTCATCACACATCACTCCTCACTTCTTATAGCCTGCAATAATCCAATGGACTGAGTCCATATGTTTTAATCTACATTTCACATGCTTCAAAAGACTGAAAATAAAAAGTCATATGCGACGCCTGGTGAGCGGTAAATGAGTGGCGATGGGTGATACGTGATGGGCCAGAAGTAAGTTGTGAGGAATGACGAACAAAGAGTGAGTAGTGAGGAATGACGAGCGAGTAGTAAGGCCAACCATCAAAAGAGTCAGGTAGAGGCATGGAAAAATAAAAAAATAAAAAATCTATAAAAATATTGCATTTCTGAGATATTCAACAAAATAACAAAATGTGTGCTTGTGTGTGTGAGTAGCAAGTGAGTGGTGATGTGCGATGAGTGATGTGTGGCGACTGATATGAGACATGGAGTAGCACTGGAGTCTGATTGGAGATATGAGAAATAATGATGATGTACTAAAATGAACAAGTGGACTCAGCAACCGATGAATAACACAATGCTGCTACAGCGCAGTTAATAATATTAACAGGAGTAGCACAAAAATGTCACTTGACAGGACACAAACACTTGTATGTTCTCAATGTCTCAACTGTTCTGTCCCTTTGCATGTCAGCATTCAGATGTTTCTATTTGTTTCTCCTCCTATGGTTTGCTCATAAAGATCGACAGCTCATCAGTCACCGGGGTCAATGCGTCCGTTACAGCGTATACTCTAACAGATGGCGGGGCAATGAGGCAGCACATCTTCGGAGACGCCTTACGTGTGCCCAGCACTGAGCCTCAGGTATGTTTAGCGGGAGTGGATAACCGCGGTAAATATTACCGGATTGTGTAAAAATATCTTAATGAAGACTGCATTTCAACGTGCTAACATATAAATATTCCTAACGTGCCATCCTTTATCCCAATTCTTACTTCCAGGTTCAAGTTTATATCAATGATATCATGTCACTGTGCTCAGGAAACTGCACCTATCAGTGGGACCCGATGAAAACACCAGTTGTTTCAGCAATAACTCCAACCAATGGTGAGTGCTTTGGACTCGTCTCTCATAACACGTGCCCACCACCTCAAACCCGGAGAAAAACAGGTGGCAACAGCTGGGCACCTCTACATTGAGCCAGTGTGTGAGTGTCCCCAGCGGGGGCTGGCGTCCTAATTGGGTAGGCCATTTTGAAAATGGCTGGATGGATTTGTTTTTATTGAAGAACATGATTGCCATGATTTAGGGGGACATTTTGTCATTTCCTTAATTATTTTCCATCATGTAGCACAACATCTGACATCATGGTGCTGTCTGCTTACACTTCACATGTTTACTTATGTCAGAACTTCAGCTGTATTACCTCGGCTTTTGGCTCATATTTTTCATTCTGATTCGACGTTGCTGTTTTTGACTTCCTCTTTCTCTGTTGGCGACTCTCCCACTGATTTTCCCCCTAGAGACTCTGCTTGTTTACCAGTCGCTGCTGTGCCAAAGTCTTCTGACTTGCCAGGTTCCACCTTAGCCACAATCGTAATTCATTAACACAGAAGCCATTAGATGGCATCGTTCTATAAAGAGCACCATGAAACGAAGCTTTTCAAATTGAGATTTAAGGTACAGTCATTCACAGGCAGGTTCTGTGACTTGTTAATCAGTGGCAGGGGTAGAAATGGCTGCCTTGTGACTTGACGCATGGGCTGGCTGGGCCATGAAGCTTTTCCTGCTTCTGATTGAAAGTTCTGGCTTGCTTAATCCACCAATACTGTATTTACCTCAGCTTATCACCCACTGCTGCCAGTTCTTCTTCTTCTTCTTCTTATTGTTTTTATCTTATTCCTCTTCTCCTTTCACGTCTTGATGGCAAAGTATTGGAGTGGTTAGCACATCCTGCTTCAAAGATCCAGCATCCTGGGTTCAAGCACTATGTCTGCCTACTGTCTGTAGAGAAGCTTCCATCCATAGGTGGCACCCCTCAAAGTTGTGTGTCCCCACTCACAGTTATGGGTCTTGAGCTCAGGCCACTGGATTACGAGTGTGGAGTATTAACGGAGATCTTCCACCCTCCTTTCTTGTGACCAGTTGAGCTATAGACTGAAGGTGAACCTTCTTTATGCAGAGGGCTTTCCCCATTTCAGTCTCACTATGCTTGTTTTTCTTTGACTAAATGGATCCCCGATGAGCCCCCAAATGAAACCTTTGCTTGGAGCTGTCCTGGAATGGGGCTGCTGCATGTGAACCTTGGTGGTTGGGGTCCTGTAAAGGCTGGCTTATGAGTGATGCATCAGGTGCTGCACACAAGAGCCACACAGTGAAAATGGCTCCAGCCTTGGAGATGGCAGGTGCACACGGTATTGTCGCTGCACACAGAAATGTTCTGACTATACAGCAGTGCGGCCGCAGTGCTCTGTATGCACATTTTTACATTTCCAGGAAAGGCTGGCAAAGTCTGTGCCAGAATGATGGATGAACAGGTCAACAAAAACCAAGGAAGGCCTGCAAAAACCGAGGACATTATACTCGCCCTGCCTTTGCCACTTTTGCTCATTGGGTCTGACACTCCACCTTCTCTTTTCCTTGCTCTTGAAGTCAGTAAAGACTGGCACAACACTTTCTCCATCAGTAGAGTCTCATATCCTCTGCCATGACATTGTTAACTGTTAACCAGATGCTGCCACTTGCTGACTAGGAGACTGTTAATGCGCTGATAGATGAGGTCACCTCCAGTGTAAATGTGTTTCTGTTGCTAACGGCGAGCCAGCGTGATGCGTTGAGGTCGGTGAGCAGATTAAACCAGGCCCTGGTAAGTCGAGCTGATGGACTGGTGACATTTCACAGCCAGCTTTCTCCATCTCAGGCTCGCTACAGCGTGTTGTTAGGCTGGCAGACACAGCAACTTGGAGCATCTGGAGCGTGTGTGTGTGGCATCTTGTGCCCAGAGCTGCTGATATAAGATGCCCTGAGCTGGTTTAAGTGGGTTGGAGATTGTCATGCTGTTCACACATAACAGTTATTTTGAAATGAATTCCTTAATAAAAAAAAATTGGGTATTTGAATGAACAGATGTTAACAGCATTAAATTCTTTATTTCAGGATCATCAGCTCTGGGAACCATTCTGACAATAACAGGCACCAGACTGTCAAGTTCCTCGGCCAACGAGAGCACATCTGTTTCTATTGGAGGAGCAAACTGCACTGTTACCCAGATAAGCGGTATGGAGTACTTTAGGGACTTTCAACATGCGTGCCAACCTTACAGAAATGACGTCATTTAGAGAGTCAGGTCAGGTCAGGTCAGGTTGGGGAAGCCTGCACCCATCACACGATGAAACATCTCGGGATCCTGGTTGGTGACTCCCTTGGTTGGCACGCTGTCCAGTTCCACCCTCCAGAAATGACCCTCTATCTGCCTCATCCAGGTGTTATGTGTGTGATGCGAAAGTTTGGTGAACTTTTTGGGCGTAACCCGATTTGTAGGTGGTCCGAGACGTTCATGACCCGAGGTTCCACTGTATATGTGTGTGTGTGTGTGTGTGTGTGTGTGTGTATATGCACATACATACATACATACAGTGTCCTCCACAATGTTTGGATCAAAGACACAATTTGTCATTTTAAACTGTGGAGCAAATCAAGTTAATATAATGTCTCTGTCCCCAACGTTATGGAGTGTTGCTCCCCAAACACCCAACACAACAGACACAGGCACAAGTCCAGCAGCGCACAAGGCTTTGATTTTTAACGGGGAACTCATCCCTTTCTTGCTTTTCCACCTGCCCAGCCCAGTGCACAGACTAAAGCTCAATAAACACAAGTAATGCACCGAGCACTTTGTCTTCTCTCTTTTCTTCCTCTGTCTTCTCTTCTGCCTCCATTCTTCCCAGCACATTTCGTCCTCTTCCTCCCTGACTTTGGCTCTCAGAATGAAGTCAGGCGGCTCCTTTCAAGCTGCAGCTGGCAGTGCTCCAGGTGGCTCCTTAGGGAGGTCTGGAATCACTCCCAGGGGTAACGAGAGCCCAAAGTAAGGCTCACCCGCTTCCCCTGAACCCAACAGGGCATTGCCAGACTCCAACTCTCATGCAACCCAGGGGGGCTGCCACCTAATTCTGTGGGGGAGACCCTGCCCTTGGTATATCTGCTCTCCTGGTCCTTCCACTACAACAGCTTCCCAGCCAAGAAGGTCACCTGTCCATCCGTCACTGTGTCTGTGTGTACGGTATATGATGTAGTATCGTGTACATATTGTTGGAATGTTTGTCTCTGATTGAATTCACTCAGACTTTACAAATATTACAATTACTGACCTCATTATCGTGTTGTTTAGACACCCAAATCACGTGTGAAGTTGGAGACGCAGTGGCTGGATCCGCTCCAGTGACGCTCTACGTGCCGGACGTCGGCTTGGCTCAAAGCCCCTTCACCTTCACCAACCTGCTGGGAGTGACGAGTGTGTCCCCTCTGAATGGCAGCATAGCAGGTAAGAAGATAAACGAGGATGTCGGATTCGGCGGTGGCTCTTTGGAGTGCAGGGGCTGCTGAAGGTGCTCTGTGAAGTTGTCCTTCAACATGGAGGTGACAGCTTTATGTGTAACATGATTAAGGCAGCAGATTGATGAGAAAGAGAAAAGACTCGAAATTTAAGGAGCACTGCTAGCGAAGGATGGGAAAAGTCAAATGGATTTTTGCCACGTAGCTTACGGTGAATAGCAGAAAGGTGGGTAGGACATGTGCTTCATTTCTCCTCATTATGTGTTTTGTTTTAGGAGGGACTGTACTTACGCTAACTGGATACGGATTTGGCCCAGACACCACCATCACAATGAATGAGCAGCGTTGCACGGTTTTGAAAGTAAATCGAAACGCAGTCCAGTGCCAGACGCCTGCAGTGAGTGTTTACCTCCACATTTCTTAATGGTCTATCGTGCTGCAGATTCATTGAAATATTCCTGATAGTTTGGACCTGCTGTACTGTCAAAGCTCATCACCATCACCACCACCACCAACAACGTTCATTTCTTCAGCACATTTTCATACGAGACGAATGAAGGTCAAAGTGCGTCACAGCTACCAAAACAGACGATAGAAAAATGGAACAAACCAGTCACATTACCTGCTGAAGTCTGATAACAGAATAAGTTTAGGCAATGTTTCAAATCCCTTGCTGTACTTACCGTACCTCGATATTGTTCTCTTGCCCAACGATTCCCTCCGTTAAGCGTATTCCTGTAAAGCTGCTCAGACGCTGTCATTTCACCTCCTCTCCTCTTTCTTTGAAAATGACTCTCAGCGTGCCTCCTATGCCTTGTGTGTCTCACTTCCTATTTTGATTGTGTTTCCAAAGCCAAACTGACCGATCAGATTGCTCTGAGGCGCTACTGAGGGTGGTGAAGTTAGGTCTGACTATTGCTGGCAAACAGCTACCTTCTGACTTGGAAAGGTACTCAGCTTTATGAAAGACCTCGTCCATTCTGCACCCTCGCCTTCCTTCAGGACCATTGGCACTTAACCCACTAGATTCAGAGACAGGCAGTTGTCTGCTCACTAAGGGGGGCTTTTCTTATAACTGCCATCTTGTAGCGGTCCGGCGCCACTAAGGTTCACACCGTCGATGAGACGGCACTTTATCTAATTTTTTTGGTGGAGATTCCAGGGACATACCCAGCTTTGGCCACAGACACAGAACCAACGAATGAATAACTAATCTATTAAATGAAAACCCAATACACGACAACAACAATCAGACAAACCTCCCCTTTCCCCTGCGGTTTTAACATAAGAATGAACTACAACAACAAACACTCACGACAACGTTCTTACACAGTCAAATGCTGCAAAAGTGGATGAAGTGGTTTGGTGTGAAGATGACAATCCTGAGAACAGCTTCCGTAGAAAATGAGTGAAACACACCTACCGGTAATCCTGAGTGGCGAGGAGTGAGATTTTCAGGAGCGTGATGACTAATCCACCACTATACACACGACAGGCAGGCAGGCAGGCATGAGAAAGACTGTCCATTCATCCTAACGGGAAACGATCCTTGGGCACAATGGACTTTTCAGACAACACGTTGGACAGGATACACAAAAACACCGATCTCTCTTTGCTCCGTCAGGCCCCCTTTTTCAGCTTTCCCGCTGACCTCTTTCATCCCCAGCTGCCCCTACTTCCGTTTCAGTCATCCCATGTGAGTAATCCCCCTTGGGCTGCTGGGAAATGGAGTTCTTCCCACGGTAGCACTGATACAATCTGCTGCTGTCTGTAACAAGCGGTGTGTCCCTCGTCTCTTGATGGAGTTGTACCGTTGTCACTAGTTAGTGATAACTAAGCAACTAAGGATTTCGTTCTACTACAGATTCACTTGAACTTGCAGTTATATCATTAATCTACTGTAATTAAAGCATTGTTGGGTTGGTCCTTAACAAGACGATAAAGGCTCTTGACCAGGAGATGACCGCACAATGAATGTCCTGAATGAAAGAGCAGACAGAAAAGGCAGGTGGTGGTTGAATCAAAAGGTCTAAAATGTTAACAAAAAAGCCACTCAAGTAAGAAAACACCCAACAGAAAGCTTTAACCAACTAACAAAGGAGACTTTTTGTTTTGGACAGGCAGCTCCTGGTGCTGTCACTCTGACGGTGAGGACGGCTGGAATGGAGGAATCCCTTGACATGACTTTCACATACAACATGGCAGTGACCCCCATCATTGAGAGCATCAGCCCTCAGACCACTAATGTGAAGGGTAAGTGTGTGTCTCGACTTGTTAAATCAATATTTTAAAATAGATAAATAAGGTATGAAAGGCACTATAAAATAGATAGAATTTGGTATAGTAGGCATAGATAGATAGATAGATAGATAGATAGATAGATAGATAGATAGATAGATAGATAGATAGATAGATAGATAGATAGATAGATAGATAGATAGATAGATAGATAGATGGCAGTGGGACGCGGTCGGATCGTCTCGGTTGTACAGCACGTGACATTCGAGCAGAGCAGGTCCAGCATGTTGTGTCCACAAATCCAACGTGCTAATTGAGGTTTGTTTGTTCCAATGCCTGCCTGGTTAAGTCGACAGCATTGTAGGGTCAGAATGATCGAGTCATTAGAGTATTTGTACAGGGCGAGTCCTTTACACCCTGTGTAACAAACGTTAATCAGGATGACGTCACTTAACTCCCTAGCCTGTGACGTGGACACATTTGATATTTTTAACACATTTAAGACTTTTTCACCCTTATTCAGTCACTCAATTCCAGTCCCCTCTGCCTTTTCCACTCCGTCTGATGGCATCAGATAAAAACTGTCCAGCGTTAACCTCACATGTAAAGTAAGAACTTTAAGCTTGTGCTCCACAATAAACACATGTCCACAGTGCCTGAGCTCACCATGACATGTAAACGTTCATCCATCTTATTTGGGAGCGACTGATCGAGTAGCGTTTGATGCAGTGGTGCTGATTATTGGCTGGTAAGCAGTACTCATACCACGGCTGTTGTGCTGCAGGCCTCCTCTTAAAGTGCTTCATCTGTTTGTCCAATTCTAAAACTTAATTTATTTTTTATATCTTTAGGGAACACCAGCCTTACTATTTCAGGAAGCCAATTTGAGTCCCAAAGCTCGGTCTTAATCGGCAATTCAAACTGTGAGATAACCGAATGGACAAGCAGTACCATCATCTGCACTCTACCAGTCCTCCCACCGGGCACCTACAATGTCCTCCTGAAAGTTGGAAACTGGGGATACGCCAAAGCGAGGTACGTCTCTGTCTTGGTTTTCTTATCCATCTGTCAGGTGGCAGTGAGAAGTCACAGGGAGGTGACATCAAGCACACTGTATGGTGTGCCTCACTGGAATGTTCCACATGAAGGAAGCTAGCGGGCTCGCTACAGGGTGGTCTTCACGAGCTTTCTTCACATCTCTGGCATTAGGAGAGATCCTTTTCTATCTGCCCTTTGTCTGTCCCAATCCTTAACGAAAGCCCATTCGTCGCTGCTTCTTTCCCTGCACTCCTTACACGGTACACATGAAGGACCTAAACACGTGTGTATAAATACGTGTTTTACAGCACAGTGACGGCCATGGCTGTCTGGGTACGCTAACTCGGGCCTGCACCATAGCACATGTTACACCAACTTCATTCAAAAGGAGTTTCGTTCTTAGATTCATTACCTGAGTGGTGACTGTAATTCACAAAAACAACCTGGCAAGTAAATAAAGATCAAAGAAACCAAAGCCAGTGACAGAGTCCTGACATACAGCCTCCTACTCGGCCAGCTGAGCTGAAGGAGAAATCTGGCAACACATGGGCCAGCTGGACAGCCTCTTCCACTTCAGCAGACTCCATGAAGAACTTCACCATTCCCTGAGTTTTCCAGGCCCCTGATTGTTGGATATTGTCCAGCTACCCGGTGGAATTTTAATATATGAAAGTGCTCCCCACATCACTGAGAGTTCATCGCATCAATGACGCCTGTCAAGCTGAATCCAAGGACTTGTGGAGGTTTGCCCCATTCTGGTCCTCACAGCACTGAAATTGGACCAAGATGATGTTTCCTCATGTATGGAGAGCCCATTATCTGTGTTCCTTGGCTCACTCCAACCACAGAGTTTTGTTTTTCGTGACCACAAGTGGAATTAGTTACATGGATAGGACCAACCAGCATAAGGTGCACTGAGTCACTCGTTCTGATGTTGTTCTTTTAGCCCCACCGTTGTACTCGGCTGCCATTTGTCCCCATGTTATTCTGCACAAGCCTTACTAGCCTCCAGTATAAAGTCTCTCTTTGTGACCACAGGACTATTATTTGTGCTCACCCATTCTTGTCACACATGTGACACCCTGAGCAAGGCTTGTATTCGTCATGCCAGCTCGTCTGCCCATTGCACCTGTCAACTCCATACACACCCGCAGAATTAATTTTTACTGGATCAGTTTCTTTTTGGGAATTCTGAGGTTCGTAACATTGAAAGCTGCAGGTAGACGACAAAATATTTGGGTGCTGTGGACATACAGTGTATAGTGTGACCCTTAAAGGAGCTTTTGGAGACGCAAGGGACACCACGGTGTGTCAGCTGTCTCCCAGTATGAAAGGTCTTCATGATTTCAGGGAGGATCACCAGTTAGGATGTTGGTGTGATCTCGTTCAGCCTGCCAGAGCTCAGACCACTAAATTATGGGGTCCTGCTCCCATCGTATCTGTGCACCCTGTTGCCCTCTCACCATTCTAATGATGTCCACCTCATTGTCCATCGGTCCTTACTATTGTGACTCAAATGCCATTTCCCCATTTTAATAATTGCAGTTATGAACGGAACCCTAACTGTGATCAACGGCTGCTCGTACTGTCAAGATTTTTTACTTTGCCAGCCAACCTATGGCACCTGCCGGCACAGGGCAGGAGGGGGGACTTCTCAAGCAACAAGGCTATTCAATGCCCCACCGTAATGCCCGTCTAATTTGTAACTTTGGTCTCTTTTGGACAGCGATGGCGTCAGCACTTCTATCGAGTATGTTCTGGAGATCAACAGCGTGTCTCCTCTTGAAGGCTCCATGTACGGTGGCACCACGATTTCAGTGACGGGCTCAGGGTTCAGTACAAATCCCAACGACATGCAAGTCTTAATGGGTAACAATTATTTTTTTTTTAATTGCACTTTTCTGGTTGAATTGCCATAGACAATTTAGCGATCTTGGAATAATAAGGCATTCAGTAAAAAGTATTTTCTAGATATTCTGAAATTGTTTATTATTTAGAGTCTTTTAGTCTGAATCAGACGTGCCTTTCACTTTCTTCCTCTAATCTTCTCTTATTTTACCCAAGGGAACAACATCTGCAAAGTAACCGCGGCCACAGAAAGCGAACTGGAATGCGTTGTTCAGCCTGTTGGAAACCTCTACAAGGTCACCAATCTTGGCATTGATATCAGTAAGTGTGACGACAACCATAACCAAAACCGAAACGAGAGGTGCTCATTTAAGACATTTAGAAAGGCCGCGTGAGCCTCAGAGTCCAAGGTGCCGAATGGTTACAGAAATGCTGCTGTTAGGTTTGACTTTGGCCAGAACTCTTTAATAATACATTTTATTCATATAGCGCCTTTCCCATGCTCAAGGCACTTCACAGAGTTTAAGAGAGAATGGCAGGGTATGCAGTATATAGCATTGTCTTTGAGCACCACTGCTCTAGACTGGCACCATGGAAGTGAATGTTCCCCGTCTTGCCCAATGAAGCTGATTGGTGGATCCTGGCCAATGCAATGCTACAGCAGATTATAAGAGGTTGACAAAGCAGAGATGGGAAGTTTTGCAGGTTTATTAGAGCTTGATCTGCTTCCTTCCAGACAGAGGCATCGGCTACGCTTGGACGCCGTCATCTTTGGAGGTGTTTGTTGGAGACACGGTTCAATGGCAGTGGCAGGCTCAGTCCCTCATTGGTGGAATTGGCTACCGGGTTTTCAGCGTTGCCAATCCTGGCGATACCACCTTTAGCGGCCGGGGATTTAACAGCGGGCCAAGCAGGACACCATCTGGTAAGCTTCACAGTAAACTGACTCCAGACCCCTGTAGAGATCAATGACCTGCGTGTTGCCATGCATTTCAAAGTGGCAACCACACTCTCGACATTGAATAATTCTACAAAGGTACGTTTTAGCTATGGATGCTAATATTAATAATTAGTACTGTAGTAAAAGCCTTCCAAAAGTAAAGAAAAGTAATGGGAAAGCAGGCCACCAGTGATACCAACCAGTGGTCTCGTATTGCTGAAACAGAACAACCCTGCTGCCCAGTGGATTCAGACAGCTTCCAGACCCCATTGTTTTCTGCACACTTCACTGTGTTGTAGATTTAACTCGAAATGGATCAATTGGCCATTTTGGCCCATCAAGCTTCACACAATAATCCATAATGACAAAGTGACAACATACTTTGAGGAAGGTTTGTAAATTTATTAAAAGAGGTCTCTCATTCATTGAAATACTCTGAGCCTTAGCTCGGTACTTTGCACCAGTTTCAATCCTTCTTGGGTAAGTCTCTACAAGGTTGGCACACCTGGAATTGTGCATTTTATCCCATTCTTTCTGGCAGATCCTCCTGAGTTCCGTTAGATTGGATGGGAAGAATCAGTCAGCTGCCATCCTCAGGTCTCTCCATACGTGTGCTGTGGCGTTTAATCTGGGACACTCTTCGGTTGGGCCACTCAAAGACACTCCTAGACTTGTCCTGAAGCCTCAGTTGTATGCTTTGGGTCATCGTCAGGCTGAAAGTTGAACCGTCAACCCAGTCTGGCATGCAATCTGGAGCAAATCTTCTTCAAAAACCTCTCTGTGTGTGGCTGCTTTCATCCTCCCCTCAATAATCTGACCAGCCTTGTTTCAGCTCTATGCCCCCTGTCATTAGACTGCAAGCCCAGTCTGAGGTGGCGTGCACTCTGGAGCAGGAGTTCTTCAAGGACATCTCTGTTTTGGCCGCATTCATCCTTCCCTCAGTTCTGACCGGTCTCCCTGTCCCTAAAGTGCTAAAATAAAAATAGTCCAAAAACATTTATGTCTAAAGTTCTTGAGATGGAGACAAGTGGTGCAATAACAGAGAGTGAACTTTCAGTCCAAGGTTTGTGTTAGACCAGCATGACTAATGAAAGGCAAGCACTGAGTAGGAATATTAGTAATAATATCAAACTTTAAATTCTTTATCAGCCATGACAGTCATCCTGCTGATCAGTCCCAGGGATTCCTGGCTTAACTAAACAAAACAGCCTGCTGAATACGAGAGGCTGGACTTTCAACTACAGGGACCAGTGAGTGTCGTGGCTCGGACTTCATTGCCAGCTGAGATGTCATCAGTGCGGGAGTTTGCATGTTCTTCTCATGTTTGGGTGGAATCCCACCAGGGACATAATGCACAGGCCAGGGGTCCCCAGCTCCGGTGCTCAGGTCCGCAGGTTTTCCTTCTAATCCTTTTTCTTAATTTGCTGCTAATGAAATTCTTTTGAATTCATTTTAATTGACTTGTTTTTTTTAATGATTTGTTCCTCTGAATTGCTTCATTTCTTTCCTTAAACGGCACCCAAAGAGAAATGAAATGTGAAGTAAGTGAGCCAACAGAAGACCACCTAAGTCAGGGCCTCTGATTCCAACCAACTTCATTCCAACCAGTTGCTCAGTAAAGGATTAGGGTTAGGGCATCAAGTCTTATTGTTAATTAAACCCGTTCTTTAATTCCAGGGCTTGTTGCTGCTCTCATTGCGCCATAGCAAACATTTCCTACGTTGTTGATTTTCTCTTTTCTAGGAGCTCTGGTCAAATGTTTTGGAGTCGTGAGCAGATCAACATTCCTGAGATCTTCAGATAGATAGATAGATAGATAGATAGATATATGAAAGGCACTATAAGATAGATAGATAGATAGATAGATAGATAGATAGATAGATAGATAGATAGATAGATAGATAGATAGATAGATAGATAGATATGAAAGGCACTATATAATTCAGATAGATAGATAGATAGATAGATAGATAGATAGATAGATAGATAGATAGATAGATAGATACTTTATTAATCCCAAGGGGAACTTCCCATACTCCAGCAGCAGCATACTGATAATAACAATATTAATTTAAAGAGTGATAACAATGCAGGTATAACAGACAATAACTTTGTATAATGTTAAGGTTTACCCCCCCCGGGTGGTCGTATAGTGTGGGGTCTCCTCAGTCTGTCAGTGGAGCAGGACGGTGACAGCAGTCTGTCTGATGCTGAAGCTGCTCCTCTGTCTGGAGATGATCCTGTTCAGTGGATTCTCCTTGATTGACCGGAGTTTGCTCAGTGCCCGTCGCTCTGCCACGGATGTCAAACTGTCGAGCTCTGTGCCTACAATAGAGCCTGCCTTCCTCACCAGTTCGTCCAGGTGTTAGGCGTCCCTCTTCTTTATGCTGCCTCCCCAGCACACCACAGCGTAGAAGAGGGTGCTCGCCACAACCGTCTGATAGAGCATCTGGAGCATCTTATTGCAGATGTTGAAGGACGCCAGCCTTCTCAGGAAGTATAGTCGGCTCTATCTTTATTTTATCTGTTTCTTAATTTTCAGATATTGTGTGGTCGACACAGTTTGCGGGTCCTGTTTTAGCTCATTTTGTATCTCATGACTGGCTGCTAATTAAGGAAAAAGAAACAACTGAGGGATGTGAGTCTTCAAAAGCAGGTCAATTAAAATGAATTCAAAAGAAGTTAATTAGCAGCAAAAACAGATCACTAATTAAGAAAAGGGTTAGAATGAAAACCTGCAGCCACTGCAGCCCCCAGAACCAGAGTTAGAGACCCCTGCCATAGACAATCTGGTGATGTAATTAACGTCTGGCACGTGACCCAAAGTGTGTGTGTGTGTGTGTTGGCGTGACTTGTAGTGGACTGGTATCCCATCCAGAGGAAGGCTCTGGATATGCACACCTGAATCAAATCTGACTGATGCCTGTGATTGTCGAGAACAAGCTTGATGAATGGATGAGCTGCTGACTACAATACAGCCTGATCACAAAAACACAGAGGCCAGTCTCACATGGCAAAGCTGCCTCTGAAAAGGAGTGATTGGCACCTGTATATCCATCACCTTCATGCTGCCCTAACATTAGAGACCAAACAGCCACGTGAGGCTACTTGAAAATCAAATATGTCCACCCGTATAGAAGCTTCCAGCCATTGGTATACATCCATCCATCAATTATCCAACCGGCTCTATCCTAAGTACAGGGTCTGCTGGAGCCAATTATACATTCAATAACAACTTCATATTATCATTTAGTTTTTTTTCTCATTTCAGGGTTTTTCCAGTACCAGTTTTTGGTTCCAGGGGTGTATTATTACAGCAGCGGCTACATCGACGCAGCCCAAACCACATTCCTCCAAGGAGTGGTCACCGTCCAGGCCTTTCCAGACAGCCATCAGCAGGTTCACATCTCCGTCGCTGGACAAGAAGCTAATTATGTGCCAAGTGAGTATCGTTACCAACTTTCTTTCTGAATGCAGCAGCTGTTTTCAGCTGCAAGAAAGGAACTTTTTGATGCCAGAACTCAGTTAAAACAATGTGAAAGAAATAACAGGACAAGGTTAGAGATTTAGGGCACCTTGCAGGAAAACCATGTAAAATCTAAGCAGTAAATGCAAAGAAAACACGTGTTATAACACAAAAAAGTCTCATCCTGACTTCCGACTTAGCTAGACGGACTAGGATGGCAGCTCCTCTGAATTTAAGGCATTCTGGGAGGAAGAGGTGAGTCCAGGTGGACAAAGCCAGGAAGTTATGTCAGATGGTGTCCTTTCTGCAGAAGGGAAAGAAGAGAGGTTGACACTATACAGTGCCACCTATTGTCTCACTGGTGAATTACTGTCACCTAAGCCTTCAAGCTGTTACCGATGTGCACGCATGTGACACAAGAAAAGTTACAGTTTGACCCTCTTACAGGCACACGTGAGAAAAGCGCAGAGCCTGCCAGATTGCTAGCGGGCTGAAGTTGCATCGGGTTGGTAGGAACTGAATACAGAGGCCTGTTGGAGCAGTAGGGATGGAGGTCATGTTACTCTGGAACTTGTCAGAGAGGCCCAGGTCTCTGGTGGACGTTACCTCTATGGAAATGGAGTGGGAGCTTTGATGTGTGGAAAGTGTCAAAGAGGGTGAGAGCAAGAAAATAAGGAGAAGTGAGATGGAGATGATCCAGATGATCCAGGACACTTGCGTATTGGATGATGGTGAAAGAAATTCATTTCTGCCGTAGATTTGGTCAAATTTTTGTATGCCCTTTTGGGATATCAGGTGCAGCACCATCAGAACGTCTTCAGACTCCTTTCATCGCATTTTGTTTACGTTGCAGCTTAGTGCTAAATTTACTGAAGTTCATTTTTTTTCCCAAATCAAACACTCACTACCGCAGAATGGCAAGACAAAAATAGGACTTTAGAAACTGGTACAACTTAAAAACTGACATATCCCATTGACACACGTATTCAGACCCTATACTCGGTGCTTAGTTCAAACCCATCAGGCAGGGAATGCCGGCCTGGAGTCATCAGGGGTCTCACACGACACGCTTCACACACCTGGATTTGGGGAGGTTCTGCCATTTTCTTTCTGCAGATCCTCTCAAGCTCTGTGAGTTGGACGGAGCTCATCAGTGGACAGCTCTTTTCAAGTCTATCCAGAGATGATGGAGGACATTCCCAGAGTTGTCCCCATGCCACTCTTGTGTTGTCTTCCCATTGTTCTTTTAGAAGGTGAAGGTTTGCCCCAGTATGAGGTCCAGCGCACACTTTCATTAATGATGTTTCTGTATTTTTCTCCGCTGAGCTTCCCCTTAAGCCCCATTTTACAGCATGATTCTGCCACCGCCATTAGGGTGGTATTGCACAGGTGATAAGCTGTGCCTGGTTTCCTTCAGAGATCCTTGTTTCTCACAGTCTGAGAGGCCTTTAATTGCCATTTTGCAAACTTCAAGTGTGCTTCCACTTGAAGCTTCCATGCTGGTAGGCACCTGTCTGGTCACTCTTCCATAAAGCCCAAATCAGTGAGGCATTGCAGTGATGGCTGTCCTTCTGGTGGTTTCTCTCATCTCCATACAGGTACTCTGGTAGAGTGACCAGTGGGTTCTTGGCCACCTCTTTTACTGAGGCCCTTCTCCTACGATTGCCCAGTTGGGCCTGGTGGAGAGCTCTAATAAGATTTGTTGTTGTTCCAAATTTCTTCCATTTAAGAATTATGGAGGCCACTGTGCTCTTGAGAACCTTCAGTGCTGCTGCCTTCCCCAGAGCTGCACCTTGACACAATCCCTTCTCTGAGCTCTGCAGGCAATTCCTTTGGCCTCCTGGCTTGATTTTTGCTTAACCGTGGGACCTTCTACAGAGAGTGTGTGCGCCTTTCCTAATCAGTCCAATCACTTGAATTGACCACAAGTGGACTCCAAACAAGGTGAAGCAACATCTCAATGACGATCAATACAATGAGATGCACCTGAGCCAAGTCTCAAGTGTCAGAGGAACGAGTCTGAATACTTGGGTCAATGGGATATTTTAGCTTTTTATTTGTAATACATTTGCATAAGTTCCTAAAATCCTGCTTTTGCTTTGTTATTCTAAGACATTGAGTGTTGTTTGATAAGAAAAATATGAACTGAAATGATTTTTGCACAAAGTTGAAAAATAACAAAAGATTTGAAGACTTTGTGAAGGCACAGTAGACTTATACCTTGTGGGATTACCTTACCCTTTGCGAAGGACAGCCGGGTCCCATGCCCAGCAGGGATGCCCCTGCTGCTTATGTTCCGGGGGAGCCACCATGGGCAGTCCAGTACCTCCCCCGGGACGCTTGGTGGCAGCCTCCATGGCTGACGGTGAATCCCCAACCACCCGCAGGGCTCCATGGGAGATGGAGTCCTCCACAGCCTGGTTGGGGGCTCGGATGGCCGCTAGGGGGAGCTACATGGACTCAGCAGCCTGGCTGGACGAATCTTCAGCCCCACCCGGAGGTGCAATTAGGACCAGGTGGTCAAGCACCTGGAACACTTCCGGGTGGGTTATAAAAAGGGCCAGCCACCACCACTCGAAGAGCCAGAGTTGGGAGGAAGGAGATGAAGCTTGAGGAGGAGCGGTGGTAGAGGAAGAAAAGTGTGTTGTGGTTCAGTGTGTGGTATTTGGGACTGTGGGTCCCGGGGAAGACATGCACCCACGGGTGAAGAAAAATAAAATCTGTGTGCATTTTATACATGCCTCCGTGTCCTTCTGTGTCGGGTCAGGCCTTTGTTACACCTTATTACCTTTTAGAATCCATTCACAAGGTCACAAGCGCATAGTACAAAGAAAGTCTTCTATCTCCCTCAACTGAAAACAGCAGTACAGTACAACAGATAACAATCACATCATTATATTACACACATTTTATATCTAATTAACAGAACGGGCCTCGTCCTCTCATGGCCTGAATTGGAGTGAGAGGATTATGTTACGTTATATTCCTACATCAGCACTGGGGCCACAATGGGTAGGCTGGTACAAAACTGGCCTTTTCAGAACTTCTTCATAATTAGGTGACATTAAAAGTGGTGCCCCCAAGGTGTTGGAGCTGGGGGGTCGCTGCTCTTTTTAAAATACATGAAGAGTCTGATAGGAATATGAAGAACAAGCTGGTGGCAGTTCACGATGATTCCAGACTGGGTGGGATGGCAGATAATCGCTATAAAGCAACCTGGGCAAATTGATGAAGGATGAAATGTAATGGTGGTAAATGTAAAGAACTGCAGGAAGGAAGCAGTGATGTGAGTTTTGAATGTGCATTGGGAGGGCTGAGACTTGAAAGTTCATACAGCTCATGAGAAGGACCTGAGAGAAGTGGACTGGAGTGGCAGAAGGCTGACAGGGTGTTAGGTTACATAGCACCCTGATGTGTAAAGTACAAGTCCAGGGAGGTTACACTTACGTTATATAACACGCTAGTAAGGCTGCACTTGGAGTGCTGTGTGAAGTTATGGTCTCCATATTACAAAAAAAGACAAAGCAGCACTAGAGAAATTCCAGAGAAGAATAAATAGGCAGATTAGAGGAGGGCTGAGCTATGAGGAGAGACTGATGGAGTCGATCCTTTAGGTTTGAGCAAACAGACATTGAAGTTCCTAAGAATTACATTTTACACAAACATAAATTTCTCCTTACACCTTTAAAACTCGACTCAATGTTCTTTTGAAATATCCAGGCAAACAGTCGTGTTGACCTTAATGGCCTGTTCTCTTCAAAATTGTTTTAATATTCTTATATTCTTTCATTCCTTCCTTCATTCATTCATTTTCCCAGCTTATCTGAAGTCGGGTCATTCAGGCAACCGTCTCAGCAGTAAGGCCCATTTGTCCTGTTCCCCAACCCTCACTTGCCATCTCATGCTGTGGGATCCCAAGATGTTCTCAGGCCATCTTGGAGATGTAATCTTCCCAGCAGGCCTCAGGTCTTCCCTAGGGTCTCCTCTTAGCCGGTTGTGTCTGTAAAACCTCCAGAGGGAGGCTTTTGGGAGTCAATCATATCAGATGCCCTAACCACCTCAGTTGGCTCCTCTTGATATGGGGGTCATCAACTCTACTTTGTGCCTCTCTTGTGTCTGTGCTGCCCACCCTATCACCAAGATAAACTCATTTTGGCCACTGGTACCCCCGATCTTGTCCTTTTGGTCAGTACCCTAAGCTCATGGCCGTAGGTGACAGTAGGGATGCGGATGCAGAGGCGTAGCTAGGGTTTTCAGTGCCCGGGGACAACTGAAGATTTCATGCCCCCTCCTGTTTGCTAAAACCTTTCATTCTAAAATTTCGTAACATCAATTTGGTGCCCACTGGATGCTGCGCCACTGTGCGGATGACTAGCAAATCGGGAGCTTCACCTTCTGACTCCACTCCTTCTTGACCAATACAGATTAGTAAAGCAACCAGATAACTGCACCCGTCGCCCTGTTCCGTCTGTTAATCTCACCATCCCATTTACCCTCGCTCATGAACAAGACCCCAAGATACTTCAACTGTCCTCCTACTCTCCACTTTTTTCCTTCCACAGCCTCACATTTGGAGATTCTTACATTTTTTCAATTAAGATGTCCACAGTACTTTTCAATATTCTTGATGAAGATACCATATACAGCTAGACAATATGCTTCGGGTTGTTTTGTTTTATTCATTAATGTTATAACTTAAGGTAACACAATTCTTCTTTTTTTTTATAGCCACCCCTCGCTCTAGACGTGACGTGAATGATTGTACAGAGACGGCTCTGAACTGCAGCTTGACATCTACCCTTAACACAAGCGGAGACAGCTTCTTCTTCCATTTCTCCAGTTGTTACTCTCCCACCATAACAGGCATCAGCCCCTCCAGTGGGACCATCTATGATGTGCTCACCATCATGGGCACAGGATTCAGTGATATTGCCTGTGCTAATCAAGTAAGCATGGAGAGTTTTGGTTGTTTTGAATGTTTTTATGATTTATCCTTATGTGTGGTGATGTCACCACAACACCATTTTGTCTTCTAGATTCCTCCATTTTCTAATCAAATTTGATGTTTGTTGCCATGCTGCTTTCCATTAATGTGACCATTGGCAGTCAGGTGACACACAAGTCGTGTGATATATTATGTCCCACCTGCTTAAGATGGAGGCACACAAGTCTTGGCATCCTTGTGTAGATCTCCTTGTGAAGATATGCTCATAATACAGTACATGTGTCCAACACCATGTATCCATTTTTCCAGCTATTTTTAAACAATGGATATTATGAAAACCACCTGAATCACAATGTACCTGACCCTTACGACTCCTCCTGCAGGTGGTGGGCCACTGGAGGATAAGGTGAGGAACACAGTGGTGGTCTATTTGTGGACCCACTGGAAGACAGAAATTAGTTGAGGAGCTCAAAGTCGAGTAGCTGCTCCTCCACATCAACAGGAGCCACTCGAGATGGATAATTAGGACACCTCCTGGATTTCTCCCCATGGAGCTGCTTCGAGCATTTCCAACTGGGAGAAGACCTTGAGAAAGACCCAGGCCATACTGGAGAAATGATATCTTCCAGCTGTTATGAATTTGAGAGTTACCAAGTACAAAGTCATGGAAAATGCCCACCAGAAGGGAAACTCATTGTCAAACCCCAGCTCATGATAAAAAGGACCACATGGAATATTTTAGAAATAAATACAAAGAGTTATTAATTCAAGCATGCTTTTGAACAAAGGTAGCTCAGTGGAGCACAAATGGCAAAGGAGTTGCCTGAAATGAGTCAAAAATGGAGAATGAAGTCAACATCAAATAAATCACAAAAGAATGATATTTATAATTTTTGGCAAAACAGGGGATAAATCTCTGAGAAGTGATGTGTTTTTCCAAAGGAAGAGGAAATGGAGGCTGAGGTAGTGATGCATAAGTAAGATGCTGTGTCATGTGACAGTGATGATACATTGTACGGCTAAAAATATGAAGACAGCCCACCAAATGATGGAGCTCAGGTGTTACAGGAGCATCAAATCAAACACACAGCCATGCAGTCCCCGTTGACAACCACTGGGTCATACTGACTTTAAATATGGCACTGGCACAGGACTCCACCTTTACTACAAGTCAAATGCCTGTTCTTTGAGATGTGCCCCGGTCAACCGTAAGAACAGTTGTGAGGAAGCTGAAGTGTCGAGGAGCAACAACAGCTCAACCATAAAGTGAGGGACCATGCAAATTCACAGAGCTGGGCCACCGAGTTATAGAGCAAGTTAAAAATGGGCTCTCTCTATGGCATCACTTAAAACTGCCTCTGAAAGCAACCTCAACACAAGAGCTGTGGGCCAGGAGCTTCATGAAACTGGGCTTCAATGGCCAAGCCCAAGATCACCATGCATGCGCAATGCTGAGCATCGGCTGGAGGGGCGTAAAGCACACCATCATTGGACTCTGGAGCAGTGGAGACTGGAGTAATGAATCCCACTTCTCTATCTCGTAGTCTGATGGATGAATCTACGGTTGGTGGATGACTGAAGAATTCAGTAGGCACTATGCAGTCCTGAAAGTTGCAAAGCTTGAATGGATGGGGGATCATGGTAGGGTTTATGCTAGGACCCCTGGTCCCAGTAAAGGGTACTCTTAATACTACAGCATACCAGGACATTTTAGACAATTGTGGGCTTCATATTTGGAGAAGGCCCTTCCCTGTCTGAACTCAAGTGGATATCACAGAGCCCTGACCTCCACCCTGCTGAACATGATTGGGATGAATTGGAATGGCCTTTGTGATCCAGGTCTTCTCGTCCTAAATGCTCTGAATGGACACAGAGGACAAGAGAAGAGTGGAGGCTGTTATGAGGGGAGGTGGTGGTTTAGGGACAGACTCCGAATAAATTCAGATCACTTCGAAATGGGATTTCCACAAACACTTGGTCCTACAGTACAAAGTTTTGTGTCTGGAGTAACAATTCTTAAATTAACATTTTCTTTTTTTTTTAAAGGTAACTGTCGGAGGTCATCCTTGTGAAGTCATTAGCAGCACATCCACAGAAATTAATTGCACGGTGAATCCAGAAAACGTCTTGCCCGTGGGTATTGCTGAACGAGTGGCCGTGAGGGTGAATAATCTGGGCAATGCCATCAGCACAATCATCAATGAACTTGATCGCCGATTTGTTCTGTTGCCGGTTATCAGTTTTATCAGTCCCAGTGCTGGATCAACCACAGGACACACACGGGTGACCATTCAGGGCTCTGGGTTTACGGGACACAACAGCTCCTTAGGAGTGACAGCAGTCAACTTGGCCTGCGCCACTGTGTCTGTGAACTACACAACCATCATCTGTGATACAGCGCCCTCTAGTGCAAGAGCTGGGACAGTTCAGGTTTCAGTAAATGGAATCTCTGCGGCCTGCCATTCCGACTGCTCTTTTCAATACACGGCATCCTCAACTCCTGCAGTCGAGAGTCTGACCCCCAGCACAATAGACAGCAACTCAACACTCCTTTCTCTTAATGGGACAGGCTTTGGAAACAACACTGAAGATGTCATCGTCTTCATCGGCAACTTTACCTACCAGCCAAGTGAGGTCACTGACACCGAGATCACCTGCCCCATTGGGCCGCTGCCGGCTGGAAGTTACAATGTGAACGTTGTGGTGATGAGCAAAGGGTTAGCCTCTGGCAGCCTCACCATATCCAGCGTTGCAAGTGCCACGCTTTCACCAAACTCTGGGAGCATCCTCGGCGGGACAACACTCCTCATCGCTGGGAATGGATTTGATCCAGGCTACACGACCGTCTCCGTGGGGAGCGCCCTTTGTCCCATCACGTATATTTCAACAAGTGAAATTGAGTGTGTAACACCTGCGCATAACCAAGGAAACGTGAATGTGATAATCCAAGTTCGGTCCACCGTCTACCCTTCATTAAACTTTCTGTACTCGCAGACAAACACTCCGGTCATCAGTCTGGTCAGTCCAACAACAGGTAGGACCACTGCTTACCTACTAAAAGTGCTAAGGATGTGATCACATCGTTTAATGAAATAACAAAAGACAGACAGACAGACAGACAGACAGACAGGCAGGCAGAGGTGAAAGGCCCCGTATAATAAGTGTCTGCACTTCTGTTTAGATGGGCTTTCTCCATAAATTAGTGGACACGCGGTGCGTCTCTGGTCACAGTGATCCAATTTCGACTGGATCAGTCAGTTTCACTTGTAGTTTTCTAGGTGTAAACATGGTCGCTCTGTTCACTGTTTGCATCAAAGAAGAGCAGCAAGCAGTGATTCACTTTATACCAGTGGCTGAAATCCATTGAAAGCTTTCTGCACAATATGGAGATGGTGATTTTCCATGGCAGAACATTTAAGAATGAATTGAGAAGTGTTAAGCATGAAGGAGGAGAGGAATGCCAGTCCACATCCACCTTCAACGGCAACACTGGGCAAGTCGCTCCCATGATTCCCTCAAACCGATGAAGATCTCAGCCCCAGTGCACCTTCAGCCCATACAAAGCAGATCACAGCTCGCTGCTCTTCTTTACTGCAAATGGAGAGTGAAACAGCCAAGTTAGAGGAATACTCCGCTGAAAAACGATATTCTGTTGAAAATGCTTTATAGTGATTGCTGAGAAAAAATGTTAATCTCATGCTTTCATTCACAGTGAGACTAAGTAGTTTGTCATATAATGGAATCTGACATTCACCACTGCTGGAAAACAGCAAACAATGTGAAAATGTCCATGGAAAAACGGAAAAAAAAATGTCACTCATAATCCTTATGTCTGTTATCAAGTCGAATGCTCAACACATGCAAAAAGTATGTGTTTTTTGATAAAATATTATTAACAATTAAATTGTCTTGTTAACAGCACAACACATTTCCACAATTCTAGGCTTCTGATTTGAAGACAGGGCTTTTGACCAATCAGTGAGGAGGAGTCTTCAATTCAGATGCTCCTTCACTTGTGTGTGAGCATTCCTTGCTCGTTCATGAGGAAATTTTCCAGAAGTGGTTATATTAACAATATTTTAATAAAAATGCATGTTTTAGGATGTCATGAGCAAACGAATGGATGACCTTGACATGAGATGTTTTCATAGACATTTGATACGGTTTTCTGTTGTCCTGTCTGTGGTGGCCACCTACTGTTACTGTTGAGTCATAAACTTTCTTACCTACTTTGAGCAAGAAAACATCAGCTTAAAAATGTTTCTTGTCGGTCACTATAATTACATGGTGTTATCATGAGCACACTTTAATCATTTATTTTACTTTTCTCTTTGCATTTTTTTTGAGATCCATGCATCTTAAGAGGGGTTTTCGATACCCAGGGAGTGTAATTTTTCACATTCGCTTTTTGTTATGTACCTTCCTTTGAAAGTTAAATATTGTAATCGCCTTCTCACTGCACCATTTCTGAATCACGCAGGGACGCTGCCTTTTTGTGACAGGAGCATCAGCCGTTTCCTAGGCAACTTTCCCAGAGTTCTGCGGGAGTATGATGTATGTCATTGTCAGTGCGGCCTAAAAGATCTGGTGCTCGTGATACGAATTTATCCGGGTTTGGATAAAAATGTTTTTACTTATAGCTTTCTGTTCTTGGTCTCCTAACTTTCTTTTTGTGCAACCTGTTTCGGATTTTAATCTTCGTTTTCTGGCTTGGCGAATGATCGGTTTGTCTTTATAATGACCCCTGCTTGTATTCCATCTCCCTATAATTAAACTCTATTCGCTGTCTCTTGTTGAAGGTAAGTCACAGGTAGCAGCTGCAAAGATGCTCAGGTTCTCACTGTTTTTAATCGGTGATTTTTTATTTATTTATTTTATTTTGAAGACCTCAAGAATGCCCCCACCCTCGACTCGGTTCGCAGACACACACATACAGACAGGTTATAGAGGCTCAGATAAATCGATGATAAACTATATGTTAAACCAATAAAGAAGCCAATTATTAAACAGACAATGTATATGCAAAAGCTGTCCCCAATTTCTCAATGGCAATAATTATTTCACGGACACTAAACAAATTACACTTGATGAAGCACTGAGCACAAAACAATAACCACTGACAACGCTGTCCGCAAACAGTCTGCTCCCACCGAGTTGACGTTGGTGAAATGAATTGAGCTGCCCAGTGAACAGTTTCCTGAATGTTATGAAAGTTTTGTCCTACCATGTTCCGGTTATTGCATGAAGATCTGTAGAAAGCGGGACAAAGATGTTTACCAAACTCCAATGAAATTACAGGAACAAGCAGGCAGAGGACAAGCACATTAACCCAGAAAGAAACTGCAATCCATTGGGTGATTTGTGATACAGAAGTGGGGTGAGACGCGTAGAAACAAATAGATGTACAGTAGGTGACTGGGATCCCTTTCTGTGTCTTTCGGTTCATTTTTAAAGGCTGCACCTAATCATCCTTCTTCCCAGGAAGCCCTGCACCACTCTGAAGCTGCTCAGTGGCGTTAAACTACTGAGGCTGCTGGGATTTGTAGGCCATTTAAGCAGCGCTGTTACAAACATCTAAACAAATTATTGTTTTCTGGGTGGAGTAACTCCTAGAAAGTAACAAGAGAACCTGAGTTATCAAGGTCGGAACCTGACTTCTGACACCCCATGTTTCAGCGTGTGCGCAGGGAAAGCTGGATAGCCTATCCAAACACACTGATCACAAACGTAAGGAGAGTTATTTACTTACCCTTGTCAAAGTGAACGGAATTACTGTGTACTGTCAGAAAGTCATGCAAAAGTTACAATGTGATAGACAGAGTAATAGATGTGAAAGTACGCGTCATTATGCTGAAAATACTTGGAGCACACACACAAGCATTAATGTCCATCTTGACGTAGCATAGGTTGAAATCAAGCCACTCTCGTTGGATGAATGCTGTCTTCGCTCAATACTTCTTCATTCACTCTTTCGTAGGAGCTTTTGGAACTGTCATCTCCATTAATGGATCCAGGTTTGGCGCTGCAGTTCAAGACATCTTTGTGAACATCGGAGACGTCCCTTGCATTGTCGAGACTGTCTCTGATTCCCAGGTTCTGTGCTCAGTTGGAAGCCACTCAGGCGGGTCCTTCCCAATTGTTCTTCGACATGCCGTTCTGGGATACGCCTCATCCAGTGTCTCCTTTGAATATGAATTGCTGATTACGTCAGTCACACCAAATGAAGGTACAAACAGAATCATCTTAGGGTAAACTCTGCCTTCTAAAAATGTTTTTCATTCATTTGTCTGATGTGTTTCTTTGGACTTCAGGGAGCTTTGGCGGTGGTTCCATTCTCGAGCTGGAAGGAGCTGGATTTGATGGGCTGTTCTCACGCGTATCTGTGTGCGGCGGCTCGTGCATAGTGGACACGCAGAGATCTAACACAAGCACCTTGTATTGTGAGGTGCCACCTTCTAATGGTAAATCTGTTTAAACCCTGCTTAACCCTGCTTTGGACATTTAAGAAGTGAGCTGTGGCTGTGAGCTTTTTACGTTGCTCTTGAGCTGGATAAATGTAATGGTCAGGCATACACAGAGTGTCACTAACTTGATTATGGCCATCCACTGGTGGCCCATCATGGGGCATAGCCACATTGTCACCCAGTCATTTTTAGCTTAATTAGTGTAATTAGCTTTGCATTGCCTGGCCTCCTTTTATCTTGAGTTCTTCCCATACCTGATGAAACAATTAGCATCAATTAAATTTACTGCTTCTGGTAACTAAATGCGATTGGAAATTGTAAAACCCTGTCCATAGTAACCAACCAGGACAACACAGAATCAAAGGAAACTAAAAGAAAAAGCTCAAATACCCGTTAACACATTGACTGCTGAATACGATGTAACCATAGTAGACAATCTATACATGGACACCACCTCCGACTTATCTCATAGAGCATTTTTGGGCCTACAGATCCAAGTCTACACTGTGACCACAAGGGGGTGCAACTGAGCCCCAAACACCAGACACAATTACATCCCACACAGCCAGGAGTGCAAATAAAGGTTATTTATTTATGCAGTACCTTAACTGAACAGACAAATCACAGTCCAAAGTTTAAACACCACCATTATGTAAAGTTTCCTTCTTTCTTCTCCTTTCCTTCTCGTGACTCTGACTCCTCTAAGTGAGATGAGATGGCTCCTTTTATGTTGGACCCAGGAGTATTTCTGATGTCACGACATAGCATGACAGAAGCACTCCCTGGTCGTGCGGAAGCTCCCCAAAGTAGGACAACCTTCTCCCAGCAGTGCCCTCAACATGGTTGCCCTTCTGAACTACAGGTCCCATGAAACCCTGTGAGAGTCCAAACCAGGGCTGTGCCAGAGTACCACTGCTACCTTTTATCCTGGGGGATAAACTGTCTCTGATAGCCAGTCTTCCCCCTGTCCATCCATCATATGATTGTCCTGACTGGGATAGGAAGCAGCTCGGGTTATCCCAGCTGGGTTGCTTCTCCACTTACACACTCCATCCACTCTGGTCTCCTGGCTGGGTAAGATTTCACTCTCTGTCTCAGTCAGGACGCCAATCCATTCATTCAAGGATTTACAGTGGGTACATCAAAGAGTACAGGCCGTTTACTGATGCAGCACAACATGTTGGCGATGGCTTACGGGCAACATGAACACACACAGCACGGCTCTCTGCAGTTAGGCTAGTTGAAGTCAAGGTTACTAAACGTGGACGCTGTAGTGTGGGATTGCACTATTGTTGGACAACGTGCTGTAGTGAGATTTCTTTGGGCAGAGGGAGTGTAACCTGATGAAATTCATCAGAGGATGTTGGCTTCTAGCTGTTTGGGTAGTCAAACCTTTACGATGCCTCAAGTCATGATGCACTATGGCACGCGCTGATCCATAGCTGATATCCAAACATGCAGTTAAGCGGACCACACAATCCATCAGTCATCTCTGATGAAGTCATTTGCCATGCTGATGTGGGCTTGTGTGTGCCGTGGCGATGGTTGACCAGATCGAGCTCCATCGGTTACACTTGTTCTTCCCGCTTTAAACCTTTTCGACTTATTCATGAACTTTTGGTTGAGTCCTGCTGGTTTCTCTTCTCTACTGAGCCAACAGCCTTTGGTGGATTTTAACATTTTTCAGTCTCTCTGCCCAAAGAAATTTCACAATGGCGCAATCCCACAGCAGAGTGTCCATGTTTGTTTGTCCTGACGGCAGAGCGCTGCACTGTGTGTGTTTGGACTACCCATAAGCTCATATTGCCTTACTTTTTGATTTATCCTGATAGGATCAAACTCGTAGGCAACGGATGAAAGGAGAGGACACTGGGCGTCTGAAAGAAGAACGAAAAATCAGAATGACCTCACAGAACAGAATATTTATTTGTGAGAATATTAAGAGAAATACTTGAGCAGGCCTTTAGTGACCTCTTGGGCACGGCCAGCAGAAGTGTGTCTGTCTGTAGTTTGAGAGGTTTACTTACCGTGGCAGTGACATTCATGTGACTCTGGTGACTCTTCCTGTAAAGTCAGTAGACAGATTGGGGGGACATAAGCTCGTGAGAAAGGGGGTGTGTGGCGCTCCTGATATCTCTGCAAAAGGACAAAGGTCCAAGTCTTTAGAGTCCTGGTGCTTCCTGTCTTGCTATGTGGTTGTGAGACATGGACGCTCTCCAGTGACCTGAGAACAAGACTGGACTCCTTTGGTGCTGTGTCTCTTCGGAGAATCCTTGGGTACCGTTGGTTTGACTTTGGCTCGAATGAGTGGTTGCTGACGGAGTCCCAAATGAGGCACATTACCTTCATTGTGAGCGATGTAGCCATGTGGCGCGATTCTCAGAGGGTGATCCGGCTTACAGGACCCTCATTGTTGGGGACCTGAGTGGCTGGACCAGGCCAAGGGGACGCCCACGTAACACCTGGCTGTGACAGATAGATGATCATTTCTGGAGGGTGGGACTGGACCTGCGTGTCTGCCTGCAGGGGTTGCCAACCGGGACCCTGAGCTGCTTTGTCATGTGGCGGGTGCAGCAATGAGCCGTACCAGTGCATGCTCCCCAACCTGGCCTGACAATTAGTCTTTGTAATAAGTATTGTAGAACCGCAGCCATCTGAATATCTCTCAGTGACGAGCCTCTCATCACTAACAAGTTCAAAATGCAAAATAAGCTTTTACTCAATAACAGAACTGCCCTCCAGAATTTCTACCTGATTTGCCCCTCTGGACATCGTGATTCAAGTGCACATTGCAGACTTTCATTTAAGGAGATTTTTCAGACATTTCAGACACACAACACTTTTTCGACATGGTCCCCCCATTTCAGAGTACCAGAATGTTTGGGACAATCGGCGTGCCAGGTGCTTGTGATTCCTCAGGTGGGTTTCATTGTTTTATAAGATACCTTGACTTGTCACTCTTCCTCCCTTTGTCACAATCTGTTAGGCAGTCCTCATGCTTGTGCGTTTGACTCCGGGTGCAGGACCCCTGTAATCATTACAGTACATATGTGCACATTAATACGACTCTGTGACCTTTTTTGTCCTCTTTCACAGGTACAGGGACGCAGCTGGTCTGTGACGTGAGCGTTGTCAATGGAAACGCATCAGTGACCTCACAACAAGCCTTCACCTATAAATCTTCACTGACCCCCGTAATTACAAGTGTGTCCCCCAGAAGAGGTGGCACTGGTGGTGGCACAAGCCTTACTATCACGGGATCAGGCTTCAGGTAATGACACCTGTATGCTCTTAGCAGTCAAAAGAATCAATCAGAAAACAGGCAGATGAATGCGATAGATGATGATGCTTCTTCAAAAATTAATTACATTGTAGCAAGGGTCTTGGAAATGAGGGCTAAATGGGAGAGCATGACCCCCAATATGAGTACCCAATTCTGCCCGGGATGGAATACAGTGCGGGTGCCATCACTAAAAAAATCCTCCTAGGGGAACAACTAACATTCCATCACATACCTGTGCCCAGTCCCAAAAACGCCCCCTAGGGGCAGTAATACAGCGCAGGAGCAGTCAGGGCTTTGGAACGAAACCCAATCTGTACAGAAGGCTAATCTGTATGTGGGGGTACCAAAGAATGAATGTCATAACACATAGAACAAAGTGTGCTTACTTTGTATTATGACCCACAAGATTGGCAGCAGAATACTGATCGTGACATGTCGCCCTGGGTCTGACTCGGGCTTCACCGTAATCACACAGAAATCTGAGCCGCAGAGCCGCAATGAGGTGAAGTTCATTCTGTCCTTTGCTGCTGTCTTGTGTTTGCTGTGATTAGGAATCTTAAGGAAGAAGCTCAGGGCTTTTCAGTTTCCTCACAGTCATGGTCTAAATGAATTTGCCATATGAAATTGCATTCTAAAGTAAAGAATATTTTATAAACTAACAAAAAAATAAAAGTAGCCTGCTCTTGCATTTTATAATGGAGACTTATGGGTAGCAGGGTCCTAGTGTGAAGAAAAGCATTTAAACATAGTCAGTATGTCAGGTCAGAAATGTTATCGAATATTGATCTGCATCTTGGAATTACACACATATTGCAAAACAGCGAGTCCATATTGTGTTAAGAAGAAAGAAAAGCAAAAAAGCAAACCCTTATTGGGAGACTCAGCCATTTTTAAAGGAGACCATCTCTGTATTTCACTTAGCCGCTCACTTCCCTCAATGGCACCTTTCAGCTCCAAGGGCATGGATTCACCTTGGAAAGTCATCGCCAAGCGCCGTTCTTGCCATTGAATACAATACAATACAATACCATTTATTTTTTGTATTGCCCAAAATCACACAAGAAGTGCCGCAGTGGGCTTTAACAGGCCCTGCCTTTTGACAGCCCCCCAGCCTCGACTCTCTAAGAAGACAAGAAAAACTCCCAAAAAAACCCTTGTAGGGAAAAAAAATGGAAGAAATCTCTGGAAAGGCAGTTCAAAGAGAGACCCCTTACCAGGTAGGCTGGGCGTGCAGTGGGTGTCAAAAAGAAAAAGGGGGTCAATACAATACAATACAATACCATACACAGAACAGGACAAATCCTCAGTACAGTATAGAAATAAAAATATTACAAGTACGGAGCAGAATTCAACAGTAGATGATATCCCATAATACAATTTGGATTTGTTTAGAGTCCTGGAGACCTCGGCCATCAAGCTGCCTCCCCCATTTGGCCATTTCACAGCTGAGACAATGCTGGGCCAGCCAATCCGATGACAGGACCCCTCTTTCCCATGATTCCTGCGATCCTCCATAAGCAGGCACAACAACTTGGCAGGTGGGCCGTGGCACCAAGTGCCACATTTGAGTACCAAGAAGAGAAACAGAATAGGTGAGGGTTAGTAACAAACTCTAACTATCATATTCCTTATGTTTTAGTGCTGATGACTGACAACAGAGATGCAGTCTGTACAGTAAATCAGCAGCTCTAGTCAGGGTGTCCTAAACTGAAGTCGTGAGTCTTCATCTGGGATTTAAAAGCTGAATGTTGATGGTCAGATGTGAATGGACAACTAAACAATCATAACTGAAAAATTTTATGATCCCTTATACTCTTTCGTTATACGTAAGACAGTCAGTCAGTCATTCTCAACCCGCTATATCCTAACTACAGGGTCACGGGGGTCTGCTGGAGCCACTCCCAGCCAGCACAGGGCACAAGGCCGGAACAAATCCCGGGCAGGGCACAGCCCACCACAGGGCACACACACACTAGGAACAATTTTAGGATTGCCTAACCTGCATGTCTTTGGACTGTGGGAGGAAACCCATGAAGATACGAGGAGAACATGCAAACTCCACGCAGGGAGGACCCAGGAAGCGAACCCAGGTCTCCTTACTGCACCACCGTGCCGCCCCTATTATACATAAGTTTAATTCATTATTTCATTAAGTTATTGACTGCTGCTACTGGATTGATAAAGTACATGTCAGCTTCAGTTAGCAAGAATAATTATTGGGGCCGTGTGTAGTATACAATCAATTAATAAGAACTGTGACGGATGGCCAGGGTCATTACCAGGGTCATGCCAGCTGGGTGGAAGGGCCGAGGGAGAGAACATGTTTGGGACATTATCTTCCCTGGCATGCTAGAGGGCAGCCCCCTGGGTTGCTACAGCACCAGGGGGTCCTGCAGGGCATGCTGGGAGTTGTATTTTGAAGCAGCCCTGTTGGGATCCATGGGCGCTGCCAAGGGGGTGCTGCAGGTACAACTGAGCCCTTTGTGGCAACACTTCCGCCACACCCAGAAGTGCTGCTGAAAGAAGTTCAAGAAACACCTGGAGCACTTCTGGTGCGCTATAAAAGGAGCCGCTTCACCCCTAGTCGTAGACCCAGAGTCAGGAGGAAGAGTGGAAACAAAGATAGAGAGGAAGAAGGAAGGAGAGAGCCTGTTGCACATTTGGTGCTTCGTACTGTGCTGTGTAGTGGGGAGCAACAGAAACTTAAATAAAGGCACTTGTCGTCTCTGCCTGTCCGTGTCGGGGTTAGGGGAGCAGGTGGTCCACAGAACTAAACGTGGCGTTATAGCCATCCATCTTCTAAACCCGCTTATCCAGGGCAAAGTCGTGGGGCAGCTGGAGTCTACCCAGCAAGCCTCAGTGCAAGGCAGGAACCATCGCTGTGTGGTTTTCAATCTCAATCCAGACTCTCTTCATGGCTTCAGGGCTGCCCTCCTCCATTTGTACTTCTGACTCCCTTACTGTGTTTAAAAAGCGATTGAAGACCCTCTTGTTCTGTGAATTTCTGTCTAACTGATAGCTGTTAGGTTTTGTGGCCTAGGAATTGTAAATCGCTTGAAATTTGTTCTGAGCCCCTCACTTGTGGTCATTAATTTGCTCCCTTGTCCTGTCACACTCGTTGCCAAACAATACCCGGGCTGATGTTTACTTTAACAATTTTGACATCTTTTGTAAGTCGCTTTGGATAAAAGAGCATGATATGCAAATAAATGGAAATGTAAATGGATGACGTGCCAGTCCAATTGAGGACCCACACACACACACACACACTAGGGTGACTTTAGCTACATTAGCCCACCTAACTTACATGTGTTCATGCAGGGGCACACCCAGGACATGGACCCCTGTCCACCACATTGTGAAAGAGTAATCACAATCCAAAGACCAGCAAAACTTCCACCAAACCAGGAACTTTGAAATTAAGGCAACACGAACGACTCACGACTCTCTTCCACCAAAGCGCATTCAAACGAACCTCCAGGAACTCGCTTTCCCAGCCTGCCCTTATAGGACGGTGAGGTAATGGTGGCCCCGCCTCTTGAGAAGCCCACCCACAAAACACAAGGAACATCAGAGGACACAATTAGCCGCAAACAAACCAAACGACAAACAAATACAATGAAATCGACTGAGAACTCGTGATAAGATGCCATTTTAGCATCATTTTAAAATACTGAGGCTCATGCTCATTCCAATCCTTTAACTTGAAAGAGAAACTTAAAAATGTAAAAAGTGAAGCTGATTCAATGATTGTTTTCTCTTCAGTTCCACCAGCAGTGACGTCCAGGTGACAATAGCTGGGACACCTTGTGATGTGCAACTCGCCAGCACCACTCAGATTATTTGTGTCACCAACAACAACTCGCAGTCCCAGCAGACTTACGTGAAAGTGAACATTGGAGGAAATGGAATTGCCAAGCTGGTGAGTGTAACAGGAAGATCACACAACCTAACCGAAGATCCTTAAACCCGCTTAACTTTCCTCCACTTTTGTGAATTAGAAACAAGGCGGGCAGACTAACGAGGCAGAGGGTAGAAGTCAGTGCCAGACTCCAAAAGAGTGACAGATGGATGGATAGACATGTGAGGCAGTATATGTTAGAAAGAGGGATATGAAAGGCGCCACTTGATAGATAGATAGATAGATAGATAGATAGATAGATAGATAGATAGATAGATAGATAGATAGATAGATAGATAGATAGATAGATAGATAGATAGAGTGAAAGGCACTATATAATAGATAGATAGATACACACCAGGGAGTGCTGCCTTCCAGGGCTCCACAAGTATCTGGGCACCCCCTGGCAATGACCACGGGCCCCAACCGGGTTGAGCTTCCAAGCTCTACTCCTGTGGCACCCACGCAGACCAGGGTGGCAGCCCTCTCGTGGCCCGGAGAAGGTATTGCTCCTTTCCCGGGCCCTCCAGGCATCCCAGCTGGGCAGGACCCCCAGCCATCTGCCACAATAGATACGTGAAAGGTACTATATAATTAATTAATTAATAGAGAGATATGTGAAAGGCACTATATAATAAATAGATAGACAGATGTGAAAGTCACTATATAACAGATAAGAGGTGATAAGAGAGCAGCTCCTGTGAGGCATCATGAATGCATAAGAAGGAGCCCCAGTGGCGCTTCCGATAAATAATTCATTGGCTAAAAGTCCTCCATGTCAGTGTGTCACAGAGAGGGGGTGGAGCTTTGTTCATAATGGTCCTCAGTTTTGTCTTCATTCTGTACTCCAATACTACCTTCAGGGGGTCCAGAGGGTGTCCCATAACTGAGCTTGCCCTCAAAAGGCCATGCCACTTTGGATGATTATACAACGTGACATTCTGTTAGCCTTCATAATGTCTTTTGAACACTGTCTGTCAGTTGACAAGGATGAGTCCACTACAACTCCTAAGTCCATCTCATAAGGCATACTCTCAATTTTCAGACCATTCATTGTATATTCAAACCTCACATTTTTGTTTTCTGTGTGTCATACTTTACAGTTACTGACACTGAATTTCATCGTCTACAAATTTACACAAGCCTATCTACTGTCCAAGTCCTTCTGTAATGATTTAATGGACTTTCGATTATCTGCCAATCCCCCTATGTTGGTATCATCTGCAAACTTCACCAGCTTGTTCCTTATATTCCTATCTAAATCATTTCTAAATATTAAAAATAGCAGCAGCCCTAGCACTGCCCCCTGCTGGTCAGCACTCTTAACATCGGCCAGTTCTGATGAGGTTCCTCACACCATCACCCTCTGCTTTCTGTGTCTGAGCCAATTCTGCACCAATCTAAAAACATCACCCTGAACTCCCACTTCTTTTAGTTTGATGCCCACCCTCTCATGTGGCACCTTATCAAATGCTTTCTGAAAGTGCAGATCGATAATCTCATCTCCTCCTCTCTCCTCGTATCCTTTTGTTGCCTCCTCATAGAATTCCAGCCTGTTAGTAAAACACGACCTCCCTCGTCTAACCCCATGCTGACCATTCAGTTAAACTCCTGTCCTTGCCATGTGCTGCTCAGTCTTTTCTTTAATTCCTTCCATTAACTTTCCTGTGATGCATGTTAAGCTTACTGGCCTATAGTTACTTTATATATAATGGGATATACTTGTCATTTTCCAGTTCTTCCTAATTTCCCCAGTGACTTCCTAAAAATATATGTCAAATATTTGTCCTATCTCTGTATAAATCTGATCTGGTCCTGGCGATTTGTTTGATTTCAGCCTATTTATTCTGCGCAGCTCTTCTCCCTCTACAGTTTCCAGGTCCATCAGTACCGTCCAGGTTATCCACTTCCTCACATGTGAAGACCTCAGAAAAATGAGAGTGTAGAGCGTCTGTTATTTTACTGTCTGTATTTTTCAATTCCTTTTTACTGTTCCCGGTGTACTTCACGCCCTCCCATCCTGTTCTTTTACTACTAAAGTACTGAAAGAATCTCTTTGGGTCATCTGTCACCTTACCTACCTGATTCTTTCTGTAAGTTTTAAATATTTTAAATAAGAGTTTTGCATATATTTTTTTTCTGTGTAGGATAACGCCAGTTTCTTTTATATTGATGTCTGGTCATCCAACTTTACGTGGGGTGGGGACTCGCCGCCCGACGCGGGATCTCTGGCTGTCATTTCCCCAGGACAGACAGTCCTACTGGACGTAAGCACCCCAGTACTGAAGATGCTTCTGATTCAAGGTAAGTTGCTCAATAGGATGAGAGAAAAGTCCTGTTGAGCAGATGTTGGAATGAGCTGTAGAGATCTGAAACCATCTTCCTGTAAGGCCAAAGCGGAGGAGTCTCCATGACCATTCACAGAGCTCTTGTACTAACGTATGAGATTGCATTCTATTATTGCTGTCATCGTGTTGTTATCATGAGCAAAAATGTGGTGCGTGACTCTTAGACGATGCACCTAAATGAAAAATGAAAAGGTAGTTAGCCCCCTGTGTGTCCTACCGTGCAGACATCGTGCTACTTGTTCTTCTCCAGGTTGGTCCACACCTCCAGTATGAGGTGGATCATTTAATGTGCAGAACCCATCAAGATTCCAGGAATGATTCCTACTTGATGACAATGTTCTAATGTTCCAACATGTGCATTGATTATTTTCCACTACATGCATTTTTATTTTTGTTGTTTAGGTGGAACTTTAATCTTCGACGAAGCCAACATTGAGTTAAAGGCAGAAAACATCTTAATTGCCAATGGAGGGACTCTGCAGGTGTGTTTAGTTTGCACATATTTGAAAACACAAGTTCTTTCTTATCCTTGAAGCGGGTCACTCGATGTACAGCCTGCACTTGTAACCTTAAGACGGAGTTAATTATGCTAAATTCTGAAAGGCCGCTGGTGTTTTACTCTGACGAAAATGTGCAGCCGAAAAATGGTAACAAGTTCACCAAAAATGTTTCTTGGATGAAGTATGCCTTTAATCGTGTCTGAGGCGGTGACCTCAAAATTTAATAATATTATTATTACTAGTCGTATTGTGATATCGTCTCCTGTTGAATTCTGCTCTGTACCTTTAGGATTTCCATTGCACTATTATATTACTATAGATTAGCTGTGTAAGCCCGGGCTCCTACAAACTATTGTGCTCGTCCCCCTTGTCTATCAGCGGCTAAGCGAGTTTCTCTCTCCTCGGAGGTTTCGTTTTGCCGATGTGCAGGCCTCGCTTGTGTATTAGCGGCTTAGCGAGTCCGTCTTTCCTCGGCGGTGTCACTTTGGTGACGGAGTTGCTTTCTCTTAGCTTCATTTTGTAGCCTCGCACTTCTTTCTTCTTCCGATGCATTAACTTGGGGCCACCTTTTGGGCTTCTTGCTGTAGCCTCGCATTTCCAGGCCGGACAGACAGACAGACAGACAGACAGACAGACAGACAGACAGACACGCATAGACGTTTATATCGTATTGAGAATTTCTTGTGTTCAGTTCTGTGGATTGTGTTGTATTGACCCCCTTCTTTTTGACACCCACTGGACGCCCAACGTACCTGGAAAGGGGTCTTTCTCCGAACGGCCTTTTTCCAAGGCTTCTTCCATTTTTTCCTGACAAGGGTTTTTCCTTGTCTTCTTAGAAAGTCAAGGCGGGGGGGCTGTCAAAAGGCAGGGGCAGTTATAGGCCATTGTGGCACGCCTTGGGTCATTTTGGGTTAGACAAAATAAGAAATTGTATTGTATTGTATTTTTGATTCACAACAATTTATATTTTACATTTTTAAACAGATTGGGACAGAAGCTGCCCCCTTCCAGCACAAGGCTATAATTACTCTTTATGGCCAGCTTCGTTCGCCTGAACTTCCAGTGTACGGCGCCAAGACCCTTGCAGTTCGAGAAGGAGTCCTTGACCTTCACGGTAAAATCCTTCAGATTCTTAACCCTGGTGGCTCTTCCTCTGATAATTCTACTGTTACCTTTGTAATGAAACGATCCTCAAAGCAGCCCCCTGATTTAACCATCACCAGTTTTCACAGACAATCTGTTCCTCTCCTTCCTTCTCCTCTTCTCTTTCGTCACAAGCTCTTCACGTGTCCCTTTCTGTCCCCCTCAGGCATACCCATCCCCGTCACATGGACCCGACTGGCACAGACAGCAAACGCAGGCTCCTCTACTTTACAGCTGCAGCAGCCTGTGACCTGGAACGTGGGCGACGAAATTGTTATCGCATCTACTGGAAACAGGTACGATGGGCTCGCCGATGCCTTGTGCAGAAAAAAACATTTTTGTATTCATTTTGCATTTTCAGATTAGTTTTACTCCCACAATTTCTTTTTAAGGTTGCCTCGGTGAAGTCCTTGTATCACCGTTTTCATTTTTGGTTTCTCCCTTGGCGTTGCCATTGTCTACTTTTTTTTGGTTTGTCCCAAGTGTTTGCTTTGTGGTTGTTGTCATTCAGCACCACGTGGCCATCAGCAATGCGCTCTTTGGATGGCAGCAGACTATCTCTAGCGTCCACGTGTGTAAAAAATTAAAATAAGTATTGATTTGTATGGAGGGGCTTTTGGATTTGAGATACCGTTACGAACCTTTCATAAGTTTTGAACTTTGATTTCATTTTGGGATTAAAACGATGATTGCTCCATTTAAACCTTTCTCTTGTTTTCAGATGAGGTCTCGGTTTTCATTGCCTAGTCCTGCTTCTCTACCTTTTTGGTGTGTCATTTTCAAAAAAGGTATAACACGTGTCCACAATAAGAACCTTTAAAACAAAGGGGAAAAAATGAGAACAAATAAAACAAAAAAACTAAAGGCGTAAAAGTCAGGGGTGAGCGCCCTGTCAAACCCTCACCAGCTGCTTTACCAGGACCTTCGGACTTCCAGAACTTTGAGTGTCTTGTCTGTGGCTCATTGTGTGTGTGCTGGTCGCTGTCCATGCCCAGTTTGCACCTTTTCCAAGTGTTTCTTCAGACCCTTTGGTTAAGCCTAACCCTAACCCTAACCCTAACCCTAACCCTACATCATCACCAGCGCTTGGTGTTTTGATGGCTTGTGGCAGACTGGCATCATGTCCTGGATTGTCTGTCTGCTGCTCTGCTCCCAGTGCTGCTGAGATTGGCTATATCTTCCAGTTACCCTGAATGAAATCAACTGGCTAAAGGACTATGGATTCTGTCCTGACATGGAAAAGGGGTGGGAAACCTGAAAAATGAGCCACCAACACGGGCCATGTCCACCATTAACCCATCCAGTGGCACCGGGAAGGAGGGGGCTTCAGAGGTCTAAGTTCCTGATATTTTATTACAAACCTCTGCTCTTTTTGATTTAGTGGGGAGTCCCTCGAGGGGACAACAGTATATGTATGTCAGCAAACTTGAAACCCCAAGTGGATAAACACCACCTTGGTAACTGACTGATATTATTGTACATTGAAACCCCAATGGAGACCCCCTCCCACTTCAATTCTACTTGGACATCCATAAAGATCGCTAAATGTCCTGATACCTCTAAATCTTGTTAGTAACATCCCAGGACCCATCCCAAATTGCCTCCGCTACTATCTGCAGGCTTCAGTGTAATTAGGCCCACAATAGGGAGACTGGCTATACTCCAAATGTCCCAAATGTGTGCCTCTCAATGGAAAGGAAAACCTCATAAAAGAAATAAATAAAATAAAGTACAAAATGTACGGCTCGAGAGAGAGTTCCGCAATGCCATCCAAGAGAAGAAATCCAATAAGCCGAGGAAAGTGCTAGAAAAACCAGTGGATCTGAAAGAAGAGCAAAACTCCAAGAAACGTCAGTGAACCGCTACTAAACAGGGGCAATGTCACAGCAAAGGTGACATCAGGGTGGCCCCACATATAAAAAAAAGAGACTAAAGAGAGCAATGCATTGATTGCATGTAGATAGTAATATAAAATAAACATACATAATTTCAACATAAAATGTATAAATACAGTACATGGCAAACACCTTAAAATAAAACAAAGACCCACAGAAGACCCCTGCTCAGTCCCTATCAAAGCCCAAGACCCGCTCCTCTCTGGCCACACTGAACCATTGACATGTCACCACCAATTGCTGGCACTAGGGGTTCAGTGGTCTCGCTCAACAAAGCTGATTTTACTTGGGTGGCTCTGCATTTAAGTGCCTCTTCAGGACAGTACGCTACTTTTCTTTTTCAGACTCAGCCAGGGTGAAAATGAGCTGATGGTCATTCAGTCCATATCTCCAGATGGAAAGACTTTGACGCTGACCCAGCCCTTGCAGTACACGCACTTAGGGGTGTCGGTAACGCTGCCAAACGGAAAAGTGTTTGAAGCGAGAGCAGAAGTGGGAGTTCTAACGCGAAACATCGTCGTGCGGGGGTCGAACAACGATGAATGGAATGACCGGATACCAGCCTGCCCCGACGGATTTAATCCTGGTACGTGTTGTTAATTTTCTGCATATCTGAGTTTATCGTTTTATGAGGTGCAGTGGGAATGACAGTCTGGTGAGAGTGGGATTACATCAAGGGTCGGCGCTGAGCCCTTTCCTCTTTGCAGTGGTGATGGACAGGAGTCTCCGTGGACGGTGATGTTCACAGATGACATTGTGTTCTGTAATGACAGTGGCCAGCAGGTTCAGACGAGCCTGGAGAGGTGGAGACACATACACTGGAGAGAAGGGGAATGGAAGTCAATAGCAGTGACACGGGGTGCATGTGTGTGAATGAGAAGGAAGTTGGCGGATGGGTGTGACTGCAAGGAGCTGAGGTGGTGAAGGTCGACATTTGAAATACCAGGGTTCAACAGTCCAAAGTAACAGAGAGGGCGGCAGAGAGGTATGGCAGGGTGGGCTGGGTGAAGAAGAGTGGCAGGAGTGATTTGTGTTAGAAGAGTAACTAAAAAGAGTGAAGCGGAAGGTCTACAGGACAGTAAGGAGACCAGCTATGTTGTATGGCTTGGAGATGGTGGTGCTGGCATAAAGACAGGAGGCAGAGCTGGAGGTGGCGGACTTGAAGATGCTACGATTTTCACTAAGAGTAATGGGAGTAGCCAAGATTAGGAGTGAGTATGGGAGAGGGACAACACGGGAACAACAGTTTGATTGAGATTGAGATGGTTTGGGTCTGTGAAGAGGAAGGCCAAAGAGGAGGTTTATGGATGTGTTGAGAGAGGACATGAAGGCGGTCATTGTGGCAGAAAATGAAGTCAAAGACCAGGATAGACGGAGAGGAATGATCTGCAGTGGTGACCCCTAAATGGGAGCAGCCGAAAGAAGAAGAAGAAGACCATTTTATGATATAGTTCCTGCTGACATTTTGTGGTGTGAGCTGTGTCACGTCAGAGTTCCTAATGCTGGGTTACAGTGCACATCATGTAGAAATTCTAAAAGATGCCAGCGCCAAGGACCAAGTGTCTCATGTTTAAAAACAAGAACACATTTTATGAAGATCATTCGTGTTTTCCCCTGCCAGTGTTTTTTTTTAGAAAAACCTTTTGTTTTCAAAAACAACAGAATGAATTCATTTTTACTCTTGGAATCTTGACATTACTTTTTACAAATGTTACGCCATTATTGATTCGTCTCTCTGAAAAGCCTTTAGCCTGCTGCAGCTTGTGCTCAATTATTGTCCACTTTAAGAATGAAAAGACCAGGATGTGTCGCACAGGTGAGTCTTGAGCTGCCGTTTTTCACGCACTCACCTAAATTGCTTTGTTTCGTTCTGTTTCTACAGGTGAATTTGCAGTTCAGACGTGTTTCCAGGGTCGATTTGGAGAAGAAATTGGCAGCGACCAGTTTGGAGGCTGCATCATGTTCAACGCCCCCCAGCCCAGTATGAACCTGGCCATTGGGAGGATAGAGTATGTGGAAGTAAGTCAAAGGTCACCAAGCTTATTCCAACGCTTAGAAACGTAACACATTGAAAGTTCTGTATTGAATTGTATAATTAATATGCAGCAAATTGTGCAAGCTGTAAAAAGATCTCAGACAAGTACAGAGAGGTTGTGGCTTACAGTGCATCATTTCCAGAGATACGAGTGAACATGTAAAATGCAAACTTTCTCTTTCAAGCTGATTTTTTCGATTGGTTTTCAACATTTTTTTATGAATCAAGTAAGGTGGTTATGACAAAATGAACAGATAGCAGCTGTCAGTGACTCTGTGGCTTACTGCAGCACAGTAGTCACCATTTTGATTCGTTTTACACCTTTATTAAAAAGATGTCACTGAAGGTAACTGGTGGTGCGCCCTGCCACTGATTTTCTTGTCACAGTTAAGCAGTTGGATTGGCAGTTGGCCTTCTTAGCTGTGCTGTAGAGACCATGGCTTGTAATTCACGGTGTCCTAAGTGTGCATCCTACCGTGCCATCTTAGGGAGCGTAACGGTTTGGTTGGGGACGCGACACTCTGAGTGATTCCTTAGCAAAGACAGCGTGCGTCAAACAATCATCAGTCAATGGCAAGCCATCAGTTTCTCGATGGGGGTTCAGTAAAAGCTGAAGGATGTTTAAGCATAAGGTCGACAAACTATAAAAAGCTGTGTTTCAAACAAAAGATGTGAGACAAGCAAAACATTTTTAAATACTCCTCCAATTCAAATTCTGATCAACAGAAATGAAATCTGCATACAGTGGATTCAGCAGACCCCTTCAATTTCTTTATTGTGCTGTAGACTTTTTGCCCAACAATCTTAATTCCATACCCCATAATCTCAAAATGAAACCATCCATCCATCCATCTTCTTCCGCTTATCCCAGATCAGGTCGCAGGGGCAGCAGCTTGAGCATAGATGCCCAGACTTTCTTCTCCCTGGCCACTTCTTCTAGCTCTTCCGGGGGAATCCCGAGGTGTTCCCAGGCCATCCGGCAGACATAGACCCTCCAGCGTGTCCTGGGTCTTCCCTGGGGCCTCCTCCCGGTTGGAGGCATCCTGATCAGATGCTCGAGCCACTTCATCGGACTCCTCTCGATGCGGAGGAGCAGCGGCTCTACTCTGAGCCCATCCCGGATATTTGAGCTCCTCACCCTATCTTTAAGGGAAAGCCCAGAAACCCTGCGGAGGAAACTCATTTCAGCCGCTTGTATTCACGATCTCGTTCTTTCGATCACTACCCATAACTCATGACCATAGGTGAGGGTAGGAACGTAGATCGACTGGTAAATTGAGAACTTTGTCTTACGGTTCAGCTTCTTTTTCACCATGACAGACCAATGCACAGCCCATATCACTGTGGACTCCGCACAACCGCCTGTTGATCTCCTGCTCCATTCTTCCCTTGTCTTGTTCACGAGTGAGGGAAGAATGGAGCGGGAGACCAGAATGAAACCATGTCACCAAAAAGGTTTACAAATGTATTAAAAATCGAAAGCTGAAATCTCCCTTTCCCTCCCAAGTATTCTGACCCTTTTCTGTGACACTCCAGGTTGTGCTTGTGTGTGTCCTATTTCCTTTAATTCTCCTGGAGATGCCTCTCAAACTTGATTGGAGACCACCTGTGGGGACCAGAACTGACTGGACATCATTCGGAAAGGCACACAGGTACCTGTGTAAGGAAGGCCCAAAATTCACACTGCATGTCAGCATAAAAAACCAAGCCATGGAGTCTAAGGACCTAATAGTTGTGAGGCATGGACCATGAGGACGAGGGGATAGAATCATTTCACAAACTTGGAGCGTCCTCAGGAACACAGTGACTTGGATTTGTGAATCTGATGACATTTGGAACCACAGGACTGTTCCTAGAGTTGGCTGTCTGGCAAAAAATAGGAGCCATTTAAAAGGGGCATTAACTAGGGAGGTGGACAAGAACCCAGTGGTCACTCTGACAGAGCTTTCGCAGTCCTATGCTGAGATGGATAAACCTGTTGGAAGGATGAGGACGACCATCTCATCAATCAGGAGTTTGTTAGATCAGCTACTGTACTGTAGCTCCAGCTTGGAATGTGCCAGAGAGAAATTAAAGGACTTAGGAAAAACGATTCTCTGGTCTGATGAGGCAAAAAGTGAGCTCTTTGTGGGGAACTCCAAGCACCAAGTCTGGCACTGCTCATTGCCTGCTCAATATCATCCCTTGTGGTGAATGCTATGGGTGTGCCAGGAGAGCCAGAATGGTCAGAATTGAGGGAAGGATGAAAGCAGCCACACACAGAGAAGTTCTTGAAGAAGACCAGCTCCAGATTGCATGCCAGACTTGGGTGACGGTTCACCTTTCAACCAGACAATGACCCAAAGCATGCAGCCAAGATAATGTTGGAGTGGCTTTGGGATGAGTCTCTGAGTGTCCTTGAGTGGCCCAGCCAAGGCCCACACTTAAACACCAAGGAACACGTGTGGAGAGACCTGAAGACGACGGTTTACAGGTGCTTCCAATCCAATCTAACGGAGCTGGTGAGGATCTGCTGGAAAGAATTGCATCAATCCAGATGTGAAAGACTCGAAGCTGACAAAGGGGCTTCTACAAAATACAGACTGAAGGGTCAGAATACTTCTGGGAATGAGAGATTTCAGTTTTTTTAATTCTGAATAAATTTATAAACCTTTCTGGTCATATGTGTTCACAATGGGTCACTATGGGTTATTGAGGATCAAATGAGAGTCAAAATGTATCCATTTAAAATGAAATCTACAACACAATAAACTGTGCAGAAAGCAAATGGGTCTCCATACTTTATGAATCCACTGTACACCAAAGCCTCAAATAAAAGAAAAGATAAAAGCTGAATAAGGTAGAAAACGAGGTTCAAGAAATGTAAAAACATTGCAATAACCAGACTCCCAATAGGACAGAACGGTCCATAAACACTTTTAAATATACAAGAAAACTTAAACAATATTGACAGCAAACTCAAAGATCAATGCCAACAATATTAAAAACAACGGGGCATCACAATAGAAGCAGGGCTCATGTCTGCGGCCTCAACTGGGTTAGGTTTAGGGTAGGGGATAATAGCCTGAAGGCTATATTAGAATGCATTGGCACACATCATCCCAATTATAAATCTTTTATTTTACGACCCCCCATCCTACCAATTATAAAACCATAATTAAAAAAAAAAGTCTATAAATCTGTTCTAAAATATCCATATAATAATTTCAAATGTGTCCAATAAATTACTAAAATCAAATATTTAAATGTTCTGTTTTTTAATAGAGGGTTAAAAAAATATAAATAATTCCCCCATTAATCAAAACTAAAATATTTAAAACCAGTAATAAATATGGACATCTAAAAATATTTTTCAAAATAGACAAAAAAAGAACAAAAGCAATAGACCAAAAAAAATTCCCTAAAATCATAATACTATTTTTAATAAAACCCTAAACACAAAAAATTATTAGTAACCAGAAATACTGACTTCCTGTCTTTATTATGCCTGAAGGCCATCATAGGTTCCCTGTACTAAAAATATAAATCAAAACACTTAACACTACATACTGACATACAAAAACTACAAAAAACTACAAATACACAATAGTCAAGAAACAAACCTTTAACCTCAGGGCTCTGAGTGATGAATCCATCTTTAACCTCAGGGCGCTGTTCAAAGGGGTTAAGATAAGGGAAGGACCGGGATGACAAGAAACAAACCTTTAACATCAGGGACCCGAGTAGAATTTTTTCTTTAACCTCAGGGCCCTGTTTCCAGGGTCCCACAGTGCTCCAATTTGAACTGTTTGCTTAGGGTCCCACGGGTCCTCAGAGATGTACGGGCCATCGCCACTCGTTTTATTTATTTATTTTTCCCTTCAACTTTAATCTGTTGTAAAGTGATTTTAGGAGGGTGGGCCATAGGTGTAGCATTCTAGAGGTCTATTGTTTGGGCTGTGTTATTGTTAAAGTTAGGGTTTAGGATGGGAAAGGTTGTTTGGAGAAGAGATAAGTTGAGGCTCTGGGCCCTGAGGTGTGTTCTGTTTACCCTTAGGGTTAGAGTTTAGGGTTCTGACGTCAGTACCTGACCCAGCCTGAGCTTGTGTGTCAGTGTAATTTGGTGTCTGGATGGTCCTGAATTCATCCAAAATGGTTGATTTGGTCTCTAAATTGGTTAATTGTGGGTGTTTGTGAGTGTGTGCCTTGCAATTCTCCACTTCCAAATAGTGGGAAAAAGGATTCAGGAAGTGGATTGATGGAAAAATGGAAGAAGGTTGACACCAAACTTTAATACTGTGGACTTTCAGCAAGTGTTCACAGTTCAATAAAATGTTTTGAGCGGTACAACTTCCTGAAAGCTGAAAATTAATGAGTGCAAGATGGAATCAAAATATTTTGCGTAGAATAGTCTTTCTTTTTGAATTTTTATACATTTTTTGATATCGACACTGCTAATTGGACACCTGTCTGTGTTTTTCTTGTTGAGTCACTGAGTTGATTCTTGCATCCATTTTCAGCAATTCTCCTTCATTTTGATGGCTAAATAATATTTTGGACCATTTCATCTGTGATCTTCATCTATTTTAGGGATTCTTTCATTAGCCAAAGGAGCCGATTTGCTTTGAGGCACCACCTCTGAGGTCGCGGCAGGTCCCCCTGGATTTCCCTTCCTCATCCAGGTTCAAAACACTTTTCTAATGGCTTTTTCAAAGTCTTTCGCAGATAAAATTATAGTGAACGAGTTCTCGGCTCATGTTTTTTGACCATGATTTATCCCTGGTTTTGGAGCTCCTACTTTTTGATCTCCCATTGTTGACACTTTTTGGGCTTTTCTTCCGCTCTCCTGGCTCGCTCTTATACATAACACAGCGCATTCTCCATCTTGACTTTCTTGCTGCTCTGCGCTTGTCGCTGGCAGGACAATCTGATCCTGCTTGATACTGATTTGGAATAAGCTGGGCAGATAAATGGACATTTTTTTCCCTACAAGGTTTTTTGGGAGTTTTTTCTTGTCTTCTTAGAGAGTCAAAGCTGGGGGGCTGTCAAGAGGCAGGGTCTGTTAAAGCCCATTGCGGCACTTCTTGTGTGATTTTGGGCTACACAAAAAGAAATTGCATTGTATTGTATTGTAATGTCAAATGCAATTTTTAAACTCTATCGGAGTCAAATGGGCCTTTGCTTGATTGTTCATGTAAGTGGAGGGTGAAAGTTTGCCAGACACAGCACGTCATGAACACCCTGAAAAGAAGCGTGTCCAGAGAGATGAAGTGAGACAGTCAGCCAAAGCCTCAAAAGACCGGCCTAAAATGTCCCAGCTCCAAACCCTTAACCCTCACGCTGGGAAGTTGTTGTTCAGAAGCAAATCCGACAGCTGGATGTCTGAAGTTGTGTGCAGCCCTCTGTGATTGCGGATATTTATTGACTTTTTGTGCTTATTTTAGCAATTATGTAGGCCTATTATAGAGCTGACTCTAACTGCAGTACAGAGAGTCCAAATCTTTGGTCTGTTTTTGTGTTTTATGCGTCCTGAGAAAGCTGAATTTTTCTTTTTTTTAATTCTACCACAACGCCATTTTGTTTTCATCGACACGCTAAGAGCGTTGTGTTGATTGTTTCCAATGAAAACTCATCTCAGAATTTCGTGGAATGAGCTCGGGATAACAAGTGTCGGTGTTAAGGTCATTCTCTTCAATTCAAAGATAGCCAAGCTTGAAGGACAACACATCTATTCTTTGTGATAATTTCCACGTACCTTTTGAATACCTGGTTACGTATCTCATGATTTGTCTCAGGCGTTGCCATTCATGATTTGGATTTTGATGAAAGATCTTTCTTATTCCCTGCTTTGACCTCAACCCGCATCTTCTGGACGTTTTCATTCTTCATCTGCTGTCTCTCTTTAGACCAAACACTTAAAAAGACAGAAAGTGATGACATGACATATTGGGTTACGTCTTAGTCACATGACAGGCTACTGGCCTGGTGACAATCAGCAATATTGTCAGGTTCATGCTAGGACTGACACAGGATGGCAACGAGCATTAGAATAAGGATTAAAATGATCAATCGCCAGGAAAACAAATATAATAATTCCAAAAATGTATGAAACTGATTATTGAAACGTCAAAAGCCCAGCTTCATTACAGCGTGAAAAAGTGCCCTCCATATGGAGAAGGTGCTAACAGTAATTGCAGTGATTTTGTTTCATTCCATGAGCACAATTCTTGATGCTGACTGACTGGTTGTCCATCCCTGCAGGTATTTCATGCTGGCCAAGCTTTCAGACTTGGGCGTTATCCGATCCATTGGCACCTCATGGGAGACATTAACTTCAAGTCCTATGTCCGAGGCTGTGGTATCCATCAGACATATAACAGAGCGGTCACGATCCACAATACGCATCATCTGCTGGTCGAGAAGAACGTCATCTACGATATCATGGGCGGCGCATTCTTCATTGAAGATGGCATCGAGACAGGAAACATTCTCCAGTACAACCTGGCTGTGTTTGTCAAGCAGAGCACCAGCCTTCTGAATGATGACGTGACTCCAGCAGGGTACTGGGTGACCAACCCAAATAACACGGTCCGCCACAACGCAGCAGCTGGGGGGACACACTTTGGGTTCTGGTACAGAATGCACGATAACCCCGATGGACCATCCTATACCCCCAACGTCTGCCAGAAGCGGGTGCCACTTGGGCAATTTTATAATAACACTGTCCATTCTCAAGGGTGGTTTGGAATTTGGATTTTTCAAGAATATTTTCCAATGCAGCAAGGGTCCTGTAACTTGAATGTCCCCCAGCCAGCAGTTTTTGATTCCCTGACAACTTGGAATTCTCAGAAAGGAGCCGAGTGGGTGAATGGCGGAGCTCTGCAGTTTAAAGATTTTGTGGTTGTGAATAACGAACTCGCTGGAATTGAAATGAAACGAATTTTGTCTTCCTATGTGAAAGGCTGGGGTGAAACAAGTGGCGCCATGATTATGAATGCCACTGTGGTCGGACACTTGGACCAGCTTGGCCTTGGCCCTAACCAGTGCTCCACCAGAGGAATTGTTCTTCCATTTGATGAAGGACTCACTGTGGAAGCAATCAATTTTGTCAACTTTGACCGCTCGGGCTGTGCCGCCATCGGTGTGACATCGATTGATGGAACTTGTACTGACAGATGTGGAGGCTGGAGTGCGAGATTTAGTGGCGTTCAGTATTTTAATACCACCAACAAGGCCCGCTTCAGATGGGAACATGAAGTGGTTCTGGTTGACACTGACGGGACGCTACAGGTAACTCTTTTTTTTAATGATCATTATTTTGTATCCACACCAACTGGAATCAAAAGGCCAAATGGTCTTAGACAACTGGCACACAACAACAATCACCAAACGGGGGATAAACACAGATAAGAACACAGCAATGGTGAGCTATCCCATCATCTGGTGCTTTCCTTCATGGACAGCCAGTTCTCCCTGTGGAGATGAGATTCAAGTTAAACACTGAGTTTGATTGGGACACAGTTGCAAGAAAACATAAATGATCCCTCTGGGGCTCCCTGGATTGATTTCTAATAAAGGGTGGTCTGATCTTCTCACAAACTGACTAAACTAACAACACACAAACCGATGGACTTCTGTATTGAGCACAATGAGTTGTCATTCGTAGCGCGGGCTGAGAAAATGCAAGTGCCCTCTTGATTTGAATAACTTGTAGATCCTCCTTTTGCAGCAACAACCTCCACCAAGTATTTAGTTCAAACGTGCACAACGTTGAGAATGTGTTTTTGGGCCATTCCTCCTTACCAATCTGTTTGGTTCATCCACCTTTCTGGGTTACCTTGATAGCGCAGCCCTCTTCAGGTCATCCCAAACCATCTAAGACGTTAATTTCAATGATAATTTAGCTGATTTACTTGTGCACTTTGGGTTGTTGTCCTGATGCACCACCCGACATGTCTTAAGCTTGAGATCATAGACTGCTGCCTTTTGTGAATGGAACCCGGGCACAGACAGGCAGACATGTTGTTTTTCCACCACCACACATTTATTTACAATATTTACACAGTTTTCAAGTGTCACACAAACCCCACAAAGTCCTGGCCACACAATGCCTTCTTCGTCGGGCTGCCTCCACACTCTCTTCTGCTTCATCCTGCTTCCACCCGACTCCAGCCTCGAATGAAGGGAGGCGGCCCCTTTTATCCACACTTGGATGTGCTCCAGGCAATCAGTGTGGCGGAAGTGCCGGCTGTCCCCCTGGAAGCACTCCAGGTGTCCCTGCTTTGGCGGAATTGCTGAGGTCCAGGGCTCCCAAGGCATCGGGGCGCCCCCTGGCGGTGACCACGGGCCCCTACAGGGTTGGGCTTTCAAGCCCTTAACCCGTGGCCCCCAAAACAACCAGGGTGGCGACCCCCACGTGATCCCAAGTGGGCAAACGCCCTCTTCGGGTCCCTCATGGTGTCCCGGCCGGGTCGTCGCCCCTGGCATCCCTGACACTTTACATTTGGTGGAACCAAATTACTGCTGTTACTTTGTTTAAGTCGCTCAAGAGACATTCAATCAAACATTTAAGGGGCTTGACCCCATCAAGCTTCGAGAGCTGACTGCTGTCATGAACTAGGAGTCCCAAGCACTTCAAAGTTCTAAGGCATGTCGGTCCACAAACTTCCAATAATGCCCACTAGAGGGGGATATCAGTGTCAAACCCTGGCTAGTGATAAGGGCAAACGTCTAATCTTTATAAAATCAAAGACTTATTCTGCACAAAAAATGATTCCAATTAGAAAAGAAGCTCCATGGAGCACGAAGGTGAAATGGAAAGACCCGAAACAAAAGCAATACGAGTCACACAAAGTCCCAATCCAGAATCCAAACAGAGTGGTCGAAAAAACAGCAAGAAGGTCAAAGTTCCAAACCATACAAAAGGCACAAGTGAGGAGTCAAGCAAAATGACCCCTTTTATTGGCTCACTACAAAGATTACAAAATGCAGGATTTCGAGGCAACTCGGGCACCTTCTTCAGGCAGAGATGCATTACTTCTTTTCTACTGAGGACCATGGCCTCAGATTTGGAAGTGCTGATCATCATAAACATCGATTCACGCTCAGTCACATCTAAATAATATAAATATTTTAAAAAATCAGACATTTTAAGCAGTAAGGGCCATGATATTCACAAGTAAGGCCTTGTCGATATTTTTAAATCACTTTAATGATGCCGTGGTAAAAAACTTGAACTTTTCTGGGTGACCCTAAACCTTAGAATGGTAGTGTATATGTAAAAACCTTCATCTTCTGATTATTGAAAGCCCCACCGCTAAGGTGAGTGAGGGTGGTCACAGTTTCCAACAGCACATATTTCAGGTCAGTGAGAAGATGTTCAGCCTCCATGAACTGTCTTCAAGCCGTGTGTTTGATGTTCACCTGCTCTTATGTTCATTTCATGTCCCACAGTTTGTGTTTTGACTTTGCAGAACATGATCTGGCTTCATAACTTAGAGGACAAGTGCGTAATAATAAATCACAGCTGATGAATTACCATCGGATCTATAAGGTGCGGTAAAAGCGCATTTTGGAGTAACAACTTAATTGCCTTTCCATGCATTGCTCCAACAAGTACACTTCAGGCATGGCAAGTGTCCATCCTTATGAAATGCGTCATTTGTTTGTGAGCAATTGAGTAGTGAATGCAAAGTCACAGACAATACAACTGAGTACAAATGAGAAAAGCGTTGGGCTCCAAAAAGACGTGCCATGACCAAGGGCAGTTTTTATTTTTTTTTTTTATTCCTTGTCAAAAGACCAACCTCTCAATCCTGGTCAGGCCCTTTAGTAAGGACATCCCATGGCAGTATGCCGTTGTCAGTCTTAACATTAAAAATGTCCTTTTTTAACAAGTGGGTGTCCATGCCAACACCACGAGTTTTTATTACAAGTGCTGGGTTCCACTTCTGACTCATGTTGTTGGATCTTCTAACAGTGCTGGTCTGTTTAGAACTGAGGAAGACCTGAGGCCCTTTTGCTTTCCTGGGCCACCACAGAGAGAGAGACTTGTGTTTCTCACTTCTAATATTATTGAAACATTTTATTTTCTCTTAGGAAATGCCAACTACAAGGTGGTTGCCCAAAGTGCCCTGCTGGATCCTGCGCACTGTGCTCCTCCGACACCTGAATGGAGTGCGGGCTTCCCGGGCTCAGTATGTGATTCCACAGTCTCTTTCCATCGCCTGGCCTTTGGCAATGCTTTACCTTCATCGCTTCTTGGAAAGAACGCCATCCTGACTGATGATTACGGTATGAAGTGCTGAGTCTCCTTGTCCACTCTGATCTCATTAATATCGGCTGAGAGCTAATCGTGGCTAGACAACGTGAATACGCAGTGGTGATCGATGAGACCATGCGCACTATCAGCTCTGACCTCTCAAACAGTGGCTCTGCTAGCGTTTAGCTTTGGACAGACCGTCCTCTTCATTTTAGGGACAGACACTTCAAGGATGTTCTCTTCATCTCTAAGAGTCGGGGATTAACACGACTTAGTTAATCAGATACAAGTACAAAACCAAAGCAGGCAACAGAATGTGAAAACCAAATTAGCAGCGAGTGAGGCATAATGAACATGTGATAGTTTTATACATTAAGTAACTCGAAAGTTTGATAAGTGAAAAATCTACATTTTATGTGTCTATTTTTTCATGATCTTTACCAAAATTACATTACTTTGTTGTTGCATTCAATCAAGAAGGCATGAGTGTGAGCACAGCACCGCACTTACAATAAACCTTTGTGAAGAATAATGAGTGATAATCGTAAAGAAGAGCTGGGGTGCCAGCTTAGTACCCCCCCACCCCATTAGTGGCGGGAAGACAGCAACTACAATGAAATCAACAGATTGAAAAACAAAATGGGTCTCAGATGCCCTATAAGTTAGGAAAGCTTGAAGGTTGGAGGTTTAATTTCATGAAACTTAATTTCATGGACTTTCTGTCCTCAGGTTATTCATATCTTCTGGTTACTGGAAGCCAGCGAAACTTCCAGAAGTGACATAGAAGTGATGTCACTAGTCGTCTGGACTTTGCTGTCTCAATCTAAAGGGAAAAAGTGAGCAGTGTCACCCTAATATCATTCCAAGTCTTGCCTTACCTTAATAGTGACAGACAGGTGTCCCCTAGGCTTGCGTCTGTGACAAACCCCTCAAGCTTTTATTAGACTCCTAAGGCGCTGACTGCTCCATTCATACTGGGTTGTAAAAGAGTGACGACACACGGATTGGACTGAGGAAGACTACGAATACCTCCTTTGTTTCACTGGCAGCAATTAAGGGATCCTGCCTTATGACAGTGCATATGGGAATAGAGAACTTTCTGGAATATTAGTGGCATACTGGTGAGGTTTGTGAACTGGTAAAAAAAAACAATACAGGATAGACAAAGAAGATTATGGTTCTGAACCTTTAAAGGGGCATCACCCTCTGAACCTCACCTTATTAGCCCCCGATTTACACCCACCTAACCCCTCCATTTACTATAAATTGCCTTTGATTCGTGTAGGTTTAATCATTTTCCTCTGATGATGACACCTGGTAGTTTGTCAGAACCTTAGGAATAAAAAATGTATTTTAAGATCCAAAATTCATTTTCTCCCTTTGTGAATTTCTAGCTACAAATATGCAAACTGTATTAGAGAACTTTGCTTCCATTTATATATATATATATACACACAGTGCATCCGGAAAGTATTCCCAGGGCTTCATCATTTTTTTTCACATTTTGTTATGTTACAGCCTTATTCCAAAGTGAATTAAATTCATTTTTTCCCTCAGAATTCTACACACAACACCCCATAATGACAACATGAAAAAAAGTTTACTTGAGGTTTTTGCAAATTTATTAGAAATAAAAAAACTGAGAAATCCCATGTCCATAAGTATTCCCAGCCTTTGCTCAATACTTTGTCGATGCCCCTTTGGCAGCAATTCCAGCCTCAAGTCTTTTGAATATGATGGCACAAGCTTGGCACACCTTTCCTTGGCCAGTTTCGCCATTCTTCTTTGCAACACCTCTCAAGCTCCATCAGGTTGGATGGGAAGTGTCGGTGCACAGCCATTTTAAGATCTCTCCAGAGATGTTCAATCGGATTCAAGTCTGGGCCACTCAAGGACATTCACAGAGTTGTCCTGAAGCCACTCCTTTGATATCTTGGCTGTGTGCTTAGGGTCGTCGTCCTGCTGAAAGATGAACCGTCGCCCCAGTCTGAGGTCAAGAGCGCTCTGGAGCAGGTTTTCATCCAGGATGTCTCTGTACATTGCTGTAGTCATCTTTCCCTTTATTACCTTTATCCTGACTAGTCTCCCAGTTCAATCCCAAATCATGATGCTGCCACCACCATGCTTCACTGTAGGGATGGTATTGGCCTGGTGATGAGTGGTGCCTGGTTTCCTCCAAACGTGACGCCTGGCATTCACACCAAACAGTTCAATCTTTGTCTCATCAGATCAGAGGATTTTGTTTCTCATGGTCTGAGAGTCCTTCAGGTGCCTTTGACAAACTCAGGTGGGCTGCCATGTGCCTTTTACTAAGGAGTGGCTTCCGTCTGGCCATTCTACCATACAGGCCTGATTGGTGGATTGGTTGTCCTTCTGGAAGGTTCTCTTCTCTCACAGAGGACCTCTGGAGCTCTAACAGAGTGACCGTCGGGTTCTTGGTCACCTCCTGACTAAGGCCCTTCTCCCGCTCAGTTTAGATGGCCGGCCAGCTCTAGGAAAAGTCCTGGTGGTTTTCGAACTTCTTCCTCTTATGAATGATGGAGGCCACTGTGCTCATTGGGACCTTCAAAGCAGCAGACATTTTTCTGTAACCTTCCCCAGATTTGTGCCTCGAGACAATCCTGTCTCGGAGGTCTACAGACAATTCCTTTGACTTCATGCTTGGTTTGTGCTCTGACATGAACTGTCACCTGTGGGACCTTCTATAGACAGGTGTGTGCCTTTCTAAATCATGTCACATCAACTGAATTGACCACAGGTGGACTCCAATTAAACATCTCAAGGATGATCAGGGGAAACAGGAGGCACCTGAGCTCAATTTGGAGCTTCACGCACACACATTACAGGTCAAAAGTTCTCGAATGCCACAGTTTTTCCAGTTTTTCTTCAAACATAATCAGTTAAAATGCAATGAATGACCTAAAATGTTGAACAGGTACATTTTTAAGTAATCGACAGAAGCTGGGACCCCTGTGCAAATTGTTTGCTTCAACTTGCAAGGCTTCGTTTACTGTAACTGCTTCAGAACATCTGTAGGTTGTAACCTATTAGTTGTTCCCTGAAGTAGGCCAATTTGTAATATTCTCAAGTTTCCTTTTATTAGTTTTTGCTACTGTGGTGGGCTGGTGCCCTGCCCGGGGTTTGTTTCCTGCCTTGTGCCCTGTGTTGGTTGGGTTTGGCTCCAGCAGACCCCCGTGACCCTTTAGTATGGATGGATCAGTTTTTGCTAACCTAAACTTTAGCAGTTTACTGGTTACCTCAGCGTTTCTCAACCTTTAAGTATTCAAGTTTTCATAACAGTTTTAATCGCCCCCCCCCAACGTTTTTTTGAAACCCTAGTAAAATTTATTCTTAGATTTTTTGCTGCCCATACACTGCTACAAGTTTAAAATTTCCCTACGAATAGAGAAATTACGCCACATATGGCAGCATTCGCGCCCCCACAGTTTGTACCTTGTCACCATTTTAAGTCATTCGTAGCATTTCAACTGATTAAACCTGAAGAAAAACTGAGGCGTTCTAAAACGTTTCCCAGGTAGTGTAGGCTCCTTCTTTCTCACCCAAAGTCTCAAGATGAACTCTGACATCCCTTCTGGTTTTGCCCTGGAGGTCTCACTTTTTCAACCTCGGGGGGCTATTTAGGGAAGGGAGCATTTAAGTGGCATCCAGAATCTGAAGAGCTCCAAGGAGGAAATCTTGAGGAAAGAACGTCTCTCAAAGTCTTTAGTTTTGTAGTCTTTAGCCTACAAAGGGTGTGAGAATGTGCAGAATTTCCATTTGGATTTTTTGACTTTTTTCATTTTTTTTTTCTTATATTGAATAATTATCTTGGTTGGTCCTCAACCCTTCACAATCCCTCTCCCGTTTCTTACCTTACAATGTCCATATAAGCTGATTTCTATCTGTCTGACAGGTACACCCTGTTGTGTGTATTCAGCATTAATGTTTGTGGTGCACCATCTGTTGGAATATGTGTTGCAATGCGTTGTTCTACTGCACGTCTCTGTTCAAAGGTGTAATCACACCATCTCCTGTCATTCTTGTGTATTTTCAGGGAGCAGCGTAGTTCCTTTCTTGCCAAAACGTTTGACCTACAAACCTGGCTGGATGGCTTTGATTCCCGATGGCAAAACCTTCAACTGGTATTTCCAGAATGCCGGCCAAGTTACCAATATCTCCTATCTTGCCACTTTCTATGGGTTCAAGGTATGCTAGTTTTTTCCAACTGGTGCTCTCGTTTCAGGCTTATAAACATCGATGCCTATTTTCCTGTACACCATTTAAAAACCCTCGGCTTGTCTCGGTTGCACAAGTCAAAAACGGAACGAGACACGTCTTCTGATTCACTTCTGGTCCTCTTCATGTAGTTCTGTCTGTAGTTTTGCTTTGTTGGAAATCGTTTGGACCGTACACGTGTGTTCTCGGTTGTCAGCCATCACCGACAGCCAGGACTCTTCTACTGCTGATAAAATGTTTTTGCTTCTCCTCTTGTTTGGCAGAGTTCGGATTTCGTGATAATCTCCCACAATTTCACTCAGCGTCCAGATATGTTCAACATTGTGGACACCAGGAACGAGTCGAGCCATCCTCTGAACTGGAGTGCGAATGTCAATGGAGACTGGTATTTTGATGACAATACCACAACCCTTACTTACCTAAGTATGTTGACAATGTCATGATCTGGAGTTTAATTGGATTTTTTTTTTGTACAGATTATAGAGTTCCTCTTTGATTGTTATGCGTTCACTTTGATTTTTTATTCAATGCAGAGAATTCATTTTTTTTATGGTATTTGCCCATAGATGACTGTTGGTAAAGGTTGTAACATTCTACTCTTCTCCCACAGCGCTATTGTTGTGCACTGCACGTAGAATCATGGCTTCCATGAAAGTCATTCCCAGAAGGCCCCTTGTGCCCACCATGTGTGACATCACCAGAACAGTCACTTGGAAGTCGGCACCGTACACCCCTTTAGAATACGAGATTAGGATTAGTTACAGTGTCACTGGGCCATTCTCGGTTTCTCTACTTCTTTTCCAGTGTACAGCTTTTCTTTTGTTGTTGTAAGCTTGCATGTTTTGATCTTGACGTATGATTGCTTAGAATTATTCGGCTCCAACCTCAGCTCGGTTTCTCGACTATGTCTCGTCTTCCAAGCCCCTTCACCAAATGCCGTTCCGTCTCTCCTCGAGTCAGAACATACATACGTAATTTTATATTTTATTTATTTCCATTTAATTTTACAACAGGTCAGGTTGGGGAGCATGCACTGGTACAGTGAGCCGCCGCACCCACCACACAACGAAACAGCTCAGGATCCTGGTGGTCCAGTTCCACCCTCCGGAAATGACCCTCCATCTGCCATAGCCAGGTGTTACGTGGGCGACCCCTTGGCCTGGTCCAGCCACTTGGGTCCCCAACAACGAGGATCTTATGAGCTAGATCACCCTCGGAGAAACGCACCACATGGCTGTAGTGCCATAACTGACGCTCCCTCACAATGCAGGTCATGTCCCTCATTAGGGACTCCATGAGCAACACAAAGTCAAACCAACGGTACCCAAGGATTTTCCGGAGAGACACAGTGCCAAAGGAGTCCAGTCTTCATTTCAGGTCACTGGATAGCGTCCATGTCTCGCAACCATATAGCAAGACAGGAAGCACCAGGACTCTAAAGACTTGGACCGTCGTCCTTTTGCTGAGACATCAGGAGCGCCACACACCCCTTTAAAGTGACCTCATGACCCCCCATGCTCTCCCAATCCATCTACTGAAGAGTCACCAGAGGCATGAATGTCACTGCCAAGGTCAGTAAACCTCTCGATGAGGTTGACACTCTCTCCGCAAACAGACACACTGCTAATGGCCGTGCCCAAGAGGTTATTAAAGGCCTGGATGTTGGTGTATATCAGGACACTCACAAGCCCAGACCCTCAGACTCCTCGCTCAGGGCCTTCATTGACTCTGTGAAGATCACAGCATCATCAGCAAAGTCAAAATCCATGAATCTTTCTTCACCAACCGATGCCCCACAGCCGGTGAACCCCACGACCTTGCCCAACACCCAGTCCATACAAGCATTGGAGAGAGTAGGAACAGAACACACCGCTGACGGACCCCAGAATCAACTGGGAGAAACGCTGAGGTCCTGCCCCCACTCTGCACAGCACTCACAGTACCAGTGGGCAGGCTGTACTCTGGTACTTTACTTATACAAACTAGTGTCCGGGCCGGGATTTACCCAACTGGGTGCCCTTGGGCCCTTCACTCCTGCCCCCATTTGGCAAAACAACGCAAAAGTATAGAGAAAAGTAAATGGGATAAAAAAGCATTAAGTCAATAACAGGCCATCACCAAAGAAACCGAAACACAGACATTGTGGAGCTCAGACTTAAAGAAAACAGAAGTTGTTGCCCTTTACAAACTGCAGATGGCCACATGGCTTCAAGACACTCGAAGGAGGAAGAATGAGGCTTTCAAGCTTGTCGCAATACATTGTGACGCATTTTAGGAGCTCTTCTCCACTTGGCCATTCTCAAATGGTCTTTCTCCCTGTAACATGACGGTCATAACTGGAAAGCCGAGGTTTAATCTTATCTAATTACACTGTACGTTATTTCTGAGGGGACTGAGGTTTATCAGAGCAGAGATTCACAAAGACACGTGGCTGAGCAAACCCACTTCTGCCAGTGGATTCATCAAACTGGAGTGCAAGACTCACTCCATCGACTCATCCACCCCCATGTCTTCAGTGGGTCACAGGAAAGCAAACTTCTCAGCAGACGCGAGTTTATCCTTCTTAGAGCTGCAGAGACCTCTCCGCCTTTGGCACTTTCTCCGAGATGTTCCTTTTCGTTGGTTATGACTTATCCACAGCCTGTGTAACTCGCTGTCATGACAATTACATTTTCTTTTTAGCTTACGTAGGATGCATCCTTTTTAAAGGTCTCGTTAAATTGGGCAGGTTTTAAGCTGGCAAGTGCACAAGGTCTTACAAACTTCAACGTTTGCAGCTGCTTGGAACGCATCGCTTGGCCCAAGTCTGCGATCTGGAACACATCTCATGCTATAAACTGATTCTGTGGGTGCGTCTCCCTATCTCGTCACTGTGGTCACATGGGTATGACTACAGATGCATGCAAGTCCAAACTACGAGTGAGGTGACACTGGCACAGGGGCATCACAGCCTTGTCCTTAATAGTGGGATCTTGGGACTCACCCCTTCGATTTTAGAACAATTAGAACAATTAGAACAATCTAGACGAGAACAGGCCATTCAGCCCAACAAAGCTCGCCAGTCCTATCCACTTGCTTCCTCCAAGAAAACATCAAGTCGAGTTTTGAAAGTCCCTAACGTCTTACTGTCTACCACACTACTTGGTAACTTATTCCAAGTGTCTATCGTTCTTTGTGTAAAGAAAAACTTCCTAATGTTTGTGCGAAATTTACCCTTAACAAGTTTCCAACTGTGTCCCGTGTTCTTGATGAGCTCATTTTAAAATACAAGTCTCGATCCACTGTACTAATTCCCTTCATAATTTTAAACACTTCAATCATGTCACCTCTTAATCTTCTTTTGCTTAAACTGTAAAGGCCAGCTCTTTTAATCTTTCCTCATAATTCAACCCCTGTAGCCCTGGAATCAGCCTAGTCGCTCTTCTCTGGACCTTTTCTAGTGCTGCTATGTCCTTTTGTAGCCTGGAGACCAAAACTGCACACAGTACTCAAGATGAGGCCTCACCAGTGCATTATAAAGGTTGAGCATAACCTCCTTGGACTTGTACTCCACAGATCGTGCTATATAACCTAACATTCTGTTAGCCTTCTTAATGGCTTCTGAACACTGTTTGGAAGTTGATAGCTTGGAGTCCACTATGACTCCTAAATCCTTCTCATAAGGTGTACTCTCGATTTTCTGACTGCCCATTGTGTATTCAAACCTAATATTTTTACTTCCTATGTGTAATACTTTACATTTACTGACATTAAATTTCATCTGCCACAAATCTGCCCAAGCCTGTATGCTATCCAAGTCCTTCTGTAATGATATAACGGATTCCAAATTATCTGCTAATCCACCTATCTTGGTATCATCTGCAAACTTAACCAGCTTGTTACTTATATTCCTATCTAAATCATTTATATATATTAAAAATAGCAGCGGCCCTAGCACTGACCCCTGTGGAACACCACTCTTAACATCAGCCAGTTCTGATGAGGTTCCTCGCACCATCACCCTCTGCTTCCTGTGTCTGAGCCAATTCTGCACCCATCTAAAAACATCACCCTGAATTCCCACTTCTTTTAACTTGATGCCCAACCTCTCATGTGGCACCTTATCAAATGCTTTCTGAAAGTCCAGATAAATAATATCATAAGCTCCACTTTGATCGTATCCTTTTGTTGCCTCCTCATAGAATTCCAACATGTTAGTAAAACACGACCTCCCCTTCTGAACCCATGCTGACTGTTCAGAATAACTCCTGTCCTTGTCATGTGTTGCTCAATCTTATCCTTAATAATTCCTTCCATTAATTTTCCTGTGATGCTTGTTAAGCTTACTGGCCTATAGTTGCTTGGATCTGCCCTGTCACCCTTTTTATATAATGGGATGATATTTGCCATTTTCCAGTCCTTTGGAATCTCTCCAGTGCACAGTGACTTCCTAAAAATATGTGTCAAGGGTTTATATATGTACTCACTAGCCTCCTTAAGAACACGAGGATAAATATTATCTGGGCCTGGTGATTTGTTTGATTTCATCTTATTTAATCTGAGCAGCACTTCTCCCTCTACAATTTCCAAATCCCTCAGTACCTCCTTAGTAGTTGTGTTTACCTCTGGCAGGTTATCCACTTGCTCACTTGTAAACACCTCAGAAAAATGTAAGTTTAGGGCATCTGCTATTTCATTGTCTGTATCTTTTAATTCCCTTTACTATTCCTGATGAACTTGACCTCCTCCTTAACTGTTCTTTTACTACTAAAATACTGAAAGAATCTCTTGGGGTCTTCTTTCCTTATCTGCTATATTCCTCTCCAACTGTCTTTTAGCCTCTCTGATATCCTTCTTAATGGTTGCCCTCATGTTCTCATACGCTACGGTTCTCTTTGCAGTCATTAGTCTTATATGCCTTATACAGCAGTTTTTCCTTTGCAACTTCTTTTTTAAATCTTTATTAATCCATCGTGGAGATTTTTTTAGTTTCCTATTACTTCCAAATTTAGGTATGTATCTGTCCTGCATTACATGTAAAACATTTTTAAACCTGTTCCACTGCTCCTCGACTGTCTCCACATTTAAAAGCTTATCCCAGTCTATCCTACTTAGACTTTGTCGCATCTGCTCAAAATTAGCCCTACTAAAGTTCAACTTAACAATTTTAGTCTTTGCATCTGTACTCTTACAAAATACTGAGAATTGTATTACATTATGGTCACTTGACCCTAGTGGTTCAATCACCTCTACACCCTCAATTCTATCCTGATTATTACAGAATACTAAATCCAGATAGGCTTCACCCCTTGTTGGTGCTTTAACATGCTGTGTTAAAAACAGTCGCGATTACTTCTAAAACTCCTGCTCTTGTGCTCCTCCATCTGTAAGGTTATCCCAGTTAATATTTGGATAATTAAAGTCCCCATGACTATAATATCCCCTGTAAACTTGCCTTTTGATATTACTAAAAGATGTGTGTTGAAATTACTGTCTGAATTGGGTGGTCTATAACACACTCCTAAAATGAGACCTTTTCCCTAATATTTTCCAGGCGAAGCCACATGTCCTCACTAAGATGGGGCTCATCATCCAACTGAAGATGACTTACATTTAATTCCTGTTTGGCATAAACAGCAACCCCACCTCCTTTTCTGTTCTGTCTATCCTTCCTAAAAATGTGTATCCCTCTATGTTACACTCATCCCCATCTTTGTTATTTAGCCAGGTTTCCGTTATTGCTATAATATCATAATTGTGCTCTGCTACATACAACTCCAACTCACTTACCTTATTTTTGATACTTCTATTTCCTATAACTTACTTGGTTCCATTATCGAACGAAAGGTAGAAATGATTTTTAATAGAGTTAAAAAAACTCCACTGTGAACTCTGTTTACATGTCATTTCAGTGTCTGGCACAAAGAATCCCCGGAAAAGGCGTAGCACCAGCGTGGACCCATCGGTGTTGGACATCAATGTGAGGTTCAACGTTTACAGCTGCTTCTTCAAGGACTGCAATCCCCCCATTCCCCCCACAGTGGCTCCACTCCCGGACACAAGACCTGGCAATTTTGAGTTTGTATTTCTTTTCTCTTGTGATTTTCATTGGGACCCTGTTAGGACTGACCCTTGGGGAGTGGGTGGCTCCAGCCTGTTATGATCACTAGAAGGTATTGGGAGAATTCCAGCTGGGTTTCTGGACCATAAGACGCACAGAAATTCCAAATGTGAAGTGTGTGCGTTTTTTTGAACCGTAACAAAATGTCAAATGTATATTTTGCAGCATTTTGTCCTTTTCCACGGGGGCGGACATTTTGTGAATGCCGTTGCTATGATGTGCCCGCCGGTTGCTGGGGGCGTGTCCATACAGGTTGTGACCCTGACCTCGTTAGATCATTGGTTTAAAGCTTGGCTCGAATGGCCATACAGCATGTTATCTGAGTTTTACAGAAGTGCACAAGTCTTGCTTTCGATATTTCCCATGTAATGAATTTTTGCTCCTGCCCTGTTGATGATGACTTTTGAAATTTTAAGTGACCAGGAAATGAAAGTCTTTCAAACAGAGAGTCCAGGAGGACAGTCAGAAAGGAGTCCTTGCATGTTAATGGAACCGTACATTTACATGATTATTACGTGATTACAGCCAATGACCATTAACAACCAGGATATAAAAAATGTAGAGAATCCGCTTACACGGTGTGTCGTGTCCTTTGTAGAGTAAATTGAAGTACCAACTTAAGTGACTGTAGTTAAGACCAGAGGACTGATGACCCGAGATGGAGGGCTTGTGTAAATGTTGCATGTCGTGGGATCGGACTGGATTATGATCCCACTCAAAGAGACAGAATAGTGCACGCAGAGGGGGAGGTTGTGCATCAAGAGCAGGTCCTCTCCCAGTATGATAGATGGCAGAGTCCCACTGGGGTAGACCCGGTCTGGACACCCGCAGGGATACATGGGAGTTGAAGACCTAAGGGAGATCAATGTCAGAGTCCTTGGGTGCCACCAGAGGGTTCTGCAGGGCGAAGGGCTGCCTGTTTCAGAAGACTTCTGTCTGACAGGAAGTGCTCTCGTCAGGCTTATCCCCTGTACCTGAAGTAGTAGCGGGTCTAACATAAAAGCAAGCCGTCCGTCCACCTCCAGTTGAGTCGGAGTCGGGAGGCAGAAAGCAAAGCTCACCTGGAAGAGGAAAACGAGGACTGGTACTTGGAAGACTGTAGAGTAGACTGTGGAAAAGGTACTCTGTAAACTAAAAATGTTTGTATTGCACCCGGTACTGTTTTGATGTGGTGTCTCTGGGGTTTTGGTTGCTCAGTGGCAACCCCTGTCCTTCACGACGCCTTTAATGTTTCACTTGTACTTTACACTTCAATCACCACCATAATCAAGTGCTGCTTCCTCCTATTTTCTTTAGCTTGTGGTCCAACGTCTCGTTCTGGAAGTCTTCAGCGGAGAACAACTACACGGTCCCCAAAGAAGGTGCCAATGTTGTGATTCCAGAAGGTATTAACAGCAATTTTATTCTTTTAAATACATACGTCAATGCTTTTTTTGGTTTGGTTTGGGTTGGGCAAGGGCCTTAAGGCTTTCTTCTTGGGCAGCCCCCAAATTACTTTCTTATTATGTCTTAAATGATTTGCTGTTTTGTTAATGGCGCACTTTGTAACCTTTCTAAGCTTCTGTCCACCTGCTGCACATCTGCTTTGTATTTTATCGTAAAGTAAGGCTGCACTTCTATAAGTTGGGGGGTCCTGTGCAGATCTGCCTGCGCCCCTTTCAATCTGGATGAGACCGCTCTGGCTTCTTGGTACGGGGTGGTCTAGGTGCCACCGTGCACGCCTCTGCCCCCATGGCGTGATCGGCCCTCACCAGATGGTCGACAGTCAGACCCCCCCACTACTCGAGTCCGTTCAGAATTCAATAAGGTAGATCAGTTTTAATACATTTGCACAAGTTCCGAAAATCCTGTTGTCGCTTTGTCATTCAGGGAAGTTGAGTGTTGCTTGATGACAGGAAAAAAACAAACTGAAATAATTTTAGCACAAAATGTTTGGATGTGCGTGTGAGGGGTCTGAAAAGCAGACTGAAAAGCAGACTGTCCATATTAGCCTGGAGTGGACTTGGGTACGAGTGACAGATGGGCATTACCTCGCCAGTTGCTCTCCAAGCTCCTCTAACTGAACTGATTTCAGCGGCTTTGTGAATGTCATGTAACTGAAGTACTTCAGGTGATGTCTTTTTGTTGTACATAATTGACTAAAGTGTCATTTTTACGCTTTCTTTATAGGCCGATGGGTAGTGATGGATGTAAATATCCCCACCTTGAACAAACTTACTATTTACGGAGTTCTGGAAGTGCCAAATAACATCACAAGAAATAGCACGGCGGCCACAAACACAACCAGACAAGTAATTGTGAGAGCGACCTACATATCAATTCAGGTAAGACGCACACTTGAAGAGCTAACGGATGGAAATGTTCTTTTTTTTGTACCAATCATAAAGTGGTCTTGAAAAGACAGGATTTATCAGATGCATCCTCCTTAGGGCACACAGTTTGTCTTTTTGACAGAATGAATTTGGTGTAGATATTGAAAGTGCAGCGGCAGGTGACGAGAAACATTGACTACTGTGTATCCCGTGGCATTTGTAGATGTCTGTTCTGAAAGTCTTATCTGAGATCGGGAGGCGTCTGCTTTGAATCAGTTTCACCCTCGTGTTTCTTCACCTCTCCATTAGTTTCAAAGCCTTGCGGCATGTGGCATTATCCTGCTGAAAATGGCCATGTTCTAGATGGGTGGACTGTTGCCATGAATGCATTCGTTGCACGCAGCACCTGTCAGTTACCCACCACAAGAATTTGTTTGGAAATCGGAGGACTGGATCCTCAACTCAGTGATGTGCGGGACATGAGGATAAAGGGAACTGAATCGAATTGAACCGTACGCATTTTCTATTTTTACTGCAGGGTGGAAAACTAATAGCGGGCCAAGAAGATGAACCTTTTCCAGATGAACTTCACATCATTTTAGTAGGGAACCAGCGGACACCAGAGTGGCCCCTGCCAAATGGGCCTAACCAGGGGGCAAAGGTTTTAGGTGAGTGAGGGCTTTACGGGAATAAACATGCACTCACCTCAAGAGCTCCGTAATGTTCAAGTTTATCATGCAAATTCATTTAATTTTCTACAACTTATTTTCCTTTCACCGTCCTTTTGTCGTTTGTAGTTGTTGCTTTCTACTACTCCCCTTTATGCATTGATATCTAAATAAAATAAAATTGTAAACTGCTCCTCTATGTCTGTTTGCCCATCATGCAAAAGGGGCTGAACAGATTTTCTTGAAATTCTCCATGTGTTTTGCCGCTCATCCAACTCACAATGTTGCCTCAACGACATATTGGAGAGAGAAAAATGATAAATGAGGAAATCTGAAAAAAACAGTGCAGACGTGGGAACTGCAACTCCCATCAAGCAGCAAGACAGTGCTGGTTCGGAAGGGAGGACATCGTCATCAGTGCGCTGCGTGCAAAGTTTTGTAGACGCTAAAAGCAGAGTCAGATCTGAGACCACAGGGGCAGCATTTTCTGAACTACTTTGAATGACTTGGTCCTGACTTGGAGTAAAACTGGGAGATACGTGTAAAAGGCAAAACAAAAGAAAATAACAATACAATGAAATGACCAAAACCCAGATGAGACGTAAAAATGACAGTCAATAAACCGACATTATTTCAAAAAAACAGACAAGACATGAAAAATAATCACGCGGGAAGTCAAAAACATGCAAAGAAACTTGAATCCGTGGATCAGATAAGGCATTGTTGCTATTACCCAGGATTCTTGGGGAGAGCCCAATAGCATATGGTGCCCTGTCTCTTTTTCTTTTACACTACTTTCTGATAGACCTCTTCAAGGGTGGACAAATTCCTAGCAATTTTGTGGTGGGTTGAGTCGAACTGCAGAAAGACCACCTCGCTGCTTCACTCCTGCATTAAAGTCAAAGGGTTCACTCATTCTGCTTCCCACCTTTTCTTTCCCATCTTTTTCACATCATTATGGTCATTTTGACCAATCTTAGCAGTTTTACCAGGATCACAAACCTTCTAAGCACTTTGCACAGTCCATGTTAATTTGTTCTGTTGCAGGGCTATGAAGTTTCGGTTTACCTGGTCCACAACCTGTTCAAAAATGACAAATTCCTGGTTACGCTCAATTATGATTCCAAACTGACCTCATCTGGTTTTGTGAGGGAATTGGCTGGCATCGCTCACCAGAGGCATTGTGAGTGCTATGGCATATGGGAGGGCATCCCAACTGGCATGGGATGGGAGCTGGTTCTTTTCCAAGAAGGGAGGCCACAATGAAAGGGCAGGGATGGACTGGCATCCTGATCGGGATGGGTGCGGGTGTCTTTCCCAAAAGGGAGGCCTGCTCAGGATGACAGAGGGTGTCATGTTTTCCCCCTGTACATACGATGGCAGAATCCCGCTGGTGAGACACCCATATGGATACCTGCATGGCAGGCTGGGAATTGCAGTCCCATTGGATCGCCCTGTCGAGGTACTTTGGCGCTCTTTGAAGGGCTTATACTTGACCTGGAAGTGCTTCCAGCATGTAATGCCGAGGCAAGTGATATATTCTGGCACAAAACGCCGTTGCTTTTGCATCAGGAGGAGGTGGATAAGACTACATGGGAGGCGTGGAAGAAGAAGGATTAATTTATTATGCTATTGTGCAGCCTGGAAAGCAGGGAACTTTAAGCCAAAGAAGTTATTGTGCAGATTAACAAATTGTATTTGAACCTAATGCTGAGTTGTGCAGCTGTATTTCTGGGTTTGGGGTGTTGCTTACGCCCCTTGGTGGTCACAATATAATGAACTGGATAAAGCGGAAAGCCAGCTTGTCAGACGTGACCTTAAATGTGTCACTACTTTACATGGCTCGTTGAATTACTCAAGAGTTTTGTTACATGAGAGAAAACATGGAAATGTATGTTTTTCATATTTGCAGGTGTCTTTGGGATATTGGACCTTCACGGGAAGCCTCACGCCGTGTACCGTACGAAACTCGCAGAGACAGCAGAAGCGGGCTCTGACGTGATCTCGGTGGCCGAAGCAGTTGACTGGCAGGTACGGACCACTTGGTTCCTTATTGCATTCTGTTGAACTCAGCCAGCCATCAGATATCAAGAATCTGAAAAGTGTGAAACACACGACGGACACACACAAACGGCAAATCAGACAAGAAAAACAAATGCAAGCCTGGTAAATGAACCAAATGACTCCTGGCTGCCTGCTTTAAAGGTGTTGCCCGATCTCGTCTCTCTTTTGGGTCTCATGATTTTTCTTGGTGTTTTGAGGTGCCAGCCACACCTTGTCTCCTTTCACAGTCTGACCTTGAACTCGTCAATCTAATTAACTGAATTAGGCCTCCAATCAGAGATCACCCAAAAAAGGACGACAGTATAAGCGGAGAGCGTTAAGAGTCTGGGGCGAGAATGACGATGGCCTTCCAGGCACATCTTCACTTACATTGGTCCCGGAGTGGAAGGGGCGGGGCCATCACTGTCCGCCGCACTAGGGGTCCTCTGGTTTGAGGGCAGCTGAAGGGGATCAGCTAAGGCCGGGGCAACTCTTTTTCTCTTTCCCAAATCTTTCCTTCCAGAGTCAGGTAGCCAATCCCACAGCTTGTGTGTATGACAGTGTTACGTCTAAAATCCATTCATTATAAAGAAAGTGATTCCAATACGCTCTTTTAGTCATCTCCTCCAGTTACCTTATTTTTTTATTATAAATCAAATGGACACATTTCTATACGTTTCTTGTTGATTTCAACATTAATGCTGGAAACCAAATGGCATCTTGTGATTTCATGCACTGTTAAATTCTGCTCCGTACTTTTATTAGTTTTATTTTTATACTGCATTGAGGACGACTTGTGTTCTGTTCTGTGTATTGTGTTGTATTGATCCCCCTTTTCTTTTTGACACCCACTGCACGCCCAACCTACCAGGACAGGGGTCTCTCTTTGAGCGGCCTTTCCTGAGGTTTCTTCTATTTTTTCCCTAAAGTTTTTCCTTGTCTTCTTAGAGAGTCATGGCTGGTTGGCTGTCTAGAGGCAGGAATTGTTAAAGCCCATTGTGGCACTTCTTGTGTGATTTTGGGCCATACAAAAATAAACGGTATTGTATTGTATTGTACTGTATCGCAGTGAGATATCACAATTGACATCACATGACCAGCACGTTCCATCTGTCACTTTGATCCTTTCATTTCTTTGACTGTATTTTTGCCTCTCTCGCTCCTCTTGATTAAGTGTTTGTTTCTCATTTATCATTAGGTTGGTGATGATGTGCTGATCACTACTACCAGCTATGACCCCTGGCAGACAGAAACAAGAAAGATCATCGCCATTTCAACAGACATGAAGAGCCTAACTCTGAATGAATCGCTTACCTATAAACACATCGGTGAGCTGACCGAGTGTTAAGTCAGATTGAACGGGTGTGTGCAGCTCCGTGCATCTTAATGTCGACATCAGTGACAGGCTGGACTGGCCTCATAACACACAAGACCTTCATAACAAAGGGACAAGCCTTTCTTTCCTTTAATGTGGGAGGTGACATCCTTTACCAGTCCTAGCAACTCTGTGACGGCCAGTGTGATGTGCTGGGCTGATAAAGAAGGCAGGCTCAGCTATGGGACGCTCTATGGGCCTGCTGGAGGTAGTGGTGGAGCTGAGAATGAAGACAAAACTGGCGGCCATTACAAACAACACTGCACACCCTCTCTGTGGCACCATGACATTGAACAAATTGTTCAGTCAAAGTGTGTCGAGAAAAGCTCCTGGGGCAGTGGCGTAGCTCGAGTTCGTGCCGCTCGGGCGGGGCGGGGCTTCAATTTGCTGCCCTCCAACATAACTGAATATGTTAAACTATTTAAATAGAAAATTAAAATGACGTATAGAGAAAAATTAAGATACATTTTGCATAGATTTATTCATATATGAAGAAACAGCAATAATTTTTTATATACATTTATAAGCATCAACTAGACAAGAATATAGTGTAGACACACTGATAAGCCGTGTTCTGATTATTAGTTTAATATAATTACGCTACGAAAACCACAACCAAAGTAATAGGTGGGGATGTTTTCTGCGCAGAGCAAGAATGCATTCAGATTAATAACAAAATGAAATTATAAATTGTAAATTAGTTGTTTATCTTCCTAGAAATTATTATCGGTGTAACGTTTCCGTTTATTTTTGTCATTGCCTCATACATTTCAACTGCTGTGTCTGATGCAGAAGGACAGTCTGAATATTATTTTTCAAGCATTTGTGGTTAAAAATCAGAGAATTTGACTTTTTTCATACATGAATGATATTTTTCCGAACCCTGCTGCTTACACACGAATTGTACTGAGCCTTGTGGCCAATAATGGCGCCCCCAAAAATGTGCTGCCCGGGGCGGACCGCCCCCTCCGAGCTACGCCAATGTCCTGGGGTTCATAGAACTTACAGCGATACACCTCTATAGTGCCCCACTGTGACTGCTCTCTTATCTTTAGCTTGTAGCGGTCAGAAGCCGCTAAGATTCACACCGTCGTGCGTGATGGCGATTTATTGATTTTAATCGAGGATTACCAGGGACAAACCCAGCCTTGGCACGACACACACACACTACAGAGACAACAAAGAAAACACGCTGGGAACTTAAATGATAAAAAAGTATAATGAAATTAAATTAACTAATTGAAACAACAATACCACCCCTGATCCCTTCGGCGATATTACATTTAACAAATAAACACGACAAACACGCAGTAAAGTCCATGTATGAAATGATCAGCGGTGAGGTTATGTCCAGTGATTTGTATGAAGCGAGGGAAATGGAAAAACACAGTCCTACCAGTAGTTGCTGAAGTATGATGACCGATGAATGGTTCAGGAGCGCTCCTTCTTCCGTGAAAGCCAATGAATCCAGACAACGTCCTCAGTAACAGTAAACAGGTAGACAAATGATATCCAGACCCCAACAAACAATACAATCCAGGGCACGATGATATATGGCAGACAACGACAGGCAGTTCAACAGTTAAATACCAGCACAAAACGACCAAAACAAACCCTCTTCTCTTCGACCCCTGCCCTCCTTTTAAACCCCTCTGGCCACCTTTGACCCCAACAGCCCCTGCAAGGACTGCTGGGAGATGCAGTTCTAACTAATGGTAGCACTGCTACAAGCTAAGCCCAAAGTTTCCTTCTTTTCTGTAATTGTCATGTAAGTTTTAGGGGGGGTGTTGTTGTTTGTTATAATTTGCCCCTTTAGAACAAATAAAGAGCCATCTGTCTATCCTACCTAGCAGGATTGTGCGGTGTGCTGGTACTGGAAACGAGTATCATCATTACGGGATTTTTCAGTACCAGAAGTAAATGGCTGTTCTCTCAATCCACGAGCCACACACACTCATTAGTGCAGTTCCGGAAAAGTCCATTTCGTATACTTCACAAAGCAGAACGACACGCTTTGACGAGATTGGGGCTTTACGGGGAAAGGGATGTGGACGCCTTCCTCCTTATTGCTTTAATGAGATCAGGATGTAAGTAAATTGTTTTGGAACTCACACAGCAGTGCCTCATTGAGATATATGGCACTACTTTTCTGACTGGGTCCCAGTTTGGACACCCGCAGGGATGAGTGGGATATTGTAGCACAAAAGGGCGAACCTCTTGGTGCTATGAAGAATGTACGTCCCTACTTTGGGGAGTTTCCATAAAACCCCGAAGGGTTACTGTCGTTAAATGCTGAGGCACCGGAGGTGCTCTCGGGTCCACCGTAAAAGGAGGCCATATGACCTCGAAGGTGGAGGACAACACTCACAAAGGAGGAGTGGAAGGAGACAGAAGGTACAAATCTGTTTATTCATATTGTGCTGGTCTGAGCTAAACCCGTCAAGATACTGTGATAGAATAAACAGCATTATAGCTGAACCTGGTGTTTGTGGCTCGGTGACACCCCTAGTGGTCACACTGCAAACCTATTGAACTTATTTACTTTAGAACAGTAGAACACTCGAGACGAGAACAGGCCATTCAGGCCAACAAAGCTCGCCAGTCCTGTCCACTTATTTCTTCAAGTTGAGTTTTGAAAGTCCCTAACGTCTTACTGTCCACCACACTACTTGGTCGCTTATTCCAAGTGTCTATCGTTCTTTGTGTAAAGAAAAACTTCCTAATGTTTGTGTGAAATTTACCCTTCACAAGTTTCCAACTGTGTCCCCGTGTTCTTGATGAACTCATTTTAAAATACAAGTCTCGATCCACTGGACTAATTCTCTTCATAATTTTAAACACTTCAATCAAGTCACCTTTTAATCTTCTTTTGTTTAAACTGTGACGGCTCAGCTCTTTTCATCTTTACTCGTAACTCATCCCCTGTAGTCCTGGACTCAGCCTCGTCGCTCTTCTCTGGACCTTTTCTAGCGCTGCTATGTCCTTTTTGTAGCCTTCTTTGAAATTATTAGGTTTCAAGACTTCTTGTGTTAATCAAAGTAAATGGCATTAAAAAAATATATTAAGAGTGAAGAAAAAAACTAAATTTGGGTTTACACTGATTTCAGATAAATAGTTCACCAAAATACAGTAATCCCTCCTCGATCGCGGGGGTTGCGTTCCAGACCCCCGCGATAGGTGAAAATCCGCGAAGTAGAAACCATATGTTTGTGTGGTTATTTTTATATATTTTAAGCCCTTATAAACTCTCCCACCCTGTTAACATTATTAGAGCCCTCTAGACATGAAATAACACCCTTTAGTCAAACGTTTAAACTGTGCTCCATGACAAGACAGAGATGACAGTTCTTTCTCACAATTAAAAGAAAGCAAACATATCTTATCTTCAAAGGAGCGCCGTCATAAAGGAGCGCGTCAGGAGCAGAGAATGTCAGAGAGAGCTCGCAAAGAAAAGCAAACAATCAAAAAATCAATACATGCTTTTAAGTATACAGAAGCACCGCGATAAAGCGGCATTTTGTAGAGGAGCGTCCGTGTCCTCTGTGCAAACAGCCCCTCTGCTCACACCCCCTCCGTCAGGCAGAGAGAGCGAGAAAGATAGAGAGAAGCAAACAAGCACAGCGCGGGAAGCATATCTTATAGCATTGAGGAGTTTTAGTTAATATGCAATACATGCTCTGATTGGGTAGCTTTAAGCCATCCGCCAATAGCGTCCCTTGTATGAAATCAACTGGGCAATCAAACTGAGGAAGCATGTAACCTAAATTAAAAGACCTATTGTCCGCAGAAAGCGGCGAACCAGTGAAAAATCTGTGATATATATTTAGATGTGCTTACATTTAAAATCCGCGATAGAGTGAAACCGCGAAAGTCAAAGCGCGATATAGCGAGGGATTACTGTAATAATAATAAAAAAATAACCAAATCAATCAGCCAACCAGTCCGTTATAATATATGGAAATTGACCTTTTTAAATGTATTTTTTTTTCCAGGTGAAGCCTACAATGTGAGCGGTAGCGATCAGGAGTACAGACTGGCCGGCGACGTGGGACTTCTGAGTCGCAACATCAAGATCTACAGTGAAGATTACCCCGGCTGGTACCAGGAATCCTATGGCGCCCGAGTGTTGGTTGGGACCTTCTTTGAGAACTTGCAGTACACAGGTGAGCACAACTCAGTTGCGATTTCACCATTAAATCTAACGACGCACCGTTTTACCTGCTGGTGGTCTGAGGAGAGTGCATACGTGTTACAGGGTGAAAATGTTTATGTGACATAAAATTCAAACAATGGGACAAATGGACTGTGACACAGGCTCAGAAATAGAGCGTATGTTCAGTTAGTGCAGTTGATGTCGATTTCAACACACGAGTGTTTCTCTTGTAACAGGAACTGCCAGAATTAGCGACGTTGAATTCTACCACAGTGGCCAGGAAGGATTCAGGGACTACCCGGACCCCCGATACTCGGTGGCTTTTGTTGATGTTGGAGAGGTAAGTGAGCTTCTTGTTTGGAAAGAATTACTGACTAACGCCACCTACACACTCTGGTTTTGTATGTGAATTGAATTGTTCATGATTTGGAACAGGCCACGGTTCATTTTTGTTATTTAATTGTTTCTAACATTTTCTTCACTGATACTAGATTGTCAGGTCCTTCGTTGATTGAGAACAACCATTTTGTGCAAGCCATGGTCACCGCCATTGTGTTTGCTGAAACAGCTCCAGTAGGTGCCACCTGACCCCTGAGTTCCTTGGCGTACCTCTATAAAAGATGGCAGAACACATTTCCTGATGTCCACTTGTGGAATTCTTACTTACGTAAAAACCAAATCAAACAACAACATATTGCATATTTATAGCCACGCATTGCTGGTGTTGTAAGGAATGTCACTTTGTCCCCTTTAGACTTTGACTCTTGCTTTGTGGATTAGGCTTTGACCCTCTGCCCGCCCACAAACAATGACTTAACACAAAGTCGTCTTTATTAGAAAGTGACCTAACAAAATCCAAAAGATTTGAATGCATCCAATGTTAGAGCAGTGCCCTCTACATGTTGGACAGTAACAAAGTCAGTGGACCTCTTAAATCTCCTATGGCATCTCAAATCAGTCAACAGGGACAGGGAGTCATTAAAAAAGTGAGGGTCCAGTTTTGGAAAACCCCATCTGAAGAAAGTCAGTTCACTGCATCGTAGACAAAAGTAGGCGAGTAGTCTTTCAGGACTGAAACCTCTGGCTGAAAAAGAAGAGTTATTGAAGGCTTCAAGAAGCTTTTACTATGTTGGAGAGGTCTGTCCTTGTCAGAAGCTGTGGTGGCCATCTTAATTATATAGCAGAATGGCCGTCAGAGGCAGGGCTTCTGGAAGTGGGGCAGAACTGATGTCAATGGGGTGTCCTGGTCCATTCTAGAGGTGGACAGAGAAAGGAAGTTAAGGACTACTCTGCAACACATACACTTCTCCTTGGTTCCTACATGTTCAGGTCCCATGAAGTGCCACCTGGGCTTGCATGTCTGAGTACAGGCAGTATGGCATAGTGGCTAAGCCACTGGACCTTAAATGACGAGGATTTTATTGCAGATCTCTGGCTCCACAAAACAGTGAATGGATGAGGCCTCCAAAAAACCTACAGACCATGTAGGACAAGATAAGCCTGACTCCAGAAATATGGCAGGCTTAAAGCCTGACTAGACCTGAAATTGGAGACTGGATTCATAAATGAATAAATAGTCACAAGCCCTTGAAAACGTCTCATCAGGGGTCACACAGTGAGGCAAAGGCCAGGGTAGAACCTGCCACCTCATAATTTAAAGTCCCTGTACAGTACAGTGCCTTTCACTAGCAAACTGAGAACACGACTTCTTCTGAGATGATGCTGTTTGTTTTGTAGATTTCTGCAAACGCTTCTTCTTACATCAAAGGCTGTGCTTTCCACCAAGGGTTTTCTCCAGCAATTGGCATCTTTGGCACCAGCGGCCTCAGTGTCCAAGACAATGTCATCCATTTCACCGTTGGAGAAGGTAAGATGGTAAAAAAAAAAATCCTGAAAAAACCAACTGGGCTTTATGGCTGCTGGACTGCAATGAAATGTCAAATCTGCTTGACAAATTTCACCAAATTAGGTCAATTGAGAGTCAAGTTGTTCCATACAGACAGAAGGGCAGACATGAGGACGATGACAGAAGGTGCATTATATGGAAAGACATCTTAAAGAAATAAAAAGATGAAGGTTACTCACAAAATGAAAAGAATATAAAAGAGAGCTGAGGAGCAACACCTCTGATGAAGGACACAAAGCCCAAACATTGTGTCCCTAACCTTCTTTTCTTTTTATTGATTCTTTCTTCCGTGTATTTTTCTTCTCTTGAAGGAGATGCCAGGGTCTCTGTTCAAAGTGCCCCACCATTTAACTGACACAGATTCAGGGGAATTGCCCACATGAGGTTCTCCCCTCTCCATTCACACTGTACCTGCCTGACCTACTGAAAAGTGGCACTTTGTGAATGTCACAGGCTGGCAATGCAACGCCTACCCCATAAGGAAGACACTCAACTGGGTGTTCTTAGCAAGTCATCTAAATTCATCATGCCCCAGTGTAGTGGGCCACTTACAAAGCAGCCGAGTGTACAGGTGTTGAAAGGGTGTCACTGGTCACAGCGAGAAGACCAAAATGTCACTCAGATTCTTGTTATAAAGTAGACTGACATTACACTCACTGAGGAAACTCTTAGGAGCCCATCTACAAATACTGGGTAGGACCTCCTTGTGCTTCCAAAACAGCCTCAGGTCTTCATGGCGTAGTTTCCAGAAGATGTCGGGAGCATTCTGGTCCGTGTTGACGTGATAGAATCACACCGTGCTGCACATTCCTCTGCTAGCACATCCCAAAGGGGCTCTACTGGATTCAGACCCAGTGACTGGGAAAGCCACTGAAGAACGCTGAGCTCATTGTAACCATCATGAAACCAGTCTGATTTATGTCAACTGTCCAGGCTGATGGTGGTGCAATGGAAAGGCCAGAAGTCCACATGACAGTCATCATCAAGTTCTTCCAAGTGAACCCTGAATACCATGAGGACTGATTGAGGTCACTGATGTTAGGTAGAATGCCTAGAGGGGTCTGGGCGGGTGGTCTCGTGGCCCCTGCAGATTTCTTTTTTTTTTTCTCCAGTCATCTGGAGTTTTTTTGTTTTGTTTTGTATTTTCTGTCCTCCCTGGCCAATGGATGTTACTTTTATACTATGTTAATTAGTATTGCCTAATTTTATTTTCTTATATGTTTGTCTTTTTTTCTCTTTCTTCATCTTTGAGCTCCATCATTTGTACGAAAATGTGCTATAGAAATAAATGTTGTTGTTGTTGGCACACTTTGGGCTTATTAGTACCAGTCAATCATCGTTTGGGTGCCATGGTCTCTTTGAGTCTTGCTGCTGACCATGTGCTATCCCTTCATGGCCACAATTTGCCCCTCTTCTAATTGTAATAACTTTCAGCATGATAACGCACCGTGTCATAAAGCAAAGGCCACCTCAGACATGACAATGTGTTCCGTGTTCTTCTGTGGCTTTCCCAGTCACCCAGTCCTAAGAATTATAAAGGTTATTTTGAAGGTGTCATTATTAATACTTTCCACTTTTGTGTTAAATTTACAGGTATACGCGACTGGGGAATTAGAAGCAGGATACAAAGAAACCTTGTCGCTTTGTCGGTGTGGCCAGGAACGTATCAAGACAGACTGGAGTTAACAAACTCCCTGTGGCATGCGGCCATTGAAGTAAGGATCATTGACAAGGGCTGGGCTTTGAATACACGTCCTGTAGAGGTCCAATGTGGCCCCAAACTCCTTAGACACCTTACCTCTTTGTAAAAAGGTTGAGATTTGAAGGTCCACACAGCTCTGCCGTTCACATTATGACGTCCCATTTCCACAAGTTTATGGGAATTTTTACATAATCGTCTTTTATCTGTGCTCTCGTGTTCTTGTAAAAGAGCTAACAGTAGTGGGGCACTGTGACATTACGTGAGAACATTAGAAAAACTGTGACAAGAACAGGCCATTCAGCCCAATGAGTTTGTAAATTCTCTTCCTTTATAATGCCCATAATAACTTCAAGTTGAAATGTGAATATCCTTAAAGTCCTGCCTGCCACCATACTGCTTCCTAATTTATCTCACGTGAGTCTGCGGTTCTTGTTATAAAGTTTGTCTTTGCACCGTTAGTCTGAAATCTGCCCTTAACGAGGCTTCGTCGGGCTGTAACCTTAGACACTCAGTCGGGCAGTCTGTAGACAAGAGTGAAGTGAAGTGAAGATCAAAACCTCCAAGTCAGAGGTCACGGAAATCAGCTGGAAAAAGGTGGAGCGCCCTCTTCAGGTTTGGGGAGGAGTTGAAGTATCTCGGGATCTCGTTCATGCATGAGGGAAAAGGGGAGCAGGAGATCGACAGGGGAGTGGAGTGACTCCAGCAGTTATACAGACATACCGGTCAGGCATGGTGAAGAGAGGGCTGAGCGTACCGAAAGGCTTTCGTACCGTTACATATGGTCATGGGCTTTGAGTAGGACCCAAAAGAACTACAGGGTGTCCCACTCGGGAGTACAACTTTAAAAATGCGAATTACTCTGCAACGTATCATCATGCAACAAGGTTCAAAATATTCCTTATTTAATGAAGAATTGATTCTGTGTCATAAAGAGGCGGGCACTATAGCGGGCACCGCTACGGCGGCCCCGGATGTGGCAGCGGCTCCAGACATCAACCCTGCAGAGTGGCAAAAGCAAGCATGCAATACTTGTACATATTTGACGAATTTGTGAAACAACTGGGCGACTACAAACTTCAAGGAGGTTACTTCCAACAGGACGGGGCAACGTGCCATACCTCTCATGCCAGTATGGAAAAGATCCAATCGTTTTTTGGAGACAGGGTGATCTCGAAAGGTTTGTGGCCACCTCAATCGCCCGATTTAACTCCCCCAGATTTTTTTCTATGGGGATATTTAAAGGGCAAGGTTTATGCAGGCAAACCCAGGACCACCGGACAACTGAAAGCAAACATCGAGTGTGAAATTGCTGCCATCGACAGTGACACGTTACAGAGGACATTCTCAAATATGGAGAGTCGCGTTTCCTTGTGCGCGGACGTTGGGGGAGGACATTTTCAGCACCTTTTGTAATGTGGACTTGTTTTCCACTAAATACAGGTATGTTCAGTTCTTACAGCTCGCCTTTACGTTCACGCGTTCGCGAGTAATTCGCATTTTTAAAGTTGTACTCCCGAGTGGGACACCCTGTAGATCCCAGATACAATTGGCAGAAATGAGAAACCTTTACAGGGTGTCTCGACTCAGACTTGGAGACAAGGTGAGGAGTGCAGACGTTCAGGAGGAGCTCAAAATCGAGCTGCTGCTCCTGCACGTCGAGTGGAGCCAATGAAGGGGGTTCAGGTGTCTGATTAGGACGCCTCCCTGGGTTGCTGCTTCATTGGTGTCCAACCTAGGGGGAGAACTTGGAGCTGACCCACAACACGCTGGGTAGATTATGTCTCACGGATGGCCTGCTAACGCCTGGGTGAGTCCCCCATTGAAGGAGATGGGCTGAGAAGAGGGACATCTGAGCATTTTTGCTTAGACTGCTGCCTCCACAACTCAGTCCTGAATAAGTGTTAGAAAACAGATGGAGGAATGGACAGGTACGGGGTTTCATGAAATTAAAAAAAAAAAAATCGTCACTTTTGATTTCCAATGACGGTCTCGACAAAATCCTACAATGTTCTGTGCTCATGGAAATGCAGACTTTAGAAGCTAATAGGAGGAGAAGAAGTTCTAACCTGAACAAACATATTTGTGGTCCGCAGGTGAACAACGGCATGAACAGCATCCTTCAAGATAACATCGTTAGCGGATTTGAAAGAATTGGATACAGAATTAATGGAGAACCTTGCCCAGGTAACCTTTTATTCCGTCTCTATTGGATTCTTTCCAATAAGTAATGAAGTAAAATGAGATTTCTTTTTATTTTATAAACTTTTGTTCATTGCTGTTCCTCTGGAATGCTTACTTGTTAAGCTTTGGTACTGTTCAGATGACAGCTCATTTCCGGTTAGGTTATCTCCTGACATTACACACTTATGCTTGAGGCGATAGCGGTAGAAGAGGACTAAGGAGCTACCAGACGCCAGAAGCTAATGAGCAGAGCGGTGACTCAGGCCTTCCATCTCTCCTCATTTTATATGCTGTTCACGGGGATCTTTCACTGGGCACACCACCGCAGGGAATCTTTAAAAGGGTCCAGGGTCAAATCCTGTCTTGAACCCAGTGCTGCAGGGACAGACTAGGCCACACAGACCCTCATGCTGAATTAAGTAAGATTGGTGAATGAATTAAAAAAAGAAAAGACGCAGGACTTGATGTGGGAGAATAAGTAAAAAATGAATAGCAAAGGAAAGAATATTAGGAAGGTGAATGACCTAAACATCTAACTCTTGGATGTCCAAAAAAAAAAATAAAAATAATGCACGTTGTAAATGTCATGACACATCTCCACAAAAACAAAGTCGAAGCGTTAAAGTGAATTTGAAATCTAAGCTGACACTGTCAGTCTGGTGCTGCTGTCTTCTGAAACACGAAGCACCTTTAAATACGCACACACATAACCGGAGTAAAGCAGAAACTCGGCTTCCTAATAATCACATGTGCACGTCATCCAGCACTCAGACGTTATTAAATTGCACAGACGAAAAAGAAATAAACGTCATTGTGGGGAACTGAAAAATAAGAAGGATGCGTGTGGTAATTTGTCTGTGTTTTATAGATTTGTTTAGTCAAATTGACTGCAATGTGCGCCGTGCGCTCTTTTCTTCTTGGCTGTGTGACTGCGCGCTGCAAAGGGTCGCCATACCGTTACGTGTGCTTCTGGCCTTACTCTGCTGAGATAAGAATAACTTGGGGGATTTTACTTTAATATGTGAATTTCCCCTTAGGATTAATAAAGTATCTATCTATCTATCTATCTATCTATCTATCTATCTATCTATCTATCTATCTATCTATCTATCTATCTATCTATCTATCTATCTATCTATCTATCTATCTATCTATCGGAAGTGTTCTTTCTTCTTCATTTTTTCTTTTTACTCTTTCTAGTGTGTTTTCAGACTAAAGCCTGTGTGTATATAAATGTATTTATTCATTTACTTACTTATCTACCTGTGTATGTCTTTATTTATTTAAAGAGCTTCTGGAAAAAGTCAAACTTCCCCCTGGGGATAAATAAAGATCTTTCTATCTATCTGTCTGTCTGTCTTTCTGCCTGTCTGTCTGTTATATAGTGCCTTTCACATCTCTTTATCTCTCTGTCTTCTAACCATGGCTGCTGAGAGTGTGTATGAAGGAACTGCACGGTTCAGGAGAGCAGCAGACATGCGCAGAGTAACGCGGTTAAGGGTTTACATGGCCACATAACCCCCTGGTTATTTGTGGAGAACCCTACCCCGGTCGATGAGGTCTGTCAAAGGCCAATAGCACAATTTCTCTACTCAGAATAAGGGTTTACGAGACATTTTAGAAGTCAGGTTTCTGTGAATAACCATTAAGCCCCCATCACTTTACGTGACTTTTCTGCTGATTTTCAGCTGCAGACTTCATTTACGCAAGTCAAGGCAGTTGTGTAGTTTAACATCCCCAGAAACTGCGGTGGAAATGTAACATCTTATTAAAGAAGGAAACGTCCCCTAATAGGACAAATCAGTAATCAGGAAGGAGAAAAGCTGTTCATTGTATCTGTTAATGACTCCTCGACAAAATACCTTGGAAGGAGAATTCTTCAAATGCAGCTGGGTCAGAATGATCTGAGAAACAAAGGATAGAAGTTCATTTTATAAACTATTGAATTTATATACAGTTACTGCGGTTGGTTCATTGGTCTGTCAGTCATTCTCCAACATGTTATATCCTAACACAGGGTCACGGGGGGTCTGCCGGGGCCTATCCCAGCCATCATAGGGTGCAAGGCAGGAACAAATCCCCAGGCAGGGCACACACACCCACACACCAAGCACACACCAGGGACAATTTAGGATCACCAATGCACCCGACCTGCATGTCTTTTTTGGACTGTGGGAGGAAACCCACGCAGACACGGCGAGAACATGCAAACTCCACGCATGGAGGACCTAAGAAGTGAACCCAGATGGGTCTCCAAACTGCGAGGCAGCAGCGCTACCCACTGCGCCACCATGCCACCCTGGTTCATTGGTTTACACCCAAATGGTTTGTATAAAATAAAAGGCTATATTATATTATATTCTGGTTCTTCTTATACCACCCTTGAAATTTTAGAGCATCTGTCCATTCTCGCTGTTTCTAGGACATTTGCTGATTTCTTAGTCATCTCTTCATCGGCCTTTCTTCTGGTACATTCTTTATTTACTTGACCGTCTCAGTTTTACTTTTTCCTAAATCAATCCTTATATTTAGTGTACATTGTGTTGTTCACTGGACATTTATCTGGTTTCTGACATTTATTAAGCCTTTATGCTATTTCTTTAAGATGAATGCTACGTTACCCTAAAATTATTGAGTCCGTCAGACTCTTCCTTGACTTGCCCCCAACAAAGACGCAGGGGTGGGCTTGTCAACAAGAAAATGAGCACCCACCCGGAAGTACAATGAAGCCACGAGGGATAAGGTGCGGCCACAGGGCTTTTTGTCCCCCAAACAGAAGAGAGGCTCGCCTGTCTGATGGCTCGTGTTCTTTGTGCTCTATCTGTGCCGTATTTAGTTAGCCTTTTCAAACCTTAAAAGAACATATCATGTTTTTTTTAAATCTGAGGGCTGTAATTTTATCATGAAAAGTAATCTATGGATAATAAGAATCTATGGAGTAATCTATGGATAATAACATCTCGTAACGCTGATTGTTTTGCAGGTCAGCTCAACCCCGTTGAAGCCTGGCACAACAACGAGGCCCATGGAGGCTTGTATGGGGTCTACATGAACAAAGACGGGTTGCCAAATTGTTCCTTTGTGCAAGGATTCATTGCCTGGAAATGCTGGGACTATGGAATTTATTTCCAGGTACGTTACATTTCCTGGATAAAACTGTCAATGGTGGCTTATAGCTTTGCTGCGAATACAAATCACATAATTGGCAAACTTGCATGGCTCCAAGAAGGGCATTCCTGTAAACCCTCAATTGGTTTTTTTGTTTTTCTTTCTCATTGTAGACGGAGATGAGCATGCAGGTCTCCAATGTGACGCTGGTGGACAACGGAATGGGCATCATGCCAATGAGCTATAAACCGCCATCTGTATCTCACAGCTATTCAGACAAAACAATTGAGATCAAGGTACGACCTTCACATCTCGCGTTCTTCCTTAGACTTGTGCCCGACTGTCAGCCGCGCAGACGCACACACCTGAGAGTGCTTGGGGACTTCAGCGTCACACCAAAGCACATTTCACTCTCCTCCTCTAATCAAGTTTTTCCCAAAGCCTGTTGTGATTTCATCCTTGGATTATTACAGCCTTTCATTTCCCCATGTGGGGTTTCTAAATATTACAGAACTCATTTCTACACTTGAAATTCATATTTGAATAACGGTTGTCGATGTTCAGCCCTTTCCGCAATGCCATGCTGCTTTGCTTGGGTTATGTCGTCGAAGTTATGGCATCGCAACTTAGCTGAACGTCTGTGAAGTGAGACATCGCTGATGGTCGGCGCCGCACACTTCCTGATGTCCGCGCTTGAAGAAAATCAAGCACTTGTTTGTTGGCGTGCGCTTCGTGGTTGATTCTCTGCTCTATTCTTTGGTTACAGGTCTTGGTTTTGGTGAGAGTTGGACGGACTGTAGGCTACTGAATTTAGACTTAACTCGCGTTTACTGTTTTCATCTTCCTCTTCCTGCCGACATAACACTCGTTAGTTTTTCATTCTTTCGCATTGTTTTTGTGGAGTTCGTATTATGGTTCAACCATACCGTTTATTGAATAATAATATTATGGCCTGTTAATGTGATGTATCCTGTCGCCGTTGTTTTCATGATCCCAGCTAAGTTGTTTATGGCAGTGGCTCGGGTGGCAGGACTGTGCAGCGTTGCATATGACATTACTGTGCTTGAGTACTTAAGATCTTTTGTCTTATCTTTATTACATTCGTTTGGATAAACCCAGAATGCAGGAGGTCGATGAATTATTGCTTTATGGTTCATTAGCAAAAGGAATTCAGATTAGCAGTAATGGCTTCTTTTTTGACTAACATTTTGATTTTCTTTCGTTCTGGCTTTTACCTTGAGGGCCACGTCTCTAAGGTTGTTGGTCTGAAACTGAGACGCTGCTCTCTTTTATGGTGCTGTTTGAAATTAGCGACCACAAAAAGGAGGCGCTCGGGATTCTACTCGGTGTGATCATTTCACAGGAAGCAGAGGGAAGTTTAAAGCAATAGCCCTTTCGTGCTCTCGGTTCATTTAATGGCTGTTTTCTTTTAGTTCTAGATCAGCGCTTCCCGATTCATGTTACCCTCACAACCTTAGTGACGGACGAGGCCGATTTCGCACCCCCTTGGTTTGAGAAGTATATGAGTTCATATGATAGTTCATAATGCTCACACAGCTCTAAGTGCTCATAAGAGCGGGAGTCATCCGTTTTAACAAGCAGCGTATTGCACTGATACGAAATCGACGCCTGCCCATTTAATTATTTAGGAATGGATAAATAAATGAAGATTTTGTACAAATAATGTTTTTCATTTTTCTTACTCGATGGATTCTTGCACCCCCAGCAACAGTTGCGTGCGAGTACCTCCATGCGGGAAGCGCCGTTGTAGACCATGAAGACAAATTCTGGCTTGGTGCTCTTCCTTTAAATTAATGATGATTCCTTTTATTTAATCAATTTTTGACATTATTTTGAATTTACACTTTTCCCGGGAAGGTTTGTTACAGCAATGGCACTCATAGCCGGTCAACGCATGTGTCGTATGTGTCGCATTTCCTGGCTTCTGGATGTTTAACTAAACCTTTAAGACATGTTCCTGGGAGTTATGTAGGGAAAGGAATGGGAATGGTCAGGCCTTTTGGCTCGGTGTTTGCTTTGCTTATCGCATTTTGTCACCACAGCATTTTGTGGTTCTGCTTCAGGCCGCTGTTTGTCCAGCCCTCTTGAGGCCTTCACTTCCTAGTCCTTTCAGCTTTATTAGATAAATGTGCTCATCTTAACTTACTTTATTATTATGTTTTTATTGTTCAGAACTCTCTCTTTGTGGGCAGCAGTCCTAACTTTAACTGTTCAGACATTCTCACCAACAACGATCCCAACGTCCAAATTACGGTGGCGCACAGGAGCACCAGGCCTCTTCAAGGTAAAGAAAGGATGCCTTTCTCACTTTTTATTCTCAGGTTTACACGTTTGCTTTTGAAAGCAGCTTATTCCCAAAGCAGAGAGTTGAGAAAAGTACTATGTAAGAAAGGGGAAATTAGGCTTTTTACAAAAGCTCTTTAGAGAAATAGACAGACAGACAAGTTCAGCAACACATTTGTTTTTCCTGGGGGAAAAGCTTCCCAAATTGTTTCCCAAATAAGTACAAATAAGTACAGCACACAGCACTTTTTTACCTTCTTCCTCTGTCTTGTATCTTTCTCTTCCACCTACACTCCTCCCAGCAAGCATCATCTTCTCCCTCCCGACTCTGATACCTGGAGCAGGGGCAGTGCACTTGTTTAATCCGATGGCACTCCCCTGAGTGAGGTGGAAGCCTAACAAAGTAGGGCCTCACAGTCCCTGAAGGACCCCCTGGCAGCACCCATGGAACCCAACAGAGCTGTGCCGAACTCCAACTCCAATGGAGCCCTGTGGGAATCTGAGGCACCGCTGCTGTCAAGCACCCCATGCATGTTCTCTCCCCTGGTCCTCCCTGTATGATGCCATCCTGGCCAGGCAAGGGCACAAGTCATCTGCCACAATACATGTAGTTGAAGCACATACACTATGGTCTGAAAACATGGCTCAGTGTGGCGCTATACAGGCACTATGCCTCTTGGTATACAGTAGACCCTGTAGTACCTCTTGACACACTTCTGCTGAAAGTCCTCAGTGTTTGTGTGTCATGGAGATGATGTGCATCATTGGTCATAATGGCACTCAGTTTTGTTTTAATTCTCTCCTTTGCTACAAACTCCAGGGGTCCAGAGTGCATCTCATAACTGAGCCTGTCCATTAAATGAGCTTGTTGATTCGGTGGACCTCTCTTGAAGTGATGCTAACAGCCCACCACACCACACTGGTCATCACAGAGTTGTAGAAGATGTGAAGGATGTCACTTCCCACATTAAAGGAGTATAGTCTCCTAAGAAAAAAAGAGCTGGCTCTGCTGTTACTTAAAGAGTTCCTCTGTGTGATGAGACTAGATAGATAGATAGATAGATAGATAGATAGATAGATAGATAGATAGATAGATAGATAGATAGATAGATATAGATAGATAGATAGATAGATAGATATGAAAGGCACTATATAATAGATAGATAGATAGATAGATAGATAGATATGAAAGGCACTATATAATAGATAGATAGATAGATAGATAGATAGATAGATAGATAGATAGATAGATAGATAGATAGATAGATAGATAGATAGATAGATAGACCTCATCGACCGGGGTAGGGTTCTCCACAAATAACCAGGGGGTTATGTGGCCATGTAAACCCTTAACCGCGTTACTCTGCGCATGTCTGCTGCTCTCCTGAACCGTGCAGTTCCTTCATACACACTCTCAGCAGCCATGGTTAGAAGACAGAGAGATAAAGAGATGTGAAAGGCACTATATAACAGACAGACAGGCAGAAAGACAGACAGACAGATAGATAGAAAGATCTTTATTTATCCCCAGGGGGAAGTTTGACTTTTTCCAGAAGCTCTTTAAATAAATAAAGACATACACAGGTAGATAAGTAAGTAAATGAATAAATACATACATATACACACAGGCTTTAGTCTGAAAACACACTAGAAAGAGTAAAAAGAAAAAATGAAGAAGAAAGAATACTTCCGACTTGTCGGTCCCAATCCCAGTGAGGCGCTATACAGCCATTTTGCTGTTGGTATGATGGAAATTCCATCTCTTTGCTTGACACACTTCTGATGAATCATTCATTGGCTGAAAGTCCACAGTGTGGGTGTGTCACGGAGAGGATGTGCAGCATTGTTCATAATGGCCCCCTCAGCTTTGTCTTCATTCTCTCCTCTGTTACCTCCAGAGGGTCCAGACTGGGTCCCATAACTGAGCCCACCCTTTAAATGAGCTTGGTGATTTGGTGGGCCTCTCTTGAAGTGACATTACCAGCCCAGCACACCACACTAGCCATGACAGAGTTGTAGAAGACAGTAAGGATGTGACCCCTTTAACAAAGATGTCTGGTTGGTACTGAAGGCACTGGAGAAATCAAAACATCATCCTCACATGATAAATGTTCGTCTGATTGCCTTATTCCTTCTCCTGGCTGAAATAGCATTTGAGAAATCGCTAAATTTGTGTCGATGAGCTGACTCAGCAACACAATCTCAAGCAACAGGGCGGACCTAACCACGGAGTTGGCAAAAGAGCAGCTCCAGTTGTGTAGTCCGCTTAGGATTTAGTTAGATAGATAGATAGATAGATAGATAGATAGATAGATAGATGTAGTTGGCAGGAATAGATAGATAGAAATGAAAGACACTATATGATAGATAGATAGTGTAGTTGACAGAAATAGATAGATGGATAGATAGATATGAAAGGCACTATATAATCAATAGATAGATAGATAGATAGATAGATAGATAGATAGATAGATAGATAGATATGAAAGGCACTATATGATAGATAGATAGTGTAGTTGGCAGAAATAGATAGATGGATAGATAGATATGAAAGGTACTATATAATCAATAGATAGATAGATAGAACATTATTTGTTCCTGTGAGAAATTTGGCTTTTTACAGCAGCCCTTAATAAATTAACAATTAACTAGAGAGATAAATAACTAAACACACTCTCTCTCTCTCTCTGCGATCTGAACACAAACCAGAATGACTAAACAGGAAGGAAATGTAAATAAAAGTAAAATGTGTGGCTTGGCAGTGCCAGTCCCCCGAGGTGCTATACAGGCATATTTCAGTTGGCATCAAGGAGCCCCCAGAAGTGTTTACTGACACATATAATAATTCATTGTCTGAAAGTCCTCAGTGTGAGTGTGTCAGAGAGAGAATGGGCCACGTTGTTCATCCTGGCACTCACTTTTGTTTTAATTCTCTCCTCATTTACTACCTCCGGGGGTCCAGAGGACATCTCATAACTGAGCCTGCCTTTTTAATGAGCTTGTTGATTTGGTGGGCCCCTTTTGAAGTGACATAACTGGGCCAGCACACCACAACCACAGGCTCTGAACTGACACTCCAGAGGTGTGACAGATCAGCGGCCTAATAATCAATAGCCTCACCTTTTTTACTTGCTGAACCTGCTGTGTCTGCCTCCCTTACTGTCACACAGTCCCGATACTTAATGTCCCTGAGTTCCTGTAAAAAGCCTAATTTGGGGACACTGGGGCTTTACACTCACTGTTTGATAAATTTATTTTCAGGTGGAAGAAGTGGCGTTTGCTGGCCCACCTTTGCCTCTGCACACAATCTTTCTCCTGGTCACCCTCACGCTGGACTGATGTCCTACAACGCTATCAGTGGACTGATGACTGTAACAGGTAGGCATGAGAGAGACCCGGTTTTAGTGTAGAATGACCATGTTGGGCAGCCCCCAGAAAATTTCTCACCTTTAACATCCCCCTTTTATTGTTCTTATTTATTAGAAATTTCTGAAGGGCGCTCAACTGTGTCTTTATTAAAAATGTCTGTCATTTGTGGTTCTGTGCCAGGGTTCTACAATATTCTCTTGATCCCTGAGACTTTCTCTTTCTGTTTGTGTCTGTCCTTTGAATTCCTTGGACGATGTTGACATTGCTGTGGCGTTCTGAGCTCAAATATGCGAAAGCGTCCGTCAGTGTCCATTAGCTTAGCAAAGCATTCCAAAGTGCCCATTCCTAATCCTACTTTTTCCTTTCTGTTTTATGAAGATTCCACTTTTGTTGGCTATAGAAACGTTTGCTCTGGAGAGACAAATGTAATGTTCATAACCAACCCAGAAAACGAAGACCTGCAGCACCAGATATTTGTACACGGCCTAACGCTGATCAATAGTACAGAAGACGCCAAGGTTTTCATCCACAGAGCGGATGTAGGGTGAGGACTTGTGTGTGTTTTTGTCCTAATTCAAGGGTGTCGATGGGTGGCATAATGGCTGGTGCTGCTGCCCCTCAAATCTCGTGAATCCTGTACCTGCGAGGTGGAAGATTTACACTTATGTGTCCTCTTGTGTCTGTGTGACGTTTTCATCCAACATGTACAAAGATGAGTCGTTTTTTGTCATTTTTTCTTAGCTCAGGTGGCAGACTATGAACTCTGCTGCTGACTTGTAGGAGGCTTTTGGGCTCAGTGGCCAGCTTGGTGACAGAGCTCTCTGTACTTACAGTGGACTTAGAAATTATTCAGACCCCTTCACTTTCTTCTCACTTTCATTGTGTCATAGATTTCATTTTAAATGCATAAATCTGCCATTTGTTGGCTCTATCTATCTATCTATCTATCTATCTATCTATCTATCTATCTATCTATCTATCTATCTATCTATCTATCTATCTATCTATCTATAAGTATTTAGGCCATTCATTCAGCATTTTGCAGAAGCCCCCTGTGTCAACAATGCCAGCTTTGATTCTTCTTGAGTGAGCCCCTACAAGCATTGCATGGCTGAATTTGGGCAGTTTATCTAATTCTTCCCGGCAGATCCTCTTAAGTTCCCTTATATTGTATGAAGACGCCTGTGAAAGGCCATCTTCGGTTCTCTCCACTCATTTTCTATGGGGTTTAAGTCTGGACATTGGCAGTGCCCCTCAAGGTCAGTCAGAGACTTGAACCAAAGCCACCCCAGCACTGTCTTGACTGTATGCATCTGGTCATTGAACCATCACCCCAGCTTGAGGTGGTGTGCACTTTAGAGAAGGTTCTCGTCAAGGACCTCTTTGTGTGTGGCTGCATTCATCCTTCCTGGAGTTCTGACCAGACTCCCTGTCCCCATAGTGTGACGCTGCCACCACCATGCTTCACCACAGGGTTGGTATTAAGCAGATGATGAGAAGTGCCTGGACCTTGCCAGACACCATGTTTGGAGTTCTGACCAAACAGGTCAGTTTTTGTCTCATCATACCAGAGAATCCTTTTCCTAATCTTTTCAGAGTGGAAGCAGGCTGTCATAGTCCTGTTATCCAAGAGGGGCTTCCTTCTAGCCATCTCTGCAAAGGTCTTCAGAAGCTCTCTTAGAGTGACCACTGGGTTCTTGGTTACCTACCTGACCCTAGGCCCTTCTTGTCCACTTACTCAGACAACTCTAGGATGAATCCTGGTGATTCCAAACTTCATGCATTTCACAATTTCTAAGGCTCCTGGGAACACTCAAAGCTTGAAATGGTTTGATTCCCTTATGTTGATCTGTGCCTCACCTCAATTTGAGCAGAGGTCTACAGAAAGATTCTTGGACTTTGTGGCTTGGCTTTTCTAACAGATGAGCACGATAGAGGCCTGATCTTAGTCTACTATTGTAGAAGGACCATGTTGGGCTGCCCCCAGAGAGTTTCTGGGCTTTAACTGCCTCTTCGTGTTCTTAAGATCTCCGCCTTAAGGAGGTCAGAGGTTTACAGTGAGCAGTTTTTATCAAACATTTGTTGCTCGTGACCCAAGCTTGACTAGTCCATGATCGCTGTTAGAGCATGGGGAGACTTTGGAGAACCACCACTGACAGTCCCAGAGGAGTGACGTCGATTACTTAAACTGCACGCGGCGAGCCGTCACGAGACACTTTGCAAGCCATACCCAACAATTTCCCATTAGACACATCGATGAGTCACAACCCTGCATGGCCCAAAAGATGGACACCCGCAACCCACTTAAGAAACTATGCACTAGAGAATTACACATTTCAAAAATCTACTCAACCGCTTCTTTATTAAGAAATCATTTGTGGTTCCGCAGCAGGATTCTGCAGTGTTTCTCACAGTGACCCTTCTGCCTTTTGTCTTTCTACAAGTGGGTGCTCCATCAGCCCAAATGGCTCTTTTAAGGAGTAGTATGTTGCGCTCCTTGGCACTTTTGGGGGTAACAGAAGATTTTTTTAGTCAGTTTTCCATTTTACAATTTCAAAATGAATGCCAAAGTGAATTTCAGCATAATGTTCTCAAAACTTTATGCTAAATGAAGCCCCCCAGTTCCTCTCATGATTGCTCATGCCACTTACCCTGAACACCTCTCCCTTTCCGATCGTCACTAGAGACTTTTGCATGGGGAAAACCTTCAGAAAAACGTAATAAACTAAATTGAAACGAATGCAAGTGCAGCTTGAGGGCTGTAAGATGTTTCAAGTGATGTTCGCACTGAAGATGAGCTCACCATAAGCACCTTCTCATTAAATCAGCATAACAAAAGCAGCACGAAAAGTGTCTTGATGAATGAAAGGACTTGACTGTAAAATGAACGATGTGTGTGAGCACCAAACGCAGCAGGAAATGAGTTCCACGATGAACGTTCACAAAGCTGCCAGACTGTAATGTCCACAAAAGCACAAGTGGACACCATCGGGCTGGAACATATATTGCATCAATTGACTTTTTTGAAAATGATGCTCCTCTAACCCCAAGGCCTCTCTTTTATTGTCCCACCACAGTAAGGCGAACCCCTCTGACTGCGTGGATATGGTTTGTGACGCCAAAAGGAAAACCATGCTCAAAGACCTGGACGGATCCTTCTTGGGTCAAAACGGGACTGTCGTCCCCCAATCCGAGTATCAGTGGAATGGCGACCCTCGCGATGGTCTCGGAGACTACAGAATTCCAAAAGTCATGCTGACCTACTTGAACGGCAGCCGCATTCCTGTCAACCAAATTGCACCAAACAAAGGTAAAAAAATAAAATGATGAGAAAGGTAAATTCTGAAAATATCAAATCATCTGTTGGCTGGATGTTGAAACAGAAGCAGAAGTCCAAGAGCTAACTGTCAGGTGACCTTCATGCAAATTAGGAGGCTAATTTAACAAATGTACTTGAACTAATTTAAAAAAGAAAAGGTAACAAATTGGCTTCTTCTTGGTTGATATTGTGGCCTACCTAAACCAGACGGCTTCCAGTTGAGCCCATGCCACTTACTCGCTGGGTGACCGTCTGCATGTTGGTTAACCTACCAAAGCATCCAGCATCTCTAGTGAACCACAAAGCACCCTCTGATGATGTTTACTTCATAAAGAACGCCTTTGTCTCCGGAGACGAACCGCTCAGGGTGACATATCCCCTCTCTCAAGACAGAGATGGGAGACAAAGTCACATTGTCGGAGTTACAAGTAAATGTCACGGCTTCAGTGCCGAAGTAAACCTCCTCTGGCCACACAGCAGCTCTCCTCTGCTTTTCCCACTCACCTCAAACGCTGGTTTTATCTCGGATTATTTCAAGAGGCTGCACTGCACTTCATTTACTCTTTGGACGGTGCTTTGCAAATAAAAGGCATGGAGCACGCTTTGCACTTCTGCTCTTGTTATTATATGTGATGATTCACCTTAGGCCATCTTGGTTCATGACTATCAGTAACTCGGTTTCAAGGAAGAAATGCCAGCTGTGGGCATTATGTGGTGTTGTGTCAACTTTCTGGCCTTGGACTGTTTTACTACAACAGTCCATCATCTCCTGGTCCTGCTTCCTTGTCTTTGTGGCCTGCCATTTTTATCTTTGGCAGTACAGAATATACTGTAGATAGGCCATAAGGTTAAATCTACTGCACTGTATTTGACCGTAGCGACGAGGAGAACATCTAAGCTGCTAAACGGCTTCCATCTTCTGCTCATTCCTGCACTCACATCACAAGTTACTTACAACACGTTGGCATTTAGGCCTCAACACGCTTTATAGGGGGTTTGCTTTGTGCTTTTTATGTTCATTTAAAGGTCGTGTTATTGTCAGACATTATAAATATATTGGAAATTTCAAATGGTGTTTTGGAGAGGTAACATCACAACTCTCCAAAGCTGAGAGATACAATTATTTTATATCTCATTTCATTCCAGGTATTATCAGAGACCCCAGTTGCACTTACATGGCAAACTGGCAAAGCTACAAGTGCTTCACTCTCGACTACGAGATGCTGGTGATCGAAAGTCTTGACAGCGACACGGAGACCCGGCGACTCTCTCCGGTGGCAGTGCTTGCGGACGGCTATGTGGACCTCATCAATGGTAAAATATTTATTCACATATTCTTACAAAATAGAAATATGCAGATATAATCATATGCGCTTAAATTACCACAAGAAAATTAAACAAAATCCAATTTAATAAGATAGAAGGGCTGCTCCAGGCTGGTACCATGTTGGGACAGGAAAAGTGAAGGGTCCAGCAGGGATACAATAAAAGACCGCCAGGAGGCAGTAAACCCTCCATCTCTAGATGGAATTTTCTAGAGGAAGTTATGACAAGCTGACAGGAAGCAGTGTCGTGCTTGACTCCTGATGCATTAGGACAACAGACAAACCCGTATGGAAGCCAGTGGTAGGAGACAAAAGCAGCCATCATTGTCTTTTGAGTACACAGCAGTGCTCGGAGGTGCAATGCTATTAGTGACCACAAGAGGGGACTGTGGTCTGGTACAGACTTTATATGTCCACTCCAAACCCTTTCATCTTCATTCTTTAAACGGTTTCATTCCATTCCTCAAACATGTCAAATTTGTAGATGAACTTTAGGACAATTGTACTAAGAATAGGCCATTCAGCCCTACAGCCCTACCAGGTCTATTCACTTAAATTCTCCAAAATAACAGCCAGTCAAGTTCTGAAGGACCCCAAAAGCCCTACTGTCCATCACACTGCACTACTTGGCCACTTATTCCATCTGCTCCCAGTGTGAAGGTATTCCACCATCGTCCAGTTTCTATCCGTGGCCCCGTGATCTTGTTAAAGAATTCATTTTAAAGTAACTAAGGGGATCCACTGTACTAATGTTCTTCATAATTTTAAAACCTTCAGTGATGTCGCCTCTAAATCTGCTTAAACTGGAAAGGTACAACGTCTTTCATCTTTCCTCACAGCTACCACCTCTCAGTCCTGGAATCAGTTAACTGCTCTACTCTGGACTTTCTCTGACGCTGCTATGTTTTTTGTAATATGGAGACCATCAGATGAGGCCCCACCAGTGTGTTGTTGTAGCCTGTTTTCTTTCCATTGTCTTAATGTAGACAATATGGGTCCACTTTGACTCCTAGGACCTTCTCCTAAGTGAGTGGTGCTTGCAAGTTTCACACCTCCCATTGTTTCTTCAGATCTAACATTTTCAGTTCCAATAAACTTAACGTCCAGATCTTTGGGATGTGGAAGGAAATTGGAGGAGCTGGAGAGAAATGTCCACACTCAAGATGTTACTTACAGCTTTTTAAAAATCTCTTGCAAACCTCACCGAGTGTGTTTTTGATTGCAGGTCCTCAAGATCATGGCTGGTGTGCAGGCTACACGTGTCAGCTGAGAGTTTCTTTGTTCCACAGCATCGTGTCCACCGATACATCCTATTCCATTTATTTCACCAGCACTAGTCCTCAGAATCTTCGACTGATGCTACTAAATGCCGACGACACCAAGGTGGGTCGATCACACGCTTTGTACACTTCGAGCTAAGACGTGTCACGATTATATCAGATGTTCAATAAGTTGCATGAGATGTTTAATCCAAGTTAGCCATCTTGCTTCCTTTTAAGCAAACCTTAGAAATATGAAATCCACACTAATAACCAATAACAAACACAAAAAATAGCAGTTTTTACTAAGATGGAAGTTGTTTGATTCTACTGTCATAATTCATGGGATGGGAGTGGCCTACGTTGTGTAGTTGGTGGTGGTCTGGTAGCTCCATTCAACATCTCCGTCAAAAGCCAATTCAAAGGCTGCGGTGCTCAGGTTCTATGGGCAGATGGGACTCCTCCTCAAGGCGCAGGTCCTGCATGTCCTGCTAGGCCTCATACTGACCTTTTGTGATGCCCCATACCCGCTGCCAATGGACAGTCACTTCCTTCTGGTTACCTTTTATCATAAACCGAGATGGACGAGGGCAAGTGAGGAGACAGACAAGATTTTATGGTGAAGAATGTGAAGAGGCTTATTGGTAACAACCAACGATTTATGCAGGAAAATAATGACTATTAACAAGGTTGCCCAAACTTTTGCATCCCACTGTAAGAGATTAAAGTGATGCAAATAATCCTTCTTTTAAAAATCATGCCCAAAAATTCTTGTTTTCCAAGTAAATACTTTTAGAAACCTACCAATTCTTCCTCAATGCATTCCAAATGCTCTTTTGTGAGGACACATGGCTAAATCTGTCTTACTTACTCCCTGGTATCCTGGCCTGCCATCTCTGCCTGAACCTGTAGAGCCTCTGGCGTAGTCACAAACTGCCCCTTAGATAGGTGCCCTCGGCGTCTTGTCCTCTCAATGATGCCGCTATGCTTTGTCCACACGGCCACACTCCATTTTGCATTTCTGCCCAGTCTCCTGAAGTCTCCACAGCCACAGAGCTGATGCCATCCGTGGTGACCTTTCTAACACAATCGATTCCACCAAATGTTCCTCCATCGAGCTTTACTTTCTTTGCATTCTCTCCTGTCTCCTTCTGTAAGCTTGTGACCACTGCAGCACTGAATCTCATTTATTAGTCCACTTCTCCTGTAATTAAAGCTTAACACAGATGTCCTCAGGTACCCGCATGCAAGTTGTAACAGATGAATCCATTAAAACACCCCAGGACTTGCCACACCTTTATACCCTCCACCCTGGAAATCTCCCACCGCAACCACCACAACGAAAAGGCACAAAAGGGTGACATTCAATACGTCAAACACAATGACGTTAAAGCAAAACCTTAATGAGATGTATATTGACAAAACACCATAAAATAAAAAACTAATGTTAGTCTTTAATGTTCAAAATGCTTCAACAGATGCATATATTATGAAAAGAGGATCAGAAAACGGCACACAAAATTAAATAAAATACCAAATCATAGTCAAAAGACTAATCAAAATGAAAAACTAGGAGGAGGAAGGGAGAAAATTAAAGGGAGGCAGACAACAAAAGCATGGAAAGATCAAGTAGTAAATCAAGTGGAATATTTAGGACTGGTAAGATCACACCTCATGACCCTAAATGAGAGACTGAGAGGGAAGGGATCTGGGAAAAGTTATAGAGAATACAAAACACCCAAATAAAGGAGAGGACAAAATTACACAAAAAAAAAAACAAAACAAACCACAAACAAACAAACAAACAAACCAAAACCTACCAAAAGAAAAGAAATAAAAAGGCAAACCGTGATCAGAACATCAAATCAGAAATAACTTCACCTTCCTCCAATGCCTTCCCTTAACTGGCTGTTATCAGTTGTCCGAGATTGTGGATAAATACAAAAGAAATTTTGTGTCGCTAGGCCATTTTTTGACAGAAACAGTTTTGGGTTATCATCTATGGGTGTTTATTATCGTTTCTCATCTCCTCGTTTTCTCTCATCTCCCAGTCCATCTTCTTGATCTGCTTGTCAACTTTTCCAGTCTTGGTAGAACAAATGAACAAATGGCAGACATTATTGCTGTATTCCTGAGCTTTCCATTTATCCTTCACCCTGGCAGTTGCCGTCAAATGAAAAATTGAAAATGTCTTTAAATTTGAGCGTTTTGATGAACTTTCTTCGGCTTGTTCATTGCTCTTTTTCTTTACTAAGGTACTTCGAGTGGCTATATTCTACTCTGATCCTCAGCGTTTAGACATCTTTGTCAACAACTCACTGGTTGCTCCCACAAATGCTGTATGGAACAGCGATCACTCGGACTACACGCTGAACGCGCCCACATACCCAGGTAAGACTCATGCTGGTGTTTCAAGCCAAGCTGTTAGTCAGACCATGAGAAGATAACATGGGCAGTGAGATGTGAGAGTTAACGCCGTTCCTGTGATGAGGTCCGATAACGGGATGGCTCATCACTCATTTAGGATGCAAGTCGTTCAGCCTTAGCACCGAGCTCAGCTCCAGCTTCCAGCCTTTCCAACACTTTGCTCGTCTTCACGTTGTGTCTCTGTTATGAGTGTGCATTGAATTTAATGTTTGGTTTTCTTGTTGAGATCTTTTAGCCTTTCAGACTTTAATTCAGTGGTTTGAGAGAATAAGGAATGTTTTGTGATCAGAGATCGATTTCACAATGGCATCGTTATTTTCTGCAGTGTTTTATCAACCTAGGAAGCTGCCATTCTGGTGCTCTTGTGGTTATGATGTGACTTGGCATACTTGAGTTGTGGCTTTGGTAGTCTCAACCCTAGCGTTAATTACAGAAAGGAGTTTGAAGATCACTTAAGGCAAACATTCTCTATCCCGAATTTTGATGGCTGAGCGTTTCAACTTGAAATGGCACACACAAATGCACAAGACACCCAAGGAGACACATTAAATGTGTCAAGTGGATGTGCTAAGCATGATGATGAGAAGCTAAATTCATATTTGTTTCATGCATTCAAATCCAAAGGGGGTTTTACTTTTGATTTACAATTTTGCTCTCGTCTACTGATGTAAAGGATGGTCATCCATTTGCTTTCTGCGTACCATCAGGCCCTATCCTTGTCTCTGTCTCTCTCTGCCTTTTAAATGGTCATTTTCTGTGTTCACGCGGTTAGGGTGAGCGTTAGGGTTGGCTTGTCGCCCAGCCCACCCTAGATTTTGAAGTTATTGGAGCAGAAGTTTTTAAGGCCAGATAGCCTTCCTAAGGCCAGCCTCCTTTTGTCACCTTTAAGAGCACACAGGACAAATGGTGGCCTTATCCTAGTCCCAGGCAAGAGAGATGGTGACCTGAGTCTAACTCCAGGTCACAGGGTTACCATCCCATCATATTGACTTCTGTGCTGAATTGTCTGTTTCTCCTCTGATGCCTCTTCTTTGTCCAACTAGGAGGGTCGGTTAGTGTTGACCTGTCTAATGCTGTCTGTCCTAAAGGAGTGCGTTATACAATACAGCAGCAGTTTTTAGAGAAGAATTACATCTGACATTTTACATAGTCCCATGACTAGAAAGATTGTTGGTTTAGATCACGGGTGTCAAACTCCAGGCCTGGAGGGCCGCAGTGGGTGCAGGTTTTCTTTCTAACCCTTTTCCTAATCAGTGTCCAGTTTTTACTGCTAATTAACTTCTTTTCCTTCATCTTAATAGCCCTGTTTTTAAGGATTAAGTCTTCTGAATTGATTCTTTTCTTCATTAAATGACAGCCAAACAGAAAGGAGACATGAAACGAGCCAACAGATGACCAGCTAAACTGGGGCTTCAAACTCCAACCAGTTCCTTAATGAGAAGCCGATTCTTGCTGTTAATTAAACCCGTTATTCAATTCCATGGCTTGTTGCTGCTCTCCAGCGTAGACATTTCCAGGACTGTTGATATTCTGTTTTTTCTAAGAACTCCTAAAATGTTTTGGTAACCTGAGGGACCAAACTTACGGAGACCTTCATCTTTATTTTCAGATTTTGTTTGATGGGTAAGGGTGAGCTGCTCATGTCCTGCTTGTTTTATGTCTCATTACTGAAAAAACAACAAGCTAATTAAAGCTAAGGCTAAAGAAGTTAATTAGCATCAAAAACTGGTCACTAATTAAGATGATGGTTAGAATGAAAACCTGCAGCCACTGCGGCCCTTCAGGACTGGAGTTCAACACCGCTGGTTTAGATGATTGGATGGATTTGTTGGATTTGTCTCAGCTAGTCACCCAGTCTATCGTAACGCAGTATTAACTATGTACTAAGAAGGCACCGTTTGTTTTTATCGTACCATTGCGTTCCACCATGTAGATACATTTGTTTTCTTTTATTTTGTTCTGACCCCAGGATAGTCCATCTTAAAAATGCATTAAATGTGAAGAGTATGCCTAGTTTGTACAGCTCTGCTCATGGCTACTTCATTTTACTTATCAACTGTTGTATTTTTCTGCTTTTTGAATGAAAATGTTCGTTTTGTGGCCTGCAAAATTCATATGAACTTTTTGTGTTTGTCTCGCTAGATGAATTTGTCCCAGAAATGAACTCCACCATCTCAGGATCAAACTACTTTGATGAAGACTACAAAATGATTAACATCTTAATCCGAGGCTCCACTCCCATCGAGATCCACACTGCGCCAGTCCTCTTCATCTCCTTTGAAATGCCGTCCATAACCGTGGAACAGTTTTATGGTCCAAGCCTTGTTCAAAACCTTGCCACCTTCTTGAAAATCCCAGCAAATAAGATAAAAATAACAAAAATAGTGCGAGCGAGCAGCCGCCGGAGACGAAGCACAGGGATATCTGTGCAAATGCAGATATCGAACCCACCAGTCCAAGATTTAAACCAGAATTCATCTGCAGGTGAGATGGCTTTGGTTTTTACTTAAATTCAGAGATAATAACAGCCAAAAAGTCAATACGTGAAAATGAACACTAAGAGAACGCCCTTAACTGGTATGGACGTCTGTAGGTGGGTCTTTGAAAAGCTTCATTTGTAATTTCACCATTTGATAACACCTCCAAATTAGGAGGATGCTGGTGTGGTCATTGGATGAGAAAGACTCCGACTGATGATCACGCCACCATCAAACACAGCTGCTTTCATTTTGTCAGTCTTTAACACCTATAGTGTGTCTATCCTCTGTTCTGTTACAAAATTTTAAAAAATGGATATCATGATATTCACTGTAGCAAAAAAAAACGTCGACTTGGCCTGTTCGCTCACTGCTGCTCATGACAACGTCCAAACATCTGGGATTTTTTCCTAAGAAAACAATAAAGAAAACGTGATTTGTGCATTTAAAATGAGTACCATGTGTGGAAGACAGGGGGTCTCACTAAGCCCCAAACCCTATACACAGTCACAGGTTCAAACACGGTGGTGTTGATTTCTCCTAAATACCTTTTACAGGTCCTTTTGGAAATGTTTGCCACAGCAACACGCAAACGTTGTCCTCGGCCTCCCAACACCGACTCTCTGAAAAGAGGCAGAGGCCCTTGTTTTTAAGCCAGACCCTCAAAGTGCTTTTAGAGTTTGAATAAAGTCTGAAGCAGGTACTTCAGGGTCAGGAGGAAGTTTCTAGAAAGTAGGGACAGTTCGTCTTTGCCGTGCTCCCTGGTGGCACCCATGGCATGCAGCAGGACTGTGGTTCCCAGGGTGGCCCACAGGCTGGTAGTTAGGGGTAGCTGCCCTCTAGCATGACGGGGCGCTCACTCCCCCGGTCCTTAAATTATTCTAGACTGCCTTTCCGGTAAAGCGATCAATTCCTGATGTGGTCGGCATGCCAGCCCATTCGTGTCCTTCCATTCTGGCCTCCCTTCCTAGTAAGGGGACATCCCTCCTCCAGATAATCCCACATGGCATTTCCACTTTAAAATCAACATAGGAAAAAAAATAAATAAATCATTACAGTAAAATGTACCTGCCATTTCAGTCACTTTTGCTCAAAACTCAGTTTTTAGAAATAAAATAAAAAATGATTTCAAAAATTTAAAGAAGTCATGAAAATCAACGTAGCAAGAAATATTTTACTGCTGATGAAACCGACTTTGCCTTTTTAATCGTTTTTGCTCAGGGAGTCCAAGAATCAAAGTTTGGTGTTTAGTCGTAGAGCGACTCTGTGTGCCCGACAGCTGATGACCAACGAGTGCAGCAACGAGGAACAAAAAACGCGGGTGTTTGGGAACCTCACAGAGCTAAGAGAAGCTTGTCTGTCTGACGTGTCTCGTGTTTTATGTACCACGAAAGAATGGAAATAAATGAAGGGCAGAGCTCGCCATACCTGCTGACCCTTAGTACAGCACCGGCTCCACCAGGCAGCACACTACCGGTCGCCAGAAAAACAGGCAAACACAACCGTGCTGGAAGGTTGGCATGCAGTCACTAAATTTAACATGTGCCGCGATTTTCGTCATGTGAGGATATGTTCTAGTGACAGATTGGCATACCCCCACCTTGAAGTGGCGTAAGGTGACTTCAGTGACCCTTAAACATTTACAGGAGTTTGAGCTCCTAAATGTATAATGAAGTGAGGTCCAAAAACAAAGTCATCTGGGATTTTCAGTAGTAGTTTGAAAATGTAACAGAAACGTTTATAGAATTACTTCCTAGACAGTGGGAGTAAAATCAATCTAGTTAATAAAAAAAATGGCAAATCATTGAACACATGATACATTACAAACACCTAAGAATAATATTTAAACAGGTGTGCACTGCATACGTTCTGTGAAACTACAAAGCTACTGTATGTGGGTACTACAGTGTGCCCGTTTTGACTCAATACGGAGAGAAAACGCTTCAATGTTCCAGAGCCGCGCCATGTGCGAGACTGAGTGCTGCTGCAGACCGGTCAAATCATACGCTGGTATACTTTGTATTTGTGCTGTAAGCAGGGAAAGTTCACTTTAAAATAACGATAGAAAGTACAACACAGTGCTGGCAGTGCAATCACTTTACAGACAAGAGACATGAGATACACGTGTTACATGCGGAAGCTGTTGTGTTCGCCGATCGGGATCTCTGAACTCTCTGTTTTAACCACTGACATAAATACGGTCAGCCGTTGCCTGAGCAGGTGTCATGTGGCGTATACTACTGTGACTTGTGATGACGGTGATTATTAATGTTCCTTATTAGATGTTAAGTTAAGCTTTGCGTAGTCTTTGTTACCCCAAAGGGAAATTAGATTTGTCCTTATCACAAATCATGACATACTTTAGCATGGATTTCTGGTGGTAATGTCACAGTGAGTTTTGGTGTCACTATGCTCTGAATTATCGTCCTCCTAATTTGTGGACGGAAAACTGAACCAGCACTTATGAGAAAAATAAGATGCCTTACAAAGGAGTAGCGACCGTTCACTATGTCAAAATTATCTGACGAGCTCATTGCTACCAGAAATATTCGGCATGTCCGCTGTAGCTAATTGAACTTGTACTTTATCTTATATTTCCAACAGTCTGTCCTCTTGATATGATGCCCACTGCCAGTGTGGGCTGATTTCTTGGTTAGAATTCAACCCTAAAGCTTAAGATCAATACCTATGAATGGTCCGTGATGATTTCAACAGCAGCCATCATCTTCTCCAAACATAGAATATTCTCAAAGGCCAAAGAAGACCTAAGTATTCCTTGAACCTCTTAAACTCTGGACGAGTGAAACGTTGCACACTTAACAATGTCAATTCAGACTTCATTCAGATTTTCCGCACCAAATGTGTGCATCTTTACCCAAAACAGAGATCACTGATTGTAGACTGGATACGCTTTGATTATGATGCCAATGTACAGTAAGTAAAGAAGAAATAGAAGTTGGGAGTGCTTCTCAAACAGAGACATTTTCCAACCCAGATGAAATCCCACAAACAAGCAGGCCCAGGACAAGAGCAAAGGTCCAGAGGGCATTGTAATCCGATGGGTGAAATTGTAATCCACTTGTGCAGTGAAGCATTGAAACCAAGTGACACCACCGACTGCAATCCTGGTGGCTTCTTATGGCTCACTTTTAAAGCTAACCCCCTCATCTCGCTTCACAAAGCTGTCCTATGACACGGCACTCCGGGAACTGCTGGGATTTGGAGTCCTTTTAAGTAGTGCAGCCCACAGTGTTGTCGGAGCTTTTCAGCATTAAATCGCAAACCTCGCAAAATAATTTCTATTTAATTATTCAAGACAAACCTGTGAATAGTAGAATCTAAGAATCATAAATCATAAATCTGGAAGGAAACTGAAGAGGAAAAAAAGTGATGGACTGGGAATTCCTCATCCGCTTCAGGATACAAAACATATGGATGATAACCTTGGAGAGGAGAAAATGTACAAAATAGGAATGAGCTGACATGGCAGAATGAATAACAACTACATTTATTTCTGTCGCACATTTTCATACAAATGATGAGCTCAAAGTACTTTACATGATGAAGAAAGAGAAAAAAGACAAAATAAATAAGAATTAAAATTAGGGAACACGTAATGAACATCAAATAAAAGTAAGATCCGATGGCCAGGGAGGACAGAGAAAACAAAAACAAACCTCCAGACGGCTGTTTACAATACACAAGGACGCCATAAAATGAAGTCCGATCTGTTAGGGTTAGTTTCTAATTTAACAAAAACCTGGAGCCACCATTCGCAGTCCTCCAGAACTCCCTTTAAAGCCCCCTGGTATTACAGTAGTGCATCATGCCGTGAATGTCTGTTGTTGAGATTTGCCCTACCCTCTTCACATCCAGATTTTGTTCTGTTATTATTTTAGGATCTCATTTTTTGGGTCTTTGATTCTTAGGGACACTGCAAGTTCAAGACCTGATGAACCTCGGCAATGTAATTGGGAAGGAAGCCCTTAATGGAACCCTCAGCTCAGCAATTGGCTTTGTCGTTCAATCTGTCGGTATCATCAATCCAACCCCTAGTCCAAGTGACCCAGCATGGAGTAAGGTAAGGGTAGCACAAAGTGTCACCTGCAGTTATTTCACGAAATGCTTATGAATCTCTATATGGATCGACTTCAACGTCTGTCTGGCTGTCTTTCACGAAAGAATCACTTAAGGGATTTAGATCGGGTTTTTTTGTACAATTTGCTTGAACACTCTGGTTGATTTTGTAACTTCTCTCATCGCTCTAAGCAGGCCAGGTTCTAGAGGTGAAGCCGCCATCGTGCCATTTAATTTTAGCCGCCCCCTCACCCTATAATACCTTCACTCATTTAAACACTGAACACTACACAAATTTTTGATTGATGTGCTGCGTACTTGAGCTGCCACTGTTCACGTGTTGTGACTTGCCCGTTTTCTTTGAAGCAAGTTGCCGACATTTGACGGGAAAAGACGAGCCCTGCGCCAAGCCTGCGTTTTGTTGTTGCCTGCGTATGTTCGGCCGCCTTTGTGCATGCATGCTTTGCACTACCGGCAAAACCGGGCCTGGCTCTAAGTATCAGAGTTCGGTCGCAGGAGTGATTTATTCACGCTAATCTGAGACAAAGGCTGCAGGCCGAGGAGAGTGGGGAGCCTCCGTTCGAATCGGTCTACCTCTGGCCAGGTGTCGGAGCGTACCTCGCCTCCGCTTAGCTAGCGACACCTTTTAGTTTATTGATTTTTAAAGTTCGTCCTGTTTCACTACTACACGAGCGCCACAGGGGACGGCTAGTATGTAATAAAAGGGACCCCTGGGCATGGCCATTGGACACTTCACTGGTGATGGACAGCATGCTTATGAAAAGTGTGATTTCAACAGGCACAGAAACACACTGGAATTCATTTTTATTTTCATGATGTTTTCATTGTTTTGGCTTTGTATCATGAAAATTGTTCAACTGTCAAATTCAGTATCATCAAAGAACTCTCTTTGGGAGGGCAGATCTCATATGGACTGTTGTCAATGTCCGCCCAATAGTAGAGGAAGCATTAGCCTTGTGTGGTGAAGGCATGCTTTACACATCAGAGCAGTGTGCTTAGGATCAGAGCGGGCGCAGCTCTGTGTGATAGCGTGGTGGAGCAGCTCTGGAGGTTAACGGGGACATCAGCTGTCCACGTATCCCTGTTCAGTTCAGTCGATTGCCTCATTAGAGTTTTGGGGTCTGTGATTAGTGCTCCTTCATCCCTGTCAACTAAAAAAGGAGCCTGAGCAGGACAGTTTGGAGGAGGACCAGAACCTGATGATGGGAGTGAGGATGGAAAGGCAGAATCGGGAAGTGGTCAGTGTCCCCAGGGAAGAGTGAGCAGATGGCCTTCCATCGATGGACCGTTCCCCACTCTTCAATGGTACAGGAGGGAAGTGAGAGGAAGACGAAGCTCCTGCAGATGCCAACAGAGGCAGCAGGATGTGGGTGTCCATCTCTGAGCGTTCCAACGAACACGAGGTAGAAAACCAGAATGAGAGCCAGGGAAAGGGACCATAGCTGCTGGTGTCTCAGTTAGCTGAGGAGACCCAATGGGGTGAGCTGGGTAGACAAAGGAGAAAGACATGCTGGGCTGACAGGCAGGAAAAGAGAGAAAAGGAACCTGACGACTGTGTAGTTTTCTGTTTGTGGCTTGTTTTGACTCCCAGTGAGCGTTGAATTTGATTTGGATTATTTATTTATTGGAAAGCACTGCATTTTTGTGTTAAACACTGGATCTTGTGCTGTTTTGCACTTTGCACCTTTCTTTGGCTGGTCATGTCTCCTCATTGTCCTTCCTCATTTTGGTGTTTGACAATCGACAGTTCTAACCTGGACCCCCACGTCTTGTTATAAATTAAACATGGTGTCACAACATTATCTGTGACAGGTGTAACCCTTAAGTATTATTAATGGGCTGGAATTGTATTGAAATAGTTGACTGCAGTTTATCAAGGTGGCCTGTAGTGGGCACTTGACACTCCTGAAACCAACATCAGAGGCCAATGGCAAGTATAATAGAAAGAGAACAAGGAGATGCTAGGACAGCCTCATAGCATCTTCTTTGTCACCCGCATCCAGGGAAAATCGGACTCATTTGGGTTAACATGTCGCCACTCTCTGGCTCCACCATTAATGGGTAGAACTACCTTACCTCAACACTTCTGTCTTTCAAAACTGAACAATCCCACAGAATTAACACTGACACTAAACTGGTGTTTTGTGGTAGGTGTGAAATGCCATTATTCTCGCCTCCTTGTGGTAGGTCTCACTTTGTGTGATAGGGTGAGGCGCTCAACAATACAGGATGACATTGGATTAGCACCGCCAATAACCTGTGGCCGTTTGGACATGTACAGTGTATTCATAGGCCCATCAGAGTTTGTCAATCGGTCCATCTTCTGATGCCACCCTGTGCAGTCACAACCACTGCCTCTGACTTCCTCCAGATGCCAAACTCCCCTGGCTTGTAGTCCTTTTAAGGTCTGACCCAGGGGAACCATCCTTGCATAAGAAGAAATCACTTTTACGTCAACCAGAAAACATTGGTGATGGTGACGTTGTCTCCAAGAAAGCCTTGAGCTAGTTTGAAATATGGCCAAGCTCTCTTGGTTCTGCACTCCTTCTGAAAGCCATTTCTATATGGGTATGGATTCACAGTTCCAACTGGGAGTGTTACTCTTGGCATCTGGACTCTTCAGAGTGTATTCTGTATCCCAGTAAGCCTCATGATACATTTGTTTGCATGTATACTGCAATATAAAGGCTAGACAACCATAAAGAGTTAGGGTACCAATGGTGAACCCCATATAATTCATGGAAAAAATGTAGCAAAAAGAAGTTAGTCACAAAGGTGAGAATAACAGCTAGCACTGCAATATGGCGTCTTCTTCAGATGAAGTCTTTTCAGACACTCAGCTGCTGGCAGTGTTGTCCTGTTTATCTTAGCCATTGAGGAAGGGCCGTCTTCAAGGTAGCAGAACCGGAAGTAATGTCACTGTTCTTCATGCCATGGATCTGCTGGTCTGAGGGTGAAGAGAAACAATGGGCTACAGGAGTCTGTGCCAGCCTTGACTCTGGTTGGAATTACAAGATAAATACGTTGTCTGTCTTTCACGTGTGTATGACAATATATATTAATATTTACATATATACTGTATATATATTGCAAAACGGCAAAGCAGGATGAAGTGTGGGCCTCATTTAATGGCCAAAGCAAACTGTTAAAATAAATCAAAAACAAAACAATGGAGACTGTCGCGCTCCGTAGTCGAGGCTCTCCCTCTGGAAGAAGTTCTGCAGCAGAGCTGTGTGTCCCTCAGTCGCAGGTTCATAATTGAATGCCAAAGTCTGGCCCTGTGGGTTCTTAAATGCCAGAGGAGGTAGAAGGGGTAGGACTTCCGAGGCAGAGGATGAAGTGATGTCAGAGGTTTTCCAGCTGATTGTCTACAGATCTCTAGGTAAAGAAGAAGAAGGAGTTAACAGCCGGAGTCACAGTGCTTACATCTCAGGAGCCCTACATGGACACAGACATCCCTCCAAACGATTGTGCTCAGGTGTTTCAGCTGCACCTGTCATTAACAGGTGTATAAAATCAAGTACAAATCGCATATTATTCTTTTTTAGCTTTTGGTGTTGTCTGTTCTTGTTAAATGATAATGTGGACTGTTACGTTAATGATGACAGATACCACCCTTCACTGACTTAAAACTCAGAATGAGGTTATAAGGTACAATCCATACTAATGTCCAATTTCTTTTTTGTAGCTTACATCAGCTCCAGTGACTAGGAACAGCCAAACTCCACAACATCTCTCTACTCTTGCCGGTTTAGTGATCGTCACACAACCAATGGCAGGACAGACAAGTGGGCTGCTGACTCAACAGCCATGCATTATGGCTGTGGACAGTTCTGTGAGTACAGTTAATATTAATAACAAGTGTATTTTATCAAACCAGCCTCTTGTGTAAGCTTCCTAGCAGAGTTGACCAATGACAATTTGGGGGCATTCAGTGGCTGGATCATTGTTAAAGCCAGTTAATAAAAATAACGATACACATAATATGTTGACTGTATACAGTATATGTTGGGAGCTACTCCATTATTAACAGAAAACCGAGAAAAGTGGACATGAAACAAACAAAGGAAAGCATGAGTCTTGTTTTGAGACATCACCAATGACGATGATGATGATACTTTAAGGACTAAATCAGGAGTAGCCAATAAAGAAGAAAGCAGTTAATAAATGGCTGTCGTGGCCAGAAGACGAAGTTAAAGCTAAACTTGTCACTATGGATGTAATTGAATGCTGCAGCCCAAATGTGAATTGCTGGGTCTCTCTTTTTTGCAGACAACTAGAATACGATCAGTGAAAAGGTTCAACGACTACAAGAACAACATTCATTTCTGTTGCACATTTTCATACAAACGATGGAGCTCGATGAAGTGCTTTACATGATGAAGAAAGAGAAAAAAGACAAAATAAAATTAGGGAACACTAATTAACAGAATAAAAGTGACGTCCGATGGCCAGGGAGGACAGAAAAAAACAAAACAACTCCAGACGGCTGGAGAAAAAAATAAAATCTGCAGGGGCCACGAGACCCCCTGACCAGCCCCCTCTAGGCATTCTACCTGACATCAATGACCTCAATCAGTCCTCATGGTATTCAGGGTTCACATGGAAGAACTTGATGATGACGGTCATGTGGACTTCTGGCCTTTAATCCACCAAAGTAAGGACATCACGGTGCCCTGATCAGGTGGTGGTGGCGCAGATCGCAGATCACAGAAAACCGGAAAAAGAACAGCAGAGAAAGTAGGGGTTAGTACGGATTGTGGAGCCACCATGAAAAATAATGATAATTAATTGAATATACAGAGCATCAGGATTAAACTAAAATGAAGCTAAGACAACGCCATGTTAAAGTAATGAGCTTTTAGCAGTTTTTTAAAGTGCTCCACCGTATCAGCCTGGTGAATTCCTATCGGCATACTATTCCAGATTTTAGGTTCACACTTACAATCACTCACATTGTTGGCATGATGAAGGAAGTCATAGACAAATCTGAAAACCAGCCAGTGATCCAGTTATTTCAGGGCGATGATTTGAGTACAGCTGCGTTACTACGGTTTGACAGCAGATGTGCTCTCAGAAGATATCATTTTATTTCTCAGCAGAGTCTCTTTCACGTTCCATCGGCCCTTTGGCTTCAGCATGATTCAGTCTCACCTTTGTATCAGCATCTTCATGTTAACACAAGATTACAAATGATTTTATTTTTAAATTTGCATACATGGTCAAGTCTACCGTGTCTGTGAAAACACTGTGTGTGAGTCGCCTTCTCGCGTCACGATCTACACTTGCAGGCTTCTCTGTCTCCAGTGTGCTTCCCTTTGTACATGAATAATTGATACTGCCTGTAGATGAGGACAATTCAAAACAAGCAAAAAAGACCAAATGGTGGCTCTCAGCCTTGAAAAAGTGTCTCCAAGGATGGGGATGCATTGTGTTTGGATGCTGCTTTGCTAATGAACTTCCAGTCCATGCTGGTCTTAAGTATTTGCTGGAATGGAAGAGGACGGACTTTTGACGAGGCGGTGGAAGTGACATCTAATTTCCATCTCTGTTCTAGAAGAGCAAAAAGGGAATGAGGTTAACTCCGGAGTCCCACCGTTCTCCTTCTTTGTCACACCTCTGCCTGTAGATCCCCAGAGTGTTAGCCTTGTCCAGGAAAGGCTACAAAGTTTAAAGGGATGGCCAGGCGAGGAAATGTAAACAGGCAGAAAGCTGAAACCAAAGACCAGTTCTACTGACCATCAATACTGAAATCTAAAAATCATAGCAAGAGAAATCAAAGAAAAAAATCAGAACCTCGAAACCTTAATAGCTCAATGAACACACGCACAAAGATTTTCTTTTTTTCTCAGGTAGAAACACATCCAATGCACCAGCTCCTTTAGCAGTGTGTTGATGATGCCAACCATGTTACTTCTGGGACTGCCTGGCACACCAACGGTTGTCTTATTAGGATGGTGAAAAAACAACGAGGAGGCCCTCGGGGGGGAAAAAAATAAAGAAATGATGACAACTGGTAATAAAAATTGACAGAAAAGAGGAAGGCCTAAGAGAAGGTTTATGGATGTGGTGAGAGAGGACATGCAGGTGATGAGTGTGACAGAGCAGGATGACGAGGACAGGAAGAGATGGCGGCTGATGATCTGCTGTGGCAACCCCTAAGAAGAAGAAGGAATCTTTACAACAGAAATAAAATACAAAATTCAGAGTCAGAATGTCAAAGAAAAATTGAACTGAAAAGTAGCCATTAGTAAAGGAGGCCTAATGAAACGCGTAACAAATGAGAGCCCACACCCAGTGCCTGTGTGGCTAGCGGCTGGGGGTGGTACCCAGCCTGGACGCCCAGAAGGACTGAAGGAGGGATTACGCCTCCTCTGGACCACGAGGGGGCGACCACCCTGGTGACTATGGGGACCATGGGAAAGGAGCATGGAAGCTCAACCCTATAGGGGCCCGTGGTCACCACCAGGGGGCGTCCAAATGCCTGGAGAGCCCTGGTCCTCAGCATTTCCGCCACACCCAGTAGTGCTGGAGGGACGAAGACCAGGGACACCCGGAGTGCTTCCGGGTGCAGAGCCGGCACTTCTGCCACACCAGGGAGTGCTGGAAGAAGCTCATTGGGAGGCACCTGAAGCACATCCGGGTGAATATAAAAGGGGCCGCCTCCCTCCATTCGATAGCTGGTGTCAAGTGGAAGAAGGATGAAGCCTGGAGGAGAGGAGTGGAGGCGGCCAGAAGAGAGAGAGAGGCCTTGTTGAGGGCCTGGACTTTAAGGGTGATTAGTATGGGAGTATTAGGTTGTGTGCGTCACTTTAAATATAAAATGTATAATAAACGTGTGTTGGTGCTTGAACCATCGGTGCCCGCCTGTCTATGTCCGAGCTGGCTTCCACAACTACCAGTTCTGACTTAACTCTCACATCCTATTTCTGTTTGTATTTCAGAGTAATTGTGTGTCGGTAGGAGTGACATCGTTTGTAATTACAGCAAGTCTTATAAACTCCAATAACCAGATCATAGCAGGACTGCAAGGAAACGTCACCATCCCCTTCTCCGGCTGCTGGGCTAATTACACAGACCTCTCCCTCACAGTCAACGGTAGGTGTGAGATGGGGCCTGGACCACCAACGCTTCCTCTAGTGATACAATTCAAACAGTGAATTATCTTAAAATATACTTGACACAGAATGACATTTGACTGCTATGTTCTTTCTTTGATCCCTCTCTTCAAATCTTTACATGTTTCTTTTTATGCTTTTAGGAACCAACCTGAAGATTTCATTTACGATGAACAATATTCAGTCCCAGTCGAGGTCCTTCACACTGAATGGACTGACGGCCCCGGCAGCTGCCACGTCGGGCAGTGGAACAACACCGACCACCACCACCACCACCACCATCACCGGGTCGAACATCTCGAGTGGAGCTCCGCGGCCCGAGGCTCTTTTTGTCCTATTCCTTCTGTATTATGTGTGCGGCTTTCTCTTTAGGGAATGAATTCTGATCACGCTGCTTTAAGGAAATTAGCCTTTAATGTTTGAGTTTGATTACAAAATCTGGAGTGCAAAATCCAGACATTTCTGTTTCTCAATAAATTAAAGCTCGGATCAGGTCAATAGGGTGGCAGATTACCATTTCTGAATGTAAACTGAAATCTTTCTTAATACGTATGTAATACATTTGCTTTCTGTGTAAACGTTAAATGTAGCTCTTACTTTATGTTAATTGACTTTTAAATTTTAAAGACAATAATAAAAAGAATGTATTTTACATGAATGTTTAGTATTGTGGACCCGGCCCGGACCCAGACAGGCAGACATGTTGTTTTCCACCACCACACGTTTATTTACAACAATATTTACAAGATTAAGTGCACAACAAACCCCAACACACACAGTCCTGGCCAAACAATGGCTTCTCTTCGGGCCGACTCCACACTCCTCTCCTGCCTCATCCTGCTTCCACCCAACTCCAGCCCTGAAAGAAGGGAGACGGCCCCTTTTATATGATCCCGGATGAGCTCCAGGTGGTTCCCGGCATTCCCGCCTGGACACGCCCCAGTGTGGCGGAAATGCCGGCTGTTCTCCCGGAAGCTCCCCGGGTGTCCCTCTTCTTCTTCCGCCCAGCACTTCCTGCTGTGGCGGAAGTGCTGAGGTCCAGGGTCCCCAAGGCATTGGGGAGCCCCCTGGCGGTGACCACGGGTCCCTACAGGGTTGGGCTTCCAAGTCCTCTACCCGTGGCCCCCAAAGCAACCAGGATGGTGGCCCCCACGTGATCCCAGATGGGAGCACGCCCACTTTTGGTCCCTGAAGGTGTCCCGGCCGGGTCGTCACCCCTGGCATCCTTGACAGTATGTACAATTAAAAGAAACTATAAGTGACTACACTGTAGATTTTCTAAATGAGACATTACTTCTGACTTAATATATAAACTTTTAGCATTTGATGTTGAAACAAACTGCTGTAGAAATGTGTCTTATATTGGGGTCATCTCACTTAAAACATAAAGCCCCTCAGTATAATGTTCAGGTTGTTTTTAGCAGTAAGATGTCCCACCTCTGTCACTTAGTACTTTAGTAGGCCTATTCATGGAGATTTAAGGGTCTCACAGGGTCAATGTGCTCGCACTCAGGACTGCTGCCCATTACCCCTTGCCAGTAGTTCTTTCAGATCTCACCCAGATATGACTACCACTGGAGACTTCATGTCTTCCTTCATCCCGAGCTGAGAAAAGAAACTTGGTTCCCAGGCCCTGGCGGTAGAGTAGAGCAAACATGCAGGCAGGAAAACGGCTTTTACTAAATGTCCATCTTTAACCTGTGAGGACAAATTGGAGAAGATAAGCTGAAGTCTCCAAGTATGTCCCCATTCAACTAGCAGCAATGCAAATGCTCAAAAACCAGAGAAAAGCACAAGTTGTAAGACTCAACAGTTGAATCATTTTTTTCTTACAGTGGGGCAACCAGAAGGAGTGGGACCCCCAGGGCAGACCAGAAGTGTCATAATTGTTTTTCAGAAGATTTACTGCAGAAGGGGTCCCAAAAAAATCTCTTCCCAAAGGGTCATCCAGTGAAATTATAATGATTTGACTCGATTTACATTTCTGTGGTCATTTCTTGGTCACAAAATGTCAGTAAGAGTTATTTCATACACCGTCTGCGGGGCTGTAGCACACAATATGAGCACGCTTATGGCTAACAGACGTAAACTGAGGACAGTGGCTAATTAAAAATCAGAGTTGCCTCACACAACAGAATATTACATTTTCACTCAGTATCAACCATATTTTGAATAACGTTTATCATTTGCAAAAATTATTGAAATATGTAGAACCACAAGCAACTGAATATTTCCCAACAATTAGCGTCTCAGTGCTACAAAGTTCATATTGAAACTGCAACACTGGATTACAACAGATTGTGCGCAACGTGACTTGTTAGACCCAGCCGAGTTACTGCGGCGCAAGGAGTTTTCTGTTCCACACGCCAACTGCGAGGTAATTCAGATGGACTTTTTAGAGAAATACTGTATATTGTGAGATTAGTTCAATAACTAAATTCATTTAATTAGTATATTAAAATAAAACCCTGATTTTATATTGGTGTCTGGGAACAAATGTACAAATTTTCATCGTGACTGTCAATCTGTTAAGTTCGCCCTTACTGTTCCTATTACACTTCACCTTCTCCCTGACCAATCTTGTACTAGTAAAACAGTGGAATAGCTGCGTGATGCCACACGAGTCTCCCAGTTGAGCGTTGGCCACTTGGACAGTGTGAGGACCTACAGGACTTAAGAACATGTCCTACTGGGACAGACTCGGAGAATCAAACCTGTTTAGTCTGAGCAGAGGAGACTACGTGGGGACCTCATCCAGGTCTTTGAAATCCCCAAAGGCATAGATAAGGTACATTCAACAGAATCTTTAACACTTAACGATGAATGGCATACTCAAGGACACTGACGAAAATGAAGGGGACGTGCATTCGGGACTGAAGCCTGGAAGCACTTCTTCACACAAAGAATTGTGGGAACTTAGAGCAAATTACTGAGACATGGGGTTGAAGCAGAAGCCTCGAGAATCTTAAAGAAGAATCTGGATGAGATGTGAGGACAGCTGAGCTATCAGATAACCAAATGAGCCCAATGGGCTAAATGGTTTCCTCTCGCTTGTCAGATTTCTTATGTTCTTGGGTATTTAACCTGTCTAGTCTGAGCAGAGGTGACTCTGTGGAGACCTCATCCAGTCTGCAAAATCCTCAAAGGCATTGATAAATAGATCCAGCAGAATTCTTTCCACATAACGGTAAATAACTTACTGAAATCATGCAGAGTGGTGGAAATTTGGACCGATCTACCAAGACGTGGAGATAAAGCAGAAACCACGACCACCTTTAAGAAGGTCTGCGTGAGATATTGGGGCAGCTGAGCTATTAGTTAACAAGCAAATGGACAGAATGGTCTTCTCTCGTTTGACAAAGTTCTTCTGCTCTTATTTTCTACTCGTGTCATGAACTAGGAGTCCCAAAGCAGGAAGTACCAACAACAATTCCAAAAATGCCCACTAGAAGGGGATATCACCATCAAACCCTGGCTAGTAATGGGGCAAGTCTTTATAAATAAAAACGATTTATTCTTCACCAAACTTCTTGTAACCAGAATGAAGCATACAAGTCAAAAAGGGAGTTGCCTGTAACACCAAAGGCAATCCAAAGCAAACAAGTCCCAATGCAGATATTCAAAGAATCGTCAAAATTACAGAGCAAAGGGTCCAAAATCGAGAAATAAATCAAATAAACACAAGCAAACTCACCCAAACTCCCAGGCAGGATTAAAATAAACCATCAGGAACTGTGGGAGGCCCTGCGGATTTGTAGGGCGATAACATGACAAGTTGCAAGAATGGATAACGGCAGCTGACCGTTGTGTAGTTTAGCGTGGAGTCAGATTTAAAGTAAAGCAAATGGAGAGAACTTGTAGGGCTGAAGGTCGCTGCCGTCACTTTACAGGATCACGAGCCCTAAATACTGGGCACTCGTCAGTACCTTGAATAGAAATGAGTGTAAGGGGCAGCAGCAGCGAGTCTGGACTCCCGATTCAACTAAGCATGGAGTCGATGTGAACGATGAACTGGGAGTGAGCAGCACAAGTCGTCACCTGAGGGCTCAAATCCACCGCCTGAAGGGACGAATCAATCACAATGAAAAGAAAGAATGGTGCTGAGCTAGAAGTGGAAATACCAGACGTGCCGGAGTTCATTTTGGTCTGCAGTCCTTGAGACGTGTCCTGGGATTGCACACAATGCCTTTGTTCCCAGCAGAATGTGACAGTCAGATGTATCCTCTCGTTTCGAAGATTCCTGTAAGTGCAGTTCAATTCTGTTCCATTTATTTTTATACAGCGCACTTCACTGAGCTCAGGCGTAGGCCGCTGTAACACGTTTACAGGTAAAGGCAATGCCTTTTAAAAGATAAACACACATAAAGACAAAGATGTGCATAAAGTGGATTGACATCAATGGAGCCCAGAAGGATCGGTCCACTAATTAACTGGTGAACTATGGAGGAGAGGAGAACATAAACCCCAGTCAGCAACAGCCCTGAACCCAAGTCACTGGCATCACTGGAGCTGTGGCGTGTCCAGCGCTGTGATGGTGTGCCACATACGAGTGTTCTGTCAGCCAAAATGGGCAGACTAAGAGAGATAAAGTCAAGGTCTGGATAAGAGGAACGTGTCCAGGTTAAGTGGTTGAGGGGCAAGAAGAGCACACGGCTAACAATCGGGTATCAGATGCCCAAATGTATTGCCTGGCAACTGAATGGACGCCCGTCTTGATGGTTCCCAGTGAAGGCACTCTTGTCCTTGCGTTCCACGTGCATCTGATTTCAATCTTAGGGTCTTTATACTTGATGATCTTTTCTCAGGATGGTTTTGTTTTCTGGGATTGTCACATCAGTGAAAGTTTACAGCTTGCTCTTCTTATCATGGAACACAATGTCCAGGTTATTGGAGGTGATGATACAGTGTGTGGGAATGGTCTTGTCCTACAGGACAACATGATCTCCGGTGTCATGACCACAACTGGCGTACGCATTCAGAACACCAACTCGTTGGCACAATGCCCAGTGCATGAACTGTACGTACCAACTTGATTGTGACAATCAAGATATTCCTTCAGGGCCAGTACATGGCATCTGGGCACCATGTGGCTGATGGTCTCCTCAGCTTCACCACACAGATGGCATTTGCTGTTGACTGGTGTGCCCATGACACATTTCTGATGGTGTCAAGTGTTCAAAGCCTGGTCTTGAGTGGCTGGCAATGAGGCTTTCAGTTGCCCCCTTGAGACCCACGCTTCAAAGCCATTTGTGCTTCACTTGATATCCAGTTATTTTGATATTTTGTTGAAGAAGTGGCCATGCAGAGGCTTCTCTTTGTGCCACTGCACCCTGCCCTCCATGATCTTCGACTTGTGTGACTGCTTGGTGGCCTCAGGCAAGCCAAACCTTTTTTTTTAATTATTTCATTGCCTCTCTTCACAATGGAGTCTGGTGGTGTCTGAGCAGAAGTTGCAGATTATTATTATTATTATTATTATTATTATTATTATTATTATCATATCTTTCTACAGTTGGTGTGCTGGTGGCATGGCACTCCGCACAAGTGCTGGTTGCCAGGTTATGACTGGCACAGATGGACACAGTAGAAGTAGAAAGTGAAAGTTCCAGAATGTGAACAGTGATGACCAACCCATTATTGTTTTTCATTATGAACAGCAAATTGGAGAACTGTGTGAAGAACAAGAAGTCCTTGTGTGTGCCCGCGCTCGTTTCGTCATTCTCCTCTTGTTGATGCTGATACCCGAGTCTGCCTGCCGCCTGCCTCCTCTCTGTTTTCTACGAGCCGGCGACGGGTTACCAGGGGGTGTGCCATGGGTGGGGACCGACGACACGATGCTGCTATAAGAGCGTCACAGGTGCTCCGGACGGCCGGTGCAGAGAGGGTCCGCAGCACCTACGAACATGCGTCCCGGGGAGCGGCTCCGCGTCCTGCTCTGCCTGGCGTCTCTGAGCTCGGCGGCTGCAGGTGCGTCTCGGGGCTGCGCGGAGTTACCCTGACGGGAGCGCGCAGGGGGTATGAGGGGCCATAAATCAAATCTTTTTGTACGAAAACTATTGGTTTACATGTGAACACTATTGATTTATGAATAATTACTATTGGTTTGCGTGTGAATAATACTGGTTTCATTTTGTGCGTGATCCGTTTGTAAACGCATAGCACTGGTTTGCATATGAACTCTATTGATTCGCGTGTGTATATCACTGGTTCCAGCACGTTTGTTATTGGTTTGTGAGTGAACTCCATCGGCTTAGGCTAGCATGTGGTCGGTTTGCGTATAAACTTTATTGGCTTGCGTTCTGCGCCGGTCTAACAACGGCTTTGCGTCTGCACTGTATTGGTTTCATGCACGTCTTACACTGGTTTCATGTGAGTAACATGTCGGTTTTGCGCTTGCTTTAATTCAATTGGCTGTATGTGTGTACTATGTCAGTTTCGGTACGAAAAATATTGGTTATGCGAGCGCACCCCATGCCAGCTTTCTGTATGAACTACATCACCCCAATTGTACCCGGCTGAGGTCACAGACTCCGCCTTCCACGCCCCCAGCCTTCCACGCCAAGCCCCCGTCATTTGCGCCCGTCTTCTGTCAAATCGCTGATTAACCCTGTGACCCTAAAAGATGATGATATTAATACGCCTTCCTCCAATCACGAGGAAAGAATCCGAGGTTCTCTTTATGGCATTACTGTCGTATTTCTTTTGAGAAACAAACAAAAAAAAGTTTTATAATTTAGGATTCAGGATTCGATAGTTAAAAGAAAGAGGACAGATTTTTAGATTAAGGGAACACTATACTAAATATGAACGAGGTTGCTCTAACTGCTATTATAGTGAATTCTATCATTGAAAAAATTTGAAATTATTTTTACATTATTTATGAAACCTTCTTCAATAAAAGGGATGAATCCGTTAATGACATTCATTTATTACGTTACAAAATAAATGATGATCAACAGGCATGAAAATGAAGGTCTAAACTTTCGAGTTCTCAGTAAGAGAACATTTTAAAATTGTTTGTATTGAACTTTTTTTTTAAATGATCTGGCTTACTACAGTTCATGGGGACCTTCATTTCCATTATTTGTCTTGAATTGTGTTTTCGTGATTTTGTTCTATGCTGCTGTTATAAAGTTGATACATTTCCTGTGGAGTTATTAAACTTTCAAACGTTTTCCTGGTGTGTTTTTTTTTTTTTTTAATTTTATTGATTTTATTGTAATCATTCCATACAAATAGATCAATTTTTACAAAAATAGGATTGGAAACAAATCAACCCCCACCTCTGAGATAGAGAGCATGGCCAGCAGAGTAAAACATAAAGCTAGTAAGAAGAAGTAAAGAGATGATTTAATAAGTCTGTGATGGGATTTGTTCCTGCCTGGCGCCCTGTGCTGGCTGGGATTGGCTCCAGCAGACCCCCGTGACCCTGTGTTAGGATAATGCAGGTTGGACAATGACTGACTGACTGACTGACTGAATTAATAAGTGAATTAAGATAAATGGAGAAGAAAAAGAAATGGGGAGAGAATCTGCCTCCTCAGTGCTTTAAATGCTTATTCTAAAATGTCATTGATCAGATCCTGCCAGATTTTGAAGAAGTTCTGCGCAGATCCTGTGAGCGAGAATGTGATTTTTTTCAATTTCAAATAGGAGAGTTAGGATTCTTCCAGTTTAGCAAAATATGTCTACGTGTCAATAGTTTAGTGAAGGCGATCAGAGTTTGTTTGTCCTTCTCCACTTGAAGCCCCTCTGTGAGCCCACCAAGCACAGCTGTTGGTGGGTTAGGAGGGATTGGGACACCAAGGCTGTCTGACAGGCATTTAAAGATTTTGGTCCAGAATGACATTAATGTGGCGCAGGCCCAAAACATGTGACCCAGCGAGGCTGGAGCTCGATTGCAGCGTTTGCAGAGTGGATCTCGCCCTGGAAACATTTTGGAGAGTTTTAAATGAGACAGATGTGCTTGATATATAATTTTGAGATGAATAATTGTATGCTTTGCGTATATGGAGCTTGAATGAATTCTCTGCATTGCTGCCTTCCACTCCATTTCTGAGATGTTGAGGGAGAGATCCTTTTCCCATTGTCCTCTTGGATCTTTGAAATGGTTTTATATACAGTATTGCAGAAATGCTGTCTAAGTCCTCGAAACTGAGCAATCCTGGGTTTTAATTTTAATGCACAATTGTTCTCCTGGAACCCTAACTTATAAGAATGTACTTATGAAAACAAATGAGGAAAATCTCTTAAATTGCTTAATAGATAGATAGATAGATAGATAGATAGATAGATAGATAGATAGATAGATAGATAGATAGATAGATAGATAGATAGATAGATAGATAGAGTGAAGGGTGTTATATAATAGATAGATAGATAGATAGATAGATAGATAGATAGTAGATAGATAGATAGATAGATAGATAGATAGATAGATAGAGTGAAGGGTGTTATATAATAGATAGATAGATAGATAGATAGATAGATAGATAGATAGACAGATAGATAGATAGATAGATAGATAGATAGATAGATAGATAGATAGATAGATTGTTGGTTTTTCTAAAGAAATGTAAAAATTTGAAGTTCCAAAAACTGTCTTTCATTTATTTTGAAACTGAACTAACACATTGATTCAGATTTTAAACTTAACTTTAAAAATGTTTTGTTTGGGTAGATGCAATAATTACAAATCCATTTTTAGTGATTTTAAATCCTTTAATCGCCATATACAATTTCTTGTATTAGGAATTTGTCATTTCTTGGATACCCCAACTTACTCTCCAAACGGAGATAACATTTTGTTCTAAATAAGATTATTCAGTCATCAGTCTCCCTGCCTGCTCAGATTCTTCTCCTCCCATAGCCATGGTGTTCAGCTGTCTTTGGCCACATTGAAGCTGCGTGCCATCGTCTCTGTTGTCTGATTTGACGCAACACTTGAATCCTACAAATTGCCCCCTGGACAGCAGCGTCCCCGCTCGATTAGTTAAGGGGGGTTTTGATTCGGTCAGACCAAGTATTGTTACCTTAATAAATGCTAGCTTGATTTCTGGTTGTGTATCTTCTGCTGCCTCGGGACACGCTGTGGTGCAGAAACAAAATCTGGGCCCTCTAGTGTGTCAAATTTCAGGCCAATTTCTAAACTGCCTTTTTTATCTAAAGTCTTAGAAAAAGTTGTCCTAATTCAAGACATTTCTGGATGAAAATAGTATTGTGGAAAAATTCCAATTCAGATACAAATCTTGGTTTTAAAGGTTTACGATGACCTCCTCCTAATGCTGGAGATTCTGCCATTCTTGTACTGCTAGATCGTACGTCAGCTTTTGATTCTTAAATCCCACCCTGAACAGTATGTAGGCATCCAAGGTGATGCCCTGAAATGGTTTAAATCTTATCTAAGCAATAGGAGCTTTTCTATTCACTTGGGTGAGTTCTCATCCTCTGTAGGTCCTCTTACTCGTGCAGTTCCATCCTTGGATGAGTTCTCTTTGTGATATCCATGTTATTTTTAGGTTCCATTGTTAACAAGTATGGCTTCTCCTTTCACTGCTGTGCTGATGACGTTCAAATCTATTTGCCACTAAAATCAAAGCGAGACAATACAGACCCTCCATGCGTGTTTGACTGATTTTAAAACCTTGATGGCGCTGAATTCTCTTAAACTAAATGAGAATAAAACTGATCATGGTGTCAGAAGGTCTCTGATGTTGCTCTTGGACCCCTTGCCATACACGTATCATAAGGAGCCCAGACGTGATCTGTGACAAACAGATCAATTGTGAGGTTAAATGAAGCTTTTTGCAGCTGGCACTTTAAATTAAAGGCTTTTCTGTCTTTCAGTGCTCTTGAAAAGGCCAGCCAAGCTTTTCTAACGTCTCATTTGGACTATTGCGGTTTTTGTAGGTAGGTGTTGATCAGGTCTTGTTACGACACCTACAGCTATTCTACAACTTTGCTGTTCGCTTATCGAATGGCTCTAGTAAGTGTGGCCACATTTTACCAATACTGGCCTCACTTCCTTGGCTTCTGGTCTGTTTCAGAATTGATTTTAAAATTCTATTTCTTGTTTTCAAATGTTTGAATGGATCAGCCCCGTCTTGCCTCTCAGAACTTCTTTACTTGTATGTGCCAACAAGAGCCCTGCGGTCTACTAGTCCGATGCTCTTCGTTGTGCTGAGGTCGAGGATGAAGCAAAGGAGGAATCGGGCATTTGCTGTGGCTGCTCCTTTTCTCTGGAATGGCTCACCTTATTATATGAACTCTGCCATTTTAAAGTCATCATTTAAGTCTCATTTCTTCTCGCTGTTTTTTGGCCCTGCAAGAGGTTGACATCGTTTGTATATGTCGGCTCCTGTAGATGCATGATTATCAATATGTATGTATGGCTGTCGGTATTTTGAGTTTATCGTTTATCTAATGGCTGGTTATGCTTGCAGTTCTGTGATGTGTACATACAGTTTATTTGAACTGCTTCTTGTACACCACTTTGGTTCAGTTCTGGCTGCTAAATAAAAATTGCCTTATAAAATACTAGCAAAATACCCGCACTTCGCAGCGGAGAAGTAGTGTGTTAAAGAACTTGTGGAAAAAAAAGGAAACATTTTAAAAATAACATAACCTGATTGTCAATGTAATTCTTATAGGCTTACTTTAGTACTGAGAGTGAATTTGATGATTGTAACGAAAAGGCAGGAGTCACCAGTAGGAAGACGTGAAGGAAGGCCAACAATAACAGGCTTGTAGCGGTGGAGTAAAGAAGAAGGGAGCAGTGAGCATGACGAACAGATGAGGAAAGTCAGGAAGTGAGTGAGGAGGCACATGAGTTAGGGATGCCGTTAATGTGTATAGGCAGGGAGCCAACCACGTGGTAGGTGTGCAGACAGCGGCCGTACGCAAAAAGGAAGGGGGACCGGGGACGGCCCTTGTGCGTCTCTGCCGTGAAATAAATGTTAATGGAAATAAGGAATGAAACCGCCAAAAGGAGAGGTCAGTTCCGAAAGTTCCTCACAGCATAATGGTGAGAACCACCAAAAAGAAGACGTTATTTTTGAAAGTTTGTTACGGGGCACGGCGCAAAATGAAAAATACTTAGCATTTGTAAGTACAGTGTAAGGGATGAGCATGGGGAAATTTGGGCTTCCTACGTTTATTGGAAGTCAGAGAAATAGTAAGGACGGGTTTCCCCTAACTAGATATACAGTTTAGGGGGTACACCCATTTCCCCCCTTGGGTGCTACAATAGGACATGAAACATACCAAACTTTTGTAAGTACACTGCAAGGAATGAGCACATGGAATTTCAGCTTCCCACCGATATGGAAAGTGAGAGAATTAATGAGGAGTCAGTGAGGGCTTTGCCTTTTATATGTAGAGATTATTTTAATACATAACACTAAGAAGTGCAGGTCTGAGACAATGGGCGGCAAAGATGAAGCTGGTTTGCAACATTTATTACAACAAAGTTAAACAATATATAAAATACCGAATGGGAATTGCAGGTTGTAACTGAACAAAGAGGGGCATGTATGTTTATGTTGCATTTTCTCACAAACTCAGTCATTTTCCTTTTTCCTCTCACGTTATCTAAAAACAGACGCGTGTCTTCCATATGTAAAAAAAGGATGATGAGGGGGTCTAAGGCCATATTCCCTCTCCTCGTCTTCTGGCAAATCAGATAGCAAATCAAATTTCTGAAGGGCCTCCTCAATGTCGTCTTTGTCCACCGACAGTAATGGAGGGAGCGAGACTCAGCCCCTGAACACAGACATGCTCTCAGCACACCGCTTCTCTGCCTCGGGAAAAGGCTGAAGGATTCCGTGTTGCTTTAATAAGTTTTATGAAAAAAAGAGAAAAGAAATTCTTTAAATGGTCATCATAAAACTTATAGCCTTTTCCTCCATATTTACAAGCAATGTAAGAAAAGGGAGAGCAAAAAAATAATGTACAGTATATATTCTGAATTTGTTACACATTATTAACATGACTGCATTCGATCTCAGATTCTACACGTCTTCAAAGTTTCTTACAATACACTATTATTAACACAGCACACAATGCATTTCAAACGATTTAAGGCCTTTAAGAGTTGTAATTCTGTGTCAGAAGACGTAAAACAGACTTTTAGTCTTTTGGGCTTTGACTCCTACTGGCTAACAATTAACAGAATGCATCTGAGACGAGCACAAAGTCTTTTTATACATTTCAGTCACTATACCATAGGCATTGTAAGCCAGCATTAACAAAACGTAATTCATCTTTTATATGGAAGTTTATAAAATGAGGTGTCAGTACCTGCTCATCAGTGCCCTTATTGGGCCACTAGAAATTTGGGGGTAGGTTGAAGCCCCCCATTACGCCCCTGTGGACAAACCTTTAATGTATGGTGGGCTAGAAGATGAGAACAAGAAAGCTGGAACCGAATCTGACTGGGTGCGTATGTAGCAAACCCATCGGCGCGTCACAAACCTGTCATCACCTCGTCATGGCTAACTGGCAAAGTGGTGAGGAAGCTCTTAAACAGCATATGAAAAGAAAGAAAGAAAGAAAGAAAGAAAGAAAGAAAGAAAGAACAAATATGGCTGCTGATTGTACTCTGTATGCATAAAACCAACAAGGTTTAGAAAACAGGATTTAGAATCTGATCTCAGTAACAAACTACTTGTAACGACTATGCCACCCATTTTACAAAACCGTTGTCAGTTCCTGGAATGCTTTTGTTGATTTATTTATTTATTTATTTATTTATTTATTTATTTATTTATTTATTCTTCTCCCTGCTTTTGTGGTGTTTATAAACTGGTTTATCAGGTTCTGCCTCTCCACAGAGCAGACAAAGATGGCATAGATTTTGAGCCATTAAACACAGCAAAGTGTTTTTTGTGTTAAACGTGTATGGGGCAGAATTTCAGGAATTTAAATAGACGCTTATTAATGATGAATTTGCTGATTATTTTTTTCCTATTGATTATAGATTACAAGTTTAGTGGAAAGAAAGCTGAGGAGTAAACAAAACTACACCAATTAAGATTCTGTCACTGACTAAACATGATACTCAGTCCTTTTCTTCGATTAGATAAACTTTATTAATTCCATTTAGAAGTTCAAAATGAATCCCATGAGGCAATTCTTATGTTACGTTTAGCCAGCGACGAGGTTTCATCAAGTCCTATGATCGGCTGAACTCTTCTTTTCATTTCATCTAAAGAAGAAGTCGCTCTTTACGCGTCTCCGAATGTTTCAGTTTGGCTTGTAGACTTGAGTCACAGTTTCTCGGATTACTTTTGGTTAAGTTTAGGGTTAGGGTAGAGTTGCTCCATTGCAAAGTGGATTATATAATTTGTGTTGTCTGTGAAATAACACGAGGTATCAGGATGCCAGAGAGTGACAAGGTTCTGCGTGTTGGTCGGAGATGCAAGTAAGAAGTTAGCCACTGTCGTCTGTACACGTTCTTAAGATTGGTAGTCTTTGTTCATTTTTTGTAGCTTTTTCTTTACAGATTTTTGATCATTATCTGTCCAATTAGCATGTTTGAACTTCAAAGAATCAAAATATAACACCAGTGTTAAATTTTATGGTGAGATGGAAGAAAACAAACTATGTACCATCCTGCCAGCTTTCCATGTTTATTTTATTATCCCACCTGTTATTGGCTAACTCAATAGATTACAATATGCAAGCTTTTGGGGCAGCTCAGGCCTCTTCTTGAGGTGAGGTGTAAGGTTTGTTGTAATCTAGTCCATTAGCCAATTAAAGGCGTCGTTTTCCTTCACTTCTCGATAAATGTTGTAACCACAAGGTGGCATCACGGATCCCCAAACTGCTTCAAATAAAAGCAAATAAGCACGGATTCTGTCCTTCCGTCTCCAGTTGAGTTTTGTCCACTGTCTCCCAACTAAGTGAGGAGTCAGGCTCACTTCAAAACTGCCCGGGTCATCCAGATCATACAGAAACCTGGGCAGCTTTCCCCTGGCACACTCACTGATGGTATCAGAGGAACGGCACCACCTGTTCTTTGGTGGAGTGAACTGCTCCCGGTATGCCCATTCGTCAAGCCCATCCATTATGCCCAGGGCTCATCCTTAAACCTGGCCAAGATGCCTGTCCTTCCTCTCCGGGCACCTGCAATGGCTAACACAGCCAGCACACCACTCTCCGACTGTTCCAGGGCACCATTGGTTTTAGGCAGTGATCGCATCAGCCACTGCCATAGCCATATGCCCCAGAATCACCCAGCAACGCGAGACATGTGAAGTCACTGGAAAGACCACATCTAAAGAGCACTGCATGCTATTCCTTTGGATAAAAACGGCATTGATGTCCAAATCTAATTCTTTTTTAAAGTCTTCCCGCTATTCAGACTGGTTTGTTTCTTCAGATCTTTGACCGTGCCTTAAGTTTTGTACTTGACAATTGATCTGCTCAAATTAAAAACGTAAAGACCCCAGCATCATTGACGATCCAATCTCCTGATCCCTTTTATAGAAGAGTCTCAAGCTGAATCAGGATGCACACATCGTCAAGTAGCCAAGGAAAAGAATGACTGGAAGGAAATGCGTTTTTATAAAAGGGGGAGAGACGAGGAATGAGCATCGGGACAGGCAGAGGTCAAGGCACCAAAACGACAACGCCAAATCAAAAATCAAGGCCAGAAACCCTCAGTCGCTCCTCTCTGGGTCCTTTACCAATAATGCTTGTGGTATAAAAGTGTTATTTGATCCAATAACACGCAGATCCTCTCAGGCTTTCTGTTTTTTGTTATCAGATTTCCAAGTGAGACGCGTCTACCAGATTACGCCCACAGGCGGGGGCACAAATGGAGCAGTTAAAGTCACCATATCTGGACGAGGTAAGTTACGTTTATATCATCCTGCACAGAAAACAGAATAAAAAGGAATACTAACAAAGTTTTCAACAATAAAAACACCTTTTCTACATGGCTGGATCTCACAAAAGGGCTAACGCTTCTAAACTCTTTACGGTTTGGGTTCTGTTAAGGTGAGAACCTAGAAGGTGTGAACCCAGCTCACAGGGTTTCTTGGTCATGTTTCCCACTTCTCTTCTCTCCTCAGTTGTATTTTCCATTTTTAATTCACCTCAGTTTTGATGGAAAGCCACCTCACTGTTTTCTTTTTTGCCCAATGCTGCCCCCAGTGCCACGTACCACAGTAAGAAGATTCACAAAACATAAGAAATGTGACAAACAAGAGGAGGCCACTCAGTCCATCCAGCCCACTTGTTTAGAGAACAGCTAAGCTGTCCCAAAATGGCTGGGTGAATCTTTACGATCCCCCTGCTGGAACGTTCTCAAACGGGACAGTGGAGCTGTTAAATGAAACTCTGAAGGTTCATCTTAGTCTCTGAACGGATGGACAGATTGAGCTCTTCTTTTGTAACGCTGTTTGTTGTGCTCTTTGTCTAGGATTCGCCCAGGCCAACCAGTTTAACTACGGCCCAGGAAACGAGAACCTTGGGAACAGCGTCCTGATGGTTTCAAACACACGGACCGTCCCCTGTGATGTGGAAAAACAAGAGAGTTACTCAACGCAGATCACGTGTTACACCAGGTAACCCACCGGCTAAGCCTACCGATCCAAGTAGTGCTGAGGAACAAATTACAAAAGAGGAGACATCACTTGAAATACAATTAGGCTTAGACCCCGAAAGATTATAAGTACTGATATGGTTATGTAATTTTAAAAAATACCATCAAAAATGATACCACACTGTACAAGATTGGAGAGAAGAGCGTCTGGGCTGAGGGAACATTCTGGAGCTTGGGGGTCCGAGCTTTAAGGAGAGCTTGAAGGAGTTGAACCTTCACAGCTAACTAAACAGAATGAATTCTGAATAGAATCCCAGTTGTTACTTTGAAATAAATTCTGCAGTAAGAACACAGGGACACGGTTGGAGACAAAGATTTCACCAAAATGTTAGAGATGATCCAAATGTTAGCTTGTCTGTCTCTACGGTGGATTCAGTCGCCAGAGCCCTTCTCTTACTGCACACATTATTGCCTTGTAGAATTCATCTACCATTTGAATCTCCATTAAGTGAGTTCTGGCCAACTCCAAGTAGACTAACCGCTCTACCGTAAACACCTGATTGATGGAGCACTGCTCAGATGGCCATCCTTCCCACAGGTTCTCCCATCTCAGCAGAGGACTTCTGAAGCTCTGTTAGAGTGACCACTGGGTTCTTGATCACCCTAACTGACCAAGGTCCTTCTTTCCTGGTCACTCAGTTTGGCAGGATGGACAACTCTAGGCAGAGTCCTGGTGTTTCCAACCTTCTTTCATTTCATGATTCTCAAGGTCTCTGTGCTCTTGGGGGCTCCCAAAGCTTCATAGATGGTTTTTATCCCCTTGTACTGACATTTGCCTCACCAGAATTGGATCACAGGGGTCCACAGGGAGCTCCTTGCACTTATGGCTTGGCTTTTATCCTGACATGCAGTGTGAATTATGGATCTTCTATACACAGATTCATGTGTGTCTTTCTAAAAAAGGACCGTTCAATGGGCCTCGGGTGAACACATCCCAAGGAGAATTAAAGCAAACGGGAGTCACCTGAGCACAACCTGCAAAGGGAAGGAAGGAAAGAGTTCAGTTTTGGATTTTTAATAAGTTAGCAAACCTTTCTGAAAACAAGTTGTCACGCGGGGTTATCGAGTACAGATTTAGGAGCAAAAATGGCAAACGTATCCATTTCAAATGAACTCTACAGCCCAATAAAGTGCAGGAAGTGAAGGGGGATCTGAAGACTTTGTGAATCCACTGATTGTGCTCTGCAAAGGACAAAGCTCTTGTGAATCGAAAGAAAAGCGTCCTATAATTTGACCCAATAAACACCAAAACTCATCACACATTCTGGAAAGATGGAGCAGCAGATTGTTCTTTCGCAGCTCCTTCTGATTTATGTTTCTTTTTTATTTTTATGATTTTGCCATTTTTTTAGGAGCATGCCTGAGGATAACTACGTAGTAAAAGTCAGCGTGGACGGCGAGCCGATTCCAGACATCAATACTATCTGGTTTCATGTAAGTACGGCGTGTGTGTCTTCCTTTAATAGTTTGCTACATCGGAAAGACAAAGCAGACGTACTAACGGAGAGCCGAACGTCAGTCTGCCGATCACGTAACATTTCCTGCTGCTAAATAATTCCCGATCATTGTGATCAGCGCCGACGGCACTCGTGTAGCTCCTCTCCAAAACACATGACTGCCACCTCGGGTCAAACGTGTCTTCAAAAGGGTGTTTCTATGGAGCAAAACAGAAGAATTTGATTTTTTCGTATGCAGTGTTCAGATTCAAGAGTTGTGACACATCCAGAACCCATTATTGCCCGTATCACATACGTTTTGGCTTACCTTATTTTTAACGTCTGTTTATTTACATTCTGAGCTGCCATTTTATTTCCAATTTCTTTCACGGTTGCCAGTCTTTTGTTTGTTATGTGGGTTTTAAGTTCATGGGGCCCAAGTTTCCAAATTTGTGTGTTAGCTATTGAAAACCTTCTTAGGGAGTTAAGACTTTACGCATGTTTCTTTTTAACATCAATTTTTATTTTCACGTTGGGCTTAGCCAATCGTTCATTTTCTTGGTATTGTTGTAGCGGCCACGCGACGCTCAGAGTCTTACAGTTTCAAAATGGTAAACTGGGAACGAACCCAGCCTTGACTTGGACTGCACACATTCACACACAGACAAGAAGCCTAGCATTTAAATGAAATCATTTCAAAAGAATGTATGGAATTACCCATGAAATGAAAAATCTTTAAACAAATAACTCACATGCAGAAAGCCACCCAAATCCACCCTGATGGCAATAAGTGATTACAGAAAAGGCCAAGAGGCAACACGCAATAAATGGTAAACGCAGAGCACAGAACGCAGTGCCAAGCACAGGCCCGCACAGAGAATGACTTTGATTTATCCACAAACTCAGGTTGCTGCGTTTGTGTTTAAGAATGGAGATATTACCCCCCACTTTCACATTTCCTCTACTCTACCACAGATTAGCCTCCAAAAATGGAGACACTCCAGTTAAAAAACACTCTCCAGAGGCCTGGCGTTGCGGTGTGGAGAGGAGAAAACAGACTCTGATTGTGATTTGCGTTTATTATGTGGCCCTGCTCATTGCAGCGTCTCATTCCTCGACTGGTCACTTTTCATGGAAGACGCCATATTCCAGCATTGCGGGCGTAGAAGAGTTCCTTTCCATGGTGTTTAATGTGTTTGCCTACCCATATAAACCTAAATGGTGCTTTGTACAGTTTGAATGCTGCACACATGCGCCAAAGGCAAATCATTTAGCGGGAGTTTGAGTTCGTGTAGGCAGTGTTACCTTTCTGTCAAGGAATTTCCACCAGTGAACTCATTATCAGCAGAGGCAAATGTCTACATCATCTGTGTTGTTTAAAAGTGCCATCTTTAAATGAAATAAAGTAGTGTGAACGTATCCTCAGACCAAGTCTGACCTTTCACCCCTTCACAACCGTGACATCCCCGCCATTCACCGCCGATGAAGTTGCACAGCAATGTTGTGACTGCTTCAAATTTTCATGAGCGTGAAAAACAAGATGACGTTACAACAGATGCAAAATATTTACCACCTATTTAAAATGGTATTCTTGCTGGACAATAATGACATAAAAGGATTGTATTACACAAAAACGCCTCGTGTAGATAAAAGGAGGTACAAGGAGAGTTCAGCAAAACGTACAAACAATGAGGACCAGTCATGACAATGGCGCCACCAGGCTACCGCCATCCGAGACTCTGAGCGTGCCAAAGGTCTTTAGTGAAAGGAGCTTCGAACGAACAACTCATCCTTTGACTGACTTTTGATTAGCGTTTTGTTGTTGTCAAAGATTCGCGTTTATCCCACAGTTTAACGTCTGACTCTGCGGAATCATCTCCTGTTTTATTCTTGCGATCTGACACTCTCTGTCAACACGATCACAGAAAGAAAAGTGTCCTTACCAAAATGAAATATGTCCAAAAAGGCCTATCCTTCAATATATTACATCATATAAGTACTTCAAATCCCAATTTTTAAGATTCCATTGAAAGTCTATTGTGACAAATGCATTGTGTATAAGCCATGCAATGTGCTGCGTGTGCAGACCTGGGGCCGGTGGCTTTTCATCTCTTCGCCGGATAACATTGAATCCCTGCCATCCTACTAATTCAAACTTAGATTATTACTAGCAATAGCAGGATATTTAAAAATATATTCAAAAAATGTGTCTCAGAGTGTATTATTCCTAGTATTTTAAAATATATTAAGAAATATACCTTTTGGAAAATATATTCAAGAAAGTCTGAATTTGCAGCAGGCAACCCTAATTTGGGGTGTTAGTAGAAAATGTAATGATTAACTTTAAAGAAGAATTGTCGCATTCATTCCAATATATGCTTCAATTTAAATGTTTAAAGCCTAAATATTGTCAATTTCTCCTTTGCCATGGAGGTCCACAGGGGCAAGTAAAGGATCCAAAACCCCAAATATCACCCTATTCCTAATCACTGACCGTGAAGTAGTCTAAAACAAAAGGCCAGACACTCGTGTTTGAAATTTCAACACTCGTGAGGGTCACTCTTAGAGGGCTGGCACCACCGGTAAAGAATCAAACTTCAATAATAGGAGCAACAATACCCCACATGCCTATCTTATTTCAAAGTTTTGTGGACCCCTGGAGTCGGTTGACGTCACACACACAACTTGAAGTCTTTCTTATCATTTTATGCTAAGAACACCTACTGGCTTCCTCTTCTTTACAAGGATGTGATTTTCTGCACAAAATATGGAGTCTGAAAATGAGGGGTTTTCAGGTCTACTGGAACAGAAATAGGAGAAGCTCCAAAACGCTCGATGTCCTGCATAACTCGACTTGAGGACGCATCAAACGCTGTGTCACATGTGGGGGGTTTTCTCGAATCAGTGAGCCAGGAAGCACCGGACAAAAATAAAATAATTTCAAGGCGTTGAGAAGTAATTCTTATGAACACAATATACAAAATCAGCAATAATCGACATATTTTACCATTTATTCCAGTATACTGCAAAATATTGTAATATATTTACCAATAAAGTATTTTATAAGACATTGTTAAATATATTTAGATTTTTAGTAGTATTTCTTAAATATATTTTCCATATATTTTATCGAAATTTCATTTCTTTAAGGATATTAGGATTTTGGTGTCTGCTTTGTATAATTTTGTATAATTCCTGAGATCTGACATTTTTTTTGAAATTCCAATTTTTTCTTTTTTTTTTGGACCGCTTTGTTCACCATTTTGTTTTCTGGTTTTATATGATCGCCGTCATTTGGGTTCTCATCATTAGGACCGCTTCACGTGTCATTAGGGCGTTGTCCTCAGAGGTCATTGGGTGACAACACAACAGAGTAAGAGGTCATCTGGGATTTTAATCCCTTATCTGAGTGGCGGATTCAAAACACTCGTTCAAAAAGAAACGTCTTCTCTGGTTTTTAACTTTTGACCTTGAGTTTTTTTTATCTAGAACTTTTATGTTCCCTCGTCTCCTGTCCACACTCAGGCATAATAAAAAGTCTATGCTACATGAAAGCTTTAATTAAAAGTGTAACTTTGTAACCCCTGACCTTTTTTATTTTTTCCAGTCCAGAGGTTATCAGACTCCAGTGATTCAGAGCGTCACACCAGTAACCGGATTGCCAGGTTTGGACTTCAGAACGCCTTTTATCATTTGTAATAAGTTTTCCTGGCCTGGGGAATCATCTGGATGAGAAGTCACATCAGAGTCGATGTTGTTCGGGTTGAGCTCGAGTTCCATTTTTTTTTCACGTTATTTAAATATTTTGTAATTGCTTTTGCCTTTTCTTTGTGTTTATGTCATGTTTTTTATTCATATTGAGCTTGTGTATCGTTTTGTAAAAGGCCAGTCAGGGGTGTTTTAGTTTTAACTAAACTAAACTAACTCCCCGTGAAGGAGGCGGGGCCACCTGATGATGCAGTGAGGGGGTGTGGCCCATTCACACTTTGGTGTTTTGCTACCGTTCTATGACTTGTTTTAGCACTGAATCATTAAATGTATCAGTGATGCTTCTCAATTAATAAATTACTTCTAGTCCTTCATGAAGTAAACAACATCCATCCCCAATCGGAACCCCTAGGTGAACACTGACCACCAGTTTCAAAATATCTTACGCTAATAACTGTTTGTTTAATAATATGTTTCCATGAGCAGATTGCACACAGCGCTCTTCTCGGCTTGGGCCTGACAACGATCAGCGCACCACATGTGCTTCTCGCATGCCCAATAATCACAGGCTCCTAGTGTCCTAAACTGGGCAGATTAAATGTACCCCTCAGCACACGCAGGGTTAAATGTATACAACGTATGTGCACCACCGTGTACGATATCCCCTTCCTCACTAGCTGCTTTATAGACCACCAGATGATGTTGTACCGACTGCAGCAGACAGCAGCAGTTTTTAGAATTTTTACATTTCTCATTACTCCAAGCACTTTTTTCCCCACATATCACTACTTACATGCTTATCGACATCCGTATGTAATCCAGGGATTTTTCAGGATGCTGCTGGAGTTCTTCAGAGAAAGTCCAGATCTGTCCTCTCGACCCCGATATGTGCGCTCACAACGCTGACGACACCTGCTCTTCAGGGCTGTGACCTCCGGGATTGAAAGCACTAACGTCATGGAGGATATTTGGGAAACATAACAATCGCCTCACAACACGACACAATGGAAATGATGTCATTTATAGTTTCCTTATAAAACGCTTTGGAGAAAACACTGGAAAATGCTTGAGAAACGCCAGAAAAACTCCTGAAAAGCACCCAAAAAAGCCAAAAAGCATTTGAAGGCATTAGAAAGCTTGAAAAGAGCTGGAATGCTGAAATGTGAACGGACCCCACGGAAGGAGAGGCTTTGTTGTGCGTTGTGATTATGGCTTATCGTATGCGCAGGCTCTTGTGATTTTTGATATTCTTTATGAATTCCCTGGATTTTATGCTCTGCTTTCGTTCAAGGTCCTTTTGTTGGGTTTGTGTTCTTTGGTTTGTTCATCTTTATTGTTTGCCATTCACTGTTTATCCTGGTAGCATTGGCCAGGAGGAAAGACACAAATCTGCAAGGGGTGGTAGACCATGGCAGGGTGGCACAAGCTCACCAGTTTAGACTCATCGTTTAGTCTGACGTGCACATGTTTGGGAAGGAAACCTGACTAAGCAGGAAAACAATGTTACAGATACTCAAGGAAAAAGTGTAGACTCAACAGTTAAAATGGCCGGGCCGGGACTCTGACCACCACGCCAAGCTTCTCTATGAACCAAGGAGACTGACTGTGTATCCTTGATCCTTGTGCTTCTTCCACAGGGACACTCATTACAATTAGAGGAATGATCTTTACGGATGCATACGGCAGCTCTACTCAAGCCAGTTCCAATGGCAACTCTGCCAGGATTTCAAGGTGAGAATTTCCTGATTTATTGATTTTTTTTCCTTCACCTTCCGTTCCTTTTCTGTTATCTTGAATTGTAAGTGTTGATCTTCCTACGTGTTTAGAATGGTTTGCATGTCTGTATTTATATTTGACTTATTCTGCCATCTTCAAAATAAGCACACATTGTGGCAGCTGTCACTTGAGACTGAAAAATGACATGAAGTGACCGGCCAGCTCCCCACGTCCTCTGTTTTGTTTTGCCTTCCCTGACATTTGGCTTTAGGCAGTTTGAAGTCCCACAACTTGCCAATGGGAGTGTTTAATCTCTCCTCTCAGATTCTGAGTTTATATAAACACGACTGGATTGTTTAGACTCTGGGCTGTTTCTGCACAGATCTTTGGTTTTCATTAGTGACGATCGTTGAAATCCACCAAAGTGTTTTGTGCAGCAGATTTCTTGGGTTTGTTGATGACTTTTTTCCCAGCGCCCCATGATGCCATGTTGGATAAGGATGTCACTGGTTGATCTGTGCTGCCTGATTTGCATTGAACATGTGCAGAGCTTTCCCGCTCGTGCTGCTTCCCGATCTTCTTCTTGCACGCGTGAGTAATTTATGCCGCATACATGTACAGTGGAACCTCAGCTCAAAAACGTTTCGGTACACGTACAAATCGGTTTACGACCAAAGAGTTTGCCACACTTTTGCCTCGGTTCACGACCACACACTTGGTATACGAACTTGCCAGTTTCCCTTTCGGTTTGTACATGTTCAGTGTCTCCCTGTGCATTTCCTGTGCAGCGAGCGAGCGAGCAAGAGAAAGAGAGCGACACACACACACACAGGCGCGCGCGAGAGAGACACACACAGGCACTTCAGGCTCACGAAAACAGACACACGCACACACGAAATAGAGAGAGAGCGACACACACACACACAGAGAGACGCAGGCACTCCAGAGAAAACAGAGACACACACAGGCACTTCAGGCTCACGAAAACCACGAAAGAGAGAGAGCGAGTGAGCGAGAGATGGAGGGCTGGACGCATAAGGGAGAGAAGGCTTGTTTTTGTTTTCACTTCTGTTCACAGCGATCTGTTCGTAGCGTGCATTGTTGCAATTTTACTTTTCTTGGTGGTTTATTAATTTACAGATTTTTCAAATGTTCATTTTTTTTCCCTGTGCTTAAAACTCATTAAAAAAAAAAAGTGTTTGTAGCAAGCGGTTCCTAGCACTATAGCGCCAACTATTGCTGTGTTAGTTTTTTCTGTTGTTCAAGGTTTCCTCAGTGTTATTCAATGTTTTTATATTTAGTTTACTATTACACTGTGCGTTCTAGGGTTTAATTAACTATATTTGTGCTTAAAAACTAAAAAAAAATATATATTTACATACAGTTCGTACAGTCTGGAACAGATTAATTGCATTTACATACAATCCTATAGTGGAAATTGCTTCGGTTCACGAGGTTCCACTGTATACGTGACGTCATTTCCCTATCGAGTCGCCAGAGAGATAAGGGATGTGGAGTACTGTGGACTTGGAGTTTAATCTTATTAGAGAATGGTGCACAGTGGTGTAGCAGATAGCACTGCTGTCTCACAGCTCAGGTCACGTTTTTGTCGATAATAATCGGTCCAACATCGTTGAGAAGGAGTTCTCAAGCCCTCAGGGTCACTGAAAAAGGCTCTCTCACCATTATAATCCACTCAAACCTAGCTCAGTTTCTTCTTCCATATTGAGTTTGCCAAAATCCTCGAACATTTCTGAGTTTTCACAAAACTTGATGTGAAGCAACTTCTGCTCTTTGTCTAATCCAGCCGCACAGCAAATTTTCAGGGATGAATTTTGTCGAACAAGGTCACTGGTGAACCCAGCAAATCTACTGTTAAAAAACGCGGTGGCAAATTTTAATAAACCAACAAAAAGGAGGCACGTGCCAGTACTGTGCCACAGTGGCCAAGGTTATCTGCACCCAAAATTCCAAAATGTCCTCTCTTGTTCTATGATTTAAAAACAATGTCTGGAACAAACCCATTTTGTCTCCTCATGTGCTTTAACACTGTTATTGCTAATCAGCCAATGAGAGCGCTGGATTTTCTGTTTCAGAGTCTACATTGGAGGAATGCCATGTGACCTTCTGTACCCGAATTCTGACAGACGGTACGACGTTTTGTAATTAGCTTTGAATTTCACTTTTCTGGCTTCGAGTGGTTCAGGTAAACCGTCTGAATGATCTCATTGTCGTTGTCCCACAGCTATGGAATTTCTCTGGACTACCAGTGGAGCCAATTGGGCACAATGACTTGCAGAATAACAGGAACTTATGTTGGTAAGAATCAGTAAAGGTCACGGGTAACGTGGTCCTAAGATCTTCATAAAAATCTAAACCTAAAATCTAGTATCAATTAAAGAAAAAGTATAACATGACTGAAACTTGAAAGTAGACCTTATGAGAAGAACCTGGCACTTGGAGACGACTGGCCAGTGACCACATCGAGACAGTGGGCAGCAGAAGACCAACCGAATGTCAGGTTATGTAGCGCCCTGACGTGTGCAGTACAAGTCCCAGCAGATTATGCTTAACCTCTGTAACTCACTAGCCGGGCCTCACCTCGAGTACTGGGTGCAGTTTTGCCTTTCAAGTTACAAAACAAAAAAAAGAAGAAAAATTTTAATTGAAAATTAATTCATTATTAGTACTGTAAAATGTATACATATTCCAGTACAACACATTCATTCTTACTATGCATGAATATTTATTACTTATTCACAAAAAACAAATAATGAGTACAAAACAGTGAACCAGTCCACTCTGGTGACTTTTTTTTAAATTATTTTTTTATATATTACTTATTTAGTGATTTTATATCTGCTGTATCTATTTCTATCCTGCTGTTTATATTCTGTAAAGCACTTTGAGATACATTCCTTGTATGAAAATGTGCTGTAGAAAGAAAAATGTTGTTGTTCAAAGTGAAGTCAAGAAAAAAAGGACCCCTTTGATTGGCCAACTGAACGGATTACAATATGCAGGCTTTGGAGTGGCCCCCTCAGACCCCTTGTTCTGGCAAAGTGAGCTTCTGTGGGAATTCGAAAAGAGCTGCGTAGGAGTGTAGGTGACCACGGGGAGGTCTGGAACATCTTAGCCTTTAAGGCTCCCAAAGGCGTTTTCATCTTTATCATCGTTAAATTAACAAATTCAAAGAATCTCTGAATGCTGAATACTGTTAAGACATCATGCTTAGCTGCTTAATGTGAAATCCGTGACAATAACACTGTGTTCTGTGTTCACAGGCCACCAAAATGTCAGCTTCACTGTAGATGGTCCATATGGGAGGTAAGCTCTGATTTATGATTTCATCTAAATGATTTTTGAGAAAGAATCAGTGGTCAATGTTAGGTCTACTCCTAAATCTATCTATCTATCTATCTATCTATCTATCTATCTATCTATCTATCTATCTATCTATCTATCTATCTATCTATCTATCTATCTATCTATCTATCTATCTATCTATCGCAAGACATCTGTCCTCCACATTTTGAAACTTCTGTCCTCCATAAATCAAAACGCAAGGCCTCCCTACGTCAAAATTTATATCCTCCTGACCTCAAAACCTTTTGTCTTCTTTTCATTGAATCTTCTGTTCTCCTCATCTGAAATAACCACATTTCTGATTCAATTATGTGAATATGAAACAAAAGGCAACACAAACCCAGATGAAGTTCTCAGAAGGTACCAGTAAGTCATATCTTTCTTGAATGTGCCTTCAATACAGCTCTCTGCACTTATCTCTCCAGGCCCTTCCTTGCTGTCACTATGACTTCCTGTCTCTCTTTCTCTCTTTTTGTCCTGGAGGTCTGGGACAGGCCAGCCTGGTTATGCCCTTGCCCTGGAAACTTTTTTGTCAGTTGAGTACCACTATTAAAAATGACCATAGTCATGTCAATAAACCATGAGACCTGAATCAACTATCCAAACTTTGTTGAATCCCATGAGGTGGCTAAACAGCCCAGCAGGCCACCGATGTCACGTCCACGAGTGTCTGTTGTCTTGTGTCTGATGCTACTGGGATTTGTGGGTCGGTAAAAATGCACTCTTGTTGTATTCCAGTTGCAGACTTACGCCATGTTAACAATTTCCCACTTTCAGGAGTCTGCCAGACGTGAGCACCTACTTTGTTTCATCTGCAAATAAACTGGCGATGTTTCAGACTTATGCAGGTAAGGAACGCTGACCACTGAAAAAGTGCAGGATTCTTCTGAATTAATGGATTTTAATCCTTTATTTTCTGGTTAATATGTTTTGTATTGCACAGATATACAGATTATATACAGTATATAATACTAGCCATGCCCCACGGCTTTGCCCACGTATTAGTGAAACAGGACAGTAAGGAAGGCCCTGCCCGGCTCCCTACTCCTGATGTCATGTTTCCCCCTCCCCTCGGCCCACAGCCTCTGTCTCAGATTATCTCAAATATATCGCTCCTGCAAGCAAACTCTGATACTTAGCAGAATGAGAGAAGTCTCAAAATCAAGCAGAATGTCCAAGCAAATGATTGAAAAAAGCCCGATCTAAATCTGTGAAGCAGTTCTCTCGTTCGCTAGCTAAGCGGATGTAAGGTATGCCCGGGGCTGGCGCGTGAGTGAGGAGGGCACCGCCTCCCTCCCTTGGTCTGCTGAGTCTCTCTTGGGTTTGTGCAAATAAATCAGAACCACAAGCAAACTCTGATACTCGGCATGATGAGAAAAGATGCAAAATTAACCGGAATGTTCAAGCAAATTATAGAAAAAACCCGTTCTAAAGCCATTAAGTAGTTCTCTCGTGAAAAGAGGACAGACAGACAGACATTGGGTTTTATATATATAGAGAGAGATATATCGAGTGGGTTTTTTGGCTGGCACAGGAACACAAGAGTATAATTTACAGGGGACATTTTTGTTGTTATAAATTTGTATCTTCATTTCATGGGTGTGGCACGTGATGTCACCACATTGTTGGTATAAAAGTTGGCAGCAAGTGCAAGAAAAGAGAGACAAAGCAGGAAAAGGTTTAGGGATCCACCCTGTATATTGTGACAACAGCCAATCAAATATAAGTAACACCAGAGTAGTTTCTGAGACTGACAGACTAGAAAGGTGAGATGGTTGAACTTTATAGGTGGTGGGCAGGAAGAGGCGGGTCCATAAGCAGAAGTGAGGTCAGAAGGAGGGTGTGGTCAGGAAGGTGATGCGGGAGCTGGTTGTACTTTCGTTGGGCTTTGTTTCTGACGATCTGTAGAAGAGGGAGAAGAGACATCAGTGCACTTCATCAACCCCTGGCTCCGCGTCTTGCCCTCAGTTAACCCGCACAAGCGCACGCGTGTGACACGAGTCAACAACTCAAACAATAAGAGGGAGAATGTGTGCAGATGTGTTCTTAAGGACATTGTAAAAAGTAGGGTTTAGTTTGATAACTGTTTGAGCCGGGTTTATGTATTGACTTTAGTGATCGTGTGTTTCAGAACTGAAAAAGCATTAATATTATTAGCTTAGTGTAATCTTTTATTCATTTCTGTGGCCGTTTAGGAAGATGTTGACATTCATGGGGTTTTCCACCTGGGAAAATGAAATGTTGATGTCATTCTCTTTTTCTCTCTCTCCGTTATTACACAGCACCATTTTGTTTAAGCATAGGCACCACTATTTTCGAGATTTGGCGTTTCCCTTTCCTATGGGGATGTAACCCCTTGGTCCTCCGGGAATACACGTACACTGATGTGATTAGTGTGAAAACGTTTAATGCGTCATTTACAGACCTGAATTATCTGAGATCTGATTATCCTAGCCTATCCAGGAAAAAAGGAATCATATTCAATATATAGCAGAATTAAAATAAAATACTTATCACATCATATTATTGTATCATGAACCAAATATTGGGATAATATCGTATTGTGAAATTCCGGGCAAGCTAACCAGAGGGGCAAAAAGAAACACCTGCTTCCAGTCACAACATCCAGACGCAAGTCTACGTTTTTTTGGAGTTCACGTCTTCTTAGCCCCCTTTTCCCTCTCATATTTACTGAATAATAATTTTAATGAATTAATTCAAATTCTGGCCTGGGTTACCACATTCCTAAATGGGACCTTCTCATTCACTATAATCTTGTCTTCCTAGTGGTCACCAGCATATCGCCATCAGCAGGAGGCTCAGAAGGAGGCACCATACTAACCATAAAGGGCCAGTACTTTGATCAGACGGACGCCCCCGCCAGAGTGTTAGTTGGAGGTGAGTGTCGGCGTTTACATGGCGCTCATTTATTAGACTCATTTGAAATGATATGCTGTACTGCTGGGGCTATTCTCGAATGTGAATGTACTGCTAGGGTGGGCTTTTGAAATTCTGGTTTGGGCTTATTTTGTTTTTTCTCCAGTAGTGTTGACCTTGTGTACCTAATAAAATCAGTCAAAGCCAAGGAAGTGACATGAAGTTATCAGGAATATGCATGTGACCAGCAGAGGGGGAGCCACAGCACCCCAAACACAACCTCACAGACACAGTCCCCGGTGTACAACTCACTCTGTTTCATTAAGCACCTTTACAGACTTTGTCTCCATTCACACGGCGCAGTACAGCACACAGCAATGTCCTTCTTCTCCCCCTTACTCTTCCAAGGCGAGGGTTGTCCAGCTCCTCTCCTGACTCCAACTCACCCGGATGAGGCAGAGCTGCTTCTATTCATCCATGACCCCGGAGTGCCTCTGGTGCCACAAGCCTGTCCATCGGAAGCACTTCTCGGTCAGGAGGAAATCCCATGGATTAGGGACCAAAATCCCTTTAGTGAATCCCAGCAGGCCTGCCTCACAGAACTACAGCTCCCAGCATGCCCTGAGGGTATCTGTACGAGTACCATAACCCAGGGAAGTCACCAATTTGTGTGTGGGGTAGGTTGCCTCCCTCTGTCACTACATTGAACTGGTCTCCAAAGCGGTTAAAGATCTTTGATCAAGTTCTTCCGAGATGCCAGCATATCCACTTCGGCCCTTCTCCTGTAGGCAACAGAGACCACCTGGCCTATTTATTGAACCATCTCAGCTCAGACATCAGCCCATGCTTGCCATCCATTACTAGAATAAAATTTATTTTTTATTTAATGAATATTCAATTTTATTAATTTGTATATCAAATCATGTCGAGTAACAAAAAGAAAACCCGTTACCAAAAAACAGAATGAGGCAAAAGGAAATTTGAACTGTGGCAAATGGCTGGGGCTGCTGCCCAACTGGAACACCCAGGAGGACCGGGAGGTGGCATGTACGTCCTCCGGGCCACGAGGGGGCAACCACCCTGGATCAGAGGAGGACCACGGGAGAAGAGCAAGGAGGCTCAAGCCTATTTGGGCCCGTGGCCACTGCCAGGGGGCGCCCCGAGTCTCAGAGGGCCCGGGAATTGCTTACTTCCGCCACACCCGGGAGGATGGAGGAGAATCCCTTCAGGGACACCCGGAGTGCTTCCAAGTGCTCTCCTGATACTTCTGACACACCAGGAAGTCGCCAGAGGGAGCACCTGGAGCACATCCGGATGAGGATAAAAGGGCCTGCCTTCCTACAGTCTGAGAGCTAGAGTCGGGAGTGGGAGCGGGATGAAGCTCCCGTGGAGAGAGGAAAGGCGGTCCGAGGACATTGAAGAGGATAGCCCGGAGGAAAGGAGATTGGGGCGAATAGCCCAGTGTACTGTGCGGGACTGTGTTGTATTGAAGAAAATAAAAGTGTGTATTTGGATAAAGATGCGGTGTCTGTCTGGTGGTGTTAGGGCATGTCTCACAGCTTTTTGAATCTTCAACACAATAATTCTCAGAATAATTTTAGAAATCAAACATTCTAAATGTGTCTATTATTACATAAACATTAGGAAGCCCATTCTCTCTGCAAATGAGCCCCTCCATTACTGTGGACCTCATAAGATGTGCAATGGCTGTCACTTCCACAGGATTATTCATTTATTCCCCCCTATAAAGTATTTCCATGATTTTTAAATGGCCGTGTTCTCCACAGGTCAGAATTGTCCCGTCCTCAGTGTCTCTGACAGTCAGATCACCTGCCGAAGCCCCGCTCAGCCGGATGGCAACAGGACCGTCTTTGCAGGTGAGTCACCTCGGAGTTGGTGCGCTGATGCTCACTCCCTGTCCGTCATTTGCTTGTTATTGTTATTTTCAGTTGAATTTTCCTTTTAATTCATTGATTTTTTTCATTACACCTTCTTGTGATCCTCATAACTGATGTGGCAGAACTCAAGACACAGTTAGGCAGTGGAATTGTTGTAATGACACCAAGTAAACTCCATGTCCACCATCGTCATTTTCCTGCCCGTTTTGAACATTTCACACTTTTGCTAATCAAGCCTCTCTCTGTTTTAGATTTGGAGTCGGTTTTGTAAAACAGCTTCTTAACGTTTACAGTGTAGTCAGCGGACGCTACGCTTGGACTATTTAACGCACTCGTGACCCTGCATCTGGAGTCCTGTGTGCAACTCTGGTCACCAATTTACAAGAAAGACATAGCAGCACATGAAGCTGTGCACCAGAGAGGAACCAGGAGCATCTCAGGACCTGTTAGGTTATATCATTAAAAGTGTTGAACGTAAATCCAGGGAAGTTATGCTAAGACTATATGATGCAGTAGTGAGACCACATCTGGAGCCCTGTGTGCAGTTCTGGTCACCGCGCTACAAGAAAGACAGAGCAGCACCTAAAGCTGTGTAAAGGAGAGCATCCCAGGACTCAAGGACACGTCGTACTGTGACTGACTCAGAGCAGAAAAACTTTTTAGTCTCGACAAGAGGAGACCACCTGGGCTCCTAATCCTGGTCTTCAAAGTTCTCAAAGGCATCGATTAAGCAGATCCAGCAGATTTCCTTCAATGATGCGGTGAATCGCATACTCGAGGACACCTAGTGGAGACTAAGGGAATATGCCTTTAGGAATGAAGCCAGGAAGCAATTCTTTACTCAAAGAGTTGTTGGAGATGGGAACAAACCACAGAGTAATGGAGTTGAAGAAGAAACCTGGAACCACCTTTATGAAGGATCTGGATGTGACAATGGGACAGATGAGCAATTAGCTAAATAAAGAAGCATTAAATGGACTGAATGGTCTCCTCTTGTTTATCAGCTTTCTTTTGTTCTTTTATTCTTATGTAGTCCTCAAGTACAAAGGCACCTGGTGCGTGGGAAAACAGAAATGATAAGGATGTGAATAAAATGAATGAGGAAAGACAAGAGGCAAAGTGTGGGATGGGCAGAGAGCGAGGAGAACCAGCTGACAAAGTGTAACTCAAAGCAAGAAGCAAAGCCAAAGAAACTTCTACGGGTTATGATCCGGGGCTTATGTTATTTTTTTATGGGTTCCCCTGAACAAATATTGACAAAGTAACTGGGTGTTTTGAGACCCAAAGATTTATATTATGAAAATTTGAAAGCGTTTTTCTACGGACTTATGTGACGTCACCATGGAGACCCTATATAAGTCACCCAGTGCAATTCCACAGAATCCGACCCCATTTGTATTGTGCTTTATTGTCTACCTGGTTTAGAAATCTGCTCTGATTGTTCATCTCTGAGCTTTGATTCGTGATTCTGCTCAGCCTGATCCTCATTTTTGACTTCAACTTGTCCCTGACTACGTTGAACTCCCAGTGCCAATCACCAAATCCATACTGTCACTATTAGAGTCAGTAAACTTGGCAGCACCTTTCAGACCGGAGTCCATCCTGGACTACATGTATCCTGTTGTGAAAGGCCATTGGGACCCACTGCAGTTCACCGCTTGGACAATGACTGGGGTGGAAGATGCCAGGACAAAACTGACAGCGCCCTAAGGGTTGGGTTTTTTCGGTTCCTACACTGCCTTCAACAGATCTGCATGTCATCTTCTTACCGCTATAATCGCTTCCTCTCACACCAATGACAGAGCGAAAGAGTAGCAGAAGCAGAGATCCAAAACCAGGACTCTAGGAGCTGTGTGCTGCCATCTTATATAGGAGCAGTGCAGCTACCTTGATGCTTTGGTTATGACCTTTGTTACTAATATTACATCTTTACCTGATATATCTAAAAGTTTTCATTTGCATATTTCTTGGAATCATGAACCTTTTTCCTCCATCTCATTGTTTTTTGTTCCAGGTGGAAGGGGCCTGAAATTAGAAGTCTGGAATAAAACCGCTCCACAAAAGCTGGAAGACATCATGGCGTACAATGAGAGCACACCCGGCTATTACACCACGTGGCTCGATTCAAGCTCTTACAGCTTTCCTTACAATTCGGACAATTTTGCTTCCCGCCTTAGTGGCTTCTACGTCCCAGCGGTCACAGATGATTACAGGTTCTATGTCAGCGGTGTTTATAAGGCGGCTCTTTATCTCAGTCAAACTGGGCTTCCCAACGATAAGGTAGGAATGACTTACCTAAATGAAAGCAAATCAATGTAAAACTGTCACGCGTGTGGGTCTGTCTCACTCATAACTGTCACACCTGCTCCTCGAACATCACTGATAGACCTATTTAATACCAATGTTGTTTTTATGTTAGAACATTAGACCATTAGAAACAATCAGCCCAACAAGCTCATCCATCCTACTCATCTGGGTTTAACAAAATAACATCAAGTCGAGGCATGAAGGTCCCCAAAGTGCTACTCTCCACCACATTCCTTGCTTGTTTACTCCATGGCTCTCTGGCTTCTTTGCGTATAGCAACACTTTGTAACATTAGTGTGAAATCTGAAGCTGAACAAGTTTCCAACCGGGTCCCTTTACTCTTGTAAAGATGGTGCGATTGCCCTCTCACTATCACTTCACATCCTCTAATTTTCAACCCGAGTTTTTTCTTCTGCTGTTCCAGTTTTTCCTTACGGATCACAAACTGGAGCAGGGGTGTGTGTGTGTGAATGGGTCCTACAGCACCCTGTGGTCCCATCCATGCGAGGATCCTACTTTGGGTTTGATGTTGCTGGGATAGGCTCCAAAGCCCCATGAGCACAAAACAGAGGTGCAGTCTGAGAAGGTTCAGCCGTGTCATGTTTACATAGGTACAGTATGAGGTTACATTAAGTGAGTAGGGAGCCCCCTAGTGGCTAAGAGGCTCGAGCCCAAACCGCAAGGCAGGGATGACCCTTACTGGGGCATTTTACATAACAGTATAAAAATATGGATGTTCTGATGCAAGGTATGAGCTACAATGTTGGAAAGGAACGGGGAGCAGAAGATGGGAGAAAACCATAAACCAGAGAGCAAGCAGATGTTGAAAGGCAGTAATTGTATGTTAGTCAAATGTCACCCCCAAAAACGCATTTTCAGAAAACAAAGCCCGTGGTTCGTAACTCCATAAATATGAAAATCAAACTCTTACCTGCAAGCCAATTGAAAAGGGCTAATGCACAGTCTTCGACAATGCTATCTCGTGTGACACACTGAACTCGTTTTCTTTCATCTTCTTCTTTCGGCTGCTCCTATTTGGGGTTGCCACAGCGGATCATCTTCTTCCATATTCTTCTTTCATATGTAGACATTTTACTGTGTTGCGAGACACATATTTTGGTTGTTCCTGTTGTACGATGCCCACTTTGCCAATTAAGATGAATGTCTTGGTGACGGAAATCCTAAAAATCCGTCAGCGACACGGTGCATTCCTTCTTGGACACTGGTGTCTGGATATTTAGAGCCTCATCGTCGGCTGGACTCAAGAAGCTCCCAGAACTGCTTGCCATGTAGCACATTTTCCAGTGGAGTAAAGTCGGTTATGTGCCTGATGGGGTGTGTTGGTGCATGTTCGCGTGGAAAATATGCAGCACGTTACATTCAAGAATTCAGTGGTGACGTCAACAAGAGGTGTCACTAGAATTGAATTTTGCTAGGGTGCCTCGTTAAGCAACTGAATAAAAACACGTGAACAAAAAAAAAAAATCTCTCATTGGAGCGTTTCACGATTGTGCGGTTAAGAAATGGATTTGAACATCAATGTGCAACTCTGCATATGAAATGAAACTCTTCTTTCCTGCTCATCTCTATTTATTTATACAGTATATATGATAAGGAACTCAAAAATGAATCGCTCAATAGCACGGGAGTAGGGTGTTAGTTTTCGACTCGGCCGCTATTTATCGTATGCTAATGGACTTTGAGTTGATCGAGTTGGCTTTCCGACATTTATTCTACAAACATGCCTGTGACTTTGGCAATATTTTTTTCAGTTTGCCAGATCTCACTTCTTGTGACTTCTTTTTGTTTCCGAAATTAAAATTGAGATGGATGGAACAATCGCAGAAAGCTCTAGACGCGGTGATAAAACAGAAGTACAGGAAGTGCTTCCAGGAACGGGACAAGTGGATTGCATCCTAAAGAGAGGACTTTGAATGCGTCTAAAATGGAATTGCTGTGGGTTGTATCAAAAAGTTTTGGTTTTGTTATTTTTAACAATTTTGGGAATTTTTGCTCAAGTAAAATGCTGTCTGTTACACAATCACTTGTGAACTCATGGGGCTAGAATCTTGATATTGGTCTTAATTGAAAGCTTATGACCTGGTGTGGTCTGAAAATTTTAAAAGCCCTGACAAAATGACCTGCTCACTTCTGTTTATTACGATAATGGGATCACAAAAGCATATGACATGGCAGAAGGAAAAAGAAGAGCAACAACGTATGCTGAGTGTCAAGCAAATCACATAAGCTGGTTATGTGACAAAGAACAATGTAAGAGGAAGAAGGAGAGCAGCAACATCTGCTGAGCATCAAGTGAAGGATACAGAATACAAGAATGACAAAGATGGAGAAACCCACGCTGACAGTCGAGAGGATCATCAAGAAGCGTGTTCAGAAATAATAAGGGAATGTACGCTCTTACTGGCCTGAGAGTTTACTGTTATTCATATCTAACCTTTAGTTGTGTCACCCACCCATCTTCCAAACTCAAATGGCTCTTTACTGTCCTTTCTAAAAATAATGTGCTTATTATAACAACATCCATCCATCCATTATCCAACCTGCTATATCCTACCTACAGGGTTACGGGTGTCTGCTGGAGCCAATCCCAGCCAACACAGGGTGCAAGACAGGAAATAAGCCCTACGGACCATTTAGGATCGCCAATGCACCTAACCTGCATGTCTTTGGACTGTAGAAGGAAACCCAAGCAGACACGGGGAGAACATGCAAACTCCACGCAGGGAGGACCCGCGAAGCGAACCCACAGGTCTCCTAACTGCAAGGCAGCAGCGCTACCCACTGCGTCACCGTGCCGCCCCTAAAACAACATCCAGTTTTTGAATTTATTGTATTTGTTTTTTAAATGTTCATAAAGGATTGCAAAGTGATCTATGGTTGTGAGTTTACAGCAAGGTGATCGACCAACAAAGTCATAGCCACCATAATGGCAGGAAGATGGCAAAGAGCGGTGACGTCTGCTGAGCATCAAGCAAATCACAGAAGGTGGATCAGGAGATGGATAACAGGAAACTATAAGAAGAAGAAGTTAAAGATAAGAAGCTCCTTATTCTTAATTTGGCTATCACTGCGTCTTATTTTAGGACAGTGGGTCCGCATGTCTCACTAGTTCACTAATGGAGACTTATGGTGACCAGCACATTTGATGTGAACACACTCTGCTAAATGAAGTAGCAACAACACATAACATTCTTACACCTGCTTAATCCACTTCAGGTCCATGAGGGGTCTGAAGTCTGCCCAGAAGCACTGGGTGCAAGTCAGGAACCACACCTGGACTGGACGGCAGTCCACCACACTGCCCATTCATACAAGGGACATTTGGGAATCACCAGACTGTGTGGATGAGGGGTGTAAACCCACAGAGACTTGGGAATGTGTAAACTCCACATGGACATCATCAGAAACCAGGATGCTAGGTTTGTGAGGCAGTACCCACTGCACCACAGTGCCACCCTCGACTTTACAAATTATGAGTGAAGTGAGTTAATCTACCATGATGGCAGCTATAGATGGATCAGTCTTCTAGCAGCACGGCCACAAACTAAGAAAATGTGACAACAACAACAGCGAGAAAAAACCCATGATAACTCCATCAGGGACAACATGGATTTGCAAGTGTCCCCCTGCCTGTGATCATTTTGGAATAAAATTTAAAAAGCAACTCTGTGCCAACGGCCAGCCAAAGTGCCATGTGCCACAGTGATGTGAGGCTTCAACCTAAACCAAGAAAAGCCACCAGCAGGAAGGAAATTGCGCTACCAGTAAATCACACTAACGTCACTTTGGCTTTTGTAGATTTTGTGCCAGTCCAGGCTTGTTCAGCAGGGCCGCTGCTGTCATTTGACACGATTCGAACAGGTCCTGACAACAGAAGGACATCTGAAAGTGAAAGGGCTGGCAGGCAGGGCGGCTTAAAGGGGCTCTTGTTTCACTTTAACAAAAGAGAGCCGAGTCAGACACCTTCAGTGGGACCATGTGGGGCTTTCTGGGCACGCTGAGCTCATTGGCAGACATCAAGGAAGCATGAAGACGAGCAAAAAGAGCACGAAAAACATCTCCACTCAGGTGCTCGTGCGCCAAAACTTGGTGTGGAGTGTTTAGAATATCGAATACGCGTTTACTTGGAAGTCGTCACCCGTCAGCCACCTCACACACCGGGCCTGGCCTCTCCTGCGGTCCTGTTGTGTTTAAGGCCACTCTGTGCTCTTCTTGAATGTATGACCCAAAATGGAGGCCAAACTCAGTAGGGGGCTACCAAGTTCTTCTTCAAGGAATTCCAGGAAGCGGGAAAGATGTCATCAGAGATGGCCAGAAGTGATGTCAGTGGGGGGGGTCAATGATGATGTCACTATCATTTCCATGGTGAAGAGAAAACCCTTGACAACAGCCCACCAAGTGAACAACACTCTCCAGGGCTTGGTCGGCGTATCGATATCCAAGTCTACCATAAAGAGAAGACTGCATGAAAGGAAATTCAGAGGGTGCACTGCAAGGTGCAAGTCACTCATAAGCCTCAGGAATAGAAAGGGAGGCTAGATTGGACTTTGCTAAAGAACATCTAAAAAAGCCAGCAGAGTTCTGGAAAAACATTCTTTGGAAAGATGAAACCAAGATGAACCTCTACCAGAATGATAAAGGCAAAAAAAAAGGATGGAGAAGGCGTGGAGCAGCTCATTATCCAAAGCATAGCACATCATCTGTAAAACATGCTGGAGTCAGGCAGTGTGATGGCTGCCAGTGGCACTGGGACACTTGTGTTTATTGATGAGGTGACACAGGACAGAAGCTGCCGAATGAATTCTGAGGTGTTCAGAGACATACTGTCTGCTCAAATCCAGCTAAATGACGTCAAATTGATTGGGCGGCGGGCGTTTCATGATACAGATGGGCAATGACCCAGAACATACAGCCAAAGCAACCCAGGAGTTTATTAAAGTAAAGCAGTGGCCAAGTCAGTCACCTGATCTTAACCACATTGAACAGGCATTTCACTTGTTGAAGACTAAACTTCAGACAGAAAGGCCCACAAACAGACAGCAACTAAAAGTAAAGGCCTGGCAGACCTCAAAAAGGAGGAAACCCAGCGTCTGGTGATGTCCAGGAGGTCAAGACTTTAGAGCTGGCATTGCCTGCAAAGGGTTTTCAACCAAGTATTAGAAATGAACATTTGATTTCCAGTTATTTCATTTGTCCAATTACTTTTGAGCCCCTGAAATGAAGGGATTGTGTTCAAAAAATTCTTTAGTTGCCTCACATTTTTATGCAATCGTTTTGTTCAACCCACTGAATTAAAGCTGAAAGTCTGCACTTCAACATCATCTGAGTTGTTTCATTTCAAATTCATTGTGGTGATGTACAGAACCAAAATGAGAAAAAAGTTGTCTCTGTCCAAATATTTAGGGACCTAACTGTATCTATCTATCTATCTATCTATCTATCTATCTATCTATCTATCTATCTATCTATCTATCTATCTATCTATTATATAGTGCCTTTAACTCTATCTATCTATCTATCTATCTATGACAGAGTGCCTTTTTTATTTCCTGATCAATCTATTATGTAGTGCATTCACCATCTTACTGTCTGTCTGTCTGTCTGTCTGTCTGTCTGCTATAAAAGGCCTTTCATTTCTGTCTCTGATATAGCGCCTTTGATCTCTCTATTTTTATAGTGCCTGATCTTGCTTGTCGATTGTTTCTGGTCAATGGTGGTCCTCGCCCTTAAATGAGTTGGTCTGTGTGGGCTTTGCATGTTTGGTCTCGTGTCCCGTATTTGTGTGTTTTGTCTCCCTTTTTGTTTTTTTCCTAAGGACACCCCAAACACCGTCAGGCTCCATGAGCTGTTCAAGTCCAAAGGAATCAGCATGGTTTGTGTTTCAGTGTGCCTTACAATATGCTGGCATAAGATTTTTTATACCCAGCTCCTGATGAGTGGCTCTGCCCAGATCAGTGCCAGCCCCCTGCCACCATGATATGAATAAGTAGGAGAACAAATGGATGGAAGGCTACATGATGAGGCAGCAACACACGGCTTGTTCTGCTGCCTCATCCAAGAAACTTCCCTGTTTACTGTACACTGTGTGTCCTCCTCCTCACATCCATGTTGGTGTTTGTCCACATGAGGTGTTCTGTCCAGATGTATTTTCCTCCCAGTTCTCTTTCTGGATTTCTACAACACTGGGATGAGGCCAAGAAGGCCAGGAAATGCATGGACAGATAGAAGTATTTAAACAACATAAAGGATGCGTGTCACCTGAGAGGGATGGGACAGTCCACAGCCAAGACAGGGGACAAATAATAAACCACTTAGAGATGTATGTGTGCTCTCTGGATAAATAATCATAACTGCAATCTTTTGTGTCTCACATGCAGGTTCAGATTATGTCTTCTCCAAACTGGTGGAGCACCCTGGTTTCAACTGACATCCATCTTGAGAAAGGCAAAGAGTGAGTATCGTCCTTACGGCCCTCAGTGTCTGGCCCTTAAACAGAAGGCAGCTCCTGCATTTCCTCTTGCTGCAGCTCCCTTCCCTCTGTCTTGGGCTCCACGTCTCCATCAGTTGTAATCACTTTTGAACGCCTGCCATCGTTTCAGCCCTGAATTCAATTCTCTTTTTCTTATCGCTGTCTTAATCTCCACAGGCTGTCAGTCCGCCATTTCCTAGGCTCTGAATCTGGATCTGTTTAGGCCTGTTGGTATTCATCATCAGGTGTTTACTTTGATAAACTGTTTTTAAAGTTCCAGCCAAGCACAGCTGATGTACTTCAGCCCAATGCCACAGGCAGCATGTGTGCCCATTTCTAATCGTGGGTGCTGTAGAACCCTTATTGTCCTCTAGATCCACGGGCCTGGGCTCCACTCCTGGCTCTCTGTTGGTGTCAGTGCCAGTTGTGCGTTATCTCTCTTTGTCCCTACGGGTTTTCTGCCGGTCAGATCCAGCAGTTGTGTGTGTGTTACCTTAGCTGACATCTGTTAGTGGGCCAGTTGGGAATACGTGTGGGAGTGCCCTGCGAGGACTGGCATCCAGTCTGGTCCCTATTTTTGCCTTGCACCTGAGGCTGCTGACATTCGGGGTCCTTGTGAGCCTGCTGGGTAATAATGGGATACAGAAAAGAGATGGATTGATGGAGAGACATAGAATGGGACATTTTTGAAAAACTAATTAATGTTACCGTCCTCTTGTTTTCTGAAAAGCCTCTATTTCTTATCAGAGCTCAGTGAGCCAGGCACATCAGCACTAGACAGGATGGCAGTGCCCTCACATACACCCACCTCAATCCCATTTAGAAACACTCTCCGAGTGCCCTTGAGTGGACCATCCAAAGCTCCGACGTAAACCGGAGAGAACATCCGAACGTTATGAAAATCGAGACGAGAACGGGCCATTCAGCCCAACAGTAAACTCCAAAGGTCTTGAAGGTCCCTGAAGTGCTTAAAGCAAAGCCTTTGTGCAGAGACCTGAAGATGGCACTTCACAGACAATTCCCATCCAATCTAATGGAGCACAAGAGGATTTGCCAGGAAGACTGGGATGAACTGCCCAAAGTCAGGTGTGCAAAGCTTGCAAAGACTTATCAAGAAGTCAGAGGGGCTTCTGCCAATCACTGAATGGAGGGTCTGAATCCTTCTAGGAAGGAGAAATTTGAGTCTTTGATTTTTAATAAGTTTGCACGCCTTTCTGCAAACCTGTCGTCACTTTGGGGTATTGAGTGTAGATTGATGGACAGAAATGGCAAATGTAACCTCTTAAAATGAATCCTCCAACACAATCGTGTGTGCGGAGAGTGAAGACTTGTGAGCCCAGCGTTCTTTTCTATATTTACATTTACATGCATTTGCTTACAGAGGCTTTAATCCAAAGCAGCTTACTGCTCATTGAGTAAATGATATTTAAACATAATAATGATGAAAACAAAACGTCACGTATTGCAGTGAATACGTCTCATATATTGTAAAAGCTGTTTACTCATCTCTCTTTTTTTTTTTAGGTACTATTTTGAAATTATACTCCAAAAAATGAATTATTACTATGCAGACACTTTGAGAGTGCAACTCTTTCAAAAGAAAAGCTCCTTCACGCAACAGCAGACCGGAGAGGCTCAGAATGAAGTGCAAGTCCTCAACACCGTCTACAATTTTCTGAATGAAGTGCAGGTCAGTTTCCAATCCCCTCTGCTCGTTTTACAGGAAGTCGGGGCCAAATTACACAAAAACAGACGGCGAACATAAAGAGAGTTACGGGAAGGGTAAGTGGAAACCTTGAAACAAAAGCTGTTGTGTTTTTAGAAACAAACGTAGGCTATTCTGAGAGGGAAAATTCTATTATTATACCAGAACACTAAGACAAAAACCGAGTCGAGATAAACGAGAAATATTGAAATCAAAGACTAAATACGGGAGCTGAGAACAACAACTTCAAATGGGGTCATCGACATAAACCCGTGATGTGGTGTTATTCTCATCGTCCTCGTTTGTGGACACTTTGTCAAACATTACCACTTCGTCGGTTTGTGCTTTTCAGCTGAGCGTTCTTCTTTTTGACTTTTGATGTTTTGGTTCCCCTTTTGGCTTTGACGTCAGTTCAGCGGCTGAAGTGAAAAATAAAGAAACTGGAGGTCCACCTTGTGGTGTGTGCTGATGAACAGGAGGGTGGGATGTGGGGTGTCAGTGTGCTTACATCTATCAAGGACTACGGGGGCACTGAGCCCAACAGCGCAGTGTTGTTTGCAAATACGAGTCGCTTATGTGGGGTGAGAGGCCGCCAGGCAGCGGTGTGCGCAGATTAACGTCCGCTGTTTTCTCTGTTTAGACCCTCACCTGGCTCGACCAACTCTTTCATTTCCCAGTGCTTTACTCTGCATCTCCTTGAATGGTGGCAGACCTTCACATACCCTCAAATATAGCAGGCTACTAAAGAAATAAAGAGCCATCAATTTATCAAGCCTGGGATCCAAGGGCAAGGAATCAAATGAGACATCAAAAGCTTCCCACCATTGAGCTCCACTCTTGAAGAATGGAGGAGCTGCTGGGGAAATGTTCAGCTCACCATCCGGCCTGGCAGGATAGCACACACGCTCACAGAAATAGCTTACATGCAACAAGGGATGTTGCCACCCTCTGTAACTCTGACCGGACAGTTTGAAAATGGATACACAGATATATTTACATATACATATACATATACATATACATATACATATGGTAGAAAATGCCATCTTGCAAGACATATACAGGAACATCCCAATGCAGGCAGAAGGAAGGACTCACCGCTCTCTGATTTACGTTCATACAACTTCAACCAGACACACATTTAAATAGGACTTGGAGCAATTCAAATTCAAGGTTAATGCTAAAAGTGCCAGAGAACTGTCTGAATCTCGGCTATCCAATGAAAATGCCATCAACAGACATTTGGACATGGGCACGTCATATGCAGGCGTAAAAAGAAGACTGTGCACGTATAATTAAGACTTTATGACCAACAACCCCCAAACCAAACCTCATCAGTCCCCCCTGCCCCTTATATCCACCTACCCTCCCCTCATTATTTGCTATATATTGCCTTGGATTCTGTATGTCTAATCATTTTCCTCTGATGATGACTCCAGTTAAGAGTATCAGGAGTCTTTTCAGATACGCGATTCATTTTCTCCCTTTATGGATTTCCGGCTACAAATAGGCAAACCTTTGCTTCCATAGATAGATAGATAGATATGAAAGACACTATATAATAGATAGATAGATAGATAGATAGATAGATAGATAGATAGATAGATAGATAGATAGATAGATAGATAGATAGATAGATAGATAGATAGATAGATAGATAGATAGATAGATAGATAGATAGATAGATAGATAGATAGATAGATAGATAGATAGATAGATAGATAGATAGAAGGCCACACAGTCCTTTTGCCTTTCTTTCCTGGCCGCCTCCAGTCCTCACTCCAGCTCCGTCTTGTTTCCTCCCAACTCTCGCCCATGACTGCTGGGAGGCAGCCCCTTTTATGGAAACCTGGATGGGCTCCAGCTGCTTCCCGGCACTCCTCTGCAGACATGCCCTTTTGTGGCGCAAGTGCCGGCTGCACACCCATCCGGGTGTCCCCTGTCGTCTTCCCCCCAGCACTTCCTGGTGTGGTGGAATTGCTGGGCTCCAGGGCTGTTCAGGCAGCGGGGCACTGCCTGGCGGTGGCCACAGGCCCCTACAGGGCTGGGCTTCCATGCCCTCTACCCGAGGCCACCAACGTAACCAGGGTGGGCACCCCCTCGTGGTCTGGTGGAGGTACAGGCCTTCCTCCGGTCCTCCTGGGCGTCCCGGCCGGGCTCCTGCCTCGGCCGGATGTGTCAGATGATGGTCTGGAAGTGGGGCGCCGCCTGGCGGTGACCACGGGCCCCTACAGGGCTGGGCTTCCATGCCCTCCTCTGGTCCTCCTGGCCCTCCTATCCACAATAGACAGATAGATAGATATGAAAGGCACGATATAATAGATAGATAGAATTTGGTATAGTAGGCAGGATTAGATAGATAGATAAATAGATAGACAAATAGACCTGCGCGCCCCCTCCAGTCCCTCCATTATAAAGCTGAGATGCTCACAGCAGGGTGGTCTCATTCTGGAGAGCGCAGCCCGCTCGAGTACTGACGACTCCACAGATTCCTGATCCTCCCTGCTTGTTTCTCTGATTTCTGTTGTTATCCATCAAGTGCTTGTTTATTTTTGGGGCACTGTGGATATTTAAAGGGGTGAGACGGTTGGTGCCCCAGCTTTCCTCTCTGACCCGTATGTTCCCACATCGATGACAATATTTAGATATATTTCTGTTTTATCCTTGTTTTTCAGGATCTCTGCTTAAATAACTGGACCACACAAACCCCAATACAGGAAGTCCAGCAGATTGTTGTGGAGAGCCCCTGCGTCAGCTCTGGTGACTGTACGGCCATGCAGTTCAGCCTTCTCTATAACAACGAAGCAACAGGTACGGGGCAACGATGACGTTACAGTTTTTGAGCTCAGAACAAATGTTTCTGCCATGACTAAGCCTGAAGATTTTGGCCAACGTTTCAAACCCCAATTTATTTTTACATTTTTGTTCAACAGACATTGTCTGATTGCAGATGTAAGACACTGAATGATTTCAACTAATAGGTAAAGGTTTGGTCATATCAGTAACTGAATGTACAAATGAATATGGCACGGTGTGAAAAAATAATTGCCCCCAACCCAAATGTAATGTTCATCTGCAATGACTGCTGCCAGACACTTCCTTTAAATCAGGATCAGACCATCACGTGGTGCTGAGGTTGCAATGGCAGCATTAGGGTCCAAGTATTTGACTTTTCTGTTTTAAGGGGAACTTCAACGTGATGTTCATCTTTATTGTCATAGAAGTAAATCTTTAAGGATTCATGTAATTAATGTAGAAAGCACAGTGTGCCAATATGTTCTGATCGATGAAGGGATTTATAACGTGCTCTATCTGTGAAAAATTGCAGAACCCATTGCTGTTGGTGCTTCGAGTGATGAGGTCAAGATGGCTTTAAACGCTCTGCCCTCCTTCCAGAATGACACTGTTAGCGTGATGAAGACAGAGAGCACCAATGGCCCCATTTACACAGTGACGTTTAACTCGGACCGAGGTAACAGAACGTCTCTCCTCATCTTTAGTTTCCATATTGTATTGCCTCCACTGGTCACTACCCTCTCTCTTTTTCCCCAGTTCCATTTTGTTTAAGTTTGTTCCTCTCTTTCATTTTTTTTTTTTGTTTACAGGAGATTTTGATGTTCTACAGTACGACACAGCTGGAAATGACATCAACATCGAGATTTCTGAAATAACCAAAGGAAGACCCAAATTTGACACGTTTACATTGATGTGGAATGGCGTCTCCTCCAGTCCGCTGTCAGTCAATGCGACCCCTGATGAGGTTGTGTGCTCCATTTTGTCTTTTTACATACAGTACATGAGGTTGGCTAAGCGAGCAGAGTGGCTTATTTGTTTCAACTGTCAGGTAGCTTTTAGCTTTTGGTATCTTCTATTCCACGGGAGTCCTGTTAGGGTCATATCCATACTTTTCTCTTTGTGTTGGGAAAAGAAGAGAAAAAAGCAAGAAACAAGGTTTGGGCTTCCAGGGGATCCCCCGTTGAATGGTCAGGACAGAGAAAAATAAATGACACTATTCCAGAATGTCTGGACGGCTTCTCCAGCTGTAGAAGAGAAGTGTCAGGAATATCCTGTCTGCTCCTGGTTCTTATACCTGTGGAAGATGAAAGGATGGAGCTGGTGATGGCGGGAGTGGAAATTAGGTTTGCTATTCTTCCAGGCTCCATTTGAATAGGCATGGAGGCCCTGTTAGTGATGGTGTCACATCCAACACCTTCCCAAACTTTCTTTTTTTTTTGACACTGATTCACCAACACGACCCTCGCATGTGGACTCCTTAGAATCGGAACTAAAAGGCTTCTGTTTATTTTTTAATCCCACCGAAGGATAATCTTGACTGACACTACTTAATATTTAGTTTGTTCTAAAATGGCCTTTACAGCTTTTCATTTACACAACTCAACTGGAGGGACTATGTCTCCCGGCTGGCCTGGGAACGCCTTGGGATTCTCCCGGAAGAGCTGGAAGAAGTGGCCGGGGAGAGGGAAGTCTGGGCCTCTCTGCTTAAGCTGCTGCCCCGCGACCCGACCTCGGATAAGCGGAAGAGGATGGATGGATGGATGCATTTACACAACGCTTCGTGTTTTGGTTGGAGGATCCGTCCCGCAGGGAGAGTGGCAAATTATTTGAAAAGTCATGAATTTTTTTTGTATGCAGAACAATGTTATTTTGTCCACTAGATGACAGCAGAATATCAAAATGCCATCTAAACACATTTCCCCACATACTCGGGGTTAACCCTTTTAACGTAGAATTGCGAGACCGAGTGATGCTCAGAGTTAACCCCATTGATCACATTTATTGTCACAGAGATTGGGGAGATCCACCAGCAATAGGCCAAAGTTACAATACTAAGAGAGGTCAAGCAAATCATTTTCGGGCATCTGTGTCTTTTTAAAGGTGAGAAAAGGAATTTACGACATGGCTGGCACCAGGTGTCCAAGAAGCTTAAATGGGTACGCTGAAGGAGGATCTGTAAAGTACTTTCAAGATTTTGAAACATATTATTATTGGGTAAGTGTTCAAATTAGATTTTTTTAAGCATCACATTCATGAAATATAAAATTAATCTTTCTCTACATTGCAGTACACTTCTTATTTTAATGTTTCTCTCGCTAGTCAAGATAAAGGCAGAATGTCGTGACTCCCTCTCGGCTCACAAATCTCAAAAATGATGAAAGGCATCAAAAAATGGAAAGCCAGAGCTGCACTCCCACATGCAGTCCGTCTGATCCAAACATGGCAGCCTAGCCCCAAAATCAAGATGCAGGCTTATGGCCTGCACAAGCTCTAAAATATTCACAAAGGGGAGAGAGAAGAGACACTGAAAAAACCACTGGCCTGCTAAAATAACGCAAAGCTGATTTAATGTTTAAAGATTTATTCAGAATTCATGAAATATGCAAAGGCAAACCGATAGTGAAAACATTTAAAAGCTGTACCTTTTAACAAAAGCCCGAAATCAATACGCCAGGGAAATCCAATCACAAATGCAAAGCTGAAAGTCAAAGGCAAAGAAATAAATGTTATGCCGAAACGAACATCACATGGGCTGCTGGCTCTGAAATGGAGCAATAACTGGTGGCCCTGTCCCCCTTGGTTCAACTTAAAGGACACAATGAACGACTACTAAAAATATAACATGATAATATTTGTAGATAAACAAAACATTATTCATATAATTCAGGACAAAATATGTAAAAGAGAATAAAATAAAATCAAAAGACACCTGAGCCAGGGATAAACCACTGGCCAAACTGTGACATAAAGGCCAAAATTATGGAAGTTCCACATCAGAATTATTTAATAAAGGAACAGTCCACTCCTGAATGATCATTTTTGTATCCTTTACTCACCCTGATTGTCAAAAGACGCTTTAATGTTTTCATGGGGTAGCCAAATTCCTGATACAATGAGCTTGAATGGAGACCCAACTTGAACAAGACCTCCATGGACAAAGATCTGAGGATTGTATAATCCACATGACAGGCAGCCAGTTGTATGTTCTCAATGGCCCAAATGTGGATTCTTGATAACATACTGCTAAATAATCCTCTCATACACGACAGTGAAGTGGACTCCAACTAGACTGAGCCTTTGAGTCGACGGCTTGAGAGAATTCGTTAGAAGGGCCAAGAGGGCCGGTATGCTTGTCGTTTCTCCTTTTGCTTGGTAACTGTGGGTTCTCTCATGCTCTTCCCTTCTTCAATTTAACGTTGATTTAATAATGTATTTTTGTTGTTTATTGAATTTATTCAGGATTCTCGAACATCTTAAATGTGTCCCCCTCCATCCAGTCTATAGAGTCCAATATGAACATCTTCCATAGGCAGAAGACGATTAACCCGTTGTGTTGGTTTATTCTGGGACCACCGCTGCTCTCCCAATCCATTTTTGAATTCATGTCACAAGTAAATTCTGTCTCATAAGAAGAGCCACCAATTCGCAGTCCACAATTACACTTCGGTTACATTAAAATTAATTATTTAATAAAGGAACAGTCCTTTATTAAATAATATAACATTAAAATGTTGACCACAATGCTCTCCAGTACAAACCAGAAAGGCTCACTTGCTAATTATCTGTGGAACCAACATGACTGGACACAAAACATGACACAAGGACGCGGATTACAATGACGATAGCAGATCATTTAGGTGGGGAATGACAGGGATTAGCCAAATCAAGGGCAAGAGACGTTTTATATGTTGTATTTGTGATTTACCTTGTGACATTGTGTGACCTGCCTGTTACATGTGTCTTTGTGTTATCAGTCGTAATATGTCAGCTTACTAGACTCTGAAAATCTCTTTTTAGTCTTGGTACTATTCTCGCGTTTCTGACAGAGAAGCCTTCTGCGGCCATTTCAGTGCTTTGAACCCCAGCCCCTTATTTAATCAGAATCAAGTGAGAAGCACATGGGATCAATATGGCGAAATCTCACTGAGTACTCACAATATGGTAAGTAAGTCTTTGGATATAAAATACTACATTTACTATTTAATAACTGCGCCTTGTGAGGAGGTTGGGCAGCTTGGATGTTATTCTTGGTATGCATTATTGCTAATATCTATTATTAATAAGTGTTTTAATATTAAACTAGGGCTGTAATTGTGTCTGACTTGGTCTTTAACTTTCTCTGTTTGAATTGACTGTGGACCCCCAGATTTTTTAATTTTCCTCTCCCCGTTGTCACCTGGCCGGAGCTCAACAATTAATGAATGGATGGACAGCGTTAGGCTCCATTTATGTCAATCAGTTTCAAACTACTGTGTTTACTTTAGTTTAAGCTTCCCTTTCACCTAAACAGGCTTACCATGTTACCTGTAAAAGACAAGTCGTGGAATATATTTTGAAATATTTGCTATTTCTTGCCCTAAGTGTACCTCAAGCAGCTTTAATTTGGTATCCTCGTGTGTTTGAAGCTCTCCCGAGTGGCGCTCCCCCTGTCCAGTGTGTTCCTGTAAAGCCTGCTAGCTGCTTTTGTGCTTCCCATTTTTGAAGACGACTCTCAGTGTGCCTCCTACGCCTTCACTCCTTCTCATGTGTCCTTCACAGGATTTACTGAATGTATTGCTTGAACTTCACTTGTAAAAGTTAATACAATATTATTGTTAATGCAGCCTGATGGTTGAGTTGTGGTAGTCTGCTGAAGAATCGTGCTTACTGTAAATCATCATACCCACAATGGCTCGTTCCTAATCGTCCTTTTCTGTGATGTTTTAGCTGTGCTTTGCATACAAAGGATTTCTAAACAGCTCCATCGGCCTGAGCTTCTCGGTCGTTGAGAAGCAGCAGACAAACAGCTATCAGAACCAGTTTGAAGTCGGAATTGTTCAAGCAGATGAGTAAGTATTTGAGTCATGATTGACAGGTATTGCTTTAAATTGCTAGAGACGACGTTTATTGAAATTGTCATAGAGACTCAAGGAATAATTTAAATGATGTTAACTGTGGAGACAAAAAGACAAAGTCACAGTCGAGATGATTTATTGGAGAAGTACATCAAACCCCACAGCAGTCATGATAGCAACTCTGATTGATTGCTTGATTGTTTAATTGATTGCAATCCCAAGCTTTTTATAACCCAATGCTCAAAAAATCAAGAAAAAAACGAAACAAACCTCCCTTAAGTGATTTGGGAGATCACGAGAATGGACTTCAGTCCTCATCTCGTCAGAATACGGAACCACTTACTGGAACATTCTGGCTTAGCACTGACCAAAGTCGTTTTTGCAATTGCTTAAGTAAGAGTTTATTAAAGACATCCAATCCCATAATGCTTTGCTTTCCTTAACATGACTTCATTCTGGACACGACTTTGGAGGCTGTCAGGCCTACAAGCCTTGCAGTTATTGGAGCATTGCTGCCTTTCCTTCACATTGCATAACAAAATGTGAACAACGTGAAGGATGTGTAGACATTGTGAAGACACCTTCTCTACCGTATGGATGTCAATTTGTGTCTTCTGGTCTGCCTTTACAGATGGCAGTACATTTGCATTGATATGCTGCGACTTTTAAAGGCTTCTTACCCTGGAACTGATTATAAAGTTCAGCAAATTACACTCAACCGGCTGAGTCCGACTCAGGATTATTTAATTGACACCATCTACATCGGCAGCGACTACACAGTAACTAATATGCAAGGTAAAATATTTTCTTTGATTACTTTTTTGATTTTTAAATTACTATATACTGTATAGATACAGGGGGAATCAAAATTATGTTAACACTGATGGTACTGCTGTGTATAGATAGACTTGTATCCACTTTATGTGCCACATATGGTCCATGTGTTGAACGTGGCGGCGAAGAGGTTGAGACATTCCTGTAAATCATTTTGCACATATGAAGTACGTTTTGTGAATGAATTGTTTCCTCCATCAAATGTTAACATAATTTTCACTCACCCTGTACAGTATATATTTGACTTTGTCTGCATGATTATATCACAAAAGTGTAAACCTGAGCAAAACAGCTTTACTTGATGTGTAAAAACGTTCACTTCTAAAGCTATTCTTTATATCATGTCTGATGATAGTTCCTGTATATTCATATTCTTTCCTGCACTTTGAAAATATGCACATAGTTGTACGTTTATTAGAACAAAAACTGAAGCTACCTTTACTTGAAGTAAGATAACTTCTTTATGATAATAATGATGTGCGAGTCACATCAGCCACGGCCTCACTGACTATGTGGACGTCCGTGTCGACACAGCAACAGCAAGCCCTGGATTACTAAAGACGCTAGAAGGTCTCCTTATTGATACAAAGAGAAGATTCAAATCTGCTGAAGAAAAGCAGAGTGAAGGAAAGGAAGCTTACAAAAGCAGCTGAGGTACATTTTGGATAAAGATTGGGTGTCCGCTGAACAACTAAAACAGGGGCTGGCTGTACCAGGCATGGCCCACTGGGAGAAGACCCAGGAGATGGCAAAGGGAGCGGATGGACATTCCTTTTGAGAAACAGGAGATTTTGAGGCTGGCCTGCTCTGTCCCACTCATTGTGGGGTTTTAGTGAGTCTGTAAGTTAATTGTGAGGGAGGTGCAGTAAGTCTCCTCACTTCTAACACGTGAGGATATCCATACTGTATCTGCGGCTGACAGCGGATTCAGAGCAGCGGGTCGCTAGTCGTATTCCACAGGTGTCCATTACCAGTTACGTGTCGACTGTATGGTTCGTATCGTCTCTCTTTCAGACCTAAACCTGAGGCGCTCAGCTCTCGCCGGGAGAGGAATCTTTTTGCAGGACCTTTCGGTAATTCAGAAGCAAGGCAGACGGACTTCAGAGAGCTGTTACAGAGTCACCCTAATGCCGATGAACTGTGGATATGACTTCCCTTTGATGGAAATCAGATTTGCCCAGGTGAGTTGGAATCATTTATTCTCATGTAAAAAGGGAAATGATATCATAACAATTATGAATCAAAGCAACTAAAAGTTTCCAAACAGCAGACCTCCTAAGAGCGTAACAGAACCACAACGTATTAGCTGTTAGACTGTAGAGATATTCTACATCTCCCCATCTTGGTCAGAGCCAGCAGCAGTATAGCGCCTTCAGGGAGCGCCGGCTCAGAGGGCCGTAATAAGTTTACAAATTGTACAAATCATATAAAGCACACGCATAAAAAGAGACGTCAGTTTAGACACACAATTAAACAAAGCAATTTACATAAATGGATCTGTGGGGGAAAAGTTTCTCCTATCTGTATATGCACGGCATCTTTCAGGACATATAGCGCCTTTCATGATCTGTCTGCTGTGAGGAGGATATCTGTATTCACTCATAGTTAGAACATCAGAACAACCTGGATGAGAGCAGGCCACTCAGAGAGTCCTGTTCACATCATGCTTCTAAACGAAATGCCAAGTGCAGTACTGAAGGTCCCTAAAGTTCTGATGTCCGCCACACTACTTGGTCGCTTATTCCACGGGTCTGTGGTTCTCTGTGTGAAGAAAAACTTCCTAATGTTTGGGTGAAATTCGCCTTTAACAAGTTTCCAACTGTGCCCCTGTGTTCCTGATGAACTCTGTAAAAGATGGAGCAGGAGACAGCAAAGAGGTTTGGGGTTCTCCGGCCCCGTATATTGTCGGGATTCCACAATCAACAAAAGAGGTCAAAATCATAAACAAATAACTGTTCATAAGCGTGACGCCGAACCGTGGCGTCCGCGGCCATTTTATAGGGGAGGAGCCGGAAGTGCAAGGATGCTGGGAAGGACCGTGAGGGAGGATGGGAAGGATAACGTCATGGCAAGATGGCGGAGGAAGGGCGGAAGTGCCGTACTGCGGTCAGCCGTCAGCTATGGCGGAGGGAGGTCTTTTTTCCTATGAGGAAGCAAAGGGAGAAAGTTAGTACCCCGCCATTCCCTGCCGGCGAATACGTTCCTAGGTGCGCTCGAATCCGTCCGCGGCCTCCTACTCGCACGTGCGTGACAACTCATAAAGTCAAAGTCTCGATCCACTGGACTAATTCCCTTCACAATTTTAAACACCTCAGTCATGTCACCTCTTTATCTTCTTTTATAAAGACAGTAAAGACTCAGCTCTGCTAATCCTCCTTCATAACTTACTCCTGTAGCCCTGAATCAGCCTAGTCGCTCTTCTCTGGAGTTCCTCTAGTGCTGTTATGTCCTTTATGTAATCCAAAATAGGACTTCAGATGAGGCCTCACCAGTGTGTTATAAAGCCTGAGCGTCACCTCCTGTGACTTGTACTCCACACATCAAGGCGCTATATAACCTGACATACTGTTTGCCTCCTTAATGGCCTCTGAACTTTGTCTGGCACTTAATAGTCCACTATAGCTCCTAAGTCACTCTCATGAGATGTATTCTTGATTTTCTGACCGCCCATTGTGTATTCAAACCTTCCTTCCTATGTGTAACACTTTATATTTACTGACATTAAATTTCATCTGCCACAAATCTGCCCAGGCCTGCATGTTGTCCAAGTCCTTCTGTAAAGACTCACCAGATTTGTGTTTGTCTTGCAGTCTTGGTTTCATCTGAAGATTTAACCAGCTTGTTATTTATATTCCTAACCAAATCATTTCTATATAATAAAACTAGCAGCGGCCCCAGCACTGCCCCCTGCTGGACACCACTCTTTACTTCACCCAATTCTGATAAGGTTCCTGATACCATTGCCCTCCTCTTCCTGTGTCTCAGCCAATTCTTCACCCATCTACATACCACACCCTGAACTGCCATTTTTTTAGTCTGATGCCCAACCCTCTCATGTGGCGCCTTATCACTTATCACTTATCAATAATATTATACGCTCCACTTTAGTTATATTCTTTTGTTGCTTCCTCATAGAATTCCAGGTTGGTATTAAAACACAGCCTCCTCTTCTGACCCCATACTGACTGTTCAATAAAGCTCCTGTTGTTGCCATGTGCTGCTCAATCTTATCCTTAATAATTCCTTCCATTAATTTTCCTGTGATGTTTCATGTTAAGCTTACTGGCCTATAGTTGCTTCGATCTGCCCAGTCACCCTTTTTATATAATAGGATGATATTTGCCATTTCCCAGTGCGTTGGAATTTCCCCAGTGTGCAGTGACTTCCTAAAAATATGTGTCACGGGTTTCTCTCTGCACTCACTAACCTCCTTAAGAACTTGAAGGTAAATATTATCTGGTTCTGGTGATTTGTTTGATTTCAGCCTGTTTAATCTGAGCAGCTCTTTTCGCTCTACAATTTCCAAACCACTCAGCACCTCCTTAGTAGTCCCTGTTACTGCTGGGAGGTCATCTACTTCCTTACTTGTGAAGACCTCAGAAAATTCTACTGTCACTGACTGTGTTCTTTAATATTGCTTTACTATTTCAAATTGCTTCTGCTCATATATTTGGGCTTTATTATGAACTACATGTATAGTTCAAGTTAACATACTACTGTATTATACTGTTAGTTAAACACCTGATACGTCACCCTGCAATGTTGTCTGTTTTCTGTTATGGAGTGGGAGGACAACCAAGCAATGAGTGGTCATCGCCATATGAAGAACCTCATGCACCATTTTTACCTGTCAGTATATAAGGAGTGACCCTGCGTTTTCACATTAGAAGAGAAGGAAGGCATATTTAAAGTGCACACGTACTTCTTCTCCGCAGAGCTGTGTGGGTTATTTGGGGTTTTTGCTTAATGATAAGCAAACCATAGGAAAGCATAAACATTATATTAACAGATCCTTTGTGAAACCGCGAGTCAGATTTTTTTTTTCTGTGACAGATGCTAATAATGATCTTCCATTGATATTATCGACATAGCCAGCTGACAGTGGAGAAGCGGAAAATAAAAGCTCCAGTGAGCAACTTCAATGGAGGTGATCCACAGACAGTTAAAAAAGAAAAAGTCAGACAGAGTCAGGGTCCTGGAGACCTCGACCAGTTGGCTGCCCATCTCCTCCTGTGTGAAAATAAAAGTTAATGTTGTCAAAGATCAAACAGTCTGCATCTCAGGACACCAAAGCTAACCTTCATATATCTCATGCAGCTCATCTGTGGAGTTTCTCATCTTACCCTCCATTTAGACCATATAAACCTGTGTTTATTATCAGTCTCCTGAAGGGGGACCTCTTGAGCAGACCCCAAACCCAAGTGAAGCCAGAGGACCATCCGATTATGGGGCACACCTACACTGGGCAATTCAGAGTCACCAGTTGGCCTGACAGCAGGTCTGTTGGACTGGAAAGTCAAGGTGGGGTTTCCCAACAGTCTGTTTTTGCACTCGCACATTTTATAAATGGATACCAGCCACTGAAGAGTTTTCTTTATAGTCACCTGAGGGTGCTCTGGAGGAAAGAGTGTTTTTTATACGTTTCACAAATATATAAAGCTCTCTGCTGTTCCTCTTCTCTTAAAGAATATTTCTGGTGATGGTGAGAATGAAACTGTCTATCAGGGGTCCAACTGGAACAAATTGACTACTTTCAGGGTGACAAGAGTCCAGGCGGCGTCACCTCCGATCATGGGCTCCTTTGACGTGAGCATCTATGGGCAAGAAATCAAAAGTAAGTTGAAAAATTCTGGCCTTAGCTTCTCCAGCGGCACAGGCATTTGTGATCGTTGACATTTGTTTGTCACTGGTGTCAACTTTACATTAGCTACTGTATAATAAAATGCTAAATTCTGAGTGTGTGTGTGTGTGCATTCTATCCCTGCGAGCAATCTGATTGGACAGTCTGGCTTTGGTGACGCAAGTGAAAGAGTGTGAGACACACAAGGAGAAGAATCAGAGGAGGCAGGCTGAGCGAGTCGCCTTCCAAGACACGAAGTATAAAAACAGAAAGGAGGCAAAGAAGACACGTTGGAGAATCAGGCTTTAGGGGAACGAGCTCAAGAGAAGAAGTGCCGGTCAAGAAAGGTTCAGACACACGAGGATACAGAGGAAGAGCACTGAAGATACATGTGGGGCAAGAGATATCAAATGTGTTTTAGATTTGTTTTATTACCTGTCTGTGAGAGGTAAAGTGGCTAGAGGGGAATATACAACACAGTGGAGACCCCACAATGCATGTGAGCAAAAGACACACGAGAAGACAAATTAAGGAGCTTCCTGGTATCTGAAGCTCAAAGTACTGGAAGAAAATGATACTAAAGTATATAATATGGAATAGATAGATAGATATGAAAGGCACTATATAATAGATAGATAGATAGATAGATAGATAGATAGATAGATAGATAGATAGATAGATAGATAGAAAAGGCATTGTATAATATAAATGTTATACAATGAATGGGAAACACAAGAGAAGGGGTTGGGGTACCACTGTGGTATTCCCCCTTTAATAAGCAAGCCAAAAAGCCAAACAAAAGGGTGGTCAGTCATTTCTGGAGTTTCAAACCATCAGCCTCTGGTGTTGTTGCTTCTTATACTGAATCTGAGGCAGAAGATGCAGGACTGTTGTGTTCTGGTCTTCTGCTTTGGGAGCTCTGAGGATGAAAGAGGAGACGTTGTCAACTTCACTCCCTGGTCATTGAGTTCCTCTTCCCCTGAAAGAGGCTCCTAGGTTCATGGCTGACAGAGAAGAGAGAGAGAGAGAGAGAGATGAAAGGCACTATATAACCTAACATAAGTGGAAAACTAGGTAGGAAAAGCCCTACATAACACAGACAGATAGGAGAGGCACTATACAGTATATCAGATAGATCAGTGTTAAAGACACTACAAAATACTTGAAATATGAAATGAATTATATAACAGGTAGGCAAACAGATACGAAATGGAAGGTGCCATTTGACGATTTCAGATGAGACAGGCACCATGTAACATTTATTGTGTTTGTGTTTCTCGTCTATTTCTTCCATAGATCTCCCGGTGAACATTTCAGCTGCCGATCTGAAGTACGCCCTGGTGGGCATCCCAGGTATGGGACAAGTGGATGTGTTGAAATGGGGAGACTGTCGAGGTTATGTATGGAAAGTGACTTGGCTGAGTGTTCCTGGCAAACAACCTACCCTCCAGGTATTTCTTTCATACATTTACAGCATCTCAAATATTTATTTCATATATTTATTTCATGGTTAGCCAAGCAATTCATTGTCAGTTATAGGTTTTGTTTTTGGTTTTGTTGTCTCCTCATTGAATTCCAGCACATCAGTCAAAAACGACTTCCCTGTCTGAACCCAGGGTACCCAGCTGTTAACACATGACAGCTATTTTTGGGTGATGCTCAATCTTTTCCTTAATAATTCCATTCACTAATTTCCCTATGATACATGTGAAACTTACTGGCCTGTAGTTACTTGGATCTGTCTGGACACCATTTTCTTCTTCTGGTCACATTTTGAATATAATGGGCTAACATCTGATATCATCCAGTTTCTAGAAATATCCAAAGTATGCCAGAGATTTTTAAAACATTCACATGGAATGATTCTTTCTGTGCTCACTTACCTCCTTAAGCAATCCTGAGCTAAAGTACCACCACCACCGGGCCTGCCTCCCATTTTGTGCCTTTGGCCTGTGGCCTTTCTCCACAAACAACCCCCTTCCAGCTGTCCCATGTGTCACTATTTACATGTGTGTGGGTCTTGATGTCCTGCCTTATTAAACACCTCAGACCCCCTCTGATTACACAGTTTACAATACAATATAGTTTATTTTTGTATAGCCCAAAATCACACAGGAAGTGCCGCAATGGGCTTTAACAGGCCCTGCCTTTTGACAGCCCCCCAGCCTTGACTCTCTGAGAAGACAAGGAAAAAACTCCCAAAAAAAACCTTTTAGGTTTTTAGGTGATTAGTTAGGTCATCATGGTGTAAAGTGTCTGATCCATTTTGGTTCATTTCAGATTAACAGCTCCTCAGTCATTGGGAAGAACGCCTATCTTAACGCTTCTACTGAAAGAGATGGAGGCTTATTCAAACAGAGCGTTTTAGGAGATTTCTACCGCGTGCCTCAGCGAAAGCCTCAGGTATTAATGCTTCATGTTGAAACTGGTTATCAAAACGTCACTCATTCTTAGTGGACGCAAGACACCTCCGACACTGTGCTGTACTCTGCTGAATGCTGGGTTTCTACAACAGATGGGCCTGCAACCTCTTAACCATTTCTCCCTTTGCTCAATACTCTAACTTTAAATTGAATGAACCGTATCTGAGAATGGATGGTATTGTCGATCTGAGTCGTCTTCTTACACACCACTTATCCCTTTGTAGGGAGCAAACTCCCTTGATAAGTCTTCTCCATTTTTACGTATGCTCTAAATCCTCCTACTCTTCCTCATTTCCATGCCACTTATTTCATTCTTGGTCTTCCCTTCAGTCATCTCCAGAATTTCAGTCCCCTCCTCCTCCTCACTTCTCCAAACCGCACGTCCTTATCATTCCATCCCAGCTGCCTTTGTTTTCCTCCCTGACCTGACCTGTTTTTTATTTATCTGAATGAAACTCTGAAAATGTTGTTTGACATTACTTGAATCTCAAGGTGGTACCCAACTTATTTGATTGCATTTCTTCTCGTCAGGTTCAAGTTTATATCAATAATATCATCTCTATGTGTTCGGGTGACTGTTCTTATCAATGGGATCCACTGAAGACGCCGGTTATATCTGGAATAAGCCCCACTAAAGGTACTCTTTTGATGGCTGGGCAGGGGGGCTGATGGTGCACTGATGCTGATCTATCTATCTATCTATCTATCTATCTATCTATCTATCTATCTATCTATCTATCTATCTATCTATCTATCTATCTATCTATCTATCTATCTATCTATCTGTGTGCCCATCATCTCATACATGATATTTGTATATCATTTTTCTTTCAGGATTTTCAGTATCAGATACCATTCTGACGGTGACCGGCTCCAGGTTTACAAGTCAACCTGCCAATGCCAAGCCTTCTGTTTCTGTTGGTGGCTGTGCCTGTGTTATCGTCACTTTAAGTGGTATGTAGGTAATTAAATACCCCATCCATTACCACACAGTTATTTCTGTTTCTCTCACATCACAGCAATATTCATGCAATATAAACTTTGGAATTGTGTTATAGTCTATAAAAAGTGAAATACTCTGACGTCTAGGAACATTGGTGGAAAAAATGACTTTTGCCCTGCACAAAGTGGATGTCTTAAACAACAGGCCCAATTTATAGTTTGTTAGTATAAAATCTGTGGAGGGTTATAAAGTGAGTTTAAAAGAACTCACCCTAAGTGTATGGAAACTGTTGACTTCCAACAGGTGGTGCAACACAAAGGTTAATGCTGCTTTCACAAACGTCACAGCGAATGTCACATAACAGAAGCAGACCCTCACCAGCCACTTTATTAGGTCCACCTGTTCAACTGCTTGTTAGCACAAATATCTAATCAGCCAATCACATGGCAGCAACACAATGCGTTTTGGCCTGTAGACGTTGTCAAGAAAACCTGCTAAAGTTCAAACTGTGCATCAAAATGGGGAAGAAAAGAGACTGAAGTGACGTGGCATGGTTGTTGGTGGCAGACGGGCTGCTCTGAATATTTCAGAAACTGCTGATCTACTGGGATTTTTACACACAACCATCTCTAGGGTTTACAGAGAATGATCTAAAAAGGGCAAAACATCCAGTGAGCGGCAGTTCTTTGGGCGAAAATGCCTTGTTTATGTTGTTGAGGTCAGAGGAGAATGGCCAGACTGACTGAAGCTGAAAAAAAGGAAAGAGTAATTCAAATATTATTATTATTAATTATTACGACCGAGGTATGCAGAAGAGCAGCTCTAAACGCACAGCACATTAAACCTCGAAGCGGGTGGGCTATAGCAGCAGGAGAGCAAACCGTGTGCCACTCCTGTCAGCTAAGAACAGGCAACTGGGACTGCAGTTCATACAGAGTCACCAAACTGGACAACAGAAGACTAGAAAAATGGTGATGATAGGGTCAGGAAAGCATGGATCCATTCTGCCTTGTATGAACAGAACAAACTTCTGCTGGTGGTGTAAAGTTGAGGGGGATATTTTCTTGGCACACTCTGGGCACCAACTGAACGCTGACCATGTCCATTCTGTAATGACTACAGTGTGCCCATCTTCTGATGGCTTCTTCCAGCAGGATAACGTGCCATGTCACAAAGCTTTCTTCCCAAATCCAGTAAGAAAGTGCAGAGTAGCACATCACACACACACACACACAAACACACACCCACGCAGCATCAATTAGGGATACAGTAGGGAGAGGTCAGCTACTTCAGAGACCAACTGTGTGCCAACAGACGCCACCATGGTGCCAGCAATGGAAGCTTCATAAAAAAGCTGAAGAACTTCTCCATCTTAACTACAGGAACTGAAAGACCAGAATTCATAAGTTATGTGATTTGTTTCTATAGGAGAGAAAAAGCTCAACTACGCTTTTGGAATTTCATATTTTGTGATGTTTTTATTTGTCCTTCATCTACAGTATATATATATATATATATATATATATATATATATATATATATATATATATAGATGCTTTCACATATCCATTTTCCATTATCTTTATGTTATAAGTGAATTATGTGATTTTGCTTATTGCAACAAGCGTGTTTAGGTAATTTGTTGAAAGTAAGTCTATCGTCACATCTGGACCAGGACAGTGAAGTGACAGTGCTGCTGTAGCTCCTCGTTCATAATCGTACAAACCTCCTCATCTTTCTGCCTTCCCCCTTGGCAGTGAGACTGAGCCGCCTTCCTCCTGCAGACCAAACTGATGTTCTTGTGGCCTAACGTTCAATTCCTTTACCGTTAGCCACGCAGTTGACCTCATCTCTCATTTTTAATTTGTTTTTTCTTCTTTTCTCAGACACTCAGATCACCTGCAGAATCGGAAATACAACCTCTGGCTCGGCTCCGGTCACAGTCTACGTGCCCGGGGTTGGCTTTGCTAAAAATACGTTCAACTTCACCATCCTGCCTGGAGGATCGTTCACATTTGCACCTCCGTCCGGCAGCACAGCAGGTAGGCCGAGGCTTGAAAAACTACAGCAGCTATGAAGGGTGGATATTGCGTCTTCTTCCTTTTTAATTAACATTTCAAACTTTTTTTTTACTTTTGTCTTGTAATTTTCTTCAGTATTTCTAAGTTCTTCTCATAATGAATTGAGGCTGACAGTGAGAAAGTAAATGTGTAACAATGCTGGGAAATGAATCAAGTCAAGGATAGAAAGAGGATCCTAAACTAGGAAGATGAGAGGAAGCACATAACAAACCCTAAAGTCAAAAAGGACACAAAATGCCAAGAGAATGAAAACTGAAGCAAAAGTCGAGTTGTTTAGTTTTGTTTTTAAGGAACTGAATCTTATCACGGATACTGGGGGCAGCGTCCCGCTAGTATTTACAGGGTCACACTAATGACGTCAATCATCAGGCCACGCAGGGCCGAGCCCCGCACAATCAGGAGAGACGTATGTGATGGAAAAACAAAATGTAAATTAACATTAATAATAAACTCCTCGGGCGGCACGGTGGCGCAGTGGTAGCGCTGCTGCCTCGCAGTTAGGAGACCCCCCGGGTTCGCTTCCTGGGTCCTCCCTGCGTGGGGTTTGCATGTTCTCCCCATGTCTGCGTGGGTTTCCTCCCACAATCCAAAGACTTGCAGGTTAGGTGGATTGGTGATTCGAAATTGGCCTTAGTGTGTGCTTGGTGTGTTTGTGTGTGTGCTGCGGTGGGTTGGCACCCTGCCCAGGATTGGTTCCTGCCTTGTGCCCTTTGTTGGCTGGGATTGGCTCCAGCAGACCCCCGTGACCCTGTGTTTGGATTCAGCATGTTAGAAAATGGATGGATGGAATAACTCCTCTGAAGAAATCATGCAATGTTAACCCACATGTAGAACACTTCTGAACTTGCATTTGTATTGGGTTTTTTTTAATAATTAACCATTTTTAATTCTGGTTTGGTTAGAATGTGTTACAGTTTTCTTTCTAACAGATTGCCACCATTTTGTTCACCCATCACTAAGGCATGATGGCGTCTGTTGCTAAGGGCATGCCCCTTACATCATGTCACATGTCATGTCTCCGGTGCGGTCTCGATCTGCCCAGCTCACATAACCCAAAAGGAGGCTTCACCTCCAAAATCTCACCTCAAGAATCAAATAAAAGAAAACGAAAAATAAGCCTCACCACCAAAACTCAAGTAGCAGGCTTCACGGCCTGCACAGGCCCATTAGAGAGAAAAATCTTCAAAAAAATGAGCAAACACTGTGAAACCTCTGGCCAAATGAAATGTTCCATTCAAGACTTATCAACAGAAATGGAATATTCAGAACAAGAACCGATCACAAGCAAAAACTTCAAAAAAATCAAAACAAAAAATCAGAGTAAAAATCAAAAGCAAAGTCAAAAATGAGAAATGAAAAGAGGGTTAAAAAAAGAGAAATCAAGCAAGTCCTTACAATTGAAATCCACAGAGAAGCCGGCGACGTTTGTAACGCTGCTGAAACATACAATGCAGTCTTTGCAGGCTTATAAAGGGTTAGGGCTAACATTGGCATTTGAGACATCATTTCAGATAATGCAATAATGACAAAAAAATACAATTAAGAAGTTAAAATAAGGAGAAAAAAGAAACCAAAACAGAACTACAATAACAAAATACAATTGAAAAAGCAAAGAAAAGGGCAAGTAAACCGGGGATGAAACCCTAAGTACACCTGAACAGATGCAAAGCCAAGATTGTGAACACATCCTCCAAGATTTCCCATGTGAATTTTTCAAAAATGTATTTTTCTGTGCTTCTTTTTTGGCTAATTTGTATGCGTTGATTAAGCCTTTGGTTAATTTCTATTGTAGATTCTTTTGCATTTAATTTGATTACAGACATTGTTTTCAGTTATATGAAAATATTTTGCATCGTTTTCATCGCCATTTTCTTTTTCCTGCTTCTTGCTCCTGCGTTTCGTGTTGCTGTCCTCAAGACAGTTGCTATGGTATGCACTCTTGGAAGTCGCGTGATTGACAAATCAGAGGCAACTATGAGAATCAGCGCATGTTGAATACACTAATATCTGAGATTATGGATACTCAAAGAGACACGACCTTTATGCACACATTAATATGGCTATTGAGACTTCCCTTGAAGAAATCCCTAAGTGATGATTTCTAACACATGGTGACAACAGAAATGTGACTCTTCATATCTGAATCTGATGACAGAATGAACTTTTGGTTGGTATAAATAAGCATAAATTTTCATTTTATTATTTTTTAGGAGGGACTGTGCTCACAATATCCGGCTATGGGTTCAGTCGAGACCCCACCGTTAGGATCAGTGATAAGCTTTGTCCAATTTTGAGCGTAAACCTTGACAGACTTCAGTGTACGACTCCTGCGGTAAGTCAACTGCTTCATGTGACGTGGCTTTTCAGGTCCCTAAGTTTGTACTTTTTCTTACTGAGCTGCAGTTTTAATCAAAGACTGATTCGTATACTGTGAGTCAGGCCTGGACACCACCAGTCAGAGACCACATCTTTATCAAAGCACACGTTTATTAAGCACTAATACACCATCTCGTGTTCCCAGCACCTATCACTCCTCTTCCGGGCTTCTTTCCAATGTCTGTGGCCGCCTTTCCTCTCCTTATGGGAGCTTCATCCTGCTCCCACTCCCGATTCCAGCTCCCTGATTGTAGGGAGGCAGCCCCTTTTATTTCTACCCGGATGTGCTCCAGGTGCCTGATGACGTTCTTCCAGCAGCACTTCCTGGTGTGGCAGAAGTGCTGCCTTTTGCACCGGAAGCAATCCTTGCGTCCCTGGAAGGATCTTCTTCCATCTTCCCGTGTGAGGTGGAAGTAAATGTTTCCCGGGTTCCATGATGCTTGAGGCGCCCCCTGGCGGTTGCCATGGGTCCCAACAGGTTGGAACCTCCTTGCTCCTCTCCCGTGGTCCTCTCCTAATCCAGAGGGGGGTTGCCCCCTCATGGCCCGGAGGACATAAAAGCCACCTTCTGGTCCTTCCAGGGGTCCAGGCTGGGTAATAACTCCAGCTTTCTGTGACAATAAATAATATAAACCATCCAGCTCTTTGATTATGGAATTATGGCATATGTGTTATCATCTCCAAAAGAAACAGGTTAGAAATGGAAACCATGGCATAACATTCAGGAGCATTCGTGACTTAAGAGCTATTCGGACAGGATTCGATTTACAGCAGGACGTGGGGTAAAATAATTATTACTGGGGGACCACGGTCTGTTCACTCCTGTCTGAATCATCTCACAGCAGTAACTTGTTACTCTCTGCAAGAAATCTGACAAACGGGAGGAGAGCATTCAGTCCATCGGGCTAACAGCTAATAAAAAGTCAGTAAAAATAATCCCAGGATAAAGTAGTCCTGTGTGAAGGTACATGTCGGCAAAATCCCATCGTTTCCACCCACGAGATTTTCAAGTCAAGTCATTTGTTTTATTATTTATTATATTTCTCTTTGTCTCTCTTGAGCTTCTGTAATGTTTTTATTCAAATAAGGTACAGCACATCTATCTATCTATCTATCTATCTATCTATCTATCTATCTATCTATCTATCTATCTATCTATCTATCTATCTATCTAATCCTGCCAACTACGCTATCTACAGTATCTAATCCTGCCAACTACGCTATCTATCTATCTATCTATCTATCTATCTATCTATCTATCTATCTATCTATCTATCTATCTATCTATCTATCTATCTATCTATCTATCTAATCCTGTGGCCATGAATCTACAGTGAACTAGGCCAACTACGCTATCTATCTACAGTATCTAATCCTGCCAACTACGCTATCGCCAACTACCTATCTATCTATCTATCTATCTATCTATCTATCTATCTATCTATCTATCTATCTATCTATCTATCTATCTATCTATCTATCTATCTATCTATCTATCTATCAGTGGCATGAAATGAAAGGGCCACATTGTGACGTACTTACAAACACATGATGAATGCAAAATAGATACGTAAATAAATAAATAATAGGTAATTGAACAGATAGTATTAAATAAATCAGTAAAAACAAGTCACAAAAAACACATCAGCAATAACATGTGTAACAAATGTACTCTATATAAATGAACTGCTAGGAGCAGATCTAAAGGCGGGTGGGCAGCACCGAGTTCAAAGTCTGGACCACCAAGGGGGTACAAGGTGTTGCAGGACCTGGCAGAACTTGTTTACATGCTTTGGTACCCTCTTGTCAGATGAAAGTGGGACAAAGAGACCCTGGGAGGGTGGAAGCGGTCCTTCATAATGCTAAAGGCTTTGAGGATGCAACGCTTTATAAAGATGTCGTTAATGGTGGGCAGAGAGGTCCCAGTAATCTTTTCTGCTGTTTGCAGTCACTGTCGTAGGCAACACATGCAAACATGGGAGTCGTATCAGGGGAGTGCAGCGTTGTCAAATTAGCAGCCCACCAGAGCCGTCTAGATGATATTTAAGAAGAAGATAGTTCTTTTCTTGTTATGAGAAGGAGCAACGGTTTCTGTACGTGGCTATTTACCCGTATGGCTGTTTTGAGGTGCTGGCACTGCGTAACCGTAGCAGGCCGTCTTTCTCTGAAATTTTTCCACATCTATCTTATCCCATGAGAATCCACGACCAACACTGTGTGGTAACCATGACTTTACAGACATGTTCAGGAAGCTCACCCAACAGGCTTTGGTGAATTGTCAAAGGTTTTAGCCTTTTTTGCTTCAATTTGTTTATTTACTTCATCAAAGGCTGCCCTCATATTTTTAGCACAAGACATATTAAAAAGTCTCAGTGATACTAGAATGTAATTATGCGTGTTAGCTAAAAACCACATTCACTCAAATAGACTGATGGTGGCCCAGATCTCCTTCAAAGACACCCAGGTCCAACTCCAGTGGTGTATATATATAAATATTAATAAACTAATATTTCTTTAAAAGTTGTCATCAAGGTGCCTGATGGAAAGTTTAATTCAATGCTGAAGTCCACACAGCCAGCTGACAGGCCAGTGCACTCCCGGCCATGTCTGCGACTCACAGGACTGTCAGGAGAAAGAAGAAAATATACAAGATGAAATATGCTGTCTCGACGTTCACCACGTAAAACTGAAAGACTAAATGAATCCACAAATGTGGGCACACGGATTCAGAAATTTGCAAGAGCCTTTAAGTTAGTTCAGTGCTTTCGAGATATTTCACTAACAAACAGAACTTTTCCAAATATCCATGAAATCAGCCCACTGGGAGCCGAATTGTTTCATGTGGACGGACAGACAGACAGACAGACAGACAGACGAGACAGACAGACAGACAGACAGACAGACAGACAGACGAGACAGACGAGACAGACAGACAGACAGACAGACGAGACAGTGTCATGTAAACAGAACTCAGAATAACTGGGTCTGAAAATCTAAGAAAGTTATTGAATCCAAATTGACTCGGAGCATCACAGCTAACAAAGAATTCCTCTTCCGTAGAACAAGGCCGGCTCCTATAATGTGACCGTGACAGTGGAGGGAGTGGACATCACCCTCGGTGTTTTATTCACATACGATACGGCAGTGACAGCCTCCATCACACAAATAAGTCCAGCCAGCACTTTTGCAACTGGTGAGTGATTGTTTGTATCTTTTACACTGCAGTTAGTAATTTCAACAATTTTTGTAGTTTTTAGCAACAGAAGAGAGTTTAAGTCTGATGACATGTAAGTAGAAAGAAAAGGCACTTTGTTAGGTAAATAAATATGAAAAGCAGTGCATAGTAGATAAATAGAGAGATGAGTACTAAAGGCACTATATTGATTTGAAAGGCACCATGTGACTGAGATAGATAGATAGATAGATAGATAGATAGATAGATAGATAGATAGATAGATAGATAGATAGATAGATAGATAGATAGATATGAAAGGCACTATAAGATAGATAGATAATGTGAAAGGTACTATATAAATGACAGATAGGCAGGCAAGAGTGCAGAACAATATAATATTCTTCATCATCTCCCTCGTGACTTTGTGCTCACAGTAACCCTCAGTTACTCTGCGTGTGCCCCACAATATTAATGTTAAAGTGCAGGAGTTCCTTTGCCATCGTAATCCATTTCACTGATTGCTATTCTTTTTTTATTTTTAGAAAGAACCAATCTCACAATTTCAGGAAGCAATTTCCAGACCTGGGACCCCCAAAGCTCAGTGTCAATCGACAATGCAGAGTGCAGCATAATGAAATGGACAGATTCTGAAATTATTTGCTTACTACCAGTCCTCCGACCAGGGATGCATAATATCCAAGTCAAAGTCAAAAACTGGGGATTTGCCAGTGCCAGGTAAGCATTCTGTATGGATTGGCATCATTGGCGTGAGCAGAAGGCCCAGAACAAGCCAAGTGTGTGAGTGCCAGATTTTCACCAACAGCTGACGATAAATTGACAGAGTTAAGGTGAGGACACATAGGGTCTTAATGGGTCTCTTTTAGCTCATCAGACTCTATTCCTGTTGTGAACTACAACTTCCAAAGCGTGTCAATCAGATCAATAAGATCATGTCAATAAGATGCAAATGCACTTCCAAGAATGCCCTCTAGAGGGGGATATACCCCCAAAAACCATCTAGATAAAAGGGCAAACACAAAATCTTTTTTTAAAAATTTAATGGTTTTATTCTTCACAAAATGCTCTGTGGAGCACAAAGGCAAAGTCCCAATACACGATTTAATGGCCGAGGTCATAAACAGAGCCAAGCATCCAGAAAATCCCAAGAAAAGCACAAAGTAAAAAGCCCAACAAAACCCAAGAACTCATCCAGTTGAGAGTGCAGGAACTTTGGGAGACCCACTGGGTTCATATGGCGGAAGGTGCTTCTTGACAGTGATTGGCAGGTGACCTTGGCTCTTTGGGGACCACCCACAAGACACATGGGATATAACACAGGCAGCTTGAAGACAAGGTCAATAATAAAGAGCAATGAATGTAATCAACCAAATAAACGTCACGAATGGCACACAAAACAAGACTTTGTACCTTTGCCATGGAAGGTAACCCTGTGTGAAACATGACAGTTCCTCTGCACCAAACCTGGCAGCCCCAAGGTTATTAAAAGGGGTACGGACTCCAGGTGTGCTACATAAATGGGTGCTTTAACACAGCAAGTCTTCATGTACGATTGGTTAAAAAACAAACTGCTACAAATTCTCATCTAAGACATTATCTGTACAGGATGGAGTAACTGCTGCCCTAACTGTATCTACCCACCATGCTGCCATCCATTTTGTTCAAAGCTGGACACACATAAGAACACGGGACATAAGAAATGGGGCAAACGAGAGGAGACCATTCAGCCCATCAAGCTCATGTATTCGGATCAGTGCTTTGGGGTGTCACAACCCCAGTTTTTCACATGACTCACAGGGAGGTCTGGTGAGGGGTGGTCCCCCTTCTGAGAATTTAGCATGATCATCTTAACCCGGGGGGACCTATAAATTTAGTGAGACCCTACGTGTCAGTGCAATCTGTTGGTTCTCCCTACCATTAACCCTGAGTGGGGGGCATGGTTCCCACACACCACAGGAATCAAGCGCTACCGGCAGTGCTTTTCCTGCCTTGGTGAGTCAAGCACGATCGTCAGAGCAGGTCATCCATGATTGGCCGCAATCCACCAATAATGCTACCACTGTGAATCGAGCACAATCATGTCGGAGTGGCAAGTGTACAGCCGCGGCCCACCTGCAAATGCACTGATGTCCTCGAGTACCTGATTGAAAGAATTAACGGTGTGTGACAGGCAGCCTCGGCCAGCTGGATGGAAGGACTTAGGGGAGAGAGCATCTCTGAGGCACTGCTGCCACCTAGCGCTCTGGGGGAGGTAATGCTCTGGATACGCTCCCTCCTCTGGTCCTACCAGAGTACCCAGGTGGCTTTCTGAGGCCACACAGCATTGATCGCTGCATTTTCTTCATGGAAAGGCAGATTGTTGCATTGAGCTTTAACAGAACTGAGGCTGCGTTCCGTTTACCTCAGAAGTCGAATGATGAAGCTGGGAATGATGTCACACCTGAGCTGAGAGTTTTCAACTAAAACATTGGGAAACCCAATATGGACTCATCCAGAAAAACCTTTGTTGTGTTTGCTCCATCGGAATAAACAGCAGTTGATAACAACACATTGTGCAGTTTTTTTGCATATCCAAACACCGTAGCAACATGGAGAGCACCGTGTGTACGGCTGATTTAATAAAAAAGGAAATATAAGATAGACAGATAGATAGATAGATAGATAGATAGATAGATAGATAGATAGATAGATAGATAGATAGATAGATAGATAGATAGATAGATATGAAAGGCACTATAAGATAGATAGATAGACAGATAGATAGATAGATAGATAGATAGATAGATAGATAGAAATGAAAGGCACTATATAATAGATAGATAGATAGATAGATAGATAGATAGATAGATAGATAGATAGATCTGAAAGGCACTATATAATAGATAGATAGATAGATAGATAGATAGATAGAGTGAAAGACACTATATAATAGCTAAAAAAGATAGATAGATAGATAGATATGAAAGGCACTATAAGCTAGATATATAGATAGATAGATAGATAGATAGATAGATAGATATGAAAGGCACTATAAGATAGATAGATAGATAGATAGATAGATCTGAAAGGCACTATATAATAGATAGATAGATAGATAGATAGATAGATGGAGAGCACCGTGTGTACGGCTGATTTAATAAGACACCGACAGACAGACATTATAACCGTATAACACTAAAGCTCGACAGTCCAGCTCAGAGTTTCCGATTTGGAAATCCAACTTAAGTGGGCATTCCAGTTGAAAATTCCGACTTCAAATGGAACGCAGCACTTATCATTTACATAGCTCCTGTATTCAGACTGCACATTTGATGATTGGTGTTCTTTATTCATTTTTATTCACTTTCCTGAGGAGTTCCAGAGACTTCTTGATGGCTATGCTGGGGTTTGTGAGATTGAGGAATTTGATACACATATTTATTTTGTCATATCTTAATTCCTGATGAAGTTGAAGTATTTGAACTTCTTATCGTGATTCCATTTTGAATACTGATGGAACGCTCCATTACGGTGAGTTTCTTATTGACCATTGCCGAGGCGACCTCCCAGAGTTCCCAGGAGCACGCTGAAGTGACATTATGGGCATGACCGTGTATAATAATTAATAATAATTCTTTGCATTTATATAGCGCTTTTCTCACTACTCAAAACGCTCAGCAATTGCAGGTTAAGGGCCCAACAGAGCAGAGTCCCTTTTGGCATTTATGGGATTCGAACTGGCAGGCAACCTTCCGATTGCCAGTGCAGATCCCATAGGTTCATATAATGTGCCATTTTGGTATCCAAGTCTTTAAGTGAACTCCTTGATATTTTCATTCTTGGGTTTCTGACTTATTTTCTGGCTTACGATTCTTGCCTCACGTTTCCAGCTCGGTGAAAGATCGGTTTGTCTCTTTGGTGTTAACTCATTTTGATTCTCATTTTATCTTCTGATCCTGATTTAAAAAGTCATTCTCTTTTGGCAGAACATCTCTGAATGAACTAAAATGTGTGTTTCTACAGCAGTCATGCCGTGACCACCATTGAGTACGTCCTACAAGTCACCAGCGTACGGCCCCTTATGGGCTCACTCTATGGCGGCACCAAGCTGACTCTCACTGGGTCGGGGTTCGGCACAAATCCTGATGACATCCAAGTTTTATTAGGTAAGATTTCTTAGAATGATCTTTTAACATAAAATAAACTGGGATTCGTACCGTGACTTGGTAAAAACTGACATGGCCGCTCTGTACTGTGGTTCAGTCTGCAGCTGTGTTGTCTTCTTCATGTGGTGTACGTGTTTTCCACACATCAACCAGGTTTCCTCTCACTGGATTAAGCCGTACTGTCAGGTTGAGCAGTCACTCTAAAGTTGTCCTTTCCTGGGTGACTGCAGGGTGCGACTTTGTTCTGACTGCTGCTGTGATTGCGTTTTTTTGCTCTGTGTAACATCACACCTGAGAAACAAATGGCTGAAGAGCTAAAGCAGAGCGTAACCCTGGATTCATGGTTAGGACAGATTTGTAGGTGACTCTTTATTACCTCGTGTTCATAAGAGTTACTTCTGAACGCTTTGAAATCACTTCAGGTTATTTGAAATAGTATAAAATGTACTTCAGTTTAAATGTTTAAAGACTAAATATTCTCAATGATATTAGAAATTTGCCATTTTTCACCTACAAATAATAATATCTGTGACCACCAGGGGCCACTACTGTACCCCAAATCCCAAAACATAACTAGACGGCATAGTCCTGGGTTCAAATGCAAGGTTTTTTATTGCACTCAATACCTTTGCAGACTTCTGAATCCTCCTCCCAGGTAATACAATACAATGACAGGTTTTCCGTTTCCTCCTTCCACACCTCCCCTGTAGTCTCATCGACTTCCTTCCGACTCTGACTACTCTATAGGAGAAGACTCTCTCTGTTATGCTTGATCCGGGGGTGCTTCCGGTACCACAGTATTGCACCTTGGAAGCACTTCTGGGTCAAGCAGAGATCCGCAGATACTTTGTGCATCCAAACACTCCTTCCCTGCCAGTACACCATTCCATCTTCGATCTTCTGTTATGGCCTCCAATCCCAATAAGGAACCAACACTCATCCAGCCTGAGATGTCAGTCCATCTCTGTCCTTCCATTATGGCCTTCCTCCCTGGCAAGGAACTATCTTCTATGCGGGTCGTGACATCAATCCGTCCTAGATGATACTCCCATCATATTCGTAATCACTGACCTTAAAATAATCTGCACATACTTATGTTTGAAACTTGTTATTTTTAACCTTCTGGTTTGACTCGTTGAGGGTTCAGATATCAAAAATATGACCACGTTTATGATCATCAGCCTTGAAACAGCATCAAACAACAGTCTACATGCCGATATTATCGATCCCCATTCTACTGAGGTTATGGTGGAAGGAGTAACTTTGACCATTCATATCTCATCAGGAGGTGAACCTTGGAGAGGGTTGATGTGGCCTGCACAACTTCAGGTCCATCTGATCATGATGAAGACACCTTTTGGTTTGCTCTATCATAAGTGTGTGATTTCCTGCACAAAATATGGTGCAACATGGCTTAAAACATAAGGTTGTCTTGCATCTTGAACTCTAGAAATAGACATCTTGCACCACCAAACATCAGGGCGAGTCGAACGATATGTCATATGTGGAGGTCTACTCGTCAGCTGGCACCAGACAAAACAAAACAAAACAAAAAAAAAAATACAGGAAGTGATTTCAAAGAGTTCATTCCTATCAACACACCAACATAAAAACATGAAAACATAGTAATAACTAAAAATTAATAGAAACAGCAATAAAACAGAAATGACAGATCCATTCAAACTGAGAAATAGCAGCAAGTGTCTCAAGTGTTTGATTTTACTGCTTCCATACGCTTGGCTCAGGCACTTATAGACTGTTCATTGTTTTAAAGGACAACGGAGATGCAACGTCACCGACGCGGCCCGGGATCGACTGGAGTGTGTGGTGCAGGCACCTGGAAAAATGTACACGGTGACCAACCTGGGCTCAGATATAGGTATGGACCTGATGATTGTGCTACCGGTGAAAAGTCAACTGGGATCTAAGATGGTGCTGCTCACATGTTGTTAAGAACAGAGATGGCCACAGACAGTCACCTTTAGTTAATCCTGCTTCCATGGCTGACTTAATACACTAATAGACTCTAAGGGTTAGTAGTTGGCGTGATGAAGGTGGAAAAATGCAAAAGGACTGTGGTGTGCTATTTGTGAACATGAATCCTAATGTCAAAGATTGACAGACAGAGAGAAATAACTGAGAGTCCCAGGGGATCCATCTGCCTGTTTAGTGCCTACGCCTGTAAAAAAATTCACCCTGGTGTGCAAGTGTAGGGATGTTCCCCTGGGAGGTGTGAACGGACATATTGTTCTTATAAATAAGGGCTGTTAATGTGGTCTGAACTGGCAGTATGCACACCCTTACTACAGGGAATGGGGAAATGCTGCTAAGGAGTACTGGCTTTACAATGCCAACTTGTGTTTGAATGCTCAAATAGAGCTTAAAAATTACAGAGGCCCTCTGGTCCTTTACCCCACCTGATGGTGTAAACCCATTCCCGTCTGAGTAGGGATTAAGAAGCAGTGACTGGGCCTAATGAAGCGTTCCTTCAGCTGAACAGACTAAGGCCCCAGTCAGATGGGATTAGTTTTATATTTTAAAGTCGGAGGTCTTCTGTAAGTTTAGTTTAACAATTTATAAAACAGGTTGACATACTCGAGTGACATCAGTTTGAGACAAAATGAATCATCACAAGTGATGATGATACAACAAAATATAAGTGAGTTAGACTTCCGAGATCTACAAAAGCTAACAGTGTACTTTAGAAATTCACCAAACAAGAGAGTCTTCAGTCAGAGTTGTGAATGGAGCTGAGCAAGAAATACCAGGACAAGAGTCTGGATTGAGGTTTGATCCCACACAGAGGTTGTATCACCACCAGACACAGAGTGGTCGAGAAGGACCAGAGGAGCTCTCAGGTGTCTCCATACATAGATGGGTGTGGACTCACTGACTGCTCTGTAGGCAAGCGTCAAAGATTTGAACAAGAAGCTAGTGTAGTGAGCCGAAATGGGGAGTGACATCTCCCCACCTCAGCTGGTTGAACACCAGATATGCTACTCCATTTTGAATCATCTGCGGAGGCTTTGAGGACACACGCCAGTGCTGCTGCCCGCATAGAGTTACAATAGTAAAGCTGTGACGAGACCAGAGCCTGGACCAGGAGTTGTGCTGCATGGTCTCATCTTGTGGATAATGTAGAGTGAATCAGCAAGACTGAAAACAACATGGCCCTTGAAGGACAGCTGGTCATCAAGCGTTAGTGATAATGAACCAAGCGAAGCAGAGATGAGGTGCCGGAGAGAAAGATGAGCTGGGATCACAACAAGATCCATCATTACCAGGTTGAGCTGGAGATGGCATTCCTACATCCTGGTTGCAATATCAGTGAGATATGAAGAAGGTCTGGCTGATACCGTGAGGTCCTCTGGAGGGAGCGATAGGTACAGCTTAATAAGAATAATAATAATTTTTTATTTATGTAGTGCCTTTCATACACTCAAGGACATTTTACAATTCAATAAACACATTAACAAGACAATAGAAATTACATACAAGAAAATGAATAACACTCATTGAAGAGTTTGAAATGAATAATAAGATTTCTTTCTCGCGAAGGCTGACAGGAAGAGCATTCCAAATTTTTCGGGGCTCTCACACTGAAACAGCACCCATAGTCACTAAGCTGTAGTTAGGCAGAGTGAGAACGTGAGCGTTCGATGATCGTAATGCACGGGCAGGAGTGTAAGGAAGCAGCGGCTCAGACAGATAATGAGCGGTGTAAAGAGAGACAACACAGAGCGCATAAAGTTTTGGGGTTGTGAGCCCCGTATACTGTCAAAATGAAATAAAGGTCTTTGCCGTTTCACACAAACAAAAATCATGAATCAACTATAAGACAAAATGGAGGGTTGGAGGGACAGTTTTAAAGGGAGGGACCGGAAATCAGGCGTGATGGCTGCTGGGTAGGCGTGGTGGTGCATGGGAGTCTTGACGTCATCATCGGGGGACCAGAGGGAAGAAGGGAACCCAGAAGTGCTGTTCTGCTGGTTTATGGCGGCATCGCTTCGTCTTTTCTATGAGACAAGAGAGAGAAAGGATAGTACGCCGCCTTCGTCCCCCGGCCGGCTGTTCGGGAATGCGCGTCGGATCCGTCAACTGCTCCCGATGCGCTCGTGCATGACAGCGGCTAAACCATGAAGGGCTTTAAAGGTGAGAAGAATCATTTGATATTTGATTCTTGAAGAAATGGGTAACCAGTGCAAATCAGAGAGGACAGGAGTGATGTGAGCAGATTTTTTAGTGTGTGCAATTAAACAAGCAGCAGAATTCTGAACATACTGTAATCTATTGATATATTGATATTGATGAATTATTTTTCACAGACTTTTTACAGAAGGTGAAAATCTCGGTAATCTCTACGGTTAACGGGAGTCCGCAAAAAAGGTGCAGACGTGGGCTATTCAAGTGGGACTAAAATCACAGAGGTCCTCCAGTAATATTGACTTGACCTCACCCCCTGGTGTGAAGTGAATGAGCTCAAGTCGTCTGCTATTCAGAAGGCTGACAGGCTCCTTTACCATAGTAGGGGAAGTCAACGGTGTGCAACGGGTGGTGTGTGAACCTACTGCAAGATAATTTCATATTGTGAGCGCTCTTTTAACGGACTTGCTAAATGTTTTGTGATATTCCAATTCAAATACGATTCCAGGGTCTGCATAACGTTTTCCTTAAGATGACTTTCTTTGACAGACGGGGTGGAAATGTGCTCTCCAAAGATCTCAAATGTAGTTTGAAATTCCAGACAGCAGTGGAGTAGAGAGTACTCTGTCCTTAACGACTCCTTCAAAAGCTTCGCTAGACTAACGGCTGCTTCCTTTTAGCCAGAGGTGTCGGCTACGCTTGGACTCCATCATCTTTGAAGGTATTCGTTGGAGACAAAGTTCAGTGGCAGTGGCAGGCTCAGTCCCTCATTGGTGGAATTGCCTACCGGGTTTTCAGCGTCACCAATCCCAGCGACACCACCTTTAGCGGCCAAGGATTTAACAGCGGGCCGAGCAGGACTCCATCAGGTAGGTCACACAGTGAAGAGCTGCTGCTGAAGAGGGGACATCTCACGAGTGCACTGGGGTCAATGTTGAAGATGCTGAGACTCGTTTATTTCACATTTAATATTTGAGCATGTGAAAGCTGTATTTAGCCTGTTAAGTGTTTGCGTTAATAAGGGTAAGGGTACAACCTGCTTAAAGAAGAAGCAGGAAGAAGACGAGGATAAGCTTCCTCATATTACATTTAATGCTATTCTTCATTTTATCTGCATGTACTCCTTTTGCTTGACTTCATGAAATTGCATTTTCTATTTGTTTCTTTCAATTTTCAAAATCATTCCACTTTCGGAGTCAGTGTTATTAACTAATGTTAGGATGATTTAAATGACTCGTCATAATCTTGTGGCCTAATGCTCTACGCCGTCTTCAGTAAGCCACTTACGTTGAGCTCTACAGCAAATGGCCATTGACTAGTAGAGCAGAAGTCAGGAGAGTCCATTTCACTCTATTTATGCTCAGAGTTGATGTTCAATATTCTCGAGATCTTGACATTTCTGTGCTACTTCACATTTCCCCAGTTATGGCCATTTTTCCTGGTTCTCAACTCCATGGATCTAATGAAGAGATTTCCACTTATCTATGTAAACAGTCAGCTTCTTCTAAAGCCGTTGTCACATCATGCGACTTTTAGTTGTAGGATATGTCAGACTTGCCGGATGTGCTGCTGATGTCATGACAATTGACATGACTGAAACTTGCTGCCCATATTACATTTAGAGACTGCATTCTTTATTCCACATTCTACATATTGCACTTCTGGATGAGCATTCATTGGTTGTCAGCTCTCACATGCACAGAGCTCCGCCCCTATGACTACACACAAAATCAAACCTGCTTGTCGGGGCGAGTCACAGTCTTGGTGTGTCAGACTGGACGATGCCCGTCGGTCACAGGAGAGCACTGCCGACTGCCTCCGACTCGCTTAGATTGCGCACGTGAAGGCTGTGACTGAAAATCACTGGAAAAGTCGTCTAATGTGACATGTGTGGTACTGCGGCTGATGGAACCTGCTGATATTATTGTTCTAATTTTTCTTTTATTCGACTTTACAGGATATTTCACCTATGAGTTTACTATCCCTGGCGTGTATTACTACAGCAGTGGCTATATAGATAACGCTCAAACTATAGCCATGCAAGGAGTGGTCACCGTTAATCCCCTACCAGATGACCAGGAAAATATTTTCATCTCAGTCCTTGAAATAGAAGCAAACTACAAGCCAAGTGAGTAGAAGTTCCTGTTTACCGTACGTCAAGATGGCTTTGGTCTGTAAATTGACTCTTCGGCTTCAAAAGAATGAGATGAAGCAAAGCAGTGTAGCACAGATAGGAAAATGTTTAGCAATAACAGTTCAGTTATATGATAAGCAGTGAAGTCATTTCAGGGGAATGTGATGTTCTGTCCGAGAGATGGACTATGGCAGGCCGCTAGGCTTAGGGTTATCACACCAGGAGAAGTGTGTAGCGAGGGTCGATTTCAAAGCCACATTTGATTCCTGTAGACATATCTAAGAAGGATCTCCAACAGGAACTTTTGCACCAAATGTCTCCAGTTATCAGCTACTACATTTGCATCTCCTGTAAGTTTTCTCCAGCCTATAATGTTCATGTGGTATCCAAATGACAGCATCCATCAAGAAAGTCTCCTGTAAAATATCCCAAGCCGCTTCACATTATTTATCCAGTGCATCAAAGGTTTTCTTGAAAGTTTCAGACAGGACGTCTAGTGAAGAGCTCTTGCAATCAATTGGATTATGTAAGGTCAGTCAGATCAGACATGAAAGTCCAAAAGACATGATAGAGAAAGGGACCAAGTCACAATTACAAATAATAAAAAATAAATAAATAAATGAAGAACATATAAGAAAAGGAGGGAATTTTTAAAAAATAAATAAAATAAAAAGCTAATTGCACTACAAAATAAAGATGTCCTGGTAATCACAGCCCATTGGAGAACCAGATCTGTTCACATCTAACTTTTATTACAATTCTGCCATAGTGACCTGTCGTGTATTTCCAGCTTGGTGACACATCAGGAATTTCATCAGTGCATTCACTCGATTCACTTCTATAGATTCTGTTTAAGTTTTAATTTGATTTTCCGTCTTTGGTTGTGTTGCTGTGAATCTGAACAATGACGGACATTCCTTAAGTTACTGTTTTCGAAGACGTGTACTGATGCCCTGCTTTGTTTAAATCAGCTGATTTTTATTTCACCACCAGGTTCCTCTCCTTTTCCAATGAAGGTCAATAATTGCACTGCTGATCCCCTGGACTGCAGCCTGCCTTCCTTTTCCAATTCAAGTGCGGACGCCTTCAAATTCCTGTTTTCCAGTTGTGAGTCTCCGACAGTAACTGCCATCAGGCCCTCCAGCGGAACAATCCATGATGTGTTAAACATTGAGGGAACGGGATTCAGCAGCTCTGTCTGCGCCAATGAAGTAAGGGAATGTCTCAAAGAGGACTGATGGATTATAATGCGAATATCAGAACATTAAAAGTGTTAAGTGCTGAGTTCTGCTCCTCATGGAGTTATGTAGGCCTTATGCCGATTTAGATGTTAAAGGAAAAAGGTGAAGGATCTTCTTCTTCCTCTTTCGGCTGCTCCCGTTAGGGATTGCCACAGCGGATCATCTTCTTCCATATCTTTCTGTCCTCTGCATCTTGTTCTGTTACCCCCATCACCTGCATGTCTTCTCTCACCACATCTATAAACCTCCTCTTAGGCCTTCCTCTGCTCCTCTTGCCTAGCAGCTCTATCCTTAGTACCCTTCTCCCAATATACCCCTTATCTCTCCTCTGCACATGTCCAAACCAATGCCATCTCGCCTCTCTGACTTTGTCTCCCAACTGTCCAACTTGAGCTTGACCCTCTAATGTCCTCATTTCTAATCCTGTCCATCCTCGTCACACCCAATACACATCTTATCATTTTTAACTTTGCCATCTCCAGCTCTGTCTCCTGTGCCACCGTCTCCAGCTTATATTACGTAGTTGGTCTCACTACCATCCTGTAGACCTTCCCTTTCACTCTTACTGATACCCGTCTGTCACAAATCACTCCTGACACTCTTCTTCACTCACTCCACCCTGCCTGCATTCTCTTCTTCACTTCTCTTCCACAATCCCCATTATTCTGTACTGTTGATCCCAAGTATTTAAACTCATCCACCTTCGCCAACTCCACTCCCTTCATCCTCACCATTCCACTGACCTCCCTCTCATTCACACACATGTATTCTGTCTTGGTGATCCTACTGACCTTCATTCTTCTCCTCTCATATCTCCACCTCTCTAGGGTCTCCTTAACCTGCTCCCTACAGATCACAATATCATCAGCAAACATCACAGTTCATGGGGACTCCTGTCTAATCTCGTCTGTCAATCTGTCCATCACCATTGCAAATAAGAAAGGGATCAGAGCCGATCCCTGATGTAATTCCACCTCCGTCACTCCTATCACAGACCTCACCACGATCACACTTCCCTCGTACATATCCTGTACAACTCTTATGTACTTCTCTGCCACTCCCGACTTCCTCATACAATACCACAACTCCTCTCGAGACACCCTGTTATTTGCTTTCTCCAGGTCCACAAAAACGCGGTGAAACTCCTTCTGGCCTTCTCTACTTCTCTGTCAACATCCTCAGAGCAAACATCACATCTGTGGTGCTCTTTCTTGGCATGAAACCATCCTGCTGATCAATAATCATCACCTCCCTTCTTAACTGAGCTTCCACTACTCTTTCCCATAACTTCATGTTGTGGCTCATCAGTGTTGTCCCCCTGTAGTTACTGAAGTCCTGCAAATCCCCCTTATTCTTAAATATCAGCACCAGTACACTTCTTCTCCACTCCTCATCATCCTTTCACATTCCAAGATTCCATTAAACAATCTGGTTAAAAACTCCATTGTCATCTCTCCTAAACCCCTCCATGCTTTCACAGGGATGTCATCTGGACCAACAGTCTTTCCATTTGTCATCCTCTTCATTGCTGTCTTTACGTCCTCCTTGCTAATCCGTTGCACTTCCTCATTCACTATCTCCACATCATCCAACCTCTTCTCTCTCTCATTCTCTTCATTCATCAGCCTCTCAAAGTACTCTTTCCATCTGCTCACCACACTCTCCTCACTTGTGAGTACGTTTCCATCTTTAGGAGTTTCTTCTGCTCAAACTGAACAGGTTTAATTCTTTGAGTCGGTCACAGTAGGACGTGTCCTCAAGTCCTGAGAAGCTCCTGGCTGCTCTCCTCTACACAGCTTTAGGTGCTGCTCTGTCTTTCTTGTAGCGCGGTGACCAGAACTGCACACTGTACTCCAGATGTGGTCTAAATACTGCATCACATAGTCATCATCATAATGTCCCTTGATTTACATCCAATAGTTTTAACAATATAACCAAACATTTTATTTGCCTTTTTAATCACTTCTGCTCACTGCTTACAGTAGACGATGAAAGTGTTGTGTTAACATAAACCCTTCAATGCTTCTCAGACGTTGCCTTCTGTAGCTCCGTATCTCCCATCTTCTATTTATAATTGACGTTCCTTTGGCCCAGGTGTAGCACTTTACACGTTTCTTCATTAAACTTCATTTTCCAGGTGGTCACCCAGTTCTGAAGCTTGTCCAGGTCTTTTTGAATTCTTATTGCTGCCTCCTCAATGTCTGTCATTCCTATGAATTTCACAAGTAAATTAACACTACTGGAATCAATGTTATTAAAATCAATCACAAAAAGTAACAAAGGGTCTGCGGACAGACCCCCAAGGGACTCCACTGATGGCCTCCTCCATTCTCCTCTTATCTGTACTCTTTGTCTCCTGGCAGTTAACTGACTTGAGATGTGAGACAAACTGGAGATCAATATATTGTTGAATTAATAAGCAATATGCGTCTACTCCGGGTTACCAGTAAACTTTGCTTTAACTCCCCAGTATAACCAGTTGACTTTTTTTTTACAGGTCACCATTGGAGGTCACCCATGTGAGGTCATCAGCAGCACATTCACAGAAATCAACTGCTATGTCAATCCAGAAGACATTCTTCCAGTGGGTTTTGCAGAACTTGTGTCCGTGACTGTGAATAACCGGGGCAATGCTATCAGCACAATCGTCAATGAGTTTGATCGTCGATTCGTTTTGTTACCATCTGTCGATTCAATCAGCCCCAGTGTGGGGTCCACCACAGGAAACACAAGGATGACGATACTCGGGTCCGGGTTTTCAGGCTCCGTGAGCATCACTGTGGTCGGCATGCCCTGCTCCATTGTGTCGTTCAGCTACACAAGTATCATCTGTGATACGGCGCCCTCTGCTGAAAGAGCAGGGAATGTTCAGCTATCAGTGAATGGCATCCCCGCTGCCTGCTATTCGGACTGCAGGTTCCATTACACAGATTCCTCCCTTCCTCAGGTAGACAGCGTCTCACCGGACACAGTAGACAGCAGCTCTACAGTCCTTTCTATTAACGGAACAGGCTTTGGGAGCGACCCAGACAACGTGCTCATTTTAATTGGAGACTTCACCTTTCATCCAAGTCAGGTCACAGAAACAGAAATCACCTGCCCCATTGGGCCACTGCCTGCTGGAAGTTACATTTTAAATGTTGTGGTGATGAGCAAAGGCCTAGCCTCTGGAAACATCGCCATATCCAGCCTTGCGACTGCCACGCTGTCACCGAATTCTGGAAGTATCCTCGGTGGGACGACACTCCTCATTACTGGGAATGGGTTTTACCCTGGCTACACCACAGTGACTGTAGGGGGCATCCCCTGTGCCATCACTAATATAACAACGAGTGAAGTGAAATGTACAACCGCGGCCAACAACCAAGGAAACGCAGCTGTGAACATCCAAGTCCTGTCAACCGTCTACCCGCCGTTATACTTCATGTACTCTGTGGACAGCACTCCGGTGATCAGCTCAGTGGACCCATCAACAGGTAGGCTGATGGTTTATCGTTTAAATAGCCAAAGTCTGTTGTTACATTCATTAAGGAAATACGCGACTAACTAAATAAAAGATGACAGCAAGAAAGGGCGGCCTTCAGTTCACAGCAGTGAAACGTCTGCATGTGACTGGGTTAGGAGATACTGGGTACATTGAGAATGCAGGTCATGTGACGTGTCACGGAGGAAATAACTTAAATTAGTAATGAATCAAATAAAGTCAAAAGAAATTAAACAGTCACTGAGGATACATTTTAAACAGAAACGAAAAAGTGACAAAACAAAAGAGAAGAAACAATTAAATAAGAATTAATAAAATGGAAAAAGGGAGAAATAATTGGAAAGGAAACGAAGTCTCAAATGCAGTTCAGAAGGCACAAGTCAGACAGGTGGGCAAAATTCAATAAAACCTGAGCAGCAAGTCTCCTGTGTGACACGCTGATCTCAGGTGCGAGAGCCTGCCTGCTGTAATATGGCGCCCTCATAGGTTTCGCTGTCTTATGATTTGTGTTCGTTTTTAAAAAAAGTCTCAGACTTCTGTGCAGCTAGAAACCTCCGTTGGGTCACATGTTAGGAATGTAATTCTGTAATCAGAACTTAAATTTGAGCGCTCGTCTCAAAGTTAATTTGTTTTTACCATTTTTTCCGACCACATTTTGTTTTGGTGATAGCAATTTTGTGGAGTTCGTGCCACTATTTCCTTGGGATTCTACCCCATGATGCACCAGTTTATTGCAGCTTATGACATCATCAGGTAAGCCAGTATAAAGGTCCCCAAACAGTCATTCAGTAGATGAGAGTGGACCAATTACAGCCAATATACTCTTAACAGTTTCGATTTCTGGTTTCGTGACACAACTTCTGCCTTTTGACTTTGGATTTGCATTTTTTACAAACTTTTACACCTGTTGAGTGGTCTTTTGTCTTATGGGGCTTTGCATTCACCTGCCTTTGTCTACGCTTTTGTGATGTCCCTAAAATCTCTCAACCTCGTTTTGATTTAATTTCATTCTTAGCATCAACCAATAACTTATTTCTTTTCAATCGGAATTTATGGAAAGTGTTTAATTTAGTAGCCTTGTACATCTGGCCTTTTGATTTTCTGAGGAGTTGGAGGAGCAAAAGCATACGTGTGACACACAAAGCTAATTGTTACAGTAGAAAACAAAGGACCTCCTTAACCACAATACCTTTGAATTTACGACATCTCTTGTTTGCTGTTTTTATTAGGATCAAGTGGAACGGCCATTTCCATTTCTGGCTCTGGGTTTGGCTCAGTGGCAGATGACATTGTTGTGACCATCGGTGGCTCTCCATGTGCTCTTCTGGAAGTCAATGACACTGCAGTCCAGTGCACTTTGGGCAGCCATTCGGGAGGCTCCTTTGCTATCACACTTCTCCACGTGATGAAGGGATACGCCACGTCAAGTGTTTCCTTCGGTTATAAACTCGACCTGAAATCCGTCACCCCAAGTCAAGGTAAGAAGCACATAAATAACTTGAAACAAGTAATTTGCAGCTGGATAATCTGATGAAGGAGACTGGTGTACATCAGCTCATCGCAATTTTGAACAATGATGGTGAAAAGGCTGTCGTAAACTCTATTCTCTAATGTTACCAAATCAACCTGAAGAATTGCGCTATAATGATAAATGTAAAATATCAGTGCTGTCTATAGAGTGCTGTCTATGTCTGAACTGTCCCCTAAATCCCTCCAGAAATTTGAATCTATTAAACTATCACTGGTGTCTCAACACAAAGGCCACATTCAGGAGAAGAAAACTCCTTGGGGATGCATGGAGTGTTACGTGTTACTTTGTATCTGAACTGTTTTTGAATCATTTTCCTATTTTCTGATGCTTAGGCAAATATCTAAAGGTGTTTGTTAGCATTTATTGAAAATATTTCAGCAATTTTCGAATGCCTCGGTTGCAGGAAGCTTTGGAGGCGGAGCTATTTTGCAGTTGACGGGTGATGGCTTTGACGAGCAGCTGTCGGCCGTCTTTGTGTGTGACAGCTCATGTGTCGTGGACGCGCTCAGGTCTTCCTCCACCACTTTGTACTGTGAGGTGCCACTTTCTAATGGTAAGTCCACTGGAAGTTCTACTTGCGCACACTGATTCCCAGTGAATTTGCTTTTATGAACTTCTTCTTCCTCCGCAGTCTGAAGCAGATCAGAGTCCACCTTATAAAGCTCTTGTTCAAGGGCCCAACAGAGTAGGATCCTTACTGGCAGTAACTGACTTTGAGCCGCCAACCTTCCAGATACCAGTGAAGATCCTTAGCCTCAGAGGCACTGCTCTGCCCTGGTGTTGCTCTGTGCTACAAGTCACACTTCAGTTTAACTGGTGTTATAATGACCGGTTTTTTACTTTCATTTATTTTCTGCTTTCCCTTTGAGATCTGAGCACATCTCGTACATGGATTATGGGGTGTTGTACTTCAAGGACTATGATTTTTGCATCCATTTCTTGCCTTATGCACTATTTAAAAGTTGACCATCAATCAAGTCTCATCATGATGCCAATTTGTTTATGAATCAGGTGGCTCTATTTTTATGCGATTGCATCAGCCGTTGCCATGGAGATCCTTCCTAGAGTCACGCAGGAGTACACAACATGTGACGTCATCTGGCGTGCCTGATAAAGGTTGGCACATTCTGTTCTGGATTTCCAGGGTGATGATGAGGTCTTTTTTTTTGGTTTTCAAGACTTGGATTTTTGGTTTACATCTAAAACTTGACGTTTGGTTGTCCATCGTTTCTGGTTATGACCCTCGCCTGTTTTCTCGGTGGCATCTCATCTCCCATTCCTGCTCATTGAGTCAAAAGACTCAACTGCTGTGGTCAGAATCAGCAGAGCTGGCCCTTCCCTTTTCCACCAACATCTACATGTCTTTGCTCTTTTGACTTGTATTCTTCACAGTTTGTCCCCAAGGCTACTGTTAAGTTCATAGTTGTCTCCAAATCGACATGAATGTGCTCTTTGATGGACGGGCATCTCCTCCAGAGTGTCATAATGCAGTGTGGCTATTCATCCATCCATCCATCCATCCATCCATCCATTTTCCAACCCGCTGAATCTGAATACAGGGTCACGGGGGTCTGCTGGAGCCAATCCCAGCCAACACAGGGCACAAGGCAGGAACCAATCCTGGGCAGGGTGCCAACCCACTGCAGGACACACACAAACACACCCACGCACCAAGCACACACTAGGGCCAATTTAGAATTGCCAATCCACCTAACCTGCATGTCTTTGGACTGTGGGAGGAAACCGGAGCGCCCGGAGGAAACCCACGCAGACACGGGGAGAACATGCAAACTCCACGCAGGGAGGACCCGGGAAGTGAACCTGGGTCTCCTAACTGCGAGGCAGCAGCGCTACCACTGCACCACCATGCCGCCCTGTGTGGGTATTCATTTCTTATAAACATCTGGTACCATTTTTTGGATTCCTTTTTGCGTCCCATTTGGGGTTTTGGATTCCCGGATAATCCCGGATTAAGATCCCCACAGCCCCCTGGGTGACATGGCCCCTTAACAAAGACATCCAACAATGCAGGGCCCGGTCAGGCTGTGTCCCGTTTGGTCAGATTCACTTGTTACAACGAGCAGGATTATTCGTAAACGGCCCCATGCTGTCTTTGACTAAATTTTTATGACTAAAATTTATTATCATAGTTAGTATTATTATTCATTTTTTTTTTTTTTGCGTTTACCACAGTGGCGTTTATGTTTTTCAAGCACACACTAGGGACAGTTTTAGGATCGCCTAACCTGCATGTCTTTGGACTGTAGGAGGAAACCCACGCAGACACGAGGAGGACATGCAAACTCCACGCAGGGAGGACCCCGGAAGTGAACCCAGACGGGTCTACCACTGCGCCACCGTGCTGCCCGTATTGTGTTTATCTTTGAGTTTTTTCATTCTGTAGCTCTCGATTTCTTGAACTTGACTTCGGGTTTCTGAGTTTCATTTTGAACTTTGCTGTTGGCTCATTTACTATCCTTGCACGTTTTTTTTCCATAAGTCCTAACCCACACTTTCAAAGTCGGTCTCACAAATTTTTCGAGGCAGAGCACAGGGTGCCTACTCACAACCAATTCTAGAGCTCCTGTATTTATGTCAAAGAGCGTCTGCTATAACAGTAAAGCAGCCATGACGGGGTGAATTGTGGTGCTGCTGCCTTTCCTTTTGTCCTGGGCATTGGATTATCTGACATGTTTTTGTAAGGTTATGAACTTAATAAGTGATCTGTTTGGACTGAAAAATTACGCATGAAAATGTAAAGGTTTCTCATTCATATGCTACATTTTGACAGGCACGGGATCAAGCCAGGGCTGTGACCTGACAGTTTACAATGGCAAAAATTTGGTGACCTTGTCAAATGCCTTCACTTACGAGTCATCGCTGACCCCTGTGGTTACCGCCGTGACTCCAAGAAGAGGTGGCACTGGAGGCGGCACAAAGCTCACCATCACCGGCTCTGGATTTGGGTAAGCATCTCGACAAATGGCTGACAGTCAGAAAAAAAAGAGACATCAAAATGGTCTTCAGGCATTCAGATTCAAGGCCGGGAGGATTTATTCCTTCACACTTGTTGGAGTTTCCCAGCATTCCTGGTAGGCTAAATTAATCACGTCTTTACGAAAAGCCATACCTGGGACAATTATGTGCTTTGAAATCCAAACCCCAGACACGACTACACAAGGACAGTCGCTGGTTCAACAGTCAAACAGCACAATGGACAGGCTTCTCGTCCTCAGTAGTGCACAATCCAAGCCAATCCACTTCTTTTCTTTTTTTTCTTCCCAGTTCTTCTCCTGACCCCAACATCCAGGCAAAGTGAATGGCTCTCCTCTATACCTGACCCAAGAGTACCACCCTTTCCCAAACCATTGTCTGCCGGAAGTACTTTCCATTTAGGCGGACCACCCTGTAACAGGGCATTTTTCATCTCCCAGTGGCTCCCCTTGGCAATTCCCCAGCAAGGCAGCCCTATGGTACCTCACTTCCCATGGTGCCCTTCATGCCTGTGTATAGGAGCCCACCACAAGGGATGCTGCCAGCCAGTGTATGGGGGAATAACCTGCACATGGGATGAAGTCTCCCACTGCGGCAAATTTCTTCTGAACTCCCGACCAGGAAAGCGACTGCTGCCTATTCCCAGTCGGGATGCTTCTCCACCCAGATTGTCCATCCATTTTGCTGGTCTCCCAGCCAGGTAAAGGGCTCTCATTTATTGATGCCAGTCCCGCTGCACCAGCTGCTGCAGTGCCACTCCATGCCCACCACCTGACTGGGAGGAGGAATGTCACACCTCCCTTCTTCACCACCCATTATATTGGGATCCTGGTCAGGTAAGGGAACGGGGGTCCATCCCAGCTGGGATGCCAGACTGTTCATCACATTTTATGCTTTTCAATTTTATTGCACAGTACAGGCTGCTCACTGAAGTGCATTTCACTGTATGATGATGTGTGTGCACCGTGACAATCAAAATGTCAGTTTAACTCTCTTACCTCTTCTATTGATCCTCAGTTCAAATGAAATTGTAGTGTCGTAAAACTCACAGTCCAGCCAGGCCAGGTCCATTTATGAGAAGGTCCAGCTAAAACTTTGCTGTGACATTTGAAAAGGAAACTGCAATGCATTCAGAGTTCTCAGAACGAATTAGTGGATCGGCCTGGCGCGCCTGTTCTTGTCTCAAGTGTTCCAATGTTCTCATGTGTCTTTTCTTCTCCTTTGTTTTCAGTTCTGACATTGATAACGTCATAGTCACCATCGCCAGAACACCCTGTAATGTAGCATATGTAAATGAAACTGAGATCATCTGCATCACCGATGCCCGACCCCAGTCTCAGAGAGCCAAAGTTAAGGTGAACATCGGCGGCAATGGAATCGCAAAACTGGTAAGTGTGAAGCAGGAGTGACGTACGTAAAATGTCTCAGCGAAGTCTCTCTGGGGTACCCACACACAAACTCCAAACAGGAAATCCCACCGTGCCTTTGGTTTTGACATCAGGTGATGAGTTCTGATGAAGGAAACGATTAGAGTGCAATCCAATAAGCAGCAAAACCCTTTAAGCAATATTCTACATAACCAGTGACATTCATGCATCAGCACGAGTATTTTCATCTCATCAGGTTTAAAGAGATTTATACTGATGAAGAGCAAGGGAAGGGGGCTCAGATCAAGAGCTCATACCTTCACACATTTTGGGGGCACTGACATGGGTGTGCGGCTGCTGGCGAGTCTCCTGAACGGTCTTGGCTTGCATGTGTCATGAGTATGGTGACCACTAGGGTGCGCCATTAGCAGACATTAATCCCACAGACACAGTACAGAGTTAAACTAAAGTTATTTTATTACATGACGATACCTTAACAGGCTCTGTAATACATCAAAACACAAGGGGAAATCAAAAAGTAAAGGCGATTTGAAAATGACGTTGTAACCACAATGGATAGACGCTGACGCAATACAACACGTTCACAATGGCTTGTGGGTGGTTTGAATACACACAGCACAGGGTTGTGCCGTTAGTCTAGCTGAAGCCTAAAGTCAAATGAACATGCGGGGTGGCACCTCCAAAATAAATGTAAGCCGCTCTGCCTCGGGAAAGTCAGAGTTGGATGTGCAGGAAGAGCAAAGCTCAGCTGAGAGGTGTGGGGATGGCAAAGAAAGAAAGAAAGAAAGAAAGAAAGAAAGAAAGAAAGAAAGAAAGAAAGAAAGAAAGAAAGAAAAAGAATTATTTCCAGCACAGTTTCATATTTCCAGAGTAGCCCAAGCACACTCATGTTTCTGACAGCCAGTAATGATCTGCTCCGCTAAACTTTACAGTAGGCACTACTCAGTCTGGAAGGCAGTGTTCTCCTGGCATCTACCAAAATCAGAGGTCCACCACAAAGAAAGAAAGAAAGAAAGAAAATTAATTCTACTGTGCCATATTTTGGAATAAAAAGAGCTGTTTGAAGGCATTTCCTGAGTATAAAAGGTTCATTTGAACTGGGACTGCTTTGGTTTAACTGTGTCTGGGGTGTTTGGCTCATTGGTGCCCCCAGAAGGCCACACATTCCTTTAGTTTTACACAGAATCACACGATTTAGAGAATCTGACGTGTGGTGTGGAGGAGAACACCCAAAGAGATGTGGGGGAAATGTGCAGATGCCACGGAGGGAGATAGTGGCCCAGGTGCCTGCCCCTGTGAAACAGCAGAATGGCCAGGTGGTGACTTGTGTGGCATTCTGTGAGTGTGTTCTGTTTTTTTGAATGATATTAACTTCAATAGAAAGCCTGTAAACATCACTCCTCTGGCTCTCTGCAGGACAACGCTGATTTCTTTTACATTGATGTCTGGTCCTCTCCATACACATGGGGTGGAGAATCCCCACCAGACGACGGATCTTTTGTTGTCATTACACCAGGGCAGACCATCTTACTGGACACCAGCACAGCAATCCTAAAAATGCTTCTCATTCAAGGTAAGTATTCACACACAGGAGTAAGAGCAGGTGCCGCATCCTCTCTGCCATCTCCTGTAGGACAAGGGCATGGCATTAGAATGCCTTAATAGTAAATAAGAATTATGCAACATAAGTGGCAATGCCAGTGTGAGAGGCTGGGCACCTCCAGAAATTAGCATGTCATTTGAGTGCAGGAGCATCCCGGAAGGCCAAAGAGCAGGGGTGTCCCTTTATGAAGGAGCCTGGAGTAAAGTACACAACATTGAGCCCGGGCAGCAGAGGCTGAGGAATATGGCAGCACCTGGGATTGCCTGACTGACTGCTAAAGCCAGCGGGACATTGCATGACATCTAGGTGGAGGGGATGTCAAACTTGCTGATTTCAGCTGCTGGTAAGTCAACGAAGATTGTCAGGTTACACAAGTAGAAAATGGAGGACATGACAAATTACACAACTTCGTGATGACTTTCCAGCACAGTTTCATATTTCCAGAGTAGCCCAAGCACACTCGTGTTTCTGACAGCCAGTAATGTTCAGCTCCACTAAACTTTACAGTAAGCACTTGAAGTTTTCTCCTGGCATCTACCAAACTCAGAGGTCCATCAGACTGCCAGATAGTGAAATGTGATTTGCCATTCCAGAGAACACGTGTCCACTGCTCCAGAGTTCAATGGCCACCCCAGCCGATGGTTACATTGTGCATCATGATCTTAGGCTCGGCCATGGAAACCCACTTCATGAAGCTCCAGATGCTCAGTTCTTGTGCCGATGTTGCTGCCTGAGACAGTGAATGATGCACCAGAAGATAGGCCATTTTTAGCACTCGCCAGCCCCACTCTCTGTTGTTCCACCTCATAATACTAGAACTTACAGTTGAGTGAGGAAGATCAATCAGAGCAGACATGTGGCAAAGGTGGCATCCTATGACAGTGCCAGGTTTTAAATTCCGTGTCTGTCAATGGCATGACTCTGTGTTTGATTTGATGTACCTGCTAACAATACATTTGGCCATGTAGGGCACCGTGGGAGTTTCAGACTGTTGTGCCAGCTAAAAGCTCCTGCTTGCCCGTTTTTTAACAACTACACATGGCGCAGACTTGAGATATTGTTAAATGTGGCTGACCTATGATGAACATTCTAGAAATTAACAGCAGTTTAGAAATGACATAGTCAGTACATACTGTATACGATACAACATCTGAAAAATTTGGTGTGGTGAAAAAGTGAAATTGCAGAGTCCCAAAAATAGTTGGAGTGCCGCCCTATTTAATTCCCAACAATAAAAGGTTGCATTTCAATCAACAGGCGTATGGGGAAAAATATCCCTTTGTGCTTGTCGAACCGTCCTGCTGCAAGTCCGGCTCTAAGTATGACGCCATTTTCCAGGGACGGACTCTTTTTATATGTTTCTGACTGGAAGGGGCGGGTGTTGAGGAAATGAGGGGGGCGTGGTCAGTTGGCTGTTCTACAGAGGGAGGAGTCAAGACAGTTATCAACAGCGCGCCCCTCTCACCTAGGGGTCTTACCGCACAACTGATCAAGGCCAGCAAGCTGATCCTCAGAAGGTCAACATCGTGCACTGATATTAGGAAACTCTGAAATGCGAATGTGCCATTTTGATTCTCGAAAGCTCGCAGTGCAGCGAGGTTGTGCAAACTTCGTGAAGTGAAAAATGGAACTTGTAATGAAAACATTTTTCATAATCTTTTAAAGTATAAATAAGGAACTGAATATGTTTGCAGTTCTCATGGTTCTTCTTTAAGTTTCAGTTTTTTGTATATTTATCTCACAATGTCGCCGGTTTTTCCTGGTTATGAGTTTAGTCAGATGTTAAGTTTCAACTCACAACCTCACGTCTCCAAGCCAACAATGAAACAGCAGCGAGGGCCATTAATCTGACTTCAAATTACTGCTTTTGATCAATACGACCACTTTTATCTTTATGTTATGAATTAGGTATAAGGTACTATAGTAATTGAATTAGCTTGACTTGTTATCCTTTGCAAAGTGTAGGTTTATATGCCCCGAGGAAGTCATAAGAAATGGTCAGTTGTCATCTGTAACCTCAGAAGGGAATGTTTTTAAACTTGTGTGTGTTTTTTATAATAAAACCTCAGAGGTTAAGCAGCCATCTTAGCGTGTGTTACATGAATAATAATTTTAAAAGCAGCCTCAGAGGCTAAACGCCCTTCTTTAGCTTGTGCTTCAGAATGAAACCTCAAAGGCTCGTCAACTGTGTAATTCAAAGCCTAACTACTGAAGAATACTCATCAAACTGGAATATTCAGATGGGAATCAAATCCTGTTAAACAAAAATGGTTTTGCTTTTAATCTTTGAGGTGGAACCCTAGTGTTTGATGAGGTGGACCTCGAGCTGAATGCTGAAAATATCCTAATTGTGGATGGAGGCACACTGCAGGTACGTAACACCCATCTCTCCAAAATTGTGGGCCCGGGGACCCCATCAGGGTAGTCACAGAATAAATTGTTTTATTGGAGATTTCTAGGAGCTGAAAGTCTTGAGGGATATGAGGTCCTCAGGTTCCTAGAAGGTTAGGATAAGGTCTTCTTTCATTTTCTTTCCCAGTAGTGACCCCCTCTTTTCCTTCCTGTGGTCCCCCACTTTTGTAACAGAGGAAAGTGCTCTTTAGTTCTTCAGTTCGCTAAAAGCAAAGCTTAGTCTCACTCCAAAAGTGAATCAACACGTTTAAAGACCTATTTAAATGGGATTAGTTTTACACCCAAAGCCGAGTGGCATTCCTAAAGAATTATTATTCTATTTTTGGGTTCCTCCAAATTTAATATATTGGGAGGGGGGATCATGAAGATCTTTGTTTTGACACGAGGAGCCTTGAGAGAAGATTGTTTAAGATGTTTGGCACTAAGTGGTTGTATACAACTGGTGTTGGATAAATGAATAAGCAAAGCAGTGTGTGTGTGTGTGTGTGTGTGTGTGTGTGTGTGTGAGGACCTACACGGCCATCCAGTCACTTCAGCCAGGAGTTTATGGAGTCTCAGTAAACTGACTCTTTTTGGTAATGGTGATGCACCTTATCGAAGAAAGGGCAACGGGTGCCACAAAGTGGTGGTCCATTTCAGATGAATGGTGAATTGCCCCAAAGGAGAGAAGTGGTGTTCTCTGGTGCTTTCCCCATTCCAATGTATCCATCCAGTCATGTGAAAAAGTAAGAGATACAGTATGTGGACTCATCAAGATTTGGGCTTTGGGAGCGTGCACTGATATCACGTTGCCGCACCCACCACATAAAAAACCACCTGGACTGGGATCCAAATGCAGCAGGCGACACTCCCGTACCACACTGGAGGTGTTTTACGATGGCTGGAGTGCCAGTCCTGCCACTCGTTCCTAAGTTTTCCCAGCAATTTGGGAAACCTGCTTGCAGGGCTGGATGCAGATTAACGTCCTACGCAGGACGGAGCAACTGCAGGTTAAGGGCCTCGCTCAAGGGCCCAATGGAGTAGAGTCTCTTCTGATGCTTAAGGGCACAGCTCTCTCGCCTCAGAGCCACCATTCCGCTATGTTTCAACATTTGATCTTCATTTAAATAGTATCTCTAGATAAAATTGAACTAATTGAGGAAAATTAATAGAACATTTCTCATAGTAATAATCCACTCACTTGAGCAATGAACAGATATGCCATTACCATCGTAAGTCCATCCTTGGATCTAACAGCTGGTGTTGTCCTCTCTAATCGGTGTTTGCCAAAAGGAGATTCACACGGCAAAGTCCAAAATTCACACCTATGAGTTTTGTAAGCTGGGAAAGCACTAACAAAAGATTTTCCTTTTAGTTATCTTTGTGAATATCCACAAATTAGGACGGAGAAGGAATGCAGACATCTGAATTAAACACCATTGTATACACTGCAACATTCATGAACATAATGGCGAGTCACGTCAGAACAACCATTATTGAAGTTTTTAAACACGTTGTAAGCCAAGATGGCATCGCAGGATTTTCAAAAGTTAACGATGAACAAAATAATAAGCCTTGAACACAAATATACCGTATATTCAGAAAATGAAAGGAATTTGAATTCTCTACAAGTCCAGTTGTCAAGTGTTGGAAAATAATGTATAACATTTAAAAAAAACGAATAAGCGTAAAATTAGGCTGACACGTTTTGTATTTGTTGATGCAGGTTGGAACTGAACAAGCGCCGTTTCAGCACAAGGCGATCATCACCCTGCATGGCCACCTGCGCTCTCCTGAACTGCCGCTCTACGGGGCCAAGACGCTGGCCGTCAGAGAAGGGACGCTGGACCTCCACGGTAAATCACTTACAACATTAACTGTTGCTTTATGTATAATTATAATCGGATCAGTTTGTTTATGCTGATTTTGATATGTTATTCATTTTTATGTCCGTTTAAATTACTGTGTTGTCATTTTTGTCTGTATTTGGTTTTTATGGGCACCTCCATGTTAAAGCTAATGGTTCTAATTGGGCCTCTGCATGATTGTCAAAAGCATCATTGGGATGACTATCTGGACATCATTGTCTTATGAATATCAATCCACATTTCTCAAAAGAGGGTTCAACCCAAAATGTAGGTCTTGCCCCAAAACTGAAATTAAGGCTTTCACCCACAAAAAGCCTTGAAGCCTTAAAGGGTGAGGGGAACTGTGAAACTCCTGGCCATAAAAAAGTCAAAATCCATCCCTCCATTGTCCAACCTGCTATATCCTAACTACAGGGTCACGGGGGTCTGCTGGAGCCAATCCCAGCCAACACAGGGTGCAAGGCAGGGGACAATAAAAATACCATATTTCTTCTGGAAAATTCTTCTCTTATGGCCTTTCTGATGATTTTGACCTTCCCTTACTGGGAATTTCACAACACAAAGGGCTGTGAGAATCTGGAACCTTGAGCAGTTGTGAAAGAGGATTTGGTTGAGATATCACATAACCGAAGGCAGGGAATGGACTCCACTTGTTTCTCAAATGTCTTCTTGGCTTGCCTGAAAACATGAATACATCCATCCATCTATCCATCCCTCCATTATCCAACCCGCTATATCCTAACTACAGGGTCACGGGGGTCTACTGGAGCCAACACAGGGCGCAAAGCAGGAAACAAACTCCGGGCAGGGCGCCAGCCCACCACAGATGTGAACACATCTTCCCTGAAAACTCCCTGTGGTTCACGATGAGGTTTTTTCTTTCAAATACTTAGAATGTATCACCTGCGGCAGTGAGTGCATTGATGTTAATGACGATACTTCAAACTGAGAGAAAACAGACTGCCATTTTTTCCAATGTACTTTGATAAAAAAAGCCATAGAGTTTGATCAAAGTGGTCTTCCTTTTTTTCAGGTACACCCGTTCCATTCACTTGGACCCGACTGGCTAAAACCGCAGATGCCGGCTCGACCACCGTACAGCTCCAGAATCCTGTAACATGGAAAGCTGGTGATGAAATAGTCATTGCATCCACCGGAGACAGGTAAACAGCAATACTAGATACCCTCGACTCAAAGTACGAGTGTAAATCCAAAAGTCACGGCGGTTTGAAAATTAAGTGGTATCCAGAACAGATAGAAGCTGACGTAATACGACAAGTTGTCAGTGGATTATTGGTAGTTTGAACACGCATGGTGCAGAGCCCTGCCATTAGTTTAGGTAAAGACAAGGTCAAATGAACATGGATGCTCCACTGCGGGATTGCTCCATTGATGAACAACGTGCTGTAGTGAGACTTCTGTGGGCAGAATTAGTGGAACCTGCTCAGACTCAACAAAAGATGTTTCATTTCTCAGTATGGAAGTGAAAACTGCAGGACTCAACGAAACGTTTATGAAGGAGTAGAAAGGTTTAAAGAAGGAAGACCAAATGTAGTTGATGAAGCTCATTCTGGTAGACCATTAATACCACACACATACAAACCTGCATTGATATGTCGAATGTCTTCACTAGAAAAGGCCGAAGGATTACGTTGTTCATCATTTCTATCAGTGTTGTCAAAAACAGTTTGCTGTTGACAATGGAAGAAATTCAAATTGTAAAAGTGACAGTCAAAGACAAAGTCACAGTCCTGGAGGCCTTGGCCAATTGGCCGCCTACCCGCTCCTGGGTTTTCTGCAGTGGAGTCTGTGCTAGCTGTCCAGTCAGATGAGAACATCCTTCCATTGTAAGAAGGACGCTATATACTGCCCTACCCGACACATATTGGACACGGGAGGCACAGGTTAAATAAATTAAGTATTTTTCTTCAGCTGGAGGGTACGTCTTCCCCGTAATCCCTCCAGCCACAACACGGTCCCAAGCACTAAACACACCAAAACACTCCTTTCTCTTCCACCACCACTCCTCCACAGCTTTGCCCTCCTTCCACCCGACTCTGGTCGCTGAGTGGTGGTCGCCTTTTATCAGGCACCCAGAAGTGCTCAGCGTGGTTGATTCCGGGTAAGGTGAAACCAGTGCCCAGAAGGGGCCAGCCGCTCCTGTTGCAGCACAGAACTCCAACCTCCATGAAGCCCTGGGGGAGTCCGAGGCACCCCTGCAACCCAGGGAGGCTGCCATCTAGCGTCCAGGGGGAGATACTGTGCTTCCCCCCCCTTGTCCCAGCCAGGCATGGGCCCCAGCCATCTGTCACACCATCCAATCCTTCTTTATCTGAGGTGATCTTTCCATATGCAGGAGACCACCTGGCATTACGGCAGTGGGATCAAGTGCTACACCTAGAAACTGAGAAGTGAAACAGATTAGTGGAGGGTTAGTCCAACAGCTCATAAATATCAAATGACTTCTATTTCTGTACAAGTATTTAATAAAGACAGATGCAGAGTGCACAGCTAATCAGCAGCTCTAGGCAGGGTATGCCAGACTAAAGTTGTGAGTCTTCAGCCCGATTTAAAAGCTGAGAATGAAGGGGCTTCTCTTATAGTAACAGGCAGATCAGTCCACAGTTTAGGGGCCCTGTAAATAAAAGTTCACATTTATTTTATTAATCCTTGGAATCATAAATGGACCGACATCTTGAGATCTCAGTGTGTAATAAGTGGTAATAATAATAACAAGTTAATAAGTAATGACTGCGGTGGGCTGGCGCCCTGCCCGGGGTTTGTTTCCTGCCTTGCGCCCTGTGTTGGCTGGGATTGGCTCCAGCTAACCTCATGACCGTGTATAGTTAGGATATAGCGGGTTGGATAATGGATGGGTGATAAGTAATGATAAGCTCAGATAAGTAAGCAGAGCTATGGCCATTTAAGGCTTTATAAGTTAAAAGGAAAATTAGCCCTAAGCTTACAAAAATATGAATTTCTTTTCAGGCTGAGCCAGAATCAGAACGAGCTGATGGTAATTGAGTCCATATCCTCAGATGGAGCAACGGTGAATCTGACCAACCCCCTCAAGTATAGACATTTAGGACTTTCTGTCAGAACACCAGACGGACAACACTTTGAAGCGAGAGCAGAAGTTGGACTTTTAACTCGTAACGTTGTCATCCGAGGCTCCGACAATGTTGAATGGAAAGACACCATACCAGCTTGTCCTGAAGGATTTGATCCTGGTATGTACTTTACTGTGTACGGCATATTCTGCTATTGACATTATCAACTACTTGTCTTTGGTCTTTAATAGTAACTTAACATTGTACTCCTACATGTTCAGACTATGACTACTAAACTTATGGAGAGAGTCTCTGGTCCCTGTAATGCGCTGCTGTACCTCAAGCGTCAAGCATCGCTCCATACGTTTGCTAGGCCTGCACTGCCCATCACATCGTACAGTAGTGGTAGCAGTTCTCGTAGTCATACTACAGTCACATGTACAGACACCGCTAAAATCGTTACTTACATGTTCAACCAACACGGTGCTAAACAAGAATGAGCCATGCAGAAATTCATTTGTTGCAGGAAGTCAATGACTACTGAGCCGTGATCGATGACCACCTGAGTACGGGTTTCACAATTCTGGTCCATTTGATTCTTGAATGAATCATTACCCGAGAATGAGTCGAACAATTCTCATTCACTTACAATTCTCTAATGTATTATTTTATTTTAATTTTACATTTTAACTGGATTTTCATGCTTTGTGAACAGAAACATGAATTATCAGCATGTTAAATATAGAATTTAATATATATAATAATAATATATGCATTATGAAATTAAATATTTGAAATGTGATCAGAGCAGAATTCAGCACTTAACCAGACTTCCCTTATAAGCTCACCTTGAATCCCATTGATAGATTAAGCAAATCAAATGATTTGAAAGAATAAATTCACTTAAATGAGTAGTTTATAATAATATATTTTATTTACATACCCCCTTTCAAATCAGTAAAGTAAATCAAAATGCCCGTCACTAGTAGTGGGTGTACTGGCAGGAAGGCAGTGAGTAGCCATGAATGGGAGAGCAGTCTGAGCTCACAAGTGCCATTTAGCCTGCATTGTATGCCTTTGGTTTGCGGTGGACCGGTGGTCTACAGAAGAAATTGAGTGTGACACGGGCAGAACCTTCAGTCCTGAGCAGCAGCACTAACTGCCTCCCTGCCACATCACTGATCTGATTTATTGGCTCAGTGTTTAAACCGTAATCTCTAACTGGAACCCACCTTTGTACTTTGCAGGTGAATTTGCTGTGCAGACCTGTTTTCAGGGAAGATACGGTGACCAAGTTGGCAGTGACCAGTTTGGTGGGTGCATCATGTTCAGCACACCTCTGCCTAATCAGAACTCAGCCATTGGCCGAATTGAATATGTGGAAGTAAGTCAGCTGTTCTACCACTTTAGGGGTCATTTGCAATGATGCTGTGATAGGCTGCTGGGGGTTTGGTTTCCAGAAGCTGATGATGTCACTCACGGGACCCTCTATAAGCTGCTTCAACTTTCAGTGTGTAGTCTCTAAAAGACTCTCCATGCTTAATGGCTCAGAATGGTAGGATTTTTGACTTTGTCTTAGTTTTTTTCACCTTGGTTCTATCTAGCGCTCTGGCTGACTTCCCAATTTAGACCCTTTGCCAAGGTGTCCTTGGTTATGCTTCTCTCCTTGTCAACTTTTCCAGGTGACCTACTGTTATTCCAGTTTTGGTGGAACATTCAGGAGCAATAAGTGGCTTCTAATTGAGGAACTGAGTAGGGACACCAACCTCAACAGTCACTGCGGCCTTCCAGGACTGAAGTTGAGGACACTCAAATTTAAACATTTCTAGACCTTGTAAGGCCCTGAGTTTGTCCAGTAGGAACCCAATAGACAGCATTTCAACTACAACTACTATTCTAAAACATTATCTTACCTCATCTCTTTTCCTGGTTAGGCTTGTGGTGGCACCCAGACTTCCCATTCCTCATTTATAGATTTATAGTAATCCCTTTAGCAAGTCCAGGGTCTATGCGTAATGGGACATGCCAGGATCAATTCCAAGAGAAGCCACCCAGGGGGAATCCTTATAACATGATCAAACCACTTTGGATAATCCATGGGAGCAGCAAAGACATTAATGTCACAACAAAAATGACCGCTCTAGTAAGAAAATGTTCAGTAGGTGATCCGTTCTAATAATTTCACATCTAAAACAAAATGTTCTTCCCCATCCTTGCAGGTATTTCATGCTGGACAAGCCTTCAGACTTGGGCGTTACCCCATAAACTGGCACTTCATGGGAGACCTTAAGTTCACCTCTTACGTCAGAGGCTGCAGCATTCACCAGACGTACAACAGAGCAGTCGCTATGTACAAGACCTCTAATCTCTTAGTCGAGAGAAACGTCATCTACGACATCATGGGAGGCGCGCTTATCTTTGAAGATGGCAGCGAGACAGGAAATGTCCTTCAGTACAACCTGGTAGTGTTTGTGATGCAGAGTACCAGTCTCTTGAAATGATGATATCACACCGGCTGCCTTCTGGATAAGCAATCCCAACAACACAATTCGGCACAACGCAGTAGCTGGAGGAAGTCATATTGGCTTCTGGTATCGACTTCAAGACAGCATCAGTGGAGAACTGCGTGACGCTAACATTTGTGAGAAGAATGAGATACTAGGACAGTTTTATAACAACTCCGTTCACTCTCAAGGCTGGTATGGATTGTGGATTTTTGAACAATATTACCCAATGCAGCAAGGGTACTGCTACTGGTATAACCCCCAGCCGGCTGTTTTTGACTCTCTGACGACTTGGAATTGTCTGAAAGGAGCCGAGTGGCTCAACGCCGGAGCGCTGCAGTTCAAGAATTTCCTGATGGTGAATAACGAACTTTCTGGAATTGAAATGAAACGACTTCAAACTAGCTATGTTAGAGGCTGGGGTGAAGCAGGTGGTGCCATGATCATCAATTCCACTGTGATTGGTCACTTGGATGAACTCGGCCTTCTGCCCGGCAACTGCACTCAGAGGGGAATTGTACTTCCATTAGATGACGGACTGACCGTTGCAGGAATTCAATTTATCAACTTTGACCGCTCGAGCTGTGCTGCCATGGGCTTCTCAAGTTGTAGTTACACCAACTGTGGAGGCTGGAGAGTTAAATTTAGTGGAGTTCAGTATTTTAATACCACCAACAAGGCCGGCTTCACATGGGAGCATGAAGTAGCTCTGATGGACACTGACGGGTCTCTTTCAGGTAAGCATTTGGAGTTGTGTGTCTTCTTAGAGCCCTCGCCATTGGGTGTATCTCACTATCTGTGAGTGTGGGGATGACAGGGCATACAGAGCATCAGATCAGTGAGAAACACTTCACAGGTACGGCAGCGTGTTTGAATATACAGATGGGGTCCCCTAAACATGTAACCCATTAACGTGCGTAGATAAACCCCTACTGTAGCCCACTCATGGTCACATAGACACTCGCCCTTCAAGATGAGCAGCCTCTCTGACACGTTAGAACAATGGAGGTAAGTGAAGTCACGGCAAGCCAGAGCTGGAACTTCTGGATAACAATTGTCTGAAATGGCTTCGTTAATGAGAGGTGACTAAGTGGTGGCAGCAGCCATGGATGGTCTTTCACAGACTTCAATGATCACCTCAGCTGTGACTGCAGAATTCAACTGTCCATGGATACTGTGCTGCCATCTGTACAGATTATTACACGCTGCAATATTTTAGTTCTGATGTTTCACATTGAAGGCAAGTGTTGTAAATCTGTGAACTGAGATGGCTCATGGTGTGAGTCCACAGCAATGCACGATTATTGGATGAGTAGTGGTCACACTGTGCTGAGAAAGAGAGAAGGAGCTCACCTGACGTGACCAGGAAGTGCTCCGCTTAAGTGTTCAGATGTGGTATCTGCATGGACTTGACAAGGAGTTCCTCTATTAGCTCACGCTGTAAGGAGACCATTTCTGAGTCAGGCATCGTGGGGCTCCGCCGGCCTCCTGGCAGTTCACAAACTGCAAACTGAGGTGCATCGTGGGACGAGTCCACAGCAATACACCAAAGGGATGAAAAAATAGAGCATTAAAAGCTGAACCGGAGTATCGTCTGGAGACAGACAGGCGTCAAAAAGGCCAGCAAGACAGACAAAGTCTGCAACAGGAGTAGGAACAATCGTGGGGGGAAGCAAAATGCAAAAATAGAAGGTCCTAAACAAGAGCAGTCAAGTAAACGAGAAATTAGGTTTGAAAAGTGATACTAAAAAATAAATATAAATTCAAACATAGTTTAAAAAGCGATTATATAGCCGACTAAAGATGGGACGTGTGGGATTCGACTTGAGACCTTGCAGCGCAGGATGCCAGTTTAGAGGAGGGACAGTTGGTCAGGGAATAACAGTCGGGATTGAACTAAACTTCACAGCTGAAGATAAAGTGGGTTTTATGGATTGCTGTGTCATCTTTGGTTGGTTCCTACCAGACCCAGGCTACTAAGGTGGGCTCCAGCTTCCGGGACCCTGCAATGGAATTGACAAATACATGAATTTGCAGCTCTGGTTCAGAGTTCAGTCTCATTTGTGTTAGCTGAAGAGATGAGGTGGGACACTTTTGGAGACATTTCTACTACTTTATAGCAGTAAAGCTTTACTTTATGTCATTTCCAGGACATGCTAATAACACGGTGATACCTTACAGCGCCCTGCTAGACCCTTCTCACTGTCGGCTTCAAGTGCCGGAGTGGAGCGCGGGCTACAATGGCTCAGTCTGTGACTCCACCGTCTCCTTCCATCGCTTGACCTTTTGGACATACTGGTATTTATCAATGTCAGTGCTCCTGTCTGACTCCTTTGGTACGTAATAATTTGATTATCTCTTTAATGAATGAAGATATGTCAAAGTGTATCTGCAATGTGTTTTTCTTAAGTATGTCTGCATTGCTGAATGCTTTAAATCCATTGGCTCTGAACCTCCATACTGATGTTTGAAATGTTTACATCAGGGCTAGAATTTGACATATTATATTACATCCAGATATGTCAACAAGGAAAACAACATGAAATACAGCAGTGTGTCATTTTTTAATTCCAAAATGGAGTTCAAAACTGTGAAATAGCCAGACATCCATTATCCAGCCTCCTATATCCTGACTACAGGGTCACGGGGGTCTGCTGGAGCCAATCCCAGCCAACACAGGGCACAAGGCAGGAAACAAACCCCAGGCAGGGCACCAGCCCACCTCAGGACACACACACACACAGCGACAATGCAGGATCGCCAATACACCTAACTTGCATGTCTTTGGACTGTGGGAGGAAACCCACACAGACACGGGGAGAACATACAAACTCCACACAGGGAGGACCCGGGAAGCGAATCCGGGTCTCCTAACTGTGAGGCAGCAGCGCGCTACCACTGCACCACCTTGCCGCCCACCAGACATACAAACTTTAAGAATTCGAACATTCAAAAAAACAAAAATCCAAACCTGAACGGTTAAAGACAGCTAAACTTACAGCACAGAAAGGAGCACAAAAAGGAGCAGAAGAACACAACTGCTATGTCTGGGAGTCCTAAACACACTTCCAGACATGCCCACTAGAGGGGGACATTCCATCAAAAACTTCAGCATGGCACAGAAGGGGCTCTTATTGAATTCCTATAAAATAAAACGAAAAGCTCTTCAATACCAAAGAAGCTCCATAGAGCACAAAGATACAAAATGGAGCTACTTAAAACAGCAAAGTAATCCAATGGAAATAAAGCCCCACAGAGCAAACAGGTCGAAAATCCCATAATTTACAATAAGGACAGAAGAATCTCAAAAACACCGAAACTCCAAAGTGCATTCAAAATAAACTGTCAGGACCTACGGATTCAGTAAGAATTAAATGAGCGTGGACCTTCTATCAACTATGAATACGTTTAATGCCCAGACTGGTTGGCAGTAACTCAGCGTTACTTTAGACAGGGGCTTGTGTGGGTGTCATTCTCTACATGCCCATTCCAAGCTGGACCTGACTGTTAGTGCTGCAGCACTCCTCGGCCCCACTCTGGCACTCCACGGGGTCTACCACTTTGTGGTTGAGCTGTCACCGCTGCTCCAAGGCACTTTCTGCTTCACAGTATCGGTACCTAGAGTTGCCCGGGGCAGATCTAGAAGAGCAGAAATTTCACATACTGACTGGTGACAAAAGTGACATCCTATGAAAATGCCATCTTCAAAGCCACCAAGCTCTTTAGTAGGAACAAATGTTTTTTTGCATGACTATGTGCTTGATGTAATGCACATGTTAACGCAATCATACGGAGGGGTGTCCACATACTTTTATCCACAGAGTGTATTTAGAAGAAAACAAAGCCCACCTTCTTGTGTTCAGGAGCTGAACCCGCTTTAGTTCTGCCCCCAACGTCACACATCACACAAAATTAAAATTCAGATGATGTTTGGGTGTGTGGGAAACACGCAGGCAATGTCTGCACTATGAAAGTGGACCGGCACTGCTTGGGGTTGGGTTAGCATTTTGAGTTGGGGATAAAAATAAATAAATAAATAAATAAAAACAAAAATGTAACAAGTGAGGATGTGTCTGTTCAGACTGTGAGTAATAATGATGTAGGTGAACATGGAGGATGGAAAAAAAAACGTCTTTGGTGTCTTTTATGTTTTCCACGATTCTCAGATCTACAGCCGCACTCTCTTCTTGTTGTAATGGTGGCCCTTCTTTTGTATTTAAGGTATCAGTATAGTTTATGGCTTGGCACTCATTCCTGATGGGCAAACCTTTAACTGGACCTTTCAGAATTTCCCCATTTTAGGACCCACCAACACCTTGTTGTATGGGGCGACGTTCTCTGGATTTAAGGTAAGCTGACGATTGCAGAAGAAAGCTAACTTGAAAACTGTTTATTGGCAGGTGCTGTGTGCCTCCTCTTGGCAGAAACAGAGTGAGCCGTACAGGAGACCCTCAGCATTACTTTCAGCATCAATGGATACCCCATCTGCCCAATTAGTCAGTCCACTGAATGGAGGGTCTTCACGATAGTTCAGATCAGGGTTTTAAGTAATCGGTCCTAATAAAAGTGACTGCATTTGAGTATTTCAGTTCTTAATTGTGAGTGGCAGGCTGGCACAGTGGTTAGGGCTACAGCCTCCTGACCTGCGACAGAATAATAGGAGTTCAAAGAGTGAATGAATAAATGGATGCACGACGGTGTCACAATTCAAGCAAAAGTTGACCACAAATTCCATGGAGGCCTGAACTTGCTACTTGACTGCTTTGTCTCCATACACATACAGATGTCAATCCACATTTTTATGTTTTCATTTTCATCGTAGGTGGTAAGGAGGTGCATTGCCAAGCCCTGCCTCTCAGCTGTCAGAGTTTTGGGTTTGAATTGCAGCCCTGGCATCACCCTAATTGGGTTCTCCTCACACATCCCATCGACATGCCTGTGAAACTAACTGACAACTTTAAATTGGTTTGTGTGTGTGTGTGAGTGTCCTGTGATGGACTGACACCCCAGCCAAAGTTGATTCCTGCCTTGTGCCCAGTGCTGTTAAGTACGGCTTCAGCTCCTCATAAGTCCATACAAACCTGGGTGGGCTCTTTTGATGAAATGACTGCCCTTTGAAGCAACGTCTACTCTTTTATGTGTTTTACAGGAATCCAGTTTTGTCATCATCAGACACCAATGTGCCCAGAATTATGAAGGCTATAACATCGTCGATAACAGGAGGGGGCTGAGCCAGCCTTTGAACCAGAGCAGTATGAATGGAGACTGGTACTTTGACAACAACACATCCACCGTGGAATACATAAGTACGACTTTTTATAACATATTGTGACGTGGGAAACATCTAGTCATTTTAAAGATACTCAGTTCTGTTTTAAAATTTCTAATCCCACAAGATAATAACGTAATGTCTCATACTGGGCACAAAGTCTAAGCACTCCTGTCACTGGCCAGAGTGAGAGCACCGCTGAGTAGTTCTGTCAAGTCCATGTACCCTCAGTATGCGTTAGCCCCCCAGTGATGGTCGGGTATTGCATTGACTTGGCCGAGCTACGCGTGGGTGTGCAGCAATGGCAGCAGAAAGGTTCAGCGGCGCCCCCTGCAGCACACAGCCAATGGTGCTCACGGTGTCTCTGCTGCATGTTTCCCTGCAAACCGCAACCATGATGTTCAACACGAATCTTAGGTATTTCACTGTTGTGTTGTCCAGCTCTTGTAAGAGCGCTGCCATGAAGGTCAAAGCTAACATTAAGTGACAGGTGCTGAAGTGAAACTGGGTCTAAATTTGACAAGTGAAGGCAAACTTAAATGGTCAAGAAAACCTCTAAACTTACAAAGAGGAGCATAAAAACACAGTTAAGAAACGAATGCCACTGCAAAGAAGTAGTGGCCAGGTGATTTCAGCAGCCAACTGTTTGCAGCATCGGAGGGCTGTGACCCGCAAGCGAGCTCATTAAACTGCTGCCCACATTCAGTGCCAAGTCTGAAGAAAGGAACAAAATGACTGAAAAGAGTGACAAAGTACACGCTGGACTGGACTGGACTGGACTGGACCTGCGTATTCATCTTCTGCTCCCATCACATAACCCTTAGTGACTGGAGCTGAAGTCACGCGTCCTCTACATTTGACAACCACGTGACTTTATATATCTTGATAATTCGTATGAACTAATAATGTCTGCCAGGACCTTTTACACCCTGATGGGTTGCTATTAATTGATCAAACTTGGCCTCCCTTAATGAGGATTGAGTTGTTACCTGGACATCTGTCTATCTTTTGCATTAGATAGATAGATAGATAGAGTGAAAGGCACTATATAATGATAGATAGATAGATAGATAGATAGAGTGAAAGGCACTATATAATGATAATAGATAGATAGATAGATAGATAGAGTGAAAGGCACTATATAATGATAATAGATAGATAGATCGATCAATCGATCGATCGATACTTTATTATATAGTGCCTTGTATAGCTAGTCTCTTGTCATCTGGTAAAACTCAAGATTAGAGTATGCCTTGTTGTTCATTACAGTTTCAGGAAACACAAGCCAAGGGTACTGGTATAGCTCAAGTCTGGATCCTTTGGAAAAGAACACAGATGTAAACTTCCGGATTTATCACTGCTACTTCACAAGCTGTTACTCAGGAGGAGGAGGAGGGGGTGTGGTGACGACTACAACAGCCCAACCCCCAAGAACGAGTGGAATTACGTAAGTCAAAAGTATGCAGATTTGAACAATTTAAAGTGGGCTGGCACTGTGGCACAATGGCTGGCACTGCTCCCTCATAACTCCAGCATTCCGGGTTCAAATCCTCAATCCAGTCACTGGGTGTGTGAAGTTTGCACGTTCTTCCTGTATTTGTGTTGATTTTTCTCTGACTACTTCATTTTTTTTCGCCCACATCCCTAAAGACATGCGGGGTAATTGATGACTTCAATGGACTCTCACCTGGTCCAGTGGTGGATTCACTTTCTTGTGCTCATTGCTGCAGGGACAGGCTCTGGTCCCTTGTGGCCATAAAGTAGAATAAGTAAGCCTGAGAATGTTATAGTATGTCAAAAATCGTAATTTTCCAGTGTCGCTGTCTGCATGGTGTTTCCATTTTCCGTCTGTTTTCCTGAGTATTTTCCTCCATGGCCTCTGGGCTTCTCTGTAAAGCCAAACACCGGCTTGAGTGAATGTGTCCCCTTCGATGGGCTGGCTTGGTATCCGTGGTTGGGTACTGCCGTAGGACAGGGCATATTTAAAATCGGTCTGCTCTTCAACAAGGAACGCTGAACCTCATGCCTTTTATGTCTTTTTTATTATTTTGTTATAAAATGTTTTCTATGCCCTGGGATTCTGCACACACAACAATGAATTCTCCCTTTTTATTGTAGCCTTTGGTCCAACACTACTTTCTGGTTGACTTCAGCGGAAAACAAATATGCCGTCCCAGTAGATGGTTCCAGTGTGGTGATTCCAAGAGGTGCGTAAAGGAAAAAGATGCTGTGACCATAAAAATAACTTTGGGAGCCAATGAAATGTACCTTTATGTCTACGCTTTCAAAACCGCAAATTAATTAAAAGTCTTTAATGAGATGCAGAGTCGTAATTAAGTCATGCCGGACCCAGAATTTAATTCAGTTCATTTTGACACAGCTTATTGGAGTTACATACATTTAGGAACATAATATGTTAGAAGTTTAAGCTTGGAGATTATTATTATTATTATTATTATTATTTTGAGTCGTCTTTCTGCACTCGACAGTCAGTTCAGCCTGATGAGTTTCTCTGTTTGTTCTTTTTGTTGCCCTTCCTTGGTGTAGTTTTGTGGGCGGTTACCATTGACAACGACTCCTGTTGACACATTTTGGTGACTGGAAGTCACATCAGGTGACATCAGTGGCCAGGGCACTACATAAGATGGCGTTCTGTCATGTTGTGTGTCCAAAATTCTGAATTCACACTCAGTCAGATATGTGTGTTAAGTTAGATTTGCAAAGACTTTAGGACATTTTTGTTTGTTTTTCAGCTAACATTTTTAGGTTTGCTCTCAAGGATCAGTTTCTTTCTTTCTTTCTTTCTTCTCCTGGCCTAGTGTACATTCAGTTTTCAGACCGATGCCAATGTCTATCCTGGCAGGACTGAAATACACCGAGACGGGAGCCACCTAGAGACAAAGTGCTGATGCTCCACAGTGCGGTCACAGCACACATCGGGGTGAAGCTTTTGGGGGGCCAGACCTGCCCATTTAGAAGCCAGACACCCCCCCCCCAATGTTTTGATTTGATTTATGTTACTCATAAATTGTCAATCATGTTAGACACTCCCCCCATGGAACCCCACCCACTGTGGACCTTAGAGTGATTCTAAACTTCAATCAATGAACACCCCATTGCAATGGCCAATTGCTTGCCCATGCCATTTGTTCCCGGGCCTGCTCACCATTTCTGACTTCGGCACTGGCACACACTCACACTGGCCCAGTGTTTAATGGTAAGAGAGGATGCTGAGGAGACGTTTAAATGTGTGTTCACTTTGTCCATAGTATCCCAGAGCTGAACGGTGTAGAGTGCACATACGGTTCGAGTGAATGTGTGAATCACACCTTGATACTTACAACCACAAGCAGTGGCCCAATCTGCATGAAAGCCACCACACAGTGTAGGTCACATGGAAAAAGGAGCAAAACACAGGGGATGAAACCAAGGGCTGCCAGCATCAGGTTGATACGACTATGGAAGGAAACTCAAGCAGCTAGGAGTCGGAGAGCTGCGGTGTGGAGACCTTGGGTTCATCTGTCAGTGGTCTCGATGAAGGGCCTGGACATCTGTTAGAGACATTTGGCCAGGGCATGCTGCTAATATCACCTTGGCACTCCTGGGACATAATAGCCTTATGTGTCATGTGATGTAGATTTGACAAATTCGAAAGGAGAACCACGAGCACCAAAAAGATAAGATGAGCCTCATTGCTTCATTTACTGTTTGCTCAAACAAATCAAGAGACGATGATTCAGAAGACAAAATACTGTACAATTAAAGCCAAAAAATATTAATTTCTAAATGCCAAAAATACAAGAATGAAGCAAATGGCAATATACTGTGTATATATATATATATATAAATAATATTCAGGTGAAAACGCGATTATGAATTGATAGGCAAGTGATTATAAAGACCAAATAACCAAAAACAATGAAGTAAATGGCAGGAAATTAAAAGTGCTACAAATACAAACTAAGTGTCATTGGAGAGGAATCACTCAGGGTTGAAGCCCCCATTGACTGTCTGTGAAAGCGTCCATCCTTTAGGTACGGGAGGCTATTTGTGCCATAATTAAATGTAATCCAACGTGTTAACTACATGGGAATGTAATGCTTTTGTATGTGCTGCATTTAATTGTGGCACAGTTTTATCGTGTCATAATTAAAATGGTTCAACCAAATGATCGATTGCTTTTCACTGCGGCGTACAATTTTCTTGTCAATTTCAACTTGCTTAGCTTCAGGTGGATTACCTGTTCTGACGCACAGGTGGTATGACTGCTGCTATGCAAACACGTAATGTGGCTAAAACCCCGATGTGCTCACTTGCAGGATGGTTGGTGGTAATAGACGTTGAAATCCCCAGGCTAAGCCAACTGAGTGTCTACGGCACACTGGAAGTGCCAAGCAACATGTCAAAATATGCAATGTGGGCTCCAAACGCAACCCTGGCAGCAGATAACAACAACAGGACCGTCATCATCAGGACCACCTACCTGTATATTCAGGTAAATGACCCTCTGGGCACTCTGATAGGGAAATGGGGAGGAATTCAAATAGGGAAAAATATGAGGATGAATATTAAAAGAATAGTTCACCAAAAAACAATCTTCTTTTTGTGCGTTACTTATGCTATGTGTTTTGTAGTGATGACTGAGAAAAAAATTAATTACATGCTTCTTGAGGAATTTAGATAAAAAGTTTAATATTATTTATATATATATATATATATATATATATATATATATATATATATATATATATATATATATATATATATATTTATACACACACACACACACACACAAGTCACTGGTGAACAGTGCCGTACAATGGAAAACAATCTAAAAAACATCCACGAAAAGTACATAACGTTACTAACGTCCACAAAATGTTATCCAGTCATTTGCTCAGACCATGCAAAACACAAGCATTTTTTAACTATAATATTGTTAAGTAAATATGATACTATGATATGGTTAATTAAATGCTTCCAGAAAAACAAGCACACATCACAAACAGGAAGTTCTTTCCCATAATGCTGAGCTTTCGAGGTGTATTTTCATTTCCAAAACTCGATCCTGTCTGCACAATAACCCTGGACGTGAGCTACTCAGACTTTCTGGAAGGATCTGTTTAACGATATTTGAATAAGAAGTGCCTGCTTTGTGCACACTGAGAGCGTGCGACTGGATGACTTCACAAGTTTTTTCACATCATTTTCCGTTGTCCAGCATTGGACACATTTGGCTTGTATTATATCATAATTTTTTTTTTTTTAATCTTTTCTCTCCATTAATGAGATTTTTTTTCTCAGTCATTACTGCAAAACTGATGATATAATATAAAATAAACTGATTATCATGAAATTTTACATGCCCCTTGCCAGAGAACTGACTTCAAATTTAAGCTATATGTCATATTATAGATATTATGACAGGTGGTGCGGGAACCCAAAAACCAGAGCTGACATGGGGACTACAATTCCCATCAGGCAGCAGGAGGGCACTATGACTGATGGCAGATATCTTCAGAGCGCATTAAGTTTTCTATCGGGTTTTCTTCTTATCTAGTCTGGGTAAATTTTATTGTCTTGCTGGATTACAGCTTTTGTCTAAGAGTTTGTCTTTTTATCTCATCTCGGGTTGTACTTAGCCATAGAAAGTTTTCCCTCGTTTATTTATACTGACAACACCGGTTACTTTGACTACTTAACATATAAAGAAACATTATTTTTCCATGGAGTATTCTGTTATTTCCCTGTGCTACCCTCGAGTTTAATAGTAGCAGCATTTAACGTCCTGACCTTAAACTAGGCAGCACTGTGAAATGGTGGGTAGCATTTCCGTTTTGAAGTGTGCCATGAGTCCACGTTATGCTGTCTCCTTTAGCCAGTTTTGCCACTTTGGTGGTTAAATATTTCTGTTTGTTTTAATTACGTCAAGGCTTCTTCATTTTGGGTATTTGTTTCTGTGGGCTCCACCATTTATTAATAGTTCTTGGACACCGTTGTCATTAGTCTTGGCACTTTGTGTGCAGTATACGTATGGAGAAATAGAGACAATTTCTTGGTAAGGCTATTGTCATCCGAGGAGTTTTGTCACAGTGAAGATTTCACGGCACTGTTGCTGAACTGACCTCCTTTAATTGTTCCATACAGGGAGGTACGTTGCTTGTGGGTCAACCAGATGAACCCTTTCAAGGTGAACTTCAGATCATTTTTAGAGGGAACATGTTGACACCAGACTGGCATTTGCCAGCAGGCTTTAACCTTGGAGCAAAGGTTCTGGGTAAGTGAAAATCTGCATGGGAATGTCTTCACAGAAAATATTACACGTGCCTTCTGAGATTTTTTAAAATGTTTCCTGGATTATTTTTAATATATGCCAAAGGATATCCATGTATGCATTCAACCAGGAACAGAAGATGATTATATTTTTTTGTATTGCTGGTTAAGTTAATTAGAAATTAAACATTGGGCTGGTGTGAGTGCGGGTGTGTAAAACGGACTGGCCCTCTCCTAGGGTTGTTTTCCTGCCTTTTTCCTGGTCCGGCTACGATGGGCTATTTGAGAAGAGAAGAACCTTTTGAATCCTGAATTGAATTAAGCTGCTTCAAGAATGTTATATCATGTAATGTTGTTGTGTTTTGATTCAATATTTCTAGGGGTTTTCGGAACCCTAGACCTCCATGGCAAGCCTCACTCCATATACCGGACAAAACTTGCAATGTCAGCAGATGCCGGATCCTCATCGATTTCTCTAGCCAACGCGGTCGATTGGCAGGTACAGACGTTGGCAGATTTATTGCATTTTGTTCCCCTACTGCCTCGGCCAATTTTAATGTTCGTTTATAATGTAAGTCACCAATTTGTATGCCATTCCAAATGAACGACTCTATGGTTATTAAACTGCATTTAATTTACAGTAAGAGTGCACATTTAGTGGTTCGAGAATGTAATGTCTGATTTAATATCATTTAGAAACACCATTTTCTTTGAAATTTGTATCATTTTTCAAAACAGCACTAAATTGTATTCTTCTGACTCTACATCAGTGGCGTTTCACCTTTTTGCTAATTATCATGAAGACATCATCAATGAAGTTCTTGTCCTTTGCGTATAATTTAGGTCGGAGACGACATTCTGATTACCACAACCAGCTACGACCCCTGGCAGGCCGAAACAAGGAAGATCGTCGGCATTTCGAAGGATATGAAGACCCTGATCCTCAACGATTCGCTCTCCTATGCACACATCGGTAGATCGATCTCGGATTTCCTATTGTGGCTTAAATGTTTGCAGGTTTTAAAATTGATTCACGACAGCAGAAGGATATTTCCAATACGTGTCTCCAAGTGTATGCTTGGGGGGGTGTCCTGTGAAAGATGTGCCTCTGAAAAATCTGCACAATTTGAAAGTTAGAAAGAGATTAGTGGTAAAGCAATGAAGGTAATTAAACACACACCTGTAAACAGTAAATACACATTTTTACACAGTTTTCTTCATTATAGTTAGCGTTTTATTCACTGTAAATTAAAAACTGATACATTTTGAAATTCACATAAAGTACTTGGTAAGGGAGTGTGCTATTAAATGATACTTATTCCCAAACATACGTTGTGGTAATTTTTCCAATCTGTGTTTTTTCTTCCAGCTGAAACTTATTATATAAATGAAACAAATCAGCAGTATACCCTGGCAGCGGACGTCGGGCTTCTCAGTCGAAACATCAAGATCATCAGTGAAGATTACCCAGGATGGTACCAGGAGTCGTATGGGGCCAGAGTGCTCGTTCGCTCAGGTGAAAATTCTGAATTAAATCCCTGCGAATTTAAGGAAAGTTCAGTAATAAAGGGAATTTTTAGGCCCACCCAACTTCTCTCTGGTCAGATGATGCTACTTTAGCCCATACCACATTAGACGACTTTGCCAGCATTTTTCAACCGTAACCTTCATTTTCATACTCTTTGCCAGTTGCAGGCAGTTGGCGGTGCGCACTCATGAAGCTGATCGTCAAATGTGACACGTCTGATGACTGAGGCCAACTAGCCTGTGATTAGCTGGCTTTGGTTTTTCCCTTTGATTGGATGGGCGGACTCCAAATTACCACCAAATGAATCAATGAATGCTAATCCAGACGTACAATTTACAGCAACCAATAATAAGGAACATGCGTGATATGAACCTTACAAACAGAAGAGAAGCTCGTCGGTCTGATGTCTCATATTTTACATAGCATCATACAACAGAAATACTGTAAAAGAATTAAACAGAGACAGAGATTGATATGAACTTGCTGCAGTTGTTAACCCTTTGTAAAGAGCCTCTCCGCCAGGCAACATGCTATTGGCTGTCAGAAAAATGGACAAGCATGGAATATTGGCGCCGACAGGTTTGAATCGTGCAATTTGACGTGGTGCTGTGACAAGATCAGCAGGTTCTGACATACCCCATGGTAAAAAGCTGCGTAATGTGACATCGGCTTTAGATAATGGATCTGAAACCAAGAAAGTTTGTTAATCACTCTAAAATAACACTTTAAAACAGAAAGCATTTCAACAGTTTAAGAATCAATGGCTTAACTTGAATCTAATGAACAAGGTGCTTTATTCAATCAGTCATCCTTCCATGGTGAACACCAACCCAAGACACTAGACTATGTGGTATCAGTCGTCCAGAGCAGTGTTTCTCCACCTTTCTAGTGTAGCAAACCACCTTTTCCATGTAAGCGTCCACCTTAGTTTATCGAGCATGAACATCTGAGCAGGCCCTGAGCTTCTGGAGTACAATCATTGGAGTGGCAGCCCACTGAGAGACCCTTCACAACCCACCACCATTATCAACAATACCAACTTGTGACCCAAAAGTGGCTGAAAAAACACTGATCTGCAGTATCGTATGAAGCTCTGGTGACCACGACACAAGAAAGGGAGAGCAGAGGTTTAGCTTAGCTTAACCAAACTAAATTCAAATCATGAGAAAGAGAGGAAGGCCAACAAGCAGAGCAAAACTTTTAAGAGTAGTAAATAGAGAAAGGGGTCTTTCTCCCCAATTTTTAAATGCTTATTCTAAAATGTTATCGATCAGGTCCTGCCAGATTTTAAAAACGTTTTGAAGAAATTGGCTAAGTGAGTATTTAATTTTTTCCACTTTCAACTAGTATATAACATCAGTTACCCACTGACTTAAAAGAGGCAGGTTAGGATCCTTCCGGCTGAGCAAGACAAGTCTACGTGCCAATAGTGAAGTAAAGGCCATGACAGTTTGTTTGTCCTTCTCCACGATAAGCCCCTCTGTGAGCCCACCACTCACAGCTGTTAATGGATTAGGAGGGATTGTAACACCAAGGCTGCCTGATAGGCATCTACACATTTTTGTCCAGAATGTTGTCAATTTGGTACTCGCCCAAAACATGTGGCCTAGTGAGGCTGGAGCTCGATTGCAACGTTTGCAGGTTGGATGGACAAGTTTAAACGAGACAGATGTGCTTGATAAAAGATTATAAGCTGAATACAGTGGTACCTCGTTCCAAAACTCTGGATGCGACCCGAACGTAATTTCCCCATAAGATTGTACGTAAATACAATTAATCCGTTCCAGACTGTATGAACTGTATGTAAATATATATTTTTTAAGCACAAAAAATAGTTAACTATACCATAGAATGCACAGTGTAATAGTAAACTAAATGTAAAAAACATTGAATAACACTGAGAAAACCTTGAACAACAGAGAAAACTAACATTGTAAGAGTTTGCGCTATAGCCTTACAAACTACTCGCTGTAAACACTTTTTTATGAGTTTTAAGCACAGGGAAAAAAAATTAAATGCCACTTCTCTTGTGAAACTTTTCAAACCATCTCTACTGGCTTTAAATTCCTCACCTTCGCCACTCAAAGAAGGATTTTGTTCAGCAAATCACCATGAATCTTACTGGCTTTCTCACATAGGATCGCCTCGCTTACGCTTTCCCCTTCATGATGCTTCTCATTCAACCACACTAGCAGCAGTTTTTCCACCTCTTCCAGCACTCGAGGCCTCTGCTTGGTTAACATTGTAACTCCTTTTGCAACATCAGCTGCTTTGTTAGGCCCAGTATACACAAACAAAAGAAAAAGGGAAACGGAGAATGGGAGATTAATTGGCGCGTACGAAAGCGCATAGGGAAACTGCCCGCCAGTGTTTTTGTTCACCACCAGAGCGTGTGGTCGTGAATAGATGCCAAATTTTGGCAAACTTTTTGATCGTAACCCGATTTGTACGTGTTCGGAAACGTTTGTGACCCGAGGTTCTACTGTAATTGAATGTTTTGCATATATGGAGCTCGAGTGAATTCTGTGAATGGCTGCCTTCCACACTGTTTCTGAAATGTTGAGTAAGGGATCCTTTTCCCACTCTACTCTGGGATCTTTGAAAGGAAGGGACTTAAAATGTTTTCATATATTATACAAATGCTGTCTGAGTCCCCAAGACTGATCGATGTCTCTTCTGAAGTAGAAATAAGTGGGAGGTGAGGAAAACTGGGCAGATTTCGTTTATCAAAGTTTCTAATATGGAGATAGTGGAAAAATTGTGTTGATGGGAGATTAAATTTGGAGTGTAATTGTTCATAGGATGCAAAGGTATTATTTATATACAAATCTCTAAATGATTTAATCCCATAAGATTTCCAAACATTAAAAACTGTGTACGTTCAAGAGGGTGGAAAAAGCTGATTATCATGTAGAGGTGGCACCGATAAAATATCCTCTAACTTAAAGTACTTCCTACATTGGTTCCATATTCTGAGGGAATGAAGGACAATTCGGTTGTTAGTATATTGACAATAACTCATATTTAATGGGGTACAAAGCAAGGAATATAAAGAAGTGCTGCAGGATTTCATTTCTATTGCACACCAAGCTAGCGTGTGTTCATCTGTTTGTGTCAATGTCCAGGTTTTTATAGCTTCTCTGTTTGCCGCCTAGTAATAAAATTGGAAATTAGGTAGTGCCATGCCACCTTCTGATTTAGGTCATTGTAGGGATTTTGTGTGGATTTTTCAAATTCCAGATAAATTAGATACATTTCTTAAAAAACGATTTGATAATGTATATGGGGATATTTTGAAATAGCAACAGAAGCTTAGGGAGGACATTCATCTTGACAGTGTTAATTCTCCCTGCTAAAGTAAGATGGTGGGTAGACCATCTATGTTTGTCTTGTTTAATTTTGTCCATGCAAACAGAAAAATTTTGTTGAAAACGTTTTTACTTATGATGTTTACCCCTAGGTATTTAAACGGATCTGCGATGATAAAAGGTAAAAGTGTCCAATCTAGTGCTGTTTGCTAGAGAATTCACGGGAAAGAGCACACTTCTGTTCAAATTCAGTTTAGAGTCCAGATATCTTTTGAAATTCATTCAACAGCTAGTGCTGTTAGGGCCGTAGGCACAGCCTTTTGTGGGCCTGATATATGCAGAATTCTTTGAGCTTAAAAAAAGAGTCGGCACTTGGCGACATCTGTGGAAATCTAGGGGGTACGCATTTAGGACTGAAGCCCAAGTTGAGGGAATCTGAAACAAACTACCGAGCAATGAAGTTGAAGCAGAAACCTTGACTATCTTTAAGAAGGACTTGGATGAGATATGAGGACAGCTTAGCCATGAGCTCAACAAACAGGCTTGAAGGATTGAATGGCCTCCTCTCGTTTGTCAAATTTCTTATGCTTTTATGTACTGTATAATGATTTCCATGATGTGTTATTTGGCACGTGACATGCTGAGGGTCAATTAGCTGGTCAGTAGTGGAAGTGCAATCAGGGAACTTGTGGAGCGTCAGCGGTAGACCACAGTGTTTGATGTAACCTAAGATCTTCTTCCATACCACAGGAGCCGCGAGACTCAGCAATGTGGAGTTCTATCACACGGGACAGAATGGCTACGTATCCGACAGTGACCCCCGATACTCAGTGGTTTTCATGAACATGGAGGAGGTAAGTTGAGGTTTCTTTTCTTGTCTTCTTAGGGCAACGGTTCTCAAACTGTGGGGCGGGCCCCCCTAGGTGAGCGTGAAGTAACAAAAAAGGGGGCGCGAATGTTTCCCATAGTCCTATGTGGCGTAATTTCGCTATTCATAGGGAAATTTTAAACTTGTAGCGGTGTATTGGCAGCAAAAAATATAGGAATACATTTTATTAGGGTTTCAAAAAAACGTTAGGGGGGCGCGATTAAAACTGTTATGAAACTTAAACTTAAAGGTTGAGAAACGCTGTCTTAGGGGATCAAGGCTGGGGGGCTGTTAAAAATCAGGGCCTGTTAAAGCCCATTGAGGAATTCCTTGTGTGATTTGTGATTTAGACATTGTTGTTGCTGTCTGGTAGCATTTGACTGCATGTGTGACATTATCACGTCGACTACGCTATTTGATGGGTTGACCCTTTTTAAAGTCTGCATTGCTTGACTACATAATGTGTCAGCACGAGGGTACAAACGCCATTACTGAATTTGAACCAATAAATATTCTGAACAGTAGAAGATGCTCTTGAGCAGAGCCCAAGCCCAAACAACACCAAATAGGCCACCGAAGTACAAAAAAGGCAATTTATTATAAAATAAAGCAGACACAGGATGGATAACATAAGTGTGAAATGAACAATGTAGGGTCTGCCTATACAGAGATTTCTACTCTCGTTACTGTCATAAAGCTTTTATTCTAAGGCTCTGAATCCTAAGGAATCCCATTTTCTGTCATCCTTTTTATTTCTTTTCAAATGTATATTCAGATTTCTGAAAATATTACATCTTACATCCAAGGCTGCTCTTTCCATCATGGTTTTTCACCAGCTATTGGCATCTTTGGAACCAACAAACTGAGTGTGGATGACAACATCATTTATTTCACTGTCGGCCAAGGTAATGAAGGATGAGTGTGTGCAGACACATTGATGAAGTTTGCTTTCTTAAGGGTTATTTTGAAATGTATTTTATTTTAAGAATGAATACATGCATGGATCCAGTTTGTCTTCTGCGATCACATTAGCACCACTAGAACATCAACTGGGCTTGGATTCTGTTAATTGGTCCCACGCCATGCGATTGACCTCTGAAATCCTTTTTGCACAAAACACTTGCGTGAAGTTTAGTACTGAAACGGCGTTACTCCTTATGTTTGAGGCCGACATCCCTACAAGCACAGAAACATGCTGAAGCCGCCACCATTCAGGAGCTTACCTGATATCAGAGACACTGGCAACACAACACGATGTACTGTAAAAGGACGCAGAATCCACCCAGAGCTTATCCAGGCAGGACGAAAGCCTGGACAGGGCTGTAGGCTTATCCACATGGCTAATTTTTATGTATTCAGCCGGCACCACCTTCCTTATGCCAGTGTTTCTCAAACCTCATTGTCCTGTGGCCCAGTTTTGCCGTTTTAAATTCACTGATAAGCCATTAGCAGCAACTGTAAACCTCCCCCTTCAGGAAACAAGCATGACTGGGGGTCCCTGTTGGTGAAACAAGCTCACTTGGAAATAATGGAGACATTTTGCACAGCGCTGCTGATTGCCTGGGTGACCCACAACAGTCCACTCGCAGACCAGTGACGGCAAACCACAACCCACCAGTGGCAACCTGGCTCATTACTGAGCAGTTGAGAAACATTGGCTAAGACAGCCCACTCACAAACCAACCTGTTGGCACAACCCAGTGAATGAGAAACACTGCGTTCCATGGATCCCAAGTGCAGATGAACCCAAACCTCAAATGAAGCCATTAGTCAGTGCATGACTGAATATATACACACCTTTGCAGGCATTCATGATCTGGGAACTGCAAACAAAATTCGGAGAAACCTTGTGGCCTTGACTGTGTGGCCGGGATCATTCAGAGGAAAACAGCCAGCGACTTACACCCTGTGGCATGCAGCCATTGAGGTGAGGATTCATTTTTAAATTTGCTGCTATTTTAAATTAAACAGTATCTTCTATTTTAAATTAAATAGTATCTTACAGAAATAGATAGATAGATAGATAGAAAGGCACTATATGATAGATAGATAGATAGATATTAATTTTAGTATAGTCGGCAGGATCATAAAATGACATAGATAGATAGATAGATAGATAGATAGAATTTTTTTTTAGGATTCGCTTATCATAATTGCCTAAATTACAACTTAAAATGTCCAGTCTCTGCCCCCACGTTAAACCATTTACATCAAACCCTCATTTGATTTTGGTGTGAATCTTCCACGCTTGTTAGTTCACATTTGATTCAAGTACACTTTGTGTGCAGTTATTCAGTTAATTTGTGTTTTCTTGGAGTTCAGTGAATTCTCACCGTAACTGCATCCCCTTTCCGTGTGCCCAGATTAACCAGGGAGCCGACACTGTGCTGCAGGACAACATTGTGAGCGGTTTTGAGAGAAGCGGATATCGCATTAATGGAGAGCCGTGTCCAGGTGAAGGATTATACTTTCATTAACATTAATTACAAGCCTAATAAAGTTTAACACATTCTTGTTTTCATGAGTTTACTGTGTTAATGTGAATATTCAAATGAACACAACCAGCGACATATAAATGAATATTTTAAAAACGGAAACGTTTGCTGTAAAATCAAGAAATGTCAGGGCAGCATCAGCACCTCAGTCCTGTCTTCAGTTCCTGTTTTGATGTTTTTTGTTCCCCCACCACTTTCTTTATTCATTGAGTTTTAATTTCCAGTGCAGATTATCAGAGGAGCAGAGGCTCTTAGGGCTGCAGTTACCTGAGGGCTCTACAAGACCTCTGCTTGCTGTTGCATTAGCAGGCCTCTGCCTCTTGTGTCTTTTGCTTTGTCGTATTGTGTCTTACTCTTCAATGCTTGTCTTACTGGAGGCCTTTAGTGTGGAATTCTCATGCCCGTCTCTTGTGGGATTTTATTTTGGAGATTCTTTGGGCCCTTGACCCTTCTGCTGTGTTTCAACCCCAGTTTTCAGTTGGAGTTTTGGCTTTGTTAACTGCATAGTCATTTGTGTTTAATTACTCTTTCTGTTGATTCCCTCCTTCATTTTTTCTCTTTTTATTTTATTGTATTTTTTGTGTGTTAGCACTTGTCTTTGTTTTTGATCTTTACAAATGTAATCACTTGTTTCAATTTCTTGTTCCCTTCTTTGTGCTTCATGAAAATTATTTGTTTGCATTTATTTAAGTTGAGCCTGTGACATCCTACCAAGTCCAGCTGACATCTTTGCCCTGGAAAAGGAACCCTGGAGCACATTGTCAGGAGGGGTTCAAAAGCCCTGGCAGAAGGGCACTGTGACTGGTGGCATGATTGACTATTAAAAGTGGCAGCAGAATCCATCTACATGGCTGTCCATAACACAGAAAGCTGAAGTCCACACAAGTTACTGGTCACCTTCGCCAGGGCAGGAGAACATCCACAGCCACAGGAGAAAACACCCGGAGGCCTACTCATGATATCTTTGGCAACTCAAAGTCAACCTGTGGAGACAGCTCAGATTCCCAGATGCCATAGTGACAATAGGTTTCACACTAGGTTGTCATAATGGAACTAACACAGGATTGATGAAGTCGATGAGAGGAAAAGAAGCAAAAATGAGGAGCTGGTGCAAGAGTGCCACAAGAGCGCAGTGTGACCCATATGAAGCTGCAAAATTGACACTGTGCTTGGCATCACAGGGGTAGCAAGGGGCGCAGCCATCAGAGCAGCCACAGAGACTGCAGAGAAAGCCTTCCGATGGGTCTGAACGAGTTGAATGATCCATGGATTAACATTGCTGGGACACAAGTCGGGGACTGATCAGCCATGGCTCGGTCACCTGGGCAAAGCGGTCTGATGTTGAAAGACTCCAAACACCCAATTACCCCATCACTGATGATGTATTCCACCACACTGCTCGAGGAATGATAAACCAACAAGTCTGTTTTGTCTAATTTTGCATTTCTTACCATTAAACAATTCTTTTGAATGTTTTCCTTTGGTTTTGGATTTATTCATCCAGGAAATAATATCATTAGTAAAATATTTAATCACCAGCGTGGGCTTCCCTTGGCCCTCTAAGCAAGGATGGGTAGAGAAACACCTTCTTTTATCATAATATTCTTTTTGGTTACTGAATAATATTTTTGGATATTAAGAACACACACTCTACTGGCTGCACAACTTTAATGTCCTGCAAACATGTAACTTTATCCTACTGCTCTCCTTCTAGGCACGTTCAATCCAGCTGAGACCTGGAGGAACAATGAGGCCCACGGAGGCCTGTATGGGGTCTACTTGAACGAAGACGGCCTGCCAGATTGTACCTTCATCCAGGGATTTACTGTCTGGAAATGCTGGGATTATGGAATTTATTTCCAGGTAATTTATGACTGAATCATGAGGAAGATGGTTAAACATTGTAATCCACAGTGGTTTTACATTCTGCATCCCAAAAGCAAGGACGTTAGGCTCCCTGGTGACTGAGGGCGAGTGTATGTGTGTGTGGACATTGGGTCCATTGATGGATCACTTGGGTTGAGCAGGTTTGAGAATTTTATCTTCTTTTAGTCGGCACAATATTCAAAAAATAAATAAATAAATAAAACCAACTGTAGTTAAAGCATTTCCTGATCACCAAGCATTTGGGATCTCCATTGTCGCAGGATTCTGATCCTTGTTTCTGTGGTCTGCCTGACGTGGTCTAACACAGGATGAACTTGCATTTCTGAGATTATTTTAAATCAAAATATCATATAGAGATATCTGGAGTTGCATTTAAAGACATCTTGAAATAGTTAAACTTTTATCTAAATGGCAGTTTGGTTTTCCATGTGGCCTGGGCCCTACGTGATAACGTGATAGAAATGTCTTTTCAGACATGAGTCCAACAGAGAAAAAATAAGTTCTGATCATAGGGGTCCCTGGTAGGAAGGGGCGGGTCCAGGAGGGTGGACGCTGGAAGTGACGTCAGTCTTCCATACTGGTGAGTGAGGAAGAGAGAAGGCAGTAGAGTGCAGTGCCAACCCCTGGAGTGGTGGTGAATTACCAATCTCCAGAGCCCTTGAGGTGCCCCCTAAGCACACGGGTGACAGTACATACAGACACACATACTTAAATGTCTTCTGTGGACTGATATTAAAGGACACTTAAAGGGTATGAGAGAGACCCCCAGAGGCACTTCTTGGCACACGGTGGCACTTTTGTGTTCTTTGTACTTTTCTACAGCTGCATTACTCTCAAGATTTCTGAGTTGGTTTGTTTTACATTTTCTTAATCGGTCTATTGTCATTCATTTTGTTTCTCAGTTTCTTTCTTCTGTAAGCTTTATTGAGTTCTCTTTGTCTTTTCTTTTTCATTGCTTTTGACGATAAAGGACTGAGACCCCTAATTAGATTATAAGTCCCAGGAGTAATAAGTCACTGCTGCCGGCTGGGCTCTGTGGAGAAGACAACCACCTCTGTCAAGCTTTCTAGCATCAGAAAACTTGCACATCATTTTCCCAGCATGTTTGATGGCTGAAAGTGTGATGGAGTCGTCCACTGGGCACCGTGTCACATGGGTACACGTTTTTTCTTGACTCCAGTGTCCAAGTCCACAAATAATGGCAGCTCTTTCTGCTGTTTGTTTTCTTGCAGACATCCATGAGTGTTCAGATTTCCAACGTAACGTTAGTGGACAATGGAATGGGCATCATGCCTATGAGTTACACTTCACCCGCTATGTCTCACCAATATTCTAGTAAGATCAAGGTAAGCTTTTATTTTTTACTGTCTTTTGTCATTAATGAACTGGCTATGACAGATTCAAACTTCAGAGTTCTTCAGAAGCAGCTGAAATTTGAGTGAATATTATCCCTTTCCCCTAACCTTTCTGTCTTCTGCTTTGTTTCACAATCAGTCATTTTGCAATATGAACATATTGCATTTTGTTTATAACATTTGTTCATATAAAAATAAAGGGACCACAAATTATGACTAACCAATTGCAGCCCGTGGAGAGACTGAGGTTTTTTTTTTTTTTTTTTAACTTTATTACCATCAACCTTGATATTACCTTCATAAATAACAACATAAAACGGACACAGGACACAAAAGCAAATAACACTTTGGCATATCGTGTGGCATACCGTGCAACAACTAAACATGGTGTCATACGCAGTACCCAATGGACACAATCACGTCATGTCTTGAGCAACTCTGGTCAAAGTTAGCGGCAAAGCTTTAGAACCAGAGATGACTAGTGAGATGACAACTGAGAGAGGAGGACATCCTGACTTTGATTAAATTGCATTGCCATTTCCTTCAACTAAACAGCACATATAGAAGACGCTAATGTCAGGCAACAGTCAGCTGCATGAAAATTATAAAAAGAATATTTAGGAGGCGCAAAACTTGCAACCGAGTCCCTTTGACAAAAACAAGCTCAACAAATTAGAGGAAATCTTGTACAAGCATTTCTAAAAGGCCCTAACAGAGAATTCGCAAATACAAAGGCGCTATTGTGGGCCTTTGTTCAGTGCCCTGATCCTACAGTAGTCAGTCTGAGTGCCTGCCTAGTCCGACGAGCGCCTACTGAGCACAGAAACCTCACACTGTAGGTCAGAAATGAAGGAGAGCTTAGGAGCGGCTCAGTTTATTTCAACGAGGACTTGGCATTTCACATTTGCTCTGTGCAGTAGTTTACACATTTGATCTCTAGATATTTTGACCCCTGCCTCTTTCCTAGTTTATAAATTGAAAAATAATCTCCTGGTCAAAGTATTCTTATTAAACCATTGCCTTCTGCCTCCTGTCTCTGTTGAGGGTAATACAAGCTGTATGTGGAGGTGCCTAAAGGATTCATTTCTTTTACTTTTCAGAACTCCCTATTTGTGGGAAGCAGCCCGGATTTTAACTGTTCAGATGTTCTTACAACCAGTAATATAAATATTCAGTACACACCAGGACAGAGGAGCCCAAGGCCACTTCAAGGTAATAAAAATACTTGGACTATTAAGACGCACCAGTAAAAATTAAAAAAAGAAAATCTGAGAAGGTCTACGGTACAACTTCATATTTACTGCTTCAATTCTTACAGGTGGCAGAAGTGCAGTTGGTTGGCCGACTTTTGCCTCACAGCATAATGGAGCGCCTGCTACGCCTCACGCTGGCTTGACAAGCTACACTGCTATTAGTGGACTTGTGGCAATTAGAGGTAAAAAACACATAAAAAAGAGCATCTTACACATTCAGCACATTAAGGGTTAAAACTTTATAAATGTCACCCACATGACACTCCAGTACGCTTTAGTGATCGGTGCAAATCTCTCTATCTGTCTATTAATTATATAGTGCCATTCATATCTATTATACTGTATAATGTTTTACATATCTTTCACAACTCTGTTTAACTATCTGTTATATATTGCCTGCCTATCTATTTATTATATAGCACCTTTATATGCCTATTATTTAGTGCTTTTCACATCTATTTCTATCTATTATATAGCACCTTTCCTCACTACCTATCTATTATATACTACCATTTCTATCTATCTATCCCTCTTAAAAATGTCAGCCTAGCAACTTTGGTTGTCCATGTTTTCTTTTGCCATTTGCTTACCTGTTCACTGGTCTAGACAATGTATGAAACAACCCATCATTGTATTTTTTCAAAATTCAAGCAAATAAGAAAAGGAACAGAATCCTCAACCTCAATACCCACCCAATGTCGGTACCAAAGTATACTAAATAAGTAGCATAAAACCCAATCATACGCACAATAAGCTTAACGTTCATGAAAGGACCAACTCTCTGAGCAATACCACAGCAGGGGGCTAAACCTAACTGGGTCTTTTATAGCTTCCATCAGGTGCCTGCAGACCAGGGTGCAGCAGCCCTTGAGGGCCCCGATTTCATAAGAATCCTGTCCTGTATTGGCTGCATATTGATGTACAAATAGTATCAATTAAAAGGAAAAGAGACAAAGGACAAATAAAATAGGAACAGGATGGTGCATTCTGGAGTTCACTGGAGGGGCTGAACTCATCACCGTGCAAGTTCTCCATGTCTGCATTGTTTTATCTCAGACACTTTGTATTGAACAGGCTACCATTTGTGGAGCCATCTTGAAAAAAATAAGAATGTCATGGCAGCTGTCTGATATGATGTGTACCTTGTCCTCTTTTTTTAAGACTCTACATTTGCTGGCTTTAGAAATGTCTGTTCTGGACAGATAAACGTCATGTTCATTACCAATCCTAACAACGAGGACCTGCAGCATCCAATACACGTAATGGGGATTCAAGTCATCAACAGCACTGAAAACGCCTTCGCCTTCATACACCGACCTGACCTCAGGTGAGAACTTTCCTTAATAGCACATCACACCTGAATTCCACTGTATTAGGAAAAAGAAAGGATTGTAACTAGTTATTGTATCTTTATAAAAAGTCAACGTTTCATGACTATGAGATGAATGAAAGGTACTGAAATGGGAACATGAGAAACATGTAATGAGGCGGGTAACACGCCTATTTATTCATACGTTTCCATTTTCTTATATCACTTTATTCCATTATGGTGGTGTCAAATCTGGCTCAAATCAGCCGCTCAAAATGACCACTCTTTACTCACGGTAAGTGTCAAAGAAAGGTAACCGAATCGTTTAGAAATATTTGCAATCTCCCATTCTACGTGTACCTTCAGCACCTTTCCTTGGTATTTACCGACGCTGTCTTTCTCGAGTGTGTTCCCATAAATCCTGACTCTCAGACTCTCGGTGTGCACCTTTACTCCTCCTCATGCGTCTCACACTCGCACTTGCTCTTTTGTCCCGTTACCAGTCAGATTGCTCTGAGAGACTGGACACGTACACAGACCTTAGTACATTTCACAAATGATCTTAGGGGTCATAACTGCTATGATCTGGTTACAAATTCAATTTATTTTCACTTTCCTATTTTCCTCTCATTATGTTTTACAAAGTGAGGATTTCAAATCTTTCATAGTTTTTCTATTTAAATAAAATTTGTTTTACATAGCTGAGTTCAGCATTTTTGTCACCATTGTGTTTAGTTATTGCCACATTGTTAGGTAATCAGCGCAGATGTTCCCAGCCAGTAGTATGGCTTATATCGTATAATAGTAATAATTCTTTGCATTTATATAGCGCTTTTCTCACTACTCAAAGCGCTCAGCAATTGCTGGTTAAGGGCCCGAACAGAGCAGAGTCCCATTTGGCATTTACGGGATTCGAACCGGCAACCGTCCGATTGTCAGTGCAGATCCCTAGCCTCAAAGCATGTAGTCGTATGTTTATAGAGCCATTGTTGGGTGGGTATAAAGGTCATGATGTGCACTTTGCATTTGTCCAAGTTTACGGAGAAATAAAAGAATGAGAGTGTGTTCATTTTGTTAGTGTTTCTGATAGATTGACTTCTGCCCTTTGTATTTTCTAAAGTTTGGGTTTTGTATGCTTCACTCCTCGGGTTACCAATCTTTACTTTTGGCTCACTTCTCTCCTTCTGCTACCTTATTTAAAAATCTTCTGTTAGACCATCCGTAGCAGAACAAAAGCTTACCGTATGTGTCCATTTTCTTATAAGCTTTATTCCACGGCAGAGAGGATTCCAGCAGAATCAGGAATGGGACAGGCCAACATCAGCAGCAGGAGACCAAAGTGTCCACACACTCAGTTTGGATTATATAAGTTATATAAAAATAAATGTCTTTGACATGAAACTGAAGTACCACAGTATATAATAGAGAAAGGGAAATCTGCACAGATAATGTCTTAGCTGGAAATGGAACTCAAGCCCGGGAGCCGTCAGGCAGCTCTAACCAAATAAGCCAATTGTCAAGTTATGCAAATTAGTGTATTTGAGTTAAAACAAAAGGTTTGTGCGTAGTTGAGTCTGAAGATTGAGACGTTTCAGGCCCTGCTTCTCTTGTCTCTCCTCATCTTCCAGTCTGGTGAACCCCTCTAAGTGCGTTGATATGACTTGTGATGCGAAACGGAAAACCCTGCTGAAAGACCTGGACGGATCCTTACTGGGCCAGACTGGGACAGTCGTTCCCCAGTCTGAGTACCAGTGGGCTGGCGATACCCGCTATGGTCTTGGGGACTACAGAATTCCAAAAGTCATGCTGACCTACCTGAATGGCAGTCGGATTCCAGTTACTGAAATCGCACCAAATAAAGGTTTGTGGCTTTTCCTTTTCTTAGCAATGCAGTTTAATATCTTAGAAAAAATGGGGAAATCATCATCTCATAATTAGTGGACAATGAGCAGCATTTACATGTTGAATCTGAAGAATGTCACATTGAACTGTAAATTTGGGAGTCAGAGCCACAAGTCCTAAGTTCAGACCTTACTGTGTTTTACCTCATAAACTGTTCCCATGAACTTCAGAAACATCACCTGAGATTGTGTGAGGAATGACAATTCCACACAATAAATACTGGGGTGCCAACCCGGTTGTCCCAGTTTACTTTAAAGTCCTTAATGAATAAATACAAACAGAGTGCGCCGCTCGATGGTGGGGTGAACAAACATAAAGTAAAGGGCAACCTCTCTGGGGCTCAATTTGGTTCTTTGCTGTTTGCGTCTCATGGGTCATTCGTTCAACAAAAGACGCCTCTTTCAGGGCAGCTGAGATTTTATGGGCCGGTGACCAGAAGAGGGGGAGTCAGTTGCCTAACTAGGTGTCTTCTTGGCACTGTGGAGGGAAATGGAGAGGACATGATTAGTGTCAGCGCCCCCTCTCTTCTTGGAGCGTATTACACACCTCAGACAAGCCCTGGAGATGATTCTCTGATACCCACGAGTGACACACCGAAAATGAAAACATGATTTCATTATTTTGCTCTGTTGAGTTAAGTATCTGCCTTTTGTGATGGGACTTGTTTTTCACTTATGTGAAATAATTTTTGAAATATTTCTCTATTTTTTATTTATGTTATTTAACCCCACTCTGTTTCTTATTGCAATACGGATGCTGATATTTTCTGTTGATCTTATTACTCCTTTAAATGATGGTGCCATGTATGTTCCTTTTATACGAGTGTTGAATCGATTCATTAAAAATTTTAAAATACAAATTAGGATTTCTTTAGATTTAGTTTGGGGCAAACATTCCAAGTTAGAGGTAAGACTTTGCCAGTTTTATTTTTGTCAGATTCTGTCTAGCAATTTGTGTTTTAGTTCACAGTTTAAAGGATATATTTAGCTGTTTACTATACGTATCATCCCATAAGTTTGTATATTCAGTTATTTACTTGTTTCTCCACGGCTTACTTACCTTTTAGACAGCTCCTAAAAATATTTACCAAGCGCATAACAAAACACATTCACTGTCCCGATTCTTTGTTTCTTTATACCCTTTGTCACACAAACACCTTCCAGGCTCAGGTCAGAGGTGTGCACGTCCACTCCGGGACATGCGGGGGCGAAGTCACACACAGTATCACCTCTTTTTGTGCCTACAACACTGAAAAAAAAGCCATGAGGGCAACTCTCTACCTCTTCTGGTTGGTGTCCTATAATCCCGAGGTCCTGAGTCCCTGACTCTCCTCTGCCATCTCAGGGGGGACGATCACAATTCTTGAATAAATGGTGGCTATTCAGCTTCATTCTCATTTATCTCAAAGTAATCTGTATGAACAGTTCCAGTCTGGTTTTCATCCCCTCCACAGTACAGAAACAGCATTTATTAAAATTACTAATGACCTCCTTATGGCAGCTGATTCTGGTTTCATTCTTAATTTTCATTATCCTTGATCTGAGTGCAGCCTTTGTCACTATTTGTCACACGATTCTTCTTAATAGATTATCTTCGATTGGCGTTACCCACACTCCACTAGACTGGTTCAGATCCTACCTCTCAGGCCGCACTCAGTTTGTTCAGCTTAAAACTTTCACATCCCAACCCACTGCTGTTACTTCAGGTGGGCTCTGTCCTGGGACCCCTCCTCTTCATTATTTACCTCCTTCCCCTCGTAAATATAACATGAGCTCCCACTGTTACGCTGATGACCCCCAGCTCTATCTCACTAGCAAACCTACTGCTTCCTTTCCTCCCTCGTCATCCTTGACAGTACTTTATCCTTTCAGTCCCACATCAATAACATCTCCCGGCCTGCGTAACGTTAATCGTATTCGCCCCTCTGTCACTCACTCGCCACACCACTGCTATTCTTGTTCACAGCCTGGTCACTCCTCGTCTCGATTAATGCAATTCCCTTTTCTGCGGTCTTTCTCACAAATCTCTTTATAAACTTCAAGTGGTCCAGAATTCAGCTGCCCTCCCACATCATTACTAGACCCCCTCTACTCACCACATCACTCCCGTCTTGCAGCAGCTTCATTGGCTCCCAGTTCAGTTCCTCATTCAGTTCAAAATTCTTCTGTTAACTTTTGAGGCTCTCACAGCCTCGCCCCTCCATATCTGTCTGACCTCCTCCATGTTGCCATTCCCTGCCGTACCCTCAGGTCCTCTTCATCCATCCACTTGACTGCCCCCTTAACACCATGGGGAGCTCTGGAACTCGCTACCATCTGAGCTTAGAAATATTGAATCATTTTCACTTTTCAAATCTAAACTTAAAACTCATTTGTTTAAGACGTCTTTTTCTCTTTAATGACAATTGCTCTGTCTGATTTTATTTTTTGTATTTTAGTTTTGTTTAAAATGTGTGTTTTATCTAATGTTTCATGTCCTTGAGTGGTTAGAAAGGCGCCTACGAATAAATAAAATGTATTATTATTATTATTATTATTAGAGGCAGCGTCACCCAAGGGACTCCTCCCCGGTGACAACTGTAATTCACTTTTTTACTTCTCTCCCAAAAGAATCAACAGGGCTAAGCATTCCAACATAATAGTTGCACTTGGAAAATGAAAAAATGTATTTAAATTACTGACATAACATACACTAACTTTGCCAAATCTGCTTAATCCAATGGCACAAAGGGACCTGTGCCTGTCACCCTAACACATACAGCAGCTGCCATCTTTTAGGGCACGCAGGGTTGGTGACTCGCCATTGTATTCAAGAGGAAAACGTCTTGCGATGGGTCGCAGTGGTCAGCTTATATAGTCGACATCGCTCCTCTATGACGGTCCACACTGGGACTTGAAGACGCTAAAAAAGGCAAAATTGGATTGTGAGAACTAAAAAAGAGCCGCTTCCCAAATAGTATTCTATGGAAAGAAAGAACAGAATAAAGGAAACAGCTTTGTAAGCCATTATTTTAACACTGAAATATTACACTACAGTTGTAGGTACACATTTAATTAACAAGTAACTGGAAAGTCGGAATGTCAATTCGAATGTCATTTAAGTGTATCACCTGTTCCTCTTGTTGCAGGTGTCATCAGAGACCCCAGCTGCACTTACATGCCAAGCTGGCAAAGCTACAAGTGCTTCACTCTCGACTACGAGATGCTGGTGATTGAAAGTCTAGACAGCGACACGGAGACCCGGCGACTCTCTCCGGTGGCAGTACTTGCGGACGGCTATTTGGACCTGCTCAATGGTAACAGACTTTATAAATATTATGAAAATCACCGGACAGAAACAGAATTGAAAGCAACGTGGAGTTTGTGATTACTGGAGGACTATGGATGTGAACTGAGGGCTTTAGGCAATGAGGAATGTCAATGAGACAGTTGCTTGTAGAAATAATTTGCAAGCGATGAAGATACGTCAGTTAGGCCTGGCCACTCATCTAACAGCATTTTGGGAAGCACTTGTGTGTAATGAAGTAGCGCAGCTGTGATGTCTGCTAAGACCCCCTCATCTCAAGCTCACATATTTGTTTAGGCTCTCAGTGTCCACTTCTGAAGGTTCCTCTTGTGACCGCTTGATACTTGAGGTTTCACCAAACGTCGCGTTACAATCAGCTCAGTTAAATGGTGACAATGAATGCCGTTTTAGTATTAGTTTCCAGCTTTGCATGTCTGGCTGAGATCCTGGACAGTGTAAGTTGAGATGTGTTAGGCACACAAATCATTAAGGACAATCGAGAACATATTCAATACACAAAATGAAACGTACGTACATTTATGGACTACTTTGTCAAGCAACATAGAGTTAGTGTCACTGCCTTACATCTCCAAAGTGTTCTGCTTGCACATCGTAGAGGATGTGTTACTGAGGACCAGAAGATGAAACGTTCTTCTGAATGCCAGGTTAAGTTTGTTACCATAGGGTCAGAAAAGATTGTTCATAAAATACTAAACTAAATGCTAAAGTCATAGGATGCTAATAGCTTTTTATAATAACAACAAGAAACAAGGATATCGGGTTGGGGAATCACCCAATGAATCCCCTTAATTATGACTGGTTGGTAACCCAAAAATATAACAAAATTAGCAAGAAACTTTACCGCTGGCGCGCTGATCCTGAAACGTCATATTCAGAAGTGAGTTTCAGATTAACTGTCGACATTGGTGAGGCTGGCTGTTAAATACTTGGGACCTCCTAGAAAAGTGGAAGTGATGTCAGTGCTCTTCAAGACGCTGGTGTTCATTTCTGAGGGCCTAAGGAGGAAAGGCGCAAATGACAGCTCCAGACTGTGACTTGGGGTGGCACAGAAAATGCACGCACATGTGAGGCCATGAAATGGTAAAGCAAATGCAAGAATTAAACCTCACAATCACAGCCCAGTCAGAGATGACTAGGAAATACTCAATGCTGACCTTTCACTGTGTCGTGATGGTGACGTCAGGTGGGCTCACATCTGGCTTGATTTCAATAGCAAAGCTGAACGGTTCCTCTTTCATTTAACATAGAAGCGACTGCAACACAAAACGGTGACGTCTGTAATAAACAAAATAGCATCGGGAAAAAGACAAGGAAATATTATAACTCTAAGGAAAGAAAAGCTAAAGAAAATAACTAAGGTCAGCAATGAATTCGGGAGTTACACGCTGTTATACTTCACCCTTAGAAACGCAAAAAAGATGGGAAACATCAAACAAGCCAGAAAGTTGTTAGCAAGAATCAAGTGTATTCTTTGTCTGATTAAAAATTGTAAGCCAAGAGTCATAGTAAGAAAAAGAAGCAAGGAAGAGTTAGGAACCAGGAAACAGCATTGCTGTACAGTCCGTGCAGGCACAAAGGGTTTATGTTTCACTAATCCACAAACTCGGACACATCTAACGCACCAGTCTTTACAGCGGCTCTTCGATCACATCAATTATTCAGCCTCCCAAACGACACACTGCAGCAACCGTCGTCACGTCTTAGCGACAGCAGCACACAATGGCCTTGTCACGGGAAAAACAAAATGCTGATGCAAATAATACATTATAGTTTAAAGGCAACTAAAGGCAACTTAAAACACCCCTGGATCATGACACTCAGAAGCTACTATCACAAAAATACTAAAAAAATACTGAGCTGTTGCTCCCTCTCATTCATTGGTCAAACGTCCTGCCTTCAATTCAAATGCACCACCCCATGAGAAGTGGCTTCCCATTACGTAGTTACTTATTTAACAATATTTTAGTAATAATAAATGCATTTTGCATGTAGTGAGCATACAACTGCATGATATGCTGTGCAAATTACATGAGATGAGCAACCAAAAATTTTTTCATGGACTTTTTTTATCGTTTGCTGTTGTCCCGTATTGATCACGATTGGGTCGTGTTCGACCAAAAACTTTAATACGGTGGTACCCATGGATACGAGTGTCTCAACATACGAGATTTTTGAGATACGAGCCGTCACTAGGTTGATTTTTTGCCTTGAGTTATGAGCCAAAATTCGAGATACAAGCCATCAATAGAACTTGTCGCCGCACATTCCGAGGAACTGACGACGGAGGAGTTGATGGAACTACAGACGCATCGACATACGGAGGTTCTGCAGGAGATCGGTATTGTGGAGGATCCAGAGGTGGAGGAGGTTATCTCTTCAAGTGAGATAAAGGAAGTGTTGGCAAGGTGGGAAAAAGTTTCGGACTTTATTGAAAAGAAACACCCTGAAAAAGATTACAACTGGTCGTGCAGCGACGCAATTTAATGACACTCGCCTAACTCATTTCAGAAACATTCTAAAGGGGAGGACTAAACAAAATGCCTTTCTATTGAAACGCCCTGCGAAATGAAAGTGACGAAAGCGTGGCAAAAAAAAGAAAAACTAGTGAAGAAGAAGTGAAAGAAAAAATAATACAATACGCTAATCAGCACCGCCAACACCTGTTTATTTCTTTAGATTCTCTTTTATGGATTTGGTTTTATTTTGTTTGTATACAATATTTGTTCATTATAAATACATTTTTCTTATGTTAAAAACATTTTTCAAAAAATTGCGATTTTTTTTGGTTGCTGGCATGAATTAATCTCATTTCAGATACGAGCATTTTGACTTACGAGCTCGGTCACAGAATGAATTGAACTTGTATCTCAAGGTACCACTTTATATTCGTTCTCCACAAAAAACATGAGATTACATGTTTTTTTTATTGGCCATCAGTACAAACTCCTTTCAATAATTTAAAGTTATAGTGAAGAAATAGTAAATACATTTTAGGCACAAAAAGGTCAAATTTTAAGAAAAGTCAGCGCTTCACTGGTAGCTCCTTTTCATTTAATTCTTGTTTCAGGATGAGCTGAGCTCCAGAGGTCGTTTCTTTCTGAGTTAAGGAGTACGTGCTGTTGGCATCACGTCAGAAAATTCTCACCCGCTGTACCTCGCTGTGCTCTTTTCTTTTCAGGTCCCGCAGACCACAGCTGGTGTAAGGGCTATAGCTGCCGCCGAAGGCTTTCGATGTTCCACACCATTGTGGCCGCCAACAAATCCTTTTCGGTTTACTTCACAAGCACCTCTCCCCAGTCTCTTCGACTGATGCTGCTCAATGCTGATAACTCCAAGGTAGGCCGTTCACCAGTTTTAAAAGATTACGTTTGGTATTGTTCAAGTCAAAGTTATTTTTTTGTAAACACAGTATATATGAATTTTCCAAATTCAAACGTTTTAAAGGATATTTTGCTCCCACTGGCACTTTACAATGGAGTCAATTGGGCACGAAGCACCAGTTGAAAACATAAGCCTGAAACTTACTCAATAAGCCTCTTTGAGTTTAGACAAAAGAAAACAAGCCTTCCGTGTTTACTATCGCATGTTTGTGACATCATAAAGGAGCTGGAATTCATTGTTTTATCACATATTCTTACTGTTGTTTTGCTCAAAGTAAGCATACGTTCTGTTCACTTGTGTAAGTTTGTAGTAAATGAAAACAAAACCAAGCACTTGGCACCAAAAGCTAACTGTGATTTAGTCTGATTTGGAGGAAACCGCGCCAAGGTGGGGTGAAAGGTTAGGGGAAGACGACAAGCACTCAGGTAGCGCACACAGCTGCTTTTCTCTTAAATTGGCGGAATCCCATAATATTGCTTAGGGTATTTTACAATGTGTGTGTAGTTGGAAGATGCAGATTGATATTTGAGAACTGTCTTGACTTTACCAATGGATGTATTTGGTAAGTCTGAAGGTTTTGGTTTTATAGCAGTAACTACACCCCATTAATTTCAGTGTAAGTGTGGACAGGATATTCCTTTTGTTTCGTAAGGCTTTGTTTTTTTGGTGTTTAATGGAGTATGGCTAAGGACCCCCAGCTGTTCCTATTTTCAGAACACGATAAATCAGCAAATGCTAGAAATGTGTAATTCACATGTTATTGGCGCACAGGAGCTCATCTTGGACCATTTACAAAATCAGCACCATGATGTGGCCCTTCTCAGTTCAGGTTCCAAACGTTTTCATCACTCCACGTAGACGGGAGTCCAAGTGTTTGAAAGAGTTTTGTACATTTTGCTTTGAAATACAAGGCAAGGTTGCATAGAAAATACAGGAGTACATTCAGACTGATGCCACCCCACCAGAAATGTCGAGTCTTTCAGATGTAGCACCATTAAGCTGCCCGGACCACTCCTGGAGACAGGGGTCCCCTGCGTTATAATTTCAGGACCACTCACGTATAGTCACCTTTAGAAGCTCCCCTCTCTGTGAAAGGACCAGGCATCTTTGGTAGCTTCTGGGCTCAGTTATCCCATTAGCGTCCCACCTTTCCCTAGGTGCACTATTGTGGCAGACCACCCCCTGGTGTCTGATGCCAAGCAACACTGGCATGTGGAGGTTTTTATTCTGTTACTCTCAACGGTAGTGGATAGTGATCACTCTGGTGTCCTTCTCACACCTGCTGGTTTATCTTCTCCTGGCATAGTCATGCCAATGAAATGGAAAGCATGAATATTATCACCATGCAGTATAACTATATTTTGGAAATTCTTTCTCTTTTTTATGTTCAGACTGTGCGTGTGGCCATATTTTACTCGAATCCTCAGCGCTTAGATGTTTACACCAATGATCTACTGGTTGCTCCGACAAATGCAGTATGGAACAGCGATCACTCTGATTACACTCTCAGCTCCCCGACTTATCCTGGTAGGTGTCAAAGTGCCCTCTCATTTAATGTTGTTAGTGTGACTGACTGTCATTTTTCAATATTCACATCTGTGTTGCCACCACACAAGCCATAAGATGGGGAGATGCAGTATAATAATGGCAATGGTGGACTTGACCATTGGCTACCATATCCATCCAACTAGCCTCTATAATTCCATAAGTCCATCTTCATATTACCAGGCACAAGAGCTCTCCTTTTCCCTGAGTTTTCAGAAGGCTCCTCAGCTGTGGAAAACATCATGTGTGACCCGAGTGGCAACGAATTGGCATTGCAGTGATCCCCAGGACTTCAGATCAGTTTCTCTTACTTCATACATAATGAAGACCTTTGAGAGGCTGGTCCTAAAACAGCTCTGACCCCTGGTGTCAGAACATCTTGATCCTCTGAAGTTTGCCTATCAGACATAGACAGGTGTGGAGGACGCTCTGATCTACGTGCTCAACAATAAAGTCTACTCCTTCTTGGGCGAAGCCGACACCACGGTCAAGCTCATGTTTGTCAAAGTTTCCAGTTTCCAATTAGATGGCATCATGAAAAGTCCCCTCCAGAAGGAGCTCTCATGGAGTACATTTAGCCACGGGCTCATTCCTTCACTGTGCACTAAGAAGCACATTTGGGGGTCTTTACTGCAGGCTGCTATCAGGCAAATCAGTGCCACTTCACAACGTCTAAGACTAAATATTTTCACTCTTTAATTTGCTACTTCTGCACACTGTACATGTATTATTCATTTTGATATTTATCTATTGATTGATTGTATTATTTGTCCTCCAGGATAATTAAAGTTCATCTAATCCAAGAAAAGAGCCTTCCCTGAATGGGAGGCCAGTCCATCTCATGGCACACCTGAAGGTACACCGGGATAATTCGGACTCATTACTTGAGTGAAGCGTCACAGGTTAAACTTGGGAAGAGCTTGGAATACTCCAAGAAAGCCACAATGTGTGAGCGTGTCCCATGATGCTCTGCCCTCCTATTCAAGGAGGACCTGAGCACTGTACCCGGTGCTGCCATGATAGACTTCTTCATCACTGTCGTCTGAGGACACAGTAATTTTCTGTGCTGTGTCCCACATGTGGAGGACATTCAGGGCATTTACACTGCTGGCTGGAGTCGGGTGGCACAAAATCCTAGGCATGATAGAAGTGTCAGCACATCACTAAAGGATTTTGTAACTTTTATAAAATGTTTGGGGTGATGACTCCATCCTCAACAGATGTGTTTTTATGCTCTTGTGAACTCTTTACAGCCTTATAACCTCCATGCCAGTTTTATGTGTGTTTTCACCTGTAACTCTCCATGACTGTCACTCGTAATTCAGTGACATTAACTCTGCCATTGCTTATTTTTTTTTTTTCAGATCAGTTTGTTCCTCAAATGAATTCCACGATTTCTGGATCGAATTACTTTGACAGCGACTACAAAATGCTAAATATTTTAGTCCGAGGCTCGACTCCCATTGTGGTCCGCACGTCACCACTTCTGTTCATTTCATTCAATATGCCCTTCATGACTGTTGATGAATTTTTTGGTCCAAACCTCATCAAAAACTTAGCTGCCTTCCTGAAGATCCCTGCAACCAAGATACGCATCACCAAAATAGTCCGAGCGAGCAGCCGGAGAAAGCGTGAAGCTGGGATGAACGTGGAGGTGCAGATAGCAGAGCCGCCGAGTCAACAGGCCACTCAGACACCAGCTGCAGGTATGTGGAGGGGTTCTCAGGGGGTCCTCATTATGTCTGTAAGGAGACACGGCAAGGAGACAATCAAACTTTCTATGCCAGGTGTGTGCCAAGTCAGTCCATTCTTTCAAACAAACTTGGAACGTGATCAGAAAAATCAGATACACGAAATGAGAGTAAGAGATCCAAAACCGGAAAGGCAACAAAGGTTCTTTCCTCAAAAACCAAAAGAGATCAAAGAGCAAGGATTTGTTAAAGGATAGAAATCAAAAGCAACAGTCTTTCAAGGCTTATCTATTAAACTCCAATAAAACATGGCGACTCAAGCCAGCCTTTAAATCCTTTACCTAACAAGGTTAAGGTCACACCCTCTGTGAACCACCGATGGACACGTCATGGCATTGGGATCCACAAACTTGGTGTTAGCTGCAAAATGGAAATGAATTTTAAAGATTGTTAAGGTGCAAAACCACAAAAACAAACCTCAGATGTGGAATTTCTGTTTGTCAAAACTCTATAATCAATATGCAATTAGCCAGAACCTCTGCTAGAATTTGGACAATCAATTTTTGAAAATGAGAGCTCATAGCAGAGGGAATGCTACATAACTGCTGAGATCAGCTGGAAATACAGTGGGTACAGAAAGTATTCAGACCCCCCTCAATTTTTCACTCTTTGTTACTGTATATTGCAGCCATTTGCTAAAATCATTTAAATTATTTTTTTCCCTCATTAATGTACACACAGCACCCCATATTGACAGACAAAAAAAAGAATTTTTGAAATTGTTGCAGATTTATTAAAAAAGGAAAACTGAAATCTCACCTGGTCCTAAGTATTCAGACCCTTTGCTCAGTATTTAGTAGAAGCCCCCTTTTGAGCTCATACAGCCATGAGTCTTCTTGGGAAAGATGCAACAAGTTTTTCACACCTGGATTTGGGGATCCTCTACCATTCCTCCTTGCAGATCCTCTCCAGTTCTGTCAGGCTGGATGGTAAACGTTGGTGGACAGCCATTTTTAGGTCTCTCCAGAGATGCTCCATTGGGTTTAAGTCAGGGCTCTGGCTGGGCCATTCAAGAACAGTCACAGAGTTGTTGTGAAGCCACTCCTTCGTTATTTTAGCTGTGTGCTTAGGGTCATCGTCTTGTTGGAAGGTAAACCTTCGGCCCAGTCTGAGGTCCTTAGTACTCTGGAGAAGGTTTTTGTCCAGGATATCCCTGTACTTGGCCGCATTCATCTTTCCCTCGATTGCAACCAGCCGTCCTGTCCCTGCAGCTGAAAAACACCCCCACAGCATGATGCTGCCACCGCCATGCTTCACTGTGGGGACTGTATTGGACAAGTGATGAGCAGTGCCTGGCTGTCTCCACACATACCACTTAGAATTAAGGCCAAAAAGTTCTATCTTGGAGTTTGCTAAAAGACACCTGAAGGACTCTGAGATGGTGAGAAATAAGATTCTCTGGTCTGATGAGACCAAGATAGACCTTTTTGGCCTTAATTCTAAGCGGTATGTGTGGAGTCGAAGCTCCGTCCTCTTCTAAAGCAGGTCCTAGAACGAATGCTGACTTCTGGATGAGCAGTGATTTATATATCTGGGGGGTCAGAAGAGGCGGGGCCAGAGGTCAGGACACTCGTCTTCCGGTGGCTCCTCCTCCTACAGTCCAGAGGAGATGGAAAGCATGTCAGTGGCTGTGCTCTGCCCTTTCTCTTCCTACCGTGAGAACTCAAACCAATGCCAGTGAGAGACTTACTTGAGCGACAGACATGTCTCTTGGTTGTTGGAGGCGGGCTGGGGGTTCTGCTCATCACAATGGCTGCTGTCATTTAAATCTCGGTGCAATGGTCCCCTCACTGTCTGTCAGCACATTTTTCCTGTGTGTGTCTTATTAGTGTTTTTTGGTCTTGAATCCTTGATATCCTTCTTGACTATGATCTTTGGAATACGTTGTGGTTTTGGCATCGTGGTCATATTGACTCTTGGTTTTCACCCTTTTTCTGTTCTATGGTGATTTGAACATTTGCTGTTTTTCTCAACTGTTCAGTTTGCTCACAATAAACCTTATAAAGTCCCTGTTTGTATCTCCTACTCACGTCGTTTTGCTGACAGTAATTCCTCGAGACCACACAAATGTATTTTCACCATTTCATGCTGTTTTTTTTCTTGTAGGGCAGCTGCAAGTTCAGGATCTGGTAAAGATTGCGGATACCGTTGGACAGGTAGCCATTGCTGGAAACCTCAGTGCAGCAGTTGGGTATAATGTCACATCTGTTGGCATCGAAAAGCCACAACCGATTCCAAGTGACCCTGGATGGGCTGAGGTAGGTGATGATCACAATAACCCCCTTTTATAACTGGAAGACAAAGGTAGTTGCAAAGATTTTTTTTTTTTAATACAAGTTATAAGAACGACACAGGTGATGTGAGAAGAGCCGGAGTTAAAAAATGAAAAGATCTCAATCTTCAAAGGTCAGACGATTCAAATCATAGCAACAGAAGAAATCAGACACCCGTCAAGAAAGTGGCTGGAACGAAAATCACAGAGCAACCTCAGCCCCCGATGATCTGAGTTTGGCACCCTTGAACGTGCTTGACCAGACTACACAACGGGCACCAGACACACACAGGGCCTAAAATACGCCATGGAATGCTTTGTGGCAATAAACGGCACCCACCCGGAGGGTATTAATGTTTCTTTAATATTAATTATCATTGGCGGTGTCTGCTTCAAGTCAGACCAACCCGAGCCGGCTTGTTAAGTTCGTTGTGAATCTCTGAACCTCTTTATTACTTCATGTAAATGACTGGCATAGAGGTGAACATAAATATGGCTGGCGGCTTTCACTCTGAAGCCAAGTACTTCTCTGTGACTTCGCTTTTTCATTGTTTTTCTAGATGGCGTCTACTCCAGTGACAACGAGAGACAATTCGACTACAAGTTATGTGTCGACTGTGACCAGTCTGGTGATTGTCAAGGAGCCGATCGTGGGACGGCAAGGAGGTCTACTGATTCAACAGCCATCCATTATGGCCGTGGACCAGAAAGTAAGACAAGTCACGCCTGAGAGTCAGGAAGAAAACAAACAAGGCTGATTTGAATTGGCAAGAACAATAAAAATGAAAGTAGGATCGTGAGTGGCATAGATAGATAGATAGATAGATAGATAGATAGATAGAGTGAAAGGCACTATAGATAGATAGATAGATAGATAGATAGATAGATAGATAGATAGATAGATAGATAGATAGATAGATAGATAGATAGATAGATAGATAGATAGATAGATAGAAATGGTACTACAGTATATAATAGAGAGGTAGTAGAGGAAATGCGCTATATTGATGACTGGCACAGACTGGCTGGTGTATCAGCAAAAGGTGCAGGCTCCTTTGATGAATCAAAAACTGGAATAAGATTTTGTACACTTACTGTAATAATTCCTTGACTTATTTTTTTATTTGCTGTTGTTTTGTTGCTCTCCGCCTTGTTTTCCTGAAACATTAAGACATTAAACTTTGTGCTTTTCCATAAACACTGAACTCTTCTAATGCCTTTGACTGGCATTGCATAGTGAAGCCTTTAAAACGCTGTGGATCTGAGTGTTTGTTAAGAATCTGTTTACTGCTTTGCATACATTTTGAAAGTTAATTTAAAAAGAAGATGATAGAAGCCTGATTGCTCCCTCTTTGTTTTCCAGGGTGCCTGTGTGTCTGTCGGAGTGACGTCCATCGTCCTGACTGCAACTCTGAAAGGCCAAAGCGGCCAGGGCATTACCGGTCTCGAAGGGAACACCACAATCCCATTTTCTAATTGCTGGGCAAATTACACGGACCTTTCCCTCACAGTCAAAGGCAGGTGTCTCTTTTAATACCTCAGCCACTAAGCTGTCATGTTGATGGGTACACATTTTACAGTGAAGATTTCATTGACTAAAGTGTGCCATAGGAAAAGAAACAGAAATCACATGAAGCAAAGCCAGCGTCACGCAAGCTTGACTTTTAGTCACAGAGCATGTCACTTAATGACTGCAGTGAGGATGTCACATTTGAGAGTTACCAGTTGCAGGGGCTAACTGAATACACAATGGCCTGTGGCCTGCAGAGGGCGCTCCTGCCACCCAGACCCCACACAGAGAAGACACAGGGCACAAGTTCAGAACACACACCTTTTATTTCTTCACCTTGTGAAATGCCTTGCTCCATTTCACACCTGCACAGCACAGGTCAAAGCACTAAACACGGCACAAAACACACTTCTCTTCTTGTCTTCTTTTTCTTCTCTCTCTCTTTCTCTGCTCTTCCTGTCAAGCTTCGTCCTCCACCTCCTGACTCTGGCTCCTTTTATAGGGCACCCCAAAGTGCCTCAGGTGTCCGGTGATCTTCTTCTAGCACCGCTCTCGGATGTGTCCTTCACCAAAGGGCTCAGCCGTTCCTGCAACGCCACCTGACGGTGCCCACAGAACCCAACAGGGCTGAGCCCTGTGCTAGTTTGAGGCACCAATGCAACCCAGGCGGGCTGCCATCTGTTGCTCCGGAGGAGGTGACCCCTCAAATCTGCTCTCTCCCCTGGTCCATCCACTATAGAGGCAGCTAAGGGCCCCGGATGTCCTCCACAAGCCTTCGTACTTTTCAGCACAATTTCAGATGTCCTGTGGTGCTGTGAAAGTATCGGGAGGTCCACACATCCATCAGCTGCCTGCACAGCTCATTTTTTTAGTAGGGTGAGTTAAGGTACAATCACGGCCCATCTCTTTCATTTTTGTGATTGTATGACAGACATGAAACACAGGACGGAAAAGCCCCTCTTCTGTTTGTGATGCCATCCTTCTTTTCTTGTGCCTGAGTTGAATGCATTAAACGTTCAGCTAAATGCTCATTGGTCAGCTCTTGCACAGATATGAGCTCCACCCCTACGACCTAAGAGTTGGTAGTGATCCTACATAATTAATATCATCGTAAATGTATTTTGTGCTGAGTCCCTCCTTTCATTGTGTTGTCCTGTTTACATGGTCTGTGTGCCTGTAAATAGGCTCCCCTGGAAACAAAAGGGAACTAATAACACTGTGGAATGTGGTCCCTCGTGATAATTGGTCCTGTCAATCCCATCACCTGCATTCGGTCATTCGCTATTTAAACGGAAGGACAGTGTGACAAGGCGCTATATTGGCGAAGGACCGAATTTTGCTTGCTGTGCCGTGCGCGACCCTCGATAAAATAATTTATTGCAGCAGTACTGTCTCTGTCAAATGTACTACCCTTCAATTCCTGTCCTTCCTCTTCTTTCTCCAAGTACCCAATCGCCACACAATCAGCTCTTTAATAAATGTCAATCCATCTGTAAGCTTAGAATGCCCATTCTTCAAAACATTTAAAGAACATTAAAATATCTTCATTGTACATGTTTAATTATTCCATCCATCTAACCATCCAGGGTCACGTCAGACCCTGCAAGCATACAGCGCGAGGCAGGAACAATCCCTGAACGGGGCGCCAGCTCATCGCTACCACTGCGGGGCCGAGTCCTCACATATTTAATCATTAACAATAAACAATAAATATATCAGTATAATGTAAGAAATATACTTCAGTGCATTTCATTTTAAAAATGATATCAAGAGCTCCAAGAAGATAGCGCTAACAGTTCTACCGGGAACACCTGATGGATTGACTGAGTGCGTTTAGAGCTCTTGGGATGAAACTGTTTCTGAATCGCAAGGTCCATACAGGACAGGCTCTGAAATGTTTGAAATACTGTATGGTTGAAGTTCAAATAGACTGTATTCATGGCTGAGGCAGTGTGTGCTAGAAGCTTGATCCCGATATTTCTCCTGCTCTTGACACAATCTGCCGTAGAGCTTTCCGATCAGCTGCTGTAGAGCTGTGATTCTACACTCAGATGCACTGAGCTAACCGAGTGGAGCACTGAGAGTAACAATGCTAAAGTGGCTATGGCATTTGGAATAGTCTACATCTTTATATGGTTACAGGCTGATTACAATCAGATGCCTTGAATTAATAAATGATATGCATTTAATTCCAGTGTATTTGATAAAGCCGCATCAAGGATGTGAACCTTCTTGTTTTGAATTGTAGATTTTAGTTTAGTAATCGCCTTAAAACTTGGCCAACAGTCTCAATTATCCACCGTGACTGCTTTGGGTCTTCAGTTCTGTGTGGCAGACAGAAAGCAAAAGGTCTGGAAGACTAAATGAGTGTCAAAGGCAAGCAGAGTTCTTAACCGAGAGTTCTAACTGATCTTTCTGATAAACCAAAAACTAAACCTAAAATCAAAGTGTTTAACTAAGCACAAAAAGCAAAAGCACACGTAAGGCTCACTGTTGTAATCCTAGTCTCAGATGACCCAGAACATACAGGGTGATTGTTTATGACATACTAGCTGTTCCCCGCTGCTCTGCCCACGTAGTAGTGAAACAGGACAAACTTTATTCCTGAGGTCCTGCCTGCCCATCTCTTTGGTCCCCAGCCGAATTGGCACTGCAAGCAAACTATGATACTTAGTGCGATAAGAGAAGTCGCAAAGTCAACCAGAATGTTCAAGCAAATTATAGAAAATATACAATCTAAATCAGTTAAGTCGTTCTCACATGAAAAGCGGACTGACATTCAGACAGACATTGAATTTTATATATATATATAGAGAGAGAGAGAGAGAGAGAGAGAGAAATATCAGAAATGGATTTGTGTGTGAGCACTGCCTCTCAGGGCCAACATTCTTTAAATGAATTTTACTGCAGAAACTGGAAGTGACGTCAACACACATCGTGGGACTCTGGTCTGTAGGTGTCCTACTTAAAGGTAATGTCTAGAGCAAGAGTCCCCAAACTTTTTTCGGCCGCAGACCCCTTTACCAAAAACTTTTAAAACCGTTGACCCCCCTAGTCATTAACTTTACTTACTCAAATGAATACATTTGTACAGTACTCGATATTAAATATTTCACTAGATATCAATATACTTTTCATTTTAAGCACTTGTAAATAATGACTGAAAAAGATTAAAGGACTACGGAATATGGCATTATCTTGTGCAACATTTAATAACGAAAGTTAAAGCAACAAAAATACGAGCAGAGTTTATTTATGAAATAAATATGTAAATTCAAAATAAGTACAAATAGTCCAAGCTGTACTGTCTGTGTTTCTTTTTTGGTTCAGTCATATTATTATCTAAAGAAATAAAAACTTTTATTAACAATTTCGAGAGCCCCTGTGATAAAAAAAACAAACAATAAAGTATGTACTTACTTGAAACAGATTTTCTTTTTCATAGCACTGCTCCTCAATGAATAATTATATTCAAAGTTCAAATCACAAATAAGTACATGTCACATCAAGCGAACCAATTTCTAGTTTTTTACGTGTGACTCTTTTAATGACACATTTTACCTTTTCGTTCACAAGTTTGGTACATAATGGGTTTTCATCAAAAAGTAGTTTTTTGAATTATTTTACTTCTTAATTAGGTAGAATCATAGATATTTTGAAGTAACAAACAAATAGCAGTATTAAGAGGGTCTATTTTTGCTGTCGTCAACCCCCAATTTTTTTTCGTGAAACTATCGACCCCTAGAAAGTTCAAATCGACCACTTTGGGAACTCTTGGCCTAGAGCATGATCATCCCAAGAAAACGAGTCATGGACTTCAGGAAAATTATCTAAAAGAATGCCTTGCTACAATACGATATATCCTTGAGTGAAAACAGCAGTATAAGAGAAGAATACATAAAATCTATGACCTGCTTCCATTTTCGGTCAAAGCTTTGATCTCCAGTACACGATACCTAAATTTAACATTTAATACATAAGTCATTTTGAAGAACTGGGATAAGACATTATTTAGATGTTGAAGATTCATGCAACAATTTTCAGTTTATATTTGGTTTTCAAAATGTATTTTAAAAATTCTTCTTGCAGGACAGAGTGTGATAATGGTCTTCACGATGAACAACATCAAGTCGATGTCCAGATCCCTCTCAACCGATGCTGCGACACCTTTGGCAACCAGCAGCACCACAACGAGCACCACGACCAGCACAGTGCCGAGCGGCTCCAGCTTGCCATTGAGCAGCTCCAGCCCGCCGTTGAGACCCTGGCCCGCGTTCATCGCTGCTCTTCTGGGTCTGCTCCACTTCCTGTTGTTCAAAGGATAAATGGCCTGGCAGACTTAAGAAAGACGTATCGTTATCATTTCATCTGTGCATTATTTTATACATTTTTGCTTCCTGCCTAGTGATAAATATTATATTTGTATGAATGCTTACTGCACATGGGCACACTAATCATTTGTGTAATGTACTTGATTCTTCTTCCTGATCTGAAAATGATTTGTGCTTTGTGAATCTGAATGCACTTTAATAAATCTGTTTATGCTGATTTTTACGCATTATAATCTTGTCTGATTCATTTACAACGAGTCCAGTTGAGTCCAAAGCCCGCTGGCTCATCATTACCTGAGAATGCCACACAAAATCAAAACAAGCAGACTATTGAAAATTTAAAAAAAGGAATTGCAAGACGTAAAACACAAGACATCCTTCCAGAAAACATTTCAATTTGAATTTGATGTAACACGGCTGTTCTATGCCAGGGTAAGCTCTGAGACAGTTGGATGTTTAGAAGAGTCTGTGCCACCCAACAGCACTTAGAAGAGCAGCCCCCGACATGCCAGCCCACCCCATGGGGTGGTCACACCAGCATATTCTCCGTCTTCCACACTCTTGGTAGTTATAAGTATAAATGGCTTATTCACAAAAAGTCCAGGATTGCCCATTCAAGAAAAGATTTGGGGTTTGTCCAGGCTCCCCATTTAATATAAATAAATAGAATAATATCGAATGTGAAATCCAAGGGGGATACTCGGACGTCTCTCACACTGTGAAGCCTGAGCTTTGTTGGCTCTTCCAGTCTTTAGATCTTTTCTTGAATGTCTCCTCCTTGGACTTCATCTTTATCAGAAGTGGGATCATCTGTGAATGTCGGCTCGCAACATAATCAGTCCTTAAATGGGTCCCATGGTAGAGGAGGTGAGACCTCCTAGTGAAGACAGGCAGCGATGTTAAAGATTGTTGTGGGACTCGTCCTCAGGTCTATTGGGTGAAAAAGAAGGGGACATTAGTCCTGAAGTACTTGTAGTGGAGGTGTTACCTTACCTGATCCTAAAAGATGTCCATTGTACACACGAGTACAGCTGTGCTGCTTTTATAAGTTATTGTTATGGTAATGTCTGCAACATCAAGAAGATTTGGGTGAGTGTTATTTAAACAGGAGGGCATCAAAATCTATAAAAGAGAGGCATCTGTACAGTTATGAATAAGGAAACATGTTACAATAGCAAGCCATAAAATCAGCCACGGAAAGGAGCTGAGATCCTTACAAGCCACACGCACTGGCACCGCACTTCGCTGCGTTCTTATTAATAGTTTTCATTTTTTTCACTCGCGGTACTTCTTCAAAGCATGAAGCGTTTTTGACAATGCTGTGTGGATACTGCAGACTACAAATGTAAGGCGTGCTTGAAAACCCCTTTCTCTGTGTGTAGTAAGTCAGTCAGTCAGTCATTTCCCAACCCGCTATATCCTAACACAGGGTCACGGGGGTCTGCTGAAGCCAATCCCAGGCAACACAGGGCACAGGGCAGGAACAAACCCCAGGCAGGGTGCCAGCCCACCACAGGGCATACACACACACACACACCCACATACTAAGCACACACTTGGGACCATTTAGAATCGCCAATGCGCCTGACCTGCATGTCTTTGGACTGTGGAAGGAAACCCACGCAGACTTTAATTGGCTAACTGAGCACAGTTGCCTGAAGAAGAGGCCTGAGCCGCATATTGTAATCCGTTCAGTTGGCCAATGGAAGAGGTCACTCTGCTTCACTTCTCAGATCATCTGGACGTGTATTTGAACTGAGAATTCTGTGCCACCGCTCAATGAAAAAGTCAAAGTGAACTTTATTGTTATCTCAACCATATACACGTATACTGATAGACGAAATTGTGAAGCTCAGGGTCCACAGAGTAATAACATGATGTGCAAATAATAAATTAAAAATAGAATTAAAATTTAAATTTAAAATTAAAACACAAACAAGACAAGACAAGACAAAGAAGTAGCAGCAATATTGACGTGTAGTAAGCAATATGAACATTGATGCGATGTATGGTATTTGCAATCTTGATACATAAATATAATCAATAGATATGTAATATAATAGATATATAAATAATAGATATAGATAATACAGAAATGATCAGTGTATGATAATAGTTGTTTAAGACGTGAAAAACAATGACAGGTCAGAATGTTTCACAGCACAAGGATATCAAGAGCATTAGATCCTTCAAGGTCACTACAAGATCTTCAGGTCTTCTCTCCATGAACACTCGTCTTTACAGGTCAGCGGCTCGCGTGTGTAAAAGTTCTGTTTTTAAAGGTGGTTGAGGCCGTGTGGAAGACCACAGGGGGCAGCCTGGTGTTAAGGAGTCTGACATCTTGGGGGCAAAAACTCTCCTGCAGCCTGGCAGATCTGGCTCTGATGCTGCAGTATCTCCTCTTGGATGGCAGAAGTCCATGTGAGGGGTGTAAGGGGGTCCTGCACAGGCCTTGGGGACGCCGCGTTTGTAAAATATGTCCTGTAGTGAAGGGAGAGACACCCCAATAATGTTCTCTGCTGTCTTCACTATCCTGTTGCAGTTGCCATACCAGACAGTGATGCAGCGGGTCAGAACACAATATGAAAAATCATTTTTAAGTAAGGAAAAAAAAAACAGAAATGATGAAGGGGGTCTGAGTCTTAAGCAGCGAGTCAATTAAAATGAACAAGAAAGAAGTCAACGAGCCACTAGTGCTGACATCACCTTTGTAAAGGAAGGAGAAGCCGCTGAGAGGTTTTGTATTCTGAAGTATGAGGGTTCATTAACAAATACATTTTGCTCCTAAAAACGTTTTGCTTTGGCTGTTGCTAAAGAGCTGGGTGGGAAATTTTAAAGCTTTGTTTTCCCTTTCAGAAGGTTTTCTTTTTTTTTGCTTTTTATTTTCTGCCCGCACAGAACAAGAAAAGAGAAAAAAAAAGGAAAAAGAGGCTATTTTGTGATTAAAAGTCGAACATTTCCATTTTAATCTTGTGGTGTATGTCGTGATTAAAGTCGAACTTTCCCCTTTAATCACATAGTTTCTGTTTGTTATTAAAGTAGAGTGTTGTAAACTTTGTCTTAAAATAAATGTTTAATTTGCAAGAGTTTCTCAAACCACATCGTAACTAAAGTAGCATGTTAGATGCTTTGCATTCTCAGCGTTCCCTAAGCCAGTCGTTAAATTCCTACATGCCTCATAAACGGACTTCCTCTTGCACTGAGCGGAGTCACAGGCAGCGATCGCCACACAGAATACATCCATCCATCCATCCATCCATCCATCCATCCATCCATCCATTTTCCAACCCGCTGAATCCGAACACAGGGTTACGGGGGTCTGCTGGAGCCAATCCCAGCCAACACAGGGCACAAGGCAGGAACCAATCCCGGGCAGGGTGCCAACCACACAGAACACATTCGCTCTCAAAACATTTACAATGCTAAGATTCATACTTGATATCATTTTCATGATGAAATTCGTTAGAGCATGTCTATTACATTTTACAGAGAAATTGTTAACTTCATTTAAATAATGTATACTGGTAAAAATTAAACATGGTGTTGGCACTGCAGTCTCGCAGTAAGGGGGTCATGTCCTGGGGGTTTCCTGCATGAGTTAGCATGTTTTCCTGGTGGGTTTCCTCGGCATTAGACTCACAGGACAGAATATTGGACAGCATAGACTGTCTGGAAGTCACTCTCTGTGGTATGGAAAGCCTGTGGGGTAACCAAGTGCAGCTAGGGAGACATCTTTAGGAGTAACAGCACATCTCTGAGTGCTTAAGAGCTTGCATGAGCTTACCTGAAATGGTTCCTGGACCTAAAAGGACGTACATAAAATACCGCCGGAAGACTCACGACTTCAGTTTAGCACACCCTGACTAGAGCTGCTGATTTACTGTACAGACTGCATCTCATGTTGTTAGTCATGAGCACTAAAACATAAGTACCATGACAGTTAGAATTTGATACTAATCCTCACCTATTCGATTTGTCTTCTCGGTACTCAAATGTGACACTTGGTGCACACGGCCCTCCTGCCAAGCTGTTTTGCCTGCTTAAAGTAAAGTCATCCTTAATGGAGGATCGCAGGAATCGTGGGAAAGAGGGGTCCTTCCATCGGATTAGTGCTATTTCAGCTGTGGAATGGCCAAATGGGGGAGGCAGCTTGATGAATGAGGTCTGCAGGACTCTAAACAAATCCTAATCATATTATGGGATGTCATCTACTGTTAAATTCTACTCCGTACTTCTAAAATTTTTATTTTTATACTGTATTGAGGATTTGTTCTGTTCTGTGTATTGCATTGTATTGTATTGTATTGACCCCCTTTTGTTTTTGACACCCACTGCACACCCAACCTACGTGGAAAGGGGTCTCTCTTTGAACTGCCTTTCCAGAGGTTTCTTCCATTTTTTCCCTACAAGAGTTTTTTAGGGAGTTGTTCCTTGTCTTCTTAGAGAGTCAAGGCTGGGGGGCTGTCAAGAGGCAGAGCCTGTTAAAGCCCATTGCGGCACTTCTTGTGTGATTTTGGGCGACACAACAAATACATTGTATTGTATTGTATTGTATTGTATTGTATTGTATTGTATTTTATTGTACAGGGGTTTGGAGTTTGGAGGAAGGCAGTGCTAGTGGCTCGAAAGACAAAGAGGCCAGAGGTGAAGGTTGAAACTGTGAGGTGAACCAAACAAAGGAAGGCTAGAGGTCTTAGGATTTGTTACTTTCAAGCTTTATGTGTTTAGGGTTTGCTTTGGTTGCTCACCTGTTTGCTACTTTGGTCCCTCAGGTTGTCATTTTTATTTGGGGATAACAGATAGCTGCCGTATTCATCCCTCTGGCTCCCGTTACAGTCCACAACACAAATCTCAGATATGAACAGCTAGCCCTCCAGACTGATGAAACGGCTTTACTTTTAGTAAAGAAACCCTCTGCAAACTCAGCGTGTCCTGACAAAGCACGGTTAAAATGACAGTTCTCTGTAGTTTTTCTCTTGTTTCCTGAACTCTCATGGATTTCCCAGAAGTGGCTGCAGATGGTTGCTAGAGATGTAAAAAGTGCAGTCTGACCTGTTTGACCAAACACAACCACAATGGTCTCCAAGCAAAGCATGAGGAAGAGACAGAAACTGACTGGCGTCTCTTGTTATTTCTTTTTATAAAAATAATTGCTGTCTAAAATTCCAAATGCTATGTTGTGTGACTCCTCCTTGAACCGTCACCTTATCGTGGTGGAGGGGTTTGCATGTCCCAATGATCCTAGGAGCTATGTTGTCCGGGGCTTTATGCCCCTGGTAGGCCACCCAAGGCAAACTGGTCCTAGGTGAGGGATGAGACAAAGAGCGGTTCAACAAACCTCCGATGAAGAGCAAAAACTTTGGACAACGTTTTCCCTTGCCCGGACGCGGGTCACCGGGGCCCCCCTCTGGAGCCAGGCCTGAGGTGGGGCTCGATGGCGAGCGCCTGGTGGCCGGGCCTGCACCCATGGGGCTCGGCCGGGCACAGCCCGAAGAGGTAACGTGGGTCCTCCTCCCCAAGGGCTCACCACCTATGGGAGGGGCCAAGGAGGTTGGGTGCAGTGTGAGTTGGGTGGTGGCGGGCGGGACCTTGGCGGTCTGATCCTCGGCTACAGAAACTGGCTCTTGGGACGTGGAATGTCACCTCTCTGAAGGGGAAGGAGCCTGAGCTAGTGCGCGAGGTCGAGAGGTTCCGCTAGATATAGTCGGACTCACCTCGACGCACAGCTTGGACTCTGGAACCAACCTCCTTGAGAGGGGCTGGACTCTCTACCACTCTGGAGTTGCCCCCGGTGAGAGGCGCCGAGCAGGTGTGGGCATACTTATTGCCCCCCGACTTGGAGCCTGTGCATTGGGGTTTACCCCGGTGAACGAGAGGGTGGCCTCCCTCCGCCTTCGGGTGGCGGGAAGGGTCCTGACTGTTGTTTGTGCATATGCCAACAGCAGTTTGGAGTATCCACCCTTTTGGAGTCTCTAGAGGGGTTGCTAGAGGGCATACCTTCTGGGGATTCCCTCGTTTTGCTGGGAGACTTCAATGCTCACGTGGGCAATGACAGTGAGACCTGGAAGGGCGTGATTGGGAGGAATGGCCCCCCCGATCTGAACCCGAGCGGTGTTTTGTTATTGGACTTCTGTGCTCGTCACCGATTGTCCATAACGAACACCATGTTCAAGCATAAGGGTGTTCATATGTGCACTTGGCACCAGGACACCCTAGGCCTCAGGTCGATGATCGACTTTGTGGTCGTGTCGCCGGACTTGCGCCATATGTCTTGGACACTCGGGTGAAGAGAGGGGCGGAGCTGTCAACTGATCACCACCTGGTGGTGAGTTGGCTTCGATGGTGGGGGAAGATGCCGGTCAGACCTGGTAGGCCCAAACGTGTTGTGAGGGTCTGCTGGGAACGGCTGGCAGAGTCCCCTGTCAGAAGTAGCTTCAACTCCCACCTCCGCAGAACTTCAACCACGTCCCGAGGGAGGTGGGGACATTGAGTCTGAATGGGCCATGTTCCGTGCCTCTATTGTTGAGGCGGCTGACCGGAGCTGTGGCCGCAAGGCCAAGCGGAACGCGGCTTCGGTTGTTGCTGAGGCAAAAACTCGGGCATGGGAGGAGTTTGGAGAGGCCATGGAGAACAACTTTCGGATGGCTTCGAGGAGATTCTGGTCCACCGTCCGGCGTCTCAGGAGGGGGAAGCAGTGCAGTGTCAACACCGTATATTGTGGGGATGGTGCGCTGCTGACCTCGACTTGGGACGCTAGGGTTGGTGGGAGGAGTACTTCGAAGACCTCCTCAATCCCACTAACATGCCTTCCAATGAGGAAGCAGAGCCTGGGGACTCTGAGGTGGGCTCTCCCATCTCTGGGACTGAAGTCACCGAAGTGGTCAAAAACTCCTTGGTGGCAGGGCCCCGGGGGTGGATGAGATACGCCCGGAGTTCCTTAAGGCTCTGGATGTTGTAGGACTGTCTTGGTTGACACGTCTCTGCAACATCGCATGGACATCGGGGACAGTGCCTCTGGATTGACTATAGAGGGATCACACTTCTCAGCCTCCCTGGAAAAGTCTATTCGGGGGTTCTGGAGAGGAGGGTCCGTCGGATAGTCGAACCTCGGATTCAGGAGGAACAGTGTGGTTTCCGTCCTGGTCGCGGAACAGTGGACCAGCTCTTCACCCTTAGCAGAGTCCTGGAGGTTGCATGGGAGTTTGCCCGACCGGTCTACATGTGTTTTGTGGACTTGGAAAAGGCATTCGACCGTGTCCCTCGGGGAATCCTGTGGGGGGTGCTCCGGGAGTATGGGGTACCGGACCCCCTGATAAGAGCTGTTCGGTCTCTGTACAACCGGTGTCAGAGCTTGGTCCGCATTGCCGGCAGTAAGTCGAGCCCGTTTCCAGTGAGAGTTGGACTCCGCCAGGGCTGCCCTTTGTCACCGATTCTGTTCATAACTTTTATGGACAGAATTTCTAGGCGCAGCCAGGGTGTTGAAGGGGTCCGGTTTGGTGGACTCAGGATTGGGTCACTGCTTTTTGCAGATGATGTTGTCCTGTTTGCTGCATCAGGCCGTGATCTTCAGCTCTCTCTAGATCGGTTCGCAGCTGAGTGTGAAGTATCTGGGATGAGAATCAGCACCTCCAAATCCGAGAGCATGGTCCTCAGCCGGAAAAGGGTGGAGTGCCCTCTCAGGGTTTGGGGAGAGATCCTGCCCCAAGTGGAGGAGTTCAAGTATCTCGGGGTATTGTTCACGAGTGAGGGAAGAATGGAGCGTGAGATCGACAGGCGGATCGGTGCGGCATCCACAGTGATGGGGGCTCTGCATCGGTCTGTTGTTGTGAAAAAGGAGCTGAGCCGTAAGGCAAAGCTCTCAATTTACCAGTCGATCTACGCTCCTACCCTCACCTATGGTCATGAGCTATGGGTAGTGACCGAAAGAACGAGATCGCGAATACAAATGGCTGAAATGAGTTTCCTCCGCAGGGTGTCTGGGCTTTCCCTTAAAGATAGGGTGAGAAGCTCAGTCATCCGGGAGGGGCTCAGAGTAGAGCCGCTGCTCCTCCGCATCGAGAGGAGTCAGATGAGGTGGCTCGGGCATCTGATCAGGATGCCTCCTGAACGCCTCCCTGGTGAGGTGTTCCGGGCACGTCCAACCGGGAGGAGGCCCCGGGGAAGACCCAGGACACGCTGGAGGGACTATGTCTCCCGGCTGGCCTGGGAACGCCTTGGAATTCTCCCGGAAGAGCTGGAAGAAGTGGCCAGGGAGAGGGAAGTCTGGGCCTCTCTGCTTAAGCTGCTGCCCCCGCGACCCGACCTCGGATAAGCGGAAGAGGATGGATGGATGGATGGATGTTGTGTGACACAGTACCGACTTTTCATTTCTTTTTTTAATCCATTTTTCTGTTGGGTTCCTTGGTGCAGCTATCAACCTCGTCAAGTGCAGGTTTAGAGCGTCATCAGTGTCCCGTGTACAGAGTACATTCTTACATTTTTACTAATCAACTCTCTGTCACCGTAATTCATGAGAATTTCAGCTTGTCTTCCTCATCTGAAAACATCTAAAAACGACGGTCTGTCATCTCTCCTTGGCTGCATCTGCTCTTGTTTTTTATTCATATGTTGATTCACGGCCTTGAATTTTGAGGACATTTTCCTGAACATGTGAATGCCACATCTTTATTTTTCCTCATTAGGTCTTTCTTTTGTCTTTCTTTACTACTTATTATTGACAAATGTGCTCCATTGCATTAAAGCCCATTAAGAGTGCAGTAAATGTCACCCCTTCATGACATTTGTGAGGTCCTCTACTGACCACTCGGGTCTGCTGTTGAATGGAAACCCCTGTGTGGCATCAAATCTCAGTCCAGATTCTTCATGTGTAGCTCCTGGTTGGTGGAATGAGCTGCCCACCTCCATTGACTCCCTCAATGTGCTTAAGAAGTGTTTGAAGACCCTCTTGTTTGGTGAGTTTCTAACTGAAATGAGGTTAGGATTTGGTTTTGGGTTAGGTTAGGTTTGGTAATCAATGAAGCGTAACTCACTTGCGTTTTGTCCTGAGCTCTTCACCTGTGATTGTTTCCCCTTGTCCTGAGTAAAAGAAGCCCAGACACACACTGAGACAGCCAGAAGCACACTCAATGTATTCTTTTTTGACCTTTCACACAGTTCACCACCACAGTAAACTCAGCTCAGTGCTTTCTTTGCCTTTTTCCTCTGCCGCCTCCGCTCATCTCTCGCAAGCTCCGTCCTCTGCCACCCGACTCCGGCTCCCTGAATGGAGTGAGGCGGCCCCTTTAAAACTGCACTCAGAAGTGCTGCAGATCTTGTTTCAGGAGCTGTCCAGGCGCCCCCTGGTGGTGCCCACGGACCCCAACAAGTTTGAGCTTTTAAGCCCCAAGCCCGTGGCCCCAATGCAACCTAGAGGGGGGATGCTGTCTCATGCCCTGGTGTATAAATTGCCCTTCTCCTGATCTCCTGCTGTTCCTGGTCTCCCGGTAGGGCACGATCCCGGCCATCCATCACACCTGTCACACCTGTTTCAAAACCAGACTGATGTTTACTCAAATATGTTGAATTCTTATGTACATCGCTAAAATATAAATGCAAATGGAGAGTACTGTCATGTGAACATCACTGGCTTGGGTAATCCAGATGATCCTCTGAAGTTCACTTGACATCTCCCAACACGAAGGTCCTGCTCATTCAGTTCCTTTAGCGATGCTGATACGTGAAAATTGCCAAAAGTGTTTTTCGCTGTAACTTTGCTGGTTTCACTGGTGACCTTTTTAGCCAAAATTTTCCCTGAAAACTCAAGATGCAGCCAATTTAGGCAATTTTTTCTTTTTACCTGGTACCCCATGAGACTTTGTGAGGAGAGCATGTGCTTTGTCTATGTAGAGTAATACAATACTTTACTTTCCCCTTTTGTATTATTAATGTGTAGCTTTCATCAGAATGCCTCAAATCTCACAGACTTACCACCATTTATAAGGTATTGTAGTATGTAACTTCTTCCCACCTTCCCTTCTACATTTATAACCTCAGGCAAATTAGGTATAGTAAAAGACAAGCAGGAGTTAAGTTACACTTTAAATAATGTATTATTGATAATCTTAATAAATAATAACAATATGCAAAGTACATTTGAATATTGGCAACCAAACAACCTGATAAATGGTGATGTGTAGTTTCAAGGGGCACACAGATTTGTTAGTTACTTAAAATGTCTCTAGTTACTGTAAGTCCTCATTTGTGGTCAGCTTCCTTCAGAACAGGCTGCATGCCTGTCTCAATATGGCTGCCGAGTGAGCTGTGCTCTTCATCATGTTGTCCTTTTCACTTCATGGTGTGTGAGATGCTCCTTCATCAGTTGGTAAGAAAAAGGGAGAGGGTGAGGTAAAGCAAGCAAATTGAAAGATTCTCTGTCCAAGCCCTACAGCCAATAGGATGGCTTCAGGCAACTTTAGACCAATGGGGGCACACGATAACTTTCACACCAGCCCCCAAAACCATATGTTGAGCTGATGTTTGCCAGCTAGGCAGTCTGGCTTTCCTGGGGGGCTGTGGGATTGATTGATAGAGTACTGCAGAGAATACAATACAAGAGAAGTCCAGTTGGGGAGCATGCACTGGTACACTACTACACATCGAAACAGCTCGGGATCCCTGTTGGCAACCCCGCAGGCAGACACACGGTCCAGTCCTACCCTCCGGAAATGAACCTCTATCTGCCGCAGTCAGGTGCTACATGGGCGACCCTTGGCCTGGTCCAGCCACTTGGGTCCCCAACAATGAGGAACTTATGAGCCGGATCACCCTGTGGGAAACGAGCCTCATGGCCATAGTGCCGTAACTTATGCTCCCTCACAATGTAGGTAATACAATACAATACAATACAATTTATTTTTGTCGAGCTCAAAATCACACAAGAAGTGTCACAATAAGCTTTAACAGGCCCTGCCTCTTGACAGCCCCCAGCCTTGACTCTCTAAGAAGACAAGAGAAAACTCCCAAAAAAACCCTTGTAGGGAAAAAATGGAAGAAACCTTAGGAAAGGCAGTTCAAAGTGAGACCCCTTTCCAGGTTAGGTTGGGCATGCAGTGGGTGTCAAAAAGAAAAAGGCGGTCAATACAATAAATACAATATACAGAACAGAACAAATCCTCAGTACAGTATAAAAATAAAAATTTTACAAGTACAGAGCAGTTTAACCAGGGCCAAACTGGTTTGAGGCCCTTCCCCTTACCCTTTCGTAAAATTACAAAGAGGCTCAGTCTCGTAACCACACAAATAGAGACATACAAAATATTTATCAACTTGTATGCAACATGTCACACCACAACAGTATGACATCACCAGTCGTAGCAGGCAGTGCTGGATGAGGAGGTCACTGCCCGATAGGAGCGTCCTGCCCCATTTGTGTTTCTTATATGCATACTGTGAGCGTACTCCACCTCACTCTTTACACCGCTGCTCAATTTGCCTCACATATGCTTGAATAATTTATGGCATATACACACATGCATGATGTCACCACCCAATTGGTATTCTAGGGGGATTTTAAAAAAAGCAAATCTTTATGAAACATTACACTTTATTTGAATCGCACATGCGGATGCACAACTTGCAGAAGGCTCATTTGAGGGGTACATTAGCTGACCGCACTGAGAATAGTATGACAACACTTTGTTCTTCTGTAGATGTTAGTGCATGGTAGTGATTGAAGCTCCACAGATGCAGAGAGAGATGAAGGCCTGAGTGCCTTGTGGGCTCAGAGTGTAACTTTATCTCTGGGTGGCACAATGACTTCTACCTCATAGCTCAGGTCACAATAATCAGTCCAGCATAGTGGCCAGACACTTCTCTAGCTCTCACTTAAAGACTACTGAATCATGATAAGCCATTAAAGTCAGTTCACGTTCTCCTTTGAAATTGACTTGAATGCACAGAGTTCACTAAAATTCCCAACCAGATCCATGTTTTTGCTGAACACCAGGCCAAAGCACATTCAGCTGAGTTTGCTCATTATTAGTAATGTTCTTGTTCTTTGTCCTCTAGAGGTGCATTCTAGGAGCCAGAGCCCCAGGGTTACTTGCTGATTTTGTACAACTTACTCTTGTTTGCTTCTTTGTGTCTAGAAAGTTACAATGAGATGATGAGTGGTGTGAGACTTGAGTGTTTAATTCTGAACATGTGAAATATGCTTTCTCACATGAAGGTTGTTTAAATTCTTCCATTTGCTCAGACCCAGGACTGGTCTGTGATGCCACTGACAGGTGAAGTACATCCATGCATGATGAACAAGGTGATGCCCACTAGGCTCAGAAACCAAAATCAGCTTTTCCTGCATCAGCTTCCACAGACTAGGAAGAGCAAAATCAACTATAGAATTCTCAAAACTCTCAAATATTATCAAATAAGCAAGAGGGAGAAACTGTCTAATGCCTAGGCCACAAAAGCAATACAAAAGTCCTTTCTATTTTAGAGAACTCTTTTAGGAAAAAGAAATTCTAATCAACGCAAAGGTGAATGAAAATAAAAAGCAAAGAAAGCAAAACAAAACCCGATTTTCATAAAGCATTAAACAGTCTCCAGTGTCCAAAACTCAGAAGCAAATGAGCAAGAAAGTACTTGTAAAGTATCGAGAAAAATTTAAAATTCCGTATGAGTGTCAAAACAGAAATCAAGGATCCCATGATGGACACTAACCCTCCGCAAGGTGGCAGCGGTAAAATGTAATAAGAGGGAGACAGACACATCTTTCACACAAGCCAAAAAACGTGAATTCAAAATCAAGTGTGTAACAGGATAAAAGACGGGAGGAGTCCTCGAGAAAAAGTTCGGGGACCAACGGGGTCAAAGTTCAAACAAAAGAACTGAAAGAAACACTTGGTGGCACCAGGAAGGAAAATGGGCGCATAAAACTGACTAGTTAGCTAGATGGGTTGGCTATCGAGCCAGTCAAGATTAGGGACATCCGGCATTTAGGCAGTGTGTGCCCTTCTGGGGATGTTGGTACTTTAAGTTCTTGACAGGAAGAAGTGGGCCTTCAGAGAGGGTACTGGGCAGGGCTCATTTGCTCTCACTTGGCATTTTTTCGGCACTTCAGACAGAACTAGAGACAATAAAGTTAGTGGCAGAGCCCCTTCCTGCCCAGAGGTGTTATTGCAAAATGGGTGATCCTCTGATGCCCATGAGAGACAAGTAAAATAAACGACGAGAGAAGAGTCAGAAGCCAGCAACACCTAAGAGTAACCCATGCCAAAACAAAAGAGAAAATCATAAATTGAAAATAGGAGAAAATACTTGACCAGAAAATCAGGAAAAATTAATCAAGGGCATCTGAGTTTTTTCCTTTGAATTTTCCACAAACCTGGACAACCAGGTATTGTACGCCACTGACTTTTGCACCTTTTATTATGGCTCAGGAAGTTGAAATAATTATTTTTGTTATGTTTACATTCTCTCTTCAGGCTCTTTTGTTTTTGCCGTGAGCACCGGTGTGTGAGGTTTTCATTGCCAAGACGCGTTGCATGGTTGCCAAGGAAAGAAGATGCCTACAACACTTCACACTTTTTTGTGTTACAGACTTCATTTTAAAAAATACATAAACTGGCCATTTTTGCCCACCATTCTACACTCGGTAGCCCACAATGACAAGGCGACAGCATGTTACTAGAAAGGTTTGTATAAAGTATTCAGAGCCAGAGCTGTGGAACTGCAAATGGAGCTCAGGAGAAAAGCCAGGTTAAGTTTTGATATTTACCCAAAAATGTTACAGGATGCATATCAGAATTCTATCATTTTCTCCAATATTCTTTATTAAAAATTTGTATGTCACTAGATAGATTGAAAGGCACTATATAATCAATAGATAGATAGATAGATAGATAGATAGATAGATAGATAGATAGATAGATAGATAGATAGAAAGGCATTATATAATCAATAGATAGATAGATAGATAGATAGATAGATAGATAGATAGATAGATAGATAGATAGATAGATAGATAGATAGATACTTTATTAATCCCAAGGGGAACTTCCCATACTCCAGCAGCAGCATACTGATAAAAACAATATTAAATTAAAGAGTGATAACAATGCAGGTACTGTATAACAATGTGGCAGGTCCCCCCTGCACACTATTTTCATGGGGAGCAGCCATGGATGCTGCAATACCTCCCCCTGGATGCTAGATGGCCGCCCCCTGTGCTGGAGCAGTGCCTCAGATTCCCGCAGGGCATCCTGGATTTTGGAGTTGGATGCAGCCCTGTTGGGTCCCTCAGGCACTGCCAGGGGGTGCTGTGTTTGGGACTCCTGAGCCCGTAGGGGCAACATATTCGTCACACCCGGAAGTGCAGCCGGAACTCGGGGATCAAGCACCTGGAGCACTTCCGGGTGAACTATAAAAGGAGCCAGCGACCACCACTCAGTGGCCAGAGTCGGGTGGGAGGAGGACAAAGCTTGATGAAGAGTGGTGGAGGAGGAAGAAGAGAGTGTGTTGTTTATATTAAGTGCTTGTGAGACTGTGTTGTGGCTGGGGGGTTCACAGGGAAGACGTGCCCTCCAGCTGAAGAAAAATAAAAGCTTATTTATTTTTATACGTGCCTCCGAGTGAATCTGTGTTGGGTCGGGCGCAATATAGTGCGTTATTCTTACACAGACAATAACTTTGTATAATGTTAACGTTTACTCCCCCGGGTGGAACTGAAGAGTCGCATAGTGTGGGGTCTCCTCAGTCTGTCAGTTGAGCAGGACGGTGACACCAGTCTGTGGCTGAAGCTGCTCCTCTGTCTGGAGATGATCCTGTTCAGTGGATGCAGTGGATTCTCCATGATTGACAGGAGTCTGCTCAGCGCCCGTCGCTCCACCACAGATGTCAAACTGTCCAGCTCCGTGCCTATAATAGAGCCTGCCTTCCTCACCAGTTTCTCCCTCTTCTTTATGATGCCTCCCCAGCACACCACCGCATAGAAGAGGGCACTCGCCACAACCGTCTGATTGAACATCTGCAGCATCTTATTACAGATGTTGAAGGACGCCAGCCTTCTAAGGAATTATAGTCGTCTCTGTCCTCTCTTGCACAGAGCATCAGTGTTGGCAGTCCTGTCCAGTTTATCATCCAGCTTTATAGGTCTGTACCCTCTGCACAGTCACCTCTGATGATCACGGGGTCCATGAGGGGCCTGGTCCTCCTAAAATCCACCACCAGCTCCTTGGTTTTGCTGGTGTTCAGGTGTAGGTGGTTTGAGTCGCACCATTTAACAAAGTCCTTGATTAGTTCCTATACTCCTCCTCCTGCCCACTCCTGATGCAGCCCACCATAGCAGAGTCGTCAGTGAACTTTTGCACGTGGAAGAAAGGAAGACAGGAGTTTCTGGAGCGATTTGTGTGGGTTTTCAAGTCTCCTCACTGATTTACGGAAGGTCACTTCTACGTGTAATGGATGTCTGTCGCCAGCTGAGATGATTTCCAGTATCTTTATTTTTTTTGGGTGGAGTGGTGGCTCTGAGGCAGGGATCTGCACTGCCAATCGGAAGGTTGCCGGTACGAATCCCGTAAATGCCAAAAGGGGCTCTGCTCTGTTGGTCCCTTGAGTGAGGCCCTTAACCTGCAATTGCTGAGCACTTTGAGTAGTGAGAAAGCGCTATATAAATGTAAAGAATTATTATTATTATTCAGAATCTTCCTCATCTACATCGGCCCCAATCACTTTATCTGCCTGCTTAGGAATCTGCTGGAGCTTTTTAAATTTTGGTTTGTCAGACCACTAAACCAGGCAATGAATCTGAAAGAGATAACAGACGGGATCAGACTGCGATAAAAGGACAACATGAGGTTCTTGTCTACTTTGTGGTGCCCTCATTTAGAGAAAACTTTTTTTTGTATTAGTATTCCAGTTAAGATTTCTCTCCAGGCAAGTTTCGGCTCCTATGTATTTACTGGTATATTCAGTCACGATTTCTACCTACACCCCCCCAGAACAACAATGAGGGAACATACAGGTTTCTGTCTTTTAAAGTCAAATATCATTTCTGTGGGCTTTGTCATCGTTGACTGGCTGAGTTTTGTTCGTGGATGCTGGATCTAAAGTGCCAAAGTTTGCAGATGGTTGGGCCGCGATAGACAACTCTGAAGAAGACCACAAAGTAGCAATGCACACAAGAAAAGACAAAGGCTATGGACACGGGACGCAAAAGAGAAAGAGAAAGTAAAGGATCAGATTGAGGAAGAAGGTCGCACAGGTCGAGGTGTTTTGTTTGCTTTATCTGTGCAAAGACGATATTAAAAGAAAATCTATTAAAGGAGGGAAGGGTGGACCCGATAAAGTATTTACAATACAAGATCCAGTGGATCATATCAAGGATATTGTTAGGCCAGTTGGAGAAAAGCAAGTGGGTTTCCATGGCGTGTCTGCTGTGCTGAGTTGACAGCAATCTTGGCAGAATTCCATAACACTGAAACAAAAAAACTCGCAGATCTTTTCATGATTTATTTATTGTTCTAATTGCACTTGGAGACAGAAACTACCTGAATGGCTGCATACCGTGACAATCAGCAAGACAAACCGTCGTCAAATTGTGAGTCTGCGTGACAAGGAAGTAGTGAGGAGGAAATATTGAACAGCTGTCATGCAGAGATGTATTGGCGCTCCATCACACAACCATTTCGGTCCGATGAGAAGGCACGCTGGGCACGTAGTGGTCAGTCTGTGACAGTCTGTGACAGTCGGCCAGGGCATTAGCACACCTCCAGGCATCGACTCCTTTAATGACCTGGGGTGATGGCACAGGGCCCAAAATAAGGGGCAGACATGACTGTGTCATCAGTTTGATGGAGATCTGCTGTGTGCACCCACAAGAGCCGGGCAATGCAGCCTGTCAATGATGCCATATACTCCGGGTGTCATCTACATGAGGACGACCAGTCTGATGAAGACCACATGCTGGGAAATGCAAGCTGATGGCTTGTCAAGTGTGCTGATTATTTCAGTATGAAAAATGTAGGGCAGTGGTTCTCAACCTGTGGGGCAGGCTCCCCTAGGGGGGCATGAAGTAACAAAAGGGGGGATGCGAAGATGTGAACAAAAGAAAACAAGAATCAAAAATATGAAAAAAACATCTGTTGAAACCAAAACAAATTAACTTAAACTACATTCTGATACTAGAACAATAGAGTTATCTAAATGTTGATAAAAGTTTAGTAGGTATAATAAAATATGCATCTACATTTCAAAAAAATGTCAGGGGGGCCGCGACGAAAACTGTTATGAAAACTCGGGTCGCAAATACTTAAAGGTTGAGAAACGCTGCTGTAGGGAGACTTGTCCTTCCTAGATCAATAACTTCTGCAGAAAATGTTTACAACAGCAATATTCAAAATGAGATTCCTTGGATGACAAGTTAAGTGCCTTGCAGAAGGTGTGATCCAGGATTTGGTCAGGACTGGCACCATGGAGTATTTTACACTTCTTTCTCAGGACCAACGTAATGCTTTAAGACCGTCAATATTTGGTGTGAGTCCTCAAAGGGCGGCATTGTTTATTTCTGTTGTTAGGTTCGGTGCCAGTGTTGTTAGGGGCGTGGTCTCTGAGGTTGTGACCCATGCATGATCGACATGACGTTGAAATCCTCATCTGATCTGCTGATACCAAATCACTAAAGAATTTAAAGTTTATCTTTGTGCTCTTTTCTCCCCTGTACTTTCAGTTTTCACCAACTTGTTCTCTCGCCCTCGATGATTGCGTCTCACATTGGGCATTGATTTCATTTTTCTCCCTTTTTTTACGTGCATCTCTTAATCTGCCAGTTCACGAACAGAACAAAGATTCCCTAGCAGAGTGCACATTGGCAACTCAACTTTTTACACTCTTTTAAATTGCCTTCCACAATCAGTACCCCATAATTGTAAAGCGGGCTCCAAAACAGTATGGGTGCCCATAAAAAGGAAAGCTTTACCTCTTGGTGGGGTAACCAGCATGTTTCCCAGAACACCAGAGAGCAGATGACACCGTATTTGGCAGAACTGGCTGTCCTTCTCTCAAATTGTCAGGTTCTTCAAAAACTGGGCATGGAACTGTGGGGATCTCAAGGCCTAGTGGCAAAAGTCCCACAATCCAGAAGGTGGCAGCAGTGGTATCCTTCATGAAATATGCTGCATGTCTCCCAGCTGCCAATTCAGACAGACAGGTAACCTGGTACAGGCCTGGCACTTTAAATCTGTGCCAAGAGTTCAGGCCTGCTGGGACACTTGGGGCTAAAAGGGGACGTTCTTGTCCCAGTGGTACCAGACAACATCACCAAGATCACCTCAGATATAGTAAGAAGATTTACCACAGAAGAGGTCCCAAAAAAATCATCCAGTGATCCAGTGAAATTATAATAATTTGACTTGATTTACATTTTTGTGGTCATTTCTTGGTCACAAAATGTCAGTAAGAGTTATTTCATACGCCGCCTGCGGGGCTGTAGCACACAATATGAGCACACTTATGGCTAACAGATGTAAACTGAGGACAGTGGCTAATTAAAAATGAGCGTAGCGTCATTTAGGACTGAAGTCAGGAAGCTCTTCTTTACTCAAAGAGTAAAGGACCAAACTACAGAGCTATGGAGTTCAAGCAGAAACCACCACTGCCTTTAAGAAAGATCTAGATGAGATACTGGGACAGCTTTGTTATTAGTTAACAAACAAATGGACTGAATGATCTCCTCTTGTTTGACAAAGTTCTTCTGTTCTTATCTTCTAGTTGTGTCGTGAACTTGGAGTCACAAAGCATGTTGTCCCAAAAAACACTTCTAAAAATGTCCAGTAGAGGGGGATATCACCATCAAACCCTGGCTAGTAATGGGGCAAACACAGAGCTTTTATAGATAAAAAAAAATTATTCTGGTAACAAGAATGAAGCTCTGTTGGAGCACAAAAGTTGAAAAAGGAGTTGCTTATAACACAATCCAATCCAAAGCAATCAAATCTTAATATAGGTATTCAAAGAATCGTCAAAATACAGAGCAGAGGGTCGGGAATCGAGAAATCCAAATACTCAATTAAACAGAAGCAAAGTCCCAGGCAGATTTGAAATAAACCATCGGGAACTGTAGGAGACCCTCCAGACCTGCAGGGCAGTAGCATGACAAGCTGCAATATGGACAACGGTAGCCAGCCATTATATAGATTCAGTATGGATTCTGGAAAATGGAGAAAACTAGCAGGGCTGAAGGTCATTAGCATCATTTTACACGGCCAAGAGCCCTAAATACTGGGGACTCGTCAGCACCTTGAACAGAAATGAATGTACCTGTAAGCGGTAGCAGCAGCGAAAATGGACTCCGGATTCAACTAAGCATGGAGTCGATGTGAACGATGAATTGGGAGGGTGCAACACAAGCTGTCACCTGAGGGCTCAAATCCACCGCCTGAAGGAGCGAATCGGTCACAATGAATACAAAGAATGGCGCAGAGATTTACAGAAAGGCAATTATTCAAAGAGCTGACATGTGTGAAAGAACAAGACGCGCCACAATTCACTTCAGTCTGCAGCCCTCGAGACGTGTCTTTGGATTTCAGGGAATGCCTTTGTTTCCAGCAGAGTGTGACAGTCAGATGTGACCTCTCATTCAGAAGATTCCTGTTCAATTATTTTCCGTTTATTTTTGTAAAGCGCCTGGAGGTGCGAAACAAAAAGTGTGGCTACAGCAGGAACTTATGCGTGTCCAGTCCTTGGCGTTTCATATTTAATCCACTCCATTATTTATAAAAACAATGTTTATCAAGTTCATTGTGTAACACAACTAAATGACTTTTTGTGACAGCCAAAGTCAAATAATTCCAAATATGTTGTATACAGTGTTACGTGATTGAGTAACCAGAGCAGATTATTATTGCTCAGAGTACAGCAGCATAAATTGTTAATGAATAGTACATTCCATATTCTATATCGCATTACATTAGTATATTGCACATTACCAATATGGCTTATTGCACAAGTTCAATTAAAAATGATCTCAGACTGAGGAGATTCAGAGTTCAGAAAGTTTATGGCAGACGGGAAAAAAGCTCTTTTTTAGTCTGTTTGTGCATCCATGGATTGACCTAAAGCGTCTTCCTGACGGGAGGAGCTCAAACAAAGAATTTCCAGGATGAGTTTTGTCCTTGAGAATGTTTTTGGCCCTTCTCACACAGCGAGTTTACTTTCCACGTTATATTTTTCCACAGTCAAAATGAAACTCAAGACGGAGACGTTAAGGAAACCGCGTGTTTCCAAAGCCTTATTAATCCACGCACAAACTTACAATAACTTCCCAGTTCCCATAACTCCCGCTACCCAGCACCCCTTCTTAAAGTAACAATACCCCATTAGAACCAAATAATTATTTAACCCTACTCTTAATATATAAACTAATCTTGAATTACAAATATATTTAACATATTTTCAAATTAACTGAACATAAAAACGTTAATACAGAACAGCGCCATTCACTGAGCTCAGGCATAGTGCGCTGTAACACGTTTACAGGTAAAGACAATGCCTTTTAAATAATAAACACACACAAAGACAAACAGAAACACAAAGCGGATTGACATCAGTGGAGCCCAGAAGGATCAGTCCACTAATTAACTAGTCCCCATAGTTAATATTCAGGATTTGCACATTCAGTAAAGGGCGGCACAATAGTTTGAGGTGACATCTCATAGAGCAGGGGGTCTGCACGGTCTGCTGAGAGTGTGCGCGTTCTTCTCTGTCTTAATGCTGGGCCTTCTTGTTCACCATCCATAACCTTTGATATTCTTGACCCTTATCCATACTGTAGATGTCGGTGACTGTAAGGGTGCCAAGAACACCACCAACGGCAAGATGACTAAGTCTCAGTTCAATTCAGATTCACATCATGCCGTACAGATCCATATATGGTGACACTTTAGTGTAGGTCCTGCAAAATTGGACTATTACTCATTTACTCTTACTTGGTAAGACCTGAAAAGAGGCTTCTTTTGGTCTGAATTACTCTTATGAGGCAGGAGTGAAGTGACTTTTCATATTAGAAGCCTTGACACACTGCTAAAATGACTTATGAATATGAAGGACTAGCTGTCCCCCTACGGCTCCGCCCGCATAGAAGTGAAACAGGACAGTGAGGAGGGTCCTTCCCAGCTCCACACTCCTGAGGTCACGCTTCCCCCTCCCCTCGGCCCGCAGCCTCTGTCTCGGATTTGCGTGAATATATCATTCCTGCAAGAGAACTCTGATTCTTAGCGTGGTGAGAGAAGTCACAAAATCAACCGAAATGTTCAAACAAATTCTAGAAAAAAAGCCAATCTAAATCCGTGAAGAAGTTCTCTTGTTTGCTAGCTTTTGTGGAGGTAAGGTACACCCCGAGGCTGGCACGTGAGTGAGGAGGGTCCTGAACAACCATTCCCCCCACCCCCCATCTTGGCCCTCTGCGTGTCTTTATGATTCTCGGAAATAAATCAGTACCACAAGCGAGCTATGATACTTAGCGCAATGAGAGAAGTCGCAAAATCAACCGGAATGTTCAAGCAAATTATAGAAAAAAACCCGATCAAAATCCGTGAAGTAGTTCTCTCATGAAAACGGACAGACAGACAGACGTTGCATTTCATATATGGAGAGGTTTGCAGATCTCATTTTGAAATACTCAATATCAAGAGGAATCTGTCTCCATTAAGCCACTTTGACCGTTCCAAAGTGAAGTTATATTAGTAGGCCACATAGCACCGATGAGTGACCCCTTTAAGGAAGCTTTACGAGTGTCACTAACACCAAAAGACGCCTTTTCTAAGGTCTCGTTACATAAGAGTGAATGAGTAAGAGATGCATTTATGCAGAACCCAAACTAATGTCGCATGGCAAAAGGCTCCTGCAGTGCCATAGGCCTCATCTGGAGTCCTGTGTGTAGTTTGGGTCTCAGGGCTACAAAAAGGACAAAGCAGCACTAGAGAAAGTCGCAAGAAGAGCAACTAGTCTGATGAGGCAAGATTAAAAGAGCTGAGCCTTCTCAGAGATTAAGATTTAGAGGAGATATGATTGAAGTGTTTAAAATCATGACGGGAATGAGACCAGCCGACGAGTTCATCAAGAACACGGGGACACAGCTGAAAACTTGTGAAGGGTACATTTCACACAAACATTAACAAGAGAACTACAGGCACATGGTGTAAGTGACCAAGTGGTGTGTAGAACTTTAGGGACCTTCAAAACCTGACACGACGTTACTTTAGGAGAATGAGTTGGAGAGGACTGGTGAGCTTTGTTTGGGCTGAACGGCCTGTTCTCGTCCAGATGGTTCTAATGTTCATATGTGTTCACCACCAGGTGTTATGGTTGGGGTGCATTAGGGTTCCATTACTGTTCCCATCTCTTACACATTCCCAGTGCCTTGATCACCCAGTCTCAGAGGTGTCAGAGGCTGAGCTCGTATCTTATCTACAGAGGTTCCCTGCTGCCATATTCCAACAGGACAATGCACGACCACTTAAGGCACAAAGCATCTTACAGTTCCTAGATGGCCGCCACATGTCACTTGTTCCCTGGCTGACATGTTCACCAGATTTGTACGTCTGGCATATGGTCAGATGGTGACTGGCATGCCAGAGATCACCAGCAGTCAACTCAGACTAACTCTGGGCACATAAAGAGGCCACATGGCATGCTGTTCCACAAAGACACATCCACCATCTCTTCCCTTCAGTGCCAAACTGGGTCCTTTCCTCCTGTGGTGCACACAGGGCCAGCCCTGCTGTTTAGGCAAACTAGGTGGTCACCTCAGATGGCAAAACTTGGGGACCACTTTTTTTAAGCAATACAAATCCCGACAATGACAAACTCTCAGGCTCAATACGACTGTCTGCTTATGTTGTTTTACTTTATTTTCTCATATTAGACATGTTTTGGTATTAAAGTCTGACGATTTACACGTGGTCTTCCAAATCCAAGTGGGCTCTGTACTCAGCTTCTGGGCGTTTCTTTAGTATCGTCAGATGCAGCTTCATAGTTTTAGTTTGGTTCTAGGGTTTAAAGGGAAGCTGTGTTGAAAAATGATCCCGTTTATCCTCTGGAAGTTATTTCATTTCAAGGCTGTGGGGTGTGAAGCCTATCTCAGGCAGCACTGGGCACAAAGTCAGGAAAGTGGCACCACTTCAATCAGAAGGACATCGCTAAAATGGAACCAGTTCATTGTTGAGAATAAACCTGAGACATAACCCTCTCTAGGAGGACAATGGAAAAATCTGGAGAAAACCTCACAGGAACCAGCAGAACAAGCAAACGGCACACAGACGTGGGCTACAGGAGGGGATTCAAATCCAAAAATCACTAAATATAAAATCAGTAAATGAAGTAGAGAGGGAATCAACTGTATACATAATTTATCAATGACGTTTAGAAGGACCCCGGCCGTGAGGAGCAACATCTCAGAGAAGAAGCTGACCTTAAACATGTATGTCCAGCTTTAAGATCACTGGCAGCCATCTGCTCATCCATTGTATGGCTGCACAGAGGTAGGCAGCCTGAAGGCACAATGCAGGAACCGGCGAGATGTCAGTGCAAATCCCTAATCCAGCAATAAACTTCACGTCTTCTTCACATGGTTTGAGGCACAGAACAAAGCAACACCTCCCTCCACTAACCAGGTACTCTGTCTCTCCATAAGTGACGTGAAGAGGACTCTATCCAGAGTCAATCCACGCAAGGCTGCATAACCTGACAACATACCTGGTCATGTGCTCAAAGAATGTGCCAGTCAACTGGCTGGTGTCACACATCTCTGAGCCAGTCGTCAGTCCCAGCATGCTTCAAGTCGACCACCATCATACCAGTTCCGAAGAAGTCATCAGTTACGTGCCTGAATGACTACCGTCCAGTTGCACTCACCCCAATCATCATGAAGTGCTTCAAAAGGTTAGTCATGTCACACATAAAGACTAATCTCCCTGCCTCCCTTGACCCTCTTCAGTTTGCTTACCCGATCAAACAGGTCAACTGGGGATGCCACGTGCCCTGCCCTTCACCTCTCCCTGACACATCTGGATAAAAAAGACTCACATGTCAGGATGCCATTCATAGACTTTAGCTCTGCCTTCAACACAATCATCCCTCCAAAGCTGGTTGTAAAACTGAGCAGGTTGGGCCTGAACACCACCCTCTGCAATTGGATCCTGGACTTCTTGACAGAGAGGCCCCAGTCAGTTCAGATGGGCTGCAACACCTCCAGAAACATCACACTGAGCACTGGAGAGCCACAGGGCAGCGTGCTTAGTCCACTGCTCTTCACCCTGCTGACTCATGACTGCACAGCCACGCATAACACCAACCATATCATCAAGTTTGTGGATGATACGACGGTGCTGGGACTGGGATGATGAAACAGCATACAGAGATGAGGTGGAATGGCTGTCTGCATGGGGTGAAGACAACAATCTCTCTCTCGATGTCGACAAGGCAAAAGAGGTAATCGTGGACTTCAGAAAATCACGTCCTGCCCACATCCCACTCGGCATCAACGGTTTAGATGTGGAGACTGTTAGGAGTACCAAGTTCCTCGGTGTGCACATAACTGAGGAACTTACATGGACACATAACACCTCATCACTAATCAAGAAAGCCCAGCAGAGACTAAACTTCCTGAGGCGGCTGAAGTGAGCACATCTTCCCCCTTCCATCCTCACCATGTTCTACAGAGGCACCATTGAGAGTGTTCTGACCAGCTGCATGATGGCAACTACAACATATCCGCCCGCAAGCGCCTGCAAAGGATAGTGAAGACAGCAGAGAACATCATTGGGGTGCCTCTCCCTTCACTACACTACACTACACTTCACTATTTTACAAAGGCCTGTGCAGGACCCCTTACACCCCTCACATGGACTTTTCACACTTCTGCCATCCAAGAGAAGATACTGCAGCATCAGAGCCAGATCTGCCAGGCTGCAGGAGAGTTTTTACCCCCAAGATGTCAGACTCCTTAACACCAGGCTGCCTCCTGGGGTCTTCCACACGGCCTCAACCACCTTTAAAAACAGAACTTTTATACATGCGAGCCGCTGTCTTGTAAAGACGAGTGTGCAGGTAGAAAAGAACTGAACTTTAAGGATTTTGACACTCTTGATATCCTTCTGCTGTCAAACATTCTGAACTGTCATTGTTTACACATGTCCATCCATCCATCCATCATCCAACCCGCTATATCCTAGCTACAGGGTCACGGGGGTCTGCTGGAGCCAATCCCAGCCAGCACAGGGCGCAAGGCAGGAAACAAACCCCAGGCAGGGCACCAGCCCACCACAGGGCACACACACCCCCACACACTAGGGACAATTTAGGATCGCCAATGCACCTAACCTGCATGTCTTTGGACTGTGGGAGGAAACCCATGCAGACACGGGGAGAAAATACAAACTCCATGCAGGGAGGACCTGGGAAGCAAACCCAGATGTCTTAAACACTAATTATCATACACTGATAATTTCTGTATTATCTATATCTATTATTTATTATTCATTTATTATATTGCATATCTATTGACTATATTTATGTATCTAGGTTGCAAGTACCATACATTGCATCAATGTTCATATTGCTTTCTACACTAATGCTGCTACTTATTTGTCTTGTCTTTGCACAATGTCTTGTCATCTTTGTGTTTTAATTTTAACTTTTAATTTTAATTCTATTTTTGATTTATTTTTAATTTATTATTTGCACTTCATGTTGTTATACTGTGGACCCTGAGCTGCACAATTTTGTCTGCCTGTATACTTGTATATGGTTGAGATGACAATAAAGTTCACTTTGACTTTGACTTTATGATGCCAACGTCCCTCAGAGGAACTCAGAGAAAACCCAAAGGAAATTCAAGGAAATGTCTGGGTGGGGACCTGGGCCTGAACGGTGTGGCAAAATGGACAGACTAAGAGAGATAAATTTGAGGTCTGAATAAGAGGAACATGTCCAGTTTAAGTGGTCAAGGGGCAAGAACAGCATGTTGGCTAGCAATCGGGTATCAGATGCCCAAGCGTACTGCTTTGCATTTAAATGCACAGTAACTTTAATTAATGTGGGGCTGATCCTTAGAAGTTTGCCCATTATTATTATTATTATTATTATTATTATTATTATTATTATTATTATTATCACCACCCTCCTCTCAATAGAATTTTGCCAGAGGTTAACCAGGCCTCTCAGGCTTTGAACTCAGATCGTTATTCAGCTGAGAACTCGTCTAAGAGCACAGACCGTGCAGAGGAGCGCAATATTCTGGATCTCTACACAGGAGGTGGTCCAGCTGCTCTTGGACCCTCGTCTTGATGGTTCAGGGCGCCTGTGACTACTAGAGCCACTCTTCCCCTCGTGTTCCACATGTGTTTGATTTTGATCTTAAGGTCTTTGAACTTGACGATCTTTGCTCAGGATGTTGTCATCATCTGGGATCATCACATCAGTGAAGATGTACAACTTGCTCTTCTTGTCATGGAACTCGATGTCTGGGCTATTGGAGGTGATGGCACAGTCTGTGGGACTGGTCTTGTTCTACATGAAAACACGATCCCCGGTGTCAGTGACCGCTTCTGTTGTAAGTACCACTTGTCCGCAGTCAAAACACCAAGTCGTTGGCACAGTGCCCAGTGCATGAACTGTACGTACCAACCTGATTGTGACAAACAAGATATTCCTTGGGGGCTGGTACACAGCATCTGGGCACCACGTGGCTGATGGTCTCCTCAGCTTCACCACACAGATGACATTTGCTGTAGACTGGTGGGCCCATGACATACTTCTGATGGTGCAGAGTGTTCAAGGCAAAATCCTCACCTCAGTGATGTTGGACTGCTGTAAATGCTTGGTTTTCTCACTGCTAGCACAGGTACTCTCGGGCAGGGCAAACCAAATCTCATGGACTCTCTTCATGACTTCTGTCTTGGACTTTTCCTCATGCAGAGCTTGATGGATGTTTGCACAGCAGTTGCAACATATTATTATTATTATTATTATTATTATTATTATTATTATTATTATTATTATTATTATTATTATTATTATTATTATTATTATTATTATCATAACTTTCTTTAGTTGGTGTGCGGGTGGCATGCTACTCAGTACAGAAGTTTTCTGGTTGCCAGGTAATGACTGGCACAGATGGACAGGGCAGAAGTAGAAACAGAAAGTTCAACAATGTTGATGACCAACCTATTATTGTTTTTCATTATGAAGGACACATTGGAGAATTGTGTAAATACTGTAAGTCATTGTGTGCACCCTCACTCATTTCCTCGTTCTCTTCTTGTTGATGGTGGTTCCCGTGTCTGCCTGCAGCCGGCTAGTAACTAGGGGGTGTTCAGTAGGTGGGGACCGCGACACATTGCGGCTATAAGAGCCCTTCAGGTGAACCTGCGGACAGTGCCGAGAGGGTCCTCAGCACCTCCGAACATGCGTCCCGGAGAGCGGCTCTGCGTCCTGCTCTGGCTGGCATCTCTGAGCTCGGCGGCTGCAGGTGCGTCTCGGGGGTGCGCGGGGTTACCGTGACGGGAGCGCGCAGGCGCAAACACGGGCAGTCCAGTCAAGTGACACAGACTCGAGCTGTCATTCTGTAGACTCTCTAAAGTCGCCCCTTCGTTGCGTTTAAAGTAGTTTGTTGACTGCGGCAGAAGGCGTGACACAAATAAACACGAAGGTGATTCCGTCAGCACTTTAAAGACCACCCGTTTTCCTAAACAAGCAAAATCTTCAATTCTGGGTGTCCTGAAAGCCCACCCTGAGGCCATTTTAGTAGTTTGGCATTTTGTCCAATTTGCATGAACGCAGGAGCTCCAGCCATGGTGAGGCTCACATCAGGAAGGATTTTAGTACAAATAGTAAAGTAAGACATGAGCTAATGAGTTGAGGCTGTCGCCAGGTTATGACCAATGTCTTCTGAGATTTTTCCGGTAAGAACTGCAGATGTTTCGAGGTCAGGCAGTTCTGCTAATGATGCGATGGGCTGTCTGTTGATTTTCAGAGGCACGCAAGTAAGCGCAGCCTGCATTAGGAGCACACGGGGATTTTTTCTTTGACGTTTACTTATTTGGCGAACGCATTTATCCGAGGCGACTCACAACATCTGACAAACATCTCGTTACATTTCTTTTGTTTTCCACTAGGGCACAGAGAGGTGAAGTGACCTGCTCAGGGTCCCACAATGTCAGTGGCGGAATGTGAGCCCACCACACACCCCACTGCCTGCTTCTGTCTTTCTCATCCATCAGCTGAAAATAATGCGGCTCTGCTGCACCCGGCCGTCCTCAGATCTTCTTTTACATCACCGACTCTTGCCTTTCTCCATCTTCCTCTGCTCCTACCTCCTTCCATGCCGCTTTTCATGGGCTCTCGTAGGTAGTTGTTTATCCTCCATTGTTTTTTTTACATATATACATACATACATATATAACAGATAGATGAATGTAAAGGCACTATATAACTGATAGATTGGCAGACAGACATATATTCAGAAAAGACAGTATATAATAGTATGGAGGGATGCTAAAGGCACTATATAACAATAAGATAAAATGGGCTATATAATAGATGGATAAATGGAAAGGGCAGCATGTGATAGATAGATAGATAGATAGATAGATAGATAGATAGATAGATAGATAGATAGATAGATAGATAGATAGATAGATAGATAGATGGATAGAAAAGGCGCTATAATATAGACACTTCATATTTTAACCCTTCATAATTTGACTAATATTCTTTTCGACCAGCTCATCGTTGTAAGCAGAATTTCCTTCTCTTCTGTCTACCGAGATCACCAGCATCTTATACATAAAAGTGCCACAGTTGCTCTTCAGACCGATGCCATAGCAGAACCTTGTTAGGTTAAAAAAGCAACCATCCACATTAAGGGTCCAAAAAGAAGTTATGAAGAGATGATTAGAGACTCTCACTGCTTACAATAACCCAGGCTGAGCTCAGGTTTTCTTGATCTGCAGGTGTCCACCCAGGTAGTCTACTATACAGTACATCCATCCATCCATTTTCCAACCCACTGAATCTGAACACAGGGGTCTGCTGGAGCCAATCCCAGCCAACACAGGGCACAAGGCAGGAACCAATTCCAGGCAGGGTGCCAACCCACCGCAGGACACACACACACCAAGCACACAACTCGGGACAATTTAGGATCGCCAGTCCACCTAACCTGCTTATCTTTGGACTGTGGGAGGAAACCTACGCAGACACGGGGAGAACAAGCAAACTCCACACAGGGAGGACCTGGAAGTGAACCCGGGTCTCCTAACTGTTAGGCAGCAGCGCTACCCACTGCGCCACCGTGCTGCCACAGTACATTAGATATTTATTTTTTCCTCCCACATATTACAAACCTTTTTAAAAACCTTAACAGACAATTCCATATGCAAAGATTTCTTCCCAGATTCAAATAGTTCTTTGTCAAGCAAGGGTTTTACGAGGGACCCCAGAGCCTAATAAAATGTCATTCAGAAGCCACTAATTTTAAATGTATATATTTGAACACCAGGATCGCAAGTGTTCCACAGAGTTACATTTTTATTTGGTCAGATGTGTCGTTCATTAGTTATCCAAATGCTGCTTTGGTCAGGCCTACTCTGCTGTTCATCTCCTTTGCTGTCTGCCCGTCTTCAGTTACCAACAAATTCAGTTACTTGTCCATTGTCTTCTCTGTCAGCTTTTACCTTCAGCTCCTCTTGATGTTTTCCGGTTGTCACTGGCTTGATTTTCTCAAAGTTTCTTCTCTGAAGTCTTGCACTTGCGACCTCGCCCAGGTCTGTTTTCTAACAGAGGGTGCCTCCTGGTACGTTGCATTGATGTTCTGGAAACTGTGAAATGCTTGGAAATGGCAGGATAGCCTCCTCTGAAGATGGGCATCAACCACCTTCTGCCTGAGGCCCGGACTTGTGTCTTGGTTGTTTTTGGCCTGATGAAATGACTTCTGGCAGCCTGAGGGTGGGTTGGTCGGTAAATTGCATGTATTTCATTTGTAAATTTTGTACATTTTTAATAAAGCATAAAGGATATTTTACGAACAGCATGCACTTATTAGGTTTTGTTTTTTGGGCTGCTAGCAGTTTCACGTGGGTCGAATGCCCTACCTGAACCAATCTGGCTATTTACCTGTTGATGGCTGGAAAAAATGGAAATCTTTAACATATGGCAGGCTGGAAGATGAGAACAAGGAAACCGGAGCAGAGTCTGGGTAGTTATGCCTCAGAATCAGGATCACTTTATTGCTAGCATGTGAAACATTCCAGAATTGACTTTAGTTACGTACAAAACATGGAATACAAGACATTAGCAACTCAAGACAACACAATTTCAGCCCACCATTTACCTGACACTGTGCAAACAACAATACAAATATAGCAGTTTCTTGCACAAAACAATTGACAAACTTCAATAGCATCTTTAAATAAATAGAACAATAACTATACAAAATAATAGAAATATCAAAGAGTACCATTTGAGCAAGTATGAAGTATTCACAAACTGACAGACGGCACAATTACCAGTTACATGTTGCAAAGATAAAAAGAAAAACAACAAAAAGTCCTCTTCAAATCACAAAACGCAATGGTGTGTCACAAGTCTATCATCATTTAACACTCACAAGTGACCCTTCAAATGTCCTGTACATGAAAAGCATGTACTGTATATGGGGGCTGCTTGTACTCTGCATGGCGCTTACCTCACGTGTTTTAGAGAACAGGAGTGTGATCTCGCTATCTGACTACTTCTAACAGCGACGCCACCCGCATGCAAGGACCCACATTTCAAAAAACCGGTTGTCAGTTCCTGGAATGCCTGCGGTGGTTTATTTATTTACTGTTTCTTATTCCTGCATTTCTAGGATTTAAAAACAGATGTAACAGGGTCTCCCTCTTGACGGAGCTAACATTTGAGATAACGGGTGGGTGAATGCAATAGATTTGGAGCCCAGCTCCACATGCCAACATGTTTTATCTGCTACATTTCCATTGGGCAGAATTTTAGGGCTTTCAATGGACGTTTGCCACAACTTTTCTTAATGTAGGTGACGGAGTGTAAGGTGAGTTCAAGAACGGATAGAAATCTTTCAGTCCAAAAGTTTGTTTTAAAATATGTAGTGAAAATTTAAAGCAAATATTCCACACAAGAATACAGAAAAAAGTTGTTACACATGTAGAATAAAATGCAAAAAAAATGTATCTTCTCTAATCTTAGCTTTTCTTGTAAAACTTTAGTTGTTTGTATATTTGAAGATTCTTAACTTTTCCTTCTGTACACTTTAAGCGTACGGCAGCACTTTCAATTAAGTGCTTTGTCTTACATGTTTCTTGGCACACAAAAACACGCACACAAGGTATGCAAGGCATGAAAGGCACGATAGGCGCGGTTTAAAACCATGTGCCCTCTACACCTTACACATGGCAAGGCTGGTCACTAACTGACAATAATGTTTAGTCAGAGAAGTTAGAAATAGCTGGACTATACCAATTCTATTCAAATAATGGGGGTTATAGGAACCTCCCATAGATTATGCACAATCATTTAGTAAAACATTTATGAATCTTATGTAATTAGGAAATGGCTCTTACTCTCACCAATGAATTTTCTGAAGATTTTTTTTTTGTAATGATTATAAATTATGACTTTGATGGAAAACAAGATGAGGTGTAAACAACAATAAACCAGTTCAAACCCTCAGGAGGGCGGCACGGTGGCGTAGTGGGTAGAGCTGCTGCCTCGCAGTTCACTTCCCGGGTCCTCCCTGCGTGAAGTTTTTATGTTCTCCCCGTGTCTGCTCCGGTTTCCTCGCACAGTCCAAAGACATGCAGGTTAGGTGCATTTGCGATCCTAAATTGTCCCTAGTGTGTGCTTGGTGTGTGTGTGTGTGTCCTGCAGTGGGCTGGTGCCCTGCCTGGGGTTTGTTTCCTGCCTTGCGTTCTGTGTTGGCTGGGATTGGCTCCAGCGGACCCCGTGATCGTGTAGTTAGGATGTAGCGGGATGGATAATGGATGGATGGAAACTCTGAGGATTCCTAACTGTGGTATTAGGGCATTTTCTAATGTCAGGTTTAGCGGTTTCATCACACCCTTCAATTACCCAAACTCATTTTTTTCATTGCAAATGAGCTCGGATCTCTTTATGTGCCCCTGCAAGGTTCGGTGTGGCTTGTATATTGGCATCACAATTGCTCTGATTACTTTTGGCTACAGTTAAGGTTAGAGTTAGGGTTAGGGTAGAGTTACTGCATTGCAAAGTGGATTTCATAATATAGTTTAAAAATATTTGGATTATATTACATAGCTCAATTTTAATAACCCATTGGAAAATTTTAAGCAGCAATGTACAGACATACCAGGAAGGCTGATGCGTGTTTCCTATGCAATAGAACGAGATATCAGGATGCCGTGGAGTGACAACGTGTTGCGTGTCGGTTGCAGATGCGACTAAGAAGGTTAGCCACTGTCATCTTTGCATGTTCTTAGGATTGGTAGTCTTTGTTCGTTTTTTGTAGCTTCTTCTGAGCAGATTTTTAATAAGTATCTGTCCAATTAGGAGTTTTGATCTTCAAGGAATCAAAGTATAATATTGGTTTTACATTCTGTGATGAAACGGAAGAGTAGAAACTTTGTAACATCTTGCCACAATTCCAGATTTATTTTGTTACGGCACCTTGTATTGGCTAACTCGGTAGATTATTGCATATAGCTTTCAGGGCGGCTCAGGCGAGGGTGTAAGGTTTATTGTAATCCACTCCATTTGCTAGTGAAAGGATGTCATTTTGCTTCACTTCTTATTGCATCCATAAATGGCTAACGCAGCACGCTGTTCTACTACTGTTGTGGACACCTTTAGTTTTGGAGTGATCGCGTAGCCATCTCTCTCTCAGAACCACTCAGGAATATGCGAGGCAAGTGCTGTCGCAGGAATGAGAGCACGCAGAGAGCGATGTGTGCTTCCCTTTCGTATCTAAGTCTTGGATAAAAGCAGCATTGATGCACACGTCTCATTCTTGTTTAAACACTTCCTGCTATTCGAAATTACTTTGTATTTTTCGACCTTTGATTGCGCCTTTACGATTTCTCTGCTTGAATTCCTTGGTAAAGACCCCGATATGAGTGACGTTCCGATCTCCGGATCGCTTTTGTAGAAAAGCACACTGTCTCGTTCAGCAGTCAGTACACACATGTTGAGTAGCCACTGTAAAGAATGACTGGAAGGAAAGGACAAGAAACTAAGAATAAGCTTAGACCAGGCTGAGGTCAATGACCAGAAAAAACAAAACGACAACGTAAAATCAAAAATCGAGGTGAGAAATCCTCAGTCCCTGCTCCAGAGGTCCTTTCTGTATCTACTGGGCAAAAAATAAGTGTTATTTGATCAAATAATACGCAGGGTCTTTCATGCTTTCTGTTTTTTTGTTATCAGATTACCAAGTGAGGCACGTCCAGCAGATTATGCCCACAAGTGGGAGCACAAATGGAGCAACTAAAGTCACCATATTTGGCCAAGGTAAATAACGTATATATCATCCTGCATGGATGACTCTGATGTTAAAAAGGTTTTCAGCAACAAGAACACCTTTTATAAATGGCTGAATCTCACCAAAGGGCTAACGTTTTCTCAACACCTTAAGGTCTGGGCTGTGATGTGAATGCGACTCTCAAGGTTTCTCAGTGGCTTTCTTCAAACATCATGTCTTCCACTTCTCACCTGTGTTGTCCATTGTTGATTAAGCTCTCTTTGATGGAAAGTCACATCTTTCTCTAGTACAATGCTGCCAGGGTAGCCCCCATTACCAAATGATCCCCAAAATGTTTGGATGGATCCTTACAATCCCCCTGCTTAAATGCTTTCAAACGGAATACGCGATTATTGTCCCGATGAAACTTTTAAAATAAAACTCGAAATGCTCATCTTAGTCTCTGAAATGACGGACAGATGGAAGTCTTCTTTTGTAACGCTGCATGTTGTACTCTTTTGCCAGGTTTTGCCCAGGCCAACCAGTTTAACTACGGCCCAGGAAAAGAGAACCTTGGGAACAGCGTCCAGATGGTTTCAAACACACGGACAGTCCCCTGTGATGTGGTAAAACAAGAGAGTTACTCGAAGCAAATCACTTGTTACACCAGGTAACTCGCCGGCAAAGCCTGTGCTCTCACCATTTGAGGAAAAAAAACTACAAGAATTACAAAAAGCAAAAAGAAAACACCATTTGAAATATTACATAGGCATAGACCCCAAAAGGTGTTAGGTGCTAATAATGTTAGGAATGTTTTTAAATAAACACCACAGAAAAAGACAGTAAAGTATAAAAGATTGAAGAGAAGAGCCTCTGGGCTGACCAACAGGGAGCAGCTCGGCAGATTGAGGGGCACGGATGTCCAAGCTAAGAGGGGCGACTGAAGGAGTTGAACGTTTATAGATAACTAAACAGAACACAGAGGAGAAGTGTTAACGATCATGAGGGGAATTTGGACTGTACATCCCATAAATAATAAACTCTGCAACAGGAACACAGAGACATGATTGGAAAAAAAAGATTTCACAAAAACGTTAAATAGGATCCAAATGTCAGTTCTTCTGTTCAGCAGATTCAGTGTTCAGACTCCGTCACTTAATACACACTTTACTGCGTTGTAAGATTAAGTTGAAATGAGTACATTTGCCATTTGTTTATCCTTTAAACACAATTTTGGTCAAATCCAAGTGGGCTAACCACTCGACCAGGAACGCCTGATTGCTGGGGTGCTACTGAGATGGCTGTCCTTCCCACAGAGGTCTACAGAGAGTCCCCTTGAGCTTCATGGCTTGGGGTTTATCCTGATATACGGTGTGAGTTATGGGACCTTCTGTGCAAAGACTCACATGTGTCTTTCCAAAAAATATCCACTCACTTTGCCACAAATGGGCTTTGATCAACTTCTCGACACACCTCAGGGACAATTAATGCACACAGTAGTCACCTGAGCACAATTTAGAAGGCCTGCTGCAAAAGGGTCTGAATATTAGTGGGAAAGAGAGATGTTGGCTTTAGATTCTTAATAAATTTGCAAACCTTTTTGAAAAATGTGTTGTCACTTTGTCATTATGGGTTACTGAGTGCAGATTGAGGGGCACAAAGGGCAAATACATGAAATACAACCCAATAAAGTGCAGAAAGTGAAGGGGCCCATAGACTTTCTGAATCCGCTGTATGCATTCTCTAAAAGACACAGCTCTTGTGGCTTGAAAGAAGAGCGTCACATCTTCTTCTTCTTTCTTCTTCTTTCGGCTGCTCCCATTAGGGGTTGCCAGAGCAGACCATCCTCTTTCATATCCATCTGTCCTCTGCATCTTGTTCTGTCACACCCATCACCTGCATGTCCTCTCTCCCCACATCCATAAACCTCCTCTTAGGGTCTTCCTCTTCTCCTGCTCTTCCCTGGCAGCTCTATCCTTAGCATCTTTCTACCAATATACCCAGCATCTCTCCTCTGCACATGTTTAAACCAACACAATGTTGCCTCTCTGACTTTGTCTCCCAAACATCCCACCTGAGCTGACCCTCTAATGTCCTCATTTCTAATCCTGTCCATCCTCATCACACCCAATGCACATCTTAGCATCTTTAACTCTGCCATCTCCAGCTCTGTCTCCTGTGCCACCATCTCCAACTCATATAACATAGCTGGTCTCACTACCGTTCTGTAGACCTTCCCTTTCACTCTTACTGATATCCATCTGTCACAAATCACTCCTGACACTCTTCTCCACCCACTCCAACCTGCCTGCGCTCTCTTCTTCACTTCTCTTCCACAATTCCCATTACTCACAACTATTTAAACTCATCCACCTTTTCCAACTCTACTCCCTGCATCCTCACCATTCCACTGACCTCCCTCTCATTCACACACATGTATTCTGTGTTGGTGGTCCTGCTGACCTTTATTCCTCTCCTCTCATATCCCTCGTCTTCAGGGTCTCCTCAACCTGCTCCCTACTGTCACTACAGATCACAATATCATCAGCAAACATCACAGTCCACGGGGACTCCTGTCTAATCTCGTCTGTCAGCCTGTCTATCACCATTGCAAATAAGAAGGCTCATAGCCGATCCCTGATGTAATCTCACCTCCGTCACTCCTACCGCAGACCTCACCATGGTCACACTTCCCTCATACATATCCTGTGCCACTCTTACGTACTTCTCTGCCACTCCCAACTTCCTCATACAATACCACAGCTCCTCTCAGTCACTCTGTCATTTGCTTTCTCCAGGTCCACAATGACGCAATGAAACTCCTTCTGGCCTTCTCTCTACTTCTTCATCAACACCCTCAGAGCAAACATCACATCTGTGGTGCTTTTTGCTGACATGACACCATCCTGCTGCTCAATAATCATCACCTCATTTCTTAACTGAGCTTTCATTACTCTTCCCCATAACTTCATGCAGTGGCTCAACAATTTTATTCCCTTGTAGTTACTACAGTCGTACACACACCCTTATTCTTAAATATCGGCCCACCAGTCCACTTCTTCTCCACTCCTCAGGCATCCTCTTACTTTCCAAAATTCCATTAAACAATCTGGTTAAAAACTCCTTTGCCATCTCTCCTAAACACTTCCATACATCAGATAAAGATAAAGAGCATCAGATAAGCAAATCAAATAAAATCAGAAGTCTTCAGCCACATCTTCACAAGTTCTGAAACACCACATCGTTCTTTTCCAGCTTTTACTGATTTCTGTCTTTTTGAAATTGCTGTTTTTTTAGGAGTATGCCTGAGGATAACTACATGGTACAAGTCAGCGTGGACGGAGAGCTGATTTCAGACAATATATGGTTTTATGTAAGTGTTGCACACGCATGTCTTCCTTTAAGAATTTGTTACATCTGAATGACAAAGCAGGCATGCAGAATGATTTGTCAACCATGTGTCATTTCCTGCTGCTAAATAATTCAAAGAACCCAATAATTTGTTCAATTTGGCACTTGTGTAGCTCCTCTCCAAATTAAATTTCTGCCAGTTAGACCAAAATGTCTTCACAAAAGGGGCTTTTTATGGAACAACACAGAGGAATTTGATTTTTTTAGTATTTAATGTTCTGATACTAGACTGGTGACACATATAGACATATCATGTACTTTTTTTATTTTATTTTTCACAATCTTTTATATACACTCTGTGCTACCATTTTTTTCGCAATTTTCTTTCATGGGTGCCAGCCTTTGTTGTTTTTTATTTGGTCAGGAAGTCTCGTGAGATTACAGTTTTCATGTAATATTTTAAATCGAAGGTGTTTTTTGTTATTTAATGTTACATTTTGAACGTCTTCATGAGGGCATTTTGATTGTCTTGTGTCTGGTGTGTGGTCCTGGGAGTTGTGTGTTGTGGCCTCATCAACACGAAAACGTAAACTAAAGCACGAGAAAAGGGAGCAAAGTCATGGGGAGATGAAACGTCGAAAATAGCTGCTATTGAGATATTCAAATGTGGGCTTCAATTGAAATGTTTAAAGTCTAAATATTCTTGATTTGTCATTTGTCACCCTCTGATGGAGGTCCAGAGAAGGCCAGTTGTGGGTCAAAAATCACATCACACTCATAATCACTGACCTTGAATATGAATAGTTGGTACATGAAAACATTAAAAGTGTAACTTTGTTACCCCTGACCTTTTTTTATTTTTTCCAGCCCAGAGGTTATCAGACTCCAGTGGTTCAGGCCGTCACACCTTTAACCGGATTGCCAGGTTTGGACTTCAGAACGCCTTTTATCATTTGTAATGAGTTTTCTGGGTCTGGGGAATCCTCTAGATGAGAAGTCACATCAGAGTTGATGTTGTTCGGGTTTGGCCCGGGTTTTGTTTTCTTTAATGTCGTTTTTTCTTATCGTTTTTGCCTTTTCTTTGTGTTTAGGTCATATTTTTTATTCATAATGTGTTTAGGTATCATTTTGTAAAAGGCCAGTCAGGGCTCCTTCATGTAGAGGCCGAGGAGGCGGGGCAACCTGATGATGATGCAGTCAAGGGGCGTGTCCCTAGCTCTATGGGCCCATTCACAGCTAAGCACACTTAGCACAGACCAGAACACTCCTAACCGGCACCTGCCACTGTTTTCAAAGACACAAGTCACTTTGAGCATTTTAGCAGCAAACCAGATCAGAGAACTCCTGCCTACAGCAGCTTTTCAGGCGTTTTTGGCCAAACAATTGTTCCACTGAAATACCGTTCAGATACTGTAAAACAGAGGGACAAGGAAACTGAAGAGCATTTTGGAAGCCTTTTTACAGGAAGTCACTGCCTCTTAATGGATGAAGCAGTGTCGTCCTGCATGTTTGTGCCTTAGTCTTCGAGTGACAGCCACTGAGAGATGGATTAAGGTACGCGGCTTGCAATCGAATGACAAGAATTCAACGAAATGTCTAGCTATACACTTCATTTGAATCAGGTTAAAGTTTAGTGCGGATGTTTAATTAAACAGGCAGCATGGTAAGCGCAGAGCTCTTCCTCACAGCACCATGTGCCCGTGTGTGTGTATGTGCCCATACATTTCTGGGTTGATCAGTGGTATTGAACGTGTTCAGCTGATTGGATATTTCTACCTGTTTTAACACTGAATACCTAAAATGTGTCGGTGATACTTCACAAATGAGGAAAATACATTTTGTCCTTCTCTGAAGTTAACCAAATCCATCCTCCCAGTTGAACAGTCTGCTTCCAGTTCCAAAATATCTTTAGCAAATAGCTGAATTAAAACTAATCAGTTACTTTCACATTACCGATTGGCACACAGCACACTCCTCTGTGTAAATGAGCCCTGGAAATGCTGGGCAAAGCACATTTGCTTCTTGCCTGTACCCAATAATCAGGTGGCTAGGCTGGCACTCAAAGCCAAGAGCACCGACTGCTGTGCCAAGCTCCTCTATGAATTGAAGAGACTGACTGCGTGTACTTGTGCTTCTTTTACAGGGACACTGATTACAATAAGAGCGATGATGTTTACAGATGTATATGGCGGTGCGTCTCTAAATTCCAATGGCAACTCTGCCAAGATTTCAAGGTGATAACTTATTGAATGTTTTCTTTTTCCTCTCCTTATTTTCCTCTTCTATTACCTTGAGTTGTAAGTGATGATCTTTTTTCTGCATTTAGACGTGATTGCGTGTCTGTATTTATATTTGACTCAAATAAACAGAATGAACAGTGACGTAGTGACAGATCGGCTCCTCCTGGCGTCCATTGTTTTTCTTACTAGAGGGTCCCTGACGTTTGGCCTTAGTCAGTTTGCAGTTCCACTTCTTGCCAATGGATGTGTGAATCTCTCAGCATCTGAGTTTGTAGAAATCAAACTTAAACTCAGATTCTGAGTCCAGCAAAGTACAAGCTCATAGTCAAACAAACCTTTTCAAAGGTTTAACTTCATTAAAAATCATTGGCGATTATTAGCGTTGATCACTGAAATTCACCAAAGTGTTCTGTGCAGCAAATTTGGTGACTTGTTCAACAAACTTTTTTTCTCCAGTGCCCCATGATACTTTACGAGGACAACATGACATCACAGAGGTGTAGCAGCCATGTTGGATGAGAGTGTCACTGCTTGGTCTGTGCCACCTGATTTGCATTACAGATGCGCAGAAGTTCCATGTAAGGGCACTGTAAGCGTAATCAAACTCACACTTCATGGCACTGCCCGATCTTCTCTGGGCATGCGTGAATTCATTTACTGTGTCTACATTGTGGCCAAGAAGGGTAGTGCAAGCTCCTCAGATAAATACTGTATTATTGCGCCAACCCGGTCGTCCCCATTTAATTCAGTCCAAGACAAAATAACGAAAAGGGCCGCTATGTCCGCTCGTACAAGTTACAAACTAAAAAAGCAAGATAAGAAAGCGGTCAGGCTAAAATGAGGAAAGTCCTTTGTCTCCCTTTCTCTGTCTCTAACTCAGAAGGTTAGCGTGGGTGCCCCTCATGGGTGGGAATACCTGCTCCAGATGAGCCCAGAGCGTGATCCACAGACGTGCATACGTGACAACATGTTTACGTAATGTCACTTCCTTATCAAGTAGGCAGGAGACACCCAGAGGGATTGTGGACTTGGGGTTTCATTTTATCTCAGAGGGTCATGGTGGTGCAGTTGGTGCAGTTGCCTCACAGCTCACATCATGTTTTTGTCCACAATAATGGAGCAGTACAGTTGACAGATGTTTCCCAGGCCCTTATGGACAGTATAAAGACCCTTGAATTATTATAATCCACTCAAATGTTTCTCCTTCCCCTTAATGAATTTCATTGAGCTCACTAAAATTCCCCAAAACTTCTGCATATTCACAAAACTTCGAGGCAAAGTGACTTCAGCTGTTTGTCTAAGCCAGAGCGAATTTTCAGGGCAAAATATGTCATGCAAGGTCACTGGTGAACCCAACAAATCTGCTGCAAAAAACAATTTGGCGGATTTTGCCAATTGACATTTTAAGGATGCCCGTGCCAGGGCTGTGCCACAGTGGCCAACATCATCTTTACCAAAAAGTGCAACATTTCCTACATTGTTCTTTGATTTAAAATTTAATTCTGGCACAAACCCATTTTGTCTGTTTGCATGCTGCTATTGCTCATCAGCCAATGAGAGTGCTGGATTTTCTGTTTCAGAGTCTACATTGGAGGAATGCCATGTGACCTTCTGTACCCGAATTCTGACAAACGGTACGGCGTTTTGTGATTGGCTTTGAATTTTACTTTTCTGGCATTGTGGGGCTCAGGTAACCCATCTGAATGATCTCATTGTCGTTGTCCCACAGATATGGAATTTCTCTGGACTACCAGTGGAGCCAATGGGGCACAATGACTTGCAGAATAACAGGAACTTATGTGGGTAAGAAACAGCAGAATGAGGATCGAATGCTCCGCGCTTAAATATCATGAAAACTTTAACAACTTCCATGGGGCCTACTTACATTTTCTGCTGAAGTTTTATAACTTACTTGTGAGGCCTTACCTGGACTACTGGGTGCAGTTTTGATTGCCAAATTAAAAAAAAAACGAATAAATAAATTAAAAATACAGAATACAAATTTTATACAAAAAATCGGGAGTGGTCTCCCCTCGACTTTCTCATATACGCAGATATGGAGATGGACATTTGAGGTGTAAACCACAAGACAATGATTATATTTTAATATTATGTACATTAAAGAACCATCAACAACAAGTCAAATCAAATGAATAATATATTGAACAATTATAATAAAAGTAAAGTGGAACAAATTGGACTCGGCAGCTGCATGAATAAACGGTAAACTTAGTGGAAATAGCCCAAAAGCTAATAGAAATCTGCATTTTGTACCTCATACTTGTAAGTGAAAGTGTACTGAAGTTATCGTGTTTACACACACAGAAAACACAGACATAATTCCAAAAATGGTATTTTCAGACGCAGGGAGGTCTAAACCGTCGAGATTCATCAAAATCTCGAAAATTCACAATTTTGGACAATTCCAATACTTTCCCTACAAGAAAATAAATTGGGATCAGGGAGGTCTAAAACGTCGACATTCATAAAAATCTCAACATCGCATCTTGGGAGGGTTCCAATACTTTCCCTATACTTTGCATACGAGAAATTAAAAAGGATTTCAGTATTAGCACCGTAGACTGTATACATATTCCAGCAGAACAGCCTTCCTGATAATTTATACTGTGAATCAATATGTGTTGCTTATTCACTAAAACCAACTGATTAGTGCAAAACCGTGAGTCCACTCTAGAGGCCCAGCGACCCTTTGTGGAGATGTGCACGACGTCAGGTGAAAAACGGGAAGGCTACGAATTTTTTAGCCTATAAGCCTTCGAAAGGTGATCATTAAATTGACAAATTCAAAGAAACATACTGTTACATACTGATACTGTAGCGGTAAGGCATCACGATTAGCCCCTCAATGTAAAGTCACCACAATAACACTGTGTTCTGTGTTCACAGGCCACCAAAATGTCAGCTTCATTGTAGATGGTCCATATGGGAGGTAAGCTCTGATTTATGATTTCATCTAAATAATTTTTGAGAAAGATACAGTGGTCAGTGTCAGGTCTATCTATCTATCTATCTATCTATCTATCTATCTATCTATCTATCTATCTATCTATCTATCTATCTATCTATCTATCTATCTATCTATCTATCTCAACACATCTGTCTTCCTTAACTTGAAACTTCTGACTTTCTTCCTTCTAAACTTCTATTCTCCTGACCTCAAAACGTTTATCTTCTTTCCCTTTACGCCTTCTGTTCTCCTCCATCTGAAATGCCCACCTTTCTGATTCAGTTATGTGAATATGAAACAAAGGGCAGCACAACTCCAGATTAAGTTCTCCAAAGGTACCAGTAACCCATAACTTTCTTGAATGGGCCTACCATACAACTCCTCTGCACTGACATTTGCAGGCCCTTCCTTGTTGTCACTATGGATTCCTTTCTTTCTTTGTCCTGGAGGTCTGGGCCAGACCATCCTGGTTACGCCCCTGCCATGGCAACTCTTTGTCACTCAGGTACCCCCATCAGAAATGACCAAATAAATAATAGAGCATAAAAGTCATATAAGTAAAGCATCAGGCCTGAATTGACTGTCACAGGAAGGCCTCCATACTTTGTTGAATTCCATGACGGCCCAGCAGGCCACTGATGTTACACGTCTGTGAGTGTTTGTTGCCTCACGTTCAGTGCTACTTTGGGGTGTTTTGGTGGTACAAAAGGCTCTTGTTGTATTCCAGTTGCAGACTTACTCCATGTTAACAATTTCCTACTTTCAGGAGTCTGTCAGACATGGGCACCTACTTCGTTTCATCTCTAAATAAACTGGCGATGTTTCAGACTTATGCAGGTAAGGACAGCTGCCAACTGAAAATGTCTTCTGCAGGATTCTTCTGAATTAATGGATTTGTAAACCCCTCATTCTGTTCATGTCTGCTTCTTAGCCCTTTTTTCCCTCACAAATTCCCTAAATAAAATGAAAGCATTCCCATTTTTTACCCTTTTATTTTCTGGCCTGGGTTACCACAGCCCTAAATGGGACCTTCTCATTCTATATAATCTTGTCCTCCTAGTGGTCACCAGCATATCGCCATCAGCCGGAAGCTCAGAAGGAGGCGCTATACTAACCATAAAGGGCCAGTACTTTGATCAGACGGACGCCCCTGCCAGAGTGTTAGTCGGAGGTGAGTGTCGGTGTTTCAATGGCGTCCGCTTATTGATTTCACTTGAAATGATACTCAGTGCTGAAAGGGCCGTTCTGGAATGTACTGCCAAGGTGGACATTTGAAATTTTGGTTTGGGTTTATTTTTCTCCTGAAGGAATGTTGACCTTGTGAATCTAATAAAATCTACCAAAGCCTAGGAGGTGACATGAGGTTATGAAGGATGTGACCAGTAGGGGGAGCACCACAGCACCCCAATCTCAACCTCACAACCTTTTAATTAAGCTGAGAACCTTTACAGACTTTGTCTTCATTCACACGGCACAGTACAGCATCAGAGTATTCTTCTTGTTCACATGAGGCAGAGCTGCTTCTTTTATTCAAGACCTGGAAGAACTTCTGGTGCCACAATACCACAACACAGGAACACTTCAGGGTCAGGCAGAAATCCCATGGAGTAGGGACCATTAATCCCTGCAGTGGATCCTGGCAGCACCCGTGGAACCCAACAGGGCTGCCCATTGGGTTTACAGTTCCCAGCATGCCATGCAGGTATTCATACAAGTGCCAGAGCCCAGGGAAGCTGCCCTCTTGTATCGGGGAGTAAATGACCCGGGTAGTTTGGCACCCCCCATCCCTCTCGGCCAGTTAAAGATCCTTGATGAAGTCCTCCCAGGATCCCAGCATGTCCACTTCTGTGCATCTCCTGGATACAGCAGAGACCACCCTGCCTATTCACTGGGCTGACCTCCTGGGTAGGCGAGGAATCTTGAACCATCAACACCAGCCTATGCTTGATGTCCATTACCAGAATAAAATACCCGAGATGAACACTTCATTTAAAAATTTTGTATCTAATCCCTCCATTACCGTGGACTGGTGTTATATGAAGTGTGCAATGGCCACCTCTTCCACTGGATTATTAAGGTTTTCTTTTCCCCATAAAGAGTCTCTGTGTCCTCCACAGGTCAGAACTGTCCCGTCCTCAGCGTATCTGAGAGTCAGATCACCTGCCGAAGCCCCGCTCAGCCGAATGACAACAGGACCGTCTTTGCAGGTGAGTCTCCTCGACATTCCCTGTCCACCATCGGCCTTTTATTGTCATTTTCAGTTGAATTTTCATTGCACCTCATCAGCGCCTTACGCCCCTCATAATTAATGCTTCAGAACTCAAGGAGAAGTTATGCAGTGGATTTGGTGTAATGACGTGAAGTAAACGCTGTGTCCACCATCTTTATTTTCCTGCCCTTTTTGTTCATTTTGTGTTTGTGGTAATCAAGCTTGTCACTTTTAGATTTGGACCCAGTTTTATCAAATATTAAAGTGTAGTCAAGTGGCATTAAGCTTGAACTGTTTAACGCACTCGTGAGACCAAATCTGGAGTCCTGTGCGCCAACTCTGATCACCGCCCTACAAGAAAGACACAGCAGCACATGAAGCTGTGCACAGGAGAGCAGCCAGGAGAATCCCAGGACTTGAGGACACGTCATACTCTGACAGACTCGGAGATGTTTAGTTTCACGCAGGGGAGACCACATGGGGACCTCATCAGGGTCTTCAGTGTTCTCAAAGCTGTTGATAAAGCAGAAGCTGTTGATTCCTTTTAAATCGCGTACTCGAGGACACCTAGTGGAGACTAAGGGAATGTGCAATCAGGACTGAAGCCAGGAAGCACTCCTTTACTCAAAGAGTTGTGGGAATCAGGAACAAACTACCGAGTCAAGGAGTTGAAGCAGAAACCTTGTCAATGTTTTGGAAGAATCTGGATGTGACATCGGGACAGACGAGCTATTAGCTAAATATAAGCGTATATCCAACCGAGGGCGATAGCTCCTGGGAATGAGCGTGTTACATAACCCGAATCTATATAGATATGCTATAAAAAGGCAGTAAGACATCACACAGGAGTAACAACTTAGCTTTGTTTAATGACGGCTTATGCTGCATAACAGACGAAGGAAGCTGATGGCAAGAACCTAGTGGCCTGAGTCTGCCATTTTTGCCACTGCGTTGTAAGGATTTTCAGGATTGGATGACGTTATCTTTGGCTACGAAGGTGTGCCGGGTGAAGTTCCAAGGCTTTATACTCTTTCTTCACGTGCAGACCCCTCTTAGGTGAATCATGCCATTCCAAGCAAGGCACAGAGGAGACAGTTTCATGCTGACTTTGACACACAGAAATAGTACACAGTGGTCCTCAGTGTGACTGCCCAGTTCCCAGTTGTCTCTGTCTTGTCTTCTAATGCCTGCCTAGCAGTTCTTATACTGTGAACCCCTGTGCTAAATCAGGCTCTGTGTCAACTGTGCACGTGAGTAGAAAAAGGCAGATTTATAAGATAGATTTGCACAGAGTACAGTGATTATTAAACTTATACACGTATTACAACGAGCTTGATGGACTGAAGGGGCTCCTCTTGTTCTTATGGAGTCTTCAGAATTAGAAGTGTCTAACCGTTATCATGTCCTGGCGGAGCTGGACGGTGACTCTGATAATTCTGAGGTGGTAGGCAGGGTTGAGGAGCCCCAACGGGCCACCTCAAAACCAGTTTCCAAAAAGAGAAAGGTAGTGATAGTTGGGGATGCAATCATTAGGGGGATTGAAGCGCAGGTGTGCTCCAGAGAGAGAGAGTCTCGCACGGTGTGTTGCCTTCCGGGAGCTCAGGTGGGAGACCTCCCTGGAAGGGTGGATAGGCTCTTGGCCAGAGCGGGGGTGAATCCAGTTGTCATTGTCCATGTTGGAACAAATGACATACATAAGGGTAGTCTGTCAGTTCTGCGATCCAAATTCAAAGAGTTAGGTACCAAGCTGAGGAGCAGAACTGACAAGGTAGTCTTCTCCGAAGTTCAGCCTGTGCCACGCGCCAGTCCAGGTAAGATTGAGGAGATTAGAAGGCTTAACGCGTGGCTCAAATCTTGGTGCAGGGTAGAAGGGTATAGGTTTATGGGGCATTGGGACTCCTTTTGGAACAGATGGGACCTGTTCCGCCGTGACGGGTTACATCTGAACCGGAGGGGCACCAATGTATTGGGGAGGCGTATGTGTAGGCTAGTCGAGGATTGGGGGGCAGGGAGTTTAGGACAGGCCAGGTTTAGATCTATACATGGAAGAACAAACAATGGTGTAGAAATAAAAATGCATAGTAATGTAAATTTTAAGCAAACACGTAAAGATAGAAGGATTAACACATTAAAAATAGCTTGCCTTAATGCTAGAAGTATCAAAAATAAGGTAAGTGAGTTGGAGTTGTATGTAGCAGAGCATAATTATGATATTATAGCAATAACGGAAACCTGGCTAAATAACAAAGATGGGGATGAGTGTAACATAGAGGGATACACATTATTAGGAAGGATAGACAGAACAGAAAAGGAGGTGGGGTTGCTGTTTATGCCAAACAGGAATTAAATGTAAGTCATCTTCAGTTGGATGATGAGCCCCATCTTAGTGAGGACATGTGGCTTCGCCTGGAAAATATTAGGGAAAAGGTCTCATTTTAGGAGTGTGTTATAGACCACCCAATTCAGACAGTAATTTCAACACACATCTTTTAGTAATATCAAAAGGCAAGTTTACAGGGGATATTATAGTCATGGGGGACTTTAATTATCCAAATATTAACTGGGATAACCTTACAGATGGAGGAGCACAAGAGCAGGAGTTTTTAGAAGTAATCAGCGACTGTTTTTTAACACAGCATGTTAAAGCACCAACAAGGGGTGAAGCCTGTCTGGATTTAGTATTCTGTAATAATCAGGATAGAATTGAGGGTGTAGAGGTGATTGAACCACTAGGGTCAAGTGACCATAATGTAATACAATTCTCAGTATTTTGTAAGAGTACAGATGCAAAGACTAAAATTGTTAAGTTGAACTTTAGTAGGGCTAATTTTGAGCAGATGTGACAAAGTCTAAGTAGGATAGACTGGGATAAGCTTTTAAATGTGGAGACAGTCGAGGAGCAGTGGAACAGGTTTAAAAACATGTAATGCAGGACAGATACATACCTAAATTTGGAAGTAATAGGAAACTAAAAAACTCCACGATGGATTAATAAAGATTTAAAAAGAAGTTGCAAAGGAAAAACTGCTGTATAAGGCATATAAGACTAATGACTGCAAAGAGAACCGTAGCGTATGAGAACATGAGGGCAACCATTAAGAAGGATATCAGAGAGGCTAAAAGACAGTTGGAGAGGAATATAGCAGATAAGGCGAAGAAGACCCCAAGAGATTCTTTCAGTATTTTAGTAGTAAAAGAACAGTTAAGGAGGAGGTCAAGTTCATCAGGAATAGTAAAGGGAATTAAAAGATACAGACAATGAAATAGCAGATGCCCTAAACTTACATTTTTCTGAGGTGTTTACAAGTGAGCAAGTGGATAACCTGCCAGAGGTAAACAACTACTAAGGAGGTACTGAGGGATTTGGAAATTGTAGAGGGAGAAGTGCTGCTCAGATTAAATAAGATGAAATCAAACAAATCACCAGGCCCAGATAATATTTATCCTCGTGTTCTTAAGGAGGCTAGTGAGTACATATATAAACCCTTGACACATATTTTTAGGAAGTCACTGTGCACTGGAGAGATTCCAAAGGACTGGAAAATGGCAAATATCATCCCATTATATAAAAAGGGTGACAGGGCAGATCCAAGCAACTATAGGCCAGTAAGCTTAACAAGCATCACAGGAAAATTAATGGAAGGAATTATTAAGGATAAGATTGAGCAACACATGACAAGGACAGGAGTTATTCTGAACAGTCAGCATGGGTTCAGAAGGGGGAGGTCGTGTTTTACTAACATGTTGGAATTCTATGAGGAGGCAACAAAAGGATACGATCAAAGTGGAGCTTATGATATTATTTATCTGGACTTTCAGAAAGCATTTGATAAGGTGCCACATGAGAGGTTGGGCATCAAGTTAAAAGAAGTGGGAGTTCAGGGTGATGTTTTTAGATGGGTGCAGAATTGGCTCAGACACAGGAAGCAGAGGGTGATGGTGCGAGGAACCTCATCAGAACTGGTCGATGTTAAGAGTGGTGTTCCACAGGGGTCAGTGCTAGGGCCGCTGCTATTTTTAATATATATAAATGATTTAGATAGGAATATAAGTAACAAGCTGGTTAAGTTTGCAGATGATACCAAGATAGGTGGATTAGCAGATAATTTGGAATCCGTTATATCATTACAGAAGGACTTGGATAGCATACAGGCTTGGGCAGATTTGTGGCAGATGAAATTTAATGTCAGTAAATGTAAAGTATTACACATAGGAAGTAAAAATATTAGGTTTGAATACACAATGGGCGGTCGAAAAATCAAGAGTCCACCTTATGAGCAGGATTTAGGAGTCATAGTGGACTTCAAGCTATCAACTTACCAACAGTGTTCAGAAGCCATTAAGAAGGCTAACAGAATGTTAGGTTATATAGCACGATCTGTGGAGTACAAGTCCAAGGAGGTTATGCTCAACCTTTATAATGCACTGGTGAGGCCTCATCTTGAGTACTGTGTGCAGTTTTGGTCTCCAGGCTACAAAAGGACATAGCAGCACTAGAAAAGGTCCAGAGAAGAGCGACTAGGCTGATTCCAGGTCTACAGGGGTTGAATTATGAGGAAAGATTAAAAGAGCTGAGCCTTTACAGTTTAAGCAAAAGAAGATTAAGAGGTGACATGATTGAAGTGTTTAAAATTATGAAGGGAATTAGTACAGTGGATCGAGACTTGTATTTTAAAATGAGCTCATCAAGAACACGGGGACACAGTTGGAAACTTGTTAAGGGTAAATTTCGCACAAACATTAGGAAGTTTTTCTTTACACAAAGAACGATAGACACTTGGAATAAGCTACCAAGTAGTGTGGTAGACAGTAAGACGTTAGGGACTTTCAAAACTCGACTTGATGTTTTCTTGGAGGAAACAAGTGGATAGGACTGGCGAGCTTTATTGGGCTGAATGGCCTGTTCTTGTCTAGATTGTTTGAATCTTCTAATTTTCTAATGTTCAAGTGCAAAGGCCTCCTCGTGACAGATGATAAGAAAAATGAATAAAATTAACAAGGAAAGACAGAGGAAACGTGTGGGTGGGAAGAGAGCAGGGGGAACCAACTGATAAGAACAAAACTGAGAGCAAGGAGCAAAGGTCCTAAGACTATGTCTTCTTGGGGTGTTATTGGTGGATTTTCTTGGGTTACCCTGAATGGATACTGAGAAAGGGAGAAGTTTCCAGCTGAGGTCAGGACAGTTTTAGGCCTCCAACAGATCTGAGGACTTCAGACATTGTGAGGCCCACAACCTCCTTGTGAACAACACGACGACGTTTATTTTTACCCTTTGTATATATAAGTGTACAATGAAATGATTTACTAACGGGATTCAGTAGACATTTTAATGCAAGGTGTTGCTTTACCTTGAAAATTGATTAATGTAAATTTTTCCATAAAAAAAAGTTACGTTGACTTATGAAAAAATGAATATATATTTATATAAAACCAATTACAAAAGACACATCCATGCTGTGGTTTTGCTTTGGATGCAGAACTAAGAGACCTCAATTGTTTAGAAAGTTAATAAATGCTGAATAGACAGGCCTCTAAACTTCAGATTCCACAGGTCTGAGAGCAGGAACTAAAAGGAAATGAAATCGATATGACGGGCCTGCAATACAGGCGAAACTGGGGGAGTGGCTATTGGAAAGTGGGCGGGGTCAAAGAGATGCCACTGACAAGGCTGTCATCTTACGGGCGCTGAATCGGTCTGAGGCTTCAGAATGTCTTGCCTGTAGCTGGACTGTCTTGGAGAAGGGACCGGTTTTTACATCTCATTTTACAGCACAGTCTCCTCATCACTACACTGGGGTATTGGGATCCAGATTCAGACCACTGGGTGAGCACCCCCTGCTGGCCTTGTTAATATCTCTTCCAGCAGCAAACCAAGCTTTTCCCTAGATGGTCTCCCATTCAAGTACTGGGCAGACCCAAACATGCTTAGGTTCAGGTGGGTGGCCTGTTCTGAAGTGCAGGTGGTATCTCGGTTGATCTACCAGTCCTGATCATCAAATCCATACTGTCGGTGTTAGAGTCTGTAGACTTGACTGCACCTTTAGACCACACATGACAGTCACCTACAGGAGGCCGATCCTGGACTACATGCATCCTGTTGTGAAAGGTCATTTGGACCCACGGCAGTGCACCTCTTGGTCAAGGACTGGAGTGGAAGATGCCATTCATGTGATGCCAAGACAAAACTGGCAGATCTCTAAGGACTGGGTTTTTCAGTTCCTACACTGCCTTCAACGTATCTTCACTCAATCTTCTTACCTCCATAATCGCCTCCTCTAAGACCAAAGACAGCAAGAAGCAGAGATCCAGAACCAGGATTCTAGAAGCTGTGTGCTGCCATTTTACGAGGGACGTTCAAAATGTTTCCGCACTTTTTTTTTTAAACTCTATTTATTAAGAATTTCAAAAACAAATGACATCACTTTTTTCGACATGGTCTCCTTTGTTTGTGATGCAATTTTCCCCAGCATCGTGCCAACTCTTTAATTCCCAATTACTACTCCTCCCGCCTTCACCGTTTCCAATGACAATATAAAAGTGCGGAAACGTTTTTGAACATCCTTCATAATTAGTAGGAGTGCGACTACCTCACTTTAGGTATGACTGTCGATTAGGCTTGTGCTTTTACTAAGGTTACATCTACTTGTGAAATATCAAAAAGTGTGGATTTGCATATTTCCTGGGATCATGAACCTTTTCCCTCCATCTCATTATGTTTTGCTCCAGGTGGAAGGGGCCTCAAATTGGAAGTCTGGAATAAAACCACTCCACAAAATCTGGAAGACATCATGGCGTACAATGAGAGCACACCAGGCTATTACACCTCATGGCTGGATTCGAGCTCTTACAGCTGGACTTACAACTCGGACAATTTTGCTTTGCGCCTTAGTGGCTTCTACGTCCCAGCGGTTACCGATGATTACAAGTTCTACCTGAGTGGTGGTAATCTTGGGGCTCTTTATCTCAGCCAAACTGGGCTTCCCAAAGATAAGGTAGGAATGATTTACACGAATGAATGCAAATAAATGTAAAAGTGTCACACGTGTGGGTCACTGCCACACAAATCGTGACCTTCTCCTCGAACGTCACTGATGGACCAATTTAATGTATATGTTGTATTAAACATTAGAATATTTTAATCAGCAAATCACATAAGCTGATCATGTGACAAAGACCAATTTAATAGGAAGAAGAATTAGAGCAGCAACATCTGCTGAGCATCAAATGAGGCATACAGAACACAAGAACAATCAAAAACATAAAAACCCATGCCGACAATCGAGCAGGTCATCAGAAAAGAGTTTGGAATTCAAAATGAAGTGAAAGTTCTTACTTGTGGCAGTAAGAGTTTACTGTTATTCGTATCTGACCTTTAGTTGTGTCACCCACCCACCTTCCAAACACAAATGGCTCTTTACTTTCCCTTCTAAAAATAACGTGCTTATAAAAAGCAACATCCTGTTTTTGAATTTGCTGTATTTGTTGATCATGAAACGCTGAACTTTTTTAAACGTTCACACAGGACTGCACAGTGATCTGTGGTCACGAGTTTACAGCAAAGTGACCAAAAACAGAAAGACAAAGTCATCGCCACCGCAATGGCTGGAAGACAAAGAAGAGCAGCAACGTCTGCTGAGCATTAAGCAAATCACAGAAGGTGCATCAGCTGAACAATAAGAAGATGAAGTTAAAGATAAGAAGCTCCTTCTCCTTAATTTGACTTTCATGGCGTCTTATTTTAGGACAGTGGGTCCGCATGTCTCACTAGTCACTAATAGAGACTTATGGTGACCGGCACATTTGATGTGAACACACTCTGCTAAATGAAGTAGCGACAACACATAACATTCTTACACCTGCTTTATCCACTTCAGGACCACCATGGGTCTGAAGTCTGCTTGGAAGCATTGGGTGCAAGTCAGGAACAAACACCTGGACTGGACGGCAGTCCACAACACTGCCCATTCATACAAGGGACATTTGGGAATGACCAGACTGTGTGGATGAGGGGTGTAAACCCACAGAGACTTGGGAATGTGTAAACTCCACATGGACATCATCTGAAACCAGGATGCTAGGTTTGTGAGGCAGTACCCACTGTACCACTGTGCCACCCTCAAGTTTACAGATTATAAATGAACAAAATGAGTTAATGATGGCAGCTATAAAAGGGATGAGTCTCCGAGCAGCACGGCCACAAACTAATATAATGTAACAATAACAACAGCAGGAAAAGCCAAGTGTCATTGGCAAGGGTCCCCCTGCCTGTGAACATTCTGAAAAAACAAACTTAAAACTGCAGCTCTGTGCCAACAGCCAAGCAAAGTGCCACGTGCCACAGTCATTTGAGGCTATCAGCCTAAATCAGGAAAAGCCACCACCAGGAAAGAAATCACACTACCCGTAAAACACGCTGACGTCACTTTGCCTTTTGTAAATTTTGTGCCTGTCCAGACTCGTCAGCAGGGCCACTGCTGTCATTTGACACGATTTCAACATGTCCTCAGGCACTAACAGGTGAACGACATACAAGAGTGAAAAGCTTGACAGGCAGGGAACAAGAGCGGGCGGCTTAAAAGAGGCTCTCGTTTCAGTTTAACAAAAGGGAGCCGAGTCAGACACCATTGATGGGGGCGTGTGGGACGTCCTGGGTGAGCCAAGGTCATTGGTAGACATCAAGGAAACAAACTGAAGGAACACGCAAACGTGATTTTTTAGAATTACAAATACGTCTTTGTTTGTAAGTAGTCAGCCATCTCATCCACCAGGCTCTCTACCTCTGGTCTTCTGGAGTCCTGATGTGTCCATCTTGAACGCACGTCCTCTGACCATCCATACATGGAGGTCAGACTCAGTAGAGAAGCTACCAAGATCTTTACAATTAGGCCTCATCTGCCTATTGATTATATGGAGCCTTTTCAATTACTTTGTCTGTTAATTTGCAGCTTTCCAAACTATCTGTAGTGTCTTTTAAATCTATCATTGAACTATATAGTGCTTTTCAAATACAGTATACTGTATCTACTTCTAATCTATAGCATATTTCATTTCAATCTCTTATATAGCACCTTTTGTATCATTCATATGCTGTCCTTCATATACTGTATATCTACAGCACCTATCATATTGTGCTTTTCTTATCAATAAATATATCTATATACTACTTTTCATGTCTGTCTGGCAATTACAGTATATAGTGCCATTCATATCAATTTCCTGGATAGCTCCTTTCTCATCAATTTATCTGTATAACTGTTACATAATCTATAATATATCTAATATATCTATCGATCTATCATATAGTGCCTATCTATCTATTATAGGGTTCCTTTCCTATCAATCTATTATATACCTGTAGTGTCTTTCACACATACGTAATGCTAATAAACATAATGCTTTTCATATCAATCAATCTGTCCATCTGTGATTTATTACCTTTCATGTCTTTCTGATTATTATATAGTGCCTTTTGTGTCATTTTACTGTGAAGCACTTTTCACATCTATTCTATGGTGTTTTCACATTTGTCTATTTATCTATTATATAGTGTCTCTCACATCTCACCGTCTATAATATACTGTAGTAAATTCCATGTCTATCTGCCTTTAATATAGTTCATCATCAATCTATTATATAGTGCCTTTAACATCTATCTATCTATCTATCTATCTATCTATCTATCTATCTATCTATCTATCTATCTATCTATCTATCTATCTATCTATCTATCTATCTATCTGTCTGTCTGTCTGTCTGTCTGCTATAAAGGGCCTTTCATTTCTGTCTCTTATATAGCGCCTTTGATCTAACCCAGCCACAGGGAATGCACAAACCAGTGTGTTTCTTCGTGCCAGTTCCAAGACCGGATAAATGGGGAGGGTTACGTCAGAAAGGGCATCCGGTGTAAAACTTTGGGAGAGGGACCAAGCTGGGAAAGATCTGCAGCAGGTTACGGTGATAAAGGATAACGATGGAAACAAACTCACAAGAGAGGAGGGTGTGTTGAGAAGATGGACAGAGTACTTTGAGAGGCTGATGAATGAAGAGAACAAGAGAGAAGAAGAGGTTGGATGATGTGGAGATAGTGAATCAGGAAGTGCAACGGATTAGCAAGGAGCAAGTAAGGACAGCTATGAAGAGGATGAAAAATGGAAAGGCCGTTGGTCCAGATGACATACGTGTGGAAGCATAGAGGTCTTTAGGAGAGATGACAATGGAGTTTTAATCCAGACTTTTTAATGGAATCTTGGAAAGTGAGCGGATGCCTGAGGAGTGAAGAAGAAGTGTACTGGTGGGCAGATATTTAAGAATAAGGGGGATGTGCAGGACTGCAGTAACTACAAGGGAATAAAACTGATGAGCCACAGCATGAAGTTATGGGAAAGAGTTGTGGAAACTCAGTTAAGAAGGGAGGTGATGATTAGTGAGCAGAAGGATGGTGTCATGTCAGCAAAGAGCACCAGAGTTGCATTGCGTCTTTGTGGACCTGGAGAAAGAATATGACAAGGTGCCTCGAGAGGAGTTGTGGTATTGTATGAGGAAGTCGGGAGTGGTAGAAAAGTACGTAAGAGTTGTACAGGTTATGTACAAAGGAAATGTTACCGTGGTGAGGTCTGCGGTAGGAGTGATGGAAGTGGGATTACATCAAGGATCGGCTCTGAGCCCTTTGTTATTTGCAATGGTGATGGACAGGTTGACAGATGAGATTAGACAGGAGTCCCCATGCACTGTGATGTTTGTTGTGATCTGTAGTGAGAGTTGGGCGCAGGCTGATATGCTCTAGAGAGGAGAAGAATGAAGGTCAGTAGGGACAAGACAGAATAAGAGGGAGGTCAGTGTAATGGTGAGGATGAGGGAGTAGAGTTGGTGAAGGTGGATGAGTTTAAATACTTGGGATCAACAGTACAGAGTAATGGGGAGTGTGGAAGAGAGGTAAAGAAGGGAGTGGAGGCAGGGTGGAGTGGGTGGAGAAGAGTGTCAGGAGTGATTTGTGACAGACGGGTATCAGCAAGAGTGAAAGGGAAGGTCTACAGAATGGTAGTGAGACCAGCTACGTAATATAAGCTGGAGACGGTGGCACAGAAGACAGAGCTGGAGGTGGCACAGTTAAAGATGCTAAGATTGGCAAAGGGTGTGACGAGGATGGACAGGATTAGAAATGAGAACATTAGAGGGTCAGCTCAAGTTGGATGGTTGGGAGACAAAGTCAGAGAGGTGAGATTGCGTTGGTATGGACATGTACAGAGGAGAGATGCTGGGTATAATGAGAGAAGGGTACTAAGGATAGAGCTGCCAGAGAAGAGGAAAAGAGAAACGCCTAAGAGAAGGTTTATGGATATGGTGAGAGAGGACATGCAGGTGATGGGGGTGACAGAGCAAGGTGATGAGGACAGAAAGATATGGAAGCAGATTATCCGCTGTGGCGACCTCTAACGGGAGCAGCCGAAAGAAGAAGAAGAAGAAGATATAGCACCTTTGATCTCTCTATTCCATAGTGCCTGATCTTGCTTGTAGATTGTTTCTGGTCAATGGTGGTCCTTGCCCTTAATTGAGTCAGTCTGTGTGGGCTTTGCATGTTTTGTCTCATGTCCTGTCTTTGATTGTTTTGTCTCCCTTTTTTGTTTTTTCCTAAGGACACCCCAAAAACTTCCAGGCTCCATGAGCTGTTCAAGTCCAAAGTGACAAGCGTGGGTTTGTGTTTATAAATAATCCTAAATGTAATCTTCTGTGTCTCACATGCAGGTTCAGATTATCTCTTCTCCATACTGGTGGGTTTACACACAGGCTTCAAGCAACATCCATCTTGAGGAAGACAAAGAGTGAGTATTGTCCATGAGGCCCTCAGAGTGGTCTAAGTCTGGTGCCACGGTGGCCCAATCCTTAAACAGAAAGGCAGCTCCTGTGCCATCCTGGGCTTCATGTCTCTCTGTCAGCTGTGATCGCTTTCAACACCAGGAACCGCTTCAGCCCTTTTTCTTATCGTCAGTCCGTTATTTCTCAGGCTCATCAGGTCTGAACATATTCAAAAAGAATTGTTTACTTCAATAAAATTTATAAAGCACCAGCCAAGAACAGCAGGGGACTGCACATCTGTTTCAGTCCAGAGCCACAGGTGGCATGGGAGACCCTGCATGACGGTGGACACTGCAGGACCAGCATTGTTTTACTGATCCATGGACCTTCCAGTTTTGCCTACTGTCACCATGTCCATGTTGGTTTTCTGCAGGTTCTCCCATTTCATGTCACATCCAACAGGTGTGTGTGTGTGTGTGTGTGTGCGTGTGTTACCTTAACTGACACCTGTGAGTGAGCTGACTGTGGATAAGTGGGCCAGCTGTGCCCAGGGTGGATTGGTATCCAGTCTGGTCTTTGTTTCTGCCTTGCGCCTGAGGCTGCTGACACTGGGGATCTCAGTGACCCTCCATGGGAATAAGTGGAAACCGAAAAGAGATGGATTGAAAAATGAACATAAAATAGAGGTACCCTGAAACTCATTAAAGACACCACCCTCTTCTCAAAGCACAGCAGGCAAGATGGCAGTGCCCTCATGTACACCAAGCTCAAACACAGTTAGAAGCACCGACCATCAGACCCTGCATGTTCTCAGGTTGGGAGAGGAAACAGAAAACATCTATCTATCTATCTATCTATCTATCTATCTATCTATCTATCTATCTATCTATCTATCTATCTATCTATCTATCTATCTATCTATCTATCTATCTATCTATCAGTTATATAGTGCCTTTCACTCTATCTATCTGTCTGTCTGTCTGTCTGTCTTGTCTGTCTTCTATAAAGAGTCTTTCATTTCTGTCTCTGATATAGCACCTTTGATCTCTCTATTCCATAGTACCTGGTCTTGCTTATAGATAGTTTCTGGTCAATGGTGGTCCTCGCCCTTAAATGAGTCGTTCTGTGTGGGCTTTGCATGTTTTGTCTCGTGTCCCGTATTTGAGTGTTTTGATTCCCTTTTTGTTTTTTCCTAAGGACACCCCAAACATTGCCAGGCTCCATGAGCTGTCCAAGTCCAAAGTGACAGCATGGGTTTGTGTTTCAGTGTGCCTTACAATGTGCTGGCATAAGGTTTTTTATACCCAGCTCCTGATGAGTGGCTCTGCCCAGATCAGTGCCAGCCACCCAGCACTCTGATTTAGATAAGAAGGTGAAAAAATGGATGGAGGACTAAATGATAAGGCAGCAAGTGAGGTGGCCAGGAAATGCGTGGACAGATACAAGTATTTAAAACAGTAAAGGGTGCATGTCACCTGAGGGGGACTGGACAGTTTCATAGCCAAGACAAGGGACAAATAATAAACCATTTCTTGGAAACTAGAAGAAGTCAGACGAGATCGAGCCCAACAAAGCCTGAAGTCCTCTCTGCTTAATTCCTCCCAAATAACATCAAGTTGGGTTTTGAAGGTCCTCATTAAAGCAAAACAATGTGGAGGGACCTGAAGGTGGCAGTTCACAGACGCTTCCCATCTAATCTGACGGAGCCTCAGAGAATCTGTTAGTAGTAAGAAGAGAAACTCTCCAAATCTAGGTGTGCAAAGCTTTCAGAGACTTGCCAAGAAGACTCAATGCTGTCAAAGGAGAGAGGAGAGATTTCAGTTTTTGATTTTTAATAAATTTGCACACCTTTCTGCAAACCTTTTGTCAATTTGTCATTATGGGCCATTGAGTGTAATTTGATGGGAATCAATGAAATTTATGACACAGTAAAATGTGTAGAAAGTGACTCTATGTTTTCTACATTGATATTAATTTGCTCTAGTGTTTGCGTTTATCCAAAGCGATTTACTGTCTTCAAGTAAATGACATTCAAATTTAATAATGACAAAAACAACATGTCACATATTGCAGGGAATACATTTGATATGTTATAGGAGCTGCCCACTCATCTGCCTTTTTTTGTTTGTTTTTACAGGTACTATTTTGAAATATTATTCCAAAAAACATTTAACTACTACTCAAACTCTTTAATGTTACAAATCTATCAAACGAAAAACTCCTTTACGCCACAGCAGACCAGAGAAGCCCAGAATGAAGTGCAAGTCATCGGCACCTACTACAGTTTCTTTAGTGAAGTGCAGGTCAGTTTACAATCCACTCTGCTCGTTTCACAGGAAGTCAGGGCCAAATTACACAAAAATGGACTTAAATGGACATAAAGAGAGTCACAGGAAGGGAAAGTTTTAGCCTCTAGACTTTGGCTTTTGCATTTGTAGAGCAAAAAAAAAAAATATATATATATATATATATACATACTGTGGGTGGGACAATTTTAGCATTAAACCAGCATACTGTGACCAAAATGAGTCGAGATAAAACAGTTAGGATGGCAAAGCCAAAATATCAGAATCAAAGACCTGCACTTGGGTCATCGACACGACGGTAGATGAAGCCATTCTGCATTATCAACATTGTCTTCATTTCTGGACGTTTTGTCAAACATTAGCACTTACTAAGGCGAGTACATTTTGAAGAAATTTCATTGCAGCAACTCCAAATCGTACTCAGAAGTTTGTATAACTACTCCCCCCCACCCACCCCCGCATGCCAGACAACATCCTAATGAGACGACGGATGGTGTCCTGGGGGATCTCCTCCCAGATCTGGACCAGAGCATCACTAGGCTCCTGGACAGGCTGAGGCATCAGATGGACTGAAACATAATGTCCCACCCAGAGGTGTTCTATTGGATTGAGGTCAGGCGAGTGAGTGTTAGCAGTCAATGGTATCAATTCCTTCATCCTCTTGACACATGTCACATTGTCATGCACCAGGAGGAACCAGCATAGGGTCTGACAATGGGTCCGAGGATTTCATCCCGATACCTAATGGCAGTCATGGTGCCCACCGTTGTCTAGCCTGTAGAGGTCTGTGCCTCTGTCCTTCCATGGATATGTCATGGATACCATCACTTACCCACCACCAAACCAGTCATGCTGAATGATGTTACAGGCAGCATAACGTTCTCCACTGCTTCTCCAGACCCTTTCACGTCTGTCACATGTGCTTAGGGTGAACCTGTGTAAAACACAGGGCTCCAATTCTGGTATTCTATGCCAAATGCCAATCAAGCTCCATGGTGTCCACTAGAGGACATCGGACCCTCATGAATTCTGTTTCTAATTGTTTGGTCAGAGACATTCACACCAGTGGCCTGCTGGAGGTCATTTTGTAGGCTCTGGCAGTCCTCATCCAACCAAACCCTGTAGGGTCCCAGGTATGACCACATATTGATGTGCCATCCTACCATGCAACCAAACTAGTCCAGGTATATGCTACCAGTAGTGATATTGACCGTAGCCAAATTCAAAACCAGTGACAAAACAGTTAGAAAAAATGTCAGTGGCCTCCCTCCACCTGTTAAACTGTTCTTTCCTGTTTTGGGGTTTGTCTCATTCTTGCCCCTCTGCTACTTCATTGACCAGCTCAATAGCCCAGAAGTCTCATTGACTTGCTGCAATACTCTAATTCAAAAGTGTTGCTTTAATTTATTTGAACAGTATTTCAATATATATATATATATATATATATACATTTAAGAATATGCTAAGTTGGGGGGGGGGTCAGATGGGGTTCAGACCCCTTTATGGTTATGAGTGGCAACATTAAGAATTTTTTAGACACAATTCTGAGGTAGCAAATCCAAAAAATAAAGCACCCATTCCAGACAAACATCTTCCTCTCGCCTTTAATTATAAACTAGTTGTTTAAAAAGCCCAGGCTCCTAGAAACCATGGATTCTGGCACTTCAGTCAATCAAGCAATCAATCAATTAATCAATCAATCAATTGCATCGTTTGTACATTAGCGGCTAAGCGAGGTTCTCTTTCCTCAGCAGTTTCATTTTACTGATCTTGCCTCTGTTGTCTATCAGCGGCTAAGAGAGTTTTTTTATCCTCTGAGGTTTCGTATTCGCGGTGGCAGTTTCACTTTGGTGACAAAGACGCTTTCATTGAGCTTCATGCTGTAGCCTCGCACATCCGGGCTGAACACACACACCCACACATCTCGACGTGTAGACATTTATATATAAGAAGATATATGCCTTCACGTCTGAGGTTCACCTTCCAGGCTCGTTGAAGGTAAGCACTACCACTCCAGCACATGAGGGGGCGCTGTCATTGACGGTATCGTCTTTTCTTTATACTACAGCCCTGAGAATTTGCCAAATGAAGGGCCACTGACTCCTCCCCTTCCAGTCCCTCCACTATAAAGCTGAGACGCTCCCGCCCCACTTGAGTACTGGTGACTCCACAGAGCCCTGATCCTCCCCGATTGTTTCTCTGATTTCTGTTGTTATTCTGCGGGCCATCGAGTGCTTGTCTATTTTTTTGGACACAGCAGATATTTAAAGGGGGGACACAGTTGGTGCCTCAACATTTCCTCTGTGACCCGTGTGTTGCCTCATCAACGACATTAAATTAATATTTCTGTTTTATTCTGCCTTTCAGGAATTCTGCTTAAACAACTGGACCACACAAACCCCAATACAGGAAGTCCAGGAGATTGTTGTGGAGAGCCCCTGCGTCAGCTCGGGTGACTGTACGGCCATGCAGTTCAGCCTTCTCTATAACAATGAAGCAACAGGTACGTGGGCACCGATGATGGTACAGTTTTTGAGCTCATAACAAATGTCTTGGGTTTCTGCCATGACTAAGCCTGCGGATTTTGGCCAATGTTTTAAACCTCAAATGTCTCTTTACATTTTTGTGCAATAGACATTGTCTGATTGCAAATGTAAAACACTGAATGATTTTAACTAATAGATAAAGGACAACTTTATTGCTTTTTGGTCATATCAGTAACTGAATGTACAGAGTTATCTGACACCAATCGGCACTGTGTGAAAAAGTAATTGCCCCCCAAATGTAATGTTCAGCTGCAATGACTGCAACCAAACATTCCTCCAAATCAAGATCAGACCTTCATGTGGTGTAGAGGTTGCAATGGCTGAACAGCATTAGGGTCCAAGTATTTGACATTACTGATTTAAGAGGAACTTCAACGTGATGTTCATCTTCATTATCATAGAAGTAAATCTTAATGTAGAAAGCACAGTGTGCCAGTATGTTCAAATCAATGAAAGGATTTATAATGTGCTTTGTCTGTGAAAAACTGCAGAACCCATTGCTGTTGGCGCTTCGAGTGATGAGGTTGCGATGGCTTTAAACGCTCTGCCCTCCATCCAGAATGACACTGTTAGCGTGATGAAGACGGACAGCACCAATGGCTTCGTTTACACAGTAACGTTTAATTCAAACCCGAGGTAACGGAACGTCTCTCCTCATTTTTAGTTTCCATATTGTGTCATGTCTACTGATCATTACTCTCTCTGTTCTTTCCCAGTTCCATTTCGTTTAAGTTTGTTCCTCTCTTTCATTTTTTCTTTGCAGGAGATTTTGATGTTCTACAGTACGACACAGATGGAAATGACATCAACATCGAGATTTCTGAAATAACCAAAGGAAGTCCCAAATTTGACACGTTTACATTGATGTGGAATGGCGTCTCCTCCAGTCCGCTGTCAGTCACTGCGACCCCTGATGAGGTTGTGTGCTCCATTTTGTCTTTTGATATACAGGAGGTTGGATAAGTGAGCAGAGTTGCTTATTTGTTTCAACTGTCAGGTAGATTTTAGCTTTGGCATCTTATTTTCCAAGAGAGTGGCACTTTGGCATGAAAATTCAGGTAGGGCCACACCTGTACTAACCTCTGTGTATTCTGAAAAAATAAGAAATAAATGTTTGGGCTTCCAGGGGACACCCTTTTGAATGGTCAGGTGGTTAAATGAAGGAGTGAGCCAACTAAACGACACTGCTCCATAATGTCCGGAGAGCAGCTCAGGTTGAAGAAGAAAAGTGTCAGGAATGTCCTGTCTGGTCCAGGTTCCTATAGCTATGGAAGATTAAGAGATTGTTGCTAGTCTTCCGGATTGTTCTGTTCCATTTTATTGGGGATGGAAGCCCTGTTAGTGATGGTGTCACATCCAACACCTTCCCATACTTTCCTTATTTTAAGACACAGACTCCTCATTGAGACACTCCCTATGTTCGCGTGTGTGACAGTGACCCGACTTGTTTTGCTTTTATGTGAACTTACCTAGCTGATCGAGTCCTCCATGTCCTCTGGAGCAGGCACGTTCAGGCACCTTTCATGTCACACAAAAGTCAACCAAACAATGGGATGCTGCTGCTCGGCTGGTGTTGATTGGCAACAGATTGTTGTGATGTCCTCTGACATTGTCATCTACTAATGAAACACAGCATTAGAAGTCAAAACACTACGTAAAGTGAGAACTTCACAAACATCAAGTTTAGAGTTCCAAGGCTTTGAGATGAAAAACTATAAGCCACCATAACACAGACAGGAAACTCCGACGACACACAGAGTGGAGCTAACTGTCACGTGGCTGTGATGAGACAAAGTCTCTGCGTTTACTGAGAGACGATAATAATGTGTGCCGGTGCCAAGCAAAAGGGCAAAACGGGCAGCTGAAAACGTCTACCAAATCCACCAAATGAGGCACCAGGGCAAACATAAAACCAAAGACAACGGCAAAGAAACAATCAAGTGAAACACACCTCGCACGTGAACTACTTAGAATCAGAAATTCAAGGCTACTCTACTCTTTTTACACAATCATAGAATAATCTCGACTCACACCAGGGTTGCATTTGTACCGGAACTTCCAATTTCAACCACGGTCACATGATGCATAATTGGCATCACATAAATAATAAATGGGACACATAAAATAAATTCAAATCATTCCCAAATGAGTTCCAAGCAATAAAAACTTCAACAAGTAATTTGTATAATCAATGTGAAAAAAAAAAAGATTTTCTACAAATAATAACAATTTTCTTTCAAAAAAAAAGCATCAGACTGCTGATTTATCTTCCATATTGTGGCAGGGGTACACGTAGGCTTCTCTGGTGGTGTTTCCAAACTTACTACGAGTCTCATCAGTTTTCAGGGAGTGAAAATCAAAAGCCAGCATAATTTCTTATGAGCAACATATTCCTTATATTGATCTCTGTTTAATTTGTCTTTTTAAATTCTCACTGTAGCTTCCATTATGGCAGCAAATGGGTCTGAACTTCCATCCCTCTTCTGTGGAGTGTGCTGCAAGGCTAAACTGGAAGCACAAACGTTGTAAAGAAGTACTCGGGGTTAACCATTTTTACATAGAATTACAAACTCAAGCGATACTCTGGGTTAACATCAAGGAGATTAAAGAATGTTAAGTTATAATTTACAAACCCCGTTTATCACATTCATTGTCTTGATGGTTGGAGATCGACCAGCAATAGGCCAAAGTTACAATACTAAGAGAGGTCAAGCAAATAATGTGGGTGTTATGTGTCTTTTTAAAGGTGAGAAAAGAAATTTATGACATGGCTGGCACCAAATGTCCAAGGAGCATAAATGGGTACACTGAAGGAGGATCTGTAAAGTACTTTCAAGATTTTGAAACAGACTATAATTCGGTAAGTAGTCAAATCAGACTGATTCATTTTAACCACCACATTCATGAAATATAAAATTATTATTTTTTTTTTTACATTGCGGTGTGATGTCAGAGCTGCACTCCTACATGCAGTAGGTCTGATCCAAATGTGTAGGCCTCGCCACTCCAAAGCAGCCTAGTCCCAAAATCAAGATGCAGGCGTAGGGCCTGCACAGGCTCAACAATAATCACAAAGGGGAGAGAGCAGGAACGCTGGGAACAAACTTTCTTTATTATTTAAATCTGTATCAATAGTTCAAGAAATACACAAAAATGAGCAGAGGCAGGAGAAAGGAAAAAGAAAACAAGTTAAAAATATATATTTTTTGCACAAAAGGCAAACCCAATAGTGAAAAAATTCAAAAGCCATCCCATTAATCGAAACACAGAAGTCAATACACCAGGAAATTGAGGCACAAATGCAAACCTGAATGCCAAAGACAAGGAGATAAACACAATAGCAAAGCTGCTGGCTCAATAACAGGTGGCCCTGTCCCCCTGGTTCAACTTAAAGGCCTACTAAACATCCCGTTAGCATAACTTTATAATATTTAATAGATAAACAACACAATATGCATGTGATTCATGACAAAATGATAAAAATGGTAACATGCTTCTCCTCTGAAGGCCACAATGCTCTGAAGAACAAATCAAAAAGGCTCTCCTGCTCATTAGCAGAGGCGGCATAATCCAAAAAATTACACAAGAACTTGGATAAGTTACAATGACATGTAGTAGATCATTTAGGTGAGGAATGACACAAATTAGCTATTTAAAGTCCAAAAGAAGTTTTGTTTGTAAATTGTATTTACTATTTACTTGTGTGACATTGTGTGACCTGACTGTGTTACGTGTGATTGTGTTATCTGTAATTGTAAGAAGACCATTATAATATGTCAGCTTACTAAACTCTGAAAATATGTCTTTTTAGTATTGGTCCTATTCTCAGGTGTCTGACAGAGAGGCCTTCTGCGGCCATTTCAGTGCTTTGAGCCCCGGGATCTTATTTGATCAGAATCAAGTGACCAGCACTGGGCAAAAATATGGGCAAATCTCACTAAATACTCATAATAAGGTAAGTCTTTGGATTATCCGAGAAGCAAAAAAAAATTACTACGTTTACTGTTTAATAACTGCACCCTGTAAGAAGGTTTGCTAGCTTGGGTATTAAAATCAACATGCATTACTGTTAATGCCTGTTATTAATAATCATATTAATATTCATCTGGAACTGTGATTTTGTATGACTTGTTTTCTTTAATGTTTTGTTATGATTGTCAATGGACTGAGTTTTTAATGTTTGTCTCCTCATTGTCACCTGGCCAGAGTTCAACAGTAAATTAATGGATGAATAACGCTAGGCGCCATTTATGTCAATCAGTTTCAAACTGCTTTGTTTTCTTGTGTTTAAACTTTCAAATCTATCTATCTATCTATCTATCTATCTATCTATCTATCTATCTATCTATCTATCTATCTATCTATCTATCTATCTATCTATCTATCTATCTATCTATCTAATCCTGCCAACTACACTAAAGTGTCTATCTATCTATCTATCTATCTATCTATCTATCTATCTATCTATCTATCTATCTATCTATCTATCTATCTATCTTATACCACACCAGGTACTGGACAGTAATGCAATAGCCAGCAGTTACTGTCTTGATTCTGATTTTGATGCCAGTGTTTTGTTCTTCCAGTTTTGACTTTTGCATGTATTTTTTTTTTTCAAAACTTTGTAGCAGGAAAACGTTTTGTTTGCCTATCATTTACAATCTTTTTTTGGTTCTGACCTCTGCTTGTCCCTCATTATGAGTCTGCCTGATGTGGCAACTTCTGATCTCCTCGCTCTTCCAAGTAATTCCTGTAGACGCTGCCTCCACAGTTTCATTCTGTATGTGTGATATGGCTATACAGCTATGGAATCACCCATCTAATGGTTTCCTAAAACTATTTAACCCAAAATTGCCATCAAGGGAGCCTAACCCTCTCCGCATTACAGTAGGTGAGGGGCAGGAGTCAACAATGGGTGGGATGCCACCACCTCTACAGGACTTACTCAGCTCATTGCTTGGAATTCACTTGTAAATGTTAACGCAATATTAATGTTAATGCGTTAATGAGTTGTAGTCATCCGCTGAAGAATCGTACTGAATACCCACAATGGCTCGTTCCTAATCGTCCTTTTCTGTGATGTTTTAGCTGTGCTTTGCATACAAAGGATTTCTAAAAAGCTCCATCGGCCTGAGCTTCTCGGTTGTTAAGAAGAAGCAGACAAACAGCTATCAGAACCAGTTTGACGTTGGAATCGTTCAAGCAGACGAGTAAGTATTTGATTCACTATTTACAGGTAGGGGCGGCACGGTGGTGCAGTGGGTAGCGCTGCTGCCTCGTAGTTAGGAGACCCGGGTTCGCTTCCCGGGTCCTCCCTGCGTGGAGTTTGCATGTTCTCCCCGTGTCTGCGTGGGCTTCCTCCCACAGTCCAAAGACATGCAGGTTAGGTGGATTGGTGATTCTAAATTGGCCCTTGTGTGTGTGTGTGGGTGTGTTTGTGTGTGTCCTGCAGTGGGTTGGCACCCTGCCCAGGATTGGTTCCTGCCTTGTGCCCTGTGTTGGCTGGGATTGACTCCAGCAGACCCCCGTGACCCTGTATTCGGATTCAGCGGGTTAGAAAATGGATGGATGTTTACAGGTATTGCTTTAAATTGCTAGAGAAGACTTTAACAGATTCCACATTTATTGAAACCGTTACACACTGTAGAGTGAAGGAAGAGGACAAAACCTCCTAGTCCTGAAGTGAACAGGCTGCTCGAGCTCTCAAAGGCATTGATAAACATGATCCTGTACTTGGCATTGTCACCTCATTCAGGGTGGCAGAACTGGGAGGAAAGCAGGAAGCAGCCCTGGATTAGGAGCTAGCCCACTTTCACACACGCAAAGGGCTAAGTCAGAGTGAGCCGTTCAACGAATTTCGGGAAAAGGGAGTGAGTAGGTCTGGGCCTGGAGGGATACCCAGGTTCTCATCTTTCTTTGCCAGGCTAAGGGGTACGAGATATGGAGGCAATGGTGACCTTAGGCCACTTAAAGTCCACCCTATAGTGTCGGTTACCATTGTCTCACAGACTGGTATTTAACACCCTTAACCCTGCTTAGCCTTTCAATGAAAATGCTATTGTGACACGGCACCCATCTCAGTGAGTTGCATACGTGAGGACACTTTGTGATACCAACGGTAGTGCATGAAACAGAGAAGTCAGGAAGCACTTTGTTACACACATGACATCAAGTCACTCGAGTCAGCTCAGGCCAGTTCAATTTATCAAATTATTCCTTGGGTGGCAAAGTGATTAGTGCCACTGCCATCTGCATCCATCATCTTTGGCTCAAAACTGTCTGCTTGTTCTCTAAATCTGCAAAATTCCTAAAATTCAGTTTTGGCTTTGTCTTTCTGGTGTGTCCAGTCTTCCTGGATGAGAGAAAAAATTAATTTAAGTGATGTCAACTGTGGTGACAAATCACAAGGTAACTGTGAGCTGATGAATGAAGAGCTTTACTGGAGAAGTGCATCAGACCCCATGGCAGTCGCAATCACCTCTCCGATCAATTGATGGACTGGACACCAAACTTTTTATAACCTGAAGGATTTTTCTAAAATTCAAGAAAAAAAAAACAGACTTCCCTTAAATAATTTGGACGATCCCGAGATGTTGCTTCAGTCGTGGTCTCGTGAGAATGCAGACCCAGTTACTGTGACATTCTGGCATGGCAGAGACCTAAATGGTGTTGCAGTTGCTGGAAAAGAGTTTATTAAATTCATACCATCCCTTAACACTTTGCTTTCCTTAATGTGACTTAATTTTTGACACATTTCTAATATCAACTGTCAGGTTGTGAGGCCTACACGGCTTGTAGTTATGGAGAAGCCAAACAAAGTGTTGCTGTTTTTCCTCCACCTACCATAACAAGATAGGAAGAACATGAAGGGTCTGTAGACTTTTTCTATACAGGTGCCATTTCTACTGATTAGATATTAATACGTGTGTGTGTGTGTTTTCTTTTTTGTCATTACAGATGGCAGTACACTTGCATTGATATGCTGCAACTTTTAATGTCTTCTTACCCTGGGACTGATTATAATGTTCAGCAAATTACACTCAACCGGCTGAGTCCAAATCAGGATTATTTAATTGACACCATCTACATCGGCAGCGACTACACAGTAACTAATATGCAAGGTAATATTTTTTTCTTTGATTACCTTTATATTTTCACTTTTTCTTTAACATTACTGCCCAGTATAACAGCTTTAATGGATGTGTCCCAATTTTCACTTCTAAAACTATCCTGTATCTCATACCTGATGACAGCTCATCTATAATTGTATTCTTTATTGTACTTTTACAATGCTGCTGCTGGAGTATGTGAATTTCCCCTTGGGATTAATAAAGTATCTATCTATCTATCTATCTATCTATCTATCTATCTATCTATCTATCTATCTATCTATCTATCTATCTATCTATCTATCTATCTATCATATAGTGCCTTTCACTCATCTATCTATCTATCTATCTATCTATCTATCTATCTATCTATCTATCTATCTATCTATCTATCTATCTATCTATCTATCTATCTATCTATCTATCTATCTATCTATACACATAGTTGCACATTTAATAGTACAAAAGCCACTAATACTTGAAGTATAAATGCGAGTTTCGCTTTGAAAATGATTCTTCATGATACTGATGATGATATCGAGGGGCTCAGCCACTGCATCACACACTATATGAACTTCTGTGTCGACACTGTGAGACCCTCAAAGGCAGCACGTTGTTTTCCATACAGCCAGCCCTGGATTTCTAAAAAGTTAGAAGGTCTCCTAAATGATAAAAAGAGAAGATTCAAATCTGGTGTCAAAAAGTCATGAAGGACGCCCAGCAAGTGCTGAAGAAAAAGCTGAGTGAAGTAAAGGAAGCTCACTCATTTGGAATAACATGAAGGATATACAGTAAGTAAGGGATGGACTCAAGTAATCCAGGGTTCCGCTGCTAGAAGGGTAACAAAGCTAATGCCCTGAATCAGTTCTTTAATAGATTTGCCCTCTCACTGCCACCTTCTCCTCACACCATCCCTACTACATCAACAATGTCTACCAGGCCATTGATGAGTCCATCTTTGAGCATCAGAGACAACTGAGGAAGCTTCACACAGGAAAACCTGCAGGACAAAACTGAGTCAGTCCACGAGTTCTTGTGGCCTGTGCTGACCAACTTTGTGGTGTCCTCTGTCACCGGTTCAGTCTGTCATTACAGCTGCAAAAAAAGTGCCACTACTATGGAAAACACCCTATTGTTCCTGCTCCAAAGACGTTAGGCACCTCTTCACTTAATGACTACAGACCAGTGCCACTCACGTCTCACATCATCAAGACCTTTGAGAGGCTGCTCCTGGACTTTAAGAGTCCTCTTGTGGTAGCCCACCTAAACCCACCTGTCAGAAAAACACTGGTATGGAGGGTGCATTTATGTATCTGCTCCACAAGGCGTATTCCCACCAGAAGAAAGCTGCCAGCACTGTAAAGATTATCATTCATTGATTCATTCATTTTCTACCGCTTATCTAAGATCAGATCACGAGGGCAGCCTTTAAATTCTGTTGACCAACACTTTGTCCTGGCAGGGATGTTTGAGTGCACATTGGCTGCTGGCCACTCCTGCGTTGAAGGGTCATGTCCATGTCTCCTGTAGCATCTTGTTGAAGGGGCTGCACAAGTTATCGGTTTCCCAGGCCACTGCTTTATGCCATTCAGCTCTTAGATTTATGGAGTGTTGGCTGTGGAGGTGCATTTGCCATTGAGCTCCTTCAAGATGGGCATTACACTCCTCCTATGTTTGTGAATTTCAAGGTCAGGATAGAAAGGTGCAGCTAAGGGTCTGAGGGCAAATTGTGAGGGAAATCAAAGAGGGACACCTCTGCTCAGACTGTGGTCTTCTCCACATGTAAATGGTGCACAGCTGAAGGTGATGCAGTTGCATCCAAGAAGAAGTTCCTTTAAATATGAGATCAGGGTCTGGCTCCCAGGAAAATGGTGGAGTCCCTGTAGATAAGGTGTGATCAGTCATGCCAAGTGGACAAGTTTGCGGGCATGAACAGTAAGGACCATGACACTGACCGACATATTCATTGTACAAGTCCTCAGATTATGGCTTCAGTTACATTCCAAACTGTTTATGGACAATGGTTACGACCTTTGGGTGGTGACCAAAAGAACAAAGTGAGAGCAGACAAAATGGGGTCCGTGAACTCTTTTTCCATGATAAACTGGAGTGTTCAGCAATGCAGGTGATTGTGAGGTGCAATAAGTTACATCTCTCGTAACATCTCAGGACATCCACAGCGGAATCAGATTTCATTTAATGAATATGAGGAGGAATGCCAGAGAAGCGAGTCGCTATTCGTATTTCACTGTTGTCCATTGCTGATTACATGTCGACTGTATGGTTTTTATCATTTCTCTTTCAGACCTAAACCTGAGGCGCTCAGCTCTCATCGGAAGAGGAATCTTTCTGCAGGATTTTTCCGTAATTAAGAAGCAAGGCACACAGACTTCAGGGAGCTGTTACAGTGTCACCCTATTTCCAACGAACTGTGGATATGACTTGCCCTTGCTTGGAATTAGATTTGCCCAGGTGAATTGCAATAATCATTGCTTGTGTTGAAAGGGAAATCATATCATAAAAATTGTGAATTGAAGTGACTCAAAGATATTTGATTCTCAACAGCACAGCCTCAAGTTAGGGTAAAAGAAACGCAAATATATTATTTCTTAAACTGTAGAGATATTCCACATCCGGCCATTTTGGTCAGAGTCAGCACGTGTTTGAGCAGAAAGTATAGCGCCTTCACTGAGTGCAGACCCAGAGCACTGTAGCAAGTTGACAGATTTTACAAATCACGTAACCTACACACATAAAAATACACCTCAGTTGAGACACAATACAACACAGCAACTTCAAACTGACTTACATAAATTGATCAATGGAAGAAACTTTCTCATATCTAGATATGCACAGCATCTTTCATTATCTGAGGTATATAGTGCCTTTTGTTATCTGTCTATTATGAGGGAGAAGCATATACACTCACAATTAGAACATTAGAATAATCTGGACAACATCAGGCCATTCAGCCCAGAACAGTTTACCAGTCCTGTCCACTTCATTCTTCCAAAATAACATCAGGTTGAGTTTTGAAGGTCCCTAAAGGCCTGCTGTCCACCACACCACTTGCTCACTTATTCCAAGTGTCTGTGAAGAAACACTTCCTAATGTTTGTGTGAAATTTATTCTTCACAAGTTTCACACTGTGTCTCTGTGTTCTCGATGAACTCTGTTTAAAGTCGCCGACTCGATCCACTGGACTCGCTCCCTCATGATTATGAACACTTCAGTCAGGTCTCCTCTTAATCTCCTTTACCTAAAACTGTAAAGGCTCAGCTCTTTTAATCTTTCCTCATCACTCATCCCCTGTAGCCCTGAATCAGCCTAGTCGCTCTTCTCTGGACCTTCTCTTGTGCTGCTATGTCCTTTTTGTAGCCTGGAGACCCAAACTGCACACAGGACTCCAGATGAGGCCTCACCAGTGTGTTATAAAGTTTGAGCAGAACCTCCTGTGACTTGTACTCCACACATCAAGGCGCTATATAACCTGACATTCTGTTAGCCTTCTTAATGACTTCTGATCACTGTCGGGAACTTGATAGCTTAGAGTCCACTATGACTCCTAAATCCTTTTCATAAGGTAGACCGCACATTGTGTATTCAAACCTCACATTTTTACTTCCTATATACAATTCAATACATTTACTGACATTAAACTTCATCTGCCACAAATCTGCCCAATTCTGTATGTTATCCAAGTCCTTCTGTGATGATGTAACGGATTCCAAATGATCTGATAATCCACCTATCTTGGTATCATCTGCAAAAGAATGACAACCGAGCAACAAACGGTCATCGCTATAAAGGATCCATATACTGTACGTCTTTGCTTACCTGTCAGTATATAAGGAGTGACCTGGCGTTTTCAAATCATAAGACAAGGAAAGCCTAACTAAAGTGCACGCATACTTCTTCTCCACTGTGCTGTGTGGGTTACTTCAGGAATTTGATTAAAGATGAGGAAACCATATGAAAGAATAAGCGTTACATTAACAGATCCATTGAGAAACATTGAGTCAGATTTATTTTGGCGACAGGTTCTGTCAATGATTTTACATTAATATTATTAACACGGCCAGCTGACAGTGGAGGAGAAGAAAATTAAAACTCCAATCAGCAAGGGCAAAATAAAGAAAACAAATAAGTCTCGTCAGAGTCATGGTGACCTTGGCCAACTGCCTGTCCATCTCCTCCTGGTCATAAAAGCAAATGTAGTAAAAAAAAATCAAACAGGTTACATCTCAGGACACCAAAACCCACCTTCATGTATCTCGTACACCTCAATTAATTTTTCATCTCCGTTTAGACCATATCAACATGTGTTTATTATCAGTGGCCTGAAGGGGGAAGTCTTGGGCAAACCCTAAGCCCAGGTGAAGCCAGGGGACCATCTAGCTGCAGTATAGGCCACCCTGGGCAGTTCAGAGTCACCCGCTGGCCTGACTGCACAACGTTTGGACTGGCAGATCAAGGTGGGGTTGGTTACCCAGCCGTCTGTTTTTACACTCCCACCTTTTATAAATGGATACCAGTCATTGAAGAGTTTTCTTTATACTCACCTGTGACAGAGAAAAGAGTTTTGTACTTTTCACAAATATATACGTAAAGCTTTCTCTTGTTCCTCTTCTCTTAAAGAATATTTCAGGTGATGGTGAGAATGAAGTTGTCTATCAAGGGTCCAACTGGAATAACCTGACTACATTCACGGTGAAAAGAGTCCAGGCGGCGTCATCTCCAATCATGGGCTCCTTTGGTGTCAGCATCTATGGACAAAAAATTAACAGTAAGTTGAAAAATTCTGGCATTAGCTTCTCCAGTGGCGCAGGCAAGTCTACTATATAATAAAACACTGAGGTCTGTGTGTGTGTGTGTGTGTATGTGTGTGTGTGTAGATGTCTTGTCCCTGGAAGGAATCTGATTAGCCAGTTTGGCTTCAGTGTGATTGACCAGTTTAGCTTTGGTGATGCAAATGAAAGAGGAAGCGCGAGAAGGAGAAGGAGGGGAATTGACAGAGGAGGCACGCTGAGAGTCGCCTTCATAGACAGGAAATATAAAAGTAAATGGGAGGCGAACAAGACGCCTTGAAATGACAGAGACTGAGAATCAAGCTTAATGGGAACGCACTCAAGAGAAGAAGAGACACACGAGGATAAGGGAAAAGTGCTAAAGATACACCATGGACACGTGGCATCAGATGTTTTTTAAATGTATTCTATTACCTGTCTTTGAAAGGTAACTTGGCTAGTCGAATACTGTATATAACACAATGGAGACTCCTCAATGCAAATGAGCGATAGATAGATAGATAGATAGATAGATAGATAGATAGATAGATAGATAGATAGATAGATAGATAGATAGATAGATAGATAGAGTGAAAGGCACTATATAATAGATAGATAGATAGATAAGAAATGAATTATATAACAAGTAGACAGAAACAAAATCTAAGGCACTATATAACAATTACAGATGAGAAAGGCGCTATATAACATTTATTGTGTTTCTCGTCTTTTCTTTCATAGATCTCCCAGTGAACATTTCAGCTGCCAATCTGAAGTACGCCCTGGAGCGCATCCCAGGTATGGGACAATTAGATATCTCAAGATGGGGCGACTGTCGAGGGTACTGGGTGGAGAGTGACTTGGCTGAGTGCTCCTGGTAACCAACCTGTCCTCCAGGTATTTATTTCATTTACTTTCTGTATTTCAAGCCAAGCAGTTCTCTTAATAATTAGTTTCCCAGTGATGCACGTTAAGCTCACATACCAATAGTTTTGGTTATCATCTTGCTTCCTCATAGAGTTCATAGAATTAGTTAGGTCATCACGAGTATAAAGTGTCTGATCCAATTTGTTCCTTTTCAGATTAACAGCACCTCAGTCATTGGGAAGAACGCCAATCTGTACGTTTATACTGAAAGAGATGGAGGCTTATTTAAAGCAGAATATTTTAGGAGATTTCTTCCGTGTGCCTCAGCAAAAGCCTCAGGTATAATGTTTCATAGTAAAACTGGTCATTGAATATACTGTATATACAGTAGCAGGATACTAAATACTGTACTGTAAACTACTACTTATTGTACTGTGCTGTATACTGCGTTTTTAAAACAGGTGGGCCTGCAACCTCTTAACTATTACTCACTTGGCTCTATTCTGGGATACACTGTGGCCATCTCTAACTTTAAATTGAATGAATTGTATCTGAGAATGGATGGTATTGTCTTTCAGAGTCTTCCTTGTATGCACCACATATCCCTTTTTAAGGAGCAAACTTCTTTGAGAAGTCTAATTCAATTCTTCCTCTCCTCCAGATCCTCCTCCTCATTTTCCTGCCCCATATTTCATTCTTGGTCTTCCCTTCAGTCAACTCCAGAATTTCAGCCCCCTTCTCCTCACTTCTCCAAGCCACTTGTCCTTACCATCCCATCCCAGCTACTTTGTTGACCTGACCTGTTTTTTATTTATCTGAATGAAACTCTGAAAATGTGGTTTGACGTTACTTGAATCTCAAGGTGGCACCCAACTTACTTGATTGCATTTCTTCTCGTCAGGTTCAAGTTTATATCAATAACATCATCTCTATGTGTTCGGGTAATTGTTCTTATCAATGGGATCCACTGAAGACTCCGGTTATATCTGGAATAAGCCCCATGACAGGTACTTGTCTTAATTGGTTGTCAGGGGGGCAGATGGTGCTTGCACCACCAATGGACTTTGATGCTGATCTACACTCTGCTCTGTTAGACACATACACTTGGCACAGAAAGAGAGCCACTGGCTGTCCAGTCTGGACCATCCAGGAAAAGTAACGGGCCCCCTTCTTTAGGGTCTTAGGGTTTAGCCTGGATGACCACTCCCTGGTAGCCCCCATTCAAGACAGTTACCAGATGTTTGTGCAAAATTCCATAATACAAATGTGAAGACATCTCAGATTCAGTACACAATGTACCCCCTGACCCCTATCTCCAAATCACATGATGTTCTCACCAGCACATTTGTGCCTTGCCTGAGTATGATGTATAATGCCTTTCATTATCTACCTATGCACTTCAGAAGAGGTCATCTACCTGAAGCTAAGCCTGTTCAGGCCCAGCCAGTACTTGGATGGGAGACCAACCAGGAAAAGCTTTGGTTGCTACTGGAAGAGCTGTTGGTGAGACCATCTCACCCTGTAGACTGTGTGTGGATCGCAACACCCCAGTGCAGTGACTGGGAGACTGTGCTGTGAAAATGGTGCTGTCCTTCAGAAGAGATGTAAAACTAATGTTCTGACTCCCTGTTGTCATAAAAGATCCCTGGATCTCCTTCATAAAGAGTAGGCTATCTTGGCTAAATTGCCCACCAAGGCCTATTCATTCTACCACCCTAATCATCCCCTGTCTCAAACTGGATAACTGTCTCTCGTCACTCCACTAGCTAGCAGCTAATGTGTGGTGAGCACACTGGCAGAAAGATGGCTGCTGCCACATCATCCATGTGGGTGCTATAGTGGTGGTTGAAGTGACTCCCTATGTCATCTAAGCTATCTTCTATCTATCTATCTATCTATCTATCGTCTCATTTATTACATTTTTATGTTTTCTTTCAGGATTTTCAGCATCAGATACCATTCTGACGGTGACAGGTTCCAAGTTTACAAGTCAATCAGCCAATGGGAAGCCATCTGTTTCTGTTGGCAGCCGTGCCTGTGTCATTGTCACTTTAAGTGGTAAGTAGGTGCTTGAATATCCCATAATTCACCTGATGCTGTACTCTGCTTGACTCTCTGTCTGAAATGGAAATGAATGGATGAAGACCTGGCAGGTTGAATGATTTGGTGAGGCTAATAAAGGCATTGGGTCAACAGTCACAACTTTGGTGTTGTTCATCATCCTATTAGGAAATTGGCCAGTAAAAGCCGCAGCATAGCATGGCACTTCTGAAAAATGTACAAATTACTGCTAACTGTATATGTGTATGTGGCTGATATCTTTATCCACGGTGATTTACGAGATCAGGATAGGTTACAATTGTTCACATACACACACACTTTATAAAAGGACAAGTGTCTGTGTATCTGTGTGACCGTCTTGTTGCTATGTTAGTTCATCATTCCAACAGATGGTGCATTAAAAAACATTAACACTGCTTTTACAAATCCCATATGAAATGGCATAAAACACACACTTATGCATTGCATTTGTCATTCCAACACATGGCGCATCATAAACATTTTCCGATTACATCTTGCCTGAAGAACGGGCCTGATCTTCCTCAAAAGTTTACATATCATAAGGTGTCATTTTGCTTGACTTCTCATTGCATCCATGATGGCTAACATGGCACAATACACTTCTACTACAAACAGTTCTAGTAATGCCTTTGTTAGTACAAATGTTTGTGATGCAGTATTTATTGGACCTGAATATGATAGATATAGCAACTGGATAGACACGCAGATGCAAAGACATGTATCCTTTCATTAAGGTGGATTAAAGGCACTGCTGCATTTGTCATTTCAACAGATGACACATCACAAACATTTGTAATAATGCACTTTATTACTGCAGATGTTTGTGATGCACCATTTGTTGGAATGAAAAATGCAGTGCATTTTATTACTACAGGTATAGCAAAATAAATTCCAACAGATGGTACTCTAAAAATGTTAACATTGAGGTTTGCATGGATTACTTAAATTTCAACCTCTCTAAGACAGGTGGCCAAGCTGGCCAGTAAATAAGTGCAGAGTAGCATCACACAGACACCCACACACAATATCTCGGTGTGGGGAGAAGTCAGCCAGTGCAGTGCAGAGACTAACTGTGTGCCAACGAATGCCACGGTGCCAGCAATAGAAACTGCATAACAAGCTGAAGAACTTCTCCATCTTAACCACATGAACTGAAAGACCAGAATTCATAAGTTATGTGGAGAGAAAAGGCTCAACTACGCTTTTGGAGTTTAATGTTTTGTATGTTTTTATTTGTCTTTCATCTACATACATACACAGTATATCTATATACAGGACATATATTTATATATATATATATATATATATATGTATATATATATGCTTTGATATTTTTATAAACATGTTATATTATTTTGTTCATTGCAACAAGCGTGTTTAGGTAATTTGTTGAAAGTAAGTCTATCGTCAGGTCCGGACCACATCAGAGAAGTAGATGTGTTCATGTAGAGCCTCGTTCATAAGCTGTGCAGATCTCTTCACATTGTGGAGTGTGAGACGGAGACGCCTTCATCCTGCACACCGAACTGACGTTCTTGTGGCCTGACGTTCAATTCCTTTACTGTTAGCCACGCCGTTGACCTCATCTCTCATTTTTAATTTGTGTTTTCTTCTTTTCTCAGACACTCAGATCACCTGCAGTATTGGAAATACAACCTCTGGCTCGGCTCCGGTCATAGTCTACATGCCCGGGTGTTGGCTTTGCTAAAAATACGTTTAACTTCACCATCCTGCCTGGAGGATCGTTCACATTTGCACCTTCGTCTGGCAGCACAGCAGGTAGGCCGAGGCTTGAATACCTAGAGCTGTTATGAAGGTGGATGGCAGGTCATAATAATATTAATAAACTTTTCTCAAGAGGCAAATAAAATCAGAAAATATACTTAATAAGGACAAACATAGTTCCTCACAAAAATAAAAATAAATAAATAAATAACCCCAATTTTAGAAACTGATATTTCACAAGACTTCTGAACTTTGCTTTGTATTTTTATTGTATTTCCAGTTAATAGTAAACGTTTTTCATTATGGTTTGGTTATTATTTACCGCCATTTGTTTCTTAGAGAGTGCTGCCATTTTGTTTGCCTTTTGCTAAGGTGTGGCATCTGTTGCTAAGGACACACCCTCTTGCTAAGGTCACATGACATCCCCGAAGCGGTCTCGATCCGCCCAGCTCACATAACTCAAAATCTCACCTCAAGATTCAAATGAGGCCTAAAAGAAATCAAATAGGCCTTAAAAGCCAAACTCGAGCAGCAGGCTTTGTGGCCTACACAACCCCATTAGGAAGAAATGCTACAAATCTTCAAGAAAAATGACCAGCAGCTCCAATACTGTGGCACGTCAGGCCCATAATAACCCACACAATAGAATATTCAAAGAAAGAGATGATTACAAGCAATAACTTCAAAAAAAAAAAAAAACCAAAACCAATGGAAATATCAAAAGTAAAGTAAAAAAAAACAGAAAAAAAAGAGGGTCAAAAAAAGCAAAACCCAACAAGTCCCCTCAATTAAAATCCGCTAAGAGCCCAAAGGCGTTTTTAACGCTGCTGAAGCAGACATTGTGCTGTTTGTAGGCTTATTGAGGCGCGAGGTCCCAGCTGCAGCATTAGGGGTTCCTGCCCCCTTAGGCTTAACACAGGCATTTGAGTGCATATTGAAGATAATAAAATGGGGCAAAAAAAAAATTAAGAAGTGTTAAAGTAAACAGAGAAAAGAAGCCAAAGAACTAACAAAATAAAATTCAAAAAACAAAGCAAAGCATCCATTAAAAGAAAACCAGGGAGGACACCCTCACTACACCACAACAGGCACAATGCTGCTAAAGATCGTGAACACTTCCTCTAAGGTTTTCCATGTTGATTTTCAATGTTTTATTTTTATGATTCTGCATGTTGGTTAATTTCTGTATGTTTGTTTAAGTCTTTGATTCATTTCTATTAAAGGTTTTTTCAGTTTATTTTTATTTTGGAAATTGTTTACAGTTACTAGGTAATAGTTTGCATCGCCATTTTCTCTTTCCTCCGTGCTGCCATTTTGTGTTGCTGTTGTCGAGACACAATGTTGGTGGCTATGGTAGGCACTCCTGGAGGTTGTGTGGTCAGACAAAGCGTTATATGAAAAGAGAAACGACCTTAATAATATGGCTATTGAGACTTCCCTTACAGAAATCCCAAACGGATTATTTATAAGACACGGTCACGATATAAAATTCAAACGTGACTTTGCATGTCTGAATCTGATGCCAGAATGAACTTTTTTTTTGGTGTGAATAAACATGAATATTCAATTTGCTATTCTTTCAGGCGGGATTGTGCTCACGATATCAGGCTATGGATTCAGTGAAAACTCCGCCGTCAGGATCAATAATAAGCTTTGCCCCGTCTTGAGTGTAAACCTGAACCGCCTTCAGTGCACGACTCCTGCGGTAAGTCAACTGCTTGACGTGATGCGCTCTTTCAGGTCCCTCAACTTGGACTTTTTCCTCATTGAGATGCAGCACTTCAGTAGGACAAGCCACAGCCAATCAGATGAGGGTTTAATCAAAGGCTGGTTCATTTGCATTTTATTATAAAAGTGTGCCATATTTGTTATCAACTCCAAAAGAAACAGGTTAGGAATTGAAACCATGGTGTGACATTCAGGAGCATTTGGTGACCTAAGACCTGTTTGGACAGGATTCATCTTATAACAGGACGTGGGGTAGAATAATTATTACTGGAGGACCTCTGGCAGTCCAGTCCTGTCTGAATCATCTCACTTCAGTAAGTCTTTCATTTCTATAAGAAGTCTGACAAACAGGAGGAGACCATTCAGTCCATTGTGAGGCCCGGCCTAACCCCGACACAGACAGGCAGGACACGCAGCACACGGTGTATTAACACTGCTGCCTTCACAGCACACAAGGCACAGAGCACAACGCAGTCCTTCCACCTCCACTTCCTCCTGATTCGGGCCCCCAAATGGACTGAGGTGGCTCGTCTTATTCAGGTCCCAGGAGTGTCCCAGGTGCCTCATCAGTATTTCCTGGAATCATTCCCAGGTGTGCTGGAAGTCCACTGTAGGGCTCTGCAGCTCCCCCTGGAGGCTCCCAAGGAACTCAAAGGGGCTGCACCAAACTACATTTCCCAGCATGCTCTGTGCGAGTCCGGGGGTGCCACAGCCGCCCAAGAGGGCTGCCCTCTAGCATCCCAGCGGAGGTATTGCCTCACTGATGCTCTCTCCACCGGTCCTTCAATTTCATTGGCGTCCCAGCCAAGTAATGGCCGTGCCCGCCTGTCACACCATCAAGCTTGTTTGTTTAGCTAGCAGCTAATAAAATGTCAGTAAAAATAACCCCTGGATCAACTAGTCCTGTACAAATGTACATGTCAGTAAAATTCAATCATTTCTGGTGAAAATGGCATCAACCTGTGGGATTTTCAAGTCAAATCACATCATCTATACAGCGTATGGCAGCGTACTGTGGCACAAAATAACTGGAAATGCAGTGCAGCATAAACAGAGGGCAAGCACAAGACAGGTAAAGACCAGTACTGTACTATAAACAGAATTAAAGAGATAAATAACTAATAGGTATGTGAATAGATAGTAATGAAGAATTAAGAAAAAGAACTCATAAAACAAAACAAAACACCAGTGGCATCTCCTGTAACAAATGTCCTAACTGCCAGGAGCAGATCTGAGGGCAGGGGGGCAGCACAGAGCTCAGAGTCTGAACTGCCAAGGGGGTACAGGCTGTTGCAGAGCCTGGCAGGATGCATTCAGATGTTACAGTACCCTCTTGCCAGATGGAAGTGGGACAAAGAGACCCCCAGGAAGTGGCCCCTAACAAGGCTATGCCACTTTATAAAGCTGTCTTCAATGGCAGGCAGAGAGGTCCCAGCAATCATTTCTGCTATGGACACTACCCGTTGTAGGAATTTATGGCCAGAGCAGGACAATCCATTAGGCAACATAGGTGGCTGACTTAGGGCGCAGTCATCAGAGGAGCTCCATTAATAAAAGTTAAGGGACAAGCCATCTGAAGCCCGAGGGGGAGAATCTGCTGATACGGTGTGGGTGCTGTTACCTTCTGGGAGCCATTTGTGAAAGTCAAAGTGCTCTTTATACGAACAAATGTGCTCAAAGAATAAGTGCACCAGATGTCCATGATGTGAGTCCACTGGGAGGCGAATTGTTTCATGCGGACAGACAGACAGACAGACAGACAGACAGACAGACAGACAGACAGACAGACAGACAGACGACATGTAAACAGAACTCCGAATGATTGCGTCTGAAACTCTGAAAGTTCTTGAGCATCGCTGCTAACCAGGAATTCCTCTCCTGTAGGACGCTGCTGGCTCCTATAATGTGACTGTGACAGTGGCGGGAGTGGACGTCACCCTCAGTGCTTTCTTCACATACGACACAGCAGTGACACCCACCATCACACAAATACATCCAGCCAGGACTTTTTCGCAACAGGTAAGTGATTCTGGACATCTTTTACAATGCATTTTTCTAGTTTTTAGCAACAGCTGTCCTTTGTGAGTAGAAAACACCAGAGAGTTTAAGTCTTATGGCGTGTAAATAGAAAGAAAAGGCAAACAAAAATGAAAAGCATGACCTAGTAGATAAAGAGATGAGCAGTAAATACCCCTAATGGACAGATTGATTTGAGATGTCGGGGTATCTAAGTAGCTGAAAGCCTTCCACTTGCGCCCCCTGGAGCTCGGTGGTCAGCCTTGTCCTAGAGATACTCCAGAGGTTAATGAGGGTATCATGTAAACCAGGGGTTCCCAATTTCAGTCTTTACGGGGGACCCCCGTGTGGTTGCACCATTGTTGAGCCATTTTTCCCTGTAAATGGTCTCATTTCTAATCTGCTGCTCTTGTTTTCCATACTCTCTTATTCTGCATTTTGAAGAATATTTGATTTTAGCCAACGTGCTTTTCTCTCCTTTTCTGCCCCCTTAATTGCAATGTGATTACTGTACTGTATATACTCGGTCTTGAAACCTGAAAAATGGATCATAAAATCAGACCCCGACTTATTCGCCCGTTCAAAAATGCGTCATTTCATTTTTTTTGTTTTTTTATATGTTCTTGCCTCCTCCGATCTCACACCAGTTTCTCAGACGCATCATAGTTTGTTGCAGCAGCGCAGTTACCAAATTCTTTTGCCACTTCAATGACGTTTAATTTAAAACCAGCTTCACATTTTCTTCTGATCAAACGCTCCATCATAGATAAGGGATGCTCTTACGATAAAGGTGTAGGAGGGTGTGGGATACAAAAAACACAAATCAGTGCTAACGTCGCTTCACATATCGTAATCTCTTGGACCAATAGCTTGAGTTTTCTGCATTCGACTTATACGACTGACATTATGAAAGGCTGGAAATTGTACGGTAAAATCAATCCTCGACTTATCCGTGGGAGAACTTATCCGCGAGTGTATACGGTATTACAGTTAATGACAAGTGGAGCAGACACCATTGAACGCTGAAAGGCTGCAGCTCCCTCTGTGTTATCCCCGCCAACTCACCTGCTCTTTAACAAATGAAGGTTTAAATAATCAGGGTATCTGATGATGATGATGATGATGAAATGAAGACAGCTACCTTTTCTATAATCTTTATGCAACGTACCGCATATTCCAATAAGATTTGGGGTGACCCAGTTTTGTAGTGTCCACATTACCACCAAAACACAGAAACTGGGAAGCGGCAGCTTACTCAATGAAGGCAGAATTCCAGGAGGTGGTTGGTATGAACGCCTAAAGCCGCTGGATGACTTCCCAGATGTCGAAGATGCAATGCATTTAGTTGATCTCCATCAGCTTAGCCAACATCTTTCTGCCCCGTGCCCAGGAGAGAGAGGGGGTCTGCCCGCTTAGCTTGTTTTCATGGCACTGACATCCCACTACTGTACCTAAAAAGCACCCTTTTGACCAGACACTGGTAGAACATCAGCATTTGTGTGCTATCAGCATGAGTTACAGTGTAGGTGTGTCCATTTGTCTAGTGTTAGGATTTGGACACACCTGAGGTATCCATTGCTGGTATTATTGGCCTGATGGGTCTTGATTTTCTTTGTGACCGTGATTGTCTCACTAGTGATATCCTCACATGTAATAATGTAAATATTGTGCTGATTACACTTTGCCTTTATCCCTTGTTAAATGCATAAACTCATCTTACTGACGGAATGACATTTTTCTGAATTTGACTTGCAATGTCATTTTTCTTGTTTTGGTTCCTGGCTTCTTGTTTGGCTCTTCTGATGTTCTGATCCCTCGCTTACTGTTAATGTCAGTTTCTTGCGTCTTCATCATCTCCCTGTGACTTTGTGCTTACCTTACAGTAACCCTCAGTTACTCTGCGTGTGCCCCACAATATTAACGTTAAAGTGCAGGAGTTCCTTTGCCATCGTAATCCATTTCTCTGACTGCTGTTCTTTTTTTCTTTTTAGAAAGAGCCAATCTCACAATTTCAGGAAGCAATTTCAAGACCTGGGACCTCCAAAGCTCGGTGTTGATCGACAATGCAGAGTGCAGCATAATGAAATGGACAGATTCTCAAATTATTTGCTTACTACCAGTCCTCCGACCAGGGGTGCATAATATCCAAGTAAAAGTCAAAAACTGGGGATTTGCCAGCGCCAGGTAAGCATACTGTGGGGATTGGCATCATTGGCATGAGCAGAAGGCCCTGAACAAGCCAAGTGTATGAGTTTGAGAAACTGGAGATTGGATGTCAGTTTCTCATCCATAGCTGACAATATATTGACAGAGTTAAGGTGGGGACACATAGGGTCTTAATGGGTCTCTTTTAGCTGATCAGACTCATTTTATTCCTGCTGTGATCTACAAGTTCCAAAGCACATAAATCCAAAACATTGCTAAAGCATTCCCAGTAATGCCCACTAGAGGGAGGTATACTGCCAAATCGCAGCTAGATAGGAAGGCAAACACAAAATTGTTATAAAAATAAAAAACGTTTTAGTTTTCACAAATGCTGTGTCACACGGTGAAGCTCTGTGGAGCCCAAGAAGCAAAGTCCCAATGGCCGAGGTCAAAAATAGACCAAAGGTTCAAAAATCCAGAGAAGCACAAGAAAATGCCCAGCAAAACACAAGAACTTAACCAGTCGAGAGCGCATTCACAATGAACCACCAGGACCTGTGGGAGACCCTAGAGATTTTTAGGGAGGAGGGCAGTTCCTGGCCATGATTTGACAGGTGGCCCTACCTCTTTGGGTACCACCCATAAAACTCATGGGACATAACACAGGCAGCTTAAAGAGAAAATTAAAAACAAACAGCAATGAATATATAAACGATAAAAGTGACATCAACATTGATAAATGGCACCTAAAACAACTAAAACAGAAATGAGACCTTGAACCACAGACAGGTGAGGAACTCTGACCAAGACAGGACAGTTCCTCTTAGTCGTAAGGTTATTAAAGGGGTACGGACTGCAAGTACTACATAAATGAGAGCTGAAACTTAGCAGGTCTGCATGTAGGGTTGGTAGCTTCTACAAATTCTCTTTTCCGACATTATTGACGTGGCACGTCTGAGAACTGAGCTGTGCAAGCAATGGACAGGATGAAGCCACTGAGAGGACCTGCACTGCTGCCCTCACTATATCTGTTAGCCATGCGGCCCAAGAGACCTTTCAGCAAGCTGTCCACATTGTTCTCCACTGGACAAACATAAGAGCACAGGGCATGAGAAATGTGACAAACTCATTTGCTTAGATCCGTGCTGCCCGACCTCTGAGGTGGCACCACCCAGTTTTTCACATGGCAGTGTGTTTGCGGCCCACAGGGAGCTGTGGTGTCATCATGGTGAGTTTTGCATCGACTGTTGCCGAGGCTGCCTCCCATAGTTCCCCTGGAGCTTGACCATATATACCTACTGTAAGGTCATATTATGTGTTTTAATAATTCTAACAGACTTCAAGTGCACTTTTCAGTTTTTTTTTGATTTTCAGTTTTCTGGCTTGTCTCACATTTCTCGGTTTGTCTCTTTGGTTTTGATCCATTTTGGTTCTCGTTTCATCTTCTGATCCTGATATAAGCAGAAGTCATTCCCCTTTGGCAGAACAACTCTGAATGAAGTAAAATGTGTTGTTTTTACAGCTCTAACGTCGTGACCACCATTGAGTATGTCCTACAAGTCACCAGCGTACGGCCACTTAATGGCTCCCTCTATGGCGGCACCAAGCTGACTCTCACTGGGTCGGGGTTCGGCACAAATCCTGATGACATCCAAGTTTTATTAGGTAAGATTTGTTAGAATGATCATTTAACATAAAATAAACTGGGATTCGTACCGTGACTTGGTAAAAACTGAAGAGGCCGCTCTGTACCTTGGCACCGTGGGCCTTGTGCAGTCCAGTCTGCAGCTGTCATGTCTTCTTCAGGTACTCTACGTGTTTTCCACACGTCCTCTCACAGGATTAAGCCGTACTGTCAGGCTGAGCTGTCACTCTAAAGTTGTCTTTTTCTAGATGACTGCAGGGTGTGACTTTGTTCCGATTGCTGCCGCGATGACGTTTTTTTTTTTGCTCTGTGTAACATCACACCAGAGAAACGAGCTCTGGAAACAAATGGCTGAAGAGCTGAAGCAGAACAAAACCCTGGGTTCATATTTGTAGGTGACTCTTTATTATCTTGTGTTCATGACAATTGCTTCTGAACGCGTTGAAATCTCTTCGGGTTCATTTTGTCTGGCATCAGATACTTCAAATATAACTACATGTGCCTCAGTTTAAATGCTAAATATTCTCACCAGTAAGAGAAATGCACCATTTTTCACCATCTGACAGAAGTCCATTGACAGCTAGTAAAGAATCACAAATAAAAAACCTTCTTCTATAATACGCTACTGTGGCTGTTCGTTTGTCTGTCCAGGATTTTAAATCACCCGTCGCTCGCAAACCATTTCACCGATTGGCTTGAACTTTGGTACACATATACTACGTGACGTCTACTATCTGCTTTCAGGGTGATGATTTTTATTGCTCTTTTTATTTTTGTTTTATTTTATTGTAGAATCAACTCTTGGCAGCGAGCAGAAGGGTGGCCATGTAGCGCATGTGTATGGGCGCCGTTCTCATTCCCTACCACCATCGCTAATCATTCTTGAGGCAGATTGAAGACTTAAGTGCCAGCTTAAGTGAAAAATTTAAAAAAAACATACTAAGTAATTGCAACACAAAAACTTACTTAATCGGTTTTAACACAAAAAGATGCCAATGAATGAAGAGAAGCAGCGGGCCACTAGAGTGGTGAAAAAAAGAGCTGCTCAGGAAGCAGCAAGCGCATCAACCTCTGAGAAAATGAGTGCTAAACATGCAGAGAAAGAGTCTAAAAACTAGGAATGCTCAAGTCAAGTACGCTGTTACTGGTGAAAAATAATTTCAGTGACCACTCAGGGGGCTCAAACTCTGAAACACAACTAGTGTCCTGGGTTCAAGTACACATCACACCTCTAGAGACCTCAGAATCCTCTTCCCAGGTGATACAATGCAATGACAGACTTTCCATGTCCTAATTCCTCGCCTCCCACGTGGTCTCACCAGCCTCCTCCTGACTTTTGACAGCTCTGAAGGAGACGACTCCCTCTTTCATGCTGGACCCAGGAGTCCTTCTGGTGTCACAGTATTACACTCTGGAAGCACTTTCTGGTGAAGCCAAAGTCCATCAAAGAATTAACAATCCCGCTGGTGGTACACAGGAACTCCAACAAGGCTACAATTCTCAAACTACCCTCTGGGTATTTGTATGGTGGGATGGTGCCACTATGTGTAATGGGAGAAACACATAATCCCAATCTGCAGACACCCCGTGCTGGTAAGGAATCGGCACCTATCATGGCCGGCACACCATTCCATCCCTGACCTTCCATTATGGCCTTCTGTCCTGGTAAAGAACCAACATGCCTCCCAGATGAGATGTCAGTCCATCTCGGTTCTCCTGTTACGGCCCCCCTCTCTGGCAAAAAGCCATCATCCATCTGTGTCAGAATGCCAATCCATCCCATATGCTACCTTGAAATAATCTGCATGTGCTTAGGTTTGTCATTTTTAACCTTCTGAGGTTAACTCTTAGAGGGCTGGGACCACCAATAAGGAATCAAATATCAAAATTATGACAACATCTGTGATCAGAAGCCTCGAAACAGCATCAAACAACACTCCACATGCCGATATTACTGATCCCCACCCAGTCAAAGTTTTCTGAAGAGCAGTAACTTCAACCACTCGTATCCCATTAGAAGGGAAACCCCTGGGGTCAAGTTGATGTGGCCTGCCCAACTTCAGGTCCTTCTGATCATTTTTGATGAAGACTCCTTTTGGTTTACATTTTTGGGGTCTAGAGAGCCTTTATTTGGGGGTGAAACCAAAAAGCTGACATCTTATATTGCTAAGCACCAAGCCAAGGTATGTTGTATGTGGAGATTTCTACGTCAGAAGGTGCCGAACCATAGCATTGAAAACACTTAACACAATAACATGAAAACATTATAACTCAGAATCCAAAGAAACAACAATAAAAGATAAATGGCCGATAAGTTCAAACAGAGTCATAACCGAGAGTGTTTTTCAGGGGTTTCTTGGTGACTTTACCACTTCCATACGCTTGGCTCGGGTACTCACACACTGTTTCTTGTTTTAAAGGACAACGGGGATGCAGTGTCACCGCCATGGCCCAGGATCGGCTGGAGTGTGTGGTGCAGGCACCTGGAAAAGTGTACACGGTGACCAACCTGGGCACAGATCAAGGTATGGATTGTGCTGCCTGTGAAAAGTCGAAAGAGATCTAAAATTGTGCCCCCAAACAGTTACATTTTGCTAATCCTGCTTCCATGGCACACAGAGTAACAGACTTAAGGTTAAGTAAATGGCATGATGAAAAGTTAAAAATGCCAAATGCGGCCATTGTGTTCATGTGAACTCTAAATCTATGAATCCTAATGTCAAAGATGGACAAACAGAGAGAATTAATAGGAACTCCTGTGGGATTCAACTGGCTGCTCAGTGCCCGCACCTGTTAAAGGCTGGCTGTGGGACGTCCCTCTTAGAAGTGTGAACAGACATGCTGTCCGTATAAATAAGGGTTGCTAAAGTGGCCTGAGCTGGCGTTATGCACATATTTACTGTGGAATACGGGGAAATGCCACCAAGGGGTACTGGTGGGTATCAATGCACTGGCTTTACACCGCCACCTAGTGTTTGAACTAACAGAGCTTAAACTTTACAGAGGCCCTCTGGTCCTTTACAAACCTGACTGGACTCAATGAAGGCTCCTTTAGCTCCACTCATTCAGACGGAATTAGTTTTGAATCAGGAGGAATTTTAAAGCCGGACCTCTTGTGTGTCTGAATTACTCAAATGACAGAATTATTGACATGCCGATGCTCACAGGATTAGCTCACTTCTATTTGCTTAGCAGACAAAACAGGTGAACAAAATTGAGTGACATCAGTCTGGAGACAAGTGCGACAGGGCAAGGCGACAAAATGAATTATCACAAGTGAAGAGCTTAGAACAAAATACAAGTGATTTACAATTCCAGGCTAACAGCTATCAGTTAGAAATTCACCAAACCATCTTCGGACACTTCTGGAATACACTGAGGGAGTGAGAGTTGTGAATGGAGCAGAGAAGCTCGTCCCATCAGCTAGGAAATACACATGAAAAGAATCTGGTTTGAGATTTGATACCACATAGAGGTGGCATCACCAGATGCCATTCGTCAGCAGATCCTAGGGGTTGAGAAGGAGCAGAGGACCTCACAAATGTCTCCATATAGGTAGAGACACTAGAGTCAGTGTGGACTCACTGACTGCTCTGCAGGCAAACGTCAAGGATTTGAACTTAATAACAGGAAGCCACAGTAGTGATCTAGGAAGAAGACTGCTCGCCCGCCTCAGCTGGTTGAACACCAGACATGTTGCTGTATTTTGAATCATCTGCAGCGGCTTTGGTGACACACGCGGTGCTCCTGCCAACAGAGAGTGTGACAAGACCAGAGCCTGGACCAGGGGTTGTGCTACATGGTCTCATCTTGTGCATATTGTACAGAGTGAATCTACAAGACTGAAAGCAACATGGACCTTGAAGAACAGCTGGTCATCAAGTGTTAGTGATAACGAATGAAGCTGAGCGGAGATGGGGTGCTGAAGAGACAGATGAGCTGGGATAACAAGAAGGTCCATCTTTGCCAGTCTGTGGTGGAAATTATGTTCCTTCATCCATGTTGCGATATCAGTGGGACATGCAGAGGTTCTAGCTGATACCGTGTGGTCCTCTGGAGGGAGCGACAGGTTCACCTTAAATTGGGGTTCTTTGGTACAGACATTGTTTAGAAGGTAAGAGGCTCGGTAATCTCTACGGTCCAGGAAAAGGTACTGACATGAGTGATTGGGATGGGACTAAAATCTCAGAGGTCCCCCAGTTATGACAACTCTACCTCACCTCCTGGTGTAAAACTAATGTTGTCCAAATTAATTTAAGTCGTCTGTTTTTCAGTAGGCTGAAAGGCTCCTTTCTTCTGGTAGGGGAGGTCAACAACTTGCAGCAGATGACATGTGAACCTGTTTTTAACATCGTTTTACAATTTTAAGGATTTGCTAGATATTTTGTAATATTCCAGTGTCTGCATAACGTTTCCTTTTATAATGACTTTGTTTGATTGACAGGGTAGAAATGTGCTCTCTAAGACCTCAAATGCAGTTTGAAATTCCAGACAGCAGTAGAGTAGAGAGTACTCCATAAATAAATGACTCCTTCAAAAGCTCCTCTAGACTAATGGCTGCTTTCTTTCAGTCAGAGGTATCGGCTACGCTTGGGCTCCATCGTCTTTGGATGTCTTTGTTGGAGACAAAGTTCAATGGCAGTGGCAGGCCCAGTCATTCATTGGTGGCATTGGCTACCAGGTTTTCAGCGTCTCCAATCCTGGTGACACCACCTTTGGCGGCCAAGGATTTAACAGCGGGCCAAGCAGGACTCCATCAGGTAGGAAAGATGGGACAGCTCGCGAGTACCCTGGGATCAATGAGCAATGTTGAAATGTTGAGTACAGTTTAATGGTTTTATCTGCATTTTCCCTATGAATTTTTTTTTTTGAATAAGGATGCGTTTTGACTCTAACAACTAATGACCGTAAAGGTACAACCTGCTTAAAGAAGAAACAAAATGAAAAAGACAATGATATGCGTCCTGTAGGCCGAAGTTCCTCCCCTTACATTTACTACTATTCTTGGTTTTATCTGCATGTAGTTCTTTTTTAGTTGTCTTCATTAAAACCTGCATCATCCAAGAGTTTTTAAAATGATTACAGTTGGAGACAGCGTTATAAGCAAATGTTAAATGGAATGGTGGCTCTGAGGCTAGGGATCTGCACTGGCAATCAGATGGTTGCCGGTTCGAATCCCGTAAATGCTAAATGGGAGTCTGCTCTGTTGGGCCCTTGAGCAAGACCATTAACCTGCAATTGCTGAGCGCTTTGAGTAGTGAGAAAAGCGCTATAGAAATGCAATGAATTATTATTAACTAGCCAACCCGCGGCGTACCATACGCCACATAATCAGGCCGGTTTTTTAATAATTTTTAAGCACTGGGAGAAAATTAACATTTGAAAAATGGGTAATGTAATAAATCAGCAAGAAAAGCAACATTGTAACAATGCACGGAACGAACCAACACACAATCGTCCGTGACTGAAAACTGGCGGACCGAAATCGCTCCTTCTCTTTCCAGACGGAGGGATGGGGGTGCACGGCATGGAGTGTGGAACGGGAGGAGAGGAGAAGGACGTCCATTCAGCTCCCTACATCATGCTAGTCTGCTGAATTCTCGTTCAGTATGTACTGCCCGCTCACTTGCCCACCTCCAACTCGTCACTTGAGTCGTTGGCTGCTTTTCTAAATATAATCCACCAAGACACCCGACCACGGTAGTAGCGAGGTGTGCACAAAGGGCAGGGACGTAACCAGTGGGAGCGTATGAGTCGCACTTAGTGGGAATTCCACGGCTTGCTGCCCGAATGGGGTTCAACGGCTTACCCACGCCTCTCTGCGCCGGGTAGACACACGGTCAATCTCATGCATAATTATTTATTGAATGTTAATCACTTCTGGAAAGACAAGGATGTCTAAAACAGGTTGGTGTGAGAATACAACAGTAAGTGAACGAAAAGATGGAACTCCGGGCAAATGGGCAAGCAGTGTGAATGCCTATTTAGCGAGGGTAGACGCCGGCCGGTGAAAAAGGACTTTTGGTGGGCAGCGAAACGTCTTCCGTGTTCCTGCAGGAGCATCTAAGAGGACTCGGTTTTTAAAGATTGCTTACTTCATTGTGCTTTAACCTCAGTTATCATCGTATCCAATGGTCTTGGAGTTGGTGGGCGTGGCTCCTTCCTACGTGCGTCATAGGTGTCTCACTTGTCGGCGGCTTAGTGAATCCACGCCCCTTCCGGCGTGCTTTTCATGGTTGTCTTGCCTTTCCATGGGTGTCTTGCCTTAGTGAATTATATATATAGATATTAAGATAGTTCAAGGAACTCATCATAACCGTGCGACCTCCTGGTGTAACGCTTTTCACTGAGCAGCTTGATGCTTACGTTGAGCTGTACGCCAAGTGAACTTTGACTGGTAGAGCAGAATTCAGAAGAGTCCTTCTCATTCTGTTTTGCTCAGACACCATGTTCAATATTCTGAAGATCTTGACATTTTTGTGCTATTTCATGTTTTCCCGGTTGTGGACATTTTTCCTGGTTTTCAGCTCCACATTTTCTCAGAGATCTAATGAAGGAATTTCTCCTTTTCTGTATGTAAAGCTGTTGTCACATTATGCGACTGCTAGTCATGGGATACGTCAGACTTGCTGGCTGCCCATCTCATTGCTGGACCATGACAATTCACATGACTGAAAATCACTGCCCATGTTATATTTAGAGACTTTCTACCATAGTACCATAGTTGCATTCATCCCATTTTCTTCCTGACGAAGCTGGTGCTGTATGAACGGATAACAGGTGTGGCTGATTCAGCCGTAATCTCTGCCCTTTGTTTGTATCCATTCTGTGATGGTACGTAGAGATCCGACTAATGAGCCTCTCTTCTGTTTGTGACGTCCAAAGCCCCCACGTTCCTTATTCCTCATTCCATGCATTGTACTTCTGGATGAGTGTTCATTGGTTGTCAGCTGTCCGCCCCCTGTGACTACACACAAAATCAAGCCTGCCTGTCAGAGCGAATCACAGACTACTCGGAGTGAGTAGTCGCTTGGTGTGTCAGACTAAACGACGGCTGACGGTCACAGGAGAGCCCTGCCGACTGCCTCCAACTTGCTAAGATTATGTGAGTAAAGGCTGTGACTGAAAATCACTGGAAAAGTCGTCTGATGTGACATGGCTTTACACTGTACACTGTGGATGCTCTAGCACCATTTTAGTAAATATTCAGTGTTTGAGATGTGTGTGTGGTACTGCGGCTGACGGAACCTGCTGATGTTACGGCCATGCTGTATTTCTAATTTTTATTTTATTTGACTTTACAGGATTTTTCACGTATGAGTTTACTGTCCCTGGCGTATATTACTACAGCAGTGGCTATATAGATAACGCTCAAACTATAGCCATGCAAGGAGTGGTCACCGTTAATCCCCTACCAGATGACCAGGAAAATATTTTTATCTCAGTCCTTGAAATAGAAGCAAACTACCAACCAAGTGAGTAGCAGTTCCTGCTTACCGTACGTCAAGATGGCTTTGGTCTGTAAATTGACTCTTCAGCTTCAAAAGAATTAGATGAAGCAAAGCAGTATAGCAGAGGCTGGGAAAATGTTTGACGAAATAAATATTTGGCTATACCAGTTTAGTTATATGGTAAGCCGTGAAATGTTCTTACAAGATGGCTACCCTTGATCCGCTAGGGCTAGGGTTACAATTCCTGTAGACTTGTCTAAGCGGGATAGCCAACCGAAATGTTTGTTCCAAAGGCCTCCAGTTACTGAAAATGGCTTGGTAGTCCACCTTCAAAGAACCAAAATTTGATCCTATCCATTTGCATCTCCTGTATGTTTTTTCCCAGCCCATGTTGTTCATGTGGTATCCAACTGACATTGTCCATCAAGAGAGTCTCCTGTAAATGATCCCTAACCCTAACTCAAATCACTTCACATGTGTCTCTTTACAAAAGTGCAGTGAAGATTCTCTTGAAAGTTTCAAACACTAACTAATGAACGCCTCAACAAAGAGCTCTTCAAGTGGATTATGTAGGGCCGGTCTGATCAGACATGAAAGTGCAAAATGCATGACATGAAAAGGGATCTGGACTACTCCTATTTCTTTTGCCACATCCATCTCCAACTATCTCTGTCTCTGACATCATTTTCCACCACACCGATTACCTTCATTTCCATAAACCTTCTCTTTGGCCTTCCTCTTTTCTTCTTGCCTGGCGATTCCATCCTCAGCATTCTTTTCCCGATGTACCCCTCATCTCTCCTCGGCACGTGCCCAGACCATCTCAGTCTACTCTCCCAATCGGTCACCAAACTGTCATACCTGTGCTGACCAGGACAACATTACAAATAGGGAAAGTAAAATGATAATAATAATAAATAAGCAAATCACACCACAAAATAAAGATATCCTGGTAATCACAGCCCGTTGAAGAACCAGATCTGCCCACGTCTAATCACTGGGGCATCAAGCTTTCTCTCTTGCTTTAGGCCTGCAAGAATTTTTGGAAAAATCTATGAATTTGGAGTATAAAGCAGGGGTCGCCAAGTCCGGTCCTGGAGGAGCAACGTGGCTGCAGATTTTAATTCTAACCCTTTTCTGAATGATTGACCTGTTTTTGCTGCTGATTAGCTTCTTTTGAATTCATTTTAATTGACCTGCTATTGAAGACTCAGACCCCTCAATTGTTTCTTTTTCCTTAATTAGCTGCCAAACAATAATGAGATACAAATTGAGCCAAAACAACTGGTGTCCATCATACAATATCTGAACATAAAGAAAGGGGAAGGTCTCAGGAATGCTGATCTGCTCAAGTCCACAAGAAATTTTAACTGTGAAGAGAAAATCGACAATTTCAGAAATATCTGCTAATGCACCACAAGAGCAGCAACAAGCCATAGAATTAAAGAACGAGTTTAATTAACAACAAGAATCGGCAACTCATTAAGCAGCTGGTTGGAGTGAAATTGGTTGGAGTTTAAGGCTCTGACTGAGTTGGACTTCTGTTGGCTCCCTCACTTCACATTTCATTTCTGTTTGGGTGCCATTTAAGGAAAGAAATGAAGGAACTCAGAGGAACAAATCTTAAACCAGCAATTCAATTAAAATGAATTCACAAGAAGTTAATTAGCAGCACAAATGGGGCACTCATTACAAAAAGGGTTAGAATGAAAACCTGAAGCCATGGTGGTCCTCCAGGACTAGACTTGGTGACCCCGGTATAAAGCAGTAAAGAGTTTCAAAAGCACTTTGGTCTTTCCAATCAAAACCCGGCTAGATAAAACAGCAAACACAGAATCTTCATAAAATAAAAATAAATAACACCAATCACAATACTTTGGCTTTTGGATCTTTGAAGATTTAGTGTTTTTAATCTCCTGGTCCTTCCCTTCTGTCCTGGTGACCTGTCGTGTTGCTATTAATCTGAACAATGCTGAACATTCCTTAAGTTACTGTTTTCTAAGACGCGTACTGATGTCCTGCTTTGTTTAAATCAGCTGATTTTTATTTCACCTCCAGGTTCCTCTCCTTTTCCAATGGAGGTCGGTAATTGCACTGCTGAGCCCCTGGACTGCAGTCTGCCTTCCTTTTCCAATTCAAGTGCGGACGCCTTCATATTCCAGTTTTCCAGCTGTGTGTCTCCGACAGTTACTGCCATCAGGCCCCCCAGAGGAACAATCCATGATGTGTTAAACATTGAGGGAACGGGATTCAGCAGCTCCGCCTGTGCCAATGAAGTAAGGGAATGTCTCAAAGAGGACTGATGGATTATAACGTGAATGTCAGAACATTTACAGTGTTAAGTGCTGAGTTCTGCTCCTCACGGAGTTATGTAGGCCTTATGCTGATTTTGTTGTTAAAGGAAAAAGGTGAAGGATATTCCCATGCTAAAAAATATTTAAAACAAGGCTACCTGGCCTTCCTTAGGTGGGTGACTGAAAAAGCAAAAAAAACTTGTTACATAAATTGGAGAGAGCAAAACCAGGGTGATGAAAGGAGTGAAAGGCAGGAGAAGGCATGAAAAGCAACGAGGAGTGACTCAAATCTAAAAGACAGCTTACCTTCTTCCATGAATTCATTCTTAGTTGTTTCAATTGCTTCAAGCCCCTCGAAACTTTGAATGAGGCAATGCCTCCTAAAGCTAGGCCTCAAGGCACGTGACTATAAGAATGACAAATCAGTCTGGCTTCAAACTCTGGAAGCAGGCTTCATGGCCTACATAGGCCAAAATCAGACCAAAGTTGAAAAACAAATCAGTAAACTTCACAAAGAGAAAACGAAACACCTCTGGTCAAGTAGAACTTTCTCCAACTGACAAGTCTTTGCAAATTGTTCAACTGCCTAATGTGTTGAAAGAAAATATTTGGTGATGTAGTTTATTAAGACAGTAGAGAACTAAGGAGATCATTCAACCCATGTGTCACTCCTTTCTTTAGAAAATATCTAAACTATACCATCCAGATCATTCTTAAAGGTTTTTAGGTTTCTGCTCTAACTCCATGTCACAGCAGTTTATTTCAGATTCCCACAATTCTTTAGGGCTTCAGTCCTAAATGCACTCCACCTTAATTTCTGCCTGTGTCCCGAAGTATGTGATTCACAGTTGATTTATAAGATTTCTGCTAGATCTGTTTTATGCCTTTGAGACTTTTGAAGACCTGGATGAGGTCCCCATGGAGTTTCTTCTGTTCAAACTGAACAGGTTTAATTCTTTGAGTCGGTCACAGTAGGACGTGTCCTCAAGTCCTGAGATGCTCCTGACTGCTCTCCTCTACACAGCTTTAGGTGCTGCTCTGTCTTTCTTGTAGCGCGGTGACCAGAACTGCACACCGTACTCCAGATGTGGTCTCACTACTGCATCACATAGTCATCTTCATAATGTCCCTTGATTTACATCCAATAGTTTTAACAATATAACCAAACATTTAATTTGCCTTTTTAATCACTTCTGCTCACTGCTTACAGTAGACGATGAAAGTGTTGTGTTAACATCAACCCTTCAATGCTTCTCAGACGTTGCTTTCTGTAGCTCCGTATCTCCCATCTTCTATTTATAATTGACGTTCCTTTGGCCCATGTGTAGCACTTTACACGTTTCTTCATTAAACTTCATTTTCCAGGTGGTCACCCAGTTCTGAAGCTTGTCCAGGTCTTTTTGAATTCTTATTGCTGCCTCCTCAATGTCTGTCATTCCTATGAATTTCACAAGTAAATTAACACTACTGGAATCAATGTTATTAAAATCAATCACAAAAAGTAACAAAGGGTCTGCGGACAGACCCCCAAGGGACTCCACTGATGGCCTCCTCCATTCTCCTCTTATCTGTACTCTTTGTCTCCTGGCAGTTAACTGACTTGAGATGTGAGACCAAGTCGAGATCAATATATTGTTGAATTAATAAGCAATATGCGTCTACTCCGGGTTACCAGTAAACTTTGCTTTAACTCCCCAGTATAACCAGTTGACTTTTTTTTTAACAGGTCACCATTGGAGGTCACCCATGTGAGGTTATCAACAGCACATTCACAGAAATCAACTGTTATGTCAATCCAGAAGACATTCTTCCAGTGGGTTTTGCAGAACTTGTGTCCGTGACTGTGAATAACCGGGGCAATGCCATCAGCACAATCGTCAATGAGTTTGATCGTCGATTCGTTTTGTTACCAACTGTCGATTCAATCAGCCCCAGTGTGGGGTCCACCACAGGAAACACAAGGGTGACGATACTCGGATCCGGGTTTTCAGGCTCCGTGAGCATCACTGTGGTCGGCATGCCCTGCTCCATTGTGTCATTCAGCTACACAAGTATCATCTGTGATACGGCGCCCTCTGCTGAAAGAGCAGGGAACGTTCAGCTATCAGTGAATGGCATCCCCGCTGCCTGCTATTCGGACTGCAGGTTCCATTACACAGATTCCTCCCTTCCTCAGGTAGACAGCGTCTCACCGGACACAGTAGACAGCAGCTCTACAGTCCTTTCTATTAACGGAACAGGCTTTGGGAGCGACCCAGACAACGTGCTCATTTTAATTGGAGACTTCACCTTTCATCCAAGTCAGGTCACAGAAACAGAAATCACCTGCCCCATTGGGCCACTGCCTGCTGGAAGTTACATTTTAAATGTTGTGGTGATGAGCAAAGGCCTAGCCACTGGAAACATCGCCATATCCAGCCTTGCAACTGCCACGCTGTCACCGAATTCTGGAAGTTTCCTCGGTGGGACGACACTCCTCATTACCGGGAATGGGTTTTACCCTGGCTACACCACAGTGACTGTAGGGGGCATCCCCTGTGCCATCACTAATATAACAACGAGTGAAGTGAAATGTACAACCGCGGCCAACAACCGAGGAAACGCATCTGTGAACATCCAAGTCCTGTCAACCGTCTACCCGCCGTTATACTTCATGTACTCTGTGGACAGCACTCCGGTGATCAGCTCAGTGGACCCATCAACAGGTAGGCTGATAGTTTATGGTTTAAATAGCCAAAGTATGCTGTTACATTCGTTAAGGAAATACGCGACTAACTAAATAAAAGATGACAGCAAGGAAGGGCGGCCTTCAGTTCACAGCAGTGAAACGTCTGCATGTGACTGGGTTAGGAGATACTGGGTACATTGAGAATGCAGGTCATGTGACGTGTCACGGAGGAAATAACTTAAATTAGTAATGAATCAAATAAAGTCAAAAGAAATTAAACAGTCACTGAGGATACATTTTAAACAGAAACGAAAAAGTGACAAAACAAAAGAGAAGAAACAATTAAATAAGAATTAATAAAATGGAAAAAGGGAGAAATAATTGGAAAGGAAACGAAGTCTCAAATGCAGTTCAGAAGGCACAAGTCAGACAGGTGGGCAAAATTCAATAAAACCTGAGCAGCAAGTCTCCTGTGTGACACGTTGATCTCAGGTGCGAGAGCCTGCCTGCTGTAATATGGCGCCCTCATAGGTTTCGCTGTCTTATGATTTGTGTTCGTTTTTAAAAAAAGTCTCAGACTTCTGTGCAGCTAGAAACCTCCGTTGGGTCACATGTTAGGAATGTAATTCTGTAATCAGAACTTAAATTTGAGCGCTCGTCTGGAAGCTCATTCGCTCATTTTGTTTTGGTGATAGCAGTCACAATTTTGCAGTTTGTGTCACCATGTCCATGGGATTCTACCCCATGATGCACTGGGTCGTTGTGTTTATGACATCGTGAGGTAAGCTGGTAAACGTCCCCCAAACAGTCTTTTAGTATCTGAAATTAGACCAATTACAGTCAATATACGCTTAACACTTTCGACTTCTGGTTTTGTGAAACGACTTCTGCCTTCTGACTTTAGGTTTGTGTTTTGCAGACTCTTACATCTGGTGATTGGTCTTCCATCTTATGGAGTTCTGCATTCACCTGCATTTGTCTACCCTTTTGTGACATCCCTAAAATCTCTGAACCTCGATTAATTTAATATTATTCATCAACCAATATTTCATTTATTTTCCATCTGAACTTATGAATAGTGTTTGATTTGGTGTGTATATTTGACAAACAAAGCTGATTGTTACAGTAGAAAACAAAGGACTTCCTAAACCACAGCACCTTTGTATTCACGACACTCTTGTTTGCTGTTTTTATTAGGATCAAGTGGAATGACCATTTCCATCTCTGGCTCTGGGTTTGGCACAGTGGCAGATGACATTGTTGTGACCATCGGTGGCGCTCCATGTGCTGTTATAGAAGTTAATGACACTGAAGTCCAGTGCATTTTGGGCAGCCATTCGGGAGGCTCCTTTGCAATCACACTTCTCCACGTGATGAAGGGATACGCCACGTCAAGCGTTTCCTTCATCTATAAACTCGACCTGAAATCCGTCACCCCAAGTCAAGGTAAGAAGCACACAAATAACTTGAAACAATACACAGCTGGATAATCTGATGAAGGGAAAATGGTGTACATCGACTAGTCACAAGTATGGATGATGATGGTGAAAAGGCCACGGGAAACTTTATTCTCTAATGTTATCAAATCAATTTGAAGACGTGTGTTATAATCAAATACGTAAAATATGTGAAGTGTCTCCTAAACCCCCCAAAAATGTAAATGCATTTCATTATAACTGGTGTCTCAGCACAAAGGCCATGACCAGAAGAAGAAATCTCCTTGGCATTGCATGGAGTGTTATGCGCTACTTTGTCTCATTCTGGACCAGAACAGTTTTTGAATAATTTTCTGATATTTGAAATAAATGTATTTAGTTTAAATGTATTTATTTGGCCAACACTTTTATTCCAAGTGACTTACAATGTTTAAGATAAATTGGTTACATTTAATTTTGTTTTTTGCCAATTGGAACACATGCAGAGAAGTGACTTGCTGATGGTCACACAGTGTCAGTGGTGGAATTCGAACCCACAACCTAAGGCTTTAAAGTCCACCATGCCACACTGTTCATTGCGGAGAAACGTTTGGCCATATTGAAAAATGTGCTAAAGTTCTGTCTTTGTAATTTTCTTTTTTGGAAGCTGTTGGATCTTTCAATGTTTTGCATATTTTTCAAATGACAACTAAAAATTTGAAAGGTGTTTGTCCAGTTTTTGGCTGTTTATATCATTCGTGCAGCTAAACTATATTGTAAACAGGGCTCTACTAATTGTTTTCTGAAAAGTCAAATGAAACACTTGGGGACGCATTTCAGCTTCATACTATGAACAGGCAGAGTTCACAACTGGTTTACATGAGGGTTTCTCCCAAGTCACTCTTATATTAAATGGCAGTGCATCGCAGGAGATCCATGAAGTCGGTCACGCTGGGTTGCCACAACAACATGGCTCTGATGATTGTCATATTAGCTCCTCCCCCGCTTTGGCACACCCCCACCCACTCTGACAATCGAGGAGGAACGTGTCTCAAAGACACTTAAAGGGTCCCGACAAAAAAAAAAAAAGAATAATAATCCATTCATTCATTAATTAAGAAATGCTGGCTTTAACCTTGCAGGGCTGATGCACAATAAAATCGCTTCATTTTCATTTTATTAATAAATGTACTTATATTTTATTTAAAATAAGTAACAAAATGTTAAAAAAAATTTCAGGGTGACTTACAGAACTGGGTTACAAAGGTCTACAGCAATGAAACTGATTTGTAGGCCGAGATCTGCCGGTGACTGTTCTCTATTGTCAAAAACGAACAACGAAATTACTTTTTGTGACAACCATAAGCTGCATTTAAAGAAAAGCCCAATAATTCCAAATATGTTGTAAACAGTGTGATCAAGTAACTAGAGCAAATTTTTATTGCTCAAAGTACAGCAGCATAAATTGTTACTGCACCGGTTAATGAAGGGTACATTCCATATTATATATTGTATTACATTAGTATATTGCACATTACCAATACAGCTTATTGCATGTCATGTTGTCACGTCTAATATCTGTGTTCCTTAATCTTAAATTTGCATGAAGTATTTTTATTTTAGAGTTTTATAATTTCCATGCCATCTTACTTCTCCATTTTCTGAATGAAGGGTCAGCTAAGCAGGCAAATGTCTAAAGCTGTTTGTCAGTCAAAACATTTAAATGGTTTCCAAATGCCTCGGTTACAGGAAGCTTTGGAGGCGGAGCCATTCTGCAGTTGAGCGGCGATGGATTTGACGAGCAGCTGTCGGCCGTCTTTGTGTGTAACACTTCATGCGTCGTGGACACGCTCAGGTCTTCGTCCACCACTCTGTACTGCGAGGTGCCACTTTCTAATGGTAAGTTCTTCTTGCTCACAATGATTCTTAATGAATTTGTTTTGTGGTTATGAACAAATGTTTTTCAGGTTGTCAAGACTTTGATTTTTGGTTTACATTTAAAACTTGACGTTTGGCTGTCTGTCTTTTCTGGTTACGACCCTCTCCTGTTTTCTGACGTGTGTCTCATCTCCCATTCCTGCTCATTTCAAAAAATCCCAACTGTCGTGACCTGAGTCAGCACGTCTGGACCCTTTCATGAGGCCCCTTCTCATGGTAATAACTCATCGGTGCCCAGCGCTGTTAAGACCACCTTCCCTGCAAAAGTGAATTGGGTTAGAGAACTTTACATTGTGTTGTGTAGAACTGAATCTTTTTATTTGAACCCACCAAAACATTCATTGCTTTGCTCTTTTAAATTGCATTCTTTACAGTTTTAGTTTTGTCCCTAAGGCTCCTGTTAAGTTCATAGTTGTCTCCAAATAGACATGATGGGCTCTTTGATGGGTGGGCATCTCCTCCGGAGTGTCAAAATAATGTTTGGTTATTCATTTCTTACAAACATCTGGTACCTTTTTTGGATTCCTTTTTGTATTTTATTTGGGGTTTTGGATTCCAGATATTTAGTTCCTTTTTACCAAGCCCTGATTAAGACCCCCACAGGCCCTGCGGGACATAACTCCTTAACAAAGAGTTGATCATACATCTAACAATGCAGCACGCACACCCAGTCGTTTAACGTGGCGCGGTATTTCCCTCTTTTGCTGTCGGTACACAGAGACTGAATCGTTTTGTCAGCAGGATTATTTGTGAAAAGGCCTTTTGACGTCACAGGCCCAGGGTGCTCATCCAGAATACTGCGATGGTAAATCTGCCTGAACTAAAATGTACTTATCGTAGTTAGTGATAAAGCCATTTATATTTGTCATTGATACTGGCATTTGGTCTTGATTGCCATTGCTTTACTGTAGACGCATTGGCAGTGATGCCACAGGCGCCATAGTAGAAAGGTCGATAGTTTCACTTCCACAGTACCCGAGTTCAACTCTCTGCATTTGTCTCTGATTGTTACAGTTGTTATCTCAGTTATGACCCTTACTTGTTGTTTGTTTCTTTTATTTTTTTGACCCACTCTTTCAAAGTCGGTCCCACAAATTCTTCGTGGCAGCACACAATGTGTGAACTCACAACCAATCTGGCGTTGCCATCCCTGCTCCTTCCAGAGCTCCTGTATTTATTTCAGAGAACGTCTGCTACAACAGTAAAGCACCGTTTACATTCAAACGGCCATGACGGTGTGAATTGTGATGCTGCTGCCTTTCCATTTGTCCTGTGCTTTGGAATATCTGATATGTTTTTGTAAGGTTATGAATCTGCTTGGACTGAAAAAAAAATCATAAAAATGTAAAGGTTTTTCATTTATATGTTAAATTTTGACAGGCACAGGATCGAGCCAGGTTTGTGACGTGACAGTTTCCATTGGCAATAATTTGGTGACCTTGTCAAATGCCTTCACTTACGAGTCATTGCTGACCCCTGTGGTTACCGCAGTGACTCCAAGAAGAGGTGGCACTGGAGGCGGCACAAGTCTCACCATCAGTGGCTCTGGATTTGGGTAAGCATCTCAACGAATGGCTGACAGTCTGAAGACAAAAAGAGACGTAAAATGGCCTTCAGACATTGAAATTAAAGACAGGTGGGATTTAATCCTTCACACTTGTTAGAGTTATTCCAGCATTGCCTGAATTAATCACATCGTTATGAAAAGACATACCTGGGAATATTATGGGCACTGAAATACAAAGCTAAGCCCCAAACCCGAGACACAACTACACAAGGACAGTCGCCGGTTCAACCAAAGCTTATTTTTAGTTTCCTCAGTTGTGCGCAATCCAATCCAATGCACTTCTTTTCTTTACTTTTCTTTTCTGTCCTCCTCCACTCTTCCCACCACCTGACTAGGAGAAGGAATGTCACACCTCCCTTCTTGACCATCCGCCATATTGGGCTCCTGCTCCGTTGATCACATTTCATACCTTTTTAATTTGATTGCACAGTACAGGCTGCTCCCTGAAGTGCATTTCACTGTATGATGATGTGTGTGTACCCGTGACAAACAAAATCTCAATCTAACTCTACCTCTTGTATTAAACCTCCATTCAAATGAAATTGTAATCTCGTAAAACTAACAGTCCAGCCAGGCCAGGTCCATTTATAAGAAGGTCCAACTAAAACGTTGCTGTGATATTTGAAAAGGAAACTGCAATACGTTGAGAGTTCTCATGTCTGCCACTTCTCCTTGTTGTTTTTCAGTTCTGACATTGATAAAGTCATGGTCACTATCGCCAGAACACCCTGTAATGTAACATACGTAAATGAAACGGAGATCATCTGCATCACTGATGCCCAACCACAGTCTCAGAGAACTAAAGTTAAGGTGAACGTCGGCGGCAATGGAATCGCAAAACTGGTAAGTGTGAAGGAGAAGTGACGTATGTAAAATGTCTCAACAAAGTCTCTCTGAGGTACCCACACACAAACTCCAAAGAAATCCCAATGTGCCTTCAGGTTGACGTTGGGTGATGAGAACTGATGAGGGAAACGATTAGAGTGCAATCGAACCTGCAGCTGGTGTTTCGCAAGTAGTGATGTTTCCTGCATCAGCGTGTGGATTTTCATCTCCTCTTCAACTTCGGGCAGCAGCATTTCTTACTTTGGTTGAGTTTTCCCCCTTAGACTTGAAGGGCTTCCTGGGTTTATGGTGAATCAGGGAATTTGGAGTTTTGTGGATGAAGGGGAGGAAGGACAAAACTCGGCTGGAAGGTGTGGGGATGGTGAAAAGGGAAAGACAGAGAAAGAATATAAAATGTTTATTTCAACTGGGATTGTTGTGGTATACTTGTGTCTGGGGTTCAGGGCCATCTTAACATATGGGCACAATGGGCACTGGCCGCAGGCCCCAAGAGCATATGGACCCACAGTGTTTCTGATGCCCATGCATGTTTCTGTTTTGCAGTTAAATCAAGGGCCCTGCCACACTACTTTGCCCAGGGGCCTAGGATGCTGTTAAGACAGCTCTGACTGGCAACCCCTGCAGGCTTCACTGTCCTTTAGTGGACGCAGATTACACTGGTCTACAAATAAATATTTTTTGTTTGCTTCTGGGAACTTCAGAGCATCTCTTTATTGAGTTTTTTACTCTGATTTCAAATTAAGCTAGCATATCAGGTTTTTGAAATACACATCATTGCCGTTCTGACCCTTTTGAATATCAATATAACATATCAACACAATATCTGGAGTTTGAAATCTGTCCCGCCAAAATTGTTTTGATGTGTTTATTCTGAAAACAAACCAGAAGGCGATACCAGAGACACGTTAAAGCAGATTTATGTCAGTTTACCTCAATATAAAAATGCTGGAGGCCCTCGCTTTTGCGCTTGTACTGCACATCCGTCTCTCTTTGCAAGAACCAACAGTAGTCACCCATCATGCTCGGAGTGAATTTTCCCCAATATCAGTTTTACATCACCTTTATATCTTGATGAAATCTTTCCCCCATGCTCATCTCTGACATCGCTTACATTTGGTGGAAAAACGTTGAGATGAGAATGCCAAAAATGCATCTTCAGTGACATTCTGTCTCCCATAAGCTAATATACTTTCAGCAGGTTCTCCGCAAGCTCAGCATAATTCTCTGCTCTGTGACTGCCAAGAAAATTCTGGACAACCCACACGAATGAGGGTGCTGATTCAGTGGGCTTCAGTTTCCTTTTGAACTCCTCGTCAAGCATCAGTTCACGGATTTCAGGGCCAACACAAACACCTTCCTTCATTTTGGCTTCACTTTTTTTGAGACCAAACTTATTTCTTAAATGCTGAAATGCATCGTCTTTACTGTCCAGTCACCCTAGGTGTCCAAGACCTGGAACATCATAACTAAAAAACGGGACGTTCTGCTGAACGAAAATGGTTTTCAGATTTGGAGTCAGCAAGTGAAATTTGTTAAAGTACAGATGAAAGAATTCCAGTAGCAAAATACTTGTTGACCAGTGTGATGTTTGGTCAATATAGAGCCTGACATGGGGAGCAGGGGAGACAACCCAAAGAGACTTGGAGAAAATGTGTCGACCCCACGCACAGAGGGACCCAGTGGCCCAGGGGTCTGCACCTGTGAAGCAGCTGAATGGCCAGGTGGTCTCTTGTAGGACATTTTGCGAGTGTGTTCTGTTTGAAGGAATAATTCTGTACTGTTTGCTTTGAAGTCCCTGAATCGTTTGGCCCCTATTTATCTTCCTGATCTTGTACACCCTTACTCTCTTTTACGATTGCTGAGGTCCTCTGATCAGAGGTTATTGAACTTAAGCTTAATGGGAGGCTGTGCTTTTCCAGTAGCAGCCTCTAAGCTTTTAAAAGTCTGCATTTTTAGATGAGGTCAGCACCAGCTTGGGTTACTTTTAAATTTCACCTAAAAGCCTTTCTTTTTGTCTTAGCTATTTAAACTTTGTATTTTATTTATACTATTTATACTTTTCATTTAATCAGTTTTAGTGCACTTATTTTATCTATATATGTATTTGTGTATTTGCTGTACAGCGCTTTGGTCAAATTCTGTTGTTTTTAAAGTACTTTACAAATAAAATTGGCTTGACTTCAATAGAAAGCCTGTAAACACTGACCTTCTGGCTCTCTGCAGGACAACGCTGATTTCTTTTACATTGATGTCTGGTCCTCTCCATACACATGGGGTGGAGAAACGCCACCGGACGACGGATCTTTTGCTGTCATTACACCGGGGCAGACCATCTTACTGGACACCAGCACAGCCGTCCTAAAAATGCTTCTCATTCAAGGTAAGCGTTCGAATGCAGAAGTCAGAGCAGGGAGGGCAGACAGGAAAACATGGAGCAGGACAAGGGCAAGGCCTTAGAAGGCCCCAGTAGTAGTTAAGAATCATACGTGTCTATGCCAGCGTGAGGAGCTGGGCACCTCCAGAGAACAGCATGGTGTTTGAGTTCAGGAGCATCCATGTAGGCCAAAAATCAGAGACGCCACTTTATGAAGCAGCCTGGATTACAGAACACGGGGTTGTAGACAGTATCTCAGTTGTTTTGTATTCTTATTTCATGATGTAGACTTGTGAGTTTAGTCAGATGTTAAGTTTGAACTCGCCTAACCAACGATGAAACAGCAGCGCTGACCATTAATCTGACTGCAAATGATTGCTTTTGGTCTAAATGATGACTTTTATCTTTATGATATAAAATAGTACAACGTGTGCCTTAAAACCAATGTCCGCTACACAGACGACATCTTCACAATCTTGAGGACCTCCTTCTTTTTCATAATGAATATAATTCTTTCCACCCCAACATAAAACTGAAGCTGAATTACTCTAAAACAGAAGTCAGCTTCCTTGACACCACCGTTCAACTGAAAGACAACCCCCTTGTAACTTCTGTGTTTCACAAACCGACAGACAGACGGACCTACCTGAGAAGTGACAGCTTCCACCCCAAGCATATAAGATGCTCCATTATTTTCAGCCAAGCAATACATTACAGCTCAGACCCGACAGACCGGGATAGATGACTGCAGGAGATTTCATCAGACAACGTTATACCCCCAAAACAACACACACTCATATAAGTAGAGCAACTGCCATACCCAGAGACCACCTTCTGGGATATAAAAACAAAGACAACAAGAACTGCACCCCCTTGTTATCACCTACAACCCACATCTTGGAGTACTTCAAAAAATTATAGAAGAACTTCAGCCAATGCTACACAATGACAAAATGCTGAAAAATGGATTTCAAGGACCTCCACTTCTGGCATTCAGACAAGCGCCAAACCTGCAGCGACTAATTGTCTGAAGCTCCCTAAGTGAACCAGCAGAAAACGGCACATCTCCCTGCCTACAGAACAGACATGTCCTTACATTTCTGATACTGAATGTGTAGTTATACCACACTGCCGACTAGAACATCGCATAAAGGGATTGTTTCCTGCAGATCATCTAATGTGGTCCACCTAACTCTCTGTATGAAATGTCCCGACCCTGCACTCTTTGTGGGAGAAACTGGACAAACACTCTGCCAAGAATGAATTTACACAGGTTCGACATTAAACTTGGCAACAGAGATGTTCCTGTAGCAGCCTTAGACACTGTGAGAGGGACTTTAAAGTCATACAGCTTATGGGCAACTTCAGAACACAGCAAGAGAGAAAAGAATGGGAAGTGAAACTCGGGCTAAAACCGAACACATTACAACATGGTGTACATAGAGACAAGAGTTTAATGGACAGAGATGAGGATTGTTGGCGTCTCTTGGACTGACAACCTGACTGCAGACTCACATTGTATTGAAGAACTCATCAGAAACCTCCAAAGACTTTGTTGGACAGTCATCTTATCCAAAGATCTTGACCAGACATTGTTCTCCTCTCTTGCTAAACGAATCTTAGCCTGGAGAGGTCTGTTAATTTTGTACATCTAAGATGTCTCACTTAATGGTTGTCCAATGCTGTGTCTATATAAACACAGAGAACTCCAGTTTCTGTATTCCATCTCGCCTGAAGAAGGAGCCTGGGTTGCCTCGAAAGTTTGCATATTGGAATCTTTCTAATTAGCCAATAAAAGGGGTCATTTTTCTTAACATCTCACTACATGATATAAAACAGGTATAAGTTACTGCAGTAATTCAGTTAACTTGACTTGTTATCGTTTGCACTGCTCAGGTTTATATAGCCCTAGGAAGCAGTAAGAAATAGTCACCTGTCATCTGTAGCCCCAGAGGTTAATGTTTTTAAACTTGTGTGTGCTTTACAGTAAAACCTCAGGGGCTAAGCAGCCATCTTAGCGTGTTTTACATGAATAATAATTTCATATGCAGCCTCAGAGGCTAAGCGCCATTCTTCAGCTTGTGCTTCAGAATATAAACGTGTGTAGCTTGTATCTAATTCAAAGACGAACTATTAAAGAATACTCAACAAACTGATGTTAATAAGATACTGTTGCATGAAAATGGTTTTGGTTTTATATTTGAGGTGGAACCCTGGTGTTTGATGAGGTAGACCTCGAGCTGAATGCTGAAAACATCCTAATTGTGGATGGAGGCACACTGCAGGTATGTAACACCCATCTCTCCACTACTGGAACGCTTCACAAACTGTGGGCCCATGGACCCCACCAGGGGAGTCTCAGAATTAGTTGTTTGATTTGAGAATTCTAGGAGCTGAAGGGGAGAGTCTTGAGGGATTTGAGGGCCTTGAGTTTCTAGAAGGTTAGATTAAGATCTCCTTTAATTTTCTTTCCCAGCAGTGTCCCCCTCTTTTCCTCCCTCTGGTCCCTTCACTTTTTTCATTGAGGAAATTGCTGTTTAGTTTTTCAGTTCACTAAAAGCAGAGGTTAGTCTCACTCCAAAAGTGAATCAACACGTTTAAAGCCCTGTGTAAATGGGATTAGTTTTAAACCAGCAGGTACCCAAAGCTGAGTGGCACTCATCAAGAATTTTTATTATAATTGTGTTTCCACCAAATTTAATATATTGGGCTTCCATGATAATCTTTTTTTGGCCTGAAGGGTTTTGAGAGAAGATAGTTTGAGAAGTGCGACACTACATGGTTGTATGTAACTGGTGTTGGATAAATGGATAAGCACAGCTGCGTGTGTGAGGACCTACATGGACATCCAGTCGGTTCAGCGAGCCTTCAGTTGAGAAGGCCAGGAGTTTATGGAGTCTCAGTAAACAAAGCCAAATGAAGAAGACTCTTTTGGGTAATGGTGATGCACCTTATTGAAGAACGGGCAACTGGTCGCACAAAATGGTGGTCAGTTTCAATTGAATGGCAAATTGAAATTTGTGAATTCCCCTATTGGAGAGAAACCATTCAGTATAACGCATGTTTTCTGGTGCTTTCCCCATTCCGATAAATCAATCCAATCAAGTGAAAAAGTAAGAGATATGTGGAAAAACTAAGATTTCATCTTCATTTAAACAGTAGCATAAATGAAGGTGGCGTAACTGGGGAAAACCTAAAGAAAAAAAAAAACAATGAAAATTTGACTTTGTAATAATTTACTCATTGAAAAATAAACGGCTATGTCCTTTCCATGTCAGGTTCATCATTGGGTCCAATAGTTGGTATTGTCCCCTCAAATCTGTGTTTGCCAAGAGGAGATTCACCTGCCAGAGTCCAAAATTCACACTGGGAAATTTCACCAAAGTGCTAACAATAGATTTCCGTTTAGTTACCTTTGTAAATATCCACCACAAAATGAAATGTGAGAATCCGTTTTAAAATATCATTGCAGACATTGAGGTCAGACGGTGTGACATTCTGGAACGTAATGGCAAGTCTTGTTAGAAGACTCCAAAATTTTGAACAGTTTCTAAGCCGAGGTGGCATTGCAGGATTTTCAAAACACAATAATACAGCCTTGAACACAAATATATACTGTATTTAGAAAATGAAAATAAATTTGAATTCTCCACAAGTCTACGCTTTAATAAATAATAATAACAACCATAAAAAATGAAAACATGATCCGTTAGGCTGACACGTTTTGTATTTGTTGACGCAGGTTGGAACTGAACAAGCGCCGTTTCAGCACAAGGCGATCATCACCCTGCATGGCCACCTGCGCTCTCCTGAACTGCCGCTCTACGGGGCCAAGACGCTGGCCGTCAGAGAAGGGACGCTGGACCTCCACGGTAAATCACTTTAACCACGTTAATCACATTAACTGTTGATTTATGTTAAGAAGACATATTACTGTTATAATTGGATTAGTTTATTAGCCTTGATTTTGATGTTATTCATCATTTGCCTTAATTTGTTGTTATGCATATCATTATCATAGTTAAATCACTGAGTTTCTATTTCCTTCTGTATTTGTTTTGTTATGGGTACCTCCACCTTATAGCTAATGGTTCTTATTGGGCATCCGCATGATTGTCAAAATCATCATTTAGATGACTATCTGGACATCATTGTCTTATGAATTCCAGTCCACAATTCTCAACAGAGGATTCAGTCTAAAAATTAGGCCTGCAGTCTTGTGGCCTGTACCCATAAAAAAGCCAGGCATTTTAAGCCCTAAGAGGGAGAGAGGGACTATAAAAACCCTGGCCATAAAGAAGTCAAAATAACATCTTTTAATTATTTATTACTTATGTCGGAAGCAAATTTACCTAATTAATGTCATCCAGACCACTTTCTTTGACTTTGGTGTCATTATGACTGCTCTCTGGCGGTTTGAGTCCTGCTTCTTGGACAAATCCTGCAATGTGCCCTGGTGGAGAGAGGTGTGTCAAGGGTACACCTGGCGAGCATTGGGCTGTCCCAAGGGTTGGTGTTTGGGTTCTTTTCTCTTTTTTATGTACATTTTGTAACACCCCTGGCACACTTGGTTAGCCCAAAAGCATCACTGATTCACATAAAGGAGAAGCTAATATGTGTTTTACTTTAAAAAGATTTGAGCTAAAGAGAATGTTGAACCTAGGCCGTATCATCCTGTCCCATGATTTCGCATATCAGAGTTGTGCTGATGACACACAGCTGTACCTGTCATTCCCTTCAGAGGACCACACTGTCTCCACTGAAATCTCTGCATGTCTCACCAGCAGCACCATCTCCAGCTCAGCCTGGCAAAGAGGGATGTCCTTGTTATGCCAGCTCATCAGTCTTGTCAACACAACCATCTCAGTTCAGCTTGGCACACTATTGGTTATGCCAGTCAAGTCAGTATTTAACTTTATGATGGTGATCGAGAATCAGTCATCCAATAAGGACCAAATTCACTCTGTGCAACATCTGCAAGATCAGACCGTCTCTGAGTGTATGCAGCACCACTGCTGGTCCAGCTTTTGGTCTGTCACATCTTGACAACTACAGCTCTCTGCTAACAAGAATACCAGCATGTGCTGCCATGAAAACCAGTCGTATGCTGGCTCCCAGTAGCAGCACTTATTAAGATCTAATCCTTGATGCTTGCCCACAAAGACACTTGTTAGGTCATCAGAGTGAATAACAAGCTCAAGCGCAAATTAATTTCTGGGACGCCAACCCGGCCATCCCCATTTACTTTTGTTTCCAATTAAAAACAAGTGCTTAGTTGCGTAAAAGGAAACAAAAACTATTGGCATGAGAATAAAGCGGCTGGTATTAATCAGGCTTCTTGTCTGCCATCTGAAAGTCATGGAGCTCCTTAGCTCTCGTTGCTGTGGATAGAAGTGATGCCTCATTGTGATTGGACGTGTTCATATAGCTCTGGAACTGGAAGGGGTGGAGTTTGTTACTTTCACTGGGTGGATTCTCTGCACTGTGGAGGAAGTAAAGGACAAGAAAGTTAGAGGCAAAGCCCCTCTTGGTCCTGGGTGGAACTACATACCTGGGAGGAACATGGAGGGTGATTCCCCTAAAGCACATATGTAGCACCTCCTTCTCGCCAGCTCACGTCTGCTGATAAATGGCTTCAGGTGATGCCATCTCAGTGTGCCATTAAATCTCAACCTGCTCTCTTTTCATGTGTAACTCCTGGCTGGTGGAACGAGGTGTCCACCTCTATCTGAACGGCTGACATCCTCAAAGAGTTTAAGAAGCGTTGGACGGCTCTCTTGACGTGTGAATTTCTAACTAATACTGGGTTTATTAGGTTTATGCAACCAAATCTAAATACATTTCTTAGATTTTGTTCTGAGTTCTTCACTTGTGATGAGCAATTTTACATTCTTGCTTTGTCACACTTGTTCCCAAACTGCCCCCAGATTGTTTATGTTGACCACTTTTGCAAGTCACCTTGGAAAAAAAGTGACTCCTAAGCAAATAATATATAAATATTTATTGTTATTGTTATTATTTTTTTAATTCTTCGTTTACGGCTTGCCTGAAAACATCTTCCCTTAAAACTGGTGGTTTTGGATGAGGTTTTTCCTTTCAAATATTTTCTTTGGGAAAATTAGAATGTATAACCCGAGGCAGTGAGTGTATTGATGTTGAGAATTTCACTTCTCTGGCATTTCTTTTTTCACTGTGCCATGATAAAAGAAGCCACAGATGAAAGTTTGATCAAAGATGTCTTCCTCTTTCCAGGTACACCCGTTCCATTCACTTGGACCCGACTGGCTGAAACCGCAGAGGCCGGCTCGACCATCGTGGAGCTCCAGAATCCCGTGACATGGAAAGCTGGTGATGAAATTGTCATTGCATCCACCGGAGACAGGTAAACAGCAATACTGGATACCTTCAACTCAAAGTACGAGTGTAAATTCAAAAGTCATGGTAATTTGAAAATAACGCGGTATCCACAACGGATAGAAGCTGACATAATACAATATGTTCTCAGTGGATTATGAGTAGTTTGAATATGCATGGTGCAGCGCCCTGCCATTAGTCTCAGTAAAGCCAAGGTCAAATGAACATGGTCGCTCCACTGTGGGAATGCATCATTGATGAAGATCGCTCCATATTCAGGTTTCTTTGAGTGAAGTCTGCTGAAATTTGCCAAAGGATGTTGGCTGAGTACAGAAGTGAAAACATCATGACTCAAGAAAGAATCTATGTTTGCTCAGAAAGGGTTAAAGCCAGAAGTACAAGTCTAACCGATGTCGCTTGATTTGGTTGACCATCATCATTGTGTGTACAAGCCCACATTGAGACAGTGAATTCCTTCATCAGAAGACTGATGGATTACATTGTCCACCATTGCTGCACATTTGGGTATCAACTATGGATCTGTCCCCAGCCATAGTGCTTGGGGTACCATAAGGTTGGCACAAGATGGTTACATAAACAGCTTACTAATCTGCACAAGCAACAGCGCATGGAGGTTGCGACTCAACTCCTGGAACATTATGAAGAAGATCCAAGTGTTTTGGAGCAGATTTTCGCCAGAGATGAGACATGCATTCAACACTGCGAGCTGGGAAGCAAGAGACAAAAGCATGCAGTGGAAACACCCGTCTTGTCCAGTAAAGTAGACATTCAAACAACAGCCCTCCACCTGGAAAATCCTGATGACTTTCTTTTGGGACATTTTCAGGAAGACCAACAATCAGTGACCAGTGCAGCATATTGTGCTCTGCTTTGACAGAAACTGAAACCTGCCATTTGCCACAAAAGAACAGGAATGCTGTCAAAAAGAGTCTTGTTGTTTGACAACAGAAGAGATTACAATTGTAAAAGAGAAAGGCAAAGACAAAGTCTCAGTCCTGGAGACCTCGACCAACTGGTTGCCTACCTGCTTCTGGGTTTTTGATTAGTGGAGTCTGTGCTGGCTGTCCAATCTGATGAGAGAATCCTCCTTTATCTGAGATCTTTCCATATGCAGGGGTTTAGCCTGGAAGTAGAGCAGTGGCACAAAATGCCACATCCAGATACCAAGAAGAGAAACAGAAGAGATGAGGGTTGGTAATGGTTTTAAAATATTGTGAAGATTCTGTATAAATGTCTAACAAACAAAGATGTAGTGTGCACTACTAATCGGCAGCTCTAGGCAGGGTATTCCAGACAAAGGCTCTGAGTCTTCAGCCTGATTTAAAAGTCGAGACTGAAGGGGCTCCTCTTATAGTAACCAGCAGATCAGTCCACAGCTTTGGGGCCCTGTATGTAAAGGCTCGACTTCCCACTGTTATTTTATTAATCCTTGGAATCTTAAGCTGACTGCCATCTTGAGATCTCAATGTGTGCTCAGGTTTGAAAGTAATGCGGTGTTCAGATAAGTAAGATAAGCTCTGATACCTAAGCAGGGTTTTGGCCATTTAAGAATTTGTAAGTTAAAATGAGGACGTTGAAACCCTAAGCTTATGAAAATATAAATTTATGTTTCAGGCTGAGCCAGAATGAAAACGAGCTGATGGTAATTGAGTCCATATCCTCAGATGGAACAACGGTGAATCTGACCAACCCCCTCATGTATACACATTTAGGAGTTTCTGTCAGAACACCAGACGGACAACACTTTGAAGCGAGAGCAGAAGTTGGACTTTTAACTCGTAACGTTGTCATCCGAGGCTCCGAAAATGTTGAGTGGGAAGACAACATGCCAGCCTGTCCTGATGGATTTGATCCTGGTATGTATTTTACTGTGTACTTTATATTCTGCTATTAAGATTATCAGCTATTTGTCTTTGATTTTTATTAGTAACGTTAACATTGTAATCCTACAGTACATGTTCAGACTATGACTACTAAAGTTAGGGAAAGAGACTCTGGTCTCAGCGCTGATGTACCACAAGTTAGCGTCAACCATCGCTCCATTCATTTGCTAACCCAGCGTTGTAGCAGTTATCATAGTCATACTACAGTCACATGTCCAGAAACCTGTAAAATCGTTAGTTACATGTTCGACCAGTCATGTGCACCATGATAAACGAGAATTAGCCGTACAGAAATTCATTTCTTGCAGGAAGTCAATGATTGTTCTCGCACTACTGAGCCACGATTGGCAATCCAGGGAACAATTCCCTCTTTATGAACGACTGTTTTCACGGAGTTATACAAAGCAACTCACAATCACCACCAAACTGATTCAGTGGAGCTCAACAGGAGTGCTGTAGCACATGCGTCATGATGTTAGTTGTCTTTGATTTCACAGATAGATCTGATTCATGACTCTTGTTCACTTCACTTATAATTATTATGAGGTCTGGAATGAATCATTACCAGTGAATGAGAAGAAGAGAAGAATACATTTATATTACCTACCAGTTGTTTTTTTTATACAATTTGTTACTAGATATTTTTTTTAACTATATTAAGTTTATATCCCTTATTACAGTGAACAAATGAGTCACACAAAATTAAAACTTATCAAATTATTATTTGTTATTTTTAACAATTATTTGCCTTCAAATTTACTTCAACAGACACACTTTTTTATGGCTCATTGAATACACTGGCATGATTTTTCAAGTTCAAACCAAATCCTTACTTGAGAACAAGTTTAGCGATTCTCATTCATTTGGTTTGCAAATTGAATCATAACCTAAGAATGGGTTTCACGATTCTGGTACAATTGATTAGCAAACTGAATCATTAAATGAGAACAAGTCTCCTGATTCTCATTCATTTGATTTGCAAACTGAATTGTTTCTTGAGAATGAGTCTCACAATTCTCATTGATGTGGTTTGTCAACTGAATCATTACCTGAGAACGAGACTCAAGGTTCTTGCTCATTTGATGTGTGAACTAATCATTACCCAAGAATGACTTGTACAATTCTCATTCACTTACAATTCTCTGTCGCATTGTCTTATTTTAATCAGGAATTTTAATTGTGTTGTCCTACTTTGTGTACTGAAAGAGGACAATGTCATATGAATTAACAGCATGGTAAATATATTATTTAATATGTATAATAATAATGTATGTGTTATTTAATTATATATTTGAAATGTGATCAGAATGGAATTCAGTCTTAACCATACTTTCCATATAAGCTCGCTTTGAGTCCTATTGCTAAATCAATTAAATCAAGAGATTTGAAAGAATCAAATCAGTAAAGTGAATCAAAATACTGTCACTTATACTGGGTGTACTGGGTTCAAGGCACCAAGCAACCCTGAATGGCAGAGCGGTCTGTCTTTGTGTGCACAAGTGCACAATTCAGCAGCGCCATTTAACCTGCATTGTATGCCTTTGGTTTGCGGTAGAGAAGTTCTCTACATAAGAAATTGAGTGTGACACGGGCAGAACCTTCAGTCCTGAGCAGCAGCACTAACTGCCTCCCTGCCACATCACTGATCTGATTTATTGGCTCAGTGTTTAAACCGTAATCTCTAACTGGAACCCACCTTTGTACTTTACAGGTGAATTTGCTGTGCAGACCTGTTTTCAGGGAAGATACGGTGACCAAGTTGGCAGTGACCAGTTTGGTGGGTGCATCATGTTCAGCACACCTCAGCCTAATCAGATCTCAGCCATTGGCCGAATTGAATATGTGGAAGTAAGTCAGCTGTTCTGCCACTTTAGGGGTCATTTTCAATGATAGGCTTTTAGGGGTTTGGTTTCTGAAAATTGATGATGTCACTCACGGGACCCTCTATAAGCTGTTTCCACTTTCATTGTGTACTCTAAGATTGTGGATGGAAGCTCTGAAAGACTCTGTGTTCTTAATAGCTTGGATTGCTGGGATTTCTTAACTTTTTGGCCCTGGTTTTGTCTAGTGCTTTGGTTGACTTCCCAGTTTAGACCTTAGACCGAGGTTTCCTTGGTTTTGCTTTTCTCTACTGGTTAACGTTTTCCAGGTGACCTACAGTTTTATTAGTTTTCACAGAACATTCAGTAGCAATAATTGGTTTCTAATTAAGAAATTTGGTTGGAACACTAACCTCTACCACCACTGCGGCACTGCTGGACTGAACCCAAGGAACCATGAATTTCAAGATTTTTAAATCTTGTAAGGGCAGCGTCTCTAATGCTGATATTATTAACTCCACTTACCTCATCTCATTTTCTCAATCACTTTTCCTGATGAAGGTTGTGGTGACTGCAGGTCAGCCCAGACTTCCCAGGCCTCATCTACAGATTCTAGGTCCAGCTGGGGGAATTCCAAAGAGTTCCCAAACTAGCCGAGAGATGTCATTCCCCCCACCAAGTCAGGGAACTGCTGCAGGGTCTACACTCAATGGAACATGCGCAGATCATCTCCACAAGAAGCCATCCTATGGAAATCCCTATGACATGCTCAAAATACATTAATATGACAATAAAAATGGCCGCTCTAATAAAAAAATGTTCAGTAGGTGATCCATTCAAATAATTTCACATCTAAAACAAAATGTTCTTCCTCATCCTTGCAGGTATTTCATGCTGGACAAGCCTTCAGACTTGGGCGTTACCCCATAAACTGGCACCTCATGGGAGACCTTAAGTTCACCTCTTACGTCAGAGGCTGCAGCATTCACCAGACGTACAACAGAGCAGTCGCTATGTACAAGACCTCTAATCTCTTAGTCGAGAGAAACGTCATCTACGACATCATGGGAGGCGCGCTTATCTTTGAAGATGGCAGCGAGACAGGAAATGTCCTTCAGTACAACCTGGCAGTGTTTGTGATGCAGAGTACCAGTCTCTTAAATGATGATATCACACCGGCTGCCTTCTGGATAAGCAATCCCAACAACACAATTCGGCACAACGCAGTAGCTGGAGGAAGTCATATTGGCTTCTGGTATCGACTTCAAGACAGCGTCACTGGAGAACTGCATGACGCTAACATTTGTGAGAAGAATGAGATACTAGGACAGTTTTATAACAACTCTGTTCACTCTCAAGGCTGGTATGGATTGTGGATTTTTGAACAATATTACCCAATGCAGCAAGGGTACTGCAACTGGTATAACCCCCAGCCGGCTGTTTTTGACTCTCTGACGACTTGGAATTGTCTGAAAGGAGCCGAGTGGCTCAACGCCGGAGCGCTGCAGTTCAAGAATTTCCTGATGGTGAATAACGAACTTGCTGGAATTGAAATGAAACGACTTCAAACTAACTATGTTAGAGGCTGGGGTGAAGCGGGTGGTGCCATGATCATCAATTCCACTGTGATTGGTCATTTGGATGAACTCGGCCTTCTGCCCGGCAACTGCACTCAGAGGGGAATTGTACTTCCATTAGATGACGGACTGACCGTCGCAGGAATTAAATTTATCAACTTTGACCGCTCGAGCTGTGCTGCCATGGGCTTATCAGCGGTTGATTCAAGTTGTGGCTACACCAGCTGTGGAGGCTGGAGAGTTAAATTTAGTGGAGTTCAGTATTTTAATACCACCAACAAGGCCGGCTTCACAAGGGAGCATGAAGCAGCTCTGATGGACACTGACGGGTCTCTTTCAGGTAAGCATTTAGAGTTGTGTGTCTTCTTAGAGCCCTCGCCATTGGGTGTATCTCACTATCTGTGAGTGTTGGGATGACAGGGCATACAGAGCATCAGATCAGTGAGAAACACTTCACAGGTACGGCAGCGTGTCTGAATATACAGATGGGGACCCCTAAACATGTGACCCATTAACGTGCGTAGTTAAACCCCTACTGTAGCCCACTCATGGTCACCTAAACACTCAGCCTTCAAGATGAGCAGCCTCTCTGACACGTTAGAACAAGGGAGGTAAATGAAGTCACGGCAAGCCAGAGCTGGAACTTCTGGATAACAATTGTCTGAAATGGCTTCGTTAATGAGAGGTGGCTAAGTGGTGGCAGCAGCCATGGATGGTCTTTCACAGACTTCAATGATCACCTCAGCTGTGACTGCAGAATTCAACTGTCCATGGATACTGTGCTGCCATCTGTACAGATTATTACACGCTGCAATATTTTAGTTCTGATGTTTCACATTGAAGGCAAGTGTTGTAGGCAGCTCTAATAGACTGGTCCAAATCTATTGCTGTGAACTCACACTATGAACCATCTCAGTTTGCAGGTTGGCATGGTGGTGAACTGCCGGTGGCCTGCCGTGACCCCAGAGGCCCACAGAGAAGTCATTTATTATAATAAGAGAACTCTCAGCCTCCGCAGTGCAGATACTACTTCTGAACACTGTGAGTGGAGTGACGCCTGGCGATGTCAGCTGAGCTCTCCCTGTCTCCCTCAGCCTCTAGCGTATGGCCACTGCTTTTGGGCCACACGTTGTGGGTTCACCACAGTGCAAATCTGCAAACTGAGACAGTTCATGGTGCGGATCCACACCAATACACAAGTATTGGTCGAGTGGAGTGTAGTGACGACATCGCGCTGCGAAGGTGGTTACTGAGAGAGAGAAGGAGCTCAGCTGACGTCACCAGAAAGCGCTCCACTTGCAGTGTTCAGCAGCGGTATCTGTGTGAACTTGACAAGGAGTTCCTCTATTAGCTCACACTGTAAGGAGACCACTTCTGAATCAGGCATCGTGGGGCTCCAGAGGACTCCTGACAGTTCACAAACTGCAAACTGAGGTGCATCATGGGGCGAGTCCACAGTAATTCATGAACATAATGAATTAAACTGAGAGCATCGTCAGAAGACAGACAGGCATCTAAAAGGCCAGTAAGGTTGACAAAGTCCCAAGGACAAAATTCCACAGGAGTAGGAACAATCATGAGGAAAAACAAAATGCAAAAGTAAAAGATCCTAAATAAGGAATTCCAAGTAAGCCAACAATTAGGCTTGAAAATTGATAATGAAAAATGAATAGTTAAAAAAGTGAAATGTAGTGGACTGAAGATGGGACTTGTGGGTTTCGACTTGAGATGTTGCAGTGCAGGATGCCAGTTAAGTGGTGCAGACAGGAACAGTTGGTCAGGGAGTAACAGTCAGGATTGAACTAAACTGAGTCTCTGAACAGCTGAGAGCAAAAGTGGATTTTTTGGATTGCCATCTTGTCTTGGGTGGGTTCCTCACAGACCCAGGCTACTAGCATGGCCTCCAGACCCTCCAATGGAATTGACAAAGAGATGAATTTGCAGCTCTGGTTCAGAGTTTGGTCTCCTTTGTGTTAGCTGAAGAGGTGAGGTGAGGCACTTTTGAAGACATCTCTACAACTTTAAACCAATAAAACTATCTTCTATGTCATTTTCAGGACATGCTAATAACACGGTGATACCTTACAGCGCCCTGCTAGACCCTTCTCACTGTCAGCTTCAAGTGCCGGAGTGGAGCGCGGGCTACAGTGGCTCAGTCTGTGACTCCACCGTCTCCTTCCATCGCTTGAACATTTTGGCATATTGGTATTTATCAGGGCCAGTGCTCCTGTCCGACTCCTTTGGTACGGTAATATTTTTATTATTTCTTTAATGAACGAAGATATGTCAAAGTGTATCTGCAATGTGTTTTTCTTAAGTCTGTATTGCTGAATGTTTTAAAACCATTGGCTCTGAACATCCATATTGATGCTTGAAATGTTTAAATCAGGGTTTTTAAAATACTTTATCATGAGGGCCAGAATATTTAAATTGACGTCCAGGTTAAACCCAAATTTGTCAAAGACAACATGAACTATAACATCATGTGTCAAACTGTTCTAACTTTTTAACTCTAATGTTAACCCTATTGCCTAGCTGCATTTTTTTTACTTCTACAATGGGGTTTAAAACTGTGAAAAAAACAGACATATAAACTGTAAGAAATAAAACATTAAAAAAACAAAAAACAAAATGCCAAGCATGAATCGTTTAAAGACTGCTAAAAGTACAACATAGAAGAACACGACGGTTATGACTGGGTGTCCTAAAAGCACTTCCGAAAATCCCATTGAAAACCCTGGCTAGGGACAAAAAGAGCCTTGTACTGTCGACTTCTATACAATAAAAGATTTATTCTTCACCAAAAAAACAACCTAAAAACAAAAAAGCCGTAGACGCTGCCTAGAGCACAAAGATACAAAATAGAGTCACCTAAAACAATAAGGCAATCCAAAGTAAATAACGTCCCAAAGCAAGAATCCAAAAGAATAGTTAAAAGACCAAGCAAACAAGTCTCTGAAATCCAATAATTTACAATAAGAACAGAAGAAACTCAGCAAAACTGCGAAGCTCATACGAAATGAACCACCTTTGGATTTATAGGGCAGAGGACAGTTCTTGGCAGTGATTGGTCCCACCTCTTGGGGAACCACCCACAAATTACACAGAACATAACAAAGGAAGCTTATATACATTGATAAAACCAAAACTAAACAATGGTGCACATAAGCAACATAAATGAAAGAATCAAGAATAAACAAGAGGCACAAAACATGAACCCTGGCAGAGTTATAACAACAGTAAAGACTCCAATGCCACTGCAAAGAAGTACAGGCCAGGTTCTTCAAACAGGGACTGCAGCCAACGTTTTCCATCACCTGAGGACTGTGCCCTGTACGTGAGCTCATTGTGCTGCTGCCCGCAACTCCATTTACATTCAGTGACACGTCTGAAGAAAGGCACAGACCGTGACAGAGAACGTGCTGAAGTGTACGTGTTTGTGATGGCAGCTGTGTGTTCAGCGGTGTTAAAACTAGACTGACTGATTCGTAAGCACACCAATCGTATTATGGGATATCATCTACTGTTGAATTCTGCTCTGTACTTGTAATATTGCTATTGAACTATTATATCTTATTGAGGATGACTTGTGTTCTGTTCTGTGAATTGTATTGTATTGTATTGACCCCCTTTTTCTTTTTTGACACCCACTGCACGCCCAGCCTACCTGGAAAGGGGTCTCTCTTTGAACTGCCTTTCCTGAGGTTTCATCCATTTTTTGGGGGTTATTTGTCTTCTTAGAGAGTCAAGACCCCCCAGCAGGGCCTCTTAAAGCCCATTGTGGCACTTCTTGTGTGATTTTGGGCTATACAAAAATAAATTGAATTGTATTGTATGTAAAAAGTCAGTAGATAAAAAATGAACCAACATTCAAAAAGCTTAGAGTTTTCTGTGATTGTTTGCATATGTGGAATCGTTATTAAGTCGAGACCACTGTAACCTGAGACCCATCTGTGTATGTATTTGTGAATTCACTAAGAATTAAGTAGGTGATGTTTCAATTATTAGGGGCCTTCTGTCATCTATGAATTTGTTCAATGCCCAGAATGGTTGTCGGTAACTCAGCGTTACTTTAGGCAGGAGTTTGGGGTGAATGCTCAGTGCTGTGAATGTAGACTATTCATAATTGCACACCAGACGCTCACTCCAGAGAGTCACGATCAACACGCACATTCCAAAGTGTTTGTTGCATGTACTCAGTTTTTTTTTTAAAACAAAGAGTGCATTCAACCGACATCATAACATAACAAAGGAAACAAACCAAAGAAAATCGTATAAAAAATAAAATAAAAGTCTGACAGAAAGTGCTAATCCCATCGCAGTAGATTGACTATTGCACAGAATGAACTAGTTGATGAACATCTCCACGGGATCACCTACAATTGGTCTAGAATGCTGCTACACGGATCTTGACTAGATCATCTCAAAGATCTCACATCACTCCCATCCTGCTTTCTTTGCACTGGATTCCCATGAAACTGTTTGTTAAAACCTGCTTCTCACTTTTAATGCCCAACATGGTCAAACTTACTTGACTGAACTTCTGCAGCCTCATCTCACAGGCAGGTCTCTGACATCTTCTGGTCAGGGTTTGTCAGTAGAGTCCAATGGCAGTGTGGTTGACACCAGTGGTTCTGAACCTGCATCCCCTCGAGACCGACCCAGTTATACCTTTCTAAGTTCACCAACAACCCAAAGCCAGCAATTGAAGAATGAGGGGGGAATCATCCTTGGGTTTGTAAACGGGAACACTTAACACGCTTTGCTGTTGATCTGTTCGGTGGAACCAAGGTGGGTAGGAGTGCGGGGCTGTTTCATGTGTGCTTGAAACCCAAGAAGAGGCACTTGTGACCCAAAGACAGCAATCTGTGACCCACCCAGTGGTTGAGAAAAGCTGATTTACACCCCTCCAGCCAATGCTTACCATTGTATGTTGTGATCTTAGGTGTTGTGTGCACCTGCTCAGCCGTGTAAAGCCATGTCATGAAGGTCCCGATGCACATTTCTTATGCTGAAGCAGGTTGGAACTCTGTGGTGAGTGATGATCACTGAGAAAAGGCCCTATGTGCTCTACCACTTTGTGGCTCCTTGCATGGCAATGTGCCTGACCTAATGCACATTGTGATGGACAGTCGGCAGCTCACCCCAGCCGGGATGATAGATGGAGACTTTCCTGCAGCATAGCGGTCCCCCAGATTCCCACAGGGCACCCTGGGATCTGGAGTTTGGCTTCACAACCCTGCTGGGTACCATGGGTGCTGGCAGGAGATGCTGCAGGGAAACCGGGGAATTTTTACTGTCCACATAGCTTGGAAGTACTCCAAAGTCACGAAGACGGAAGTCCCATCTGACCCAGGACTATATAAAGTACTGTTGGGAACCAAGCAAGAGAGCTGGAGTTGGAAGGTGTAGGATGGAGCTTGCTGGGAGGTTTGGAGGTGATATAAAGAGAGAGAGAGAGACAAAGAATCGTGTTGATTATTATTGTGATTAGTGTTTCTTGCCTGTGTATTGGTGGCGGTGGTGCTTGAAGGGTACCATTTAAAGAAGAAATTAAAGAGCTTCTTAGTGTCTTAACCTATCTCCTGTGTCTGTTTGTTGGGAAAAAGGGGCAACAGTGCCACCTAGCGTCCATCTATTTACAACATGTTAACTATGAAACACCTGAAACCCCATCATATGTCCACACACTTTTATCCATAGATTGTATTTAGGAGAAAAAAATGTCAACCTTCTCATGTTCAGGAGGTGGAGTTGCTTTAGCTCTGCCTAAAACTGCACACATCACACGGATCAAAGCACCTGCTTGAAAATTGAGATGATGCTTGGGTGTCTGGGAAACACACCGCCAAACTCCGAGTGGTCACTTCCAATGTCGACACTATGAAAGTGGACCAGCACTCCTTGGGATTGGTTTAGGTGCTTGAGCTGATAATAAATTAAGTAATTATAAAGAAGTAAATAAATAAATACAAATCTAACTTGTGAGGTTGTTCAGACTGTGAGTAATAATGGTGATGAGAAGTTTACATGAACATGGAGAATGAAAAAGCATCTTTGGTGTCTTTTATGTTTTCCACGATTCTCAGATCTACAGCCGCACTCTCTTCTTGTTGTAATGGTGGCCCTTCTTTTGTATTTAAGGTACCAGTATAGTTTATGGCATGGCACTCATTCCTGATGGGCAAACCTTTAACTGGACCTTTCAGAATTTCCCCGTTTTAGGACCCACCAACACCTTGTTGTATGGGGCGACGTTCTCTGGATTTAAGGTAAGCTGACGATTGCAGAAGAAAGCTAACTTGAAAACTGTTTATTGGCAGGTGCTGTGTGCCTCCTCTTGGCATAAACAGAGTGAGCCGTACAGGAGACCCTCAGCATTACTTTCAGCATCAATGGATACCCCATCTGCCCAATTAGTCAGTCCACTGAATGGAGGGTCTTCACGATAGTTCAGATCAGGGTTTTAAGTAATCGGTCCTAATAAAAGTGACTGCATTTGAGTATTTCAGTTCTTAATTGTGAGTGACAGGGTGGCACAGTGGTTAGGGCTACAGCCTCCTGACCTGTGACAGAATAATAGGAGTTCAAAGAGTGAATGAATAAATGGATGCACGGGTCACAATTAAAAAAGTTGACCACAAATTCCATGGAGGCCTGAACTTGATACTTGACTGCTTTGTCTCCATACACATACAGATGCCAATCCACATTTTTATGTTTTCATTTTCATCGTAGGTGGTAAGGAGGTGCATTGCCAAGCCCTGCCTCTCAGCTGTCAGAGTTTTGGGTTTGAATTGCAGCCCTGGCATCACCCTAATTGGGTTCTCCTCACACATCCCATCGATATGCCTGTGAAACTAACTGACAACTTTAAATTGGTTTGTGTGTGTGTGTGAGTGTCCTGTGATGGACTGACACCCCAGCCAAAGTTGATTCCTGCCTTGTGCCCTGTGCTGTTAAGTACGGCTTCAGCTCCTCATAAGTCCATGCAAACCTGGGTGGGCTCTTTTGATGAAATGACTGCCCTTTAAGCAACGTCTGCTCTTTTATGTGCTTTACAGGAATCCAGTTTTGTCATCATCAGACACCAAAGTGCCCAGAATTATGAAGGCTATAACATCGTCGATAACAGGAATGGGCTGAGCCAGCCTTTGAACCAGAGCAGTATGAATGGAGACTGGTACTTTGACAACAACACATCCACCGTGGAATACATAAGTATGATTTTTATAACATATTGTGACGTGGGAAACATCTAGTCATTTTAAAGATACTCAGTTCTGTTTTAAGAATTCTAATCCCACAAGATAATAACGTAATGTCTCATACTGGGCACAAAGTCTAAGCACTCCTGTCACTGGCCAGAGTGAGAGCACCGCTGAGTAGTTCTGTCAAATCCATGTACCCTCAGTGTGTGTTAGCCCCCCAGTGAGTTAGCGGGTCTTGTAATGACCTGGCTGAGCTACAGGTGTGTGTACGGCGCCCCCTGCAGCACACAGCCATTACACTGCTGCATGCTTCCCTGCTAACAGCTTCCATGACCGTCAACAAGGGTCTTCCCAGCTCTTGTATGAGTGCTGCCACTAAAGTCACAGGTGCTGAAGTGAAACTGGGTCTAAATGTGACAATAAATGGTCGAGAAAACCCCTAAACTTACAAAGCAGGAAGTACAGAAGAACAAACTGGAGCATTAAAAACACAGTTGAGAGACGAATGCCACTGCAAAGAAGCAGTGGCCTTCAGGTTCTGCAGCCAGATGTTTACAGCATTGGAGAGCTGTGACCTGCGAGTGAGCTTATTAAACTGGTGCCCACACCTCCATTAACATTCAGTGACAAGTGTGAAGAAAGGAACAAAATGACTGAAAATAGAGACAAGTAGAGCTGGACTGGACTGGACTGTATTGTACCATACTGTGCCTCAGCGCTTGTGATGGCTGCCGTGCATTCATCTTCCGCTCCCATCACATAACACTTAGTGACTGGAGCTGAAGTGAAGCGTCCTCTACATTTGACAACCACAGGACTTCTTGATTCATTATTTTGTGCTGATTTGTAGGAGTTAATGTCTGCCAACAGCTCATACACTCTACAATGAGTACCCCTTCTGCTGGGTTGCTATTAATTTATCAATCCTGGACTCCCTTAATGAGTATTGAGTTGTCACCTGGACATCTGTCTATGTTTGTATTATATAGTGCCTTGGAGAGCTCTGTCTCTTGTTATCTGGGAGATCTCAAGATTAGCCTATTCCTTGTTGTTCATTACAGTTTCAGGAAATAAAAACCCATGGTACTGGTATGGCTCAAATTTGGATCCTTCGGAAAAGATCATGTATGTGTACTTCATAATTTATCAATGCTACTTCACAAGCTGTTACTCAGGAGGAGGAGGAGGAGGGAGGCGGAGGAGGAAGGAGGAGGAGGAGGAGGTGGCGAAGTGACGGCGGAGGAGGAGGTGTGGTGACGAACACAACAGCCCCACCCCCAAGAACGAGTGGAATTACGTAAGTGAAAAGTATGCAGATTTGATAAGTTAAAAGTGGGGGCACTGGTTGGCACTGCTGCCTCACAACTCCAGCATTCTGGGTTCAAATCCCCAATTCAGTCACTGGGCGTGTGAGGTTTGTCTTTGGGTTGGTTTTTCTCTGGCCACTCGAGTAACAGATGACTTCAAAGGTGATGGACTGGCGCCCTGTCCAATGTTGGATTTGCCTCTTGTGCTCATTGCTGCAGGGACTGGTTCTGTTCTCTTGTGGCCATGAACTGAATTAGGAAACCTTGAAAATGTTATAGTATGTCTGCATGGAGTTTCCTTTTTCTGCTTGTTTTTCACATTATCATTTTAATTGCTCACTCTGAACTGGCTGGCTTGAGTGAATTGGTCCCTTTGCGGATGACATTGTGATCTGTAGTGAGAGTAGACGGCAAGTTGAGATGAACCTCGAGAGGTGGAGGTATGCACTGGAGTCAGTGGGAGTGAGACACAGGGTACGTGTGCATGAATGAGAGGGAAAGCGGTGGAAGGGTGTGACTACAAGGAGCAGAGGTGGTGAATGCTGACAAATTGAAATACTGGAGTTCAACAGAGTGTGGCAGAGAGGTGAAGAAGAGAGAGAGTGCAGGCAGGGTGGGCTGGGTAGAGAAGAATGTCAAGGGTTAATTTGTGAGAGACGAGTAAGTAAAAAGAGTGAAAGTGAAGGCCTACAAAATGGTGGTGAGACCAGCTATGTTGTATGGTTTGGAGATGGTGGCACTGGCGGAAAGACAAGTGGCAGAGCTAGAAGTAACGAGGGTAGACAGGATCAGGAATGAGTATAATGGAGGCACAACACAGGTGTGACAGTTGGGTGACCAAGTGAGAGAGGCAAGATTGAGATGGTTTGGGTCCGTGAAGAGGGGATATGAGAGGTACATCGGGAAAAGAATGTTGAGGATGGAACTGCCAGGCAAGAGGAAGAGAGGAAGTCAAAGAGGAGGTTTATGGATGTGCTGAGAGAGGACATGAAGGTAGACATTGTGGCAGAAAATGGATTTTAAAGAAAGGGATAGACGGAGAAAAATAATCTGCTGTGGTGAACCCTAAATGGGAGCAGGTGGAAGAGGAAGATGAAGAAGATGGACTGGTTTGGTGTCTGTGGTGGATACTGCAGTAGGACAGGGCATATGACCAATCGGACTGCACTTAGACAAAGAATGCTGAACCTTGTGCAGTTTTTGTGTTTTTTATTATTTTGCAATAAGATGTTTTCTATGCCCTGGGATTCTGCACACACAACAATGAATTCTCTTTTTCTTATTGTAGCCTTTGGTCCAACACTACTTTCTGGTTGACTTCAGCAGAAAACAATTATGCCGTACCAGTAGATGGTTCCAGTGTGGTGATTCCGAGAGGTACGTAAAGGAATTTGATGCTGTGACCATAAAAATAACTTTGGGAGCCAATGAAATGTACCTTTATGTCTACGCTTTTAAAACCGCAAATTAATTAAAAGTCTTTAAGGAGAAGCAGAGTCCTCATTAAGTCATTCATGACCCTGAATTTAGTTCAAGCCATTTTTACACTGCTTATTGGAGTTACACACATTTAGGAGAGTCAGGTACATGAAATTGTTAGAATTTGTTTTATTATTATTATTATTATTATTATTCTGAGTCGTCAGTCAGTTCAGCCTGATGTGTTTATCTGTTTGTTGTTTTGTTGCCTTGCATTGACGTAGTTTTGTGGATGGTTACCATTGACAACAACTCCTGTTTACACACTTTGGTGACTGGAAGTCACATCAGGTGACGTCAGCGGTCAGGACACTACTTAAGATGGATTCACACTCTAATCAAATACATGTCTTAGTTAGATTTTAGGGCATTAGAACTTTTTTTGTGGGTTTAAGACTTTTAAGTTTTCCTTTGCTAATCAGTTTCTTTCTTTCTTCTCCTGGTCTACATTTAGTTTTATGACTGATGCCAATGTCTATCCTGGCAGGACTGAAATAAACCGAGACAGTGGCCACATGTACATAAAGTGCTGGTGCATCACAGAGCAGTCACAGCCCACCCCAGGGGTGAAGCTATTGGGGGTCAGACCTGCCCATTCAGAAGCCAGAGACCCCAATGTTTTGATTTGATTCATGTTACTCATAAATTGTCAGTCATTTTAGAGACTCGTCTTGCAGAACCCCACCCACCAAAGACCTTGGACTGACTGGCAATAAACTAAGCCACTCTAAACTTGAAGGTGGACACCAGACTGTAGATCGACTGTCAGTGAACCCCCACTGGAATGGCTTATTGCTTGCCCACACCAGTTGTTCCCAGGCCTACCCATTTTACAATTTCTAGCTTCAGCGCTGGCACACACTCACACCAGACCAGTGTTTAGTGATAGGAGATGAAACTGAGGAGACTTAAGTGTGTATCCCAGAAGTGAGTAAGTAAACGTACGGTTTGACTGAATGTGAGTATCGCACCTTGATACTTACAACCACAAGCAGTGGTCCGATCTGAATGAAACCCACTATATAGAATAGGTCACATGGGAAAGGGGAAAATGGAGATAAACAAACAACGTTCTGGTCCTGAGTGGGGCTGCCAGCATCAGGTTGATACGAATATGGAAGGAAACACAAGCAGCTAGGAGTCACAGAGCTGCAGTACGGAGGCCTTGGGTTCATCCATCAGAGGACTGTGGGCTCTCAATGGAGGGCCTGGACTGCACACTGTGGGTGGCATCTCAGAATGTCCCAAACATGCTTTGTTAGAGACATTTGGTCAGGGCATGCTGCCAATATTACCTTGGCACTCCTGGGACATAATAGCCTTATGTGTTGTATGATGTAGGATTTAACAGATTAGAAAGGAGAACCATGAGCACCAAGAAGATGAGAGGAGCTTCACTGCTTAATTTATTACTTACTCAAACAAATCAAGAGATGACGATTCAGAAATGCCAGAAGGGCAAACTACAATTAAAGTCAGGAAATATTCATTTCTAAATGCCAAAGGTACGAGAATGGAGCCAATGACAAGTAATATTCAGGTCAAAACACAATTATGAAATAACAGCCAAGTGAGTATAAAGACCTTCATCTTTTTCTTTCGGCTGCTCCCACTAGGGGTTGGCTCAGCAGATCATCTTTTTCCAGGTCTTCCTGTCCTCCAAGTAACAAACAATGATGAAGTAAATGCCAAGAAATAAAAGTGCTAAGAATACAAACTAAATGTCATTGGAGGGGAATCGCTCCGGGTCGAAGCCCCCATTGACTGTCTGTCAAGCCCTCCACCTTTGGGTATGGGAGGTTATTTGTGCCGAAATTCAGTCCAATTGGAATGCAATGCGTCAGCACATGCTGCATTTAATCTGATCATGTCATAATTTAAACATTTCAGCCAAATGATCGATTGCTGTTCACTACGGCGTACAATTTTCTTGTCAGTTTGGGTCGGGCCCAAAGTTGCTTAGCTTCAGGCGGATCGCTTGTTGTGTCGCACAGTTGGTATGGCTGCTGGTATGCAAACGCGTAATGTGGCTAAATGCACGTCCACCCCTATGTGCTCACTTGCAGGATGGTTGGTGGTAATCGACATTGACATCCCCACGCTAAGCAGACTGAGTATCTACGGCACACTGGAAGTGCCAACCAACATGTCGAAATACGCATTGTGGGCTACAAATGCAACGCTGCCAGATAACAACAACAGGACCGTCATCATCAGGACCACCTACCTGCATATTCAGGTAAATGACCCACTGGGTGTTCTTACTGGCAAATGGTGAGGAATTCAAATATGGAAAGATATGTGGATGTAGAAAATGGCCTGAATATTAAAAGAAGAGTTCACCCCAAAATTTTTATTTTGCATGTTACATATGTTATGACTGTAAAAAAGTTTAATCTCATGCTTAATAAAGAATGGATATTAAAAAAAGTTTATTGTACGGTACAATATATTTAAATAAGTCAATGGAGACCAGAGCTGTTCAACGGCAAATGATCTGAAAAACATCCATCAAAATAAATACAATACATAACATGACTTGTGTCCACCTGTCAGTTAGCCAGTCAGTTACTCACAACATGCAAAGTGTCAAGCTTTTTTTTTTTTACTAAAATATTGTTAAATGAATGTTTCCAGAAAAGTAAGCACACATCATAAACAGGAAACACATTCCCACAATGCTGAGCTTTACAGGCGGATCTTCAATTCCAAAGCTCGATTCCATCTGCACGATAAACCTGGACGTGAACTACTCAGACTTTCCAGAAGGATTTATTTAACGATATTTTAGTAAGAAGTGCACGCCTTTCACACACTGTCTGCATATGACTTCACACGTGCATTACGTGTCACCAGCCACGTGAGATTTGCATATTTTTTTATTCCTATGGATGTTTTTTCACATCGTTTGCTGTTGTACAGCATTGGTTGCCATTGGTTCATATTATATCGAAATCTTTGTTTTATCTTCATTCTCCATGAAAACATGAGGTTATATTTTGTCATCACTACAAAACACGTCTACTGTATATGAATAAAACTGCAATCTGTTTCTCTTTGGCTGTCTGCTTGTTTGTTTACTACTCACATACAAATGGCTAAACCAATTTTATGAAATTTTGTGTATGTCTTGCCATAGGTCTGACTTAAATTACGGGCTTCATGTCATATCAGGGAGAGGAGTGATAACGGGAGGGGGGAACCTCAAAGACCAGCACTACTGTGGGGACTACAATTCCCATCAGGCAGCAGGAGGACACTATGCATTCTAGTTTACTAGCGGGTTTTCTTCTCATCTAGTCTGAGTAAATTTCATTGTCTTGCTGAATTACAGCTTTTGTCTAGGAGTTTGTCTTTTTGTCTCATCGTGGGGTGTGTTTAGCCACACTGATTTTTCAAAAGAAAGTTTTTCCTCATTTATTTACACTGACAACACCAGATACTTTGACTACTTAACATGTGGAGAAACATCATTTTTCAGTGGAATATTCTTTTATTTCTCTGTGCTACTCTTTTAGTTTAATAGTAGTAGCATTTAATGTCCTGGCCTTAAGGTGGGCAGTGCTGTGAAACGGTGGGTAGCATTTCAGTCTCCTGTAGCCAGTTTGGCCCCTTTGCTTGTTGAATATTTCTGTTTGTTTCAGTGATGTCATGGCTTCTCCATTTTGAGTTTTTGTTTTTGTGGGCTCCACCATTTATTGTTCTTGGTTCTTGGACACCGTTGTCATTTACCTGATTTAATTGTTTAGGTCTTTGCACTTTCGTAGACGTACTGACGTACAGAGAATGAGAGTCAATTTGTTTTAAAGTTATTGTCATCCAAGGAGTTAGTTTTGTCACAGTGAAGATTTCACAGCACTGTTGCTGAACTGACCTCCTTTAATTGTTCCATACAGGGTGGTACGTTGCTTGTGGGTCAACCAGATGAACCGTTTCAAGGTGAACTTCAGATCATTTTTAGAGGAAACATGATGACACCAGACTGGCTTTTGCCAGAAGGCTTTTACCTTGCAGCAAAGGTTCTGGGTAAGTGAAAATCTCCATGGGAATGTCTACACAAAACATATTACAAATGGCTTCTGGGATATTTTTATACGTTTGCTGGATTGTTCTTCATGTATGCCAAAGGATTTAAATTCCTGCATTCCCCAAGAACAGAAGGACATTACATTTCTAGATTACAAGTTAGGTTTATTAGAAATTCAACATTTGGCTTGTGTGAGTGTGGCTCTGTTAATTGGACTGGCTGTCTTTCTGCCTCATGTCTGGTCTGGCTAGGGTGGGCTTCTTCTCCATTTGTATCCTGATTTGAATTAAGCTGCTTTGAGAATGTTATTTCTTGTAATGTTGTTGTGTTTTGCTTAAATATTTCTAGAGGTTTTGGGAACCCTCGACCTCCATGGCAAGCCTCACTCCATATACCGGACAAAACTGGCAATGACAGCAGATGCCGGATCCACATCGATTTCTCTGGCTGACGCAGTCGATTGGCAGGTACAGACGTTGTCAGATTTACTGCATTATGTTCCCCTACTGCCCCGGCCAATTTTAATGTTCATTTAAAGTGTAAGTCACCAATTTGCATGTTGTTGTGCATTTAATTTATGGTACGTATGCCTCCTTCTGCATATTTAGTGGTTCGGGGAATGCAATGTCTGATTTAATATCATTTAGAAACACCATTTTCTTTGCAATGTGCATACATTTTAAAAACAACGCTAAATTTAATTCTTTTGACTCTACATCAGTGGTGTCTCAAGTTTTTGCTAATTATCATAAAGACAATCAATGAAGTTCTTATCCTTTGCATTTAATTTAGGTCGGAGATGACATTTTGATTACCACAACCAGCTACGACCCCAGGCAGGCCGAAACAAGGCAGATCGTCGCCATTTCAGAGGATATGAAGACCCTGATCCTCAACGATTCACTCTCCTATGCACACATCGGTAGATCAATCTCTGGTTTTACTATTGTGGCTTACACATTTGCAGGTTTAAAAATCAATCCAGGATCCAGAAGAATATTTCCAACATCTGTCTCCTATCACATGCTTGTGGGGAAATGACGGCTCCTGTGATAGATGTGTCTTGTTAAAATCTGCACAATTTCAATCCACATTTGCCAATACTTGATTATTAAAGTTAGAAAGAGATTAGTGGTAAAGCAATGAAGGTAATTAAACACACACCTTTAAACAGTACAGTAAGTACACATTTTAGCACAGTTTTCTTTATTATATTTAGTGTTTTATTCACTGGAAATTAAAGACTGATAAGTTTTGAAATTCACGTAAAGTATTCTTAAGGGAGCGTGCTTTTAAATTATACTTTTTCGTAATGTAAGTTGTGGTAATTTTTCTAATCTGTGTTTTTTCTTCCAGCTGAAACCTACTATATCAATGAAACAAATCAGCAGTATACCCTGGCAGCGGACGTCGGACTTCTCAGTCGAAACATCAAGATCATTAGTGAAGATTACCCGGGCTGGTACCAGGAGTCGTATGGGGCCAGAGTGCTCATTCGCTCAGGTGAAAATTCTGAAGTATATCAGTGGGAATTTAGGGAAAGTTCAGTAATAAAGGGATGTTTTAGGCCCCACCTCTCTCTGATCAGGTGATGCTACTTCTGCTTATGTCACATTAGACGACATTTCCTGCACTTTTCAACGGTTGCCTTCATTGACACAATCTTAGGTGGTTGGCAACATGATCTCATGAAGCCGATTATCAAATGTGACAAACCTGATGACTGAAGCCAACTAGACTACAACTGGCTAGGTTTTGATTTTTATTCCTGGTCAGATGGGTGAGCTCCAAATTACAAGCAAATACACCAACAAATGCTCAGGTAGAAATACAACACATACGTAGAAGGTAGCGATGAGGAATAAGGAACATGCGTGTTTCAAACCTCATGAAAGACAAGAGAAGCTCACCTCTCTGCTGTCTCATTTTTACATGCCATTACAGAATAGAAATAAAAGAATTAAATGCCAGATATTGATACTGAACTTGCTGCAGCTGTTAATCCTTTGTAAAGAGCCGCTCTGCCAAACTGCACTCTATTGACTATCAAAAAAAGAGGCGAGCACGAAGATTGGCACTCGACAGGTTGTAGTCGTGTAATTTAACATGGTGCTGTGACAAGATCAACGGCTGCAAATCTGACATCCCCATGGCAAAAAGTCACATAATTATGTGTTTTGTCTTGGTAGAGTAATATATTGCTCTGCTTTCCCCTATTGTATTATTAATAAGTAGCCTTTGTCAAAATACCTAATCTCACAGATTTATTACTTTTTATAAGGGATTATTGTAACTTCTCCCCACCTTCCCTTCTATATCTATAACCTCAGGCAATTAGATGTAGTAAAAAGACAAGCAGAAGTTAAGTTACAGTTAAGTTAAACAATGTATTATTGATAACTAGCCAGCCCATGGCGTAGCATACGCCGCACAATTATTTATTGATGTGTGAACACTTCCTGAAAGACACAGTTGTCCAAATGGGGAGGGTTTGAGGATACGACTGTCAGTGAATGAAAAGATGGAACTCTGGAGAGGGCAACATACAATTGTCTGTGACTGAAAACAGGTTTTGGCAGATACAGTACAGGCATATCTTTTTGAAAGTGTGGCCCTGTGCCTTATTAATTGTCATTGCAAACGCCAATCTAACAGGAAATTGTCTGCGTGTAAACGTAAAAAGGAAATTTGAATCTGATGGGGTCAGTGAAATCCGGGGAATAAGGACAGTTTGTGAGGTAGCAGATTGCGGTGAATGCTGGTAACAGAAAGTCTAGTGCCATTACAGAGACGGATCTCCTCAACCACGTGCAAATCCATTCAACACGTGTCTGCAGCCACGCTCGCTGATGTGACGTCACCTTCCCACTATCTTACTGAAAAACATTTACAAATGCATTTCACACTGGAATTTCAATGCAACATTTGCTCAAAAACCTTCACGCTCCAGAAATATCTCAAAGCACATTTAAACACACACTCCACTGAACGAACGCATTCCACACAAGTCTTTCAATTGACTATTTGTTCGAAAACTTTCCGACTGCAGACATATCTCAATGCACATTTAAAATCACACTCCACTGAACGAATTATGCAATGTGAACATTGCCAGCAATGCTTCAAAACAACTCACGCTCTCAAGAAGCACTTACAAACTCACTCCAATTCCTTTCAATGTCAACTCGCAAACCCCATGCACAGTCATCGCATTCAGTTTTACGCTGCTTTTCAAGAAGATACCGCCATTCCCGTTCAAGAACATAACATTGGCCTACCTAACGCAGTATGTACTTCTTGCAATGCTCTTCATTGGCCATCAGAGGAGTTGGCGAGCCTGGCACTGTCGTGCGTATCCCATGGTCTTACGGTTGGCGGACGGGGCTGTCTGTCTTGCGTGCGTCTTGCATGCCCTTAGTGAATGGCAGGTGGGGCTCTGTCGTGCGTTTCCCATGACGCGGGAGGAGGGTTAGAGTGGGAGTTCGTGGCTCTTTCGTGCGTAACTCATGGGTGGTGCTCTGTTAAAGTTGGTGGGCGGGGTTCTGTGAGTTGGCAGTCGTGGCTCTCTGTCTTGCGTATGATGAAAAGTCAACGTGGCTCAGAGGTGCATGTGGACTTTTGCGCAGATGAAAGCGACTGAGGCTGTGTTTGGTGAGTTGCTGCGTGCGGGCACATGAGCAGGCAGTGCACATGCTTCGGAGTGACGCTGGAAGCGGGAGGATGGTTACAGTTGGCATGCGTGGCTCTGTTGTGCATATCCCATGATGCGGTAGGAGGGTTGAGTTGGCGGGCGGGACTCTGTTGAGCGTATCCCATGGTCTTAGAGTTGGCGGGCGGGGCTCTGTGAGTTGGTGGGAGTGGCTCTCTGTCCTGATTGCGCTCACTGTCTTCGTGCCCTTAGTGAATTTTATATATAGATATTCATAAATAATAACAAAATACAAAATACATTTGAATATTGGCAACCATACAACCTGATTAAATGGTGATGTGTAGTTCAGGCGGCACACAGAGTTATTGTTATTGTTAAATATTGTTATTTAAAATGTCTCTTATTAAGGCATCATTTGTGTTCAGCTTTCTTCAGAACAGGCCACGTGCCTGTTCAATATGGCTGCCGAGCTGTGCTCTTCATTGTGTTGTCTTCATCAGATGTTAGTAAGAGAGAGAGAATGCGGTTGAGCAAGCAGATTTATAGATTCTCTGTCCATCCCCTAGAGCCAATAGGACATCATGGTACTTAAAGGCTTCTGATACAAGCCAATTCCAAACAGCCAAACTTCAGACCAATGGGGGAATACAGCATCTTAACATCCAGCCACCCAAAACCAAAAAAAAAACTATATGTAAGGCAACCTGGCTTTCTTGTGGGGGTTGAAAGATTTTAGCAGAGAAACACTCGCCAAACTGGTTTAAGGCACATCCTCCCCAACTATGTCGTAAAACTCAAAGAGACCCATTCCTGGTGAGGGTAAACATGGATGCTTCTCACTAATGTAACACTAAATTACATTGCTTTGCCTAAATTACAAATAAAGACATACAAAATATTTATCAAGTTATATGCAAAATCTTACATCACAACAATATGACATCAAGTTCTTTATCAGTGGCAAATAGTACCTAAAAAGAGCAAGCAATTTGCCAGTTTATGAATCAATGATTTAACTTGACCCTAATAAACAAGGCCCTTTACTTAATAAGTCATCCTTCCATGGTGAACACCGACCCAAGGCACTGGACTATGGTGGTATTAGTCATCTGGAGCAGTGTTTCTCCAACTTTCCAGTGTGGCAATCTATTTTTTCCCCCACTTAAGTGTTCCCCTTAGTGTATTGAGCATGAACACCTGAGGGAAGGGGGGATAAAGTACAATCTTTGGAGTGGCAACCCATTGGGTGACCCTCCACAACCCACCGCCATTATCAATAACACCAACCCATGGCTCACTGGTAGACGCACGTGACCCAAAAGTGAATCGTGACCCAATGGTTGAGAAACACTGATCTGGAGTATTGTGTAGCTTACGGTAGCGTCTGGGGTATTGTGTGAAGCTCTGGTGACCATGGCACAAGGAAGGGAGAGCAGCCTTTGAAGTTGTGCAGAGGAGAAACACCAGGTGTATCACAGGATTTAAAGACATGTCCTACTGGGAATGAAACCTGTTTAGTCTCGAGCAGAGAAGGCTGCATGGGGACCTAATCTAGGTTTTCAAAATTCGCATAGACATCAAATTGCATCCCACAGAATTATTTCACAAAAAGAGTGAATCATTTACTCAAGGACAGCAGTGGAAATTAAGGAGATGTGCATTTAGGACTGAAGTCAGGAAGCACTTCTTCTTGCAAAGAGTTGTAGGAATCTGGAATAAACTTCCGAGACATGGAGTCAAAGCAGAAACCTTGACAATCTTTAAGAAGGATCTGGATGAAACAGCTTAGCTATTAGTTCAACAAAGAAGCTCGAGGGACTGAATGGCCTCCTCTCATTTGTCACATTTCTCGTGTTTTCACGTACAACGATTCCCAGATTTCCAAGATATGTGCTCTGGCAGGTGACATGCTGAGTGTCACTTAGGTGGTCAGTAGTGGAAGTGCAATCACTGATCTTGTGGTGCGTCAGCAGTAGACCACAGTGTTTGACACTAAGACTGATGTAACCTAAACTCTTCTTCCATACCACAGGAGCCGCGAGACTCAGCAATGTTGAGTTCTATCACACGGGACAGAATGGCTACGTATCCAACAGTGACCCCCGATACTCAGTGGTTTTCATGAACATGGGGGAGGTAAGATTAGTTTTTTTTTTCCTTGTCTTCTTAAGGAGTAAAGTCTGGGGGGCTTTTAAAAATCAGGGCCTATTAAGGCACATTGAGGAACTCCTTGTGTGATTTGGGGCTTTACACATTGTTGTTGTTCTTGTTACCTTTTGACTGCACGTGTGACATTATCACGTCGACTATGCTATTTGATGGGCTGACCCTTTTTAAAGTCTGCATTGCTTGACTACATAATGTGTCAGCATTAGGGTACAAACGCCATTACTGAGTTTGAACTGATAAATATACTGAACAGTAGGAGGTGCTCTTGAGCCGAGCCCAAACCTAAGCAACACCAAGTAGGCCACCGAAGAACACAAAAGGCAATTTATTATAAAATAAAGCAGACACAGGACGGATAACATAAGTGTGAAATGAACAATGTAGGGTCTGCCTATGCAGGGATTTCTACTGTCATTACGATCATAAAGATTTTATTCTAAGGCTCTAAATCCTATGGGATCACTCATTTTCTTTAATCATCTTTTTGTTTTTTTAAATGTATTCTTAGATTTCTGAAGATATTACATCTTACATCCAAGGCTGCTCTTTCCACCAAGGGTTTTCACCAGCTATTGGCATATTAGGAACCAACAAACTGAGTGTGGACGACAACATCATTTATTTCACTGTCGGCCAAGGTAATGAAGGATGAGTGTGTGCAGACACATCGGTGACATTTGCTTTCTTAAGGGGTCCGTTGAAATGTATTTTATTTTAAGAGTTAATACATGCATGGATCCAGTTTGTCTCTAAGGTTCTTCTGCAATCACATAACCAGCGCTAGAACACCAAACGGGCTTGGACGCTGTTATTTGGTTCCACGCCATGTGATTGACCTCTTAAATCCTTTTTACACAAATCCCTTGTGTGAACTGAAGCGCCGTTACTCCTTGTGTTTGAGACTGACCTGCCTACAAGCACAGAAACCATTCAGGAGTTAAGCTGATATCAGAGCCACTGGCAACACAACATGACCCATCTGGGAGCAGAATCCGGCCCAGAGACCATCCAGGCAGCCTCAGGAACAAGGCAGGAACAAAGCCTGGACAAGGCAGTAGGCCATCACTGGGCCCCATCACACACACACGCAAAGTCATACCTTCAATATATCAGGACAATTTTCAAAGATATCCCTAAACACAATTAGAACTACACATGTGTGTGATATTCACTTTTGCTGGTGGCTCCTTGTTGCTCAATATGGCCATACCAGACGCAGTCGACCTTCAGATTCCATTTCACTGTCACGTGTGTACTTGTATACATGGCACAGGGTACTGTAGTACACACTGCAGTGACAGTGTCACATAGGACATATGGCAATGATACAGCCCCAACAAGAAGACACACACACACTAAAAAACACCAGAAATGCGTACAACATGTACATATAAGTATACAGATATGCTGTACACACAATAGAGCATATTTAGAAGCATTTGCTTTTATATTCTCCATTTATACAGTCATGCGCTGATTTACAGCCAACCAAGTTGAGGCGACTCCTACTCAGGCCTGGGCGGTCCATCGGAACACATTGGAGTAACAACATTCTAGAAATTACCAAACCAAGCCAGAGTAATACATCTTTCATTAATATTATTAGTTATTTCATAGGGTATTGTTTGTTTTCTAGCTGTTGGAAGACCCTTTAAGGTTTGTAATGATTGGTGCTGCTTTATGTGGCTAATTCTTATGCATTCGGCCCGCACCGCTTTCCTTATTCCTCAACCTTTATGGTCCCGCAACCTAGTTTTGCCTTTTAAAAGTCACTGATGACTGACCAGCAGTAATTGCAAACCAACTCCTTGGTGAAATAGGCCCATGTAGAAGTGATGGAAACAAATTGCATGGCACTGTTGATCATTTAGGTTAGCCACAACAACACACTTTACAAACCAATAATGGCAACCTGGTCGCCTGACCCAGTAAATGAGAAACACTGCGTCACACGGACCTGGCTTATTGACACTAAGATCTGAAGACTCATGTGTGATACCAGCAGTTAAAGTATACATACTGACGTCCTACACCAGACCCAGAGAGCCTCAAGTGCAATGACTTGCACACTTTGTGACCAACAGATGGTGTCAAATGACGGTGTATATATTTGGTGTTTTGGTACACTGTTTTAATCACCAAGGGGAAACTGTCAGACCTCAGAACATCTATATATATATAATATATATAATATACAGTATATATACACATCTTTGCAGGTATTCTTGATTCTGGAATTGGGAGCAAAATTCGGAGAAACCTTGTGGCCTTGACTGTGTGGCCGGGATCATTCCAGGGAAAAAAGACAGCGACTTACACCCTGTGGCATGCAGCCATTGAGGTGAGCATTCATCTTTAATTTACTGCTATATGAATTTACACAATGTCATAGAGAAAGGCACTATATGATAGATAGATAGATAGATAGATAGATAGATAGATAGATAGATAGATAGATAGATAGATAGATAGATAGATAGATAGATAGATAGATCGCTCTTTATATGAAAGATAGCAGAATTACTGTAAAAGACTACTGTCTGCTCAGTGCACTGGAAGAATTTGCATAAATGAAAATTATTTATTTAAAGTAGAAAAAGATATTTGCCATAAGAGTTAAGTACCACGACTGTTCAGTAATGTCTGAGTGTAGTTTTTTGGAGAGCTTTATTTAGGATTTTGTTCTTAAGACCCGTTTATCATCCTTGCCTAAATCACAACCTCAAATTCCAGTCTCTGCCCTGACGTTAAACCACTGACATCAAACCCTCATGTGATTTATGGGTGACTCTGATAGCCGCTGGTATCTTCCACGCCTGTTAGTTCACATTCAATCCAAGTCATTTTGTGTGCAGTTATTTAGTTAATTTGTGTTTTCTTGGAGTTCAGTGAATTCTCACCGTAACTGCATCCCCTTTCCGTGTGCCCAGATTAACCAGGGAGCCGACACTGTGCTGCAGGACAACATTGTGAGCGGTTTTGAGAGAAGCGGATATCGCATTAATGGAGAGCCGTGTCCAGGTAATGGATTATACTTTCGTTAACATTAATTACAAGCCTAATAAAGTTTAACACATTCTTGTTTTCATGAGTTTACTTTGTTAATTTGAATATTCAAATGAACACAACCAGTGACATCTAAATGAATATTTTAAAAATTAAATTGTTTGTTGTAAAATCAAGAAATGTCAGGGCAGCATCAGCACCTCAGTCCTGTCTTCAGTTCCTTTTTTGATGTTTTTTGTTCCCCCACCACTTTCTTTATTCATTGATTTTTAATTTCCAGTGCAGATTAACAGAGGAGCAGAGGCTCTTAGGGCTGCAGTTACCTGAGGGCTCTACAAGACCTCTGCTTCATGTTGCATTAGCAGGCCTCTGCTTCTTGTGTCTTTTGCTTTGTCGTATTGTGTCTTCATACTCGAGACGTTTCATTTTATTAACAATTTAATTTCATCCAACTGCTCTCCTTCCAGGTACTTTCAATCCAGCTGAGACCTGGAGCAACAATGAGGCCCACGGAGGCCTGTATGGGGTCTACTTGAATGGAGACGGCCTACCAGATTGCACCTTCATCCAAGGATTCACTGTCTGGAAATGCTGGGATTATGGAATTTACTTCCAGGTAGTTTTTGACTGAATATCGAACAAGATGGTTAAATAATGAAGTCCACAGTGGGCTGTGGATTAATTTGATGCGGTTATGGATGTGCTGAGTCATGGGATGAAAGACCAAAACCCCTGGTGCAGGCTTATTGCTGATGACACTGTAATGTGTAACACAAGATAAGAGAAAGTGGAGAGAACAATAGAAGAATGGAGATGGATGAAGAAGGGTTTGGGAAGATAGAGGACTGAAGGTAAATAAGAAAGACAGCATATCTGAGGTTTAATGATGATCAGGATTCAGATGTTGGGAGAACCACTGAAAAGATTGGAGAAGTTTAAAAATCAAGGATCAGTGCTAACCCAAGATGGACAATGAGATACAAAGATAACTCACAGAGTGGAAAGTGGACAGAGCGATTGGAAGAAGGTATCAGGAGTGTTGTGTGACTAAAGGTGAGGCTTTTTAGACCAGCATTGAAGTATTGAGCTGAAACATGGGCAGTGAAGGGAGCGCAGCAGAAGAATAATTTGGAGGTGGCATCCATGAGAATGTTGAGATTGTTGCGTGGAGTTACAAAGAAGGAAAGAACAAGAAATGAGACCATCAGAGGAACACCAAACGTGGGAGAGAAATCTAATTTAAGTACAGGAAAGTAAGTTGAAGTAGTATGGAGTTGTGATGAGGAGAAACAAGGAATATGTGAGCAAAAGAGTGACGGGAATGGAGGTACAGGGGATGAGAAAGTGAGGATGGACAAAGAGGAGGTGGATGGATAAAGTCAAAGAAAATTTGACTGAAAAAAGTCTGACTGAGGAAGAGGTGCATGACCGAGCTGTGTGGAGAAGGTGATGAAGCACATGGACCACACATAGATGTGGTTTAGGAAGAAGAAGAAGAAGAAAAAGAAGTGGTTTTGCATTCTACATCCCAAAGGTCAGGACGTTAGGTTTTCTGGTGACTGTGGGTGACTCTAGGTGTGTGTGTGTGTGTGTGTGTGTGTGTGCACGAGTGGGCCCAGTGATGGATCAACTGGATTAAGCAGGTGTGAGAATTTGAACTATTTTTAGTCTGTACACTATGGGGAAAAAAAAACAGCTGTGGTTAAAAGCACTTCTGATCACCAAACATCTGGGATCTCCGTTATCGCAGGATCCTGGTCCTCGTTTCAGTGCTCCAGTGTGCTCTACCACAAGTTAAACGCAGTTTTTAAGAGTCTGTGGTAAACCAAATTACCATACAGAGATATCTGGGGGTGCATTTAAGGACATCTTGAAATATTTACACATTTATCTACACGCCAACTTGGCTTTGCACACGGCCCGGAGTCCTAAAGAAGTGCTGGATTTCCTTTAACTGTACATTTTGGAAATGTGAACCGACTAAACAATAATAGACAAGTGAACCAGCAGATACACCCCATACACGTTCATCCCAAAATGCTGTCAGAAATTAGCTTTGGTTTATTTAAATTAGATTAGATAAACTTTATTAATCTGAAAGGGAAATTTAAATGCACACAGCACTAGAAATGAAAAAAACAAAGATATAGACTTACAGGCTACATAATAGAATTAATCAATAAATAGATGAATAAATAAATAAACAAATACACACTGTAAGAGAAGAGAGTCGACAGAGCAAACAGCCATGACCTGTAATGTAAAGCAAATGAATGAAGTGATCTTTTTACGAAGATGATAGACACGTCTTTTCAGGCAGAAATCTAAAACAGAATGGAAAAATGTGGCATAACTTCCAGTGGTATGCATCCCTGGCAGGAAGGGGCGGGTCTAGGAGGGCGGACACCGAACTTAATGTCAACGGTAGAGTGACTGGCGGTCTTCCATTCTGCAGAGGCAGGCAGAGAGAAGGCAGCAGAGTGCAGCGCCAACCCCTGGTAGTGACAGGTAACTACTATCTCCACGGCCCTTAAAATGCCACCCAAGCATGACAATACATAAATGTGTACTGTGCAGAAATATCAAAGTAAACTAAAAGAATATAAGTATTTAGTCTGGGATATCAGTGGGCAGAAGAGACCCCCAGAGGCACTTCTTGGCACACCGTGGTGGTTTTATGTTCTTTTGTGAGTCCCACCCCAGGGTTCTGTTTTTCGTACTTTTTTCTACTCTATTTCTATTATTATGTTATTTTGTTTTAAATTTTCTTAATGGTTCTATTGCCATTCATTTTGTTTTTCAGTTTCTTTCTTCTGTAAGTGAGTTCTCTTTGTCTTTTCTTCTTCATTGCTTTTGATGGTGAAGGACGGAGACCCCTAGTTAGATTACAAGTCCAAGGAGTAATAATTCACTGCTGCCGGCCGGGCTCTGTGGAGAAGGTGCCCACCTCTGTCAAGATTTCTAGCATCATAAAACTTGCACATCATTTCCACAGCATGTTTGGTGACTGAGAGTGTGATGGAGTCGCCCACTGGGCACCGTGCCACATGGCTACATGTCCACAAATAATGGCAGCTCTTTCTGCTCTTTGTTTTTTTTGCAGACATACATGAATGTGCAGATTTCCAACGTAACGTTAGTGGACAATGGAATGGGCATCATGCCTATGAGTTACACTCCACCCTCCGTGTCTCATCAATATTCTAATAGGACCATACAGATCGAGGTAAGCTTTAATTTTTACTGTCCTTTGTCATTAATGAACTACTTATGGAAGACTGAAACTTTAGAGTTCTTCAGAAGCAACTTTACTTTGAGTGAACATTATCAATTTCTGTTTTCTGCTTTGATTCACGATCAGTCGTTATGCAAACGTTTATATAAAAACAAAGGGACCACAAATTATGACTAATTAATTAGAGCCCAAGGCAAGACTGAATGTTGTTTGTTTTCTTTAACTTTATTACCATTGACTTTGATATAACCTTCATAAATAACAACCTAGAATGGTCACGACACACAAAAGTAAATAACACTTTGGCATACCGTGCAATAACTAAACATGGTGTCATAGGCAGTACCCAATGGGCACAATCACGTCACGTCTTATACAACTCTGGTCAAAGTTAGGGGCAAAGCTTTAGAACCACAGATGACAAGCAGGCCTTGAAACAACTGAGAGAGGAGGTCATCCTGACTTTGAGTACATTGCATGCCCATTTCTAACAACTAAACAGCACATATAGAAGACACTAATGGCAGGCAACAGTCAGCTGTATGAGGCCTTGTTCACACGGGCGTTAAAATCGAGCGTTTTTTTTGCGTTCGTAGCGTCCGGTGAGCGCGGATCAAGCGCCAAGTGTTTTCTACGTAGGAGTCAATGAGAGTGTTCACACGGGCTTTGGTGACGTCGTTTGTCCGGCAGCGTTTATACGGCATCAAAAACGTTGCATGCAGCTTTTCTTGGCGTTCAAAACCCAACGACGCAAGGAAACCGCTTCTAGTTCGTTTTCTGCGCGTTTATTTTACGCTTCGGAGGACCGGATATTTTTATGTTTTCATATACAACATATATATTTTCATATTGCTTATTTTATTTTATTGTCTCGTGTAATTTGTAAACCATGAACCTATTAATTTATGTTCTAATATAATATTTGATAACGATTATGTAGGGGGGGCAATCCATGGCGGGGGGGGCATTTCAGTGGATAACACCGGTGTAAGCGCACACTTGACTACTGTTTCCTTACCTCAAAGTGACAAGTAGTCTCTCTTCGGGCATTGCACCAGCTGCAGCGGACAATCAAAAGTGGAAACCGACATCCGACAGTAATTAAAAAACTTGCGCGGAAATTTTCGCATTTCTTCATAAAGCACAAAAAAACTTCCTTTAACCTGAAGTTGTGCAGTCAGAGGATGAACCCAGTAGCGGCGATTTTTTCTCTCCCTACGCCGCATTATTACGAGTATTTTAAAACAAGAAGATTAATATCTAACATAGCAAAATGGTCCATATTGAAAGGAGGCACCTCAAATAAAACGACAAGGGCTTTCATATCCAGTTCCTGACACTGCCTCACAGGTTAACACACAAACTACAATTTGGGCTGCAGGCTGGCGTTAGACAGAGACAAACGAACGCCGGTGTAGAAGTCAATCGATCGCCATCACAAAATGCAACATAAACGTCTAGGACGTTCAGAGCAAGTTCGTTTATCCAAAAACTTAACGCCCTTGTGAACAAGGCCTGAAAGTTAAAAAATGTATAGGAGGCATAAAACTTGCAGTTGAGTCACCTTGATAAAGAAGGGCTCAGAAAGTTAGAGGAAGTCTTGTACAAACGTTTCTGAAAATCCCTAACAGAGAATTCTCAAATACAAAGGAGTCATTGTGGGGCTTCTTGAAGTGCCCTGATCCTACAGCACTCAGTCTGAGTGCCTGCCTAGTCCGACGAGCGCCCACTAAGCACAGAAACCTCACACTGTAGGTCAGAAATGAAGGAGAGCTTAGGAGCGGCTCAGTTTATTTCAGCGAGGACTTGGCATTTCACATTTGCTCTGTGCAGCAGTTTACACATTTGATCTCTAGATATCTTGACCCCTGTCTCTTTCCTAGTTTATAAATTAGCCTGCCATTAAAAAAAATCTCCTGATCAAAGTATTCTTATTAAACCCTTGCCTTCTTGTCTCCCTTGAGGGTAATAACAGCTGTATGTGGAGGTGCCTAAAGGATTAATTTCTTTCACTTTTCAGAACTCCCTATTTGTGGGAAGCAGTCCAGACTTTAATTGTTCAGATGTTCTTACAACCAGTAATATAAATATTCAGTACACATCGGGACAGAGGAGCCCAAGGCCACTTCAAGGTAATAAAAATCCTTGGACTATTAAGATGCATCAGTAAAAATAAAAATAAAAAAACCTCCTTAGAAGGTCTACGGTACAACTTCATATTTACTGCTTCAATTCTTACAGGTGGCAGAAGTGCAGTTGGTTGGCCGACTTTTGCCTCACAGCATAATGGAGCGCCTGCTACGCCTCATGCTGGCTTGACAAGCTACACTGCTATCAATGGACTTGTGACAATTAAAGGTAAAAAACACATAAAAAAGAACATCTTACACATTCAGTGCATTAAGGGTTAAAACTCTGTGTTACTCTCTAGACTGTCCTTTAAATGTCACCCACATGACACTCCAGTAAGCCTTAGTGATAAAATCGGTGCAAATGCATCATTGTGGCACCACTCTACAGCACCAATATAAAGTGTGTTAAAATACATAACATCATTTAATTTAATAGAAGGCACACATTACTTACCTGATGCTCTCCTTATATAGTGCCGTTCATTATCTACAGTATCTGTCTATATATTATATAATGCATTTGCATCTCTATCTGTTATATAGTGATTTTCACATCTCTTTTTATCTATTATATAGTAGAATTCACATACTATATAGTACCTTTCACATCTCTGTCCATCTATATATCTACAATATATAGGGTGGTCCAGATTTAATTATGCAATTTTCATTACGCTATAACTTATTAAGTTCATTACATTGAAAATCACCCAAAAAATCCCGGACCATCGAGAAGTGTGCAAACTGACGACATGAAGAATCGCCTTCACGTCGAACTGGAATCGTCTCCGCATAAATCAAAGTCATCCAGACGATCAGGATCTGCATAATTAGATCTGGACCACCCTGTAGTGCCTTTACAGCTCTCTTTATTATATAGTGCCTCTTCTATCTATCAAATTCACATGTATTATATAGTGCCTTTCACTCATCTATCTCTGTATCTATTATATAGTGCCTTTAAATCTCTCTCTATTATATAGTGTCTCTCTTATCTAGCTATTCACATGTATTATATAGTGCCTTTCACTCATTATATAGTGACTTTACACCTCTCTCTATTACACTGTGCTTTTCAAATCTCTCTCTGTCTATTATATATTACCATTCACATCTGTCTATCTTCTCTCAAAAATGTGTCAGACTAGCAACTTGGCTGTCTCTGTAAATGGCAGGCATACCTGATGGCAGGTCGAGACAATGAATGGAACAACCTGACCTTGTATATTTGTGTAAAAACATTCAAATAATAACATTCTCACGTCTAGACAATAAATAGGCATATTTCTAGCCTTCTAAATATAAACAAATTCTAACTGACATCAAAAAATGGTTAGCAGATTTTGGTTTCTTTCAACCTTAACTACTGTGAAAAACGAGGATGTCTGCCATTTTCAGCTCAAAGTATACTTTAAGTAAAAGTCTGTGTATATCACAAATTTAACATAGCTTTTACAAATTTTTCAAAACAACATTTTTCACTGAATTTGATTTCAAGGAAATAGATTGTGGTAGAGAAATTTCATTTTTGGAAACAAATTCACCACACCTAAGTCAAGTGACTACACTGATTTTCTTATGCAGGAGGATTTTGGTGCCGTCCAATGTAATGTATAGAGCCAGTCTACACAATGTTCAGTCAGCGTGCTGGCAAATAAACATTTTTAGCACAACAGGAAGATGAATTTAGGAAAAGAAGAAGGGCACGAGAGCAAAAGAAAACTGAAGCCATAATGAGAGAGACGTTTTGAGGTCGAAAGAACAAACAAGAGGTTAACAGCGACAGTAACATGCGAGATGTTCTGCACAAGGCAGAGTTTGCTTTCTGCAAATCAGATAAGAAGATCACATCCCAGTCTTCCTTTTATCCCATCACATTGATTAAGCACAGGTCACCACTTCAGAAGCCATACCCATAAAAATGCAGGGCGGCAGACCTAATGAAGGAATTACAAAATAGCAGCAATTGAGGTCCTAAAATGGCTGTCCAAGACATAGCAAAACACAATACATCATCTGAAACACTGCAAAATTCAAGCAAATAATAAAAGGAACAGAATCGTCCGCCTCAATACCCACCCAGTTTATATACCATCCATCCATCATCCAACCGGCTATATCCTAACTACAGGGTCACGGGGATCTGCTGGAACCAATCCCAGCCAACACAGGGCGTAAGGCAGGAAACAAACCCTGGGCAGGGCGCCAGCCCACCGCAGTTATGTGCCAAAGTATACTAAATTATTAGCACAAAACCTAATCATACACATAATAAGCTTAAGGTCCATAAACGGTCCAAATCTCAGAGCAATGCCACAGAAGTTAGCTTAGGAAAACTGAGATCTTTTATAGCTTCCATCAGGTGACTGCAGACCTGGCTGCAGCAGCACCTGAGGACCCTGAATTCATAAGAATCAACGCCGTTTTGGCTGCATATTATTGTGAAAATAGTAGCAATTAAGCAATGGGAAAGTTAAAAAGGGCAACAAAAAATGAGACTATCAGTGGTGATGGTTCATCCTGGGTGAAATGGAGGGGCTGAACTCATCACCTTGTAAGTTCTCCATGGCTGCATTGTTTTTATCTCAGACACTTTGTATTAAACAGGCTACCATTTGTGGAGCCAACTCAAAAAAAAATTAAAATGTCATGGCAGCTGTCTGATATGATGTGTACTTTCCTCTGTTTTTTTTAAGACTCTACGTTTGCTGGCTTTAGAAATGTCTGTTCTGGACAGATAAACGTCATGTTCATTACCAATCCTAACAACGAGGACCTGCAGCATCCAATACACGTAATGGGGATTCAAGTCATCAGCAGCACTGAAAACGCCTTCGCCTTCATACACCGACCTGACCTCAGGTGAGAACTTTCATTAGTTGGTACCTTGCACTTGAGTTCCACCCTATTAGGATAATGAAAGGATTGTTTTTTTTAATTTGTAACTAGATACAGAATCTTAATAAAAATCCAGTGTTTCATGATTATTAGATGGATGAAAGTTACTGAAACAGGAACATGAGAAACGCGTCTTGAGACAGGAGACTGGTAACATGCCTACTCATACATTTCCATTTTCTTAAATCACTTTTTTCCTTTACGCTGCAGCTCAACACAGAAAGCGTTCCTGTTTGTAAGCGGCTTAAAATGCCTTCGCTTTTTCTTCTTCTTCTTTTTCAGCTGCTTCTGTTAAGGGTTGGCACAGCAGATCAATCATCTTCTTCCATATTGTCCTGTCTTTATAACGATCAAAAACTAGCCACGGTAATTGTGAAAGAATAGAATAATTCAGGAATGTTTTCTATCTCATTCTACGTGTACCTTCAGCTTCTTTCCTCAGTACTCACGTTTGTCTAAACGTTTCTTCATAGATGCTCCCTTTCTCAAGCGTGTCACCGTGAAGCCAGATTCTCGGACAGTCGTTAATTTTGAGGCACTTTTTCTTACCTCGTCCAGTTTTATGCTTGTCATCTTTGAAGGTGACTCTCTGCGCCTTTACTCGTTCTCGTGCGTCTCACACATGAACTTCTTCTTTCATCACGTTACCTAAACCAAACTGACCAATCAGATTTCTACGAGGGACTGGACAAGCACACAGACTTTAGTGTTTTATTATCGAGTACAGGGGAGTCCAAATGTTTTTCACTGGGGGCCACATACAGAGAAACATACGAAGGGCTGGGCCGCTCACTAGAGGTCAGGTCTATTGGGATTAATAAAGTATCTATCTATCTATCTATCTATCTATCTATCTATCTATCGCCTCACCTCCTGTGTATTAAGCTAGCAAAATCAATCAAATATCGATAAATTATTCTTCATAATTGAATATGCTTAAAGAAAAAAACAGCATCACAGCTCTCCATTTTTGGGTTTTCATTTATTGTATTTCAAAGTGCTCTCATCACATGCAATCGAGTAAAAATCAAAAGCACAAGCCTTATCTGACACTTGCTGTTTTGAGTTAGCTGACAAATCTTCAATTCGACGCACAACTCTGTTTCTGGACAAGCGAATGTTGTTGAATTCCTGCATTTTCTCTGGACACATTATTCCTGTGACTTTCACAAAGCACCGTTTTATGAAGTCACCATCTGAGAAACGTGTCCCGTGCCAGGCAGTGAGTTACGCTACCTTGTATCTGGCTAATGTGGCATTTTCTTGTGTTTTGTTAGCATGAAAAAATCCTGTTGTTGAGCTGGCAGACTGGCTGCCATTTGCTTAACTTTCTATTCTCGCTCGGCACCAGCGTAGGACGTGGAGGTCAGATGTTTGGTCTCGTAGAGTCGACACACATTATACTCTTTCATCACTGCAATAGTTTCATTGCAAATCAAGTAGACTCACTTGCCCTTGACTTCTAGGAAGAAATATTCATTTTCCCACCGTGTTTGAAATTTTCTGCACTCACTTGCCATTGTGCGTTTCTTTGGTTCTGCCATTTTTGGTCACCCGTAGAAAAATTGTTCTTTGATTGCATTTGTTTGTGAAGACACTGCCTTGATCAAGACAGTAGCGCCACCTTGTGTTAAACCTAAGAAGTACAATACAGTGCAGAATACGTTTCGTGTGTGGGCCGTATTTCATGATACTTTTAGAATTTGCTGCGGGCAAATTAAAAATGGACTGCAGGCCGCAGTTTTGACACCCTGATCTGGCAGATGTCACAAATACTTAAAATCTCCAATGCAGTCACCTTAGCGGTCATAGCTCTTAAGATCCACCCATCCATTATCCAACCCGCTAAACTACAGGGTCACGGGGGTCTGCTGGAGCCAATCTCTTAAGATTGAGTTACAAATTTAATTTGTCATCGCTTTCCTGTTGTTTTTTGATAAACCTTTTGATCCTTTCCATAGAATTTAGAACGAGAAGATTTTAAATCTTCCTTTGTTTTTCTTTTGAAATAAAATTTATTTTGCATAGTTCAATTATTTGTGCAGTATTTTCATCACTATTTTATTTATAGAGAATTTTATTATTACCGTGTTGTTACGTAATTAGCAGAGAAGTGCACGGCCATTGCTGTGTAGGTATAAAGGTCATGATGTGCACTTTGTATCTGTCTGAGTTTAAGGAGAAATGAGATAAAGATTAGCGTGTGTTTAACTTAGTCAGTGTTCCCGGTAGACGGACTTCTGCTCTTTGTATTTTTGGCAGCGAGTTAGGGTTTTGTATGCTTGACTCCTCGGGTTTTGATTCTTTGCTTTTTGGCTGACGTCTCTCCTTCTGCTACGTCATTTACAAATTTCTGCTAAACCATCGGTGACAGAACAAACACATACAGTACATGGTCCATGTTTCAATAAACTTTATTCCACGGTATTGCCAGGTTGCAGAGACACATCGCCTATCCCAGCAGCATCAGGATTGGGACAGGCCAGCAACAGGGAGCAATGTGTCCACATACTGAGTTAGGATCCCCAGTTATATAAATATAAATGTCATTGACATGAAACTAAAGTAACACCAAAAAAATCCACAAGCACACATCAAGAAAAAGGGAAATCCACACAAATAATATCAAAGCTGGAAATGCAACTCAAGCCCAGGAGCCATCAGGCAGCACTAACCAAATAAGTCAAGTGTCAAAGATTACAAATTAGGATATTGCAGATGAAACACAAGGTTTGTGCACAGCTGAGTCTAAAAATCGAGAAGTTTCAGGCCCTGCTTTTCTTGTCTCTCCTCATCTTCCAGTCTGGTGAACCCCTCTAAGTGCGTTGATTTGACTTGTGATGCGAAAAGGAAAACCCTGCTGAAAGACCTGGACGGATCCTTACTGGGCCAGAGTGGGACAGTCGTTCCCCAGTCTGAGTACCAGTGGGCCGGCGATACCCGCTATGGTCTTGGGGACTACAGAATTCCAAAAGTCATGCTGACCTACCTGAATGGCAGTCGGATTCCCATTAATGAAATCGCACCAAATAAAGGTTTGTGTTTTTTTTTCTTTTCCTTATTAAAACAACAGCCACTAAACTGGCAAAATCATCATCTCATTATTAAAGTACAAAGCACAGCATTTACATGTTGAAGCTAAACAATGTCCAAAGTGACGATAAAGGAGAGTCAAACACTCAAGTCATAAATGCATCCTTACAGTGTTTTACCTTATAAATCGTTAACCTAAATTTCAGACAATTGCACAACGTAAATGTTGTCCTCGGTGCTCCCCGTTTACTTCAAAGTCTCCAATTAGTCAGTCAGTCATTCTCCAGCCCGCTATATCCTAACACAGGGTCACGGGGGTCTGCTGGAGCCAATCCCAGCCAGCACAAGGCACAAGGCAGGAACAAACCCCAGGCAAGGCGCCAGCCCACCATAGAGTCTCCAATTAATAAATACAAATTAAAGGGTACTGCTCAATTGCGGGGTCCACAAACTTAAAGATAAAGGCAGCCTCTCTGAGGCTCTCAGAAACAAATTTGTTCCTTGACTCTTCTTTGTCTGGCCAGGAAGCTCCGCCTCACGGGTCACTCAGTCAGCCAAAGACGCCTCCTTCCGGATGGCTTGAATTTTATGGGCCGGACACCAGAAGGGGCGGAGTCAGATGTCCTCACTGGGCGTCTTCTCAGCACTGTGGAGGGAAAGGGAGAGGATATGATTAGCGCTAGCGCCCCCTCTCTTCCTGGAGGAGGAGCCCTGAAGGTGACCCTCTGAGGTGCATGTGTTACACGCCTGAAATGAGAACATGATTTCATTATTTTGCTCTGTTGAATTAAGTATCTGCCTTTTGTGATGAAGCCTGTTTTTCACTAGCATGAAATCATTTTGTTTCATTTTTGGAATATTTATGTAAATTTTTTATTATCACTTTGGCAACACCACCCTGTTTCTTATTGTAATACGGATGCTGACATTTTCTGTTGATCGCTTATTTGGTCACATGATGTATTAAATCGTTTCATTTTGCTGTCAAATGATGGTGGTTTGCATGTTCCTGGCATATGAAATTAGGATCAATTATTTTCAAATTAAATAATAAATTATGATTTGTCTAGATTTAGTTTGGGCCAAAATTCCAAGTTAGAGTTAGGATTTTTGGAATGTTTATTTCTATCAGTTTCTGGTTAGTCTTTCAGTTTTGGCTCCTGGTTTAAAGGAAATATTTAACTTTTACCTAAAAGTATTCTGACTACCATGCTGTCTCATCCTATACGTTTTAATATTTGGTTATTTACTTCTGTTTTTCTGGGCATTCTTTTCCTGTATTCAGCTCCTAAAATTTATCGCGGATTACTTTCCAGGGATCGTCAGAGCTGCGTACTTCCACTCCGGGACATGAGGGGGTGCTGTCACTAACAGATTGTCTCTTTTATCACCCACAACACTACCAAGATGCCCCTTAAGGGTAATTGACTCCTCATCTGGTCAGAATCCTGTAAAAGCTGACCATCCCTGGAAGGAGGCATCTCACTTGGACGAGGGCTGACGGCAGGATGGAGCTCCCTACAACAGAGCGACTCTACTGAGCAGTGTTACTTGTTTTCTAGCGACCAGTTCACATTGTTTTCAATTATTTTATGCAGTCACACACTTGATTTTGTGCCTTCCTTCAAAGCAAGTGGCTTTTGACACCGTAGAGGTCGAGATCTTTGGATTAGATGGTGCATCATGGCCATTTTAGTGTTTAGTCGAACAACAAATAAACCTCTTGACCGTGTCTGCATTCCATATACAATGAATTGTAGCCGTACGATTGGTCATTCAGGTCAACAAGCAGGTGGAGCTTACAGAGTGGACCCTGGTGGATGTGCTGCAGCATTTTATATAATTGCAATGACCAGCAAGGCTTACAAAACAACACTAAGAGAGACGCTGTTATAATTTCACATTGTCTTGCCATTACGCTCCCTTTGTATTGACAGTTCTAGAATTTGTAATGCCCAGAATCTAATTCTATGGTTCTTTTTGACTTTCATGTTCATTTCGCAGTTTATTATTTTTTTCCCCTGATGGTTTCTAGGCCAGAAGCTGTGGTTTGTAGTGTCATCATTATGACAGAATAAAGTTGGCCTCACAGACTTTCATGTTGTCCAAGATTGTGGATATTTGAAACTAACTCTGTGGCGTATTAGTCAGTCAGTCATTTTCTAACCCGCTTATTCCTGAACAGTGTCGTGGGGGTCTGCTGGAGCCTATCCCAGGTGGCATAGGGTACAATCCAGGAGCAAACCCTAGTCTAACAAATGTATTAGCTTGGAATTAAAAATGTCCACTTCCTGTTAGCGTTCTTGGTTAGATGTTTTTATTTTGTTTTGACTTCCAGTCTTTTGACCACAGATTGTTACGTGATTTGGTTTTTGGCTCATCTCCTGGCCATGACTGCTGTCTGCTCAGTCCTACCCTTAAACGACAGAAGAGACTCTTACTGCTGCATAATAATCCCGTCAGCTAGAAGATTTGGCCGAATGGAGTTTCTCTCATTCTCTGCTACTTAATCTTAACATCCTGAGTTGCTGACTTTCCTCTGCCGTCTCAGGGAGGATGATCAGCTGTAAGAGGCAGCGTCACCCTGAGGGTCTCTTCCTCGGTGACAACTGCAATTTGCTTTTTTACTTCTCTCCCAGAAGAATCAACAGGGCTAAGCATTCCAATCTAATGGCAGCACTTGGAAAAATTAATAAATGTACTGGAATTATTGACATAACATACAGTAACAAAGCCAAATCCGCTTAATTCAATGGCACCAAGGAATCCAGTGGTACAAAGGGGACCTGTGCTGGTCACCCTAATACATACTGTACAGCAGTTACCGCCTTTTAGGGCGCACAGGTTTGGTGACTCATGAATGATATTCAGTGGGGAAAAAAGTGTCTCATAGTGGGCCGCCATGAACAGCTTGAGTAATCGACATTGCTCTGTTAAGACTGTCTGTAGAAATTCTCCAACGAGGAATGCTATGAACTGAGTCTCGAAGACACTAAGAAAGGCAACTTTGGTTTGTGAAAAAAATAATTAAGAACCGCCGCCTGAGTATTATTCTTTCAAAATAGCAGTATGAAGAAACAGTTTTGCATGTCATCATAATATAATTGTAAAATCGGAATACAGTTTTAAGGACACATTTAATTTACAAATAGTGTGTAACATGTTCCTCTTGTTGCAGGTGTCATCAGAGACTCTAACTGCACTTACATGCCAAGCTGGCAAAGCTACAAGTGCTTCACTCTCGACTACGAGATGCTGGTGATCGAAAGTCTAGACAGCGACACGGAGACCCGGCGACTCTCTCCGGTGGCAGTGCTTGCGGACGGCTATGTGGACCTCCTCAATGGTAACAAACTTTTTGAAAATTATGAAAATCACCAGACAGAAACAGAAATGAAAGCAACATGGAGTTTATGATTACTGGAGGACTGAAGTCAGGGCTTTAGACAATGAGGGATGTCAATGACAATGTCTTTGTAAGTGCTTATTACAAAAACACCACATATTTCTAGAGCACAATTCCATACATGATGAAGAAAGAGAAAAGACAAAATAAATAAGAATTAAAATTAGGGAACACTAATTAACATAGAATAAATGTACTGTAAGGATTGTGGAGCCACCATGAATGATAATGATAATTAATTGAATGTACAGAGCATCAGGATTTAACTAAGATGAAGCTTTGAGAAAGTCATGTTAAAGTAATGTGTTTTCAGCAGCGTTTTAAATTGCTCCACCGTATCAGCCTGGTGAATTTCTATTGGCAGGCTATTCCAGATTTGAGGGGCATAACAGCAGAAGGCCGCCCGCCCGCCTCACCACTTCTTCTAAGTTTAGTTCTTGGAATTCTAAGCAGACACTCATTTGAAGATCTAAGGTTACAATTTGGAGTATAAGGTGTAAGACACGAGTCAGGGAACTTTTTTACCCAATTTTTGTTTATTTAAGTCACCGTTACCCCCATGATTTGAAAGGAAAAAAAAATTTGTTTTTAAATTTAAATTATTTACTGAATCTGTTTTCAAATATAATATAAAAATAAAAAGATAAATAATAAAAAAATAAAAGGACAACATTCACTTGGCGAAATGGTGTTTCGTTTTGGAAAAAATGACATCAAAATTAGGGATCTTTATGAAAAATGCTTGCACGTTGACCATATGTATCAAACTGCATCGTATTTCCAGCTTTGGTGTTCGAAATACACTCAAACCTGTTTTTATGCGGTAATAGGGACTGCATAAAAAACATACAAAATTTTTTTTTCGAAACTTCATAAATAGTTATAAAAAATATTATTCGCGATAAATTAAGAAAAAACGTTTACTCCCGCCTTCCAAATACAGTCTTACCAGTCGTTTTCAAAATTCAATGTTGATCGATGCAAAAAAATAGATTACAACGTGAATAAATTATTTTTCTAATAGTCTTACTTGAATTTCCAAAAAAAAATGTAATATGCATAAGGATCGAGGTGTGCTATGGAGCAAAAAAGGTTGACGAAAACGTGGTTAGTACGTTGTATCACTGGACACCAACGGTTGGCACAATCATGATATCACATATGTATCACCGGCCACCAAAGTGATAATACAACACTGTCTTTCTGTGATCGTCGAAGTTTTTCAACAAAATATTGTAGCAAATCTATTTGAGACTACAGTGGCAGGGTCTCAACGTGCAAAGGGGCGTGATGTATGCCCTCGAGTCGTCTCTCCCTGGTGTTGTCGGCAGCGGTAGTGGCGCGATATAGGCGCTTTCAGTTATTGTAGTCGCTGGCGATTGTGGATTCAATGCGTCTCATTCTAGAGGCTCCGTGGCGAATCAATCTTCTGTATCTGGTACCGCGGTGAAGTTATAAATATTGGTTGCAATCGGACTGGAAGCTCACTCTATGAGACACATTCGTTTAGATATGCCACTTTCTAGCGCGTTAACAGATCAGGAAGAAAAATCTAAGTCACAACAAGAAACAAGTTTTTCATTTATTTATGTACCTATGTCTTTACTGAGTCCTTATTACCCCCAAAAATATCACTTTTACCCCAAATGGGTTAATTTACCCCTGTTCCCCTACCACTGGTGTAAGACATTCTGAAATATAAGATGGAGTGAGATAATTTAAAGCTTTGTAAACCATCAGCAGTATTTTAAAGTCAATTCTAAATGGCACAGGTAACCAGTGTAGTGACACTCAGACTGGTGTGAACTACTCAGATTTTCGTTTCCGAGTTATCTGTCCTCATGATCTGAGTTGACCTCTGTTATAACGCGTCTATGTGAAAACAGCAGTGTCAAATGCGCTGGGGGTTTGGTTGGGATCCTGAACACGGCTGGGAGAATAAAACTGAATAAAAAAAAAAACAAAGCTAACCTTTACAAGTATCATAAATTACACCGGCTGTTACAAACTGGAATGAAATGTATGTATTTATTCTAAAATAGTAAGAATACAAGCAGCTCGATTTTCAAAATGGACTTGTTCAGGATCGAACCCATGAAGCTTTGATTACCAGTCAACAGTTGATACCATTGTGCCACCAAATCTGTTGTAGTAAATGTGTGTCAATGTTACACCCTAACGCGTGTTGTTTTTCTGCAGTTATTTTTTTGAATAAAAGCGCATTTGTTCTGTTATATTTGTACCTTTTGTGAAAGTGTTTCTTTGATATTTGGAATTCTGGCTTCACACATTATACACTTCATGTCTACATTTTGTCAATTATTACTAAAACATGAAAAACGTTTCTTTTTTAACAATGTGTTTAAATAGATCGTTGTAGACGTGAAATGCATGTGTTCCAAATAACGATATAGTATTTATAAAATGTGTCATTTTGCTTGACTTCTCACTCTCTAAAACTCCAAGCAACTGACACGCAGGTAAACAGACTTGAGCTAAGAAAACTCCGGTGCCGGTGGGGGAATGTGATAGCAGCCTGCTTGCTGTTTGCTGCTTATAGACACATTTAAAGGACAAAAGACACTGACGGAGAGGCGCGAAGTGATTTAAGTTGAGACGGATCTACGAGTTTTTCGTAGGCTCTGGTAATTCTAGTGTTAATATGGCAGGCAGGTAAGCCAAAGAAAAAATAAAATTAGCAGAAAAGCTTCCCACCAGTGTGTTGATCCTGAAACACCTTTCTTAGGCAGACGTGAGTTCTGAGATTAACTACCGTCTTGCGGTGAGGCTGGCTGTTAAATACACGAGACCGGAGGGGGCAGGACTTCCTGCAGACATGAGAAGTAACATCAATGTTCTTCAAGACTCTGGTCTTCATTTCTGAGGACACAAGAGGGAAAGGAGTAAATGACAGCTCCATCCAGTAAATCGGGGTAGAACTGTAACCATTCAAACATGGCCCTGATTCACGCACATGTGACACCGTGAAGTCGTAAATGAAATGTGCGCACTAAACCTCACTATCATGGTCCAATCTGAGATGAGTAGGAAGTGCATGACGCTGAGCTATCAACCTATCGTGGTATTGAAGTCACACGGGCACACATTTGGTTTGCTTTTAACTGCAACATAGATGCACAGCTGCAATACGAAATGGCAATGTCCATAATGAACAAAATAATATTAGGTAAAAGACAAGGAAATATTTTAACTATACAAAAACAAAACCTAAGCAGGAATATTAAAGTCAGAAATGATTTCAGCATTTGTTCACTGTTATGTTTCACATTAGTAAAGGCAGACAGGACAGGAAACGTTAAACCAGCCAGAAAGGCGTAACCAAGATTCAAACTTAGTCTTCATCTGATTAAAATTGTAAGCCATGCATCACAGTAAGAAAAAGCAGCCAAAAATCAGGACATGGGAAAATTTAAGTAGCGTCACACACAAAGGGTTTAACGTTTTGCTTCTCCACACACTTAGGCACATCTAATGTGCCAACCTTCATAGCAGCACTCGTATGACGTAAGTTATGCAAACCCTAACCCTAACTCCTAAGCAACTCTCATTGTGTCTTAGTGACAGCAGCACAGGATAAACAAAATGATGTTAACAACTGAACATGGAGTCCAGTTTACAAGTAGAAGCAAAATCAAAAATCTGTGCCACAAAAACCCATAGTGGAACTTCGAAATTGAGAGGGGAGCTAAAGGCAGCTCTTTTTATACCTCAAATTATCCCACTCTCAGAACAGTAATTACTATTTAAATCTTCCCTTAAGGACCATTTAGTAATTAAAAAACAACAAGCTGCCTCTCCCCCTCAAGGATTGGTCAAGAGTCCTGCCTTCAATTCAGAGGGGTTTCCTGTTTGTGGTCCAGTGTTTTTATTTTACACAGTCACTTAGTTACTTTAGTACAAATGCCTGCATTTTGCACGTTGTGAGCATACGACTGGATGACTTGATGTGCGAATTATGTGACTTTTTTTTTCCAAGGACATCATTTACCGTTGTCCCATATTGATCACGATTGGGTCCTGTTCAATCAGAGCCTTTACTATTTCTGTTCTCCACAAAAACATGAGATTGAGATGTTTTTCAATGCCGTCATTACAAACTCCTTGGAGCAGGCAACACGTAAAATAATACAATTTGTGGGTGGTGTATTCCTTTAAATAATTGAAAGTTACAGTGATGAAATATGAAATGCATTTTAAAGCAAAAAGGTCTCATTTTGCTGGTAGCACCTTTTTCATTTTCAGGATGAGGTGAGCTCCAGAGGTCGTTTGTTTCTCAGTTAAGGATTACGTGTTGTTGGCATCACATGTCAGAAAATTCTCACCCGCTGTACCTCACTGTGCTCTTTTCTTTTCAGGTCCCGCAGACCACAGCTGGTGTACGGGCTACAGCTGTCGCCGAAGGCTTTCGACGTTCCACACCATTGTGGCGGCCAACAAATCCTTTTCGGTTTACTTCACAAGCACATCTCCCCAGTCTCTTCGATTGATGCTGCTAAATGCTGACAACTCCAAGGTAGGCCGTTCACCAGTTTTAAAAGATTACGTTTGGTATTGTTCAAGTCAAAGTTTTTTTATCCTTGGCAAACATGGCATTTTCCACATGGGAAACAAAACACAATGCCAGACACACCCGCAGCTGAGGAGCGCCCCACAGTAAACTCGGGGACAGGAAACGGTGTGACAGCAGAGCTAACTGGACTTTCCTTTTCTGCCCTTCGAATGGAGGAAAAGAGTCACAAGGAACTATGACATCATTTCCACCCCAATGCTCATAGTTCGGCTCCGTCCACTTGTGGTCAAGTGAGGAACAACAAGTCAGAAAGAATAAGTAAATGTTGGGGGGACAGCCCGGCCCTCCCCATTTAATTCTTTTCACAAACTTTAAAACACAAAGGTGCTCTGTGGCACCTGAAATCAGCTCAGGTTGCGTCTGAGGACTTAAACGATGCATTCTGCAAACACAGGTCAAGAGGACGGAGCTCCGTCCTGCAGGATGTTCTGGTCACAGAATGACACCTTAAGGCTTATAGGTGGTGGACTGGAAGTCAGCTGCCCTCACTGCGCAAACTTCTTGGTGTTGTGGAGGGACGAGATGAGGACATAATTAGTAGCCTGCAGCCCCTCTTATCTCAGCGTGGTATTACACACCTCAGATGAGCCCAGACGGTGATTCTGTGCCACTCCTGCATGTCCATTCAATATGTGCAGAGGTGGAATGGTGGCATAAGCCAGTGTCCAAGTGTTGGTCTTCAGAGCCCCCTGGAAGAAACCGGAGCTAAGACCTGAGGGTCCTATTCCTATTGTCCTCTTTTGTCCTGCTTCATTTTTATTGGCATTGAGTAGATTCCTATTTTCAGAACACGATAAACCAATAAGTGCTAGAATTAGTTTGTAATTCACTTGTTTTAGTACACAGGAGCTCATCTTGGACCACCCACTTATAATATCAGCACCATGAAGCAGCCCTTTCAGGTTCAGGCCTCAGATGTTTTGATCACTCCTCATCGAGTCCAAGTGTTTGTAAAATTTTCTACATTTTGCTTTGAAATATAAGGCACAACTTAATAAAAAATATAGGATCTAGTTAATATTACAGACCGATGCCACCCCACCAGATATGCAGAGGCTCTCAGATGAAGCATCATAAAGCTGCACAGGTCACTTCTGTAGAGAGGCGACTCCTGCATTATAAGTTCAGGACCACCCATACATCATCACCTTTAGAAGCCCCCTCTCTGTGAAAGGACCAGGGATCTTTGGTGGCTTCTGGGCTCAGTTATCCCATTAGAGTCCCACCTTCCCCCAGGAAAGCCTTTGCTGTCAGTTCCTGGGTCTGAAAGTTGACTTTTTTCTCCTTTTCTCTCCCCCTCTCAAGTTTTCTGGTGTCTTCAGCTGCTTACTTTCAGAGACCCACATGTACTTTTATGGTAGACCACTCCATGGTGTCTGATGCCCACCTACACTGGCATGTGGAGTTTTTATTCTGTTGCTCTTGATGGAAGTGCACAGTGATCACTCTGGTGTCCTTCTCACAATTGCGGGTTTATCTTCTCCTGGCATCGCCATGCCAATGAAATGGAAAGCATGAATATTGTCACCAAGCAGTATAATTATATTTTGGAAATTCTTTTTTATTTTCAGGCTGTGCGTGTAGCAATATTTTACTCGAATCCTCAGCGCTTAGACGTTTATGCCAATGATCTACTGGTTGCTCCGACAAATGCAGTATGGAACAGCGATCACTCTGATTACACTCTCAGCTCCCCGACTTATCCTGGTAGGTGTCACATTGTCCTCTCATTTAATATTGTTAGTGTGATTGACTATCATTATTCACATCCATACTGCCACGTCACAAGGAACAAGATGGGGAGATGCAGTATGAAAAGGGCAATGGTGGGCTTCAGGACTGGCTACCATATCCATCTGACTAACCTTTATAATTCCACAACCCATCTTCATATTACCAGTCACAAGAGCTCTCCAGTTCCCTGAGTTTTATAGAAGGCTCCTCAGCTGTGAAAAACATCATGTGTGGCATCAATGACAAAGAAAGGACATCAGACCACTTGCTCTAAATTCATGCATCATGAAGACCTCTGAGAGGCTGGTCCTAAAACAGCTCTGACCCCTGTCTTCAGAACAGTTTGCCTGTCAGACACAGACAGATGTGGAGGACCCTCTGATCTCCACAGTGCCAACTCTCACTTGGACAAAGCCGGCACCACGGTCAAGCTCAAGTTCTTTGATGTTTCCAGTGCCTTTAACACCAATCTGCTTATCGACTGGGGAAAAAAAGTTCCAAGGCAATGCATCTTGATGCCCCCACAATCTCCTGGATCATGGACAACCTGACCAAAAGACAGCAGATTGTGAGGCTCAGGGAGTTGTGTGTCAGAAATGGTGGTGTGTAACATTGGACCACCTCAAGGAACTGCCCTGTCTGCCTTCTTCTGTACCCTCTACACAACAGACTTCCCGCACAATACCAGTGCTTGCCACTTAACAGAAATTCCTCCATCATAAGCTGTATTAAAAATTGAGACAAGTTGGAGTTCAGGAGGTTTGTGGATGACTTGTGACGCAGGGTGAACCAGCTGATGTGGAGCAGCTGGTCTCTGTGATCAATCATCATTCCGAGGGAGGACACTGAAATGGTGAAGAGCTTTACAAGAACAGGGGCTTCACAGAAACAGCAAACTGGACTGGCACAGTTCAAGATGATCCAGAGCTGACTGGACTTCCTGAGGAGACTTACATCTTTTGATGTATGCAGCAAGCTGCTGCTGATGTTTTACCAGTCCATAGTAGCCAGTGTGTTGTTTTACGTGGTAGTCTCCTAAGATCAAACAACACAAACTTATCTGGAAAGCCTGCTCGATCACAGGGCTAACCCTGGACACACTGGAAGCTGTAGTGGAAAACAGGATGGTGGCAAAAGCGAATGCCGTCATGAAAAATCCCGTCCCAGGGGCATCTTCTTGGTGCACTTTTAGCTATGGGCTCAGACCTCCACAGTGTGCTAAGAAGCGCTTCTGGGGGTCTTCACTGTCAGGCAAATCAGTGCTCCTTCATGATGCCACAGACTAAATACTTACACTATTTGATTTGCTGTTTCCACACAATACACATCTATCTTTTGAGTGACTGTACAGTATTATTTGTCCTGTGTGTCCATGCCAAATTAATGAAGTCGATCTAATCCAAGGGAAGAGCCATCCCTGAATGGGAGGCCAGTCCATCTCACGGTACACGTGAATTTTCACCAGAACAATTCAGAGTCACCACTTAAGTGAAACTTCACAGGCTAAACTTTGGAAGAACCTGGAATACTCAGAGAAAGCTACGTGTGTGAGTGTGCCCCATCATGCACTGCCATCCTATTCAAACATGACCTGGTGCTGCCACGGTTGACTTCTTCGTCACCGTCATCTGCAGACAAGGTGATGTATCAGGGCTGTGCCCCACGTGTGGAGGACATTCAGGGCATTTACACTGCTGGCTGGAGTCGGGTGGCACAAAATCCTAGGCATGAAAGAAGTGTCAGTACATCACAAAAGGATTTTGTAACTTTTATAAAATGTTTGGGGTGACGACTCCATCCTCAACAGATGTGTTTTTATGCTCTTGTGAACTCTTTACATCCTTATAACCTCCATGCCAGTTTTATGTGTGTTTTCACCTGTAACTCTCCATGACCGTCACACGTGATTCAGTGACATTAACTGCGCCTTTGCTTTTTTTTTTTCAGATCAGTTTGTTCCTCAAATGAATTCCACGATTTTTGGATCGAATTACTTTGACAGCGACTACAAAATGCTAAATATTTTAGTCCGAGGCTCGACTCCCATTGTGGTCCGCACGTCACCACTTCTGTTCATTTCATTCAATATGCCCTTCATGACTGTTGATGAATTTTTTGGTCCAAACCTCATCAAAAACTTAGCTGCCTTCCTGAAGATCCCTGCAACCAAGATACGCATCACCAAAATAGTCCGAGCGAGCAGCCGGAGAAAGCGTGAAGCTGGGATGAACGTGGAGGTGCAGATAGCAGAGCCGCCGAGTCAACAGGTCACTCAGACACCAGCTGCAGGTATGTGGAGGGGTTCTCAGGGGGTCTTCATTATGGCTGTAAGGAGACACTGCAAGGAGACAATTAAAATTTCTATGCTAGGTGTGAGAGAAATGCAAGCCGAGGTCTTAAAAAAAAGTCAATTCATTCTTTCAAACAAACTTGGAAAGTCATCATTAAAAATTCTTCTTCTTCTTTCGGCTGCTCCAGTTAGGGGTGGCCACAGCAGATCATCTTCCATATCTTTCTGTCCTCATCATCTTGCTCTGTCACACCCACCACATTTATGTCCTCTCTCACCACATCCATAAACCTTCTCTTAGGCCTTCCTCTTCTCCTTTTACTGCCAGCTCTATCCTTAGCACCCTTATCCCAATATACCCAGCATCTCTCCTCTGCACATGTCCAAACCAGCACAATCTCGCCTCTCTGACTTTGTCTCCCAACCGTCCAACTTCAGCTGACCCTCTAATGTCCTCGTTTCTAATCCTATCCATCTTCATCTCACCCAATGCAAATCTTAACATCTTTAACTCTGCCACCTCCAGCTCTGTCTTCTGTGTCACCGTCTCCAACTTATATAACAAAGCTGGTAAACAAAAAGCTCTACAACATCCACCAAATAAAAGACTGAGTGTCAGTGCATCTGTCAGTGTGTCAGTCCAGTTGCTGTGTCTCTGTTATTCCAAAAGATGGCACATCACAAACATTTTTAGTAATAAAATACATTGTATTTGTCTTTCCAACAGATGAAGCGTCACAAATCCCACACAACAGAGACATATGCATTACATGGCACGTTGAAAACTTAATGCTGGGGTCTCGATTTATTGCTTATCTTACAACCTGTTCTAGATGGCTAGGACAGCTAGTGTATAATAATCCAGCAGTAAAATTAGCATAGCTTAGGAACCCAGCCACAGGGGATGCACAAACCAGTGTGTTTCTTCATGCCAGTTCCAAGACCGGATAAATGGGGAGGGTTACGTCAGGAGGGGCATCCAGTGAAAAGTTTTGCTAAATCAATATGCAGACAACAATACAAATTTCCATACTGGATCGGTCAAGCCCTGGGTTAACAATGACTGCCACCAGTACTGTTAGCCAACAGGGTGCTGGTGGAAATTGGGCTACTGTTGGCCGAAGAAGGAGAAAAAGAGGAGAGAGACATGTAGGAGGAGAGAAGGAAGGTAAAGAGAGTGGAACTGAGGGTAGGAACTTTGAATGTTGGCAGTATGACTGGTAAGGGGAGAGAGTTAGCAGATATAATGGAGAGAAGGGTGGTTGATATATTGTGAGACTAAATGGAAGGGGAGTAATGTTAGGGGGATCAGAGGGGGATTCAAATTGTTCTATCATGGTGTGGATAGGAGGAGAAATGGAGTAGGAGTTATTCTGAAGGAACATCATGTCAAGAGTGTTTTGGAGGTGAAAAAGAGTGTCAGACAGAGTGAGGATTATGAAGCAGGACAATGGAGGTGTGATGAGGAATGTTGTTAGTGCATATGCACCGCAAGTTGGGCGTGTAATGGGTGAGAAAGAAGATTTTTAGAGTGAGTTGGATGAAGTGATGAACAGTGTACCTAAAGGACAGAAAGTGGTGATTGGAGCAGATTTCAATGGGCATGTTGGTGAAGGGAACAGTGGAGACGAGGAGGTGATGGGTAGGTATGGCGCCAAGGAGAGGAATGAAGAAGGTCAGATGATAGTGGATTTTGCCAAAAGGATGGACATGGCTGTGGTGAATACGTATTTGAAGAAGAGGGAGGAACATATGGTGACGTACAAGAGTGGAGGAAGATGCACACAGGTAAATTACATCCTATGCAGAAGAGTCGATTGGAAGGAGACCGAAGACTGCAAAGTGGTGGCAGGGGAAAGTGTAGTTAAGCGGCATTGGATGGTGGTCTGTAGTATGACATTGGAGATCAAGAAGAGGAAGAGTTTGAGGGCAGAGCCAAGGATCAAATGGTAGAAGTTGCAAAAGGAAGACTGCAAGGTGGAGTTTAGAGAGAAGGTGAGACTTGCACTGGATGGCAGTGAAGAGTCACCAGACAGCTGGGCAGCTACAGCAGAAGTAGTAAGAGTGACAGCAAGAAGGGTGCTTGGTGTGACATCTGGACAGAGGAAGGAGGAAAAGGAAACCTGCTGGTGGAATGAGGAAGTACAGGAGAGTATAGAGAGGAAGAGGATGAAAAAGAAGAAGTGGGATAGTCAGAGAGATGCAGAAAGTAGACAAGAGTACAAGGAGATAAGGCACAAGGTGAAGAGAGAGGTGGCAAAGGGTAAAGAAAAGGCGTATGATGAGTTGTATGAGAGGTTGGACACTAAGGAGGGAGAAAAGGACCGACCAGTGGGCTACAGAGGGGCCGAGCTGGGAAAGATGAGCAGCAGGTTAGGGTGATAAAGGATAAAGATGGAAACGTACTCACAAGAGAGGAGAGTGTGTTGAGCAGATGGAAAGAGTTCTTTTAGAGGCTGATGAATGAAGAGAATGAGAGAGAAGAGGTTGGATGATGTGGAGATAGTGAATCAGGAAGTGCAATGGATTAGCAAGGAGGAAGTAAGGACAGCTATGAAGAGGATGAGAAATGGAAAGGCCGTTGGTCCAGATGACATACCTGTTGATGCATGGAGGTGTTTAGAATAGATTGCAGTGGAGTTTATAACCAGATACTTTAATGGAATCTTGGAAAGTGAGAGGATGCCTGAGGAGTGGAGAAGAAATGGACTGGTGCCGATATTTAAGAATAAGGTGAATGTGCAGGACTGCAGTAACTAGAGGGGGATAAAACTGAGGAGCCACAGCATGAAGTTATAGGAAAGAGTAGTGGAAGCTCAGTTAAGAAGTGAGGTGATGATTAGTGAGCAGCAGGGTGGTTTCATGCCAAGAAAGAGCACCACAGATGTGATGTCTGCTCTGAGGATGTTGATGGTGTGACAGATTAGGGTTTTCCTCGCACCCTTGTACCCTCAGACCACACGTCAGAAACCAGATAAAAAGTCCAATAATTATTTATTATAATAATAATTGTGCACAAAGCACCACTACTCCACTATTCTTCAATAACAATACAATAAATCACAATCCTCCACTCCCAGACGAGGATGGACAGACAGATTAGAAAGGAGGACCTTAGAGGGTGAGCTCAAGTAGGATGGTTGGGAGACAAAGTCAGAGAGGCGAGATTGTGTTGGTTTGGATATGTGCAGAGGAGAGATGCTGAGTATATTGGGAGAAGAATGCTAAGGATAGAGCTACCACGAAAAAGCAAAAGAGGAAGACTTAAGAGGAGGTTTATAGATGTGGTGAGAGAAGACATGCAGGTGATGGGTGTCACAGAGCAAGATGCAGAGGACAGGAAGATACAGAACCAGATGATCCACTGCGGAGACCACTAATTGGAGCAACCAAAAGAAGAAGAAGAAGAAGAAGAAACTGGCATAGCTTAGGAAAACGCGGTAACAAAATAAAATTAAATGATTAATTCAGTTCTGCAGCTCTTGACATGGAGGACACTGCTAAAGTCTGATTGAATTAAAAGTATAAGCATCTCTCAAATTAGCTTACATTTAAATTTCACAAGTATCGTTACCACGTATGACCTGGGTGAGTGTCCTCTTCACATTCACACTTGGCACACTAAAAATAGTTCTGCCTAGTTAGTCTTTGGGCAGAAAAACTCTAAAGTTGTGCATTGATTGGTTGGTAGTATTGTGTTGTTTTCATATGTTGGCAAAGGTACAGTAAACAGAAATCAAATTGGTAAATGTTTAAAGGTAATCAATATACTTCCATTTCAAAGTTAAGTTAGGACTGTAACTGCGTTGTCACCATCACTGTAAGCTACCTGCTAGGCTGGCAGGTTAGAGGCAGAGCTACATGTTTATTTATACTGCTGCTCAATGGTGATATTTTTTCATTTGTGTGACACAGATTCAATCTTTATAGAACACTATGAGATGTAAAAAAACAAAAAAACAACTACCTGAAAAGAGTTGTGCTGTCCTGTGTCCGGACACCCTGTTTAATGTCCCAAACTGGAAATCAATCAAATCAAAATCATAATATTATTATTGTCATACTCGATCCTGTGAAAATAATTCTTCAGAGTCGAAGCTCCATCCTCTTCTAAAGCAGGTCCCAGAATGAATGCTGACTTCTGGATGAGCAGTGATTTATATATCCGGGGGGTCAGAAGAGGCGGGGCCAGAGGTCAGGTCACTCGTCTTGCAGTGGCTCCTCCTCCTACAGTCCAGAGGAGATGGAAAGCATGTCAGTGGCTGAATTTTACCCTTTCTCTTCCCACCGTGACAATCCAAACCAGTACCTGTGAGAGACCCCCTCCCACCCCCCAAAGCTTACTTGATTGACAGGCGAGTCTCTTGGTTGCTGGGAGGTGTCCTGGAGGTTCCGCTCATCACAATGGCTGTTGTCATTTAAATCCCGGTGCAATGCTCCCCTCACTATCCATCCATGATTTGGGTATCAAAAACAGCACATTTTTTCTGTGTGTCTTTTTAGTGTTTTTTGATCTTGAATCCTTGATATTCTTTTTGACTACGATCTTTGGTATACGTTGTGGTTTTGGCATCGTGGTCATATTGACTCTTGGTTTTCGCCCTTTTTCTGTTCTATGCTGATTAGAATGTTTACTGTTTTTCTCACGGTTCAGTTCGTTGACAATGCAGCTTGTAAAGTGCCAGTTTTTATCTCTTGCTCACATCATTTTGCTGGCAGTAATTCCTCGAGACCACACAAACGTATTTTCACCATTTCATCCTTTTTTTGTCATGTAGGGCAGCTACAAGTTCAGGATCTGGTAAAGATTGCGGATACCATTGGACAGCTAGCCATTGCTGGAAACCTCAGTGCAGCAGTTGGGGTTAACGTCACATCTGTTGGCATCGTAAAGCCACAACCAAGTCCAGGTGACCCTGCATGGGCTGAGGTAGGTGATGATCACAATAAACCCCCTTTTATAACTGGAAAACAAAGGCAGTTGCAGAGGGGTTTTTTGTTTTTTTTTTTTTTCTCTAATACACATTTTAAGAAAGCCAAAGGAGATGTGAGAAGGTTTGAGGCACCACTGCCTGGATGAAACGTGTTGTGCAGACGCAATTCTGCTGTGACTGCCAGCTTCTGGCTGGCTTGTGGGTTTATTTAGGTCCAAAATGCAGGTGACGGGACTTCCGCAGTGACACCACCGGCTCTCCAGCCTGCAACTGACAGACCAGGGGACACAAGAGGGAAAGATGTGAGTGACAGCACCAACCTGTGGTCCGATGTGGAATTACCGGTAGTGTAGAAGCCCAGAAGATGCCCCCCTCGTATGCACACGTGTGTGGCACTGCATAGACTCAAAGTGGGTGAGATGTGCACAGGAAGTAAGCTCAACTTTTGTCTCAGTGTACCTTGAGAAAGAGGCAAAGAATTAAAAGAGATCAATTTTACATTTTGGAGTACAGAAAGAGTTAGATGTTTAGTAAAATGTGAACAGGCCAAAAATGTAAATCCGTGGCTTTGTGGTGTTCCAGTCCATTTTCATATCTGCTAAGCCAGGGGTCTCAAAGGGCTTACTTTGTGACCTTCTTTTGCTGCTAGTGAAATGTCCTTCTTTTACCCTCATTTTAATGATGTTGCTTCTCAAATTCAGAATCCTTCATTGTTTCTTCGCCAATGTCCAAACGGCAAAAAGAGACAACGTGGGACAACAGATGACCGGCTGACTCAGGGGTCTCAACACCATTTTTGCTCCAACTGTTCCATACTGAGAAGTTAAATCCTGCTGTTAATGAAAGCTGCTATTTCATTCTGAGGCTTATTTATGTTCGCATTCAGTTTTACCAAAAAGCTTCCGAGACGGCTGATTTTGCACCATTCAGATGTTTTGTTGTGCAGAGCTGACCACTTCTTCCTAGAACTTCACTTTGTATAATGAAAAGTCAAGCCAATGAAAATGAAGGCAAATGAAGAACGTTTCACTTGCAGCAATAGGAAGTCACACATGGGGGTGAATGAGGTCAGCTAAGCAGGACATCAGTCGCCTCGCTTTGCACCTCATTAGTGTTTAGCTGCTGGTTAAGGAGAAAAATGAAAAGATCTCAATCTTAGAAGGTCAGATGATTCAAATTGAAGCAACAGAAGGAGTCGGTCACCCATCAAGAAAGTGGCTGGAACAAAAACCTACAGCCACCTCTGCCCCCCATGATCTGAGTTTGGCATCCCTGCATGTGCTTAACCAGAATACAAACCGGGCACCAGACGCAGGCAGGGCCTGAAACACGCCATGCAATCCTTTGTGGCAATAAACGGCACCAAGCCGGTGTGGTGTTATGGGTCCACAGCTCGTTGAGAAAAGGCCATTCATTTTAAATAGATAATCACCGCACCGAGGCGGCTTCGTGGGCGATGTTGTAGCGAGCCGCGGGGCAGTCGTCGATGTGGACGTTTCTCGCCGTGTGCACAGGTGAGGAACTGCCCACATTCGTGATTGCTCCCGTGGCTAATGCTACAGCCGTTTTAAAAAGAAGCGCGAGTCGGTTTTGCGGGGAGGTGTAAGAAACGATCGGAGAGAAAAAGGTAAGGAAAGAGGACGGAGGTTACAGGGAGCGAGGAAGCATGCGGTGCAGGAGAGACAGACACGTTTAGCGTGCGTGTGGTGAGCGCGCGATCGAGCGCTCATGGGCAGCTGCAAGGAAGCTGGGTGTTAGGCCGACACCCAGGCGCTTGAGTTGAGGTTGCTCCCGCTGAGCGACCATGTAGTGGGAGTGATCAGGTGAAAGCGACGGGCCGCAGAGAAGCCGCGGAAAGGCAGCGGAAGTCGGGAGGCTTGGTGGTGGAGTCCCCAATGTGTGCGTCCTGGTCATTGGTGGACATCAAGTCTCGGGGACTGGGATGAGTGCCATACCAGAGCCAGGGATCGGGAGGTCTCCAGTCTCGTAAAAGTGTAGAGGAGGGCAGCTGCAGAGAGCGTCTTGCCTGCTGCTTGGCCCATACGGGATAAGCAGGTGAGACGCTAATAAACGATGCACCGGATTTGTTTGTTGTTTTTTTAAGACTGCTTCCATAAGAAGATTTTAACCTCTGGTTTTTAAAGGATTGTTTTTTCTATTGATATTGAATGAACTGCACTATTTATTGGAACACTGTTTTGCTTTGATGGACAGTTTTAAATAAAAGCACTTTTGCACTTTTTACCTTCCCCTTGCTCAGTAATTTGCCTCCATTGACTAGCTCACTCGGTTACATTATCGACGGTGTTGGGTTCAAGTGCTTCCAACAGCAATGGGAGTGCGGAGCCAGAACCCACATCGTCACAGCCGGAGGACATTAATGTTTCATTATTAATCATCGACGGTGTCTGCTTCTAGTCAGACCAACCCAAGCCCGCTTGTTAAGTTTGTTGTGCATTTCTGAAACTCTTTATTACTTCATGTGAATGACTGGCACAGAGGTGAACATAAATATGGCTGGCGGCTTTCACTTTGAAGTCAAGTACTTCTATGTGACTTCGTTTTTTTTTATTGTTTTTCTAGATGGCATCTGCTCCAGTGACGACAAGAGACAATTCAAATACAAGTTATGTGTCGACTGTGACCAGTCTGGTGATTGTCAAGGAGCCGATCGTGGGACAGCAAGGAGGTCTACTGATTCAGCAGCCATCCATTATGGCCGTGGACCAGAAAGTAAGACAAGTCACGCCTGAGAGTCAGGAAGAAAACAAACAAGGCTGATTTGAATTGGCAAGAACAATAAAAATGAAAGTAGGATTGTGAGTGGCATGATAGATAGATAGATAGATAGATGTGAAAGGTACTATACTATATGCATACAGACTGATTAAAATGAATGGCACTATATAATAGATAGAGAGATAGCCATGAAAGACACCTTGACTCCAATTCTAATTCTGTCCTGACAGTATTGAGTGCAAGGCCGGAACCAAACTTGGATGGAGCACCAGTCCATGACCGGCCCATTCGTGGTCACTCCCAAACAGGATTAATTTAGATATTGTAGAAAAAATTTAAAACTGGAATATCCCATTGACTCAAGTATTCAGACCTTTAACTCAGTACTCACTCGAAGCCCCTTTGACAGCCATTCCAGCCTGTAGTCTTCTTGGGTTTGATGCAACACGTTTCACACACCTGGATTTAGGGATTTTCTGCCATTCTTCTCTGCAAATTCCCTCAAAGTCTGTCAGTCTGAATGGAGACCCTCAGTGGACAGCTGTTTTCAGGTTAGTTTGACGATGTTTGATTTGGTTCAGGTTTGGTCTCTGGCTTGGCCACTCAAGAGTATTCACAAAGTTGTCCATAAGCCATTGCTTGTTGTCTTTGCTTTGTCCTCCTGTAAGGTGAACCTTCAGCTACGTCTGTTTTCATTAAGGACACCTGTACTTTGCTGCATTCCGATTTTCCTCAGCCTCATCTAGTTCCCCAGTCTCTGTTACGACCTCCACTGTGCTTCACTATTGGAATGGTATTATGTAGGTGATGAGCAGTGCCCAGTTTCCTCCAGACGTGATGCCTAAACTGAGGCCAGATGGGTCAATCCTGGTTTCATCAGACCACGGAGACTTGTTTCTCACAGTCCTTTAGGTGCCTTCTTGTAAGCTCCAATTGGGTTTTCATTTGTCGTCATAAATCCCAGATTGGTGGAGGGCTGCAGTGGTGATTGTCCTTCTGGACGTTTTTTTCCATCACACCACAGATTCTGTGAAGCTCATCCAGAGTTACCTTCAGGTTCTTCTCCCATGATTGCTGAGTTTGGCTGGGTGGCCAGCTGTGGGATGAACTGTGGTTCTTCTATTTAAGAATTAAAGGAGATTTTTGTCCTCTTGGAAGTCTTTAATGCTGCAAAACCTTATTAATTCCACCACCTTCACCAGATCCGTGCCTCGACACAGTCCTGTCTCTAAGATCTGCAGGCAGTTGTTTCGAGCACACAACTTGGTGAAATGAGTTCATCAAGAACACAGGGACACAGCTGGACACATTTTAAGGGTAAATTTCACAAACTTTAGGAGGGTTTTCTTCACACAGGAACCATAGACACATGGAATACATGACCAAGTAGTGTGGTGGACAGCAGAACTTTAGGGACCTTCAAAACTCGACTTGATGCTATTTGAGAAGAATTAAGTGTACAGGACTGGAGTGTTTTGTGAGGCTGAATGGCCGGTTCTTGTCCAAATTGTTTTAACATTCTAGCTGTAGGACCTTCTACAGACAGCTATGGGCCTTTCCTGGCCAGTCCAATCATTAGAATTAGCCACAGGTGGACTCCAAACATCTCAATGATGATCAGTCGAATGGAGTGCACCTGAGCCAAAGCAAAGGGTTTCATTACTGGCATCAATGGGATATTTTCAGTTTGTATTTTTCATAAATTTGCATAGATTCCTAAAATCCTGTTTTTGATTCGTCAATACGGGGTGTTGAGTGTTTCTTGATGAAAAAAAAAATGAATTGAAACGATTTTGGCACAAGGTTGCAACATAATAAAATGTGACAAAAGTGAGGGGGACTGAAGACTTTGTGAAGGTTACTATATTTTATAGTGAGACCTTTATAACGCTGTGTATCTGAATGCTTGTTTAGACTCTTATTTATTGTATTGCATACATTTTGAAACTTTATTTAAAAAAAAAAAGACAATAGAAGCCTGATTGCTCTCTCTTTGTTTTCCAGGGTGCCTGTGTGTCTGTCGGAGTGACGTCCTTTGTCCTGACAGCAACCTTGAGAAACCAAAGTAACCAGGACATTACTGGTCTCGAAGGGAACACCACAATCTCATTTTCAAATTGCTGGGCAAACTACACGGACCTTTTCCTCACAGTCAAAGGCAGGTGTCTCTTGTAATACCACAGCCACTAAGCTGTCATGTTGATGGGTACACACTTTACAGAGAAGATGCCATAGGAAAAGAACTAGGAACATGCAGGGCCTTTGAGATCACATGAAGCGAGGTCAGCATCACACATCTCGACTTGTAGTCACAGAGCATGTCACTTAATGAGTACCGTGAGGATGTCACATTTCACAAACAGCAGTTGCAGGGGATAACGGATTACAAAGCGTAACCTGTGACTCGTTATCCCCTGTAGATCAAAGGGTAGGGCTTTGATCTTACCAGACGTTACCTCAGTGGTCCTCCAGGGTTTTCTCCTCCTTCTCCACCATAAGGAAACACGAGGAAAAAAAAAGTTAGCTGCGGTGTGACACTTAACACCTTTCGCATATTTGTCTTGTGAAAACCAATAGAAAGCTCCTCATAGCCACAAACATACATATTAGTAATAATAATGAGGCGATAATTATTTTTAATGCAATATTTCTTTTTCAGCTTTCAAAGATTGGTGCATCAATTGGTTTTCAAAATGTATTTTAAAAATTCTTCTTGCAGGACAGAGTGTGATAATGGTCTTCACGATGAACAACATCAAGTCGATGTCCAGATCCCTCTCAACTGATGCTGCGAGCCCTTTGGCAACCAGCAGCAGCACAACGAGCACCACGACCAGCACAGTGCCGAGCGGCTCCAGCTTGCCATTGAGCAGCTCCAGCTTGCCACTGAGCGGCTCCAGCCCGCCGTTGAGACCCTGGCCCGCGTTCATCGCTGCTCTTCTGGGTCTGCTCCACTTCCTGTTGTTCAAAGGATAAATGGCCTGGCAGACTTAAGAAAGACGTATCGTTATCGTTTATCTGTGCAGGCGTTATTGAATGATTTCTTAAATATATCCATTATTTTATACATTTTTGCTTCCTGCCTAGTGATAAATATTATATTTGTGTGAATGCTTACTGCACATGGGCACACTAATCATTTGTGTAATGTACTTGATTCTTCTTCCTGATCTGAAAATGATTTGTGCTTTGTGAATCTGAATGCACTTTAATAAATCTGTTTATGCTGATTTTTACGCATTATAATCTTGTCTGATTCATTTACAACGAGTCCAGTCAAGTCCAAATCCCGCTGGCTTATCGTTACCCAAGAATGCCAAACAAAATCAATTCAAGCAGACTATTAAAAATTAAAACAAAAAAAGGAATTGCAAGACGTAAAACACAAGATATCCTTCCAGAAAACATTTCAATTTGAATTTGAAGTAACAGGGCTGTTCTATGACAGGGTAAGCTCTGAGACAGTTGGATGTTTAGAAGAGTCCGTGCCACCCAACAGCACTTAGAAGAGCAGCCCCCGACATGCCAGCCCACCCCATGGGGTTGTCACACCAGCATATTCTCCGTCTTCCACACTCTTGGTAGTTATAAGTATGAATGGCTTATTCACAAAAAGTCCAGGATTGCCGATTATAGAAAAGATTTGGGGTTTGTCCAGGCTCCCCATTTAATATAAATAAATAGAATAAAATCGAATGTGAAATCCAAGGGGAATACTCGGACGTCTCTCACACTGTGACGCCTGAGCTTTGTTGGCTCTTCCAGTCTTTAGATCTTTTCTTCAATGTCTCCTCCTTGGACTTCATCTTTATCAGAAGTGGGATCATCTGTGAATGTCGGCTCGCAGCATAATCAGTCCTTAAAAGGGTCCCATGGTAGAGGAGGTGAGACCTCCTGGTGAAGACAGGCAGCGATGTTAAAGATTGTTGTGGGACTCGTCCTCAGGTCTATTGGGTGAAAAAGAAGGGGACATTAGTCCTGAAGTACTTGTAGTGGAGGTGTTACCTTACCTGAGCCTAAAAGATGTCCATTGTACACACGAGTACAGCTGTGCTGCTTTTATAAGTTATTGTTATGGTAATGTCTGCAACATCAAGAAGATTTGGGTGAGTGTTATTTAAACAGGAGGGCATCAAAATCTATAAAAGAGAGGCATCTGTACAGTTATGAATAAGGAAACATGTTACAATAGCGAGCCATAAAATCAGCCACGGAAAGGAGCTGAGATCCTTACAAGCCACCCGCACTGGCACCGCACTTCGCTATGTTCTTATTAATAGTTTTCATTTTTTTCACTCGCGGTACTTCTTCAAAGCATGAAGCGTTTTTGACAATGCTGTGTGGATACTGCAGACTACAAATGTAAGGGGTGCTTGAAAACCCCTTTCTCTGTGTGTAATAAGTGACACAGTTGAAACTGCTTTTCCCAATCCTATCCAACAGATGGCGCATCACAAACATTAGCACCGCTTTTACAAACTGGGCAGGCACAATGCACTGCAAGTGCTAACGCTGAGGTCTGCGTTGACTACTTAGATTTCAACCAGTTTTAGATGAGTAGCACAGCTAGTATACTATAGAAAATGGTAAGGCCTGTCACAAAGTACTGAAGCTAGCACCTTGATCTTAGTCTTGATTGAAAGCGTATGACATGAGACGTGCTAGTGAATCAACACATTTGAGGTAGCACCAACCTCAGCAAATTGACCTGCTCTTGAGAGTTTCTTATGGCAAAGTGATAGGCAAACAAAGTGGTATGGCAGATAGAAAAAATCAGGAGTGGTCTCCCCTTGACTTTCTCATATACTCAGATATGGCGATGGATATTTGAGGTGTAATATGCAAGACAAGGATTATATTTTTATATGATGTGCATTAAAGAACCATCAACAACAAATCAAATCAAACTAGCAATATATTGAACAATTATTAAGTTAAGTTGAATAAATCGGTCTCTGCATCTGCATGAATAAAAAAGAATTCAAGTATGTGTTCAGGTAAAGTACCACTTCCAGGTGATGGATTTGACCCAAAAGTTAATAAGATCTACAATTTTGGTGTAACAACCACATGCCAGATTTCATCCATCTATCTTGTTGCATTTTTGAGTTTTCATATTTATACTCACACACAGACATAATTCCAAAAAACGATAACATTCATCAAAATCTCGAGGTTCAATTTTTTCATGATTAATATACTTTCTCTATACTTCATATATGAGAAAGTAAAACGAAGATGGGTGATATCTGCTGAGTATCAAGCAAATTACAGAGGTCAATGACATGGCAAAGAACACCAGAATAATAATAATAATAATAAGAAGAAGAAGAAGAAGAGCAGTAACATCTGCTGAACATCAAGTGCTGGGTACAAAATGCAAGAATGACAAAGGTGGAGAACGTGATCTTCATCAAAAGCTTATGACCTGACGTCCTGGTAATTCAAAAAAAAAAATGGAGGTGGTGGCAAATCTGGAAAAAAATTACCTGCGCTGGTGAAATCAAATTAAATCAAATCAAATTGTATTTATCACATACAATAGGGAGTGAAATGTGAAACCAATGATGGTCCCTATAAGAAGAATATTAAGGCCAATAACCATAAGACATGATTTTATAAATAAAACATGTGCTAAATAATAACTTCATAAACAACTTCAGCAGCTTAATGTAAGAGAGTTAACAACAGGCGATCGTGTAACCCGAGATGCCTTCATCCAGATGTGTATGGACTGTGGACAGAAGCTCCTCCTCAGTCTCTCTGAATCGGACTTCACTTACTTGGCTGCTGTTGGGATGTTGTTGAAGTAGGCTGACATGGCAGGGGCGCCCTCAGCCCCCAAGGAAGGCGCTCGGAGACTTCAGAACAGACTGCAGAACTCAGCTTTATTGTATGGCGCACATACAGACTCCTTTAAGATGGAACAATGAGCCTCTAGCAATTGGCACCTTTTACTTTTATTCCAATTCTTCTCATTTACAGTAAGCCATTATTCTTCCTCATCTGATTTCTAGCACTCCATTACTCTCTTTCCCTGCCCCTAATTAATCTACCATTATCTCTCAGCTGGGTGGGTGTCAAACTCTCCCAGCGCTTACCAATTATTTACAAACCCAACAGTTTACATTCCCCTTCTCATCAAGGGGTCCATCTCATCTCAACTCTCCTGCATGTCCAGACTTTAACTTTGAGAGATAATGGTGGCCTGTGGCTTACAAAAACATTATACAAAACATATAGGCGCGAGCTTTTTAACGTCTAACTCTCATATCTTAATACTTAATAAAATACACCGTCTACTTTTCTTATGTGGTTATAATACATTTCTAATACTTTGAAATGACCAATTATATGAATATATTTTTCTATAATATTTGCTGTCACTGATCATTTTCTTGGCCCTGGTGTGACATCTCTTATAGATGTAAGTATAACTACTGATGTAGTCCTGTGGCGGGCTGTTCCCAACGAGGCAGTAATACTTCGAGTCGGAATGGATGTGTAGACGTTCTAAAGTATCTGGGAGGGCGGCCTGATGGATACGAGGCGGTAAAGCCATTGTCATACCTTCTTTACCAAGGTGTCGGTGTGTCTGGACCTCTAGAGGTTCCACTCCCTCTGCTCAAAGAAATCTCACAATGGCGTGTTGCTCAACAATGGTGCAGAGCATCCATGTTCATGTTGACTTTGGCTTCAACCCGACTAACGGCAGAGCGTCTTTGAATTACCCATAAGCCATCATAAACAGGTTGTATTCCGTCTGCTTTAATCTGTTGCAGTTACTGCATAGACTGCATACTGCAATTTTGAAATTTCCTTTAGCTTTTGGTTTATTCTCCTATCTTAATATATTATAACCAAACACTTTTTGTATATTTTGTACCAAATAAAAGCGTTAAAAGAGATTCGCCCCTCGTTTTTAGAAAATTCCCTGAACTTTTTGTATTGTAGCGACAGATTCCACTGACTTCCCAGGAGGCTATGCGGCGCTGCAGCTAAATTAAACAGTTAATTATGATTTGATTTATGCTGTATTTTAAAACAATTTTGTGTTTAATGTTGGGTTATAGCTTTTGGTAACGGGAGTGTTTTATTCAAGTTTAAAGGGGAGGTTGGCGTTTGCCCACCACTACTAACTGATGCTGCCTGGTGTGTGAGTCTGGGTATCGGGACTAGAGTAGGGTGCTGATGAGTACAATATTGCCGTTTTGTAGTGATCGCATTACTTGTATGTACAGCTCTACGAGTATTAAAAGAAATTGTTTAAATACACTGAGTGTGTTGTGCTTCACAACATAGCTGGAGTGGCTCCGTCTGGCTGGACGCGATCTGTACATGATTTTGAAACGAAACTTCTTTCACTTTGTCGGTTAAGCAGGATCCGCTGACCAGATTACTTTCTAATTTAAAACCCCAAATTTTGCACTGCAAAAGGAGATGCATAACATTGATCCTTCAAATCTCTAATATGTTTTGTCGTTAACATTTACCGTCTCGTAATCTTATTCCATTAACATACAAATGCACTGCAAGCAAGGAAGAAGCGTCAAAGTTAGCCTGACTTGTATATCTGGTGATCAACGATCCACAGCTTTATCAGCAATTGCAGCAAAACCATGAGGATTCAGTGGGATGTGAAAAGCCTTACCAACCTTATTTACCACAGAATATTACTAGTATGCCATGTTTGCAGAAATAAAGGTTTATTTATTTTATTATTGTAAATATTGTAGGAAGGTGGTGATGGTGATGTGTTCTTAAATGACAGTCCAAGATAGTAAGATCGTTTATGAGTCCACAAATAGCGTAACAGCAGGACGCACACACGCCGTCAGCGCAACTTCCCAACACGTAGGACGGTCGCTAAGGTCCTCCCGATAGCTGTCTCCGAATAGCGCCTGTGCTCAATTATATGCACACCAACACGCACGTCTTTAGAAAAAGAAGCAGTACTCTACCGTTTTTGCAAAGAAGAACAAAAAAATCGAGCTAATTTCGCGGTGTCGAAGTGTAAAACCACTTAAACTGGACTCGTTTTGCCATATAGATAGGCACGTGCGTAGACACCAATTGAGGTCCTCGCTCTCGGAGTTCACTTCCTGGAAACGTGACAATGGCAGCATCCGTCAAGTGGGATTTGCTTCTTGAATGAACTCAACATGGGGGCAAACCTGTTTGACAACGAGCTTCGGGTGCGATTGAGTGGTTGTGCTTTAATATTCGATACGTGTAAAGAGCGGAGATCGCTGTGCAGTTTGTGACTTTTCTCGATAGTTCACGGCTTGCGTGCGTGTCGTGGTGAAAGCGGCGGTGGCCAACTCAGTGCTGGTGAGTGTTCCCTTTAAACAGCTGCTGCGATTGCTGTGTGCGGATGGACGTGTGGACGGGGTGGGCTTGCTGTTGCAGATCTTTGTGTGTGTGTGTGTGTGTGTGTGTGTGTGTGTGTGTGTGAGAGTGTGTGCGCGCTAAAGGCTCCGCCTTGTGCCGTCGTCACTTTTGTTATTTGTGGTGACATCAGCAGAGTCGACCTGGAAATGGCAGGCTGGGGGCTCGCAGCTCGCGTGTCCTCCACTAACTTCATGTCTAACTGAGTCCCTGGAGTGGCCCAGCCATCTTTATGTATAGTAGGCAATTACATCTTCTAATGGAGCGTGCTTTCGTTTTACTTGACTCACTTTGTAAAGATTTCGAAACCTAATTAGTTTGTTTTCTTAGCATACCAGCTGGAATTTACTGCACGGTTGCACTTCTGGGTTTTTCATCGACAAGTTGTGAGGCTGCACTGGTGAACTGAGTTTCTACTTGTTGGAGGTCTTTGGACACCCATAAATACACAAGCCGATCTTATTTCTCTGTAACTGTTCACCTCAATCTGCACATCTCATGCAGACCACGCTCCATCTGGACAGGACTGACCAATGAGTGAAGGGAGGAGGTGGGTCATCATTTCAAACCCTCTTTGAGTGCTGCACCACTGTTGTGCATAAGGGATCTTCCAAAAGTGGTTTATTTAACACGATTTCAGTAGAATACATGTTTGTAATGTTTGGAGGCATAGAACTGAATACTTCATGCGTGTATTATTTGATTCAAGCCTGTTTATCAGGGTTTTTATGAACTCCATTCTCCATTAGAGTACAAGATTACTTTTTGTTTCTCAGCCATCACTACAAAAGTAATAAACACAAAAATGATCATTTTTTGGATCACGCATTTCTTTAAATCTCTTGATTGGGCTCACAAAGAGTTTAAGATCTGGCAGGCAGGGGACTTAAAATCCTCAGCCCTTGCCCCAGTGCCTCACTGTGTTAACTGCTTAAGCTGCCCATACTGTAAATATGGTAATATATATGAAGGTAAATGAAAACGTAAAGGCAATTTGAACATTTGTGTGGTAGCCACAATAGTTTGTCGCTGATGTAATACAACATGTTCGCAGTGCCTTGTGGGTAGTGTGAACATGCACAGCACAGTGCCCTGCCTTTAGTCCGGTTGAAGTCAAGGTCACATAAACCTGCAGGACCACCCCACTGTGTGAAATCGCATAATAGTGAGAATTCTTTGGGCAGAGGGAGTAAAAGCCGCTGAAACCCACCAAAGTCCCATCCTCATAGCTGTCTATAGAACCGGACTGCTATTCGTGGAAATCCCTCCACTTTTTCTAGCAGTGTCTGCAATGCAGTACACACATACTAGGTTATGCTGCAGGCAAGTTCTAAACATCTACAAGTTGCCCGAGTGGGAACTGTAAAGTTTAATTAAGCAGGTTTAACAATTGGATTCATGCAAGAAGCTTCTGTATAGCCAGTTAAGGGTTATGGATAGGCTTGGGTACCCACTTTAATAGTGAAGCTGAAGATATCCTATAGTTCTAATTATTTTTAGACTATCTTGGGACCCTTTGTTTTCAGGCTTCTCTGTCACAGAGTTCTGCTCAGTACGTGAGCGTGGTCCAGAATGGGCATCGACCTTTGGCACCTCAGGTATTTAATTAATTCCAGGGGAGAAATGACAAAGTCCTCCGGAAGTGATGCTACTTACCACCATATCCGGGACTCGTGCACTTTTGCAGGACAGAGGGGTCTAATGGCCATACGCCTCACCCTGAAACCCTCTGTTTTAACAAATAACAAATGTATTGATGATTAGTTGTGCACACGAGCACGTCTGTTTATCCCATAAGAATATGCTTGTTAAAGCTCAGCTACTCAACTGGATTGCAACAACAGGAGGTTGTCTTTAACCGATGAAAGCCCAGCGTCTTTCTCACTCACGTCCTCAGACCATTGCCAAGCAAAACGCAGGAGAAGACACTGTGTTTTTCTGTCCTTTTTCTGTTTCAGATCTCCGGCTCAAAGCACACGTACATTGTTAAAATGGCTTAATTCAATGCAGGGTCGCAGGGGGTGGAATCAGGATCAAGTCCAAGTCCGGTTGAAGTGCACATCATTCTGGGTAATATTCTTAAACGAGTGGGCCCACTTCTTACACTCAATTCACATACAAGGACATTACCTCTGAGGCACTAATACACCGACGACAATGATCACATTTGCCGTTTATTTTGGAGGCACAGATTTGCACATTTTGCATTATGATGTTAATCCGAATCGGAAAACTGTTAATCCTGAGGGAAATTGTTTATGTTACAACTGTACACATCGACAAAGGCACAAGTAACAGTAAGAGCAAGTATGGAGAATAAGCATGTAAAATAAAAAATATAAATGGAATATAAATATCAAAATAACATGCAATAAATTGTCCTTCACTAAGCTCTACAGGTACATGGCAATGAAATACAGTAAATACTATGGATCCCTAGTATACTCGACAGTAATGACATACTGAGCTTGAAGTACTTCTCATAGTAAGTTTGCATGCTAAGTGACAAAGTAACTAAAAGTTATTCATGTAAGAAGAACAGACAAGTTATCTCACATCTAAGGCCGGGTTTATACTTCACACAACGCCTGGTCCAGCGGACGCTCCTGCTACTCAAGTGTTTTCCTGCTCATACTTGCGTGCGTACTTTTACGTAAATCTGGAAGAATCCACCAGGTGACAGTGCGAGATATCATCACGGTGAGAACAGGTTCGGCTTCGCTGTGCTGTGAATTGCCTGGAACAGCCATTAAATTCCGAGGACACCTTACCGCAATATCTCTGAAAAGGATGTTTACTGATTAAATCCATCTGCGGTGGGTTGGCACCCTGCCCAGGATTGGTTCCTGCCTTGTGCCCTGTGTTGGCTGGGATTGGCTCCAGCAGACCCCCGTGACCCTGTATTCGGATTCAGCGGGTTAGAAAATGGATGGATGGATGATGGTAAATCCATCAATCCAGGGATGTGTCCATTCCAGCATGCGTTGGGCACAAGGCTGAAATAATCCCTGGACGGGCATAAGCTAATCGCAAGGTCATTACAAGCACTCACGTACACTAACATAGTCATTTTAGTGTCACCAAATCTGTATATCTTTGGAAGGAAACTGGAGCACACTGAGGAAACCCAGCAGGAAAACATGTCAAATCCAGGCAGGGAATACCAGTGACGTGACTCCCTGTGAGACAGCAGCTCTACCGCTCCGCCACCATGTCACCTCATGTGTGTAATTATTAACAGTATTCATTATTTAAACAACATTAATCTGTAAAATGTAACATACATACCTGAATGCATTTCATCATAAAGTGATATCAAGTATAAATCTTAGGATTGTAAATGTTCAGAGAGCTGGAGTATCAGACATTTAATGTGTTCAGTGTGGTGGTGTATTGCTGTTTGCTGCTGCTGTCAGGTCAGGAGGAAGTCTCAGAAACAAAACATGGTATGTGAGACTTTTAAAAGGTATCGTGTCATTACGATCAGGAATATGCAACACTTGAATGTACTAAAAGCACCACAAATTAATTTGTATGTCGGCATTTTGCTTCACCACATCGAACCATTCATCAAACATCAAAGCGCGCACATCGATCTCGTAGGATCCGCAAAGCGCTATCTGTCACATGTAGATAGTATATAGAGACTGTGACGTCACATTCCAACTTTTAGCACACTGCGCCCCACACCTACTTTTTGCTGGTAGTGCAACTCGCACACGCATTGCGTTAATTTCTGAGGATCTGCTCAGAGGACGCTTCAAATAAATGCATGGCAGCCATGATGTGTACGCGTACTCGTTCTGAACGTGAAGTATAAATGAGCCCTAAGTAGTTGAAAATGTACTGGGATATCCGTTAAAGAAAAAGGAAAAGGCTCATAGTGTGGACGACTGACCGGAAGTGGCTGCTTAGGATTTCCTGTGACGTTCAGTGGAGCGCCTCATGCTGGTTGGTCTGCTACTGAGAACGCTTCTCTGCCCAACCACAACGCTATGAAGTGCAGGATTAGTATTTTCAATAATGAAACATTCTCCAATCTGCCAGTTTCCAAGCTGTCCCGTTTCTCTCCTACCACCGTAATGAGTTTGTTTGGCCTCTTTTCCCACTTTCATAACCCCCCAATCCCCCCGCCAGCACGCCATAGCAAGAAAATTAGCACTGGCAATCACACCCTCGTCAAACACCTGCAGCATTGTGCTGCAGACCCTAACAGATCTGAGTCTTTGTAGGAAATGCAGTCTGCTTTGACCTTTCTTCTATATGGCCTGTGAGTTCTTGGACCAGACTGGCCTACTGTTCACATAGACCCCCAGATTCTTGTGTTCCTGAATGATCTCCACATCCACAGCCCTAAGAGCCAGGGGAGTAACTGGAGATTGTGATCTTCTTCTTCTTAAATGCACCACCAGTTCTTTAGCTTTACTGGTGCTGATTCACCTCACACCTGTCAACCATACTGTCCCCTACCTCCCTGCCTTCTGTCTCATCTCCATGCCTTCTCACTGTTGCATAGAGAATTACTGCTGATGGCAGCTTTCTGTGTTGGAGTTCAAATCTACGGTGTAAAAGGTGAAAAGGAACGGTGACAGAGCCGTGTCCCTGCTCTACGTCACAATGTCAGACAGCCAGCCCTGTAGCCGCACATACCGTGGCCTTCCAGTCCGATTTACTTTTAAAGGTAAATTTTTCACTATTTTTTATCATACCGGTAGAACATTTTTTATTTCTACCGTAAAAATGATTTATACCAAACCAAGCCGTTTGGCACACCTCTGTGTTTGTCCTGTTCTCTTCAAAGTGACAAAGCCAGCGGCAGATTCTTAATCACGGCCTCCGAGTGCCTGAAGTGTAACCACACGCCATGGATTAACAGCTGCGTCTGTTCAGACAAGCCACACACAATTTGAGTGTAGTTTGTTTTGTGTGAATGTTGAATATTGTATGGATTCTGATTTCATTTTTATCATTATCATTGTAAGCATGGCCAATAACTCTAGAGGATGTACTTTGTGAAGAGCACTGTATACAGTAGAGTTAATTCAATGGAACTGAATCGAATGTAAATTATTTTCTGTTTGTTTCAAAATGCTGTCATAGGCATCTCTTTGTCTTTTTAACCTGTTGTGTTTTTTTATTTGATTTTTTTTTTTTTCTTATATCTGAGTTAATTTGGAAGTCGACTGTGAATTATATAATTCAGTATAAGCATGTTTGTGTTTTTTCTGTATTTGTAGAATCCACTATGGCAATCTCCCAATTTCGTCTTTTCAAAATCTGCACATGCCTTGCCACGGTGCTCTCTTTCTTTAAGAGATTAATATGTAGGTAAGTAAACCTTTTATTTTTAAAGTACATTCTCAATTTTGTATACTGTGTAAAAATAACAAGGAAACAAAGGGAAAAAAAAGTGTGGAGCTTCAGGGGACGCCCTAATCAATACCCGGGTTGTGAAAGTTGATGGAGGAAGCCAAATAGGCGCTGAATGATGATGGCACCTCCTTGTGATGTCAGAGCACGTCATGTTGAGAATGTGGTGCCATCTTTGAAGTGAGCTGCAGAGTGAATGAGGACTTTATCGAGTGTGTTTACATGTTCACACGAAAACTGGGATTGGGAGAGACCCGACCGGGTTAAGGCGGAAACTGGCTTCTTAAGAACCCCCATTTACATGTGCAAGTAAAACAAGCACGAAGCCCACGTTATTTTTCTTGTGTTTCACTAATTCTTTGTTCTCTGTTTTCTGTGAAGTAAAAAAAAAATCAATGCATTATTTTTTTTGTATCCTCACCCTGAGCCATTGATGATTTGTGATCGCACTGTTTGAAGAGAACAGCGTTGGGGATATTTACACGTTTCACGTAATCATTTGGCTGATGCCTTTATCCACGTCAGCTTACAATATTTATGATACAATCGGTTACATTTCTTTTGGTTTTCCATTTAGAGCACATGCAGGTCAAGTGACTTTTCTGAGGGTCACACAGTGGTGTCAGTAGTGACATTTAAAAATCTTGCAAGTAAACCAGTGTGAGTTGCTGCTCCTGCTGCAGTTGAATTCTTGCACATCAAATGTTCGGTTTCTCCTTTGTCTTTAAATGAGTGAATATGGCACATGGAATATGTTTAAGAAAACAAAATTCACCCTCCCAACCTTATTACAATAACAGTGGCACCTCTGTACAGAACCACATGTCAGATTTGCTGCTACTAGTGAGTTTTTTTAAGGACCACACCACTGATGCAGCGAGTCACCACAGCCACCATACGCTGGGCTGGTGGAGATATCTGAAGGGACGAGGGCACGTCAGATTCAGCTGGTTAATTAGTGCTGGCTGGCAATTTGTTTTGTTTTTGCTGTTTTCATTACAGCCTTAAATGAGATAACCAGCAGGTGGCGTAGTATTTCCTTTAATAACCTGGCATTTTTTCGAATTTTAACTTGTGATGGTGAACTTACTCACATATTGCTACCGTTTATATTAAGCATGTACCATAATCTCTCATAGTTGTTTGAAGATAGTTTAATATTTTTAACTTTATTCAGTACTTTATCAATCTACTGTCCTGTATGAGTACTCAATCAGTATCTTTTTTTTTTTTCACCAATGTTTGAAATTAGGTCAGGAAGACTAAGAAAATTAAGTGGAGATCGGATAACCCTTCCTACAACAGTAGATTATTCATCTGTTCCTAAACAGGTGTGTAACACTTACCCTGCTTGGACCGTTTGCCAGTGTTAAGTGGGCCTTCCCTTGACCTGTGTTTATTTATTCATATCTAAGCAGTCTGAGGTAGAGGACTGGAGTTCCTGGGATGAAGATGCTCCCACTAGTATTAAAATTGAAGGTGGCAACGGTACTGTTGTTCCTCCACAAAACAGCGACCCTGAAGAACCCGACTATTTTAAAGATATGGCTCCAACAATAAGGAAAGCACAGAAGGTAATGTAATTTGTTTATTTCTGGATTAAAGTTGAGTTTTATTGTTTCTCGTGGTCTAATTGGAAGTTGGCTTGGGGTTGTCTGGTGGTGTGCGTAGGGTTTGTGCATTGGAGCATCTCCAGGTGGAGGGGCTACCGTCAGCCTGGTGAAGGTGATGTGGAGTCGGGGAGAGAAGGAGTGTGTGAGCGAGACTGTGATGCCGGTTAGTGTTGTGTCCCGGAGAGGATGGCATGCAGGGTAGTTGTGAAGGCGAATCGAGTGACAGCTGAGTGTAACTGAGACTTCCCCGAGGTAGCATATAACTCCCGAGTGAAGTCCGGGAAGTGGTGTGTTGTTTCTGTTCTTGTTTCTTACAGATGACTGTTGGACCCCCAGGACATTCTGAAGAGAGCAGGGAAGATAAGGGTGTGTGACGAACCGACTTCTTGTTAACAGTGATGAGTGAAATGGTGGGTGCTTCTGGAAATTAACGTAAAGAATAGGGAGTCCTTCGATTAGGCTTTCAGATTTATAGCATTACTGGAGGTGGGAAGAGATTGAGGGAAAATGCTTTGATGTTAGACCTCTGAAGGTGGTGAGCTGGTCGTTTTATTGTCTGTTCCTTTTTAATCGATAGAAAAGGAGTCGGCTTGGACTGTTTAAAATGTTTTACAGCTTTTCACTGTTTCCTTTTTTGTTTGAGACATCCTAGTTATTGCCTGTATTTATGAAGAAGTGCAACCTGCTGAATAAAATCAAAAATTGCACTTCGTGTTAATAGAGGGCAGTTTGTGTTTTTGGTCTACAGGTAGAGTTGTCTGCATTTCTCACTGGTGCTCAGTCATGAACTACAACATGCCAGGCCTTTATACACGTTGGATTCCACGGGTGTTGAGTATCACAGTTGCATGTTGACTAGCATGTGCAGTTAAGAATTTCACTGAGCTCTGAACACGTGACAATAAAGGCACTTGAAATGTATAATTTTCAGAGCCTTCGTATTGTGTGCTGATAATCCATAAAAGTAAAGGGTTGTAAAAAACCACGGAGCATTTAATATGTGACAGATGTAAACTTTTATAAAACCACATTAAAGAAAGTCATTGGCTCAAGTACATTAAAAATAGAATAAAATGGTACACACTAAGAAAACGAAAGAAGCATACACTGTAAGTTGCAAGGGAAGGCTCTCTCGATATGCATTTATAAATTTGCCTTTATAAATGTCACTGGATACTTAAGGAGTTTGTAGGTTTGTGTCATTGTCAAGTTAAAAAAATGACCCCTTCTCCTTTCAGATTGTCTTAAAGAAAAGGGAGCCATTAAATTTCAGCATGCCTGAAAGCAGCACTGGATTTTCTAGCCGACTAGCAGCTACACAAGATTCTCCTTTCATCCAGCCATCTGTAAGTACATTGCACCTTTGTGTCTCTATCATTTCCAGTTTGGGGCTGTGTGTCATGTAATGCAGGGGTCACCAACTCCGGTCTTGGAGGACCACCGTGGCTGCAGGTTTTCATTCTAACCCTTTTCTTAATGGGTGTCCTGAATTTGCTGCTAATTATCTTCTTTTGAACTAATTTTAATTGCCCTGCTCTTGAAGACTCAGACCCCTTAATTGTTTATTTTTCCTTAATTAGCAACCAAACAATAATGAGACACAAAATGAGCCCAAACAGGACCAGCAAACTGTGACCATCATACAATATCTGAAAATAAAGAAAGACGAAGGTCTCAGGAATATTGATCTGCTCAAGTATACAAAACATTTTAACTCTGCTCTTAGAAAGAGAAAATCTACAATTTCTACAATTTCGGAAATGCCTGCTAATGCACCACGAGAGCAGAAACAAGCCACAGAATTAAAGAACGAGTATAATTATCAACAAGAATCGGCACCTCATTAAGCAGCTGGCTAGAGTGAAATTGGTAGGAGTTTGAGGCACTGACTTTGTTGGTCTTCTGTTGGCTCCCTCACTTCACATTTCATTTCTATTTTGATGCCATTTAAGGAAAGAATTGAAACAATGCACAGGAACGATGAAGAAATTCAGGGGAGCAAATCTTAAAAAAGTAATTCAATTAAAATGAATTCACAAGAAGTTAATTAGCAGCACAAATAGGGTACTCATTAAAAAAAAAGGGTTAGAATGAAAACATGCAGCCACGGTGGTCCTCCAGGACCAGAGTTGGCGACCCCTGATGTAATGGATATACCCTTTAGCCTACCTGGGAAATAATCTGCAGCTTCAAAGGCATTAAAATAGTGGTTCATTTACCAAAGGAAAAGTTCTCAAGTTAATTTTGTCTCAGTCACAGCTGAACTACAGCATCTCATTGCATATATGGGTGTCACAAAGTCAACAAATCAAGAGCAAGACACACATGCCAATAGGCCGGCGAGCTCTTTGTGATGGATCAAATGATGCCAAAAATGGGCTCTTTGGCCATCTATTATTGGCTGTCTATACATTTAACACAGTAGTTTGACACCAGAAGAGAAGGGGCTGAAACTAAATAAGCACATGCTCACTTTGAAACATGGCACTGGATTGTGAAATCTCCACTAAAATGTGTGATGGTATGAGCACTAGAATCCCTGAAGCCTACGAAAAAAATCGTAATCCCGGGCCACCTTAAATTCCTTCGCACCTCTCCATCAGCGTCTTTTGTTTTGTAAATGTATTGATCAGCACAAGTGGCCTGTTGTCTCATCCCCTCCACCGCCGGAGCTCAAACTCGTGGGTTTGGCTAGTTCTCCCCGCTCAAATCTTGGTCCTTGAGTTGCATAGGGTAAATAGTATATCTTTATTTGGAATAAGTGCATTTCATGTTTGTTCAGTGACTAAAATGATCTGAATAAGTATAGGATGACAGGAAGTGGGAGAAACACAAGAAATGTTGAACAAATACCTAAAATAGAAACTTTTTTTCATGGTATAGTACTAACGACAAAATTTTGACATGAAGTGTACAACCCCAAATCAGAAAAAGTTGGGACAGTGTGGAAAATGTGAATAAAAAAAGAAAAAAGCTAAGTTATAAATTCTCCTCAAATTTTATTTCATTGCAGACAGTATAAAGACAAAATAATTCATGTTTTTTTTTGTCATTTGATTTGTAAATAAATATCCATTCTTGCCATTCAGGCTTGCAACACATTTCAAAAAAAGTTGGGACAGTACAGCATTTACCACTTTGTACAGTTCCCCTGTCTTTTAACAACACTTAAGACGTTTTAGGCATTGAAGAAATCAAGTGACTAAGTGTTGCAGGTGTTAGTTTGTTCCATTCTTCCTGCAAACAACGTTTTAGGTGCGCAATAGTACGGGGTCTTCGTTGACGCATTTTTCGTTTCAAAATGAGCCAAACATTCTCTATAGGAGACAAATCGGGGCTGCAAGCAGGCCAGTCAAGCATCCGCACCCTCTTCTTACGCAGCCATGCCTTTGTTATGCAGACAGTATGTGGTTTGGCATTGTCTTGCTGAAATAAGCATGGGTGTCCCAGGAAAAGACATCGTCTTGAAGGCAGCATTTGTTCCTCCAAAACTGAGATATACTTCTCAGCATTGATGGTGCCATTGCAGAAGTGCAAGTTACCTTTGCCGAAGGCACTGACACAACCCCATACCATGACAGACCCTGGCTTTTGGACTTGTATGTGGTAACAGTCTGGATGGTCCTTTTCCTCTTTGGTCCGCAGCACACGGCGTCCATTTCTTCCAAAAAAGATGTGAAAAACAGATTCGTCTGACCACAATACACGTTTCCACTGCACAATGGACCATCCCCTGAGCCCAGAGAAGTCGACGGCGCTACTGGACACCATTTATGTAGGGCTTCCTTTTGGCACAGTACAGTTTTAGCTGCCATTTCCTAATGTAACTACATACTGTAGTGCTTGAGAGTGACTTCCTGAAGTAGTCCTGAGCCCACGCAGTTATATCTTTTATTGATGAATGACGGTTTTTAATGCAGTGCCATCTGAGGGCTCGGAGATCACAGCCATTCAGTTTAGGCTTGCGCCCTTGGCCTTTGCGCACGGTAATTTCTCCAGATTCCCTGATTCTTTTCACTATGTTATGCACTGTAGAGGAGAAATGCCCAAATCTCTTCCTATCTCTCTTTGAGAAACTTTTTCTTCATCATTTCAAAGATTTTTGCCCGCACTTGGTGGCAAACTGGCGATCCTCTGCCCATCTTTGCTCCTAAAGGAGTAGGCCTTTCCTCGATGCTGCTTTTGTACCGAATCATGATTGCAATCACCTGTTAACATCACCAGTTTCAAATCACATCATTATTTAGTTATTATACCTCATTACTACCCCTGAATTGCCCCCATCCCAACTTTTTTTGGAATGTGTTGCAAGCCTGAATGGCAAGAATGGATGTTTATTTACAAATCAAATGATGTTGACCAAAAAAACCATGAATTATCTTGTGTTCATACTGTCTGCAATGAAATAAAAGTTAAGGGAAGTTTGTAAATTACTGCTTTATTTTTTTATTCACATTTTCCACACTGTCCCAACTTTTTCTGATTTGGGGTTGTATAATGTGTGAAGACTGAAGTCCAAATATCAAATTAGCAATTTCACGAAAGGTACACGTATAACAAAACAAATGCGTTTTTATTCAAGAATATAACCAAAGAAAAATCTATTTAGGGTGCATTGCTGACACAACTGCTGACATGTATGTTTTTATTGTACAATAGTAACAATAAGATCAGCTCACTACTCAAAATGGTAATTCTGGTGAGCACCCGGATTCGATCCCACGACCCCTTGATTATGAGTCAGCAGTTCTTACCGCGGCACCGCCCAAGCCGTAGTATTTGAATGCAGGTAACTCTTCTAGAATAACGACAACACTAAATGGGAATCAATATCAACAAAGAAGTGGTTGACTGAAAAAGAAATTACCAGTTTGCTGTGGGCATTTCAGGCTCTTCACTTATGACATTAAATTGAATCAGAAATCTATAAGGACAGGTCTTTGGTCATTGAAGATGTGGAAAATGTTTGATTAGATGAATAGTTCAGCATCACTCTGAATGTAAAACTAACTGAAACAATCCATTGTCCATGTCTATGGAGAGATACGAGGTGAGACACAAAAATAACTAGATTAATAAACAAAAAAAAAATATTTATTGGCGAATTCCAGCATTCTAAACATTGTCACCTTCTCTATACTCCGCCTCCCGATCTCTACACCGCTCCATACGTATCTTCCATTGATTGAAACAGTGCTGGAAGTCTTCTCGCTTGAGACTCTTCAACAGGTTTGCCGTTTCTGTCTTCACTTCATCCACTGATGAGAAATGTGTTACCGTCAGGCTTTTGCTTTTCGAGAACAAGTAAAAACCACAGGGAGCTAAACTGGTCAAATAGGGAGGATGATCGAGGACAGGAATGGTTTTTGTCAGTCCAAAACTGCTTTACGGAAAAAGCAGTACGATCATTTCAAAGAATCTGATTCACTGTTTTGATGTTTTCATCCATCCGAGATGAGTGTGGCTGACCTGGGCGTTGAACGTCTTCCACATTTTCTTGTCCTTCCTTGAAACGTTAGTGTCACTCAAAAACTTGTGCGCCAGACAAACTGTTATCACCGTGCACTGTTTTTATCATTTCATAAGTTTGTGTGGCTGTTTTGTTCAATTTCATGAGAAAGTTAATGTTGATTCGCTGTTAGATTTTTTTTCACCCGACATTATCTTGGCAACTCGTGTAGCGATTGTTGTGCAAATACCGACTAGGCTCTTCACAGGATATACCTAGCTGGTCGGTGGTTTGAGAGGGCGTGTAGGAGGGGATATGGATCTAGGATTCATGTCCAGCCGACCTCCAGACAGTTTTCCAAGAAAGCCCCAAGCCCAGTACGGTTAATTTTGTGTCTCACCTCGTATTGCATTAATTACGGGACATGGGCTGTGTGTTAATTATGACACCATTTTTTGTGTGCTAGGGGTAATTGGGTGTGTTATTTTTCATTTAATGAATTTGTTTGAAATAAATATATTGGGACAAAAGTCAGTGTTTTCTGGCAATAAAAGGCGTATGTTCTTCTCTAGGCTCTTTATTTCTCTGTCCTGACAATGCCAATTGTTCTTTTTCTGATCTAAAGCTCAATGAGAATGTGACATATTAGTTCCCTTTATTTCATTAAATATAAGCCCATCCTACAGATTTTTTATATTACTATCTTGAATGAAGTCAATTAAAGTGACAGGAATGTTTTTTTAACCTTTGAGGATAAACCACTATTTGTTAACAGTTAACGCAGTAGTTTTTGCCTGGATTGATAACAGCCTCAATTGCAGTGACTTACTGCAAGATGTAGGAAGCCACCTTTTCAATGTCTCCATATTTTTCCCCATGGGATTAATAAAGTTTATGTAATCTAGTCTAATTAAAATTCAGTGCATGTGGACAACTAGCATAAAGTAAATTTCTTGGAATGCTTCAGCGTTTCTCACATATACCCTCAACAACCCTGTGCTTTACTGAAACGTGAACTGCATGGGCAGTGATAGTCAAAGACTCGCTACCTGTTTTCAGTGAACCCTGCCATTCTGGGAGTAATCTGTTAAGTAGTGGCTGCTTATCAGCCTTAAACCAGCAAGTTAACACAGTGTGTTGTCTAAAATGAATAATTTGATTGATTTGTGCAGATCTAAGGTGGAAAACATTTGCAACAGTCAATTTATTTGCCTTACTAATTCTCAACATGATTATCAATGCAGAAACAAATGTATTTACATGGCTATCTTGAACCAGCTATAAAAAACAGTGACTGGTACTTCTTAAGTAAGTGTCATTATTTGAAGGTAGAGTGAAATATACCCTTGCTTTATTGATCTGAAAATGCATTTTGTTGTAGGGTGAGCTGGGGGATTTAGACACTTGGCAAGAAGATACAAATGCCTGGGAAGATGAATCTGATGTGACTTGGGAAGCAGAAGAAGTATTAAGGTATTTACAGAGTGTTACTTTAAGTTTTGAACATATTGTATGGATAATATACGAGGTGTGACAATTTAATTCCTGGAATGGCCGTGTATTGTCACCCATGACGTAATTGTATTGAAATCACATGAGTATTTGTGTTTGAACATGTTTGAACTAATACGTGCGTAAATTGCAAGCTGATAGAGCTAGTTGTTAGTTAGCTATTGGGAAGGTAAATAGATATCTACGTGTACACTTTGGAAATTTAGAGCAACGTACGAGTGTTAATATTAAATTTTGTCTGAAAATCGGCAAATACGCTACCGAAACGTTGCAACTGTTGCAAGTGGCACATGGTGAAGATGCTATGAAAAAGGCGAGTATGTTTGAGGGGCATAAGAGGTTCAAAGGTGCGTGAGAAGATGTGACGGATGACCCCAGATGTGGACAGCCAGAAACAACGATGGATGTTAATACTGAAAATGAGTTCCAGGACTGCTTCCTGAAATGAGAATGCTGTTTAAGTCGGTGTGTAGATGCACAAGGGGAGTACTGTGAAGGTGACAGTAGCCACTAGAGTACACTTCCACGTGTATATTTTTTAAAGGTGCATTCTGGGAATGAAATTATCGCACCTCGTATTTTAAGACTCAAGCCAGCAAAGGATATGACCATGTAGTGGAACCTCTTCTATTAGACAAGAATTGTAAGGAACCTTTTTGTATTATTTACTAATCCAAAAAAATAAAATGTCTGCCTCATTCCTCTTTCTTTCAAACAGTTGATCTAATTGACAAGAGAGGACAAAATAAATAGGATTTGAAACACTGAGCCTATGTATAAACATATATATGTAATATATGCACAAATAAATTAAAGGTACAAATAAAACAAAATATATATGGAAGCACTGATTATATCACTCAGAAATGACACATTTAACCAAACCAGCTAATTAAAGCACAACCCAGAGGCTATGACTGTGAAAAATACCAAAGTTCATTTTCAAATGTTTGTAGTTATTGCAAGTTTTTGATTCATGGTACACAGTAGTCCGTGCCAACCTGAAATTCTAGATATGTTTGTGAAAATACGAATGGTTCAAAAACACAGATTTCCTTACCAATTCTGCTAATGTGATGGATATGTAATGCTAACCTGAGTTAATGCAGCAAGCTTCTGTTCTGTGGGGTGTTTTTTATTTCCTCTATTCTTTAAAAACCGCAGGACAACATTATTGCTTTCAATGTTAGTTACGGTATCCACGGGAAAAAGGAGTCCCATTTTTCTTTGGATATAAAGATTACATCTTAGTATTTAGTTTGCATAAGTGCTGGGAGGACAAACCCTGCAGTCAACTACAGACCCCCCACTAGACTGTATCACTTTCTCAACTGTCCTCCTTAAAATCACAGCAGTTTTTGATGATGAAACTTCAGGTATTCATTAACACAGACATTGAGGACACACATTTAAATCTGCATGTTACATGGTGTCTATTGCTACAAATCTAGTCTTGTGTCTTTTTTTTCCAAATGGGTTTTTCAAATATTGAAAAATAAATATCTTAATGATAATCTGCCTGAAAATGGCAGAACCTGTTATAAACTGGAAATACTGTCCAGAAAACCAAGAGGTTTCTGCCCAATAGTAGCCCCCAGCTGCCTCCCCTTCACTGTCACAGTTCTCCTTCTGTATCCTACTGGGCCCGTCAGTTGTCGTTCATCGTCTTATTGTCTTAGTTCTTACCCAGGCCTTTTAAATCTTTGTGAACTTGCCAGTCCAATAGAGTATACATATGTACATTACATATATTCATTTATACATTCATATACATTCTCAGGGCTTGGGGCTGAGATGTGGTGGAGTGTACCCCTCCTTTCTCTGAATAGGGCACCAGTCCATCAGGGTACACCAATATATTATACAATAAAGACTAATTTAATAATTACTTCCTTCAGTTTACGCAGTTCAAGAATCTATCCTGTACTATACTTGTGTTTTTGTTACAAAATAGGCAAGCATTGCAATCTAAGTAACTGTAAGTGTAGTCAGCAGTAGTCATGTGGGTGAAAATGTTGTGGATGAAGATGTCCTTTTGGCACATTTTTTTTTTTTTTTTGTACAGAATTATTGTTGGTGGGAAGCAAAGACGGTCACACGAGTATAATTCAGTTACTAGATTTGAGGGCCATAGACTATAAGAACAGTGTTTTCTGAAAACAGTCGTACTACCTCTGTAATGTAAAGCATGCAGCAGTCCCCAAGATCCTCCTCATAAAGTCCAGCGCTCTGAATTTTAAGTCCTGTTGTATCTAATTAGTGTGCTTGTTCAGAGCTGAATGTACAGTATTTTCCAATCACACCATTACAAATAAATACAGTAACTGCAAGAGGTTACAATGAAACAAAACAGTAAACAATTTAATAAGGAAACTATCAGTGTTTAGTTGTGACTGGTGGTATTTTGCAAGTCAAGTGCACTGTGGCTTAATATTATCCCAGAAACACACTTCAAAAGTGGACAAAAAACACCTCATATGCTCATATTCTTTGTAGAAGCTAATATTCTAATATATGGGTATATCCAGTATACGAGGAGAGACACAAAAATAATCAGACTGGGCTTGGGGCTTTTCTGGAAAATGGTCTGGAGGATGGCTGGATGTGAATCCTACAACTGTATCCCCTCCTACACCCCCTCTCAAACCGCCGACCGGTGAGGTATATCCTGTGAATAGCCCAGTCAGTATTTGCACAACAGTCACTGCACGAGTTGCCACGATAATGTCGGGTGAAACAAAATCGAAATGCGAATCAACATGAAATTCCTCATGAAATTGAACAAAACAGCCATACAAACTTATGAAATGATAAAAACAGTGTACAGTGATAACAGTTTGTCTCGCACACAAGTTTTTGAGTAGCACAAACGTTTCAAGGATGGTCAAGAAAATGCGGAAGACGTTCAACACCCAGGTCACCCATGCTCGTCTCGAATGGATGAAAACATCAAAACGGTGAATCTGATTTTTTGAAACAACTGAACTTCTTTTTCCTTAACACTAGAATTACCAGAGCCTACGAAAAAACTCGTAAATCTGTCCCACCTTAAATCGCTTCTTAAAATCGTTCACAGCTCACCAGCGTCTTTTGTCCTCTAAATGTGCTGATAAAAATCAGGCTGCAAGCAGCTGGCTATTCCATCCTCCACCGACTTAGATCGTGCACAAACTTCTCCCAGCTCATGCCTTGATTGATTTTCTGGGAGTGAAGTGGAGTTTTAGAGTGGAAATAATAGATCGTTGTTTGGAACACACGCATTTCATGTCTGTTCCGTTTCTACAGTAATCTGTGTAAACACATTGTTAAAACAGAAACGTTTTTAATATTCTACTAGTAGATGACAAAATGTAGGCATAAACTATATAATGTGTGAAGCCTGAAGTATCCAAGAAATACTTTCACAAAAGATACAAATCTAACACAACAATTGCGCTTTTATTCAAAAATATAACTGCAGAAACAAAAAGCCGCCTTAACATGCGACATTGACACCCGTTTATTATAACTGCCTCTGTGGCACAATAGATTCAGCTGCCGACTGGGAATCAAAAGGTCGCGAGTTCGATCCTGCACCACTCCGTTTTGAGAAGTAAACTGCTCTTAGTCTTACTATTTTAGAATAAAAATATACATTTGATTTTAGTCTGTAACAGCCGTTGTAATTTATCATACTTGTAAAGGTTAGCTTTTTTATTTTAATTTTTTATTAGTCAGTTTTATTATCTCAGCTGCGTTCACGAGCCCAAACACACCCCACCCCAGCATCTGACACTGCTGTTTTCACATAGACGGGCTGTAACACAGATGAAAACTCGGCTCCCTTCTACATCGGAGCAAGAATGCACATACCATTGCTTGCATACTAAAGTGTCAGCAGGCACTTTTCATGGCATTATACATGTATTTTTTGAGCATGTCCGTGCCAAATAAATAACATTCGACGTTTTGAAGAAATCATTTTATGACACGATTTACCTTTATTTATTTACTTACTTCCTAAAGCCTAAAGTCACAAGTAGTGTGCAGAGGGCATGCTCAAAATGCTCAAAAAAGATGCTGGGGTGGGGTGTGTTTGGGCTCGTGAATGCGGCTGAGGTAATAAAACTGCCTAAAAAAAAACAAAAACCAAGCTAACCTTTACAAGTATCATAAATTACAACGGCTGTTACAGACTAAAATCAAATGTATGTTTTTATTCTAAAATAGCAAGACTAAGAGCAGTTTACTTCTCAAAACGGAGTGGTGCAGGATCGAACTCGCGACCTTTTGATTCCCAGTTGGCAGCTGATTATATTGTGCCACGGAGGCCGGCATAATAAATGGGTGTCAATGTCGCATGTTAAGGCGGCTTTTTGTTTCTGCAGTTATATTTTTGAATAAAAGCGCAATTGTTGTGTTAGATTTGTATCTTTTGTGAAAGTATTTCTTGGATACTTCAGGCTTCATACATTATATAGTTTATGCCTACATTTTGTCATCTACTAGTAGAATATAAAAAAGGTTTCTGTTTTAACAATGTGTTTACACAGATTACTGTAGAAACGGAACAGACATGAAATGCGTGTGTTCCAAACAACGATCTATTATTTCCACTCTAAAACTCCACTTCACTCCCAGAAAATCAATCAAGGCCTGAGCTGGGAGACGTTTGTGCACGTTCTAAGTCGGTGGAGGATGGAATAGCCGACTGCTTGCAGCCTGATTTTTATCAGCACATTTAGATTAACAAAAGATGCTGGTGGAGAGCTGTGAACAGTTTTAAGAAGCGATTTAAGTTGGGACGGATTTATGAGTTTTTTTGTAGGCTTTGGTAATTCTAGTGTTAAAGCAGTTTTTGACTGACAGAAACATTCCTGTCCTCAGTCATCCTCCCTATTCGCCCGATTTAGCTCCCTGTGATTTTTACTTGTTCTCGAAAAGCAAAAGTGACCTGACGGGAACACATTTTTCTTTAGTGGACGAAGTGAAGACAGAAAAACGGCAAGCCTGTTGAAGAGCCTCAAGTAAGAAGACTTCCAGCTCTGTTTCAATCAATGGAAGATGTGTATGGTAATATAGAGATCGGGAGGGGGAGTATAGAGAAGGTGACTATGTTTAGAATGCTGGAATTCAGCAATAAATATATATGTTTATTTTTACACCAATCCGGTTATTTTTGTGTCTCACCTCATATAGAGATGAAATCTGTAGCAAACAAATCATATGTCTGCATAACCATTTAAAGCATAAATCAGAACAATGTGCACCGTGCTAATTACTGATTGTATTTATTGCACACTACATCACATTGGCACTAATCCAAATGCTGAACTGTAAATGAGTTTGAGTTAAATCCAAACAAGAGTGACTCAAAGCCTCCATAAGAAATCACAACATATTCAGCATTAAAGTCAGTTTTAAACAAATTGGCATTATTGCAGTCGGGGAATATTCCATAATCCAATCCATTTTAATAAGCTCTCCTCTTCTTAACTTGCAGGCAGCAGAAGATGGTAGAAAGAGAGAAAAGAGCTTTGGACCAGCAGCGCAAAAAAATGGAGAAAGAAGCCCAAAGGTTAACAAAAAAAGAGCAGAAAATTGCCGTTAAGCTCTCCTAACTTTGAAATATCAAGAGACATTCTCGTAGTAGAGTGTGCGTTTCCACCATCTGAGCAGTATCATTTAGAGTTTTTTTGTTTTTTTTTTTTGAATGGGAAGGGAAATATATATATATATTTTAAATGGCTGCTACTTATCATTTATTCTCTAAAGTCCAGTTTAGCGGCCAATATTGACTAACTAATAATATCAGGTTTTGTAAATATACTTTAATATTGTGTCATGCGATACTTTAAACATGGCAGGTGACGGAAACAATGAACTTTTGTGGAACATGTTTGGTTTTTTTTTTGGTTTTTTTTTTTAAAAGCATTTTGCTGGAGACGGCCTAAAAATGCAGTTATTTATTTGACCACGTCTAAAGCCTTGGAGATCCAATCACTGAACCATGCATTTGGGCAGACTGTCATAACTGCTTGATGATATTTATGATAAATTGTGTGTCTCTTAACCTGTTTCTGTTGTGTTTCTGAATGTACATTTGAACTTGTTATTGAGATAATCGACAATGGAATTCTTTGATTTGGATACACGTTTCCGAGCACCCAAAGCTGTAAGTTTCATATTTTATCAAGTTAAACGCCTGTTTCTAGAGTGTGCTATGTGCAGTTTTCAAACGTCTTTCAAAAAGTGAATAGTTAAGAAAAGGATTTTGTCCAAGGGATTTGGTCACAAAGATGTTTGCTTATAGGACAGTGGCAAACATAATGATGTCGACTGTTATCTCAATCAGGGTATACCAAAAATGATCCTTAGCTGTTCTTGTTCTATAATATACACCTTTATATGCTGGGGCACACTGGTGTCCTTGTTACAGTACTGGTATGTACCGTGAGCTCATCTTCGAACACCCACTAACAACACAAGCAGCCATTTCACCCCGAGTGTGTGTGTCCTTTTGTCATGTTTAACTACTTTTTAGGTACACTAATTGCTTTCAGGTCAACATGAGTTGTTCCTATTTGTAAACGACTCAAACAAAAACGTTAATCAGAAAAGACAATAAATGATTAAGAAGTCTAAATCTCACAGTATGTGATAGTGTAATACTTTTGAATAGTTTCTACTAATTTCTTCATTTTAATCGCAAGTCATTAATTCACTTGTAGCAGTTCAATCTTCTATACAGAGGACAAGAATCTGAGCTGTCCCTGACAGTAATGTGAGCATCTGCACTCTCGGAATTTAATACAATTGTTTTTGTTTTGTATACAAACTGTTGCCAAAAGAAGTAAGTACCTTTTCATTAATTAATTTTCTTAATGTAGTACTATTGAGAGAAGCAAAAGCAATATTCTTAAGGAAATTGACAGGTTTTTACACTGTAATTCATTTTTATTATTATTAATCAGTGAAATTTGCCTTACAGATGAAGAAGTCGTCCTTTTTAAGTTACTTCCTTTGTTTTAGAGTTTAGCTGCATAGCAAGCATGGCTGTTCTTTTGATAGATTTTAATTTTTGTACTTGATTTTCATTTTATGATCAGATTTGTTTGCTGCTCAAAGCGAGTAACTTCAGTAAATGACAACTCTGGGGGACCATCACTCAGACCAATTTTGGGCTGCAGCAATGCAAGAATGATTATGTGTGAGATTGCACCATGAACTATACCATGAATGATAAATTAAAGCAAAATGAGTTGTTCCACTTTCAAGGTTTTCAATTGTGCAAATTGAATGTGTTCTCACTTCTGTCTGATTCATTCATTCAAATAAAGAAACTCTACAGAATCATGAAATAAATTATTCTTTCAAGCTGTGTTAAATTGATCTGCTGTATATAATTTTCTTTTGTGTAGCTATCTTAAGCGTGTATGTCATAATACAATTTAATGGAAAGCCTTATTATATTTGGAACTAATCTATCTTTAGTCTGTATTTAGCTTTATATTTTACCTGTGAAGTCATAGGCCAGTATTTATATTCATAATACATTGCATGTGAAAACGGACTGCGTTCATTCTTACAAAGGTATTTTCTGTTTTTAATCTCAAGTTCAAATTTGTCATGTGTGCCTAATACAGTGAGATTCTGAATTTCATGTCTCCTACAGACTAATGACACTAGTATGACAGATCAGACAATTAATACACCCAGCAGCCATCAGTGAATACCAAAACTGGGCACAAAGACGCACGTGTGAGTACGATTACAATGTTGATGAGTGGCCATGTGGTCAAATTGTGTTGATGGTTACGTGTGTTCAACCTCTGCTCAACTTAATACCGTAATATTGCCTTTGCATAATAGTGTGAATTTCCCCTTGGGATTAATAAAGTATCTATCTGTCAATCTATCTATCTAGTGTATGTAAAACTCAAGTGTATCATGAAATTTAAAGGGTAAGTAAGATCCGTGCATTTCAGTACTCAATATCATATTTTTTATTCTATATACATTTTTCTAATTAATATTCTTTTATACCTTACCGATTAAAAAAAAAAAAAAAAATTGTTATGTAGCAGTGTTCCTATACATCCATCAAATATAAATAAATATAGTTTTACACAAGTACAGGTGTGAATATTGTAAATATGTGCATACAATACTTAGAACAGATACAAAAGAAAGCTGTACACAATATACACACACACACACACAATATGTCTCTCTGTGTGTGTGTGTGCGTGTCATTCATCGTCCTGTCAACAGCAGTGTCACCTGCCCCTTTACTAATCACCGATTGGTTCCTCTATCTTTGATTGGAGATAGTTTATGAATGGAGAGGTTCATTCTGCAGTCATGATGGTTTGATATTTTTGTACATACAATTTTGAGATACCAGCTATGAGATGAAGGAGTTGCTCTGTTACTTTCAGCTGTGCTTTGGATCGTACCTGAGTTTGTTTGGTTTAAGTTGCATCTGTTGATCTGATTTATTTAGGCAAAACATTCCCTTTTCATTTTTAGCAACGTTATTGTACAGACTAACTTTTGCACCGAGCATGTATCGTCGTTGTTTTTACTATGTGCAAGGTATTAAATTGTTAAATTATTTATCATATGTATTATAAGAGTTCATGAATAAATTATCAATAAATAGTAGTCAATATTTTAATGATTATCATAACCGATTTAAATTTTATTTTTAATTTTAGTAGACACCAGGGGCCTCATGTATAAACGGTGCATACGCACAGAAATGTCGTGTAAGAATGTTTCCGCGTTCAAATCGCGATGTATAAAACCTACACTTGGCGTAAAGCCTCGCACTTTTCCACGGTACTTCGTACCTTGTCGTACGCAAGTTCTCCGCTCGGTTTTGCGGACTGGTGGCACCCAGCGGCAAAGCAGTTGTACTGTTTCTGTGTGGTTATCCTTTCTTTCGATGCACATTCCTGACGCGGCTTTATAAATACACTAAAACTAACCGTATATTGTTTATTAGTGTAATGCATCTGATTGTAATTAACCAGTAACAATATAATGGTCCACGGAATAGCCATAGTATTCCAAATACCATAACTGCTTTAGTGTTGTTACTCTCACTTCTCCTCCTTCTTCTTCTTCTTTCAGCTGCTTCCGTTAAAGGTTGCCAGAGCGGGTCATCTTTTTCCATATTACTCTCACTGCACCACTCGGAGTATTTATGTCACTGTATCTGAGTGTGAATCACAGCAGCAGCTGATCGGAAAGAGAATTATCGGGATACAGCCTCAAGCACACGCTGCCTCAGCCATGGCAAAACGTTTCAAAGCCTTTCCTGTACGGACCTCGCAGTTCAGAAACCGTTTCATCCCAAGAACTTTAAACACAGTCAATCAGTCTTTCAAATGCTCCTTGTAGAACTGTTTGTACTTATAAGTACAATCACCTCACTGTAAACTTGCACTACAGTTATAATATTGCACAACCTGCACCACTTTATAAAGAGCGTATTTACATATGATGAAGATATTTTTAAGATGAAATGCAGCAAAATATATTGATTATATTATACAGATAAAGCTAACTTCATTTAAATAATCTATATTGTTAATAATTAAACGTGAGGACACAGTGTCGCAGCACTAGCTAGTTCACGGATTGATCCTACCTCGTGCTGTATTCTTGCTGGGCTGGCGCGACCCTAGATGGATAGAATGTACTATGAAGATATTTCAATGTTCCTTAAAAGTTTTGAAGAATCGTCGTTGTAAGATTACAAATGGCTTAAAGTCTATTACAGAGTTGATTGTGTGGCAATTGGGTATTTAGAGAAAAAAAAGTAAGGACATGAATTGGCGGTTAGTACGTTTGGAAGAGCCAATACTGCTAAATTATTTCATCGAAGGTTGCGCACAATCACTGCGCCACTGTGTTCCCATGTTTAATAACATGCTTTCATTCTTATCATCATGAAATAGATATCACGTATACATCTCAGTATTGTAATTATTCAGAGAGCTGTAATATTACGAATGTAATGGATTCTGTGTCCTGTCGTAGAAAGAGAAAGCGCACACATAGAGCACATAGAAGATCAAATACAAAACAAAGTATTTAATGTACTAGTTTAGTTACAATGGGATTTGAGAAGCTAGTAAATTAAACGATTTTAAGATGAAGTTTATGATGTTCTGCTTTAATGACAAAATAAACTACGTGATTAAAGTGGAAATTTCGAGATTAAAGATGACATTTTCTGCTTTTTCCCCACTGTGTGCCTTTTTTTTTCTCTGTACTCTAATAAGCTTTCATATGACACTCAGACGGTGGGCTACGACTCCCCTTTTCACGGTGACTTTGATATTTGACAACTTTTTTTTTATTTCGGGCACTGTGCAACTTTGTGAAGTTGAGCTTTCGAGTTTCTCCGACACTCTTTCACTCGATCAACTTCCTTTTGTTGGTTATCCCACTGTTTTTCCTTTGCCTCCACTTGGTATTCGCTGAAATTCTTATATTTTCCTCAGTGCTTTTCCCATTGTCTTTTCACAGAAGTCTGAGCTTAAGGGCTATTTATATTGATTTGCATATTCAAAGAGGCGTAATTGTGGAAGGAGTTGGGACGGGACAGCAGGCGCTTGCACAAACGTTAGTTTTCACGCTGACCGGGATTTATGTAGCGGAAAAACATGGAAGTTGACTAACACACAGATTCCTGCATCTGGATTTTTCTTTGCGTACGAACATTCCCACGTTTGTGGTTACGCCTTGTTCTAGTGTGAGTTCTACGCACGACGTTATACATGAGACCCCAAGGGAGGAGACTCTGTTTCAGATTTAATTATTGGGTATAAAATATTCTAGCAGAATAGTTTAAAGATTTCAGTATAATGGTTGCCTTCTTTAGTGTGCGTGCCACACAAACTGGCCACCCTTTGCCCGCTGGTACGGTGCATGTGCACGATTTCTATTTTCTCCCATTCATACATAATCGTGTTACGACAAAGAAGAAAAAAAACTCTAGAGACGGCCTTGAAATCATCAGGATACGCATCCAGAAATTCACATAACAAGCTTTTGTTGCATTTTTATGAAAATGTCATTTGAATTGTTCATGTAAAGTGCTCTGTGATAGTCCTTGTTTTAAAAGGTGCTATATACTGTAAATCAAAGACGAATAAAAGAACAAAATGAGACCAAAAATGTGGTGCAGCAATACTTAACGGCTGGACAAGAATCTTCTGTTTTAGTCCAACTGCAGCGTTCTTTCTCTTTTTATTTGTTGCACGTCTCTTTTAAATTTAGATGTAATGTGGCCTTTCTCAAGAATTAGCAAGTGTTTAGTTAAATCAAGTATGGTATGAAATTTCATTGCTAATCTGAAGATTAGTTGACTGGTAATTCTGTTTGGCAATAAATTATTTGACTTTATCCACTTTTTGCGGTTGATGTACGTTTGCCTTATTATTAGTAAAAGCTTCATCGTTTGCTGTTGCATTTCTTTCATATTATTTGTTAAGTTCTGTCGTGACATTGCTCTCAGTGCCCTGTAAACAACCAATTCACATATTAAATGATTTCACAGAATTTTAATTGTTTACTGTATTGTTCTCTGTGCCTGCAGTTTTACAGGCTTTAGAAATCCTCACTAGAAGGAATGATGCGGCAACTAAATATAAGAAGTCAATTCTTATATTTATATTATCATTAGAAATTGGAATAGTAAAAGGCATTCATTTTTAAAGGGATTCATTATTAAATTCATTCCACCTCCACCAAGTTGAGAAACATCAACAGCCTGTATGACAAGAAGTGTTCACAAAGTATAAAATACAATAAATCATGCTGATTTGAGGTAACTGAAAAAAGAAGAAATGAACGAGGTTAATTCTGAGTACAAATAACAAATTGTATCCTTAGAAAATAGCACGAGTCGAGAAGCTGACCGTATGCATCAGGCCAATCACGGTGGGCAGCCGGGATTCCCGGCCTTGTGGTCCTTCATATCAAACGGCCCGCAGGACTGCTTGTGGCACACACAGGGTACTCTTTTATTAAAATGAAATGGTGGTCCTCTAACTTGTACTTTTCAGCTTATCTCAGTCGTCATACATTAAATACAAAGAATACCTGCTCAGTGTTAAAAAGGCAGCTTCCATGCTACCCTAAACTTTAATACTGAAAAGTACTCATTCATGTGGAAGCTTTGAAAGAACCACAGCATGAAATGGTGAAGCCATCTTCATATAAATCGTCAAAGAAGAGTGGACTGGTGCCATCACTTGTCTCGAATCCTAAGAATCAGAGGTGATTACGAGACAGGCGGACCGGGCACAACCGCTGCATTAGTTCTTAGGATTTTGAATCCTTATGTCGGCTTAAAGGAATTTTCCACCCAAAATTGATACATTTGTTTGCAATATGTTACTTACACCATGTAGTTTGTAGTGATGACCCAGAAAACATCATGGAGAACGAACATAACATGGCTGATAGAATGGGATTTGCCCAATGACTGCATGACAGAGGTGAGTCTTCAGTTCAAAAGGACGACCCCATGTGAAGGAAGGAGCTTCCCGTTTGTGGACAACGTTCATTTTAGGGCTGCTTTGATTTAACCATACTTTAGCAAAAACAGCATGTGCTTGGCACTTTCCGAGCATACAGCAGGATGACTTGTAGTTTGGATTGTGTGACACAAGAAACACAAGTTTTTTTTTTTTGTGTGTATGTCTTTATATTGTTTGGTGTTCTCCAGTGTTGGCCACCATTGGCTCCCATTTTATTAGAAACCTTCTATCCTTTCTTTACAAAAACATGAGATTAAAATGTTTCTGTACCGTCATTACAAACTACATGGAATTAGGAATTTATTAAAAAAAAAATCTAATTTTCTGGTGCAGTACTCCTTTATTACTAAACCAGTAACGGCGAACTGCTATAACGATAACGTGCCGTGATTACACTTGACGTATAGTTTACCTCCTCTTTCTCTATATGTTTAGCATTCGTTTGCTCAGAGGTTGATGCGCTTGCTGCTTGCTGAGCAGCTCTTCTTTTCTCCACCCTAGCGGCCTGCTGCTTCTCTTCTTTCGTCAGCATTTTTTCAAGTTAAAACTGATTAAGTCCTTGTTTGTGTTGCAATTACTTAGTACGTTTTCCTTAATTTTTCACTTAAGCTGGCACTTAAATCATTCTTGAGGCAGATTGAAGACTTACGATATGAAGAGGTAGAGGAAGTGACGGTGAAGGTTGGTAGGGAATGAGAATGGCGCTCGTAGACAAGCACCGCACAGTCACCCTGTTGGCCACTGCCAAGAGTTGATTCTACAGTAAAATAAAAAGGCGGTCAATCATCCCCCCGAAAGTGGATAGTAGACATCACGTAGTATATGTTGTCACGAACTCCACAAAGAGCCATAGCAAGGTTTGGGGCAGCCACCCGTATATTTCATTTCCTGGCTGCAAATTGCAAGTAAATGCACAAACTAGAGTCCAAAATAGAACTGAGGGAATTGGGAAAAGGTGGAGGCTTTTAAAGGTCATGGCAGGAAGTGACGTCAAAGGGGCCAGGATAGGAAAGGTCTTCAGCCATAGGCTCGAGCCCGGACGTGACATCAACGGGGCCGGAGCCAGCAAGGACTTCCTCTATAGCATGGTGTCAAACTCCGGGCCTGGAGGGCCGCAGTGGCTGCAGGTTTTCATTCTAACAATTGACCAGTTTTCACCGCTAATTAACTCCTTTACCCTTCACTTTAATAGCCCTGTTTTTATGATTCACTCCTCTAAATTGATTCTTTTCTTCATTAAATGGCAGCCAAACAGAAATGAGATGTGAAACGAGCCAACCGATGACCAGCTAAATTGGGGCTTCGAACTCCAACCAATTTTACTCCTTATTGATAAGCCAATTCTTGTTGGTAATTAAACCCGTTGTTTAATTTCACGGCTTCATTCTGCCGCAGCAGACATTTCCCAAACTTGATTTTCTGTTTCTGATTATTGACCTGAGAGATCAACCTTACCAAGACCATCACCTTTCTTTATGTTAAGATAATGTGGTTAGCTGGTCGCTTGTTTGCTCGTTTTGTGTCTCATTATGTTTGACTTCTAATTAAGGAAAAAGAAGGAATTAAGGGGTTTGAGCCAAGTTCATTAAAACTAAGGCAAAAGAAGTTAATTAGCACCAAAAACAGGTCACTAATTAAGAAGGTGGTTAGAATGAAAACCTGCAACCATTGCGGCCCTCCACGACACCCCTGTCTATAGGTCTGGACCCGGAAGTGACGTCAACAGGGTCAGGTGGAACTTCCCATGAATGGTCTGCAGGGAAGCGAGAAAAAGAGTCGGTGCACTCTGCCACATCCTGGTCAGATTCGGAATTGCCCTCACTCAAGCCTTTAAGCTGCTTCCTGTGCACATGCGTGTGACAATGTGTACCAAATTTCAGGTGAATAGGTTAAACGGTTTAAAATCCTGGACAGACAAACAGACAGCCACGGTAGCGTATTATATAAGAAGATCAGTGGCGTCACCCGTCTGCCATTGTGTGGCGATTCATTAGAAAGTGACTGCATTGTTTGATGCTGTGAGACTTTTATTCAGTACGCCCACAGGAAAGAGTGCTTTGTGATATTAAAAACTAAAAAACTGATTGATTGTATTTAACCACGCCAGTGATGGAGAGCAGTGACGTTATGTAATCACTCCTACACACACAGTAAGATAACGATCATGAACTGGGATGCTAAGTGTCTTCTTAATAACATTATTTGTTTTTGCAACGCATGAAAGAAATGATGAAACTGGCACCCAAGTAATCCGGTCTAGGAATTATAAGAAGGGATGGTGGGATCTGCTCCTTTGTATGCGTGTTCCGCAGATTTCTTTAGTGCTGGTGCCATTATCTAATGTCACTGCTCACTTGCTGAGCTTTTGTCAAAATAAGCCGAGAGTCGAGTGGCACTGCTATTGATGTGAATCGCCCTTTGGCTCATGAAGTTCATATGAGAGAAGCTTCTCAGCTCTTAAAGCTGGAGGGGTTTGTTTCTCCACAAGTTTTCAGGTTATGAAACCACAAACGTCTATCACACGGCATTATCTGGATCTGACCGTGATGCACGAGAGGATGCCAAGGCTATGCACTTGGAGGTGTCTCCTTTGTCATAATGATTCACATCTCTGGACCACCGTCACCTACTGTACATCCCACACTGTATGCCATATCCATTCTGTCTCTCCTGCAGTTCTGATTCATAATGTCCTGGGATTAGATCTGGGAAGTTTGAAGTCTTGATTCAAGGTGCTTTTCAGGGTATTTGTTGTGCAGACTTTCACACCTGTGGTTGTTTGTTGAGGAAATCTGCTGAGGATGTCAAACCATGTTGATAAGTTGCTGTGAAATCCATGCATGTTAGTGTCACCACAGGGAAGTTCATGGACTTGATGTGCCAATGGATTCTTTTCAGTCTTGTGTACAGTTCTGACCATTGGGCTGCTGTTATCGTCAGCCTAATGAGGGTGAGGAAGGTTTGAGCACTCGCTTGTTCTGGTCAGTGCACAGCATCATTGACATTCGCCCATGTTGGGGGCCAACTCGGTAACAGAGAAGTTACAAAAGACTCTCCATGAACAGTCTGTAGTTTTTGTGCACGTTTTCTGTACTCCATGTTGTTTTCTTCTTAGAAAACATTTAGTAGGCCGGCAGTTGGGTTAAACAGCTTTATTGAGGTGAGTGTGGGGGGTACACGTCAAGCAAATATCACAAAGTGTGAGTGCCCGAGTGGTTTATCAAATTGGCACAGAATCGCAAACATATTGGTACTTGCATGGCTTGAAATCTGAGAGGCTTAAGGTTCCTAGAGGTTTTTTTTTTTCTTCTTTTTCATAGACCTTTCACAAAATTTTGGGAGCTGACGATTTGAGTAAGTTATATGTTTCAATTCTTATTGACCAACCAGGAAGCAGTATTTACGCTTTTGCATAAATTAGAGGGCTGAGAAACTGAAAGACGATAGATTGGTCAAGTTGTGGAAAGAACCTCATCTGCTGTTCTGCTGTAATGCTTCTTCCACGAAATAGCATGGTTGGGTCTTCACAGAAGAAACACTGAGGAACACTGTCAGGAAGCATCGATCCATTCGTGCTTAACACAAATAACGTGTTCTTCTAGTCATAAGGCACAGGCTAATCAGGGAAATACTGACTCTGAGCCTAGTTACAATTAGTCAACTGTAGAAACCATCCTAACATTGACAAGATCCAAAAGTCATCAGCCGATGTCCAGTCTGGCTACTGCTTAAGGTTTCCAAAATAACGGTTAATCTTCAGGAGTAGTGAGTTATTAGCACACCGTCTTTTAACAAACAACATCTGTCATGTAGCTGTTGTTTCTGGAGGACTTCCTTTTCTGCGTATTTATACCACTGATAAACAAAACAGGGACACAGCAAATGTGACATCGTTCTCCACAGGGTCAGTTGTGAAGTTACCTTAAAGTCTTGCTCAATCGTGTCATCACGTAGTCATGCTAGATCGTGCAACCATTCGTGATCGTGTCGTATCACGTGGTGTATGTCTATCCAGTTGGCTAGCAGTACAAATTTGTCATCACCTTTACCGATCTCATCGCCCGTGAGAGAATCTCGCAGTGTACGCCCACCCTGTCAGGAGTAGCTGACCCTGTTCTGGTTTAATCCAGTCAGAGCTGACCTCGTCTTCTAGCAGAGAAGCAGCTCTCACTACAAACCGAGGAATCCTCTTGTCATACGACAGCAAGACAGAAAAAAGAATTTACAAAATGGCGATTTATTGTCAGTATTCGTTTTAGTTACTTACATGTTTTTGTTGTAGACATCCTTTCCCAATTGCATTATTTGCTATTTACGTCTCATTTATGGGTAACAACTGCCGGGCACAGCACTTAAAAAAGACTTTACATTGTGTCATCATGCTTTTAATAAATAATTTCAGAATTACATTTCTTGTAAACAGTAACAAGACATCAGAAACGGTACATGTCATTCAAGCCTTAAAGCGTCGTCGTCACTTCATAAGCTCATTCCCAGATGAAATGTGGCTAATTAAAGCTGCAACAATCCTGCTGTAGAGACAGCTTGATTTACACATTTTGCCACAAAATGAAATAAATAAAAAAAAAATGAAAACCAACCAAGAAAGCTAAAGATTTGTGTAGAGTCAAACCCTAGCTAAGTGACTGAAGGTGTGGACAAGTTTACTTACAGTTAAAAGAAATTTCCATTTGGGATGAACCTCACATCAGACACTCGTCCTGGCCGGTAGGAGAGACACGACACGAGCTCGGGATCTCATCTTGGCTTTGTGGATATAAATGGCGGCAGCTTACCTGTTGTACTCTGTACTTTATCCTTCATGTCTTTTCCTTGCTCATCTAGAACTGTGCAAAGCACTTCTGGTAGATCCTAACAGAGTCAAGCTGGTAAATGGTCAACATTTTAGAAGACAATGAACGCCAGGATATGGAAATGTAATACGACAAAATGTAAGTAAACGTCACCATATAAAATGCTAGGAGGTGGCAAGGAGAGCAAAATCAGAGACTACGTCCACACTACTACTACACTTTTGTTTAAAAATGCAGCCATTGGTCTTTTCGTCCACACTACCCTGGTGTTTTCAACCCCCCAAAATGGGGACTTTTGAAAACGCTCTCCAGAGCCATAGATTTCTGAAAATGCTGCAGGGCGGATGGGTGGAAACACAGACTCTCAATCATTCTCGGATTGGTTTGTCCTTATTACATGGCCCTTCTCTGATTGGATCCAGCTCCTCTTACCCTTCTGTCTCATTCCCTGATTGGTGGTTACCCTTCCCAAATGAAAACCATCTTCCGACAAAGCGGACAGAGGAGTTGCTTCCAATAACACTTGTGTTTGCTTACCTGTACGCATCTAAATTGTGCTTTGTACAGTTTGAATTCTGCTTACATGCGCAAAACACAAATAATTTACAGGTTGCTAGAGTTCTGCAATAAAAGCCATTGCTGGCGTCTTAACCGGGATGCTTCCTCTTCTTATTGCCTCCAGTCTGTGCTTTCCCAGTTTAGGTGAACAGCTACACCATGTGTGTGACTTTTTGGTCATTTTAATGTGGGTGGAGATGCTTCCATAAATGATGTGAAAACACGAGTGTGGACGGAGATCGTAGTAATGTTGACGTAATGTACGCAATAAAAGGCAAAGAACAAACGGCCAAACCAACCAAAACTCCCACACACAATGGTGGACGGTAGCAAATAGTTATGCTAGGGTACAAATCTTCATCTCACAGGGTGGTGAGTGTCTGTGTGCCCTGCGGGGACCGAGGAGCAGTGACTTCATGTTAAGGGGGAGCTGTGTGGCCAACCATCCACATCACAGGATGACTGAAGATTGGGACAGTAGATACTGATATAAAATATTTAAAAAATAACGTATGATTTACTGATTAACTGTGCAGATGGGCGTACCTCTTAGGTATTACATCACCAGTTGATGCTCCGTTTCTCACATAAACGTGAGGGCAAGAGGTTACCCGTCTTGTACTGATAAAAGTTCAGCTTCTTTCTTGTTTGCTCCCTCATTTGGGTCATCGGCACCACTAAGGGCAAGCAAACCCAGGACAAGACGCGGCTCTTCTCTCTCCTCTGTTACCGTTTGCATCAACTCCCCCATCACGTTGAACCGCGCATCACTCTGGGTAATATCTTTAAAGGGGCAGGCTCACCTAGAGCCCACTGCTCGCTCACTCGCACCAAGTCCACTCTCAAAGAGGTCAGCTGAGACACACAATGGACTAACCCACTTTGATTGGTCATTTTGTGATGGAATATATGTTTTACATTTTTGTTAGTTTTTGACTAATTTTTAGCAAACTGATGGAATTTTTTTTCTAATTCCATACCAGAAGAAGAAGAATTTTTTCCTGCATATCATGTACGGCCGCACCAACGTGATGTACGAGGCTGAATGTCCCCCGCTGCATGGCTGGACATCATACACTGATTCCTCCTCCTCCTCCTCGTATGTCAATTCATAGATTTGATTACATCTGTCGTCTTCTGATGTAGCCTCTGCACTTACCTAATGGGTCAGCATGTCTACTGATTCTGCTGGTCTGTCGCTGTTGAATGCAGAATGTCAGCGTCTGCACTAATACCTCCTACACTCCACCTTCTAAGATGTTGATATTTACGTTGACTTCATTGCATTTGTCACCTTCTAATATCGTACATACCTCAGCGTTCACGATTTTTCTAATACGTCAGTGTTTTCACCAATTCTTTCTAATACGTCAGTGTTTTCACCAATTCTTCATGATATATATATTCTTCTGATATAGTAGCACAGTGTTTATAACACTCTGTCTGGATTTACAGCGAATCCTTTATGTCTGTCTCCTTCGTAATTTTCATTCCATTTGATTTGCTGCCTTCTAACGTAGTATCTGGGTCTCGCGTTGTTCTACGATGTTCATGTTTATGCCAATTTTCCCTTTTGTCTGGTGACTTCTAATGCGGTATTAAGGTGCTACCAGACTACCGCTACGTTGATGTTCTCTCTAAATTTGCTGTTTCTTCACCCTTTAATCCCATGTCTAATCATCTGCTGCTTTCTCGCATTGACATTTTTTTTCAGCAATTTGATTTTTTGTTCTACGATGTTTGGATGCAGTCACTCCATCATCAGATCCCTAAAAGCGGGCTGATGCCTCCTGTCCTTTGTCCTCGTGCTCCTCTGTCTTGTGTGTCCAGCGTATGGAACTCTTGTTGTGTGTTTTGAGTTCTCATTCAGAAGGACACAACACTTGATATGATGAGTTGAGGTCTGGCGTTGAATATGAAAAACAGAAAGCGAGCTTGAGGGTTATAATTTTTTTTTTTAGCTAGGGCAGTGGGGGTTATGAGGTCGCTGGAAAGGGGTGTGTGGCACTCCCAATATTTCTGCAAAAGGTCCAAGTCTTTAGAGTCCTGGTGCTTCCTGTCTTGCTATATGATTACGAGACATGGACGCTATCTAGTGACCTGAGATGAAGATTGGACTCCTTTGGTACTGTGTCTCTGGAAAATCCTTGGGTACCGTTGGTTTGACATTGTGTTGCTCACAGAATTCCTAATGACGCACATGATCTGCATTGTGAGGGAGTGTCAGTTACGCCACTACGGCCATGTGGCGCAATTCCTGGAGGGTGATCCAGCTCGTAGGATCCTCATTGTCGGGGATCCAAGCGACTGGACCAGGCCAAGAGGTCGCCCACGTAACACATAGAAGGTCATTTCCGTAGGGTGGGACTGGACCACATGTCTGCCAGGGGGGTTGCCAACCGGGATCCTGAGCTGTTTTGTCGCATGGTGGGTGTGGCAACACGCTGTACCAGTGCCTGCTCCCCAACTTAACTTGACTTGCAGTGTATGTATGGTGGATACATGTACCAATGGACATGTGAATATGGAGCATATTTTAATCACACAGGGAAGAAGCCTTGAGCACAGGCTCCCTTTCCAGCTCGGTGAATCGCAGAGTTAGGATGGCTGATGCAAGGCTCATCCCAAGCGAGTTCGCTCATTCTTAAATAACATCTACACAATAAAAACTTGCCACACCTTCATGCTCAAATATTGCACATCCTGCTTATTAAACAGCACAAGCACGACACAACAGACAGTGTCACACAGCGTTAGTGACTGGACAGCATTCGTCACATGCTTTCATGTAATAAAATCTCCCAACACGCTAAGGAGAAGCGGGCATTTGGAAACGGGGCTGGAACATCTTGCGCGACGTGTGGCGAAGTGAGTGCAGACCCACGATGACACAACCCCGCAGCAGTGCCCCGATGTTATAGACGGGGTCCGTTCTTCCAGTTTGTGTCGCAAAGAGCCAGGCCACTGTAGGCAGCACAGGAACAGCAACGGCCAACAGATCCATTAAGAAACTGTTGCTCCAGTAATGCTTTTCCACAAGTGAGGTGGCCGGCAAATTGCTTCCTGTGGAATCGTGCGGTGGCCTGAAATCAAGTTCATTCATATTGTGGCTCATAGGCCCTAGACACACGCCAGAGTCTTCGGATTTTTCAGGGGAGACCAGTATGGCAGAATTGGGGTCACTAGGAGTTAAATCCATTAGCGTATTTGAAACCTCGGGAAAAGGAAGGGTTGGGTTATTCGCAATGCTTAACGGACTTAGGTTTTGGGATTTCATTAAATAAAGGAGAAGGTTTTCAAAATTGGAGTTGTAGGGAACAACATCTGTCTGAATTGCTTTTTCAGTGACAATTAACTGATCATCACAAAAGGAAGAAAGCATCTCGAAACCACACTTCATGGACACTGGCTCAGCTGTGCCAAAGTAGTGCTGGGAGTCATCACTGGGCTGTCTCCCCGAAGGCATCATCTGATCCAAGAAATCCATCCGGTTTGCCATCTCATCGTTGAGAAGCAAGCCACAATCGGCCATTTCTTCCTCGGCCTGATCTTCCAGAGCTAGACCGTCGTCTAGCTTCTCGTAAGTGGAACTCACAGCCAAGGTCTCCCCTGGTAAAGTGCACGCGTAGTCGAGAGAGGGGTCGTCCTTCATAGAACCGTTCTGGGCCAACTCCATGCTGTGAAGGAGGGTTTCAAGCTTTTTGTTTTGAATGTTAATGTCAATGAAATACTTCTGAATGCCCTTGTCTTTTTCTAGCAGGCTGTTCTTCATGGTCTCCACTACCTGCCTCAGCTGCTTAATTTCCTTTCTTGCTTCTTTAAGAGCCAACTGCGCTTCGACTCGGTGACACTCTTCTTCTATCCAATCTTCTCGCATTCGCCCAAGTTGTGTTTTTAGGTCGTCAACCTCTGCCTCCCTGAATTGGAAAAAAAAAAATAAAAAAGAGCAATCATAAGGACGAGGTGAGAAAAAGACGTCACTCGCGTATGTCGGGAGCATCGACACAAGCACGTCAACACCACCCTGGGCAAATGCAGCCGCTAACGGACTCTATCACCCACAGACCGGAGGACGAGTCACATGATGACAGCTGATGTCACTTCCAGTATAGACCAGTATATTCTACCCTGTGTTGTCACCAGAAACTGACATTCAATTTTGGAATCGCTTCAGAAGAGGACAAAGCACCGATACCGAAAGGCGTTTCAAAACATTTTCCTAAACCAAACTCTGAGGGACGACAATGTCCACAGTAATTTCCTTTTGGACTTTTTCTTTACTTTTGTTTGTCTATCTGAAATTAGACGGGATCCCAGCTGGTCCCCAATCCTTTACCGTCTTCCTGTTGTCTTTTATTTACAAAGTGAATTTTGAAAAAGCCCATAATGTTGAAGTCCTGAACAGAACACTAGAAACTAGAGATGAGCCGGCAATTTGCATGAAATTGAATTTTTGTGCAAAGATTTTGACCTATGCTTCAAAAATTTCCCAAGACTACGGTGCAGGAAAACACACAACACAACGTGTCCAACCTGTTATGCAACAATCAACCTTTACCTTTTTCCTGATTCCTTCTGTCGATGGGTTTTGACTGACTGTAAGCAGAAAGTAATCAGAGCGTAAAACTCAGAAGATGGATGAGACAAGTAATAAACCTAAATACAAATGATTCTCGTAGTCAAAAATGGAATTGCAGTGCAGCATAACTAGTAAGACGCGCCAGGGTGGTAAAGTTGGTGTTGTGATGTAAGATTTTGCATATAACTTGATAAATGTTTTGTATGTCTTTATTTATAATTTAGGCAAAGCAATGTCATTTAGTGTTACTTTGGTGAGAGGCATTTGTGTTTGCCCCCCCTTTACGACTAAGTCTGTTTGTAATTTTAAGACAGGATTTGGGGGATGTGTCTTAAACCAGTTTGGTGAGTGTTTCTTTGCTAAAGTCTTTCTCTCATCCCCCACACAAAGTCAGGCTTGTTTAACATATGGTCTGGGGGGTGCAGGTGTTAAGATGTACTATTTCCCCCCATTGGTCTGAGGTATGGCTGTTTGGAATTGGCTTGTCTCAGAGGCCTTTAAGTACCATGATGTTGTATTGGCTGTAGGGGTTGGACAGAAAACCCATAAATTTGCTTGCTCAACCACATTCTCTCTCTCTTGTTAACAACTGATGAAGACCATCACATCATGAACTGACAAGAACAGCACAATGAAGAGCACAGCTCAGCAGACATAATGAGACAGGCTTGAGGCCTGTTCTGAAGAAAGCTGAGCACCAATGATGCCTTTAACTAGAGACATTAAGTAACTACAAGTCTGTGTGCCACCTGAAACTACACATCACCATGTAATCAAATCAGGTTGTATGGTGCCAATATTCAAATGTACTTTGCATTTTGTTATTATTTATGAATATTATCAATAATACATTATTTTATGTGTTTGTCTTTTTACTACATCTAATCGCCTGAGGTTATTGATATAGAAGGGAAGGTGGGGATCAGTTATATAAAATAACTAGCAAAATACCCGCGCTTCGCAACGGCGAAGTACTGCCTTAAAATTTTTATTAAGAAGAAAATTGGACACAAATAGAAGAACATACACAGGCATGGACCGCAATAGAAGTAAAATCCTGCAGTACTTCTTTGTATTCCTTGCTTTGTGCTCCAATAAACACACGTTATCGGCATTATACTAATAACCCAATTGTGCTCCACTCACTTAGAATCTGGAACCAATGTAGAAAGCATTTTAAGACGGAGAAGCTTCTTTCTGTGGCACCCCTGCAAAAGAACCACCTCTTTCAACCCTCACAAACATATGCAGTTTTTAATATCTGGAAAAAATTTGGAATTAACTTGCTTAGAGACCTTTATATAGACAACGTCTTTGCATCCTATGAACAATTACGTTCCAAATTTAACATTCCAGCTACAAATTTCTTTCACTATCTTCAAATCAGGAACTTTGTTAAACAGAACCTTCCAGATTTTCCTCATCTTGCACCCTCATCCACGCTGGAAAAATTAATGCTCAATTTCAAGGAGTTAGACTCCATCTCTACAATATATAAAATCCTTTTACAATCCCTTCCTTTCAAAGATCCAAGAGGACACTGGGAAAATGACCTCTCAATTAATATATCAGAAAAGGAGTGGAAAGTAGCAATGCAGAGAATTCACTCAAGCTCCATATGCAAAGCATACAATTATACAACTCAAAATTATATATCGAGCACATCTGTCTCGACTAAAACTCTCCAAAATGTTTCCAGGGCATGATCCAACCTGCGAACGTTGCAACCAAGCCCCAGCCTCACTAGGTCACATGTTCTGGGCCTGCTCCAAATTAACATTATTCTGGACAAAAATTTTAATTACCTCTCAGACAGTCTTGGACTCACAATCCCTCCTAACCCATTAACAGCTGTGTTTGGGGTTCTTCCAGAGGGGCTTAAAGTGGAGAAGGACAAACAAATTGTGATTGCATTCACTACACTGTTGGCACGCAGACTTATTCTGATAAACTGGAAGAACCCAAACTCTCCTCTTTAAGTCAGTGGGAAACTGATGTGTTATATTATTTAAAATTGGAAAAATCAAATACTCAGTTAGAGGATCTGTGCAGACTTTTTCAAAACATGGCAGGATCTAATCAGTAATATTTTGAAATGATTTTATAAAGCACAGAGAATTTGTTGATTTAGGTATTTTTAAAAGCCTTAAATTTTACACCGTTTGGCTTGCTCTCTCTCTCAAGGGTGGGGATCGATCTGTTCTTAGCATAATTCTTTTTTTTTTTTTTTTTTTGTAAAACTTGATTGCTATGTATTGATTGTAATAAAATTAATAAATAAATAAAAAAAAAAAAAAAAAGAAGAAAATTAAACCTTTTAAACTGAGGGAAAATATACCAATAATTATTTGTTAAGGATCTCTTTGTATACCACATTGTGAGTTCGGCCCTCCGGTTATAATCTGACCAAGCTGTGCTGAGCTTACTCTTGAGCATGTAACGTACAGTTGGCCATGTGAACAGTAATCTTGTTTCAAATCTCACAGCTTGGATTGCTGCTGTCATAATCGGTTTGAGTTTCATGGTTTGTTTCAATGACGACAGTATTTGTAGGACTTGTTTTGAAGTGACATTCGGCATCTGTCAAATGTTGTAAGCACACAACGTTTCATCGATAACTTCACATCCAGCTTTTGAGAGTTTAAACATTCACTAGCAGAATACCCGCGCTTGGCAGCGGAGAAGTAGTGTGTTAAAGAAGGAAAGAGAAAGAAAAGGAAACATTTTTAAAATAACGTAACATGATTGTCAATGTAATTGTTTTGTGTATTTGGTGGCAGCGTCACAAAGTTATTTTCGTCTAGCTGCATCAGAAAATGTACCACGACGTCTGACATGCCTCCTTTTTACTGTTTTATCACAGCTTGGATTGTTGCTGTCATATATATATATATATATATATATATATATATATACACACACATATATACATACATACATACATATATATATATACACACACATACATACATACACACACACAAATTATATATATGTGTGTATGTATGTATGTGTATATATATATATATATATATCTAGATAGTGTGTGTGTGTATATATATATATATATATATATACACATACATACATATATATACACATATATATACTTGTGTGTATGTTTGTATGTGTCTATATGTGTGTGTATAGCTTTGGTCACTGATTGCAAGGGAAAAATAATAAAATGTAGTCTATAAGTTATTAAACAGTAAAACATTAACGTTTTAAGAAGTACAGGTACATTGAGCACTACTGGAGTGGTTTCAGGTAAACTACATTTTAAAGACTGTGTAACACAACAGGTAAGTAACTAACAGCAGCTAAAATGTATATGGATCATCTCTCGGTAGTAGATCCCTTTTGAAAGGCGCTACACGACGGCTGTGGTATAGAAATTACATTTTCTATGTGAACTTTCAAATTTGTGCCTCTGGTAATGTGCCTTACCGGCAATTAAAGAAAATTATTTTTGTGTCCTTTGCAATGTTAAGAGAGAAAGGCTTTGGTTTGGGATAAAAGGAAAAAAGGTGTAAAGAAAGGAAAGTTGCCTTTCTTTTATATAGTATAGAGATGTGTTCGCTGACGATATGAGCATCTTCTGGGGACAGTCGCGTGTGTCTTGTGTAGACTGGTGAGACGTCCCGCCATTAATCGGCTGTGATGGCACTGTCAGTCTTCCACTCCTGTGCGTATCTTCATAATCCGAGCTGAGGACCTCATAATCGTATACGTGCAAAAGAAAGTGTGAATCGCCTTAATATTATTTTGCCGTGGTGTAGAAAAGGGGTCCCGTGTTTGCACTTGTCTGGGCTATAGCGCAGGGGGAGGAAGAAAAAAATTAAAAGTGCTCACTTTGACTTAAGGCAGAAGCGCAGTCAGCGTCTCAAAGGCGGCACAGCTATGCACGCGCTGGCTGCTCGACTTTTGCTGGGCAGGAGACCCCTTTTGCAGACACGTTCATGATATCAAAAGTCTCAGCGCTCTTTGGAGGTCATTCATATATTATATATATATATATATATATATATATCAAAATACCCGCCTACAGCGGAGAAGTAGTGTGTTAAAGAAGTAATGAAAAAGAAAAGGAAACATTTTAATAATAACGTAACATGATTGACATTGTCATGAGTGTTGCTGTCATATATATGCCTGCCTAAATAAGTCACCCTCGCTTTGCTCTTACTTTTTTACCGTTCATTTAATCATGGCTAGTGGCGGAAAAATTATAAAATGGAAGGAGGATGGCTTTACCAAAACAAATATTGATGGCGAATCGATTATTCATAAAGCTTGAATTGGTGATCTGTTTTCCTGTGTTAACCTCATATTTTTCATACTTCTTCTCAAACTAAGGTGGTGCGAGGGTAAAATGAATCGGGATACGGTGATCAATGTAATCGGTGTACCAGGAAATCATGCATTGACAAAAGCTACCCTTTGCTTGTAATGCAAAGTGTGATTAAATGCATTATTTTTAACGCGTAAGGAGCACATGCATCGAAGCTTCTCAGCTGTGCTTGTGCTAAGAACGAAATGAGATGAATGGGAGGGGTGATGATGACGTGACTCCCCCCCTTTAACTGTCAATCCCCACAAACACAGTCTCGGAATTTGCATAAGCACACCCCTTCACCTACAATTTTAACTTAGTTACAAAGTGATCAAAACTCTCGTTTATATCCTGCGTCCTCTCATTAAACTTGTATCCCGCATTCCCGTGGGCATGTGAAACGCCAGCGGTAGCCTGTCTATGAACTTAATTTAAAGTTTAGGTTTGCACCTTGCTTTCTTTCCGAGGTAGCAGGACTCATGAATATGGTAGTATATGTCACTCGCTCGCTTCTTATTGTTTTTCGCTGCCTTCTCAATTATATAATGCAAGTTTTCTTAAGCGCTTTTGGAGGTCTTCCTGATTTTCTACGCACTGCGTTGACAGTCAGTTCACGTGATTACGTGGGAGGCGTGATGATGTCACACGAAACTCCGCCCCCCACGTCTTTCCAGCTAAACTCTATTACAGTTAATGGAGAAAAATACCTTCCAGTTATGACCATTAGGCGTAGAATTTCGAAATGAAACCTGCCCAACTTTTGTAAGTAAGCTGTAAGGAATGAGCCTGCCAAATTTCAGCCTTCTACCTACACGGGAAGTTGGAGAATTAGTGATGAGTGAGTGAGTGAGTGAGTGAGGGCTTTGCCTTTTATTAGTATAGATAAACATCAAAGTGTCTACTACTGAAATCGTCACCTGTCAATCTAAGATGTTTAAGAGGCATTGGCGGTTGTCGAAAGGTGTAAAATATTTGGCCATTTCGGTACACTTGAAAGTGACAACCAAACAATTCAGTGGCAGCCATCAACTCACATGTAGAACCATAGGTGAAGGGCTTAAGCATTTCACTCTTCTAGTGCTCCTGTGTAGTCTAATTATCTCCTGTACGTCATCAGTCCACACCTTGAACCTGTCCAGTCATTCAATACATAAGACACAATGGATATCAAGAGTGAGCCTGATATGGCCGTTCAATATGTAACAAAGAGAATGGAAAAGGCAGGCGGCATCTCCGGGCATGGAAACCACTCCGTAAGTGACAGTAATTTGATCGATAGTGATCACCTCGATAGACATGTTAATGGGGGTACGGTTGGAATGATAAAGGAAATGGGTACCTGAACAATGTAAAGTAAGTCTAAAATACCTACACAATAACTATAATCGTAATAAATGAACAATAAAACAGAGGAGAAGCCGTGGATTAAATAAAAAGGCTGTAGTTATCAGCAGTGAGACGTGAATCCCATGGCAAAGCAAGGAAGGGAATGTAGAGACCGGAGCGACTGACTGCCTTATATAGGCAGGCAGCCTACAACGTGGGAGGCGTTGGGATGGGGGACCCAACGCCACCTCACATGGTGACCGAGCTGCAGGCTATGGACGTATATATGTACGTAAGTAGGATTCAGTTAGCGTTGGGAACCCACGTACCAAATATCTTGAAGATGGGCCCATAAGTAACAAAGACCGTTGAAAAGTTCAATATGGCGGCCGACAGTGGCATCATACCATCGAAATAAGTACCAAATTTCAGCCTTGCACCTACACGGGACGTCGGAGAATTATTGATGTTGGAAAATTCAATATGGCAGCTGATGGTGGCGTAATACCACCGAAATAAGTGCGTACATTGGTTTTGGTTCGCGCAGGTGAGCCGCCTACCAAATTTCATGAAGATGGGGCCATAAATAAGAAAGTTCAACATGGCGGACGTTGTTCACCGTTATGACCGTTACGCGTAGAATTTCGAAATGAAATGAAATGAATTAACATTTGTAAGTAAGCTGTAAGGAATGAGCCTGCCAAATTTCAGCCTTCTACCTACACGGGAAGTTGGAGAATTAGTGACATTGGAAACTTCAATATGGCGGCCGACAGTGGGATCATACCACTGAAATAAGTATGTACATCGGTTTCGGTTAGCGCAGGGAAGCCGCCTACCCAATTTCATGAAGATGGGGCCACAAATAAGAAAGTTCAACATGGCGGACGTTGTCGACCATTATCGACCGTTACGTGTAGAATTTCGAAATGAAACCTGCTTAACTTTTGTAAGTATGCTGTAAGGAATAAGCCTGCCAAATTTCAGCTTTCTACCTACATGGGAAGTTGGAGAATTAGTGATGAGTCAGTCAGTGAGTGAGGGCTTTGCCTTTTATTATTATAGATACCTTATAAACAGTGGTAAGTCTGTGAGATTAGGCATTCTATGGCCACATATTAATAATACGATAGGGGAAAGTAGAGCAATATATTACTCTACCAAGATAAAACAGTTGGTTTGAGAGTATTGCTCAAAATCTTAAGATATGCCACATGGCGTCGACTCAATGCGTCACACCCACGGTTAACAACTTTCAAGGGACCAGCCATAGCATCCAACACACATTGTAACAAAAGAGGCACAAAATGGTGACACCTGTTAAGAACAATACAGAGTCGCAGTAAACACTCAACCTAGTGACAACCAAAATTGACTCTGGACCTAATGAATACAAAGTATCTTTAAGTCAGGAATAACAAAACCGCATCATTTCATGATAAGACTGAGGAAGGAGCACTGCAAGCACCTTGGAAAACCTTATTTAGATAACACCACACTGGCGCTGATGCAGACAAGACCACCGCCTGTAACCTTTTATTTGTTCAAGAAGTTCATTGTTATTAAAGGAAAAATCAGATTACGTTCAACGTGTGCTAAAAGCTGTGACAAGTGCACGCTCTTTGACCAAAAGTAGTAGGTGGACACTCCTCCAGTGTTTCATGGTGATCAGGTGCCTCAAATCAAACACATAGCCATGCAATCTCCATTGACAAACATTGGCAGTAGAATGAAGAGCTCCGTGACTTTAAACCTGGAGCTGTCATAGGGTGTCCACCTTTTCCACAAGTATTTAAAATCTCTGAGCTGCTGGATCTGCCTCTGTCAACTGTAACTGCCGTTATTGTGAAGCTGAAGCGTCGAGGAGCAACAACTCCCTCTGGAAACAACATCAGCACAACAACTGCGCATCAGGAACTTAATGAAATGGGTTTCCATGGCCAATGTCATGGAGTGGTGAACAGTGGCAATGTGTTCTCTGGACTGATGAATCCCATCTCACTGTCTGGCAGTCTGGGTTTGGCGGATGCCAGGGGAACACTAGCTACCTTCTTGAACTGCATAGATCCTACTGTAAAGTATGGTGAAGGAGGAATAATGGCAGGGCATGAGCTAGGCACCTTGATGCCAGCGAAGGGTGCTGTTAATGCTACAGAATACAAGGACATTTGTAGCAAAAGTTTGGGAAAGGTCCTTTTGTCTTCCAGCATGACTGCACCCCTGATCCATAAGGACATTGAAGAACTGCGTAGAGCCCTGACCGCGACCCTGTGAACACCGCTGGGATGAATTAGGCCGCCAATTTCCAGCCAGCTCTTCTGGACCGACCTCAGTACCCGAACTCACAAACGCTCTGTTGGGTGACTGGGCACAGATGTCCTCAGACAATCTTGTGGAAAGAAGAGTGGAGGCTGTTGGGGGGCCTTGACTTTGGACTGCTATGTCCAATAAGCTGATATAAGTGTGATGGTCAGGTGTCCACGAGCTTCTGGCCAGACAGTTTACATAAATATATTGAAATGCTGATTCAATGGGCCAGACTAGGGGGCTCCTGTCACTAAATTATTGTTACTAAAATTGGCCGATTCGGAGTCTCGTCTTTATGTTTATCCTGTAGATACCTTATGTTCAATATTCATGTGTTCACCTTAGTATTTTGATACTTAAATTGTAGATTGCAGGTGTTACCCGTTCATTTCAAATTAATAAAATAAAATTCTGTACCTTACTATTCAGTGATCAGTCGTTTTTTTGATATCAGCTATTTTTTTTTTTTTTACCTCCCATACTCTTTACAGTACGTTTGCAGACAATAAATAAAAACATGCAAGTCATAAAACTTAGAAGCCATTTAGAATTTAACACAATTTACTTTTCGAGGAGCTTCGTCGCAGAGTCCTTGAGTTTCGTTTTAAGATGTCGGATGGCCACTTCCTTTTGTTGCAAAGGAGTCAAGTACTGCTCTGGCGTTGGTGGTTTAATGCCATGGTTGTCACTGCAGGAGGTAAACCGTGCGGTGCTCGGCCTTCTGGGAATGTAGAAAACAAACAAAGTCAAAGAAATTATAAACTTGATTATAACACACCAGTAGATGTGAAACAGCACAGCGAGGAGGGCCCTGCCCGACTCCCTACTCCCGACGTCACACTCGGCTCACAGACTCTGTCTCGGATTAGCACAAATACAGTTGCGTTTGAAAGTTTGTGAACCCTTTAGAATTTTCTGTATTTCTACATAAATACGACCTAAAACATCATCAGATTTTGACTCAAGTCCTAAAAGTAGATAAAGAGAAACCAGTTAAACAAATGAGACAAAAATATTATACTTGGTCATCTATTTATTGAGGAAAATGATCGAATATTACATACTTGTGAGTGGCAAAAGTATGTGAACCTCTAGGATTAGCAGTTAGTTTGAAGATGAACTTCGAGTCAATGGGATGCCAATCAGGTGTGAGTGGGCACCCTGTGTTATCTAAAGAACAGGATCTATCAAAGTCTGCTCTTCACAACACACGTTTGTGGAAGTGTATCACGGCACGAACAAAGGAGATTTCTGAGGACCTCGCAAAAAGAGTTGTTGATGCTCATCAGGCTGGAAAAGGTTACAAACCATCTCTAAGAGTTTGGACTCCACCAATCCACAGTCAGACAGATTGTGTACAAATGGAGGAAATTCAAGACCATTGTTACCCTCCCCAGGAGTGGTCGACCAACAAAGATCACCCCAAGAGCAAGGCACACGTGTAATAGTCGGCGAGGTCACAAAGGACCCCAGGGTAACTTCTAAGCAACTGAAGGCCTCTCTCACATTGGCTAATGTTCATATTCATGAGTCCACCATCAGGAGAACACTGAACAACAATGGTGTGCATGGCAGGGTTTCACAGAGAAAGCCACTGCTCTCCAAAAAAAAATACTGCTGCTCGTGGATCACGTGGACAAACCAGAAGGCTATTGGAAGAATGTTTTGTGGACGGATGAGACCAAAATAGAACTTTTTGGTTTAAATGAAAAGCGTTATGTTTGGAGAAAGGAAAACACTGCATTCCAGCATAAGAACCTTATCTCATCTGTGAAACATGGTGGTGGTAGTATCATGGTTTGGGCCTGTTTTGCTGCATCTGGGCCAGGATGGCTTGCCTTCATTGATGTAACAATGAATTCTGAATGATATCAAGAGAATTTGAAAGGAAAATGTCAGGACATCTGTCCATGAACTGAATCTCAAGAGAAGGTGAGTCATGCAGCAAGACAACGACCTTAAGCACACAAGTCATTCTACCAAAGAAAGGTTACAGAAGAATAAAGTGAATGTTCTGGAATGGCCAAGTCAAAGTCCTGACCTTAATCCAATCGAAATGTTGTGGAAGGACCTGAAGCGAGCAGTTCATGTGAGGAAACCCACCAACATCCCAGAGCTGAAGATGTTCTGTACGGAGGAATGGGCAGAAATTCCTCCAAGCTGGTGTGCAGGAATGAGCAAAATTTACCAGAAATGTTTAGCTGCAGTTATTGGGGGGTCACAGCAGATACTGGAAGCAATGGTTCACATACTTCTGCCACTCACAAATATGTAATATTCGATCATTTTCTTTAATAAATAAATGAGCAAGTATAATACTTTTGTCTCATTTGTTTAACTGGTTTCTCTTTATCTACTTTTAGGACTTGACTGAGTATCTGATGATGTTTTAGGTCATATTTATGCAGAAATATCGAAAATTCTAAAGGGTTCACAAATTTTCAAGCACAACTGTATATCACTTCTGCACACAAACTCCGATGGAAGAAGTCGTAAAATCAACCAGAACGTTCAAGCAAGTTCTGTCATTTGCTAGCTAAGCCAATGTAAGATATGCCCCAAGGCTGGCGCGGGAGTGAGGATGGCCCTGCCCCCCTGCCCCTTTTACATCAATTCACAAATTTCCTCAGTCTGCTTCCTCCTTCTGTCTGCGCTAATGAGCATTAGGTGGAACTGCTAGACAGTATGTGTAAGTCGAATTTGAATTGTAATTTTTTAGGTAGGTTTTAGGTATCTTCTCCTATGTGTGTAATCATGTACTGTCCCTTTAAATGTTTTGTAGTTTCTTGTGTTTTGTTTGTGGGGCCCCAGGAGGCAGGGCCACCTTGACATCACCAGTCGTCTTTAAGGCAGAGCGGAGAAGGCTCAGATCAGGAGATCATTGCTTATGGTTTGGGGTTATGGTGAATATTGTTAGTTTCTTTGGTTTTCTCTGTCTTCTCTGACCTTCTCACTTCTATTTGAATTTGAATATTTACTGTTTTGGGACAGAGAGATTATATATATATATATATATATATATATATATATATATATATATATATATATATATATATAGCGAGAGAGAGAGAGAGAGAGAGAGAGAGAGAGAGAGAGAGAGGCAGGTTAGGAGCAGGCACTGATACAGCACATTGCCACACCCACCACACGACAAACCAACTCCGGATCCAGATTAGGACCCGAGTGCAGCCATGATATGAGTGACACCTCAGCACTTTGGGACTTAGGCAACTCATTTGTAAACATTTTCTTATTATTTTATAGTTTTTGTTTAATAAATGCTAATTTATAACAATTTTTTGTTTGGTTTTTTGGGCATGAGATGAGGGCTTACTGTAATCCTCCTCCTTGTGGGGCTTTTACCTTACTGTTATTTTACCAGCTCTCCTTGTTTAGGTCATGCACATGTCTTGCACGACACACCTGGCTGGATGAGTTTTCATTGATGGAACCAAAATATTTTATATTTATCATCAGTGGCACTACAGCCCAAGCAGAGTTTTGGACCCAGAAACTGTGACGGTTATCTCCTGCATGTTCATTCTTTAGGGCATGTTGGTGATGCCAGGGGGATAGCAGCTTCACTGAGAAATACCCACACTCCTTACTACTAGGATGGCAGGGATGGTTTTGATGCTCTGGTTCCCATGGGGTCTCCAGCTCTTTACTTGTGGCTCTACGTGCCGCACCCCAGACAACTGTGTTGGTCTACAGGTTAAACCGAGTGAGGGTAGCCAAACAAAATAAAAAATCCCCAAACGCAAAGACCTCAGTGACAGCCAAGATGGAGAGAGCGGAACTTGGTATGGCAGACCTACTGGGAAAGGCAGCCCTGTATTTGGGCTCAGCAGAGGTACCCACTGCCTTGTGAGCTGCGGAGGGGTCCTCAAATGTTTCAATCATGAAGAATCCACTGCATCCACTGAACAGTGTCATCTCCAGGCAGAGGAGCAGCTTCAGTGACAGACTTTTGTCACCGTCCTGCTCCACTGACAGACTGAGGAGACCCCACACTATGCGACTCTTCAATTCCACCCGGGGGAGTAAATGCTAACATTACTCAAAGTTATTGTCTGCTTTTTTATTTTTATTTTCATTTTTATTACTATTTAATTTAATATTGTTTCTTTGTATCAGTATACTGCTGCTGGATTATGTGAATTTCCCCTTGGGATTAATAAAGTATCTATCTGTCTATCTATCAAAGGCTACATCCCTAAGGCTGGCTTGGTTGGATGTGGGGTTAACCAGCCCAGTCCCAAAAAGCAAACGCTACAAATAACAAAGAAAAGTTTAAACTGCTGGAAATGAATATCTCATGTCGTGTCATCATCTCAAGCTGCTCTGCTTCTCCTGAGGAGGGTTGTGGTGGCAGCAGGCCAAGGAGGTCAGCCCAGGCTTCCCTTGTCCCCAGCTACAGATTCCAGCTCTTCCAGGAGCATTTGAAGCCATCCCTCCAGCTCAGGGGGGCATCTTTACAACACGGAAACATAAAGCTCTCCTCAAACACAATTTCAGCAACACTGCGTGTTTAGACACCCACCTGCGTCAAGGGCTGAGTGTGGGTCACCAGTTGAAAGAAAGGCACGTGATTGTGATGTGGGAGAAAACTTTACTCGCATACAGAGAGAGCATGCAGACTTCACCGAGACATTGACCGGGCTGTCCCAGGACTGCAACGCCAGTGACGTTTAAAAACAACGTTTCAAAACTAAAGGGAACCTCAACCCTTGACCACCTAGAGCAGACAGTAAGGTCAGGTGTCGATTCTTAAGTTTCCAACATTTGGGAATGATCAAGACCCCCCAGCCCTCCGTATGACAGCATTCACTCAACAATGAAGTGGTAAACTGGGATCATTTGTTTTTCAGGGACGGATTTGAAATTGCTTGAGCGGCCATCTGCTACTGTGAGCGAGGGGCTGTCATTCACCACATGCTTTAGAGCCCAAGGAAATGCTTTTATCCTTGAGCTGTTAGCTTCTACTGGATTTCCAGGAACATCCACGTCAGCCTAATGCTCACATAGGCAGAAAACTAAGTTTGAGCCCGTGGCAGGAATGACTAAGCAATTCTCATGCACAGCACCGTCTGCAAAGCCACAGAAGAAGAGGGCCGCTGATATCCTAGCAACGTCTGCCTCCATTTCACGTTGGCACTGCAGCTCATCCAGAAATAGAAGTGAAGCCGTCGCTCAGCAGCAGAGCGGAAAAACCACCGTGGCGTGAGGCGGGATGCAAAAGGCAGGCAAGCAGGAGGCCAAGGTGGCAGCTAAAACAAGACATTCTTCTTTTTTTGATTTCACTCTTTCAGAATCCTCAGTGCTGAGCATCAGAGGGGCTTCTGGCGATTTACATTTTATTAGGGCGAAGTGGTGGCTGTGAGGCTAAGGATCCAGAAGGCTAACAGTTCAAATCCCCATTACTGCCAAAAGAGATCCTACTCTGCTGGGCCCTTGAGCAAGACCCTTAACCTGCAATTGTTCGATGGCTGACCCCAAGGGGTATGCGAAAACTAACAAACTCCTTAACACAAGAAATTATGTAAGGCCAAATAAAGAACAAACAAAAAGTTATTTACAATTATTTGCTTAGCAGATGCTTTTATCTAAAGAGGTCAACGTATTCGAGTAAACGTCTGTCTGGGGGACTGTTTAGGAACAAGTCTTACAGGACAAGGGGACAAAATGAATCATCACAACTGAAGAGCCGAGAAGAAAATGGCAGCGAGTTCCAGACAGAAATTCACCAAACACGAGGGGCTTGAAACGCTTCTTAAACAAACTGAGGGAGTAAGATGTTCGAATGGAGGTGGGCGGCTCGTTCCACCAGCCTGGAGCTACACACGAAGAGTCTGCATTGAGATGTGATGCCATGCAAGGGGGGGCTTCACCACATGCTGTTCACCAGCAGGCCTGAGTGGGCCAAAAGGAGCATAGGACTTCCCAGGTGTCTCCATGGGTGCTTACCCACTAGTTACTCCAGAGGTAAACATTAAGGATTAGAACTTAATAATGTAGTGATTGGATAAGATGAGTGACATGTACAGGCCAAGGCTGCTTAAATGACAGTCATCTGGTGGCATATGCCAGTACTTCTCCCACCAGAGAGCTGCAGTCTTTCAGATGTGAAAAGACCAAAGCCTGGAGTCAAAGATGTGCTGCCTAACCGTGTGGATGTTATATACGGAGTGAATCTACACGAGCAAGAGATAGCTGCAACATGGTCGGTGAAGGACAGCTGCTCATCGAGCACCACCCAAGGTTATACACTGACTTGGTGGGTGTTAGCGATAGTGAGAGATGCAGGACTGAATAAATCAACGAGCAGAGATAACAAGGAGGTCCGTCTTTGCCAGGTTCAGCTGCAGATGGTGTTCCTTCATTCAGGTTGCAACATCAGCGACATGTGCAAAGATTCTAGCTGATACCATGTGATCCTTTGGAGGGAACGACGGGTACAGCTATGTATCATCAGCATAACACTGATGTGAGAGTCCATGGGAATGGATGATGGGGCCTAGTTAGGAGGTGTACAGGGAGAAGAGAGAAGAACCAACACTGATACACCCCCATGCCTGCCTGGTGCACGCTTGACATTTCTCCTCACCAAGACACATGGTAGGATCTGCAACGCAGACCAGCCGAGGGCAGGCCCAGTGATCCCAAGGTAAAGGAGAATGGAGAAAAGGAAGATCTGGTGGTTGACTGTGTGTGTCTAAGGCAGAGGAGAGATCTACAAGGATGAAGACATGATATGGTGATAGCTCTAGCTAGTGATCACTGATGAAACAAGTCACAGTTAGTTTGGGAGGCAGTACCCCTTAGTCTTCACCACATGTCCTTGATGGGGATGGTGCAGTCCAATCGGGTTCACTCAGGCCGCTCATTATTTAGAATTCGTTTGGGATTGGAGGGACTGTCCTGTCATTTTACAATGTTTGATTGTCCTGTATATTGTGTCTTATCTATCTAATTAAGAAGACAGTTTCAGTTCTGGCACACTCTCTGGGCCTGCTGGAGGTTGTAGTAAAGAAGATGAAGACAGAACCGATGGCCATCATGAACAATGCTGCACATCCTCTCTAAAACACACAAACACTGAGGGCTTTCAGCCAATGAATTATTCATGAAAAGTGTGTCAAGAAACTACTGGGGGTCCTTTACACCAATGGCATTATGCCTTTATAATGCGTCACTGTGACTTCTCGCTTATCTTTAGCCAACTCAGCATTTTACTTTCTTTTTAGGAATTCGGGTGTAGACAGCTGCCTATTTTTGCCCATTTTCTGATGCAGTTTTCCTTCCAATTTAACCTACCTTTGCCTACGAGAATATCCAGTAGGTAGGTAGGACTCCAAAGCTGAAAGCTGTCAGTTTAGTTGGGCAGCAAGAAAAAGTCGAAGCCAACATGACACTCCCGTATTCACGTTACCTTGTCGTGGGGCTGGAGTCGCTTCCTTTGTACGAGCCAGAGTTGCTGCTGCTGCTGTGTGAAGACGCCATGTGTGGCTGATTTCTGTAAAACTGGCTCAGCAGTTCTTTTTCTCTCGTGGCAGTTGGGCTGATGGGCTTGAGTGTTGAAGAGGCATTAGGCCTGCCATGGGCACCATTTCTGCCAAAGACAAAGCGAGAGGACTCATTTACTGATTATATGCACAGATATTAAAGGATTTACTGCTCTGCGTCTTCGGTGGTAGATGATTTTGTTAGCTGGTGTGTTACATCTTGTCTACAACTTCATGTTTGCGAAACTAAGGAACTAATAAATGAATTTATGACAAACAACAGTCGCCCACAAGACACAATCACACACAATCATCAGAGAGCAGGCAGCACAGATTGTTGGAGATTATGAAGATTGAGAGGAAAATCAGACTTGTATTTATTTACTTCTTTTTTGTCATCTGTTCTGAGGAGACATGTACACGTGACAATATTCATGCAATGACCCAGAATGTCTCTCAATGACAATATGCGTAGATTGAACCACACAAACCATCCACAGAACTGTGCCAGTCATCGCTGTCCATTTACGATCCAAAATGTCCAAATGAGTGAATAAATGCAACACGCACCTGCGATTCAAAGTGGACCTCTTGCTGGTGGGACCAGACATGGAGACTTCTTGTGCCGAAATGCTGCCTGTGCTGCTTGAGGAGCTGAAGTCGGCCTCACTGCCTACAAGAAAGCAAAGCAGAGTCCCAGTACGTCAAACGTTTGAACTTGTTTTCAATGTTCTGTGTTTGCTCCTCTAGGACTGATTGTGCCGTTACTACTCATGTCTATCGTCCATCACATCATCCTAATGGTTCCACCAAATACATTCAGGTTGTGAGGGGGCCCACTCAGAAAGGATCAGATTAAAATGGCCAGTCAATCACAGGTCACAATCTTTGAGGATGTGGAAGAAAGTCCAGCTTGGACCTGATAAGATCATGCAGACTCCACTCACACAATAATGGGGTGAGAGATTCAAACCCAGATTCTGTACCCGTGAGACAGCAGTGCCAACCACTAGGCCACCCAGATCTGTTGTAATGTAATGTAATGGAGAACACGGTTGGCAGACATGAGGACCTTCATAGTTTTAACAAAGGATACAGAGATACAGGGCTAGATATCCGGGGACTTGGCTTCATTTTGTTAGTAGGGAGACACAACACAGAGCCACAAAAAATGTCAGGTGCCAGCCAAAGACAAAATGGTGATGCGGTGCAAATTAAACAAAACGTTAACAAAAAGTATGCTTGTTCTCAGAGACCGAAGTCCAGCATACAAGCATAAGGGGCGTCTCACAGGCCTGTCCATACCTAATACAGGGAAGGATCTGCGAAGACATCGCCACCAACACTTATTTGTTTCCTTAAGGAAAACTCCCCAAGGGGCAAGTGACGTCACTTCCACTTCTACCTTCTGTAACTCCTCACTCTGTAAATTGCGTTGCAGGAAGACATGGACAATGTACAGCTTTTTTTCATAAGCTTGACAGTGTCTCACATGTGAGTAGGAAGGAGCTCTATGGACCAAGGGAAGGTAATTTCACACCAGGCCAGAGGGTGGCGGGGTGCACTAAACCTTCTTCTGTTGCCTCCACAGTCCAAATATGGGAAAACCTCCCTGATTCACCTTTGATGACGTCACTTTCAGGTCCAGCGCCCTGAAGAACGTCACTTCTGGTTCCGCTATGTCACTTCCGGTTCTGGCCTTTAAAGCCGGCATGTTTTCACTAAGAAGTCAGTTCAATTGTGGACTCCAATCTATGCACATCAGTGCCATTTACATACCCTTTGGCAGCCAGGGATGTTATACGGGTGGCTGCTCCAAACCTTTTTTTGAGTGTGTTGAGTCTGTTTATGTCATAACAGAGGGAAGCTAACTTCAGAATTAGATTATCTGGGCAAGAAAACCCCGGCATAGACATACAGACCTCGTCTGAATTTCTCAGTAAAAATAAATTCCAAACTCGCATCGTAACTCAGATTCAGAATGTAACGTCAGGGCTGTGGCCGTCAGAACATCTCAGGGTGGAATGGGTGGACCCTGGAACTGCTGACTCTACCCTCCAGGAGTGATGGACCTTACTCTGACATGCTATTGGTAGAAGCTAAAGACCCTCCCACCACCTGAATGTGGAGTAGAGATGAGATGAGATGAAGCCATCACTTCAAAGTTCTACCACAGAGCAGAAGGTAGAAGCCCATCCTGTAATATTTCATCCAGGGTTCCTCACCTGGATAGGGTCCAAATCTTTGTTCATGGCACAAAGCTCAAATCATCTCTAAATTATTTCTTGAACAAGAAAATGACTTCACTGGACTCAAATGGCCTCCACAGTCACCAGATCTCAATCCTGTAGAGCACCTTTGAGATTTGGTGAAAGAAGAGATTCACATCATGGATGCACAGCCGACAAATCTCCAGCAACTGTGTGATGCTATTATGTCAATATGGACCAAAATTCATGAGGAAAGTTTCCAGCACCTTGTTGAAAGAAGAATTATAGCAGTTCGGAAGACAAAAGGGGGTCCAACCCGGTATTAGCAAGGTGTACCTAATAAAGTGGCCGGTGTGGGTACATAAACCTATAGTTAAGGTGTAATTACAACAATGTGGCCATGTTTGTATCTAGCCAGGGTTTTTGATCAGATTTCCCCCTCTCATGGGTGTTTTTGGAAGTGTGCTTTGGGACTACAATTCATAACACATCCAGGACGGAATGCCAGTCCATCGGTGGGTACGCACTTGTACACAGAGCAAGGCTAGAGCTATCACTCCTTAGACATTTCTTGTCCTTTGCTTATTCAGTTTTAGGTTAGGGTCACAGTTAATAAATTAGTATGTCACTAGCAGAAAATCCACAGTGGCTGAAGGTGGAATTGAAAGTGGGTCTGTAGAGGTGCCAAGTGGCAGGCACTGTGTACCATTCAGTTGATTTATTCAACTCGATGTCTTCTTTTATTGTCAGAGTACACGGGCTGGCTGCTGCACAGATTTACAAATATAAAATGTAGACAGGATGGCTTCACTGAAACGTCAATGGAGCTTGCACCTGAATGGCATTTCAATTAATATTTCATTCAAAAGCCTTTGAGCCTCTAGATAAAATATTTATAATTGGCTGAAACGTACAGGAATAGCAAGCGCCATTCCACGCGGCCTCATTATTAATTTAACATAATGCAGGCAGATCCATCACAATAGCGCGGCCGAGGTACTCCTCACATCCCTCTCTGTTGTTTTCTGTCAAGTGCTAGGCGTTTAGGGGTCTGCCATGTCCATTCAGAGGCTCCCTGCAGATGTTGCCAGCCTAAAACACCTAAATAGCTTTGGCTCAATGCGTTGAAATGTTACAGCTGGGGGTAATGGTGCCAATTTACTTGCTGGTATTAGTGGAATGGCGGAGATCTGTGAATTAAGTGTGGGCAGAACAAGAGTGGACTCCAGCAGGCTTCGGGATACTGGTGCCATACCTTTGCATTTCAAATCCCAGTCAGGTTTGATTAGAACATCAGAACACTCTAGACGAGAACAGGCCATTCAGCCCAACAAAGCTCGCCAGTCCTCTCCACTTGTTTCCTCCAAGAAAACATCAAGTCGAGTTTTGAAAGTCCCTAACGTCTTACTGTCTACCACACTACCTGGTCGCTTATTCCAAGTGTCTATCGTTCTTTGTGTAAAGAAAAACTTCCTAATGTTTGTGTGAAATTTACCCTTAACAAGTTTCCAATTGTGTCCCCGTGTTCTTGATGAGCTCATTTTAAAATACAAGTCTTGATCCACTGGACTAATTTCCTTCAGAATTTTAAACTCTTCAATCATGTCACCTCTTAATCTTATTTTGCTTAACTGGTGCCATATGATGATGCTCTGGCATCCTGGACAGTGTGGTTGGCGGTAACAATCCCGGAAGGGATGCCAATATAATGGATGGGCTGTGGAGGTTGGCCAGCTGGGGTAACACAGTCATGTGAAAATGTAAGTGCACCCTGTGGAAACTGATGACTTGTTCACCATGTTAGGTCTCCATGCAAAAAGTGCTTACAGATAAAGGTGACCGACTTGTTCAAATAACACATCAACGTGACATGGTGTGTTTACTCTCATAATCTAAATGAACAAAAACGCAGATCTGACAATAAGTGAAAAAAATAAGTCCACCCTTCTACTTATCACCACCTCAAATCCATTAAAATGGAATCAGGTGTGGTGCCGGTGATTAGAACCTCCTTTGGGAGTCTGCAGGTGGACCTGATGGTCTTCTTTATTCCACAGATATCGAGGGTCTGGTGTTCTCTTTGCTACTGTCATGTGTGCTGTCATCATACCAAGATCCAAAGAGTTCTCCAAGACCCTCAGAAATAAGGTGGGGAACACCTAGGTGTCTGGAAAGGGATATCAAAAGATGGCCAAATTATTTGAACTCTAATCATTAACACTATAAGGAAAGTCAAATAACTTCTAACTTGTCCAGGACTGGGCAGTCTAGCAAAGTCAGCCCAGGAGCTGACCAGGAACCAACCTCAGAATCTCACTGTAGGATCTGCAGTAACGGTTGCAGAAGTTGGCCAGTCAGAAAGAAGTTGCACAAATTTGACTGGTGCACGAGGTAAGCCAAGAAAAAGCCTTTGGTGTCCAAAAAGAACACCACAGCAAGATGACAGTTTGACAATGAGCATCAAGGCAAAGGCTGGGCCTTCTACAATGACGAGATATCGACAGATGAACCAAAGATGGAGCAGTCTGGCCACAGGAACAGTAGACATGCAGTTCAGGAGAATAACCTCACAGCAACTGTGAAGCACGGTGGTGGAAACGTTCTGATTTGGGGTTGCTTGGCTGTTTCAGAGCCTGGGCAGCTTGCAGTCATTGAGTCAACCCAGAATTCAGCATCCTATCAATGTGTGTTTGAGGAGAATGTGAGGCCATCTGTCAGAAAGTGGAAGTTGAATCAACACGACAATGATCTGACGCACACAAGCAAATCCACCAATGAATGGCACAAAATGAAGAAATGGAGGGTTAGGGATTGGCCTGGTCAAAGCCCAAATTTGAATCATATTCAGAAGTTGAAACATCCACAAACATCTTGCAACGTTGCATGGAGGAGTGGTCAGAAACTTCACCGAGTCGATCTCAGAGAGTGGTGGGTACACAACACCCGTCCTTAAGAGAGGCCATCTTTCAATATCTCTCTGTCATCCATGCAGAAGGCATACTGGATCAAAAGCCACGGTGGGCCAGAGACTAACCAACATAAGACAGCGGGCCACCTGGTAGCTTATCATCAGGTTGTTTTATGTTACCAGCACTCATTGAGCTCTGCTATTGTGGTTGTATTGTCTATAATGCATGGATAAAGGTGTAACCATTTCATTTGTTACCCCAGGAAATTAGACTACATCATACTCTTAACTGTCTGGGGTTAAAAATGTAAAAGAAAGGGGGGCATGTTTAACCACAACAGTAGTCAACCCTGTGAGACTATGGCATTTGGGGCATTCTACCATATGAAAGTCTGGTCAGGTCAGGTTGGGGAGCCTGCACTGGTACAGCATGTTGCCGCACCCACCACACAACAAAACACTTTGGGGTCTGTGATAGAATAAGATGCTTGCTCGCACCCTTGTACCCTCAGACACCACGTCAGACACCAGATAAAAGTCCAATAATTATTTATTATAATAATAATTGTGCACAAAGCACGCTCCTCTCCACAATTCTCCAATAACAATGAACAATCCTCCACTCCCAGACGCTTAGCCACCCTGCCTCCCAACTCAGCTCCTCGTCTGGGAGCTCCCACAGTCCTTTTATATTCCCTGACCCGGAGGTGTTCCTTCCCAACAGTCCACAAGTCCTTATTCCTTCCGGGTCAGGGTAAATAATGTTTTCTCACCCCGGAAGCCCGTCGCTCTTCCTATGACGAACTTCCGGGTCATAGGGCATGAAGAACTCTTCGGTCCTCCCTGCAGCTCCCTCTCGTGGCCCCCATGGCATCCAGCAGGGCGGTGCATAAAAACTACATGGTCCATAATTCCCTGCTGGTCTTCTGGGGACCTCCATGCTGCAAGGAGGGCTCCACCTGGCGGCTTGGGGGTATTGGCCGGGGTACATGGCCGGCCATATCTTACAGTATTCCCCCCCCAGCGATGAATTATAAAGATTGGGCGGCCTGCCCCGAGAGGAAGTCTTCCTCAAGAGGACATTCCGGTTGAGCCTTGATTAATCTGAATATCTTGGTCCCTGGAGAACCTAGGGGAATATTATTCCAGTTTGATATCTTGTCCCCCTCTCTCCAAGGACAGTATCGCCAAATGTGGCCCAACCTTCGGCACCCGTAGCACTGCCTCCGTCCTCCGGTATTCTCCCCTCGGGACTGAAAACAATTAGGAAATGTTGGGTCCGCCCCTTGTTTTGCTGGGAGTGAAACCCCCTGCCGCCTCTAATGGTGCTTTCTCTCTTTCTTTGTCAGGAGACCCCCGTTTTATTTTCGGGATCTCCTGCTTGATCTGGGCTTGTCCACAGTCTGAGTCTCTACTAGATGAAGAGAGACCCTTTACTGTCTGCACCCCTTTTACTTTATAAATTACCGGTGGCGGCGTCTTTAGGGCTGTCTCGCTCCGAGTCAGCACTGTGTAGCTGCCCGGATCGATTAGCCCTTCCGCTGGCCACTCGGTTATCGTATCGGCCTCTCTTGTAGGGCACGCATCCACTTGGCACCCGCTATGGATTAAGCGGGCCCGTGTCACTTCGTCCCTATTTCATTATATACGGTACCGGCTTTACCTACCTGTACCGCTAAATCAATTAAGACAGGTGGCTCGAGACAATCGCGGCAGGTACTCATTTAATTTGTTCATAGGCTTTTCAGCCGCTCCTCTCAAGTCTGCAACGATCGTCTGGATTGTTTGCACCACCTGTAAAAAACTGTGCACGGGCTGAAGCAACTTCTCCAGCTCGTGCACGTCCAAAAATTTATTCAATGCAACCGGAGGCACGCTCAAGCCATCATTAGCCTTACCCTCCGGCTGGGAGCCAATAAACACGGCCGCTCCTGGCACGTGCCGACAGGTCCCGCAAGGGAGCCTGGGATTTGGAGTTCTTTTGGAGGACGCGGTGCCGCTTTTGGCTGACTGCAATCAGTCTGCATCAATTTGTCGACAGACCGATCAGTCATTTCCGGACCTCCTTACTTTTTGTAGGGAGAGCGGTGCCGCTCATCTCCCTTTTCCCCTTCGGAAAAACCAAGTCCGTCTTTTCTTGGGTGAAGCCACAAACAGCTGAACATGGAACGTCACCTTCCTGGAATCCTTGTGGTAGGTCACGTGTCCCTTGCCGGCACCCGTAATGCGGAAGTCCTTCGGGTTGCTCGTTTGCCTGAACGAGAGCGCGCCATCGCTTTCGGGTTTGTCTTCTGCCTCCCGCAGAGCCTTCGGATGGACATCTGGGAGGTATGTACATGGGACATCATGTGTTAAATTAAAAAGATTATAAAGTACATTCCCAGCACATACCTCGTCGGAGACGTCTTCCTCCGGAAATCTCTCCCGAAACTCGTAGCTGCTCCATGGCTCGTCTTGAGCGTAAGCAATGTCGAGCGCTAGACCTCCGCTGTTGCTGGCGCTCTGCTTTGTCTTCTTCTTCCCCATGACGGACTTGATAAAGGTGAGGTTTCTGGCGATTTTTCCTATGTGTGTCGTGACGCTGTCTTCCCGGGGTATTCTGTCCACAATAAAATTTTTAAATACAGGTCCTCTGCCAAACTGGCGGCCAGAGAATCCTGCCGCTCGCCAATTGTGATAGAATAAGATGCTTGCTCGCACCCTTGTACCCTCAGACACCACGTCAGACACCAGATAAAAGTCCAATAATTATTTATTATAATAATAATTGTGCACAAAGCACGCTCCTCTCCACAATTCTCCAATAACAATGAACAATCCTCCACTCCCAGCCGCTTAGCCACCCTGCCTCCCAACTCAGCTCCTCGTCTGGGAGCTCCCACAGTCCTTTTATATTCCCTGACCCGGAGGTGTTCCTTCCCAACAGTCCACAAGTCCTTATTCCTTCCGGGTCAGGGTAAATAATGTTTTTTCTCACCCCGGAAGCCCGTCGCTCTTCCTATGACGAACTTCCGGGTCATAGGGCATGAAGAACTCTTCGGTCCTCCCTGCAGCTCCCTCTCGTGGCCCCCATGGCATCCAGCAGGGCGGTGCATAAAAACTACATGGTCCATAATTCCCTGCTGGTCTTCTGGGGACCTCCATGCTGCAAGGAGGGCTCCACCTGGCGGCTTGGGGGTATTGGCCGGGGTACATGGCCGGCCATATCTTACAGGTCCTGGTTGGCAAACCCCCAGGCAGACACATGTTCCAGTCACACCTTCCAGAAATGACCATTTATCTGCCACAGCCAGGTGTTACGTTGGTGTCCCCTTGGTCTGGTCCAATGAGGGTCTTGTGAGCTAATCACCCTCTGGGAATTACGCCACATGGCTGTAGTGTCCTAACTGACGCTCCCTCACAATGCAGGTCATGCACCTCATTTGGGACTCCATGAGCATCCCAAAGTCAGAGGAGTGGTACCCAAGGACCCTCTAAAGAGACACACATGAAGGAGTCCAGTCTTGGTTTCAGGTCACTGGATGGCATCCATGTCTTGCAAACAGGAAGCACCAGGACTCTAAAGACTTAGACCTTCGTCCTTTTGCAGCGATATTGGGAGCACCACACACCCCTTTATAGTGACCTCATGACCCCACCAATCTGTCTACTGACTTCATGGGAAGAGACACCAGAGACATGAATGTCACTGCTGAGGTAAGTAAACCTCTTGATGACGAGGTCGACACTCTCTCTGCACACAGACACGCTGCTGATGGCCGTGCCCAGGAGGTCATTGAAGGTCTGGATCTTTGTATATGAAGGTCTACAGAATAAACATTTTATAGGGGAATTTGGTCTCTCTAGGACCCTACCACTAAAAAACAACTCACCACAGTTTTCATGCCAAAAACGGCACCGTATCTCCTACATGAGAAACAACTATGAGATGCCCAAGCCCAGACGAGAAGAGCGGCTAATTGGGGCCAGTTGTAAACTTCATGTCAGTCTGACTAACACTCATAATTCATATCTAATAGACAGTAAGCCATGATGTTTGGTTTGATCACTCAAGCTGGTGGCACCTTATGTCCGATTTTCAGGAACTCATCCGCAGCTCCTAAGATGCACAGGATGTCTCATTAGCTCAATTTCTTTTCTTTTTTAGATCTCAGCTAATTGCTGCTCAGCGCGCTACTAGAACCTTCTGGTGACAACATGATAACATCCTATAAGAGCCGCCGCGCTCTTTTTCCTTCAAAAGCACACTTTTACTGTCTTTATAATTGAATATTAAGAAAACTGGGAAAAGCTCCCCTGGCTGCTGTCAATGCAGTGCTTATCTCGAAGAGAACATCCATCCATTACATGATCATGCGGACGCTGTGTGCACCTGCTGTCATAAACACTGGAAGGGTGGAGGCCCACTACCTGAATGCCCTTCAAAGTGGTACAAGTCAGGGCTGTTGGTGTTGTTGGTGAATTACTGCACACAGAATAGCAAAAAAGGGGTGCAGGTCTCAAAATATGAGTCTGAGGGTCACCTTCTGGGTTCATCTAAGGTAAGCACTACCACTCCAGGGACACCAGAGGGCGCAATCACAAACTCTTGTATCTTTATTATATAGCCCACAGCTCAGAGAAGATGCCCACTGAGGGCAACTAAGTCTGGGAGCCATAAGAGCGAGGCACTCCAGAGAGCTGGCATCTCATTCAGGAGATCAGTGCACTCTCTTTATGGAGTTCTGATCCTGTAAAACGACCGCTATCCAAAGCCGAGCGCTGTGAAGCCAAAGGCTAAAACCTATTCCATTTGTTAACCTTCTGCTATCGCACACCTATTGATTTCAATTTTCTTTTTCTTTTTTGCATTTCAAGTAAACGGGGTGGCCCGGTTGGCACCCCAACATTCCATTTGACTCCTGTCCTTCCCTCTATCCACGGCAATATCCAAAACCAGACCAGTGCTCCCCTGGGTTGGAATTCCAAAACAGGCTTCACCCCAAGCATCCTGATCCCAAATTCTACAGGCAGGCTTTGGCCTATCCAGGCCCCAAAAAATGGGGAACAAAATACTTTAGAGATCTCACGATATGCCAAACACTTCAAGTTTTGGCTGGAGAAACAATTCCAGAAAGAATATTAAATAAGGGATTTATTTAAATTTGATCAAAAGTGAGTAAAACAAATGAACAAAAAGGCAAAAACTAATTAGGCGAAAAGGGCTTAACCTGCAGCAATGAGTCCTGATCAACAATCGTGAGCCAAAGACGGAAGCAAAAATTCAGACAGCACAACGGCTACAATGCTCACGGGAAACACAACAAAAAGACACAATGAACCGCTGAAGGACCTCCTATATATGGGCTGAAGGCGGTCCTTATGCAGTGATGTCAGTGTGGCCCCACCTCTTGGGACTCCACCCACAAAGCACCAGAAATATAAGAGAACACATCATACATACAGAGAGATACAATCAAACCTCGCTACCCGTGGGGATTGCATCCCTAAAAAAACCCACGGATATGGAAGCTGCAGACACTGAAGCATTGATCCTTTGGGAAGTTTACAGTTTGGTTTTGGTGGACCCTATTTGCAGTATACTTTTGCTACCCGTTACCATAAACGGTTTGCACTTAGAAACACTTAGCAAAACACTTTCATCAGCACCGGGCCTTATTAAATGAATGAATTTGTCTGTAAAACGGAGAGAAAAACTGAGAACACGTGGAAGAAATGGCACCTGATGAAGGGCTACACTTTAACTGCAGTTGGGTTTGGTCAGCGAACTGGGACAGAAAAAGGTCACCATCAACACAGACACACAAATGTTAGCCACAAACATCACATGAGAAAGGGCTGAAGTAACGGACGTTGGGGAAAAAGGATTTTGAATCCGCACCTCGGATGAGGCAGTGATCTGTGAGCCCACCTCGCCCCAAACAACTCGAGGGGCTGTCCTAATGACGGGTGCCCAAAATGGTGGCAGATTGTTAAAATGTGCCAGAAAATGAAGGACATAGTGTTAGGGTCAAAATATAAACCCCAGAAATGAAATGTGCAACTTCAGACAATACCCCAAAACAAGTGCGAGACCACAAAAATTGACAGAAATTAACGCGTAACAAAAGACTGTGGATGTCACCCCTTTCATTTGTGGTTTTCATGGACAGGACATCAAGGCGGGTGAGGCGTAGGGTGGTAATGCTTTATGTAGACATCTGACTGCCAACTTCAGCGGGTACTTCAGTGATTCACTGGCAAAACTGGTGAAGCAGCAAGGATGAGGATCAGCACTCCCAAGGCTCAGGTCGTGGTTCTCTTCTGGAATGGAGTGGATTGCTCTCTCTTTAGGGGGGAAAGACCTGCCTTTAATGGGGGAGTTCAAGTATCTTGGGTTTTTGTGCACGGGTGACGGAAGAAAGGAACGTGAGATCAGTAAGTGGATCAGTAAGTGGATCAGAGTGGTGGCAACTGTTCTGTGGTAGTGAAACGGGATGCGAGTCCCGTCCAAAACTCTCGATTTTCCGGTCCATCTATGTCTTGTAAAAAAACCTCCCACTGTTCCACTCCATCTGAACCAGTGTGGTGCTGAGGTATCACCCATTGCATGGCTGCACTCGGGTCCTAATCTGGATCCTGAGTTGGTCTGTGGTGGGTGCGTGCTCCTAACCTCTCTCTCTCTCTCTATGTCCCTGTCCTCACCTATGGTCAAGGGCGGTGGGTCATGAGATTGAGAGTACAAGCAGCAGAAATGAGGTTTCTCCTCAGGGTTGGCTGGGCTGACAGTCAGTGAGATGGTGAGAAGCTCAGTGATTCAGGAGAGCCTCAGAGTGGAGTCAGCGCTCCTCTGGATCACAAGGAGCCAACTGAGGTGGTTTGGGAAAGTCAGAAGAACGCTGACCCCTACAGCTGCTCCGGGTACATCCCACTAGGAAAACCCAGGACAGGCTGGCTCTCAGCTGGCAGGGGAACACCTAGGAATTCTCCAGGAAAAATCAGGATCTGTAGCTGGGGACAGCGACGTCTGCTGCCATCACAACCCTCACGTTCCAGAAAATGAGACAAGATGAGACAGAAAGCCAGTGGTTATACAAAGGGCACCAATGAATTAGAGGCGTGAATAAGCAGATTGGTCAGGGATGGCAGTGAAGGGAGTTTAAGGTGGGCTAGGATTACAACTTCACATGAAGAGATGGACGGCGGTATTACAATAAATACACATGGCGACTTTGGAATTAGATAAAATGAGTGACAAATTAAAAATCACGTACCTTAGTGCTGCATGAATCAATAATGAAACTTGAGCCAGACGTCTATGGAGCTGCGTGTAATAATATTTTAACAATCACTGAAACCCGGCTCAGTCAGAGAGGTAGAGATGAGTAGAAGACACAGGGTCACACGTTATTAAGGAAAAACAGGCAAAGCAAAAAGGAGGAGAGCCACTCGACCTTTGTGTTCCCTGTGCTGGAATAAGTGGCTTGAGAAGACAGAGAAGATCAAGGGAGTTCTTCATTTGTTTTATTACTGAAAGCGAGCAGCAGACTCACCTCTCTGCAGAGCACACGGCCTTTGCTCTCTCTTGTAGCGGGCAGGTGGGATGTTCCATTCGGCCATGGCCTCGGTCGTCACTCTCTTAACATTTTGCTTCTCTTCTAATGGCGGAAAGTCTACTGGGCTGTGCTCGGTGTCTGACGGGGTCTTTGATGGGGAGACGGACTGACTGCTGGGACAGCCGGTGTCATCTGGCCAATGCAAAGAATCGGGTTAGTCGACATGTAGCTCCTCATTCACTTCAATTCTTGTACATTTACTATTAAGGATCAGCCATGAAGAGTTGAAAAATGACAGAAACTTTAGTGAAGACAACCACAAAATGGCATTTGACTCCACCTCCTCTAAAGAGACCTAATGACTGACCAATGGCTGGCCTGGGTGGGGCTTAAAAGGGGCAGTCACCCACTCAGGTGACTCCACCTCCTCCTCTAAAGAGACCTAATGACTGACCAATGGCTGGCCTGGGTGGGGCTTAAAAGGGGCAGTCACCCACTCAGATGACTCCACCTCCTCCTCTAAAGAGACCTAATAACCGACCAATGGCTGTGCTGGGCGGTGAGGTTTAAAATGGGGAGTCGCCCACTCAGGTGAACATCATTTTAGATAATTTCAAGGTCTCCGATTATGAATAGGATGAGCTTTTGATTTGTGACCCTTAATAGCCCACTAAGGACCTCTATAATGGGGTGACAAATGACAACTCTCTATTAATAATAGAGCACACATTTAAAAATTTCAAATCTCTGACACAACTTATTCATTATTACTCTGTACTTGTTCCTCATGAGGTAACTCATCACATTTCTTATGAACACCCCGAATTAGGGGGGCTTACCCTAATTCAGACTTTTTATTATTAGTAGTAACAGTAATATTAATAATAGTAATAATAATATAATAAGTGTACAAAGTACAGTGCTATTCTTACTTGCATATTCTATTTACTGCTATTATTATTGTTATTATTTGGCAGCACAATGGTGCCACGGTAGCACTGCTGCCTCACTGTAAGGGGGCATGGGTTCACATGCCATGTTCTCCCAGTTTGGAGTCTGCATGTTCTCCCTGTGTTGGTTTCCTCCCATTGTGTGAAGATGTGTAGCTTAGGTAAACTGGCCTGCGTGTGTGTCTTCACATTGGGATGGGCTGGCATTTTCTGTATTGCGCCCAATGGCAGCCAATGCCCCCTCCCAGCCCAATGCCCCCTCCCAGGATAAGTGGGTTAGCAGAATGGAATAGAAATCATTTGAATTATTTTTCTCAACCACATGCTTAGCTATGAAGGAAGGCTCAGTAACTGAGTAACTTTCATGGTTTCCAATAAAATATGAAATGGCGGGTGGACCACAATGATGCGATTTGATTCTCTCGCTAACACAGCAAAGTCTTAAAATGTGCATTTCCTTCAGATCTGTTTACCACACAAATAAGAAAGAAGATGATGAATCCTAAATATTTGCATAAATTGTCCATTAAGCACAATTTACACACCAGTTTGCATGCCACATTAATGATAATTGAGTTCCCTTAAATCAAAATTCATGGTGCCAAGCACCCATCTACCTCAGCCTGGCATGGTGTCTTACACCCTCCTGCTGTGAGCACCTTGGCATTTCAGAGACTGAAGGCTTTCTTAAAGTGGGTGTAGATTGAAGGTGGCCTAAATCTTCACAGTTTTGTGGTTTAGGTCATTTTGCTCTCTTCACATGTTCATTTATCTCCAGATATTTAAATTTGGAGCGCACAGCTCAGGGTTCAAATCGGGGCTGGTCTAGTTGCATCTTTTCCATGCCCCGGTGGATTTTTCCCTGGGTACTCTAGTATCCCTGCCATATTAATCTACGTTAACTGCAGTCTTTCATCATCTATTCTCTTCTGTATGTAAGTATGCCCAGTGCCCTAGTATCAGCCAGCTGCCACATACAGTTCACATGCAGGCTTACTACGGCTTGGTGGGCATCATTCACGCTACATATTGTTAAATAATCTACTCTGGAGAACCTTCTTGAACTCGTCCAAATGGCATCATGGTTTTCAATCAAAAGCCTGCCTCCTCCTCACTCATTGGTCAGGAGTCCTGCCCAGTCACAGCTCTTTCACTGAGTGCTGGCACAGTGTTGGGATGTCTTGTGAATGTCACCATTGGCTCACGTGACAATGAACTAAAAAGGTGCACAAGAGCAGATGCCATAGATCGGAAGCCCTTGGCAGCACAATCACCATTCATACCTTTGGAAGAAAACAAATAGGAAATTGGGGAGGGCACACTAACTTGGCCAGGAATTGAACCTGGCACCTCCTATATGTGTGTCACCTACCATGCTGTGGCTGGCTGATCAGACTTTCAGTTAAATAAAGCGTCTTTCACATCTCAGATCTATGCGCCACTTTATGACCCTGCTTTGCCAGCTATGTGGATTGGTGCAAACCCTGAATGGTCGCACAGTCTGCAGTCCAACCCCATCATCATCATCATCATCCAAAAGCCTAAAAGTTCCTGGAGGACACCAACAGATACAGCAGATTCACAAAGTCTTCAGACTCCTTCACTTTCTGCCCACTTTATTGTAGAGGCCGTTTCATTTTAAATTGATACATTTGCATTTTTTGCCCACCAATCTACCCTCAATAATCCATAATGACAACATGACAAGATGCTGTCAGAAAGATTTGCAAATTGATTAAAAATCCAAAACTGAAATTTCTCATTCTCAGAAAAATTCAGAGATACCTCCTGTTTGCTTCAATTCCTCTTGAGATGTTTCTAGAACTTGAGTGGAGTCCACCTGCGGCCAACTGAATTGACTGGACATCATTTAGAGAGGCACACATGTGGACCTGTGTGTAGAAGGTCCCACAATTCACACTGCATGACAGGACTGAAAACAAACCATGAAGTCCACAGAACTCTCAGCAGACCACCATGGTGGGCCACAGATCAGGGCAAGAGGATCAAACCATTCCTAAAGCTTTGAGTGGTCCCAGGAGAACAGGGGCCTCAGGAATTTTTGAACGGGAGAAGTTTAGAACCACCAGGACTCCTCCTAGAGTTGGCCGTCTGACCATACTGAGTAACCGGGCAGGGAGGGCTCTGGTTATGGATGTGAACAAGAACCCAATGGTCACTCTAACAGAGTCCTCTGCTGGGAAGGGAGAACCTGTCAGATGGACAACCACCTCAGCGGCACTCCATCAATCAGGTGTTTATGGTGTAGTGGCTAGACAGAACCACCGAATATGGCAACCAAATAGCATTTAAAGATTTTACTGGTCTGATGAGACAAAATAGAACCAGGCACTGCTCATCACCATCTCGGACATGAAGGAGATGGCATCATGCTATGGGGGTCAGGGACAGGAAAACTGGACACAGTTCAGTGGAAGGATTGTTAGAGACAAATACAGAGAGGTACTGCACCAGGGTGAATGCCACCTTAGACTAGGGTGACCATACAGCCAAGACAACACTGGAGTGACTTCGGGACCCTGTCAAAGCCCAGACCTAAATCCCATAGAACCTCAGGAGAGACTTGAAGATGGCATTTCACAGACGCTGGGAGCCTGGGAAGATCTGCCAGGAAGAATGGGATTAAGTGCCCAAATTCAGGTGTGCCAAGCTTGTAGAGACTTGCCCAAAGAGACTCAAAATTGGAACTGCTACCAAAAGACCTTCTAAAATATACTAAATGAAGGGTCTGAAAACATCTAGGAAGGAAAGATTTGAGTTTTTGACTTTTAATAAATTTGTAAACCTTTCTGAAAATGTGTCACTTTGCTATTCTGGGTTTTTAAGTGTAGATTGAGGAGGCAAAAATGGCATTTTGTTTTTCTATTAAAATAAACTACAACACAGGAAAGTGTGCAGAAAGTGATGGATTCTGAAGATATTATCAATCCACTGTATATGGGGCGGGCAGCACGGTGGCGCAGTGGGTAGCGCTGCTGCCTCGCAGTTAGGAGACCCTTAAGGGTTCGCTTCCCGGGTCCTCCCTGCGTGGAGTTTGCTTGTTCTCCCCGTGTCTGCGTGGGTTTCCTCCCACAGTCCAAAGACATGCAGGTTAGGTGCATGGCGATCCTAAATTGTGCTTGGTGTGTGTGCCCTGTGGTGGGCTGGTACACTGCCCGGGGTTTGTTTCCTGCCCTGTGTTCCTGTGATTGGCTCCAGAAGACCCCCGTGACCCTGTAATTAGGATATAATGGACGGATGGATGTATATGGGGCAAACATACAAAATTCAGAAAGACGGTGGCTAGAAATTGAACCCAGATCCCTGTATCTACAAGGTAATATCACAAGCCACTGTGTAGAACATTTTTTTTTTTTTTGTAAGGATCAATAATTTCAGTATTAGCAGGGGAGCAAACTCACCAATATTCACTTCAAGCTTTATGAAACTTTAAATATTCCAGCTTACATCTCACCTGAAGAAGGGGCCTGAGTTGCCTCGAAAGCTGGCATATTGTAATCTTGTTAGTTAACCAATTAAGGGGGTCTCCATAATGGCTAACACGGTACAACACCCTTCTACTACTACTACTACTAATACTTGTCAATATTCCAGATGTCAAAGCAGAAGAAATCCTTGGAGGGTTTGGGGCCCACGATTAGCCGGGTATGTGGGGGTGAAACCCCTTATGTGATCTGGCACATTTCAAGGAGGCAATTGAACCCGAGTCCACGAGGATTTGTGGTAGTCACCCAAACCGCTAAGCTAACTTCACCTGAGCTGCCCAGCATGGTGGTCTACAGATCCTGCACATTGCTTGTCCCTTTTGGACTCCACCCAAGCCTGCATTGCCATCAGAAGCCACAAGACCCCCGACTGGACAGACGACTTTTAAAACGTGAGATATTTTCAGGCCGTCCACCCATGGATGTTGTGACAAATTCTGCCTATTAAGCACACAACCCCGGCTCACTTTATAAACTCGGCAGCTTTCACTCAAAACATGCAGAAAACAACAAAGGCCATCACCATTACCTGAGCACGAGCTGTTACTGCTGATGGTCCTCCGTGAATGTCCGGAGCGGCGGTCGCAGTCCTCAGACAGCGGCGACGACCCTCCCTTCTTCTTCGGGCGGTACGGGCGCAGCACCAGGCGTGGGATGCGACTGCGGGGACTCTCCTTGTCGAGCTCTTTCTGTTCCTTTGGAGTAACAGAGCAGGCGTGCAGCTTCATAAGTTTCCGATCGTTTCAGAGCTTTCAGTGCGCATGAAATGCCGCAGAGGCGACTGCGCCGCGCCCCCCTCGCCCCGGCGGTCTAACGGGAGGGGGATGCGGGAGTCTGTCGCTGCTCCGCTGGCGGCTCGCAATGGGCACCGCGGGCATTTAGAAAGAAATTCGCGAGTCGCGTGCGCCTGATGTGCCGTGGGCACCCTGCGACAGTCACAAAGCGCGTTCGGTAAGATGCTCTCTGTGACACGCGACAAAAGGTTACGTAACCTGGCAGATCCATGTGCACCTGCCGCTGGGGAATGTACTGGAACTTACAACAAACAGCGACATAACTTTTACACTAATGATACATAACTAATAATAATATGACGCAATTAAAAAAAACACGTCAAATACAAGTTGTGAAAAAGCCAGATCTGAATCCCGCTCCGAAGTGTCCTATCTTTCTGAAGTGTCTAGATCGACTGGTACCTCGTATTCCTGGAACGGTCCCATTCCGCTTGGCACAGCACTGCTGACTCCGGTCCCTGTCAAGAGAAAACAAATGGGAGCTCAGAGAGGCGATCGACGGCACAGAGAGAGAGAGAGAGAGAGAAACGGAGAGAGAGAGAGAGAGAGAGAGAAAGAGAGAGAGAGAGAGAGAAACAGAGAGAGAGAGAGAGAGAGAGAAACAGAGAGAGAGAGAGAGAGAGAGAGAGACGTGGCAGAGCCTCCGCGTCACTGCGCTGCAGAAGCCAACTGCCCGTTCATGTCTGCTGGCAGCGTGTGACGGCGGCCCTGGGTGGCACAGTTGTCACTCAAGTGCACCGACCTTATCCATAATTCAGCGCGGAAAAAAACCCAAAACAAACGGCACCTGTTGATTAACGTGGCTGCCGTTTGTTTTCACTGCGTGTCACTGGGCGTCTCAGCGGGCAGCGTGCTGCATGCTAAATGGGCATCTCAGAGCCTACGTTTAAAAACATCTTTTAAAAAGGCCGTCTGTTCATAAGCGTGAAAAGAGCCTTTCATTTAAAGGGCGTCGTATTGACTCATAACCGTAGGTGTGGCTCTCGTAGATCCCGAGATTTTGTTTTTCAAATCCACATGAAGCGGACATCGCCGTAAAAGAACTCGGCACTCCACGGCACCGATTCACCAGCACACAGGGCTTTGAATGGCGGGCAATTGATATCGGACGACAGGGACCGAACTTCGGTGTCTGAGTGTAGTGTGTGTGAGTGTGTGAGTGAGTGTGAGTGTTGGGACAATTTCAGACCCACACAGACCACTATTTCAGGACGGGGTGGGGGATGGGGGTGGGGGAGCATGAGGTGTGACAGCAAAGTAACTTAATGGCATAAGGGAGCAAAGCGACTGCCTGGGGTCTCCAGGAGGTCTGCAAGGTGCACAGAAAAAAAAAAAAAGTGGAGAGGAGCCACAATTTTTTTAATTTTTTTTTTGTTTTTACTGCATTAGATCCCAGAACGAGGAGAAATGGCCCAGGATGAAGTTTGAGCTTTGAAGCTTTTTTTATGGTAAATTGTCAGAACTTATTGATAAGGGACACAGCCTTCGGCTGAACAGTTTGTGAACATGGAAGGCGCGTCGTTAGGCTAAAGTCTGTAGAGAAATACACAGGTGTATGAAAGGCACTATATATAATAGGAATCACAACACCTCATCTTCCTCATGTTTGATGATGTGAGACAAGTTATAAAGAAACAATTACAAATAATGAAGGACAGATTTATATTCACTTTGGAAGGATACACATGTGAGCCACACGGTATAGAAACCTAAACCTTAGTCTGTCCTGAAACTGGAAGGAACAACAAGGCATACTGAAGACATGTCAAAAAAAGAGAGATATGAAAGGCACTATATAATACATACATATATATGAAGAGCACGATAGATAGATAGATAGATAGATAGATAGATAGATAGATAGATAGATAGATAGATAGATAGATAGATAGATAGATAGATAGATAGAGAAAAGACACCATATAATAGATAGATATCAGAAAGGCACTATATATGACAGATAGTGCAGACCCCTTTCACTCTTCTTCCTCGGCTGGTCTCTCCTCTTCATCATGGTTTGCTGCCCTTCCTCTTTTGTCCCTCAGCTTCTCCTTCGCTCTGTTGCTTTGACTACCCGCCATTCTGTCATTCTCTGCGACTCTTTGATTTCTCATTTTCATGTCATCTTGCTCTACGTATTTTGTTGGCATTTTTCCTTGAAAGTAGAGCAGATGGCTTTATAGTTGAAATAAACAGGAACAGCTGTTTTTTTATGGGATATGAGCGTTTTGGTTAAAATCAAGAAGCAGCAGTGCAGTTAATAAAACATGTAGATGTCTTAAGATAAAACACCAGCTTGGCACATTTTCCTCTTTTGATCGTATTGCACACATAATTTATTTATTTGTTAACACATGTGTTACCATCGTCACATAAAGCCAGTTACCGTAATCACCACACATAAAAGCGGTCGCCAGTCAGTAGAGCGTAAAAGAGGACATCACAATGATAGCTGCTTCAACATCTTCGAGGTCCACTCAGATTTTCTGGTCAAAGTTGTCTTTTCTCAGGCTGTAAACACAGGACTCTAACAAAACTGATGAAACCTGCGGCCCACTAGAAGAAATTTCCACGGACGGGGGAGTCTTAGGGCCATCTCTGAGAAGTCGGGGTGTCTGCGGTTGATGCTTTATCTGGACTGGATGTGGCTCAGGCAGTGCCAGTGGCTCATTTCAGTTCAGTGGCAGAAGCTGAAGAAATGCTCGTCAGTGACAGTGGTCTTCATCCAAGTCATAGCTAAATGCTGAGGTGCAAAGATGGGCACATCTGCTCACGACATATCATTAGTACATTAGAAAAACCTGTGACAAGAACAGGACATTCAGTCCAACAACTTTCACCAGTCCAATCCATTTAAATCCTGCAAAAAATCACATCAAGTCAGTCAATTTATGAAGGTCCTTCAAGTCCTACTCTCCACCGCACATTTTGGTGACTCATTCCATCTTTTTAGGGTTCTCTGTGTGAAGAAAAACGTCCAAATGCTAGTATGACATTTCTCTTTAACAATTCTCCAGGTATGTGTTCTTTATGAACTCATTTTAAAGTAACAGGCCGTGTCACGCACATGCGCTTTTGAAGCAGCTTCAAGGCTCTAGTGATGGTGATAACCTGCTGAACCACCCGCCCCTTGCTCCTGACCTCACTTTTACCCGCATCCCTTTGGACGTTCCTCTTCCTTACCTCCATCTATAAGGTCAGCCCATTTCCTTGCCCAGACAAGGATTCAGTCTTTTGAGGCTACTTGGCAAGTCTAAGGGCTTAACTGAGGGTAAGACGTGGAGCCAGGGGTTGATGAAGTGCACTGATCTCTCTTCTCCCTCTTCTAGAGATCACCAGTAGGGAAACCCAGCTAAAGCACAACCAGCTCCCAGATCACTTTTCTGACCACGCCCTCCTTCTGACCTCACTTCCGCCAATGGACCCACCTCTTCCTAAGTTCAACCATCTTACCTTTCTAGTCTGTCCCAGAAACTGCTCTGGTGCTACTTATATTTCATTAGCTGTTGTCACAAAATACATGGTGGATCCCTAAACTCTTTTCTTACATACACATACACATATATATATATATATATAAAATATACACACACACACACACACACACACACATATATCAGGGGAAGGGGATTGACGAAGTGCACTAACCTGTCTGCTTCCACTTCTGCAGATCACCAGAACAGAATCCTGCCTAAAACTCCAAGTTTCTGCACTCCCTCCTAGCCACGCCTCCTACTGACCTCACTTCCGCCTTGAGCACCCACAGAGCCTCTTCCTCTCCAGTGACTAGAAAGGCCTAGCACTTTCCCTTCCCTTTTTGTCCCTATTTGGACACTGAACCAGACAGTTCTCTGGTATTATTGTATAACAGGGGTCTCCAACTCCAGTCCTGGAGGGCCGCAGTGGCTGCAGGTTTTCATTCTAACTCTTTTCTTAATTAGTGATCTGTTTTGGCTGCTAATTAACTTCTTTTGAATTAATTTTAATTGACATCTTCTTGAAGACTCCGACCCCTTAATTGTTCCTTTTTCCTTAATTAGCAGCCAAACAATAATGAGATATAAAATGAACTTAAACATGACCAGCAAACTGTGACCATCATACAATAACTAAAAATAAAAAGGGTGGCAGTCTCAGGAATGCTGATCTGCTCAGGACCCCAAAACATTTGACCAGAGTTCTTAGAAAAGAGAAAATCAACAATTTAGGAAATGTCTGCCATTGCAAAATGAGAGCAGGAACAAGCCATGGAATTAAAGAACAGGTTTAATTAACGACAAGAATCGGCACCCAATTGAGCAACTGGTTGGAGTTTGAGGCCCTGACTTAGTTGGTCTTCTGTTGGGCTCACTCACTTCACGTTTCATTTCTGTTTGGGTGCCATTTAAGGAAAGAAACGAAACAATTCAGGGGAACGATGAAGAAAAAAAGCAAGTCAATTAAAATTAATTCAAAAAGAAGTTAACTAGCAGCAAAAACAGGTCACTAATTAAGAAAAGGGTTAGATTGAAAACCTGCAGCCACTGGTGCCCTCCAGGACCACTGTTGGGGACCCCTGGTGTATAATATACAGGGTGGTGTGTGTATATTATATTATATATATATATATATATGTGGTGTATGGCCAGCCATTTATCCCGGTCAATACCCCCAAGCCGCCAGGTGGAGCCCTCCCAGCAGTATGGAGGTTCCCCGAAGACCAGCAGGGTATCATGGACATTGCAGTTTTTATACGCAGCCCTGCTGGATGCCATGGGGGCCACTAGGAGACGCTACAGGGAAGAACAACGGATATTTTCCCTACGTCCCAGAAGCACTCATGGACAAGGGGAATGACGTGCTTCTGGGGTGAAGAAAAGAACATTTTACCTGACCAGGAAGTGATTGAGAGTCACATGGACTGGGGATTGGAACGCTTCCGGGTCAGGATATATAAAAAGACTACGGGAGCTCCCAGACGGCGAGCTGAGCTGGGTGGAAGGGTGGCAACGCGTCTGGGAGTAGGAGGATTGTTTATTGTATTGTATTATTTGTATTATTATTGAGTATTGTCATTTGTGTATGAGTATTGTGGAGGAGAGGGTGCTTTGTGCACTGTGGAAGATTAGTAAAGTCAATGTTTGGACTTTTACCTGGTGTTTGGAGTCGTGGACAAGGGTTCAAGGGAGCGAGAACGCCCCCTATACAATAATATAAGTAACAATATAAATATTGTATATTATACTAAATATTGTATATATATATATATATATATATATATATATAGTGAAAGCTGGCCCGGGCACAGACAGACGGACATCATATTTCACCCAACACACGTTTATTTACACTATATACAAAGTCTTTTTCGTGCACTTGGAAAACCCCAGTGCCTCCAGCACCGATTCCCCCAAGTCCAGGCTACACAGTTCCTTTGCCTTTCTCCTGGCCGCCTCCAGTCCTTCCGCTAGCTCCGTCCTCTTCCGCCCGACTTCCGCCCTGACTGAAGGGAGGCGGCCCCTTATATAGTACTCCCGGATGAGCACCAGGTGTTCCCGGCATTCCTTCCTTGGCCACGCCCCAGCGTGGCGGAAGTGCCGGCTGTCCTCCCGGCAGCTCTCCGGGCGTCACGTAAAGTCTTCCCCCCAGCACTTCCTGGTGTGCCGGAAGTGCTGGGCTCTCGGGATAATCAGGCACTGGGGCACCACCTGGCGGTGGCCACGGGTCCCTACAGGGCCGGGCTTCCAAGCCCTCTACCCAAGGCCTCCAGCATAACCAGGACGGACGCCCCCTCTCGGTCTGGAGGAGGCACAAGCCCTCCTCTGGTCCTCCTGGGCGTCGAGCCCGGCCGGGGACCACAATATATATATAGATATATAGATATAGATATAGATATAGATATGTATAAAAAATGTGAAACCACCAGGACTCTTCCTAGAATTGCCCATTCGGCCATACTGAGTAACCAGGCAAAAAGGACCTTGGTCAGGGAGATTGCCAAGAAGGCAATGGTCACTCGAACAGAACTTCAGAAGTCCTCTGTTGAGTTAGGAGAACCTGTTGGAAGGGGAAACCATCTCAGCAGCCCTCCATCAATCAGGCGTTTATAGTAGACAAGCTAGATGGAAGCCACTCGTGTGTAATTAAATAATATTTCTTAACCTTTGTGGTGTTGTGACCCAACTTTTTACATGCAAGTAGTTTCAAGTGTCATCAAGGTAGGGTCCTCCCTTAGTGAGCTGAACACCAACTTTGGAGTGAGGGGGATTGAGTGCAGACATCAAAACAGACACCTGCCACCTGGAGCAAGGAGTATATATATATATATACACACACACACACACACACACACTCCCAATTTTAATAACTAGTTGGACATTTTTTTTTATCATCACATTAACTTCTACTGCTGACAAGCATCTGAAAATTACCATCCGGGCTCATCCTTGGTAAGCAATACCAGCACAGGATAAGAGGGGGCGCTGTTGCTATCATTGTCATCTCTTTTGGCTCCTACAGCAGGAAGAAGACGCCCAGTGAGGGCAACTGACTCCTCCCCTTGTGGCCAGAGGACTCCATATTCCCAAAGCTGGTGTCTCCCTGTGGACTGACGCTCCAGTCCTGACCTGAGAATCCCCGTGAAGCGATTACCACACTCGGTTTTCCTTTATATGCCTCATTGTGCGCTATTTTAATTTGTTAATGAACGGGGTGGCCTGGCTGGAGCCCCAACATTTATTTTGGATCCCATGTCATATCTTACAGGACCACACTGCATAGACAGTTTCAAACCATTGTGCCTGAGCAGTAACGTTCACATGTTTTATCAGATCTCACACTCTTTTTATATTTCTATATTCCATTTGTGCTGCACATCGTGCCTTTAGTAGTCCAGTATGGCTTTAAACCGTTCTACACATACAGTAAAACACAGTTTTTCCGTCGAGTCGCACACTCTTTTATTTCCAGGTTGGAGAGGTTTCAGTGATTCCTCAAGACAGGACGATGCTCCATGTTTTTTTTTTTACCACCTTCTTCTGGGTTCAAATGCACCTTCACCGCCTGTCACTGCAGTAGCTCCGTGTTTTACTGAAAATTCAAATGAGACGTTGCCAAGGATACAACAACAAAGGATAATCCTTCCGATTTTTTTATGATCAATTTTTTATTTCACTCCTCATTTGAAATGTTGATTCCACCGATCCTTAGAGACAAAGTGAATAACCGCAAACCCCAGCTCTGTTTGAGAGCCCCATGCACGTCTCCTTCTCCTCGCTTCTCCTTACTTCTCAGACACACTTGGCATGTTGGCGCTGCTGTCAGCCCACACACCCTGGGGGGAAATTTCTACTTTAGTGATTTTAGACATTTTATTAGCCTATCAGCTCAGCTGCTCCCTGTTGGCAATGATAAAAACTGCACAACACAGCACATGTACTGTACGGTGGTCTCAGACAGTATTGAGACCCCGGGACTTTGCGTTGTAGATTTTGCCCATCAATCAACATGTAATAACTCATAATGGCCAACATGTTTTTAGTAAGGTTTGAAAATGTAATTAAACTGAACTCTCTCCTTAGAAGTATTCAGACCCTTTGCTGTGTCACTCCACATTGTGCTCAGGTGTCTTCTGTTTGCTTTATGGCTCCTTGAGAGACACCCAGAGCTTGACTGGAGTCCACCTGTGGCCAACTGAATCGACTGGTCATCAGTTAGAAAGGCACACATGGAGCTGCGTCTAGGAGGGTCCCACAACTCACACTGCTTGTCAGGACAAAAACCAAACCATGAAGTCCAAGGAACTCTGTGTAGACCTCCGTGAGGTACAAATCGGGGCTAGGGGATCAAGCCATTTCTGAAGATTTGTGTGTTCCCAGGAACACAGTGGCCTCAAGAATTGTGAAACCACCAGGACTCTTCCTAGAGTTGGCCGTTTGGCCATATGGAGTAACCAGGCAAGAAGGACCTTGGTCAGGGAGATGGCCAAGAAGCCAATGGTCACTCTAACAGAACTTCAGAGGTCCTCTGTTGAGTTAGGAGAACCTGTTGGAAAGGGGAACCATCTCAGCAGCCCTCCATCAATCAGGCGTTTATAGTAGACTGGCTAGATGGAAGCCAACTTTTTACATGTAAGTGTTTTCACGTGTCACCAAGGTGGGGTCCTCCCTTAGTGAGCTGAGCACCAACTTTGAAGTGAGGGGGATCGAGTGCAGATGTCAGAGCAGACACCTGCCACGACCTTCTCAAGACCCACCACAACTCACTTTGTGACCCACCGTCACCCAAAACCTTTATAAACAACAACAGCAACCTGCAAAATAAAAAAGATGGCTGCCAGCAAATGGTTGAGAATCACTGCTTTAACTCTTTCAGGGCGGATGTCAACTTTTGTCAAAAGGAGTGGTTGATGGTGGTCATCAGCTGTCAATGGTGACAAAACCCACCGTTAGGTTTTATTTGGACTCTCTTTGCTAGAAGGAAAGTTAGCTTTGTTGGTTTGGCTGATATTCCCTTCGCACGTGTGAACAGTGATGAGCAAACAACAGCAAACATAGCATGGACACCTGGCGAGAGATATAGGTGACGTTCTGCATATCATCGCCAAGATGGACTCTGACTTGTCGGCCTCCGATTTTGATACAAGTGATTGAAAATTAACATGGGGTCCCAGTTTGTGCAGCTGGCAACATTCACCTGGGAGGACCGCCACATACGACATCAAGAGGATCAAACTAGATTGCGATGAACTGCGACTGGGACCACCGCCGCTGCTGTCCTCACCCCTTGCCATGCGAAGATAGCCTGGCAAAGTCTGCCTGCCACGTATTCTATTCCTGGTGAACTGGCAGCCACAGCACACCGGCAATAGACGTTTTGCGTTGATTTCTGTGATTTTGGGAAAAAATATTCACTCCTCGAAGAGTTAAAGGACTGGGGTTATTTTAAGAGGAGGAAGATAAAGAGTCTCTGGGGCGATGAGACTCTTTGGGCAGAACTCCAAGCACTGTGTCTGAAGACCAGGACCACTGCTCAGTGAAGTACGATGGAGGGCAGCATCATGCTTTGGGGTGCAGGGACAGAGAGGCTAATCAGAATTCTTTGGAACGAGGACTCCAGAAAAACTGCAACACAGGGTACAGTAGAAGTTTAGATTCACTCCAAATTAGCTGGCTGTAAATTTGGGTCATGCTAGAAGGTAACACGTTGTACTTGCTGTGGCCTGATGGGGGCGCTCTCAGGAATCCCTGAACCCAACAGAACTCCAAGGAATCTCAAATATGAAAACCAAACACTTTTATTCAACTAAAACTGTCCGGGATCAACGGTGACGAATACAGCATCACAAAATAAACCTTAGACGAATCATTTTGAGGTTTCATTGGGCTTATTGAAACACTAATAAGATTGTAATGGAGCAGCCGGTCCACCGAGTCAAGGCTTACTCTTCGCCTTCTGTCCTCACAATGTCAAGCCCTCTCTTGCTCTCTCTCTCCTGCATCCTCACCAGGCCCCTTGTAAGTCTCAAGCCAGATGTACTTTGGGGTCACCAGAGATCACCTTAAAAAGGTTTCCTTGCAAGGACCTCACCCGTTACCTTCTAAGGGACCCCGACTCACAGTCCCTTCTAATGAAACCTGGGGTTCCTGAACCCCAACATGGGTTTGGTGCAGTGACGTGCGGTGAGGTTCATGGCTGGTGGCTCCTTCAGAGTCAGATTTACAAATCTATGATCCCCAAAGAGTCGCCGATTCACTGTTCATCTGGCAGCCAGTGTGCACCTTGACTACTGGTTATGTTTCATATCTCATCAGCATTGACACACACAGACTGGTAAGGTGCATATAAGGCTAAGAGAGAGCGGAGAGAGAACGGCGAGAGCGCATTTCCTAGGCACCCTCCACGTGTTCAAAATTTGCCGTTGCAATTCCACAATTCAAACTCATTCAGTAAAAATGAAAGTATAGAGAGGTGTACAAAAAAATGGATTTCAATGTGGACCTTAATTGAAATATTTAGTTGTTTGTAAAATCTTTTAACTCTGACGCTTTAATCAATTTTAATAGAGACGGTTCAACAAAAGGATAACAAGAAAAACAAAAGAATATTTTATTTATGTGGTGGGCTGGCGCCCCACCCAGGGTTTGTTTCCTGCCCTGTGCCCTGTGTTGGCTGGGATTGGCTCCAGCAGACCCCCGTGACCCTGTAGTTAGGATACAGCGAGTTATGTAAAGGATGGATGGATGAATATTTTATTTAAGGTCAAAATTTAGTTTTCAAATATCGGATTGTTTTTTTCTTAGTCTGATCCCATTTTCTTTATAAAAATGAAAAACCGTTTATGGTCTTTACCTTTATTTGTAAATGAAGTCCACGTGCCTATCGTTCTTCACACAAAATTTCCGTCATTTTCTTGGAAAAGTCTTCCTTATTTACCTTTAGTTTTAAAAAAATCGTAAATCTTCCATGTTGGCAGGCAGTCAGAACAAAAAAATAAAACTAAACGGAGCGCTGCTGTGCACTTGACTTTCTGATGTCGCTAATTTATTGACACCTCTGCGTAGAAGAACAGCAATGAGCGCCTGTTGGGCTCACATTTGAACAGTCGAGACGAGAATAGGCTATTCGACCCACCAAAGCTCGCCAGTCCTCTCCACTTATTTCTTCCAAAAAAAACATCAAGTCGAGTTTTGAAAGTCCCTAACATCTTACTGTCTACCACACTACTTGGTCGCTTATTCCAAGTGTCTATCGTTCTTTGTGTAAAGAAAAACTTCCTAATGTTTCTGCAAAATCTACCCTTAATAAGTTTCAAACTGCATCCCCGTGTTCTTGATGAACTCATTTTAAAATACAAGTCTCAATCCACTGGACTAATTCCCTTCATCATTTTAAACACTTCACTCATGTCACCTCTTAATATCCTTCACCTTAAACTGTAAAGGCTCAGCTCTTTTCATCTTTCCTCCTAACTCATCCCCTGTAGCCCTGAATCAGCCTAGTCGCTCTTCTCTGGACCTTCTCTTGTGCTGTTATGTCCTTTTTGTGGCCCGGAGACCAAAACTGCACCCAGGACTCCAGATGAGGCCTCACCAGTGTGTTATAAATCCTGAGCACTTGTACTCCACACATCAAGGCGCTATATAACCTGACATCCTGTTAGCCTTCCTAATGGCTTCTGAACACTGTCTGGAAGTCGATAGCTTAGAGTCCACTATGACTCCTAAATCTGCTCATAAGGTGGACTCTCGATTTTCCGACCGCCCATTGTGTATTCAAACCTCACATTTTCACTTCCTACGTGTAATACTTTACATTTACTGACATTAAATTTCATCTGCCACAAATCTGCCCAAGCCTGTCTGCTATCCAAGTCCTTCTGTGATGATATAACGGATTCCAAATTATCTGCTAATCCACCTACCTTGGTATCATCTGCAAACTTAACCAGCTTGCTCCTTCTATTCCTTTTTATATCATTTATAGATATTAAAAAGAGCAGTGGCCCAATCAGGGTGACACGGTACTGTCTGCCTCACCCTGTGCCTTCTCACTGTGGTTTTCTGTCTGATCAGCAAGACTAAATATGTCAGACACATTCATTAAAGATATTAGGCAGACTGTGGAAAGTCAGGGTGCATAATAAACATGTTGTGGACGCTAGGGGTCGTGAAACCCACCAGACAGACGTCCAGGACACACTCGTAAAAGCACCAAGAAGAATTTTTTAATATTTTCTTCAATACGGTGCACAAAGCACCACACTTGCCACAGTTCTCCAATAACAATTATAAAAAACATTAATCACAATCCTCCACTCCTCTCAGCAGCTCCATCACTCTACCATCCAACTCCGGTTCTGCTTGCTGGGTTTCCCATAGTCCTTTTTATATTCCTTGACCCGGAAGTGTTCCTTCTCTTTTCCTGGGTCAAACACCGCATCATCCATCCTCAGGTATCCTGGAAGTACTGTGGGCTTCTGTCCTTGTGACACCGAAGTACTTCCGGGTTATAGTAACATTAGGAGTCCCCCAGGTTCTTTGTGAGCTGCCCCTGGCGGCACCCACGGCACCCAACAGGGCTGAGGACACAAACTCCATGTCCTAGGATGCCCTGAGGGAATCTGGGGAACTGTTGCCATCCAGGGGAGCTGCCACCAAGTGTCCTGGGGAAGGCAGTGCCCTGAAAAGGCTGCCTTCCTCCATTCTTCTTTTCCAGGGACGTCTCGGCTGGACTGAACCACCGGCCGTCCATCACAGTGTCTGCAGGCATTATATTGGCGACATTCAGAGAGACAGCGACAGGCACGCGCCAATCGCATGCATCACCCCAGAGTGTGACGGAGAGTGCAGTCCAAGGGAAGGCAAAGCTTGTCACTGCCTCACCTTGCGTTTCTCCCCAGTATCTGAACAGGAAATGTGCCAATTCAGCGATTGACTATAAAAATGATCAAAATTATTGGAATCATGCAGAAAACAAATTTATAGCACAGACCAGACAGGACACATTTATGTAATCATTGTTAATTTTTTTTTTACTTTTCATGATGACCAGGGGCTCACCTGCATCCCCTGATCGCAAGCCCCTGGTTCGGTGGTCCCAAATTATAGGTTCTCCAAAAATAATCCCATGCAATGCTCAGCTTGGCTGAATCTCACTGAAGACGAGGACGAAAAGAGGCAGAGAAAGTAAAATAAATGCCACAAGGACCGGGATATGGGAGAACACAACATCAAAATCAGGAATGCCCACATAGACGTGAGGGTCTGGTGTCCACACGGTTTTGACCACACAAACCAGGATAATGAGTGAAGACAATGTCAAAACTGGGAAAGCTCACATAGATCTTATGGTCTATTGTCAGATAGCCACAAATGTTTGGCCATCAGGACTTCAAAACCAGTAAAGCTCATTTAGATGCAAAGATCAGGTGTCAAAAACATTTTTGTCCACATGGACCAGGATATGAATGAACACTGCATCAGAACTGCAAAAGCTGACATAGATGTTCTGGTCTACCATCAGATATCCGCATGCATCTCACCACACCCGCTCACTTATATGACAAATGAAGAGCCATTAGCTTTTCAGCAGAAGCCCAAAACAGTCACAGGAGGAATAATCCTTCAAGTGGACTCCCTAACCAGATGACTGATGGAATGGGGGGTCGTCTTAACGTTCTTAGAAAGTGTTCTCCATCTCTCGGATATAAAACAACTAGACAAACAAAATGAAACCGTCAAGTCAGAGGCGCTCCCCACAGTCTCATCACGCAGAGCACAGAGTGTACTTACTGCCACCGAGAAGATTAGACGCTGCAGAGCCATAACAACATGCCTAGCAACCCACTTAGCAACGAGAGAAATGTGCAGCCCGCCGAGCGCCACCAGCTAACACACGGAGCTCTGCTTCATTGCAAATTGCGTCGTACCGTCTAAAAGCAATCGAGATACCATCCATCCATTTCTCACTCACCACTGGGCAGAGAAAACATGGCAATCTGCCCAGCAAAACATCTTCCAGAAGACATTAGCTGGTCCTGGAAGTTATGTATCCTGACAACAGCGCAGGAGTCTGTGTGGGTTCAGATGCCAGTCTGCTACTGGCACATTAGAGTAACTAAAAAAAAAATGCCATCTTGACCTGATAGTGAGGCTTTAGGTAATAGAGGGGGAAGTTAATACCCTACATGAAGCCCACTAAAACACAGGGAGGAGATGCCCACTCGACTCTTTAAAGCAAACCTGCTGCCCTGACACTCTGCTCCACTCCACCATGCCATTCACCTCTGGTGCCTTCACCCCTTTTATGGCTTGTTATCTCAACATCTTGTGTTACTACTGGCTGGCTGGAGTGCATCACATCTGGGGATCAGAGTTCAAGTCTCAGCCAGGCGGCTGGCAGGGTGCAGGATGTCGTCACACACGCATAAATAAGGAGCATGCCAACTACAAAGCCCTGCATCTGGGGAGGCCTGGTCACTAACAGCTTCTTCTCTGTCACCCACAGCCAAGAGGAAAAAACCCACCAACACCAGAGGTCCCACCACCCAGAAGGGCTACATAAACGACCCTAGTGCTGGAAGTCAGGGGTCACGTGTGAACCTGAGACCACCGAGCAAGAGCCCAAGGAGACAAACACCAGAGGACGACCCTTTTCTTTTTCCTCTGTCGAGAGAATTAAATGGGGCACCAGCTGGAGCCCACCACTTTGTCATATATCCTCTTGTTTCTTCTTTCATTACAAAGCATTTCCTCTGACCATTCAGGTTTCCTTTCATACATTTTAGGCAATATTAATAATTCTTTACATTTATAAATCACTTTTCTCAATACCTCAATCACCACCAATGCGCAGCACCCACCTGGATGATGTGATGGCAGCCATTTTGCATCAATATGCTCACCACATATTAGCTGTTGGCTGGTGATGGGGTGACAGAGATAGTTAGCCAATTAGTGGCAGGAGATTAGGGTGGGTCGTGGTGGACAATTTAGCCTGGACACGGGGAAACCCCCTACTGTTTAAGAAAGATGCTCAGGGATCACCACAGAGAGTCAAGACCTTGGCTGTATGTCTCATTTTTATAGCACAGCGTCCCTGTCACTGCACCGCGGCATTACGATCCACACTCCGACCACAGGGTAAGCGCCCCCTGATGGTCTCACCAGCTCCTCTTCCAGCAGCAACTCAAGGTTTTCCAACAAAAGTAAGGAAACTTCACACAGTATTTCAGGTGAGGCCTCCCCACTGCGCAAGATCACTGAAGCATAACCTCCTTGTGGTACGGTGGGTCCGCAGCTCAGCAACGAGGGGCTAATTTTAAATAAAGAATCGGTGTCAATTTGGTGCGGGTGTGCGTGAGTGTGTTTCGCTCCACCATTTTTCAGGTGCTGGCTGGCAGCACCGCACACACGTGTGGAGGCAGGCGGATCAGTCAGGCGCCTCAGTGAAGATAGCGGCTCCTCGCCCCAGCACTCAGTTAAACAGCCAGCATAAAAGGAGTCGGCATGGGACGGGGAAGAAGAAAACGAAAATGAAAGAAAGAGAGAGAGACCCGGAGGAGAAAAGGGCAGGAGTGAGAGAGAGCCGGTGCAAAAGTGAAGGAGGCAGAAGGTTGGGAATGCGAGCCCTGGGAGAGGAGCGGGTCGTTGGCACCCGAGGGGGCTGAGGGTCATTCCTACTGAGCAAGGAAGCAACCAGCATACTCCTAGAGGACTAACCCCCAGACGGCAGCAGGAGTCAAGGGAGTGGAGGCTCAGCGGTGCCCCGTGGAACTCCATGAGGTGGGCGATGGGGACACGAGTAGGTCTGGAAGTTTCTGGCGCCTGTTGGTTGACATCCCTCGGTGCTGCAAGATCCGAATAGGATAAGCCAGAGAGACGTCTCATGAGATTTTAGAAGATGGCTTCCTACTTGTTTCAACCTTGGGTTTTTTTTTTGGATATTTATTTATTCGATTTTAACCTCCATATTCCGTGTCTCTTTATTGGACGATTTATTTATTGATGTCTTTTGGAGCTCGGCACATTTTTAACTCTGATATGTTCTTAATAAAAGGACTATGTCACTTGTCCACCCACTCCTTGGTTGGATGTTGGTGTCCTCATTTGGCTGATCTCTGTAACGTTATCGATGGTTGCAGGTTCAAGGGGCTCCCAAACGGCAAGTGTGAGTATGGAGCCGAACCGCACCGTCACCCTCCTATACTCCATACATCAGGGCGCTATATAACCTAACATCCTATTAGCTTTCTTGATGTAAATAGTGAGGAGTCTCCTCCTATTGGGGACTTTCAAGTTTTAGACATCCCATTGCGTATTCCGTTCTAACATTTTTTTCCTCTCTATGAGCATGGGAAAGGCACTATATGAATAAAATTGATTATTATTATGTGTAATCCTTTTACATCTACATAGATTATATACCATATGCCACAAATCTGCCCCTATGCTCCCCACGCTCCTCCAGCACAATTTAGCAGATCCTCCATTATGTGTTCTTCCACCTAGTTTGGGATCATCCAGCCCACTGACTAGAATCCTGTTAGATCGCTGATGAATATTAAAAAGAGCAGCGGCCCCCAGCACTGACCCCTGCTGGACAACACTTCAAACATCAACCCACTCTGAGAAAGCTCCCCTCACCATAACCCTCTGCAATTGTGTACCCCGGTACAGACCCAACTGTCCCACCTCTTTTGGTTTGATCTCTAACCTCTCCTGTGATTTCCATACCTAAAACCTTCTGAAAGCAGCGATAAATCAGATCATCTGCACCTCTGGGGTGGTCTGCTCCAGCACGTTACTGCATCACCACCTCGTCGTCTGAACCCACACGGACTCTTCACTAAGACTTGTGTTCTTGCCATGTGCTGCTCCATCCTTTCCATTACTTTTCCTGTGGTGCACATTAAGCTTACTGGCCTGTAGTTAGTTACATCTGCCCGATCCCCCTTTTTAGATAACATTCAGCGACCTTCCAATCCTTTGGAATTTCTCCAGCACGCAGATGTTTTAGAAAAACACGTCAAGGATTTCTGTGCACTCACTAACCTTCTTAGGCACTTGAGGATAAACGTTCTCACCCTGTGCTTGCTGGGTTCAGCTCCAGCTTTCCTACAACGCTGCTCAGGATAAAGCACATTTGGAAGAAGGATGGGTGGTTCTCGAGATTGGTTATGCTTCAGCCAATTTAATCTCCCTCTCCAATTTCCAAATCACTAAATTACCTCCTTAGTAGTCCCTGTTACTTTCAGAAGGATATACTGTACATGTAACTTGCATTGATCCATCAATCTATTTTCTATCACAAGAAGCATCTAGTGCAAGGCAGCAACAACACCTGGACAGAACCCCAGTCCATCACCGCCTGGACAGACACATCAGGGGTCAATTTAGCAATGCCAGTCCACCTAAACCTTTTATATTATACAGCAGGGAGCTGAAGCCTAAACCTCCAACATCAAGGATGAGGCAAACATGTTCTCTGGATGGAGTGCCAGTCCTTCCATCCATCCATTTCTCTAACCTGCTTATCCTGAGCAGGGTCGCAAGGCGCCAGACGATCAGAGGACGAACACACACTTCAGGGTCAATTTAGCATTACTGACCCACCTAACCTGCATGTGCTAGGATTGTGGAAGGAAACTGGAGCACCTGGAGGAGATCCACACAAACACAGGCAGGACGTGCAAACTCCATGCAGGGTACACCTTAAGTACAAACCCTGGTCTCCTTCCACTGCACCACCTTGCCACCCCATGCAAACGTCAATAAAATTCAATTTCAAGACAAATCCTTTTAATGAGACAAATTGACAATTTACAATGGCGAGTTACATCAGCTGCTTCTTCACTCCTCTCGCTCACTGGCTGCTCCTCCTCCTTCCTTTTGTAAAGAACTGTTCAAACTTTATTGATACTGCCGAACAGATTTATGTGCATAACACCATTTTGTTAAGTAGGATTTGTGAAATGAGGGAGAATAAAAACCAAGTTCAGTTATCTAAGAAAGTCCAACAAGTGGTGTGGCGACACTGCACAACTCTTATTAGAAGAGCATTCTGCCATACTGTACACAGCACATCACGATATGCGGCTCCAGGGGCCACGTAGGTGAACTAAGCCCTCTAATATCATATCATGTCATGTCATGTCAAACCCATCCAGCATGATGTTACTCATTGGACTTTCTGGGACTTTACCACAATATGATCCTACCCAAGCAGCCCCCCATTTTTTGAGGCTGACTGACCAAGCCCACTCCTGCAGCATGGAGTCAATGCAATGGCACGGCCTGGACTGGACTGGACAGTAATTGAGCTAATCTGGATTTTACTGCACACTGACACATAGCTGACCAGTTCAAACAACCGATAATGAACGTTTTTGAATTTAGTCATAGGGGGAACTGAAACGACCATAGAGGAAAACGAGCAAACTCCCCACTGAGCGCGACTTGAACCCGGGTGCCTGAAGCTGAGTGCAGTAAAACCATCGCGACTCGTGTTGTTTTTACGGTTTTCAAGTTCAAACGCTGTAGCGCCGCTGAAAATAAATACATACATACATAAATAAATAAATAAATAAATAAATAAAATATGTTATGTAAGCCCCGTGTCGAGCGCGCTGCGCACCACAAGATATCGTGGCATTTTACATGCTCCACTTATTCATTCCATTTTTGATGATGATGAAGACGATTCATTCAGTCATTATGATCATCATCACCGTTGATGACGAAAGATTAATAACAAAATAAGTTACGTGTTGTTCAGAAAATGTCATTTATGCGTTGTATTAATTATGATCCGGACGTGCGAACTAAAGGAGCGGCGATCACACAAATAAAAAAAAAAAAAAATGGAACGGGCGGGTCACTGACGGGGAGACTTGAGGGATAGATAGATAGATAGATAGATAGATAGATAGATAGATAGATAGATAGATAGATAATGTACAAAAATACAAATATTATCAATAAATGCGAACCCCCCTTCAAAAAGCGGACTTGCCTGGGGTGAATCCGCCTCAAGTTCTCTTCTCGGTTCCTCCTCCGCCGCTGCTAATCGGTTACCCGGTGCGCAGGTGCCAATGGATGACTCGCAGTCCTCGCGCTCATAGAAAGCTAACTTTGCTCACTTCTCGCCTGGCTTCTAATCCCGAAGATTCTCCGCTCGCCTGTTTCAGTCGCTCTCTCGTCACTTTAGCGCCCCTCTTTGCTCCGGAGTGCACGTCTACGATTTCCAGGCGATCCGATTGGCTGCGTTTCTGAAGCGAACCGCTCATCGCTGTGACGAACGACACGAGACAGCTGATGTGGTTGATGTGACTTAACGGCGAGGGCAGCCAGGCAGACCCGGTGGATGGGCTTCCGCGAGTGCAGCCTGTTGTAGCACTGCGGGTTTAGCCCCAGTAGGTGTAATACAATGATTACTTGGTAAACTGAAAGACGTTGCGTTTAATCAAACGTGTCCCATGCAGCGTATTCCCTAATCATCTCATTGAAATGAGTTACTCTGCCCAGTTTGACATGGCCGTTTGTGAAAGGTTTCCTGAATTCTTTTTCGCCTGGCGCACTTCACCGGCTACGAGAAGCACTTGACTGATTAATTGACACCTTGATGGGCGGGCTACGTAAAATCACTGCAAACTGATCGACTGACACATTGAAGGGCGCTATATAAAATCAAGGTTGAATGATTAAAACTTTAAAGCATAAAGACTGATTAACATCATGAAGGGCACTACAAAAATCATGATGGGCAACTTGAAGGGTACTATATGAAATCATAGCTGACTGATTGGAAACTTGAAGGACACTATATAAAATCATTATTGACTGAGTAACACCTTAAAAGGCGCTATATAAAATCACGACTAACTGACACCTTGAAAGCAGGGCTACATAAAATCATGATGAACTTATTGATTGACAGTTTGAGTGGCGTTATATAAAATTCATGATTGTATGATTGACATATTGAAAGGTGTCACATAAAATCGTGGTGAACTGAGTGACATCATGAAGGGCAGTAAATGGTTGACTAAGTAACACTTCGAAGTTTGTAGACTGATTAACATCATGAAGGACGGTATATAAAAATCCTTACTGACTGATTGACAACTTGCAGGGCACTATAGTAAATCAGGATGGAATGATTGACCCCTTGAATGACCGGCTACTTAAAATCATGACGAACTGATTGATTGTCACCGTGAGGGGCGCTATATAAAATCATCAATCTGACTGATAGATTACTACTCTGACTGCAGGACAGGTCATCCACCTGAAGCGAAGCCTGTTCAAGCCAGGCCAGTGCTTAGATGGAAAGCCTGGGTTGCTGCTGTGTGGGGGTCCTGGTGCACAGAGGTGGGTGGCACTCCTGGCTCTATCAGGCACAGGGCAGGAACGGATTTTGGACGAGCTGCTGGCTTGACAGACCCTGTGGTGAGCAAACAGAGCTACCCTTATCCCCCAAACGTTTCGCAGGACTCTGTCAGTCAGGTTTAATATGAAGTTGCTGGTTTTCTGTTCTCCGTTTTGATGATGCACTGAAACTGGCAGATTACTGTAGATATTAAAGGATGTCCCAGTTGTGTCGGGTAGCGCTGGGGGTCAATCAGCGAAATCGCGCCTTTGAGTTTCATTATCCGCCACTTTTATGCCGGACTTCGAGCCCACGTCTTGGGGGTCTTTCCAAAAATCCTCGTCTTATGAGACGTCAGGGTCTTCTTAGTTGCAATTAGAAGTAATTGCCTTGGCACTTTTTTGTTTTTATTCCGCTGCTGTCATCTAGTAAAAGGCTCATTTGGACCGGGGGTGCCGCACGTTATAATCTTCCGTGAAGTGCCCGGCGCATTAACATTCTTCATTTTGATTCCCAAGTCCACTGTGTATCCGATTACCTGCAGATGTGTCACACATTTCGAGATCTCGTTTCGTTTTGACGTGAAATGAAAGCCGGCTTTCAGGCGGGGACTTGTTTTATTCTAAAAAGCTGTCCACTGGCGCCATCAAGAGGTAGAATTAACGAACGACGTGAACACCGAAGACACAACTTCGTTCTTTCACAATTCCATAAAAAAAGAAAATGCTTAGGGGAAAATACGAAATGACTGAGACCCTTTAATACAAAGACATCCCTACGTGTGGAGTCGGCCTGAACTGTCTGGACAGCTTAGTTTAACTGGCGAGTCTGAAGATGGGAGAGCCTGATGGGCCGAGATCAAGAGGTGACCTGATCACCGAACGTAAAAATGACCAGTCGATCAGCATGGTGATGTTTTAAAATAAATCATTCATTACGAAAATGGGGTCCATCTCACTACTCCATTACTTATTATTCGTCTCTGTGGCACTCAGTCTGGAAAAAAAACTCCCTTTGTAACGCGGAGGCCAAATGTTCTTTTCTTTTGTGGATTTTTGCCTTTTTGTGTATTCAGACATTTGCTTTATTTGAGTATTAGGAACGTTGGCCCCTTTTGAAGTTTTAAGGCCTCTTTATGGACTCTATTGGCTTTATTTCCATGTAGATGATTTTATACGCTACAGTGGCGCCCTGCCCGGGTTTTGTTTCCTGCCTCTCACCCTGTGTTAGCTGGGATTGGCTCCAGCAGACTTCCGTGACCCTGTAGTTAGGATATAGCGGGTTGGATAATGACTGACTGATTTTATATGAATACTAGGGGCTGTGCCCACTGCTCACTTCGCTCGCCAACCCCCGGGCGGGCACTACGCACTATTCACTTTGCGGCTCAGCCGCTCGCGTATTGGGAAGCAGATGTACAATTTAAACAGATTATTATTTTCATGGGAATTGTTACATATGTATACTAGAACGAACTATTTTACATTACTGCGAGTAATTAACCATATTATAAAATAGTAAAATGTAATTGAAAGAAAATGATCTTTTATGTTGCATTAGAGGTATTCGTTGTGTTATATATTTTCGTTCTGTTTGGCTTTGAAATTAACACGCAAATACTTTTTAAACTTATACTTTTACTGTAAAACTTACTTAATTCACTGGAGTTTCATCGTGACAACGCAACGTATAACTGCCCGTGAGTGAATATCGTTTCTTTCTCTCTAATAAATAAATCGGCTTTTTTGAGCGTTTGTCCCTGTGATTTGCTAATTGTCTTTGTAAAAGCTATTCTAACGGGAGACTGTAAACGTTTTCATACGAATGGCACATCAAGATCTCCTTTGGTGTCTCATGTTATCCCCAAAAGATGGACTACATTACCTTTCTTGTCACCTGTTCAAATTTTACATGTCAGAATTGTTCGGCCAATTTTCAGTACCACTAATCTTGTCCTATTGCATAGCCCATCACTCAGACATTAATTACGCAGCAACATTACAGTTCATCCTTCCTACAGTAATTCGGCCGGTGGAAGACCAGATGGTGTTAACAGTTTTAAATATTTTTTGTGATTTTATAAGTTGATGTTTTCATCTTCCGCACCATCACCACGAAATGTTTCAGCAGAATCTACTGATACGCATTTAATCAATTTACAGTGTAACCAATCGACAATTTTCACGTTAATTCGTTTAACTTCATCATTTCTCGCTGCTAGGATTCCTAGTGTACTAATTTCTTCAGTTGATAACCCTTTGGGATGAAATTCTTCTGTAAGATTTGAACATAAGTCTTCTTTTATTAGGAACTTAAAGTGAGGAAAACGTAAAAAATGTATTAAGGAACTGAGTCTGACAAAAGCATTCGCACCAATGAGAGGTGAGAGGATCGTGAGAGGGCGTAGGCCGTGAACCGGAAATGGTGGAGAGGAGGGCCAGACTTGGAAAAAAATCTCTTGGCAATAGTCTCGTCTCATCTCAAGATTTCCTTTTATAATAGAGAGATAAGAAATCAGTCAAACAAGAGAAGACCATTCAGCCCATCAAGCTCATCTGTGTAGCTACCAGCTAAGGCTGTCCCATCATCTCATCCAGGTCCTTCTTAACGGTTTTCAGGATTTCTGCTTCAATTCCATTCAATGTCTCCATCACTCATTCCCGATTCTCTCAACTCTTTACATGAAGAAGTGCTTCCTGGCTTTGGACCTAAATGCCTGTCCCTTTAATTTCCAGTGATGTGGATCAGTTGGCACCCTTGAGTTTTGCTCCTTGTCACAAACGGGATTATTTACATCTTTCAGTGTTTGCGATTTCTGGATAGTGAAGCTAACAGGTGGGTATTCACGTAACAAGAATGAGCAGCAGGTGGCTTCAGATCTTTCAGGTGTGAGGGGCACATCCAAGAGTGAAGGAGAGACAGATGGCAATAGCATCCTCATCAGGCTCGTGCTAAAATCATCACAGATGGTCGAGTGGGAGGCTTGGAAACCTGGAGAAGATAGATGTCTGCTCATCTCCATAAGGAGTTTTACCACTAGATATTTCCAACCCTCCTATTGTAAAAGGAACAGAACATATCGTAAAATGAAAATCAATTTATGAATCAAGGCTGCAAGAACCCGGGACCCTCACTTTGTTTTCACCCCAATCAACTTTGTGTTTCTTCTCTGACTTTCCTAGGTGTTCCAGTTTGTTCCGAGACATCCATGTTTGGTGAAATGGTGACTTGAAAGTGACCCTGGGAGAGTGGCTGTGCACTGTGGTGGACGGGCGCTTCATCTATTGACGGGTTCTTGTCTTATGGAGAGACTCCTGTAACTGCTGTGTTATCTGCGACACAAAATGGTCATAAGGGGGCAGCAGGCTTTTAAGTAAACAAACACAAAACCAGGACTTCACTGGCCAATCTCAGGAGCAGGCCTCACCCTAGGCAGCCAGGCCCCCAGACTCAAAAGGCAGGCTTTCCAGTTTGTCCAGGCCCAGAATGAGAATCAAGATTTAACAGTTAAAAAAATGATTTAGTTTTGTCAAGTATGACTTGCTTGTATGGAATGCTACTGGTGTTTAATACATTTTATAAAATGTTTAAATACGTTAAAAAAAGTCCTCCAAGGGAAAGGATAACTCAAAAAAGCTTAAAAAGACAAAAGCAAGATACTTTTATTAAAATACAAAGATTTTTTTTAATAAACAAAAATTAGCAAGAAATGGAAAAAGATAAAAATAAAAAAAAGGATTTGCCTACAAATGCAACCCAAGGCTATCAAGTCCAATCCGAAATTCAGAAATCAGTAATAAAAAATCCACTATAAACCAGTGTGGTCAACAGGGGGTGCTGCAGCTCCCCAAACTCCCGACACAAAGGCTTGGGCACAAGTTAGCGTATGAACAAAAGTTTTATTCTGTGAAACTCTAACTGGTAAGCATTTCCCACACCTCTTAATTATTCACAGTTCTCTGTTGTCTCTCCTGTTCTCATCTAGCAAGCGTTGTCTTTCTCCTCCCAACTCTGGCTCCCTGAGTTGAGGCATGCAGCCCCTTTTATATAAAACACTGGGACACTTTCAGTGTCCCGAAATTGTGGACTCATGAGTACTTCTGGGTAAGGCTGGAGCCTGAGAAAGCAGGTCTTCCTAGTCCCCTCAGCAACCCCTGGTGGCACACATGGGACTCAACAGGACCAAGCCAACAAACTACAGTTCCCAATGTGTCTTGTGGTAATCCATTGTGGCACCGTAACCCAGGGGGTGCTGCCATGTAGCGTTTTGGGGGACAAAATGCCCTGACAAAGTTGTCTTCCCCTGAACTTCTATGCCAGTGGCATCCTGGCTGGGCAAGGATCCCAGAACAGCTGCAGCTGGGGTGCCAGTCCCCATGTGTCATCTCTTTCACCAGATAATCTAAGAACAGAAATGACAAAAGTGATCTTAACTCCACAGCCATCAATGAGATTCCAGGGGATGCGCACCTCATATAAAGGCAGTGGGGTGTCCATCACCTGTCATGTCATGGTGAACAAGTTTAAATGCTTCAAGACTGGGGACCATTGGACATCAACAATTCATCAATCTTGTATTTCTTTGAGGTGCGGGTGGATAATCAGGGCCCCTTATGGAGGGAGAACATGTGTGGTCTACACAGATGCTGGCTGGTTTATGAATTATGCAGTCAGGTTGCTGCTGCTGCTGTCAGTGAGTCTGCCCACCTGAATGTGAGTTTACCCTCTAATCGACTGCCATCCCTTCTGTGTGTCCATTGAGGTCTGGATCGGGCCTGAGCCTATGGAGAGATGGATTGTGAATCACATGACATGAAAGACACAGTAGGTGGCGCTGTGGTTCAGTGCTTTACACCGTTGTCCCCAGGATTCAGGCTTCAAGTCCCACACTGGCTGCTGTCTGTATGGAGTTTTCTCCGGGTATGCTGGTCCCTGAAGACAGCTCCAGTACGAGTGAGTGTCTTATGATTGGGATTTCTTAGGTTTTTTTTTTCATGTTCTTCTGCACCAATTTTGCTTTTCTTTTTATGTTTTTTTTTGGGTGTCAGTTTTCTTGACGGAGTATTGTATTATTTCATTTGCAATTCTTGCATCTTTTTTTCTGATGCCATCTTGGTTTTTTCAGGTTCCATTCTGAGCAGTGGTTGCAGCGACATTGCAATGGCACATCACTCAGAGGTGTGTAACACTGACTTCATCATCATGGCCGTATAAAAGGTTAGTGCCGTGTCCTTCCTGGTCATCCAAGTTTACAGATAAATCTAAAGAAATCTCAGCGTGATTCTTATTTCCGCTCACTACTAGTGACTCTTTGATGGCTTTGATTTTCACTTTTAGTTAGCGATTAGGTTGTGTCGAAACACAATGCAGATTCTCAGTAATGTGCTGCCATTTTTTGCTGCTTCTTCTCTTGGTCACTTCTGTTAGTTAAAGTTTGCCCCTTTTTCATGGCAAACATAACAGACTGTAGGTGTGGTGGGCACCCAACCTGAAAATGGATAAGGTAGACATTGGCGGAATTGTAAAAGTGACTTTATGACATGATCGGTAGAGCCTGCTGAGCTTGCAGCTGAATATACTTTTGCTACAGTTAATGATAACTCGTCACGGTGTCAACTGGCCAAGCAGGCCAACCCGGACTTCCCTCTCCTCATCTACAGAGTCCAGCTCTTCCTGGGGCATTCCTAGGCGTTCTTAAGCCATTCGAGAGAAAGGTTCCTTCCAGTATGTCCTGAGTCTACTGTAGGGTCTCGTCTAGTAGGACTTGCCTCTTTATGGCATGGCCAAACCAGATCAATTGACACCTCTCGATCAAGAAGACACTACTCTGACCCTCTCCCAAATTGCTGAGCGTCTCACGCTGTCACAGAATGCCGGCCCAGCAGCCCCATGAAGGGACCTCACTCTTGTGCCTGTACTCACAATCTCATTCTTTTGGTCATTACCCACCTCTTGTGACCAAAGGTGAGGACAGAGATTGACCATCCATCCATCCATCCATTATCCAACCCGCTAGATCCTAACTACAGGGTCACGGGGGTCTACTGGAGCCAGTCCCAGCCAACACAGGGCATAAGGCAGGAAACAAACCCCAGGCAGGGTGCCAACCCACCGCAGGCAGATTGACCGGTGAATCAAAAGAGTTTCACCTCTAGACTCTTCCACTTCACCACTACAGACCAGCAGCCATACCACCTCCGCTTCAGAACAGGACATCCACCTGAAGCTAAGCATGGTGGGGCCTGGCCATTACTTGGATAGGAGGCCATCTAGGATGGGTTTCTGCTAGTAGAGGCACTGGTGAGACCAGGAAGGGGCACATAACTGTGGTTTGTGTGTGGCTCCCAATGTCCCAGAGCAGAGAAGGGGACACTGTGCTGCCAAAATGGCACCATCCTTTGAATGAAATGTAAAACTGAGGTCCTAACTCTCTGTGGTCATAAAATATTTCTGGGCATCCTCCATAGACAGTAGGGTGTGTCTCGATGTCCTGACTAAATTGCTCATCATGGATTGGTCATTCTGGTCCCCAAATCATCCCCTGTCTCTGATTGGCTAACAATCTCTTTCATCCTTTCACAACCTAATAGCTATTGTGTGGTGAGCACACTGGCGTCAAATGGCTGCCATCGCAGCGCCCTAGTGGGTGTTGCATATTGTTGGCGGTAGAAGTGTCTCCCCCTTCTCTATATAAAGTGCATTGAAGTTACTCGAAAAGTGAGAAAGGCATGCAATGTCTTCTTCTTCTTCTTCTTCTTCTTCTTCAGTGCAGTACCAACAGAACAGCTTCTGGCACTCCAATCCGCTTGTCGATTTCACTCTCCCTTTTTCCCTCAGTCATTAATATTAACTAAAATCAAAATAAAATTAATGTCTGTCTTTTGTTATCATAATTTGCATAACGAGCCCCCAAGAGTCACGCTGGCACTCCAGCACACCATCCCAGCTCCTCCAGTCTAAAGGATGAAGTCGTTCATTTTGTTCTCAGTTACTTGCACACATCTAGCGGATCATGTGACAGAAATGACAAAGTGACAGGGCGCAGCGGGAGCAGCAAATGCAAAATACTTCAAAGGGATTTTTTTTTTCCTTTATAATGAAAGCCTTTTAACTGCGTTCCTCAGATGTGAGCAAAACAACGAAACCATCCTTGAGTGCCTATTGAATGACTTGGGTTCAGGGGCTGTCACTGCATTTTGACAAGACTCATAATCACTGTTAAATATGAGTAACATGCATGTGTCCTCCACCATCCCTCATAAATAGTTGATGTCAGCTTTTCTCAAAGTCTTGGTGGCCAAATGAAATCTGAAGGCAGTGATTAATCCTGGCACCGGCGCCTTTGACACGGGACCGAACAAAGGGGAACATTAGAAGAAGCAGTCGCACCTGAGCCCAGACGTCACGGGAGACAAAGCCTCAAAATGTCATCTCGGAATTTAGGACACTTTTAGCTTCTGCTTCTTTCGGCTGCTCCCATTAGGGGTTGCCACAGTGGATCATCTTCTTCCATATCTTCTTGCCCTCGTCATTTTGCTCTGTTTCCCCCATCACCTGCATGTCCTCACTCACCACATCCATAAACCTTCTCTTAGGCCTTCCTCTCCTCCTCTTCCCTGGCAGCTCTGTCCTTAGCACCCTTCTCTCATTATACCCAGCATCTCTCCTCTGCACATGTCCACACCAACGCCATCTCGCCTCTCTGACTTTGTCTCCCAACCGTCCAACCTGAGCTGACTCTGTAATGTGCTCATTAATTTAGGACACTTTTAGCACTACGTGACAAATCCGAATTTCAGTGTTTGATGTTAAAATAAATGTGATTGGAATAATAAGAAGCTTTTACAGTGGACTCGGAAGGTCCTCAGACCTCTTCACCTTCTGCACCCTTTATTGTGTGGTAGACTTCATTTGAAATAGATAATCTTCCCATTTTTGTCTATCAATCAACAATTGATGTCCAAAAATGACAACGTAGAAACTTGTTTTTAAAAATTGTAATGTTCCATAAAAACTTGAGAAATAAGTAATGTTCCGCGGCCAGCAGAATTCATACCATTGAGATGGGGATACAGGTGTTTGGTCCCGGTCTGGAAGTGTTCTCCATGAGTTAATTCCATACACAGCTGCCTATTTAAGGTCTAAATAAAGTTCTTTATCGGGTCTTCCATTCATGGCAGTAGCCTCATCTCTGCGAGTCCAGAAACCGAGCTCTCAAAACACAAAAAAGGGTTCTTGTCCCAAAATTAGGCTTAAGTGTTCTTGTGAAGACTAGAACATTGATATGTATTTAATTATCCAAAGCAACTTACAAAACAGGATTAGGTATATTTAGCTTTGGAAAACGGCAGTCCCTTGGAACGCAGTCCTTAGGTTAGGGTTTGTGGAGATGCTGCCCGCTAGAGGCACACTGGCACACTCACTATGTTACCAGAACCCTGTCTACTATCCCTGACTCAACGCTTACCACTAAGTATAAGGAAGCCTTAGAAACCTCTAAAATTACTGCTCTATATTGTTAAACAACCCATAAAGATGTATTTATACTTATTGCGTTTGAAAACTGTGCAAAATTGGCCTTAATAAATAATTTTTAAAAATGCAAAATTTAGACAGTTAAAAGCAAGTTCTAAATAAATACGAATTAGGTTTAGAAAACAATTAAAATCAGCTCCAAACAGAGTGTTAAAAAAACTACCATAAATGATTTTTAGGGTTATTAGAGAACCCTAATTCTAATAGTGTACATTAGGGTTTCAAAACCTTAAGACGGGTTTAAATAAATCATGTTTAAGATTAGGGACTCTTTATGGATAGACCAGGAGAGAAACTGTTAGGATTAGGGACCAAAAAGTGAATCTGCCCACCCTTTACTGACTTACTGAAGTTTAGGGTTTAGGGTTGGGTTAGTCTTAGGGTTAGAGCAGAGCTTCTGAAACTACGATTCGTGACCCATTTTGGGTTGTGTGTTGTCTGGATTTGGGTCACACAAAGTCGTGAATCACAATAGTACTGAATTGTATAGGGTCACGTATGGTTTGCTGAAAGTCTTGCGATGGATCGACACGGGCAACTAAATGAGACGTCACTGTTCTACAGCGACCCATGTCTGCGACTCGCCAAGAGGGAAGGGCTGATGGTTGGTGATGATTCTCCAAGAAGACCTCTCCTCTACCCAGATGACAAGTGGTGGCAATTTCCAAAAGGAATAAAAGACTCCCTTCCCTAACCAGGATGAGGATGAAAAGTCAAATAAAGTTGTGAGAAAAATAAGTCTGAGAATGACTGGTCCAGAGGACTGTTTGGGATCAAGTGTGACAGTGACAAAATGATCACCACAAGTGAAGAGCTCAGAACAAAATGTAAGTTACAATTACTAGTTACAACAAATACGTTATCAATTAGAAAGAAATTAATCAAACAAGAGAGAGTCTTCAAATGCTTCTTAAACACACCGAGGGAGTCAGAATTCCAAATGGAAGTGGGCAGCTGGTGGCACCAGCCAGGAGCTACACACAAACAGTCTGGACTGGGATTTGATACCAATGTAGAGCTGGCATCACCAGACGCTGTTCATCGGCAGACCTGAGTGGTCAAGAAGAGGCATAGGGCCTTCCAAGTGTCTCCATGTATAGGTGCTGATCCATTCACTACCCTGTAGACAAACATCAAGGGTTTGAGCACAATATGTGCCACCACAATGTAATGATCTGAAAAAAAGTAGAGACCAAACAAGACATCCCACTACATTTTGAATCATCTGCAACGGCTTGAAGTCCACACTTGGCAACTCCAAAGCCTGGACCAGCAGTTGTGCTGTATACACATTCAGATACAGTCTGATCTTGCAGATGTTGCATTGAGTGAATCTCCAAGACCAAGAGACCCTTACAACACGGTTAATGAAGGACAGCTGCTCATCCAAGCCTGGTCCCAAACTCAAGAAGCGTGCTTAGTGGCCTGCAAAGGCCTAGAGAAGTCAAGGTTATAATTCTCACAAAAAGGGGTGAAGGAAACCATTTATATCCCAGCTCAAATGACAAAAATGAAGTTCAATTATGATTAAAGTTTATTAATAAAATATTTACACGAAACAAGAGACACTGTAATCAAGAGAAGCAAGAGAGCCAACGATACAATCTAAAGTCCAGAAAGCCTCTAGGGGGCTGAGGGCAGCTGACGTAGCTGAAGAGTCAGGGGGGCCCGACCCCTTAGGTTTCACAAAGAAAGGACAAGGAAAATCACTGACAGAATTAGCTAAAATGAAGCACATAAACAATACACACAAATAAATGAAGAACAAGAATAAAATGCAAAACAGGTGAAGAAAAATAAATTACAAAAGAATACACAAGCAACCATAACAAATAAATAAATAAATAAATAAATAAATAAATAAATAAACCCTGTTTTCTACCTCTAAAAACATCTTTAGAAACTGAAAAAGTAAGAAAAGCAATGCAAATTTTATCCTAAATTTATGCTAAACTGCATGCAAAATGAAATCTATCTGTTTCACTGATTATCATCATTAATAATATTTGCCAAACTGTTTCTGTATGATATTGTCGAGAAAGCTGCCAGTAATGATAAGTAAAATGATTTACATGAAAATTAATTCACAGCAAAATTTGGGGTTTCGCTGTACACAAAAAAAAGTATGAAATGAACAGAATTTTGCAACCAACAAAATGAACACCATTAGTGTACTGAGTCGCAAGAGACAGTGACAAAAAAAAGGAAAAATGACTAGAAGATTCGTTCTTAAGGAACAGGCCAGTTCTAACACCAATGTAGTGCCAATAGATTCTCACTCTTTACACCTGTGGCCTGCAGGGGGCACTCCAACTCCCCAAACCTGACACAGACAGACGCAGGCACACGTTCACTAACACACACAGCTTTTTTTCAGCTGTGGGAAACGCTTCTCAAATTCTCTCCCACCAACCTGCACAGTACAACACAAACAGCACCCCGAAATTCCCCTTTTTTCTTCTTTCTTCTCTCTCTCTCTCTCTCTGCCTCTGCCCACCTCCACTGCTCCTCCTCCAGCAAGCTTCATCTTCTCCCTTCCGACTCTGGCTCCTGGAGCAGTGGCAGTTGGCTCTTTTAGTGCGGGAGCACTGCCGGTGGTCTGTTAGCATGGTCCCAATGAAATAGGGCTCCACAGACCCTGCAGCAACCCCTGACGGCACCCACAAAACCCAACAAGGCTGTGCTGAACCCCACTTTCCATGAAGCACTGTGGGAATCTGAGGCACCGCTGCCACCTAACGCTCCAGGGGAGGTGTGTCCAGAATGACCTGTACATCTTCTCTCCCCAAGTCCCTCTGGGTGAGTATGGGCATCAGCCGTCCGCCACACACATCGTTCTTTAAAAGGACGGCTTACTTTTGCGTCACTAGTTGGAATTCATATGCAACTTTACGGGCTGCCCATTTTTCTAGGCTCCCCAGCAGGTGCTCATTGGCAGGATGGAATGCCAGCTCAAAGTGACGGTCATTACGCTGTCCAACTTTAAAGATTTTCTGTGTAAAGTCCTGTGCAGCTCTTATTAATCTGTATAGGTGTCATCTGGTTTTGAAACCCAAGGAATTCAAATTTGGGATTTGATTTTGTCTAGAGCCCGTTTTGATTAAGTTTATCATTTTATCCTGTTTGGTCACAATGCCATTTTTGTTTCCCATTTATGCGCCTCTATCTTAAGTTTCTGTTTCTGCCGTCACCATGGAGATCTTGCCCAGAATTCCCTGGGGTGTGCTTATTTGAGATGTCAATTTGACGCAGATAGAAAGGTCACTCCAGGTAGTTTCTAGGGCATCTGAGCTTGACAGATAAATCTCGTCTGGCTGCATTAAGAGATCTTTGTGTAGTCTTTCTGGTTTTTTGAATCCCCGCTGTTGTTTTTAACTCTGACTTTACCGTTCACGTCTTGGCTTTGACGTAAGATCTCTTTGACTGGCAGGTTTGGCCTTTAGCCCGCTGTATGACTTACGATTCTCATGGTCATTTTCAGCCAGTCGGTCATTATAGTGGTGCCACATCCCCAGGCTGATACTTCAGTCACCAACATTTTGATTTACACTCATTGTGAGGACCTCTGGTTAGTAGTGAGATGGAGTTACGGGCACAATAGGAGGAGGAACCCTGATAACAGAGGACGACTTAATGAGTATAATCTTCATTTTAAAATGTCTGGTTGTCTGAAATAATGTAGAGATTTTGAGCCTAAAACTCTAAACACAAAATCCGATTCTAAGTAACAAAGTAAGCGCACTTTTACAGGGAGTTATAAGAGAGAGCAGCTTTTGATTAACATTTGAAATAAGCCTGGTGTAGAACCACAGTGGGGACGCCTTTCAGTATAATTGATGAAAATGAAAAAGCTTGTAACACACGGAGCAGCGCAGGAGACGCACTTTATTGACTTATTGTGTTTTTCATATCTGGATCAAAGTCATCTTATGTTTTATTAGGAGGCATCACCAGAACAACAAGAGTCCCCAGCAGACTCCAGAAGCTGCGAGATTATTATCTGTCTGCCGTGGAAAATTTGAATTCGGTGAAACTCGGAGGCTCTGCGGAAAAACCACTGACATGAAAGGAGCTCCCCGTCTGGCTTTGTTTTGCAGCAGGTCACATTATGAGTGTTATCACTCATTTCAGTCCCAACACTTGTATCTGTGACTGGAATGAGAGGTCAGTTTAATGTCCACAAAGTGTGATGGCAGAAGAATGTTACTGGAAAAGAATAATTCCACTGGCATTAAGTCTTCAAAAATGTTATACATGCATGAACCCACCGTTAGTCCATTTTCAAGGGTCTTGGTTTTCTGACGGCACCACTGGGATTAAAGAAAAACTCACATATCTGTCCACTTTCCCCCACAGTTCTAAAGTCCACAGACTGTAAGGAGATCTGTGACCCCATTAGCCCCACCCACTACCCCACCCACTGCCACTCCCACTCTCATCCACTGGGTTCAATAGCCATACCAATGACCTTGATGGTGAAGAGTCTTGATTTACTGTACTGTGCCGTTGGCAGTGCCAGCGCTGGATTAAACTGGGATGAGTTCATCTTGGACTCCTAGTCTTCAGTTTATTTATCTAAGGTTTATTTTTACACCATGCAGTTATGCATTCCTATCCATCCATTCATTTTCCGAACTTCAGACTTTTTTCAGTTCTTGCTTGTCTGGACCTAGAGAAGGCATACAGTATGTCTCCATATACACATCTGCTGACCCATTGACTTCTCTGTAGGTGGATTTGAACTTAACGCATGCTGTCACAGAGAGCCAAAGTAGCGACCTGAAGAGAGGAATGACATGCGGCCATCTTGGCTGGTTGAATACAAGACGGGCAGCTGCACTTTGGGCCATTTGTAGTGACTTGATGGCACACGCGGGTCATCCTTAGTTTAATCCTGATGCTCTGTATATTCAATTAATTATCATTATTTTTCATGGTGGCTCCACAATCCGTACTAACCCCTACTTTCTCTGCTGTTCTTTTTCCGGTTTTCTGTGATCTGCGCCACCACCACCTGATCAAGGCACCGTGATGTCCTTACATTGATGGATTAAAGGCCAGAAGTCCACATGACCATCATCATCAAGTTCTTCCAAGAGTACCCTGAATACCATGAGGACTGATTGAGGTCATTGATGTTGGGTAGAATGCCTAGAGGGGGCTGGTCAGGTGGTCTCGTGACCTTGGTGCCCCTGCAGATTTTATTTTTTTCTCCAGCTGAATGGAGTTTTTTTTTTTGTTGTTGTTGTTTTTCTGTCCTCCCTGGCCATTGGAGCACCTTACTTTTATTCTATGTTAATTAGTGTTACCTTATTTTAATTCTTATTTATTTTGTCTTTTTTTTTCTCTTTCTTCATCATGTACAACACTTTGAGCGACATTGTTTGTATGAAAATGTGCCGTAGAAATAAATGTTGTTGTTGTCCTGCTAGTAGTGAGCCACAAGTTCTGTGCATCCAAAATATGAGACACACAACAGATTTTCCAAGATTAACACATGCATGTGTGACAAATAATGAAGACTATCAAAACTTGTAGAAAATGTAAAGAAATGTATTGGAAAGCAGAAGTGTTCTGATAAACAATAAGTCTGTCAAAACTCTGTTATCTCAATTTAAAATGCAAAGAAACTGTTAATTGCTTTATTTTCAGCAGCACCTTCACTAAACCTTTGTATTTGAATGAATGTCCTTGAAACATGGCACCATGCAGAGTGCAGGCTTAGAAGCAAATGTGACGCCAATCGACAAATGTAACGGGTCTTTTATGTGCTGTCCACGCTTGTGGCACACAGCGCATTCGGTGATTGGTGACAGCTTGAGCTCAGTGGACGTCTGAATGTCGAGGTCATGTTTTGCTGGCCATTGTGACAGATTGGATGCACTCTGATGAAGGAACGGCTTTGGGGCAACCAGAACCTCAGCTGGGCGATTTTGAGTAGAAATGAGAGAGCGGATGATTTCAGAAAGAGACCAGGACCACTATTATAATCTGAATCTGAAACTGAGGGAATCAAAGACTTCAGTCGCCTCATCAGAAAGCCTACTGGCTCTACATCATCCAATTGATTGGCACTGTCTTGATCACGCTCATAAATACAGACTGCCTATTTATAACAATATTTTCCACATGACTATTCCCGCAAAAATAATAGATAGATAGATAGATAGATAGATAGATAGATAGATAGATAGATAAAAGATGGCAGCATTGCAGTAGGCAACTGAGAGGCAATGGCAACGATCACCAATATGCGGCCGGCATCCATAGTGGCTGTATATTGAGGTTCGAGTTACCTCATACATCGCACTTTGACAGACTCAATGACATACAAGTTAACTCGTACCTCGCGTTCAAAGTGTTAAGATGAAACATCTACAGTAGGGATGATGTACGGGACAGCCTTGGGAAATGTGGGATGTGCACTCAGCTTACTTAAGAGAGTTGATAAGATTTTGGAGATCAGCAAGTTTGGAGCTAATAATGTTACATTTCATTTATTTATTACATCGTGTTACCTCTTTGCTGCCACCATTTGTGTAATTGTCACTAAATTAAAACAAATAGAGACTATTGAGGCTGAAATGACTTTCTGGTATCCTCTGATAAAAGAAATTCCACAGTAATTATTGTTGTTCAATTTAAGCGCAGCATTTGATAGTTTTGACCATTCTGTTTAACTACAGCGGCTGGCAAATGACATTGGGCTCACGGGCACTGTGCTTGCCTGGTTTAGTTCTTATTTATCAAATCATTACCAGTACATGCAGAACTGTGCTATCAGGACTCCATTATTATAATCAGAAGTTAAATATGGTGTCCCGCAGGACTCAGTACCCAAACCTTTACTGTTTTCACTTGACATGCTTCCATTAGGAACTTTCCTTAGAAAACATGCCAGTAATTTTCACTCTTATGAAGAAGACACCCAGTTAGACCTTTCTTTAGACCAAATGATGTTTCTCCGATGCTGTCCTCAATTAGATGTGTCAGTGAGTTAAATGAGTGGATGGATGAGAACAACTTGTCTCTAAATACAAAAAAAACAAACCCAGAAATGTCGGTCATTGGAGGGAATGATGAGACCACAACAACAATCTGACACTCTTGAACTCAGCTGGAGTCACCATTAGTTTGACTGAATCAGCCCACAATCTAGACGTTATCTTAGACACAAGCACGTTGTTTAAAACGCACATTATAAAATTGTCCAAAACAGGTTTTTACCATTTGAAAAATGTTGGAAGATTACATTTTTTTCTACATATGCAAGATATGAATTTATTTCTAGTAGGATTGACTATTGCAATATGCTAATTATTGGCTGTTCAAAGTGTTCTCTACAAAGCTTTAAGTTAATTCAAAATCCTGCTGCAAGAATTATTACAAGAACTAGAAGATACAAACACATAACAACTGTTCTTGAGTCCTCACACTGGCTTCCAGTTAAACTTAGGGCTGATTTCACAATCCTCCTTTTAACCCTTAAACTACCGCAGCCGACTCTAGTCACTTCCCAGTGCAATTTGCCAGCACGCCGGAGCTGATCAGTCCGTGCCGTACGTTTGTTGAGCAATCAGCTCATGATCACCGGCGCCCCCTAGTGAATCAGCATCACTGTCCCTGGGATTGAGCCACTGCACTAGACTAGCTGCAAGTGTCAGCATTGGCCTCTCTGTGTGAAGCCAGTTCAAGTGCAGTTGGCGCGGTGATTTACTGAACTTCATCACCGGTGCCAGTTGAACCTTCTACATATAAGAATAGATTGTTGCTGTAGTTTTGAAATAGTTTTCATTGGCAGTGTGTAAAATGATCAGTGTTGCAGTAATTGTAAGGCTCTTTACACGAGAAAAAATATGTGTTCCATTAAAATTTAACTTATTCTTGGTGAATTGTGACATTTCCTTAAAAGTGCAGCAAAAAAGTATTTGGTGTCCGGGGAGTGCATTAACCCTCCCAAGTATGTGGCAGTTTAAGGGTTAACTTATAAAGCCTCAAATGGCCGAGGCCCTGCTTACTAATCTGAGTTTACCGCTACTTACAACCCCAAACGGCACACTGAGATCTCCAAATGCCAGCCAACTTAACATTTCAAGGGTTATTAAACTAACAGCGGAAAGTCAAGCTTTTGCTTACAGGGCCCTGAAGCTGTGGAATGGTCTGCCTGCTAATATAAGCGATGCTCCTCAAGCTGAAGACTCACCACTTCGGCCTGGCGTACCCTGACTAGAGCTGCATTTCTCTTTGTTAGTCAGTTGTACAGAAAGAGACATTTCACAGTACTTTTAAACCGTTCTGAACCCTCGTCTATTGTGTTATTCTTCGTTCCTGGATGTGCCACTGCTGTACTGCCAGGCTGCTCTCCTGCAAATGGAAAATTCACTTCTGATAGAGGAGCACAGGAATAATCGGATGGAAAGACTTTCTCATCAAATTGGACGGCCAGCACAGACTCCACTGAAGAAAACCCAGGAGGGTGCAGGCAGCCAGTTGGCCGAGATCTCCAGGACTAGGACTTTATTTTTGACTTTGTCTCTTACAATTGTAATCTCCTCTGCTGTCAATTGGCCACAGTTCATTGATTAATTAATGGACAGATGCTGTTGGTTTCCATTTATCTTTAATCCTTCTCTACCTTATCCTCTGTGTATTTTAACAAATCTGTTTGTTTGCCAGTTCTGTATTTAGTAATTGATATAATCTGTATTGGTGTTTTAATTGAGAGCTGTTCACATCCTTGTGCACCTGCACTCAGTGAAGGGCGCTATATAAATGATAACTTCTTTTACTGTATACTGTATTGTATTTCTTTCCCAGTTTATAGTGGCTTTTTAAAAAATGCACATAAGCAGTGCCGTGAATAACACCAGACGTGAAATGAAAAGTTTCCTTTTTTCAGGTTTAAATTTTGCTTTTGGCAAAACTGAATAAAAAACACCAACTTATTATTTATTTATTGTTGATATTAGAATAAAAGGTAGCCGGTCTGTTTGATCACAGCTGGTGAAAATGGCCATCAGTCACACTGAATTTCTTTTCCTTCTGTCTGATAAAAGTCCATTAGAAAAAAAGGCAAAGAAGATGCAAAAAGAAATTGGAACCCCAGTAGTGGGGCTGTTTTAGAAATGTCTGTTTATCTGCTACATGTATTATATAGCACCTTTCACGTCTATCTATCTGTCTGTTTATCCAGAGAACGTATGAAAGAGAATTAAAGAGAAAGAACCTCAAGTGCAGGGCTCACGGATTAAACCAAATGTTAAAGATGGTGATTTTAAAAATTAATCACATGGATGGTGCTTTATGTCAGGATCTAAAGAAAGATTTGTACGACTTATATTTAAAGGTGTCTCATTTCATTCATTTGAAGGAATGAAGGATATAACGACTCCAGCATGGAATTTCTATAAACACCTAAACACACACACAATAAAATCAGAATCGGGGGCTTGCATTGGGGGATTCTTCAGACTGCAGTCACCACAAACCTTTCTAAAGGTGCGTTCACACAAACTGTGAAAATCAGCCACGTCTGTCTGTCTGTCTGCATAAAACTGTAAGTCCTGAAAGATCTTCTGTAAATACATTCTGGAGGGGGAATCCCTTCCAAAACCCTGGCTAAATAGAAAAAGAGCCGTATAGAATCTTTATAAAATAAAAGATTTATCATTACAGAAATGGTCTGTAAGTACAGAAAGCTCCATAGAGCACACAAGGAAAAAAAGGAGTTTCCAGCCAAGTCAATCCAAGCCAGCAAAGTCCCAGAACAGAATCCAGCAGTGAAGTCACAAAACAGCAAAATGTTCAAAATTCTCCAGTAATATCAAAACAGCAAACTCCCTGACTCCCATGTGCATACAAAATGAACCACCAGCAACTGCGGGAGACCCTCTGGATTTATGGAACTGAGAGCCACTCCTGCCTGTGACTGGAAGGTGGCCCTGCCTCCTGGGGGACCATCCACTAAACACAAGGAACATCACACAGGTAGATTCACATTCATGCGCAAAATCAGAAGTGAAGATTGGTGCCATACAAATAACACAAGTAAAAGAATCAAGAATGAACAAAAGAGACATGAAACAGGACCCCAACGAGGAGAGGAACTCTAGGTAGGAAAGAACAGAAAACAACTCATTTGATTTGGTTAGAAACTGGCACACTTATTCATCGAGGGAATTTGTTTTGACAGCTCAATTTTTGTTAGCATTTCTCCAACAGACCACACAGTACAAAGTGTTGAAATTTCACAATCTCTCTGTCTGGTAAGCATTAGCTGTACCAAATGGCATATTAACAGAGACCAATTCATTCCATTTGTCATTCCAACAGATGGCACATCACAAACATTTTATTACTACAAACTATTACTACATTTGTTGGAATGAAAAATGCAATACAAAGATTGACACTGAGGTCTATGTTGATTATTAAGATTTCAACCCATCTTAGATGGATAGCACAGGCAGTGATTCTTCTCATCTTTAGTACAGCCATTTTAGCTTGACCAATTAAAAGTTGCAAAGTTGGTATTCTAGAAATTCAAATAGATATGAAAGACACTATATAATAGATAGATAGAGAGAGATAGATGTGAAAGGCACTATATAATAGATAGATAGATAGATAGATAGATAGATAGATAGATAGATAGATACGAATGGTGAAAGGCACTATATAATAGATAGATAGATGTGAAAGGCACTATATAATAGATAGATAGATAGATAGATAGAGAGATAGTTGTGAAAGGCACTATATAATAGATAGATAGATAGATAGATAGATAGATAGAGAGAGAGATAGAGAGATAGATGTGAAAGGCACTATATAATAGATAGATAGATAGATAGATAGATAGATAGATAGATAGAGAGATAGGAGATAGAGATAGATGTGAAAGGCACTATATAATAGATAGATGACAAAGTGGCCTTCAAAGCTCATCTGACAGCACACCACACTCCATGCTCCTCTAATGCTTTTGCATTTTTTTAATTTGTCCTTTAAAATATTTACCTCCTGGGAAGGTACACAGAAAAACAATTTCTTGAAATCTCCTATTGTAACAATCTCATTAAAATTTTAACGGGATAAAGGGGTGTAAATTAGGTACACGTGTCTAAAGTGTAAATGAAAGCCGACTATTTTTTATTAATGAAAAGCCTAGCGTCAGATGAACAGACCGACGCCGGTGTCATGGAGGCCTAACAGCTCGTTAAACATTTCGTTGCTGCTGCCGCTGTGTTGGCTCGTCCTCCACAGGTTAACTTCATCATCTCACATCATTACCAGTTCTGTATAATTTCCACATTAAAATATTTTCCTTAGCAGACCAATACTTTTTAAGTGGCTCTCTATCCGGCTGATGAGTCGGCTTTATTCCTCACCATGAATGAGAGTGATCAGGTTACGGCTTAAACTGGAACTTTAAATAATTGAAGGCACATTATCCACTCACTCTGGAAATAAAGATGAAGGACACACTGTTTTCTTCCTCCTAACGTTTCCATTATCGGTCAGAGTTCCAGGTTAGGTTTGGAATGAGAAACTGAAATTCTTCTTGTAGCTTTGGTTCTTTTTCAATTTCCTCTTCTCAATGAAACTCCACATTATACAGCATCTAGAGTGAGGGTACCAGAGATGCCAATGTACATGCCAAGGTGCCATTGAGTCTTAAGATTATATGAAAATGCAGCCCACCTTTCTGGCTACTGGCCTCCCTCCCCACCCTCTGTGACTGGCTCCTAGACTTTCTGACTGGCAGGCCCCCAGTCTGTCAAGACTGGTAATAGGACTTCAGCCACCATCATCACAAACACAGGCACCCCACAGGCATGTGTCCTCAGCCCCATCCACTACACCCTAGTCACCCAGGACTGTGTCGTCTCCCACACAGATAACATCATCCTAAAGTTCACAGACGACACTGCAGTGATAGGACGCATCACTGGTGGGGGTGAGGTGGCCTACAGGAGGGAGGTGATCAGTCTGGCGTCATGGTGTGAGGACAACAACCTCACCCTCAGCACAGACAAGACGAAGGAGATGATAATGGACATGAGGAAAGAGAGGAAACCTCACCGGCCACTGTTCATCCGAGGGCTTCAAGTGGAGAGGGTGAGCAGCATTAAATACCTGGGCATCGACATCAGTGAGGACCTCACTTGGACTCTTAACACCACACAGCTGGTCATGAGGGCTCAACAAGACTTTCTGAGGAGGCTGAGGACGTTTGGTATGTCGACTAAGATCCGCGGTAACTTTTACAGCTGCATTATTGAGAGCATCTTGACCAGCTACATCACGGTGTGGTACGGCAACACCACTGCTATGGACTGCAAACGCCTGCAGAGAGTGGTAAAGACTGCTGAGAAGATCACCAGGACCCCACTGCAGAGTACACAGGAGAACTGCCTCGATCCTCAGGGACCCCCAACATGAACTGTTCACACGTCTACAGTACCCTCAGGCAGGAGGTTTAGGAGTATGAAATGCAGGACTTCCAGGCTAAAGAACTCTTTCTTCTTCAAGGCCATTAGACTACTAAACAACTGACTGGAGTAAATAACCGCAGGCCACCTCATTGTGTCGACCTCACACAACTGTATTTGACTTGTCCATCACACACCGACCTGCACGTTACACTTTATATTTCTATTCTGTTTTTATACTTAGCGCTGCCTCTGTTACTTATTATCTATCTGCTACTTATTAATTATGTTTATCTTTATACGTTGGTTTTGTCCTTTGGTGTGAATAGCAAAGAAAGAATTTCATTGTACAGAGAAACGTGTTAACTTACTGTTCACATGACAATAAACTTGAACTTGAACTTTAGGTTTTTATTCTGTTTTATGTTTTTATTAAATATATATATATCGCTAGTCAAACTTATGTTAACGCTAATTGATTATTTTTATCTCAACCACACCTTTCCAGGTCAATGGACCATTGCCATGGCCTCCAAACTCCCCTGATTTCACACCCTGGTATGGTGAAGGAGTGCGGGTATAACAGGAAAGTTTGTGATATCAATGACCTGTAGGACAGAATAAGGACTGGGGTGTCATCTTTTCCCCACAAAATGTTTGTCCGTCCTTTAAATGGTAAAGTTGCTTGTTGGATTTTGTGTGTCAAACGTGATGGCGAACAGGCTGAGACATTCCTGTAAATCATCTGCCACATATGAAGTCTGTTTTATAAATAAATTGTTTCCGCAATTCAAATGTTAACATGATTTTGACTCGCCATTTATTTATTTGGAACTATAAACTTTTGAAAACTAAAAACTAATGCTGACGCCACCTCTGAGAAGACCTGACTGCCATCACTGACTTTAATGAACTCATGTTACACTTTTACTGATTATTTAAACCACTATTTGTTATTTTTTCTCTTCTAAAAACGATTTTTCCCCAAACAATATTTGTTTTCAAATAATTTAGCTATATAAATAACGTATTATTATTTTTATTATTATTATTATTTGTTCTTGTTGTTATTATTTGGCAGCCAGCCAGCCAGCGTTAGCCGATGTGTCACATTAGGTTGTAATTACAGAGACCAACAGCAGGTGGCAGTGTACACTATCAGCAGACTGCAAATGAGATGAACAACGCGGGGCTTTTTGCAAATAATTTCTCTTTTTTTCTTAGTCACAAAATAAATATGAAACTTTATATATATTTTGTAATTTAATGCGAATAAATAACAAACAATTATTTTCTCTTTCATTTTTTGTAGACGTCTTTGTATTTTCTGCATAGAGACTGTTACTGTACATTCATTCGCTCATTCATTCATCTGTTTATTAATTAAGAATTCCGTTGCTCCGTATTATTCTTAGTACAGGGAGTAACGTGAAATGTGCGACGTGTTGGCAGCTTCACTCCTTTCTTCATCAGCCCAATGCAGACTTCATTTTTATCTAAAGTGTTCTTAGCACAAGAATTAAAACGTTAAGTCGTAAGTCCGTTCATTTATTAAATCATTAAGTCATTCCTAGTAACGTCCTTGCTCTGTAACGTCACCAATATAGAAAATTCGTCTCCGTGCTAAAAAATGTAAAGGTTGCCGTTTGGGCCTTTGAATTCATGAATATATTCCTTTATTATAATTGTTATTGCTATTTTGATTGAATCAGTAAAAAGCACAATACAGGAAATGTCATTCATTTATTACTAGCAAATTTCATTGCTTTGCCTGAATAGAAAATGTAAATGCCGCTGTACAGACAATCGAATTCCTTCATTCCTTCGTTATAATTTGTATTGTTCTTTTCATTTAATATGTCAAAGGCGCTACATGGCCAATGTCCTTTCTTTCATTCTTATTTGCAAAATTAATTAATTTTTCTCTCCACAGAAAATGTAAACGACGCAGAGTAGACGATTTAAGTCTTTCATGTATTCCTTCATTGTAATTTGTATGGCTCTTTTCATTGAATATGTCAAAGGCGCTATATACCCAGCCAGACGCATTTCTTCAGCTGTAGCCCGACTGTTCTCCGTGCTCGTGTCTTACTAGTCTTGCTCGTGAACGACTCCTTTAACTCCTTTATGTAGCTTTCTCGGTCGCCCACATTCAGGGGACGCTCTGTCGGTGAGGAGCCGGCTGGCTGCTGTCCTCCCTTTGCGCCTCGCGTTTCCCCGTCCTCGTGACTCCTGTCGCTTATAACTCTTACATTAGGTTACATTCTGTATGCAGTGGATTTTAATTTACTGATATGAACCGAAATTTTGTTAACAGATTTTGTAATAATCTATAGAGACGCCTATTACTGATCTTGAAAAGTAACGCATTTTTAAGCACGAGGCTGCACCTGTAAAGGCTCTGATAAGCCCACCTTTATGTTTATGAGCAAGTGGGTCCGATACGAAACACTGCGTAGCTTTCCTAATCTCGCTTAATCTTTTATGGCATCGCGAGCGCAAGATTCGGACCAACCCCAGACGGGACGGCAGCCCACCCTGTCGATTAGTTCAACGGTCACGTCTTGGAGACATGTTAGGAGGAGGAGACGCTGCCCAGAGACGGACCGCGATGGAGATGTTGCTGCGCCACCTGGCCGTCGCCTGACTCCCCGGTGCACAACAGATGGTGTCTTCTTCTCACTCCGGTGCCTTACAAATACCGGCGCGTGTGAACGAATCAGCAGATCTAAAAGTAGAAAGAGCCGACAGATCGCGAGACGGCGCTCACCTTCCCCGTCTTCTTCTTCTTCTTCTTGTTTTTCTTTTTTCTCAGTTCCCCTTCGCTCAGCGTCGCTTCAGACCGTCAGTGAGAACTGAACTTGTCAAAATAAATCTGTCAGAAACCACCGAGTCGTTTTAATTTTAACCGTTCTGTTCACCATTGCTGACTTTCCAAAATTATTAGAGCTTCGTCTTTTATTTAGGCTGCTTTGCTCTGATTTTGGCAAACATTACTCATTTCATTTTCCTTATTTAACCCAATTAAAACCTCTGCGCTTCTGTCATCAGGTGCACTCTTTGTGCGAGCCCAGTGGTCCGTGAAGGTAAGGGACCCCCACAAAGCCCGCTCGTTTAAATGATTGAGTATCCGGGCGCTTAAACAAGCTAAGGGGAGAAATCAAAAGAGAGAAATGACGCGTAGAATTAAACGGCTCGAGGTCCGAGCGCTGCATTAGTAAAAGTATGACCGACTCATTGTTAGGAAGCCATGTCACATAGGGGGGCTCTGGAGGTCTTCATCCTGCCAAGACATCTGTGATAGGAGTGTGGGTGTATGAATTGATTTAAACGGGCGTCCCATCCACTGGCATCACTTAGAAAACTTGGCGTGAAAATATTGGCTCGCAAAAAGTAAATAAATTAAATACTTAAAAAAACAGCTAAACGCCTACACCAAAGAATAAAAAATAAGTCATATAAAGCGTGTTTTATGCACATTTCTTATCAATGTAGCGTTTATGAATCGCAATCGCCTTAAGTGAGCAGGCCGCGAGCACCGCCTTGAAACACCCATATATGGATTATGCTAATCACCCTCATACATATGCATTCACGATGCTGCACAACGTCATTGGCTGGTAGAGGAGTAGGTTCAGGCGTGACTACCGAACTAGAAAATACAGGACGTCCTGGGACACCCCATTCCATAGTGAAGAGCAGCGAAATCCAGCGCTGCATGGAGTTAAAAACTCACATTAAAGAAGCAACTAACGTGGATATTGTTTTTCAAGAAATATATATTATACTCAACTACAACCCCACTAAAAACAACACAAACAAATGTCATTTTATAAATAATGTAATATTGGCACACTAATATATACACAAAATGAAGTGGTTTGGACTAAGTCCTACATTTGAACATTTTTATCTACAAACTGTTTCAGATTGTAAACATGAAAGCAGTACAGACTTTATCCCTATTTCATCCATTATCCAACCCCCTATATGCTAACTACAGGGTCACGTGTGTCTGCTGAAGCCAATCACAGCGCTCAAGGCAGGAAACAAACCCCAGGCAGGGCTCCAGCCCACCGCAAGGCATGCACACACACACCCACACACACGGGACAATTTAGAATCGCCAGTGCACCTGACCTGCATGTCTTTGGACTGTGGGAGGAAACCCCCGCAGACACGGGGAGAACATGCAACCTCCACGCAGGGAGGACCTGGGAAGCGAACCCAGATGGGTCTTCTAACTGCAAGGCAGCAGCACTACCACTGTGCCACCGTGCCGCCCTTTATCCCTATTTAAATCATGTAATTTTTTTTCACAATGTTCATGTGTTTCTATACTGTGTCCCTGGCAATGTTTTATATGAAGCCGACCTGTCATATGTGCTCTTGCTTGTATTGTATTTGTATTGTTGTTATTAATAATTAATTAAAAGAAAGACAGAAAGAAATGCAGCACTGCAAAAGCTCCGCCCACAGGGCTTCTTCCTAAAACACCCTCACACCACAACCAAGTTTCTCCAGTCAGTACATTTGAAACTGCCGCTGGGGTTGCAGGGAGAGAGCAGAAGACACCGAACAAAGAACTTGACGCTGAAAGAAAACTAAAAAACTAAAGTTGCTGTTATCCATTTAATGGCTCAGGAACAGAAGGTGACTGATGCTTAACAATTAATTTGCAGACACACACACACACACACACGTAGGCCACCACAGTTACTGGGCTCTACATGTTGGAGAAGTATCTCTGTCTGCTATGAAATCTTTCTGTCATGGCATCACTTATGACACAACAACAGCAGAGTTTAGATAAGCTTTGAGCATGGGGAAAGGCGCTATATAAATAAAATGTGTTATTATTATTATTATTATTATTATTATTATTATTATTATTATTATTATTATTATTATTGCCTCTCACGTATGTGGATTTCACTTTCACCAAACAACAATTCTTTGAATTCTCACTGATAGGCCTCTTCATTGGGAACAAACACTACTGATGGCAAAACAAATTAGACGATCTACAAGTCTCTGACTTAAAGTTGAAATCCGAACAATATATTCAATCTTTTTTTCATTGTTCTGTTATTTCACCGAGTAATAATTTCTGTTTGTTTGCGCTAATGCGATCTTTACTATCATTTTTTTGAGACTTTCGAATTTTAGTACTTTTATAATTTCTAACCTGTACCGCGCCAGCGTTTTTGAATTCTTAATGATTTTCTACTTTGTCATCTACTCTTTGTCTTTTATTTCCAGCCCCGGGTGTGGTTAAATCTCTTGGCACAAAGTCTCGTCTCGCAGTACATGAAAGTGTCTCTTTGAGAAAATCACATCTCGTCCCAAGGTTTTTTTTATTATAATAGAGAGATTATTATTATTATTATTATTATTATTATTATTGTTATTTTGGTCTACAGATATACGTTTTGTGACTATTTTGACATGACATGTTTGCTAATTAGAGAATAATGTTAAATGTCCTTAGTTATTCATTAAGAAGTGCACTCAGATGGTGGACGTTGTTAGTAGGTTGAAGTGGTATGGAGATGCGATGAGGAGAGACAAGAAATATATGGACCAGCGAATGATGGGAATGGAAGTCCAGGGGTAAAGAAAGCGAGGGAGGACAAGGCAGAGGTGGATGGATAAAGTAAACAAAAGATCTGAAGGAAAAGGGTCTGAAAGGCAAGGAGGTGCAGGACTGAGCTGAAATCAAACAAATCATCAAGACCAGATAATATGTACCCTCAAGTTCTTAAGGAGGCTAGCGAGTGCAGATATAAACCCTTGACATATTTTTAAGAATTCACTGCACACTGGAGAGATTCTAAAGGACTGGAAAATGGCAAATATCATCCCATTAAATAAAAAGTGTAACAGGGCCGATCCAAGTAACTGCAGTAATCCCTCGCTATATCGCGCTTCGACTTTCGCGGCTTCACTCTATCGCAGATTTTAAATGTAAGCATATCTAAATATATATCACGGATTTTTCGCTGGTCCGCGGATTTCTGCGGACAATGGGTCTTTTAATTTATGGTACTTGCTTCCTCAGTTTGTTTGCCCAGTTGATTTCATACAAGGGACGCTATTGGCGGATGGCTTAGAAGCTACCCAATCAGAGCATGTATTACATATTAACTAAAACTCCTCAATGATATAAGATATGTTTGCCGTGCGGTGCTTGTTTGTTTGCTTTTTTCTGTCTCTCTCACTTTCTCTGCCTGACGGAGGGGGTGTGAGCACAGGGGCTGTTTGCCTAGAAAATACGGATGCTCCTCTAAAAAATGCCGCTTTATCGCAGTGCTTCAGCATACTTAAAAGCCCAAAAGCACGTATTGATTTTTTGATTGTTTGCTTTCCTCTCTCCCTCTCTCTGACATTCTCTGCTCCTGACACACATTCTTTGAAGAGGAAGATATGTTTGCATTCTTTTAATTGTGAGAAAGAACTGCCATCTCTCTCTGTCTTGTCATGGGCACAGTTTAAACTTTTGACTAAAGGGTGTTATTTCATGTCTAGAGGGCTCTAATAATGTTAACAGTGTGGGAGAGTTTATAAGGGCTTAAAATATATAAACATAACCATACAAACATATGGTTTCTACTTCGTGGATTTTCATCTATCGCAGGGGGTTCTGGAACGCAACCCCCGCGATCGAGGATGGATTACTGTATAGGCCAGTAAGCCTAACATGAAACATCACAGGAAAATTAATGGAAGGAATTATTAAGGATAAGATTGAGCAGCACATGGCAAGGACAGGAGTTTAACTGAACAGTCAGCATGGGCTCAGAAGAGGGAGGTCGTGTTTTACTAACATGCTGGAATTCCATGAGGTTGCAACAAAAGCATACAATCAAAGTGGAGCTTATGAGATTATTGATCTGGACTTTCAGAAATCATTTGATAAGGTGCCACATGAGAGGTTGAGCATCAAACTAAAAGAAAGTGGCAGGTCAGGGTGTGGGGTGTGGATGGGTACAGAATTGGCTCTGACACAGGAAGCAGAGGGTGATGGTGTGAGGAACCTCATGAGAACTGGCCGATGTTAAGACTGGTGACCAGTGCTAGGGCCGCTGCTATTTTTAATATATATATATATCTATAAATGATTTAGATAGGAATATAAGTAACAAGCTGGTTAAGTTTGCAGATGATACCAAGATAGGTGGATTAGCAGATAATTTGGAATCCGTTATATCATCACAGAAGGACTTGGATAGCATACCTGTGCTGGGCTGGGCATGGCTTGTTTCCTGCCTTGCATCCTGTGTTGGCTGGGATTGGCTCCAGCAGACCCCTGTGACCCTGTAGTTAGGATATAGCGGGTTGGATAATGGATGGATGGATGGATAGCAGACAGGCTTGTGCAGATTTGTGGACGATTAACTTTAATGTCAGTAAATGTAAAGAATTACACATAGGAAGTAAAAATGTTAGGTTTGAATACACAATGGGCGGTCAGAAAATCAAGAGTCCACCTTATGAGAAGGATTTAGGAGTTGTAGTGCACTCTATGCTATCAACTTCCCAACAGTGTTGAGATGCCATTAAGAAGGCTAACAGAATGTCAGGTTATATAGCGCCTTGATGTGTAGAGTACAAGTCACAGGAGGTTCTACTCAACCATTATAACACACTGGTGAGGCCTCATCTGGAGTCCTGGGTGCAGTTTTGGACCCACCATACATAGCAGCACTGGAGAAGGTCCAGAGAAGAGCGACCAGGCTGATTACAGGAGGCTACAGGGGATGAATTATGATGGAAGATTAAAAGGGTTGAGCCTTTATAGTTTAAGGAAAAGAAGATTAAGAGGAGACCTGACTGAAGTGTTTAAAATGATGAAGGGAATTAGTCCAGTGGATCGAGATGGTGACTTTAAAATGAGTTCATCAAGAACACGGGGACACAGTGTGAAATTGTGAAGGGTAAATTTCACTCAAACAGGAAGTTTTTCTTTACACAAAGAACAATAGACACTTGGAATAATCGACCAAGTAGTGTGGTGGACAGTAAGACGTTAGGGACTTTCAAAACTCGACTTGATGTTATTTTGGAAGAAATAACTGGAGAGGACTAGTGAGCTTTGTTGGGCCGAATGGCCTGCTCTCATCTCGAGTGTTCTAATGTTCTAATGTTTAGGGAAGATTGATCAAGCACATTGACTCCCATATAGAAGATGGAAAAGATGAAGAGGAAGAAGAAGAAGAAGATTTATGAGGTGCCTGATAAATATGAGCACAAGGCTCTTAATAAGCTTTGGTAGATAGAGGGCACTCTCGCTCCCTTGAACCCCTGTCCACGACTCCAAACACCAGGTAAAAGTCCAAATATTGACTTTATTAAATTGCCACAGTGCACCAAGCACCCTCTTCTCCACTATATTCATAAACCAACAATAATCAAGCGCAAATACAATCCTCCAACTCCCAGACGCGTTGCCACCCTTCCACCCAGCTCAGCTCGCCGTCTGGGAGCTCCCACAGTCCTTTTATATCTCCTGACCCGGAAGTGTTCCTAATCCCCAGTCCATGTGACTCTCAATCACTTCCGGGTCAGGTACAAGTTCTCTTTCCTCTTTCCTCTTGTCCACGTGTGCTTTCGGGGTGAAGGGAAAATAGCCATTGTTCCTCCCTGCAGCATCCCCTAGTGGCCCCCACGGCATCCAGCAGGGCTGCGCATAAAAACTACATTGTCCATGATGCCCTGCTGGTCTTCTGGGGACCTCCATACGGCAAGGAGGGCTCCACCTGGCAGCTTGGGGGTATTGGCCGGGATAAACAGCCAGCCATTCTCCACAAAGTGTAAAAACTCCTTCGCTTGTATTTTAACATGACGAAGTTATGGCAGTAATTCTCTTCCTGGTGGCCAGAGCGCCCCCTAGCAGTCACACGTCCCCTGTGACCATGTAATGTATTCAAAGGATTCAGGCAATGAGTGGATGAAGAGAACACGGTAAGAGATGAGAGAAAAGTCTCCCTTCATGGATCCGTCACAAATCAGCAGTCAGGCAGCTCTCTGAAAATAAGAATTTGTACTGTGGGGTTATAAACTCTGATCTGAAGAGAAGCGCCGACTTTATGCCAGTTTTTGACGTTGTTCCAGAGTGGTTAGGTATAAAATTATTCAGATAACACAAGAGGGAAAGAGCAGAGTAATTAGTCCCTTTACAGAAATTATTTTATAGAATAGTGAATTTATGCAAAGGCCTCATTGACCTGCTGTAAACCTTAGACACGGGGTAAGCAAAAATGTTTCCATGGAAACTTGTATTGGGATGGAGACGTTATCTTTCCTTTCAAATATATCTTGAAATAATTACAGTAATCTACTCATTGTGAAACAAGGCGGGCGGGCGGACAGGCAGCTGGCACCACTGCTCCCTCCACTGCGGGTCGACTGTGGACCTCGATCTCCCTCCACTTCTGTCCACATGAATGTCCTATGTTTTATGCCCACAGCCTACAGAGGATTGGCATCCCAAAATGTGACAGAGAGAGCGTGTGTGTGTCTGTGTGTGACAAGCAGTGCCACAAATGAACTTGTTGAAAGCGTCTGTGCCTATCTGTAGTCTTCTTGCCATTGTAAATGGTTGTGTGTGAGCTTATCATGAGTCACACGATGTGGCACTCCATCGAGGTGTGGAGATGCCCCTTGGCAGTCGGTTCACTCGGGCGCTCATGGCTTGGAAGCCTATGACTTGTAGTGCACCATGAGGTTTAATGGACCAACACCTCGGCAGTCTTCTGTCGCTCTAGGGAAAACACATTAGCACAAATGAGCTCTTTGGCGTATATGAATATGTTGACTTGTCACACATAGGATCATCTTCCAGGGTCAGATAAGGTACACAATGCCATGCTGGGACAAGAAGGGGCACTGTCACTAACAGTATCGTCTCCTTTTGGCTCTGCTTTGCCAAGAAGACATCCAGTGAGGTACAGGTAGTCCCGCCCATGACACCCTAGGAAGCCCCGCCTCTACCAGTCAGGACCATATAAGACTGGGAGCTCTCAGAAGACTGTGACTCAGTTTTGTGAAGATGACCCTACACGATGGAGCTCCCCGATTTCAAACCACTTGAGAAAGACGATCCTTTAGAAATGCCATCTGGCACTTAGTTTCCCCGTTTTCAGTTGCGCCACCGCATGCTCATTTTTGTTCTGTTTTCTGGACATTGTGGTCCCCGGCCGGGGCTGGAGCCCGGCCGGGACGCCCAGGAGGACGTGAGGAGGGCTTGTGCCTCCTCCAGACCGCGAGGGGACGTCCGTCCTGGTTCTGTTGGGAGCCATGGGTCGAGGGCATGGAAGCCCTACCCTGTAGGGGCCCGTGGCCACCGCCAGGCGGCGCCCCGATGCCGGTTCATCCCGTGTGGCCCTCGGCCGGGGATGGAGCCCGGCCGGGACGCCTTAGAGGACTGGAGGAGGGCGTGTGCCTCCTCCAGACCGAGAGGGGGGTGTCCGTCCTGGTTAGACAGGGGGCCTCGGGTACAGGGCTTGGAAGCCCAGCCCTGTAGGGACCCGTGGCCACCGCCAGGCGGCGCCCCAGTGCCTGTTTATTCCGGGAGCCCGCACTTCCGCCACACCAGGAAGTGCCGGGGGGAAGACGACCGGGGAGACACGGACGGCTTCCGGGTGCGCAGCTGGCACTTCCGCCACACAGGGGTGTGGCCACCGTTAAGTGCCGGGAAGCAGCTGGAGCCCATCCGGCTCCCCATAAAAGGGGCCGCCTCCCTCCAGTCAGCAGTGGATGTCGGGTGGAAGTGGACAGAGCTGGAGAGAGGACAGGAGGCGGCCAGGACAAAGGACAGAGACTGTGGGCCCTGGACTTTGGGGGATTCAGTGCCAAGGGCGCTGGGGTTGTGAGTGCACATGACTTTTATGATTATTGTATATATTGTAAATAAACGGTGTGTGGGGAGAAAAATATGTTGTCCGTCTGTCTGTGCCGGGGCCAGCATTCACAACATCAACAGTGAACGGGTTGGCCTGGCTGGCACCCCAACTGTTCTTTGAGTTTCCTCTGATTTCTACTGACCCAGGGCCTCATGTATCAATGGTGCGTCCGCACAGAAATCGCGATGTATAAAACCTAAACTTGGCATAAAGCCACGCACATTTCCACGGTACCTCATACCCTGTCGTACGCGCTTGGTTTTGCAAACTGGCGGCTCCCGGCATCAAAGCAGTGCTACTGTTCCTGTGTGGTTACCCTTTATTTCTCAGATCAACATCCCTGACGCGGCTTTATAAATACACTGAAATTAACGGCGACTTTGATATCTGACAGCTTCTTTTTTATTTCGGGCACTGTGCAACTTTGTGAACGTGAGCTTTCGAGTTTCTCTGACACACTATGTCACTCGATCGACTTTGTTTTGTTGTTTATCCCACTGTTTAAACCAACAAATAGTACGATTTTCTTTGCCTCCACTTGGTATTCGCTGAAATTGTTCTATTTTTCCTTGTGGTTTTGCCATTGTCTTTTCACAGAACACTGAGCTTAAGGGCTATTTATATTGATTTGCATATTCAAAGAGGAGACGGGGCGGGACAGCAGGCGCATGCACGAGTGTTACTTTTCACGCTGACCGGGATTAATGTAGTGGAAGAACGTGGAAGTTGGTGAACGCACAGATTTATGCATCTGGATGTTTCTGTGCATAAGCACATTTCAGTTTCTGTGCTTACGTCACGTTACAGTGTGAATTCTACGGACGGCGTCATGCATGAGGCCCCTGGTGAAGGGAGAAAGAGGCTTTGTGTCCACTGTGACCGGCGGTCGGGAACCCAGAGCACAGAACAGCGCAAATCACCGGGGTACCAGTATGGTAATGCCCCTTTAATTTTCAAGTCGGATTTCTCTCTATTATTTAAAAAAAATCACGGGAGGCTTAGAAGGAGACGAGACGTGATTTTCTCTGAGACACTTTAACATCCCGCGAGACAAGGCAGTGAGACAAAAGGACAGCTGCTGTACGGGCTGTTCAATGTTCTAAGCGAGCACGACATGCAGATCAAGCAGCTAACTGAGCAAATAAAAATGTATTTGTTTCCCATTGTGTCACCGTTTAAGAGGGGGTTTCGGAGGAGCGACCGCATCTCCTTAGCGTGCGTTCAGCCCCCCTCTTGACAATGTGAGCGGCAGAGACGCGAAGTGGCAAATATGGCAAATATCAAGAAATTAAAAATTAATGAAAACGAATGAAATGAAAATAACAATCTCTTTAAATTGTACATCCGGCTAAACAAACCCGGGGATGGGCGAGCGAAGCGAGCAGGGGGCAGAGCCCCCTAGTATTTATAAAAGCACATTGAAAACAATAGATGTCTAGCCAAAATGCTGTACAAAGGGGCAATAGAACGAACACAATTCAAACAAAAGTCTAAGAACGTATTCATTGGTACAAAACAAAAGCAAAAAGGGTGCTGACCGAAAAATCAGCAAATGCAGACATCTTCCGTGGTTTTGTATTCTCTTGGTTCACACTTGGGAACTTGTTTGGATTCGAGTCCTTGTCACAGGTGAGACGCCACCATCTGAGGCTGTCCCTTTCTATGACGAGGCCTGCTCAGGGCATCATGGACTTGGTTGAGTGATGTAACCGGACGTCTTCTCAGGACTGTGGAGGAATGAGAAGATACCATTAGCGACAGCGCCCCCTCTCGACCTGGAGTGGTATTACTTACCTGAGTCAAGCCTAGAAGAGGATCCCATATGCGTGGCACCACCTTTGATCTTTGTATATACATGTGAAAGAGTAAGTACACCCCATAAAATGTTGCTTTCTTTTTTTAACATACTGTATGTGGACACATCAAGTGTTGATCTTCATTTAAAGTGTATTTGAAGATAAAGGTAATATAACAGAACAAACAACATGCCGCATTTACATGTTATAGTCCATTGTACATTGAAATAAATATAAATGCAAAGTTTTCCTGTGGAAAAATTAAGTGCACCCCTATATTTATCCATCCATCCATCCATTTTCCAACCCGTTGAATCCAAACACAGTGTCACGGGGGTCTGCTGGAGCCAATCCCAGCCAACACAGGGGGCAAAGCAGGAAACAAACCCCAGGCATGGTGCCAGCCCACCTCAGGGCACACACCCACACACCAAGCACACACTAGGGACAATTTAGGATCACCAGTCCACCTAACCTGCATGTCTTTGGACTGTGGGAGGAAGCCCACGCAGACACGGGGAGAACATGCAAACTCCACGCAGGGAGGACCCGGGAAGCGAACACGGGTCTCCTAACTGCGAGGCAGCAGCACTACCACTGCGCCACCGTAGAGCCCCCACATTTATTATGGTATTAATTACCCCAAATTAGAATCTGGTGCACATAATTAGAACATCATGACGAATGATCTTCTCTGAACCAGTCCTCTTATTTCAAACGTTCAGTTGGATTTGAAGACAAGGTCAGAAGATCTCTCTGAGGCCTTCAGAAAGGAGGATTTTGGGAAGGAATTTCTAACGATCTGAAAAATCAACCATTTCACCATCACCTACAAGTGGAGAAGATTTCAGACAAATACCAACTTTTCTAGGCCAGGAAGTTCTCAGAAAGTCCAGTCAAAGATGCTGAAAGGAGTGTCAAGGAAGCTCAGAATTTCATCATGGGACCTCCAGGTAGCTCCTGCAATTGCTGATGTCAAAGTTTATGAGTCTGCCATTAGTAGGACGCTCCACAAATTAGATCTACATGAGAGGTGTGCCAACAGGAAACAGAGAGAACATCAGGGCAAGACTAAAGTTTGCCCATGAAGACCTAGGCAAAGACCAGGGGTTCCACAACAATCTGCTCAGGACAAACAAGTCAAAAATTGAGTTATTTGGCCACAGTATTAGAAGACACGTTTGGGCTAAAAACCAAAATCAGCATTGACAGGAAGAACTTCATAGAAATCTGATAGGAATACACTGGGAGTTCTTCATTGTACCAGAGAGTGCTTGAGGGTAATGTGAGACCCTGTCAGAAAACTGAAGCTGAAACGAAAGTGGACCTTGTGACATGACAATGACCCTATAAATTCCCATAAATCCACCAAGGAAAGACTGAAAAGAAAGAAATGGTGAATACAAAACCTTAAAATCCTTCCCCAGTGTACCCATTAAATCATTCCTCATTAGACACACTTTTAAAACTATGGCAAGATCACTGAGCTGATTGCAAGAAAGAATTCTGAAAAACACCTGGCAAGGTAGATTACACAAATACTTAGTTCAACTTCTGGGGACTGGGAAAAGTAGGGACTGACCTCAAATGGACCAATGGACCACCGGTGGACACATCCAGGCGTTCATGGTGGACCAAGTGAGAAGTGCAAATTACCTAAGCATATAAGCATATCTATCTATCTATCTATCTATCTATCTATCTATCTATCTATCTATCTATCTATCTATCTATCTATCTATCTATCTATCTATCTATCTATCTATTATATATCCCTTACAGATTGATCTATCTATCTATCTATCTATCTATCTATCTATCTATCTATCTATCTATCTATCTATCTATCTATCTATCTATCTATTATATAGTGCCCATCATATCTATCTATCTATCTATCTATCTATCTATCTATCTATCTATCTATCTATCTATCTATCTATCTATCTATCTATCTATCTATCTATCTATCTATCTATCTATCTATCTATCTATCTATCTATCTATCTATCTATCTATCTATCTTATAGTGTTTTGCAAGTGTATGTCTCTGTCAGTTAAGGGCAGTGAGCCCTATCTCGGCAGGACCACTTGCAAGGTGACCACCAGAAGCCCTTAAGGAGGTGCCAGTCAATGGCAGGACACTCGCTCGCTCTCACTGTCACTCTCGTTTTCACTCTCACTCTCTCTGTCTCACATATCAACACACCACGCAAGTCTTGCAGCTTTTGTTTCCCTCGTGATGTGATTTTCTCATACACCGAGTGATCCCAAACATTCTCATTCCCGCACTGCTAAAACATCAGTACTGGCACCCTTTGTATTTGACATTTCATTGTGAATATTTTGGGAATCAATCCAGGCTGGCAGTTCTGAGTCAGCACCAGAGTGATGGAATGAGTTTTCTTGTCATTTCACATCCTGTCTATTTCATCTGTTTCTAATAGCAACCCATTTTTCAGGCTTCATATATTCAGGCTTGGCTCTAAAATATCCATATTTATTTCAGTTTTTAAAAGGAAATATAAATATAGAATGAAAAAACAAAAAAAAAAAAAACAGATTGAATAAATCATCAGTGTGTCATCCACTGCTAACATGCACTTCACCTGTAGCCTTGCAAAGCAACAGGATTTTGTGCTGCTTAAAATAGTCCGCTGCTAGTTATTGTTCCAAAGGCCAACAAAAAAAAAAATGACAAAAGAATGCGGCCAGAAAATCAGATGTGGAAACGATGATATTCTTTATTAATAATTTTATTCATGCATTTGACAAGCTCTCTGCTTCTAAATGGCAGAGTCAAGTGTGCCTACTTGCAAGCGTTAAAGATGAACAACTAAGGCGTCATCAGAAACATAAAAAAAGCACCCAACTAATGGCTGTAATGTCTCAATTCTGATTTCCATACATGAAATTGATTTAATCACTGTTCTCCATTATCAGCCACAGTCCTGCAGTTTAGGCTCACTGGGGTGGTGCGGCCTGTCCTGCCATTTCTGGGGATGAAGCATAAAGAACCAACCTGGACGGGTCGCCAGCCCATTACAAGGGGCACTCGGACACGATCATTCACAAGGAAGTCAATACTCTAAAAGGGGAACCCTGCACTAGAAGTACCTGGGCAGGGACCTTCCCTTCAATATAGCGCCTTTTGGTTTTATCTGTCTATCAATATATGCTATATAGTGCCTTTCCTGTCTATCTATTGTGGAGAACAGCCCGGACACAGACAGACGAACACCGATGGTTCACCCAACACACGTTTATTATGCATTATTTACAGTTCCAAAGCCCACACAACCCAGTGCCGCAGCACCAATCACCCTCAAGTCTAGGCCCTTAGACAATGCCTCTCTTCTGGTCCGCTTCCACTCCTCTCGTCCGAGCTCCATCCTCTTCCACCCGACTCCAGTCATCGAATGGAGGGAGACTGCCCCTTTTATGCTCACCCGGACGAGCTCCAAGTGCCTCTCGATAAACTTCCGCCAGCCCTCCCAGATGTGACAGAAGTGCCGGCTGTGCACCCGGAATCACACCGGGTGTTCCTGGTCTTCTACCCCCCTCTCTACCGAGTGCCCCCTGGTGGTGACCACAGGTCCCTATCGGGTTGAGTTTCTAAGCTCTGTTTCTGTGGTCCCCAAAGCCACCAGGGTGGTCGCCCCCTCATGGTCCGGAGGAGGTGTAAGCCTTCCTCTGGTCCTTCTGGGCGTCCCGGCTGGGTACCACCCCCAGCTACTCACCACACTATATAAAACTACCTATCTGTTATATAAAGCCTTTCAGCTGTCTCTGCTATGGACTTTCTTTTCCATCTACCTGTGATATTCACGTGTCTTTGGTATATCGCACCTTTTCCATCTACCTGCTTATGATATAGTGCCCTTCACATCTATCTATCTATCTATCTATCTATCTATCTATCTATCTATCTATCTATCTATCTATCTATCTATCTATCTATCTATCTTATAGTGCTTTTCAATTATCTATCTATCTATGACATAGTGACCTTCACCTCTCTATGCTATATGGCGTCCTTTCTCTCTACCTACCCCTTGTTGGTAGAGTGGATTTTGCCCGTTTACGTTATATGGTGCCTGTTCTACTACAGTATATTGTGTGTTTCGTATCTACTGTAGGTTTCTGTCTTTTGTCCCCAACGCACCAACTCTTTCTGTTTTTCGTGATGGCCAAGCTCACATTTTATCTATAAGCTGCTCTGCCTCAGTTGAGGTCCTGATCTCAGACGCGCCTACAGGGGGCGCCATAACAATCGCGTGACCCTCCCCATGGCTGCCATACACTCTGTGAGGTCTCTCGTGTGTCGAGCGTCTCTTTATTTCTCTCGTCCCACACATTTATTTATGTCATTTACAGTTGCAGTATCTTAATGTGCTCAAACCGTCATCTCCTTTTAAATGAACGTCTCCCCTCTAGAAGGGTGTCACTCATTTCATTTCTGCATCCCAAGGCGCCTATTTGGATTGAAATGAAGACCAGATATGAGACCAGTAATCCATACAATCAATTTGTCCCTTGTGTGACTGAACTTAAACGGTTCGGAGCAATTTGGCAAATATCTGAAGCGTAATGAGTCAGTGCAGGACCAGCTGGAGTGTGAAGCACATAATGACAGAATCACAAACTACAGTCTGTGCAGTGTCTGCTAACTGGAAGGACACAATCCAGAGGAATAAAACATTGGAGCAGAGGAGGATGTGATTCCCCGTATGGTGGCACTCTGGGCATCTTGTTGTTTGGAACAGTACAGATCAGGATGAGAGACAGAGACACCGACATAAAGAGTCCAAGCAATATGCAGTTCTTGGGACACAGTGCTTTAGTAATGAAGGACAAGAATAAAAAAACTACAAACACAAACATTGTGATCATGATGTGCGATGTTTAAAGTGCACTCCCCGAAATCCAAATAACGACAAAATGAAACACAAAAGGCCGTCTTCCTCTACAGCCAATACACTGCAGGAAGAGAGAGAGAAGTAAAAAAGATTCAAAAAGCAAAAATAAAGGCCTCACTAAAACAATCCCATAAAATAACTCCACTAAAACTGGCAGGCAGAGAGTTTCATAGCCGAGCAGCCGCCAAAGCTCTTCCTGCTCTTACAAACGCTCAGCTGTTTGGACTCCTGGACACAAACCTGACGATGCGGGAGATGAAGCGGCCAATCGCCTGCCACGTCTGATCTCCCTGACCAGTAGCGGCAGACACAGTTACGTTCGTTCACCCTGGCACGCTCTTGTGTGTGCCCTCGATTCATTTGGCTCATTTCCTTTCATGTGTCCACATGCCTAAAAGGACCAGGTGAGTGTGCGAGGACGCCCACTCCTGCCCCTTCTGTGGTAAGTTTGAAACACCATCTTAAGGAGCCCCATTAACAAATTATGTTGACACATTCATATTTCAAAATGGGTCTGGCTGCAGACCTCCAGTGGCAGACCCCTTTGTGGCTCTACTGAATATTTCACTTAATATATTGTAACAAGCGGAGGTACATCGGTACAGATACACCCCACTTAAGTCATGCGGTATGCTGCACGTCCAGGCACATGTTTCAGACAGAGCATTCATTTATTTGTCCAGCGGTGAAGTACGGTGGTGGTGGCATCCTGCCTCAGGGCTGTTTATCAGCCGCAGGCCCTGGGAGACTGGATGGGGCTGAGGAGAAGCCGAATGATGCAAAGTACAGAGATACCCTTAATGAAAGCCCGCTCAGAGCAGGCTGGACCTCAGACTGGGCCAAAGGTTCACCTTCCATAGATGGCCATCATCATCCATTTTCCATGTGAAGCCTGAAAACCATGAGGACTGATTGAGATCATTGATGTCAGGTGGAGTATCCAGTGGGGGGCTGGCCAGGTGGTCTTGTGGTCTTACTTTAACATGGCCTTTTTATAACTTCACTTACTTTAACATGGTCTTTTTATAACTTCACTTTAACTTAATCCTGATGCTCTGTATGTTCAATTCTTCATAATAACTATTCATGGTGGCTCTAAAATCCATACTGACCCCTACTCTCTCTTCTGTTTCTTTTTCCGGTTTCTTTGTGGTGGTGGTACTCAAAGCATCATGATGCTCCAACAATGATGGACTGAAAGCCAGAAGTCTACGTGACCATCATCATCAAGTCCTTCCATGAAAACGCTAAATACAAAGAGGACTGTTTGATTTATGTTAGGTAGATTGCCCAGAGGGGACTAGTCAGGCGGTCTCTTGGTCTGGAACCCCTACAGATTTTATTTTTTTCTCCAGCCTTTGGAGTTTTTTGTTTTTCTGTCCACCCTGGCCATCGGACCTTACTTATTCTATGTTAATTAATGTTGACTTATGTTTATTTTTTATTGTGTCTTCTATTTCTCTATTCATTTTGTAAAGCAATTTGAGCTACATTTTTGGTATGAATATGTGCTATATAAATAAATGTTGATTGATTGATTGTGGTCTCGGACCCCCTACAGATTTTATTTTTTTTTCCTCCTGGCCATCTGACCTTACTTTATTCTTTGTTACTTAGAATTGCCTAATCCTATTTTGATATTTTTATTTTTTCTTTCTTCATCTTGTAAAGCACTTTGAGCTTCATCATTTGTATGAAAACGTGACATATGAAATCAGTGTGATTGCTGTTGCTCCAACAGGACAAAGACAACACAGGAGTGGCTTAGGGACACGTCTGGGAATGGGAGAGTCCCGACTTGAACTCATCCAACATCTCAGGAGAGACCTGACGTCAGCTGTCCTCTGACGTTCTCCATCCCACCCAACAGAGTCTGAGAAGATCTGTAAAGAAGAACGGCAGAAAATCCAGGTGTGCAACGCTTGTCGCATCCAACCTGAGAAGACTCCAGGCTGAAATGGCTGCCGAAGGGGCTTCAAAAAAGTACTGAGTGAAGGAACAGGAAACTTGTGTCAAACAGAAAATTTCAGTTTTTTGTTTAATAAATTGTAATGAAACGTTTTGCTTTCACTTTGTCATTCTGGGGTATTGTGTGCTGCTTGATGAGCAAAAGAAAAATGAATTGAAATAACGTGAGCACGGAGTGATGATCTTATTAATGGTGTCCACCATATTCATAATAATAACGTGACATCCTCAGAACGGTTCAAACCAAATCAGGGTCACCCGATGGCTTTCCCTGGGTCAACGGACACAAGGCAGGTGGGCCGCTAGCCCGTGGCACACACCCTCGATCACACAGGGGCTTTTGGAAATGTAGAAGGAAAACGGAAGGACCTGAAGAGAACCCGACAAAGACATGAGGAGAACACGCACTGCGACAGCGACAAGGGGTAGGATTCACGTGGCATCCGCACTAACTGTGCCAGCGTAATATTAGTAGAGACAGATTAATTATAGATCACACCTTCGATAATATTTCTGACCTTTCCAATAAACTAGCAAAGGATCTCAGCGTCCAGGAGGAATTCAAATGCAGTGTAAAAACCAACTAACAATTGCATTGAAAATCTGACATTCAGCACTTCACCATCTGTATATATTTAAATATTTCATCCATGTTTTGTTAATTCTTCACTTGGCAAGCAGCAAATTAACTCTCTGCCAAAATGCCGTCAGCTACGGCAGCTGGAGTTTTAAATACAGCGAGCAAAATTCATCAGATATTACAAATGACACTTTTTGCATTTGCTTTTTTTCTTTCCTTCTAATTTTTTTGCAGCGCTCTATGTATTAAAATAAAACGCGAACTTTAAATATCCAAATAAAAAAAAGTAGGGCATACACGACTCAAGAACCCAGCGGGGAGAGGATGATGACAGGCAAACTAAGCCAAGCTAATTAAAGATTCACCCTGGACGGCGTGTTACTTGATGGGCTCCGTCATTTGCTGAGGTGGGCCGCCATAGGCTCCGCCCTCTGACAACGTGAGGGGACGTTAAAGTCATGCTTATGGTGAAGTGCGTTCAGCACAGTGAAGTTCTTACTTGCATGTCACCTCTTAATGGTGACACTGACACAAAACCAACACAACACTCACAAAGCCTGCACAGAGCACAGCATCTCCAGCTGAGGCCAACGGTTTCCAGACACCTCGGCTAAAATACAATACAATACAATTTATTTGTTGTTTAGCCCAAAATCACACAAAAAGTGCCACAATGGGCTTTAACAGGCCCTGCCTCTTGACAACCCCCCAGCCTTGACTCTCTAAGAAGACAAGGAAAAACTCCCAAAAAGAAACCTTGTAGGGAAAAAATGGAAGAAACCTCAGGAAAGGCAATTCAAGAAAGACCCCTTTACCAGGTAGGGTGGGCATGCAGTCGGTGTCAAAAAGAAGGGGGTCAATACAATACAATACACAGAACAGAGCAAATCCTAAATACAGTATAGAATAAAAATTTTAGAAGTACGTAGCAGAATTTAGCAGTAGATGATATCCCACAATATGATTTGGATTTGATTAGAGTCCTGGAGACCTCATCCATCAAGCTGCCTCCCCCATTTGGCCATTCCACGGCTGAAACAGCGCTGGGCCAGCCAATCCAATGAAAGGACCCCTCTTTCCCATGATTCCTGCGATCCTCCATCAGAGATGACTTTACCTTAGGCAGGCAAAACAACTTGGCAGGCGGGCCATGGCACCAAGTGCCACATTTGAGTACCGAGAAGAGAAACAGAATAGGTGAGTGATAGTATTCAATTCTAACTATCATGTTACTTATGTTTTAGTGCTAATAACAGACTGTACAGTAAATCAGCAGCTCTAGTCAGGGTGTGCTAAACTGAACTAGTGAGTCTTCAGCCGGGATTTAAAAGCTGAGACTGAAGGGGTATCTCTTATAGTTATAGGCAGACCACTCCACAGTTTAGGGGGTCCTGTGACTAAAAGCTCGACCTCCCACTGTTATTTTATTAATCTTTGGAATCACAAGCAGACCATCATCTTGAGATCTTAATGTGCGCTCAGGTTTGTTAGTCATGATAAGTTCAGACAAGTAAGCCGGACCTCGGCCATTTCATGCTTTATATGTTAAAAGGAGGATTTTGAAATCTGCCCTAAACTTAACCGGGAGCCAGTGTAAGGATTTAAAAGCTTTCAGACGTCGTGTTTCCCACCTCCACAAGTGTCATGTCACCATACATTCCCTGTGTTAGGTCAGTGAGCGCACCGTTTCTCGACCTTTTTCACCTGTTAATGTCTTTGGTGAGTCCAGCATGACTGTCAGAGCAAGGGGTGAAACAAGTGTGAGCATCAACCACTGTTCCCTCTAAGCTGCGCGATTGCGCGGCCGCGCAAAAAGCAAAACTCAGGTTGCGCAAAAGTTTTTATCTGCCGCGCAAAAATCATTAATATATTAAACATATTTTTATATATTTAGTTAATGTTACTCACATTCTGCTAATAAAGTTTTAAAGTCTATATTCAAACCGCAAAACCTATGTTTTTTGCTCTATCGGTACATAATTTATATAACATAAGATATCTATGGGTTGCGCGTTTTTTACGTCATTTACATGTCAGTGTTGAGTCTGTTGACTTCCGTTTCCCGTGTTCTGTTTATTTCTGGAAGATCCGATCCGATATTTAGTTAATAAATTGTTATTTAAAGCTAGTAAAATGTCGAAACGCAGTTTTGAAGAAAGCGAAAGCGATAAGGGGACGAAAAAGAAAGTCTGTGTAAAATTTAAGGAAGAATGGTTGCAAGAATATGTACAAGCCGATATGCCAGATTCAACCGTGCGCGCACATTTCTGAGAAAAATTTTAAATATAATCCAGTGACATCTGAAGTTGTCTGTATCATCTGCGAGCGAGCGAATTTCCAGTGCGATTTAGCTTAGGGGAAGCGATGGGATGAATGGAAACTTGACTATTTAAAACATCATTTGCTTCAGAAAGTTCACGAAAAATCTGTTAGTACATTATGAAGTCAGCTTCGAGGAACAATTAGGACCTTGTTGAGCGAAACCCGAGAAGACAGAGAGAACAGAATTGAATTGTCTGAAAGAAAATCGGCCGACGTTGAAGAAGTAAAAATGCTTATTGATAATGTCCTTCTTGCAATAAAATGAAATTCCTCAATGCTGTCTGTTCAGGAGATCCATAATCACATAGCAAAATATGTTAAAATTCCGGAGACTTGGAGAAGTAAAAATTACGCTTTCGAATTTCTGGAATGCATAAATTATGTGATACAAAAGGAAATGTTCAGTGATTGGCGTAGTTCATCTTTCCACACTCTCATTATTGATGAAAGTACAGACATTTCTGTGAGCAAAATGTTAATTCTTTATGTAAAATTTAGAAAAGCAGAGGCGACATCTTACTGTACTATGTTTGCTGGGATTCTGAAGCTTACAGAATGTACAAGTCAAGCTATAGTGGAAGCCATTACGCAATTTCACAAAGAGAACAATCTGGATTTGATGAAAATGATAATGTTTACGTCAGACAGGGCTTCCGTAATGTTAGGAAAACATAACGGTGTTGCTGCAAAACTTAGACAATCTATTCCATCTTTACTTGAGCAGCATTGCATAGCACATAGAGAGGATTTAGGACTTGATGACGCATGGAAACATGTCTCTTTAATGAAAGACATTGAAACCCTAATAGGAACAGTCTATACTATTTTTAATCATTCATCTGTGAAGAAATCCCATTTTGAGGAACTCTGCCAGGCTGCAGAACATGATTCAGTTGCATTCAGACCACTACATGAAGTCAGATGGCTTTCTAGACATTTTGCCGTGAGAGCCATGGTCAAGAACTATGATATGTTGATTCAATATTGCAGGGAACAAGTTGAAGAAAGCAATGACCCTATCCACAAGTACTGCTTCGAAAAGTTGACCAAACTAGAGTATCGTGTTGCCATAACTATTTTGAATGAAGTACTAATAGAACTGGCAGAGTTATGTCGACTTCTTCAGAGAAGTAACCTGACAACTATAGAAGCGCTCCAGTTTACCAAAGCCAGAATTAAGAAACTGCGATCACAGTATCTTGGTGAAAACATTCATTTCTCAGCAGAAGTTGATAACGTAATGACATCATATGCGCTTCCGGTCGACACCACTGCCGTTGTCCGTTTTATAGAGAGAGTTTGTGATCACTTTAACAGTAGATTTCCTGACAATGAACTCGGTGATTGGTCTGTTTTTGATAAAGATGCTTTCACTGCTTCTGAAAATTTGAATAATTTCTTATTTGGATCAGACAAATTTGAAAAGTTGGCAGCAAGATATAGCATCTTACTAAACAAGCAAGAAACAGATTTTAAGAAGAACTTGATTGCTCAGTATGTAGACTTTCAATTGATTATTAGTGAGAAGCAGGCAACAGGTGCCCTTAAGAATTTTGATGACCTGCTTGCTTACACTAGGCAACAGGAGCAGTTAACTGACTTGTCTCAGCTGCTGGACATTTGTGCTACCTTCCAGGCGTCCAGCGCTGATTGCGAGAGAGGGTTTAGTTTGATGAATCAGATTAAAACAGAGTCAAGAAATCGCTTACAAGTCGACCATCTGGATAACCTTATAAGGATCAAACTTTACTTATCAGGACATACAATTAATTTGAATGAAGTTTATTCTTTCTGGAAGAGCAGCAAAGGACGACGAATTGTTCCTACAGCTGAATGAGCTGATATGTGAATTTTGAAAAATTATATTTGAAATGAATCAATAATAAAAACTAGTTTCTCGAATATTTTCTTCTAGTGTGAATTTGTCTTTCTCTGCATGTTTTATTTTCACCCCAATATTTTGCACAAAAAAAAAACTACAGAGAAACATTTTGCACACGCGTGTATGCCTTTGCACAAGCACCAGTCAGCCTTAGAGGGAACATTGGCGTCAACCCCCTAACCACTCACGAGCCACCCTAACCCTGACTCACGGGCGGCAGCCCATGGCCCAAAAGTGAGTCTCAACCTAGCAGATTAGGGTATCGACTTTATTTTCATCACAATAATAGCAAAGAGACGCATTGATTTCAGCCTTTCATTGCTTGATCAGATTTACATCCACCATATTAAACATCCTTTTATAGTGACTGGAAGATTCCAGAAGCTGAAGTCATGACTTTTAGAAGCCTCTGATTGGCCAACGGCCTTAATTACCTTAATCGAAAATACACCAATTAAATCAATGAAGCTCATGAGTGCCCACCTGTGGCTGTAGGTAAGGGCACACCTTTACAGTCAGTGCCTTGCCAACTTTGGGAAAATATAAGCAAATCATCCATGACCTCAGAAAAAACATTGTGGCCGTTCACAAGTCCTGTTCCTCCTCAGAAGCAATTCTCAAACATTTGAAGGTGCCATAAGACTCTGAGCAAATAATATAAATATCTATGGACCTCGTGTACACTGCACCAATCAGGAAGGAGCCACAAATGAACTCCCAGGGATCACCAGACTTTATTATGAAAGGTCCACCTGAACACCAAGACAACAACAAAAGAACTGGCAAAGGAAAGGAGTTGGAGGCCTCAGGTCCCAAAGTATCTCCATCCACCATTAACAGAATCCTTTGTCCCCTTGGCCTAAGTGGCCTCTACTCTAATACCGACATAAAGAAAACAGAGTGAAGTTTGCAGGTGATCACCAGGACAAAGACCAGACCTTGTGGAGGGGTGTTCTGGGGTCAGATGAAACAACAAATGAACCAGTTGGCCCTGACAGTCACCATTATGTATGGAGGAAGAACAAGTGTGAGGCTTTCAAGCCAAACGAACACTGGCCCACCTGTGAAGCATCATATTAGAGGAGTAAAGGGACTGGGAAACTTCTGAAAATCAAAGGATTAACTAGACATTCTGAAGCAACACCTCAAAAGTGCCTTCCAGCAGGACAGTGACACTAACGAGACCTCCAAAGCTGTAGCAAAAATGTCTTAAAGACAACAAAGTGAAAGTATTGAGGTGGTCATCACAAAGGCCTGACCCGAACTCCATTGTGGGCTTAACTGAAATGACCTGTACAGGCAGGGAGGGCCACAAATGTAAAAGATGGCAGTTCTGTCCCCAAGGGGTCGACTCAAGTACAGCAGTTAAAAGGCCAAGTCACCAAATTCTAACAAAGTGTATGGAAATAAAAAAGAGTGAAATCAATCCGTCTTTCTCTTAGTTAAAATTTTGACATGGCCACTTATGGAAGTAGATACCTACAGAGGGAATGAGTGGTGTCACCTGTGCACGCCTAGGGACACCTTAAAGGGCTCTGCTGAGGTTCACTGGCACGAACACGTTCTCTCATCTAACCCACAGGAACGCTTATCTGAAGATGCATGACCCCACCCAATGACCGATTCAAATCTTGTCCCTGCCAGGTGTGGAGGAATTTATTCTGACCATCGAAAGGAAGAAGGTCGTCATTTGGACAAGAGAGTTCCTATGTGACAAAACACTGGGGGACTCAATAAGCTCGAAGACTTTGCTGGTGCCTGAGCCGACTTTTCTTTGGCTTAGTTTGGCTGCCCTTACCTCTCTTTTGCATTTGTGCCATCTCTTATGTAATAATAGTATGACATACACATGAGAGTAGGGGACAAGGACAGGGCAATGACAAACACCCTAAGTATGGGATGCTTCTGCCAGACCACACCCCAGAGTTCTGAGTTCACATCCTCTGCCATCGGATCAGAAGTCCCACCCATTCCTCCCCAGATGGGATGTTAAAAAGAGACACGCCAGGAACATGCCATGCCATGCCAAGACATGGCATGCATTCAGTTTGGAACCCACTACTCCGTGAGACTGACCTCCACATCAGCAGCAACTTTATAATGAAGAATTTCGGTTAGTGGCGACCTGTACAATCAAACGACTTTGTATTTCCACACATTATTTATCTTTTCATTACTCTTGTGGCACCACAACCCTTGCCCTGTTCTTGTGCTCTTTCTTACGTATTGATGGACAAAGTAATGAGAGGTGCTCTACAGATCAAGCACAGCTACAGAACAAAGCGACAGGACAGTGACAAAGACAAATCGGGTAAGGCAAGAATATCAGGGGCAGTCTCGCAGTCTGTAATTTTAATATGTTAAATATTTCAAATCTTTACTCAGAACACTTTTTAAATCATCTTATTGGGATAATTAGCTTATTCCTGCATGCCATTAGTGTCATTGTGAAGGTAACCTGTTTTGAATAAGACCTTGGTGAATAACAAGAAAACAACACAGGTAAGCAGAATAAAAACCGAAGCATGACGGGTCAAATGTGTGCGTCCCCAAGGATGTTGTCCTCCACATACCGGGCTATACAGTGAAAATAAAATGGGCCTTTAACATTCATTTTTCATTCTACTCCCTACTGTATTGTGTAGCTATCTGATGTCCTCTGTTTAACCGGATTCTGCCAAAAATACTCCTCTGCTAAAGAAAGAGCGAAAGATGCACTTAAAATGGCAACACATCCGATTGTCTCTCCACTTTATATTCACGCATCTCATTTTATGAGTCATTTTAATTCACTTTCTCTAAATTCTCTGATGGTAGACCTTAGCCCCACTGTCTCCATTTTCTTCTGGGGAATTCCTGTTTTTCAACTCTGAAGCCGGCGTCACACTACACAACTTTTCCAGTGAATTTCGGTGGTAGCCTTCATTTACACAATCAATCAATCAGTTTATTTATAAAGCACTTTAAGAAAAACGGGGTTGAGGCCGATGTGCTGTACGAGAACAATAACCAATAAATATTAAAAAATAATGACACAATGAAACAAATACAAACATTAAAACAGCACAAGGGAGGACTTATCAACTCTCAAGGTGAACTAAAAGCCAAAGAGTTTGGATTTAAAAATCCATAACGATGGAGCCATCCTAATATTTAAAGGTAACTCGTTCCATAATTTGGGAGGCAGGACAGAGAAGGCCCGGCGGCCTCTCAGGTTTGGTCTGGTCGGTGGATCTCAGAGACTCAGCAGGAATGTAGGGGCTAATCAGGTCACATAAATAGCCAGGGGCCAGACCCCCAATCAAAATGTTAAAAGGAATTGTAAGACTCTTAAAATGAATCCTACACTTAACAGGAAGTCAATGTAGTGCCCTAAGTGTTGGGGTAATATGGTCGATGGGTAGCGGCCTTCTGAACCAATTGGAGGTGGGAGAGAGAAGCCTGACTAAACCCCTAAAATAAATGGCATTACAATAGTCAAGGTGTGATGAAATTAAAGCAAGTATGACTTTCTCAAAATCCTCAAAAGACAAAAAAGTCTTTACCTTGGATTGGCGTCACAGCTGGAAGAAACTAAATTTAATAACCAAATTAATTAGGCCATCCATTTTAAAATGCCCATCCATGATTACTTCCAAGTCTTTAACAGACATCTTCACAAAAGGTTCCAATGGGTCAAGACCACAAGGAGGAACATCGAAAGTCCCACTTGGATGAAATATAAGACCATCTGTTTTACTGTCATTAAAATTTAAAACATTTATGGCCATCAATGCTATAATCCGGCAGCATGGTGGCACAGTGGGTTGCTGCTGCCTTGCAGTTAGGAGACCCGGGTTCACTTCCTAGGTCCTCCCTGCGTGGAGTTTGCATGTTCTCCCCGTGTCTTCGTGGGTTTCCTCCCACAGTCCAAAGACATGCAGGTTAGGTGCATTGGTGATCCTAAATTGTGCTTGGTGTGTGTGTGCCCTGCGGTGGGCTGGTGCCATGCCTGCCGGGATGTGGCTAGGATTGGCTCCAGCTGACCCCCGTGACCCTGTGTTAGGATATAGCGGGTTGGATGATGACTGACTGACTGAATGCTATAATCCATGCCATTAAACTTAATGAGTCGTGACCACCGGTTGTGTTCTTTGACATCCCCTGTGACTCAGTAATACCAACCTGCGATCAGCCACAACAAAATGCTGTGGAATAGCAAAGTCACATAAAACTGAATGCAGCTTGAGAGGCAGCCCAGTTTTTCTATAATTATAAATGTCTAACTATGTGACCTGTCGAAGACACCTAATAAAGTACTTTTTAAACTATTTGATATCTCTTGCCTTACGGGTGCCTTCAGCAGCATTCCTCCTATGTCTTTCCTTGGCATCCTCGCATATCTCAGCCTCTCTTGCCCAGTGCTTCTCCTCTCGATCACATTCCCGTAAAGCCTTCTTCTCAGACCCTGTCATTTTGAGGTTCCTCGCTCGCTTCCTGTGCACTTTTTGACTACCACCAATGATAGGTGGGCCTCTATTACCCGCTGTGAAAACATCAATCGTATTTTTGCGAACACTTCCCATGTCCGAAGGCCACTCTCAGTGATCAGTGATATGTTTTTGCTTCCCTACCTCGATCGCGTTTGACTGAGCAACCCCAGCGAAACAAAGCAATCAGACCAAAGCCAAACTGACCAATCAGATTCCTCAAAAGAACTGGACAAACACACAGACGTTAGCATTTTATTATATAGTGTGTGACCCCGTGAGCTTGGGAAACAACTTCAGGGCTCGTCCAGTAGTAATTCCACTCGGAGACACAGATTGGCGCTGACGCTTAACATATTTCACTTCCTCACTCCGTAGAAAAGGTGATTGGCTGATTTAACACTGATGACATCACTTCGAGCTTCTGAACAGACCACACCTGTTCCTCTCTTGGAACTCGAAAGCCAAGCTCCTCTGCCATCTTGGAGTGCGTCAATAACAGACTCGTGTCTGAAGAAGACTTTACCACATTTACTGCGTGCTTTTTTTTTTTTTGACAACTTTTGTCATTAATATGGGGATCACCTTCGGGTGTCTTAATCCTTCTAAATCTCTTGTGTTTGTTCATTTCGCAAGTAGATAATAGCAGGAAATCCAAGAGCTTTATTTTCCACAATTGATTTGTTTTCTAAACCAGGCTCAATCAGCGGAATGCCTCCTGAAATCTTCAGAGGATACCTGGGAGGGTTGGCAGCATTTTTTAAACACAAAGTGAACATTATTAGACGTACGAAAATACATCCCTTTGAAATGATTTCTACTGGACCTCAGCAGGCTCGTTTTAACAAATCAAATTCCTTTGACCCCTATAGGTTTAATAATAATTAATAATTCTTTGCATTTAAATAGAACTTTTCTCACTACTCAAAGCGCTCAGCAATTCTCAGGTTAAGGGCCCAACAGAGCAGAGTCCCTATTGGCATGTATGGGATTCGAACCGGCAGGTAAAGTGCAGACCCCTAGCGTCAGAGCCACCACTCAGCCGCTTACCAGAGCTCCATAGAATATTTCGTCAACCAAAACCCTCCACTTGTGTCCTTGACGAGTCCCAACAGGTGTTTTCAAAGAAATCTCTGATGTGCTCATCAATAGTGTACTTGACATTACATATGGGGGTCTTGGAAAATGAAGTTTAATGTAGAAAAGTGCAAAGTGCCACCCGTGGGGCTAAAGGAACGTCAATTAGAAATAAAAGATGGGAGACCCTGATCTACAGGAAGAAACATCTGAGAAGGATTTAGGGGCTGAGGGGGAGACAACATTTTCATCTTTAAGCAATGTGCAGAAGTGATCAAAAGGACAATTGAAATGTTTGGTCATAGCATAAAAACTGTTGCATGTTTGTAAAGGAAAATAACGTTCAGACTAAATAATGCAATAGTGAGGCCACATCTGGAGTATTGTGTGGAGTTCTAGTCACCACGCCACAAGAAAGACAAAGCTGCCATTGAAACTGTGTAGAGGAGAGCAACCAAGTGCATCATGGGACTAAAGGTCATGTCCTACTGTGACAGAATTCAACTTAGTCTTGAGCAGAGAAGACTGCAGGGGATCAGATTCTTCAAAGCATCAATGAAGGATAACCAGCTGAATCAACTTTCACCAAAATGTTGAATCACATTCTCAAGGACATGCGTGGACAATAAGCAGAAGAAAACTGCACTCCTTTACTCAAAGATGGGCAGAAATCACAAAATAAAATATGGAGTCATGTCATTGAAGCAGTAACCTTGACAACTTTTCAGACAGCTGGATGAGACAGCAGGAGCGTTTAGGTATTGTGGCGAGTGGCTGGGGATTGGTACCCAGCCGGGACGCCCAGGAGGATCGGAGGAAGGCTGGCACCTCCTCCAGACCACGAGGGGTCGACCACCCTGGTGGCTTTGGGGACCACGGGAACGGAGCTTGGAAGCTCAACTCTATAGGGGCCCGTGGTCACCGCCAGGGGATGCCCCAATGCCTGAGGAGCCCTGGCCCTCAGTACTTCTGCCACACCCAGAAGTGCTGGGGGGAAGAAGACCAGGGACACCCAGAGTGCTTCCGGATACAGAGCCAGTACTTCTGCCACACGGTGGAGTGCCGGCCGAAGATTATCGGGAGGCACCTGGAGCACGTCTGGGTAGGGATAAAAGGGGCCATCCATTCGTTGGCTGGAGTCGGGTGGAAGAGCATGGCCCTTGGAGGAGAGGAGTGGAGGCGGTCAGAAGAAGAGGCATTGTGGGAGGCCTGGACTGTGGGTGACATAGTATGGGAGTACTGGGTTGTGCTGTCACTTTGTAAATAATGTAAATAAAATGCGTGTGGTGATTTAAACAATGTCTGCCTGTCTGTGTCCGGCCTGTTCCCCACAGTACACATTAAGTGATGGACTCAAAAATGTTTGTCAGACTTTGCATGGTTGTATGTAATAACAGTTTGTCTTCAAAATCCTCGAAGGCATCGATAAGTTAGATCCAGCATAAATAAATCTTTCAACTTAAGGTTGAATCGCATACTCCAGAACACCGCTGGAAATGAAGAGGAGGAGCATTTAGTACTAAAGCCAGGAAGCAGGTCTTTACTCGTGGAACAAGCTACCGAGAACATGGAGTTGAGGCAGAAACCATGAAGACCTCTGAGAAGGTTCTGGATGAGATTGTGAGTCAGCTTAGCTTTGGACTGAAAGGTCTCCTCTCGCTTGTCAAATTCCTTATGTTCTTATACCGGCTCAGAGGCCTCAGTCCATCAAAGGTTCACCACTTTTGGACACATGGAGAACATCAAATCACCACAACACACACAAAGAGACTGAGCTTTGGAGTTAAGCCCAGGTGTTGGAGCCATGCTAACCACTGAGACACCCATAAACAAAAGTTCTGTGTCAGCACTAAATATAAATGATACTGGCTTAATAATCACCGTAAGCACGGACCACTTTAGCGGTTTTTCCATTCGTGTTAATCAGCTGTTCTGGGGATGCTGGGTGGAGGACTGTTAATTGGTTTCATTTATGGATGTGGTGCTCCCTGAACTCGCTCAGCTGTCTGTTAAGCTCTCGCCACAGGCGCTCCGGCCGTTTCCATGGGAACTATCAGTCTAGTAGAAATGGAACTCAAAAAAATTTCATATGGCAAACTGATTAAAGGATGAGCAAGCTCCAATGCGGCGATTATTAAAAAAATAAGATGTTTTAACTTACTAGGCCCTTTTTCACTTAGATTATGCATAACCATCGACGCTGGGCTCCATTCTCAAATATACTAATCCTGGCCTAAATAAGTTTCACTCGTGAATTGTAAAACAGCCCTAGGGAATATTAAAAATAGAAGCAATTCAGCAAAGGGCCAGGAACAGCTATAGCATATAAAGTGACAAAACAGGATTCTCACATTTAGATAACATCCAAGATATAGACGGCAATTTTAGTTCATCTTAAAAATGCCTTCAATTGTGGAGTTTATAATGGCACAGTAGCTCTAATTAATTCAATATCGAGATGAATGCTTTTGCCGAACCACACACAATATTTTCTTCAGTTCATTTGTTTCTTGCAATTTCCCATTCTGAAATCCGATCTGCCCTAAAATCTGATCGATCTATTTAATTCAAAAATAGGAACGTGAAAAGGCAGTAAATTGTAACATTTAAAAGAGATATTTGAACAACCTGCAGAATAAGTAATGCACCATTTAGGCTTCTAAGTGGAGATGCTGGATACCAACTTCCTGATCTCGTTTTTCATTCACAAAAGTAAGAGCTTCTCATACTGGGATGTGACAAGGTGACCCAAAACTGAAAAAGACACCCGACAAGAAGGTGTACAGGCTGTGATGATCCAAACAATCCAAACTCTTACACAGACTGTACCGGGACATCTAATAATTCACGACCGAGATAAACCAGGGTGGAAATACGACAAAAAATAATGGTGCAGTACAGCTGTCTGTTAGGCCAAATCTCCAAGGTCAGTGTCATGCAATCGGTAACAGAGCAGTTTGGGAGCAATGACGCACAACAAAAAAAGACTGAAATTAATAAAAGTCCAAAACATACTCAGATAACAACTCACCAAAATCAAACCCTGACAGCTACCACCTCTTTACACTGCAAGAACGGCACTTCCTTCTCTTCAATAAAACGGTCATCCACCCATCCACTTTCCAACCCGCTGAATCCGAACACAGGGTCACGGGGGTCTGTTGGAGCCAATCCCAGCCAACACAGGGCACAAGGCAGGAACCAATCCCAGGCAGGGTGCCAACCCACCGCAGTAAAACAGTCAGATGGTCATAATAAGAAAGATGGCCTCCAGCACCCGCAGTACCACTTTATATCACAATGGAGTTTTGTCCACCAATCCCCCCCGATGCTTATCTTGTTCCTTCCAATAAGAAAACACATTGCGACGCTTGCTATACTCCACACTCCATTGTGGTAGACTCTCAATAAGTTGATGAAATCAGATGCAGCGGAGGTGTACGAGCTTCAACACTCCTCTCAGGTAAGAACTCCTGAACTTTAACTCCTGGGACCTTTAACTCTTCCTCTGACGACTTTGTGACAATCGGCCTTTCGTTTTGCCTTTCTCTTTGCTGGCAGACAAATCTGCTTCGTTTATTCTGCATTGGCTGATCAGCACTGGGTTGAGTATCCAGATGTTCATATGGCCCCGTAAGACTTCGTGACCCACATGTGCCTCTGGTGCACCTCTAACCAACGAGGGTACCTGTGCAGCTGCCTTGCTGTTTCTTATGCACCACTTTACATCACCATAAAGGTAAGTGACCCATCATATTTGACAAAAAGAAATAACGCTATAAATACGTATTACATGTCTCACTCGACTGCACACTCCTGTTGGCAAACATACCCACAGTAGTCAGGATAAGTGGTGTGGCGATCATAGAAAATCTCGATTACCCATCACACACACCACTAAGATAAAATATTTATTAAACTGAAACTCAGAGCTCAATGTTTGAACCTTTCCAGTAGCTGTCCCGCCCAGTTCCTTTTCCAGTTCCAGTCCCGTCGTACCACCAGAGACACCCCAGTGGCAGCAACATAACAGCTCCTCTGCCCTCTGCTTGAGTACACTGTTGAAAATCCTGGTTTCTTAATGGCATTTTATGGTTCTTTATTGGGTTGTGTGGTTCCTCACAAGGAGAACTGCTGAGCCCACCTCTGCAGGGCTGCCACCACACCCAGAAGTGTGGTCAGAAGGAGATTGTGGAACACCTGGAGACTTTCCTGATGCTCTACAAAAGGGGCCACCTCACTCAATTCGGAGAGCCTCAGTTGGGAGGTGGAAGAAAAAGCTTGTGGGAGGAGGAGTGAAGGTGGACAAGAGACAAACGAGAGAGAGATAGAGACAGGAGAGAAAGGAAGAAACTCTTTGTAGTCAGTGTGTTTATTGTACTGTGCTGCATAGGTGGGAAACAAGATGAAAGAGTTTCCCACAGCTGCATAAATGTGTGTTGTGCTGAACTTATGTCCCTGGTGTCCACAGTACATTAACTGTAGCGATACCACCTACACTTCACAACAAGTCATCCACCTGAAGCAAAGTCTGTTCAGGTCTCTCCAGTACTTGGATGGGAGACCATCTAGGAAGAGCTTGGGCTACTGCTGGGAGAGGTGTTGGTGAGACCAGGAGGGGACGCTTACTGTATGGTCTGTGTGCGGATCTCAATGTCCCAGTACAGTGACAGGGGGACAGAGTGCTGTAAATATGGTGAAGTCCTTTGGATGAGATGTAAAACCAGAGGTCCTGACTCTCTGTGGTCATTATAGGTTCTTGTTAATCCTTCAGAAAGAGCAGAGTGTTTCCTGATCTCCTGGCTAAATTGCCCATCACAGCCTCATCCATCCTGGCCCACTAATCACCCCCTGTCTCTAATTATCTCCGTCTCTCACCTTCACCAACTTATAGCTAATGTGTGGTGTGGATGCTGGAGCGATAATGGCTAGTGTCACATCATCCAGGTGGGTGCAAAACATACATACAGTGGTAGCGCTGCTGCCTCGCAGTTAGGAGACCTGGGTTCGCTTCCCGGGTCCTCCCTGCGTGGAGTTTGCATGTTCTCCTTGTGTCTTACTGAGTTTCCTCCGGGCGCTCCGGTTTCCTCCCACAGTCCAAAGACATGCACATTAGGTGGATTGGCCCTAGTGTGTGCTTGGTGTGTGGGTGTGTTTGTGTGTGTCCTGCGGTGGGTTGGCACCCTGCCTTGTGCCCTGTGTTGGCTGGGATTGGCTCCAGCAGACCCCTGTGACCCTGTGTTCGGATTCAGCGGGTTGGAAAATGGATGGGTGGATGGATTATTACTACTACTATTATTATTACTATTATTATATGACCATCTTCTCCCATTTCTCCACACCTTATAAATAATTCATATTTTCACAGAACTTACTCAATCCGATGCACAGACAGATCTGACGTGAATAAGATTGAAGTTCGATCTGAAGGTAAATAGCTCTGCCACTTTCCGTCATGACAATATTGGAGAGTCATCTTCTCCTGAATAACAGCTCTGATTACTGTGAAATACGGCACACAAGTCTATCTGTCGGCATTAATAAAGTTGAAAAAAAAAAGGGCAGACATGACAGGTGAATTCATTTACTGAAACATCTGCAACAGGTATATTGTTAAAATAAAAATGTTACTGATAAAGCACAGAATTGTTTCTTTTGACATAATAAAGGCATAAAAGGCGTACTTAAATAATGCATCAGGCTACACGGTACATTTTTAAACTGTTTCTCATATTTCAATATCCAAATAGTGTTGTCTTTGATGTCCATTTATGGTGACTGCCCTGCGTTAGAAATAGAGACGAGTCCTAAAACAGTGGGACACTCGTGCTATAGAACTGCATTTTTATACTTTTTCGGTTTATCTTGACATAAACAAAGTTTATGATTCTTTATCTCTTTTTAATTGTGACAATCATTTGAAGTGAAAGAGGTGACTCCAAATAACCATGGAATGACATTTTGGCAGGAGAGAAATCGATTGGATTAAAGTTAAGCCCAAAGGAGCAGTCGGCAAGCATTGATCCACAGACATTTAAACACAAGAAACCAAAGCCAAGACGTTAATCCAAAGGTTGGGGATCTTTTTCCCAAAAGGCAAACCAGATGCCTACTCTACAAATCCTCCACTACACTCGGGATTTCCTTTACCATGAGAGTCAGGGTTTTGACAATTAAGTAAAAATGACACATTCAGCTCATTTATAGTTAGTGAATGTTTCTCTGTTTTTAAGATGGTCAAGTTTACAGTTTGCCACTGCTTCTCAAAGGGACAGGTGGAAATTTCTAAAGTGTGTGCAGTGCAGAGATATCTCTCTATTATAGTAAAAAGAATCTTGGGTCGAGACGTGATCTTCTCGGAAGACACTTTGATATCCCGCAATACAAGGCAGTGAGACAAAAGGAAGGCTGCTGTGCAGGCTTTTAAATGATCAATGCGAAGTGCGATAAGCAGAACACGCAGCTCGTTAGCAGCAAACCAGCAACTGATCCGTCCACATCTCCTTAGCGTGTGTTCAGCCCCCTCCCCTCTTCACAACACGAGCAGCAGAGACGCAAAGTGGCAGGTGCGTAGTGCGCCCCGGGTGCGAGCGAAGCAAGCCCCCTAGTCTAAAAAATAATTGAGCTGTCCCAAAAAATATCCTTGAAGAATAAAGATAATCAGCGCACTGGGAGCCGAGTTGTTGCACACGGAAGGACAGAAAGACAGACGTGGAATACAGCCTGGCCTTTTACTGGTTATCTGAAGTTCTAATTTACGTTGGCACAGATAAATAGTTTTATGGCACCAAATCTTTAAAGATGATGTCTGATGTTGTGTGGAGTTGCTGCTGATGTTGCTGCTCCGGGTTCAAGTAGGGGATTCTTCTTCTTGCACTGGACTGCACTCTTTCTTTTTGGGATGCGTTCACTAAGTCTGTGCTCTTCTCAGTTTGCTGTGTCAACAGGAACTTCATAGGGAAAGGCGTTGCTCTCTCTGGCACAAGAGTTTAGATGCCGAAGTTCCCTTCTTGAAGTGACATCTGCTTCTCTGTCTTCTCACACCTCTGGCACAGTAGCTGCTTGGCTAGGCAGACTGGATCTCAGCTTTCCAGTCCACAAAAGGAAAAGATTGTCAGCTGCTAAGGAGGGAGCAGCTCATCTGTTTTTAAGTTCCCGAGAGTGCAGGAGGTCATTTTGTGTTCCCCAAGAGTGAAAGTGGCTTCAGAATTCCCCTGGGAATTTGTTTTTAAGGAATGTCTGATCTCCCGTGATTGGATTGAAGTCACTCCCAGTTAGAAACCCTCATTTTGTCTGTCAGATTTGTCATTCATTAAGTTGGGTGTCTATTTTGTGCCTTTGCAAAGATGTCAGTTCAACTCTGAATCACAAATCTGTTATCAGATGAAGCACAGGCCGGTCCTCATACAAAGAGTTCAGTCCCTTACTTTGGAAACTAAGTAGGGGTTTGGCTCAGCTGCATGTCTGTATCTTTGTTCGATTTGCTGTCTTCATAGGCTTTGTGTGCCAGTAAAGACTAGCAGAATGGGCAATGCCCACTCTCTCCACCATCCCACAATTGTTCAGTTTGGCCAGACGGGCATCTCTTGGAAGACTTGTGGTTGTTTCAATTGTTGAAGAATTATGGAGGCGACTGTGCTCTTAGGACCCTTCGATGCTTCAGGAGTTGATCATGTGGAAGTAACCCCCGAGGAAGACAGGAATAGTTCAATCAATCAGTCTTTATTCAGTCACAGATGAGTACGTGGATTCATGCTTTGCAAAGCAGAAGAGCAAAATTTCCTGGTTTCAATCGGCTTTTAATATTCATTTTCCTCCCTCCTCCTTACTTATGAAACAGCATCTAAGCATTTCATCAATTCGGCCAACCGTTTCTTTTTTGTGTACGTGTCAAGAGGGGCCCCAAAGAAGGAAAAGTCATTTTTCCTGTGTCTAAAAGACGCGTTCCTAAAGAAGGAAGTTGACCGATGTCAGCTTACTGCAACCTGTCTTATGACAGACGCCTATATAAATAGCCTGTTGTTATAATAAAACAACTTTAACACTTAACAGCCTGCAAGTACGTAGTTCAAACTTCTTTCACAATTAACACAATTCTGTCTGTAAGCTCGACAGGCAACTCCTTCGCCCTCACGCCTTGGTTTCCTAATCAGTCCAATCAATTGAACTGACCACAGATGGACTCCACACAAGGTGCAGAAACATCTCAATGATGATCAATACAATGGGATGTTCCTGAGCCAAAGCAAAACTAAAGGTCTGAGTATCTGTATAAATGTGATAGCTCTGTGTTTTCTTTTGAATAAATTTGCAAACATTTCTTCATTCTGAGGTATTGCTTGTTGCACCAGAGGGATGACCCTGAGCCAAAGCAAAGAGTCTGAATACCTGTGTCGGTGGGATATTTTAGTTTTTAGTACAAATTTTAAAATCCATTTTTTGTTTTCTGATGCCGGAGTATTGGGTGTTGCTTGATGAGGAACGATGAATTGAAATGACTGAAGCACAAGGCTGCGAGCTAACAAAGTGTGTAAGAAGTGAAGGGGACTGAGGACCTCCTGAAGGTGCGGTCTATCACATTGTAGCGGGCCAACATAATTATAGGTATTTTTTATGTGTCTTCATCATCCCGTTTACTATGCTATATGTGTGTGTAAGTAAATGTTGTCTCCATAAGTCAAACGGGGGAAGGACGATGACGGGAGACCGCAACCCTGAGACGGGAATTTCCTGTTTCATCATCCAATGACATCCGGGACATTCAGTTTTAAATGAGAGGAGTGGAAAAGAAGAGAGAGGCACGGAGAAAGAAAGGAGCCGCTTTACGCATTCATTTTCCAACTCGTCACTTCTGTTCATCGTGCAACTCCACTGCTTGCTTTTTCAGTATCTGGATCATCATCACAACAACCAGACGAAATTGGGCCTGATGCTGCAGAGCAAAAAAAAGGTCTATTTTTTCTCACCATTGGTGCCTGTGCATTCGACACTCGCCATACATGCGCACTCAGACCGACCAAGGAGCCTTAATTGCTTGTGACGCAACCAGCCGGCCTTTATTGAACATGAATAATAATAACGACGTCGTATCGTAACAATTCGAGATTAACATCAGACTATGTAACGTCAGCATTCAATAGCAATTGTCTGAAAAGTGCACTTAAAGCAGAAAACCTAACAATGAAATACACAAAATTTCGCAATTCTCTTACGAAACAGAGTAAGAAAAAATGAATTTGCAGAGACATTGGGTCAAAATGACTCAGTTCAGGCTCTTGAGAGTAAAAATTTGTCCACAATTTAAATTTCATAATAGACCAGAATCCTGTCGAGGATTTAAAAAATTCTAAACATCCATGCCAGGCCTGAGGGCCAGCTTTTAGTTTTACCTTTACAGATTTAAATAGCCATCGATTTTTACCGTACAACTAACTTTCAAGGTGAAAAATGTACTGCGTGGCACATACCGAACAATAATAAAGTGGCAAGAATCCCCAAGATATTGCAGAAAACGCAGCTAAATTACTAAGTAAACTGTTTAACGTAAAACTGATAGCATTAACATGAAATCTTCGGTTAACAATAAACACAACAACGTTATAGTTACGTCACAGCGCAAAGAACAATAGTAACTGTATAATAAGCAACGCTGTGTCTAGGCGTCCAAATTTCATTCTAAGAATTATTTTGAGGTTAATATAGCAGAAGAAAACTGTTCAGCTGTTTTCATCTGGGCCTATTTCAGGAATGGGCCTAATGCTGCAGCATCAGTAGCACCCACCTTAATCCGGCCCTGACGACAACCAGAGCAGAGAAACCCTGGGGTTTGGATTCCTATCAGCCATTGCAGAGGACTTTCACGGTGAGGTCGTTTTGTATTTTCGGGAAGAAGCAAAATATCACGTCAGCAAAAGTTCAATTACCACCAGACTTTATTAGCTGTGGACTCATTTATCATATACATTTATCATTATGCCGTTTATCATTAATCTGTGTTTGTGTTCCATGTTTATTAATTTATTGTTGAGGGGCAAGGGAGGGTTTTTGTAAATATCATTATTGTTTATTCGTGTGTTCATATAGATACTCTACATATACAGTATATAATCATTCACTGGTGTCTTTGGTGAATTGTGTGCACGTATATAGTACTGAGTATTTGTCTGTTCTTGAGTGTGTATTTATATTTATTCATCCACTGTCAGTATATCTGCACTTGATTTTACATTACTGGCTTGTAGTGCCTGTTATTTTGTCGTTTGGGAGAAAAGGGCCATCTGTAAGGAGTACGGCTTGTTATTAGCTTGAGAATCCTCAGGTTAGCCAAGGCAATAGTCTTGGTAATGTAGTTGCCGGTCTGTGTAAAGGGGTCAGCCATTACAACGTTACATGCAAACTCACAAAAAATGATGAAAATGCCCTCGTCTTTCCCAATACACATCCATATACACAAATCAGGACCCCTTCAGTATTCTCAAATCCAGCTAGGCAGCAGTCTTGAGGGGCAGGCTGTCCATACGTGGAGATGCTCCTTTCAAGACAACATTATAATAATGAGAGACTGCTCCAAGAAGACCTTGTTTATTTTGGGTTAATGTTTTTGGTGGTCCACCATATTGTGATGGGTATTGTACTGCCCACGACTGTATATATAATGGTAGGGAATATTTTCTGTTATTCTATACAGATCTTAAATTGGCTAAACATCAGATCATACAATGCAGACATCTGGTCATTTTCTCACTTCAAAAGCAATACAAATAAAAGATAACAAGCTTGGGTTGGACGATTAACGATAATGTAGGCACAGTTCAGCTGAAATTGAAAAGTGAAAAGAAAATCATGACATTACACGAGCACCTAACGGTAACGATATGAATGAAAATGACACATAATGTGCCACTCCAAACAAACAGGGTGCATTACAAAGATGGAAAATAGTGTACTCTTTATTTTAAAGGTAGCCGACATACTGTAAGCAGTGACATTTTAGAAGAATACATAACAACGAGGAGAAAGCTAATGAAGAATTATGTAGAGAGCAAAGCAGTTGAGGGAGTGAAATTTAATTAGTAAGTCAAAAGTATTCAAATCAGCTTTGAATATGCAGAACATAATGACACCATTTGCATTACCTGTCCCTATTGTACTGGAAAATTAGATTTAGCAGTTAAATTACAGTAATTGTTACCTGTTTCCTAGAACAGGAAAAAAAACAACTAAAAATAACAATTTGTATTCTTTGTCTTCTCCTAATTAATAATGAAAAGTGGAAAGGACCTTTGCTGCTTTATTCAAATCGAAATGGCGAATTGGGTGACGTGCACTGCAATGCCAGCGTCTGAACCGCAGGTTAATTACTTGTCATTCGGCAGAAAGGAATGAACTCTTGGCAATAACATGAGAGAAATTAAGGGGACGTTCAGGCCCACAAAGCCTGTCAATCCTGCTCACCTGATTTCTCCAAATTCAACCTCAACTTGTAAAAGTCCCCACTTTACGACAATCTACCGCTCTGTCTGTTTTGGTTGTTTTCTTTCAGGTGTCGATGGTCCTCTGCATGAAGGTTTTTTTTTTTTTCTGTCTTTGGTGACACGGAGGTGCAGTGGTAGCACTGTAGTCTTGCAGTAAGGAGACTGGGTCCTCCCTGCGTGGAGTTTGCATGTTCTCCTCATGTCTGCATGGATTTCCTCCCACAGTCCAAAGACATGCAGGTTAGGCAATCCTAAAAGTGTCCCTATTGTGTGCTTGGTGTGTGTGTGTGCCCTGCGGTGGCATGGCGCCCTGCCCAGGATTTGTTCCTCCCTTGCGCCCTGTATTGTCTGGTTTTGGCTCCAGCAGACCCCCGTGACCCTGTGTTAGGATATAGTGGGCTGGACAATGACTGACTGACTGACTTTCTGTCTTTATGATAAACTCATTTTAAACAAACAGCTTGGGGTCCTCTGAGTCTTTCATTAGTTTTAAACACTTCAGTCTTGTGACCTCCTGATGTCTGTTTGCTTAAAAGGTTCAGCTCCTCTGGTCTCTCATCTTCACTTGCTCTTCGTGGTCTTAATTCGGCCTTATTGTTATGAATACTCTTTTAACTCTTAGTTACCTTCCCTACCTTTTATGACCTGAGCCCAAGGGGTCGGGCCCCCTTGACACTGCGACTGCTGGGACCCTCCTCAGGCCTCTGTAAAGGCAAGCAATGCCTTGGCCTACTGCTGAGGAACTACAGTAGCTACCAGTTGTGTTGGTTGTTTAACTTTTTATTGAAATGCCTAACTCATTCTTTTAAAAGTATGCATCTAGTTTTTTAACCCAAGGGATTCAAACCTTTTTTATCCATAAAATGTTAATTAAAAAGTTAAAATATTTGTGCATTTGTACCACAGCACCACATTTCTATAAAATATTCCCATCTTGTGGTTGAGCAAAAAAATACAAATTCCTACAAATGACACAAAAGAAGATGCACACGGCCTTTGAGTCAGTGTGAAGATAATTCAGAAAAAAATGATCTGACTAAACAATTAGTTTTCTACTACTACGGCACAATGGGCTATTTGTCATGGCAGTTATTGTCTCAGCCAGCCTTTATTCCCAGACTAGTATATTTTCCTTTTTATTGTTGTTCTGAATTATTTTTATACGAGTTTTGTGGGTCGATCTGCAAGACGTGGGGCTATTATGGGGGCTACGATGACATCACTACTATGGGACCGCCCTCGACATTCATAACGAGGTTAACAGATGTTTTGGGCAGAGTAGTGAGGAGCATTCTTTCAAACCAAGTGAATCGATTCTTTTGGTTTATTTTTAGGATTTGACATTGAGGCGAAAGAAAACTCCGGTGGGTGGTTCCCCCCTCTGATCATATCATAATCATATAATTTATATATTATTTTGTAAATAGATATAACGTCCCAGAGGCTCCCGTCATTGGTGTGATCCTGGAACGGGTCATATTATGCACCATTTTGGTATTTATGTTTGTATAAAACTAAAAGTCTTGAACTTCTCGATATTTTCTTTGTCAGTTTTGGATTTCCTTCCAGTTGTGAGGTCTTGATTCTTATCTCATGTCTCTAGTCTGGCGAAAGATCTTTTTTTTTCTATTTGGTTTCAACTCTCCTGCATTCTCCATTTTGTTTTTGAACATTAGAACACTCGAGACGAGAACAGGCCATTCAGCCCCAGTCCTCTCCACTTATTTCCTCCAAGAAAACATCAAGTCGAGTTTTGAAAGTCCCTAACGTCTTACTGTCTACCACACTACTTGGTCGCTTATTCCAAGTGTCTATCGTTCTTTGTGTAAAGAAAAACTTCCTAATGTTCCTAACTTCCTAAAGTTTTCAACTGTGTCCCGTGTTCTTGATGAACTCATTTTAAAATAACAGTCTTGATCCACTGTACTAATTCCCTTCATGATTTTAAACACTTCAGTCAGGTCACCTTTTAATCTTCTTTTGCTTAAACTGTAAAGGCTCAGCTCTTTAAATTTTTCCTCATAACTCATCATCTATAGCCCTTGAATCAGCCTCAATGCTCTTCTCTGGACCATCTCTAGTGCTGCTATGTCCTTTTTGTAGCCTGGAGACTCAAACTGCACCCAGGACTCCAGATGAGGCCTCACCAGTGCATTACTCTGGAATGACCAACCAAAATTAATCAGATCAGCTGACTCCATGAATTCTTCTAAAAAACAACTCTAAACTCATCTGTTCAGGAAGGCTTTTAGCTCTACTTGACTTTGTTACCCTTCTCTCAGTTTACCTCCATGTCAAGATGCTCATGTAACCTGTATGTGTGTGTGTGTGCTGGGCCATCAATTATGTTGTCTGTTAGGCTTTTTTCTCTGAATTCACTGTCGGAATCTTCTATATTTATTTATTTGGTTTGTACAATGCTATAAACTGTATACCCTGCCGTTCTTTCTTATATTCTGTCAGTGCCTTGAGCATGGGAAAGGCGCGATATAAATAAAATGTATTATTATTATAAAGCTTGAGCAGAACCTCCTGTGACTTGTACTCCACACCTCAAGGCGCTATATAATCTGTTAGCCTTCTTAATGGCTTCTGAACACTGTCGGGAAGTCGATAGCTTAGAGTCCACTAGGACTCCTAAATCCTGCTCATAAGTTGGACTCTCGATTTTCCGACCGCCCATTGTGTATTTAAACCTCACATTTTTACTTCCTATGTGTAATTCTTTACATTTACTGTCATTAAATTTCATCGTCCACAAATCTGCCCAATTCTGTCTACTATCCAAGTCCTTCTGTAATGATATAACATATCCCAAATTATCTGCTAATCCACCTATCTTGGTATCATCTGCAAACTTAACCATCTTGTTCCTTCTATTTCTATCTAAATCATTTCTATGTATTAAAAATAGCAGCGGCCCTAACACTGATCCCTGCTGGTCCCCACTCTTAACATCGGCCAGTTCTGATGAGGTTCCTCGCACTATCACCCTCTGCTTTCTGTGTCTGAGCCAATTCTGCACCCGTCTAAAAACATCACCCTGAACTTCCACTTCTTTTAATTTGATGCCCACCCTCTTATGTGGCACCTTATCAATTCTGAATTATTCAGTCTGCTATGGCAGAACATTCTTTTTCTTCTCTTTCCCTGACAGTGAAGTGTCTCCTCACTCCCCTGTGTGGCAAGCCAGTGCTCCACACTGTTCAAGATTAGGCTGGGTGGTGGATGCCTTCTGTGGATGGGGCTTTGTTGCTGCTGGTTAAGACACATAGCCTTAGTTTCAGCAGACATTTTGAGCTTTAACCCTGCGGTTTCTCTTTTCAATCGTTGTCCTTTACAGTGTGCCTGTAATTGTAATTGTAACGTGATACACCAGTGTGCACCTCGTGAAAGAAAGAAACCCGCTGCAGTGTTAACAACACCAGTTACAAAACATAAAAAACCAGCAGGGCGTATTCTGCATAAAGAAATAACAACACGTTTGTCAAATAAAAACCAACAAAACGCACAATACGTTTGAGTCCTCCTTGTGCAAGTGCAAGACGATCTTCTTCCTTTTAATCATATGAAGGTAGAATTTTTGACAGGAACCTGAATGAGAATGCTAACCTCCAATCAAGTCTTCCTCGGCTGACACATTTTGGAATTTGCCGGGCAGACCAAGAGCCTCGAACGTCAATGAACAACGTAACCAACATGTTGATACTTACATCTACAAATATAAATTACAGTAAATACTCAACCGCGGCCCTCGCAGCATGAAGATGATACCTCAGCACAGATATCCTCGGGGGGTTTTCAGTCCTAATTAGAATTGCGTCGTGGGTACAGTGTAGTCCCTGCGACTTTAATCTCACCAGACCATATCACCCACTTAAGATATCTCAAGGCATTAATGGCCACTTGTGCCAATTAATGTCACAATAACCCACATTGAACCAAACTAAACGAGCCCGTGACAACTCCAAACAAGGATCTGCCGTCCAGATAACACAATCACATCTCGATAAACCTCAATGAGCGACAATTATAATGCAATGGAAAGAGCTGTGAAGACTGAGCAACATTCACATCCCACAATCCCGCTGCAATCTTCACAGCACCAATTACAAAATAAAGCAACAGCTAGCAGAGCTTATGTTACATAAGGAAATAACAACACAATTGTCAAGAAACAACAAAACAGATAATACGTTTGAGCGAGACGCCTTCCAATGTTGAGTCCTCAAGGCCTCTCATTGTGTTTCACGGACATAACGGTGCAAGATGATCTTCTAATTATATCAAATATAATTGTAACGTGAACCTCCCGCTCAAAGTGACAGGGAAGAACAATAGCCATTGTGAGCCGCGCGCCGCTAGCCAAGCACGTCAGGATTGCCATTCTTCTCAGAGACAAGGCCCTCCGTTCTCCCTCACGGATATCTGACTCATGAGTAGCCACCTTCTCCGGATTTTTTCTCTGATGATTTGCTCATTTTGAGAATTGTTTTCTTTTGAAATAAAATCTTTTGAACAAAAATCCATGTAGGAATATGTGTTGCTTTTTCCCTAGAGCTTTTCTGGGTGCTTTCCTTTCGTTATAATGTTTCCTGAATATAATGATTCATGAATTTGCTCTGCCACAACATTATTTTATTTTGCAATTGGGCACCGCCATGTTATGATTCACGTTACTGGCAACGCTGCTCCCGGTCGCTACTGAACGTTGTTTCAGACATCACCGCACCCTGCGTCATCAGCCCAACCTTATTTACGAGGGACGTTCAAAAAGTTTCCACACTAATTTTTTAACTCTGTTTATTAAGAATTTCAAAAAACAAATGACATCAATTTTTTACCTAGTCACCTTCCTTTGCGATGCAATTTTCCCAGCGTCATCCCAACTTTTGAATGCCATCAATAAAAAATGTTTTTGGTTGAGCGCATAGCCCATGATGCACCGCTGCTTTCACATTAGGGTTCTTTCTTCATTCTTCGTGGTCGTGGCTGAAGCTGGACATCTGGAGCGCTCTCTGCATCCGTCACACTATAGTACGGCCATTTTCGAACACTCCAATCCACTCATAGACGGCTCTACTAGAGAGAGAACTTTATCCCATACGGGGCACACATAATCAGCGTATGGCAGAACGCAGTTCCTCTTCGGTGCATTTTTGAAGTTTCACAGCCATCTTCACCACAGGGTGACAACTCTGATGCTAAACTGCAAGGACAGCCAGTGGCTTGCCAGACAGAACTAGTCACATGACCCTCTCAGGCACGACCAATCACTACTCCTGCCACCTGTTTCCAATGAAAATATAAAAATGTGGAAACATTTTGAATGAACCTTGTAAATCCGGTGCAATTATTGCGCATCCATGATTTGGATAAAAACACTATTAAACTTTGCACATTTTTCTTTCTTAAATTTCTGGCTTCCAATCTTACTGTTTTCTCTCTGACTTTGTGTTTCGGTACTTATGTCTGTTTTTGCGTTTTATAGCGGTTTCTTTCCTAATTAATATTTACTATGTGTCTTATTCTCATGGTATGCCTGTCATTTTGTTAAGTATGTTCTGTCTCTTTAAACGTCCTTGTATTCCTTGTGTTTTGTGGGTGGCACCCAAGGAGGCGGGGCCAGTGTGACATCACTCTGAGGAAGTTCAAGCAGGAGAACATTTGATTGCAGAAGGAGTTTTGTGAGTGTTGCTGTTTCCTTGTATTGATGGTTTAGTGATCTTTGGCTCTGTTTATTGGATTCTGTGCCTTGATTGCACATGGGGACTTTGCTTCTTGAGGCAACTCCTTTTTTGGCCTCTTCTGCTCTGTGGAGAGTTTCCTTGTATTTTTCTAGCTTTTGTTAGTAAATTCTTTCTTTTTATCTATAAAATTCATTTTGTTGCCCTTTCGATTCACAAGTTGAAGTTTACAGTGACCCTGCTTTTCTGGGGCTTCTTAATATCTTTCTGGAACTTTAGGTTTCCTTTGAAGGATTTTTACCCTTTTGGGCCTACAAGGCTTGAGGCAGGCCACTGGAGCTGGGATTTGGCCCCATTGGGGTGAGGCTTCCCCAGGTAGGCAAAGGAGGCCTGGCCTGGCCTTGTCAGTAAAGTCAATTATTGCAGCCTTTTAGAGGCCTAACACCCCTGACTTGCCATATTTGGGTCTCCAAATCATAACATTTTGATTTTTGGTAAGCGATTAGGCTTTGGTTCAAATCATTAATACAGCAGACAAAAAAGAGACGTTCAGCAAAAATCAAAGTAAAAACAATAAAGAACAAAGTCAAAACTAGAAGCACCAAAGAAGGATTTGTTTTAAGCACAATACACATGTAGGTTTATCCATGAACTCGGGCAGAGAAGTGCTGTGATCTTTAAAACGTGACACAAATTAGAGTTAGGGTTGTGACCTCTGTAACCCTGCCCATCAACTGTAATGGCAGGAAACAAAATGGCGATACCAGCGATGTACAAAATGGCAACAAAAACGATGCAAAATATAACTACAAAATCCAAACGTGGCATTGAAATATGAGACTGAAATGAAAAGCAGACTCCATGACCTAAAACTCCCCTAGAAAAGAATTCCCACTGATATCATTTGAACAAATTATCAAAATAGGAATCCCATAACAGTTTTGGCTTGTCTGCACCTGTTGCTTTTTCTTGCAATTCATGATGAATTCTTCTCTTCAGTTGCTATCGCAGTGACCTGTTTTATGATCAGAAAGATCATCATCAGAGCAATAAATAATTACTGAAATGTTATCGAATAGTTTAGGTATCTTGGTCCCTCGGAAAACAGCCTACCAATGCTCACGGCGAAATTATTTTATTGTCATGACTGACATTTGTCTTACATCTTTCCTAGATTCTTGGTGTTGTTTTTAAATGATGCCATACATACTTTTGCGGGTCTGATAAACAGCAACTCTGTGCCTGATATGAGTTTCTTGATTGAAAATGTTATTTAAAAGTCTATATAATTATTTTTTTTGCCAACAGTATTGATGCCTTTTTGTTTGGCGAATGGGTGCTGCTGTTTTAGGGTTCTTGCATCACCTATTTCCATGGAAATCAATTCTATAATTCATTTTTTGTCTAATCTTGGGTATCAAAAAATGACTTTTTATAATACTTTATAATATGACGGAGTGTTTACTTGAACTATGCAAATGTTTGTCTATTTTTGAAATTAAGCATGCTGTTCTTCTTCAGTGTGTTTTATAATTACAATCTACTCTAAAAGAAATTGCTTTCATCTCTCCATATTAGCTACGATAAAAAGGAAATGAGAGTCAATGAATTCAAATATTTCATAATAGATGCCTTCTTCTTTGCTATTTAATTTGACAGGACTAGGTGATTAGGGAGCTTCAGGACATTCACATAAATACTGCATTATACGAATATACAAAATACAAACAAATGGGGACATAGAAAGTGACGAGAGCATTTCGTCTTAGACTGGCTGGAACTTTGGACATGCTGGAGTATTTCAAGAGCGACGGTCAAAGGATTTTTGTAATCGGGGAATTTCAGCACAATCCACTTACCAATTCACCCAGTTTATGTGAACTTTACTAATTTATATTCGAAACTGAACATGTAATTACAATTTCATGAACGATAAATTATTAAGGTGCAGTTTCACCCAAGGAACTAAAAATGCACTTTGTGTTTTAATGAGACACGTACACCTAAAGGGAAAAATAAAACCCACCGTAATTACATTTGATTCAGTCATTTCCAAAATAACATTCTCATTAATTACCCTCCAAGTTGGAGTGTTGTGCGTCACAAAACTTTTAGTGACTCCTTTATAAGTGGCCTTCCATCCTTCTACTGGATTCACCACAGTCTGACGTCATTTTACTTTTAAAAACTTTGAAGAGCAAGGATCTGACCAGTGTTTGGATATTTAACGTATTCTGTGTTTTAGTAAAGTTTCCAAATTTATAAAAATGTTTGTTTTTCATAAATTGCCAAACCTTTCTGACAACATGTTGTCACTTTGTCATTATGGGTTATAAAGTATCGATTGATCGGGCAAAAATGCAAATGTAGCCTACCCATTGAAAATGAAATCTGCAACAACATAAAGTGTGCAGAAAGTGAAAAGCTGTGAATACTTTATGAATTCACTGGAAATAAAATTGATTTTACCGATGTGGGGCACATGACACACAATACCCACGTGCAGAAAAGAGCGCAAGTAAACCTCTTTATGGAGCCACCCAATAAAAACCTTTAAAACCCCAAACAACTCATTAGAGAGTTTCACAACCGCAAAATGTGTTTTAGGGTCAGTTTCACAAAACACGTACCATGGAGTTCAAAGGCCAACGCCTTAGCCACCAGAGCACCTTGACAAGAAGTGACTGCATTGTCCTCAGAAATGGTCAAGGAGGTGTTGACTTGCAGGGTTATAGCCACCATAAACTGAGCAAAATGATGAGATTAGAGAGCATCAGGAGTGAGAGCCCACCACGCCCTGACCACCCAAAGAAAGATCAGGGCCCGTATTTATTAAGCCTCTTGATGAGAGTGTGGCCAACCTCAGAGTAGGACATGACAAGCAGTTACGAAGTGTCCCAACTAGAAGTAGGAGTCCATATTAGAGCATCCCAAACCGCAAAGTGGTACTCACGGTGACGTTTTCTGGTTTCCTTGGAAATCATGATGATGCTTTGTATTTGTCTGATGCTAATGCTAAAACTTCACCACAAAGATAATAATTAATATAAAGAAAAGCAGGGGCGGCATGGTGGTGCCGTGGTAGCGCTGCTGCCTCGCAGTTAGGAGACCCATCTGGGTTCACTTCCCGGGTCCTCCCTGCGTGGAGTTTGCATGTTCTCCCCGTGTCTGCGTGGGTTTCCTCCCACAGTCCAAAGACATGCAGGTCAGGTGCATTGGCGATCCAAATTGTCCCTGGTGTGTGCCCTGCCCAGGGTTTGTTTCCTGCTTAACACCCTGTGTTGGCTGGGATTGGCTCCAGCAGACCCCTTGACCCTGTAGTTAGGAAATAGCGGGTTGAATAATGGATGGATAAAGAAAAAAGCAATTTAGATTTTCAGATGGTGTATGTATCCTAGTAGACCCAAAATATTGAAATAATAGAAAAGGAATTGACACAAGTATACAGCAAATCATAGATGCTAATATATTAAAAATTCTGTAACATATTGAAAATCAGGTGTTGGTTATCCATGAAAAAAATGTTAATTATATAGTATGAATAATTAAACCATTTAAGTTTTTAGTATTTAAACAAAATAAACAAGTTATACATAAATTGCTGTTTATTTCAAATGTCACTTCAACATTAGAACCTACTACTTCATATAAGTTTATTAAAAAATGATGAATTTATTATACTTCTACAAAGTTATTGAATAAGATTTTCAGGATTTCCAAATTACCACTTGGTATGAAGCCCCACATTCAGATCACTTACATTTTAGAGATCAACAGAAACCTTTCCATCCTGAAGCCCCTCTTTACGAGAGCTCGAGGTGAGACTCATTTTCGTCGGGCATCTCTGCAGATGTCGCTAAGCTGCAGTGGATGTTTCCTCTCATTGGTCGTATTTTACCCTTTCTTTGTCACTTGGCTTCCCTTTAAAGGCAACTCACTAACTGGAAAGCCACAAGTATCTTTACTGGGGTCCCATAAGACTTGAAGCAACATCAATAATTAACCAATACAAAATATAGTTTGTACGTATGAAAGTAGAAGAGGAGGCATTGAATTGCATTGTTCAATTTTCATGTAAATTAAAAGGTGTTTCTTAAACTGAATTTGTATTTAGAGATCAACTCCAATAGTTTGTAATGAAAGGGCTGGTTGAATTAGCAACAGAGAAAGGAGGCAGAAAATGATCTGAAGTAAGTTTTCAGAGACATGAGAGGAACAGACTGGAGAAGGTTGTGGTCAAAACCAGAAATTAGAAATGAAACAAAAACACCAAAGCTTGAGATGTTAACCAGAAGATGTTGTTGGTTAAACTCTCTAGGGACCAATCCACACTTGAGTGTTGTAAACTTCCAACATTTGTTGGGCATTTTTCATACTTTTTCATGGTGTTTTGCAAGCATTTTTCAAGCATATTCCGGACCTTTCTGGACTCTTTTTCACTTGTTTTCAAAGAAGCGTTTTGTCATATGGTTGACATCATTTTTTTGTAGATGGTGTGGCACATATTTCATCTTCAGAATGTGTACTATGACTTTGGTGCTTTTAACCCTGGTGATCACAGCAGTGGATTTTGCCACGTATTGTGTTTAGAGTTTCACTGTTAAAACCTTAGAGTAGTTCTTTAAATCCCACTTTATTCATGAACTTGTAGAAACAACTTTGGAGACTTTAAAAAGTAAACAGCAAACTTTAATAAACTTCAAGAGACATTTGATTTATCTTGAGGGCTGTTGAGCTGCCGAAGGGCGCAGTCACCAGCTCCATGAGTGGACTACAAGACTCAAGAACACCAAGCCAAGGGAAGGACTACTTATAGTAGACAGTCAGTCGCTTATAAAGGTTTTAATTGCCATGAGATATGAGCCACAGTCGAGTGAAGGCACATTTTCACTGTAACTAAACTGGCTTTAAGAAGCGAGAGTGCAGCTCAAGTCGTCACACCATTCCCCTCAGCTTCATTCACTCGTTTAACAAAGCGACTGACTCTCTACAACTGGCATGACAAGTCAGGAAAACATGTCTGCACTAACATGGTGTTTATGGAGATGATATTTAATAAAAAAGTTAAAAGGCTGCGATTGAATAAACCACCTAGGAGTCTTAAATGTATGTATGTGTGTGTGTTTTTTGTCTATAAAGCCATTGTAGCAGCATGTGATTGTTTACCAATGTAAACTTAAGACCCCAAAGGTAAAAACAGAGTTCTTCAAATACCCATTTTATGGTCAGACATTTCTTTCAATAGTGGAATAACTGTTTAAAATAACATTTAAAAGCGTAGTGGTTAAGGCTTTGGACTTCAAGCCCTGAGGTTGTGAGTTCAAATCCCACTACTGACACCACTGTGTGACCCTGAGCAAGTGACTTGACCAACCTGGGCTCCAATACTCTAAATGTTGTAAGTCGCCCTGGATGGAGGTGTCAGCCAAATTAATAAATGCAAATGTGGTCAACTGAAAGAAACCGGTGTAGAAAATTTTAAACAAAATTGAAATAATTCTTTGCTAACTTAAGGAATGTTTTAATGTTTGTAACTTAAATGTACCTGGGTTTACTTTCCTGAAATAAGCAGGCTGCATTTTCAGGAGGCCTATTTAACCTCTCTCCATTAAAAACCGTTAACATCATATATATTGTGAAAGGAAGGACAGCAAAACAACTTGAAAGTTTGGGCTCTAAGCTGTGGTCCTGTTTGCTGGCAGTTATAAACCAAGGAAAGGAGAGCAGAAGTCAATGTTAGGACTCAGTTTAAGGACCTTCTGAGGCAGTCTCTTGGTTCTAAGTGAACGTCGACGTCGAGGTTCATCATCGTTTAAATGGCGTCCATGGAGGAAGGGCAGAGCTTTCAGTTTGGGTAAGGAAGTGCCATCTGACATCTAATCTGTAATGGTCATCTTCTCTGTAATGGAGATAGAGAGAGTGGTTTCCCTCACCTCTAATGACATGGCTCCCACCTGTTCAGAACCTTGTAGGTTCTCCTGTAACACATGTTTGTGTTAAAATATGTAGTTATATATACATATATATAATGTCACGCATGGGCGAGTAGGAGGCCGCGGGCGGACCCGAAAGTACTTCGAAGGACGTTTGTCGCTAGGGAATGGCGGGGTACTAACCTTTCTGCTTTCTCTTTCAGGAAAAAAGACGCTCCGCCACCATAACCTGACCGCACCGCGTCCACTTCCGCCCTCCCTCCGCCATCTTCCCTGACGTCACGGATCCCGTCATCCCTCACGCCTCCTTCCCAGCAGTCCTCCACTTCCGGCTCCGCCTGTATAAAAATGGCCGCCAACGCGTGTACAGACGTCGGCGCATAAGCAAATGTTTTGTTTGTATTCTGACCTGAGAAACAGTTTTGTAAAGAGTATTTTTTTTGTTACGACAGTATACGGGGCCGGAAACCCCAACCCTTCATGCTGTGTTGTCTTTACTTTTACAATATATATATTTAAATATATATTGTCACACACGTGTGCATGGGAGGTAGCTAAAGGGCTTGACTAAGAGTGATCCCGAGCCAGACCAGGAGGTAGATGAGTGCACAAACTCTTTTTCTCTCTTTTCTGCAGACCGTTCACAGAAAATACCACCTGGCCCTGATGACATCAATTCCAGTTCTGACCCCTTTGATGTCACTTCCTGGTCCGAGCCTATGGATGAAGACCCTTCCGGTTCCAGCCCCTTTGAGGTCACCTCCTATACTGGCCTTTAAAGCCGCCATCTTTCCCCTATCCCCTCAGTTCTGTTCTGGACTCCAATCTGTACACATCAGTACAAATCTTTAACTATTTTGCAATCAGGGAATAATATACGGGTGTCTGCCCCAAACCTTTCTGTGGCTCTTGTAAATTTTGTGACAATATACACTGTATATGTGTACATTGTCAGACTTGGGAGCTTGGTGACTGGTTTACGAGGACTGTTTTTCCTGGACACGGGGAGCAAGGGGTTGGAAAGGAAGGTTGCACTTCCGTCACACCAACATTTCTGCTGTTGTTCTCAGGAGTCCTAAAGAACTGTGACATCACTTCCACTCTTTCCAGACTCCTCCCCTCAAAGTCCTACAGCTATAAACCACCCTGTCTTAAGAAGTTGACTGTCATTTGAGCAGGAAATGCCCAAGGAAGCTCATCTGTCATGACCTGAGGCTGTACTTACACACTGAGGCCATTATTCTTCCATTTATTCCCCCCCAGGCCGTTTATCAAGCTTCACCCAATTAAATGCTTCATCCTGACTGGGACACCAACACTTTTTCATGTTTCTGACTAGTTTATTCAAAAAGTATATTTATTTTTGTATAACAGTCATTCTTTTTATTTAGTCATGTTGTAGGAAAAAAGCTGAATTTCTCCAATGCCTCCATAAAAAGAAGAACAAAGCAAGATAAAAGATAAAATACATGTCATAAAACAACATTCACAGATATTCACTCACGTTTAAGACGTAGAAAAGTTAACATTATCAAAATATTTTAAAGAAATTCAGAAAACAATTACAACTCAAAATGCAACATCAAAATGATATTTTTATTTAAAACAATATTCAGTTAACTTGTATCTTCAAAAATACACTTTAGTCAGAGAGCAGTTTCAGAAGAGCCAAGGTCCTTGATCACTCCCAGTTTTCCTCTTCACTCCTGGTTCTCTGTGACCAGTAACATTAATCATTATCCATGAATGTGGCACCAGGGAGAAGGAAACCGCCGGGGATGATTGTTTGTGTGTGTTTAACTAAATCTCGGATTTACTGATGTTAGATGCTTCATGTGCAGGATGTTTCCTCTGGTCCTACTTCTTCCAGGTCATCCAGATCAGCATCAATAATTCTGGCTAACAGTGTAAGGAAGCGAATGTGTGGATCCAAGGAGAGCCCATTGAAGCTGAGACCTGATGAGGAGGACCAAACTGAGGGTCTGGACATCTGCCTGTGAGTGACAGTCAAGCCAGCAGCCAACCAAAGGAGCTGAGCTAGCTACATAAACCATCAGACTTCAGCACGGCTGCTGTCCTCCAGCCTGATCTTACTGTGTCAGAGCAGGAGAGTCTGTCCGGGGTACTACATGTAGCCGAATGAGAAGAACCAACATCCTTGATCTCTACATGAATATGAATAAGAATATGAATCAACAGGGCAGTGGGACCAGATGGCATATCAGGTTGGCTCCTAAATTCCTGCCTTTAGCAGCTCTCTCTGGTTTTTCATTTATTTTTCAGCTGGTTCCCGTCTTGAGGTATTGTACCTGATCTGTGGAAACAAGTCAGTCATGACCGCAGTTCCTAAGGTCTCCAAGTCAAGCAGTCTGAATGACTACAGACACATGGCACTCACCTCCATTTTAATGGTAGATGACAAAGTCCTTCCAAGATACCACCAGTCTGCCTACTGTGCAAACTAGAATTACCAAACATCCTGGGCATGTCCACTTGAAAGACACCTCTCCAGAATTTTACAGAACTGTTCATTTATTCAGGTTTTTCACACTGTGGGCCATCATTTCCAACCAGGTTTAATTTTTTTTATCAGTGAACATCCACCATTTTATTCTTAACTAACACGAGATAAACCCGCCATGGTGAAGCCATAGGTGAGTGGTTCACACACAGTGCACTGCCGACAGTACGGAAGTAATTACAAACGCTGACATGCTGTCATACGGAGAAAAACTACATGGGGGACCCACAGTCCCGTATTTTTAAAAACTTTTTACATTTTTTTGGCTTGGTAAGTGTGGTAACCCCAACACAACTAGAAGTGTGGAAGATGACCTTCCACCCAATCTACACTTTTATTGATAAGCCTGGTTCTCTTTCTGGATTTCTATTCAGCATTCAATACCATCCAGCCTCACACACCGAGTGAGAAATTCAACAGTATGAATGTTAAAATGTTTATTACTTTATGGCTTCAGGACTTTCTGTTAAGTTGTTCACAAACAGTTCAAGTTCAGGGTACTTTTGCAAAAGTCATCCATTCAAACACAGGCGGTCCCCAGGGATGTGTTTTGACACCATTATAACTGACTCTGTACACAAGTGACCTGGGACAGAACAATGACCACACTGCCCTGTTATCAAGTATGCTGATAGGACACTTATCTTCAGAGGTTGTACACCATTAATTAAATCAAGTGGACTGTTTAATAAACAAAAACGATCTTAATATGAATTAGCACGTTTACATGTGCTTCAGTGACCCGCTTATTGACAGAAACCTGATTCTAAAATGCCATGTAAACTCTTAGTCCGTTTAGAGGAATCAGGTTATTGGCTTCTGAGAAGCCTGATTGACAGAGACAGATTTCTTCAACAATAATCTAAATGTGTGGTCATGTAAACCCTTAACTGGGTTGCTGTTAAAAAGTTTGTAGTCTATTGCATTCTGTCAGCCTGTCACATGTATTTGCTTCATAAACATTTTCAGCAGTGCAGATAGAAGCGTCCACAAAATAAATTTCGAGGGTCAAATGCTCAGGCGGTCATATTATTCCTTCTCCTGGTTGAAATAGAAATCAGCAAATTTGTGTTGATGAACCAAACGGACAGTTCTAAACTCAGTAGCACAATCCTAAGAGCAGTAAGGAAATACATTAAAAGTAACGCACATTACATAATCCTTTTCTTTTTTTAACGTAACAAGTAATGTAACGCAACACTTATCTTATCTATTGAAGTAAAATTACCTGTACTGTTATTATTCCAGCAGCACTGGGTGTAATTCAAGATGCACACGTACCGGCATGCTGGTCTTTTGCAGGGCTCAATTGCATAGCCAAGCAGAAAACGGTTTGTCACATATGTGTCCTGGTAACGGAAACCTACAAATAAAGTGACAGTTTGACTAAACATATTTGTAAAACACAAGATATTCATCACAGGTGACATGCTTATTTTCAGAACCAAAGGGCTCGACGATGATGTTAACTCTGTTTTGCAAATTTTAATGACGTCCGAACATTTTGCCAAAGGAGAACTCCAGAAGAGGTCTTCTTCTTCTTTCGGCTGCTCCTGTTAGGGGTTGCCACAGTGGATCATCTTCTTCCATCTCTTCCCTATCCTCTACATCTTGTTCTGTTACACTCATCACCTACATGTCCTCTCTCACCACATCCATAAACCTCCTCTTAGGCCTTCCTCTTCTCCTCTTGCCTAACAGCTCTGTCCTTAGTACCCTTCTCCCAATATACCCCTTATCTCTCTTCTGCACATGTCCAAACCAACGCCATTTCGCTTCTCTGACTTTGTCTCCCAACCGTCCCACCTGAGCTGACCTTCTAATGTCCTAATTTCTAATCCTGTCCATCCTCGTCACACCCAATACAAATCTTAGCATCTTTAACTCTGCCACCTCCAGCTCTGTCTCCTATGCCACCGTCTCCAGCCCATATAACATAGCTGGTCTCACTACCGTCCTGTAGACCTTCCCTTTCACTCTTGCTGATACCCGTCTGTCACAAATCACTCCTGACACTCTTCTCCATCCACTCCACCCTGCCTGCACTCTCTTCTTCACTTCTCTTCCACAATCCCCATTACTCTGTACTGTTGATTCCAACTATTTAAACTCATCCACCTTTGCCAACTCTACTCCCCTCATCCTCACCACTCCACTGGCCTTCCTGTCATTCACACACATGTATTCTGTCTTGGTGGCCCTACTGACCTTCATTCCTCTCCTCTCATATCTCCACCTCTCCAGGGTCTTCTCAGCGTGCTCCCTACTCTCGCTACAGATCACAATGTCATCAGCAAACATCATAGTCCACGGGGAACTCCAGAAGATGTAAACGCGGATTATTAAGAAATCAGTTTTCTGCCTTATCCAGGTTATTGAATTTAACATGTCAACGCAAAAAGACCAAAGAAATGAGATTTGACATTAAGAGACAGAAATCTGGGGGAGGAGGTGGAAATAGTGACTGAAGAGAACTACTTAGGGACTAACTGAGATGACAATCTTCCTTGGAATACAAATTGAAAAAAAAAAACTTCTACTCTACATGCAATCAGCGCTCATTTCACCTCCATAAACTCAGACTTTTTGAAGTGGACAGACGCCTGGCAGTGTGAGCCAACCTGTCATCACTTTCGGCTTCATTGCTTGGTTTTGTGGTCTGACAATCCAGAATTTCCCAAAGCTGTAGCAGACTACCAGACATGCTGCTAAAGTTACTGGGGCTGACGTCGACGATTTGGTAAGTGTGTGTCAGCGGGCGATCATCTCTACTGATGACACCACATCCCCTACACACTGAACTTCACTTTAGTAAATCAGGGAGGTTGGTCACTCTGAAAACTCACACAAATCCCTCCAGGAATTCCTTTCTCCCCAGTGCCACATTTCTTTTTAATAAGGAATATCAGAGATAATCATACACAAATTCCAGAAGCATAGGGCTTTGTCTTACGTATCAGGTGCCCGTTTTACGTGAAATGTACTATCAAGGTGCTAGAAGTAGGTTTAACAAAAAATCCACTTTTCAAACGATGTAAACAGTTTGGAATTTCTTGCATTAAGTTTGAACCTGTCTTGTCTCTTTTTGTTTGTTTTATTTCATTGCTGCCTGTTATTGGATTCAACTGAGATTACAAATGTCATGTTTTCTTATGTAAAGAGAAATTAGGGCTAAATAAAATCCTTGGACCTGGAATATCTCACACGACTGCTCTTTTCTAAATGCAGAATAAGAGAAAGAAAGAAAGTGAAGCAAATAAACAATGAGCTCAGTCCAATGGAAAACTGGTTGGGATGAAAACCTGAGGGTAGAGACATCCCTCAGGACTGGGATCATAGACCACTGCCCTGCTGCATCGTAATGGACTGCTGTTTGCTTGTGGACAATCATTGCTTAATACTCAAATATAAATTTTCCTCCAATTTCAAAAGCAGGAGCTGAGTTTTCGACAATCAAAGTCCGTCTCACATCCCGGGAAGAGAAAAGCAACAATGAATACCAGCGCTCAGCTCCTAAAGCTCATCAACAATCACTGCAACATTAGAGAGAAAGCGGAGAGGAAAACATTTTATACGTACGTTATTACAATCATCATCGCTATGAGTCCCAAATCTCCTGAAGTTTTAAACGCTGAAATCCCCAAACTCTTTTCCTGATGCCTAACACAAAGTATCTGCCTCAGATGTATCCAGCGAACTCTACCACCACAAGTCGTCACCGCCACTACTTCTGGTGCTTGCCCTTTCTCTGCTCTTCAGTCGTAACATTTCCATGATGCTGTGTGCGTAAATGTCTCTTAAATTCACATTCACGGCGGCGTCACAAATGGAGTTTTTCGCCAGTTTCTTCAGGGCCTCCCGGTGTCTCAGCGCTGCCTCCTTTACTTTCAGTGTAAAATAGCAGGCAGAAAATCGGTCGTTGATGATGGCTATTGGCAGTGCCAAGATAAGAATTCCTGACAGAATGCACAGAAAAGCAACAATCTTGCCCAATGTGGTATCAGGCCGTATGTCGCCATATCCCACCGTGGTCATAGAAGTGGTAGCCCACCACCATGCGCAGGGGACGCTTGTAAAAGTTGTGTCGGGGATATTGTGCTCTACAGCATATTCCAAAGAGGAGAAGATGGATATTCCCACTGAGAGAAAAAGCAGAAGCAGACCAACTTCTTCATAACACTGAGCGATTGTCATCCCCAGTGACTTAAGACCTGCAGAGAATTGAAAAATGAAATTTTATCATTTTGTAACTTTGTTTGAAATGGGAAATCAACCACATTGTAACATAACAAATTAACTGGCGAGGCGTGACATCGATTAAGTCGTGATGAAGCATTCTACTCATTTCACATCATGGCTGAAGTAATGAAAAAAATACAGATGGTGGGTTGAGATGGTGGCTCATAGCCTTGGTTTAGATGTTTGTCATCTCCTGGCACAAGCACTAAAGGAGACATCATTTGGAAACCGATGACATTAAACATTAGGGCTGGAAACTTTCATACTTGCCCTGATGGAAGACATGGATGAAATTATAGCATCACTAGTTCTTTCTACATTTGTTCCATGTGCTTATTTCAATTTAGGGTCTTGGGGGAGCCATAGGTTGTAGCTTCAACCTTAAAAAGTCCATCACAGGGCCCATTCACTCGTACACGCACACACACACACTCACTTACACCGGACCAGTTTAGAGTCACCAGTTGGCTGCAGTGCTTTGCAATAAAGTGCCAAGGATTTTTAAAGGTAACCAGGAGAAAGGATGAGATCAAAAGATGGAAAGTGAAAGCCAGGAGATCAATAACTACAGCAACCAAAACAACAAATTTGAAAGTTGAACAAATCAAAAACGGGCTATTTCACCAGTGGATTGTTAACTATAAGGATGTGTTTTTTGAATCCGTAAACTTGGATATGGATATGAATATGCGGTGAATGTTTATCCCGTCATGCCACAACCTCAGAGGACACAGCCCAAAAAAACAGAAGCTCAAAACATGTCGGCAGAAACATTTTAAAATCTTTTATAAAATCCAAACTAACCCATAAAGTGGAAGACCAACATCATCACCAGAATCTTTGGGGTAGAAAACCCCCAAATTAAATGCAAATCCGTACCAAAAAGAAAGTTGGAAAAAATGAACTAACACAAAATAGCCAACATTAACTCTGTCAAGGCTGATGTTCTCTGTACGTTTTCACCATTTTGATTTACTTTGCTTTGAGTCCATTAACATACGTCACTCACGGGTGACAAGATATGAATGCCCAATAGGAAGAATTTCCACGTTTTTGGCATTTCAGTGACAATCTAAAAACGCTAGCGAGGATGGAAAAAAAATCTGAATAGAAAACAGTGTTTGATTTTGCTAATGAGGACTAAGCCAGTGAAAGACCTGGTGGAGCGTAAGAAGGAAAGAAGTCCTTGAGCAGCACACAAGACGTATCGAGATACATCTCCTGAAGCGAGGATGGCAGAGAGGTACGAGAAGAGTGAGATTCGGATTACATCGGGGTCGACGTTGTGCCCCTGGTTGTTGAGGTTGGCAAGTATGTGAAGAAGGAGCCTCCATGGCCGATGCTTTTTGTAGATGATCTTGACTTATGTGAAGATACTAGAAGTGAATTCCTTTTGGTACTGAGGATCAATGAATGAAAATGATGGCGGGCTAGAGGCAGAAATTAAGCAGAGAATCAGGGTAGCATGGAGAATTTCAAGAAAATGAAATAGATTCAGATTAAGCTCTTATTCACGAGTATGCAACATGTCACCTTTCTCCGGTGCCATGATTAGTGAGTATAACAACACTTATCTCAAAACTTCAGTCTTTCTTACCTGAAATGGAATACTCCATGACAAAAGATGGCGGCCAGGTTAAAAGGGAACAGGCACAAAATGGTAGGGAGAGCAGCAGTGTCACATAGTGCAGAAAAATGGAAACAACTAGAAGGGAAACTGAAAGAATGGAAGTTCAAGAGATGAAAATGCTGCAGCAGTCGTGTGAGGGTGAGTAAAACCGAGGGAGAAAATGGTTACGTTAGGTGGGGTGATACAACGATGGACAGAAGACTCCACTGGCCTGGACACGTATGGTGACGAGAGGAAAATAGTCCACTATAGAGAGGATTAAAGATGGAATTTCCATCAAAAACAAGGAAAAGGAGACCAAAAACCAGACGGAAAGATGTGGTAGTAAATATGCAGGAGATGGAGGTGCATGGGGACCCAGCATACGGAAAAGGAAAGAAGAAGAGGAAGAATTTAAAAAGGGGATTTGCCAACTTGCTTGACTTGGTGGATTGACTAACCTAAAGTGTTTATAGTCTGCCCAGCAGAATCCATTTTGATTTCTCCCTCAACTTCACTCTTTGATGGTAACCAAGACATTTTCCTCAACATCACTGCCCTTTGACCCATCTACATTTATACTATTGATAATGAATTTAAGCCTCCAGGGACAGAATGACCTCTCAAATTCATACAAACTACACACAATCTCAGTTATTTCAGTAAAAACACTAACGTGGGCTGTGGTGCTGTCCTATATTTGGGTTGCTTGTATCTTCTTTACTTCTGTCCAGTAAGCTGTAGGTTTTAGCACCAGCAACACCTTCCTGTTCAGTTTCTGGGACATGCCAGTGGGCCATGTCACACGCAGTCACACCGGAAGCATCCACACAACTCTTAGAAGGTAAGCACATCACCATCAGTGTTTGATGAAGTGTGGATGCTAACAACCGCAGAGAAAATGATGAGACCCACGATGTGCCTTGATGTCCTTTCTGGCTTTGCTGTGGAAGCCCTGCCAGTTCTGCCCAGCAAGCTACTTAAAGAGCGAAGATGCTGGAAGCTGGCATTCATTGAAGGACCCACATCCAGAGGGAACGGAGCTCCACAGCACAGTAGAGAGCTGCTACTAAAGCCTGAAGGGAAAGGCCATTGGATTCCTGCCATCCGTGATACTTTTTTGGACCCTTTGATTTCAATTTTTCAGTTTCTTATTAATTGGGGTCTCTGGCCAGTCCTCAACACTTCACTATTTTCCTCTTTTTATTTTTTTACAGCTGATACTGCCTGACTACTTCAAGGTGCCGTTTGCTGTGTCACCTGAAAACAACTTCTAAAAATATCCAGTAATAGAAGGTCATTTGGTATTCTGTCAGAATAAGATAAATACTTCCAATAGGTGCTTTTGAAAAATATTCTAAAACTTTTGTTCATGGTCATTAAGGAGATGCCAGCTATTAGGAGCTGTATTTTATCAACGCTCATTATAGGCAATTACATCTGTGGACTCTGCCATGAAGTTGGCTTCAAAAATGGCAATAATTGGTAGGTGTTCTGATTTCTTGGCCGTTTCTTTTAACTGAAGTCACAATGTTTTCAAATGTCAGCATTTCATAGTCAGTTTACCATTCCGGAGTTTGTGTAAACTGAGACCAGAAATGATGAGAAGAGGAATATTAAAAGTTCAAGGCCATTTAATAAACAACAAGCAGATTTTGGGTGGTGCATTGAAGCAGGTTTGTAGAGGAAAGCCTCTGTTTCTATTGAAATGGATTAGAGTTAAGTTATGTGACATTTAAAAGGTGAGACAGTCACCATAAATAAGAACTCTTCTCATATGTAGCCCATTATCAGTTTGACATTTTTAATGGAAATTACCAGCAGGGCCAAACTTAATGGGACTAAAACCGCGTAACCTCACCCCAGTTGTCCCGAATCTGAGTTTTTGAACCTCTGAATGTCATTTTTCTTTCTCAGTGTATGCAATTTGATTTTTGTATTTGCATAAATATTTTATTAATGTCTTAAATTTGTATTTCTTTTTCTCTGGAATTTCATTTTTGCTGATTTGATTTATTTTTATGGTTATTGTTTTATCATTATTTTGAACTCAATTACACACAGACTTCCAGCACAATACTGGACTTTCTCATTTGAAAACCATCATAGGCTGCATTAGTAATGGAGATGAGTTGGAGTACAGAAAGGTTGTGGTGCAGGGAGAACCTCCAGTATCTCAACATCCACAACACAGAAGAGCTGGTGGTGGGCTTCAGGACTAGTGACCCCCTGGGAGAGAGACATGGAAGTGGTGTAGAGCTACAAGTACCAGCACACTAGACTGGTCTGACCACACACTGCTAGATGGTGATGTACATGAAAGGCCAAAGTGGACTTCACTTCTTAAGGACTGTTGAAGTTCATTTAGATGACTGAGCCTGAAGCTAAATGTGCACTAAGGCAGCTACTGATGGGGATCTATCTATCTATCTATCTATCTATCTATCTATCTATCTATCTATCTATCTATCTATCTATCTATCTATCTATCTATCTATCTATCTATCTATCTATCTAGACATCCAGTTTTGCTGCCATCCTCTTTTCCACAACAGCATCCAGTGTGTCCAGGTTTAGTCCTGTGATAGAGCAGACTTTTCTAATACATTTGTTCAGGCTTTGTGCATCTTTTGAACTCCAGTTGCTTCCCTAGGAGACCACAATGTAGAACAATACTCTGCAAACTACAAACAGGTGGAACATTTTCAGTAGATTGCTGTGTACATCAAAAGACCTGAGTGCCCTCAGGAAGTACAGTCTGCTCTGGACCTTCTTGTACAATGCCAGTGTGTTGTCAGACCAGTCCAGGTTGCTCTTTATGTGAACCTCCAGGTACCTGTTTGTCTGCACTACTTCCACGTCCTCACCTGGATGGTCTCAGCGGCTCCTTGGCACATCAGAAGTCCACCACCAACTCTTTTTGTTTTGCTGATATTGAGCTGCAGGTGCTGAAGATCTCCACAGACCCACTGCACTCTGACTCATCTCCATTATTAATGCAGCCTATGATGGAGGATTCATCTGAGAATTTCTATAAGTAGCTAGTGCTAGTATTATACTGAATGTCCATTTTGTAGAGTGAACAGGAAAGGAGATGGGATAATTCTCTGTGGTACTCCACTATTGCACACCACCATTTCTGACACTCAGTCCCTGAGCCTCATAAACTGCTGTCTGTTGGTCAGGTAGTCCATGATCCAGGAGATTAGGGAGACATTAAGATGCATAACCTTGAGCTTTTTCCCCAGTCAATAAACCAAAATGGGGTTAAAGGCACTGGGATGTTAAAAGAAGATGAGCCTGACTGTTGTACTGGCTTTGTCCAAATTGGAGTAGGCTCTGTGGAGCACGGAGATCACGGCTTCCTCCAAACCTGTCTGTGTCCGATAGGCAAACAACAGAAGATCAAGATGTTCTGAGACCAGGGATCATGCTTTTACAGGACCAACATTTCAAAGTTCTTCATGATGTATGAAGTAAGAGTAACTGGTCTGAAGTCCTTGGCCTCACTGCCCTTACCTTGGCTTTGGTACAACACAACCGAGGAGCCAGGTGCAAAAGGATCTCACTGACCCGACATCTTGTCAGCACCATTCCGCCCCACAGACATCATTTGTGCAGAGTTCCCACAGCTCTCTCCTCACATAATCGTCAGAGAACAGACAGTCCAGGAAGTGAAAGGGGACATGGAGACCACAGGTGTGATGTCATTGTAAAGGAAAGTCATGCAGAGCTTGGATGGCAGTTAAGATTCCAGAACCTTCTCAGTGTGCACAGAATGAGTGAACGCCAATGAAGAACTGGGCCACCTTGTTTCACTCAGTTCCAGCCTGCTTGTGGCCAGTGAGAGATGTCAATCGAGTCACTGAAAGTAAAGGCACATAACTTTACATGTGGTTTAGAAGCATTCTGCTCTAGAGTCAAAACACTTAGAAAAATGCTTAGGTATGAATGGGTCCTTCGGCCTAAGGATTTATAACTACAGTATGTTTAGAGTGTCATTCTTTGACTTTGTCTCACCAAACAAACCAACACAGTCTACTAGTTGTTTGTTCATTGTGGCACTGCTGTCCCCACACCACTATTTGTGCCCTGCTCCTTTTGTCCTTTCATCTCTTGGTCCTTCCTGGCTCAGCCTCTCTTTCCTCTCAGCATCCAAATCTATGAATGTCCACTCTGAGGCACCGACAGTAAAACTGAATCTCTTTTAAAAGTGGAGATGGAGCCAAATTTCCTCAGAAGTGCCCAGAATATCATCTCACGCTTGTGCGCTGCCTCCTATCTCCTCACTAATGAATCTCTTACTTACCAAAGGCAATTTGCTAAAGTGCCTGGAGTCCATCTTACATAACACTACAGCTGATGGACTTTTCAAAGTCAACGTTTGTAAATGGTTTCAATATATATATATATATATATATATATATATATATATATATATATATATATATATATATATATATATATATATATATATATATATATGTATATTTATTCTCTTGGAAAAACAGTCAAAATAAGCAGTTAACAATAAAAAAGAAAATCTACACATACTGTGCGTGGGTTTCTACCTTGGCACTGAGAAAAATGAGCAATTAAAATGTACTGTTAATTGTCAAAGAATTGAATCAAACGTAGTCTGGCAGTTCTGTTTTGTGCTGAGGTTTCCATCATAATGGACAGGACCTCGGTGTGATCATGGACCTTCAGCTGCATCTGCATTCTGTGGCTTAGCTGGCCCCTTATCCGTACCTTTTCAAATAGAGAATACTTTGTCCTTATGACTTCTTTTTAGATGGGGTTTGCATGTTCTCCATTATTTCTGTAGGGTTCTCCTCCACAGTCCATAGAGATGCAGGTTAGGTGAACTGCCATTGTTAAACTGTCCCTAGTGAGTGTGTTTGTGTGTGTGTTCACCTTACAATGGACTGGCATCCCATCCGCTGGGATAGACTCCAGCCTGTGCCCTGGATCCGCAGATTACCAAGATGGATGGATGCATGGACAGACACTTCTTTTAGAACATAAACATTAAAAGCACAAAGCAGCAACACATTCCTGTGATCATGTATTGTAGTCATGGCTGCACTCTCTTATCCATCTGTTTACTCTCTAAGCTGCCGTAAACAGTTTCAGGGTCTCAAGGAGGCAGGACACGAACAGGACACACTCGCACACACACCTATGTTCCATCATATTCTGAGCAGCCATTCAGTTTCTCTAGAGAGCAGCCCACTTACAAAAGAGAGAAGGTGTCATCTGACCAGGCCAGACTTCAAACATCATCGCCTAACCACTGGACCACCAGTGCAAAAAGTGGACTACATCTAGCCACGATGGTAAGCATACAGTGCATGGAGGACATCTGAAAGCTATGATGTGCTCCTTCTTCTTTTGCCTCTTCATCTTTGCCTGGTTCTTTGTGGGGTCAAGGTGCCTGATTAACCTTCTCCCTGCGCCTCATCTTCAGTCAGACTCTTTTCTTCCATATCTTCTTTTACTTTATCCACCCACCCGTTTTCGGCCTCCCTCACCTTCTCATCCCCTAGATTTCCACTCCCATTTTGCCTGCATATTCCTTGTTTCTCCTCATCACACGTCTATGCCACTTCAGCTTACTATCCTGTACTACCTTGAGATGTCTCTCCCTCTCATGGTCTCATCTCTTGTTCTGTCCTTCTTTGTAACACACATGCATCTCAACATTTCATTTCTGACACATCCAACTTCTTCTCCTGCACTCTCTTAACTGCCCATGTCTCAGCTCCATATATCATCTCAGATCTTACCATGGTCTTCAAAACCTTACCTTTAACCTTTGCCTTAATCCTTTGATCACACTTTTTGAGATGTTAGATAGTAAATATTGTCACATAAGAGAGCATAGTCTATCTCTTCTGGGGTCCTCTGTGAAGAACGCACAGAGAAGGGATTGCGCACTACGCTGAAGCTGAACTTCTCTGCATTTCCACATTTCCGTGTTCCATTGACTAGAAGAACACGTGAAAGAACATTCAGGTGGTCTGGAAATGTAATGAGAAGAGAAGGAAACAATGTGGAGAGAAAAATCTTAGAGCTGGAGGGGTTGGGACTGTGGAAAGTGGATGAACTCCACAAAGGGGGATCAAATTAAGAAGAGGCTATCAGGCAAGGAAGTGTGCAACAGAATGGAGGGGGCCGACCCCGCCGGAAAGAGGGAGGTGTGGACAAGCTGAGAAGCTTACTTTATGAATTTTATGTAATCTCTAGCCTATTCTTCAGATTTACAATGGAGGTGAAGGATACCGGAGTCTTCAGAATGCAGTCTCATGTGGCCAACTAATATACGCCATGATTGTGAAGAAATAACTACCAGACTTCTCCTTTGGTTCAGCAAGCTGCCATGTGTCAGTTTCTGTGTTTCATGGTTTCAGTCCGGAAATTAATGTTTGCAATAAAGAATAAGCAAACCTTTATTGTGTGTTAGAACAGAATGAATTTTTAATGCGTTATCCTTATTTATTTAAGCCATTATTTACTAAGAAGTTGGTAGCACTGAAGAAGCTGCCGCCCTTTAGCATTCAGTGTTCTGTCCTCCAGCGTCTGCGGCACTACTTGTGTTCTTTATTTGGTGAAACATAAAGTTTCAAATTTGAAACTGACAAATCGTTAAGTGTGTCGGACTGCATACTATTGTGCTTGCTTGACAGTTACGAGGGGCGTTCAGTTATAAACAGGAATTGTCATGCTCTGCTCTTATAGGCAGACATGACTCATTGCACAAACACATTCGTGTATGAAGTTGTCCTTAGTAGTGCTAGCTGCTCTTTCCCCCCTTCCTGTCAGATGTAATCAATATGTCGGAGCAGGAGGTACACAGTAGTGTTGTGCAGCGGATTATTATTCAACTTTTGACAAATGAAGGACTCATTCCATTTCAAACTTATTCCAGACTTAAAAATGAGTTTGGGGATGAGTGTCTCTCTCTCTCTCAGTCTACAGTGTCTGATTGGTACAAGTCATTCAGAGAGGGACTATCATGTCTTCAGTCCACTTCAGGGATTTTAGAAGGGACGAAATTCAAGTCGAATGAGGAGGTTATGGACGCTGTGCAAGAATGGGCCAACATGCAGTCAAAAGACTTCTGCTCCTCTGGGATTAAGAAGCTTCCTGAGCACTGGAACAAGTAGACTACAGTGGCAGGAGACTACGCAGAAAATACGTAAAAATATCTATCTATCTATCTATCTATCTATCTATCTATCTATCTATCTATCTATCTATCTATCTATCTATCTATCTATCTATCTATCTATCATATAGTGCCTTTCACATCTATCTATCTATCTATCTATCTATCTATCTATCTATCTATCTATCTATCTATCTATCTATCTATCTATCTATCTATCATATAGTGCCTTTCACATCTATCTATCTATCTATCTATCTATCTATCTATCTATCTATCTATCTATCTATCTATCTATCTATCTCTCTAAATGCTGGTATGCACAATCAAGTGCTGTTAGTCACTGATCACCATGGAAGCTGTTGCTACAATCAATTTTTATTAGACAAATGCTTGCCTGAAGGAACACATATTCAAATTTTAAGGACTACTTATCAGCACAGTTACTCGTTTAGACCTTTTAAGTGAATTATTAGATTTTTCCCACTGCTTTGTGTTCTTCTCGGCTTCATAATTCCCCTGTAAATTGTGCTCTGCATTTCCCTGCCATGTTAGTGGATTTCTGTTTCTGCTTCGCCGCACGTCATGCCTTTGCAGTTCAATTACAAACCAAATATCATGCCCCCTACTGGCATTGCCATTCCCTCCAAGTGAGCTGTAATGAGTATAAAACGCAGAACTGAGTTGTAATGAAATGTATTATTAGCCATCAGCTCAGTGGATGACGTTGACGTTTTTTTTTTTTCGTGAAAACACTGAATCCTGTGGTTTGCCTTTTATTTGTTAAAATGAATTGTTTAACTCTCTTTCAGTAATTCAGAGAACACTAACACAAGTGCTGAACTTCATATTAATCTAACAAAAAGTTTCAAATTTTGGTTCTTGAGGGCACTGACAATTCAATATGAAGTACTCCTGGCGAGAGTGTGAGAGATGGGCACACGTACAGAAGGTTCATAAAGTCTTCAGGTCCGTTCCTTTCTGCACACTTTATTGTGTTGTAGATTTCCTTTTAAATGAAATGAATGCATTTGCCATTTTGGTCCATCATTTTACACTCAATAACCCATGATGATCAAGTGAAAACATGTTGTCAAAAAGGTTTTCAAATTTATGAAAAAATAAAAAACTGAAACCTATCCTTCCTCGAATTATTCAGACCCTTTGTGGTTTGACTCCAGATTGTGCCCAGGTGCCTCCTGTTTGCTTCAGTTCTACAAATTGATTGGCGTCCATGTGTGGCAAACAGAATTGATTGGACGCCATTTGGAAAGACACATGTGGACCCACCATTCACACTGCATGTCAAAACAAACACCAAGTCACGCAGTCCAGAGAACTCTCCGTAAACTTCCATGATCTAATTGTGGTGAGGCATCAATCGGGGAATAAGGAGCAAATCATCTCTAAAGCTTGAAGTGTTCCCAAAGCAACACAAGCCTCAAGAACGGTGACATGGAAGAGGTTTAAAACAACCAGGACTCTCACTAGAGTTGGCCATCTGGCTAAGCTGAATAACTGGTGTTACGTGGATGCACATGGGGCACAGGTTAAGGGCCCTAGTGGTTGTAGATACCCGCTGCTCCAGGGGTTGGCGCTGTGTTCTAATGTCTTTTCTCTTCCTCCCCCTGCAGACCGGATACTTGACACATAGACATACTGTATATAGGTAGACGCCACATTCACTGTGATGCCCAGTCGACACAATACATCAGCGCATCCATCACATTGCGAGTGGCAAAAGTGCCATTTAAACTAATACAGATGAAAAAATAATAACATTTAAAACAGTATCGTTTACATACAACACATTTTGGTGATTCGTTTAAATGCAATTATTTATTTCCATCCATTATCCAACCCGCTATATCCCAACTACAGGGTCACAGGGGTCTGCTGCAGCCAATCCCAGCCAACTCAGGGCGCAAGACAGGAAACAAACCCCGGGCAGGACACCGGCCCATCCCATGGCCTGGACCCGCCTCTTCCTGTCGACTTATGACTGGATGTTTGACCATTTTGAAAACAGTTCATTTTGGAACTCGTGTCTGAAAAGACGTTATTGCAATTACTGCTTGTTTTCTTTTTCATAGCTTCATTGTAATTATACGGGGTCACCAGGGTGGTGCCCCGACTCTTTATCGTGGTCTGTCTGTTCTTGTACCTTACACTGGGCAGGAAGGCCTCGGTCAGGGAGGTGAACAAGAACCCAATGGTCACTCTAACAGAGAGAGGGGAGAACCTGTCTATAGGGTGGCAGCGCTCCATCAATCAGTCATTTGTGGTAGAGGGATTAGACGGGAGCCACTCTTGACTAAAAGACACTTAATGGACCCCGATAGCATGAGGAGAAGGGTTCTCTGATCTAATGAGAAAATGTAAACTCTCTGGGCAGAAGTCTAAACATTGTAAAGACCAGGCACTGCTCCTCACAAAACTGTGAAGCATCGTAATGGTGGTGGTAATGGTGGTAGTGGTAGTGTCATGCTGTGGGGGTTCTGGGACAGGGTGACTGGTCAGAACTGAGGGAAGGATGAATGCAGCTCCTCCAAAGGGGTCCTTAAAGAAAACCTGCTTCAGAGTACACACCACCTACAACTGGGCCAACTGTTCATCTTTCAGTATGACAATGACACAGAGCACACAGCAAAGACAACACTGGAGTGACTTTGGGACAGCTCTCTGCGTGTCCTTAAGGTGGCCCGGTCAAAACCCAGACTTAAACACCACATGTGGAGAGACCTGAAGATGGCAGTCCACAGATGCTTCCCATCCACTCTAACAGAGCTCGAGAGGACCTGCCAGGGATCAACTGCCCCAATCCGGGTGGGCAAAGCTTGTGGAGACTTACCAAGAAGACTTGAAGCTGGAATTGCTTTCGGAGGGGCTTCTACAAAGTTCTGAATGAAGGGTCTGAATACTTCGATGAAAGAGAGATTCCACTTTGTGATTTTTTATAAATTTACAAACCTTTGTGGGCACACATGTTCACATTCTCGTTATGGGTGTGTAGACCGATGGGCAAAAATGTCAAATTTATGAATCTAAAATTAAGTCTACAGCACAATAAAGTGTGCATAGAGTGAAGGGGTCTGACTACTTTCCCAATCCACTGTACATTGAACGTCGAGACTGAAGTTGAAAACCTCAAATAACTAAGAACGGTTACCTTTGCGACAGCCCTCAACCCAGTTTACAAATGCATCGTCTGTTACCTGTCGAGTGTCTTCCGAGCTTCAGCATTCTCAACGACCTCATCAATCTTAAGATCTGAACAACCCTCCCAACGTTTTCCAGTTCAGTGGAGCTTCCGTGAAGATTCTCAACTAATAACGTAATATAAAAAGGTAAAATCGCAATGAGATCTATAATGTTCACTACGCTCTTGCTGAATTTGCACTTGTCCTTTACACACACAAATCGAAGAATAAACTCTCCTGTGAACCACGCTATGCAAATGTACTCCAGAACATCCAGAAAGGGGGGTTCAAGCGTACTAAAATCCAACGAAATCAGAGCCATGTTTGCAATGGAAATAATGACAAAAGCCACCGAGAGCGTTCCAAACGTTTTTGCTGCCATGGAGGAGTCCGGTTTCTCCAAGACATCCCAAAGCTTTTGCCTCAGCGCTTCACAAACAACTCCTGAAAAGTCATCTTCTTCATTCTCGATTGTTTCAGACTCTTTCCGGATATCAAGGGTTTCACTTAATTCCTTTCTTCTGTAATATTTTTCTCTACAACAGGAATCGATGTTCAGCTCATCGATGCCCCAATACTCGATTTCCTGCAGGAAGGACACCGCGCAGAGGTCCTCCATGACGTGTAAACGCCCCGTTTTGTAATAATTCATGACATATTTGAAAGCTTGTGAATTTCTGTCGAAAAAAAATTCATTGTCCAGAAAGTTTGCGTCGTCACAAAGTTCCAGCATAGTGTCTCGTGCTGAAAGTGCCAGTTTACCTAACCGAGTTTCTGGGAAGGATGAGAGCACCTCGTGAGAAAGCACATATCTGCTACCGCCTACGTTTATGATGAAGACGTCCAACGGGTTCTCGTTCAGATGTGTCTCACTGCAGAAGACGCTTGATTCTAGGGACAAAATGGAGTCACTGTCGGGAAACAAGTCCAGATGGCTAGAGGAGCAGCTGGGTGACTTCATGGTTCATACTTTGTGGTGTGGTTTACACGGTGGCCTGAAAAAGAGAACATTTCAATTAGAAGATCAACAGTAACTAAATGAGAGATTTAGATTTTTGGCAGTGTGCGAGGGTGTGTCGATAATTATCCACACTTTCGTGATAATTGTTTCTCAGAACATTCCAAAGCATTCAGAACAAGTAATTCAAAATTACTTCTGAATGCTTTGAAATCCTTTCAGTTTTTTTTTTTTTCTAGTGCCTTCTCACTCAATGGCACAAGAAAATCCACATGTGATATACTCATCTTGATGTCTAGTAATGAAGGACGTCACACTTTTCGGGGTTCCCTCTATATTTTTGGCCATCTAGGGTTGGAAATCCCTCATTTTTAGCCATTTTTCAAAATTGTATCAGATCGCCCTTAAGATGAAGAGTAAACCAATAGGTGTCTTCAGCATAAATGATCAGAAGGACTTGACGTTGTGTAGATCACATCAACAGACTACAGGGCTTTACCCTCTAATGGGATACAAGGGGTCCAAGTTACTTCTTTTTACAAAACTTGGAAACAATGGGATGTTCTTTGATGCTATTTCAAGGTAGCTGGTCATGAATATTATCATAATTTTGAGAAGCAGTTCTTTACTGGTGGTCCTCCTCCCAGAAGGTTACAAATGACAGCTGTTAAACATAAGCACAAGGGGTATCATTTTAAACTTTTAATTTCAGTGATTACAAATACGAAGTGATTTTTGATCATTAACTAGGGATCTAATCCAATGTTGTTTGGATTCAGAGGCTCCAGGTCATCAGAGTCTATTGTGCCCATCTACCTAAAAAAGAAGATTTACAAGTCCATCGTTTGCCCAGTTGCCACTTTGTTGACCAGTGACAGTGAAACATGAGCAAGTCCTGCATTTTATTTAGATGCAGATGCTCCAATGGTCACTGGGCCTCAAGCAGTGGGACTGTGTCCCAAATGAAGATGTTCACCAATAGATGGAAGTTGTGCCGATAATTAAGAAGATATGGGAGGCAAGGCTATAACGCTATTGCCATGTGATGCAGAGCATTGATAATTTAGTTTAAAAAATGACACTACGCCTTAATTCTTGACAGACAATAACTGTGGAGATGGTCAAAGAAAGAAGAAGATAGGTGATGCATCAATGCCACCCCCCAAGGACGCTTTGGATTGGGCCAAGTGGAGGTGAATGTGCAGAACAGCAGACTTTTGCAACTGTGTGCGACAAATGCTAGGAAAGAGACGTTAAGAATCTAGCCCTCTATGGACCTCCTTCAAAGAATGAGAATGACAAATTTCTAATACAATATTTAGACTTTAAAAATTGAAATTGAAACACACATTTTAAGATTTTAAATACTTAATGCGACTATTCTTATTTATTAGACAGGAGTCCCTACAGACTGTGATGTTTATGGATGACATTGTGGTCTGTAACAAGAGTAGGGAGCGGGTTGAGGAGATCCTGGAGAGGTGGAGATCTGCTCTGGAGAGGAAAGGAATGAAGGTCAGTAGGACCACCAAGACAGAATCCATGTGTGTGAATGAGAGCGAGGCCAGAGGACGAGAGGGTGAGGATGGAGGGAGTAGAGTTGGCGAAGGTGGGTGAGTTTAAACACTTGGGATCAACAGTACAGAGTAATGGGGATTGTGGAAGAGAGGTGAGAAAGAGAGTGCAGGCAGGGTGGAGAAGAGTGTCACGAGTGACTTGTGACAGATGGGTATCAGTAAGAGTGAAAGGGAAAGTCTACAGGATGGTAGTGAGACCAGCTGTGTTATATGGGCTGGAGACGGTGGCACAGGAGACAGAGCTGGAGGTGGCAGAGTTAAAGATGGGTGTGACGAGGATGGACAGGATTAGATATGAGGACATTAGAGGGTCGGCTCAGGTTGAAAGGTTTGGGGATAAAGTCAGAGAGGCGAGATTGAGTTGGTTTGGACATGTGCAGAGGAGAGATGCTGGGTATAATGAGAGAAGGGTGCTAAGGATAGAGCTGGCAAGTAAAAGGAGAAGAAGAAGGCCTAAGAGAAGGTTTATGGATGTGCTGAGAGAGGATATATGGGTGATGGGAGCGACAGAGCAAGGTGACGAGGACAGAAAGATATGGGACAAGATGATCCATTGTGGCAAACCGTAACGGAAGTAGCTAAGAGAAGAACTCTTATTTATTATGAACTTCTACCTCCTGAAATAAACCATTAAATGTCTTTTGAATACCTTGAAATAGGGCATTTGCGGTCATTTAGACTTTTTTAGTTTGGGTTGGCTGTACGGTTTTTCCAGCATGCATTTGGGAACATGGCGTGTCTGTGGTCACAGTGTTAAACGTTCAAGCTTGTTTACTAGCAGTAAACATGGCGGCTCTGCTCTCTGTTTGCACTGAGAAGAACGGCGAGCTCTGATCCTCGTTGTTATGGGATGAAGGTGTCCCGAGGGCCAAAAACTGCATCGGTTTGTCAGTATCATGGTATGGACTTGGTCAATGTTGTTGTGGGTAGTGGAGGTGGACGGGCGTCTTGCTCCTTCTTCATACGTAGCACTTGTCCAACCATTTCTTAACTCCTCGAGCCATTCATAAACACTCTGCCTTGGTGAAACATCATCTCCATATTGTGCAGAAAGCCTTGTCTGGGTGTTGTGTGAATCAGCGCTCAGTGTGGTGACCTGATTGATCACTGATAGAGTAGAACACAGGTGAAATGTGAAGGGGCGGGGCAGTTTAGTGGAGGAGACCACACCCCCTTTTGCCTCCCAGTGGCGTCAGGTCAGATATTAATGGGGCGGGACAGTTCAGTGGAGGAGACCACACCCCCTTTTGCCTCCCAGTGGCGTCAGGTCAGATATTAATGGGGCGGGGCAGTTCAGTGGAGGAGACCACACCCCCTTTTGCCTCCCAGTGGCATCAGGTCAGATATTAATGGGGCGGGGCAGTTCAGTGGAGGAGACCACACCCCCTTTTGCCTCCCAGTGGCATCAGGTCAGATATTAATGTGACAGCACCGTGAAGAACCGAGGACTGAGCGGCCTCTTTTATTAGTCCTCAGGGAGCTGCCATAATCAAGAGATAAGCAGCGACACTTCATGGGTTTAACATTTCAAAAGAGGAAGAGAAGAAATGAATTTACTTAACTTCATTAACTTAACCAAAAAGAGTTCCACTTAATCTGTGGCAACTTTATGGGACATTGTGGTAGAAGTGGGAATACTACAAGGCAAAGCAGCCCCCCCCCCAAATAAAGCCCACCAATTATCTCTCCAAACTGACTCTTAATTTATCTTTATACTCTGGCCTCTCTGCCAATTGCAGGCTTTGCTTCTGTTGTTCAGTTTTTAAAGTAGAAGATCTGCTCTTGTCAGAGTGTAAATCTCGACTGGTTTAAATCAGCTGTTCTCATTTGGCGCTGGTTTGCTGGGTCACCCTCAGTCACCTTCCCTTCCCACTGCTATTTTTGTCAGTCACCTTTGATTTCACGGTCCTCTATTAGAGAAATGTTTTGCTTGCTTTTAGCTCTGTCGAGGCCACAATGTGACAAAGTGAATGGACACATCTACATAACAACGACTAATGCCCACCAGCCATGCGCATACAGCATAAAGCAGAATGAACGTTTTCGGTGACTCTGTGTGTCACGCGCATGCAGCTCAAGACGGAACCAAGCGTTCTGTCAGAAGTGTTATCTTCATAATTATAAACTGGAAAATAACATCCTGCTCCGCTAATATTCTGTTGTGATGTCTGCTAGAAAAACAGCACAGTGAAGTGAATGAACATTAACCTTTAATCTGCAGCTCTCTTAACAGAATGTAACTTTAGGGAACATTTTAAAAATAATTTAGAGCCGCCAATTAACCTAAATGGTGTTAATAATTTGCCTAAAATGAAATCCATCCATCCATCCATTATCCAACTCGCTATATCCTAACTATAGGGTCACGGGGGTCTGCTGAAGCCAATCCCAGCCAACACGGGGCGCAAGTCAGGAAACAAACCCCGGGCAGGGCGGCAGCCCACCACAGTAAAATGAAATCAATTTCAAATTTAATAAAAGAGCTAGTGTGAGTGTGTACATTTATGGGCCCTAGAATGGACTGGTTTCCCCATCCTGGCATTGCTGTTTGGATAGACTCCATCCAGCTCTGTGTGACCTTGAGTTGGATTACGTGGGCCCGAAAACGTGATGTTAAATAAAATATGTTGTGATCAACACCGGAAAGGCCGGGATACTTCAAAAGAGGCCTGAAAAACAGCCAAAAAGGGAGAGGGGAACTACTAACCCCTGGTCCAAAGTAAGCAAAATGTTGAATCTTTCATTTTAATGTATTGACTCAAATACAGTTCAATAGAACACTCGAGATGAGAACAGACCATTCAGCCCAACAAAGCTCCCCAGTCCAATTAGCTTATTTCTTTCAGAAAATCATCAAGTCAAGTTTTGAAAGTCCTCCTGTCTACCACACGACTTGGTCGCTTATTCCAAGTGTCTCTCATTCTTTGTGTAAAGAAAAACTTCCTAATGTTTGTGCGAAATTTACCCTTCACAAGTTTCCAGCTGTGTCCCCGCGTTCTTGATGAACTCATTTTAAAGTCACCGCCTCTATCCACTGGACTGATGCTCTTCATAATTTTAAACACTTTAATAATTTCACCTCTTAATCTTGTTTTGCTTAAACTGTAAAGGCTCAGCTCTTTTAATTTTTCCTCATAACTCATCCCCTGTAGCCCTGAATCAGCTGAGTCGCTCATCTTTGGACCTTCTCTTGTGCTGCTATGTCCTTTGTGTAGCCTGGAGAACAAAACTGCACACAGGACTCCAGATGAGGCCTCACCAGTGCGTTATAAAGGTTGAGCAGAACCTCCTGTGACTTGTACTCCACACATCAAGGCTCTATATAACCTGCCATTCTGTGAGCCTTCTTAATGGCTTCTGAACACTGTTGGTAGCTTAGAGTCCACTACGACTCCTAAATCCTTCTCATAAGGTGTACTCTTGATTTTCTGACTGCCCATTGTGTATTCAAACCTCACATTTTTACTTCCTTTGTATAATTCTTTACATTTACTGACATTAAATTTCATCCACCATAAGTCTGCCCAAGCCTGTCTGCTGTCCAAGTCCTTCTGTGATGATATAACGGATTCCAAATTATCTGCTAATCCACCTGTCTTGGTATCATCTGCAAACTTCACCAGCTTGTTCCTTATATTCCTATCTAAGTCATTTCTAAATATTAAAAATAGCAGCAGCCTCAACACTGCCCCCTGCTGGTCACCACTCTTAACATCGGCCAGTTCTGATGAGGTTCTTCACACCATCACCCTCTGCTTCCTGTGTCAGAGCCAATTCTGTACCCACCCACACCCCACACCCTGACCTGCCACTTTCTTTTAGTTTGATGCCCACCCTCTCATGTGGCACCTTATCAAATGCTTTCTGAAAGTTCACATCAATAATCTCATCTGCTCCACTCTGGTCGTATCCTTTTGTTGCCTCCTCATAGAATTCCAACATGTTAGTAAAACACGACCTCCCTCTTCTGAACCCACGCTGACTGTTCCTAATAACTCCTGTCCTTGCCATGTGTTGCTCAATCTTGTCCTTAATAATTCCTTCCATTAATTTTCCTGTGATGCATGTTAAGCTTACTAGCAGATTGTCAAGTTATACAGAAACCTTTTCATGAGATTTTGAGAAGAAAATCACAAATGCGACGGTAAATCAAAAAGTAAAGGCAATTTGAAAATTACACGGTAAACACAACAGACAGAAGTTAACGCAATACAACACATTTGCAATGGCTTATGGGTAGGTTGAACATGCACAGTGCAGCGCTCTGCCATTATTCTTGTTGAAGTCGAGATCACAGGAGTATGGACGCTCTTCTGCAGGATCGCACTGTCGTTAAACAATGCGCTGTAGAGACATTTCCACGGGCAGAGGGAGAGAAACCTGCTGAAATTCACCGAATTACAGAGACTTTAACCTTCTGTAAAAATTCCACAAGGAGTTAAACTAGTCCAGTGAGAATCAACATGCCATTGAAATTCTGTCGTTTGAGTGATTTAAATGGTCCTCTGATCATAAATACTTTGCCCCGTGTCTGAAGTGGGAAAAAAGAACTGTCGGTGTACTCCTTGTGGTGCACACATGTTTTCCCTAACGATCACGATTGGCAATATCAACTGCTCTGAAGTCTTCACAGCAGGTTGCTCTCCAGATCTTGAATGGTCGACCCTGCTTTAGTTTGTCCATTTCTTGGTTTCCAGTTAGGGTTAGGGTTGTATTGGGGATTCGGTGGTTTGGGTAGTCTGAGGATGTGGCCTGTCGGGTGCACTCGATGGCCAGTGACTCCGTCCAGTTTGGGCAGGACATGCTGTCAGAGTACTTTGTTGTTGGTGACGCGGTCAAGGTAGGTGATGTTGTGTATTTGTCATAGGCACCGTCTGTGAAACACGTTTAGACGATGAGTAAGGCTCTATGTCATCTTCCAAGTCTCAATGGAGTATAAAGCGGTCATAACGTTCATGCTGTTGTAAAGTTGTAAGCCATACTCGACACATTTGCTAGAAGGTTGATGCTGCTTGACACGTCCTTCAGCATACATCCTCATCCACACCGCTGTTCCTCCCTGACAGGTGAATTCAGTCGACTTCCTGTCCTTCAGCTGTGACGTGGACTTTGGTGCTCCGACTTATTGCCATAACCTTTGTTTTCAAACAGGAGCCACTCTCTTGTCCACAGATGGACTCCAAATAAAGTGTAGAAACATCTCAATGGGGATCAATATAGTGGGATGCTCCTGAACCAAAGCAACAGGTCAGAATACCAATGGGATATTTTAGGTTTTTTGTTTTTAATTGTGACAACCTTAGGGGGCATGCCAGCCTCCCAACCCTACACAAACAGACACAAGTGGCACACTTACAAAACTCACACTTTTTATTTCTGGATCTCTTTCCTGGTACAGCACCTTCCACCATCTTCCAATCTCCAACAATAACTCCTTTTCTTCTTCTTTATTTTCTTTCTCTTTTGCTCTTCTGCCACCTCTACTCCTCCCTTCACAAGCTCTGTCCTCCACCTCCTGACTCCGGCTCCCAGAATGGAGTGATGTATTGTCCTCTGGTGTGCTCCAGGTGCTCCTTGATGATCTTCCTACAGCACTTCCTGGTGTGACAGAAGTGCTGCAGTCCAAGGCTCTGGAATCGTCCAAGCGCCGTCTCGTGTCCCGGGGGAGATATTGCCGGTCTTCTCATCCTCCAGGCATCCCCACATAATACATTTGTACAAATCGTGAATCCTGTATTCGCTTTGTCATTCCGTGGTGTTGAGGGTTGCTGATGAAGGTAAAACATTGAATTGAAACGACTTTAGCGCAACACTGCAATGCAACAGAACGTGAAAAAGTGAAAGGGTCTAAAGAATTTCTGAGCCCAACATATATTTGTTAATAAATCAGACAATCCCTCCACGAATTTTCTTTTCCTGTTCATTCTGGATACATTCAGGTGAGGACTGCGTCTTTGGGTGTTTCCCATTTTTCTGACTTTTCTCGTCTTCCCCTATAAAGCTGACGGAACTCGGCCTATTCCTCCAGGACACATCCCAAGTGCAATCTGCTTTTCATATAAAACCGTGTTTTTGTCGAGTAACCTTTAGCAGCGGCCTACTTCTTCAAGGCGGTTTTAATATTTCAGGTGGAGTGCCAAATTAATTCAACTAATGATGCTATTCTTGTGCTAATGAATTTCCATTTCTGTGTTCTTTAGTAACCTTGTCAACTCTTCAGATGTGTGCCGTCGGTGATTCTTTGGAGGGTAAAGACTGCGCCGGCGTGGATTCACAATAAAAATGAATTCTGAGACAATGTAGGAGTGCCAACTCCAACTTGGTAAAGGCAAAGGTGGAAACGTCCAAAACCTAAGACTGCATTCTCCAACCACTTCATTCGTTTTAGAGTCATGGCAGATGGGAGCCGACCCTGGCAGCGCGGGGCAGCAGACCACCACAGCAGCCACTCACACCAGAGTTACCTCTGAATGCTTGGAAATCACTTCAGTTTGGTTTCATCCAGCGCCTCCTGACTCAGCGGTATAAGAAAACCCCGCACATATGATATACCACCATCTTGATGATTAATTACACAAGATGTCTGGCTTCATGGTGTCCCCCCTATTTTTGGCTTTATAGACCCGATAAACCCTCACTTTTAGGCCATTTTTGAACCATAATTTGTACAGATAATAACCCCCTTATCCATCCATCCATTTTCCAACCCGCTGTATCCAAACACAGGGTCACGGGGGTCTGCTGGAGCCAATCCCAGCCCACACAGGGCACAAGGCAGAAACCAATCCTGGGCAGGGTGCCAACCCACCGCAGGACACACACAAACACACCCAGCACACACCAGGGCCAATTTAGAATCACCAATCCACTTAGCCTGCATGTCTTTGGACTGTGGGAGGAAACCCACGCAGACACGAGGAGAACATGCAAACTCCACGCACGGAGGACCTGGAAAGTGAACCCAGGTCTCCTAACTGCGAGACAGCAGCGCTACCCACTGCGCTACCATGCCGGCCATAACCCCCTTATGATGAAGAGTAAATCAATAAGTGTCTGTGACAAAAGGGATCAGAAGGACTTGAAGATCTGCATGCCACATAAATGGACCCCCGTAAAGGAATATGAGGGGTAATAGTTACTCCTTTTCACAAAATTTAAAAAAGAGGGGGATCGGGAATAAAGGCATGTGGAGAGTCATCTGACATTGTTTTGAGGTTGCTGATCATGAATATGATCGTATTTTTGATATTTGATTCATTACCAGTGGTCCTGTCCCCCCTACAAGCCACTCCCAGAAGGTTCAAAATGACAAATTTCAACCATAAGCAAGTGGGGTGTCGTTTTAGATTATTTCAAGGTCACTGATTATGAAAATGAGGGTATTTTTGATTTTAGATCCTTTGCTAGACCTCTATGGACCTCTACCAGAGGGTAAATGATAACCAATTTCTAGTACAGTCGAGAATATTTTGACATTAAATATTTAAATTAAAGCACGCTTTTTAATACTTTAAATATGTGATACAACTATTCTTATTTAATTATGTACTCCACCTTCATGATGTAAATCATTACATTTCTTATAAACACCCCACTGCGGTGGGCTGGCGCCCTGCCCAGGGTTTGTTTCCTGCCTTGCGCCCTGTGTTGGCTGGGATTGGCTCCAGCAGACCCCCGTGACCCTGTAGTTAGGATATAGCAGGTTAGAAAATGGATGGATCGATGAACACCCTGAAATCGGGTGACCTGTGCTAATTCAGATGTTTTGGGAATTGATTCCATTTTAGGTGAATTTTTGACCTTATTTACCCTAATTGGTGACTCTAAATTATTTTATTTATTCTTCTAATGTTACATTCATTTCCAGTTAAGAGAGCGGCAGATCTTACCATCCCTTCTTCCATCGGTGCCAGCTGTTCCAAACACGGTAGTGAAGCCAGCGCCAAACTCTAAGGACAAAACTCACGGTTTGCCAGTCAATCTGCAGGCCTGTCCTCAGCTATGGTCAAGAGCTGTGCATAATGACCAAAAAAGCGAGATCTTGAGTAAAAGTGGCCCAAATGAGGTGTCTTCGCAGGGTGGGTGGGCTGACAATCCATGATGGGGTGAGAAGCTCAGCGATTCAAGAGAGCTTTAGAGGAGAGTCGCTGCTCCTCTGGACTGCGGTAATGAGGATCACCACCAGGCCCCTAGAGATGCAGTGAAACCAGGACCCACAAGAGGGATTATGACTCTCTGCTGGCTCGGGAACGCCTGGGAATACACCAGGAAGTGTTGGAATCTGCAGCTCCGGACAGGAAGGCCTGGGCTGCCACCACAACCTTCAGTAGGAGAAGTGGTGTAAGATGATGAGATGAGGCAACAGTTAAGGCCTTGGACTTCACACCCTGATGTTGTGAGTTCCCACTAGTGACACTGAGTGACCCTGCCTGTGCTGGAACTGGATAAACAAAAAGAACACAACCAATGGGGTCTAAAATGTTGTAAGTCGGCTTGTGTAAAGGCGTCTGCCAAATAAATGATAAGAAGATGAGAATACTGCAGACTCGTAGTTAACACTCCCTCATTTAACTTATTAGCATATTCAGGTGGGCTAATATGGGGCTGCTAGGTAGGCTGCACATTTCGGAGGGGGGGTAGAAGAGAAACCCACTAAGACACGGGGAGAATGTGCAGACTCCACAAGGCCAAGTGCCAGACAACGGCTGGATCTGCGAGGTAGCCATGCTAACCACTGTGCCACCCGAGGTGTTAGTGTGCATTAATGCAATGCTTTGATTTCGATTAAAATCTTTTGAGAAAGAATGGAATGTTCACATCACACTAAAAACGGTTCAGGCAGAGCATGACTGGCACTCAGCTGCCTTCAGTTCAAACAGGATCATTAAAGAGTTTGACCATCATGTACAGAAACGTTTCTCACTTCTTCCTTCTGGAACGCGATAAACGGCCATCGGCAGTCACTCCAGTAAATCAAATCACAATGCTACTGAACAGCCAATCATAGCAACTGACACTGTCATGTGAAGAGGACCCCGGATGAAACACTTGAAGTCTCTTCCAAGATGGTGCCTGTGGTATCCTTGGATGGGATGTGTGTCTAAATAAGGACATGAAGCCTTGGCTAGAACATCCACGGCTCCAACATGGAAGACACTGTCTCATAGGGAACAACCTCTGAAGGCCATTTTGGGGTTTATGTTCACGTGACGTTTTCATCATCTAAGCATTGTGTAGAAGAGATTAAAAAATGTTAAAACTGTTAAAAATAAGTTTGAGGGAAGTTATGGTCAGACTAACTAATGCTCTAGCGAGACCCCATCTGGAGTTTTGTGTGCAGTTCTGGTCACCATGGCACAACATGACGTATTGTGACAGAATCAGACCTGCTTAGCCTCGAGCAGAGGAGACTGCATGGTGACCTCATAAAGATCTGCACTTGAGGAGCAGAAGAGAGCAGCCAAGTGCATCATGGGACTTAAGGACATGACGTACTGTGACAGGCTCAGGGAGTTCAACCTGTTTAGTCACTAGCAGAGGAGACTCCATGGGGACTGAATCCAGGCCTTCAAAATCCTCAAAGGCATTGATAAAGGAGATCCAGCAGAATTCTTACAGCTTAACGGTGAATCCCGTACTGGAGGACACCAATGGAAATTAACGACTGAAAGCTGGAAGCAAAGGGTGGTGGTCATCTGGAACAAACGATCGAGACACGGAGTTGAAGGACAAACTTTGAGATCCTTTAAGAAGGATCTGGATGAGATGAGTGAAATAAACGGGCGACAAATGGACTGAATGGTCTCCAATCTCGTTGGTCACGATTCTTATGTTCCTGTGACTGAGTGGTGTTTTGCTGTTGTATTTGTTCCTTTGGGGTTTTTTTTTAGTTTAGGTTTTGAATATTTAAGAATCATTAAAAATATTGGCCTTGTTTTGGGTGACCACTGTCTTCTAGAAGATTACCCCATGTGAAGAGAACAAGTAAACTCCACAAATGAATCTGGGTCATTGGAACTGTAAAAAAGCCGAGCCAACCATGGTGCCACTCCGAATCACCTTCACCACGGGTTAATGACATAAGCCATTGGTGGTGGGCATGTCTCAATTAACAATCCTAGGGAATTAGAGAGCCTCGTTTTCTCACCGTACTTTCCATGTTGCAGCTGCTGAATTCACTGGCATCCCAAAGCAGCCATGAGTCGAGGTAATTCTTGGCAGGGAAAACCAATCAGATCGCTTCTGCTACCAAGATTCTACCAAGAATTGAAAGCTTGGGCCAATGATGGCTTACTCGGCTACCAAGAATTGGCGAATCACGGCTCGAGTTGGCTACCAAAACTCGGAAAGGGCGGGCCAGCCTCTTGTCAGTTACTGTATTCTGCAAAAGCTTGTTGAGTCGGCACACACAGACGCTTTGCGATTTGCGTTTCATTTTGAACTTTCTACAAATGTTACTCACGAGTGTCGGTTTGCGCAGATAGATTTACATTCACGTACACATTTTTTGAATGATTTTTTAAACATTCTTGGTTAAGTTTATTACATTCATTAAATATTTGTTCAACACGTGTAAAGACAGATATAATAATGTATAAACATAATAAACATTGAATTGTATAATCATAGTTTAATTTTACAGAATGAGTTTTAAAAATAATAATATGAAGTGCTCTATAATTTTAAAAATACAAATCATAGAAAGTCATCTTGACTTCATCTTTGCCAATTTTAAAGCTTTTTTTTTAATTCATTGTTTGGGTGAGTTCATTTTTATTTGAAAAGATAGATGAACTATGTGTACATATCTCCTACAAAAGACTGCAGGAAAGTCTTTCTGGTATATAAAGACCAATAATTGCTAATGAATTACTGCAGTAAAAATGATATATATATTGTATATTGTGGACTATGGTCGGCCATTCATCCTGGCCAATACCCCCAGGCCACCAGAGGGAGCCCTCCCAGCGACATGGAGATGCCCCGAATTCCAGCAGGGCATCATGGACTAGGGAGTTTTCCTGTACAGCCTTGCTGGATAACGTTGGGGCCACCAGGGGTCGCTGCAGGGAGGCCCAGGGACTGTTATTTGCCCTATAACCCGGAAGTGCGTCTTAGTCACAGCAACAGGGGAACATTGTTTCTGACCATGTCCATCCCTTCATGACCACCATGTACCCATCCTCTGATGGCTACTTCCAGCAGGATAATGCACCATGTCACAAAGCTCGAATCATTTCAAATTGGTTTCTTGAACATGACAATGAGTTCACTGTACTAAAATGGCCCTCACAGTCACCAGATCTCAACCCAATAGAGCATCTTTGGGATGTGGTGGAACGGGAGCTTCGTGCCCTGGATGTGCATCCCACAAATCTCCATCAACTGCAAGATGCTATCCTATCAATATGGGCCAACATTTGTAAAGAATGCTTTCAGCACCTTGTTGAATCAATGCCACGTAGAATGAAGGCAGTTCTGAAGGCAAAAGGGGGTCAAACACCGTATTAGTATGGTGGTCCTAATAATCCTTTAGGTGAGTGTATATACTGTATATATATATATATATATATATATATATATATATATATGTATGTATGTGTGTGTATATATATATATATTTATATAATTAACTAAGTGGTGTGTATGCTGTTTACTAGAACACATATAGTTATTTTGCGCTAAGTATATAAACATTTCCCTTTGCAATATTTCCCAATATTCATTTTTACCTACTTTTGATTAATTAAATGTCAGCATCAACTAGAATATATTACTTCTTAATTGTATAAATACATACAAACATGGGGTGGAGTGATGGCTCTGAGGCTAAGGATCTGCGCTGGTATCCCGAAGGCTGCCGGTTCGAGTCCCCGTCACTGATCCTACTCTGCTGGGCCCTTGAGGGAGACCCTTAACCTGTAATTGCTCCGGGGGCCCTGCACTGTACAATGGCTGACCCTGCGCTCTGACCCCAAGGGGTCTGTAAAAACTAACAAATTCCTAATACAAGAAATTGTATAAGGCGAACTAAAGAGCAAAACACAAGGCTGTGCACTTTTATTATTTATTCATTCTTATTGTGCTTTCATTTTTATTGTACATCTCTTGATGATCTGTGCAGCCGTCTCAGACCATGGTAAAGGTGCTACTGTATAGAAGGAAGTGAAATGCATTATTATTTGTTATAATTCTGATTCAATGGAATGGGCAGGCAGTTTGTTTAAGTGTGATTTTTAACTCTGCTTGTTGTTCGTATGTTCCTTGACAAATCATTCATTAAACAGTTTTTGTTTAATCAAAAAAGAAAAATAAACAACTACAACGTAGGATTCAAAGCAGCGTTCGTTGAAGAGAATTTTTCCTTTAATTTATTTTAGAGATGTATTCTTCCATTCAGAAATGTGGCATGAGCAGGATTCGAACCCTAACCCTAAGATAATTCTTGGTAGATCGTCTCTCAAGGGTCGCAGCTATACCTCGACTAATACGCACCCTCCTTGGCGTGGAGTGGTGGCGGCTCTGAGGCTCGGGATCTGCACTGGCACTCGTAGAGTTGTCGGTTCGAATCCCGTAAATGCCAAAAGGGACTCTGCTCTGTTGGGCCCTTAACCTGCAATTGCTTTGAGTAGTGAGAAAAGTGCTATAGAAATGTAAAGAATTATTATTTTGTTACACGGTGTAGAAATTTGAAGTATTCCTGACCCCCAGGCACTAAACCGATGATAATGGCAACTGAATCTTCATTGAGGAGCTGCACGATGGTGGGCTGACCTTTGAACCTTCGCAGTGAGTTCTGGTTTTTGATTTTGCTAAACAGAAGCTACACGAAGCACATTCAAGGCCTTTTCTTTGTGTTTTCTTTTTCTATTTTTTTATGTGAAACTGAACTATTTACAATCAACTCAGAGGCGCTGAAGTATAATTTGAGATGTTCAGTAGGATGTTGTTTAGAGCAGACGGCTGACACAATCGAGCCAGCCAAGGACGTGTGTGTACACTGCGTGTGTGTACTGCAGATTCACAAAGTCTTCAGTCCCCTTCACTTTCTGCACAATTAATATTTACACACGTGGATAAAAAAACAAAAACCAACAAGAAGGTCAACGTCACTTATTGTCATGCAGTGAGCTGTTCTGGTGCTCAGGCGCTCACAATCTGCCAAAGTGGTGCCAACTTCACTTCTGAGATACCTGAAGCTTTGAAGGCCACGGTGCTCCTGGGAACACTCAGAGCTTCACAAGTGGTCCTCATCTGCGCCTCTCCACAATCTGATCACAGAGGCCCACCGAGAGCTCCTTGGACTTCATGGCTTGGCTTTTGTCCTACCATAGTGGGTGACTTGACAGATCTTCTATGGACACTATGGAATACCAGGCCACCCCAACACAGACAGGCAGAGACACGAGCCCAGCACTCAACACTCGTTTATTTCAGTGGGGAGATGTGTTTGTCTCGTCCCACAGCTCTACAGAGTGACTTGGCTAGGAATTGAACCCGGATTATTGGACCTGTGACAAAGCCATGCCAACCACGGTGCCACTCCGAATCACCTTCACCATGGATTAAAGACATAAGCCTATATATTACATTTTGGCAGCGGCCACATCTCAATTAACAGTCATAGAAAAGGACATTTCTTTTGTGGACATTGTGTTCCCTCGGTTGACGACAGTTCCCATATTTGTACTGGAATAAAGTGATTATTTAACACTGTCTGTTTGTACAGCATGCATGACTGGATCATGGTCCTGTAACCTTGACTTTTGGGGTTGAGTATATTGAATATCTTTAAATAAAGGAAAAATAATAATGATGATAATCACTTTATAACAAACAGATGTAGAGTTTTATTCTCTTAACTAAAGGGGAGTCCCAGCAGCCACAATTGATACCCTCTCGTCGTCTTTAGATCTGCCCACTCACTTGACCCCGGGGAACAAACGGGAAACCGTGTCCGTTATTACGGTAATATCATCAGACGTCACACGCGATTGTATTAAACGGTACGGCGCTTTGACATTGAAGCTCCCATACTGCTCAATAAATGAAGAAAACAAACAGAAACGGGAGTGAGGACACCTCTGGTGGCTAAACGGGTTAAGAAAATGGATGGTGGGATGACATTCAGAAGCGCTGAGGGGCACGAGTACCTGAATGACATTTTTTATGTTCGTACGCCGAATAAAAGGACATCACGGAGAGAGAGAGAGAGAGAGAGAGAGAGAGAGAGAGAGAGAGAGAGAAAAAAAAAAAGAGAATGGGGGCGACTTTATCAAAAGCAAATACTCCACGGAATAACCGTTAATCATTCACCAGATGAAAGATCCGGAGCCCCGCGCAGCTGCCAGACGGGATGAAGAGCCTGGCGATATTTGATGAGACACAAGGAAATGAAGATGGAGCTAATCTGCCGTGCTTTCACACACAATAATAATAATAATAATAATAATAATAATAATAATAATAATAATAATAATAATAATAATCTGTTATGCGCCATTCGTTCAGACAGAAAAAGTGTTTATTACAATAACATGATGTGCGAAAACATCTATATTAAGTTTAGAAATAGGCGATTGAAAGAAAGTTGCGTAAATGTGAATTATACCGACACTCGAGAAAGAAAGAAAGAAAGAAAGAAGTTGGTTCTCCCTTACCATCTCTGGAAGTTCAGGCGAGCAGAGACAGTCATCAATCACCTGCGGCGAGCTCGCTCTCTTATCTCGATCCGTTATCTCGGAGCCCGAGGTTCCTCCACTCGAAAGCGCCAGATGGGAATAAAAAGAGCGCAAGTGAAGAGCTCGAGCCGGCAGAGCAGAACGATGAGCGAGCGCGGAGTTGGATCCTCTTGCGAGTTCTTTCTCTCTTTTTTTCAGTTAATGACTAAGTAGCTGGATTCATCTCACAGGCGAGATTTCCTAAAGATGTGCCATTTGTTACCTAAAAGCCGAGGACTGAAGTCCGCGTTGGCCAACGACAGAGACGGTGAAACTGGAGCGGACAACTTTGCGAGTGAGGAGTGCGAGTTGAATGCACTCTGCGCTCCCAGGTGTGCAGCTGATGAATTACACGCGCGCGTCAGGTGACAGAGCGGCGCCCTCACTCACTTTTCAGCGACAAACACCCAAAGCCACCCTCCCTCCCCGCAACCCGCCCCTCCGCCCCTCGTGCCAAACCCCTCCTCTGCTCTGCCACCTTCATCCGTCGCGCTGCTAGGCAACACACTGGCGTTTCTACAGAAGACGGCGCGATCCACGGACGTTGTGCACTCCGACAGACCCTCCGCTTTCACCTTCGAATTTCTCATTGAATGGGCCTCATTGTAAAGGAAGCTCGAAACACAACGGCCTCGAACTTTTGCACGTAGCCGCTGACAAACGAGTGTTGAAATGAAAGTAATAAAAATGAAAAGAGCAAGAAAACTGATGAGTCATTTGGCGACCTGAGAGGTGACCTAAAGGATTAAAGAAAAGGGTCCTTTGTGTTCGGTCGTGCGGTGATGTGCACCTTCTTCTTCTTCTTCTTTCAAGGCTAAGTTGTCGTTTCGTTCTCGTCGTGTACCTTTAGTTGCACTTGCGTTAACTCCTTTCTCCTTTTAAATTCATTTAACGGTTCATTTTGTTCAGAATCCAGCACATCGTTCTGAACTTTACCGTCGCGTTTCTCTGTGATGCTAATGTCTGGGTAAGGCGCTATATAAAAATACCAACGTATCCACACAGAAGACTTTCTGAACTGCACTGTATCGTTTGTTTGATGTACTTGTGTCTATTCAAGGCGCTATATAAAGGTACTAAGCAACCTTAAGAAAGCACTGCATCGTTTTGAACTCCACTATCAAACGGGGGTGTTTTAATACAAATAATAAAAAAGGAAAACAGATTTGTCATTCGGAGACCTAAAACATGGCCCCAAAGGATTAAAGAAAGGAGTCCTTTGTGTTCGGCCCTGCAGCGATGCGCATTCTTCTACTTCTTTTTCCAAGGCTAAGCTGTTGTTTTGTTCTCGTCATGTAGCTTGAGAGTTGTATTTGCGTCAACTCCTTTCTCCTTTTAAATTCATTTTGTGATTCATTTTGATCTTTGTTAGCTGCCCTTGAGTTCAGGGAAATCGCCCTGAAACTGTACTGTCACCCTTGTTTGTTATGCTCCTGTCTATGTAAGGCACTATACACCATGCTGACCAACGAACCCGCATTAGAAAACACTAAAGGGTTTTAAACTGCAGTTTCAACTTCATGTGAGATACTCGTGTCTGTTTAAGACGCTATATAACAATACTAACCTGTGTACCCCTATTAAAAAAAACATGACAGCACTGCCATATTTGTTTGTGATACGCATGTCAGTGTAAGGCACTATATAAAATACTACAAAGAAGACATAGCAGCGCTAGAAAAGGTCCAGAGAAGAGCAACTAGACTGATTCAGGGCTACAGGGGATGAGTTACGAGGAAAGATTAAAAGAGCTGAGCCTTTACAGTTTAAATAAAAGGAGATTAAAGAGGTGACATGATTGAAGTGTTTAAAATTCTGAAGGGAATGAGTCCAGTGGCTCGAGACTTGTATTTTAAAATGAGCTCATCAAGAACACGGGGACACAGCTGGAAACTTGTTAAGGGGAAATTTCACCCAAACATTAGGAAGTTTTTCTTTACACAAAGACCGATAGACACTTGGAATGAGTGACCAAGTCGTGTGGTGGACATTAAGACGTTAGGGACTTTCAAAACTCGACTTGATGTTTTCTTGGAGGAAACAAGTGGAGAGGACTGGCGAGCTTTGGTGGGCTGAATGGCCTGTTCTCGTCTCGATTGTTCTAGTGTACCAACCAATGTACCCATTGTGGCAGACGGCCAGGGCCCTTACATGGTTGGGACACCAGTATAAACTTGCACAGGGTATTTTCTCCCCCCTAGAGTGCTAGATGACAGACCCCCTGGGTTGTAGCGGTGCCCTGGATCCCTGCAGGGCAGTATGGGAGTTGGAGTTCGGCACACCCCTGTTGGGTTCCATGGGCACTGCCAGGGGGTGCTGCAGGGACTACTGAAACCTTTATTGCAGCATTTCCACCACACCAGGAAGGAGAATACAGGACACCCGGAGCACTTCATTCAGGGAGTGAGAGTCAGGAGGAAGGGGGACGAAGCTTACCAGGAGGAGAGGAGATGGAAGGAAGGAAAAGAAAGAAAAGAAGGAAGAAAAGAAAGTGCCGTGTGCCATGTCTTGTGCTCTTTGTGCTTTAGCAGGTAAGAAATGGTGGAAAGGCGTCACCCCCAAGAAAGAATAAAAAATCGTGTGTCCTGCGTCTGTCTGTGTGGGGTTTGGGGAGCTGCGCGCCCCCTGTAGGCCACATCATTTTAAGTAAAAACACTCCATTGTTCTGAGCAGCCCTGCCACGTTTGTTTGTGATACTCATGTTTTTTCAAGGCGCTATATAAAAATAACATACCCATGTTAGAAAGCATTAAGTTGTTTCAAAGTGTCCTGTCTCACTTCTTTGTGTGGCGCATGTTTGTTCAAGGCGCTATATAAAATAATAACCAATGTGCCCCACATTCGAAAACACAAGCTCCAATGCCACGCTTGTTTGAGATACTCATGTCTTTTTAAGGCACAAAATAAACTGTGAAGACCCGGGGCACACCTGCTGAGCCAGTCTGGCACAGACGCCACTTCCGTCCAATGAAGCCCTTTATCCAGATGTGGAGCAGTCTCCACGGACCGATACCCACAGTCCCAAGCAGTACACAAACACTCTCTTCTTCCCAGACTCTTTCAGCCTCCATCTCCACATCTCGTAAGTGAACTTCGTCCCTCTTCCTCCCGACTCTGGCTCCCAAATCTGGTGAGTATGCCCCTTATATTCTGCTTCCAGTGTCCCAGGAATACTTCCGGATAAGGCAAGAGTCCTGTACACAAGGGCTCAACAATCCATGTGGCACCCCTTGGCGGTCAAGGTTGGGCCCAACAGGGCTGTAGTGAACTCCAACTCCCAGCATGCCCTGCGAGAATCCGTGAAGCCATGGCAACCCAGGGGGGCTGCCAACTAACGGTTTGCGGGAGGCAGTGCCCTTCATAAGCTACCTCCCCCTGTCCTATCATTTGGGAGACGTCCTGGTGGGGCAAGAATACCAACCACCTCTTACAAAACATTCTCACTCTATTAGAAAACAAGAATATGTGAGGTGGTTTTGGTTTCAGAGTTCCGTCCTGATGTGTTTGTGCTCATTCCGTTGTCCTTCCCAGGTTGGATCTTGCTCATTACAACATCTCATTCCCTGACTCACCACTCTTCATGGACAACACCATTTTCTGACATCACAGATGTAGAAGAGTTCCTTTCCATGGCATTTCTTGTGTTGCTTACTGGTATGCATCTAAGCTGTGCGGCGGACAGCTGGGACCCCTGCCCGGCCAGAACGCCTGGAGATCGAAAAGACAGGGAGAGGGACAATACCTCCCAAGGTACACAAGAGGGCAGCCTCCTTGGTTTGCATCAAGGCCATGGGACTGGAGCTGGGACGCTCATTCCAAATGAGGACCATAGCCACCACCAGGTGGACAATCCTGGAGCCATGGACTGCAGCACTTCAATCACACCAGGAAGTTCTGCAAGAAGGTCATCAGGGATCAATGTTTTACCTTCATCAGAAACCCTCAACATCAAAGAATGACAAAACGAAAACAAGATTTCAGGATTTGTACAAATGTATTATGTAGTGGACGGCTGCTGCTCTTGCCAATACCTCCCCCGGGACACGAGAGGGCACTTGGAGGATTCTGGAGCCATGGACTGCAGCACTTCTGTCACACCAGGAAGTGCTGCAGGAAGGTCATCAGGGTCCACCATAAACGGGGCCGCCTCACTCCATTCAAAAAGCTGGAGACAGTGGACGGAACTTGTGAGAGAGGAAGAAAAGAGTAAAGAGGAAGAAAGGACTGTGAGCAATACTGTTGGTGATTCTGTGCATTGTGAGAAGAACATAAATTGTGTGCTTCTGGACATTATGTGTGTCTCAGCGTCTGTCTGTGATCCGGGCTTCTGTCACAGCTGCCTTTTGTACTGGCAAATCGTTTACGGTTTTGTGATAAATCCAGTAGCTGGTGCTTCTACTGTCCCTTCAAGGATTTTTTCACCGATGTGTGCAGTTGTCGATGTCTTATGCATGTTTGATCGTGGATGGAGATTCTTTTGTAAATGATGTGAGAACGCTAGTGTGGACGGGGATCATTTTCATATAAAATGTAGTAGTGTGGACGCAGGCTAAATGTGTGAGGTGGTTTAATAATAATAGCAGTACATTTTATTTATATAGCACCTTTCTCATGCTCAGTTAGTTGTGGGACAGGCTCAGCCAGGATCCTGTCACATGAGCGTCTAATCATTTGTGCTGATTCTTATTCGAGGTGTCTGTGGTACCGACAAATGGAGGGGTGCACTTACTTTTTCCACATGTGAAATTTGCATTTATGTTGATTTGAATTCCTGATATTTGTTATATTAAGATTGTGGTTTTCTGAGGGAATGACAGGCTCGACAGAAAATACATTTTGAAGCGGAGTCCGTTAAAGGACAAAACAAAATCAAACACTCAGTGGAGGGAGTGAAAAACGAAACAGAACAGCTGCCAACGAATAGCGTGGCTTGACAGGATATCGACTTTCTTGGTCTATGTAATTGAGGAGCTTCTTCACTCTGGTTGCTCAGTCAAGAAGTGACGCCTCCTTCAGCGTGGTGGATTTCTTATATCCCAGAGACTGGAAGGGGCGGAGTCAGCTGCCCTGGCTGGGCGGTTTCTCTGCACTGTGGAAGTAAAGTAAGACAAGCCAGTTAGCAGCAGCACCCCCTCCCGCTCTGGGGTGGAACCACATACCTGGGAGGAAGTCAGAAGGGTGACCCTCTGACGCACATGAGTGACAAGATATTGTTTAAATGGAGAGCAACTCTAGATGTATCCACATATGTTAAAAAAAAACATTTCTTGGGGTGCACTTACTTTTTCACATGACTGTATAATATTTTTGTATTCAGTGTTTTTTTAAGTGCAGATCATTAATGGACAGACCTAGCAGAGTTAAACCCACTTTCCAACAGGATTAAAAATGAGGGGTCCTTGGTAAAGAAATAGCCCGTGGCGATGGCCCAAACATTTCTGGGCACCCATGGGACCAATACCAGGCAGCAATGTGGACGGAGCTCACCTGACTTTTTCCCTAACCCTTACCCGACTGAGGAGTCTGCCAAAGGTAGCCTGGCTGGTGGGACTTGGCTTGTCGGCTCAGTGATGACATCTTGGCCAGGTGGTCATTGAAAGCTCTGGCTCAGTGTTTAAGGGGGGCTCTGTGCTCTTCGGCGAACACCTGTGCTCTGTTTACCTTTACAATGAACTTTTTAAACGTTTCTGAGAGACAAAGGGCAGAGCTGTGCTGGGGCTGGCACAAAGGCAGGGAGGGCATTTCTAGGTGGTGTTTATTTTCTTTTGCTCTGTACTGTAGTTTTAGTTCCACCGAAACCTCTGAATGGCTGACTATCCGGTGGCATCTCTGCTTGTCTTTGTTTAACAAGTCCTTATGGCTACTTGAATGCATAATAACTCCACCAAGCGCAGCCCCATGCCCCTGTAATCTCATGTGAAAAATGACCTTCCTTTCAGACAGAGACATTTGATTTTCTTCTAGCAAACATCAAGCACTCATAAAATCCATTCTGGAGGAAGTTGCCACAGTTATCGGGCTGGGCTTCTGCCAATGTGATGCTGCCCGGATGGCCCTGAATTGGATTCAATGGGTTTAATATTGGAAGGGGTGGCGCGGGGATCAGAGGCCTCACAGGTCCAATATCCAGGTTTTGACACGCATTGTCCAAAGATTTAGATGGTAAGAAGATATTTGGGGGAACCTCATATTCAGAGTAACAACGCCATTATGCGTTCACTGGCCAAGTTAATAGGAACACCTGCTCATCTCCTCATCCGCACAGTGCATGCACTCCTGCAGCTCATCAGCTTGAGTTCACATCAAACACCAGAATGTCATCTCGTTGATTGCAGCGGTGGCATATTTCATGACGGGCTGCTTTGAGGATTTCTGTAACTGCTGATCTCTCTTGGGTCTTTCACGCCCAAAAGTCCTTAGAGTTTACTCAGAATGGTGAGAAGAACGCAGAACTTCCAAATGAGTAGCAGTTCTGTGGATGGAAACACCTTGTTGATGTGAGGTCAGAGGAGACAGAAAGGCTACGGCAACTCAGATAACAAAATGAGTACAACTGTGGGCAACAGAAAAGCTTCTCAGAATGCACAACACATGAAACCTTGAGGTGGATGGGCTACAAGAGCAGAAGACCAGGTCGGGTTCCACTCCTGTCAGCCAAGAAGTGAACGCTGAAGCTGCAGTGGACACAGAATCACCAAAACTGGACAGTTGAAGTCTGAAGAAAGTATAGCCTGGTCTGATGAATCTCTGAATCTCGAATTTCTGTTAGATGGTAGGTGACAAGAGCATGAATCCATGAGCCCAAGCTACATTGTGTCAACAGTCCAGGCTGTTGGTGGTGGTAGTGATGGTGTAATGGAGTGGGGGGCACCGTTAGTACCAACCAATCATTGCTTGAATGCTACAGCCTCTCTTCAGATCTCTTCATGGGCACAATTTACCCGTCTTCTAAGGTTCATATTCGGCATTATAATACACCAGGTCACAAAGCAAACTTGTGTCACAAATATAACAATGAGTTCAGTGTTCTTTGGTGGTCTTCCCAGTCACCACATCTGAATCTAATAGAACACCTTTGGGATGCTGTAGAACAAGAGATTCACAGCAGTAACGGGCAGCTGACAAATCTGCAGATGGCGGGTGATGCAATCAAGTCAAGATGAACCAGAATTGCAAATGAATGCTTACAACCTCGTCTGGAATCCACCCAAGAAGAACTGAGGCTGTTTTGAAGGCAAAAGGAGGTGCTGCCCAGTGTAAGTAGAGTGTGATGGAGAATTTGCACCATGAATGAATGAGTCTTGAATTACATTGCAGGACCACTGCTTATAAATCAGGAACATAATGGACGTCCTCTAAATCGAGTGAAACCCAACACCGTCGGTGATGTAACCGGTTGAGCTGTGCACTCGAGCAAACCGACCTGGTTGGACCCAACCTACTCTCACGCTGTTAACAATGGATGGATATGAAAGGTGTTATGTGTCCCGAAATCGATTAAGTCATTCTTGAGATGAACCAGGAGATGCACAAAAGAGGCAAAACTAATCAAATTATTAAAAATTCAGACGTAAGCGTCAGTAGGCTTTGCACCCAAGGAACCAAACTACTATTCTGTTCAGTTATTATGCCGATCTTTCTGATCATAAAATAGGATAGATAGAAATTGACGAGAAGAATTCATAATTCATTGCAGAATTACGGTATCTGAGGGTTCCTCTCGAGGGCCTCTTTCTCTTGCACATTTTGGCTCAAAAACGAATCTGCACATTGTCATCTCATCACAGGCTTAAGTTTCGAGTTTGGGATTTTTCTAAACCGTCCTCAAGAAACTGTGACACACACACACACACACACACACCCATCATCGAGATATCGGTGTTTTCAGTATCAGGGGACCAAAAGACATCGAGATCTGTTGAAAACCAGAGATCGAAATTTTTGACAAATCTAAAGCTTTCGCTCCTCCCCTGTAGACAATAAGATATATGGTGGCAGAGGGCACAAAGCAATAAACAAACCGACTGAAACCCAAATGAGAGCCAAGAATCAAAGTCAAAAATCAGACAAGAAGTCAAAAACGAGGCAAGACACGAAGATCGATTAGCAACGAGTTTGTTTGTTGCTTTGTTTTCTTTTTTATATTTTGTAAGAATTTATTCACGGATCGGATAAAGCTGGTGCATTACACTGACCTTTTATCCCATCATGCCGATGAACTGGAGGTCACATCCTTGGAGACCACACCCCTAGAAATGTGAGATACGACCCTAACAACGGTTACACAAAATGGTGTCTAATACGGTAAATCCAGCCGTGACCATGACATTATGTAACAGATAGTGTCACACAAGCGCGTTGGAGGATCTCCTCATGGGCTCGCTATGTAATAACCCGCCAGGATGAGAGGGGGTGCTGCTGTTACTATTCTCTTCTCTTTCTGTGCTGAGGAACTGCCCAGTGAGGTCACTTAGCCCCGCCCCTTCCAGTTCACCAGCTATAAAAAATCTGGCTGCATGGAAGGAGGAGTCCTTTACCACCAGAGCGACCCACTGGACAGACCTCCTGTGATAGACCCCCAAAATTCTGTGGCTAGAGCCAGATCATTTTTTGGTTTGCATTTGTGCCCAAGGGAAAGGAAGCCAATGCCAAGAGGCGGTCCTTTATGTGGGACGTTTTCAGTTCATTAAATGGAGACGACCCGGCTGGGGTCCCAACTCTTACCTGTTGTGACCTGCCATTCCTGCACCATGTCCCAGTGGATAGACAGACAGATAGATACTTTTGTGGGCTGATAGATAGACACCATAAAACAGATTATAAAATGATCATATAACAGATAGATGGCTGGATGTGTGTGTGTGTCTGTGCCCGTATGTTAACTATGGGTGCCACGTCAAGTCTCAGCTCCTGCTGGTTGCCCATTTGCTGTCACAATTCTTTTTAAATTTCAGTAACCCTGATTTGGATTAAGAAGAAATTCAAATGCACAGGTGCTTATCTGTATGTGTGTGTTATTCTAGTAGAAATACGAGAGACGACTTTGGTCAAATCCAGCTTGGGTCGCCGACTGCTTTAGCTTTGATATCACTTTTCTCTTTTACTCCATCATCGGCTCTCGTCGCATGATTCTTGCAGCATGTCATAAAAACATGAAACTTGAGTGATTTGCATTAATCAAATCTGCCTCTGGAGACCTTTGGGAGTTCTGTGAGGGTCAGTCAAGCTGTCACGTTGATGAACAGACCTAGCGTTCCTCGGCTCTTCCCTCGCCAGGCATGTATGTGGAGCTGCAGGATTTCAGTGCCGTAGCTCACTGGAGATCCCCGAGGCTCAGTCCGCAGCAGAAAGTGCTGATTCTTCTTTATCTGCAGCCCTTCATTAGTTGTGACCTATATAGTGTGAAGAAGGAAACTGACACACTTTTAAGTCTCTGATGACTTTTTCGTTTTATTGTCAAGAACTTTTTTCTTTGTTTTTGCTCTCTGTACAGAGTGGGCAACCATCTTTCCTTTCTTGGTGTTTTTCTGAGCTTTAGGTTAACAAGCTGCATGCTAACGTTTACACCTGATCCTCACCAAATCACCCTTTTTATAGGTTACTTGTGGTGATGGGCTGGAAAACAATTTAGTCCCATGTTTTCAGGGAGAAAGAGATGTTTTATCGTGAAAGGGTCCGATGGTGACCTGATCCTTGCCCCTTCTGCGTAGACCCGACTATCCCAAACCATTGACTCTTTCTCCATTAAGTCCCACGGAGACGCAGCTGCCGCTCTACTTGTGGTCACCGTCAGGATGAACCCAGCATGACTGAGATTCTCATTAAAATTCTTCCTCCTTTCCCTTACATGTTGACACCAGAAAGAGCAAAGCAGAGAAAAGTTTATTCTTTTACTGAGTTCAAATCAAATAACATTTTCTAAACTGAGATTCTTAACGTGCTAAAAGCAGAAGCAAATGAATGTGACCACAACAGTGCAACCTGGACAGAGAGCAGCTTTCCTTGCTAGGTGTCACTCATTATTGATTACATTTTTTTGAACATCTTGGCAGCCATTTTGCGTAGCCGTCATTAGCTCCACCTCCCACGTTTCTAGGGGCGTGGCTAACTAGATTGTGACTTGTAGGGAATTCGGTGCAATGGGATAAAAGTCTGGCTGGTGGTTCCTTTCTCTAAAACAAAATTCTGAAATTTGTATTGTCATGAGTTTAGTTTGGAGTGACCTCTGTCTCTGCCCTTCACTTTGATTAGGTTAGATTTGAGTTGATTTGATGAACACCAGACATCCCACTGCATTTTGAAACATCTGGAGTGGCCTGGTCACATGTGATGGCCCTCATGCCAGCAGGGAGTTGCTGAAATTCAGACATGACAAGAACTAAAAACTGGACTGAGAGTTGTGCTGCGTACTCCATCAGGTTTGGTCTGATCATGTGGATGATATAGAAGGCGAATCTGCAAGACTCAGAGAAAGCTGCAAAGTGGTCAGTGAAGGACAGTTGGTCATCGATCACCACCCCCAGGTTGACAGGAATGTGCTAAACACAAATGGGGTGAACAATAGACAGATGAGATCAGGTAACAAGAAGGTCCATCTTTGCCAAGTTGAGCTGGAGGTGGTGTTCTTTCATCCAGGTTACAAGATATGTAGAGATTCTAGCTTATCCAGTGTGGTCCTATGGTAGAAGCTGCATATCATCAGCATAGCACTGACAAGGGAAACCATGGGACTGGAAGATAAGGCCTGGGGTACACAGAGAAGAAGAGAAGATCCATCAAAGATCAGGACTCCCATTTCCTGCTCCGTTCCTCTCACTCTCCTTCCCAACTGAGATCCTCCACACAAGGAGTTAGCAGCACAAATGAACAGCCCTTAAAATCTCTTGGCCTGCTTTGATTAAAGTCTAAAGTCAGACATTCATCTGGAGCTTCTGTGTAAGAGTCAAAGACAAACAAAGGTACAGCAAGGTGGACAACATACAAATGTCCTAAAATATTTCTGTTTTTTCCAGAAAATAGGTGGAGGCAGAACCTTTCAGTAAGGTTCAGTTGTTCTCTCTAGAAAATGGAGCATAAAACCGTTCTTTAATTACAAGCAATAACCTGGCCTACCTCTACCTGGGCATCAGGCCAGCGGTCTGCTCTTAATGAGAAGGTTTCTTCCGGCCAAGTCGCATCGTGCCTTTCATAAAGCAAACATTTACACGCAATTAAATGGGAACACATATCCAGCTGCAACCCTATCAAGTTTAAACAAACAAACAGAATCACTTTACTCGGGAAAAGAAGGAGAATCACACAGCGGCTTTGCTTCAAGAACATCAATTGATCGGTCCAGTTCCACTAGTCCTTCCTGTTTGGCAGCTCATTGGCACAACTGGGGCAGCAAAATACTGACTGTAAACTCAAGCCTACTTGTGACAGACAGACAGACAGACAGACACATAGATAGATAGATAGATAGATAGATAGATAGATAGATAGATAGATAGATAGATAGATAGATAGATAGATAGATAGATAGATAGATAGATAGATAGACATAGATAGATAGATAGATAGATAGATAGATAGATAGATAGATAGATAGATAGATAGATAGATAGATAGATAGATGTAAAAGGCACCATATAATTGATAAATGAGGAAGGCACTTAATAATAGGTTAAAATTAAAGTCACTATATAAAAAACAGATTATGATCATGAATTTTCCTAATAAATGTTTTGTATTTTAATAATTTGCTCTTTGTTTCCTAAAGCCACTTAAAATATGTTACATGCGGTGTAAGGATTCAGAAAAAAAAATAAATAAAAGAGAAAATATATTTCTGCCTTAATCTCCCTTTGAAATATCATTCCACCCTTATATTGACTTATCTTGATCTTCATAAATGAATGATTTTTATTTTATTTTATTGCTCATATTGCTCAGATGATGTGTTGTTCATTGTATTCCAATTCAATATCACATGAATTTGCTTGTTATGCCATCTGCCTCACACAGGTACAGTTCCAGTATTATAGTCGTATCATGGACACTTTCTCATTCTAATTCTTCTCGACTGTTCCCTCTGTTTGTATTTTTTATTGTTTTCTCAGCTCAGCCTTAGTGGAGTGCAGGTGCCTGACGTAATGGCGCCCTCTAGCTTCCCTCTGTAGCTGTGCTGTTTTTTCTCTTTGCATGTAATGAAGCCCAGGTGTGCGTGTGTGTGTGTGTGTGTGTGTGGACAGGTGCACAAATATTACACAGAACGTTCACAAAAGAATGGAGCCTTTGTAAAGTGTTGCTGCTCATACATAACAGAGAGGCAAAATGTTCAAAATACAAACAGCAGAGTCTCAAGCACCTGACTTATCGATGTCTACTGCTGACCCTGAGCTGGTCGTTTAATAAACTTGAGCTGTGGCTGCCATAACAAACAAAAAATATGTGATGGAAAAGTGTTCACTGTACAAAGATGCATTGTAAAATAACAGCACCCACCCACCAATGAACTAACAAGCCCCCAATGTTTACTATGCAAGGTGGGATTCATTTCTGTTGGTTTGGCTCACGTGGGAAGTCCTCTGTGTGAAAAGTAATTTGTGTCCTGAGCCACCCACAAGAGGGAGTCGTTACCCACCTCGACAGACATGACTGACAGGGCATGGAGAGGGCACAGAGAATCGCTTTGATAGCTGGGGATTCACCAGTGTGCCAAATCCCCTATGGTAACTGGGGGTCCGGTTATCACTTCCACGTTGGCCGGACAAAGAAATCTTTTTCTGCTGCAATGGAATGCTGGTGGTGCTTCAGACTTTATCCATTGTCATTTAAAAAGGAATTTTCACCTTTCACCCCCATGATGTCAGTGTTTTCCACCCCAGAAAATGGAGACTTTTGAAGACGTTCTCCAGAGATGGTTGGCGCTACAGTGTGGATGGGTGGAAATGGAGAGCTTTGAAAACGTCGACTCCAAACACGCTCTGATTGGCTCGTGCCTATTACATAGCCCTTTCTTGATTGGTTCCTACTCGTTACAGCATCTCATTGATTGGTCAGCCTTCATGGAAATAAAATAAACGTCAGCATGATGGACATGGAGGAGTTTCTTCTCAATTGCATTTTGTTCAGTTTGATTGCTGCTTACAGGCACAAAAGGCACTACAGGGTTACGTTAAGTTCGATGGCCTGGCGGTGTTACTGTCCCTTCATGGATGTCATATGCCCAGTGTAGGTGAACAGCTTAGGTCATATTCATGTTCGTTCAATTTAGTGAGGAATAACCTACTTTTGTACATGATGTTAAAACACTAACATGGATGGAGAACATTTTAGTTTAAAAATGACATTTTTAAATGAAAATCTAGTAGTGTGCACATAGGCGCAGAATAAACTGTCCATGTGGGGTGGCAGGTCATTCAAGATTTAGTGAGCATTACCACCAGATGGCTCTTGTGTGTCTTCTTTCAAAGCTGAAGATAGAACCGTTCTTTTCTGTCGGTATAGTAACGAGCTGAGGGTCCGGGACTTCAGAGGGGGCATGATCCTGAGGTGGCGCCAGGCTGTCTGAGGGGGCAGCAATCCCCGGAGAAGTTGGCTATAAAGCATCACTTAGAATCGTACTTCAACTGGACGCATCTCCTGGGTGCTGAAGCCCGTGTCGCTGATGGCGCACTTCAGGTTGGACCCTGGACTTGGGTGGGCTCGCAGACAGCCGGAGGAATAGTGTGGCATAGGGGTTGCCTCTGAGCTCAGGTGTGGCACAACTGGGCTGTGTGCTTGAAGGGACAAAGGGACAAGTATCTGGGGAATGTGTGGCACCTCTGAAGACCTGGGCAGTGGGGCGGAGGCAGCACAGAAGATGCCAACAGTCCATTTTAGGGCCACTCACCAGGAATCGGCGTTAAGAGGCTAATTCCATTCCTCCATATCTCACATGCCCAGGTCCTTCCTATCTTTTTCTCGTCTTCTCTTTGTCATTGTAAACGCTTTTGCTTCTCTACATGCTGCGTGTTTGTTTTTTGTCCCAGGACGTGTTATCGTTTCTCTTTTCTGTTGTTACTTGTTTCGACCACACAGAACCCGCAGTGGCTCACATGGCACAATGAAATGATTTTACGTTGTCCAAGTTCACATGGCAGGGGACTTCATATACCAGCCGCTGTCGGTCGAGGACAGATGAAAATAAAAATGACAGATGGCAGGTGCACGGAGGGGAGAGCCACCCGACCGCCTCAGCCTTGGCCGCCCGCAGGCACGTGCTTCACATTCGACCCCGGGATTTCAATCATTTCAGCCGCTGTACTGTGAGGAGGACGTTCACCGTCCTTACCAGCTGCGTTTACATGCTGATTAAAGCCGCTTAGCATGGCGCGTTTATCGGTAATTACCTTAGCATTAACTACGCCTGTGGTGTGCTGCTGCAATTTCAAAAGGTGCCCAATGGCAGACGCGGAATTCATTATTTTCCATGGGTTTACAGAGCTGCTTACATTTTTGCCACTAAAAATCCCATTTTAATGGTAGTGGTCTGCAGTTAGGCAAATTGGCAGCTGTGTGTCTGTGAGTGTGTGTGTGCGTGTGTGAGTGTACGTGTGTGTAAGTGTGTGTAAGTGTGTGTGCGTGAGTGTGTCCGTGAGTGTCTGTGTGTGTGTGTGCGTGTGTGTACGTGTGTGTCTTTAAGTGTGAGTGTGTCCGTGTGTGTGTGTGTGTCTGTGTTCTGTTGTTTTTCTCCAGGATGCTCTCTCTGTCCAGTTCACAAATGTGAAGAGCTTTGTCGCGCATGCACATCCGAGGATCTCCTTCGAGGTAGATGGTAACCCACCTGGGCGAGAGGGGGCGCCGTCGCTAACTGTGTCTCCTTTTTTCCCACCTTCAGCTCCCAGAAATGTCCCAATAAGGGAAATTAGCTCCGCCTCTTCCAGTCCTCCCATTATATAAAAAGCCTCTTTTTGAGACCGGTGCTGGACGAGTGAGAGCTCCACAGAAGACCTCCAGCTGCTCCTACAGTTAATGTTTAAAAGCCACATTTATTTTCTGCTTTGAACCCCTTGAGGGTTATGCTCGCTATTTTCCAGAAGGCACTTGTTTAAGTCTGTAGAAGAAAATCAGAGAATTCAATGGGGCTGGCGTCCCAAATATTCTTTGTTTGTTCCGGTTCTGTTTGGATCTTTGCTCAGCCAGCTCACAGCTTCTAAGAGCCAAGGATTCAAAGTTTATGGAGCCAGAGCAGCACTGAGTGCAGGGCAAGGACCAACCCTTGAAGGCGATGCCAGTCCATCACTAAACCCACACTGGCACCAACTACAGAAGCTACCAATCCACCTAATTGGGAGAAAATCTGGAGAGAAAATCCACACAGGTGTGGGGAAAAGCGTGAAAAAGTGAATCATTATGTGTGAACTCCACTGAATTCGCTTCACCTTCAGGTCATCAAGAATGTGGAAGGGTTTGCAAATTTTGCTGAATTTGGCAAAATGCTTTGAAATCAATGGTGAAGGAGAAATGGAAGTAGTTATGATTGAATCGTAATGGTGGTCTTTTGAGGGTCTCTGAGGGCTAGAGAAGCATCTGCTAACTACGTTGGATTTATTATTGTGGCTAAAAATGGGACCTGAGCAGTAAGGCAGCAGTGCTTACCACTACACCACCATGTTGCCCTCTGTTATGTTTCATTTATTTATTTTTGTTTATATGATCAAACTTTTATTGTAATACAAAACAACATTTTTTACAGGGGAACATAAACCGTTCTGATAGGAATTACAATAAAGTAAAGCCCCTTGCGTGGTGCCCACCCACCACCCTACCACTCCATAGCACGACCCACCCCAACACTCCTACATGAAAATTAATATCAAAAGCAAAAGAACAAAAGGAGCCCATGAGGACCACCAGCACGTGAAGGAACAGCACAGGGCTCTCTGGCACCCCCTGGTGGTCACACATGCAAAAGAAAGTACCCAGAAGGACATTCAACAAAACCAGGGATAGAATTTTGATTGAAGGAATGAAAACAACGGAGCTTGGAGTTCCATGGAGTGTAGAAATGCATTTTAATGAAAAGAGCTTCTGACTGGTGACAAGCCATGGAGCTGAATCGCTCTCACCTGTTCTGTTTAACTTTGCCATTTTCAAGCCCATTTAATCCAGTTGAGAGTCGACTCCCAGCAGCACTGGGAACAAACTGGGGATACTGTAGATTATATTGTTGTATATTAAAAGAACATTTCTCTTCTAATTTCAGAAAATAATTGAAATTGGATGGCGAAGAATAAATGTAGTAAGAAGGAGACTCCTGCTGTATGATTGAGTGTCCGTGTGCAGTATGAGTCAGAGCGAGCCACTCGGCCCCACTGAGTACCTTTGGTTCATAGACATGTGACATGATTAGTCTGCCTGACGTCACATAAAATGGCCTCTGAGGTTAAGCACCATGAGTGGTTCTCAGAAATGACGCTACTGTTTCAAGCATGCTGCTAAGCTCTCTGCTTTCTGTTGGTCGAAGCCAACGTTACTGAGGTGTAGACAATTCTAAAAATCATTTGACCAGACAGACACCTTCAGCCAATCACTGCCCGACTCGTCACCCACGTGTGCTTCGGTGACAATTAGGAACTGGAACAGAGAGGGTCTCCCCTCCCTATACTTAACTGTACATTTGCATGAAGTTCCCAGGCACCTGTAGGTGAGCTGAAATATGACCCCTCCAGTAGGTCAATGATCAACCCCTGGGTGGTGGGCTGCATCTTTGAGGCTTCCTGTTGCACGGCAATCACTATGTGATCAAGGCATTTTCTCAGAAGTGGACTGTTTTTTTCAAACGTCCTCCCGTATGGATAAGCTCCTCGCCCAATCAGGTACCATACAAAAGGTTAGTGATTAAACTGAAAGAAGTGGGAACTCATGGTAGGTGGGCACAAAATTGGCTCAAACGCGGGAAGCAAAGGGTTGTGGTGACTGAAGCTTTATCTGAAATAGGTTGGGAGCATGCGCTGATAACGCATTGCCACAGACTTCAGTCCACGACAGACCCCCTAGATTGGCACCCAACTGCAGCGGATGACACTTCAGCACCACACTGAGACAACCTGAAGTTTTTTATGGTGGCTGGAGTGCCAATCCTGCCACCAGGCTTCAAGTTTTCCTTGTAAGTTGGTGGACCTGCTTGCAGGGGTGGATGCAGATTAGCATCTGACAAAGTGATTTTAGGTTAATGGCCCAACGGAGTAGAGTCACTTCTGGAGGTTACGGGATTTGAACCGGCAACCTTCCGATTGTGGGCACAGATCCCTATCCTCAGAGCCACCACTGGAATATGGTGATGTTAAAAATGGGACCTGTGCTGGAGTCGCCGATCATTTTAATATACACATACAATCTGGATAGGAATATAAAGGACCAGCTGGTTCAGTCTGCAGATGATTCCAAACATAATGTAGACTCGGCCAAATTGTTCCAGAGGGGCATGGACAGCAGACAGGCTTGGCCAGATTTGTGGACAATGAAATTTAATGTAAGCAAATGTAAAGTGTTCAACATCGGAAGGAGAAATAAAGATTTGAATACATGATGGGAGGTCTGAAATGTGAACGTACCGAGTCAAAATGTACTGGTCACTATCTACAGTACATCCAGGCAGTGGACCGGAGCGGTCAAGGAGGCCAAAATGGATGTCAGGCTATATATTAAAATGTGTGGAGTACCAGTCAAAGGAGGAGATGCTTAAGTTATATAAAGTGAGGCCGCACCTGGAGTACTCTCTGCAGTTTTCATCTCCATATTACAAAGAAAAGACATAGTGGCACCAGAGAAGGTGCAGAGGAGAACGACCAGGCTGATTCAGGCCAGAGGGGTCTGAGCTTTGAGGGGAAGACTGAAGGAGTTGAACGTTTTCAGTTTGAGTGAATGGAGATGAAGATGTGACGTGATTGAAGTGTTTAAAATGATGAAGGGAATTAGTCTGGTGGATTGAGAACACGGGGACACCATGATGGTGTGCTAGACCATCAATTATGATGTCTGTTAGGCTTTTCTCTGAATTACTATCCTACTTTTCTTTATTTATTTATCTGGTTTAGTACAATGCTATATACTGTATACCCTGCTGTTCTTTCTTAAACTCTGTGAAGTGCCCTGAGCTTTGGAAAGGCGCTATATCAATAAAATGTATTATTATTATTATTATTATTATTATTATTATTATTATTAACTTGTGAAGGGTAAATTTTGCACAAATGTTAGGAAGTTTTGTCTTTGCAGAAAAAAACCTAAACACCTGAGATAAGCGACCAAGTAGTGTGGTGGGCAGTAAGACTTTAAAGACCTTGAGATCTTGATATGAAGTTACTTAATAGGATGGACTAGCTTGTTGGACTGAATGGCCTGTTCTTGTTAAAATATTTCTAAAGTTGTAAACTCCATCAAACCAGGTGCAGGAACGTCATTTCAGGTGCTTGTGCTCACGATGTCATAGAGTCTACGACTGTAGGTGAAGATTAGGCTTTAGGTTTACTGATAAAATGAGAGCACTCTGACATAGGGGGAGCCGTAGCCTTTCAGCATTCGGCTTCGTTTGGCCAACTGGATACAATTAAGAGATGAAAACTCCACAGAAAAAGAAAAATAACCAAAACAGAGCTACAAATTCACAGCTAATGTAAAAATCTACAGTAGATCTTCCTAAACTTCTTACTAATGAAAATCTCACACTGCTGCCTTCTTCTGAATGCAAAATTGCAGATCAAATGTCCACCTGACTATACAATGAGATCTCTCACTCTCTCCTTCTGCCATTTTCTGGGTTCACCGAGGTCGGCAGTTGCCCTGTCACCCTCTGCAAGAGGAAATTGGAACAAAAGCTTTACGGCTGGATCTGTGGCGTCACTAGGGTTGGTGTCACCCAGTGCGTTAGCCAAGATTAAGAAACCCCCCGTTGACATGATGAATAGATCTCCTCAACAAAGAGTTGATCAAACTTTAAAATGAGTTCATCAAGAACACGAGTGGGTAAATTTTGCACAAACATTAGGAAGAACGATAGACACTTGGAATAAGCGACCAAGTAGTGTGGTGGACAGTAAGACTTTAGGGACTTTGAAAACTCAACTTGATGTTTTCTTGGAGGAAATAAGTGGATGGGGCCGGTGAGCTTCGGTGGGCCGAATGGCCTGTTGTCATCTAGAGTGTTCTAATGTTCTAAAGCAGCACGCAAACAGCACAGTAAGTCCTACCATCAGTGGAGCGCGGACCTCAATCATTTCAAGTGTCCCCTTTGTGATTTCAGCCCATGGACGCTCAATTGTTTTATGGAGTTCTGCCCATGAGGGTGATTTCAACCCAAAACAATGCACAAAAATTATACAGACAGTCATTTGGGTGTCACCCTTCCTCTGATGGTGTCACCTGCTGTGAAACCAACCTGCTTTAGTTGCCATTTGTGACATATGATTAGGGTTGGTGACTTGATTCCAATTCCACTCCTCATCACTGATTGTGAACTAAGTTTGATGACGAGGAGCGAACTTGAGAACCTCTGGTCTGGGAGACTTCATGGCTTCATGTCCTGACCTGACTCATTCTGGGGACTTTGCCTGCTTGGCCGATGTCCATAGACGTTCTTCTACCTGGTGCACGCTCCAAGGTGAGCTCCCTGATCTGAGTGTCGGTGGTCCTTCAGATGTCCCCTGCACGGGCTTGTGCTTCAGGGTAGGTTCGTGATACTGTTGCCTTAGGTTGCAGCTCCCCATGAATTCACACTTGAATTACTCAGGCTCAGTGTATCAGGGAATGGACGAATCGACCAAAGACCTGATGTGCTTGATTTACTGATAAACCTTTTCTTTTGTTGTGCTTAAAAAAACTCTGACATTTCGCATGTGATCTGTTATTGAAAAAGAAAAAGAAAAACTGCAGGCATTTGGCCACCACAGCCCAGAATATCGAGAAGTGACATGTGTTGAAATTTAATAGCCCTTCATCTTATGTGTGTTACTGCCTTGCTTGCTTTGTAAGATTTTCAAATAAAATTCACAGAGCAGATGGCAGAATTGGAGCTCGCTGCTGAAAAAGAGAATTTCATTTGCCGGCTCTTCCATTCGGGGACGTGAGGCCGAGCTACACACGGACACGCATGTTTAGTCAATTCCTCCATCTGAAATGCGGCTCATGATCCTCAAGTTTAAGGTTGACCAGGTCAATAAATCAGAAGGCGACTCTAACGGAGCAAATCTGTACTGCTACAGAGACGTGAGGCCCTGGGTTCTCGCATGCCGAGGACACTTGGAGCTGCGAGCCTTCATTAAACCTCTAAAAATGAGAGCCGCGCGTACCGGCCAAGAATCTGACAGCACACCATCTTGAAAAGCTGGAGACGTTAGAGGGATATGCATGTAATGTATGCAAAATTCTGAATATACTGTACTGCTAATAGCAAGTGCTCATTACTTGGCAGCTGGCTGCGCTTTTGCTCACTTTGCAGTGATCTTGCATCTGTGACCGTTTTCTCTTTCGCACAAGTTTAAAAATAGTCATTTGGAATTGAATAATGAAGGCAGATGAATCTCTGAAGTCGCCGTCCTGATCAGTTTGACGGCTGCACTGTTGTAAAAGATTCTGGCAATTTATTTATCTAGCTGTCAGTCTGTTTGTATAAGGGGAAAAAAACTGGTAAAGGTTACCCCCACGCTTGGAAAAATGGAAAAGCCGTGCGGCCTTCATCAGGTGTGGGACAGAAAAACAGAAACCCAGATAGCCACGCAGAACAGGAGAGGAAAGAGGGAACAAGAGAGAGAGAAGGGGAGATGTGAAAGGCAGCCATTAGAGGAGATGAAGGGAGATCTTGAGCATGGGACAGGCACTATAGAAATAAAGTGTATTATTATTATTATTATTATTAAAGAGATTACTCTGTCATTTAGGCCACGCCCACGCTGCTATGTTTATATCTGAAAGCAAACGAAAACCATTTCCATTGTAAAAGAAGGAAAAGACAACGAGAAAGAGTTGGGGTACCACGCTGGTCACTCCAAGTAACTGGTGAAGTCGAAATAAGAAAAAACGCACAACAGTTGCAGAGACGTCTTTTCAGGCAGGAGTTCTAAGTGAGCTAGCAGAGAAGGCGGAGCTTCTGGCAGGAAGAGGCGGGCCCAGGTGGGTGGGGCACCAGAAGTGATGTCAGAGGCGTTGTATCCGTCAATCATCCGGTCTGCAGAGGGAGGAAGAGAAAAGGCATCGGGGCACATCGTCAACCCCTGGAGTGCCAGTAGAATTACAGTCACTAGAATCCTACAGCTGTCCCCTGTGCGCTCATGTGTGACACCATCTACAACAGCGTTCTCACTTTTTGCTTGTGAAAATATCTCTAAAACAGCCCAAAATGCATGCGATGCAGCCATTCGCCTTTGCTGGGCATGCATCGGCAGGAGTGCCCTCCACGCTCGACGTTCATTGACAGCTTGGCTTACACATGGAGAACAGCAATGGTGAATACAAAGAATAAAAAAAAAATACTGACTGCTATGAAGTGGCTATTTATTAATTATAAATATTTATTTGGAATCATTTCAGATGCCATTTTTGTTTTTTGAGGGCAGTGCGTTTTTGTTCACCCCTGTCAGTGGTTGCTAGGGGTGAGGTATGAAGGTCACGGCCCCAGCGTTCATTGCACAGCAGGTTAAAAGGTCAGCCATTTTGAATACTTTCTCATCTAAGTTTGCAGATACCAAAACCCTTAAAACACCTTTATTGTTGACCATTCTTTAGTTTCTAAAATTCAGTTTTCTAAACACTTTTATCTGGTTTTTAACTCACGCTTTATGACAGACAGGCAGGGCCACCTTACCTTGCCGGGACCTTAAAAGAAGGACCGGGGGAGCAGATATGCATAGGGCACTGCCTCCCACTGGAGCGCTAGATGGTGAACCCCCGCCAGGCTTGCCATAGGGCTCCATGGCAGTTGGAGTTTGGCACAGCCCTGTGGAGGCTGCTAGGGGGAGCTGCAGATCCCTACGCTGTCGGGTTTTCACCACACCTCACTAACAAACCTTCTGGAGTTCTTCCAGGTGCAGCATGAAAGGAAGGAGTCTGAAGGACTAGGACAAAGCTTGCTGGAGGAGAAGTGGAGGTGGAAGGAGGAAGAGAGAGGAAGAGAAAGAAGAGAAAAGAAGACAAGTGCTGGGTGGATTTGCCTGTTGGTCCTTTGCTGTAATGGGTTGTGCTGGTGGGAAACAAAGGGGAAGCGTTTCCCACATCCAAATAAAGCCATGTGTGCTGTTGGACTTGTGCCTAGTGTCTGTCTGTGTCAGGTATGGGGAGCGGGTGCGCCACCTGCAGGCCACATCTTGTTTTTTTGTCTCCCGTTTTGGTTTTGGTTTTCGACTGTTTGGTTTTTTTTGACAACGTCTTAACTCCCAGCTACTTTTCAAATAGCCTTGCTAGTCATCTAGAAGAATACAAATTGTGTGGCTTGGACTGACAAAGAGGATGCAATTAATCTGTAGGATCTAATCAGAGCACGATTAGAGTGTGTTTTTACCCATTCTCTGTTTTTACCCATCCACAGCGCAACACTGAGCCGACATTTTCAGAGATACGTGACTCTGGGGAGCGTTTTCAAAGGTCTCCCTTTTTGTGGGTAAAAACACCAGGGTAGTGAGGATGAAAGGCGAAAGAGGAGACTAATGTCTGTATTTTCAAGCGGACATGTCATCGCATGGACGTAGCCCTAGTCCTGGAGAAAAGTGTGAGCCAAGTGCAGAAACGAGCTCATCTTCTTTTGTATGAAAGCGTCTGAAAGAACACCGAGATGAGACCAGTAGAGTGACAATCAAGGGACGTGAGATGTTCTGCGGGAGACTTTGTGAGGTCTTTGATCCCAACGACTCCATGAAATAACATGCAGGCTGCCTCCCTGCTTCACACTGTGTAACCCTAACCCTCACTTAGTTTTCTGAACTGGCCGAACACCACCATTGCATAACATTACATTTGTCAGAAGGACTAAATGAAATTGTGCTGTGGGTAATAAATCTGCAAGGGATACAGAAATGTACCCAGAGTAGGGACGGTGGCTCTGCTCTGCGAAGTCAGCTACAGTCAAGAGGTTTCTCTAAGTTTGGTGGTCGACAGGAAGGGGATGAGAATGGCTGAGGATGAAGGGGCCCTTGGAAGGATGCAGCAGTAAAATGGGGGAATTCTACATAATAATCTGTGGGAAAGGTAAGAGTACTGGAGTCACGAAACCCACCCCCATGGTAATTAAGGGGTGGGGGTCCAGTTGCTGCTCCAGTGTAGTCTGAACTCTGGAATCCTAATCTGATATGTTAGAGTAGGTGATAAATTAGCTCTGAAGAATGCTATCAGTTAGGATGTGCTCACCTTAAGGAGACGAAACGCATCGTGAATGTCAGGTCTCAGCCAGGCTTCCTCGTGTTTTATGTCTCTTGTGTTCATTTTTGATTCTTTTTCTGTTGATTAGGTGCATCTAGGTGAAAGGTGCATTAGGTGAAAATATGAACACATACTGTAACTCCAGTTCTTAAATCCTTACACTGGCACTCAGGGCAGATTTTAAAATCCTCCTTTTAACATATAAAGCGTTAAATGTCCGAGGTCCGGCTTAATGGTCTGAACTTATCATGACTTACAAACCTGAGCGCACATTAAGATCTCAAGATGCTGGTCTGCTTAGGATTCCAAGGATTAATAAAATAACAGTGGGAGGTCGAGCTTTTAGTCACAGGACCCCTAAACTGTAGGGTGGTCTGCCTGCTACTATAAGAGATGCCCCTTCAGTCTCAGCTTTCAAATGAAGACTCACAACTTCAGTTTAGCAAACCCTGACTAGAGCTGCTGATTAACTATGCAGACTGCATCTGTGTTGTTAGTCATGAGCACTAAAACATGAGTAATATGATAGAATTTGTTACTAACCCTTACCTACTCTGTGACTCTTCTCGGTACTCAAAGGTGGCACTTGGTGCCACGGCCCACCTGCCAAGTTGTTCTGCCTACCTAAGGTAAAGTCATCTCTGAAGGAGGATCACAGGAATCATGGGGTAGAGGAGTCCTGTCATCAGATTGGCTGGCCCAGCGCTGTTTCAGCTGTGAAATAGATAGATAGATAGATAGATAGATAGATAGATAGATAGATAGATAGATAGATAGATAGATAGATAGATAGATAGATAGATAGATAGATAGATAGATAGATAGATAGATAGATAGATAGATAGATAGATAGATACTTTATTAATCCCAAGGGGAAATTCACATAATCCAGCAGCAGTATACTGATACAAGAAACAATATTAAATTAAATAGTAATAAAAATGAAAAAGAATTAAAATAAAATTAATGTTAGAAATGGCCAATAGGGGGAGGTGACTTGATGGCCGAGGTCTCCAGGACTCTAAACAAGTCCAAATCCTATTATGGGATATCATCTACTGTTGAATTCTGCTCTGTACTTGTAATATTTCTGTTTCACTATTATATTGTATTGAGGATTACTTGTGTTCTGTTCTGTGCATTGTATTGTATTGAACCCCATATTTGACATGCACTGCACACCAAACCTACCTGGACAGAGGTCTGTCTTAGAACAGCCTTTCCTGAGGTTTCTCCCATTGGTTTTTCCCCTACAAGGGTTTTTTGGGAGTTTTTTTCTTGTCTTCTTAGAGACACGCTGGGGGGCTGTCAAGAGGCAGGGCGCACTTCTTGTGTGATATTGGTAATGGGATATTTCTTTACTTTTAATAAATTTGCAAAAATATGAAATACTGTTTTCACTTTGTCATTCTGGGGTATAAAGTTGTTTCTGGAAAGGAAAAAAAAAATTTAAGAGACTATATATTTAGCTAGGATATCTGAAAGGCACATAGATAGATAGATAGATAGATAGATAGATAGATAGATAGATAGATAGATAGATAGATAGATAGATAGATAGATGTGAAAGGTACTATATAATGATAGATAGATAGATAGATAGATAGATAGATAGATAGATAGATAGATAGATAGATAGATAGATGAAGGATTCAGTCGTTTTATATTTCCACAGCATGTGTATATTTCTTACGCTGACGAGAGGCGTTTAACACCCCAGATGTCATTTATTTTCCTTTGCTAGCCACTCTGTATAACAGTACACCAAATTCCCAACTTTTCATTTGTATTCCAGCCCTCTTCTAACGCAACCTTTCTTCAATGCAATTGGGCAGCAGGCTGATGGTGTCGACTATTTTTCTACAATAACCCCCAGATCCCGGCCCTCATCAGTATGCTGTGTGGTTATTCCATTTAGCACATGCTGCACTCTCCATCTATTGGCCCAGTTGCTTGAAAGATTCACATCCTACTCTTTGAAATGCTCTCTATTACAGCCTCTGATTGCATAATTTGTAGATTTGTAGCTTCGAATCTGAACACGTACACACACTTACCTCTTAATAGAATTTACAATAATTAATTTCTCCATGAAACTCCATAAAGTGGCTTACCCTTATCTTCAGTGAAATGAGAATTCTCTATTGCATATACATTACAAATCCTTTCATGATGAATTGCTCTGTATGTAGTTCTGCGATGGTACACCAGGGGGCAGTGTTGCTTCATGTTTGAGGCGATGGCCCCATCCGTTGATTTTATTTAATTGTAAGCAGTCATTTTCTTTATAGGTTCTGACATGGGTGTTTATGAATTTGATAAACTCGGGCAGTTTCTATACGTATGCGCGCGCCATATGTACCTGATGAGAGATCCTGGGAGGCTGTGGGGTGAAAATTGAAGAAGGCACAGCTGCTTCAATGGAAGATGACAAAACATGATAAGAAATCGAGTTCACTTAGTGGCAATATTAGAAAGAAAGCGAGAAGCACATGACATTTCCGACACACAAGTAAGGTAGACTGGTGTGATTTTCATTTGGCTGACGTTACATTTTCACTGCACTTGCTCAAATGGCAGCCCTGTTGACGTACAAATCTAGGATTCTTGTCCCCGAGTATGTTTTGTTGCAGTGTCAATTAGCGTCTTCTTACTTGGATCTTTGATTCATTTTCTTATTGCCTACCTGATTTCAGATGTGTTTTCTTGCTGGCTCCCTTGTGCTACATGGCAAGAACAATTCCGTGACCCAGCTTTGTTGTAATTTCAGCAGGAGGCGACGTTAGGCCGTCGTAGTGAAATATCTTTGAATACCTCGTGGACTTGTTAGGTGGGTGAACCTTTGGTTACTGATGGATGTGCTGCCTCCACCGCCTGCGCCATCATCTGTCCACTTGACTTCATCATCACGATTCAGTTGCTCAGTACGTAGTAATGTTGTTTTTGTGTAAGTATAACAGCGGCTGCCTAGGAATGGCTTTGTCCTTTTGTGTGTTGAATTTCTCGTTAATGAAGTCAGCGTTGCTGTGATGAACACGACGCCGTTAGAAAGTCTTCAGACCCCATCACTATTCTCACATTTGGTTCTTTTGCAGTCTTGTTCTTAAAATCACTTAATTTAATTTTTTTGCCAAATCAAACATCACTTAGTACTCTAGAATGACAAAGTGAAAACGAGATCTGTGGACTTTTTGGAAATGGAAATGTTACGTGGACATTTAGGCATTCAGACCCTGCACTCTGACACCTACAACTTGGCTCATCCCATCCCATCCCATTCCAGTGAGATGTTTCACCACCTCGTTTGGAGTCCATCTGTGATCAATTCAAATGACTGACATGATAATGAAGGGCACACATCCGTCCACAGAAGGTCCACCAGTTAAGCAAAAATCAAGCCATGAGGTTGAAGGAATGGCCCACGGAGCTTAGAAACTGGACATGTTAGCTGCCTGGAAGGTTCCCAAGAGCATGGTGACCTTAGTAATTCTTACATGGAAGACGTTTGGAATGACCCCAACTCTTTCCAGAGCTGGCTGCCTGGAGAGACTGAGCAATCATGGGAGATGGGCCATGTTGACAGTGGTGACCGGGAACCCGGTGGTCACACTGGCTGAGCTCCAGAGAACCTGTGTGAAGATCAGAAAAATGTCCAGAAGAACAAACACCACTGCAGTACAGTAGTCCCTCGCTACTTTCGCGGTTCACTTTTCGCGACTTCACAGGTTTTTAAATATAGTAGTAGTAGTATTTCCTAGTCTAAGAACAACAAAACAAGTTTGGTGACTAAGTGCGTTGTAACACGGGCTGTGATTGGTACATGGGAGGGAGACGACAAATCACAGCTTCCCGCTTTCTAATCGGGCCCGTGATTGGTGCTTTGACTGATGCCCAGATCCCACAGCACCTCCCCTTGTCTCTCTGTCAGCGCCATTTCGCTTCAAGCTTTCTCGCCGAGCGGTTTACTTTACACTGTACTGTGTGTGATTTTTTGTGGTTTCTTTGTGTTGAACTTCGCTTCAATTTTCACCCCTTGCAATGGCTCCCAAACGTGCTCCTTCTTCTAAGGCTGGTGCTGAGCCTAAACGCCAACGAAGAATGATGACGATCGCTGAGAAGGTGAAACTTCTGGATATGTTGAAGGAAGGGACTGTGGCTGAAGATTGGCTAAGGATCTGCAAGATTGGTCACAGGAATGGGACGACAATATGGTTCGATCGGTCCAATTTTGCAACAAGGCCGACGATGTCATGACCGCCTACAAGCTGCTCTTCGGCCAGAAAAAGAAGCAGTGGCAGCAACTGCCGATCACAATATTTTTGCAGCCTCGCAAAAAAGAGAGCCAGTTCCTACTACTACTACGGATACACCTTCGGAAACCGTGGAAGAGGTGCCCTAGGAAATGGCACCGCCGTCTGTAGAGATGTAAAATACAGTCATCGGCAGTGCAGTAAAAGTCATCATCACCTTCATCGTCATCATTTTTACTGCACAGCATATTCATCACCATCAACACGTCATATATAGGTACGTGTACTTCGCTATACAGTACCTGTAAACTTATCTACCGATTTCATATTGCTTAACAGTCGTCCCTGTTATTAACAGAGTAAAGGGTGGGTTGTAAACAGTACAGGGAGGGTTTAAAAACGTCCAAATACACGTTAAATAATTCAATAAATATGGTGTCCCTACTTTGCGGAAATTCAGTTATTGCGGCCAGCCTTGGAACCTATCTCCCGCGATAAATGAAGGATTACTGTACTCTACAAAATTTGACCAGAATTTGACAACGGAAAGCTAATTTGGAGTTTGCAGAAAGGCTCTTAAAGGATTCTCTGACTGTGAGAAACAAGACTCCCTGGTCTGGTGAAGCTGAGATCGAACTGTTCAGCCTCAGTTCTAAGTGTCATGTCTGGAGAAAACCAGGCAGCACTCATCGTCTCTGTAATGCCACTCCAATAGTAATGCATGGCGGTGGGCAGCGTCCTGCTGTGGGCTTGTAGGACTTGGAGACTGGTCAGGGTCGAGAGAAGGCTGAACAGAGCAAAATATGGAGGATATCCTCAATGAAAACCTGCTCCAGGGCACAATGTACCTCAGCCTGGGCTGAAGGTTCACCCTCTATCAGGACAATGACCCCATGCAAGAAGAACAGCAGAGCATATCATATAATTTATCTGGACTTTTAGAAAGCATTTGATAAAGTGCCATGTGAGAGGTGGGCATCAAACTAAAAGAAGTAGGTGTGGGGTGTAGATGGGTGCAGAATTGGCTCAGACACAGGAAGCAGAGAATGATGGTGTGAGGATCCTCTTCAGAACTGAGTGAAGTTAAATGTAGTGACCAACAGGGGGCAGCTCTGAGGTCACTGCTGTTTTTAATATCTTTAAATGATTTGGATAGGAATACAAGTAACAAGCTGGTTAAGTCCTCAGATGAAACCAAACTGCAAGACAATCGAGAATCTGGTGAGTCTTTACAGAAGGTCTTGGACAGCAGACAGGCTTGGGCAGATTTGTGACAAATGAAATTTAATGTCAGCAAATGTAAAGTGTTACACATGAAAAGTAAAAATGTGAGGTCTGAATACACAATGGGAGGTCTGAAAAAAGACAGTCCACCTTATGAGAAGGATTAAGGAGTCGTAGTAAACTCGACGCCGTCAACTGTCAGACAGTGTTCAGGGGCCATTAAGAAGACTATCAGAACATCAGGTTGTATAGCGCACTGCATGTGTGGAGTACAAGTCACAGAAGGTTCATCTGGAGTCCTGTCAGTAGTTTGGGTCTTCAGCTTATAAAGGACATAACAGCACTAGAGGGGAGTCCAGAGAAGAGCGACTTGGCTGAGTCCAGGGCTACAGGGGATGAGTTATGAAGGAGGATTAGCAGAGCTGAGCCTTTACAGTTTAAGCCAAAGAAGATTAAGCTTAGCTATTAGCCCATTAGTGTTGAGAAGCCATTAAAATAGGACAACAGAATGTCAGGTTATATAGCACCTTGCAGGTGTGGAGTACAAGTCCATGGAGGTTCTGCTCACTTTATGGTGAGGCCTCATCTAGAGTCCTGTGTGCAGTTTGGGTCTTTGGCTTATAAAGGACATAGCAGCACTGGAGGAAGTACAGAGCAGAGCAACTCGGCTGATTCCAGGGCTACAGAGGGATGAGTTATGAGGAACGATGAAAACAGCTTAGACTTTATAGAGATGAAGAGGAGATCTGACTGGAGTGTTTAGAAGTATGAAGGTAGCTAGTTCAGTGGACGGAGACGGCAAGTTTAAAATGAGTTCATCAAGGACACAGGGACACAGTTGGAAACTTGTGAAGGGTGAATTTTATGCAAACGTTAGGAAGTTTTTCTTCACACAGAGAACCACAGACACATGGAATAAGTCACCAATTAGTGTGGTGGATATGAGGACTTTAGGGACTTCCAAACTCAACTTGATGCCATTTTAGGAGAATTAAGTGGACAGGACTGGCGAGCTTTATTGGGCTGAAGGGCCTGTTCTCGTCTCCATTGTTCTTATGTTCAAATTAAAAGGCAACACGGGAGTGGCTTAGGGTCAGCTCTGCGAATGTCCTTGAGTGGCTCTTGCCCATTCATGCTGTGGGATCCCAAGGCATTCCCAGACCATCTGGGAGACATAGTCCTTCCAGCAGGCCCTGGGTCTTCCCTGGGGTCTCCTCCCAGTTTGTTGTGCCCATAAAACCTCCACAGGAAGGAGTCCAGGAGGAATCCATATCAGATGCTCAAACCAACAACTCAATTAGCTTTCTCAAAGTGAGGTGCCAGTGGCTCTACTCCGAGCATCTCCTGGATGTCTACTGCTTCTCATCCTATCTTTTAACTTGAATTATTATTATTATTATTATTATTATTATTATTATTATTATTATCATTATTATTACTAGGGGGCTCTGCCCCCGGCTCGCTTCGCTTGCCAACCCCCGTGCAGGCCCTACGCGCTCATCATTTCCTGGATCTGCCACTTGCAACGAATCATGCTGTGCTTTCTGTTTAACACAAATATCTACTCTGTCTTTCTTAACTATTATCGCTGACAGTTCGTCACATGTAGGTTTATTATAAATGCGACCGTGATCTTTCGGATTCATACAGAAATCCAAGAAAACTTCTTTGTCCGTGTTTTTCTGATAAATTTTGTGTAAAGTGCAATACTTTTGGATGTATGGATTTGTATCCATTATTGGCTGTAGAATTTCTAATATGTTTGATCGTTTAACTCTTTCGATTCAATGTTGCCTCGCTTCTCTGTGATCATAACTTTAAACCTGACCGAATTGTGGTTTCTTTGAAATTAAACTTGTAATTTCATTTTAATTTAATTTAACTTGCTTTAATTGTTTGCAGGACCACAGATTCTCATAGCATATGGTCCTGAATCGTGTAAATCCACGTTCTGAGCACTGAATGATGCGAACGCGAACAGATTATTGTCAACTCAGATGTAATGTTTGTGGATTTCACTTTCACCAAACAACAAATCTTTTAATTCTCGCGGTTATGCCTCTTCATTGAGAAGAAACACGAATTAGACAATCTACAAGTCTCTCACTTAAACTGTAAAGCCAAACAATATCTACATACTTCTGTCATATCACCTATGTCCATATATTCTATCTCTTTTCACCATTCTGTTATTTCACTGAGTAATAATTGCCGTTTGTTAGCACTAATGTGATCTTTACTATCATTTTTTTGCGACTTTCGAATTTTCATACTTTCATAATCTCTAACCTGCTCTGCATGTGTATCGTGCCAACGTTTTTGGACTTCTTTACGACGTTCTACTTTGTCTTCTACTCTTTGTCTTTTATTTCCGCCCCCACGTGCACCTTATAAGAGCTAAGAGTACAGGAACTGAGAGGTGAGTGGGCCGCGGGCGTGGTTAAAAATCTCCTGGCACAAGGACTTGAAACTATCTCTCTGAAAATGTCATGTCTTGTCTCTCAGGATTTTTTTATATAATACAGAGATTATTATCTTTGTGGTGAAGCCTTAGTATTAGTATCAGAAAACCACAAAATGGCATCAGAATTTTGATTTCCAAGGAAACCACAAAATTCCTTTCTGAGTGCCATTTTGTAGCTCAGCGTGCCATCAAATCGTGACGTCACTCATTCTCATGCGTCATCTCCTACTTCTCACTGGAAATGAGTGTAGCACCCTTCATTACTACTTTTCAGGTCCTACTCTTCAGCAGAAGAAATTCTTATCCTAATCTGACTTTCAGTACAATTTTTAGGAGTAATTCTGAGACACTTGATAAATGCGGGCACAGGTCCTGAATTTGGTTAAAAGAAAAAGACAAATGATGAAAAGGAAATTTCGGCAACTGGACGAATGGTACTAACTCCTCAGACCCAAAAGAGAAGACAGACACCTTAGAAAACGTGACCCGCTCTCTGCTCTACCCTGCCCAATGCCCCTCTCCTTAGCTTGGAGGACCCTGAAAGCCGCCTGCCACGTGTGTGTCGGTAGTGTTGAGAGCGCCTCGTCCGGTTCATCTCCTCGGTTTTTGATTTGGGACTCTGATTTGGTTTCTTCGGTTCCTTCTTTCCTCCCAGGTTTTCCAGGTCCTTGAGACTTCCTGTTGGTTTTCATCCCCTGATCATATCCCCCCACACACACGAGTTTCTGGCGATCGTAACACGGAGGGGCGCGGGTTTATTGTTTAGAATATTGTCTTTCTTTGTCGTCTTTCCTCTGTTATGTGGATCATAAACGGGCCGGTAATTCCTTTTAGGCCTCTTTGAAGTTGTTCTTGATATGCCCCCCCACACAGTCTTTTCAAATATAGTCTATATTTCTGTGCTTTCTTTTATTTAGTTATAATGGCCTATTTTAAACCTGATCAGAAATGAATTTACTTTGTCCCAGTTCCCGAAGGATTTTTTCATTTTTCATTAAATCCTCTATGAATAATTCAGACACCACTGATAGGATGAATTTTCGCTGTTTCCCTATCTTGTCAGAGTTCATGCTATTTTATAGTTGTTAGCCTTCAATAAGAAGCCGCTGATTACCTTAATTCGAGGTTAGGCGTTTCTTTTTTTTTACTGTGATTATAATAAAGGTAACACAATCTTAATCTGCTTTAAAATCCGTGCGTCTCGTGTGCTATATGTGCATTTTATGGACATTAAAGAAGGAGTGATTCAAAGTAAAGTGCTGGAAGAGTCCACAGGCGTTCATGTCTGCCAAGCGAAGGTGGCCATCACGTCCACGCTGAACGTCACAGGCCTGACCTGCCAGAAACTCGTTCTCAACTGCCCACCGAGATCAAGCAAACGACAATAAAGACCAGGGGTCTCAAACTCCTGTCCTGGAGGGCCGCAATGGCTGCAGGTTTTCATTCTAATTATAATAATTACAGTTTTACTCGTGCTGACCGCCAGGGAAAGAAGGGCGGCGGGTTGGCAAGCATTTACTCGAGCCGGTTAAAATGTAAAGATGTCAGTTTTGGTAAGTTCAAGTCCTTTGTTATTCATGGAGATTCTCAAGTTCTAGTTTGATCTCCTCCTAAACCTCCTAAATTTAACATGTCTTTCTTTGAGGAAGTCCCTGACTTAATGTCAATTTTAATTACTAACTATGACACACTCTAATAGTTGGCGATTTTAATTTTCATATAGATAATCAGTGTGATCTAAAAGTAAAAGAATTTATGAACCTCCTGGATTCTTTTGATTTGAGACAACTCATAAATCAGCCTACACATAAAGCAGGTCATACGTTAGACTTAGTGATTACTAAAGGACTGAAAGTTGATATAAAACAGATCATTGATATTGGTCTATCAGACCATTTTCTTCTACTTTTAATATAGAAATACTGATAGAAAACACTCATGAGAAGCATATTGTTAAAAAAAGCAGCAGCTTTAAAACTTACAAACATTCTAAGCAATCAGTCCATTTATAGTGCCAACTAGAATAGCGAGGATTATAAATAGTAAGGTGGAAAGATTTAATACTAAAGTGAGAGCTGCTGTTGACATAGTTGCACCTGAAAAGACAGTTAAAAAATCTTCTAGCATTGTTATACCATGGAAGACCCAAAGAGTGTCTGATTTAAAGAGAACATGCCGTAGAGCTGAGCGTCAATGGAGGAAGACTAAACTTACTATCCACCACGAAATATTAAAAGTCAAAATAACAGAATACAATAACACTGTCCGTCTTGAGAGACGCTGCTATTTCTCTAAGATTATAAATAACAATGCTAGTAATCCCAGAGTCTTATTTTCTACAATTGATCGCCTACTAAACCCAGGTAACTCAAAGGAATGCCTCCTAAGTACTTCCAGTAAAACCTGTGAGGCTATCGCTGTATTTTTCAATCAAAAAATTAATGATATTAGAAATAACATAGTATATCTCCCCAACACTAAGGATCCTCCTAAACCCCAGTACTCCTGTTATAAACAAATTAAACTCTTTCACTAGGATAGATTTACCTGATTTAAAGAAAATAATCTCTCAATTAAAACCCTCCACCTCGTCCCTTGACCCGATACCAACAAGGTTTTCAAAGAAGTATCAGGCGTGCTAATTGATAATGTTCTTGACATAGTAAATTCGTCACTAGATACTGGGGTCTTCCCAGACTGTCTTAAGACTGCTGTAGTTAAACCCCTACTTAAGAAACATAATCTTGACCCCTCAGCTCTTGAAAATTTTAGACCCATCTCTAACCTGCCTTTCTTAAGTAAAGTTCTAGAGAAGGCAGTTATGCAGTTAAATGACCACCTAAATAAACCTGCTATTCTTGATAAATTTCAGTCGGGTTTTAGAACAAATCACAGCACAGAAACTGCACTCGTTAAAGTAGTAAATGACTTGCGGGTGAATGCAGACAGAGGCCATTTATCTGTTCTCATCCTCTTAGATCTGAGTGCTGCATTTGACACCATTGATCACAATATTCTTAGAAATCGCCTTAGTCAATGGGTGGGCCTCTCTGGCAGTGTCTTAAATTGGTTTGAATCCTACCTGACAGGGAGAAAATTTTTTGTTAGTTGTGGGAATTACAACTCGAAGACACATGATATCCGATATGGTGTTCCACAAGGCTCTATCCTGGGTCCGCTGTTTTTCTCAATCTACATGCTTCCGTTAGGTCAGATTATCTCAGGGCACAACGTGAGCTACCACAGCTATGCTGATGACACACAGCTGTACTTATCAATAGCACCTGATGACCCTGATTCTATTGATTCACTAACAGAATGTCTGACTGGTATCTCAGAATGGATGAATAGTAATTTTCTCAAGTTAAATAAAGAGAAAACTGAAATCTTAGTGATTAGCAATAATGGATACAATGAGGCTATTAGAAATAAACTGGATACATTAGGATTAAAAGTCAAGATGGAGGTAAAAAGCTTAGGGGTACCTGTTGACTGTAATCTGAATTTTAAATCACATATTAATCAGATCATTAGGACAGCATTTTTTCACTTAAGAAACATGTAAAGTTAGACCTCTTATATCACTGAAAGATGCTGAGAAATTAGTTCACGCGTTTGTTTTCAGTCGACTAGATTACTGTAACGCACTCCTCTCAGGACTACCCAAAAAGACATAAATCGTTTGCAACTAGTGCAGAATGCAGCTGCTAGAATCCTAACTAGGAAAAGAAAATCTGAACACATCACACCAGTTTTAATGTCACTACACTGGTTACCTGTGTCATTCAGGATTGACTTTAAAATTCTACTTATGGTTTATAAAGCCTTAAATGATCTCGCTCCATCTTATATATCGGAATGTCTGACACCTTATATTCCAAATTGTTACCTCAGATCCTCAAATGAGTGTCTGCTTAGAATTCCAAGAACAAAACTTAAAAGAAGTGGTGAGGCGGCCTTCTGCTGTTATGCACCCAAAATCTGGAATAGCCTGCCAATAGGAATTCACCAGGCTGATACAGTGGAACACTATAATAACTATTCATGGTGGTTCTAAAATCTGTACTAACCCCTACTCTCTCTTCTGTTTCTTTTTCCAGTGTATTTTTGGTGGTGGCGCATCTACTCAAAGCACTGTGATGTTTCAACAGTGATGGATTAAAAGCCAGAAGTCTACATGACCATCATCATCAAGAGCATCCATGAGAATCATAACTACAAAGAGGACTGTTTCATTTATGTTAGGTAGAAAGCCCAGAGGGGACTGGGTGGTCCCGTGGCCTGGAACCCCTGCAGATTTTATTTTTTTCTCCAGCCGTCTGGAGTTTCTTTTTTTTTTTTCTGTCCACCCTGGCCATCGGACCACCTTACTCCTTTTCTATGTTAACTAATGTTGTCTTATTTTAATTTCGTATTTTGTCTTTTATTTTTCTTCAGTATGTAAAGCACTTTGAGCTACTTTTTTGTATGAAAATGTGCTCTATAAATACATGTTGTTGTTGTTCTAAACCTTTTCTTAATTGGTGATCTGTTTTTGCTGCTAATTAACTCCTTTAGCTTTCATTTTAATTGACTTGTTTTTTAGATTTGTTCCCTAGAATTTCTTCATCGTTCCTCTGAATTGCTTCATTTCTTTCTTTAAATGCTAACTTGCTCACTATACCTAAATACAGGTTAGTAGCTATGGGTGGCAGAGCGTTCAGTGTGTTGGCCCCTAAAATTTTCGAATGCTGTTCCTCTCAGCCTTCACGAAGAAAAATTAATTATTCATTTCAAACTCCTGTTAAAAACACATCTCTTTAATGAGTATTATTGATTTTATTGTATGTAATTACTATTATCTTGTTAATGTGAATTATTGAATTGTAAAGTGTCCTTGAGTGTATGAAAGGCACTACTTAAATAAAACTTATTATTATTATTATTATTATTATTATTATTATTATTATTATTATTATTAAATGGCACCCAAACAGAAATGAAACATAAAGTGAGTGAGCCAACAGAAGACCACCTAAGTCAGGGCCTCAAACTCCAACCAATTTCACTCCAACCAGTTGCTTACCGTATGTACTCCACGTATAAGTCGGGTCTTGAAACCTGAAAAATCGATCATAAAATCAGACCCCGACTTATACGCCCGTTCAATAATCCGACACATCATTTTTTTTTTTTTACATCTTCTTGCCTCCTCCAATCTCACATCAGTTTCTCAGACACATCAAATTTTGTTGCAGCAGCGCAGTTGCCAATTTCTTTCACTACTTCAACGACGTTTAATTTAAAGCCAGCTTCATATTTCCTTCTGATCGAACGCTCCATCGTAGATAAGGGATGTTCTCACAATAGAGGTGTATGAGGGCGTGAGATACAAAAAACACGAAACAGTCCAAACGTCGCTTCAGAATAGTGCGGGTATCATCACCATGTGGTCACGTAGGCACAATACATAGAAACAAAAAGGCCGTGTGCTCCGTGGTGACTCTCTCAGGTGGGCGTTAGCAGATTATAATCTCTTGGACCAATAGCGGGAGTTTTCCGCATTCGACTTATACGACCGACATTATAAAATACCAGAAATTATACAGTAAAATCAAGGACCGACTTATACACGGGCGATCTTATCCACGAGTATATACGGTAATTAGGTGCCGGGTCTTGCTGTGTAATTAAACCCGTTCTTTAATTCCATAGTTTGTTGCAGACATTTCTTAAATTATTGATTTTCTCTTTTCTAAAGGGCACTGGTCAAATATTTTGGGGTCCTGAGCATTTCAGCATTCCTGAGAGTGCCACCATTTCTATTTTCAGATATCGCATGATGGTCACAGTTTTCTGGTCGTGTTTGGACTCATTTTGTATCTCATGGCTGCATGGCTGCTAGTTAAGGAAAAAGAAACAAATGAGGGGTCAGAGCCTTCAAGAACAAGTTAATCAGCAGCAAAAAACAGATCGCTAATTAAGAAAAGGATTAGAATGAAAATCTACAGCCACTGCGGCCCCCCAGCACTGGAGTTTGAGACCACTGGTCTCCATTTGTTTCATTGGTTCAATGCCTCCCAAAGAAATGCAATATGACTTGTGATCTCGCAGAGCCTCTGAGATCCACTGTGCTTGTCTTTGTTAGCAGATGTCCTGGCCACTCAAGGTCACCCACTCACCACCCAACTGGTGTCCAGAGACATCAGAGCCCCAGGCTGGAGACAAAATCCCACTCAATGTGATCCAGTGGGATGTTCCTGTTAGCCTTCCTGACCAGATACCCAAACCCACCTCAACTGGCTTCTCTCGATCCGGTGAAGCTAAGCTAAGCTTTCTCCTTATCACAAATAAGTGAACTCAGTGTAGGCCCTGTGTAGAAATCTCATGTTGACCGACTCAAGAAATCTGCTGGCAGTTGCCAAGCCTGGACTTAGAAGGACCATTGGTTTCTTCACTGGCTGGACTTGCTACCTCCTTCATCTTTAGAATATTAGAACATTGTAGACGAGAGCAGGCCATTCAGCCCAACAAAACTCAACAGGCCTGAATACTTAATTTTTCTAAAATAACATCAAGTCAAGTTCTGAAGCTGTCTACCACACTACTTGGTCACCCATTCCATGTGTTTGTTTGAATATAAACTTCCCAACGTTTGTGCTATATTTACTCTTAAGAGGCTCCCAACAGTGTCTCTGTGTTCTTGATGAACTCATTTTAAAGTCATCATCTCAATCTCCTGGACTCTTCATCATTTGAAATACTTCAATCCTCCTCATCTTCTATCACTCTTCCACACTACACTGGTTCTCCCAACTGCCTTGTTTCTGTGCCCGCACAAGCACTCCACTCACACAGGGCAAGAGACAAACGTGTCTGCCACACTCCCTCAAGCTGCATGAAGCAACCCAAGGCCAGGATCCAAACCCGAGGCTTGCTGGTGGCCACCCACCCAGACTAATGGACTTTAGTATTGAGGAGACAGATCTGAAGTGCTGGGTGTGCTCCTCTATTTCCATGCTGTTTGTAGATCTGCACCTTCTGGCAATCCACGGCCCCCTGAAGAGCGTCTTCTTGTCAGGTCTGTCCAGGATGGCCCACGAAAATGTGTCCCACCTCCACCGAGACGACTGCATTACGTGGTGAAGAGAAAAAAAAATTATCACATTTGGTCCTCACATTTACAGAAGATACTGAAAGTGATCTCCCTGTGCGTCAGTGCATCTCTTCACGTACACTCTTTGCAACGTCGTTGGATCGGGACATTTTTTCGTGGGCCACGCAGTATAAGATAGAATGTGTGCTTGAGTGCTTTCCCGTATGCAGGGATTTGGTTTTAATCGTTTTCTAATATCTGTGCTCTGCTGTTATTTTTATAAAACGATGCTGTCAGCTTTGTAATTATCAATGATCTATATGAGCGACTTTGGAGATGCACACAACCTCTTGCCTAAGGTAACACTGAGTTTCTGCCAGCACCAATCTACCCATCTGGTTACGGGTAGGAAAGGTAAGCACAACCTTACAGTCGAAATATTCTTTGTCAATTAACATGTAGACAATGAGTGAGCGCTTTTATGCAAAACTGCACAGAAAAATATAAATGGCTGGACTAGCAGTCCGCTAGGCCCTTCCACAGCGTCAGATCTTTCAGTCTGTTCTTAGGTAGTTTATTACCACCAGTTCCAGTCTGAAATTCCAATGTCTAGAAGTACCAATTACAGAAGAAAGTGCAGCCTACCTGAGTGCAGACCCCTCTCAGTGGTGTCCACATCTCCTTCTGTCAGGCTCAATATCCAGCAATTTCGCAACGCTTTTCGAAAATCACCTCGTTGTGCCGATGGACTCTTTGACCCTTTTAGCGCCACTTTGCATTGAAATGTAAGGAATCTGAAAGCACAGGCTGATTGGAAGCCCCTGAAGTGAAGAAAAGACAAGGAGGGATCGGCACCACTTCAAAAGACAAAAAAAAAAAAAGATCAATCATTTCATTATATTTAGCACTCCGCGCTTTTACAAGGCACTTTACAAAACACTTTCGCAGTTTAGTTTTCTTTCTTTCTTTCTTTCTTTCTTTCTTTCTTTCTTTCTTTCTTTCTTTCTTTCTTTCTTTCTTTCTTTCTTTCTTTCTTTCTTTCTTTCATGCTAAATATATGTTTCTCCATTGATAACAATTTACTGTTAATCTAAAAACCAACCCGCCTTAATGAAAGGACAAGTGCCTGTGTCTCTGTGTCCATCTGGCTGCTATGTCTCTGTCATTCCAACAGATGGCACATCACAAACACGAACACATGAACTGCTGGTCCATTTATTACCAGGACGTTGCAGAAGGGTGACACCACACAGAGCTCAGGCTTAGAAGCACATGTGTCATAAATATCACGTGTTTCTTTACGTTGTCCACGCTTGCTGCACACAACACATCTGGCAGTTGGTGACTGTTTGCAGTCAGTGGGCAGCAGAATGTCCATGTAGTGCTGTCCTGACCGTCATGACAAGTTGGACACCTTATGATGAAGAAATGCCTTTGAGGACAGCTATCTGCACCAGTGTCAGATCCTACAAGTTCCACATTATCCCACATGATCACTGTCATTATCATCCAAATATTCATCTTGTAGTAAATCTAGTTGTTTCCCAACATCAATAGCTTTATACCTTTTTTGTGATGACATAACAACAGACTTTCTTTTTTAATTCTATTTCTCCGCACTATTTCTCTGGTCTTTTGCAACCAAAAAAGATATCCACTAGATGGCAGTACCGTAGTAGGTAACTGAGATGTGGCAGCAAACCTCGTCAGCAAGATGGCAGCAACTACAGTAGCTGGAAAAAAACTGAGGTACGACTTCTCTCATATGTGCATCTAGACAGGCGTAATGAGACCTCGTGTTCAAAGTGTTAACACTGCTTTTATGAATCCCATACCAAATGACGTATGACAGAGACATATGTATTGCATTTGTCACTCCAACAGATGGCACATCACAAATATTTATACTGCTTTCATGAATCCCATACCAAATGACGTATGACAGAGACATATGTATTGCATTTGTCATTCCAACAGATGGCACATTATAAACAATTGTAATAATACATTCTATTACTACAAATGTTGTGATGCACCATCTGTTGCAATGACAAATGCAATGCCTTTTGTTATGACATGTATTACAAAATACATTCCAATAGATGGTGCACTGCAAACATTAGCAGTGAGGTCTGCACTGGCTAATTAGATTTCCACCAGTCTTAGACTAGAAGGTGGAGTGGTGGCTCTGAGGCGAAGGTTGCCTGTTTGAATCCTGTAAACACCAGAAGTGACTCAACTCAAGGCCCCTAACTTGCAACGACGTTAATCTGAATCCAGCACTGCAAGCAGGCCCTCCGACTTACATGGAAAACTTGGGGTTGATGGTAGGATTGGCACTCCAGCCACTGTAAAAAACCTTGCACTGTTCCAGTGTGGTGCTAAGGTGCCACTTGCTGCACTTGGGTCCCAAGCCGGGTGGTTCGTCCTGTGGTGGGTTGCATTATCAGCGCACGCTCCCAACCTCCTCATTAGACTAGGGAGTGAGGGATTGACCATCAGACCATAGTCATGTCTACAATTATCCAAACGATGTCCCACTCACAGAAAGGAGAGCTGAGCAGACACAAAAGCTGTCGATTTGCTGGTCAATCTACATTCCTACCCACACCTTAGGCCACAAGATCTGGGTAGTGATTGAAAGAAGCTAGACCGCTGGCACAAGCGGTGAGGATGAGTTTCCTTCACAGGGTGTCTGGACTCAGCCTCAGGGACAGGGTGAGGAGCTGACGCTGATGAAAGGAGCCAGTTGAGGTGGTTCAGGCGTCTGCAGAGATGTTTCAGGCGTTGGATTCAAGTGGGTTCTAGAATGCTAGGCTGTAGTATGCTTCACCTTGTAATAAAAATGCTATATGATGCCATCTTATAGGGAACACCATGCCAAGGAGCTTCAGCATAGCAATGTTGAATTAAGGATTTGAGAAGCAACCCGATGTGACTTAAGCTCCAATGCCCTGCCCCAACCTTCAGGCCATACTGGTTAAAAAACTGATGCCCATTGGCGTACTTTAGGGCTGCATTGGTCAAGTGTTTCTCTTGCAACAAGGTTTGCAAACACATAAAACATCTGCCATTGATTATGTAATAAGTGCCTTTCATTAGGAGCCCTGCATCTTCACACTTCCAGCTCCTCTGTTAGACGCGCCGTTGTTTTACAGATCCACACATAAGGGACCTGCGGCATTTTATGTGCGCTTGTGTTTTTATTACCTGCACGCACAAAACCGAACACTTTCTCATTACAACACAGGCCATCCCAGAAAATAAATAAGCGAGCGCATCAGGAGTTCCAAGTCTGACTTTATCGGCACTTTCTTTCTCTGAGTTGGAGTCTGCAGCTGCAGGTTTTGTCTGGGGGTGATTTCCTCCAATCGGGGTTCTCTTCCCTCTTCTTCAGCTTCCACAGTTTTCCTGCCTACTAACAGAGATATTCGGTCTCACAAATCAAGCGTTGCTTAACAAACTATGAGGCATTAGAGCAGATGTTTCTTGACTTAGTGTTTCCAAACAGTTTCCTCTGTCGGCTGACAGGTTCTCGTGACTCCGGACGGGGACGAGAGGTCTTGCTGCAGACAGATGTTGAGTATTCTGATGCAGTGGTCTTTTCAGGAGAGGTGGTTTAGCGACATTACCAGTCGCATCACTAGAGGGGCGAGGGAAGGCACTGAATCTCCAGCAAGTGTTCTTTCAACTTAAGGGTGAATCTCGTAGTCAAGCACATCAGTGGAAATGAATGGGAAATGCGTTTTAAACTGAAGCCAAGTAGCTCTTCTTTATACAAAGAGTGGTGGGACTCCTGAGACATGGAGTTAAAGTAGAAACCGGGACAACCTTCATGAAGAACCTGAATGAGATGCTGGGACAACTTAGCCATTAGCTTTTAGCTTGATGGACTGAATGGTCTCCTCTCGTTTGTCAGATACCCGATGTTTCCTTATGGAAGTGATGACCACACCAGGTGGGCACCCATATGAATGTGTATATGTTACCGGGGTGGCGGACGGCCTGGACGCCCCTTTGTCACTAGATCAGGGGGAGCAGCCATGGGAGCCACACTACGTCCCTCTGAACCTTTGTTGGCAGCCCCCCTGGGTTGCGTCGGGGCCACATTCATGGAACACCGGAGCTAATCTTGGTTGGGCTCCATGGCCTCCTGCCAGGGGGAGCTACTTAGAGCTGCACGGCTTAACAAGCCCATCTGGGCGGGAGTGCTGCCACACCCAGAGGTGCAGCTAGAAGTAGGTCAACGGGCACCTGCAGCACTTCTGGGTGGGCTATAAGAGGAGCACACAGAGTCGGGAGGAGTGGTAAGAAGAGTGTGATTTGGGGTGAGTTTGTATTTTGGGGCTGTGTCGTGCCTGTGGGGTTCACAGGGAAGACGTGAAGAAGAAAAATAAACCTTTTTGTTTATTTTGCCCGTGCCTCTGGTGTCAGTCTGTGTCGGGTCGGCGCCAACCAAGCGCCAATGTCACACCGGTAATGTATGAAATGTAGGCATTGTATAGAATGATTATAATTGGATGTCAAAGTATTAAATGATTAATATGTCACACATTTCCTAGGCATTCTATGCAATGTCAAAAGACAATACTTTGCCTAAATAGCATTTGTCATTCTATATAATGCCTTGGGAAAGTATCTATAATATTAAAATAATTTGGATATTTCATACTTTGTCTAAACACGCCAGGCATTTTAAACAATGCCTGCATTTCATACATTGCCGGTAACATATGCAATTTTTCTGCATTATTTCAAGCTAAAATCACCAAAAGGGGGACCCCCCCCCACCAGTACTCGATGAAATAATCAAATGTCCATGTGCATTAAAACAGACAGGCGTCCTTGCACTTCAACTCTGTGACGAGGAGCTCATTCATCAAGTCACCCAGGGTCCTGTGCGGGTGTCGCCAACCCTAGTGACGCCACTGATCATGGCATCTTCAATTCATGTCTCGTTTTTGATGAGGCCTTGATTTTGGATGCAGAATCTTTCAAGAGCTTGTAGGTCACAATGAACTCCCCACCATCCTGTAGGGTAGTGAAACAAACGGCACGCTTAGGTTACAAAGTTGCACAGGAGCACGCAGGGTTTTTCCAAGAGACCAAAACCTCTTCATTCCAGTACAGGCTGAACAAACACAAGTCTCTTTCAGGAGCGATCCGGCTGCACAAAGGACAACTGTCAAACCGGCTGCCTCGGCTCTGCCTCTTGGTTAAAAGGACAGAAAATCTTCCTCCTCAAAGGGGCGCGGCGGCTCGGGAGCCCTGACCGGAGCAGAGTGTATCTGGGGGAAGATAGACAAGGCAGTGAGACACTAGGACAGCCACGGCGTGGTCTTTTAAATGTTCGAAGCCCCGCGTGAGATGCAGAACACGTGGCACGGCAGCAAGCAGCAGGCTGGCAGCTGATCCCGCAAAGAGGAGATGAAAAGCTGGCTTGTTTCCCAGTGAATCCCTTGGGGCCGCGCTCACAATATGTTTAGTTCCTAAAAGGTGACACAGTAGCACGGCTGTTAGGGCCTCCACTTTAAGGATCCATTGTCCTGGATGTTCATCTCATCCCCTCTCGTTGTCTGTGCGTCTCTTACACGTTCTCCACATCTCCAGGTATCTTTTCCTCCAGATACTCCCTTGCGTATTTTATAGTCTGCAGATTTTCAACGCGAGGCCTGAAAAGCAGAGTTTTGTTCATCTTCTGAGATGTTAAAATGTGTGCGCTATAGTGTGGACATCATTTTGGCTCGTTCACCCCGAGTGACCCACTTGTCACGGATTGTGTTTTTTCAAAGGAGAGGAAATGTGAAGAATATTAGGAGCAGTTAATGCTCGCCGCTGACAAATTGACAGCCATTCGAATGAGCCGAGAGAAGCTGTAATGAACACCACAACCTCTGAGGACTGAGGGCCAGCAAAACCAAATCAAGCGACATCACAGAAAACACAATCAGACTGGCGACCCGAGAGCACACTGAGCACGACACCTGCGGATTAAGAGAAAAGGGAGAGCATTTAAAAATCTTTCTTCTTCTTGTTTTCTGGTGTGTCACAATATTCCTTTTAGGCTTTTGCGACTTGACGACTTAACATAGGAAGGAACTCACGGTGACAGTTTAATAAGCAACTTGAGAAGGTTCTAGCTGCAGACCTCCAGTGGCAGGCCCCTCTGTGGCCGCTCCACCTACAGGACCCTGTGACTTCATTCAGGGGCTGGAGGTCTGAAGTGGAGAGTGAAAGACATCTAGTCTGTCTTATAAAAGAGTTTGGTTTGTTTTTTAACTTAAAATAACAAAGGGGGGAAAAATAAAAAGTTGAAATTACATAACAAAGCAGGAACAAAAAGATCTACTGCATGCTCCTCTGGGCCTGTGGGTGTCCAAAGGGCATTTGGGGTTATCTTCAGCGTACCCCCATCTTATCACAAGTGGCACGGTTATCAGCAGCCTGCTAATGCCAAGTCAAGTCAAGTCAGGTTGGGGAGCATGCACTGATATAGTCGCACCCACTACACGGTGAAACAACTCGGGATCCCGGTTGGTAACCCTCCAGGGAGACACGCAGTCCAGTCCTACCCTCCGGAAATGACCCTCTATCTGCCGCAGCCAGGTGTTACGTGGGAGACCCCTTGGCCTGGTCCAGCCACTCGGGTCCCCAACAATGAGGATCTTATGAGCCGGATCACCCTCGGGTAAACGCGCCACATGGTCGTAGTGCCGTAACTGACAATCCCTCACAATGCAGGTCATGTGACTCATTCAGGACTTTATGAGCAACACAAAGTCAAACCAACGTTACCCAAAGATTTTCCGGAGAGACACAGTACCAAAGGAGTCCAGTCTTCGTCTCAGGTCACTGGATAGCGTCCATGTCTCACAACCATATAGTAAGACAGGAAGCACCAGGACTCTGAAGACTGGGACCTTCATCCTTTCTCATGGATATCGGGAGCACCACACACCCCTTTACAGTGATCTCATAACCCCCCATGCTCTCCCAATCCGTCTACTGACTTCACTGGAAGAGTCACCTGAGTCACATGAATGTCAATGTCAACGTAAGTAAACCTCTCAACAAGGTCAACACTCTCTCCGTAAACAGACACACTGTTGATGGCCGTGCCCAAGAGGTCATTAAAGGCCTGGATCTTTGGTTTTTATCAGGACCCTCGCAAGCCCAGACACTCAGACCCCTCACTCAGTCTCTCGAGTGCTCCGATCAGAGCCTCCATTGATTCCGTGAAGATCACAGCATCATCAGAATCTTTCTTCACCAACAGATGCCCCACAGCCGCTGGACCCCACGACCTTGACCAACACACAGTCCATGAGATCACTGAACAGAGTAGGAGCAGAACAGACCCCTGACAAACCACAGAATCAACTGGGAAAAACACAGAGGTCCTGCCTCCACTCTGCACAGCACTCCCAGTACCAGTGTATAGGCTGGCCATGATATCCAGCAACCTCGACAAAGGCTGCAAAGAAACTCTGCCGATATTCGCATTTGCGCTCCATGAGAACTCTCAGTGCCAGGATGCTCCTAATGCCGTGGATGCTGAAAATCTTCATATTCTGTACGCTTTGTTGTGTTGTAGAATTAACTTTAAATGAAGAAATTGGACATTTTTCCATCCATCTTCACTCAACAACCCATAATATCAAAGAGGCAACATGCTTTCAGAAAGGTCTGCAAATTTATTCAAAATCAAAAACTGAAGTCTCTCCTTCCTAGATGTTTTCAGACCCTTAGCCATGGCCCTCCACATTGTGCTCAGGTGCCTCCTCGTGGCTTTAATTCTCCTTGAGATGTTTCTAGAACTTGATTGAAGTCCACCTGTAGCAAACTCAATTTAGGTAGTCTCATGTGTACCTGTGTATGGAAGATCCCTCAGCTCACACTGCAGGTCAGGGATAGAAACCAAGCCAGGAAGTCCCAGGAAGTCTCTGTAGACATCTACAATGCAATTCTGGTGAAACTTAGATCAAGCCAGGAGATAAAACCATTTTCAAACCTTGTAGTGTCCACAGGAGCAAAGATGCCTCAGGAATTGTGAAATGGAAGAAGTTCAGAATCTCCAGCACTCTTGAAGAGTTGACTTTCAAGCCAAATTGAAAAACTGAGCAAGAAGGGCATTGGCCAGGGAGCTAACCAAGAAACCAATGGTCACTCGAACAGAGCTTCAGAAGTCCTCTGATGAGATAGGAGAACCTGTAGGAAGGGCAACCATTTCATCAACCCTTCATTAAGCAGGCGTTTATAGTAGACGGGCTAGATGGAAGCCACTCGTTTGTAATTAAATCATATTTTCTTAACCTTTCTGGTGCCGTGACCCTGTTTTTTACATGTACGTAAGTGTTTTCATGACTCATTAAGGTGGGGTCCTCCCTTGGTGAGCTGAAGCGAGAAAGATGGAGTGCCATCATCAGAGCAGAACACCTGACACGACCGTCTCAAGACCCACCACAACTCACTTTGTGACCCACCGTCACCCAATACCTTTATAAAAAATGAAGAAGATGGATGCAACCAAATAGTTGAGAATCATTGCTTTAACTATTTCAGGCTCAAGCCAAACTGAGCAACCAAGTAAGAAGGGCCATGGTCAGGGAGATAACCAAGAAGCCAATGGTCACTCTAACAGAGCTTCAGAAATCCTCTGCAGAGATTGAAGAACCTGTCGGAGTGATGACCATCTCAGCAGCACCCCATCAATCAAGAGTTTATGGTAGAGTAACTAGATGGAAGTCATTATTGAGTACAAGGCATAGGACGACTTGCCTGGAGTTTGCCAAATGGCATTTCAGGGACTACGAGGGTATGACAAGGTCTGGCCTGAACTCTTTGTGCTGAACTGAAAACTCTATGTCTGGTGACCATCATGCACTGCTCATCACACGCCTAACACCATGAAGCACAGCGGCTCCAGTATCAAGCTATGGAGGTGCTCCTCAGTGTTAGAGACAGGGAGACGGTGCAGAACTGAGGGAAAGATGAATGCAGCCCAATACAGAGAGGGCATCGACTGCCCCAAAGTGTAGGCCACCATTCAGCATGATGATAACCTGAAGCCTACAGCTAAGACAAAGGTGGCGTGGCCGTGGGACAAGTCTCTGAGTGTCTCTGAGTGTCTGCACAAGTCTCTGAGTTGTTGGGTCTGAACACTTCCTGAATCCACCATATCTCTTGAAGCTTGCCCCAAATCGGCCCTTCTTGGCTGCGACACATGTGGCCTTCTCTTTCATTCCATAGGAAGCAAATTCCAACCTTGACCTGAAATCTTCGTTTAATGATTGCGGCCAAACACGGCGTATGCTATTGGAGCAAATTGGACAATGGAGTTCCTGTGGAATTTGGATTTACAACACATTTCCTTAAAGTGCCCTTTGACCTGAATACCTTTAGTAAAGTGAAGTTCAGAGAGGCCCGAATTCTCCGTAGTGGTAAATTTGACACTTTCTGAAACCATCAATTTCAAGTTAATGCAGACGTGACTTGGATAAAGCAGATTTAAAAATGGATCAATTGATTGTATGACCAGAATGAATGCCACACATTATAAACGTTTGGGGCAGCCAACCGTATAATATGCCCTGCCTGCAAAAGGTTGAGATTCAGAACAGAGATGTTCACAAGACTGAGTCCAAAACAGAACTGATTAACTGGAAGTGACTTCCGGGAACCGGACCGGAACCGGAAGTGCTGTCATTTGGGCCGGAAGTGATGTCATCGAGGGCCTGGCGGGATTTCCCAGGAATGGTCTGCAAGGAACTGAGAAAGACAGCACACCGGACCACCCTCTGGCCTGTTGTGGTATTACCATTACTCAGGACCTTTAACCGCCCCCTACTTGCACATGTGTGACAATAGATTGAAGGGCACGTCACACTTGGAAAACACATCTGACGATACAGGACTGTCAACATTAGGAGTGAGTGTCCTTAACTTGTGTGTGTGTGTGAGCTCACGCAGAGATGCGAACACTGAGGCACCTTCAATAAGAAAGTTGCGCATTTGAATATGAAAGCCTTGTGCTCCTGTCATAGATACCGTAAATTAAAAATCCAGCTTTCCGTCTTATGCAAGTCATTAAATGGACGGACCTTCAGGCGGTGGGCTTACCGATAGTCTCATAACAATGTTCAGCTTCCTCCAATTTGTTCAGAACTCATCCATTAGCGTTAGATCACAGAAGACGGCTGGCGCTTATCCCTCCTAGCTCCTCTGTGCACTCGGTTTCCTTAAATGGCATCAAAGTGACAACCTTAAAGAGTTGCACGAAACGCTGCTCCCCATAAGAAACATTCCAATTAACCATTGTGAACGGTCCCCTACGATGCTCGAGTCGCCAGGATTACGAGTAATCAGTTGTCTTAGCCGAAGTTGGACTGAAAGAAAGTTGAGGAAGTGAATAATAGGAAGACGTTGTCTGCCGTAACGCGTAAGCACCTTTGAATAATTCAATCTCCACATGGCATGTGATGAAGGATCTGACGTGCGCTGCAAATTGGGATGAATGTTTAAGTATGTTAATCCTTGTTTTCAAACGGTGCTAGGAATGAGCCTGTTTGCTTAACATCCATGGCAAATCAAATTAGAAACAAATTAACGGCGAGCTGAGTAAAAGGCAGCTTTGAAATGCCAGACAAATATCTGTTCTGCCTGCCTGCTTTTCCCTGAAAGTGTTCATTGCTTTGGATTTTTATTTACAATTAGCGTTACTTGGATGGGCAAAATGCATTGTTAAGGAAAGAGAGAGGGATTGGAAAATTCATTCCACGTAATTTAAACACTTCAGTACTTACAAGAGTATTCAAATCTCTAGAAAGTTAGTCAAACTTTGTTTCGATTCTGATGGGGAACATTTAACAAGACTGCGGCGCATTCAGAAAACATTAAGACCCCCCCGGCCCACACCTTCTGCACACTTTATTGTGTTGTAGACTTCATTTGAAAAGGAGAAATCAATCCAACTCAATAACCCAAAGTGACAACACGTCTTCGGAAAGGTTTATAAAATATGTTAAAATCAAAAACTGATTATCTTAGATCACACTTAGATCGTTACCTTAGATTCCTAGAAGTATCCAGACCCTTAATTCAGTACTGTGTTGAAGCCCCTTAGGCAGCTTTAGGTCTTCCTGGGTGAGTCTCTACAAGCTCTTCACAACTGGATTTGGGGAGTCGACCCCACTCTTCCAGGCAGTTTGGTTAGACGAGATGGGAAGTGTCTGTGAAGTGCCCTCCTCAGGTCTCTCCATATTGAACCGTCACCAACCAGTCTGAGGTGGCGGACCCTCTGGTTTTCTTCAAGGTCCTCTCTGTATTTTTTTCTGCATTCCTCCTCCCCTCAAATCTGACCGTCCACCCTGTCCCTGCACACAGTGGTATGATGCTACCACCACCATGCTGGATGGTAATATGCTGTGCCCACGTGCTCTCGGACTGTGGTGACGATTCAGCTTAGCACTTGGCGTGGGTTTCCGGTTGGTCTGTTTGGAAAAGTGTGAGTGGCTATTGATTTTTACTTTGGACTGCAAAAAAGAAATTCATAATCAATGTCATTTGTGTTGTGGGAATGAGTAAAATAAATGTACTGAATGTGTATGACTTTCCTCTAAATGCATTTCAACTAAAAAATGGCATTTCTGGCTGACCAGGTTAAACTTTTCATTTTAAACAACTGACTAAGGTAAAAGGTCAGCGTTACCTCACAACTCTGTCAATTCAGGCAGCTTTGTTTTGTCTGAATTTTCCGAGTCATAATTCCGAGTTCTTCTGTCCTGCATAGTTCCGTACTCGATCGAGAGGCCCATATAATGGAGGGATGGGGAGGGGGAGACCACCCTTTGGACTATTTCCTATTTCGACAAACTAAGTGACAGCCACCCCAGGGATACGATACCTGCAGGGGTACCCGTGGGACAACCCTGTCAGGGCCCTTGGGTGCCACCAGGGGGAGCTGCAGAGAAATGCCACCCCTACTTTGACGCAGAAGTGTTTCTGTCAGGTAATGCTGATGGACCAGAAGCACTGCTGGGTCCGAGACAAAAGAAGACGCCTCACCGAAGTTCATCAGTGGAGTGAAAGGAGAGAGACAAGAGGGACTGGAAATTAGCTGAGGTTGGGGCACTTTGGCTGTGCTTGCAGCAACTACGTTGGGTGTGATTGTGTCTGGGGATTGGGGTTTAGGGTTTGGTGGCACCCCCACTGGTTACAAGTTCTAAAGTCACTCTTTGATCGATGTTGTTATTAATCTGCCTGCCTTCTAACAGCACAGCGACTGGGGCTTACTGGAAACTGCCATCTCCTTCTCCTCCATTTCATTCTGTTTGACAAGAGTCACGGATGCTAGTAGCCTGACGGAAATGCAGTGTTAAGATAAAAGATATCTGGGTTCGTTTGACAGCTAAAATGGTAAGATAAGTGTCCTCATGGGATGCAGCCAATCAATCTCCCCATGGAATAGCCCTCAAAGTAGTAAATGCAGTTGGAGGAATCTGACCATACGCTGCGATACCACGTGGGCCACTTCAAAGAGATCCACATGAGCGCACTACAAAGAAAAAGGACATACTGTATAATGAAGGCTCAATAAGGGATCAAGAAATAGAAAATCAAGAATAAATAATTTAGCTTCATGTATACATCAGTAAAAAAGAGATCTACATTATTAAACGAAGGTTGTATACGTATATGCACGGGTGCCAGAGGCCAGAAGCAATACTGTTTTGATTCCCAGAATTGATCTTACAAGTTCTGACCTGGAATTACCTTTTAAACTTAAACGATGCCAATGACGATCAACAAATCCCAAGGACAAACCATGGACCAGGGGTGCCCACACTTTTTTGGCTTGAGAGCTACTTTTAAAATGACCAGGTCAAAATGATCTACCTACATTAAAAATTATATATCTATATATATATATATACAATATATAAATATAAATATATATATACATCCATCCATTTTCCAACCTGTTGAATCCGAAAACAGGGTCACATATATATATATACAGTATATATATATATATATATATATATATATATATATATATATATATATATATATATATATATATATATATATATACTAGCAGAATACCAAGCCGCAGCGGAGAAGTAGTGTGTTAAAGAAGTTATGAAAAGAAAAGCAAACATTTTAAATATAACGTAAGATGATTGTTAATGTAATTGTTTTGTCATTGATATGAGTGTTGTTGTCATATCTATCTATTTATATATATATATATATATATATAGCAAAATACCTGCGATTGGCAGCGAGAAGTAAAAAGAAAAGGAAACATTTTAATAATAACGTAACATGATTGACAATGTAATTGTTTTGTAATTGTCATGAGTGTTGCTGGCATATATATATATATATATATATATATATATATATATATATATATATATATATATATATATATATATATATATATATATATATATATATATATATATATATATATATATACACATCTATACACATATATATATACAGTTATATATATATACATATACACACATACATATATATACACATACTGTATATACACACACACACATATATACATACTGTATATACAACATATACATATCTACATATATACTGTATATACACATATATATACAAATCTACATATATATATCTACATATATATATATTAGGGGTGGGACTCGATTAAAAAATTAATCCAATTAATTAGAGGCTGTGTAAGAATTAATCTTGATTAATCGTATGTAATCGACACGAAATTTGCCCCAAATCGCAAATGTTTTTTTTTTTTATTTAAAACGGTTTTAGTGGGCTTACAGAATCAAATAATAGACATGGACATGAATATTGTAAACTGAAGCTGTTTTAATTTCTGAAAAAAAGCTTTTAAACTGCATTTGAATTCAAAACAGAAACAAAAATATCATCCCTGGTTAAAATTGGGCAGACTTAAAAATAAAGTGGTAGTTTAAGTACTTTAAGTACATTTTCAGAATAGTATTGTCTTTAAATAATAATAACCAAAATTTCACCATAAAGTGCAGTTTTTCTTCTTAAAAAATAAGTCAGAAACATAAAAGGTAATTTGACCAGCTTACTCTTTAAACTCTGAGTAACATTAGCCAAAATTATTTTGTACATTAGGCTAAAACAGTGTGATCATTGAACATTTTGTAATTAGATGTATTTAGAATTACTAACGGTCACGGAAGTCCAATGATCCCCAGTAAGAGCCACAAAGTCCGCTTTCTGTAATGCATCTAATTTTGCTTGCTTTTCAGTGTGCACAAAACCATGCTTTTATCAAGGCTTCTCGGGTAGTCGAAATGATCAGTCGTAGGAACGCGCTTTATTCCGACTCTAACATTTTTGTAGCTGTGATGTGTGCATCAGTGTAATGGATGTACCAGGAAATCATGCATTGACAAAAGTTCCCGCTTGCTTGGAATTGAAAGTGTGATTAAATGCGTTATTTTTAACGCTTATGGAGTACATGCATCGAAGCTTCTCAGCTGTGCTTGTGCTAAGAAAGGGAAAATTTTAAAAATAACGTAACATGATTCTGCGTAACCTAATATTTTTCATACGTCCCAAACCAAGGAGATGCTAAGGTAAAATGAATCGGTAGCTGCGTACATAGTCAGTACACCCTCTCGAATCGAACCTCGAATGTCGGCTTAGAGGCTTAAGACTCTACAATTAGCCACAGCGTGTGGCTTGTCTATGCTAAAGTATGTATTGTAGATCGGGTATATATATACATTTATATATATATACCCGTATCGCAGTGGAGAAGTAGAAGTTATGAAAAGAAAAGGGAACATTTTAAAAATAACGTAACATGATTGTCAATATACAGTAATTGTTTTGTGAGTGTTATTGAATGTTGCTGTCATCAAGGATTTGATTATCATTATTTCTTTCAATCAGGCTCGTATTTGTAGGATGTGTTCAAGTTACATTCCGTGTTTGTCAATCGCTGTAAAGATAAGAGGTTTCATTCATCGATTAGTTCCTTACTGCATCAATAAACAGCTCGTCTTCCTTTTATCTGTGATGTGACAAACTGCATGCAGGGTTTTTTTTACACTGTCTTCCTTTAGCAGGACATTCACTTTTTCCACCGTGTGCTTTGTTTCCGCAGTAGCTGCACTTATGAATATGATTGTATGTATAAGACGCTTCATATTTTTTGCTGCCTTCTCAATTGTGTAATTCGGTTTTGTTCAGCACTCTTTGGAACTGTTGCTTTTGTCTGTGCACTGCGCCAGTTCACGGAGCCGCTTGGTGTTCTTGCATCGAAGGTTCCCAGCTGTACTGGTGCCATCTCGTAATGTCAGCTAAGACCCGCACTTAAAAGTTTCTCTCGCAGTTTCAATGAGTTTGTGCCAAACACCACCCTGACCATCTCATCTTCCTCTGCATAAGCACAGTCCTTCACACGTGAATATTTACCGCAGTGTTTGTATTGGATTGCCGCTGATGGACGGCCTTATATGGGCAGGCACTAAATTACAAACGCTAGTGGCAGCCTGTCTATGAACTTAATTTAATATAAACTTACGGTTCACGCTGCGTGCTTTGTTTCCGCATATGCATCATTTGCTTCATAATGTTTTTCTGCCTTCTCAATTGTGAAATGGCGTTTTGTGCTCATCGCTGGAGTTCTTCCTTGTTCTCTACGTACTTACGTAGGAGGCGTGATGATGTCACATAAACTCCGCCCCACGCCATCTCCAACTCAAGACTCCATTACATTATATGGGAAAAATAGCTTCCAGTTAGGACCCTTATGCATAGAATTTTGAAATGAAACCTGCCCAACTTTTGTAAGTAAGCTGTAAGGAATAAGCCTGCCAAATTTCAGCCTTCTACCTACACGGGAAGTTGGAGAATTAGTGATGAGTCAGTCAGTGAGTCAGTGAGTGAGTGAGTGAGTGAGGGCTTTGCCTTTTATTAGTATAGATATATATATATATATATATATATATTTATATATTGTGACAAATAGGGGGCACTATCGCTCCCTTGAACCCTTGTCCAAGACGCCACACACCAGATAAAAGTTCAAAAGTAGACTTTATTAATTAACAGTAGTGTACAAAGCACCCTCCTCTCCACAATACTCATAAATTAAACACAATACTCTACAATAAACAATTCCTCCACTCCCAGACGCGTTGCCACCCTTCCACCCAGCTCAGCTCAACGCCTGGGGATTTACCGCAGTCCTTTATAGTCCTCGACCTGGAAGTGTTTCACCCTTTCTGTCCACCTGACTAGGAACACTTCCGGGTCAAATAAAAATCCTTTTTCTTCACCCCGGAAGCACGTCATTCCCCTTGTCCATGTGACTCGGACGTACTTCCGGGGCGTACGGCAAATAATATTCTTTGCTCCTCCCTGCAGCTCCTTCTAGAGGCCCCTATGGTATCCAGCAGGGCTGTGGATAAAAACTCCATTGTCCAGGATTCCCTGCTGGCGTTCGGGGCACCTCCACACAACAAGGAGGGCTCCATCTGGTGGCCTGGGAGTATTGGCCAGGATATGCCACAATATATATATATATATATATATATATATATATATATATATATATATATATATATATATATATATATTGTGGTCCCCGACCGTGGCTGGAGCCCGGCCGGGACGCCCAGGAGGATGTGAGGAGGGCTTGTGCCTCCTCCAGACCGTGAGGGGGCGTCCGTCCCTGGTTCTGTTGGGAGCCACGGGTCGAGGGCATGGAAGCCCTACCCTGTAGGGGCCGTGGTCACCGCCAGGCGGAGCCCCAATGCCGGTTTATCTCGTACGGTCCTCGGCTGGGGCTGGAGCCTGGCCGGACGCTTGAGGACCGGAGGAGGGCGAGTGCCTCCTCCAGACCGAGTGGGGGCGTCCGTCCTGGTTATGCAGGGGCCTCGGTACAGGGCTTGGAAGCCCAGCCCTGTAGGGACCCGTGGCCACCGCCAGGCGGCGCCCCAGTGCCTGTTTATTCCGGGAGCGACAGGGGACACCCGGACGGCTTCCGGGTGCGCAGCCGGCATTTCCGCCACACGGGGGTGTGTCCGCGGAGATTGCGGGGAGCAGCTGGAGCCCATCCGGGTCCCTATAAAAGGGGCCGCCTCCCTCCAGTCGTGAACAAGAGTCGGGTGGAAGAGTGGCAACGTCTGGAGGAGGAAGGAGGCGGTGGGAAGAAAAGAGAGAGAGAAAGAGAGAGAGAAAGAGAAAAGGAAAAGAAGAAAAGAGAAGGCATTGGATTGGCCTGGACTAAGGAGTTGGGGTTGGTGAGCGGATTTATAAAAGAGAAGAAAAGATGAATAAAGATGTGTTTGTGGGTGACATTAACGTGTCTGCCTGTCTGTGTCCGGGGCGAGGTTCACAATATATATATATATATATATATATATATATATATATATATATATTCATACGGAGTATACTTTATACATAAAATATATGTTGTCATACCTTACATAACTGAATAACCTTTATGGCACAATAATAATTCAATACATTTATGGTCACTACAGTATTTGGATTTAATAATCGTCATGTTGGATAAGGCTGACTCGCATAAATAAGTAGATTTGAATAATGCAGTCAAGGAGCTTTTGAATTCAGCCGAGTGAAAAATGACGGCTGTCCGATTAACTGCGATTTTAGTTCCTTCTCCTTTCTCTTTCTCAGATCACTTTTCGAAAGGAAGTCACTTTTATAGTTTTTACGAACAGTTTGAAAGTGCCTTTCCACATTTTCCTTCTTTGGAATAGCAATGATAGATTGACAGATCAGACAAACGCACTTCGATTGTGACATCGTGAGAGAACAAAAGCCAACACAATCTACCTGCACTACCTTTGCGATCTACCGGTTGATTGCGATCGATGCATTGGAACCCCTGCCATGAACAAAATAGGGATTCACCTATCTAAGCCTGTATTTGGACAGGGACAACATTATGTTGCCCTTTCAAGAGTCCGGCGTTCGTGTGACGTTAAAGTGAAGGTTTTAACTACTCCATACCAGGCAGAGCTGATTCAAGGACAGGAAACCATCTTTACCAAAAATGTTGTTTATAAGGAAATTTTTGATGAACTATTTTCAATTTACCATTATATGAATTTTTTGTTTCCAATTTACTTCATTTAAACCTCAACTCAAAGACATTTTGGACTTAAATGATATAACAATTAAATTTCAATTTTAGCTTTAATAAATTGGTTAATGTTAGTACAAATATATTTATTTAATTAAATGAAAACATTCCCAGGACGCTCCCACCCTCCAACATTTTTCATCCCACCAAAGATCGGAGGGAACAGAAAGTGATTGCCATTCTTGGATTTGCGATTTTTTAGAGGGATTTACTGGTAAGATTATAGCTAGGAAATGAAATAATGAAGTGACTGCATGTTTGGAGATGATGACATCTACAGGACCATCCAAAAATTCACATTGTGCTTCAATGCAGTCCGTCTCCGCCTACAGTATCTGACTGTCTTTAGGCGTTTTCAGGACCCTGTAAGATGTAGGCCCGGGGCCTGGCCCTCCGCTGGTCCCTGGCCTCATTTGTGCATTTCATTCCAACTGCACAACAGGAACTGTAAACTAAATGCAATATATGTGACATGCAAAGAATTGCGAAGCGGTGAGAAGTGTGGCGCCATCGGAAGTTCACGAGGGGCATCCTCTCCTTACTGCTTTGAAACGATCACGACTTCACGGGGGCTTCAATGTGGTGTACGGAGCAGCTCACCAGAGATGTCGCTATGAAGAGTGATATGGGGCAAGTGCAGCACATTTGGGAATTCACTGGGGACCCCTGACTTTGCTGCGTCAAACCTATCACATCTTCATGGGGCAGGTTATTGCTTTGATGTGGTCTTTGGCGTGGTACACCAGGGAGGCAGTTATGAAGAGTGATGTGTGAGTGAAAGTCCACCAGGGACCCCTCAACTTTACTACTTCTGTCCTATCACGAGATTACTGCTTTGATGAGGTGATGTGGTGCACCATCTTAACCAATAAGTCTCTAAAGTCCAAACTCCTAACAGATATGTAAGATGGCACCAGTGCTTGTGAAGCTCAATCCATGACCCAACCCCACCCACAGTTGTTCCTGGATGAACAGAAAGTGCACACCCTGAAACAGGAGATTCAAAAAATACCAGGAACTATAAATGGCACAAGTTCCTGCGGTGGGAATGCTACAAAAGTTCCCAAGTTTCTTAAACGTCCTTGGTTCCTAAAAAACGTTGCTACTGTGTTAAAGCGCCTTTTATGTACCGACTCACACATGAGACTGGAGTCACAAGCTGCTGAAGTTTCAGGGCTCCATCTCTGTGACAATCCGGGAGTAGAAGCTTTGAGCCTCTCTTTCGAATGTGGAGGTGCGATGCCCTGCACAATGGCACCTTGGCACTTACAGTAAGTCAGCTACGGGCACCTGTAGTCATACCTGAGTGACCAGAGTGAGACCATGGAGAGACACGATCACAAAAACTTTATGAAAAAAATACAAGTGCTCTCTTTGTAGCTTATGCATATGTGTGTGCGCCAAATCAGCCGTGCGCCAAAACATGAATTATCTGTAAGATCGCTTGATGTGCACCAACACGATCGAAAAGAAAAGTGCGATAAAATCAAATAAAGACAGAACAAGTTAGAAAAATATGTATATAAGGTATATAAATATTGAAATCCTAGATCAGGCTAACTACTTGTTAAAACTGATATAATATTCTTCACAATTTCATGTGAGAGATTAACGTATATGATGAATTTGAAGAAATAATTTTGATTTGAAATGCTATCCTATAGGGTTGCATTATTTATTTATTGGATTTATTATTTTCTATTATTTATTTATTGGATTTATTGTTTTCTTGTTTTGGGAGTGCACAGTATTGTGGGATTATGAAGCCTTTATCCCAGTATGGACAGCACTGTCATCTCAAGCCTCATAAGTTTATTATATACAGTATGAGGGGTAGCGACAATGAGCATCTCAGCCAGGGCTCTCACATTCATGATTTATGTGATGTTATTGATTTTAATGTTACTTTTATTGATTGCATATTTCATTCTTTGCTTTTGGTTACGTATGTAAGCCGCCTGTGTTATGCTCCATGTGCTTTGTAGGGGGTTCCCCTGCCACTACATCCGGAGGGTCTTCCACAGTTGTTCCTGGTGGTTCATTGTGAATGCGCTCTGGAGTTGGTGAGTTCTTGTGCCTTTTTCTGTGCTTTTCTGGGTTTTTGACCCCTTTCTCTGTTCTTGAACTTGCCTTAGATTTTTGTTTTGGGACTTGGATTACTTTTGCTGGCAACTCCTTTTCCATCCAGTGTGCTCCAAGTTGCTACAGAGCTCTTTTGTAAAATAAATGTTTTGTATTTTATTAAGGTTTGGTGTTTGTCATACATGTGCACACGTGTGACATTTTAAAGGCTTGGGTGATGGTGATTTTCTGCCGGTTGGCACTATGTAATAACGTTCTCAGACAGGAAGGCTGACGGCCCTCCACCCCTGACATCACTTCTCCCAGGGTCCATCCCTCTCCACCTGCCTCTTCCTCTCGGAATTCCTTAAAGCCAGAAGAGTCAGCATCTTGGTCAGTCACCCTGAGAGGATAAAAGCTGGAAACAGACTTGTTTTGTGTGTGCACTCATTTCTTTTATAATTGACATCTTTCAGTTATGAGGGGGCTACCACAACGCGGCCCACCACTTTGACATTGTCTGTTGACTTGTGTTACACTTTATTACGAGACAGGGTTTGATGGTGATATTCCCCCTCTATTGTGCATTACTGGAATTGTTTGGGATGACATGCTTTGGAAGTCCTTAGCGCCTGGGACTCAGACGGCGTTGTTAAACACACCGGCCCTGCACTGAGCAACATATCAGTGCTGTTAAAGAAGAGATGGTCCCGTTTGTTAGGCAGTAAGAGCCGTTTTTACAGGCTTTAAAGTGGGAATATCCTCTAATAACACACACAGAGTCCCTGTTTAGTTGAATTACTGATAGTTAATGGTATTATGTAGATGAGTCTACAGAACCTGCTCACAGATTAAAGAGATCTCCAAAGGAATTACTGTGACACAAGTTAATAGCAATAACAATATGACGCATACTCGTCACTGTCCTGAGGGCAAATAACTTTAGTGTGGCTTGAAAATGCATGAGACGCACATTAGCATCACCTCTGGAACTCCAGCTAACATTTGTCTTCGAAGGGAGTTGTGTTCAATCTGCCACAAAAATTTCAAGTGCTTTTACACCGAGATGCCCCTTGACATTAAAATGAATATTAAACCAGACTGATACCAAATATCGGCATTTTTATCAAGTTCTTCTAATCTTTTTTTTTAAAAAAGTATCAATTTTCTTGAACTCAATGAAATTTTGCTTTTCCCTGAGGGGGTAGAATCTAAAAACCCAATGAGATGAATCAAGTGTTTCAAAGGTCCATACGGTAAGCTTTGGAAGTGGTAGAATAATTTTAGCCTAACATAGCATTCATCTTAAAGAAATAGCATAAAGGGTTAACACCCCTTGTGGGACCACCCTAAAGCACAATGGGCAAGGACAAACTTTACATAATAAACCTTAATACAAATAAATGGCATAAAATCACATGGAACAAACAAGAAGCACATCTTTGAACACCAACCAGAGGGAATGTGCTGGTTGAACCATGACACATATGAACAATTATAAACCTACTTTTGCACGCCCCTATATATGTGTCTATATGATAGATAGATAGATAGATAGATAGATAGATAGATAGATAGATAGATAGATAGATAGATAGATAGATATGTGAAAGGCACTACATGATAGATAGATAGATAGATAGATAGATAGATAGATAGATAGATAGATAGATAGATAGATAGATAGATAGATAGATAGAGTGAAAGGCACTATATAATAGATAGATAGATAGATAGATAGATAGATAGATAGATAGATAGATAGATAGATAGATAGAGTGAAAGGCACTATATAATAGATAGATAGATAGATAGATAGATAGATAGATAGATAGATAGATAGATATGTGAAAGGCACTATATAATAGATAGATAGATAGATAGATAGATAGATAGATAGATAGATAGATAGATAGATAGATAGATAGATAGATAGATAGATAGATAGATAGTAAGGCACTGTATAAAAGAAACACAGATCAATACACAGAATACAACAGTCAAGATAGACAGGAAGTTAGAAACGAAATGCACTTTATGATGCTCTTTATTGATCCCTGCAGTATAATTCACTGACTTCAGCAGCAACACAGAACGTATTGCACACACAAGGAGAGTGAAGTCTCCTGTGTAAGTAGAAGATGCCGAAGTAGGGACACCTTAAATTTAATGCACTAACGGTATTATTCTCCTTTTGGCAGTGTATCTGTCATAATTAGTTTGGGTAACAACAGATGAGATGGCAGGAGACTCTGGACAGTCTGATGGTGCCCCTTAACACTCCGTGGTGGGATACGCCACTGACTAAATGACTCTAGAAGGTCTTACAGATGGGGTTTGCAGCTGATGGCCACTAATTTTGTCGTCATTCTCCTGTCCGTCACTCCCTCGTGTGAGCCCAGGGTCAGTCCTGTAGTTCAGGTGCCCCTCCTGGTGCTGTGGTTCTCCACTTAGACAATACAGTGTAGTACAGCACACTGTTCACCGTTGACCAGGAGAAGGGTCCCAGCAGCATGTTTCACTCATTAAGGGCCCTGAGTCTCCTCACACAGGATGGCCTACACTGGTGTTTTCTCTGCCCAGTATGGACCCCCAGGTATTTACTGGATTGCACCTTCTCCACCTCCATTATGGTGACTGATCTTAGGGCCTGCCTTGCATTTCTGACTTATTTGTCTTAATTAATGGGTTACTAATCCATTGCAGTTAGTCATTTCTACTCATTCTAAATGTGATGGTCTGGTGTCTGTCCAGGGGTTTGTTCCTGCCTTGTGCGCTATGCCTGCTGGGATTGGCTCAAGCCCTCAACAAGTCAGCTTAGAAAATGGTATGGTGCGGTGCGGTGCGGTGCGGTGTGGTGTGGTGTGGTAGGGTTTGGTGGTCATTCTTAATTTTTCTAAAGCATTTATCATTTGATCGCCTTGTTTATAAATGTAATCTTAACTCACAAATAGGATTTCAGAAACAAGAATTACTCATTTTCAGATGACCGCAGTATCAGGTCATCTCCAAACTATCGGAATAACTTAAAGCCAAACTGTATTAGCATGTGGTGTCTTCTCATAATACACTGCTAAAAATTGTAGCAAGGATGTCATTTATTTCCCTTGTATAATAAACCTTATCTATGGGGTCCGACCTCATTGTGTTCATCTGTATATATATATTTTTTTTCCCAAAGATCACTTTAGCATTCACAGCTAGCAATGCAGACCTGGAAAACAAATGTGAACAGGATAGCAAAACACATCAATACTGAATAAAACTACAAGAAAAGTAGGCTAGCGAAAAGAAATAGAATAAAATATGCATCGCCCCCGGTCGAGACCGCTGTGATACATCACTCAGCAGAGTAAATGAACACGGGCTTCTGCAAAAATGTTTGCCTAAGCAGAAAAATAAATCGCCTGATTTGAACCTGGAAATGCTTAAAAAAGATTAAATAAATACACCGACTGTGTTGTTGGAACTTTGAAGAGCAGCCGCTACTGTGCTTTATTAAACATCACTAATTGGTTGTGTGTAAAAAATTTCAGAAGGGGGTCCAAGGAGCTGGAGACAAACCCATCATGAGTGGCAGCAGAAGCAATCATCCTTGGAGAAGACAGCCGCCAGTGTCGGGCACTCGCATGGACGCAACAATGAGATCCTCACGCAGAACACTTTTGGATTCAAATTGTACATTTACTATAAAGACGCCCCCACTTGCTGTATGAGGCCTCCCGCTAGCAGGGGTTGACGTAAGTGGTGTGTTCCTTTAGGTTGTGTTCTGCCTGTTCAGGGTTCTAACTTCACCTGCTCACTTATAATATTTAACATGCATTAGGTACGGCGGTGGGCATGGTGGCACAGCTTCACGGATCTGATGTCCTGGGTTCATATATCACACGTGCATATTGTGCATGTGGAGTTGGCACATTTGTTCAGAATCAATTTAATCCTGGTATACCATCAAAGACGGGTCTATTAGGCCTGTTTGGTTGACTGGCATCATGAGTGCTTGTCTGTATGCCAGGACAGACTCAACACCCCACAACAGTAAATTGGTTAAAAATAAATTATTATTAAAACATTAGAACAATCGAGACGAGAACAGGCCATTCAGCCCAACAAAGCTCGCCAGTCCCATCCACTTATTTCTTCCAAGAAAACATCAAGTCGAGTTTTGAAAGTCCCTAACGTCTTACTGTCCACCACACTAACTGGTTGCTCATTCCAAGTGTCTATCGTTCTTTGTGTAAAGAAAAACTTCTTAATGTTTGTGCGAAATTTCCCCTTTACAAGTTTCCAATTGTGTCCCCGTGTTCTTGGTGAACTCATTTTAAAATACAAGTCTCGATCCACTGTACTAATTCCCGTCATAATTTTAAACACTTCAGTCAGGTCACCACTTAATTTCTGTTTGCTGAAACTGAAAAGGCTCAGCTCTTTTAATCTTTCTTTATAATTCATCCCCTTTTGCCCTGAAATCAGCCTATTTACTATGTATAAAGTATATTGATATACAGTATATATATATATATATATATATATATATATATATAGTGGTATTTGGCCGGCTTGTCATCCCGGCCAATACCCCCAGGCTGCCAGATGGAGCCCTACCTGCAGCATGGAGGTGCCCCGAAGACTAGCAGGAAGTCATGGACTTTGTAGTTTTTATCCTCAGCCCTGCTGGATAACACAGGGGCCACAAGAGGGAGCTGCAGGGAGGACCGAAGACTTATTTGTGCCCTTTAACCCGGATGTTCATCAAAGGAAGCGAGACGGGCTTCCGGGGTGAAGAAAAGAACATTTTACCTGACCCGGAAGTGACTGAGAGTCACATGGACTGGGGATTGGGAACACTTCTGGGTCAGGGTATTTAAAAGCACAGTGGGAGCTCCCAGATGGCGAGCTGAGCTGGGTGGAAGGGTGGCAACGCGTCTGGGAGTTGGAGGATTGTATTTGTGATTGATTATTGTTGGTTTATGAGTATAGTGGAGGAGAGGGTGCTTGGTGCACTGTGGCAATTTAATAAAGTCAACATTTGGGCTTTTACCTGGTGTCTGGAGTCATGGACAGGGGTTCAAGGGAGCGATAGCGCTCCCTACCTGTCACAATATATATATACAGTGGTGTGAAAAACTATTTGCCCCCTTCCTGATTTCTTCTTCTTTTGTATGTTTGTCACACAAAATGTTTCTGATCATCAAACACATTTAACCATTAGTCAAATATAACACAAGTAAACACAAAATGCAGTTTTTAAATGATGGTTTTAATTATTTAGGGAGAAAAAAAAACAACCCTACATGGCCCTTTGTGAAAAAGTAATTGCCCCCTGAACCTAATAACTGGTTGGGCCACCCTTAGCAGCAATAACTGCAATCAAGCATTTGCGATAACTTGCAATGAGTCTTTTACAGCACTCTGGAGGAATTTTGGCCCACTCATCTTTGCAGAATTGTTGTAATTCAGCTTTATTTGAGGGTTTTCTAGCATGAACCGCCTTTTTAAGGTCATGCCATAGCATCTCAATTGGATTCAGGTCAGGACTTTGACTAGGCCACTCCAAAGTCTTCATTTTGTTTTTCTTCAGCCATTCAGAGGTGGATTTGCTGGTGTGTTTTGGGTCATTGTCCTGTTGCAGCACCCAAGATCGCTTCAGCTTGAGTTGACGAACAGATGGCGGACATTCTCCTTCAGGATTTTTGGTAGACAGTAGAATTCATGGTTCCATCTATCACAGCAAGCCTTCCAGGTCCTGAAGCAGCAAAACAACCCCAGACCATCACACTACCACCACCATATTTTACTGTTGGTATGATGTTCTTTTTCTGAAATGCTGTGTTCCTTTTACGCCAGATGTAACGGGACATTTGCCTTCCAAAAAGTTCAACTTTTGTCTCATCAGTCCACAAGGTATTTCCCCAAAAGTCTTAGCAATCATTGAAATGTTTCTTAGCAAAATTGAGACGAGCCCTAATGTTCTTTTTGCTTAACAGTGGTTTGCGTCTTGGAAATCTGCCATGCAGGCCGTTTTTGCCCAGTCTCTTTCTTATGGTGGAGTCGTGAACACTGACCTTAATTGAGGCAAGTGAGGCCTGCAGTTCTTTAGACGCTCTCCTGGGGTCTTTGTGACCTCTCGGATGAGTCGCCTCTGCGCCTTGGGGTAATTTTGGTCGGCCGGCCACTCCTGGGAAGGTTCACCACTGTTCCATGTTTTTGCCATTTGTGGATAATGGCTCTCACTGTGGTCTGCTGGAGTCCCAAAGCTTTAGAAATGGCTTTATAACCTTTACCAGACTGATAGATCTCAATGACTTCTGTTCTCATTTGTTCCTGAATTTCTTTGGATCTTGGCATGATGTCTAGCTTTTGAGGTGCTTTTGGTCTACTTCTCTGTGTCAGGCAGCTCCTATTGAAGTGATTTCTTGATTGAAACAGGTGTGGCAGTAATCAGGAAATTGAACTCAGGTGTGATACACCACAGGTAGGTGATTTTTAACAAGGGGGCAATTACTTTTTCACACAGGGCCATGTAGGTTTGGATTTTTTTTTCTCCCTAAATAATAAAAACCATCATTTAAAAACTGCATTTTGTGTTTACTTGTGTTATATTTGACTAATGGTTAAATGTGTTTGATGATCAGAAACATTTTGTGTGACAAACATGCAAAAGAATAAGAAATCAGGAAGGGGGCAAATAGTTTTTTCACACCACTGTATATATATTGTTATATCGTAAATGGCATAATTTTAGGATGTCAGAGGACCACACACTAGCTGGATTTATTAGAAAGTCTTCAGGTTCCTTCACTTTGTTCACATTTTGTTATGTTGCAGTCTTGTGCTAAAATCATTTCAATTCTGTTTTCCCTCATCAAACAACACTCAATACCCTGGAATGACAAAGTGAAAGCAGGATTTTAGTAATTTTTACAAATTTATTAAGAGTAAAAAACTGAAGTATTTCATTGTCACAAGGATTCAGACCTTTTGCTATGACACTCTGGTGCATCCCATTCTAGTGATCATCGTTGAGATGTTTCTACACCTTGTTTGGAGTCCACTGGTGTTCAGTTCTGTTGATTGGACTGATTAGGAAAGTCATCATGTCGTAAAAGTTGTAATGTTGAAAGAATTGTCAGCGATGTGTGTGAAAATACAGATTGAAAAATGTGTACTCAAAGTAAACAAAGTGTCACACCCCAACCAAAGAAGGGGAAAAGGACGACCATTTTAAGAGAGTTAGAACATTTGAACAATCTAGATGTGAACAGGCCATTCAGCCCTACAAAGCTCACCAGTCCTATCCACTTAATTCTTCTAAAATAACATCAAACCTAGTTTTGAAAGTTCCTAAAGTTCTGCTGTCTACCACATTACTTGGTCACTTATTACAAGTGTCTCTGGTTCTCAGTGAAAAGAAAAACTTCCTCTAGTTTGTATGAAATTTAATAACAAAGAGCCACACAAGATGCAGATTTCAGTGCTCAAAACACCTGAATCCACAAATGTGCCTAACAATACCAGTAGAACAAAGGACGAGGCTGCACAGCATCCACCTTTTGACCGCACATCTAAACGGATAAATAAAGGAACTTAATAACAGGAAATGCAAGTACGCCGTGCCAGAATACAGCTGCAGCATTTCCTTTCTTTCTTTTTCATTTGATCTCTTACTGGAGACGAGGCAGAGTTGTCACCAGAGCCCGTACACTGCTGAGGGTGCCACTGGGTTTCGAATTTCACACATGATTTGTGTCTACGTTTTGTGATCTATGGAGATGGCCATAGCATCATGGAGGCTGAGTCATTGGTTTATCAAGTCCTCTTCAATTTCAGTGTCTTCTTTGCTGCAGATCTTTGCAGCTTCCAATCCTGTGGCTGTTGCTGCCATAGAAGCTGACGTGGTATCCGCCTGGAGTATATTTGGCATACGTGTCCAAACCATCTCAGCTGTCTTAACTGAATCGCCACTTCAGTCGTTGCAGCATTTTATCATGTAGTATATACATGGACCACAATCGCTTATCCAGGGGTGCTGTAGAATCCCTGACCCTGCGCTATGACCTCCAAAGGTCATGTGAAAAGACAGTTTCCCATCGGGGATAAACTCCATTTGATGTTGTTATGTTGTATATGAAACGTACCGTAGCAGACAGAAACTCTTTTTAAACGCATGGAGCCAAGTAGACCTACACTTGTATCTCTCTGTCTGTGTCTGCACTCGGTGCAATGCGCACATTTATCATCTGGCTTTAGTCGCCTTGTGCTACTGAGCCCCTGAAGTGACACCAGCTATTCTAGTTTTTTTATTTTCTCTCTGCATCAAGTCTTTGGTTCATTTTCTTTTGCTCTCTCGCTGAAACCTCAGCAATTTAAAGTTGCCCGACCTGAAGAAATGGAGGGTGGAAATTTTAGGAAGTCACTGCGCTCTGGAGAGATTCTGAAGGACTGGAAAATGGCAAATATCATCCCATTATATAAAAAGGGTGACAGGGCAGATCCAAGCAACTACAGGCCAGTAAGCTTAACATGAAACATCACAGGAAAATTAATGGAAGGAATTATTATTATTTTTTTTTTTCATTTTTATTACTATTTAATTTAATATTGTTTCTTTGTATCAGTATACTGCTGCTGGATTATGTGAATTTCCCCTTGGGATTAATAAAGTATCTACAGTATCTATCTATCTATCTATCTATCTATCTATCTATCTATCTATCTATCTATCTATCTATCTATCTATCTATCTATCTATCTATCTATCTATCTATCTATCTATCTATCTATCTATCTATTAAGGATAAGGTTGGGCAACACATGGCAAGGACAGGACAGGAGAGTCAGCATGGGGTCAGAAGAGGGAGGTCGTGTTTTACTAACAGGCTGGAATTCTATGAGGTTGCAACAAAAGGGATTCGATCAGAGTGGAGCTTATGATATTATTGATGTGGACTTTCAGAAAGCATTTGATAAGGTGCCACATTAAAGGTTGGGCATCAAACTAAAAAAAGTGGCAGTTCAGGGTGATGTTTTTAGATGGGTGCAGAATTGGCTCAGACGGTGCAGAAGGTGATGGTGCGAGGAACCTCATCAGAATTGGGTGACTTTAAGAGTGGTGACCAGAAGGGGTCAGTGATATATTTTTAATACATATACATCATTTAGATAGGAATATAAGTAACAAACTGGTTAAGTTTGTAGATGATACCAAGATAAGTGGATTAGCAGATAATTTGGAATCCATAATATCATCACAGAAGGACTTGGATAGCATACAGAATTGGTCAGATTTGTGGCAGATGAAATTTAATGTCAGTAAATGTAAAGAATTACACATAGGAAGTAAAAATGTGAGGTTTGAATACACAATGGGCGGTCGGAAAATCGAGTGTACGCCTTATGAGAAGGATTTAGGAGTCATAGTGGACTCTAAGCTATCAACTTCCCAACAGTGTTCAGAAGCCATTAGGAAGGCAAACAGAATGTCAGGTTATATAGCACCTTGATGTGTGCAGTACAAGTCACAGGAGGGTCTGCTCAGCTTTATAACTCACTGGTGAGGCCTCATCTGGAGTCCTGTGTGCAGTTTGGGTCTCCAGGCTACAAAAAGGACATAACAGCACAAGACAAGGTCCAGAGAGGAGCAACGAGGCTGATTCAGGTCTACAGGGGTTGAATTATGAAGGAAGATTAAAAGAGCTGAGCCTTTACAGTTTAAGCAAAAGAAAATTAAGAGGTGACATGATTGAAGTGTTTAAAATTATGAAGGGAATTAGTACAGTGGATCGAGACTTGTATTTTAAAATGAGCTCATCAAGAACATGGGGATACAGCTGGAAACTTGTTAAGGATAAATTTCACACAAACTTTAGGATGTTTTTCTTTACACAAAGAACGATAGACACTTGGAATAAGCTACCAAGTAGTGTGGTAGACAGTAAGACGTTAGGGACTTTCAAAACTCGACTTGATGTTTTCTTGGAAGAAATAAGTGGAGAGGACTGGTGAGCTTTGTTGGGCTGAATGGCCTGTTCTCATCTCGAGTGTTCTAATAATTTGCTACAGTGATCAGACATTCCAGTGACAAGTACAGTCCAGATTTCAGTTTGTGCATACCAAAAATCCTAGAAGCAGTGGATCTCTCCACTATTCACCACAATCTTTATAACGAGTTGTCCCCACTCGTTTGAGAATCACGTCTGGCCCTGCATGACTAATGGAGTCGCTGAATATCCGGCAGCAAGTTGCAGGTCACTGCCGTGGTGCATTGTAGGCATGAAGCGTTTTGCACACTCACCACTTCTGTATGTTGGTCCACCATTTTCATAAGAGATGTGTACCGTGTCTACTCATGTTTAAGTTCTCCCGCGGATGAGTCAGGGCTTTATTTTACTGTATACTTTCCAGTATTTTATAATGTATAATCGAAGACGGAAAACTCCTGCTATTGGTCCAAGAGATTATGATATGCTAACAGCCACCTGAGAGAGTAACCATGGAGCACACGGCCTTTTTTTCGATGTATTGTGGATATGTGACCACACGGTAATACCTGCACTATTCCAAAGTGACATTTGAATGGTTTTGTGATTTTTGTATCTCACAAGCTCATAAACTTTTATCAGAAGACCCTCTCTTATCTACGATAGAGCTTTCGATCAGAAGAAAATATGATGCTGGTTTGAAATTAAACGTTGTTGAAGTGACGAAAGAAATTGGTAACTGCGCTGCTGCAACAAAATTCAATATGTCTGAAAAAAGTAATGCGAGATTGGAGGAGGCAAAAAGTTGTAAAAAAAAAAAATTAAGTGTCACATTTTTGAACGGGCATATAAATCGGGGTCTGATTTTATGATCGATTGTTCGGGTTTCAAGACCCGACTTATACGCGAGCATATACGGTAATAAAAAGTTTTAAGCCCATTTTTACGATGAAAGTAAATTCAGTTGTTTTAGCAATAATACAGAATGTTTATTAAATGTTGTTAATATAACAGAAGATTTTCACCCACCTATTTTCCATAAACTAAAATCAGCCTGTAAATGAGAAGAGTAAACGCTTTGTGAGCTCTGATTTACCGTCTGGTCGTTCCTCCGCTGTCCTCTCTGTGTCTCTGGTCTTTGTGGCCATCACACCTTTGAGGTCGGTCTGCGTTAAATGGCAGGGCTAAAGAAGATCAACATCCATAAAAAACCAAAAAAATCGAACAAATCATTTCTGAGGAATTTGAGATTGCGGCTTTAGAGATCAAAAAGGCGAGGGATCAGCCATGTGGGAGCACCGGTAATTCGGGGACTGCGAGAACGTGTGTTGCACATCTTGTAAATTGTGAATTAAATCAATCTACCTGAGCTATTTTTGTTCTTTTGAGTTTCAAATAATTATCCCGGCGCTTCAAAGTGATGTATTTTTAAATCTGAAATGACAAGTGGATAAGCCTTCTTTCCCGAAGGAACTCAAATGAAGTGTTACACCTTAAGGGTTTCATGCCAGCGAATATAAACTGCTAAATAATTAATCGTTTAAAACATGGGACTGTACATGAGGAAAAAAAAAAAAAACTGGGCACAAAGTTATTTTTAGTGTTTGCTGGGCAAGAAAACAAGTTATACGTTTGTTTCTTTTCTCAAAGTGTTGACCAATTTTATTTCATAGTGTTTATTCAGATTCATTCATTTGTATAAGAAGATTAAGATATGAAAATCCAAATGATATCCTTTAATGGAAATCAAGAAATGACTTTCTGCCTACCTATACAGAGTAACGGGCTTTAATTCCAGAGCTTCATATAAGTGGGCATTTAGCCTCCTTGGCATCATGTTTACTCCTGTAAAAATGAGCCAAAAGCATGGAATTTTTTTCAATAGCGGAAAAGGTCGTTACATGTACAGAAACATATAAACACCACAATGACAAAACAGTCCCAGTAGGAAACGTACATCGAGAGTCCACTGTTGTTTTGGTGCAGATTTAGTAAGATTTTAGTAAGATTTTTCCAAAGGTCACCAACAAACAAGGGCACGGTCTGAGCAGTTGGTGAAAGATTTTTGTGTAGAGGGTGTCACGCACGCGCGAATAGGAGACCGCGGACGGACCTTAAAACGATTCGGAAGACGTTCGCCGGCAGGGAGTGGCGGGGTACTAACCTTTCTCCTTTGCTTTCTTCCAGGAAAAAAGACGCTCCGCCATCATAAGCCTTCCCACAGTACGCTTACTTCCGCCCTTCCTCCACCATCTTTCCTGACGTCATCAGTCCCATCCTCCCCCACGGCTCCTTCCCAGCATTCCTCCACTTCCGGCTCCTCCCTTATAAAATGGCCGCCGACGCCTAGAATGGCGTCGCGCATATGAACCTGTTTGTGTTTATATTTGACCTGAGTTTTCTTTTTTGAATTGTGGATTGTCTACAATATACGGGGCCGGAAAACCCCAAACCTTTATGCTGCTTATTGTTGCATCTTTTACAAGGGTATGATGTGTACCGCTCCCTGAGACCCTACTGCCCGACACGACACGATTACAATATGCACTGCCGATCCCTAAAGCGACAGCCAACAATTGAAATAATAAATGAACTGGCGTGCGAGCGACCAACTCCACGACAAGCAAATACAGAACACACCAACAGAGAGGAATATACTGTAAGCAAGGCAATCATAATGTTATCGTAGGAAAAGTAACGATACGCATACACACAAAAAATGATCCGTTACTTACCTTACCTCCATGCTGCAGCCCACCCCTCTTCACTCTTTCCAGAACCTACCAACATATAAATAAAGGATACCCAAATAACAGTTACCGTATACACTCGCGTTTAAGTTCTCCTGAGGATAAGTTGGGGCTTGATTTTACCGTCTAATTTCCAGTATTTTATAATGGCAGTCATGTGCGGAAAACTGACGCTATTGGTCCGAGAGCTTATGATATGTGTATAAGTCAAGGTCTGATTTTATGATCGATTTTTCAGGTTTCAAGACCAGACTTGTACGTGAGTATATACGGTATATATAAAGTCCATACTGTGGTGGGCTGGCGCCCTGCCTAGGGTTTGTTTCCTGCCTTGTGCCCTGTGTTGGCTGGGATTGGCTCTGGCAGACCCCTGTGACCCTGTAGTTAGGATATAGAGGGTTGGATAATGGATGGATGGATGAAGTCCATAAGTTCGACTGTAAATCCCTTGAAGTTTGTGCTAGTGAGGGACTTGCCGAGCTAAACCTAGACCAGCCATAATTCCACTCACTGTCCCGATTCCCAGGTCAGGTCCACCAGGCCCTCTCATGAGTTCCTGCTGCTCCTCCAACCTTTCATTAACCTTCTCCTTCCTGGGTTCATCTAATGGCTTCCTACAGGTGATGCATTTCCTTGATGGCCGACACTTTCTCCTTTAATTTCGCTTCTGGTACTGCCCCTCCCTTATTTACGACTCTCATTGGCTCTCTGAGTCAGGTGGTGCCCCCAAAAAAGTCCATAGCTTAAAAAGCCCTTGGAATTGAATTTATGTATTATTATAAAACAATAAAAAGGTACAAAGACACACTGATGGTAAATACATCTGACGACCGCTGCAAATGTCATTACCTGACCTGCACACCCGCATGACTGACACACTCACTTGTGGTATTGTAGCCTGCCACAGCGCCAGGCTTAGTCAACTTCCACATCTCCCCTGGAACGAATATCGACAGCTGCTCCTTTGTGAACAGTGCTTAGGAGGCAGACATCTTTCTTGTCCTTCCAATTGATCATGGTCATTTTTGCCACATTGCTAACGTTTCAGCTTGACGCTTTGACATGACCAGGCATATCACGGCAGTTCGGTGGCACAGTGCCGTATGTATAACTTTTCTTTTTGTAGTTAGAAACTGGTCATTGGTATAAAGTTCCCTTGGTCAAGGAAAGGGTGCAATGCCATATTGATGGTACTTGCCATCCCACTTTGCCCCTCTACCAGTGTAAAGTATTGAGTTCCAGATGTACCCAGAGCTTGCATCACACAGCATGTAGAACTTGATACCGAATCATGTCCGTCTGGGTGCAATGTATGGTATCCATGACAGCTTTCCCTTGTAACCTATGAGACATTTTTTGGGTCAATGCGGCATTGAAGACTAGGAGCCCACAGCCTTCCTATGGAGGCCTCTTGACCAATCCCTTCCAGTCCTTCCATTAGTTAATGTTTCACCCACAACAACAGTCACATGTGACATATCTTGTGCTTTTACACCTTCGGCCCACATGGACCTCAAACGCCGCTCTTTACTGGTTCTAGCCGGTCTTGTGACAAGCCAAGCAGCTCCATATTTCTTATAATAGAGTAATTGCTAGACAAAACACACTTCACTTTCCAGCGTTTGCCCAGTAAATGCTTTTGTCACTACAGTAGACCCCCACAAAGTCGCGGTTGAGAGTTTGCGGCCTTAGTCATTCGCAAATTTTGCCTTAGAACCTAACCACAAATATCCTCCACAATTTTTTATGTCTTTTTTCATGGAAATACAGTACTGTAGAGAGAACACCAAGCAACCGTAGAGGAAAAGGCGGCTTGTGATGGTGAAAGTAGCCAATCTGAGAGCATTATTCATTTCTCCTTGCTGCTGATTGGCTGCTGCCCTGTGATGCATCTCCGGCAGATGCAGCCCAGCATTCCCGCATCATAACAGTTTACCGCATGTACAGTAGCTCTCTCAAGTGTTGCGCTGAGTGTTCTTGTTTTTTTCGTTTTGTTCTTCTTAAAGCCCTAAGATGTCGCCCAAACACCCTGCAACTTCTAAGGCTTCTGGCAATGAACTGAAGCACCAGAAGAAGTTTAAGACACTCCAGGAGAAGGTTGAACTACTGGATTTGCTCCAGGAACTAAAAAGTTACACCTCAACTTACCATCACTATGTTCCTCAAACCTATCAAGAAAAGCCAGCACGAAACCCCACCAGAAGAAGACCCGTCAGAAGATACAACTCCTCCTGAAGCGCCTGAAGAGGAGGTGCCACCTGAGGAGCTGTAAATCCTCTGCTTTGCTGTGCAGTCATTATCTTCATTACATACCTTCACCGTACTGCACAGATAATTCACCATCTTCAATCAATACCATTCATTATTGGTGAGGACCCGTACATTATACTGTATTTTCATTATATTAAATTATTACTGTATTTACCCTACTTATACCAAAGAAAATGACAGAGCATGCCAAAGCATGAATTCCAGGACATACGTATAACATCGGTATTTTACATTCTAGCACTGCGGGAGACACAGTACTGTACAGTATACCGGTTTACCTGTACATTCTTTTTTTTTAGAGTAATGTATTAAGCTGAGTTTGAAATGAAATTGAAGTGTTTTAGGGTTTAAACTGTAAAAATAGGCATTTTTTGACCACATCCAAACTTTGCGGGTTTTCACAATACATGGGAGCTCTAGGAACGTAACCTCCACGAATTTCGGGGGTCGTCTGTATTGTCATTCGCCTAATCAATACACGTGCAGGGTGTAAACACAATGTGCCACTCTTCATAGTCCATCATAGTCCATCTCCATATCACTCGGACACAACAATGAAGGGTTAGCATACCAGCTGGCTACTGTAGGAGGAGGAGTATAGGAAGCTAATCAAGGACTTTGTTGAATGGTGCCACTCAAACCACTTACAACTGAACACCAGCAAAACCAAGGAGCTGGTGGTGGATTTTAGGAGGACCAGGCCCCTCATGGACCCCGTGATCATCAGAGGTGACTGTGCAGAGGGTGCAGACCTATAAATACCTAGTGCAGCTGGATGATAAATTGGACTGGACTGCCAATACTGATGCTCTGTGTAAGAGAGGACAGAGACAACTATACTTCATTAGAAGACTGGCGTCCTTCAACATCAGCAATAAGATGCTGCAGATGTTCTACCAGACAGTTGTGGTGAGCGCCCTCTTCTATGCGGTGTTGTGCTGGCGGGGCAGCATAAAGAAGAGGAAAAAACTGGTGAGGAAGGCAGGCTCTATTGTAGGCACGGAGCTGGACAGTTTGACATCCGTGGCAGAGCGACGGGCACTGAGCAGACTCCTGTCAATCATGGAGAATCCACTGAACAGGATCATCTCCAGACAGAGGAGCAGCTTCAGTGACAGACTGCTGTCACCGCCCTGCTCCACTGACACACTGAAGAGACCCCACACTATGCGACTCTTCAATTCCACCCTGGGGGGGTAAACGTTAACATTAAACCAAGTTATTGTCTGTTTTACCTGCATTGTTATCACTCTTTAATTTAATATTGTTCTTTATCAGTATGCTGCTGCTGGAGTATGGGAAGTTCATCTTGGGATTAATAAAGTATCTATCTATCTATCTATCTATCTATCTATCTATCTATCTATCTATCTATCTATCTATCTATCTATCTATCTATCTATCTATCTATCTATCTATCTATCTATCTATCTATCTATCTATCTATAAGCTAATATCAGGGAGCCTTCCTGAAGTCGAATAGCTGGACTGAAAGTTTCCTTTGGTCAGCCATGGAGTGTCTGAGGTAAAGTCTTCTGTGAAATCGTGAAATCCTCTAGACGATCACAAGATGCATTTCCAGAACATTCGATGAACAGCAGAGTGCAAAGGCTGCAAGTGTTCATGAAAAAATAAAGCTTACAGTAGACATGTTTACAGGCCACGCTGAACAAAGAGAAGCAGAACTGAAGACGTCTGGCGTACGAGAGTTCAAGGTTAAACTTCACTCCTGTATTTCTTTTCATTTCGTATCAATTCAGCCAGGGCCGGTCCTGCCTCCAGGTGCACATCATTAGCATTCCAGCTTCACTCCACAATTCCTGACATTGCCAAGCTGTTATTCTTGAACAAATAATACATAAATTAGAGCTGTAAGGTGAACGGCCAAATCAGCAGCTCCAATGTTAGGCTGAAGTAGCGAGTCTGCTCCGGTGTGGCCTCCATTACATAAGCAGGCAGATCAGGCCAGCATTGAGGTTTTATTTATTCCTTGATTATTTAGCCGACTGGCGATGATGATGATGATGTACGCATCGAGGTGTATGAATTAGTGAGTTCATTTAAGAAGGTCAAAACTATTTAAAGCTCATCCTTTCTATATTTCATAATTCCACATTATTGAGCCCACCAATGCGCCACTATCCCACTGGTTTTATTCCAAGCCAATAGACATAACTCTGGACATTTTGACGGTGGCTAATTTTCACTACTAGCAATGGCAAAACACAACAATTACGGAACATTCCGAGTCCTGATTGTATCATCAGTGTGGATAAATAGACGAGAGAGACATGAAAAAGTGCAATCCCCAGCCAGAATCCTCTTTTTATATGAAGAAAAAGTTACAAAATGGAAGGATGGCTCCTTCGGTAAACACAATGTGTCCTCTAGCATCATCAATGGTCACATGATGTCATCTTCTTCTTCAGCTCTCATTTACCATTATGGTAACTAGGAGAGGCGGAATGGAGGGGGCGTCTTTGGTTCTCTTCGAGTCGGCCCCATTGGAGATGTTACAATTCCCCCTTCTCTATCCCCTGTGTGACATCAGAATTAGTCCCTCTTAGATGCTTGCTATGCTCACATGTATCTATGTATCTGACATGAGTTGTGTGCCTGTGCCATCCTAGAAATGATTGCTTAACATGGGATGCTGGAATAGACACCTTGATGTACACCGAAGATCCTGTAAGTAGTACGACTCTTTTACAGTTTATTGGTGTGATGGCCTGTGCCGTGTGACTCCTGGGCAGACATCTTGTAGTCATAACTGAGCGTACCAGTCAGAAAAGGATGAGCGACATAGACAAGAAAATGGTACAAAGAGCTGTTATGTGTTGTAGTAAGTGTTAAGCAATAATTCAAAAATGATCCGGAGATATTGATATACCCGACCTATCAGAACTAACATTCATGTAAAATAACCAACCCAAGAAGTTGTTGTGACGCTTACCCCTTGATGTGTACTCACCAATCAGGAAAAGACCCTTATCTAATGCTAAGATGCTCACACATGCAAGTTTGACCTCCTCTATCCACGGACTTCATCAAATCAACGTGGGCCATCTTCTCCACTGGCCACCATCCTGCCGCATCATCCCCTTCACCTTTAGTGGCAAACTTATGCTGGAGTCAAGGCCTGTTTTTCCTAAAGAAATGTGGAGACTTATAGGCCTACTAAGACTCTTACACACACCAAATGATCCAAAGTATGAACCATATTACATCTGTGTGCCACTATGGAGCCATCTCGCAACGTCACGCCACACCACCCCTTATAACACAAGTAATGCTGCATTCACACGGTAAATACAAATGTTGGATTTGGAAATTGCATGAGAAAGCACTACAAGCTCAAAGGTACAACTCTGAGGAAACAAAATGACCAAAATTCTCCAAGTTGTGACGTACCACTGGCCTTTCACCTTAGTCAATAGTATAGAGAGCAGGACCATCCGTTAGGTGACACAGGTGGCCACCAGGGGCACTGTCACATAAGGGGTGTTATTTATGAAAGTGAAGGGGCATGTGCTCCAGACACCAAGGGGTGAATTTCTGCTAAGTCAATCGGTGAGTGTTCCAGACACGGAGGGGGACCTCCACCCTCGGTCCTTGAAGTCTAATAATACTGAATGCATGCTAAGGACACTGAGGGGCCCCAGTGCTGTAACTGAAGGGGTGCGTGCTCTGGACCCACCTCCACTAAGGGCTCCATGTGGGCTTCAACTGGCACTAATTGTATAAAATAAAAATATCACTTGGTCAGCTGTGAATGTCATTACTTTCTTGTATATGTAGGATTGTAATCGTCCAAAAATTCGATGTCGAGATTTTGATGAACGTTTTAGACCTTCCTGAATCCGAAAATACAATTATTGTAATTATGTCTGTCAGTGTGTGTGTTTGTGTGGCTGTCCGTGTAAACACAATAACTTGAGTACGCGTTCACTTGGGTCAACCACTTTTTGCATACAAGCATTTGGTAGAAAACGTAGATTTCCATCAACTTTTGGGAATTTCCGTTAACTGGAAATGGTAATCTACCTTTTATTCATGCAGTTGCACAGTCTGATTTATTCAACTTTACTTTTATAATAATTGTTCAATATATCATTAATTTGATTTAATTTATTGTTGATGGTTCTTTAATGTACATAGTATAAAAATATAATCATTGTCTTGCGGTTAACTCCTCAGATATCCATTCCCATATCTGAGTATACGAGAAAGTCGAGGAGAGACCACTCAAGTTTTTTTTTTTTGATCGAGTTGCGTTTGGAGAGAAGTAATACACATCTAATCTATTCATTTTGCTCTTTATTTCCTAAATGCGGTGTAAAAAGACATAAACAGAGATCACAAATGGTTGTGTCCGCCGTATATTTGAAAGATCTTTTGAAAACTAAAAACAAAACCATGCAATACCGCAGAGACGTCTTTCCAGACGGGAGTCTTCTATTAGACCGCCGGAGGATGTGGGTGGGAGAGACGGGTTGACATCATGGACGTTGGTCCATCAATCTTCTGCTCCACAGAGTGAGGCATTATCAGACAGCGCCATTCTGTGGCCCGGGGTGGAATTACTACTTGATGAGCCCTGAATTTGTCTCATAAGGGCTTGCGCAGACCAAATCAACAGCGACTTCGTGTTTTCTCCGAATAGTCCGACCGGAATGAACTGAAGTGGAAGGGTGAAGCATCATAACTTGGAATAGTCCAATAGCACGTGAACGTGGCATGAGTGCCTTTTTCAACTATTTACATGCTTTCCTTTTGTGAAAAACAGTTAACAAAAAAACAATTTTCCGAATAACGTCGGTTTGTCATAATTTGACGATGCCAGAAATGTTTTCAGGCCCGCTAGTTGAGTCTGCTGATCACTGATAGTTTCAATGTGACAAAATGTAACAAATAATGTTGGCTAAGAATACTGTAAAATTCAACTTTGAACAGAAACTATTTATATGATAAATAGTTAAATGCAAGTTAACAGACCATTAAATCAGAATATTGCTGTGTAAAATTACACTCCTGAGGCTTGATAAATGCCCGTATGGCAGTCTTCTGATTGTAATTATTTAGAAGCGTGTGAAGCCAAATGGGATTTAACTGTAGAACATGTGGCCTTTTAGTACTACACACGGCGGCCCCCTCGCAAGCCACATAAACACAATGATTCTGAAGCACTTAGCGCTTCGGCGGCCCCGTTGATGTATACGATATGCTGCCGTTCCATCTGCTCTGCTCTCTCTTTTCTGAGGACTAATGAAACTAATTACAATTTGCCCTGAATAGCTGTTTTTTAATGCAATTTTAAGTGCGCGGGAATAATTTATAAAATGCACTTTGAAGAATAACAACATTGCAGCGAAAACTTTTAGACAATCGCAAACCCGTAAAGCAGATGTGAAGTGATTCAGCGCTTTTGTGTCTTTAAACAGGGAGACGTCCTCCACTCGGTCATTTTTTTTTTTTACTTAATATACTGTACATAAAAAGTTTGGTTTTCGAAATAAATAAATGCCATTAAAATGAAAGTATTGGGTGACTGGGAGTGAAGGTGACTTTAAAAACTTTAAACAATCAGAAACGTGATGGGCCGTTCATGAGGCACCTACTGTATTCCACTAGCTTGAAGGAGGGCGGCGGTTCCACTCATGCAAAGACGCTGGGATGCGTCAGCATCTTCTCATAATACGAAAGTTTTTTCTTTGCATTTTTATTTACAAGTAAATGGCACACAGTCATGTGAACACAGGAGAAGCATGCAAACTCCACACGGGCAACATTAGAATAGGTCAGGGACTGCTTACTGCCATAGTGGATCACCAGCATCCCAACACAACTTCAGGGTTTGTCAAGTTGTAATTCCCCTCCAAGACACTGGTTGGCGCAGTCACTTAATGCCTTCTCTCTGCCTCCCACTGCAGAATGGAGGGTTGAGAAGCACAACACCAATGATGTCACTTCTATCTTCTGACCCCATGAATCTGTCTCTACTGCTGTCCAGTCCTGAAAAGTGGCTATGCCGCCATCTTGACGTCAGTCGGTAGAAGATTTCCATCTGCAGAAGACGTCGCCACATTTAGTATGCGTTTTTTTCTGTTCAGCTTTCCTAAATTATAAGGGAATCACCTTTGAGTGCCCCAAACCCTTTTCAGTCTGTTGGATTTATTCATTTCAAACTTGCCATTTGACTCTGGTGCGTCCCATTCTATTGATCATCATTGACATTGTTGTGTATGAACGAGTTCATTGATCAGGCTCATTTTTTAAGAAGGATGCACTTAACGTAACGTATCTGCAAGTGAAGAACTTGAATGTGAGCTTGTTCAGTTTTAGGTGACATTCTGGATCTGCTTTAGGTCCAGATTAAACCTTTTGATTAGTGGAACCAAATCTGAATACCGTATTCGGATAAGCACAAATAGTGGATTTTTACAAATATTTATTTTGTATGAAATTTTTGTCGTTTATTTGTATTCAGAAAAAATAACATCAAACCAAATCGGCTCTGTCGGTGTCTGCCTGCTTGTGCTTAAGCTGCATGAGCACACGGTGAAGCTCTGCTTTCGCTTTCAGGAAAACGTTGGACTTCACGAGGCCACTTTATATTTTTCCCCATTGGACATGCAATATGTGATGCGAATTTTGACCAGCAGAGTAACACGTTAGTTCACCTACACGCTGGTTATATAGTCGCCGTTTGTGGCACACAGTTGGAAATAGAGCAGTAATTTCTATGTATACTTGCATTTATTTCATTTCTTTTTTCACCGGGAGGATATTAGAATACAGTGGTGTGAAAAACTATTTGCCCCCTTCCTGATTTCTTATTCTTTTGCATGTTTGTCACACAAAATGTTTCTGATCATCAAGCACATTTAACCATTAGTCAAATATAACACAAGTAAACACAAAATGCAGTTTTTAAATGATGGTTTTTATTAATTAGGGAGAAAAAAAATCCAAACCTACATGGCCCTGTGTGAAAAAGTAATTGCCCCTTGAACCTAATAACTGGTTGGGCCACCCTTAGCAGCAATAACTGCAATCAAGCGTTTGCGATAACTTGCAATGAGTCTTTACAGCACTCTGGAGGAATTTTGGCCCACTCATCTTTGCAGAATTGTTGTAATTCAGCTTTATTTGAGGGTTTTCTAGCATGAAGCGCCTTTTTAAGGTCATGCCATAGCATCTCAATTGGATTCAGGTCAGGACTTTGACTAGGCCACTCCAAAGTCTTCATTTTGTTTTTCTTCAGCCATTCAGAGGTGGATTTGCTGGTGTGTTTTGGGTCATTGTCCTGTTGCAGCACCCAAGATCGCTTCAGCTTGAGTTGACGAACAGATGGCCGGACATTCTCCTTCAGGATTTTTTGGTAGACAGTAGAATTCATGGTTCCATCTATCACAGCAAGCCTTCCAGGTCCTGAAGCAGCAAAACAACCCCAGACCATCACACTACCACCACCATATTTTACTGTTGGTATGATGTTCTTTTTCTGAAATGCTGTGTTCCTTTTACGCCAAGATGTAACGGGACATTTGCCTTCCAAAAAGTTCAACTTTTGTCTCATCAGTCCACAAGGTATTTTCCCAAAAGTCTTGGCAATCATTGAGATGTTTCTTAGCAAAATTGAGACGAGCCCTAATGTTCTTTTGCTTAACAGTGGTTTGTGTCTTGGAAATCTGCCATGCAGGCCGTTTTTGCCCAGTCTCTTTCTTATGGTGGAGTCGTGAACACTGACCTTAATTGAGGCAACTGAGGCCTGCAGTTCTTTAGACGTTGTCCTGGGGTCTTTTGTGACCTCTCGGATGAGTCGTCTCTGCGCTCTTGGGGTCATTTTGGTCGGCCGGCCACTCCTGGGAAGGTTCACCACTGTTCCATGTTTTTGCCATTTGTGGATAATGGCTCTCACTGTGGCTCGCTGGAGTCCCAAAGCTTTAGAAATGGCTTTATAACCTATACCAGACTGATAGATCTCAATGACTTCTGTTCTCATTTGTTCCTGAATTTCTTTGGATCTTGGCATGATGTCTAGCTTTTGAGGTGCTTTTGGTCTACTTCTCTGTGTCAGGCAGCTCCTATTGAAGTGACTTCTTGATTGAAACAGGTGTGGCAGTAATCAGGAAATTGAACTCAGGTGTGATACACCACAGGTAGGTGATTTTTAAAACAAGGGGGCAATTACTTTTTCACACAGGGCCATGTAGGTTTGGATTTTTTTTTCTCCCTAAATAATAAAAACCATCATTTAAAAACTGCATTTTGTGTTTACTTGTGTTATATTTGACTAATGGTTAAATGTGTTTGATGATCAGAAACATTTTGTGTGACAAACATGCAAAAGAATAAGAAATCAGGAAGGGGGCAAATAGTTTTTCACACCAATGTATATAGTTATACGTGTTTGTTGCTGGGTATAACTCAATAAAGTGTATTTAAATAAAGAATTCTCCATAATTATTGTATTTTATTCAAGAACACTGTAATAGCCTAATATAAGGCATACAAAACTGGAAAAAGTTAACTCCCTGGTCATTTCTTCTCACTCTTTAAAAAATGCAAAATGAACTGAACATGAACTAGTTCAAAATTGAAGTGTGAACGTGAATTTATTCATTTTAATCGGTGTGAACTGAACTTGGAGCGAGTTCTTGTGAGGTGTGAACTTGCACAACACTGATCACTGAGAAGTTTCAGTACCGTGTTTGGAGTCCACCAATGATGGTGCATGATTAGAAAAGACACACACCTGTACTTAGAAGGTCCAACAGCTGAACAAAAAAGATGCCACTGGGTCAAAGGAACGGCCTGCAGAGCTTAGAGACGCATGCAGGTGTCAAGGTACAGATTTGGGGAAGGCTACCAAAACTTCTGGGGCATCGAATGCTCCCTGGCCGCCATCATTTTTAAATGGGAGCTTTGGAACAACGACATCTTTTGATAAAGCTGGCCAACTAAGTTATTATATATAAAAAAAAAAAAACTAAAAACAAGAAAGACATTTCCTTCTGCAGTCAATAGTGCCGCCTGGTGGTTAGAATGATAAATGTTCCCACCTTGTGTGTATTCTTACCCTGCATTCTACTAAAACTTGGAGTTTGTAATTTCTAACATCTGACTCAGAAAATGCAAAGAATAACTCAGGCCTGGTCTCACAAATGTGAGTTTGTCCGACTTCAGATTATGATGTCAATCCAAAATGGTGGCATACAGTACACTGCAGCCTACCGATACTGTAACACTATACGGGTTGAATTTGTATATTAGAAGAGTTTACTTTACATGAATCACTGTAATCTATAAGCCTGCCTATTGGGAAGGTAAATGTTAACAAAGCTAGTGTGGAACAACATTTTTAAACAGACATCCCTCACTGGAATGCCCCGGTTTAAGCAATAAAACACAGGCAGGAGAAAGTGTCCATCATTATTCTGTATCTAAACCTTGCAAGAGGCAACGACATATTTTATTAGCAAGTGTTGCAAAGAAAGAGCATCCACTGTGGTCCATTTATACAATTCACTGAGTAGATCACTGCTCAAAAAAGGAATGCATTACATCATCAGAAAACATGGCTGGTCACACCATGACAAACTTCAAATAACCACAATTAACCCCAACCATTTGGTTGATTTGGATGTCCTGTTCACTTAGGAAGTACGTGACTTTTTAAATGTATTATTATTACATTTTATTTTAAGACATGCATTAATGAGCATGAGATTTTGCATCGTTCATCCTGCTTTTCATGGTTTTTCAAACAATGGTCTAATTTATAATCCAGCTGGGTACATCTGCAGGAAATTTATTACTAAACGTTACAATAGAACAATGATTATGCCTTAAAATATAACATTTTCTCTTAAGTTTTATATAAAAACCATCTGTGAAAGCCTGTGCTGTAAAAAGCACGGGTCCTAGAAACTATTGAAATTGTCAGAAAAAAAATTAAAATATAATTGACGTCAAGCTGTCTCTCTCCTAGGACGTTTCATTTTGCCGATGTGTTTTAGCGGCTAAACGAGTATCTCTTTCTTCGGAGGTTTCGTTCTGTCGATGTGTTCTCATCGCTTGTGTATTAGCGGCTAAGCGACTCTTTCTTCGGAGGTTTCGTTTTGCCGATGCACTCATCTCACTTCTGTTTTAGCGGCTAAGCGAGTGTCTCTTTCTTCTGAGGTTTCATTTTGCCGATGCACTCGTCTCACTTGTGTTTTAGCGGCTAAGCGAGTGTCTCTTTCTTCAGAGATTTCGTTTTGCCCATGTGCTCGTTTCGCTTGTGCACTAAGCGAGTTTCTGTTTCCTCGGAGGTGGAGCCCTTATTCTGACTCCACCTCTCACTTCCAGGCCGGACAGACGCACACACACACACACACCCTTCCACGCGTAGACATTTATATATAAGATAACAAAAGATGCATTCATCATAATGAATAATAAAATAACAGCAATAGCTGTTCAGAAGGATATAAGATTCAGACCCATGCTAGGTGCACATTGGATCAGGGTTCAGATTCAACTCTTGCACTAGCATGAACAGTAATGGACTAACCGTTGTTAGCGTAATTAGTGCTAATTTTGGTACATTGCGCTCAGTGGTTGCTTTGTGCAGTTGTATTATGGACTGTGCGAAGACACGGACCAAAGATAATCGTTTGTGACATTTTACGACTGTAGTCTGTGCCTGTGCTTCTTATGCTTTTTGGTTCCATGACCCACTTTTTCCCATGTAAGTCTCTCTGTGACCCAGCAAAGGGGCTAGGGGTCTCCCTGGGTGAATCGAGCGAGATCGTGGGATCAAGCACAATCACTGCCACGACCAATAGCATGAGCAACCACTGCAATTGGAAACAATAGCAGCCTGTGACCCACTTGTCTTTGCAGAGACTAAACATGAACGTGTTCATCAATCCAAAGAGGAGAAGACCTCTGAATGTCCCTCTGAGTGACAACACCACATACTTTCCCACTTGGGCAGCATGAACTTATGGAGGCCACAAATTGCGACTTCCAGCTTTGCCGTATGATGAATGCAGCATTAGTTTTGCCAGCGGCAAGGATTATGAAAGGAAGAGGACAAACGGCTACCTGTGCCACCGTCCTTACAGACATTTCAGCACTTCTGACTCTGTGTGGTTCCTTTAACTCTTTTAGGGCGGATGTCGACTTTTGTCGACAGGAGGGGTTGAGGGCGAATGTCGACTAAAGTCGACATCCAGGGATAGAGGGCGATAATCAGCTGTTAATGGCGACAAATCTCACTGTCACGTCACAGGCATTCCCTCTGTGCTTGGAGGAATGGTAGACTCGTTGACTCGGCAACTAATCCTAGCGTGTGCGTGAGTTGCGAAATGTAAACAATGGCAAGATGGCATCGACATGTGACAAGGAAGCGAAGTGAGTGCAGAAATGAAAACACTCGGCAGACAATGTTTTGCGCATTATCGCGGAGTCGGATTCTGATTTTTCAGAATCAGATTTTATTGACGGTGATCAGGAGATCGAGCAAGAGAGTGAGAAGCCGGAATCAGCTGATCAAACACCAGCCAATGCCGCGCCAGCGGATCTGCTGCCAGTTGAGCGCCTTCGCGCAGCCGATGCATCTACGGCAAAGTTTGCGTGGGATAAATACACAGACATTGATCCATTGAGAGCCGATCTGGCTGCTGGACTTCACAAGACGGCATGACTTGCTGTTGGACATGACAGATCACCAGCTGCTGTACTTCAGGCTGCTCTCTCCTGATGCTGCTCTTCAGCTACCGTCAAACGAGATAAACAGGTAGGCAGAGAAATTTTTTGAATCGCGGGCTGCGTTTGCATTGCATTCTCGTTTTTCAAAGTGTAAACCCACAACAAAAGACGAGATGAAGCGTGCTGTGGTATTACAAATAGAGATGGGACAGAACTGGTGATATAACTTCAGGGAGCATTGGTCCAAACGTGCTTTGTCCCCTGGTGGCTTTGGACAGGTTATGTAGCATGGTGATAGGTGCGTGCTGCTGCAAAGACAGTGCATGCAAGACAGTAACATTTGTCAAAAGTAAATATTTTTTGTTGATTTGATATGTTACACAATTGCTTTGTGTTCTTTTTTAAAAAATGTCAGTTTTTGGAAAAATATTCAGCCCTGGGAGATAAGAAAAAAAAAAAAAATTAGCCCTAAAAGAGTTAAGTACCCAGAGGAGAAAGTGAAGATTCCAGCAGACAGTCACGAAACCCCATTGAAATAGTAAACGGGTCAGCTGCATTTAATTAGCAGGAAGCATAGCGATTGGTCGGTTCATTTTATTTTTTCCTTCATTCAGGCATTAATTCACCTTCTCTTGCTCAGCTGCACAAATTGGTTTTAAAGGAAAAGCTTGGAGGTCATTGCACAAGTAATTACTGGTAATAAAGCTGAATGTCTTCAAATGTGGAGTGCGAGGTGCTTTGTATTTCACTTTAAAGCTGTCGTTCAGTTGTGAGCGCAGGAGGTGTGTGTGTGTGTGAGAGACTTTGAATTGCAGAAGCCATGCCACACTGAGATATGAAAAAAGCAAACGTTAAAAACCAAACAGACTCCTTTGAATAAGTTCATGTGAGTGTGGGGCAGATGGTGAAGAAGAGTCCCACTTTCACGGCACCTGAGTTGTCATTTAGAATTCATTCATTGGTGAGCTTGTTTTCTGTTTTACCTTCTTGAGCACACTTTAATAGAAATATAATTATTTTCCCAAGCTGCACCAAAAGAGCAAACATTTTAAAGCACTAATTTAGCGACGGGCAAAAAATAAATAACAAACCTTAGAAGAGTGAAATAAAAGGCAATCTTCTGGACTATACAGTCGGTGAAATTTGCTGCCCAGATCAGCCATTTTTATTGTAAAGTATCGGTTTCTAAACGGCCTGTATTGAGGCGTAATGCGAGCGTTTTCACAAATGACACCGTTGAACCCGCTATTTAGGCCTGCCTTGAAAATGTGATTCTCTTGAAGAGAGGAAAGAAAAACAGCACCTCCGTGGAACAGCGAGATTGCTTTCCTGAAATGCTATGCTGTGCAGATGGATAGCATGGGGCTGAGTGACATTACGAAATCAGAGTCATCAGGAATTGTGCCAGAGCCACCGCTATGCCGGCTGTACATTCCATTTTCTTTCTCTATCGAAATTGTACAAAGCCTGAGTGGGAGTAAGAGAGCAACAGAAGAGGCGATCTTCACTTTTGATTGATGTTCACGCCGTTGTCAAACAGCATGAAGTCTAACCGTTGTAACTGGGATGCCCAGGAGGACCAGAGGAGGGCTTATGCCTCCTCCAGACCACGAGGGGGGCGACGGCCCTGGTGGCTTTGGGGACCACAGGAACAGAGCTTAGAACCCTATAGGTGCCCGTGGCCACTGCCAGAGGGCTCCCCAATGCCTATGGAGCCCTATCCCTCATCACTTCCACCACACCCAGAAGTGCTTGGGGAACAACATCAGGGACGCCTGGAGTGCTTTCAGGTGCACAGCCAGTACTTCCGCCAGAAGCTAATCAGGAGGCACCTGGAGCACATCCGGGTGATTATAAAAGGAGTCGGGAGCGGAGGAGGACGGAGCTCGGGAGGAGAAGAAAGGAGACGGCCTGAAGAGAGAGAGGCCTGATCTTTTGGGAGAGCTTTGGGGTTGTGTGCACTGTAAATACTGAAGAAAATGATTAAACGTGTGTTGGGTGATGAGGTATCGATGTCCACCTGTCTGTGTCCGGGCTGCTTTCCACAGTAAGGAGAACGGGGAGGAAGGAGAAAAAAGGGGAACTTGGCTCTTCTGCCTTGCAACGCATGAATCCATGTACTCGTCTGTGACTGACTGATTGATTGAAATTTTCCTTGGGGGGTTTCATTCACAATGCTAAAAAAACAGATGATAAACAATGAAACATTAAGCAAGTCTCATCCAGGTATTTACTGAGAACCACCGAATGTAAAGTAAAGTAGTATCTGACCATGGATGGGATGTCATTCCTTCTGCTTACCTGTCACCTGCCAGGCTCATCTGACGTGAGTGCTTGTAGTGAACTGGTGCCGCTCAGATTCACACCGCCATAGGGATGGTGATTTGTTTATTTCTTATTTTTTTGGAGGGGATCCCAGGAATGCACCCAGCCTCGGCCAGACTCGCACCACTCACACGCAGAAACAAGAAATAACAGCAAATGAAATAAAGTAACAGTGCGGTATATTAAACGAAATAAAAACACAAGCGGCAAATACACAGATAACCCCCCTACTCCCCTACGGCGATAACACAATAAACGCCTAACAATAAACACTAACGACTGAGTCCATAAACAGTCCAAATGCAGCTGGAGCAGATGAAGTGCAATGGAGGAAAGGATGTCGATCCAGGGAACAGCTTTCTGTAAGTGATTTAATAAACCGTCCAACCGGTAGTGCTGATGCGGCGAGGGATGATGAGATTTGGGGGGCGCTCCCTTCCGATGAAGCACGATGGCCAATCCAACACATGACAAGCAGGCACAAGGCAGTCCACACATCCTTACAGGTTCGACACTCCACAGGTGGTATTGCAGACAAAACAGACAGGTGAACACAAACACAACGCTCCTTTTTAAAGTACCCGCTGGCCATTATGGTCCCCAGCCGCCCCTGTGCCAATCGGGGCAGCAAGGAAATGGAGTCCTTTAATCCGTAGCACTGCTACACTACCACTACACTGTAGCGGTGCTGCATGATTAATGTCTGCTTAAATGTATTGTGCTGAGTCGCAACTTTCAAAGTGTTGTCCTGTTTACATGGCCCTTGTGTGTCCGTGTAAATATTTTCCCCTGGAAACAAAGGGGGAAGGATAACGCCATGGGACCGTGGCACCTCATGATAGTTCGTCCTGTCAATCTCATCATTTGCATCCGGGTCAGTACTATTTAAAACACAAGGAGGGAAGGAGAAAGGAGACCTGTTTTGTTTTCACACCGACAGCTCATCGCAAAGATAAGCAAAGAATGACGATTCGAATCGCCACACTTTCTCCTGCTTGCCTCTTTCAACGCCGGACTGGACAATTTCACCGATACAATGGAAAAACCCCAGGGTTCCGGATCACACTGAAATGTTGAGGATCAAGAACAGTGAGACTGTTGTTTGTCATTTGGTAGAGAAGCGAGCCATCATTGTTGTCTGTGTGTAATCTCCGTCGGACCCTTTTACAACTGAACCAGGTTCACTACCATTACTCATCCTCCGTTTCAGCTTTGGACTTCCGTAGGCGCTTTGTGTTCCTTGTGTGTCAATTTGTTTTGTGTTCAGTGTGGGGTCAAGGGAGGGCTTGTGTTGGATATTATTCTGCCAGACACTTTTGGGGTGTAAGGAGGGAGCTTTGAAGGGAAAGAATTATAGATTGTTTTACTGTTTTATTTCCTGTCACTATTAATATATACACCCATTATTATTATTTTACCAACTCTTTGCCTTCTGATTATTTAACCGTCAACTGAGAATTTTACTTGGAAGAAGTACGGCTTGACGGGTCTAACGTTCCTCATCTTGCCAGGCCACGGGTCTCGGTGGTGTGGCTGCTGTTCCGGACGATTGGGTCGGCCATTACAACACTACCACCGCTACCAATCCGAGATACCACAGGGCACAAGCGCTAAGTCTTGAATCTCCCTTATCACTCACAGTTCAGAGGAGATGCCCGCTAAGGGTAACTGACCCCACCCCTCGAGTCCAGGAGCTATAAAAGTGAGGTGGGCACTCCCAAGAAGTGCTGTCTCATTCAGGAGGTAAGTGCACGCTGCCTTACGGAGCTCCGATGCTGTGATCTGCAGATCCTATCACTGCGAAGCCAACGGCTGAAGCCTTAACACTTCTTAACTCTACGGTAAAACGTGCCTATCATTTTCAATTTATAAATAAACGGGCATCCCAACCTTCCGTTTAATTCCCATCCTTACCTCGACACCCACAGTCACTCAGTCAAATTTCTCAGCCTGTCATGTGAGAGAGCCGACTCGTTTTGAAATGGCAACCGGGAGCGTAGATAAATGACAGAAAAAGGATGAGAACCAGGAGATCAAGAAAACCGAATTACCAGAATGAGAAGCGGGAAATCAAGTCTGTGAGCGCAGCTAAAGTCAGAATACCAGAGATCCAGAAGTCAATATTCTTTAGAAAGACACACAGCGAGGTTTGTTATCCACTGCTCAGATGAGAACACCGTAAATAGGACATCCGTTTAACCCCATCGCTGTATATACCTGGGGGTCATGACCCCGGGGGACACACCCCCTAGCGAGGGAATTATTAGCTAGTCCACGAAGATGAAACAAAATGCCATATATTTAACACTCACTCACTGGCAACAAGACCCTTTACAGTGGCCACCTAACCTAACACAGAAGGTGGGGTGAGAAAGTGTTGTCATTGATTTTGTTGCCAGGTGGTGTGACATGTCACATCACTGGACATTTCAAAGGATTGAATTCATGTTTTTAAAAGGAGTTCTCGAAGGCTTAACTCTTGCTGGTTAGTGAATTGCATAAAAGTGCGTAGAAACGCTTGATTTAGTTGATTACCAGCTGAACTGCATAGAAGTTCACGCCGTCAGCTGGGGTTAGACAGCTATGAATAGGAAGAGGAAGAGGAACTGAAAAAGGAAAGGAAAGAAAACAAGAAACGAGAAGATTGATCAATCGTGTGAAAGATCAGTTGGGTTCTGGACGTTAGCAGGAGAAGCAGGATGGGTGGCCTTGGCTCTACTCATTATTAGTCCAGGGAGCAGGACCGATGGCCAGTTTGGTGAGATTCGTAAGTCGTCGGCATTTGAATTTCGCTGAATAACTTCAAGTGAGCTGAGGAGAATGATGGGCCACTACTCAAATGAGGAACTCACAATGGAGAAAATGCAGAAGGTTGTGGCATTTGAGTTGAGAGGTCAGAGGCCAGGGAGATTATTGAGGGCTTCGTTGGAAGATGTCTTCCAATGTCTTACTGGTATTTCTGAATGGATGAATAGTAATTTTCTCAAACTAAATAAAGAGAAAACTGAAATTTTGGTAATTGGCAATAATGGATTCAGCGAGGTTATCAGAAATAAACTTAATGCACTAGGATTAGTAGTTAAGACAGAAGTAAAAAATTTAGGGGTAACCGTTGACTGTAATCTGAATTTTAAATCACATATTCATCAGACCACTAGGACAGCATTTTTTCATTTAAGAAACATAGCTAAAGTTAGACCTCTTATATCATTGAAAGATGCTGAGAAATTAATTCACGCTTTTGTTTTCAGTCGACTAGATTACTGTAACGCACTCCTCTCAGGACCACCCAAAAAAGACATAAATCACTTGCAACGAGTGCAGAATGCAGCTGCTAGAATCCTAACTGGGAAAAGAAAATCCGAACACATTTCTCCAGTTTTGATGTCACTACACTGGTTGCCTGTGTCATTCAGGATTGACTTTAAAATACTGCTTATGGTTTATAAAGCCTTAAATAATCTCGCTCCATCTTATATATCGGAATGCCTGACACGTTATATTCCAAATCGTAACCTTAGATCTTCAAATGAGTGTCTCCTTATAATTCCAAAAGCTAAACTTAAAAGAAGTGGTGAGGCGGCCTTCTGCTGCTATGCACCTAAAATCTGGAATAGCCTGCCGATAGGAATTCGCCAGGCAAATACAGTGGAGCAATTTAAAACACTGCTGAAAACACATTACTTTAACATGGCCTTTTTATAACTTCACTTTAACATAATCCTGATACTCTGTATGTTCAATTCTTCATAATAACTATTCATGGTGGCTCTAAAATCCGTACTGACCCCAACTCTCTCTTCTGTTTCTTTTTCCGGTTTCTTTGTGGTGGCGGCCTGCGCCACCACCACCTACTCAAAGCATCATGATGCTCCAACAATGATGGACTGAAAGCCAGAAGTCTACGTGACCATCATCATCAGGTCCTTCCATGAAAATATGATGATTTATGTTAGGTAGAATGCCCAGAGGGGACTGGGCGGTCTCTTGGTCTGGAACCCCTACAGATTTTATTTTTTTCTCCAGCTTTTGGAGTTTTTTGTTTTTCTGTCCACCCTGGCCATCGGACCTTACTCTTATTCTATGTTAATTAATGTTGACTTATGTTTATCTTTTATTGTGTCTTCTATTTTTCTATTCTTCATTTTGTAAAGCACTTTGAGCTACATTTTTTTGTATGAATATGTGCTATATAAATAAATGTTGATTGATTGATTGATTGAAGAGGTGATGAGATGATCTCACTCTGCCAGCTGAAGGGGTCTGTGGATACCAAAAGAGGTGGAAGAACGAGATCCTGTGGTCTTCACAACAGGGATAATTCTGGTGTCCTGGAAGTGGGAATGGAAGACGTCACAATTGGGCTTGATTTGGATCCATTGTTATTTCAAAGTTTTCACTTATTAAATGACTTTGTATTTGTTTTGAAAGTGCTGCCACACTTGAGGTCTTCATGGATGGGTCTTCAATAAACACATCACTTTTCATGCGCTGTAAAGTCATGTCTGCCTTCTCAGCTGCTGCCCGTCCAGCTTGGTTAGGAAAAACAAGATGTCCCAGCAGGGGTAGGTGCCCACAGTCGTGGGCACAGGGGCATCACAGCTGGCCTTAGCTTGATTGGTTCATCCTTTTCAATGTTTCATAAAGCAGATAGCACCTGTGTGTGATTTAAATATTCTTTGTTTAGTTAAACTTTTACCAATAATTAGAAGAGATTTGGAAGTTACCGATTCCCTGTGTTGCTTACGTCTGCGCTCTGATGTCTCTTATACACTTAAGTGCAAATTAAATGGCTTAACGAAGCTCCGCGGCTTTTACTTTTGCATACACTTTCAGAAGATTTGCATTTTAATGCACAGTCAGAGATTAGCTTCAGGTACAACAGTCCGTGTTTGAATCCAAGTGACGAGGGGCTGCTGTGGGAAAACCTGAGGACCAGCAGCAGTCGTTTTCCACCACAAGTGTCCGTGATGAAACTACCACAAGTGACATGTCAAGATTTAGCAGAGTTTGTCTTTATTAAAATGTCTTTATTCCATTTTTATTTATCAATATTTTTAAAAAAGAGCAGACATATTCTGACTAAGCTATTGTCATGATCGTCTGTTTGAAAGATGAGACTCTTAGGCTGGCTGAACGCCACACTTGTGGAGCAAATATGGATGATTCTGCATGGGCTCCTGAAATACGACTCCATTGTGTGCGGCCGAGACAGAAAGCCACAGATGAACTCCGTTCAATAGCATCAACAGGTCAATTGGCGGTAATACGAGCAAAAACTCCTAATGAGCACCCGAGAGATGATCTGAGCTACTCCTGCATCATCTGAGCTGAACTGGAAACGTCCAGAGTCATTAAAGTCTTTGAACACAGGCGGTGAGGGGGCATCATAAATGGAGTCAGCTGTCAATAAACAGAAAAAAAATCAACACACGGAGAGCCAGATTGTCACTCAATAGTACTGAACTAGTGATGGGCACAAGATAGAGAGACAGACTGTGAGAAAGAGATAAACAGAGATAAAGGGTACAGGGAGAAGAAACACTTAGGAGAGGCAGAGGGATATGAATGGCACTTCATAAATTACAGGATAGATTTGAAAGGCACTATACAGTATAATAGACAGACAGACAGACAGACAGACAGACAGACAGACAGACAGACAGACAAACAGATAGATAGATAGATAGATAGATAGATAGATAGATAGATAGATAGATAGATAGATAGATAGATATGAAAGGCACTATATAATAGATAGTGTAATGAAAGCACAGACAGTGATACCACCTGGTGACCCTGTACAATGTTTAAATATTTAAAAAACAAAATCAACACAAATGTGAACAACACTGAAAGGAACTCTTTTCAGATGTGAGTTCAAAACAAAACCGATTCAAAATGGTGGTGTGTTTAGTTTTAACTGATCTTGGCAGGAAGGGGAGGGTCCAGGAGAGCAGACAACGGTGATGTCAGTGGTGGATTGGCTGTCAGTCGTCCATTCAGCAGTAGAAGGAAGAGAGAAGGCATTAGACAACAGCATCACCTACTGGTTTGACAGGTTATTACTATCACCAGGGCCCTTACTTTCCTCCAATGACTATAGATAGATAGATAGATAGATAGATAGATAGATAAAAGACACCATATAATTGAAAGATGGAATAGTCTGCAGGATTATATAGACAGATTCTCTATATTAGATACACAATATTTGGTATAGATGGAATGATTACATAGACATAGAGATAGAATTTGGATAAGTTGGCAGGATTATATAGATAGATAGATAGATAGATAGATAGATAGATAGATAGATAGATAGATAGATAGATAGATAGATAGATAGATAGATAGATAGGGAAAGTACTGTATAAAAATAATAAATATGAAAATTACTATATAAAAAAAGCCTCATTAGGTAAATAATGGAGTCACTGCATTAAATAAAGGACAATTACATAAATATCCTTATATTGTATAACTAGACATTAAGCCCGTTACAATAACGGGCGCTAGAACAGTAGTACATAAACATTAGTAGAAACAGTCGATATTAAATGGCAAGGGACCTTGTATGTGGCTGTAATATGCGTCACTGTATTGTGTGCCTTTAATTTTCTCTCTTAGTAATACTGGTTTGTATTTCCGTAAAATGCCTGTAATTTTGTCAGACAATAATACAATGGAACCTCGGCTCACGCCCATAATTTGTTCCAAAACTCTGGTTGTAACCCGATTTGGTCGTGAACCGAAGTAATTTCCCCCATAGGATTGTATGTAAATACAATTAATCCGTTCCAGGCCATATGAACTGTATTTAAATATATATTATTTTAAGTTTTTAAGCACAAATATAGTTAACTATACCATAGAAAGCACAGTGTAATAGTAAACTAAATGTAAAAACATTGAATAACACTAAGAAAACCTTGAACAAAAGAGAAAACTAACACTGCAAGAATTTGCGCTATAGCCTTACGACCCGCTCGCTAAAAGCTCTTTTTTTAATGAGCTTTAAGCACAGGGGAAAAAATGAACATTTGAAAAATCTGTAATTTAATAAACAACCAAGAAAAGTAACATTGACACAATGCACACACGTGCCTGTGTGTCTCTCTAGCGGGCCTACGTGTGTGTGTCTGTCGCGTGTGTGTCTCTTAAGCGCGCGCCTCTGTGTCTGTGTGTGTGTCTGTCTGTCGCGCGTGCCTGTGTGTGTGTGTGTGTGTGACTCATCAACAACAAAATTTATTTCTATAGCACATTTTCATACAAACAGTAGCTCAAAGTGCTTTACATAATAAAGAATAGAAAAATAAAAGACACATTAAGAAAAATAAGTCAACATTAATTAACATCGAATAAGAGTAAGGTGGTTCAATGGCCAGGTGGGACAGAAAAAAAAAAAAATAAAACTCCAGACGGCTGGAGAAAATGTGTGTGTGTGTGTGTGTGTGTGACTCGTGTGTGTGTGTGTGACTGTCTCTCTCTCTCTGCACAGGGAATGCACAGGAAGAGACTGAACACGTGCTGTGTGGCCCCGCGCATGCGCACTTCACCAGAAGACACACACACACAGACACCTGGACGCACACAGGGGTTTTATTAAAGAGGATATGTAAATATGCAAGGCACTACATATAACTAGGAACAGACAGGCACGTTACTATATACAATAAATGATAGTTATAAAGCTCGCTATGCATATAATTCAAAGATACATAAATAGTGCAGCACTTTGGTCAGAGTGCTACTTTCATGCAAAAGTATTTTTTTAACATTAAAAAATAATAATACAAAAAATTTGAGTTCATTATGAACCTTAACAATTGCACACATGTCGAGTTCTTTATTGATATACTACTATTTCCTGATTTCAAATTAAGCATAACGCAGAACGCACAGCTTCACCCCAACACAAACTTCGCCGCATGCGCACTTTGAAACTGCACGCGTGCTCACGATGTCGGTGTTCACTCTGCTGATTTTCACGGCCTGCCGTGTGTGTGTGTGTATATAATATTGTGTTGCATGCAGTGGAAGCACCTACTGTACATCCGTCACAAGCGCTTGACAACACGCGGCCGTTGAGGCCTCTTTGTTTTTCATCCTCAGAATTGAGGACCGTTGACGTCATTCCCAATATTCACAGGGAGGTCCCGCCACTTCTGCCTCTTTTAACTTGCAGGATGGTTTGAATCTGCCGAGGTGTTCTGAGAAGCGAGTAGGATGAGGACACACGTCAGCTTCGTTTTGTATTCAGTTTCTGAAACTCAAAACTTGATAAAATTTTTTTTTTTTTTCTTCATTTTTTTATTTTTATTACTATTTAATTTAATATTGTTTCTTTGTATCAGTATACTGCTGCTGGATTATGTGAATTTCCCCTTGGGATTAATAAAGTATCTATCTATCTATCTATCTATCTTAAGTCCATCATCTCATAATCTATTAAGAAAATAGTCAGCATGCGACAAAAAAATGTGCCTCGTCTTACGCAGCATTCTTATAAGGTCCTGGGCTCCCCTCTTCATTTTATTATGTTATTAGACGTTATGCCATTTTGAGATTTTTAAGGCCTTTGGCTCCTATCTTGGCCCCCTAATCATGGCAGCATAATTCAGGGGGTGTTCCTTCGTCTTCCTAACTCTTCACGGTTTCACTTTCTTCCTCAGATGAGCTTCATGAAGTCTTTGGCATTTGTTTGTTGGGTTGCCTGCCCCCTTGAGTCCAGGAGGGGGCACTGCAGACATCTTCTCCCTCTTTGTCACTTGGAGAGGTTTTCCAATCTATGTAAAGGCTTTAGCACCCCCTGCTGGTGGCCTCCTTCCCGCACTGGCATGTGTGCCCATTGACAGTTCAGCCTTTCTTCAGTCTTCTAAAGCCACGTGTGGCCCTGTCCCTGTCAGCTGCCACCTCCTTCACCCTGGGAAGCCAATCCATCACATGTCTGCCCTCGTGTCTTTCTTGTTCTAGAAGATCTACAAAAGCCTAAAACAATAAAAGCAGGTTCTTCGATAACCTTGTTTGAAAATGTAATTATCTTCATTTTTATGGGTGACATTATTTGATCACATTTTAAATTGGCACAAGTTGAAACACTCCAATGACTGTGTGCTTCTCTCTGAGCCTGCTGCTGTTCTCCTTCTTGAATGATTTTTAGGATGCGAGTGGATGCCAAGTGCTTCCAAAGATAGATCTTGTGACAAAATTGGCTGAACATGGATGGCAGATGGTGGAACAAAGCAAACAAAACAAGTTCTGAATGTGCCGCTGCGAAAAGTTTTGTCATGTCAAATTTAGTTGCCGTTCAGTTGAAGTATGAAATTGTGAACAGCTACAGTAAATCTTAGCTTTGGACTTCTGGAGCCACACCTGGGGAGACGTTTTGTTCTTCTTCTTTGCACGTCACAACCCAATCATATTATGTGTGTAGAAACAGCATGGTAACTCGTTCAGGGCTGGGTTTGGGTGAAATAAATCCAAATCAATTGTGCAAAACACAACTAACATGCTGAATGAGCGGGCATTCTGCACACTGTGGCCTGCAGAGGGCGCTCCTGCCACCCAAACCCGACACAGACAGAGGCAGGACACAAGTTCGGCCCACACTTTTTATTTTTTTCCCCTCATTTCCCACCAGTACAGCTCAGTTCTCAAGCACACTTGTTTTTGTCTTCCTTCTCCTCTTTTCTTTCTCTTTCTCTTTCTCTCAGCCTGCCTCCACGCCTCCTGGCAAGCTTTGTCCCTCTTTCTCCAAAACTCTGGCTCCTTTTCTGGGGCACCTAGACGTACTCCAGCAGCAGTACCTACAGAGTCCCCTGGCAGTGCCCACGGAACCCAACAGGGCTGCTCCAAACTCCAACTCCCACTCCCATGGAGCCCTATGGGAGTCCGAGACACTGTTGCAACCCGGGGGGCTGCCATCTAGTGCTCCGGGGAGGTAATGCCTGCATATGCGCTCTCTCCCGGTCCTTCCTTTATATAGGAATGTGTTATATGTTGACCATTTTGAGCCATGTAGTATGATAACCTTGGTCGCAGTGAACCGGGGGCGGATGAGATACACCCGGAGTTCTTCAAGGCTCTGGATGTTGTAGGACTGTCTTGGTTGACACGTCTCTGCAACATCGCATGGACATCGGGGACAGTGCCTCTGGATTGGCAGACCGGGGTTGGTGGTCCCCCTCTTTAAAAAGGTGGACCGGAGGGTGTGTTCCAACTACAGAGGGATCACACTCCTCAACCTCCCTGGAAAAGTCTACTCGGGTGTTCTGGAGAGGAGGGTCCGTCGGATAGTCGAACCTCGGAGTCAGAAGGAACAGTGTGGTTTTCGTCCTGGTCGTGGAACAGTGGACCAGCTCTACACCCTTAGCAGAGTCCTGGAGGGTGCATGGGAGTTTGTCCAACCAGTCTACATGTGTTTTGTGGACTTGGAAAAGACATTCAACCGTGTCCCTCGGGGAATCCTGTGGGGGGTGCTCCGGGAGTATGGGGTACCGGACCCCCCGATAAGAGCTGTTCGGTCCCTGTACAACCGGTGTCAGAGCTTGGTCCGCATTGCCGGCAGTAAGTCAAGCCCATTTCCAGTGAGAGTTGGACTCCGCCAGGGCTGCCCTTTGTCACCGATTCTGTTCATAACTTTTATGGACAGAATTTCTAGGCACAGCCAGGGTGTTGAGCGGGTCTGGTTTGGTGGACTCAGGATTGGGTCACTGCTTTTTGCAGATGATGTTGTCCTGTTTGCTTCATCAGGCCGTGATCTTCAGCGCACTCTGGAGCGGTTCGCAGCTGAGTGTGAAGCGGTTGGGATGAGAATCAGCACCTCCAAATCCGAGACCATGGTCCTCAGCTGGAAAAGGGTGGAGTGCCCTCTCAGGGTTGGAGGAGAGATCCTGCCCCAAGTGGAGGAGTTCAAGTATCTCGGGGTCTTGTTCACGATTGAGGGAAGAATTAAGCGTGAGATTGACAGGCAGATCGGTGTGGCATCCGCAGTGATGTGGGCTCTGCATCGGCCTGTCGTGGTGAAAAGGCAAAGCTCTCAATTTACCAGTCGATCTACGCTCCTACCCTCACCTATGGTCATGAGCTGTGGGTAGTGACCGAAAGAACGAGATCGCGAATACAAGCGGCTGAAATGAGTTTCCTCCGCAGGGTGTCTGGGCTTTCCCTTAAAGATAGGGTGAGAAGCTCAGAGTAGATCCGCTGTTCCTCCGCATGAGAGGAGTCAGATGAGGTGGCTCGGGCATCTGATCAGGATGCCTCCTGGATGCCTACCTGGTGAGGTGTTCTGGGCACGTCCAACCGGGAGGAGGCCCTGGAGAAGACCCAGGACACGCTGGAGGGTCTATGTCTCCCGGCTGGCCTGGAAATGCCTTGGGATTCTCCCGGAAGAGCTGGAAGAAGTGGCCAGGGAGAGGGAAGTCTGGGCCTCTCTGCTTAAACTGCTACCCCCATGACCCGATCTCGGATAAGCAGAAGAGGATGGATGGATGGATGGATAGTATGATAGCCGTCCAAGGCAGCCAAGTGCTCGCTCTGATGGATCATGCTGTTGGCAATCCTTGTTGTGCGATTAATGCTGGACCCACCACGAGACTCTTCAAACGCCTTCCACCACTCTTTCTCATTGACGCAGCGAGACCCAAAGACGGGCAAGCCATGACCCATTTTGAGTCCTAATCCATAGTTTAAGAGCCTGTTGTCTTGGCAAAACAAAGCACAACTGCTGCCCTCCTGACTTAGAACACACGAGACGAGAACAAGCCATTCGGTCCAACAAAGCTCGCCAGTCCTCTCCACTTATTTCTTCGAGTTTTGAAAGTCCCTAAAGTCTTACTGTCCACCACATGACTTGGTCGCTTATTCCAGGTGTCTATCGTTCTTTGTGTAAAGAAAAACTTCCTAATGTTTGTGTGAAATTTACACTTCACAAGTTTCCAGGTGTGTCCCCGTGTTCTTGATGAACTCATTTTAAAGTCTCCGTCTCAATCCACTGGACTAATTCATGTCATCATTTTAAACACTTCAATCCTGTCACCTCTTAATCTTCGTTTGCTTAATCTGTAAAGTCTCAGCTCTTTTAATCTTTCCTCATAACTCATCCCCTGTAGCCCTGAATCAGCCTAGTCGCTCCTCTCTGGACCTTCTCTTGTGCTGTTATGTCCTTTTTGTAGCTTGGAGACCAAAACTTCACCCAGGACTCCAGATGAAGCCTCACCAGTGTGTTATAAAGCTGAGCAGAACCTCCTGCGACTTGTACTCCACACATCAAGGCGCTATATAACCTGACATTCTCTTAGCCTTCTTAATGGCTTCTGAATACTGTCTGGAAGTCGATAGCTTAGAGTCCACTATGACTCCTAAATCCTTCTCATAAGGCGGACTCTCGATTCTCTGACCCCCCATTGTATATTCAGACCTCACATTTTTACTTCCTATGTGTAATTCTTTACATTTACTGTCATCTGTCACAAATCTGCCCACGCCTGTCTGCTGTCCAAGTCCCTCTGTGATGATGTAACAGATTCCAAATGATCTGCTAATCCACCTCTCTTGTATCCTCTGCATACTTAACCAGCTTGTTACTTATATTCCTGCCTAAATCATTTTTTGGGACTTTGTCCACCTCCTAAGACCCTCCTGACATGTTTTATTTTGTTTAATGTTTTCAAGCTTGCCCCTGATTTCATTTTAAATGGAGAAGTGACTTCATATTTGGAAATCGTGGCTGAAAGGTGCAACTTTAACAAAGTGCTGCAAGGTGTAGTTTGTGACTGCAGTGAGACGGCCAATGCATAAATGTTCTACAAGTTGAGCTCCCCAGCACTGAATTAACCACCGCGGACCCAAAGTAACATTTCATCCCCACTTCTGCATCCCCACCTCAAGATGTCTGACTGCGCTGCCTGATGGCCGCCTTACCATTTTCCACCTAATAACATTTCCAACGTGTGCCGTACGAGGATGATACATGAATGTGGCATTTATTTTGTACCTGTCAATTTATTCCATTTCTATTTCCCGTTAGTGACAAAGTCATTTCATGATATATGATTAAAGTGCCTAACAGATTTAGATGTGCACAGCACATGCAGCCCTTCTTTTCTACACTTTTTAGTAATTGATTTTTTTTTTCTTTTTGGTGTATTTCAAGATGCCCGGGGCCAAATGTAAAGTCAATTGAACACGGGTGTTGTGGCCAAGGGTCCTCCACGGCTGACACGAGGTCTCCTTCACAAATAAGAAATCTTACCGAGAGTGAGGGGACGGCGCTCTGAATCATACACTTCAAATAAATAGTAAAAAAAATAAAAAATGAAATGTTGAATTTGACATCATATAAAAGATAAAAGAGTGAGTGTAAAGTGGTTTGAATTAAACACTTCAGATAACTAAGAAGAAGACAAGCACTTCAAGTTAAGAGGCAGGCCTGCACATCTGATCTCCCTCAGACTGAGAATGTGAGACATCTGCTCATTGTCTGTCCATCAAGGACATTGTCGTAAGTCGTTTATTACAGCATTAAATCTCAAGTGGTACTAAGATGTGGATAAGCTGTGTATATTATGGACTAGCTGTCCCCGGCAGTGCCACCTGCATAGAAGTGAAACACGACAGTGACGCGGGCCCTGCCCGGCTCCCCACTCCTGATGTCACGCTTCACCCTCCCCTTGGCCCGCACCCTTTGTCTCAGATTAGTGCGAATATGTCACCCCTGCAAGTGAACTGTGAGAAGTCGCAAAATTGACCGGAATGTTCAAGCAAATTAAAGAAAAAAACCCAATCTAAATCCATTGTGGCGGACAGCTGGGGCTCCTGCACGGCCAGGACACATGGAGGATGGAAGGACAGGAGAGGAACAATACCTCCCCCGGGACACGAGAGGGCAGCTGACTTGGGTTACATCAGGGCCACGGGATCTGAGCTCAGAAACTCAACCCTGTTGGGGCCCATGGCCACTGCCAGGGGGTGCCCAGATGGACTTGTACACCTGACTCTCTTGTGCCTCTCTTACTACCCCCTCAGTCCTGGCCTGTGCCAAACTACTAGCAGGCCATCTGATTTAGTAGACAGTTTGTGACCCTCTGTACCTGTTAATGGTACCCAGGAAGCCTGGACTGTATCTGTGAGGTTGTGTTTGGGGTTCCCCTACTGGTCGCAATACACATATAAATATAAATAAGCGGTAACACTTTACATTGTGTCCATAATTACACTGTAACTACTATGTAATTACCTGTGTAAGTACAGTGTAACTACAAGCTATTACTGCGTACTTACTGTGTAATACAAAGTAACTTTATAGTTAATTACTCAGTTGTCATTGTTATTCCACAGTGTTTTTAATTACAATGTAACAATTTATCACTGATCCAAAAACAAGTGTACTTACATAGTTACGATGTATCTGTACTTTCAAAATGTAATAAAAACATCAGGGTATGTAATTACAACTATGTAGCAGATGTTCCACATGGTCTGGGCAATTTTAATGGAGAATTGCAGTGATAACTGTAGAGGTTTTCAATGATATTTCAGGATCTGTTTTAAATGGTGAAAACACCTTTGCAAAATGGTTAAGGTCGTTGCCTCACAGATCCACTATCCTGAGATGGAATTCTGTCTGGAGATATGTGTGTAAAATTTGAACGTATTACCCATGTCTCCCTATGTCTTCTTCACGGGTTTTACTGCCACATCCCAGGGACATGTAGGTTGGGTTACGTGGCCACGTGTGTGAGAAGCGTGACTGCTGGTAGGTTTGTCAGTGGGCCTTGTAATGGGATGGCTCCCCATCCTGGGCTGTTTCCTGCCTTGTGCCCGGTGATGCTTGGAATGGCTCTGCGGCCCTGTATACCTTGATTGAATGATGCAAGTTTGGCTGTGTTATGTTAGGGATGGGTATAACAATAGCCCAAACACTTCAACAATAAATAGTGTAACACAACTACAAGACTGTGACAAATGTTTGTTTAAGCAAAACATGTCGAGGAGGTGCCCCTCTAGATTTTGGGAAAAAGCGTTAACCATTTTGCAAAGGTGTTTTCACCATTTAAAACAGATCTTGAAATCTCATCGAAAACCTATGCAGTTATCACTGCAATTCTCCATTATAATTGGAACATCTGTTACATAGTTGTAGTTACATACCCTGATGTTTTTATTACATTTTGAAAGTACAGATACATCATAACTATGTAAGTACACTTGTCATTGGATCGATGATAAATTGATACATTGTAATTATATTAACTGTGGAATAACAATGACAACTGAGTAATTAACTATAACGTTACTTTGTATTACACAGTAAGTACGGAGTAATAACTCATAGTTACACTGTACTTATACAGGTAATTACATAGTAGTTACAGTGTAATTATGGACACTTAATGTAAAGAGCTTTTGGACGGGGCTATCACTTCATTCCCATCGGAGACGAATAGCACACAAGAGAGGCCCTGTCACTCCAGATTCATGCATTACCTACCACAACACACGTGATCCTATGACACCGCTTGACAGTTACGCATGTACAAAGTAGACCTGGTTATCATCCTCCATGAATCCTCCAGCAACTGCACCAGGGAGAAGGCTTGGTCTGCTGTTCCACATCTGGGATGGAATCCATATCGCTCCTCCTGCATCTTTGGCTCAACCATCGGATGGATTCTTCTCTCCAGCACCTTTGCATATGCCTAACCGAGGAGGCTGAGGAGTGCGGTCCCTCTCTGGTCGGAGCATACTCTCTGGTCCCCTTTCTTAAAAATGGAGTCAGAGTTATGTCATTGCTGTCTTTTGAAATGCAAAGATAAACATAAAGACGAGGACCGTTGGTCCTTAACAGAAAGAAGGCCATTCTGCCAATAGAAACAAAGCCTCTTTTGTATGAAGTCCCATCCTCTGTTCATGCTGGTCCAGTAACTATTGTGTATTTATAATTGTGCTTTAGTAATGTAATGTTCTGACAGTAATGTATAGTCTCTACACTACATATAATATGTATACATAAGACTGGAATGAGCAGGCTGGCTGATGGACTGGCACCTTAACCACAGTGGTCTCCTGCTTTGTGCCCAATTGCTGCCAGGATTGGCTCCAGCATGCTGGATTAGATAAACATGCGAGGATGTGAAGTTTACTTTATGTTATGTTATGTTATATTAAATATGTGCCAATAAAACCAAACAAATGTGTTAAACAAATGGGAAAATGTCAGGCAGGCACAAAATATTCAATTAAAATTGCATAAAACAGGAAAAAGCTTGCAAAAGACTTGCACAGAATGTGGAATGAGCCATTTTATTCCAGCTTAAAGGCAATTTAATTACTTCAGCTATTTAAATGAACCACACATAAAAGAGTAAATATCTGAAGCTGTCTGAAATGAACATTTGGCAGGAATTGTGGAAAGGAGGAATCCACTGTCTAGGAATGTGAAGTGTTTCATTCTAAAATAATAATAATAATAGTAATAATAGTAATAACACGTAGAGAGATCAGTGAGCGTACACGTGACAGTAATGAGCCGGTAAACCTGCAGTGGTCTTCTTAGTCAGCACAGGGCAGAAGGGGCTTTGTGTCTTCACCACTCCTGGAAATCCAAAATCGGTCGCACAAAGCGGTTTGGTGTGAGGAGAAGTTTTACATTCTAACCTTTGACATTATTTTCACCTGGCAAACACATTGAAATTGTAATACATGATAACACGTGCTGCTATGATTTCGTAATTTTTTTTTTCTATATCCATCCATCCATTATCCAACCCTCTATATCCTAACTACAGGGTTACAGGGGTCCGCTGGTGCCAATCCCAGCCAACACAGGGTGCAAGGCAGAAAACAAACCCCGGGCAGGGTGCCGGCCCACCGGAGTTTTTTTTTCTATATACTTTTCTAATTAATCTCCTTATGGTGAAATCATGTTAATTAAACGTCAGGGAGTCAGCAGTTACGTTACTTACTTGATTTGAGGTCATTTTCTAACAGCGGAGGTTTTCTATGGTGTTGTTTGGTTAGTTTTACCATGACACCATTTTGTTTTCATTGACGTTGCAGTTTTGCTAAGATGGAAGCCGTTGTTACTAAGGGGCGTATCCCAGGAAGTTGCTTTGGGTGACATCATGGGTTCAACGCCTCAGGGATGTCATTGTCCAAATTTGTGGATAAGTAGTGAGTGAATAGTGAAACCTCTTTGTGCATTCTGTCCCTTGGACCTTGAATTTGGATCTTCCTTTTTACTTCCTCGTGTACGAGGGGTGAGTGTTCCAGACACGGAGGGGGACCTCCACCCTCGGTCCTTGAAGTCTAATAATACGGAATGCATGCTATGGACACTGAGGGGTGCCAGTGCTGTAACTCAAGGGGTGCGCGCTCTGGATTCTGAGATGGGACCCACCTCCACTAAGGGCTTCAACCGGCACTAATTGTATAAAATAACAAATATCACTTGGTCAGCCGTGAATGTCATTACTTTCTCGAATACGTAGGATTGTAATCGTCCAAAAATTGGATTTCGAGATTTTGATGAATTTTGACATTTTAGACCTCCCTGAGTCCAAAAATACATTTTTAGAATTATGTGCGTGTGTGTGAGTCTTTGTGTGTGTGTGTGTGTGTGTGTAAACACGATAACTTGAGTACGCGTTCACTTCGGTCAAGCAAATTTCACATGCAAGTATTCGGTACAAAACGTAGACTTCTATCAACATTTGGGCCATTTTTCTGCTAATGAGAAGTGGTACTTTACCTTTTATTAATGCAGCTACAGAGTCTGATTTATTCAACTTTACTTTTAAAATAATTGTTCAATATATAATTCATATGATTTGTTGTTGCTGATGGTTCTTTGATGTACATACTCTAAAAATATAATCCTTGTCTTGCGGTTTACTCCTCAAATTTTCATCCCCATGTCTGAGTATACGAGAAAGTGACGGGGAGAGCACTCCCGATTGTTTGACTTGATGATAGTTTGCCTTGTCTTCCTGGTTTTGACCCTCGTCGTTAATTCCCGCTTCCTCTTCTTTTTTATTCTACTCAACGCCATTGACGACAGAACAAGTGTCGCTTTTAAATGCGCTTTTAAAGGCCATCATGCTTCGAACACGATGGAGTCATTAGAGTCTCAACCTGCAGCGCAAAATGGCTTAAGCAGGTCTCTTGAGATTCAAAGAGAAGGAGAAAAATCCCACCAAGGGGTAATTTGTCTGGGTGTCCCTTCAGTGTTTTATTTTTAATAAATCTGCAAAATGTTTAAAATCCTGTTTAAATGAGGGATAACACAACTTGAAATGGTTTTAGCAGAAAGCTGCAATATAACTATAAAGTGAAAAAAAAAAAGTGAAGGGATCAGAATGCTGTATGAAGGCGCTATATAGCTTACCTCACGACTCACATGCCTACTTCTGTTTTGGGAAATGGGTGTGTCTATGCAAATTAGCCACTGAATTCCCAGGGATCTGCGCCCAGTGTTGGAGTTATAGTGGCGGCTGGTGAACCATGAATGACAACTGTCAGAAAACCCTGTGGGTAAATTATGTTAGCTCTCGTCATGTTTAATTTTATTTATGAAATAATTGTGCTTACTGCTTTCATTCATTTTAGTCGCTAGGTTGACGTTGTTATTCTATGCTTGGAATCCCACTTGGGGTCCCGGGGCACTTTATTGTGTTAGCATATTGACTGAAGGATGGCAGTAAATTTGAGCTAACTTGTCTCTGCTGTGTTTCCCACAGGATCACGAGATCAAGCACCCAAAAACCTGAAGAGGCTTTCATTCTAAGAAATCGGAAGAGCAAAAGGCTTAATGTTACCAAATGAAGCCAGAGCCAACATATGAAGTCAAGAAGAGCACTGAAAACAAGTTCTTACCTTAACTAAATAAGGCCACGTCCACACTACCACATTTCCTTCATTCTCATTTCGCCTTTTGTCCCGACTTTTGGAGACTTTTGAAAGCCATTTATTGCAGAAAATGCCGGCTCAGTATTTCCATATGGACGGTTGAAAACGCAGAGATTTCAAAATGCAATCTCTAAATGCACTCTGATTGGTTTGTGCCTTTCACGTGGCCCTTACCTGATTGGATCCTGCTCCTTACTATCTCATTCCCTGATTGGTTATCCTTCACAGAAGAAACGCATATTCCAACGTAACGGAGGGGTTGCTCTTCATGTTCTCTGGCTGTGTTGCTTACCTTTGAATGTTGCAAACACGGCTGCAAATTGCAAATAATTTACCGGTCACTAGAATTTTGCAATAAATCCTGAGGCTAGCGGCGTAATCACCTCCTAATTTGGGGACATTGCGATAAATCCTGTAATCGTCTCCTAAAGGAGGACACTTCCTCTTCAGTTTGATGTCAACAGCAAATATTGACTTTTTGTGTGTGTGTGCGCGAGTGGACCCTGCGATGGACTAGAATGTCTAGGATTCGATCCCACCCTGTTCCTAATGCAGCTCGGATAAGTTTGGGTCCAAAGTCATCCGGAAATTAATTAAGCAGGCTTGAAAATGTTATGTCTTACTTTATGCATCGTGTTAGTTTTGAAGAAATATTAGAAAACACAAATGTTTAGGGTGAAGCTTCGAAAGTCTTTGTCTTTTTAAACTGGATCAACGGAAGTGAAAACAACATAACTGATAAAAGAAAAAGAAAGAAAGGAAAAAAACAACAACCTCTGAAGAAAAAACAATTGTGCAAGATGCCAATGACCAGCTGTTATGGTCACCGATTACAAGGCCGTGACGTCACAAGCTACTACTTGCTAAGTCCGATTATCTGCAGTATGAACAGGAACAAGTTAATTATATCCAGATACAGATTCAGAGCAGCAAAGATGTACTCCTCGGGATCGATCGAGTATCTGTGTTTTCCTCCCAGCATCATCTGAGTGTCGATGACCAGGTACTGCAACACAAAACAAAGGCAGTCACGAGAAAGACATTGGGTTTGTTTCTTCTCATAATTTTTACCTTTCTCAATCTGTCATTTGTCACATCTGTGTATTTGGTCATCACCTTTCTGGCTCTGCTCTGGTAAGCGGTACCCCTCCAGAACGAGAGGGGTCGACCACGCTAACTGTCCCTCCTTTTCCACCCGCTCCTTCAAGAAGCCACCCTCATGTAGTTTACAGTGCTAAGAAAAAAATGTAATCTCATGTTTTCACAGAAAATTGAAAATTACAAACCTGATAGACTATGTGTCAATGGAGATGCACGGTGGACAACAACAAGCGATATCAAAAACATCCATTGAAAAAAGTGTCACCGTTTTCGTGTCACATAACCCACGTGTCAAGTGATCCAATCGCATGCCCACAATGTGCAAAAAGCAAGCATTGTTCACTAAAATATTGTTAAATAAATACGTTTCTGGATAATCCGAGTAGCGTATTCCTAGCAAACACATCAAGATGGAATTCAATTTTTGAATTGAAGACCCGCCTCTCCCCTTCATTCATTGGTCAAGAGCCCTGTCTTCAATTCAAAAGCTGTGAACGTGTTTCCTGTGCATACATGACTCTCACCTGGTAACGATAAAAGCCGAGGTGTGTTCTTTGTTTTAAAAGATTGCATGTTTGAAAATTCTGAATGTTTGGGATGACCCTCAGTATTTTTATTTTTAATCTGTTGACCACAAAACGCAACAAAGCAAAAACGTTTTTCAAACTTCAGTTAGTGTCCATGTAGCTTGCTAATGAAATGACTTTTGCAGTGGCATATGCTGCCCCTGCTCGTTATAATCAGAGTTACTTACGATAGAAAAGATCAGCGTTCCGCTTCCGGCATAAACTATGGAAAGCCACTGTGGAAGAAAAAAACAAAAAGAGAAATGAGATGTAAATTCAGAATTCTGCATGAAAATGGTTAACCCCGAGCTGTGGAGATGTGACAGTTGATGTGAGGAGCTCTGAAGTGAGAAGTCTACCAGCTAAATGAGCGGGTCTCCAACTCAGTCGCCAGGACCCCATGTGGCTGCTGCTTTTTGTTCCAATCAGTTTGAGTCACTTTCCCGCTAACTGATCCCTCTTAATTAGCAGCATTTTTCTCTTCTCTTATTCCAAAATGTTCAGCAGTGTGATTTTGACGTTCATGAGACATTTAGAGATATTTGTACTTTTGTGGTGGCTTGTCTCCATTTGGTTGTTTTCACCTTAATTGGCTGTTTTCTGTGTAGAATTTCCCCTTAATTGTATCATAAGCCCCCTTAGTGTTATGTTTACCCCAGGAGAAGTAAGCAAAACTATTTATTTTTTTCGACACAAAAAATGTTATTATGTGTGATAGGAACATATCAATACCAAACATGTCAGCATATGTACAGTAGAATCAGCCTGACTGGTGTCCAGATTTCATACATGTCCTACGTGATGATATGCCACCAACACACAACACAACACAACATTATGTTTTATTGTGCACTTTTCTTTGAATATTTAGTAGAATATCAGTGCTTGATCCACACAATCGATGCCATTACAAAGCTTGGTGACATCCACATTTCCCTGACATGAACCTTGACAGTTGCCACACTGTGAAGAGCGTACGGGGACTAACGAATTACTTGTCTTTCCACTTAATTGCAATCATTTTACCTGAAGCATTCACCAGGTATATTTAAGGTGGTTCGGTCGTACACTAGTATCCATGTCAACGTCTGATGACCAATTGACAATGTCACCACTGTTGGCTGTGTGATTCAACTAATAGTTCACTTTCAGTTTGTTCTAAAACTGGCTTTACAGCTTTTCATTTTCATGCCATTTTGTGTTTTGGTTGAAGGTGCCACCCCACTCATGGATATTGATGAGTTACCATAGAGTTGAAAATCTAATAGAAATATTCATGAGTTTTTTTGCAGTAAGATGTTGTTTTATCCACTAGATGGCAGCAGAATACGGTCCTAAGTGTTATTCTGGCTTAACACTCTACGTGCGAACAATAAAGCTCGGGGTTAACCGTTTTTATATAGAATTCTAAACCGGGAGACACTCAGGGTTAATGCCAAGGAGGTTAATAAAAGAAAATGAACAAACAGCAGGGTGGCCAGCAGGGCAAACAACACTGAATGCCAAAAGGCTAAAACTGCATTAGTGTCAGACCCCCAAAATACTCATTAGGAAAAATAATGGATTAAACAATCAGACCATCTAGGAAAGCACAATTAAAATCTTAAAAACAAAGTTAAAGAGCACCCATGTAACACATAGTGCATAAGTGCTGGGTACGTTCTAGTATGAAATGACCAAACGCAGCGCCCACCCCTGGTATGACAAGTAACTCCTATCACCAGAGCCCTTACGCTGCCTCCCATGGTCCCATGTTTTATCGTTTTGACGTCGATCCCAAATCACATTGTAGAAACTGGGAAATGACAACTTGACTAATTAGGCTTGGGGTCCAATTAAACACATTAGTTGACTGAAAGAAAAAAACGCTAAGTGTCTGCTAAGTCAAAAAATGAAAACGTCTTGTATATAGGAAACAATGAAAGTGTTGCCACCACTACTTCTTAAAGACAACACTTGAATAAATATTTATTCATGTATTTATTTTTATAAGTGTATGAATATCAGTATTAAATATTATTATGATGGGTTGGTGTCCCTGCCAGGATGAACTCTGCTCCCTTGGCTGGCCAGAGGGCCTTGATAAGTGACGGTCATCATGGGAGCAGCGGGTATACTGGGTGGGCTTGGTAGCTGTGAAGGACAGGTCAGCAGGTGACTGCCTGCTATGGGCAGAGTGTCCCCCGTACACTGGGTGGCGGCATCCTGTCTGGCAAACCTCAGTATGGATACCCACAAAGCAGCATGGGAGTTGAGGTCTCATGGGGGTGCTCTGTTGGGTATTGTGGAGGACACTAGGGGGAGCACCAGGACCATTGTGGTCCTATCAGACCTGGAAGTGCTCTCTGGTCTCGCTTTAAAAGAGATCCCACCTGTTGACCTGGAGAGAACATAAGCAACACTCGACTAGGATGAGTGGAGAAGAACACAGTTGAACAAATCGGAGAGGGCAGTGACCTGTTTGTGCTCAGTAAATGGAAAATGAAGCCTGTAAAAGATACAAATAAAAGCCATTTTTTAACCCAGGACTGCATATGTTGTAGTTGTGCTTGATTCTTTTGGGACTCAGAGGTGCCCCCTACTGGCCAGACAGTAATAAATATCAGTAATATTGTTGAATGTCATTATTATTTATTTTACTTACCCGGCTGCGGATTATTGCAAAGAGAATTCCACTTGCAATTAATGTCCACAGAAAAACCCAGATGATTCCAGACAGAGTGGTGAAGTCCCACTGTGTGTAAACAAACAGCATTAAAATGGTTAAAAATAAACACAAAAACAAGACAAGTAGTCAAAAAAAGAAGCCATCAGAGGAGTGACACATCCATGGAGTGGAGTCGCTTGGCCTTGAACTCCTGCTGCTTTGTTTTCCTCCAGTTTTGTTTGTCTCTCCATCCTGACTGTCTGCTTTATAAGCCCAGGAAGGTTCAAGAAGACACATGGAGATTCCCAGGGCATTGGATAATCGGAGCCTTGAAGAAGATTGGGGGGTCACATGATGCAAATGAACCTGCTTGGGGCTGTGGACACCAAGACACAGGATGAGTGTACAAACTGCACACAGATGGCATTCTGTCCAGGACGTTGGTTCTGTGATTATGATTATAATGCCACCCCATTGTTTTTTCTTTTTGTTTTCCAAGATTATCCGTATTAATGATATTGGGGTCTTTTGAGGACCACACTTAATTTATTTTTGCAATGTGCAGCCACTTAAATTGACTGCTACTCTTGCTGCAAACACAGAGTTGTACCAGTGTCTACCAGAGCCCAGTGTTGTGTCTTTCCAATGGGTACTAACTTTGGACGTGCCACTTAGGTGACATGCTGCTAAATGTTTTGTTTTGCCCTGTCCCTGACACTTAGTGGTCTGCCTCCATGGGCACAGTGTGTGCTGCAGAAGGATGGCACGCTCAAGGTGAGGGCTCGTATTCTCTTTCTTCAGACAGCCCTGCATGTCTCCCTTAAGTATGCGACCATTCAGGTAACACGCAGAATCACTGTGTGGACCACTGGGGACCCTCATTGTAACGTATCAAACAAACAAAGTCCCCAGTGTTGTTTCTACAGCATGCTGGCCCTACTCAGGATTTAGGGCAACATTTCCAATGTATGGTGATTGGCCCACTGGCAGGACTGAAACATTTCAGACATTGTCTCCAGAACTTCAATGGACAAACCAATTTGCATATTTACCTTTGTCTGCAATGCAAATATAGAGAGACTGAAGCAGACAATCCCCGTCGCGGCCACTGCCCACATCACTTCATCAGCCTGGAAAATAGCTATGGAAAAAAAAAAACAATAATGGAAAGATTACTAAGTCGCCATAAGAATGTTAACTCTTCTACGGTAATTCTTATCATGTCTTTCATAAATGAGTCCCACTTGACCATTTGAAGCTCATTTCTTCTGAATACACAATGGGAGGCAGCTTAAGGGCTCTGGTGATGGTAATTACCCGCCGGACCAGGGGTGGCGCTGTGTTCTAATGCCTTCTCTCTTCATCCTTCTGCAAAACAGAAGATTGACGGCTGTTCCACCATTGGCATCACGTCCGTTGTTCTGCCCCTCCTGGCATCGATATGACCGGAAGATCGGCCATTTTGAATTATTTCTATGTTGTATTTAAGTGCTTATAACTTCTGTAATTATATGGCGTCACCAGGGTGGTGCCCCAACTCTTTCATGTTGTATGTCTCCTCTCACATATATTAAAAAAAATAATAATAATAAGATTGCCACTTTCATCTGGTGGGCGGAGTTTGACATTTCACTGGGGCGGGGCCAAACAAGCCACAAATATAAATTGCCCAATGGTAATGCTGCACATTTACATCCATCCATTGTCCAACCCACTATATCCTAACTACAATGTCACGGAGCTCTGCTGGAGTCAATCCCAGCCAGCACAGGGTGCAAGGCGGGAAACAAACCCTGGGCAGGGCGCCAACCCACCACAGGGCACACGCACACACATACCCACACTCCAAGCACACACACTAGGGACAATTTAGGATCGCCAATGCACCTAACCTGCATGTCTTTGGACTGTGTGAGGAAACCCAGAGGGAGAACATGCAAATTCCACGCAGAGAGGACCAGGGAAGCGAGCCCGGGTCTCCTAACTGCGAGGCAGCAGCGCTACCACTGCACCACTGTGCTGCCCGCTGCACATTTCCATCATTTCAAATATCACAAACTGTTTGTAATGCAGAGTTACAGTATAACCTACAGAAGAAAGTGTATAGCAGGAGGTGTGGAGATCAAGGAAGGCAACCACTGTCTGCATTTTAATGGGTCATGTGCTTTCCTTGCATGCTACAAACATAGCCAACTAGTATTGAGGCCAGCGCCTATGGTATGGTGCAGCAAGTCAAGTCAAGTTGGGGAGAATGCACTGGTACAGTGTGTTGTCGTACCCACCACACAACAAAACAGTTCAGGATCCTGGTTGGGAACCCCCCTGGCAGACACAGCGTCCAGTCCCACCCACCGGAAATGACTCCCTATCTGCCATAGCCAGGTGTTATGTGGGCGACCCCTTGGCCTGGAACAGCCACTCGGGTCCCCAACAATGAGGATTCTACAAGCGGGATCACCCTCGGGTAATCGTGCCACATGGCCATAGTGCCGTAACTGACACTCCCTCACAATGCAGGTCATTTCCCTCATTTGGGACTTGATGAGTAACACAAAGTCAAACCAATGGTACCCAAGGATTTTCCAGAGAGACACAGTACCAAAGGAGTCCAGTCTTCATCTCAGGTCACTGGATAACGTCCATGTCTCACATCCATATAGCAAGACAGGAAGCACCAGGGCTTTAAAGACTAGGACCTTCGTCCTTTTGCATGGATATCGGGAGCGCCACACACCCCTTTGCAGCGACCTCATGACCCCCCATGCTGTCCCAATCCATCTACTGACTTCATAGGAAGAGTCACCAGAGACACAAATGTCACTGCTGAGGTAAGTAAACACCTCGACAAGTCCTATGGCGCAGTGAAGAAATATAAACTGTTTTCAACAAGGAACACATTTGATGTACGGCAATGGCGTAGGCACAACGCAGACGTATAAATCAGCCTTACGTCTGAACCAGAAGTGGTTCACAGTTTGAGTTTTAAACTCTTTTGACCACCAGATGTAGGAACCTGGAATCAGGAGGTGAGTAGAAGTGAAGGTTTAACTAGAAAGCCCAAATCTGGTGATAGAGTTATAGAGGGTGAGGAAGATGAGTTTGTCTGTGCTGCATTATGGGGGAGTGCACATGTTGAATGATTACTGGTGGATGATGAGCACTGGGGAGTATTTGTGTTACTGGGTTCTGTTCAGACAAACTGCATCAGATCCTGCACTCCACACAGTGAGAGAAAAGCAGCCATCGCAGCCAGTTAGGCCAAAGGGGAGCTGTGCTCATGTTCCACTACATTTGCAGTGCATCAGCCAGAAATGCAAAGAAGTTTTAGCACGTAGCTCTCTTACAGGACCCTTTATTTGATAAGCCGCATTATCGTTTAGCTTGGTTCAGCGCACTGCACCGGCGGCTTGAAAGACACAGGCGCCTCCATCATCTTTCGATGTACTTGCACCCGTTTCACCAGCAGATGGCACCTGGGAGCCCAGTAACCTGAACACACTTAAGCACTTTGACGCCACTTTAAAAGCATGCGAACAAAGCTGTAACCAGTCGAAAGGTAGAGTTGGACAGAATCACACACGCCAAGTTTGATTGCTGTGGATGACTTGGGCACAGACAGTCCTAACCAATGCATAAATAACAAATCCCGAGGTGTGCCTTGTTACTTTGATCTCTTTCTGTGCCCTGTGTGTGTGCCTGTGTCACGTTGCAGTGCTCCTACTGCTTTGTATACACGCGTCTTACCATCTGAACAGCCCGGTGGTAGTTTGTAAATGGGTACAGTTACTTACGCAGCTGTGGATCCCAGCATCAAACCTTCCACGGCAGTCTAAAAGAGAGGAAAGAGACACTCGGTCACAGGCATTTACTCCACTAAGGATGTCTTCAATGCTCACTTGGTATTATGAAGATCCATCACAAGTTCTGTAAGTCAGTTAGATGGGTAGCATAAGAGTCTCAAATCTAGTGTGTAAAATACTCGTGCGCAGAGCCCTGCATAATTACCATTAACAGTTCATTGGCTACTACAGTAAAACGCCAGCTTACACAAACTGAAATTATGTGAATTTAAATTTATATAAACGGTTAAAAATTAAAATAAAATAAAGAGTTTCAAAAATTCAAACCACAGGATGTGGCTCAAGGTGACATACTTTCTTCACGTATCCATTGCACTTTTAGTGTGGCAGTGAAAGAAAATGTTAAAGGAATACTGAACCCTAAAAAAAATTTTCTTAAAACGTTTCTTACCCCAAGTAGTCCGTAATGATGGGTGAGAAACATTTTTAATTTCACGTTTTTGTGGAGAACGTTTCTGATAGAATGGGAGTCAATGGTGACAAACGCTGGACAACAGCTCACGGCATAAAATCGTCCATACGTGTCACATAATTCTTGTCGAGTCAGCCAATAGTATGCTCTCAATGTGCAAAATGCAAATATGGTTGACTAAAATTGTTGGTAAATAAATAACTCTGAAGAATGCGAGTTGTGCACAAACAAGAAACGCCTTCAGCCAGGATGGCGTTTTTGAAATGAAGACCCGCCTCTCCCCATCGTTCATTGGTGAAGAGTCCTGTCTTCAATTGAAGCTCCGCTCTCCAGCCCCATACTGTAGGTTGGAGTTCCTCCCCCTTCACAATCATTGCCTTGCACTTGATTGCATTGTACTCATAATGGAGGTCGATTATCGATGTATAACGCCACAGATTAAGATTAGAAAAACACTGCAAAGACGTCGACACACGTGCAGCAAAATGTGGGACTGATTGCTTGAAGTGAGCTGATTTTTGCCGCTATTTCCGTTTTTAATGAGACAGCAGAGATAGCCGTTCTGACAGAATGAGTAGGGTTTTTTATAAGCCCTACGTGATCCGGAGGTCTGATGCCCATCCCAATTTTTTTCAATCGTTTTCAGCACCTAGCAGTGATTTTCTGTGCAACAGGCGTGGCAGGAGAATGATGGAGTGCAGACTTGATTGGTGAGGCTTAATGATGATGACGATGACGAGCTTGGATGTTCACGTGACCTTTGGGAGTCAGAGGTCCGTGGACACTAAAATAGGAACGGACTCTGCAAACAGACAGATAATTTGGTTTTAGATCAATACAAATTGCAAACACAGAATTCAATTTTGTTGGATCAATTACACGCTGATCACTCTTGGACAATTCTACATTTAATCGAGCCATTGCCATTAAAGGAGACATGAAATCTCTCTTTGTATATATACTGTAAAATCCAACATCTGTTTGTATGTCTGTCTGCTTTTCACGAGGGAAAGACGCAATGGATTTAGATTGTTTTTTTTTTTTTCTATGATTTTCTTGAACATTCCAGCTGATTTTGCGACTTCTCTCATCGCACCAAGTATCATAGTGCGATTTATTTGCGCTAATCCGAATGACAGGCTGCAGGCCGAAGGGAGGGGCAAGCGTGACGTTAGGAATGGAGAGCCGGGCAGAGCCCTCCTCACTGTCCTGTGTCACTACCACATGGGCAGAGCCTACCAGGCACTAACAACTCAATCGGAAGGTCGCCAGTAAAGCGAGAGTCAAAATGGCAGAACTTACAAATAGAATCAGAAAGACGAAATTCAGAGGGACCCTCCGACGGATATCTGAGCAGCAACTCAGGATGATGATTAGAACAAAGGCAGCTGGACTGGCATAAAAACAACAAAAGATGAGAGTTAATAATACAATACAAGCAATCACAATTCAAACCATTGTTCTTAACCGTCACGGAGCCTCTGCCAGTGTCAGTGCCATTGGTCTGGGGGAGTCGGTCACCATCTCCTAAAAGGGGGTTACAGGGCCTGTCCGCTGAGGCACACATACAGCACCCTCACCCACTTTTTACACATTTTGTTGTTTTTCAATCTTGTGCTAAAATAGTTTCAATTCATTTTTTTGTTTGTCAAGCAACACTCAAGACTCCAGAATGACAAAGTGTGAGCAGGATTTTAGGAATTTTTGCAAATTTATTAAAAATGAAAAAAACAAAAAGAAATATCTCCTTGACACAAGTATTCAGACCCTTCACTCAGGACTTTGTTGTGGCACCTTTCCAGTCAGGGGTCTTTTTGGGTTTCATATGACGAGCTCCACACACCGGGATTTGGGGATTTTCTGCCATTCTTCCATGCAGACCCCCTCAGACTCGGTCAGATTGGAGGGAGACCATCGGTGAACAGCAGTTTCCAGGTCTTCACAGAAATATTCGACTGGGTTCAAATCCAGACTTAGACTGGGCATCTCAAAGCCATTCAGAGATTTGTCCCTGAGCCACTCCAGTCAAGGCCAGATCAAGAGTCCCACAAGCCCCTGGGTGACTTAACTCCTTAGCAGGGAGTTGACGATAGTTTGATCAGTGCAGTGTGCGGACGCCTGGTTGTTTGATGCAGTACCATATTCTCACTTCTGATTTCAGCACAAGACTTGATGGCTTCGTGGGTTCCCACTCGCGGATACTCGCATCATTTCATCGAGCTTGACTGTGAAGTGGCCCCTTCATGGTAGGTCTGCCACCTGTTGTCCTAGCTTTGTGTCCCGTTGGAAGGTGGCACTTTGGCACAGTCCGAGGTCCAGAGCGCTCAATATAGATTCTGTATCTTTGTACTTTGCTCCTTTCAGCTTTCCCTCAAACCTGTTTCATCTCCCACTCCCTGATGTTGAAAGAACAACCCCACAACATGACACTGCTGCCACCACCACCGCACTTCAACCTTTGGAATGGAATTGTTCCGGTGATGAGCGATGCCTAATATTAGTTTAATGACACTGGGAAATCTTCTTTCTCACAGTCTGGGAGTCCTTTAGGTGTCTTTTTGGAAACTCTAAGTCGGCCTCCATGTCTCTTTTACTGAGTAGAAGCTTCTTTATGGCCACTTCATCACCAAGGCCAGACTAGTGGAGGGTTACAGTGATGTTTGTCCCTTCTGAAGTTTCTCGCAATTCCACAAAAGTTCCCTGGAGCTCAGTCAGAGCGGCCATCAGCTTCTTGGTCACCTCTCTTACTGTGGCCATGTTCAGTTTGGCCTGACCGCCATCTCCAGTAGATGTTGTGGTTGCTCCAAACTTCTTACATTTAGCAGTTATGGAGGAAAATCTGCTCTTGTTTTTGTTGTTGTCCCAAGATCTTTTCTTATTTTCACTTTGTCATTATGGATTATTGAGTGTATAATGATAGGCAAAAATGGCAAACCTAACCAATAACACAATAATAACACAGCATTCTCAGACTTTTCGATTCCATTGCAGGGTTGCAGAAATTCAGAGGATATCTGGGAAGTCTTAGGAGTAAAGTAATAACCAGCCTTAGGCTGGACGCCCACCACAGGCACACATTATCATTAGGGCCACCAACAAAATATAATAATTATAATCATAATTTAAATGAACACGAACATCTAGGGGGATTTGGAAGGATAACTGGAGTTCTGGGTGAGCCTAGGACACTGGACCTGCGAGGTAGCAATGCTAAGTACTGCACCGCAGTGCCACCCTTCATTAAACTAAATAATGATAAATCAACAGTTTTGCTAAACATTTGGTTTTAAATAAGCTAACATGAAACCAGGAGTGTATCCTATTTTAATTTACGATCACAGAGGGCTTAGGCCTATTCAGATGCAAGACAGACACCGGTCCTGGCCAGGGTGTCACTCAATCTTTAAAGCAGACGGCATCGGGGATGTGGGAATGAATCCCATGCAGATGAGATAATGACCAGGGTACAAGACGTGAACCCAGAAACTTGGATCTTCAAAGGCAACCATCTTTTGTTTTCAATTTAAAATTTCTATCCTTTCTACTATCAACAACCAAACAAATTAGTTTCAAGATTCTTACCTCTAAATACTTACAAGGTTGCAAAAGTAAACCAGGAATGAGCCCGTATCCACACTTTAGGTGTTTCCCTGGAATTAAAAGCACATTTTAAATATGAATTTCCTAAATACTTTTTTGACACAAACCTCAGGCCACTACAAAATATTCTGAGCAAACACTAAACTTTGCATTTCTTTTCTAAATACAAAAGGTGTCATCCCAAAGCCGGCAGTTCTTCTTCTTTTAATTTCTCCTGTGATGGATGGCGTAAATTCTGCCAGTGCAGAATATGCTACGTTGGCATCCTGGCAGGGCTGGAATGAGGAATAATGCCTGGCTGGGAGGGCAGGGGGAAACAACCTGTCAGAGCTGAATACTCCCCTGACATGCTAGGTAGCGGCATCCCTGACTGGTACTACCAGTACTGACTCCCACAAGGCATGCTAGTAACTGTAATCCCATGAGGAAGCCTTGATGGATTCCATGGGTGCCGCCAGGGGGTGCTGCAGGGATTTGTGGTCCCTACTTTGTGGGACTTCCATGTGACCCAGAAGTGCTATTAATGGGCCACAACCTGGCACCGGAAATACTCCTGGGTCAGAGATAAAAGGAGCTGCTCTGCCTCACCCAGGCGGGTTGGAGCCAGGTGGACGAGGACAAAGCTTATCTGGGAGGAGTGGAGGAAAGGAAAAGAACAGAGAAGTTGTTTTTGGTATGGTGCTTGAGGAAACCATGTCATTTACTGGGTATCAGCTCAGTGGCCAACTTATTAGACCCACACTCGTTAACACAAATAACACGCTAATCCACACGGCCTATCATGTGGCTCTGTTTATCTGGCACCTCATCCAGAAAAAATTTGACCAACCATCCCAGCCTGGACACTAGCCCATTCTTTATGTCCCATAATATAAAATATGGCACCTTCAGAAAAGTCTTCAAACCCCTTCAGTTTTTACACAATTTATTGTCTCTGGGCTATAAAACTGTGACCACCCAGAAGGAGGCGTCACTTCAGCAAGAGTCGACCAAAGCGAAGGAGCTCCTCGAGTTTACTGAGCCTGATCAACGGCTCACACTCACTTTATGGGGTAGTTGTTTCGTTTCCCTTTTTACACGGTCATCTGTGTGTCTTTGTTCAGACTGAAAGTAAATGAGGACCACTGGGATGGAACCCCAGAACTTCCTCTGTCGCAAGACTGGCAGTAACTTGGACAGCCACACTTGATATGGGAAGAAATGAGTGCTGCAACATAAGAAAATGTGGAAATAGTGACGAGGTCTGAATACGTTCTGAAGATATTTATCTGTTTTATACTGGAGGACCTTTCATAAACATCTATCTATCTATCTATCTATCTATCTATCTATCTATCTATCTATCTATCTATCTATCTATCTATCTATTATATAGCTTTTCACCATTCATATCTATCTATCTATCTATCTATTATATAGCGCCTTTCACCATTCATATCTATCTATCTATCTATCTATCTATCTATCTATCTATCTATCTATCTATCTATCTATCATGTCTGTGTGTGTTTTTGTGTATTTTTATCTCCATTATAAAACATTCTGTTTGCTGTTGAGGTAACTCAGTTAAAATATAACCAATGTTGAATTTAAAGGCCAGAAATGAACAACTGAGAAATGCAATGACTAAAACTAGTCCATTTTCTTAGCTTGTTCCCAAATGTAGGCCACACATCCTCAGTTGCCTTTGCTTTCTTCCCATTAACGTGCCCACCCTGTACTTACCAATAAATAAACATGCAGATGATGCCAACTGTAATGGCAATCTGAACCATCAGCGTTAAGTAGACCTTCCTGATAAAAGCTGCAGAAAATCAAACAAAGAGCAAGTGATGGAGACGTCTTATCAGCTGGTATGTTTTTCATGCAATTTCAATTTGTTGTTCTTTCCTTACACTTTTCACTGACACGACTGAAACAGAAAAAACATGCAGTGTTACTGGAATTGACCGCATATGATGGTCAGAGAAGATAGAAGTCCTGTAAGAGTGACCTAAGTACTGAACAAAGTGTCTTAGATACTTGAGGTAGTTCACACACATCTTTGTCTTAGATGGTTATTTGACGTCTTCTTGATTAATGTGTCAACAGGAAAGAAAGAGGGGATTATAGAGTTCTAAATGTTTCTTTCACATAACGGTAAGGAATACAATTCAATATGTGAATTTGAATATATATATTGCATAAATATTTATTTGGTTCATGGATCCTTACCTGGCTGGGAAGCTAAGGTAGTGAGTGGTCAAGTAGAAGGGCAGCCCATTCCCCACCTCCGCCAGTATAAAAATGGACACACTGGTGTCATGGTGGGACAGGACTAAAGAACCTCACCTGGCTGGGAGGCCACTTTAATGAATGGATGGGGGAGCCACCCTGCCAGTACTTTCTGCTAGCACAGCACAGTAGATGGCAGCATCTGTGGACTGTGGTACCTGGATTAGGAACTGTAGTCCCATGGAGCAGCCCTTTTGGGTTCCATGGGTGCAACAAAGGTTAATGGACCCTACTTTGTATGGCTTCTGTCTGCTTTCTACATGTAACGTCCTGACAGTGCTCCTGGGTCTTTTATGAAAGGAGCCATTCTGCCACACCCAGAAGAGATGTAGTTGGGTAGAAGAGGACAAAGCTCACCTTGGAGGAATGGAAGAAGATAGAGAAGAAGAGAAGTGTAGCTAAGCTTGGAGTTTGACAAGAAACCCGTCAGGTGGTATTTTGCTGTAATAAACCACTTATTTAAACCTAGGACTTGTGTTTGGGGTTTGGGGCTCACTAGCACCCTCTACAGGTAAATGTTGTCACATACAAGTGCTACAGGAGCATTGTGAGGAAAACCCTGAGGGATGAAGTAAGGAATCAACAAAGTTAGTTCTGCCTTATCACCCTTTGCCTCTGGAGTGGAGGAAGCAACCGCTGAAGACACTTGACATCACTTGTGCTCCATCTCCAGAAGTCTCGTCCCTTCAGCCTGGTCTGCTAAATAAGAACGAGGAGCCAGCATCCTCAGGAGTGTCTTCACCAATGTCATCACAGACACCAGGACGGTCTCTTGTATTTTCTTTAAGCTTCTAACAAGTTGGCCATAAAGCAGGGATTCCATTGAGGACCCCAACCCTTTACCTTGTCCTGTCTGATTCTGACTCCATACACTGTAATGTTTTTATATATATATATATATATATATATATATATATATATATATATATATATATATAATATAATTGGGTCATTTCTTAATCCAGTTCAGGGTCATGTGGGCAGCACTGGGTACAGTGCAGGGACAATCTCTTAATGGAATGCCAGCCCTTGACGGGTAGAACCTCACAACAAGAGAAATTAAACGAATTAGAAAAATAAATCGTCTTCCATCCCGTCAATTATCTACTGAACACAAAACTGCAGTTGTAGCTGAACTGTTGTCATTATTCCTGTCCACTCAGAGGACAATCGAGTAAACTTCTTCATTGTCATCTGTTGAAACAGAAGGGTCACCTGGTAAAGCACCACTTTTGAAGATGATGATGGGATGGACTCCTCGCACTGTGAATATCAGCGGCTAAGGACAACGTATGCAGTGCGGTGACACCAATATACCAGCAGCTTGTGTTTCAATTGAATAATGTAAATTATACGCCACTCGGCTGTACTCCACACTAAAGAGCGAGCGGAGTGACGGTGTGCTATTTGATATACCGTGACAGCTGACGTATGGCACACGTATATGACTTACAAACACCCATGACGCCGTGCACTTGCCTCGTCTGACAGTCTTCTCCGAAAAGCAGTTGTAAGGAAGGTCGTCGGAATACGCGGGAGGCGCGTCGACCCCTGCAGGACCCGGATCTTGTACAAAGTCTACAAACTGGTGTCCTGAGTCGTACTGAGAATTGGGGTACACCATGGCATTGTTTCCTGGGTTGGTCTGGAGTGGTGTGGCATGCTTCCAATAGTCATTCCCTTGGTCGCCCCTTGGCGATGGATACTGTGCTGTCGTTTGGTCTGCCATGTTGTAGTTTGGCACTACGCTTCCAACTGGTACCTGGGCTTTGTCCATTTCCATGTGGTGCCCAATTCTGTTTTATTTCTACAAGATAAAAAGAAGATAAAAGATTTAAGGAGCAGAAGGGGCTGCCCTGACGCTGAGGCTGGGTGGAGATACTGAGCGAAAGTCTGCTGGCAAGGACCTCATTAAGGTTGGCATATGAGTTTTTGAATTTCAAATTAGGGTAAACGGGTGGCACGATGGCTCAGTAGGTGGCACTGTCACCTCAAGTGTCCGGGTGTCCTGTGTCTGTGTGAGGGTTCATTCTGTCCTTGTGCCCAGTGATGCTTGGACAGGCTGCAGCTCCCCGTGACCCTGCCCTGGATGTATTATACTAATAAAACATTTGTATGATTTATTAGAAATGACTGAGTTGAATTTGTTCTTATGGTTTCCTAATTGAGATGAACTGCTCTCTGCAGTGGGCTGGCGCCCTGCCCGGGGTTTGTTTCTTGCCTTGCGCCCTGTGACCCTGTAGTTAGGATAGAGCGGGTTGGATAATGGCTGGATAATGGCTGGACGGATTAACTGCTTTTGTATGTATTCTTTATAGAACACACGACTTTATTACTAAATGAAAGGAACTCTAAAAGCCGTTAGAATTGTGGATGTAATTCACATTGATATAAAGGTTATGAAGAAATAGGCCATCATTGTTGGAATGGATAAAGTTTGGGGGAGGCAGTGAGCCCCCTACCCCATACACAATCACCCAGACTCCATTCCCGGGTTCAAAAGAATTTTTATTTCAACCAAATATCATTCAACAGGCATTTTTCTCTACGAAATGAAAGCCAATGTGAGATTTGTCCTCCTTGTCCTCTGACTCACTGGGTGACATGGAGGGCTCACTTCTGCTTTGTGCCAAGTGCTCCTGGGCAGGACCCAGCCACCCTGAACTGGTTTAGGCTGGCTCATTAACAACAGGAGGCCATCTTTAATGCCAGTCATTTATTTTATTAATGTGGCGCCATATCATCCGAATGAGCAAAGACCTATAAATTAATTTGATTTGCGACGCTTGTGCCAGCCCCCACCAGGCCGTTTGAGCAACACTGCCAGTTATTTTAATTGCCCTCATTTAGATAACATTATGGAAAGGATATCGTATAGTACATTTAAAGCCTAGATTATAGAGTTAATGGTTATGAAGGCTGAAAACTATCCCAGCATCACTGGGTGTAAGATGGGCACCTTCTCTGAATGGGGGTCTGCTCAACTGCACACTGCCCGGCTCTATCATTTAGCAGGGGTACCCGTCTCCCCCAAATGGCGCATGGACTGAGACGACGAGGCAATGGGTGCAGGCAGCACTTTGGAACGGGCGACATTGTCACGTAACGTTATGAAGCGTCAAGTGTGAACCCCAAGAATTACAAACAAATGTAGCGCCTTATTGACCCACTCTGGAGAGCGGCGCCGTCAGAAGTCGTGATGGTAAAAATGCAACGAGAGTGAAAGTGTGAAGAGCACAATCGTCAAGTCAGCGATGGAGGTGACCCTCAAGTTTTAACGCCGACGACTCTACCTGGAAGGGACACTTTTGAAATGTAGTCGCTGTCGACCGTTGCAATCGCGAGGCCGTGTTGATCATTTATTTAATTGTACTTTGCCATGTCTGTGTCTCCCATGCTCTGATAGCGATGATGATGATGATGATGATGATGATGATGATGAGGTTGATTCTTTTACTCATTTTTATTGCATGTTTATTAAAACAAGCTTGATGGTTCAATGGTCAGTCCGCCTGTTTCGATAGCATTGTACTTTTACGAATGTCTGATTAAACGATATGTCTTATGAATACATCTTGTCACTTTTATGAATTGGACATTGTAGCCCTTCCGTCCCTCATTCTTCTACCTTCTTGTTGCCTTTTCTTCATCGGACATTTCAGCCCCATCGCGGACCCATGGACATGCGCCACTTGGTTTACTTATCTTACGCCAGCGACTTGTCTTTGCTCATTAGACATTCTCGACCTCTGGTGGACACCTGATCACATTACACCCGAGCACAGACACGGACACTGGACAGACAGACTTATCACGTTACTACTTATAGATGGAGATCACTAGCTGTGCTACCCATCAGAGCTAGACAGTTTGAAATCTAAGTAATCAACGTAGACTTCAGTGTCAATGTCTGCATTGCACCATCTATTGGAATGGATCCATTATCCCACCCGCAATATCCTAACTACAGGGGTCTGCTGGAGCCAATCCCAGCCAACACAGGACGCAAGGCAGGAAACAAACCCCGGGCAGGGCACACACACACCCACACACCAAGCACACACACTAGGGACATGGATCATGAAAATGCATGTAGCAATACAATCCATTGTATTTATCATTCCAACAGGTGGCGCATCACAAACATTTGAAATAATAGGATGCATTGCTACAAATGTTTGTGATGCGCCACCTGTTGGAATGACAAGTGCGAAACTTGAAACTCTTCAGGCAGGACTCCAAGCACTGTGTCTAGTGAAGTCCACGCATTGCTCGTCACCTGCCTAATCCCCCTGGTGGTGGCAGCATCATGTGACTGGGAGTCCAATCAGGACTGAGGGCAGGATGAATGCAGTCAAATACCGCGGGGTCCTTGAAGAGTGCACAGCACATCTCTGACTGGGGTGACGCTTTAGCACGACAATGACCTGAAACATACAGCTAAGACAGAGATGTGGTGGCTTTGGGATAAGTCTCTGAATGTCCTTGAGTGGCCCAGACTTAAAACCCAGAGGACACGTATGGAGAGACCCAAAGATGGCAGTTCATGGATGCTTCTCATCCAGTCTAACAGAGCCTGCGGGGATTTGCCAGGAAGAATGGGATAAACTTTGTAAATCCAAGTGTGCAAAGCTTGTAGAGACTTACCCCAAGAAGACATGGACTTGGGGCTTCAGCATAGTATTGAACACAAGGTCTGAATACTTCCAGGGATGAGAGATTTCAGCTTTGGTTTCTAATAAACTTACAAGCCTTTCTAAAGACACGTTTTCCTGATGGGTTTCCTATTATGGGTTATTAAGCGTAGCTTGGTGCTCAAAAATGGCAAATGTATCCACCTCAAATGACATGGACAACGCAGAAAGGGTCACTGGTACTTTCTGAATCCACTGTTTGTATTTTAGGTTTTCTCAAAGGTGGTCCCGATGAAGGGCTGGTAGTCTGAGAGGCGCCCACCACCCCAACTACATCTCCTAGCAGAATTCCATTGATACCTTGGAGCTGCAGCTACTTGAACCTCGGAGATGCTGGAGATGGCGTATTATTTTCACAATATGAACAATACCCTGCAGCATCCATCGTTAATGTATCATTTGGAGTTGCCGGCCACTCTCGAGGTAAAGATTGCTGTGCATTTGTGACATGGAGGCTGGCTGGTTACTCATTCTCAATGTGAAGATATTTCAAGTCTGTATATACAGTACTTTATATGACCGTTCTCTACATTGATCCACGTGTCACAATGGCAGGTTTTAATTTAAGTAGGCTGGTTTGATTGAAGTGTGGCACCCAGTGCTGCCAGGCCCAGCTCCAGTCCCAAACTCCAGTAACGCTGGCAGTGAAACGCCATCCTGCGTCGGCTGAGCTGACATTACGAGTCAATCAGGGGTCTGGGCTTTGACAACCAACAGCCATTAATCTGCACACTCACTTCAGTACGTCTGGTTTATTTCTTTATTGCTGAACGCCTGCATGCCGAGATCATTTAAAGAGTCTTTCATATCTTAGCGAGGTCAACTTGCCAGCTTCTCCTGTTCAAGCATCGGCATTAAAGTTGCATTCCCGTAATACCAGGATTTACACACAAACTGCATGTTCAGTGAAATGAACTGAAAACACTAAAAAGGTGAATACTTCAAGATAATATTTGTGAAAGTCGGTATACTTTACCGAGTTTTTAATTAGCATAAATAGGCATTAGAGAGCCAGGGGTGATAAATAGAGCCTGCCGCCTAAAATCCCATTAATCCCAGTCCATGACAGATAAAAGGCTTACCTGTGTACCTGAAGTCTGCCAGAAAGTTAAACAAGAGGGAGACGCTCCTGTGCTTCGATCGAGTGGGCACGTCACGCATCCTTTTAATGTGCCATGCCGAGTCTCGCCGAGACCAAAGTCCACCTTCTATCCTGTCATTTCCATGACAAAAAGACTTTGATCTCGCAGAAAGGACTGATAAGAAGCGCCGGTCTGGCTTGTATGCGTACTGTATGTTTAAAAAAAGTGACCTGGGGGATTTAAAGGCAACACAAATGTCCACGTCGGATACCTCAAATGTACAGGATGCCACATGACTGTAACATCACAACCGCAGCATGTCCACAATTCACGTGCCAGTCCAGGTCACTTGACGTTCGTTCGCAGATTCACAAAAAAATGACCAAACTCTCGCACTTTCTAAAGAGTTGTCTGACAGGAGCTTGCAGATTGTTTCAGTGCCCACCTTTGCTTGTGGTTTTGTCGCATATCACTCAGTATTGGGTTCTGACTAGATCTATCTATCTATCTATCTATCTATCTATCTATCTATCTATCTATCTATCTATCTATCTATCTATTATTTAGTGCCTTTCATATCTATCTATCTATCTATCTATCTATCTATTGTGGGCACAAGGGGTTACTGTTGCCCCGTTGAACCCACCAGACAGACATCCAGGGCATACTTTAAAAGCACCAAGAAGATTCTTTAATAATATTTCTTTAATAATAGTGCACAAAGCACCACACTCCACAATTCTTCCAATTATCAATAATTACAATAATAAACACAATTCTCCACTCCCAGCAGCTCCGTTACACTCCCTCCCAACTCCGGCTCGGCTTGCTGGTATTCCCAAAGTCCTTCTATAGTCCCTGACCCGGAAGTATTTCTTCTCCGGGTCAAATGCCATATCGTCGTTCCTCAAGTGTCCCGGAAGTACTGCGAGCTTCCGTCCTCATAAACCCGAAATACTTCCAGATTGGCATAACAGTAACAGTCCCCGGGTTCTTGGTGAGCTTCCCCTGGCGGTACCCAACAGGGCTGAAGAGACAGACTCCATGTCCCATGCTGCCTTGCGGTAATCCAGGGAACGATTTCTATTCAGGGGAGTGCCCTGAAAAGGCTGCTTTCTTCTGTTGAGGGGTGTCCCGGCCTGACTGAAACGCCGGACGTCCATCCCACTATCTATCAATCTATCAATCTATCTATCTATCTATCTATCTATCTAATCCTGCCAACTATACTAAATACTGTGTATCTGATAGAGATCTATCTATTAATGATATAGCGCCTTTCACATATCCATCTGTATATTTCTGTCTTTTCCAGTATAGCGCCTATATATGTATAGTTTTTCAACATGCCACACCTGACCCCCCCATTCATGCCCGCCAGATTCCCTTTCCAGAGAGTCAGACGTCATGTCCAGGTGCCTCACAGGGTTAACAAGACCACTCTGAGGTTTCACACTAAAGGCCCCCCTGGTGTTCCCCGCTCTCTTCCAGGCCTCCAGTCTAATTGCGCCTCGCTTGCCTTTTATCGCACAAACTTGATAAGATGGCACTTCCTGCGCTCGCCCAGATTTATTTTATTGAGCCTCGGTCCACACGGAGATTTTCATGGGGCTCTTTTCATTTACTGTTAGCTTTGCTTAATCAATTTGCACATTTAATTTTCCTTTCATTTTTGTTTAACGCTGGTCCATGGTGTATTATTACTTGAGCTCATATTACATTTCTCCTGAAGAGAAGGACTGGGGAAGCATCTTGTTGTTGAATGATTATCGCCATTTATCTCACATGATTCTTTATTAAGAAACACGTGTTTCAAATGCCCCATTGTGTCCCACAGGGTTCGGGGACGGGGATGTCACTCTGTGGCCTTATTAGCCTTTGTGGAGACTTTTAACCCCGTGTGGAGTGGCTGTTTTTTTTTCACGAAGAGGTTGATTCCCTCGTATCCTCCCTTTCTAATCACAGCGCTGGCTTCAAGAATGTCTTTGTGATGTTTGAGATTCTTTTTCTATTAGCAGTTCTACAACACAAGAGAATCAGCCACCCCTGAATAACATGAGTGACTTGTACAGTAAGCGCCATTAGCTGTATCACACATCAATGAAGTTGGGGTGACGTCTGTTATAACAAAATGTTTTAGTAAAAACACAAAGCCTGCTGTCTCATCTTTGTAGAACAATTCAAGATACGTTTACTAAACTAAAACAAGGTATCAGTTATCACATTTTAATTTGCTATTTTTATAACAAACCTACCATCTCAGGTATGAAATCTGCGCTCTTAAAAGGTCACCCAATGTGTACTGTGCAGCAATGAACACAAAAAATATTGATTCATTTAATTGGGCGCACATAATATTGTTATACTGCATGATGGTAAGCAGATAACGGCAATGTGAAGATGAGCGCATTCAAGGTGAAAAAGAAACCGAGCATGCGCCGCCATCTCTCCGGACACAGAGGAGCCCCTCGCTGACTTACTCCCTCTACAATATGGAGGCTGCTAGACTCCCTTCAGGTCCATTTATTTTTATGCATGTCCACTTCCAGAAAAGGAAAATAAAACTCAACTCTGCTTCCGTCTTGGCAGATTTAATAAAACTTCAAAGGCATCCTGGCAAGTGGTTGGGAGGCTGCCATTCAAACAAAAGCATCCCAGCCAGAGAAAGGCCGTTTACATGAGAAAAACAAGCAAGTAATGAAAGAAGTGCTGCTTAAATGGACTACAAATCCCAGCAGCCTTGGTAGTATTAGGCCATTGGACAGCTTGAGAATGTCGAGGGGATTGCTGGGCAGAAGGTTGATTAGGAGCACTCTTTAAAGAGGAGTTTGAAAGATGGCGAAACAGAATCGAGATACACGTGTTTATTTATTTCTACACGTCTCACTCCACCTTTGGAGTGCGACCACCATTGGATTACAGTTTCCTTGAGGATTTATGTGCTTGTCTTGTGCCTGTTTCTTCTGGGTTGCTAAACGTCTTCCTCCCACCATTTGTGCCTTTATATGTGTCTCTGTGTGCGAGTGTGTGAGCTGGGTAAAGGCTCAGTGGGTCCCCAGAATAAAATAAAATAAACTCATCATCCTCTTTGGGCGTCGTGAACCTTAGCATCCTTGCTACCGCAACACATGTATCAAAAGGCACTATACCAGCGCTTGACCTGGCACAGACAGACACAAGTTTTTATTTTCATTTTTCTTCGCCTGTGGGAAACGCTTTCCCCGTTTCCCGTTTCCCACAGGCACAACACAGTCCTAACAAGCACTACACTCAATACTTCTTCGTTCTCTTTTTCTCCATCAATTCCTCTCCAGCAAGCTTTGTCTCCTGAATCTGCCTCCCGGAGTAGTGTCTGCTGGTCCCTTATGTAGGTCACCTGGAAGTGCCGGTACTCACTTCTGGGTCTGGCAGAAGAACTGTCCACACAGGCTCAGGGACAGTTGCAGCACACCCTGGCGGCACCCCCGGATCTCAACAGGGCTCCAATTCCCATGAAGCCCTGCGGGGGTCCGAATTATCGCTGCCATCTAGCATTCCGGGGGAGGTGATGTTCTGTCCACACTTGCACCCCCGGTCTTTCCAAAGCAGAGGTCACGTTTATCACAGCGAGAGGTGAGACTGACGTCCGACCGCCATATCTGTCTACCTGTAAGGGACCTCCAAATGCTGCTCTTGATCTCAGACGAGAACGTCTCGCCCCCTAATCTGTGGAAGGTTCTTTTTGATTGTTTTTATGTATGTTTATTGGGGGAATTACTTCAAATGTTTTTTCTGTCAATAAGTAAATTTATCTTTTTCATTTTTTTTTTTCATTGCTTTAATGCTTATTGGCTTATGTTGATCTGGGGATTTTGTGGAGAGGGGCTCAAAAATAAGGACGAGCGTTGGTCACATCACCCAAAGATTTTAATAGCAAACTTCTTTTCTCTGGTGGTATTCTGATCGTGCAGCGGCCTGTGTTTAGTTATTCTCACACTATATACTGTATACACAATATACACAAGTGAAAATAAATAATGCAAACAAAAATATATAAACTAAAAAAAAAGTGGGGGGACAACCACTTAAGGGTGGCACGGTGGTGCAGTGGGTGGCGCTGCTGCCTCGCAGTAAGGAGACCCATCTGGGTTCACTTCCCGGGTCCTCCCTGTGTGGAGTTTGCATGTTCTCCCCGTGTCTGCGTGGGTTTCCTCCCACAGTCCAAAGACATGCAGGTCAGGTGCACAGGCGATCCTAAAAATTGTCCCGTGTATGTGCTTGGTGTGTGGGTGTGTGTGCCCTGCGGTGGGCTAGCGCCCTGCCTGGAGTTTGTTTCCCGCCTTGTGCCCTGTGTTGGCTGGGATTGGCTCCAGCAGACCCCTGTGACCCTGTAGTTAGGATATAGCGGGTTGGATAATGGATGGATGGGAACAGAATACAGCAATGCAAAAAATGGCAGAGAGAAAATGAAAAAAGATAACATGTTTTAAATCCTATGATTTATTTTTCACACTCTCATTTTATATTCTTGTTTTCCTCAGAGTTGCCAACAGTTGGTGCGCTCTCTGATTGCTGCGGCCATGTTGTTGACAACCATAGTGCCCAGTGTCTAGCACTCGGTGGTCAGAATTTGTGACATGTGACTTCATCAGGCCACTACTATTTAAGACGGGAGTCACACGATCAGCAGTTTCCAGGTGTCTACAGAACACTGTGTAACAAACTTCACCAGAACTTCAGAGAAGGTCACCTACCTGTAGCTAAGCCTGGTCAGGCCCAGCCAATACCTGGATGGGAGACCATCAAGAAAAAGCTTGGGTTGCTGCTGAAAGAAGTGTTGGTGAGGCCAGCAGCAAGCGCTTACCCTGTGGTCTGAATGGGGATCCAGGGACACTGCTCTTTAAAAATGGAGTCGTCCTTCGGATGAGACCTAAAACTGAGGTCCTGACTCTCTGTGGTCATTAAAGATCCCTGGGTATCCTTTGTAAACAGCAGGGTATAGCATGATGTCCTGACTAAATTGCCCACCATGGTCTGGTCATTCTAGTCCCCTAATCACTCCCATCTCTAATTTTCTCTCTCTCTCCCCACTTCACAACCTAACAGCTAATGTGTGGTGAGCACACTGGAGTGAAAATGGCTGCCATCTCATCAGCCAGGTGGTGGCCCTCTTATTATGTAAAGCACATTGAGCAATAAGAAAAGAGCATTTATAAATTTATAGAATTACTAGCCATTCCCTGCAGCTTCACCCGCGTATTAGTGGAACCGCCCAGCTCTCTACTCCTGACGTCACTCTTCAGCCTCTGTCTCGGATTAGCGCGAATATATCGCTCCTGCAAGCAACCTATGACTCTTAGCGCAATGAGAGAAGTGGAAAAATCATCCAGAGTCTTCAAGCAAATTCTAGAAAAAAGCCCAATGTAAATCCGTTACCTAGTTCTCTCGTTCGCCAACTAAGTGGATTTAAGGTTACGCCCTGAGGCAGACGCGTAAGTGAGGAGGGCCCCGCTCCCCGCAGCCCAATGAGTGTCTCTCTTGGATTCGCGCTAATAAATCGGTACGGCAAGGAAACTCTGATACTTAGCATGATGATGAAAAAGTCACAAAATCAACGGAATATTCAAGCAAATTATAGAAAAAAACCCGATCTAAATCCGCGAAGTAGTTCTCTCGCGAAAAGTGGACAGACAAACAAATGGGTCTAAAAAACTAGAAGAGATTTTTGCGCTTGGACCACGAAATTATTAAAAACTGTTTCTTAGCAAGCATCTATGGGCCGAGGGTAACCTACATTCCAAACTTCAAGTTCCAAATCCTCATAGTTCGGGAGATTTCATGATGAGTGAGTCAGTAGGATTTGGCTTTTATATATATATATATAGAATTATTATTACGATCATCAGCTCTTCCAGTCTGAATTGTTAAAGCCCAACTCCATTGTTTCATTTCTTATAATGTACTTGGGATAAACGTTTGTTCGTCTGACTTTATTATCTATTGCTTTAACTCTTTTCTTGTTTTTGTTGTTAGCTCAGTGCTGTTTGTACCCCGTCAGAGGTTTGTGCCCACCAGGGTTCTTGAGAACTGCTGGGCTTGTCGTTTCGCTTCATTTTCAGACTGATGTTAGCCCTGTGATGCTCGCCAGCCCCTGGCGCTGCTGCTTCCTTTGTTCTGGTCGCACCCTGGCAGCCGTGGTAGTCTTGCCAAGGAGGGTTGTATTTTAGGCAGGACAATTTTAATTCTGTTTCTCCTCGTTGTCTTCTTTTAAGTGCTTTAGTCTTTTGAGTTTGTATTCCTTAAGTATTGCTCCCCGTGCTCTGTTAAGTATGGATTTACGTTAATTAATTCATCTTTGGGGCTAATTAGGTAGAAGCCCTGAGCTCATCTAAATCATCCTGACCCATGTGCATCTCGTAAAGTCTGCTGGATCTTCTGTGATTTCGTGGTTTAGGTTTGTGGTCTTTTGACTTTCTCACTTGATTTTTTGCTTTTGCCATTTTGACTTTGTAATTTCAGATTTGGGTTTTGGTTTTTTGGGTTTGTATTTTCTTGGCAATTCATGTCATCTTCTGAAATTCATTCGATTTTTTATTATTCTTTAAAATTTTGGATTTTTGAAATTTTGTACTGAATTTGGGATTTGTATTTTTGACCTTGTCATTATTTTATTCTTTTCCTGAATTATTTTCTGCAGTGACTTTGACCTTTTAGCTGACCCTGGGATTTAATTGCAGCTAAATACAACTGCTGTCCAGATGTGTTGTTGCGACCGGGCTTTTTTAACAGTTTCCATTCCTTTTTGATATTTTTGTGCCAGTTCTTAACAACTACAGCTATGTGTTTGGGCAAAGTTCAGTCCCATGTGTGTACAGTACGCCCTCCGATAAGGTTATAAGAGACTCCAGACCGTCCAAGAGCGGAACGGAGCAAACAAACACACGTGTATCTCATGTCTCTTGTCTCGTCAGTAGTGTCCTGTACTTTCTGTTGTTGAGTTAATGTGAATGCTCCTTACTTACCAAGATAACAATGTCTGCTTCATCTCGTAGGCAGCAGCCCCCATTTTCGTGTATCACACATATCTGGAGTGTTGGTATACTATGTACTGGCGTTCTCACAATGCAATCTCTCATCTAGAAACATCTTTCTTTCAGACTACAGAAAACTTTTTTTGTGCTTGGTGCCACTAGCTTGTTTGCAGGTTGCTTGGGCAGCCCCTTGGGGTTCTCACCAAACCTCAACTTCTCAATGCCAGCTTACGGCCTGAAAGCGAAAGTTTTTTGAAGGCACCCATCGATTATAAACTGTAGGATGCGTGACCTTGGAGGTCCTGTATTTGGAAACAGTCCCCGTCATTATTATGAATGAAATCGCTTCCTTATGTACAACACCATTTAGGACTTTGCCCACTGAACAGAAACTGAACATTTGTTTGGTGTTCGTTTGTGTTTCTGCTTTAGGTGTTGAGGATTTGATGCTGATGGTGTCATATCTTTTGATACAGACCCTTGGTGTTTGTACTGTATGGCAAAGTTGCCAGATCTTCTTTTTTTTGTGATTTGTTTTTAAAAGGCACCATTCAGCTGATATTTTATCATTACTGCTACGCCTCTCATTCTCACACACATCCTCCGCACTCTAGTAGGCAGACTCTGGCCATGCTGGCAGCATCTCTCCCACCAGAATATTCATTCTGAAAACTACACAGCTCTGGACGACATGCTTAGGAATGAAGGTCAGCATCCATCTCCGAGCTCTTTTTGTGGTTATAATTCAGATGGATGCTCTCTCAGCTATTCTTAAAAACATAAATTAAGCAGCTCGGGCTCTGTCTTCAGGTGTCTGAGTGTTCAGAGTACTTTGCTAAACACACTGCTTGATTTTTGGACCAAACAAGGTCGTTCGAATTTGTGTTGAGCTCTCTCGCTGGTTTGCTTAATCTCAAAATAAAAACGGCTATCCTGCCAACTAAGTTTTGTATAGAATTTCATTTGGTTTTTTGTTTTTTCTAACTCGCCTCTATTCTGTATAATCAGCGGTGAAGCTATTGTTCTGTCTAAATGATTCCACTGGTCCAGCCTGATCGCTTGCTGTGTGGAAATAAAGACATCGCCTCCACAGAAAATGCCTTACTGTCATTCTCTTTTACACCTACAATTTGTTATGCTGAAAACAAATAAATTCACATTTCAGGCAGATGATAACAAAACATTTTGGCATAGTTTATATTGATTTTTTAAAGTAAACAGAATATTATTATACATTTAAATGGGTGTAGAAAAAAAAAACAGATCAAGGTACAAACAAAATGGCCTTTTAAAACATAGATAGATAGATAAAAGACACCATATAATTGAAAGATGGAATAGTCTGCAGGATTATATAGACAGATTCTCTATATTAGATACACAATATTTGGTATAGATGGAATGATTACATAGACATAGAGATAGAATTTGGAATAGTTGGCAGGATTAGTTAGGAAAGATATTCTCTATCAGATACACAGTATTTAGTATAGTTGGCAGGATTAGATAGATAGATAGATAGATAGATAGATAGATAGATAGATAGATAGAATATGGAATAGTCGGGAGTACTATATAGACAGATACTCTCTATCAGATACACGTTATTTGGTGTAGTTTGCAGGTTATTTTCTGGCTCCAGTATTGAGCTGCATGTCATTATTTTGACATGGCGGAATCTGGTGGATGAGTTTGTTTTTTCAATTCAATGCTTCATTTTAAAGTTAATTTTTGATTTAGGATGTTTTTCGCCACCATTTTGCTTTTTCTCCCACGGTGCTAATTTTGTCAGGTTTTGCCCAGTAAGGGGTGTGGCTTCAGAGTGAGTCCAGGTGTCCAGCGAGCTTCCGGGTTTGGCAAATGTCCAGGTGCCCCCCTAGCGGTGGCCACAGGACCCCAGCAGGATTGAACTTCAATGCACGTGTTAGTCAACAGGCAGCATGTCGCCATTTCGAGCGACTTTCTGCAGAAAGCAGAGGTGGAGACCTTCTAACGTGGGAAATCTTTACACAATCAAGAGTCTGATATTTTAGCCATGCTGCGTTTGCTTCGGTGAAAATGTCTGCAGCTAATCAAGCGCCAGCTTCTGGAGGCCCTGTATGTGATTAATTCTGTATACAACATCTACAGTATGCAATAATCAATTGTCCACCTGAATGGCATTTGTTTAAGTTTAGTAAACAAATAAGGTCTTTGTTTAATTCACAGTTCAGTCTGGAATAGGATTGCAAGCGTAAATTCATTTTCATCCTTTAAAGGCTGAGTGCTTGGGTGGACACCTTTTAAAATGCCCGATTTGACTGGAGGCAAAAAAGGATTGAGGTGTAGGACCTGAAATGAGTTTACTAGAACTTTAATAATTAAGGGGGATCTCTATTACATTTCTACACTATAATCATTCATTTAAACTTTGGATTTTGGCAGGATTAGGGCAGAATAACCAAACAAAATAAAAGTTCATATATTACAAAATGTCATATTTTAAAAGTTTACATGATCATAAATGGCTGCAGCGGAACCCCTTAACCCAAAGCAGTCCACAAAACATAGGCTTGAGAGGTGGCGAGAGACCGACTTTGGCCAGCCCTTTTGAAGCTCTTCCTACTCCTCAAGAGCATCTACCCAATGGAACATCCCTCTCTAGGAAAGACTGGATCACCGAGTTGGGTCAAAGGTGGGAAAAACAAGGGACAACCTATTCAGATGGGGCCTCACAACAAGCGCTGAATGTCCCTGTGGTGAGCCCACCCAAACAATGGACCACATTCTCCATGAATGTTCCCGATACCCTACATGGAGACAATGGAGATCTTAAGGATGCTAATGACGCCACTCTTACCTGGATACAGCAGTGGCATGATAAGATATAATGATGAATGGCTTCAGAGGTGATTATTATTTTAGAACACTCTACCATGTTAAGTACCAGCTTAACCCGGGTTCATTTTGACAGACTTTTCAAGGAAACGTAAAAACTTACTGATGGGAGCAATTTGGAGGGCTCATAAATCACAGAGGTCCTCTGGTAATAATTACCTTACCCCACCACTTGGGGTGTAACTGAGCCCATCCTAACAGGGGTAAAGACTAAAAACAATATCCAGAAAAGACTTCAATGTAGTTTTAAAAGGTGGATGGATGGATGGTATTTAATAATTTAGGTGGATGGATGGTATTTAATTATAATTCAGACGGATGGATGGTATTTAGTTATAATTCAGTATTGTTAAAACATACTTAAAATAGCAATGATGGAAAGCTATTAATTAACGGAGAGTTAAACGGTCAGTTTCCTCAACACAATTCGTTTTCTTCCTGTCCTTTTCTGGAGTGTGAGGTCTAACTGGTAGCCCCACGGTGTAAAGATATGCTAAAATAAAACTTGAAAATGTTGACTCTTCTCATAATTAAGGAGCGTTTTTTGAACAAGTACTGAATACTAAAGAGTTCTCTCTCTCCCCGACAGTCCGTCCTGGCGTCTGCTCCACACTCGAATGCCCTTTAGACCCATGGGGAGCCAGCGGATGTAATGGAACTCCATTAGTTTCCAGTTGTTTGTTCCCAGATTAATGAAGCATACTTTTTTCTTTCCCCCTTCTGCAGCTGAAAGAAAACACACACAAAATAGAGTGATTTATTGAGCCGAAACCGCCTTCTGCACATCAGGACCGACCCGATTACCGTCTTTACACATTAAATATAAGAGACTTGCCAAGCGATGCACAATCTGAGAAAGAATCAGAGAAATGCTATCAGTAACACTTGGGGTAGAGCAACCACCACAGAAGTAAACGATTGCTCCGGTGGTCTTCAGATCTAAGACGTGAGCCGCTCTGAAGGATGCGTTTCAGTAAGCGACGGTTCACAGTGTTGCACGTGGAATTATTTGTGTAAACGCACCAAACATACACACCAAATTAAAAAAAAAGAAGAAAATTAGCATTTGAAAAAAGTAAATGACTTGTCAGTTCTACATCAAAAAAGAAAAATAAGCTTATTACCACCGTGTTGCTATGGCTGTAATGCTGCAAGGGAAATGGCAGCAAAAGCTCGTTATTAACTGAAATCGTGTCCATTGGGAGAAGGCGAACACAAGCAGCCACAAAAGAAAGACCCTCTGTGTGTGTGTGATATAAAGCAGCCCTGACAAATAATACAAATTACATTTGTTGGAAGCTTTTAAGGCAGAACAAAAACATCTCACCTATTTACTGGGAATATTTTCAGGAAATAATAATTCTAAATAAACAGCATAAACATTTGTTGTTTACCATCAATGGCAATAAAACGAGCCTGAAATTCAAACGTCACCCACTCAGGGGAGCCCACCATTCTCATTATCTTGGTGTTGTGTTGCCTTTTGCCCCCCTGACTTGCATTCGCATCGGATTCACAAAATCTTCAGACCCTCCACTTTGTTGTGTCGCAGCCTTCTGCCAAAATTATTTACATTCATTTTTTTTTCGCCTCATCAAGCAACACTCAATACCACAGAATGACAAAGCGAAAAGAGGATTTTAGACATTTGGGTAAATTTATCAAAAACTAGCCAGGCTACCTGTCAGAGACAACGAACAGACTCGTTTAGAAATATTTCAAAATCCCCTGCCCTGCTAACACGGTGGCTGACATCACGGCTTGTGGTTTAATGATTGGTAGGTGATGTCATGTGAGGTTATGTGATGTCACAGAGGCCAAGTCATGTGGTTTTGCCTCTTCATGAAACCACACCCACCCCTAAAAGGATTGGGTGAGACTGTCAGCTCCTGGTGACAGAGGACAGGCTCTTCCTTTTCAAGGTGTTTTACTTGTGTTTTTGAAAGCAGAGTTCCATCATTAAGCATACCTTTTCATAGTTTATTTTTATTATTTGGCATTTTTGAGCGATTGTTTTTTTATTTTTTGGATGTGCTATTGTTAATTGGTTTGCTTCCGGCTCATTTTCTCCCCTTTTAAGGCACTGTGACGTATTCTTTTTTTTCTTGCTCATAAGGAGCTAGTTTACGTTAGGCAGACACCCATATCTGTCTTCAGAGGAGCAGCTGACAGAAAGAAGCAGCACTCCTTATTAGTGCATATGAGGGCTTATGGAGGGCTTTTAACACCACGAGTTGTGTTCGGGTGACTGTCCCCCAATGCTGTTAAATTCTAATGACTTGACAGTGTGGGGACTACGAATTTGGAAGACTTTATCTTCGACTTTGGACTGTGCATACGTTATTGGATGTATTTTATTTATGTATTTTGACATTCTGTTTGTTACTGCTATGTCAGCTAACGGATTAGATTTGAAAAATGACCAGACCAGAAAAGGATCAAAAAAGGACATGACCATCAAAACTAAGACAAAAGGAAAAAAGGCCAAGAACCCAGACAAAATAACAAGACAATTTAAACAAACACGACAGAAAAGGGTTTGTATGTGCAACTCGGAAAGGAGGTCATTTTCTAGATGACCTTTTATCCCATCTTGTCACTACTTGATGAGAATAAGCCCTTGGAAATGAATAAAACAGTCCTGGTGATGGTAATAATACAAAATGGCAGACAAAACAGTCTAAAAATGGCAGGAAAGATGGTCCAAAAATGAAGTTACTTTTTACACGGTTTTGCAATAATACAAAATGGCAGATAAAATGGTCCAAAAGTTTAGGAACTTTTTATGCAGTACAGATTTCCAGAAATAGGAATCATAATCAAACTGAAGTGCTTCAAAAACCCTTAAAATGGCTGTTTGGAAACCCATGTGAAGAAATGTGTATACTGTATCCCTAAGACCACCCATCCATCACCATCAAGGGACCGCCCCCCCAGTCCTATAAAGTGGATCCACCCATCCATCTCCATTAAGGGACCGCCCCCAGCCATATAAAGGGGATCCACCCATCCATTACCATCAAGGGACCGCCCCCCCCAAGTCCTATAAAGGGGATCCACCCATCCATCACCATCAAGGGACCGCCCCCAGCCCTATAAAAGGAATCCACTCATCCATTACTGTGAAGGGACTGCCCCCAGCCCTATAAAAGGAATCCACTCATCCATTACTGTGAAGGGACTGCCCCCAGTCCTATAAAGGGGATCCACCCTTCTATCACCAATAAGAAACTTCCCTAAACCCATTTAGCCGCCATCATTACTCTTTCAGTTATTTATGACAAAGTGTGACAGTCAGTCACTGAAATGATTAATCTGGTCAGCTGGGTACATTTTGTCACAAACTCACAAAGGTGGAACCCAATTGCGTTTAAAGAGTCAGAGTTCAGCGCCATTTCAGACTTTCTTTTTAGGTGCCACTTGGTCTGTCAGTCTGGCTGTTGAGCAATTTCATTGTTCAGAAAAATTCATTTGTCTTGAGTGGATTTCCTAAGTGAGCACAAGCTAAAGCACAACTGCGTCCTGCTCCCCACTTTGATAGGCAAACTCTAAAAATGTCACTCTGTATTATCAGAAAGCAAAAATAAGCAGTCAGAAGAATATAAGCAAATATAATAAGGCAACAGTCAAACATTAAACAAACCCGATTAACTCTGGCAGCTCTTTGAGCTGTCAGCAAATAAAGACAATCCTTATTACTTTGTTCAAGTGAGATTACTTCACACCCGCTAGGACTGCGGAGGGAGAGGTGAAGGTCAGAAGAGTCTGGCGTTGGGGATGGACAGGAGACCGCAGAGTCAACAGGTGATGTGCTGCATAATGGAGGAAGGCGGTAAGAAGGTCAGGCCAAGGAGTAACTCTCATCAGTTGTCCGCGGGGCGGCGTGACGCACAAGGGGCCTCTGGGGATTTGGTCTTCCCCCAGTTTTTTTTTTCCTCATATCAGTTTGTTCTCTCCTTCATCTTCATTAGGATTTTTTATTAAATTATTTTAGATAGATAGATATTTACAACTTATAAGGTTACTGTACAGCCAGTCATAATAAGAACTACAATAAGAAATACTTAGCATTAAATTAACTGTAGGTGTAAAAACTCTATAAACTGCATATTTGTGAGGCACCATCTGTTGGAATGACAGGGGCATAGCAATCAGATAAACATACAGACACTTATCCTGTATATATATATATAAGTTATACATGCATGTCAGAGGACCCCTGACCTGGATGAAAGGGGGTGCTACTGCTAACATGGTCATCTTCTTTCCCTATAGTACCGAAAAGCTGGCCAGTGAGGGCAACTGACCACACCCTTCTGGTTTAGACTCCATAAAAATCAGAGCCCTTTGGAAGTATACGTCATTATTGCTACCTCAGTGACCTTGGCCAATCAGCGGAAAAACTTAATTTCTTTAATTAGAAACCCGCATAACAGGAAGAAATATACACCAAGAAGAGTTACCTTTAGTTTTTTTGTGCCTTTGGACAATAAACAGGACAACCTAGTTGCCACCCCAATTTTTCTCATGGCATGGAAGTGTTATTCCTGCACTTGGATACTATATATGTGTATATATATATATTACCTGGCTGGGACGCACTGATTATGGAAGGACTGGGGGACAGATCGCTTGGTTTCCAGCCCGTGGCCACCGTCAGGGAGCGCATGGACATTTGCAGGGCCCTACTACCGGAAGAAACTCGTTGTGCACCTGGAATCCTGCAAGGTGACCTATGAAAAGGGACCAGTCACCAGGTCACTGGCAGCGGCCAGATTTGGGAGGCAGAAGGACAAAGCCTGTGTGGAGGTCTGGAGGCAGAAGAACTGTGCCTTGTGTGCTGCGCTTTATGTACTGTACTGTGGGGAGCAGGCCAAAGTGCTCCCAACTGTAAATGAAGTGTGTGTTGTGTGCTGAACTTGTGTCCTGCCTGTCTGTGTCGGGGTTGGGGCGGCTGCATATGGCCCAGCAATCACTATATATATATATATATCATTTCACATACATGCCAGACAGGTTGAAATCTAAATATTCAATGTAGATCTCAACAGAGTGCGCCCTCTGTTGAAATGCATTTTGTAATCCATGTAGTAATAAACTTTGTAGCATTACTGCAAATGCTTGTGATGCACCATTGGGCTGAAAGACAAATGCAATGCATTTTCCTGTTATATGCCATTTGGTGTGGGATTCGTAAAAGCAGGGCGTAATGTTTGTGATGTGCCATCTGTTGGAATGACAAATGCCATGCATGTCTCTGTTATATGTTATTTGGTAAGGGATTCGTAAAAGCAGTGTTAATATTTGTGATGTGTCATCTGTTTGAATGACAAATTCAAAGTATTTTATTACTAGAAATATTTGTGAGGCACCATCTGTTGGAATGACAGAGACATAGCAATCAGATTCACATACAGATACTTAACCTATCTTTAAGGTGGTTATATGCGTGTGTTTTTTTAATTATATATTGTAAAAGAGATAGAGAGAGATAAAAAAAGGTTTGGGGTCCCTACAGATGACCATCTTTGAAAGAAATTAAATAGCACATATCAACAGAAAAGAAAAACCCTTGGGTCTGTAAAGGGGGCTTTTTCTGGAGGCTCCATCCTATACAGAAGATGTTCCTAAAATGACCGCCGACCCTCTGATCCTGGCCTGATTGAAATATCATAAAAGCTGTATGGGGATGGTCTAACAAGCTAAAAACTGGAAATGAGAACCTTCACGGTGCCCCCCACCCTGCATGCCCAGAATGAAACATTTACTCGTATTTAAAGGCAAAAATAACAAAAACAGATCAGCTGGAGTAAACATTTAACACATGTTTGGACTCAGGCAAGTCGAGATGCTTTTTGTGGTGGTCGCTGTGCCCGTTTCCAGTCCCGTTGTCCTCGTTTAAGTGACGCTCTGTCCTGACGAGCCTCATGGCCTGACAATTCCATTCTGTTAAGATCTGAAGAGCAGATGCACAAGATGGCAGTAGATCACCAAGAAACGGCGCCACTGAAAAAGCCTGACGCATGGTTGGGGGGCTGGGGCTGGAGACTCATGGATGTTACCAGACGCTTGTGAAATACTCGCCGTAAATTCAGATGCCTGATCTGGGGTTAGTTTTTAAAAAGACATTTCTTTATGAAAATGAAGAATAAATTCCTTTTATATCCTATTTACTTTGCACTATTCCGATGCTGTGAATGTTTTTAGTCTTTAAAGAGTTGCCATAGCCATTAAAGCTGCATATTCAATCTGCTGTTAATAAATTGACTAAACTAAGATTATGTTGTGTTATTCCTTTAGTATGTTATTTTAATAAAGCATTTCCAAAGAAGGCAAGCGACTCTGTCTGGCCGATTCAGAGGACTTCATCTACTCTGTCCCCGGTGTGTGACATAAATGCCACTGCATGGAGGACACAGCAGGCACTTTTTCCAATCAATACAATAAATAAAAACACGGCAAAGAAAAAGTGATTTTTTTTTTAAATGTAAGTAAAAGAAGACGACGTAGCAGAATGTGCATCGAGGGCGGCCGGCCAGTCCCTGGTGCTTCTGTTCCTTTGACCACAACTTCATGGTGGGAGGCACCTTGTGATGTGATGGCCGTGTTAAGCATGGGCAACGTGTGCCGTCTGTCTCACTCAATCAAACCATGTCAGCTAAGAGTGAGTGACGCACGTCAGGTGTCATAGAGATGTGGCCAATAATGACATTTTCCAAACCGCATTGACAAATGCAAATCCAATTGATCTTTACCGAAGGTTTGTTCAGAAAGAATAATAACAAGATGATTCATTCAGGCCTCTCAGGTCCAGCTGGGGCCACCTGTTCAAGATGACGTGACGGGTAGCGACATTGAATCTACAGAAGGAGATGCGGTGGCAGAAGACAGCATGGCTCAGCTCCTCTTCCTGAAGTCAGGACGATGAGGAGTGTGACGGAGCTGTGGCAAGGAGACAAAGTCACAAATCTATGTTGTGGCTTCTTCAAGTTGTTTTGTTGGAATTACGGTTCAGGTCTTCTTTGTTCATTTTAAAATGAAGGCGTTGACTGGCACAGTGAAAACGGGTGCAGGTGTTCCTGACTTCAGCGTTATTTTAATAATATACCAATTAAATGCATTGTGTTATTATTAAAACGCACAACAAGAAGGTACTTTCTCTACGAGTTTCCTCACAGAAAGTCCTTTGTGCACACCAGCTGTGCTGTAACTCGGCTGCGTCTTACGAGTCGGATCTTGCAAAATTCATTGCAATCCAATGTCGCGGGCTCCATCGGGACTTCACGCCGTTGAGACGCCAGTCGTTCAGAGTTTTACAGATAGTTGTGGTTCTATGGATTGTCAGATTAGTGAACTTATGGACTATTTTATGATACAACTGTATCTGCTCAGACCTAACAGACCGAGATAAAGAACTGCAGGAGCTCAGACGAGATTCCATCAGACAAGGTTATACCCCAAAACAACAGACGCTCATAAACGACTGCCATACCCGGAGACCACTTTCTGGAATATAAAAACAAAGACAACAAGAACCGCATCCCCCTTGTTGTCACCTATGACCCACATCTTGAAGCACTTTGAAAAATTACAAAAGAACTTCAGCCAGTGCTACACAGTGAACCTCCCCTCCTGGCATTCAGACAAGCGCCAAACCTGCAGCGACTAATTGTCTGAAGCTCCCTAAGTGAACCAGCAGAAAACGGCACATCTCCCTGCCTACAGAACAGACATGTCCTTACATTTCTGATACTGAATGTGTAGTTATACCACACTGCCGACTAGAACATCGCATAAAGGAATCGTTTCCTGCAGATCATCTAATGTGGTCCACCTAACTCTCTGTATGAAATGTCCCGACCCTGCACTCTCTGTGGGAGAAACTGGACAAGCACTCTGCCAAGAATGAATTTACACAGGTTCGACATTAAACTTGGCAACAGAGATGTTCCTGTAGCAGCCTTGGACACTGTGAGAGGGACTTTAAAGTCACACGGCTTATGGGCAACTTCAGAACACAGCAAGAGAGAAAAGAATGGGAAGTGAAACTCAGGCTAAAACCGAACACATTACAACATGGTGTACATAGAGACAAGAGTTTAGTGGCCAGAGATGACGATTGTTGGCGTTTCTCTTGGACTGACAACCTGACTGCAGACCCACAATGTATTGAAGAACTCATCAGAAACTTCCAAAGACTTTGTTGGACAGTCATCTTATCCAGAGATCTTGACCAGACATTGTTCTCCTCTCTTGCTAAACGAATCTTAGCCTGAAGAGGTCTGTTAATTTTGTTCATCTAAGATGTCTGACTTCAAGGTTTTCCAATGCTGTGTCTATATAAGCACAGAGAACTCCAGTTTCTGTATTCCATCTCACCTGAAGAAGGAGCTGCCTTGAAAGTTTGCATATTGGAATCTGTTTAGTTAGCCAATAAAAGGGCTCATTTTGCTTGACTTCTCACTACAGGCTTAAGTTGAGAGCAAGACGGTGTGACGCTGCCACTAACTTTTACTCAGTTTGTTTCCCTAGGCTGGAGGAAGTGAAACTGCTGGATGACCATCGATTATCCCCACAAAGTCCTGACTCTTCTGGCCTCAGCCACATTTAACCAAAGTCTCCACCAGATGTCGACATTCACAAGCAGACCAGCTTTGGAGGAAGTCAGAGTCCCGGGCCTCTGAGTGTTTTATGAACAGCCGGCCTCTCATCAGCACACCTTTGCTGTCTCCTTTTTCTGTTCTTTTAATGATACCAGTTAGGTCTCCAGGACTCTAAACAAATCCAAATCATTTTATGTGATATCATCCATCCATCCATTATCCAACCCGCTATATCCTAACTACAGGGTCACGGGGGGTCTGCTGGAGCCAATCCCAAACCCCGGGCAGGGCACCAGCCCACCACAGGGCGCTTATGTGATATCATCTACTGTTAAATTCTACTCCGTACTTCAAATTTTTTTATTTTTATACTGTATTGAAGATTTGTTCTGTTCTGTGTATTGTATTGTATTGTATTGACCCCCTTCTTTTTGACACCCACTGCACGCCCAACCTACCTGGTAAGGGGTCTCTCTTTGAACTGCCTGGTTTCTTCCATTTTTTGCCTACAAGGGGTTTTTTTTTGGGAGTTTTTTCTTGTCTTCTTAGAGAGTCAAGGATGGGAGGCTGTCAAGAAGCAAGGCCTGTTAAAGACCATTGCAGCAGTTCTTGTGTGATTTTGGGCTACAGAAAAATAAATTGTATTGTATTGTATTGTATGGTACCGGTGTTATGGTGTGAAATTTTGTATACGAGATGATAAATATTCTGTAACTTAGACAAAGCAATGTAATATTAGTGTTATATCACTGACAGGAACTGGTTTGATATTTAGCTAACCACTTAGGACTGAGTCTTTGTAATTTTATGACAGGGTGGGACGGGGGGGACCTGTCTAACACCAGTGATTCTCTGCAGGACATGCTCTCTTAACAAAGCCCCACAGGAACACCAGACCACCTGGCAAGCATCAGCTCAATAAATAGTTTTGGGGGGGCAGGTGTGGTAGGTACTGTGTCTGAAGTATGGCTGTTTGGGATTGGTTTGAATCAGAGGCCATTCTGTAGCACGACACCCTATCGATGTAAGGATTTGGACAAAGAATGCATAAATTCATTTGCTTTACTCCTCTCTCTCTCTCTCTCTCACCATCACGAAGTAGGAGTATCTCACACACCATGAACTGTAAAGAAGACCACACTGAGATGCACAACTCGGCAGCCATATTGAGACCGTGGCCTGTCACAAAGAAAGCCATAAAATGAGGACTTCACTAAAGACATTTTAAATAACTTCAAGTCTGTGGGCCGCCTGACACTACACGTCAGCATTTATCAGGTTGTGTGGTTGCCAATATTCACTTGTACTTTGCTTGTTATTATTATTTTCATGAATATTATAAATAATACATTATTTAAAGTTGTAACTTAACTCCTGCTTGCCTTTTACTCTGTGTAATAACCTGAGGTTATAGAAGTAGATGGGAAGGTGGGGGAAAGTTATAAAGTCCAATAGCTGATAAACATTCGCATGTCTATGGGATTGGAGGCATTCTGACAAAGGCTACACAATAAAGAATACAAAAGGGGAACGGAGAGTAATAGAAAATTCTACCAAGACAGAACAATAGGCCACCCTTTGGGGCCCCAACACTCTTTTTCTTGTCATCCTTCTTCCTTTTTACAATATGGTGAAAAATAAATGATATGCAAAATGTAGCTGTTAAGGAACTACTTGCTGAAAGTGAAAACATTCTGTTCTGCGATGGCACACCAAGTTTTCATTCTAATTTCAGAAGCCCCACTACCCTCTGTCTGCATGTGTTACCCACGAATAGGCTGATATTTGGCGCTACGGTCCCAAAACTGGCTTACAAGATAACTAGTAGGTGGAGTCTGTCTACAATGAACCGCAAGGGACTGCGCCTTTTCTTCAGCCATTACAGGGCTGAGGGTTGTCCCTTGAGGTGATGGACGGGTGGTCCTGCCTCCTGGGGAAAACACCCACAAAACTCATGGCCTTTAGAAGAAGAAAATTCATTGACATAAAGAAACAAAAAGAACAACAATGTTAATGTAAAAAAAAAAAAAATGAACCCAACAAGCAAAACAAAGACATTTGAACCCCAGCCTAACTGAAACGCAACAAGAACAGTCAGGAGAAAATTTCCAGTTAGTCGGGTTCTTCAGCTTCAGTCAATGTTGCTGTTTATTTCTGGGGAGTCTTCTTATTTTGGTGTCTCCATTTTCTTTAATCTTCTAGTCTGCTGTGACTTGTATTTATTTTTTTGTTTTATTGTCGTCTTTTGTTCCTGCCATTTACTGTGTTTTGTGGGTGGAGCCCAAGGAGGCGGGACCACCCTGAGTTTTCTTTTTCTGGCTCCTCCTCCTTCTCAACCAGAAAGAGAAGCCCAGCAGTGGAACACTGAGATTGCACAGGACTCGTTCTGCTTCAGCCTGGGTTTTTTTTTTTTTACTGTCTTATGTTTATTTCCTGTTTAATTGTTGTTTCTGATTATTGTTTTTTTTATTTATGATTTTTTTTTTAATCTCTAAATGTTTATTTCATTCAATACACTTTGTGTGGGTGCAGCCCCAGGGGGTGGGGCCACTCTGACATCTCTGCTGTTGGCTCCTCCCTCTGCCTTTGTATTCACAGCAGAGAGGAGACCCCGGCAGTGGAGCATTGAATTTCTAAAGAGCTATTTTGTGCGTAATGTGTTTTCTTTGGATTCTCTGTTTTTGGGATTTATTTGGATTGTGGATTGGACTTGTTTGCCTTTGGTTTCTTGTTTTTAGATACATCCTTTTTCCTTTTTTTATGCCCTTTTTTCTTTTGCTATTTTTTAATAATAGGGCTTTGATTTATGAAGATTCTGGTTTGGATTAACATTACAAGCCAAAGTTTTATGGTCACCTCTCACTTGTAAGACCTTTTGATGCAGATACAAGAATTTCAGCTAATTACTAAATACTAAATAAACCAAAGACAACCAGACAAGTCCACAAAACCAAGAAAGAAAGAGTCTGAAACCACTAGAGTAAAATGAAAATGGTCTAAACACCAGCGGATTTAAAAAAGAAAGGGCCCAGCTAATCATACAACACATCTACAGAACTACATTTCCCGGTAAAAATTATGGTTTTAAAGTAAAACAGTCTCCATCCACACTGGCGTCTTCACGTCATTAATGAAAGTGTCTCTGGGTGCACTAAAATGAACAAAAATCATAGCTACATACACTGGGCATGTCTTCATTGGTGGAAACAGGTAAAGGTCACGTCCTCCATGCCGGACGTTCATTTACAGCTTGTGTTTCCACATGAAGAACAGAAACAGTGAATATGAAAATCAAAAATATTGCGGATTGTTCTGTTTGGACTGACAATGAGGCGCAGTGGTTATTGAGAGTAACACAAATAAGGTGAGCAAAGCGGCTAAGAAAATGTAATGAGCAGGATCCAATCAGGGAAGGGCCACTTACTCAGTGTGGACCAATCAGAGTGCGATTAGAGTCTACAATTTCTAAACACTTCATTACCCCATGTGCTGTGAAATAATCAGCCTTGACACACAAAAAGGGTTTGGGGCAGCCACCCGTATACTTGAGCTCGGCTACAAAAGAGCAAAAAGAAGATGCACAGATGTGACTTGAGACTTGAGTCCAAAACAGAACTGATTAACTGAAGGTAGTTGGTGGGAGTTTTATGGGCGGTCAGGGGAAGTGATGTCATTGAGACAGGAACCGGAAGTGACGTCATCGGACCCAGGCGGGGTTTCCCGTGTTGAGTCTGCAGACATAACAGAGAGAGGATTAATGAACTCTGCCACCCCCTGGCCTGGCGTGGAATTACCTTCTTTTGAGCCCTTTGGCTGCCTCCCATGTGCACGTTTGTGACACCGCCTATAATAAATGGCTCAGGAGAGCATTTTCACGCGTTAACAACTCCGGGGATGGTGTGGTTGAAAGACAAAATGGAGGTTAATGCCCGTATTTTTAAATAAAAAATGTAGTAATGTGGACATAGCTATCAGTTAGCTATCAGGTTGTTTAAATAGGGCCCTTCAAGTCATAATGAATGCTAGAGGAGAAACCAGGGCACATAATAAGCACTCCAAAAATCATAAGCAGTGAACAAAGCACAGGAAAATTACAAAATTTATAAAATCCATAAAAACACACCTGTCACAAATACTCACAATTTTTGTGTGGTAAGGAATCCTAGCAACATGAAGGTTCTGCCTCCCAAGAGCTCGGTGGCAGCCTCTGAAACAATGGAGTAAGGGGGGTCTATGAAGACTACAAATCCCAGACACCCCTGTGGGGACTTTAACTACCCCAACAACATATGGCGGCTGCTGCTGCTACCTATCAGGCTGTGAGGGTCCCTCAGTCATTTTAATATAATTTCTGGGATTCTTCTTCTCGGTGTCCCGTCTGGGACGTCCCAGTGTCTGCTGTTTCCTGTGCCACCTGGCCTTCCCTCACAGTACTTGCATTAAAGTGACAACAGTCAGCCATTTATTGTTCAGAAGCCACCTGCCAGGTTGGTGACCTCAGGAAGAAGCATGTCTGCCCCAGTACAGCAAGCTCACGGACACCTGCGTTCAGTTCCATCTTGAGCTGTTTAGTTGTTGTAACTGAATCCAGTCGGAGCTCTCATTATGTGGAGAATCGGAAAACTCATTCCAGAATGCAAACTAATGTTTTTATAGAGCCCTCTCGTTACCATAGTGATGGCATCTAACTGCAGACCAGATGCCCGGCTAATGGGAAAAATTAAAAGCTAACATGCACCACGGTCATGTATGCAATCCTCAAGAGCTCCACTGATTCACATCTCTCTGTGTGGAATATATTTGGATATTTTTGCTCTGCGTGAGATTCACACATCTACTCACTCCATTAACGACACAGGCCTACCTTGGAATATTATTTAGGAAAAAATGTAACTGCCTGAAATGGTGAGGTCGAAGGTTGGTCAGATGCTGTCAAATTCAACCCAACAAATTCAAAAATAATTCATGTTAGCAGTTAGGTGAAGGACAAAACAATTCGGCTCTATAGTCTCCGTCAGGTGTGTAACCGAAAAGCAGGTAACTGATATCGTAGGGGAAGAAGGGAACAACGGCAGGAGAAAAGGTGAGAGGAGAAGGGAAAAAACTGCCATTAGAGATTAAGATGAACAGAGAGATTAAAAACAGCTAGTTGGTCATTAAGACTGGGAGAAAGGTCTTCTTCTTGCCTTTTTGTCTAGGACATCCTGCTGTTTCTTGTGCCATCTGGATGTCCCTCACATTACTTGCATTAAAGTGTCAACAGCCAACCATTTCTGTGTCAGAGGCCACCTGATCTCACTTTTTTGACAGGAAGAAGGATCTCCATGAGGGTCAGAGTTCCAAAGCACGTGGTCCAAAACACTTCCACCAATGTCCACTAGATAGGGGATATCACCCTCAGAGCCCAGCTAATAATAAGGGCAAGCACCAGATCTTCATAAAATAAAAAGTGTATTCTTTACAATTGTAGTGGAGTTCCATGGAGCACAAAGACGAAATCAAATAGTCTGTGACAAAGGCGGTCCAAGTCAAAGTCCCAATACAGAATCCAAACAGAGTGGTCAAAAATTTGCTTCATTCTATCGTGAACTTGGAGTCCCAAAGCACGTAAGTTCCAATAAGTTCTAAAAAGCACTTCCAGGAACTGCTCACTAGAGGGGGATATCGCCGTCAAACCCCAGTTAGTAATAAGGACAAACATCCAAATCTGTATAAAATAAAATGTTTATTCTCACAAAATGCTCTGCAATAGCAATGGAGCTCTGTGGAGCCACACCACATGCACTTCAGCAGAGGTCATCCACCTGAATCTAAGAGACCATCTTGGAGAGATCGGACAGCTGTTGGCAGAGGTGTTGCTGAGGCCAGCAGGGGGCACTTACCCTTTGATCTGAATGAGAAATGGATGTAAACCCGAGGTCCTGACTCTCTGTGGTTATAAAAGATTCTGGGGCATCCTTCATAAAGAGAAGGGTGAGTCTGATGTCCTGGCTAAATTGCCCACAACGGGGTAGTCATTCTGGCCCCTTAATCACCCCTGTCTCTAACTGGCTATCTCTCTCACCCCTTTGTCACCTAATGTGCGGTGAGCGTACTGGTACAAAAATGGCTGCCATCGCATCATATCATTCAGGTGGATGGTACACATTGGTGGAAGTTAAAGTGCCAACACTGTGTAAATCGCTTTGAGTAGCAAGAAAAGTGCTATGTAGATATAAAGAATTAATATTATTACTAGGGGGCTTCACCCCCTGCTCACTTCGCTCACCAACCCCTCTGTCTGTGCTACACGCCAGTAACTTTGTGTCTCTGCCAATCGCGTATGTGGATTTCACTTTCACCAAACAACAAATCTTTACATTTTCGTAGATATGCCTCTTCATTGGGAAGAAACTCTACTCTTCCCTGATGGCAACATGGATAAGATGATCTACACGTCTCCGACTTAAAATTTAAAGCGAAGCAATATCTACATCCTTCTGTCATATCACCTATGTCCATATATTCAATCTATTTTCGCTTTTACCTTTTTTGTCAATATCGCATTGAATTTTGATTCCATGTTTGGAATTCCTTCGTGATAACACAACGTATAACTGCCCATGAGTGAATATCGTTTCCTTATTTCTCTCTACACAAACTGTGTCTGACAATAGTATTCACACAAATGAGAAATGATTGACCCGTGTGCGTGGTTGTAAATGTTTCAGATGTGGGTGGGAATTTTCCAAATCTCTTTGCATAAAGTATTGTCTCGTGGGACTTTCACAAAATAACAAATCTTTTAATCCTCGTGGATACGCCACTTCATTGAGAAGAAACACTACTTTTCTCTGATGGCAACATGAATTAGACGATCTACAAGTCTCGACTTAAAGTTTAAATCCAAACAATATATTTGATCTCTTTTCCGCTGTTCTGTTATTTCACCGAGTACTAATTTCCATTTGTTTACGCTAATGCAATCTTTACTACCATTTTTTTGAGACTTTCGAATTTTCGTACTTCCGTTATCTCTAACCTGCTCTGCATGAGTATCGTGCCAGCGTTTTTGAATTCTTTATGACGTTCTACTTTGTCAACTACTCTTTGTCTTTTATTTCCAGCCCAGGGTATGGTTAAATCTCTTGGCAAATCCCTCTCGTCTCGCGGGACGTGAAAATGTCTCTCTGAGAAAGTCACGTCTCGTCCCAAGATTTTTTTTATTATAATAGAGAGATTATTATTATTATTAAGAAGCACATGGATTTCCCAAAAACACAATGGCAATCTAATGCCAACAAAGACAGTAATCTAGAAATGTAGTCAAACACCGAGCATGGATGTCAAAATTCCAAAATATATGAATTGCACAAGCCTAGCAAAACACAGATGACTCACCAACTCCAGAGCGCATTCAAAATGAACACCAGAAACTGTGGGAGACCCTCCTGATTTATAGAGTGGAGGGCAGTTTGCGATGGTGATTGACAGGTGGCTCCTCCTCTTCGGGGACCACCCACAAAGCACATGGGACATTACCAAGGCATTGCTACAAAGACAAAATGAAAACCAAATAAGATTGCAAATAAACACATGGAAGGACAATTTAAAGGACATAAGACAAAGTTCTGAATCGCAGCCAGAGGTGGACCGCCAGCTGAAAGATGGCACAAGGGGCCACTGTGTGCATGTTTGTTGGGTTATATAGAGAGTAGACATTGTGGACTATAGGGGGCACTCATGCTTCATCCCCAAACACAAATGATGACCAAAAAAAAAAGAAGAGATGTGACAAAAGAAAAGGGGTTTATTACCCAAAGTAGGTGAACATTCAACACAGTTCCCCATAAACACATATTGGCTTAAGAAAAGCCTAAGCCTTCTGGGCTTCTGTTTACCCTCTAGCCTCCTTTCCTTGCCTTATTATTATTATTATTATTATTATTATTATTATTATTATTATTATTATTATTATTATTATTAATGAGTTACCCAAAGCACAAGGGCAATCTAATACCAACAAAGACCCAAAACAGTAATCTAGAAACATAGTCAAGCAATGGCTTCCATCCAACTCTGAGGCCTCCTGTATACTGACTACAGGGTCTTTTATGCCAGGGTCAGGTAAACCCATCCTGGCAAGGTCCTCTTCTACTGTTTCCAGGTTTTCCGGCCATGCGCTGAACAGATGTGCGGGTACCCGTTGAGGAGCTCCCTCTCGTGGCACTGGGTTTCCCTGCAGACGTCTACCACCATAGAGTGTAATTGAGGAGGGCCATTCTCTCTGTGCTTCCCTGTACTCCTGTGATTTTAACCACCAGTGCCCTCTTGTGGCCAGGGGGACATTAAAAAGGGTAACAAACTGGTTGTTCCCCGTCCCACTTTCACAACATGATCTTGACAAAAATGAAGCTCAGAAGAATAATGTAACATGAGAAATGAGTTCAGATTTACAGAAAAAACAGGTTGAAATGACATTAAGGGTAAGTTTGTCTTTGATACTGTAAGTACGTTATGCTGTCGGGGTTTACTTGTAACACAGAGAGAAGATCACTTGCTTAGAAGCCTGAGGGATGTGAATTTTATTCTCTGATCATCACACAACTGGCAAACAGGGAATTATCAGAACAGATGGCAGGCAGACAAAATCGGCCGAAAAAATCACTCAGATAAACTTCCGCAAAGTGAAACGTTTCATGGTTGGATGGTTTAAAACGGCTGGGTGGCAGAGGGTCATCTTTTGATGGCACAGGAGGTAACATTTTTTTTCTTTTGCACTGTAGATTGCATATGCATATTTATAGCAAAGCAGTAATATGTAATGTAGTGTGCCGTCGGAAAGCATTCAGACCCCTTCGCTTTTTACACATTTTGTTCTGTTGCTCATCAAGCAACACTCCAAACCTCAGAACGACAAAGCAAAAATTAAAAGGGATTTTGGGAATTTGTACAAATTTATTCAAAGCGATTCCAGCCCGGAGTCTTCCAGGTTCTGCCATGACAAGCTTCACGAGTTTGGAGATTTTCTACCATTCTTCTCTGGAGATATTGGATTGGGTTCAAGTCCAGGCTCTGGATGGGCGATTCAAGCACATTCCCAGAGTTGATCCTAAGCCCCCCTTGTGTCACATTTGATTTGTGCTTAGTGTCACTGTCCTGTTTAAAAGTAAACCTCCAGCCCAGTCTGAGGTGCAGTGGGCTCTTGGGAAGGTTGATATTAAGGTTAACTCCGTAACTTTGCTCCATTCTGCTTTCCCCCCCAAGCCTGTTTAGTCTTACATAAGAACACAAGAAATGTGTCAAATGAGAGGAGACCATTTACTCCATCAGACTTGTTTGTTTAGCTAATAGCTCAGCTGTCCCCACATCTCATCTAGAATCTTCTTTAAGGTTCTCCAGGTTTCTGCTTCAACTCCATGTCTTGGTAGTTTGCTCAAGATTCCCACAACTCTTTACGTAAAGTATTGCTTCATGTCTTCCGTCCTAAATGCGCTTCCACTTGATTTCCATTGGTGACCTCGAGTCCCTAATTCTCGCTTAAGCTGAGAACATTCTGCTGGATCTCCTTTATCAATGGCTTTGACATGTCTGAAGACCTGAATGAGGTCCCCACATGGTCTCCTCCACTCAGACTAAGCAGGTTTCATTTTTCTACTCTGTCACAGTAGGACAAGTCCTGAAGTCCCAGGATTCACTTGGTTGCTCTTCTCTGCACAACGTCAATGGCTGCTTTGTCTTTCTTGTGGCGTGGTGACCAGAACTGCACTCATCACTCCAGAGGTGGTCTCACTACTGCATTATATAGGCCAGGGCTCCTCAACTCTGGTCCTGGAGGGCCCCAGTGGCTGCAGGTTTTTATTCTAACCCTTTTCTTAATTCGTTTTCTGCTAATTGACTTCTTTTGAACTCATTTTAATTGACTTGCTTTTTTCTTCATCATTCCTCTGAATTGCTTCATTTCTTTCCTTAAACAGAAGCGAAACGTGAAGTGAGTGAGTCACCAGAAGACCAACTAAGTCAGGGCCTCAAACTCCAACCAGTTGCTTCATGAGGAGCCGAGTCTTGCTGTGTAATTAAACCCGTTCTTTAATTTCAGGGCTTGTTGCTGCTCTCATTGAGCAATAGCTGACATTTCCTAAATTTTGGATTTTTCTCTTTTCTAAGAGGGCTGGTAAAATGTTTTGGGGTCCTGAGCAGATCAACATTCCTGAGACCTTCACCTTTCTTTATTTTCAGATATTGTATGATGGACACCAGTTAGTTTGGCTCATTTTTTGTATCTCATTATTGTTTGGAACAAGAAATAATTAAGGAGTCTAAGTCTTCAAGAACAAGTAAAATAAAAATGAATGATAAAGGAGTTAATTAGCAACAGAAACAGATCACTAATTAAGGAAAGGGTTAGAATGAAAACCTGCAGCCACTGGGGCCCTCCAGGACCGGACTTGGGGACCCCTGATTTATAGTCCAATAATTCGTATTCAACAGTTTTTATTTACTTTTCTAACTCTTCCAATACAACTCGGAGTCCAGCCACGTGCAAAAGTTCACTGACGACACTGCTATGGTGGGCTGCATCAGGAGTGGGCAGGAGGAGGAGTACAGGAACCTAATCAAGGACTTTGTTAAATGGTGCGACTCAAACCACCTACACTTGAACACCAGCAAAACCAAGGAGCTGGTGGTGGATTTTAGGAGGCCCAGGCCCCTCATGGACCCTGTGATCATCAGAGGTGACTGTGCTGAGGGTACAGACCTATAAATACCTGGGAGTGCAGCTGGATGACAAATTGGACTGGACTGCCAATACTGATGCTCTGTGCAAGAGAGAACAGAGCTGACTATACTTCATTAGAAGACTGGCGTCCTTCAACATCTGCAATAAGATGCTGCAGATGTTCTATCAGACGGTTGTGGCGAGCGCCATCTTCTACGCGGTGGTGTGCTGGGGAGGCAGCATAAAGAAGAGGACGCCTCACGCCTGGACAAACTGGTGAGGAAGGCAGGCTCTATTGTAGGCACAGAGCTGGACAGTTTGACATCCGTGGCAGAGAGACGGGCACTGAGCAGACTCCTGTCAATCATGGAGAATTCACTGAACAGGATCATCTCCAGACAGAGGAGCAGCTTCAGCCACAGACTGCTGTCACCATCCTGCTCCACTGACAGACTGAGGAGACCCCACACTATGCGACTCGGGGGGTAAACGTTAACATTATACAAAGTTATTGTCTGTTATACCTGCATTGTTATCACTCTTTAATTTAATATTGTTATTATCAGTATGCTGCTGCTGGAGTATGGGAAGTTCCCCTTGGGATTAATAAAGTATCTATCTATCTATCTATCTATCTATCTATCTATCTATCTATCTATCTATCTATCCGCTTCAGCACATTGCTTAGACATTGAAAATATTTAGCACTTTGCACTTCTTTACGTTAAACTCCATTTTGCAGGTGTTCGTCCAGTTCTCGAGCTCGCCCAGGTCTTTATGAATTCTTTCTATTGCCTCTTCAGGGTCTTCCATTCCTGCAACTTTAGTGACATCTGTCAATTCCACAGCTTTAATAACTACATCGGAATCAATGTCACTAATATAAATCAGAAAAAGTAACAAAGGGTCCAGGGAGAGACCCCTGATGGACATCACTGATGACCTCATACCTGTCTCCGCCCACCTGTGCTCTTTTGAGTAGGGTTCAGGACAAGTGTATTGCCAGTCGCCAAGCAGGCAGTACTCTTCCAAGCTGGCATCATCATCAAGTGGATATTTCCAAGGAACACCTAAAGGTTCCCTTTTATAATAATAATAATAATAATAATAATAATAATAGATTGTATTTATAACGCACTTTTCATTGACAAAATCTCAAAGTGCTACAACAAGAAAAATAACCACAAAGTTTAAAAGTTTAAAAGACTAGATTAGATTTACAGTCTCAGCAGTTATATGCTTTCCTAAATAAAAAAGTCTTCAAATTTGCTTTAAAAGTGTCCAGGTTTTGTGTAGTTCTCAGTTCAACAGGAAGCTGATGTCAGAGCTGTGGGGCAGCAGAGCAAAAAGTTTGACCCCCATAGTATGGAGCTTAGTAAGGGGAGTCTGAAGCTGCATGCTGCCAGATGATCTGAGGATCCGATTGGAAGTTTGTAAGTAAATCAGATCTTGAAGGTAAGAAGGTGCCTGGCCATAGATACATTTATGGGTTAATAGAAGAATTTTGTACTCAATCCGGGAGGAAACAGGGAGCCAATGAAGTGATTTGAGGATGGGAGTAATATGTTCGAATTTCCTTACTCTTAGTAGGATTCTTGCAGCACTGTTTTGGATATATTGAAGCTTTTGTATGTCCTTGGTATAAATACCCGCAAAAAGTCCATTGCAGTAGTCCAGCCTTGAGGAGATAAAGTCATGGACAAGTTTCTCTGCATCTGAGAGGGTTAAGAGCGGGCGGAGTTTGGAGATTTTTCGTAGATGGTAAAACGATGCCTTACACACATGTTTTATGTGGTCACTGAAGGACAACTGTGGATCACACCAAACCCCCAGATTAGTGACTGAGGAAGAAAGAGTAATGACCTGGCTGTCAAAAGTGAACTGGAGTATTGGAAAAGAACGAATCTGGTGGGGGTGCCAACAAGGAGTCCCTCAGTTTTATTGCTATTCAGCTGTAGAAAATTGCTGTTCATCCAAGCCTTTATCTCCTCCAGGCATGTAGTAAGGTGTAATGTGGCCTCTGAAGGGTTTGGGGCAGTTTTAATGTAGAGCTGCGTGTCGTCGACATAACAATGAAAAGATAGTCCGTGTCTGGCAATGACATGCCAAAGAGGTAACATATAGATGGTGAACAGGATAGGACCGAGAACTGACATAAGACGGTGGACAATCTGGAGGAGCAATCTCCCAACGAGACCTGTTCAGTCCTGCCAGACAGGTAGGACTGGAACCACCGTAATGCAGTTCCCGAGAGTCCAGCAGTGTGATGAAGACGATCCAGGAGGATGGAATGATTGACTGTAGCGAAGGCCGCTGACAAGTCCAGAAAAATAAGCAGGGATGGTGAGCCTGCATCAGCTGCCATCAGTTGATCGTTTGTCACCCTGAGCAGTGCTGTTTCCGTGCTGTGGGCTGAACGAAAACCTGACTGGAACTTTTCAAACAGGTAAGATGACTCTGGAGTTGAAGGGCAACTGTCTTTTCTGTAATCTTTGACAAAAACGTCAGGTTTGAGATGGGCCTGTAGTTTGCAAGAACCTCAGGATCTAATGAAGGCTTCTTCAGCAGTGGACGAATGACAGCTGCTTTGAGAGATGGTGGCATATGGCCTGTTTGTAGCGAGAGATTGACTAACTTTGTAATAGTTGGACTGACAATGGGGATAAATGACTTAAGCAGAACTGTCGGAATAGGATCCAATGTGCAGGATGATGGTTTCATTCCTTGCACAATTCCACCAATGTAGCTGCTGGAAACCTCTGTGAAAAGTGGGAAAGATGGCATATTCCCAGTTGATGGATTTGAAGCAGGCATAGGCGGAGCATATGGTCCAGGCATTAAGGAGCGAATGTTATAGATTTTTGATCTAAAAAAGTCAATTAAGCTGTTACAATGCTCCTTAGTAGCTGGCGTTGTGAAAGATGGCTGCTGTGGTTCCATAAGTTGATTTATTGTAGCAAACAACTGCTTTGAGTTTCCTATATTTTTATTTATCTGATTTGAATTAAATTGACCTTGCGCATCTTTTAGGGACTTGGAAAAGGCCTTTTGATGGTCACGAAATGCAAGCTTATGGACAGTGAGTCCAGTTTTCCTATAGTTGCGCTCCAAAGCACGTCCTGCCATCTTGATTTGGCGTAGTTCTGGTGTATACCAGGGAGCAGAGCGTACAAACATAACTTCACATGTCCTGATAGGGGCATGGAGGTCAAACACACTGCTCAAAGATGTATTATAACGATCAACCAGCTCATCTACCGTTGTAACGCTAGACAGGGAATTTGTTTGAGGTCTGCAGCCATAGAGGTTAAGTCAATTTGTTTCCAATTCCGGAAAGATATTTGGCGTTTAGGTCTTGTGACAGGCAGTAAAAATGTGAAGGGCATAGAGTCCACCTTGTGGTCAGACACACCCAGATCATAGCCTTCTAAGCTTTTCAAATGAGCTGAGTCGGTGATGACAAGATCTAGTGTGTGCCCCCTAGTGTGTGTTGGGGCCTTTACATGCTGCTAGAGACCTAGACAATCGAGCACATTCAGAAATTCTGTTGAGAGATGGCAAGAGGGATTGTCCACATGAATCTTAACATCACCAACAATAACAATGTTAGATGACAATGAACAGAGTGATGTAAGTAAGTCATGAATTTCCGGAAGAAATGAGGAGTGTGATTTGGGAGGGCGATATATAAGCAGCACTGTCATTGAGAGGGGGGGTTTGCATTTAAAGGCTAAGCATTCCATGGAGAGAATGTCAGGTAGTGGAAGAGGAGAAAGTTGCAGATCAGGCCGATGGATAACAGCCAAACCTCCCCCCGCCCAGAGCCACGGGCTTTCTCCAGGTAACAATAACTCTGGGGACAGGCTTCATTTAGTAATGAATAATCCCCAGGTTTGTGCCAAGTTTCAACCAGGCACATAAAATCCAGCTTTTTGTCCAGAATATGATCACGAATAAGAAGGGATTTATTAGTGAGAGATTGAGTATTAAATAGTTCCATTGTAGCGGAGGGCAGTTCTTTAGATGCGAGTCTCTTTAAACTCCTCAAGACCACTCCGTGATTTCCATTTCGCCCAGCACTAGAGGCTCTCAGAGGAAGGAGAGGCGGGTAGCTGCTACGTAGTCCAGGTGCGCCAGTGCTCAGATGACGTCCCGCAGGTGCGCGATGTACAGCCGACGACCAGACGGAGGGAATCGAAGCGGCATCACGCTGGTGGTAGAAAAACTTTCTGCAGGAACTTCTATGGACATAGCGAGGCCAACGTAGAAGTCCGAGCTTTTTAATGGTTGGGAGACAAGGCGGAGGTAGCCACTGATTGAAGCTCAGCAGCTGAGAGATGGAGTATTTTAAAATGCTCCCGGACGCCATTTCACAGCTCCAGCAATGGCTATCCAGCTGATATTTGCCGTCTCGGCCCAGACCGTTTGTGTGGCAAGGTGGTAAGGTTAACCAGCCAGTCGAACACCGAAACACAGCCACGGATATAAAGCAATTTTACGACAAATACTAATTCAGCAATACTAACAGATACCACTAAATCAGAGGTAGAGAAGCGGTGAACAAGCAACGCCTGCGTCCTCTCCGTGCCCCATCCATCATATTGAATGTGAGGGTGTGATTAGGACGAGTCTCGTTAATTGGTGGGGTTGCACCCCGAATTTTTTCACACCATTCAGCAAAATCAACAGAAAGTCTCCACTTCTGCTCCCCTTGGACACCCCTCAGAGCTCCATTCGCTACGCTGTGAACAGGGAACTGACCACACTGCGTCCTCTCTTCATCTGCCCTCCTGAATTTTGCTTTAGCGTTTCTCTCCTCACCTCACTTTTCCTCCGTACATCCTTCCTCTCGCTCTTTGACCACTCGGACTCTCCTTTTGAAACGTAAGTACAAAGAGATAATCGGCCAGACCGCGCTCCTCTGCATGTCAGACCACGAGCTGCTGACCACCTCATTAATACCCCACACCTGCACGCCCCGCCGGCCCCCAAGTTTTTCTTTTTCTAAATATTTTCTCTGTCACGGACATCACCTCGTGACAGTCAGCCACTCAGGCTATTATACTGTTGGAGGGCTTTGCTGATCCACCATCAATAAAACGCCTCCCAGGATTTTTCCAGTTGTTTTGCGGCTTAATGGTATTCCTCCTATATACACGTTTTAGTTGATTGGCAACTCATCACAAACCAGTTGTGAACTGGAATTTGCGTTAAATATAATTTTTTTTATTTTTTTGTATGATATGCTTTGCTTTGTTCCTGCCTTGCGCCCTGTGTTGACTGGGATTGGCTCCGGCAGACCCCCTTGACCATGTGTTAGGATATAGCAGGTTGGATAATGGATGGATGGATATGCTTTGCCATAAAAAATATCTAAAGTAAAGTATGGAAAATGAGACAGGGATGCCGTCAGGCACTGTAAAGATAATACACAAGCTTAGTGCACACGATATATCATCTCAACTTGTCATTTTGGCAAGAATTTTCTTTATATCCAGATTAATGCATATTCCAGATTCAGAGATGTGAAGTGCTGACTCTTGGTAAAAAAAAAAAAAATGATCAAAATGCTTCAGCTAGCATCAAAAATGGAATATATCCACTGGCAATACTTGTTATGAATTAAATTACTTCAAGAAATATTTCAGCTCCGAATAACGCACAGGAGATTATACCGTACCTGCAGTTCCTGCCATAACAGAATGAACAATCACATTTTTAGATTTGCAGACGCCGTCTCCTTCGCAGCCCCCAATGCAAGAAACAGGTAGAAGTGAAACATCAGACGTGTGTGTGTGTGTGTGTGTGTTTGTTGTTCCACTCCGGCGTGAACAGCTAGCCGTCAGCATCTCTGCAGTGTCACCAGGGGCCTACACGGGTCACCATTTTCACCTTACAGGCTTTTCAACCATCTGAATGTCGAGACTCATCAGACCAGGCAATGTTTTCCCAGTCTTCTGTTGTCCAATTTTAACAAGTCCATGTCAATTGTAGCCTGGCCGGAGTGGCGTCCAGTGTGGTCTCCTGCTCCTGTAGCCCACCTGCTTCACGGAAGGACATTTTGTGTGTTCAGAGTTGCCCTTCTGCATACCTCGGTTGTAAAGATACCAGTCAGCTTTCTTTCTGATTAAATCAGTCTGGCATTTCTCCTCTGACCTTTGGCATCAAAGAGGCATTTTTGCCCAGAGAACTGCTGCTCACTGGGTATTTTGCCTTTTTCGCACCATTCTGTGTAAACACTAGAGATGACCTAGAGTATCCGGTGGGAAGCCTGGTGCAAAGCCTGGAAATAACACGAGGGTGCATCGGAGGACTTGTTTGGTGGTCTGCAGGTGATAGAAATGAGGGTGTTAGCAAGTGCACTGATGTGGGTGAGCTTACCTTACGAGAGCCCCGTGGATGTCCCTGATGTGCACTTGCTCAACTATATGGAAGTGATATCAGGAGAAACTGACTAATGGTTTGGGCCAGTGCAACGAAAGATGGGGGCATTCGGTGAAGAGATACGTCAAAATGGTGGTGGAAGGAATAAGGCAAAGAGGTGGTTGGAGGTGGTGTCAGATGATCTGAAGGGAATGGCTCTCATCCTAAAGGATGACAAGGAGACAGAGAGTGAAGGAAAAAGACTGGTACTGGCTAACCTGGGTAAACCAAGAACATGGCCATTAAGCTGGTGATGATAATGATGATGATTAGAGCAAGCAAAATTCATAAAATGTGGTCCATTATGGTTATGACAATAAGCTATTGTCAGTCCTTGTTTTCTTTAGTGACTTTAGTCCACATAACCTTGGACTAGGATAGACGTGGTTGGAGAAACGACATTTCCAGAAATTGACCACGGTGTTGAACTGAAGTTCAGGATGAAGACCACATGAAAACTGGAGGTTTGGTCTTTCCTGTTATAAAATGAATAAGCAAACTGAAAACTGAAATTAAGGACGTTGCATTACGTTGTGATTCTCTGCCTCCTTCAGGCTAATCGGTACGTCTCGGTGCAGTGAAGCTCCAATTATTTGGTCTCAAGTTCAATCTGAACCCTGGCTTCCAGGTAGCAGGTAGGATCTTTAGAGGTAGGATCTCTGGGATCAAAGAGGAGAAGACATTAGTGTGTTGTGTCACCTGGGCTGCAGGTGAAAGAAGAAAATCCATTAGCGACCCAATGCTGGTGTCGGCGTCCTTACCTCAACAGCGGTATGGAGATCATCCTGATTTTCTTGCACATGACAACTGTGTGACTTTGGAATTGTTTTTGTCTAGCAGTCTGGTTTTGGTTCATCAGTTGCATTACTCACTTGGAAAACCCAGGGCGCCTTGAGGGTTTCTTTCCTCGAGATCCACCAGCGTTGATGTGTGCTGTGTTTTCCTTTTCCTCCCTTTTTTTGTCTGTTGGGTGTTTTCAAGTTAATTGATGCTTACTTTGTTATTTTGCATAATGGCTGTCTAAGCAGTCCTCTGTGCCAACCTGCTGGGAGAAGTGCTTTATAGAAGTGAATTGCATTTAACGTTTAATTTAGAAGCATCCTAGTTGAACATACAGAGTTACTGTGAAGAACACAGAACCCACAGAATAACGGACAATAGTCGGTCTATTACCGTGACTGTGAGGGGGTGAAGTTAAGTCAATCCCGAAAGACGCAAACTGCTAAGCTGAGCTGTTTGTCTCCTTGACGAGTAAGGACTGGATACAAGTAAGGTAAAGAGGTAAACATCTGAAAAACCGAGCTGACATAACAAGTAAGGACTGGATACTTGCTTATGGCGGTCCTTCAAGAATGTGACAACAACATATAAGGAACTGTGCAAAGAGATAGATAGATAGATAGTGTCACACACGTGTGCATGGGAAGCAGCTGAAGGGCATTTCCGCCCTCTGAGCTATAAAGCTCACTGCCTTTGCTTAGGCAGGCAGTTCTGTTTTGGACTCTGTTGTGTAAAACTGAAATATGCCTCAAAGACTTTTGCAGAAACCGAATTAAACGGGTGGCTGCCCCAAACCTACAGTGGCGTAGTCGGCAGGATGGTGTCCCGAGAACCGGGACACGAACTTCAGGAACCAGGTGGGTGAGTACGGGGCCGAGTTTCAGGGCAGGGAGTGCCGGAGGGTCAGGAAGGGCGCGGTGCAGGCTCTGCTCCATGAGCATAACCGGGGTACCACCCATCTCGTGGAGAAGGTAGAGGGGACCCACAGGCGTAACACACGAGTGGCTCAGTATGCTCTCCTTGGCAGGAAAGCCGAGCTGCCCATCGGGACCAAGGTCCCTGTTAGATGGGTTGTCCCCAGGCGGCAGGTGAAAGAAATAATAAACTGGGAGTTTAACCCAAACAAAGGGCTGTCAGAGCAGGCTATGGCTCTCTGGCAACAGGTGGGTGAGTGGCTACGGCCATTGAGACCCCTACAAATAGTGCAGCAAGTGGCCTGTTTTTGCTGCTAAAGCTACCCAGGAATTTGCCCAGCAATTCCATTCTATGGACGAGCTAAACCCAGAGGCCGGCTGTGAAACCTGGGAGGCAGAACAGCCGCTCTGTGGACTACCGAGCTATGTCCTACTAAAGCAGTCCCTTCCACGCAATCCAGAGCCTGTTCGAAGTCGCCGGGCCGTCTGGCTTGCGACCTGTCGAGGAACAAGGCGGACCGTAGGGGACAATGGCGGGGTTGTTTGTGTGCCCTTAGCAATCCCTGGCGGATAAACATACGGGGAGCTTCTTATTAATGGACATAAATAACAGCTGTTTGATTCCGAGTAGATTCTACGCAACAATGGATTAAAAAGACCAGTCTAAAATGTATACGGAGATATCCGCCGTAATACCGCCCGATTACGTATGTCTCGGAGGAACCCTTCGCGCTTACGTGAAGGTACACCGGATCCTCCGTTTCCGTAATCCTCGGGCGGACTGGTCTGACAGTAACGCGGTAGTTTAGAAAGCATTCCCGAAAACTTTTGGCCTCGTTATAGATGATAAAGACTCATCTCAAGCTGCTTCCACACCGTAATCAGCCGACAGGGAGTGGGCGGTAGGCCAAGAGAGTGACGAAGATACTCCCGGACCGTCGCGGGCTACTACGTCATCCACTAGCGCCCGGCAGCGAGGGAGGATTCTCCGCCCCTTGAGGTCAGACCGACCCGCTCTCTGAGTTGCACTTTCAGTTTAGAGCGACTCGGCTTCTTTCAAGAGAACAGTGGAATGGCAAGTGGTTCTCGTTATGCCACAGGGACCTCACTTTGTCATGGATAATGAATTATTGTATCGGGTTGCTGAACATGAGGGAAGGTCCGAAGTTGTTGCTAGTCCCGACCTACCGGCGGCAGGTTTGCGAGTAAGAGCGCATTAAGTAAAGAGGTAAACATCTGAAAAACCTCGGTGTACCGAGCTGACATAACAAGTAAGGACTGGATACTTGACTTATGGCGGTCCTTCAAGAATGTGACAACAACATATAAGGAACTGTGCAAAGAGATAGATAGATAGATAGATAGATAGATAGATAGATAGATAGATAGATAGAGGCAGACTCTGTTGTGTAACAACTGTTTAAATATGCGTTTTGTTGGCAGGATTAGATAGATAGATAGATAGATAGATAGATAGATAGATAGATAGATAGATAGATAGATAGATAGATAGATAGATAGATAGATAGATAGATAGATAGATACATAGTTGGCAGGATTAGATAGATAGATAGCGTAATTGGCAGGATTAGATAGATAGATAGATAGATAGATAGATAGATAGATAGATAGATAGATAGATAGATATTTTATTAATCCCCAAGGGGAAATTCACATACTCCAGCAGCAGCATTCACATACAAAGCCCTGCTTGATACCACGGGAGCCGCTAGAAGGCGCTGCAGGGAGGAGCTGCGATTATTTGCCCTATACCCCAGAAGTACGTCTGAGTCACATGGACAAGAGGAATAACGTGCTTCTGGGTTGAAGAAAAGGAGTTTTTATCTGACCCGGAAGTGTTACCAGTCACATGGCCGGAGACAGAAGAAACACTTCCGGGTCAATGACTACAAAGGACTGTGGGAAATCTTAAGACGGCAAGCTGAGCTGGGTGGAAGGGTAGCAACGCGTCTGGGAGTGGAGGATTGATTATTGAGTATTTGTATTGTTTATTAATGAGTATTGTGGAGAGGAGGGTGCTTTGTGCACTGTTATTAATAATAAAGTCAACTTGTTGGACTTTTACCTGGTGTCTGACGTATTGTCCGAGGGTTCAAGAGGACAAGAGCGCCCTCTATCTGTCACACCGGCTACACCATTGAGAATGGATGTCAGCGAGACCCAGATATCCTGAAATGGAGGTGAGAATCCAGATTTTGTTACCCAGGGTCAGCAAATAAGGTCCAAAAGCAGCCACCTTTCAGCCTTTATAGGAAACCCTTTATGAGCTTGGGAACTGAAAAAAATGGCGTAAGTGGGGGCACATTCTGTATTGGGGGAATGCAGAGGGTGCATTGCATGGGCCTTAGTTGTGGCAGATTAAATTACTGTGACCCTGTCTTCACGAGAGAACCATCATCAGGTGCAATCTTGTCCTTTCTGTCATCACCCAAAACTCATAATGTTAGGTGAGGGTAGAGACGTTGATCGACTGGCAAATCGAGAGCTTTGCCTTCTGGCTCCGCACCTTCTTCACCAATACAGATCAGTACAACGACCACATATGGGAAACAACTCATGCGAGATTGAATTCACTGTGAAACGCAATGTTATGAATAGCCCAAAAACTTCACAAAATACGTTGTATTTCACATCCATCAAAATGTTTGGCGTTGCTACAAGAAGGAAGCCGTTTAGTTTTCTTTCATCATTTCTGCATGTATGTGCCTGTCATTTAAAATTAAAATTAAAATCTCAAATGCTAAAAAAAATTCACTGAAAGTGTGCATATCTTTAATGAGGGTAAGGTGGCTGCCACATTGGTTTTCACGACGCCGACTTTCCGTGTGATGAATTTTCCTTTGGAGAAAACACGGCAACGTGAATGGTGGAGCATTTTCTTTTTTACCTCTCATCAAGCAACACTCAATGCCCCAGAATGACAAAGCGAAAAAAGGTTTTTAGGAACTTTTACAAATGTATTTAAAAGTAAGACACTGAACTATCCCATTGACAAGGGATTGAGACCCTTTAGTCGCCACTTTGTTGAAGCCCCTTTGGCAGCCATTCCAGTCCGGAGTCTTTTAAGGTTTGATGTGACAAGCTTTACACACCTTGATTTGAGGATTTTCTGCCATTCGTTTCTACAGATCCTCTCAACCTTTAGGGAGATTTTCAGGTCAAGTTTAGGTGGGTTCAAGTCGGTCTCTGACTGGGCCACCCAAGGACTTTCCCCAAGTCGTCCCTAAGCCACTCCTGGGTTGTCTTTGCTTTGTGTCCTGGTGGAAGGAGATCCTCTGGTCCAGTCTGAGGTCCAGATCATTCTGTATGAGGTCTTTATGACGGGAATCTCTATACTTAGATTCTTCTTGACCCTGACTTGTCTTCCAGTCCCTACCTCTAGAAAAAAACAACTTCACAGCATGACGCTGCCACCACCATTGAAATGGCATTGGACAGGTGATGTGTGGCCAAAATCAGTTCAATCTTGGTTTCATCAGACCAGAGAATCTTGTTTCTCATTGTTTTGAACTCCTTTAGGTGCCATTTTGCAACCACCAAGCAGGCTTTCGTGTGTCAGCCCCTGGTACACCTTCAGCCCACAGACATCATTTCACTGTCCGCTGCTCTTCTTTGGTGCCAGTGGAGAATGCACAGTTGTGTTTATTCTTGAAAACAACAATGGACAATGTCTGACCGGGTTTATCATAGTGACAACAGGCACACCATGTCCCACATAAGTGTGTGGAAAACTGTAGTAGCCACCCAAACAAAATGATCACAGACGTGCAGAGAATTATTGATTTGTCCTCGTAAATAGGTCTCGGCGTTCAAGGCGGACATCATCAGATTTCCATATCATGTTAAATTTTCCATCATTGCTGGGATGTAGTCATCCAGAACCGTAAAATGAACGCATCATTTTGTAAAGAAGATTGTACTTTTAAGATGTGAAAATCAATTTCCATTTTCCACAGACTCCAGGCTAAAATCAACTTTACACGACATCGTGGAATCAGAATCTGAACTTAACTCGATAGCGAATGTTTAACCCCATCCCCAAACTTCCATTTACATGAAAGTAAAAGATCATTTTTTATTTTGTAAAACCATTTAAACTTTTAAAAATATGCGAAAAGGCATAAGGAAGGAAGTAAAGTCTTCAAAAGCTTTAAAGGCAGTGCTTTCAAAGTATTATAGAATTTCTGTTGTTGAAGCGAGACTGTAAAGTGAAATAATGAATATACTGTACAATTAGACATTTGTAAGCATCGCATTAACTGTTTGATTCTTAGAAACAGTGTAGTGATGAATGCTGTTGACTTAGCAGTACCTCTGGATGGACAGTGGTATGGCTGCCCTCCATCATCCTTCTCATCCTGATGCTCATGCAGTAATTTTCAGAAACTAAATATAAATACATTTCAACGTATCCTACTTCTTATTGTCTCATTTCATCACATCTCACCTAATCTCGTCTCATGTCACCTTCTCGGCCTCTTTTCCTGGTGAGCCTTGAGGCCGCAGTAGACTGAGCAGGTCAACTCAGACTAGACTGTCTCCAGCTACAGATTCCAGGTCTACCTGGGGAATTCCCCATGTGTGTAGTGATCGCAAACAGGGTCTCTGTTCAGTGGGACATGTCTGGAGCAGCTCTATGGGGAGCTGTAGAGGGGGCACCTTTATGATGTACCTAAAACACCTCAACTACCCCCTATCGATCTACTGACTTTCTCCAAGACTCTCCCGAATCACCGAGTTCGTCACCCTATCATGAAGTGTCATCCGAGTCACCCAGCAAAGACACCTCATTTCTGTGGCTTGTAATCACGATGACATTGTTTCGGTCATTATTCACATCTCATGACCATAGTTGAGGACAGGGATGTAGATGGACCAGTAACTGGAGAGTTCTGTGGTTGAACCCAACTCCACCTTCACCACTATGGACCAGTTCAGTGTCTATAAAGCAGATGCACAAGTTCACTTGTTGATCTCCCGTTTCCTTTTTTAAGTCACTAGAGAACAAGATTCAGAGATTCCTGAACTTCACCACTCTGGGCAGTTGTTCCCACCTCATTTGGAATGAGCAATCCACTCTTTTGTGAGAGAGAACCATGACCTTGGATGTGGTGCTGATCCTTTTCCCAGCCAGTTGACACTCAGCAGCGTATCACCAGAGTGCACGCCAAAGGTTACAGACGGTTGATACAAAGAAGAAGTCATTGGATAAAACAATAATGCTAACCATACTTCCCTCCCCAACAGGACACCCTCACGTCCAAGGCTGTCCATGAAAACCACAAACAGGAGTGGTGGCGAAACACAGCCTCGATGGAGTTCAACATCCATAGTGAACAAATCTAATTAAATGAATTCAGACCTAGCGCTCACTACCTTCATGTGAGGAACTAATAGCAGGCAAGAGCAGCCTTGCCACTCCATGTTCCTGAAGCACCTCCCACAACACATCCTGAGGAACACGCTCATATGCTCTTTCCAAATCTGCAAAACACAGAAACACACTGGGCGATCATACTCCAATGCACCCTTGACAAGACACAGCCTCGGTGGAGTCCAAAACCCACAGGGAATGAATTCGACTAAACGTCAAGTATTTGGACGCAGCTCTCAATGCATTTGAATGGGAAACGGTTAGCACACAAGAGTGGCCTAGCTACACTCCCATGTCCCGCAACACCTCCTGAGGGACATGATGCTTCTTTCAAATCTACAAAACACATGTAGACTGGGTGATCATCCTCTAATGCCCCCCTTGACAAGACACGGCCTCATTGGAGTCCGAAACCCACAGGGAATGAATTTGACTAAACGTCAAGTATTTGGACACAGCTCTCTATGAATTCGAATGGGAAATGATTACCACACAAGAGTAGCCCAGCTACACTCCCACGTCCCACAACACCTCCTGAGGGACACAATGCTTGTTCCAAGTCTACAAACCTCATGTAGACTTGATGATCATCCTCCAAAGCACCCCTTGACAAGACATGACCTCGGTGGAGTCCTAAACCCACAGGGAATGAATTAGACTAAATGTCAAGTATTTGGACACAGCTCCCTATGAATTTGAATGGGAAACGATTACCACACAAGAGTGGTCCAACTACCCCATATTCCTTCAGAACCTCCCACAACACCTCCTGAGGGACATGTCCAGATGCTCTGTCCAAATCTACTAAACGCCTGTAGACTGGATGATCATCCTCCAATGCACCCCTTGACAAGACACAGCCTCGGTGGAGGGAAGGAATTTGACTAAACATCAAGTATTTTGACACAGCTCTCTATGAATTCGAATGGGAAATGATTACCACACAAGAGTAGCCCAGCTACACTCCCACGTCCCACAACACCTCCTGAGGGACACGAAGCTTGTTCCAAGTCTACAAACCTCATTTAGACTGGGTGATCATCCTCCCATGAACCCTCCAGCAACTGCCCCAAGGAGTAGCCAGAGCAGGTCTACTGCTCCACATGCAAAACAGAAACCATGTTGCTCCTCCTGGATCTTTGACTCCACCATCAGACAGAGTCTTCCCTCTGGTAAATGCCTTTCCAGAGAGACTGAGGAGTGTGATCCCTCCGTAGATGAAACAGACCGTTTGTCATTATTTCCGTGATAACCAGCTTGATGTTTCCTCGATTACGTATGCTGCCTTAAATAAAAGCTGCCGTTAAGCAAATAACCAAATGCTGTCCTCAGAATATGACCAGAGTTGGTCTCTGCCACTCTGCTTGCTTGTCCCTCATCCTCCCCACCCCAGATGTAACTTCAATTCCTGCATTAGCTCAGAAGTTTCTCGCCTTGACAAAATCTGAGAGTAATTTAGAAGGGGTTTTGGACTGCAACCAATTTATTGGCTATGAAGATAAAAATCACATATTCTTTTCTTCAGTGGATGCCTCCTCATTTCAGATGCAGCAAACAAGATAGGAAAAAAGTGAACACAAATTCCTTGACCCCCACCCACCCAAGATGACTTTTAAGCCACACACAAATCATTTAAATATATCAAAATATTAAAGCATGTGCGTAAATAGGTGTCACTCTTTTCGAAGCTGGTTCCCGATCGCGATATTGATCAGGTCCCTGCTAGCGCCCAGGTGTAGGGCCGCGATATCTCAAATCTATAATAACAATCTTGCGCCTTGGCTGCCCTTAACTTTGTACATTAAAATTATCTGCAAGCGGGAAGTGCACTTCAGTTGCTCGTTTGATAGCTGAATGTTTTTTTTTTCTTTGTCTGTTGCTCTTCTCATCTTTCTGCTTCCACTTCTAACATTTCAATTCAGTTTAATTCAGTTTATTCATGTGTGGCACTCACCACTAAGAGCTGAACGTGCTTACACTAAATTATAAATGTAAACCAGCTGTATATGCATAACAATACGACAAAGACAAAATAAAACATCCATAAATATTATGGAGGACGAAGTGGCTTAAGTCAGCCTGGGCCCTGTGTGGAATTTGCACGTTGAGCCAGTTCATATGCGGATCTTCCTCCATGTAATCTTTAGTGGCCTGTAGGGGGCGTCTCAGGAGTCCAAACCCCAGACACCACTAGACCAGACAGACTCTCGGGCTCAAATAAAACTTTGTTAATTATACAAAATACTTTATCACAGGTTTCTTCTGCAATTCCTTACATGCACAAATCTTTTCCTTATCTTCTCCTTAGTGTTTTCCTCCTCCTCTCCTGACTCCAACTCCCCTGGGTGAAACGGAGGGGTCCTAGGAGCACCTCTGGTACATCAGCACCGTAATGAGGAAACACTTCTGGGTCAGGCGGAATCTCCATCTGACAGGGGAGCCCCCTACCAATAGTACCATCTAGTGGTCCCCGCAGGACCCCGCTGGTTCTACCCTCCAGAACTACAATTCCCATGCACTCTGGCCAGGTATTTTTACCTTGCATGTCCAGATCACATTGTTCCAGAAGTTCAGGAGTCAGATTTATAAAGCAAAACAGAGGCCTGCAATGTGCGCATGCAACTCTCCATACAAAAATCGGGACTTATTAAAGAAAAATTGATGGGGGGAATGTGCATTTATTTATGGCCACTCTGACCCCTGCTTAGACAACATATCAGAGAAACTGGGAAATGAGGACACCCTCGATCAAGCAGGGGAATGTAAGCAAAGCAGATAAATGACAGAACATGTGTGTAATGACTCGTATCACTGCACCCTAATTAGAGTGCATGTTGACACAACAAACATTAAATCTCAAATGTGATGAATATGATGTCCAGGCTGTGATTTAGTTTTCAGTGTAAGAGGGCCAATGCTGCGTATTTGCACTGATGAACTTTTTGTTGGTTTTTTAAAGCGTCTATTGGTTACCTGTTGTCACTTCTCTGGGAGCAGGCCAACGGGTCAAGAGCATCTCAGCCACGCTTCAATCCGTCACTTCCTCTGTGTTGGAAGCTGGTGAGGTGTGGGTGCACAAACATAAAAGATAACAGGTTTACTGGCAACATTAAAAGGCAAATCACAGCCGTTTCTGGTTCTCCTAAAGTAACTGGTGCACTTTATGGCACTCATACTGCGATAAAGTCACCTTGTGAGAATCGCACTGCTTTTATTAACAGTAAAAAGTGGCATTCCATTAACATGCAAGCCATCTATGATACCAAGATGTGAGTGACAAATGTCACGGCCTGGTGGCCTGGGTCAGCCTGGGTCATTTCTTTTAAAGACAAAAATGGTGCTGTATGTGATGGCCGGCTTGTTGGTAAGGTCACTGGCTGAATCCTCTTTGTTTCACACAGCCAGTGCTATTCATTGAAACTACCATCTTGTCAATACATGTGCCATGTGATAGCAGTTACCCTCTCAGATGCTAGCACCTTATGCCATTCCCAGATCCCCATAATGCACAGGAGAGGCGTTATTATAATGCCATACATAATCTTGCGCTACAGCCTGATAGTCTTGAATGCAGGGGACGGGGTCTCGATATGTCAGTAGGGAGGCTGCTCTACCAGCCAATGAAGTTCATCCTGATAGCATATGTATGAGGTTAATTAGAATGGTCCATATTTGGATGTTTCAGGGTGGCAAATGTGCAGGGATCTAGGAACGTTCACATGTGCACAGTTACAAGATGACTGTGGTTTATTTAGGGAAATTATACAGAAATGATTTTATAAAGCAACATTTACTTTTGGCACCCTCATTTTCCTATTTTTTTGTCATGTGCATATTTTCACACATGAATTTATGCTAAGTTGTATAAATGAGACCACCCTTCATCTATCTATCTATCTATCTATCTATCTATCTATCTATCTATCTATGTATCTATCTATCTATCTATCTATTATATAGTGCCTTTCACATCTATCTATCTATCTATCTATCTACTCCTGCCTACTATACCCAATTCTATATATCTATCTATTATATAGTGCCTTTCATATCTATCTATCTATCTATCTATCTATCTATTATATAGTGCCTTTCATATCTATCTATCTATCTATCTATTATATAGTGCCTTTCATATCTATCTATTATATAGTGCCTTTCATATCTATCTATCTATCTATCTATCTATCTATCTATCTATCTATCTATTATATAGTGCCTTTCATATCTATCTATCTATCTATCTATCTATCTATCTATCTATCTATCTATCTATCTATCTATCTATCTATCTATCTATCATTCCAATTATTGCATTATCATTTTATACTCTGATTTGTTTATGCTGTTATCTTAATTTCTTCCCATTGTGTACTCCTCTGAATATTCTGAATTCTAAATGCTATAAAATGCTGCTGAAGATTTTTTTTAGACGCTGCGCCGATTTTGTTAAAACTCATTTCAAGGCTTCAGCAAGTTGCAATGCATTTGCCTTGTCTCTCTTACTTAACAGGCAAGGTTAGGGATCACAAATCCATTTTCTTTCTGTACCCGTGAGAGCAGCCCTTACTAATGGAATGGCGCCCATGGGATTGTAGCCAAGGTTGGCTTTGTATTGAATCCTCCACCTGTTCGTGCTCTCTTTGTTCAAGTGGTGATCTTAGAAAATAACATAGAATAAATATATGTCTTCATACACGGCTCGAAACTAATAAATTACAGCTTATTCTTGCAAGTCAATACGTTCATGTTCCAGTTAATGGAAACTAAATGCGAAATCGATGTAAGACGAATGCATCTGAATAATGGATAAATGTACGGTGATAAAATTAAAACCTTTTTCTAAATTAAACTTGTGTTGTGTGTTTCACAATTAATTCAAAAACTGTTTTTGCTTTATTCATTTATTTGTAAATCCTTCAAGTTAATCCAGCTCTTTTTTCTTTTGCAATCAACTGTGATGTTTAACGTTTTACAATAACCACCCTGACAAAAAAGATGTGCACCATCCATCCACTCATCCATCTATCTATCCTTCCATCTGTCTGTAGCTAATGGAGTGTACTTAACAGATCAGGTCTTATAATTAGCCACGAGGAGTACTCAGTGAAGGGAACTTCTCAAAAATGAACTGATTTGAGTTAAATGGTCTACAGATTCAGATGTTCAAGCTGATACAGTCCACATGACGAACATTAAGGCCCAGGGCTATGGAATATGTAGCTAGGATCGCACATGTCTATCAGATGGCCTCTAACGTTCTGTTTGCACAGTTAATAGTTTTACACCAGAAGATCAAGGAAAGTAATTATTACTGGAGGACCTCTGGAGGTTTAGTCCCATCATGTCACTCGAGTCCAGGGCTGGCTCAAGGGTTTATGGAGCCCTTAGCAAGTGGTGGGTTGATGCTTTAAGGCTAGAAGACATTCATATATGTATATATGACTTTGAGGAGGAGTGTGGTGGGGTGGTGAGCACATTTAGGTATACTGTATATACAATACAATATAATTTATTTTTGTATAGGTCAAAATCACGCAAAAAGTGCCACAATGGGCTTTAATGGGCCCTGGCTTTTGACAGCCCCCCAGCCTTGACTCTCTAGTAAGACAAGGAAGAACATCCAAAAAACCCTTGTAGGGAAAAAAAATGGAAGAAACCCTTGGGAAAGGCAGTTCAAAGAGAGACCCCCTTTCCAGGTAGGTTGGAATGCAGTGAGTATCAAAAAAGTGGAGTCAATACAACACAATACACAGAACAGAACACAAGTCATCCTCAATACAATATAAAAGTGCAATAGAAATATCACAAGTACAGAGCAGAATTCAACTGTAGATGACATCCCATAATAGGATTTGGATTTGTTTAGAGTCCTGGAGACCTCGGCCATCAGGCTGCCTCCTCCTATTGGCCATTCCACAGCTGGGTCAGCTCTGGGCCAGCCAATCTGATGAAAGGACCCCTCTACCCGACAATTCCTGCGATCCTCCATCAGAGATGACTTTACCTTAGGCAGGCAAAACAATTTGGCAGGTGAGCAGTGGCATCAAGTGGCACATTTGAGTACCGAGAAGAGAAACAGAAAGGGTGAGGGTTAGTAACCAATTCTAACTATCATATTATTTATGTTTTAGTGCTCATGACTGACAACAGAGATGCCGTCTGCCCAGTTAATCAGCAGCTCTAGTCAGGGTGTGCTAAACTGAAGTCGTGAGTCTTCAGCCAGGATTTGAAAGCTGAAGGGACATTTCTTTTAGTAGCAGGCAGACCACCCCACAGTTTAGGGGTCCTGGAACTAAAAGCTCGACTTCTCACTGTTATTTTATTAATCATTGGAATCCTAAACAGGCCGGCATCTTGAGATCTTAATGAGCGTTCTGGTTTGTAAGTCATGATAAATTCAGACAAGTAAGCCGGACCTCGGCCATTTAATGCTTTATATGTTCAAAGGAGGATTTTGAAATCTGCCGTAAACTTAACCGGGAGCCAGTGTAAGGATTTAAGAACTGGAGTTATGTGTTCGTAGTTTCTTGCTCTTGTAATAATTCTTGCAGCAGTATTTTGGATTAACTGGAATCTTTATAAATGATATATATGATATAGAAAAGAAGTGGGGGTCGGAGACTGAAATGCATTTATATTTGTAAATGAAATCTAAGAGAGGAGAATTTCTCCTTGAGGACCAAATTGCGCTCCAATACATATTTTAGACACAACACGCTATAGCGACAGTTGATAAAGTGATGAGTCTTTGTGTTCCAAAGGCATGACACCCTTAGGCCGGTGCTCATTCGGCTTTAGCCCACAGCCAGGCCTGCTCATTTCCATAAAGTCTCTGTGGACTCTCTGTGTGTGTTTAGTAAAGATTATGGAGCCTTTCACCTCCTTCATACAGTCCATAAAAATGTAACCGTAGCCCTGTGTGAGCTGACATGTCCGTAAAATCCTACCATTTGAAAGAACTGGGTGGGTTTAAAATGACAGAGGTGCTCAATTTCTGAACTTGAAAAAAAAATCAAACTGCCAGTAGTCCTTGCTTGTTGTGTGTGCTGGGTAAGGGGAGGTTGGTGTGGCGGGGAAACCCCTCGAAGATCCACAGGGACGACGTTATGCCCGATTTGTATCGAATAGAAGGGGGCATCGGCCCCCCTTGGAGGTGCGGAGAGACATATTGTCGTTATAAGAAAGGAGTGCTGATGAGGTCTGAACTGATGGCACACCTACATGAACTAGTGACACTCATAAGGCAAATGCTACTAAGGAGTACTGCTGCGTACCGGCAGGCTTCGGGCTGACACGGAAAAAAATGAAACCTAAGCACATGAAAAATACTTACATTACATCATGATGTTAAATCTTGTTTTCCTTGTTTTAAGAGTTTTAATTATGATTATTTAGCTTACTTTAACAATTCTTGTCAAGTAAATTTTGTTTACCCCATTTCAGACTTTTGTTGCTAAATAAAAGCAAAACAACTCCCATTTCAAGTTTTTCTTGCTTAGTTTATACATTCGTATTTATTGCAGTGCAGATTTTACCACACCTCCTGGTACAAAACTAATAGCATCTGAATACACATTGTGGTCACCAGAGGGCACTCCCGTTCCCCAAACATCTGACACAAAAGCTCGGACACAAGAGCTGCACTTACCCAAGAGTTTGATAATGGTGGGAAACCCTTATTGGCAAGGCTTTCCCACAGCACCAGGCACAGCTACAGTACAGTTCAGCAACAAAGTAATGCTCTGCTCTTTGTCTTCTCTCTCTCTCTCTCTCTCTCTGCCTTCTCTGCTCCTCCTAGCAAGCTTCATCCTCCTCTTCCTCCTCATGACTCCTTTTACACCCGGAAGCACTTCCAGTGTTCTGAAGCTGTAGCCTGGGTGAGGTGAGAGCTTGACAAAGTAGCACCCTCTGGCGGCACCCAGGGAGCCCAAAAGGACTGAGTCAAAAAACTCCAGTTCCCATGATGCCCTGGGGGAATCTGTGGTGCTGCCGCCACCTGGGGTCCTGCCATCTAGTGCCCTGGGGCAGACAAAGCCCTGTGCTAATTGCCTCCCCATGTCCTTCCACGATGTGCCCATCCCTGGCGCAGGAGGCGTTTGCCTCTTGAGAGCAGATGGTGATCTGCACCTTTATGGAGATTTTTAGGCTCAGAACAGATCGTGATAAAGCTCAAAGTCAACAGCCCCATCTGTATTAATTCTATAGCACATTTTCTTACGCAGGCTGTGCCTAAAAGTGCTTTAAAACACAGGAGTCAAACTCCAGTCCTGGAGGGCCGCAGTGGTTGCAGATTTTCATTTTAACCATCTTCTTCATTAGTGACAAGTTTTTGCTGCTAATTAGCTTCTTTTGCCTTAGTTTTAATTAACTTCACTCGGGCCCCTTAGTTGTGTCTTTTTTTTTAATCAGCAGCCAAACAATACTGTGACAGAAAACAAGCTGGCATATGACCAACTAACCTGTGCCCATCACACAATCTCTGAAAACAAAGAAAGGTGATGGTCTCAGTAAGGTTGATCTCTCAGGTCACCAAAACATTTTCACAATATTCTTAGAAAAAACAGAAAAATCAACTGGTTTGTAAATGTCTGAGAGCAGCAACAAGCTGTGGAATGAAATAACGGGTTTAATTAACAGCAAGAATCGGCTTCTCATTAAGAGATTGGTTGGAGTTTGAAATCCCAGTTTAGCTGGTCATCTGTTGTCTCGTTTCACATCTCATTTCTGTTTGGCTGTCATTTAATAAAGAAAGGAATACATTTAGAGGACTGAATCCTTCAAAACGGGTATTTAAATGAAGGCAAAAGAAGTTAATTAGCAATGAAAACTGGTCACTGATTAGGAAAAGGGTTAGAATGAAAACCTGCAGACACTGCGGCCCTCCAGGCCTGGAGTTCGACACCCCTGCTTTAGAAGATGTCAAAGAAATATTTACAAGGTAAGAAAAAATGAATTCAAATTAGGTAAAAATAATATTGAATACATAACATGCAAAAATAACTTAAATGCGGCCTTCAATAAAATAGATATATAATTAGTAGAAGAGTAGGAGTCTTTATATAGAGTATCATAAGGTCCGATGATAAGGTCAGATGGCAGCAAGTGGACAGAAAAACGTTTAGTTGGCGAGACAAAACAAAATCTGCAAGGATCAAGGGGGGCATCCAAAAGGGCAGGCAGCCCCCAGTGGGCCTTCTGCCCAACACAAATGCTCCTTATTGTGTTTTAGGCTTCGTCCCAGAAGATTGGATGCAGTGGGCCTCATGGATGGTTGGGGTATCCACTCTCATCTGGACATCACGGGCGGCTGTGCAGGACTTGGATCAGGTGCTGGTGGTGCAAAAAAAAAAAAACAGCAGAGGAAAACCAGAAAAGGAAGAAGATAAAAGTAGCGACGATTAGTAATGACTGGAAATCCTTGCAGAACACGAAAATTCTGTGAATAAAGTATAGAGGTTATTAGGAGTACAGCTGAAATGTACAAAGTAGCTTAAAAACGAAAAACACATTAAAAAAGCGTAGAAGTAGAGCGCTCGCCTACGGGACGTCTTCACCTCTTCCCAGACGTGATGGAGGGGCACTTGAAGTGCATTAAAGGGTCTGTGGATATTGTGTGGTTATCTTAAGGGCGAGTGTTCACAAAGTAGCAGGTATAACTATACTATCATTGACTTGTTGGAGCCGTTGGTTATTTAATTTCATCCGAGTGTCTTAAACGTGCACCCCACTCATAAATTGAACCCTCTGTCCTAAATAATGAGCCAGTTTAACGGAGGGAGGGCTACACTTTGTTTTTTTTTTGTAACATAACTAAGCATCTCTTTAAAGTAACGTTCCCCAGCACTACCCAGTACGGCAGGTGGGCTGCTGATCCCCGCACCCCGGCAAGCTGCCCACTGCTGCCAATCAGACCCAAACTCAGAGAGGAGCTGAAACATGGCAGTGACGCATCCGCTAAGTGGAAACAGGACTTAAAACAAAGAGGGCAGAAGATAAACAAATCTGTCCTTTCAGCATCACTGTCAATATACAGTGGGCAAGAAAAAGAAAGAAAGAAATTCTCGAAAAGGAACGGGGCCTTGATATTCACAGGCATGAAGGGATGTGGTCTGCGGAGACAAAAAGATACAAATGATCCTGTCAAGCGCCGGCTAACTAATGGCTTAGGCTTTGCTTCAAATTCCCCAGACGCCACCTACCTATGAAGCTAAACACTTGAAGCACTGACAGGGTGGGATACGTGCCTGTGATGTGCTGTCTTCACCTCGGCCTGGACATCAAACACAAAGGTGCTGCCTTGGATACGGGAATCCACTGATAAAAAAAAAAAAAGAAGAAGAACAAGAAGAAATATTTGGGAACGCTTAAAGTCTCCCTCTGCTTTTATTTGTGCGGCAGTTTCAGAAAGTCTTCAGACCCCCTCACTTTGATTTAACTTTAAATGGATAGGTCTGGGGCGGCACTGCTGTGGTGGCTCTTCCTCCTCGCAGTAAGGAGACCAGGGTTCACGTGTCCAGGGTCCTCTTTGAGTTCATTTTGCATGTACTCCATGTGTCCGCGTGGCTTTCCTCCTGCAGCCCAAAGACATGCAGGTTAAGTGGATTGGCTTTGCTAAATTGACTGTGTGTGCGAGTGTGTGCTCACCCTGGATTGGCCTTGCACCCTTTGCCAGCCGGGATGGGGACTAGCTCCCCTACAAAATGGTATGATATAAATAAATTTGACATTAGTGCCCACCAATCAACACTCCATGATGGCAAAGTGAAAACAGGGGCACAGTGATGACGTCACAAGCCAAACGTCTGGTGGTCACCGTCACCAGACGGCCTGGGTGTGTTTCATTGGTTTAGGTTTATTTTCATTTGCTTTGTTTAGTGCAAATTTTGTCCTTTCAGGTGTGAAGATAAGCATTTTCTATAATGCTTGCTCTGTTTATGTTGTTTTCACTTCTGTTCCAAAGAGGCGGGGCCATACTCTGACATCACTGCTGAAGGACCGCCCCCAGCCTATATATTTGGAGACTGGGTGGTGTCTCCTTCAGTCGTTCATTCTCGTTTTGGTTTGCTCGTTTCATTGGGAGTATCACTTGTCTGGATTATGGATTTTTTTTGCTTCTGTCTTTGGTTCTTGAGTATTTTTGCTTTTTTAGGCTAAACCTGCCATCTTATTTTTGCCATTGTTGAATTATAAATAAAAAATTCTTCACTGATAATGATTATATTGTTCTGACTTGAAAAGTGACTGTAAGATTTTAATTTTTTTTTAATGAAATGGACTGGGAGGTAAGACCTATTCAAAACACTGAGCTGTGGTCATGGGCAAAATCTCAATCGGACATCGACACAAATAAACAAAAATCAATTCAAGCAAAGTCAAATATCAGAGAAGAAGAGAATCACACACTAACGCTGTGATGATCCTAATGTCGGATATGAAAGGAAATCGATCGCTTCAGTGACATCACACATGGCTCACTCACTTCCTTATCATGGTAACCATGACGCTAAGCACAGTGCACAAAAAAGGCATCGTGGGAGAACGATAAGTAATGATGACTTTTCCCAGCAGTCTTCCACGGAGAAACTGATATCAGAAATGAATTATCTGCATAGAAAAAACCCTGAAATGCATGCAAAAAGGTCAAAAAAGGACTATAGAACTTCCGCATAAGTTGAATTCCAGATCACATCATTTGTATTTGGAGTTGACTCTCAAACCAGAGGTTTTACGGTTTCTCTCCCTTATGGGGAATTTATGGGGTACTCTAGAAAGAAACGACTGCTTGGAGAAGCTACAGGTGTTCTTCCACCGCTCCCCATCGAGATTGTGATGACATGCTGTATCTTGGCGTGGTGTCCCAGCAATTCAATAGCAGACATGTGGGCTCTTCAAAGAGTTAGAAATGTGGCACGGAATATCTTCAGCTGTCCATTGCCCTCACTAAAGGACATTTTCAGTTCTCATTGCCGTAAGAGGGCTACTGATATCGTAAAAGATTTTTCACATCTTGGTCAGTAATTTTTTGATTGGCTGCCTTCTGACAGGCATTAACAGGTCAGGGAAAACTCAAACTAATAGATTTAAAAAAACATTTTCCCCCCTAAGGGCTACATGCAAATTCAACTCTTGATTCCAGTGTCATTCTAAATTCTGTATAGGAATCCAGCCAGCCAGCCATTCTCCAACCCGCTATATCCTAACACAGGATCACAGGAGTCTGCTGGAGCCAATCCCAGCCAGCACAGGGCACAAGGCAGGAACAACACACCACAGCTGTATAGGAATGTAAAAGACATTACACTTTATATCTAAATTTGTATAAAAGTTTTGCCATTGTGATTGTGTGTTTGAATTTGCATTGATCAGGAGTCTAAAATTTTTATGTATCTACAATGACAATAAATGTTTGAATTGAATGTATGCGGATGTGTGCATGTCTTTGGACTTCTTGGGAAGTATTTTGAACATTTGTAGGCAGATCCTCGTCTGGGCCCCTGAAAACCGATGCCTGCTGTGGAATTGGGGTCGGGCTGCTTAGGGTGAGGCCTGCTCTAGGAAGGCTAAGGAAGGCCCTACTGCCCATCCTGCTTTATGAGTCTTGTTGTCACCCATCACCCTCCTCCAAACCCCCCATATATCATAGCAGTCACAGGTTAGCAAGTGGACATCTCTGCTAACTTCAAAACATGTTGAAGCAGACCGGCGCAGAGACCCTTAGCCCCAGTGAAGGCACTCAGAGTCTCAGGACAAGCAGCAGAATCAAGCTTTACATACAGACTCAATTCAGATGACTTGTGCCCTGAACCATAGGCATCTCGTACATTTATTACAATTCTTATTATACAAACTATTATTCATCCTCATCTGACTCCTATCATTTCACTGCCTCTAATTGATTCTACTAATATTTCTTAGCTAAGGGGGTGTCAAACCCCTCTCTGTCCATTATTTCGGTTTGACAAGGCCTATCCTAACTCCCCAATAGCTCGACGCTTACTACCATTAGTTACAGCCAAGGAGTTCACATTCTGTCTCTAAGCGAGGGTCCCATCCTTCTCCAACTCTCCTGCACGTCTAACCTGTGGCTAAATGAACTACTGGTAGTTTCTAGCTCATACAGAATAATAAAAAAAAATTTACTCTTACATCTCAATACTTAGTAATACAGTGTCTACGTTTCTCATGTGCTTATAATACTTTTCTAATATGTAGAGATGACCAATTTTAAGAATACAGTTTTCTATAAACACACCTAGTGTAAAATGTGTAACAACTCAAAATGGTGGCAACTGCAACCTAAAACAAATTGCTATGGCCAAAATACAAATATTTAACAGCTTAAAAAAAAAGAAGAAAAAAGCAACGGCTCACTAAATGATGAAATCGATTGATTTTAATAGACTGTTAGCAGACTTCACGTTAACAATCATTTCTTTCATTTCTGGATGAGCATGCGCGTAACATACACATGAGTCGACTGCAAAAGCTACCCTTTAGTTAAAATGTCCACCTAATCAATCATGATTGTAAGAACACCTTCCTTCTGGTTATAGAATATGTTTCAGCAGCTGGAGAGACTCAACAAAATAAGCCGTTGAATTTACTGCCAAATAAAACTGAAACAGTGGCCTTGTACTTCGGTGGCCTTAATCAGACATGACATGTAAAAAATGCGCGGAGAGAGTGCGGCCCGTCGGAGAGCAGATGGAGAGAGGTGCAGCAAATTGGCTGGCAAAAGGAGACCATTGTGACATGGGTTAGATTAGGGGGACTAAAAACAACAACATCTTTTGTGAACTAAAAGCCATATTGTCACTATAAATGCTCTGCCAATAACAATCTGCATTTGCAAGCGACAGGAGGAAAGCAGATCCTGGGGAACAAATAAGGAGAAGGAAGGAAGAAAATCAAAATCTAAGCAAGGATCCACAGACACGGTACGCTGAAGACTTCCTAGGAGCTTCTGCTTTTTGGATTGGCCAGAAGATGTGTGATTACATAAAAAATCAGGAGTGCTCTCCCCTCGACTTTCTCGTATACTCAGATATGACGATGGATATTTGAAAAGTAAACCGCAAGACGATTATAATTTTATATTATGTACATTAAAGAGCCATCAGCAGTAAAATCAAATGAATAATATATTGAACAATTATTATAAAAGTAAAGTTGAATAAATCATACTCTGCAGCTGCATGAATAAAAGGTAAAGCACCACTTAGCGGAAAGAGCCCAAAAGCTGATAGAAATCTACGTTTTGTACCTAATACTTGTATGCAAATTTGGTTGACCTGAGTGAAAGCGTAGCCAAGTTATCAGGTTTACACAAACACACAGGCAGACAGACAGACAGACAGACACACACACAAACAGACGTAATTCCAAAAATGATATTTTCGGACTCAGGGGGGTCTAAAACGTCGAGATTCATCAAAATCTCGAAATTGAATTTTTGGAAAGTTACAATACTTTTTCTATACTTTGTATATGGAGGGTCACTGGAATCATGGGAAAGAGGGGTCCTTGCATCGGATTGGCTGGCCCAGCTGTGGAATGGCAGCTGGATGGGTGAGGTCTCCAGGACTCTAAACAAATCCAAATCATATTATGGGATATCATCTACTGCTAAACTCTGCTACATACTTCTAAAAGTTTTATGCTGTATTGAGGATTTGTTCTGTTCTGTGTATTGTATTGTATTGTATTGTATTGACAGCCTTCTTTTTTCTGCACGCCCAACCTACATGGAAAGGGGTCTCTCTTTGAACTGCCTTTCCCGAGGTTTCTTCCATTTTTTCCCTACTGGGGTTTTTTTGGGAGTTGTTCCTTGTCTTCTTAGAGAGTCAAGGCTGGGGGGCTGTCAAGAGGCAGGGTCTGTTAAAACCCATTGCGGCACTCCTTGTGTGATTTTGGGCTACAGAAAAATAAATTGTATTGTATTGTATTGTATACGAGAAAGTCAGGGGGGTCTAAAATGTCGAGATTCATCAAAATCACAGCTTCTAATTTTTGGACAATTACCATTCTTTCCCTATACTTTGTATGCAAGAAAGTAAAAAAGAGCCATCTGGGAATGATCATTACACCCTTAGACCCAAGTCCGCTGTGTTTAGTGATGTCCTGTCCTTATGAAGCTAAAGCACACTCTCCACTTTACCGCCTTCACCTTGCTAACATTTACCCATCCATTTTAATCAAATTTAGGGTCATGAGGGCCTGAGGCTATTCAGGTGTAAGACAGGAGCTGGTCCTGTGGCCGCATTTATTAAGCTATTCAGAGGGAAAAAAAACGGTCCTGACTGGCTAAATATTCTCTGGGTGGCTCTACTCTTAGGTATAGAAGTAATGGAATTTTATCAGTTTTTCCTAACTTAGGAAACTACTGCTAATTCCAGCTGGATTTAGGAGAGCTCAAGAGCAGTCCTAACCTGCTTGGAGCTGCCAGAAGATGGCGTTCAGGCAGAGATCAGTGGAATGCTTTGGAAACGGGGACAACAATGAACCTGTAAAAAGATATTGATTTGACCGAGATGGAGTACCATTTGTAAAAAAAGGCTACAGAAAAGACATAGCAGCACTAGAAAAGGTCCAGAGAAGAGTGATGCGGCCGATTCAGGGCTACAGGGGATGTTATGAGGAAAAATTAAAAGAGCTGAGCCTTTACGGTTTAAACAAAAAAAGATTAAGAGATGACATGGCTGAAGTGTTTATAATGATGAGAGGAGTTTGTCCAGTGGATCGAGACGGTGACTTTAAAATGAGTTCATCAGGAACATGGGACACAGTTAGAAACTTGTGAAGGGAAAATTTTGCACAAACATCTTTCTTTACTCAAAGCGATCAAGTAATGTGGTGGAGAGTAGGACTTCAGGGACTTTCAAAACTCGACTTGATGTTATTCAGAAGAATTAAATGAATGACTGGTGAGCTTTGTTGGACTGAATGGTCTGTTCTTGTCTCGATTATTCTAATGCTCAAATCTTGTACGTTACACGTTCACTTCTTCTACATGGAGAAGCCATGTGCTGTAAGCCAAAATGAAGGTGTTGTTAACGTTACGTGTAAAGTGCAGCTTTGTGAACTTTGAACTCCCTTAAAATACTTAAGAGAGCTGAGCCTTTACAATTTAGGGAAAAGAAGGTTAAGAGGTGACCTGACTGAAGTGTTTAAAATGATGACGTGAATTAGTGCAGTGGATCGAGACGGTGACTTTAAAATGAGTTCATCAAGAACACGAGGAAACCATTGGAAACTTGTTAACATTAGAACGACAGACACATGGAATAAGCGACCAAGTAGTGTGGTAGACAGTAGGACTTTATTGACTTTCAAAACTCGACTTGATGTTATTTAGAAGAATTAAATGAATGACTGGTGAGCTTTGTTGGGCTGAATGGCCCGTTCTCATCTCAGTTGTTCTAATGTTCTAACACGTGAAGTAATATGCAGGTTATACAATTCCCCACCATTCCATGTAAGTTTATGTTTGTACACACATACATACATGTACATTCATTTTCTGGAGGCACTGATTTAAAAAATACATGCATTTTGCACGTTATGAGAATACAACTGGATAAGTACTGAGGTGGGAGGCACAACACTCATGAATGTCTCGTCTCACTTGGAGTGAGTGGCCTTGGTGGGCGACTGGTATGCTGGTGTCTTCTCCCATGGCGTGTCCAGTCAAGTCTCAGGAGGGACTGCCACGGGTATGACCCACGGGGTTGGGCACAGAGAGCTGGGGGTCGATTGGGATGCTGGCCCGGGTTATCTGCTGGATGGACCCCCCCCTGCCAACTTGGAGGGAAGTGGTCTGGGCAGCACTGTTGCGGGCTGGGGGGACAGGGGTCAGGTGGTTGCACCAGCCCTCCAATCTCTTGCTTTAGGAGGCTCCGCAGTGATCTGATTGCTGGTTCACCTATGGAAACCGTGTTACGACTTTTACCTCCTCTGGACAGTCAAGTCTGATCGTCTTCTCGACTTTCTTCTCCGAGTGGATTAGGCAACACGAGTAACGCGGTATTTATTTTCATGGATGTTGTCCGTCGTTGTATCACAAGTTTTATTACATTCGTCCTCCATGAGACCACAAATTTTCTCAGGCATCACTACAAAATATATGAGGTAACATAAAAAAAAAAAAATGAAGTGGAGTATTTCTTTAAGTTGGATTACTTTAATTTTCAACAAAACTTACAGATTCTAAAAAAGTACTGTATTTGAAATAATGGTTATTACATATAAATAAGTAAAACTTTGAGTTGGCAGTTTACCATGCTACCCTGACTTTAAAATGAATTTCTGCCCATTATTTACAGAATGTGCAGAGTGCTTAATTATATCGTTTTCATGAAATAATTAACCTTTAACTTCTAAAACATGTTTTATGCCTCTTTATTTTTTTGGGGTCCAGTTTGATTTTTTTTGAGAGATGTTTCCTAAGTATTTTAATTTTTATATGTTGAAAAAAGAATCATGTTTCTTTGTCCAAGTAGACTGCAAAAATTACACAAGACTTCCAATTAGCAGAACAGAGAGACCCTCCGCTTTGTTTTAGGATTGGCCAATTTGCATCTTTAGTTCAAAACTCAAGAGGAATTTGATTTTATAATGACAGCTGTTCAAAGCAGTGAGCCTTATTTAATTATGTTTAATTACAGCCGAGCATTTCCTATCGTAACGTCTCATCAAATGCTGCTCTCCAAAGCTGTGAAATTCCTATTGTATCTGTTACGGGGAAACTTGGTGCCAGGCAGCGCTGATAATGAAAGGAGAAATCCGGCATCTCCATGGCGTGGCGTTATTGCTGGCTGAATGTTGAAAGGCCAGGTCACGTTCACTGACATTAGCTGAATATTGAAGGCTTTTAGCAAGCGCTTAACACTGGTCAGGTCTTATCGTCTCAGGTATTTCAAGATTGACTGTCAACATGCAGATTATGAGCCGGTAATCTGCTAAGTGGCCATAATATAAACGGTGCACCATGTCACTAGGACACACTGCACTGATTTGTAGTGACATCTAAAGGCCATCTTTTAATTGCTCATTCAGACGAGCGCACTGCGGCTCAGCCTCGTCTCTCTTCACATTTGTCTTCAGAGTTTTCCACACCCCGCACTCCCTTCTTACTCTCGCATTCCCCTTTTGTTTTGTGTTGGTGATTTCATCTCTCGCTCCCTCCTGCTTCTGAATGAGCTGACTTGACACAATTGCTCTTCTCACTCTTCTCAGAGGTGGCTGCTGCCGTGGCCTTTTTGCAGTGGCATTAGCTAGCATCTTTCACTGCCCCGTTTTACAAGCCCCAGCCCCGTTTTTCAGTTATTTGTGAATTCTATCTATTTTTAGATTTTGTTTGAAAATTATAGTCCGCTTTTAAATAGATCTTGGTAAAAGAGTTACTTGGTTTTGATGCTTTCAGTTGTTGTCAGTACAAAAATGCTGAGCCAATTCATAGGGGACTGTGATATTATTACGTCAAATTTCATGTTCTTTAAAGTGTTAAAAGTAGATAGATAGATATGTGAAAGGCACTATATAATAGACAGATAGATATATATATATAGATAGACAGATAGATAGGCAGGCAGATAGATAGATAGATAGATAGATAGATGTAAAAGGCACTATATTAGTTAAAAGATAGATGTAAAAGGCACAATATTAGCTAGATATAGATAGATAGATAGATAGAGTGAAAGGTGCTATAGAATAGATAGATAGATAGATAGATAGATAGATAGATAGATAGATAGATAGATAGATAGATAGATAGATAGATAGATAGTGTAGTTGGCAGGATTAGATAGATAGATAGATAGATAGATAGATAGATAGATAGATAGATAGATAGATAGATAGATAGATAGATAGATAGACTTCTACATAAAAGAGAGCTACTGCTGTCCACACTCCTTCTTCTTGCACAGTTCATCTTCACAAAGCATGCTCTCCCTTCAGATCTTCAGAAGGCGGAAACGCTCAAGGAGACTGCCAGATTACTGAAAATAAAGCATTTAAAGACCTCGTGTATTTGGTGGAAGGAGGAGACAAACGGGGGATTCTGAAGATGGCGTGACCCTGGTTGTGTGGTCCTGATCTTCATAGCAGCACGATGGCCGACAGGGTGAAGGTTTTGCTATCTAAAGAACTGGGCGGCTCATCATCACTAAAGAGCTTGTTATAGTGAATGTACATATTAACCATTAAACATTCCATATAGCATACAGCTCAGGATTTTCTTTGTAAGATGACACGACAAGGATGCTATTTAAAGTCCTAATTTTCGAGCTGTGTAAAAATAACTTATGTAACAACGATAGGCAGACTATCCAAACTTAACCGATGCACATTGAGGGCAGCATTAATAGGCTCCAGGGGGCCTCTCAAAAGTCGATTTACTGACATGTAGGTCACGTATTAGTGATTACTTTCAAGTTAATGAGATTACTAAGAAAACACTAATAAAAAAGCTGACAGATCACATAGATTTAATTTTAAATCCAATTTACCGACACAGACCACAGCAGTTCATTACTAAAAATACAATTTAGACGAGCTGTTTACAATCCATAAACTTATCGAAAATGAATGCTCTCCAGGACCCTTAAACCGCTGTTGTAGAAAGTCCCAGTTGACGTCAGTTTGGGCCTGCTACGTCACCCGCTTTGCCATTCACACTTTATGGACTTTCCATTAGACATTTCTGTCCCATAACTGATTATCATCTCCATGATCTGAGGGCTACCACGTAGATTCCAGAACTTATCGGCAAAGCTGGTGAACTTGTTTTTCTGTTTCTTCTTTGATTTGTGTGATTATTTATTTGTTCAGGGTCACTGCTTTGGCTTTGTTGTAGACCTATTTTATCATGACCATTGTAGCAAAAAGGCAATCAGTGGTTTATGTTTGCAATTAATTTAGACCATTTGGTCCTTTTTCTGTTGACCAGTGTCTGAAAAGCTAAATTAAATCCACTGTCATTAAATCCACGTTGTAGTCCAATAAAATGTGAAAACATCCAAAGGGGTGAAGACTTTTAATAGGCACTGCAGGTGCGAGATGAGTGGCTTTTGCTTGGCACAGACTAGAAGATTTTTTAATGAGAGACCTCAGCCATAAGAACAGATAGCAGCAGTTTGCAGCATCTTCAGACACAATAGCAGGTCATGTCCACAAAGCGCGCTACAGCAGCAAAGCCCATATCCTTATGTCTATTATGTATTATCTGGTCCCAGTCTCTCTATATCTAAAATCCAACATCTGTCTGTATGTCAGTCCGCTTTTCATGAGAGAACTACTTCATGGATTTAGATCCGTTTTTTTCTATAATTTGCTTGAACATTCCAGTTGATTTACGACTTCTCTCATCACGCTAAGAATCATAGTTCACTTGCAGTAGCGATATATTCACACTAATCTGAGACTGCGGGCCGAGAGGAGGGGGAAGCGTGACGTCAGGAGTAGGATGCCAGCCAGGGCCCTCCTCACTCACGTGCCAGCCTCCGTTCGAGTCGCTCTACCTCTGCGTTTTGGAGCGTACCTCACCTCCGCTTAGCTAGCGATACCTGTTTGTTCATTGATTTTTAAACTTTGTCCTGTTTCACTACTACGCGGGTGGAGCCGTGGGGGACGGCTAGTTCAGAATATAAATTAAGTGAATGAACACATGTGAGGGCCCCCACCCTGCTCTTCGATTATATATTAGTAGCTGTGTGTGGTCTACAGGACAGAAAACAACCCAAAGAATCCCTAGTAGATACTACATTGGTGAACTTGCAGAAGCGAAAGCTAAGTAGGCTGGGATGGGTCGTATCCTTGCCGAGATGGACGTGTAGTCGAGTGCAGCAGTGGCACAAATTGAGTGGGACAGGCTGGAACCTGTCTCCGGAAAACGTACGGTAGCTCATTGTGTGAACATATAATGTGTACGTACCACAAAGCTGAGTTTGCCTGCTTGCGTTGAATGAGAAGTGAGGGTGCATGCATGACGCGCCATCTCACCACGTGCAAGTCACACTTGTATAAGCATCTGCAGTACTTCTTCTGTAGAACTGACGCCAACTCCTGTGCCTGTGGTTGAGCATGAGCAGAGCGGACTGCTCCATACACACACACACACACACACACACACACACAGAGGTCTTCCATTTATGTATGTCTAATTCTGCCTGAGGGTGAGAAGAGGACCAGAAGATAAACCAGAAATGACTCAAAACCTTAAAGGAGCACTCCACCCCAAAATGATATTTTGCTTAAGTATTACTTACCCCATATGTACTTTATAATGGTTGCTGAAAACATTTTTTAATCTCATGTTTATCTCATTTAGTTTTTTATCTTTAATCTCATGTTGTGATCGCGGTAGGGGCCAATGCAGTACAACAGCAAACAACATCAAAACATCCACGTAACATCCATGAAGATAACCTCCCGTCACTCGTCTCTCATAATCCACATGTAAAGTCCCTCAGCTGCTTCCTCGGAAACATTTTAAATTAACCGCTTGCGGAAATCGTTCTCGTGAATAAGGAAGGAACAAGCGTTTGACCTGAAGCCCCGCCTGCTCCCCTCTTTCATTGGTCAGAACTCCTTCTTATTCATTGGCTGCCCTGAAGCTTCACATGCTGTGTACACAGGTGTGCTCTTTCCTCATTCACCTTACAGAAGAAGCTATTTTAGTGAAAATACACATTTTGGAAGTTGAGAGTAAGGGGCCAGACGACTTTTTCGTGGACATTTCAGGGACGTTGTTGATGTTGTTTGCTGTTGTACTGCGTTTGTCTCCTACAGCAACTCATAAACTCTTTTAAACCTCTTCTGCATGAAAACACAAGATTACATTTTTTCTCAGACATCACCATAAAGCAAATGGGGTATGTAACATATAAGCAAATTATCGTTTATGGGTGGAGTACTCTGTTAAAGATGAAACGTTTTAAACCAAAGCCTAATTGCTAACCAGTCAGAGAGACTAAGCTTGGAAAGCAGACATTTGAGAAGGAAATTTGCGCTACCCTTGATGGTGTTTTTATCCAAATAATGTGCCAGGTTGTAAAGGTTCACACTGATGACACAATGGCATCCATAATAAAATTCTTTGTCAACCGGGAGTAGTGTGCTGGCAGTGGGAGTCACAACATGGTGGCACCAAAATGCAAAACGAAATGGCCCTGCAGCACTGTGAATTAAATAATCTTTATATTCCGAAAGCATTATAATAGAAGGAAACCATATGGAAAAGATCCAGTGAAAAAGTACCCCGTATTCCACCAAACATTTCCATTCTAAGAAAATTTATTTTAATAGAAATAATTCTCAAAGTGAGCAAATCATCTTATATATAAATGTCTACTTGTGGAAGTGTGTGTGTCAGTCCGAGGTTGAGTCAGGGTAAGAATACACAAGCGAGGCCAACATGGTGGCAAAATGAAACCTCCGAAGAAAGTCACTCACTTAGCTACTAATACAGAAGTGAGGCGAATGAAATCTCCTAGGAGGGAGACGCCCAGAGTAGTTCCTTTTAATTACCTGACGTCTCTACATTTCAATTTTTTTTTCTGACGATTTCAATAGTTTCTAGGACCCCGGGCTTTTTACAGCACTGGCTTACACAGCTACTAACATATTGTAACAACCTGGCAGCAAGCGCTGGCGGAGTGACGCCTCATGGGTAATTTATGTAAATAGTTTGTGGGGAATTTATGGGTAATTTATAAAAAGCTTATTGTATGTCAAAATTTACGTATTGTCAATTGTGTTGTAAATAATGGTGTGTCTGTATTTAATTGGTTGGGTGGGTCTGGGTCATCGCCGTCCGGGGGTTATTTATTTGTAAAAAGTACCAATTTATTGAAATGTGTCTTCGTGCGTGACCTTGGCAATGGCCGAGCAATAATGTGGAGCTTTTGTTTCTGACTATCTTCTGTAATAAAAAGATACAACAGGACAGAGCTGTTTTATTGCTAAGGTTTAATCTAAGCAAACTACCGAGACACTCGGAGTCGTGCGGTGTATGGGGCACGAGTGTTCTCTTTCTTAAAGAGCTGGGTGCAGTTGCGTGCATAACGCTGGCAATCCGCTAGCCGACAGCTTCGGAGAGGTGCACGGCAGAGTTCGGCTCGAAATCTTTAAAGACTCCTCCACGGGTCGCTACAATATATATGCCTAAGAATGGACACAAAACCCCAGTAGGGACCCCTACTGTCTCAAATTCAAATTTCATTTCCATTTAAGAATATACGCGACATGCCAAGGAGGCTGCCCAGCCTGCTTCTCTAATCATATTTGTATTTAATAACCCAAGGGGCTAGTCTTCGATTTTATGATTGTAGAAGAACTCACACCAAAAGTCACAGGCAGGGCCAAGACCCTAGAAACTCTTGGATGGGTCAGCTGCTACCACACTGTGACTGCCTGGTGAGGAGATTGTGGCAAATAAAGTAGGTGATCATTTGCCGATTTTCACGTTTGTCGCTATAATACTTTGGCTACGTTTATCACAAGATTAAACAACGGGTGTTTCTTCTGACGTCTACGTGTCCTTTTCAAGAACAAGCCAATGAACGTTAGCAGAACGTCTGGTCCTAACTCTGATGGCTTGGAAGCAGCAACACCTACAACGGGATTTGCTGAACAACTGCTTGTGAAATCTGATGAAAATCGTTCAGCCTGCTTAAAGTCCAAGAAATATGTTTATGTGTTAACTTTTTCTGATAAAATGTACATTTTTTTTTTCTCTTTTCTCAGTAGAATAAATGAATTAAATGAATGTGGACTGCCCTGACAATCCAATCAGTGCGTTGTAATTGAAATTAGATTCACGGTGGCATCCGACTTCGTGACTGCAGCTTTTAATTTGGCCTGTAAATGAAATAATAACAATAGTAATAAAAAGTATCCAGTCACTTGTCCATTATTTTAAGTTTCAAATAAGACTGAAATTACATTCTTGTTCTTTATCTTAATTGCATCTGGGGAATGGAGTTTTCTGTCATGAATCATTTCCGACTGTATATTAAATTGGGACATTTAGCGTTTACGGTATTCAACATTACAGCAGCCTTTAAGAAATGATGTCGAAAAACCACAAAACAAAGGTTTGTGAATTGTTGACTGTTTGTGTTTTCGGGAAGGAACCTTGACTTTCGAGTGTGTGTGCGACTCTATCTGCTGTAAACAAATAGAGCTAGACAACTAGACAGATACAGAGTTGTGGTCCATCTGGAAGCACCTTTTAATATCCAGTAGGACATAAAAAACAAAAAATAAAATAAATGAAAGCCTTGCTAAGTCCCCCGTGAGCTACTTGACTTGGCCTCACCTCCTCAAAAGCAGGTCCAACGATGAATGACAACTTCCTGTCCATCATTAGTTTACATGGGGTCTGCACCAGAAAGGGTGAGGTTTGCAGAGGTGACGTCAGGTGTGTTCTTCTGTCTTCAGCTCCATTCTAAAGATGGAATTGATTAAATGGTTACTGATCATGCAGCCCTCTCAGACCTCCCTATAGGTTACCTTTGACCGTAATCCATGAGACGCTATCTGTTTGATATTATACAACAACAACAACATTTACTTCTATTGCACATTTTCAGACAAAGATTCCATGTTGTTTGCTAAATACATGTTACTTTACAGTATATTAGGTGATTGGCAGAAGGACGCCACCCAAAACTTCTCTTGTAAACCATCTTTGGGACTGTACAAGTACAAATACATTCATGAGTAACACATGTAAATTGAAGCCGAAAACAAAAAGAAAAAGAAGATATTTATATAGTGCCTTGCAATACACTCAAAGTTCTTCACATAGAGAGGGGTGAGCCACTTCAACCACCACCAATGTGCAGCATCCACTTGGATGATTGGACAGCAGCCATTTTGCTCCAGTACACTCAACACACATTAGTTATTAGTTGGTAACCGGGATCCTCTACATTAGGTTTATATTTTGGGGTCACAGAGCACAACATTTAAAGAGGCCGAAACTTAAAAAAGTTTGTGAGCTCCTGGAATAATCCACACATCAAGTGATCCAGTTGTATGTTCACGATGGTCAAAACGCAATGATGTTTTGCTAAAATGCTGTGAAATAAATACTTTTATTAAATAAGAACAATCAAGGCCGGATTAAGACCTTGAAAGGCCCAAAATACTTAAAATACTTTGGTGCCCCCATATATAACTAATTCAAAATATCTATACTAATAAAAGGCAAAGCCCTCACTGACTCACTCGTCACTCACTCACTCACTCACTCACTGACTCATCACTAATTCTCCAACTTCCCGTGTAGGTAGAAGGCTGAAATTTGGCAGCTCATTCCTTACAGCTTACTTACAAATGTTAAGCAGGTTTCATTTCGAAATTCTACACGTAACGGTCATAACGGTCGATAACGGTCAACAACGTCCGCCATGTTGAACTTTCTTATTTATGGCCCCATTTTCACGAAATTTGGTAGGTGGCTTCCCTGCGCTAACCAAAACCAATGTACGTACTTATTTCGGTTGTATGACGCCACTGTCAGCCGCCATATTGAACTTTCCAAAGTCACTAATTCTCCAACTTCCCGTGTAGGTAGAAGGCTGAAATTTGTCAGGCTCATTCCTTACAGCTTACTTGCAAAAATTAAGCAGGTTTCATTTCAAAATTCAACGCGTAACAGTCATAACGGTCGACAACGTCCGCCATTTTGAACTTTCTTATTTATGGCCCCATCTTCACGAAATTTGGTAGGTGGCTCCCCTGCGCTAACCAAAACTGATGTACGTACTTATTTCAGTGGTATGATGCCACTGTCGGCCGCCATATTGAAGTTTCCAACGTCCCGTGTAGGCAGAAGACTGAAATTTGGTAGGCTCATTCCTTACAGCTTACTTACAAAAGTTAAGCAAGTTTCATTTCGAAATTCTACGCATACCGGTCATAACGGTCGACAACGTCCGCCATGTTGAACTTTCTTATTTATGACCCCATCTTCACAAAATTTGGAAGGTGGCTTCCCTACGCTAACCGAAACCAATGTACATACTTATTTTGGTGGTATGACGCCACTGTCGGCCGCCATATTGAACTTTCCATTACATTGTTCAGGTACCCATTTCCTTTATCATTCCAACCGTATCCCCATTAACATGTTTATCGAGGTGATCACCATCAATCAAAGAACTGTCACTTACCGAGTGGTTTCCATGCCCGGAGATGGCACCTACCTTTTCCATTCTCTGTGTTACATATTGCACGGCCATATCAGGCTCACTCTTGATATCCGGAGGAACAACAGCTTGGTCATATTACAACCGGAGGGCCGAACTCACAATGTGGTATACAAAGAGATTCTTAACAAATAATTATTGGCATATTTTCCATCAGTTTAAAAAGGTTTAATTTTCTTCTTAATAAAAATTTTAACGCAGTACTTCGCCGCTGCAAAGCGCGGGTATTTTGCTAGTAAATAATAAACTGTAAAATAACATTTTATTTTTGGAAGATTATCATACGGCTAACAACACACTCACTCTCAGTGGATGATTGAACGGGACCGCCGACATGACCAAAACAAGAAAGATCATGTGAGCCTCGGTGGACCGTATGGCAGTTTCCAGATTCTCATTTTGGTGTATTCCCAAGATTAACATATTTCAACTAGGGGTCACCCCCTGCTCACTTCGCTCGCCAACCGTCTCTGCCGTTCATGTTGTGAAGAGGGAGGCTGAACGCACCCCATGGAGATGCAGTCGCTCCTCCGAAACCCCCCTTTAAATGGTGATACAATGGGAAACAAATCCAGTTTTCTTTTACCCCCTCTTTGCTTGATCAGCTGCTGGCTTGTTACTGTTTCCGTGCCATGCGATCTGCGTCTCGTGCGGAGCTTTTTTTTTAAATTTTTTTTAATTCAAGTTTTTATTGAAAAGAGATTCAATCCAAACAAATCTGTTCGTGCGGAGCTTTGAACATTTAAAAGCCTGTACAGCAGCTGTCTTTGTCATCTACTGTTTGTCTTTTATTTCTATCCTTGGGCCTTGTTAAATCTCTTGGCACAAATTCTCATCTCGCGAGATGCGAGTTCTTGATATTTTTTAGTTTAGAATTTAAAAATGGAATAAGAATCTGAAAATCTAACAACATCACATTAAAGTTTGATAAATTCTGAAAAGAAGGATACCAAACATATATATGTAGGTTTTAAAATAAGCCCGATTTAAAGCGTGACAAAAAAGTGACATAAAATCATTGCACAAAATTGTTGCACTTTCCGGCTTAGGATTTTATATAGAGAGAGTAGATAACTGCTATGATTGCTATTTTAGTATTGTTTTATATATATGTATGTCAATTTTTCATTTAATGTGGAAGCCCCTTTTTGTGTAACCTGGTTCAGTGGCACCGGGCAATGGATCATTTCTGTGGTGCCCCCCATTCCCTTGATGCCCTAAGCACCTGCTTATTTTGCTTAAAGGTTAATCCAGCCCTGAGAGCAATGAGCACATAGAGAACACATTAACTTAGGAAGCACAGACAGGGCTCTTGACCAATGAATGAAGGGGAGAAGCAGATCTTCGGTTCTGAAGCTCAGTCCTGTGTCACTGTGTTACCTCCCTGTTTTCACTGCTCCAGTTTTCCAGAGGTATTTATTTAACAATACATTAGCAAAATGAATACGTTTGGACTGTAAATGTGTCACCAAATCATATGCTGTGAACATACGACTGGGTGACTGGTCATGTGCAATATGTGAGATTTTTCATAGACATTTCGTGTTGTGTTTAACACCGTAGGCTCCTGTTATATTAGAAAGTTTCTTATGTCCATTCTCTTTGAGCAAACGAGACCGAAATGTTTCTTGGCCATCACTGCAAATTACAGAGAGTAAGTAAATGATATAAAAAAATGAAAAAAATGATATCAAAAATATCATTTTTAGTTGGAGTGTCCCATCCTGGCATTGAGGGTTCTCATGGAGCGCAAACACGAATATCGGGAGGGTTTCTTTGCAGCCTTTGTTGATTTACACAAAGCGTTTGACTCAGTTGATTGAGCTGCCCTGTGGGACATCCTGAGGGTTCATGGGATCCCCTCGAGGTTGCTGGATATCATGGCCGGCCTGTCCACTTTTACTCTGAGTGCTGTGCAGATTGGAGGTTCGTCAGCAGTGTGTTCTGCTCCTAGTCTGTTTAATGCTTGTATGGACTGGGTGTTGGGCAAGGTCGTGGGGTCCAGCGGCTGTGGGGCATCTGTTGGAGAAGAAAGATTCACAGATCTTGGCTTTGCTGACGATGCTGTGATCTTCGTGGAGTCAATGGAGGCTCTGATCGGGGCGCTCGAGAGTCTGATCGAGGAGTCTGAGTGTCTGGGCTTGCGAGGGTCCTGATAAAATCCGAGAGCCAGGCATTTAATGACCTCTTGTGCACGGCCATCAGCAGTGTGTCTGTCTGCAAAGAGAGTGTTGACCTCACCATTGAGAGGTTTACTTACCTTGGCAGTGACATTCATGTCTCTGGTGACTCTTCCTATGAAGTCAGTAGATGGATTGGGAGAGCATGGGGGGTTCATGAGGTCGCTGGAAAGGCGTGTGTGGCACTCCTGATATCTATGCAAAAGGATGAAGGTCCAAGTCTTCAGAGTCCTGGTGCTTCCTATCTTGCTATATGGTTACGAGACATGGATGCTATCTAGTGACCTGAGACGAAGACTGGACTACTTTGGTACTGTGTCTCTCTGGAAAATCCTTGGGTACCATTGGTTTGAGTCTGTGTTGCTCATGTAGTCCCGAATGAGGCACATTACCTGCATTGTGAGGGAGCGTCAGTTACGGCACTACAGCCATGTGGCACGTTTCCCAGAGGGTGATCTAGCTCATAAGATCCTTATTGTTGGGGACTCGAGTGCCTGGACCAGGCCAAGGGGTTGCCCACGTAATACCTGGCTGTGGCAGATAGAGGGTCACTTCCAGAGGGTGGGACTGGACCGCGTGTCTGCCTGGGGGGTTGCCAACCGGGATCCCAAGTTGTTTCATCGTGTAGTGGGTGCAACAACGAGCTGTACCAGTGCATGCTCCCCAACTTGACTTGACTTGTTCCTTTAAATACATTGTGTATGCATGAATACTATTTATTTATTAATATTAAACCACATGTGTATCATATAGCGGAGTCAGCCACCATCGTCCAGGCAGGTAATCGTATTTTTAATGAAGTGTTTTTTAGATGCTCAGAGTCAGCTGATGGTTTACCCCCAGGTCACTGACCTCCATCACATCTACATTAGCACTCAGGGTGTTCTGCTTCTAATTATGATTCACACAACGCTCTCTGATGGATTACACCGCAACCCAATCTACATCAACCACACCTACTCAAATGAGCGCTCGGCCTTGGGGACGACAGCACAGTCCACGGCGTGATATTCAATCACAGGTTTGCCACCAGGTCCGTCTCGGATTTTCAAACACATCTGCCCTGATGAATGCTAATCATTTAAAAATCAGGCGCTGTATGCACAGTAGGGGTCTGTGTTAGTTATTATTTTGCAATGGCCTTAGGCAAATTTCTGAACAAAATGAACTATCAATCTATTAATGCAACAGCTACAATAATAGCCATGTTTTAATATTTTAACTCAATTTTTAAATAAGAGAGACTGGCAAATTAAGAATTTTCCCCACGAAGTTAAAGAATTAGCCTTCATTATAGATGGTTAATAGCACTTTTGAGCTTCTGGAAATGACTGTGAAGAATGAGCCCTTTCCATACTTCCACATGTTGTCTTCAAGGATGCGTCCTCGACAGGCAAGCTCCCTTCCAGTTAACTTAAACAACAGCAGAGTCGTGAAAGAAGAGCTTCTGTTCTTAAATCATCTGCTCCATCCTATATGTCAGAATGTCTTTCATCTTACACTCCAAATCGTAACCTTAGATCTTCAAATGAGGGTCTGCTGATCATTCCAAGAGCTAAACGTAAAAGAAGTGGTGAGACGGTCTTCTGCTGTTATGCACCTAAAATCAGGAATACGAGTTAACCAAAAGAAATTTGCCAGGCTGATATGGTGGAGCACTTTACAAAAACTGCTAAAAACCCGTTACGATAACATGGCTTTCTCGTAGCTTCATTTTAGGTTAATCCTGATATTCTGTATATGCATTGAATTATCATTATCATTCTTCGTGGCTCCACAATCCGTACTCACCAACACTCTCTCTGCTGTTCTTTTTCCGTTTTTATGTGGTTGTGATCTGCACCACCACCACCACCTGATCAAAGCACAGTAATGTCCCAACATTGATGGATTGAAGACCAGAGGTCCACATGACCGTCATCATCAAGGTCTTCCATGTGAACCCTGAATACCATGAGGACTGATTGAGAGCATTAATGTTAGGGGGTCTTGTGCCCCCTTCAGATTTTGTTTTCTTATAACTCCAGTTGTCTGGAGTTTATTTTTGTGTTTTATGTCATTCCTGGCCATCGAACCTTACTTTTACTCTATGTTAATTAGTGTTGCGTAATTTTATTATTTTACATATTTTGCCTTTTCTGTGCTCTAGAAATAAATATTGTTGTTGTTGTCATGTTCCTCTGTGTTCAAATTCTAAACCAAGTATCTGTGCTTGTGTTTCAACAGCATGAGTGCGTGTCAGAGTGTCTCCTTCTTATCAGAGGCAAGCACTACCACCTTGGGGCACAAGTGGGCGCTGTCTCTGATGGTATTGACTCTTTTTTCCACCCACAGTTCGGGGAATCTACCCAATGAGGGCAACTGGTTCCGCCCCTTCTCTTCTGGAGCCTATAAAAGCGAGATGCCCACCTAGTGAGGGTTGTCTCATTCCAAGAAGAGCGGTGTGCCAATTTGACTGTCTGACCACTCTACACAGCCTTGATTCACTATCTTTTTGTGTTTCTGATTATTTTGTTGAACTTATTAGTTATTAAATGAGGTGACCCGGCTGGTGCCCCAAACATTTCTTTGGTTGACGACACCACTGATCAAAGCACATTAGGTAAGAGATCTACGCAATCAACAGAGCTAAAATAACATCACAGCACGTCTACTTGTAACCAGCACTTCAGATCTGAGGAGGTCTTCAAGTTTACCCACTGCATTAAGATGGATGCTGTGCCTTTCTAACTAGAACATCTTTGGAATCAATACAGGAATCAGGTTGTGAAAGAGCTAATGGAGTTAACGCGTGAGAGTTCATGCTGATAGAAAACAACAAACAGCAAACAGCACACCGGGGAGCCTTCTCAGTGCGACACGACTTCTGCTCCTGGTCAGTAGAAACAACACAAAGTAACTGCAACGCTATTAAATTATTTCTTTTTTTGACCAACAATATGAACCGAATGCCATTTGTCTGTGTGTTTCATGTCAGAATCTTAAAAACTCACATGCAACAAACATGAATAAATATTTGAAAACATTGCAGTGATAAATGGTAGTTAGGAAACCGGAGATCAAATGTGGTTATTTTAGAAGATTACAGCAAAGTTTCCTTATTTATTGTAGTTTACAGCACGTTGACATCTGTTATAATGTAGCGAGTTAACGTTAAATATAAAACCAGAGGTTAATGAAACTGTTTGTACTGTATACTGGCATAAGAAAATTAAAAACTTCACCTTAATAATTCTAAAAGAATTCCTCCATTAAAACGTTACTATCGTTGTCCAGTTTTGATGTTTTTGTTAAGTATGATAAATCGATTATTGAAAGTGGAAGGTGAGATGCATAGCACACGCCATCCATTGCTGGCAAAATAACAGGAAGTTGATTCAGCCATCGATAACTCAATTCTGAATTTTGAGAAACTGGTTAATTGTGTTTTTTGCTTTGCGCCCTCCCCCACTATACTATCGTCTATGGGGGAGGAGTGAAAGTTTTAAAGTCATCAAAAATTTTTATCTTCGGTTTTCAACGTTTTAGTGTCCCCAGATAACAAATACATCAATATGTTGATGATGTGTGTGTGTGTCTGTCTGTATGTGTGTCACAGTTTCCAGGTTTATTCAGCTTGAAACAGGAACAGCACGGTTATTTATTGTAGCGGGATCTACCACTCACCTATGCACAGACACAGCAAACGGGCAGGGTGTGGCCAGGTTAGTGGCCAAGTAATCCTGTTCCCCGCATTTATAATGTTCCTCGCATCACCCATCGACAGCAAGTGCCGCAAAAGACTTGCATCTGCTTTAGCTGTTAGCCGCTGCAGCGTTGGGAGCCCACGGTTGCCCCGGCAACTGATAAACTCTCTTCCACTGATGCGGTGATCGTGCTTAGGGACGCTTTTCGGCATTTCGTCCCGCTGAGGGGAGTCCCAAAAGAGTTCAGTAACCTTACAACGTGCTGATTAGTTTATGGGCCAAATCATGCAAGAGAAAGAGGCACTCTAGAGGAACCATCAAATACCGTAATTCTGCAATTTATTATGAATTCCTCTCATCAAATGCCAACATAATAACCTATTTTATGATCAGAAAGATCAGCATCATAGTGGTAAATAATTACTGAAATGTTAGAGAATAGTTTGGGTAACCTGGTTCATACGGCTCAAAGGCTACTGACACTAACTTCTGAATTTGGTTTTGGTTTTGTTTTAATTCACTAGGCCATTAAAACTTTCTGTTGGCATATTGGGACAATTCAAATTGTAAGTATTATGTTATGTGTCCAGTAGAGGGTCTAAAATAAACAGTCCACTGATTATAGCCTTAATTCCCGACATCCCGGAAAATCTGAGTTTGTAATAATTCTCACTTTTGAGGGACCTGAGCTCATCATTAACAGAGAGGGAGCTTCTTTGACAGCTGGAATGATCAGTTCGACAACAAACTCAAACTTCTGTAGGCGTCCCTTGTGCCAGTAAATAACATTTCTGGCCCGTCACAGCCTGTCTGGTCTCTTATTGAAGACAAAGCTGAACTGAGCTTCCTCCATCCAGGGGTTATATTGTTATAGATATTCTTGTTTCGTGTTTTATCTTTTTTTTTTTCTTGGACATTCTGGTTCTGGACACTGAATCTTATTTTGATAGCATTTTGTTGTGAACTGTTATTTAATAGTCTGAATTTATGTGTATTTTATGTTTTATTGTTGTTTTTGAATTGATATTTTTAGGTTTTTATGTCTTGCCTGTCATACTGTGTCTTTGAATGTCCAAGTGTTTTGTTCTGTTTAAGGACTCTGATTTGCATTTGGTGTTTATTGGATTGCCTGTTTGGCCATTCTCTCTTTTTTGCCTCCTTTTTGAGTTTTTCTATTCTTTTTCTTCAATTTATAAAAACTTTTCAGAAGACTATATATATATATATATATATATATATATATATATATATATATATATATATATATATATATATGAAGCCATAGGGTTTTTCATGGCTTTCCCCTTCCCTTTCAAAAACGTTTTGAATTGTTGACATTGAAGTTAAAAGCACATTTTGGCCCAGCGTAGGCCAAAGCCAGCTAATTTAGTGGACAGTAGGCTTTGTTCTTGTGCACCTCCACTGGACAGGCTGGTGGGATTTACATCCTTGGCTATTTTTGGAGGTCTCCCCAGTTTATTTAGAGAATCCTAACACTTAATAATGAAACTTGTTGTTTGTTGTTTTGGATAAGGTTACTGTTCTGAGTAATGTTAGAATTTTTGTAAATGGTATTGTAGAGTATTACCTTAGTTACATTTGCCCTTATTTTTGGATTTAGTCTTTAGTTTTGATGTTTTAGGATTAAGGATTTAGGTGTTAATGTTGACACCCTAAGCCTAACCCTAATCCTAACGCTAATTTTCTTTGTTTAAGCAATGTGCAGAAGCAATTAAAAAGACAAATAAAATTTGATGTTAGATCATGAAAACTGTTGAATATAAATTGAGGGACATTACGCTTAGACTATCTATATAATGGGAGGCTGTTGTAATGGACTAGAATTCAGTATTCTAAAGAAAATGACATTTCTGAGTGTTGCTTAGTGTAATGGGTTAAAAACTAGCGTTTTAAAGAAAAGGCAGAAAATTCTACTCCAGGTTATTGTTGATGGTTATCTATCACCTGCTTTGATTAAGTATCTCATCCACACACAATGTGGTGATAACAGAACGGTCTGCTTCCTCTGGCCACAATACCATTGTTGCCAAAGTAAATGTGTTTACACTATTTATTCTAGAGGAGGAAATTTGGCTGGCACCATTGTTTAACGGATTGCCATGTTGATCTATGCAGAAACTGAAGCATATATATTATGTAATGACCCGGCAGTCAGCGTTAACAGCATGGTGCATTATGGGTATTTCGTTAGAGTTTACTTTTTGTGTTAATTAAGCAAGGCAATCGATTTCTTTTGCACTATAAATGTTATATGTGTTTATGTTTCAGTTAGTTGGGTGAGCTTTGGTCATTTGCAGCCCAGGTATACAAAAGTGTTACAGTTACCATTATGGAGAAAGATGTGTTGATGAATGACTTTGGCTATGGTCTTGCATGTATTAAGCTTTGTTTTTGACTCTCTGCTCTATTAAAGAGGTAATAAAGGACAGAGCTGTGTCTTGCTAGATATTCCACCTATGCAATTAGTTATGGAGACACTCGGGGTCGTGCGGTGTATGGGACACGAGTGTTCGCCTACTTAATGAGCTAGGTACAGCTGCGTGTATGGCGCTGGCATTCCGCTAGCCGATAGCTTGGGGGAAGTGCGCAGCAAAGTTCAGCTCCGAGAACTTCAATACTCAACTACCAGTTGTTACAATATATTTCGGGTTAAAGGAGAATAAAAAAAAAGAAAAACAGAAGTATGGTCTGAACTCTCGGGACTGCTGCCTGTTTCTTTTACGCTTTGCATCATATTGCTGTGGCTATGCCTTGTAGCTACAGTGGCTTGTACCTGGCGACAGGTTCCTCTAGACCGTGAAGCCGGTAACACTGTATCTGGAGGATTGTGTACACTGCTGGCCACCATGCTACAAGAAAGGTAAAGCAATCAGGTGCATCCTGGGACTTAAAGACACATCCTACTTGACAGACACGGAGCATGGGGACCTCATCCAGGTCTTCAAAATCATCAATGACGCTGATAAAGAAGATCCAGCAGAATTCTTTCAAGTAATTGTTGAATTGTTCACTTGAGGGCATCATTGGAAATTAAAAGGAAGTGCATTTAAGACTGAAGCCAGAAAGCTCTTCATTACAAGGAGTTGTGGGAATCTGGACCAAGACATGAAGGTCAAGCAGAAACCTTGTGAACCTTAATGAAGGATCAGGATGAGAGCAATTAGCTAAACAAATGGGCCTGGTGGACTGAATGGTCTCCTCTTGTTTGTCACATTTCTTATCTTCTTATATGATACGCTACCGTGGCTATCCGTTTGTCTGTCCAGGATTTTAAATCAACTGTCGCTCGAAAACCCTTTGAACCATTGACCTGAAATTTGTTACACATATACTACGTGACATCTACTCTCCGCGTTCGGAGTGATGATTGACCTCTAAGGTTATTCCTCTTATTATTTTATTTTATTTTATTGTAGAATCAGCTCTCAGCAGCAGGCAGAAGGGCGGTGCATGTGTACGGGAGCCGTTCTCACCCCTACCATCTTCGCCATCACTTCCCCTACCTTCATATCTTAAATCATTCTTGAGGCAGATTGAAGATTTAAGTGGCAGCTTAAGTGAAAAATTAAAGACGACATACTAAGTAGTTGCAACACAAACACTGACTTAATCAGTTTTAATGTGAAGAGATACCGACGAAGAAGAAAAGAAGCGGGGCGCTAGGATGGAGAAAACAAGAGCTGCCCAGGAAGCAGCAAGCGCATCAACCTCTGAGCAAACGAATGGTAAACGTACAGAGAAAGAAAGAGGAGGAAAACTAGAAGTCAAGTGTATTCACTGCACGGTATCGTTATAGCAGTGCGCCATTACTGGTGTCCATATAATTACTATTGTTATTATTTACAGAGCATTTTGGGCTTTGCCCATCTTTGTAATAATGTTTCCTGTTTCATTTTCTTGAAGTTTTGTTTTTCTGTGGCATTGGCTTCCCTTTTCAAATGGTAAATGATAATACATTGTGGATTAAGTTTAAACTAACACCATACTGGTAGAAATATTTATAGTGTTTTTGTTAGTTTTACTTTTTGATTGATTACTTATTTATTGTAATAATAATAATTTACCTTTATTTTATATAAATATAAATAAAGTAAATAATAAAGTTATTATTGTAATATGTACTTAAAAGTACATCATATCTTACAAAGTCATATGTTCTTAAAATTAAATACACTTAAAAGAAGGGACACACGCCTGTTTCACTTGGGAAGTGGATATGGACACAACTGTTAATTGCTGCCACAGTAATATCCAGCTTTTTGCAAAGGTGTTTAATTATACGACCGATGCTCTAATTAAGTTCTCACGTGAAGTCCCTCTGGGTCCTCGACTTCCCATCTGTAGTCCACATAGCATAGCGTTAGGTTGTCATTAAAATCGTCTCGGTGACATTTCTGTATTGTCATGCTGCACTCCAGTCCCATTCAGAGCAGAGTCAGTCCTGCGTTGAGGACGTTGCTACTAGGAATTATGAAACTGACAGGGTGCGCCTCAGCAGTCATCGACTCTAATTTGAAAATCCTTTCACCCGGCCACTTATCGATGTCTCCTTTGGATGTTTAACCCTAACTTGTTGTGACTTTCCCCTGCACTGTAAATGTTAGGTCGGGACCTTTCTATCAAAATACTTTTTCATGGCACTGCCTGTTTAGTTTGTGATGCAATGCCAGCGGTTTTAGCACTTCAGCCGTCTGACTCCCTGGTATCAAGGGGCTGCCGGACGAGTCCGAGAGGAAAACGTACCAAATATCCAAGTTGATGTAACTACTCTCATGGTAAATTAAAAACGGTAAACTAACTAGTAGTTGAAGTTGCACAAAATGCTTAATATTACATGAGTTTGCAGATTTGCAAGTGCTTTTCAAGGGGAGATGATGAAATTTCTAAAACTTTGTGCTGTACAGTGTGTTTGACATATCTTAACGGAAACAGAATTTTCTCAACAAATTTCCTAGAAGAGTAAGTGTACAACATTTCAACAAAAATCAACGCAATGGAGGACTGAGTGGTTTCATGTTGTCGGAGGAGCATCTTCTGGGCTCATCAGCAGTATGTCATGCCACCCCGGGATGAGAGGGGGCGCTGTTGCTAGTCATGTCATCTCCCATTCTCTCCACAGCTCCGTGACTCCGCCCCTCCCAGTCAAGAGCTCTATAAAGCCTGGGCTCCCAGAAGAGGGCGTCTACCGCCACATGGAGCTTCATCCGACTCAAGAAGACTCGCCAAAGGATTGTCTGTAATTTGCCTACCCAGGTTATTTTTCTGTCCTTTTAGACGATCTTAATGTCGCAATTGCGCCATTGAGTGTTGTTGCTGGCATTTGGAGGAATGAAATGGGACAGCCCAGCTGGCATCCCACCTTTTCATATCTTTGGGCTGTGTTATACAACCATTCGCTGCCAATGAGGACAGACAGACAGACAGTTAGAGATAGCTATCGCAGTAGGTGCTTCTCGCGCATTTCATGTGGATACACCTAAAAATAAAGAGCATTTTGGGGCGTTTTTACAGGAAGTCACTGTCCCTTCCTGTGGGATGAGCCAAGAGTGAAGGAGCTCATCAAAAACAAGAAAACAAAACACTTGCATTGTTGTGCAGGTACAAGCCTTAGGCGTCTAGTGGCAGCCATTGAGAGGTTGAGCACGTCTGCAGCTTGCAATCAAGAGGCAGAAACTGGAAGTTCTAGATGTTTTAACGTGTGCAGAGTGGTAGCACACAGCTGCCATTCCTCCTGACAGTGTCCGAGTTGGCATTGAGCTTGTAAACTGTGGATATGATTGACGATTCCCTGTTTAAATGTGGAAATGTGTGAGTGATACTTCTTAATTCACAACATTCTTTTAGTCCTTCGCGTGCTGTGAAGGAAATTACACCCAACCTGAGCAATACACATACAGGGTCGAGGGTCTGGTAATCCTAAGGACCTAAGAAATTTAACACACAAAGGGAGACCCTTCAGTCCCTCAAGCTCGTCTCTTTATCTGCTAGCTAAGCTGTCCTCATATCTTCTCCAGATCCTTCTTAAAGGCTGTCAAGCTCTCTGCTTCAACTCCATGTCTTGGTAGTTTGTTCCAGACTCCCAAAACTCTTTGCATAAAGAAGTCCTTCTTGGCTCCAGTCCTAAATGCTCTTCTCCGTATTTACCACCGATGTCCTCGAGAATGAGATTCACTGTTACGTTCAAAGAGTTCTGCTGGATCTCCTTTATCAATTCCTTGGAGGACCTTAAATACCTGGATGAAGTCTCCTCTGCTCGAGACTAAACAGGTTTAATTCTCTGAGTCTGTTAAAAGTAGGACATGTCCTTAAGTCCCACGATGCACTCGGTTGCTCTCCTCTGCACACCTTCAGGTGCTGCCATGTCTTTAATGTTCTGGGGCGACTAGAAGTGCAATTGCAACTTTGGGAAGGGAGAAAAAACAGGAATTACCAATGAAAGATCATGCAGATGGTGACTTGGCTGACCCCTGGGTCTCTGCAGTTGTGAGTCATCCTACCAGCCAATGTGCCACTAACTCGTTTCAATACGATGACGTTGATACCACATAATAACAGAATACTCTCCGTGTTCAGCCACATCTTCTATCATTCTTTAGAAGTAGGCTTACATACGAGTGTCCCGTTAGTGACCTGCACATGAGACGCTTTACAAAGCACTTGTGTGACCTTTAAGCAATGCCACGTACTGTTGCACTAAAAATGAATGCAGGTGTAGAATACTGTAAACTTTGCCTATAAATCTTCATGTGATTGATTCTATCACTCCCAGCTTCAGTCTGCTCCGGCTGCATTCATGAAGGTCACAGGCAGCTCATAAAATAAATATTTAAGTTGAGCCCTGGCATATCACCTCTTCCATCTGCAGCTAGAAGGGTGTCACTGTTTCTGAGATTACCTCAAATCTTACAATCATATTGACCGAGGTAAATGCGATACAAGGCGTCATGTTTGCTCTCACAGCGGTGAGGTTTTAGGAATAAATTAATTTGTCCCAACAAGAAAGAAATAACCAGTTAGGGCAGCGGCCTTTTGAAGGCACTACAAATATCTAAAGATCTGTGTAACAAGCGCAGGGCACAGTATGGTCACCTGGCATTGCATTGGTCTCATAAACCCTATAAATGAAAGAAATTCTAACAATTTGTTAAGCCCTGGAAAGCTAACAGGGTGACTTACAAGGCAACATCCCACAAATCAGAAGATTCAGCACTCAATACAAGCGTGCCAAAGTTAGGAGATGCTCGGTATATTCTAGCTACTTTGTATGAAGGGGTGCCAGGTAATGAGTGGCATTACAGGCAACAGGGGTCCACAAAGATGAATGGAATAAAACAACCACAACCTTCAATTTTTCTCTCTTTGTTATATTGCAGCCATTTGCTAAAATCATTTAAATTAATTTTTTCCCTCATTAATGTACACACAGCACCCCATATTGGCAGACAAAAAAAAGAATTTTTGAAATTGTTGCAGATTTATTAAAAAAGAAAAACTGAAATCTCACCTGGTCCTAAGTATTCAGACCCTTTGCTCAGTATTTAGTAGAAGCACCCTTTTGAGCTCATACAGCCAGGAGTCTTCTTGGGAAAGATGCAACAAGTTTTTCACACCTGGATTTGGGGATCCTCTGCCATTCCTCCTTGCAGATCCTCTCCAGTTCTGTCAGGTTGGATGGTAAACGTTGGTGGACAGCCATTTTTAGGTCTCTCCAGAGATGCTCCATTGGGTTTAAAGTCAGGGCTCTGGTTGGGCCATTCAAGAACAGTCACAGAGTTGTTGTGAAGCCACTCCTTCATTATTTTAGCTGTGTGCTTAGGGTCATTGTCTTGTTGGAAGGTAAACCTTCAGCCCAGTCTGAAGTCCTTAGCACTCTGGAGAAGGTTTTTGTCCAGGATATCCCTGTACTTGGCCGCATTCATCTTTCCCTCGATTGCAACCAGCCGTCCTGTCCCTGCGGCTGAAAAACACCCCCACAGCATGATGCTGCCACCGCCATGCTTCACTGTGGGGACTGTATTGGGCAAGTGATGAGCAGTGCCTGGTTGTCTCCACACATACCACTTAGAATTAAGGCCAAAAAGTTCTATCTTGGTCTCATCAGACCAGAGAATCTTATTTCTCACCATCTCAGAATCCTTTGGGTGTCTTTTAGCAAACTCCATGCGGGCTGTCATGTGTCTTGCACTGAGGAGAGGCTTCCGACAGGCCACTCTGCCATAAAGCCCTGACTGGTGGAGGGCAGCAGTGATGGTTGACTTTCTACAACTTTCTCCCATCTCCTGACTGCATCTCTGGAGCTCAGCCAAAGTGATCTTTGGGTTCTTCTGTACCTCTCTCACCAAGGCTCTTCTCCCCCGTTAGCTCAGCTTGGCCGGACCGTCAGCTCTAGGAAGGGATCTGGTCATCCCAAACGTCTTCCATTTAAGGATTATGGAGGCCACTGTGCTCTTGGGAACCTTAAGTGCAGCAGAAATTTTTTGGTAACCTTGGCCGGATCTGTGCCTTGCCACAATTCTGTCTCTGAGCTCTTCAGGCAGTTCCTTTGACCTCATGATTCTCATTTGCTCTGACATGCATTGTGAGCTGTAAGGTCTTATATAGACAGGTGGGTGGCTTTCCTAATCGAGTCCAATCAGTAGAATCAAACACAGCTGGACTCAAATGAAGGGGATCTCAAGGATGGTCAGAAGAAATGGAAAGCACCCGAGTTAAATATATGAATGTCACAGCAAAGAGTCTGAATACTTAGGACCAGGTGAGATTTCAGTTTTTCTTTATTTAATAAATCTGCAACAATTTCAAAAATTCTTTTTTTTCTGTCAATATGGGGTGCTGTGTGTACATTAATGAGGAAACAAATGAATTAAATGATTTTAGCAAATGGCTGCAATATAACAGAGTGAAAAATTGAAGGGGGTCTGAATACTTTCCGTATATATATATATATATATATATATATATATATATACTGTCAAAGGGTGGCACGGTGGTGCAGTCACCCGCTTCCTGGGTCCTCCCTGAGTGGAGTTTTCATGTTCTCCCCATGTCTGCATGGGTTTCCTCCCACAGTCCAGAGACATGCAGGTTAGGTGCATTGGTGATTCTAAACTGTCCCTAGTGTGTGCTTGATGTGTGTGTGTCCTGCGGTGGGTTGGTGCCCTGCCCGGGATTGGTTCCTGCCTTGTGCCCTGTGCTGCCTGGGATTGGCTCCCGTGACCCTGCAGTTAGGATATAGCGGGTTGGATAATGGATGGATGGATGGATGGATATACTGTATATATTAAAATATTGTATGAATTGCTAAATTATATATCTGTGATGCAATCAAAGGGTTCCCCAACTCACGGAGTTCCCATATAAACCAGACCCTAAATGAATCAATCAAATTAAAGGAATCAATTCACTTAATCAGGGAGTATGAAATAATTGAATCAGCAAAGTGCCCATCACAAGTTCTTTTCAGCTGTGAGACGACTCCACTGGGGTCTAACAACAACAACAACAACATTTATTTATATAGCACATTTTCATACAAACAGTAGCTCAAAGTGCTACAAGTGAAGTGAAACCTTCAACAATTTCTTTCAATCAAATGTCACGGTTTTTATTTGAACATCGTGATGATGAGGCATTGATCGCTGAGATATAGTTAGATGATTATAGTTCAACACATGCAAATTATTTTTGTGAAGAATGAATCCAAAATATGGTTAATTAGAAAAAGCTAATGTGAAATATCCTTCTGATTTTTCATTTTAATTTCAAACGCCCACTATCCTCTGTTTACATGGGTTACCCGAGAATACTGTTTGTTCGTATTTGGTGCTACAGCCCTGAAGACAGTTTACGAGTAGAGCGCCTGCTACAAGTGAACTTCTATTCAGCCGTCAACGTGTTGTCATACACGAGTGCTTGGGGAGAGTCTGGCTGAATCCACCAAGGCAGGAGAGTCGACCACACGCCAGGGGCGAAAGTAATCACTAACCACCTCGTCTCTCCTTCCGGCAGACCAGAGGACGAGTCCCGGGACGGAACATAATGTCCCTTTTGGTGTGACTGCAAAGGTCCCGACCCCTCTGGCTAATGTCACAATGACTTCAGAAACAAGTGGGCCAAACAATTTATATCTCACTATCACTCAAAAGTATTCTTAAAATGTGCAGAGAGAGAATGACAACAGCATGCGGTATTTGTATGTCAAATCTTCAGCTGCTTTGATAAACGTGTGTAAATGCGCCTCGAATAGAAATTAAAATGTCATCTCATTCCAGACAGTATTCTTTTGGCAAACTGGATTGATTTTCTTATTAATTTGTTATTGAAGGGTGCAGCACTGTTTTGAATTTATGTCTGAGATGTTGCTCAAAATACAACACTAAGGTAACGTCAGCTAATTATTTCTTAATGTGTTGAAGGTTGCATTAGATGACTGCTTACAGAAAAGACTAATTATACCTTTATGTTAAGTGGAGTGTGGAAATAGATTCAGCACATCTACTGAATAAGGGTTCTTCAATTATTTTAAATAAAAAAAAAAAAAAACTTATCGTTTTCTGAAGGGAAAAGTATTGTGAAATATAGCAGACACTGAAAGGCCATTTACTGCCAGGGTATTTCATTACTTAGTTCTATTGACCATGACTAATTGTTGAAAAAACAGGTCAAGGACAGGGTAGCAAAGTTCTTGAAAACCTCCTTTTAAATGCAATTAGCATAAATATTGAATATTGTCAGGGTGGGAAACAGCATAGATAATGGGAGCTGTCAGGCCTTCTCAAGTCAGCGCACACGACACCCGCTGAAAGACAACTTGGCTCGTGTTTGTGTTCATCGTCACCTCCTGTATAGAATTCATTCGTGTTCTCCACAGCTGAAGTACTCAGCTTTGTCACTGATATACAAACATTGGGAGCTTTAAAATGGTTGTTAAAAATGAGAGAATCCACAGTTAGAAACATGCAACTATGTCAAAAACATCAGTTGTTCACTTCCCTTAATGGAGTCACTCGGGACTGAATAACCAACCTCTGTGTAACACGGAGTGACTTATGTGAGTAAGTATCGGGGCCGGACGGTCACGTTTAAACAAACTGAATGTTAGAGAAAAAACACACGAAAGGCAAACAGAGTGTCACGTCCTTCATCCAGTCCTAGTGGCGGCGTGCAATCAGAGGGACGGGGCTACCTGGAGAAGCCGGCCATTAAAGCAGATCATGGAAATGGAAGGTGGGAGGTTGTAGATACAGCAACTCAAGAAGCTCTTTGGATGAGTCTCCCCTCTTTTAAAGTCCATTGGATGTTTGGCAATCCTGGCCTTGGGTCGGCTCATGGAGCTAATGGAGAGTGTGTGGGTTATCTCTGACCCTGGGTGAGTGGCGAGAGGTGGGGCTGGCGGTTTCTCGTTTCTGCAGGCATAGGGACGAAGTCGCTGGGAACGAATGGAGTCAAAGAAGGTCTAAGCAGCATTTGAGGAGCAGCTGATGAAGGATGTAGTGGTTCCTATCGTAACTAAAGTACCACGTTAAATACTTCATATTCTATGTGTCCTTCTATATGCTCTATGGGTGTGAATCACGATGTGCTTCTAAAATGCAGACAGGACACAGAATACATTACATTCATGATGTTACAGCTCTCTGAACAATTTAAATGCTAAGATGTATGCGTGATATCATTTTCATGATGATAGAAATTAAAGCATGTATAAAACATTGAGGCACGTTGGCGCAGTGGTAGCAACAAGCTGGCATCCCTTCCAGAGATTGTTCCCCCACCGTGCACGACCTTCAATAAAATAATTTATTGCAGCAGTACTGTCTCTTTCAAATGTACTAACTCCCGATTCCTGTCCTTCCTTTTCTCCAAATAACCAATCGCCACACAATCAGCTCTGTAATAAATGTCAGACCATCTGTAAGCGTAGAATGCCGATTCTTCAAAACTTTAAAGGAACATTAAAATATCTTTGTAGTAAATGTTTAACTGTTCCATCCATCTATCCATCCAGGGTCACGCCAGTCCCAGCAAGCATGCAGCGCGAGGCAGGAACAATCTGTGAATTCATCGCTACCGCTGCGGGACCGATTTCTCTCATATTTTTTATTTAAATGAAGTTAAACATGTGTCTGTATAATGTAATATATGTAAATATACTTTGCTGCATTTCATCTTAAAAATGATATCAAGAGCTCCACGAAGATATTACCTGAAAATCTAAATCGACTTAGAAGCCAGTCGTCATCATCTGTAAATTTGTGCTCTCTTCTTTTGAATCGAATTGAATTCCTTCATTGTTATTGTATGGTGCAATGAGAGTCAATATGCAGATCCTCCATAAACTTATAATATAATAACAACAATAATAATAATAGGATCAAAAACAGTGAAAAACATACAATATGAAAGCATAAGAGGCTCAGGTTGTGCAATATTACAACTGTAATGCAAGGTGATTGTACTTATAAGTACCAACAGTTCTACCGGGAGTACTTGATGGACTGACTGAGTGCGTTTAGAGCTCTTGGGATGAAACTTTTTCTGAACCGCGAGGTCCGTACAGGAAAGACGCTGAAGCGTTTGCTGAAATGGAGAAGTTCAAACAGACAGTGCGCATGGCCGAGGCAGTGTGTGCTAGAAGCTGTATCCCGATATTTCTCCCTGCTCTTGATACAATCTGCCATAGAGCTTTCCGATCAGCTGTGGTAGAGTTGTGATTCCACACTGAGCGGAGAACTTGCGTACGCCAGGGATTGAACTGGCGTGAAAATGTGCATGGCTTTACGCCAAGTTTAGTTTTTATACATGGCGATGTGAGCGTGGAAACGGGCTTACGCAACATTTATACATGAGGCCCCAGGTCACTGCGTATTTGTTATTTGGTGGTAAAGAAAAAGCAACTCAAGATAAAATGCACTTTACATGGAGATAAGCAGGACACTAAGTGTACATAAGGTACGAGGGGGGGACCCAAAAATAACAAGAATTTTTTTTCTGGAGGCTGGAAGGGCATTAGGTCTGACATTTGCCGGCTGGGTGTGTGTACTAGACTGACCTCTGCATCATTTGGCCAAGCAGTATCCTTGACGAAAGGTCTGTAAGGTCCATGGCATTTTTTCTCGAGACTCTGTTACCATCTTCATCGATTTTGTGATGGCAGACATGAAAGAGTGACGTGTTTGCATCAAGTTCTGTTTCCTTTTGTGGGGGAAACAGCAGCATAAGCTGTCACAATGCTTTGAGAGGCTTTGAAAGAAGAAGTTTTGAGCCAGGCAAGGGTTTTTACCTTAAAGTGTCCAAACGATTGCGTGATGCTGTGCGTAGAAAACAACTTGAATTGTGGCGCTCAGGTGAGTGGCTCCTGTATCACAACAACACTCCCACACAGACTGCATTGCGTTTCTCACAAGAAACGGGATGACAACGGTTCCCCCCTATTCCCCGGACCTTGCACCCTGTGATTTTTATCTTATTTCCAAGAATGGAGAGGGACCTTAAAGGAAAGCGTTCTCAGGATGTAGAGGAGGTCAGAAGCAAACCATGGAGGCACCATCACTTTGCAAGAGTTTCAGATCAATGGAAAAAGTGGCGGGACACATGAGTTTGTTTTCTCAGGGAGAGGATTTTTGAAGGTGATTACATCCCCCCTCGTATATCACTTTGTTCCAAATACAATGCGACCAAACAAAATGTGATTTCTAGCTAACCAGGTTATACTTTTTTTTTTTTTACTTTACACAATTGACTAAGGTGAAAGGTCAGCCCAGATTAGAGAATTTGGGTAGGTTTGCTTTCTCAGATTTATCCAACTGGAGTGTGGAGCGTTCATGTGAAATTTCTGACTCAGAAACTCGTATTTACCAAAGACCTTTAAGCCCATGAACACAGAGTAAGTCCATTCTCCTGTCCCTCACAGCCCACAGTCGTTACAATATTTAATCGTCGTCTTCTATTTCTGGCAAATGATATGCAAAAGATTAAATATCGACCCTGCCCTGGAGAAGCAGATTAAGAAATGAATGAATGAATGAATGAAGCCACCATCATTGTGGCATTGCAGGAATGTATCCTCTTCTACTGGTTAACCATTATAATGTTTGTTACTCCACTGAAAGCCTGCCATTTCCTGGATATATCCCATATTATAGAAGACACCTCTTTCTTTATTAGATTTTTATCTTTTACCAAAGGACATCATAAAGGTTTAAGTCTTCCAAATTTAAGAGTATTAAGGGATTAAACCTCCAGCTCTTTTATATGAAGGCTTTCTCTCTCTGACGATTTTTCGGGTTTTTCCAGTTTGTCTGGTTGTATCTCAACCTTTACAGCCTGACAGCCATCCACCATCAGTTGCCTTTTAAAACATCCAATAGAGATGATGATCTCATTCTACATCAGGTCACAGGGGTCTTTACATGAACACCTTAACAATGGTAGCCAAATAAATCAGATCGTCGCATAGTGGGTAAAGTACAAAGGCCAAGATTTCTTTCCAAAGTTAAAACATGCACTGTATCTATAAAAATGCCCAAATGTAATGGTGACATTCTGTATTTTTTATTGGCAGAAATGTGATGTGACACATGACGTTTGTTTATACTTGTAACCCTTTGTGCCATTGTCATTGAGCATAAGAACTCCATTTGCACCCCCTAGTGGACTGCAGGTGCCAATTCCTTTTTTTTTTATTATTACCCTGTAGGACCCAATGTGAAAATTAGAAACAAGCATGCACAATGATGCTAGAAGCAGAGCAGACACATTAAACCCCCAGCCAACTTTATTTAAAACATTAAAAGAGTTTTTAAAAACTACTAAAATAAATGCACAGTTAAAATTTATCAAAAACTTAAATTGAAGTCAGCATCCCAGGTGAATTTGGCCAGCCAGATATCCATCTGAAAGAATGGAAGCCCCTTGTGGTCTACTTGCGAATGGATTCTTCGTAACAGGCAGAGCTGTGCCATAAAATAATAAGAAAGAAATGGCCAAATGACTAAATCAAGCCGACCAACTGACAAAAAAGAGATTGTTGGGTTTGAGAGCTAGGTCAACTCCTTTAACCCTAGAATCCCTGAAGCCTACGTAAAAACTTGTATCAAACAGAGGAAGCTCTGCAGTCTACTTGTGACTTTACGCTGTAGGAAGATAAGTAAATAAATCAAGGTAAATAACATTCGATGAGGTGTTTATATAAGTAACATATAAATAATTTTTGTATAAAGACCATCACAAAACATAATCACAAATGAAACTTTTCATGATACCTTGGCGAGCTCTGTAGGCCCTGCTGTTTCGTTGAAGGACAGGTGTGGGGCAGATTGACTGGCAGGATGATGGCAGCATCCAAACGGTGCCATCTTTCACCTTTACGCCTGGTGCAGCTGCGTTGTTCTTATATGTGAGTGGACATTTCTTGCGGGAGGACTTCTGTTCTCTTTCTCCAATGTAAAACCCTCATCCTCATCTGAGTTCACCTCTGTTATAGCACGTCTTTATGTGAAAACTAGCAGTGTCAGATCGGGGCGTGCGTGAATGTGACTGAATAATTAAACAAAACGCTAGTTTACAAGTACAGTGATCTCTTGTTATATCGCGCTTCGACTTTTGCGGTTTCACTCCATCGCGGATTTTAAATATAAGCATATCTAAATATATATCACGGATTCTTCACTGGTTCACGGATTTCTGCGGACAATGGGTCTTTTAATTTATGGTACATGCTTTCTCAGTTTGTTTGCCAAGTTGATTTTATACAAGGGAGGCTATTGGCGGATGGCTGAGAAGCTACCCGATCAGGGCACATATTACGTATTAAATAAAACTCCTCAATGATGTTTGATATGCTTCCTGCGCGGTGCTTCGCACACTTAAAAGCTCTAACAGCCCGTATTGATTTTTGATTGTTTGCTTTTCTCTGTCTCTCTCACTCTCTCTGACATTCTCTGCTCCTGACGGAGGGGATGTGAGCAGAGGGGCTGTTTGCTTAGAAGATACGGACGCACCTGTAAAAAAATGCTGAAAGACTACCTTCACATTGATCCCTTTGCAGCCGCTTTATCGCGGTGCTTCCCATACTTAAAAGCCCAACAGCCCTATTGGTTTTTGCTTGTTTGCTTTTCTCTCCCTCTCTGACATTCTCCGCTTCTGACGCGCACGTCTTTGAAGAATAAGATATGTTTGCATTCTTTTAATTGTGAGAAAGAACTGTCATCTCTGTCTTGTCATGGAGCACAGTTTAATCTTTTGACTAAAGGGTGTTATTTCATGTCTAGAGGGCTCTAATAATGTTAAAAAACGTATTTAGAAGGTCGTAAACAGGTTTTCTATGCTTTAACTGCGAAAATATTAGATTTATAAATAAAGAATCCCACTTCGTGGAAATTCATTTATTTGTCTGGAGCAGATTAACCGCGATAAACTAGGGTTTACTGTATAACTGTGTGAAGAGTATTTATAAACAGTGTGGGAGAGTTTCTAAGGGCTTAAAATCTATAAAAATAACCATACAAACATATGGTTTCTACTTCGCAGATTTTCACCTATCGTGGGGGGTTCTGGAACGCAACCCCCGCAATCAAGGAGGGATTACTGTACTATAAATTTACACCGGCTGTTACAGACTCAAAATAAATGTATGTTTTTATTGTATTATAGTAACAATAAGAGCAGCTCACCAGTCTCGGAAGTGCCTGGAATCAAACCCGTGACCTCTCGATTTTAAGACAGCATTTCTTCCCTCTGCACCACCCAAGCGGTCGTGTCAATGCCGTACCCTAACCCGATTTCTTTTCCTTTGGTTATATTCTTGAATAAAAACGCACTTGTTCTGTTATATTTATACCTTTTGTGAAAGTGCTTATTTGATATTTGGACTTCACACATTATACACTTCATGTCAAAATGATCTCGGTAGTACTGTAACATGAAAAAAGTTTTTATTTTAGGTATGTGTTCAACATTTCTTGCGTTCTTGCATTTCCTGTCATCCTACACTTACCCAGATCATTGTAGATACGGAACACACATGAAATGCAAATGTTCCAAATAACGAGATATTATTTACCCTCTACAACGCAGATAAATAAGACTTGAGCTGGGAGAACTTTTTGAAGGAGTTGAGCTCCAGCGGTGGAGGGTATGAGACAGCAGGCTGCTTGTGCTGATCGACACATTTACAACACAAAAGACGCTGATGGAGAGGGGGGAAGGAATTTATGGTGGCCTGGCATTGCGAGTTTTTTCGTAGGCTTCAGGGATTCTAGTGTTAACATATTAATAAAATAAAACAAAGGATTCATGCCTTAGTCACAAGTGAACAGAAATATTAGTGGTGGTCTCTGGCATTTCATTCATTTTAGTTTGTGACTGCACCTCACAAGGAGCTCATTAATGAATGTCCTAGATGCAAAGGAATCTAGGGTGGAAGGGGTGTGGCCAACTTAGGGTGTGGTAGGTGGAGCTAGGTTTTGTCACCAGTCTTTTTCTCCAAAGTGGATTGGTGGAAAGAGATGACATGGCTAGCAACAGCCCCCTCTCTTGTCCCAGAGTGGTAGTGCTTATCTCAGCTGAACCAGCAAGGTTGTCCCTTGGCACCCGTGCATGACGGCATCTTCACACCTTTAACGTGTGCCACTGTGCCTGCCCACACATCCAAGTTTAAGGCACAGGCTGCCTTGGTGACGCATCCCAGTAACAGATATTACAATGAGCAGTGGATTTTCTTTTCAAGTGACTGCGTGTGGCTCTTTTGTAATCACACTTGACTCTTTCACTGTGAATCGTGACTGAGTGAGGCTTCTCAACTTGCACCTTTCAGAGCCCCAGAAAGGCCCACCCGGGCGGCCCACTTATTACTTGTTCCCTTCCGCCTCAATGAGCCCACTTAACATTTGTAAACCACGTCAGGCAGCAGGCAGTCTGAAGGAAGATCAAGCGCAAAGAAATCTTCAAAGTGGATTAATTGCAACCGTACAAATATAAAAGTATAATGCGAGTAAACAGGGCAACGTCAAATCAGACGCTAAAAGTAGACTCTGAGAGCCGCCGACGGCGACAAGGTACACCAATTAGCTGGTAATGAGTCTGAAACCATTTTTGCCAATTATTTTAGGGAAGCTCGGGCGCCGTGTGATCATTAGCATTCAGCATTTTTGTGGCGCGGGTTTTTCTTCAGTTTAGTTTTCACAGAGTTTCTGTCTTCCTTAAACTTTATATAAAATATCTTTCAAAGATGTGCAAGAATTAAACGAGCTGGAATTACAGATTACACCTTTTTTTTTTTTAAATTTAGTTGTTTTTTTTTTAAGAAAGTCTTTCAGTTCTGAAAGGCAGAAATTGGCACCTTTTCATTCCATTTTCTTGTCCTTAAATCCCCCATTTCTCCGCCACGCTGTGCATCGTCTTCAGAGAAAATGGCTCATTTCTCATTTCCTTTTCTATCCTTGTGATTGATCTTTCAGAATGGTGTACCCCGCCATTATTGGCGGGTGAAAGCACTTAACATCATTCATAATCAGATCTTGCCATTCAAGTACAGAAGAGAAATCGCTTCCCTCGCCTTTGTGCAGCAGATGGATGACTCGGTGGAACATCGCGCACTTCCCACTTTACCTCTGGCCTTCAAGATTGCCCACATATCGGCTCCACGATGATACGGATTAGGAGGAAATGGACGGCCACGTTACATGGAGATGCAATGTTCTGATCCTGGATGAAAAGTAAAAAATGTGCCAAAGGGTTTCATGATTATTTCAAAAAAGATGGAAATGAATAATTATTTAGGTTAACTCTTAACTCTACAGCACTTTCACTCCTAAATGCACGTGGAAATAAAGGAAAAGGTAAATGAAAAGTAAAGGGAAAGCCAAGAAAGAGGATAACTACACAACTACACTGCCATCTAAGGGCACCATGGACCTCTGATTGCTCAGTCTCATGTTTTGCTGCTGTGTGATGGACCCCTCAATTTATTTCTACCACGGATGGCTGCAAAGAGGCACAATAAGACCGCAGGCATCCCGAAATAGGATACACTTTTATTATAGTAGATATGGAATCTGCAGATAGCGAGAATGTATTATACATATTTATTGTCCAGTGGAACACAATGTCCACAACAGAAATGTCTGGGAGCCAGCCGGGTTGCCACTTTAATAAATGCAGAGTCCCAAAAATAAACAGGCAGTCAGTGGCACAAATATTTATAAGGAAACAAAAGAAAAATAACCAAGGTAAGGCCTAGGGAGGTTCAACGCTAAGCAGAGGGGTAAAATTTCACAAAGGGGCTTTGTTCTTCAGTCTGCTCTCCCCTGTCGGGGCGCCTCAGTTTTATAATGGCTGGACCGGAAGGGTCAGAGTCAGTGTCCCTCATTGGGCAGTTTCTCTGGGTTTTGGGTGAAGGAAGAGATATTACTGCCAGCGACAGTGCCATCCCGTGTCCAACGATGAGTCCAGAAGGCGAGCTTCAGGGGCGCACACTTAACAATATGTGTTGTCTCACCTGTGCACTTGGGAGACATCTTCAGGGCTCGTCCAGTGGTAATTCCACCCTGAGTCGGGGTGGGTAATGCCACCTAATGCCTCTGCTCTTCTTCTGTCTGCAGATCCAATGACATCTGACGTCACGTCTGGGTTCTGGTCTCCTCCCTTTTTGCCTGTTCTATCTCATAACCGGCCCAGCCTCCATTTTGAGGAAGTCTAATGTTGGACTTGCATCTGGAAGGACGTTTTCACATTGTTTTTGCTATTATTTTGCAAACAGTCATATGGCTGGTGCCCTAACCCTTTATGATCTTGTTTGTGTGTCATCTAATATATACTGTATATATATATATATATATATATATATATATATATATATATATATATATATATATATATATACTAATAAAGGCAAAGCCCTCACTCACTCACTCACTCACTCACTCACTCACTGACTCATCACTAATTCTCCAACTTCCCGTGTGGGTGGAAGGCTGAAATTTGGCAGGTTGATTCCTTACAGCTTCCTTACAAAAGTTGGGCAGGTTTTATATCGAAATTCTACCCGTAATGGTCATAACTGGAAGCAGTTTTTCTCCATTTACTGTAATGGAGATGAGCTTCAACGCCGTGGGGGCGGAGTTTCGTGTGACATCATCACGCCTCCCACGTAATCACGCAGTACATAGAAAACCAGGAAGACCTCAAAAAGCGCTCAAGAAAACATGCATTATATAATTGAGAAGGCAGCGAAACAATAAGAAGCGGCGAGTGACATATACAACCATATTCATGAATTCTGCTACTTGGAAACAAAGCACGATGTAAACCTACACTTTAAATTAAGTTCATAGACAGGCTGCCGCTGGCGTTTGTAATTTAGTGCCTGCCCATATAAGGCCGTCCGTCAGCGGCAATCCAATAGCAAACTGCCACTAAATATTCACGGGTGAAGGACTGTGCTTATGGAGAGGAAGATGAGATGGTCAGGGTGGTGTTTGACACAAACTCAGCGAAACTGCGAGAGAAAGTTTTAAGTGCCAGGACTAAGGTAACATTAAATAAAGCTATGGACATAGCACGAGATGGCACCAGCACAGCTGGGAACCTTCGATGCAAGTACACCGAGTGGCTCACGTGAACTGACGCAGTGCACAGATAAAAAGCAACAGTTCCAAAGAGCGCTGAACAAAAACCGAATTACACAGTTGAAAAGGCAGCAAAAAATATGAAGCGTCTGATAAGCATATTCATAAATGCAGCTACTGTGGAAACAAAGCACACGGTGGAAAAAGTCAATGTCCGCTAAAGGAAGACAGTGTAAAAAACCCGTGCATGCAGTGTGTCAGGTCTCAGATAAAGAAGAAGCGAGCTGTTTATTGATGCAGTAAGAAGCGAATCGATGAATGAAACCTGTCATCTTTACAGCGATTGACAAACACGGAATGTAACTTGAACACAACACATCCTACAAATACGACCTGATTGAAAGAAATAATGATAATCAAATCCTTGATGACAGCAACATTCAATAACACTCACAAAACAATTACTGTATATTGACAATCATGTTACGTTATTTTTAAAATGTTCCCTTTTCTTTTCATAACTTCTACTTCTCCACTGCGATACGGGTATATATATATAAATGTATATATATACCCTATCTACAGTACATACTCTGCATAGACAAGCCACATGCTGTGGCTCAATTGTAGAGTCTTAAGCCTCTAATGCCGACATTCGAGGTTCGATTCCGAGAGGGATGCACTGAGTATATCGCGCTACTGATTCATTTTACCTTCGCATCTCCTTGGTTTGGGGCGTATGAAAAATATTAGGTTAACGCAGAATCATGTTACGTTATTTTTAAAATGTTTCCCTTTATTAGCACAAGCACAGCTGAGAAGCTTCGATGCATGTACTCCATAGCGCGTTAAAAATAACGCATTTAATCACACTTTCAATTCCAAGCAAGCGGGAACTTTTGTCAATGCATGATTTCCTGGTACATCCATTACACTGATGCACACATCACAGCTACAAAAATGTTAGAGTCGGAATAAAGCGCGTTCCTCGACTGATCATTTCGACTACCCGAATGCGAAGCCTTGATAAAAGCATGGTTTTGTGCACAATGAAAAGCAAGCAAAATTAGATGCATTACAGAAAGCAGACTTTGTGGCTCTTACTGGGGATCATTGGACTTCCGTGACCGTTAGTAATTCTAAATACATCTAATTACAAAATGTTCAATGATCACACTGTTTTAGCCTAATGTACAAAATAATTTTGGCTAATGTTACTCAGAGTTTAAAGAGTAAGCTGGTCAAATTACCTTTTATGTTTCTGACTTATTTTTTAAGAAGAAAAACTGCACTTTATGTTGAAATTTTGGTTATTATTATTTAAAGACAATACTATTCTGAAAATCTACTTAAAGTACTTAAACTACCACTTTATTTTTAAGTCTGCCCAATTTTAACCAGGGATGATATTTTTGTTTCTGTTTTGAATTCAAATGCAGTTTAAAGGCTTTTTTTCAGAAATTAAAACAGCTTCAGTTTACAATATTCATGTCCATGTCTATTATTTGATTCTGTCGCCCACTAAAACACTTTTAAATTAAAAAAAAAACATTTGCGATTTGGGGCAAATTTACGTGTGCGATTACATACGATTAATCAAGATTAATTCTTACACAGCCTCTAATTAATTGGATTAATTTTTTAATCGAGTCCCACCTAATATATATATATGTAGATATATATATGTAGATTTGTATATATATGTGTATATACAGTATATATGTAGATATGTATATATTGTATATACAGTATGTATATATGTGTGTGTGTGTATATACAGTATGTGTATATATATGTATGTGTGTATATGTATATATATATAACTGTGTATATATATGTGTATAGATGTATATATATATATATATATATATATATTATATATATATATGCCAGCAACACTCATGACAATGACAAAACAATTACATTGTCAATCATGTTACGTTATTATTAAAATGTTTCCTTTTCTTTTACTTCTCCGCTGCCAATCGCGGGTATTTTGCTATATATATATATATATATATATACAGATATATATAAATATATATATATATACAGATATATATAAATATATATATATATATATAAATAGATAGATATGACAACAACACTCAATATCAATGACAAAACAATTACATTAACAATCATCTTACGTTATTTTTAAAATGTTTGCTTTTCATTTTCATAACTTCTTTAACACACTACTTCTCCGCTGCGAAGCGCGGGTATTCTGCTAGTATATATATATAGTGACGAAATAACTAGACAAAAACAAAGAAAAACATTTGGGGAAACTTCCTCATATAATATTCGACGTTCAAAGTATTCAAAAAAGACTGAGATATAGTCAAAATGTTGAAGAAACAATTGACAATGCAAGAAAGATAGTAGGATTACTTAAATAATGGTGGCAGGAAGGAAGTTCAGGGCAGGCAGGATGTGACGTCATCATCGCTGGCTGGAAGTGACGTCATCAGAGGTGGGTTGGAAGTGGTGTTTTTATGATGGGCCAGAAAAGATGTTACCAAGAGGGACTGGGATGGAAAAGAATGCTTAATCTTCTTTTGTTCTGTTAGAAGATGGAGAAAGGAATTAGCTCACTTGGACCCTTTGGTTGCCCCCTAAGCACACGTCTGTGACAATATATACATCAGCATTTCTCAACCTTTAAGTATTTTTGACCTGAGTTTTCATAACAGTTTTAATCGCGCCCCCCCCCCTAATATTTTTTTGAAATGTAGATGCATATTTTATTATACCTACTTAACTTTTATTGACATTTATCAACTCTATATTAATTGTTCTAGTATCAGAATGTAGTTTAAGTTAATTTGTTTTAGTTTCAACAGATGTTTTTTTCAAATTTTTGATTCTTGTTTTCTTTTTTCCACATCTTTGCGCCCCCCTTTTTGTTACTTCGCGTCCCACAGGTTGAGAAACACTGATATAATGTATATTTTATACATTATAATATGTACAATATGTACATTATATACATATAATCACTGAATGAAGTGACCACATATAGTTTCCAAGGAGTGTTGGGGCACCAGCTGGATGACACCTTTTAATAATAAAACAAAATACACAGTGTGCTGTGCACAACAAAAATGCCAGTCGACAATGACCCAAAATGAAGAGATTATCCATCTGGAGCAGAAGGTTTAAGTCACACAGCAGCTCTGTCCTCAGTGAAGGTCTGGTCATCACCTTCTGGGAGCCGTCTGTTTTTATGATGCTGACCAATATTGGCAGAGCTTGCTCTGGGCATCGTGGGCAGGGTTAGATGTCATCCTTGAATGCCTTGACAGAAGTGCAGGCAAAAGAGAAGACACAGTGAGTGTCAGCGCCCCCTCTCATCCCAGAGTGGTTTCGAGATATATATATAATGGGGGCAAAGCCCTCTGCTCACTTTTCTTGCCAACCCCCGAACCCAACAGGTGCACTTCATGCCAGCCACTTTGCATCTCTGTCGCTCGCGTTGTGAAGGGGGGCTGAATCCATGCTAAGGAGATGCAGACAAATCAGCTGCTGGCTTGCTGCTGCTGCTGTGCTGCATGTTCTGCTTGTCGCGCTGCACGTCGATCATTTAACGATTTATACAGCAGCTGTCCTTTTGTCTCACGGGATGTTAAAGTGTCTCCGAGAAAATGTTTGTAAGTAGGGCGTGATGTGCAAGTGGTCTTGCGGGACATCAAAGTGTCTCTCTGAGATGATCGCGTCTTGACCCAAGATTTTTTTATTATATATATATATATATATATATATATATATATATTGGGGTGTGTGTTTACTGCATATAGTCAAGGAGGATGCAAACAAATGAGACCCATTCAGTTGGGTATCTGGGTATCTTTCTTGTTTGGGATTCCATTGGACTAGAAGGGCAGAGGGAGACTGGCGCACAGAGCCAAGTATTCTCCAGATATGCTGGGTGGCAGCATCCCACTGGTATGACCCCTGATTGGATGACCACAGGGCTGCATGGTGGGGAGTGTAGTTCTGGTGGACAGCTATGTGTCCTGAAGCCACTCCAGCATTGTCTTGGCTGTATGTTTCAAGTCATTGTCATGCTCAGAGGTTACCTGTCATGGCCGTCAGAGGTGATGTGCAGTGCGGTGCAGGTTTTCTTCAAGGTCCTCTCTGTGTTTGGCCACATTCACCCTTCCCTCAGTTCTGACTGGTCTCCCTGTCCCCAGAGCACAACGCTGCCACCACCGTACTTCATCACAGGGATGATGTTAGGCAGGTGATGAGCAGTGCCACGTCTTCTCCAGACACAGGAGCTTGGAGTTATGTTCAGAGAGTTCAGATTTTGTCTTCTCAGAGGGGACTGGGCGGTCTCGTGGTCTGGAACCCCTACAGATTTTATTTTTTTCTCCAGCCTTTGGAGTTTTTTTTGTTTTTTCTGTCCACCCTGGCCATCGGACCTTACTCTTATTCTATGTTAATTAATGTTGACTTATGTTTATCTTTTATTGTGTCTTCTATTTTTATATTCATTTTGTAAAGCACTTTGAGCTACATTTGTTTGTATGAATATGTGCTATATAAATAAATGTTGATTGATTGATTGATTCTCTATTTTCCTTATGCTGTCAGAGCTCTCAAAACTGTCATTTGCTTTTTTTACTTAAAGGGCTTTTATGTGTTGTTGTCTTCTTAGGGAGTCAAGGCTTGGGGGTCTGTCGGATAACTGGGCCTGTTAAAGCTCATGGAGGCCTTCCTTGTGTGATCTTGGGCTGTACAAGAAATGAATTGCTGTTGTTGTTGTACCTAAGAGTGGTTTTCATCCAGCCACCCTACCGTAAATGGACAGCTGATGGAAGTGCTGCTGAGATGGTTGTCCTTCTGACGGGTACTGAAATCTCCATTGGCTTCTTGGTCACTTACACTATCAAGGTACGTCTTGTCTGGTTACTCAGTTTGGCCAGACTATCAACCTGAGGAAGAGTCCTGGTGCTTCCAAACTTCTTCCCATTCATTATCACTGTGTCTACTGTGTTGCTGGGACCACCCAAAGCTTTAGAGATGGTTTGACCCCCTTGCCCTGATTGATCACAGGGGTCTACAGAGAGATCTTTGGACTTCACAGCTTGGTTTTTGTCCTTTACGTGCAGTGAGAATTATGGGACCTTCTATACTTGGGCCTACGTGTGTCTTTCTAAATGATGTCCAATTAATTCAGTGTGTCACAGGTGGACGTCAATCAAGTTCTAGAAACATCTCAAGGAGAATTAAAGCAATTAGGAGGCACACAGAAAAGGATCTTCTAGGAACGAGAGAGTTTGTTTAATTTTTTTTTAAATTTTCATACATTTACAGAAGTTAGGGTTAGGAAAACATGTCGCTTTGTCATTAGGGTTATCAAGTGTAGGCTGATGGACACAAATGGCTAATGTATCCATTTCAAATTAATTCTACAACACAATGAAGTTGTTCACAAATCAAAGGGGTCTGAAGACTTGCTCAATCCACCACTTTGATGATATAGGTATATAAATATTGACCTTCTTTGTTGAGTTAATACAAGTTATTGATTCGGTACCTTTGTGTGGGAAAGGATTCACTGGGTAAACCATTTTTGACCATTCAGTGGTTTGAACTAAAATCTCAATGTTTGTCTTTCAATTTGTAACCCACAGGACGAGAGAAACTAACACCAGTATGTCAAAGTCTCATATGCTTTGTTTGACGTCTAATTCAGGCCTGTTGTGAATGCATTTAGAAGTCGTATGCTCCTCGCCTAAATATCATCAGTAAATCTCCCGACAGCTTAGAAGGGCAGTTAAGCATGGCCGATGCACTAAGATTTATTCCAAGATTATTAATGGCTAAATTTATATACTGGGAATGTAATATCTCTAATGAGAATTGGCCCTGATGAATATATATCTGCAGAGTATGTACAGAACTCGGGTCTCCATTAATCTAAGTATGCATTAACAAAGAAGGGGGAAACAAAAAGTGAGAACTGAACTCCAGCAAATGACGAGTCTGCATATTCTGAAGGTTATTGGAGATTTACTAAAAAATAAAGAGCCTTAAACTTCAACTTAGAAAAAGAGCGGCTGCTTCTGAAGATCTGATCAAGAAGGTGTTACATGTCAAGTCTGCTCCTTCCATAACCTAAACCCATCTCAGTTTTTAAAATATGATTTGATTAAAGAAGGAAGTAAAAGCAAATACAGTAATGACAATAATAATTCTATTAAAAAAAACGAAACCCTCACTTTTAACACTTTTATTGCCAATAATTTTCCACGGTATTTTTCTGCATTCCATATAGAGTTTTCCTCATGTCTCAAACTATATGGAGAGAACCAAATGATAAAGCTCAGGGCATACAGTGTACACGCAGTGCAAATAAATCAACAGGGTTTACAAAAAGAGACAACACCATGCAACATACGATTGAATCTCCTTGGCGTTAACCTCGAGCGTCTCTGGAACTTAACATTCTGTGTAAAAACTGTTAAGTGTCTGTCAAGTTAAGCTTCATTGTTCATATGTACAGTACAGTGTTTCCATCTATCCATCTATCTGTTATGGAAGAACAGTTTTAAACAGACACCCACCACCGGAATGCTCTGATTTAAGCAGTAAAACACAGGCAGGTGAAAGCATCAATCATTATTCTTTATCTAAATCTTGCAAGAGGCAAACAAAATATTAGATAGATAGATAGATAGATAGATAGATGAAAGGCACTATATAATAGATAGATAGATAGATAGATAGATAGATAGATAGATAGATAGATAGATAGATAGATAGATAGATAGATATGTGAAAGGCACTATATAATGATAGATAGATAGATAGATAGATAGATAGATAGATAGATAGATAGATAGATAGATAGATAGATAGATAGATACTTTATTAATCCCAAGGGGAAATTCACATAATCCAGCAGCAGTATAATGATACAAAGAAACAATATTAAATTAAATAGTAATAAAAATGAAAAAATTAAAATAAAATTAATGTTAGCATTTACTCCCCCGGGTGGAATTGAAGAGTCACATAGTGTGGGGGAGGAACGATCTCCTCAGTCTGTCAGTGGAGCAGGACGGTGACAAAAGTCTGTCACTGAAGCTACTCCTCTGCCTGGAGATGACACTGTCAGTGGATGCAATATTAGTAGGTTTTGCAAAGAAAAGAGCGTTCTCTGCACTCCATTTTTACAATTCATTGATTAGAGCGCTGCTCAAAGAAGGAATTCATTACATAATCAGAAAGCTGTTAACATGATTTGTTACACCCAGTTGCTTATAAGACATGACAAACGTTGATACTTTAAATGACAACAATTTAACCTGGTCTACTAGGTTGATTGATAGTCCGGTTAGGTTAGGGGTTATGTGACTTTTTAAATGTATTATTTTTATTTGTATTTTAAGAGACATGTGAGTTTTTTTCATGCTCATCCAGTTTTCTCATGATATGTAGAACAATGGTCTAATTTATAATCTAACTGGGTTTATCAACAGGAAATTTAGTACTAAAAATGACAGAAATGCATTTATCATAGTGAATAAAATAATAGCATCATCTTTTAAACATAAGCTCAGAAGGAGACTCAGACAAATGCAAGGTGCACATTGGAACAGGATTTAAATTCAACTCTTACACTATCTATCTATCCTATGTAATGCTTTTCATGTTAATCTATCTAAATTTACAATCCTGCCTACTACACCATCTATCTATCTATTGTGGGGCATGGCCCAGACACAGACAGGTGCACACCGATAGCTCACCCAACACACATTTATTATATATGTTCTATTTACAATAAGTGCACACACAACCCCAGTACTCCCCCAAAGTCCAGGCCTTTCTTATGATGCCTTTCTCAGGTCCGCCTCCACTCCTCTCCTCCAAGACTCTGTCTTTCTCCGCTCCCGACACCAGCCATCGAATGGAGGGAGGCGGCCCCCTTTATACACATCCAGACGTGCTCCAGGTGCCTACTGATGAGATTCCACTGCCCCCTCCTGGTGTGGCGGAAGTACCGATTGCACACCCAGAAGCACTCCGGGTGTCCCTGGTCTTCTTCCCTCCAGCACTTCCTGGCGGTGACCACGGGCCCCTATATGGTTGAGCTTCTAAGCTCCGTTCCCATGGTCCCCAAAGCCACCTGGGCGGTCGCCCCCTCATGGTCTGGAAGAGGTGTAAGTCCTCCTCTGGTCCTTCCGGGCATTCTGGCTTGGTGCCACCCCCAGCCGCTTGCCACACTATCTATTTACTGTATTTATTTATTTAAAGAGCTTCTGTAAAATGCCAGCTTTACCCCGGGGACAAATAAAGTTCTATCTACCTATAAAGTTCTATCTACTGTATGTAGAGTGATAAGCCCGAGTAGCACTCGGGACAGTATTCTGCTGCCATCTAGTGGAGACAATAACATCATGCAACAAAAAGATCATAACTCTTTCTATGTGTTTTGCTACTCTATTGAAACTCATCAGTATTCATGAGGGGGCGGCGCCTTTAACCAAGGCACCCAATGGCATGTAAAAGAATAGCTGTAAAGCCAGTTTTGGAGCAAACTGAAACTAAACAAGTCTATATACTATTTTCATAAATAACTCAGACATGTTTTCAGTCATAAGAAAAAAAATTACAATTTATTTTGTAACATAAGGACAATAGAAGATGAATATGCATATATATGTGGGAGTGTGCGTATTTAACTATAAATAGAAAATAGCAAACAACACAAAAAAATAAAATTATGATAGCTTGGTTGAACTTTTTCTCTCCTACAGATGAGAACACATTACCTGTGATATTTTTGAGGTTTTCTTTGATGTTTTGTTTTTCCTTGTTTATTTAATAATATTTTAGGTTGCAATGTTGAAATTGAAATATTTTATTTTTTGGAATATGCTTGCTTCCTTCCTTGCTTGCCTACAGGTCTTCCAGTATTCCAAACGGGGAGCACAGTCTGCAGCTGGTCCGAGGCCTCAGTGCAACATACTGGTGTGTGTCAAACTATAAATCAGGATTATAAAATATCAGCAAGTAATTTAATTGATAATATTTTTACACTGTACCAAGATAAAGGGGCCATTCATGCAGAGAAGTGGTCATTGTGTTAGGCACAATTCCAGGGACATCACTTATCCATTTATTAGCTAGGGCAGCATGGTGGCTCTGATGCTGGTATCTTTAGGGTTGCCAGTTCAATCCCATTACTGCCAAAAGGGATCCTACTCCATCGGGCCATTGAGCAAGGCAGCCCTTAACCTGACAAATTGCTCCGGTGATGCTGTACAATTGCTGACCCTGCATTCTGACCCCCAAAAAGTCATTCAAAAAGACAATTTCCCCTCTTGGAGTAACAAAGTATATCAAATCAAAGTAAATCAGTTCTGGAGATTCTGTTGAAATTTCTCTAGTCTTTACTTTTTGCTTTTAGAGGGGGACCCTGAAATCCAAAGCAACTGTGGGGTCCAAAATCTGCAGCATACAGTGGTTACTGACCTTAAAAAGGTGTTTGATATTAAATGACAAAACTCTATCCTGAAGGCACTTTAGAAATAGAAAGGAGACAAAAATAAAGTACAACTTGTTTCCTTTTTTCTTATTTATTTTTACAGTGTGTGCTTAACAACATAATCATATAAATCAATCATATCCTTAGTTGGAATATGATTTGTACAAAAAAAGAAATGTTCTAACAGTGCATGAACCAAAAATATCAAAACCTCAGCTCGCGGTGTTTTTCTCTTATATTTTCTGAATTAAAAGAAGATCAGACTTGCTGTCATACATCAATAATACATGCTGGGCTTTGAGTATCCGGCCAGACTAAGATAAAAGCCATGGAAGGCACATTAAATTAAAGTTCAGATCATTTCTTCTCTTTTGTGCTCTTCTCCACTAGAAGAAATCTGACTAGCAAGTGCAGATCTTTTCTCACTCTTGATAACAGCGGCAGAGCAGTGAGTGCATTCAACACGGCGGACGTTAATTTATCAAAAGCTCCTTCGTTAGTTACAACAAAATTATTTAATTTATGAAGTATCAACTGCATCAGTACTGCTTAGTTACTGACATTTATAAAATTGTGCTGTGAAAATACGCAGCCCAACAACTAAGCTAAATGTTTATCTCTGTATCTCTCGATTTAAGTGTAGTTGGCAGGATTAGATAGATATTTTAGTGTAGTTGGCAGGATTATATAGATAGATATTTTAATGTAATTGGCAGGATTGGAGAGATAGATAGACATTTTAGCACAGTTAGACATTTTAGTGTAGTTGGTAGGATTGGAGAGATAGATAAACATTTTAGCATAGTTGGTAGAATTAGATAGATATTTTAGTGTAGTTGGCAGGATTATATAGATAGATATTTTAATGTAGTTGGCAGGATTAGATAGATAGACATTTTAGCACAGTTAGACATTTTAGTGTAGTTGGTAGGATTGGAGAGATAGATAGATATTTTAGCATAGTTGGCAGGATTAGATAGATAGACATTTTAGTGTAGTTGGTAGGATTAAATAGATAGACATTTCAGTGTAGTTGGTAGGATTAGATAGATATTTTAGCGTAGTTGGTAGGATTAAATAGATAGATATTTTAACGTAGTTGGCAAGATTGGATAGACATTTTAGCGTAGTTGGCAGGATTAGATAGATAGATAGTTTAGTGTAGTTGGCAGGAATAGATAGATAGATAGATAGATAGATAGAATGGATTCAGAACGTCTTGAGGCCCCTTCACGTTTTTTCACAGTTTGTTTTGATGCAGCTTTGTACTAAAGTCATTTTATTCTTTTTTTCATTCATTAAACAACACTCACACAATTTTGTGACTGTGTTAAAAATAAAACTCTGAAATACTCCACTGACATTCTGGTATTCAGGCCCTTTTCATCCCATCTTATTGACAGTCACTGAGATGTTTTGTTTGGAGTCCACCTGCACTCAGTTTATTTGATTGGAAAGACACACATCTGTCTGTGGAAGGTCCACCAGTTGAACAAGGACCATGCCATGTGCTTGAAGTAATTCTGTGGAGATTGAGGGACAGGATGATGCTGATGCTCAGATCTGGGGAAGGTTGCAGCACCGAAGGTTCAAAAGAACACGTTGGATTCCCCAATCCTTAAATGAAAGAAGTTTGGAACAACCCCAACACTTTCTAATGTTGGCCACCTGGTCAACCAGAGCAATCATGGGAGAAGGGCCTGGTGAGGGAGGTCACGCTCTAGAGATCCTATGTGGAAATGGGACAAGTATTCTAGATGGTGCAATACTCCACTGATCTAAAGTTAGATGAAGAGTTGCCAAACAGAAGCTTCTCCTCAGTAAAAGACACAAGGAAGCCCACTTGGAGTCTGCAAAGATGCACCTAAAGGAGTCTCGAACTGTGAACAGAAGATTCTCTGGTCAGATGAAACCAAGATTAGCATCATGTCTGGAGGAAAGCAGGCACTGCTCGTTACCTGTACAGCATCATTCCAATAGTGAAGCATGCTGGTGACAACATCGTGCTAAGGGGTTGTTTCCCAGTGGCAGTGACTAGAAGGCTAATCAGAATGTAATCTGAGTGGAGAAAAGCGCTGAGACGTCCTTAATGAAAACCTTCTCCGGAGAGCTGTGGACCTCAGACCAGGCAGATGGTTCAAGGACCCTAAGCACAAAGTCGACACGGGAGTGGCTTAGGGACAACTCTGAAAATGTCCTTGAGTGCTCCAGCCAGAGCTCAGACTAGACCATCTCTGGAGAGACCTGAGAACAGCCGTCCACTGATGGCCTCCATCCAACCAGAAGAAGACGTGAGAGGATCTGCAGAGAAGAATGGCATAGAATCCCGGCGTGTAAAGCCTGTTGCATTATACTCAAGACTCTTGGCTGCCAAAGGGGCTTCAACTCAATGCTGAGTAAAGGGTCTGAAAGCTTTTGAAAAGGCAATGACTATTTTATTTATCGCCCTATACTGTATATAAAATCCAATGACTGTCTGTCTGTCCGATTTTCACGAGAGAACTACTTAACGGATTTCGGTCGGGTTTTCTTTATAATTTGCTTGAACATTCCAGCTGATTTTGCGACTTCTGGCATCACTCTAAGTATCGGAGTTTGCTTGTGGTACCGATTTACTTGTTCAAATCTGAGAGAGGGGCTGAGGAAGTGGGTGGGACCCTCCTCACTTACACGTCAGACTCCAGTTGAATCGCTCTACCTTGCGCCACATGTTGGAGTGGACCTCGCCTCTGCTTAGCTAACCATACCTATTTATTTATTGATTTTTAAAGTTTGTCCTGTCTCACTACTACATGGGTAGAGCCGCGGGCGATAACTCGTTATAGATAAATTTGCAAAAAATGTCTAAAATACTGTTTCTGCTTTGTTGTTCGGGGTAGTAAATGATGCTTAATAAGATTAAAATGAAATTAAATGATTTGAGCTTTTACCACGTAAAAAATGTAAAAAAAAAAATTAAAGGGGCCTGAAGACTTTCTGAGTTCACTACAAGTAAACATGAATCCATTAACACAAAAATAACCATAATATATGCTTAATAACTAATTAATAATCACATAAATATTTACGGCACATTTCCAATAGCAAAGCATGCAACATACATAATATACAATAAATCACAAAATGTTAAATTAAAAAACAAAAACTGTACATGAGCCGGGGACAGAACCCCAGCTAAGCCGTGATGGTTTCAATGTTTACTCACTGCGGTGGCTCCTCGATCCCAAATCACTCCATCTGAACAAATGGAGGAAAACAAAGCAGATACTCCGAGGAGTAAAGCAGAGTGTTAAATGGCTTACTGACCAAAATAATAAAAATAAGCAAAATACTACACCTAAAATGTTTTTTCTTTATTTTAATCTGTTACTCACCCCGGATTGTTAGTTCTGATGGCCCAGAAATCTCGTGTTTTCATGGAGAACGACGCTCCTGCTTCAATGGGCCTTAATGGGCACCAGCAGCGTTCATCTTTGATATTTTCAAAATCTGTTTTCAAAGTTGCTATTTTGTCTGTTAAAATGTTCACCTCTTTCCAAATATATGAAGCGTTTCTTGATATCAGTAACTAAACTGTTTACTCTCACATATCGTATATCACACTTCATCCTCTTCAGCTGAGAAGACCACTTCATCTTTGATGAATTGCCTGCTGAGGACTGCAAAAGAGAAAACCTTTTCTCATGACAAACGTGTTTAAGGCACAAATTGAAATAAATCAAGTCTCATAATTTATTGGACTGAAAAGTTTTATTCACTTGAAAATGATTACGTGCAGCAGATGGAAATGCTTGTCATTTCTGCATATTTTTCCTGCTTTTAAAATCATTTACTGCATTGTGGGATGTGTAGCCTACTGCTGAGCCATTTTCTAAAATTAGAAGCCTTCAACAATAGCCCTCTACAGATTTTGTTCTAAAGCATATGCTGCAAATAAAATGGATCTGTTCAACACTTTCCGTTCATTCACTAAATGCCAATTTCCAGATAATAAAACTCACACCTCCGATGTACAAATGAGATCAAGCATAATCTCTACAGCATATCGTAATAAGCATCAGCGTGCTACATAAAAGCAGCTTTTAATATGTGAAGCCTCTTACCGTCTCCTGCAGCATTTTGATGTAAGTTCAGTTTACAAAGATCTAACGACTTTTCACTTGTGTGCCATCATGTCAGCGGTAAAATTGTGTACAGCTTACCCTTACATCAGCAGATTCCTACAGATGGCGCATCACAAATATTTATAGTAAAAGAAATGCATTGCATTTGTCTTTCCAACAGATTGCACATCACAAACATTAAGACTGCAGCATCAGGTACCCATTACAGAATGATCTGCTGTCCCATATTATGGACCTGCTCTATGTGGAATACGTCATCATGTTATCAGCTTTATGCTAAATATGTTTTTGTATATTTAAAGTGTGGCCAGGTGCAAGAAGTCAGGACGGGTAGCAGGAATAAACCTTGGACACCATCCAGGTCATCCCGTTTTGTTATTCTTGGTCAAACTCAAAACAAAAGTTCCAGAAATCGACAAAACAAATCGTCATTTGGGCCTAAACAATAGTCAGCCACTCAGGAGCTCCTTATGATGTAAATGCCAGCTCATACCAAGTGGCATATTACAGAGACATGCATCTATCTATCTATCTATCTATCTATCTATCTATCTATCTATCTATCTATCTATCTATCTATCTATCTATCTAATCCTGCCAACTACGCTATCTATCAATCTATCTATCTAATCCTGCCAACTACGGTATCTATCTATCTATCTATCTATCTATCTATCTATCTATCATATAGTGCCTTTAATCTATCTATCTATCTATCTAACTATCTAATGCCTTATGAAATTTGCCAAGCTAACTCTGTGGAGCATTTTATAACACTGCTAAAAACTCATGATTTTTTCATAGCTACATTTTAGTTGTATTCCCAATAGAATATATGGACATAGAATGATCATATTCTTCAGAGATCTGCAATCTGTACTAATATCCACTATTCTCTGTTGTTTTCTCTGGTTCTTCTGTGGTGGCAATCTGTGCCACCACCACCTGATTTAGGTACCATGCAATCCCCTGAGATGATGGAATGATTGTCGGGGTCTCAACTGTCCACAAGACCAACTCCATCAAATCCCATCATGTGGATCATGAAATCTATGAGGTTTGATTTAGGAATAATTAAATTAGGTAGGATGCCCAGTCAGGGCTGTGCAGACTACTGTCCTTGGAACACCTGTGGATTTTTTTTTTTGCTTTTTGTGTCAATCTGATGTTGTTGTGTTGCTATTTATTTTTAATATTGTTGTTTATTTTTAATCATTTTCTCTTCTTGTAACTTTTTGGCATCTTGTAAAGCACTTTGGGCTACATTGCTGTATGAAAACGTGATATATAAATAAATGTTGTCATTTTCTATCTATCTATCTATCCAATGACCCAAAATAAAAAAAGTAATGCTCTGTACTCTTTCTCGGTGGAGGCAAAAAAGTACTAGAAGCGCTGTCCTTGTCGAGTGTCAATCGAACATCTGACACCCAAAGAGAATGCCTGACCCTGTCTTGACACCCAGAGAGGGCTCCACCCCTGCCAGTACCAGCCCCATAAAGCCAGCCTACTCCCAGAAGGGGTGGAGTCATCGCTGGGCCTCGAGGCGGGGTCAGGTCAGGCATTCTCATTGGGTGTCAGAAGGAGAAGACAGTGTTAGCCTTAGCGCCCCCTCTCATCCTAGGGTGGAAGTGTTTACCTCACCGGAGCCAGGAAGGTTGTCCCCAGGTGTACACGCGTGACAACATTTACATATATGTGTGTGTGTTTGTGTATATTTAATGCAGAGCGATTGATATTATTGAAGATTTTTTCCATGATGTTTCAGGTTGCTGAATTTTATTTTAAACTATATTTTAAAATTGTTTGCTTGCCTTATGACAGGGCAGTTAGTTTCATGTACTAATTAAAGCCTGTCAGTCCTCCCTACATGGTTATTAGTGGCTTGCAGCTGCTCCCTGTAAATCTGTCAAAAAGCTGCTGATCCATTCAGTAAGTACTCTGATGCCTCGCTGCTTCTTGGTCGGTGGCTAAAGAAAAAGACAGCTGTTAAGTATTTAATCACAGTCGCACACCTCATGGTCTCCCTGGGATCCCACCCTTAATTACAAAGGCAGCATCGTATTGTGTAAGTTACTTATCAATGTCAGACGTGGGGATCATTTAACATGGAGATTTAAATGGCACCCAATAAAAGGAAAATGGACACTTAGTGTAATATGCGCTTGAATCTGTCAAAAGCCGGATCAAACGTTCCACATACTGTACGTGTACTGTAGCCACTGCCTGTGCCCCGCCTCAAAGATGTTATTCTTACTTTCTTCACATTGGGGACGAGATAAGAACGCTTTCTCTTTCATTTTCACTTATTAGTTCTTTAGTCGACAAAACCTACACATACATTTAAAAGAACCGTGACAAGTGAATTAGCAGCACATCCAGCACTCCATTCCATCCCCTTAAAACCGCGCATTGACGGAAATAATTTTATATGCAGGGTGGGAGCGTGCAGGAATGACAGCATCGGACCGGCAAGAAATTTTAGGACGTCAACTGGATCGTCACTTTTATTCGTCCATGGACGAGAAAATAATAAAGAGAAAAAGAACGTAAATGGTGTGCAATGATGTGTGCCCCTTCAGTGGGGATTCAAAACAAATTTGAGGGGGTCTGGATCCAGCGGAGCTCCATCTTGGAGGTTGCTCGGACTAAAACTGATGTCTCCTTCCATCACATCTGGGTTTTACGTGGGCGGGACCAGAAGGGGCGGAGCTAATTGCATTCCCCTAGCGGCTTTTCATTCCCCTAGCGGAAGGATTAGAAGACAGTGATAGAAGCAGCGCCTGCTCTTGCCCTGGCTGGTTACTAATTACCTTGACAGAAACTGCGAGGGATTCCTCCTGATGCACATGTGTGACAGCGGTCAGATTTTGGGGGTTACGTTCCTGAAAAACCCAACAGATACTGAAGCAAGGAATGCAGAAGCTTCGATATTATGGGAAAATGGGGTTAGGTTCCATTTGGCTAGGGGAGACGGGGCTTGGCGGATGCACAGGGACTCCACTCACATCACTGCCCCCTAGGATTGGTAATGATCTTGCCATGACTGTTCCTTCTTCTATAGTCAAGTCTTCTTGGTGCTTCACTAGAAACTGTGATCCACTGTATGGACCTCATTAACTGAGTTTTTACTTTGTCATTATGGGTTATCGAGAGTAGCCTGTTAGGCAAAATGGCAAATTTATCCCTTTGTAATTAGATTAGATAAACTTTCTTAATCCCATGGAAAAATTCAAAACCCTAAGCCTAACTCAACAATATAATGAAGTGTGCAGAACATGAAGGGGTCCGAATGCTGTTGAATCCGCCGTTTATACATGCAGTCTGCATCTTTAACAGACAGACCAAATAACACTCTCCACGTACCGATGGCCGTTCTCAATGGCAGTGCCGTTTTAATAAACCCTTACTTGAAAACATCTTAGAAAAATGACAATTAAATCTAAACATTGTAGTTATCCTTATGACAAGGCTTATATGTTTAAATTAACTGTAATGCCTTTCAACCATAACATTTATCATGACATTTTCAAATAATCATCCTTTAAAATCTGACCTTTAAAGTCGCTGATCGAGATGTAACTGTGACAAGAGCACTGAAGCTCTCTCAGCTGAAACTTCTTACCGCATACAGTATGTGTGGTTGGGCTTTGTTCTACATGTTGGTTATCATACGTTGGCTCGATCTGCTAATGAACATAAAGAATGGAATTCAGATTTTAAAGGTCGCCTCCAATGCTGAGCAAAGACATGATGTGTTGTTCTTTGACCCAGTGGGACAATTAAATCTGCCGTTTCCATTGAACCCTTCACTCCTGTCAGTTTCGTTCAAGCAAAAGAAACATGGAGTTGGACCTGTTATTGGAGCTTCTCTTAGGCACACTGGACATATTTTGTGATTATAAAATTAATTTCTAAAATAAATAGCAACACTTTTTGCCTGCAGAATGTGCCTACATTTGTGCTTAGGAATGAAATGTAAAAGTTTATCAGGAAAAAATACGGCATTAGCACGTCATTACTAGCATGATGTCTTTTTGATTTGTATTTTTAAGCAAGCATTTAGAACAATGATACAACTTTATACTCAACTGCACAGTACCATCAACAAAAATCGCAAAACACTCTAATTAACGGAATTATGTTTTGTTTAAATTCCCGTTGGATTGTAGCGGAAACCTGTTTTTGAGTTTGTCAAGCTTTTCATTTTGATTGCCTTTTGTCTAGCAGCTCTGAGAAGGGGAGTTCATTCAGGTATGCAGACCCTCCAGGTAGCCCCTGATCATTACAGGATGATCTACTGTCCCATATTATGAACCTGCTCTATGTGGAATATGTCATCAGGTTATCAACTTTATGCTAAATATGTTTTGGTATATTAAAACATTAGAACCCAACAAAGCTCGCCAGTCCTCTCCACTTATTTCCTCCAAGAAAACATCAAGTGGAGTTTTGAAAGTCCCTAACGTCTTACTGCCCACCACACTACTTGGTAGCTTATTCCAAGTGTCTATCGTTCTTTGTGTAAAGAAAAGCTTCCTAATGTTTGTGTGAAATTTACTCTTAACAAGTTTCCAACTGTGTCCCCGTGTTCTTGATGAACTCATTTTAAAATACAAGTCTCTATCCACTGGACTATTTCCCTTTAGAATTTTAAACACTTCAATCAGGTCTCCTCTTAATCTTCTTTTCTTAAACTCTAAAGGCTCAGCTCTTTTAATCTTTCCTTATAATTCAACCCCTGTAGTCCTGAATCAGCCTCGTCGCTCTTCTCTGGACCTTCTCTAGTGCTGCTATGTCCTTTTTGTAGCCTGGAGACCAAAACTGCACACAGCACTCAAGATGAGGCCTCACCAGTGTGTTATAAAGGTTGAGCAGAGGTTGACAATAGACTATAAAGCTGTTGCGTAATTAAGGACCGCCAGTACTCCTGCAAGTACAATGGAGGTTGGTGTTCTAAAGGTGTCTTTCTTTAAATTTATTCATTTCATTTCTTGTACGCATATATTGCAGTCAGAAGGACCTTTTCGTGTTAGTTGAACCGGGATCAAAATCTTATTTTTCCCTATCATGTGATACGTTACACTTGTGTTATTTTTGTAATAACATTTTTCTTAAATACCACTTTAAACAAAATCCTTGTTTTCACAAAACGCACAAAAAGTCTGCAAATTAAATCTGAAAATAATTAGATAGTAAACAGCACATCAGAAGTCTCACGCGCACACACACTATAATTTCCGGGCTGAATGCCATTCATTGAACGTTTACGCTGAACCTGCTTGAATCAGAAGCTGCTTTCAGCCGTCAGATCTGAATGTCAAAACACCAGCAGGACTCGGGGAGAGCGGCGTATTGAGAGAGCAGCTCCGATGAACACATTCAAAGTGTTTCATGTGCAGCTCACCTCCATTTAAGTTCTTCTTTAAGTGGAAACTGCACACAAAAGTTCTGTTTTCTTCTTCTTCTTCTTCGTCTTTGTCCTTGCCATTTTCCCTTTGCTAAGGGTCAGCTGCCTTTGGGTGACCCACAATTGTCTCTGATTGGCACCCATCATTGTTTAGTGTGATGGGTGTGTGTTGATGGCATCACCTTCAGACTTTGCAATCGCTGCACACAAGCAATTTTTGGAGCTCTCCATGAGACTTCTGCACTTGCCCACAGGTCGACTGGCCCACTCGTCCTGAACAAATTGCTCCAGCTGGGTGAGGTTTGAAGGGGGTCGTGTCCAGGTGGCATGTTTCACTTCTTTCTATAGACCTTCCATAAGATTCAAATGAGAGCCCATGGGAGGCCACTTCACAATAGAAATTTTGTTCTCAACCATTTTTGGGGTCTTTTCGCTGTGTGTTTTGGCTCTTTATTCTGTTGGAGGATCCATGATTGGTGGCTGACACAGAGCTTTCTGACACTGGGCAGGACATTTCACTCCAGAATGTCTTGATAGTCGTGAGATGTCATTGTTCCTTTCACAGACAGAAAAGCAGACCCAAAACATATTCGAGCCTCCTCCATGTTTCACAGTAGTTATGCACTTCTTGTCTTCAAGAGCTTAATTTGACATAGAGCCTGATGTGACTTGCCAGAACGTTCCAGCTTTGTCTCATCTGTCCAAATGACATTGTCCCAAAAACACTTTGGCTTGTCAGTATGTCACTTTGCATTTTTATGGTTTTCTTTCAACACTGGAATCCCCTTGGATGTTCCTCCATTGAGCCCACTGTCACTCAAAAAGCAACAGATGGTGCGACCAGACACTGATGGACCATGACCTGAGAGTTCAGCTCGTATCTCTTTGGAAGTAGCCCTTAGCTGTTTGTCTACCATTTTTACTGTCACTCTGCCCCATAAATATATACAGTATGTATATATATATTGTGGCAGATGGCTGGGGCCCTTGCCAGGCCGGGACTCCTTTCTTATAGAAAGAGAGAGATGATACCTCCCGCCGGACATGAGAGGGCAACCCCCTGGTTTGTATCAGGGCCACAGGATGGGAGCTTGGAAGCTCAACCTTTCTGGGGCCTGTGGCCACTGCCAGGGGGTGCCTGGACAATTGTGGAGTCCTGAACGGCAAAACTCCTGCCACACACGGAAGTGCAGCCAGAAGAGGATCCGGGGCCACCTGGAGTACTTTCAGGTACCCATGCAGCACTTCTGCCACACCCAGGAGTGCTGCCGGAAGCTAATGGGAGTGCATCTGGAGCACATTAAAGAGGCCGCCTCACTCCGTTCCAAGATCCGGAGTCGGGAAGTGGAGGACAGAGCTTGTGTGGAGGAGTGAAGGCAGCAGGAGAAAAGGTAGAGAAGAAGATGAGAGAACGAAGACAGAAAGAAAGGTAGAAGGGACTGAGCAATAGTGCTGTTGGTGATTTGTCCATGGTGCTCTGAAAAGGCAAAGGAAAGAAATAAAAGTGTGCTTTTGAGATTTGTGTGTCACTGTGCCTGTCTCTGTCAGGGCCGATTTACCACTATATATATATATACATACATACATACATACATACATACACTAGGTGTTCGGGTTTAAACCTAAGCAATCAACATAGACATCCACATTAACATTTGGAGTTTATTCTGTAATAGATGTAAGTAATAAAATCCATTATAACAATTGTTTGTGATGCACCATCTGTTAGAATGATAAATACAATGCATGTCTCTGTAATATGCCACTTGGTTTGAGATTCGTAAAAGCAGTGTTAATGTTTGTGATGTGCCATCTGTAGGAACGGCAGGAACCTAGCAACTGGACAAAAGCACAGATACACAGACACACAGGCAATTGGCCTTTTATTAAGATGGGTATATACAGTATTTATATATATATATATATATATATATATGTGTGTGTTTGTGTGTATACAGTATATATATGTGTCTGTGTATATATATATATATATATATATATATATATATATATATATATATATATATATATATATATATATAAATATACATATTTATGCAATACTTTGTGGCACATTTGGCAACTACACCCAATTCCTGGGCTATTGGAGAAGGTCCTTGCTGCAGCATATGGAATGGGGGGCCTAAATGTTGGGTGGGTTTAATTGTTTAACTCCACTTGTAATTCATAGATGCCATGTGTTTGGGTCCTGCCAATCTCATGTTTGCGTAACTTGGTTTACTCGAATGTCATATAATCCACCAATAACCTTAATTGTAGCCACAGGTGTATCACCCTTATGGTCTCCGTAACCCGACAACTGTCACTACCAGCATGTGGAAAGGGGTATGACTCCTGTGGATTGAGGGCGGAGTTAAATGTTTAACTCAATCCATGTTTAGCCACTCCCCTTTTCACATGCCACACTGAGAGGTACTTAAGCAACTGGCCGATTCCAGGAAGTTTTAGGTCCCCCGTCCCGGGTACACAAATGTAGGTTTGACACCCTCTAGTGGGCTTTGCTTGAAAGGATAGAAAAACTGGAGCATCATTACTTCTCTGTTTCTTCTGGTCAAATGACAGACTCCTGTTGGTCACATGATCCTTTACTCCAGGTCGAGATGAAGGGGTGGAGCTTAAGCTGGGATGAAAGTGAGGCCAGGCTTCTTCTGGCTGCTGTTCCTCCATTTTAAAGCGGGAAACGGAAAGCGCAAGACCATTCCACTCCGCTGCTAGGACCCCGGCACTTATGAGAAATTCACCCAACCTACGTTTGTCACACAGCACAACATGTCACACCAGAACTATAGGAGCATAAGTGAAGACACCATTTTCTCATGAACTGTAGAGAAAGTAAAGAAAGGCAAGTCTCGGGCTAAGACAATGGCCAGTTCTCTTTAATCTTTTTCAATAGCAAGAAAGACTGACAGAAGAAAATAACCTAACGTGAAAATGTTTAAAAGATAACGTAACCTGCTGATGTTAATCTGAAACATACTTTATAAAACATTAATGAGCGCAGATTACAAACACAGAAGGAGAAAAATGTCTCGCCACGATGGAATACAAATGTGCTGTTAAAACAAAAGATACAAAGATATCCGACGAATCCTTCCGGTAGAGTTCAAGCTCAGTCGTAATTGTGGTGTTCGCTTTTAATTTTAATTCGACACATTACACTCAAATCAAAGACTTTGCAAAGTGAAATTATCTGACAATCAGAAACAAGTCAATCTTTAAAGATTAGAAAGAAATGAAAATGGTGTCAGAGACCAGTGGAATGAATTATGTAACGCTTTTGGTTGCTGTATTTGAGAAGTAATATCAAATTTAATTTTGTAATCTTCTTCTGATTAAGAAATGCCATGTTCGATGAATTCTTAATCTGATATGTGGACACAGAATAAAGTATACCAGGAGATGGAAAAAAGAAAAAAGGACATAAAGAAGGAACAAAACGACTTTATGAAGGCAGAGGGGCCAGCAAAGTGGAGAATGTCAAGGAGTGAGAGAACAAGGTCAGGAAGGGAGACGACGCCTGACGACACCGCAAACAGATAACGGGACCACATGGTAGGCTGTGCTGTGGAGTTCGCAGGGACGTCCGACTGTTTGGGGAATGTCGGGAATCCATTATTCCATCCCTCACACCCATAATCGAGTAGCTTAGTTTTATACATTGAGCTCTCAGAAATCTTCTACAGGATTGGTCTCTCATAGCATTTCATATTTCTAGAGGGATGTTCGATTATCCTCATCCATCGAGTGGTGATGAAAAATATACTCCATGGTGTCGGGCATGTCATCCTCAGGGCTCCTCTAAGGCATGTAGTACCACCACCTCGGGAGGACAAGGGGCGATGTCGCTAAGAATGTCCTCCCCTTTTCCTCCAGCATTACCAAGAAGATGCCCCCCACGGGGTACCTGACTCCTCGCCTTTTGGTTTTTCCGTGACATGTTGCAAGCTGGGAGAAGGAGACGTGACTCTGCAAGCCAGTAACCTGATGTGACCTGAGCTCAAACTCGGACTAAGCCCGACGGCGGATAATTTGCTGTTATTGTTTTGCAACCATGGCAGCGTACCTGCACACACCACATTGTCAGCCAAAGAGTTTCTGACCAAAAACAATGCCGTCGTTGCTTTTAACCCCCCTGACTGTGCCAGATCTCGCGTCCAGTGACTTTTTTCTTCCTGAATTTAACCCCTTTTACAGAGAAAGGTAAGGAAAAGAAAGATATAATTAGCTGTACTACCCAGCTGAGATGAGTTCAAATCAAAGTAATCAACGCAGACATAAGCGTTAATGTTTGCAGAGCACCATGCAGTGTTTGTGAGGCGCCATCTGTTGGAATGACACATGCAATGCATAGGTCTCTGTTGTATGCCATTTGGGATGGGATTCATAAACACAGTGTTAATGTTTGTGATGTGTACTCTGTTGGACTGGACAGATACACAGACGCTTGTCCATTTTTTACGGTGGATTACCGGCATTGGTGAAGGCAAATCTGATCATTAATGAACTGAGTGATCGATTCATCTTTACTTATGGTACAAACTACATCCAGATAGGATGGGATCCTAGAACTTTGAGTCTATGAGACAGCAGGACTAAACACTACACCACCCTGCACCTCCCCAGTACACAGGAATATTGTTCAGTTAGCTCTTATAGTATGTCACACACGTGAGTTTTGGAGGCAGTCAAAAATCCTAAAGGTGAGTGAAACATCACAAGACAAAGGGTTGTCATGTGGTACTTACCCGAATCTCTTGATCTCCCAACAGGAAAACCGAGGAAAAACAAGTCCTTCCATTTCTGGGTTCCAAAATGGACGCCAAGACGTCACTTCCGGTGTCAGTTATGACATCACTTCCAGCCACTATGGATGACTTCACTTGCGGGTCTGTTCAGAAAGACGTCACTGTCGGCTCCTGAATTTAATGTCATTTCCTGCTAACCACTTCCTGTTTTTATTACCATTCTGCATATAAACACCATTTTGTTTAATGTACTTTGTCAATTGCAACCATTACAGTACTTTTGATCATTTCAACTGTTTTTTTCTGCTTTAGTTTTGTCCGTTGGACAATATACAGGGACGGTCCCCAAAACTTTTCTGGAGCTTCTTTTTTTTATATTCCACAAGTATTAAACACTATATATACTGTATATATATATATATATACTCAGCAAAAAAAGAAAGGTCCCTTTTTCAGGACTGTGTATTTCAACAATAATGTTTTAAAAATCCAAATAACTTTACAGATCTTCATTGTAAAGGGTTTAAACAATGTTTTCCATGCATGTTCAATTAACCACAATCAATGAATTAACAGGCACCTGTGGACTGGTCGTTAAGACCTTAACAGCTTACAGAAAGTAGGCATTTAAGGTCACAGTTCTAAAAACGCAGGACACTAAAGAGACTTGTCTACCGACTGTGAAAAACACCCAAAGAAAGATGCCCAGGGTCCCTGCTCATCTGCGTGAACGTGCATTAGGCCTGCTGCAGGGGGGCATGAGGACTGCTGATGTGGCTAGGGCAGTAAATCGCCATGTCCGCACTGTGAGACACCTAAGACAGCGCTACAGGGAGACAGGAAGGACAGCTGATCATCCTCGCAGTGGAAGAGCCCGGATCTCAATCCCATTGAGCACGTCTTGGGACCTGTTGGATCGCAGGGTGATGGCTAGGGCCATTCCTCCAGAAATGTCCAGGAACTTGCAGGTGCCTTGGTGGAAGAGTGGAGTAACATCTCACAGCAAGAACTGACAAATTTGGTCCAGTCCATGAGGAGGAGATGCACTGCAGTACTTCAAGCAGCTGGTGGCCACACCACATACTGACTGGTACTTTTGATTTTGAGCCTCCCTTCATTCAGGGACACATTGTGAAACATAGTTTATGTCTTATGGTGTCGACTCTTTTAGTGTTCATACAAATATTTACACATTAAGTTTACTGAAAGTAAAAACAGTTGAAAGTCAGAGGACATTTCTTTTTTGCTGAGTATATATATATATACTGTATATATATATATATAAATGTATAGTAGTAGTTCAGCCCGGACACAGACAGACAGACACAGATTTTCCTGAATACGCACACATTTAATAGCTTTAAGCACACAACACAGTGCCATTGCACCAAACACTCTTTAAAAGGCCTCCTCTTGCTCCCTCGGACTTCCTTCGGCCGCCTTTGCTCATCTCCTCCCAAGCTTTGTCTTCTTCCTCCCAACTCCAGCTCGTCTACTCGAGGGAGGAGGCCTCTTTTATAGCCACCCGGATGTGCTTCAGGTACTCTGTGATGGTCTTCCGGCAGCACTTCCTGGTGTGGCGGAAGTGGCGCATGAGCACCTGGAAGCTCTCTAGGTGTCCCTGGAAATTCTTCTGGCAGCACTTCCAGGTGTGGCAGAAGTGCTGATATCCGGGGTTTTCCACTCCTCCTGGCATGCCCTTGTGGTGGCCACGGGCCCCAGTAGGGTTGAGCTTCCATGCTCGGTTCCCGTGGCCCCCATACAGACCAGGGCAGCTGCCCTCTTGTGGACTAGGGGAGGTATGGACCCTCTCCCGATCCTTCCAGGCGTCCCGGCTAAGCACAACCCCAAGGTATCTGCCACTATATATATATATATACACATGAGAACACTGTTTTCTCGTATACACTTTCAAGTCTTAATTTGACAATGGCAATTTTTCTGTGTAGCTTGAAAAACTATTAATTTTCTCTCACACTACTTCTTGTTAGAAAACAGTTCTATACAGTAATGAAATGTAAATGTGCTAAATGTCTTATTTATTTGCTTCCCGGAAAGGTATAAAGTAACTGTAATTTTTTTTTTTAAACAAATAAGGCTACGCAGGGCTAAATTGCCAATTGTCTTCTAAAAACTTTCCAACGATGCCGTTGTACATACTCTAAATGGTGCAATTTCCTCTTTTCGTGACCCTGGCTGGGTAAACAAATGTATTTTCCCCTATGATACGATGGTTTATTTTAAAATGTTCTTTGTAAGTCTCTGGCAGTAAGTTGGACCTGAGAAGGGCATCGTTAAGCAACAGTACATCAACTCTGCCCGCAGCCTGAGCCTCACAAACGGGCAGCTGGCAAACATTCAGACCTGGCTGAGGTTTACACAAAAAGCAAAAGTAAAGGAAAATAAGCGTCATTCGGTTTCTGCACTCTCAACAAGGATGACATCCTTAATTAAAAGCAGTGTTGATATTTTGTGTTAGATTATTCTTATACATACAGCACCTCCAGAACGTCCCCAGACCCCTTCACTTGTTTCGCATTTTTTTAAGCTGCAACCTTCATTTACTGTAAATATGGATGGAAGTCTCAGGCACAATCACTGGGAAAAGACTGAGAGGGCTGATTTGAACCATCTGGACCTTTGGTATGGGCACCTGCACCCGTCAACATGCAAGCTGCCATCTTTATTAGGTGGCTGTGCTGCCTACCTCTTGGCAGAGAAGCAGCTACGATTACATCAAAGGACCTCTCTGGATTTGGCTGCATTCATCCTTCCCTCAGTTCTGACTGGTCTCCCTGTCCCGTTAGTATGATGTGTCACTATAGGTATGGTATTGGGCAGGTGACAAGCCATCCCAGGTCTTCTCCAGACAGGAATTCTGCCAAAAGAGTTCACTTTATGTCTCATCAGACCAGAGAATCTTTTTTTCCTCAGGTTCTCAGAGTCCTTACTGTATGTCTATCATATACCTTTATAGTCCAGACTGGCTTCCATCTAGACACCTGATTGATGGAGTGCTGCTGAGATGATCGTTCCTCTGACAGGTTCTTCCATCTCAGCAGAAGACTTCTGAAGCTCTGTTAGAGTGACCATGGTGTTCTTAGTGATCTCCCTGACTGAGGCTCCTTTTGTTGGGCTAATTGGTTTGGCTGTCCAGTTAACTCTAGGAAGAGTCCTGGTGGTTCCAAACTTCTTCCATCTCACAATTCTCAAGGCCACTGTGCTCCTGGGAATACTCACAGCTTTAGAAAAAGTTTGATCTCCTTGCCCTGATTTATGCATCACCACAATTTGCTCATGGAGGTCTATAGTGAGTTCCTTGGACTTCACGGTTTCACGGTTTTTTTCCTGACCTCCAGTGTGAATTGTGGAATTTTCTATACAAAGGCTCACGTGTGTCTTGCTAAATGATGTCCAATCAATTCCATTGGCCACAGATGGACACCAGTGAAGTTCTAGGAACATCTCAATGCCATCAATGTTAAAGCAATCTCAATGCTTCTACAGGATAATAGATTTTAGTTTTTGATTTTTTCATATATTTTCGAACCTTTCTAAAAACAAGCCCTCACCTTGTCATTACTGGCTCATTGAGCGTAGATTGCTGGGAAGCAATGTCAAATATCTCCATTTCAAATAAAATAGACTGCACAAGAAAGTACACAGAAAGTGACAGCTGCAGGACAGTCTGAAGACTGAGCGATTCATCTACCTGAGACATACTGAGGCCTGTAAGATGACGGCCCTGCCAGCAGCATCTCTTGGACTCTGCCCACTTTCCAATAGCCACTCATCTGTTTTACTGGTGTTTTGAATCCTGCATTGCACGCCTGTCACATCAATTTCAGTTCCTTTTGGTTCCTGCTCTCAAACCTGTAAATTTGGAAGTTTAGAGGCCTGTGTATTCAGCATTTATTAAACTTCTACACTATTAAGGGTTAGGGTTAAGCAAAACCAAAGCAAAACCACAGAATGGATGTGTCTTTTGTAATTGGTTTTATATACAGTATATAAATATATATATATATATATATATATATATATATATATATATATATATATATATATATACACACACACACAAGTAACATTCAAAAAGATTACGTACTTTTATATTTCCATTGGAAACGGTGAAGGCAGGAGGAGTAATAAATGGACATTAAAAAGTTGGTACGACGCTGGGGAAAACTGCATCGCAAACGAATGTGACTATGTAGAAAAGTGATGTCATTTGTTTTGGAAATTCTTAATACAGTTAAAAAAAGTGCAGAAACTTTTTGAATGCCCCTTGTGTATCTCTATATATATATAAAATCCAACGTCTCTCTGTCTGTTTTCATGAGAGAATTACTAAATGGATTTATAATTTGCTTGAACATTCTGGTTAATTTTGTGACGTCTCTCATCACACTTAGAATCACAGTTCTCTTGTGGTACCGATTTATTTGCACGAATCCGAGAGACATGTAGCAGGCCGAGGGGCCCTCCTAACTCACACGCCAGCCTCGGGGCGTATCTTACAGCTAGTGAACGAGAGAACTATTTATAGAGAAAGACCCGATCTAAAGCCTTTAATTTCCTTGAACATTCCAGTTGATTTTGCGACCTCTCTCATTGCGCTATGGATCATAGTTCACTTGCGGTACCAATTTATTTGCGCAAATCCGAGAGAGACGCAACAGGCCGAGGGTAGGGAGGCTCAGCCCTTCTCACTCACGCGCCAGCCTCGGGGCATACTTTACCTCCGCTTAGCTAGCAAACGAGAGAACTACTTAACAGAATTAGATCGGGTTTTTCTCTGTAATTTTATTGTGATTTATTCTCACAAATCCAAGACAGAGGCTGCGGACTAAGGGGAAGGGGAAGCGTGATATCAGGAATGGGGAGCCGGGCAGGACCCTCCTCGCTGTCCTGTTTCACTACTACACAGGCAGAGCCACGGGGGAAGGCCAGTATATATATATGTATATATTTATTTATATATATATATATATATTTTTTTTTTTTCATAAGTCAATATAATTTTTTTGCGTGAAAAAATTGAATGAATCACACATCGCATTAAAAATGTCTACTGAATACAATTGGTAAATTATTTAGTTGAAAGAGGTAAAAATAATTGTCGTTGTGTTTCTCGTATGAATACAAAGAGGTTTCTGGCCTCATAGTGTTTGAAGTGCTCAGATCTATCGGAGGCCTAAAACTGTCCTGACTGAAACTTCTCGAATGTGAATAGGTCTGAACCTTTTCTTCATCCACCGTATCTGGTTGCACTCGATGAGTTTTGCCATATCCAATATCCATAGAATAGACATTTCTAATGAAATGTCTCAATTCGTAATAGCCACAAATGAAGCACAACCATTTGTTCTACATAAAGCACCCGTCCTATCTGGCAGGAAAACCCCATGCACCAGGCCATGCCTTCACCCCCACTTGTCTCTTGTGCAGAGTCCATTTCTATACATTGGCAAATCCACGATGGTGAGACCCTCTTGTCCCATCTCCATTTGTAACGACAGCATTTGTCGTCTTTACAGGCTCAATGGGCGCAGAATGTAAGCATTATTTTCATCCTGGACCAGCAGGGTGCCTAACTAAATTCAAGTCAGGGACAGCCGGTAGCCATTCGTCAAACAAATTGAACCTTTTCATTGATTGACTCTAAATGCAGATTGTTAAAATCAAAATCTTCTCATTATTTTTTTCTCCCATCATCCGTAAGTATTAACAGCATCGCCATCATTTTGTACTCTTAATCTAACATCTGACCTACATTTAGGAGGTCTGTGATTAGAATTGCTCTTAATCATTTGTGAAAGCTTCAGCAGGCTTCACTAGGATGAGTGCGGGAAATGCAGCCTGTGGAGCCACCAGTCGCCTGAGCCACTCCTGTGCCAGTCAGGGCCTACCATGGGATCCTGGTGGGTGAGGCAGAGGGCCCGTTTGGGACCGGGACTGCTGGTGTATTTAGGACAGGCCCAAAGGAACCCATGGTAGAGTGTGCAACGTCCATGGACTTGCCGGTGATGATGGCATGGAAAATGAAAGCATTTCCCCTCGATCTCTACCAATAGGGAGACCTGGACCTACTAGTTATGGATGAAGTTGTGTAGAGAAATACTCCAGAAACATGTTTTTAACTCTTCAAAGGCTGATTTATTTTGGTCATGGTGGTCAGCCACATTTTTTCTTTCAAAAAAACTGATGTTTTTGTGACAGATGTGTGCCTGGGAATAGACAGATAATAAACAGATGAGAAACCCCAGAGAAGACAAAAACTGAGGTAGAATCCAAAGCCAGAATCCCACCTCCAGGGTCTAATAGGGAAAGACACAAACTACCTCTAAATACTGCAGTTGCTTACCAACATTGAGAACTGGGCCTTCTAATTATGGAATGAGTTCTGTAGTTCAGCACTCCAGAAGCATTTATGTAGTTTAAGCGTGATCAGGAATTGTGGGTGGTATAGCTGAAGTCCACCAGGCTGGTTTGATATTAACAATCTGCATTCACACATTTGATAAATGGAGACCTGCTAAACGACAAGCTTGGTATTTTTCAAGTCAAACTTATTTCTTCACAAACACAGTTTGTATACATTTACAAAGCGAAATTGTTTTCCGAAGCCCAACAGTTTCTATAAATTTAAAAGAAATATCCTGTCCACAGTGGTGATTTACATTGGAATTAATGGGGCATGAAGCATCGCCGGAAAACAAAAGCCTTAAACTTACTGTAGGCAGTGAAGCACAGTGGTTGAGGCTTTGGACTTCAAACCCTGAGAGTGCGGGTTCAAATCCCACTGCTGACACCACTGTGTGACCCTGACAGTCACTTGACCTGCCTGTGCTCCTAGTGAAAAACCAAAAAAAATAAATGTAACCAACTGTATGATAAATGTTGTAAGTCACCGTAAATAAAGGTGTCCGCCAAACAAGTAACCATAACACTTAACTTACATTCTGCACCCTTGGTTGTGTAGTAGAATTCGCTTTAGTGTTACATTTATTTACCTAGCAGGCATTTTTATCCAAAGTCACTTAGGAAGTTAACATGATTGAGTAACATCAGTGAATAAAAGTAAAACTGAAGTGAATGTGTTGTATTCACTGGCGACCATGTTTGCCAAATATTTTCTTGGAAATTTGCCATGTGGCAAGCAAAAAGCTGATTTATCCTCCAGCATTGGGCCTACATGACAGGTACATCATTGCTCGTGAAATCTATGATGTAAAGTACCTACAGAGTAGCCTGATGCACAGCTCCTCAAAAATATGAGGACACGTTGTATCGACATGAACCCTACGCATACTCTTACAACTTTGATTGACTACTTTGGTAACTATGAATGTCCTGAAACATATTTTTTTGTTCCTCTTCTGGCTTTCCACTGAAAAAGTGAATAAATGTGACGGACAAATTTGTTCACCGAGAGGAGCGGAGGGCAAAAAACTGCCTGAATTTTAATGGATTATTTACATTTCTTGGGTGCTACAAACACTGCCCAATAGTGGCATGACACGGAAGTATAATGTATGACGTAGGCTCGAGTCACAAGTATAAATCAGCCTATAGACAAACCATTTTATCCCAGTGCCCCCTGATGCTTTGTAAGGCCAGCCTGATATCACAGACTTGTCGCTATGAACTTCATCTCACATTTTTCACATGCTTTATATCACTATTAATGTTATACCTCTCACTAGATAGATAGATAGATAGATAGATAGATAGATAGATAGATAGATAGATAGATAGATGGTGTAGTAGGCAAGATTGAAAATTTAGATAGATTAACATGAAAATCATTATATTGGATAGATAGATAGAACAAACTTCATTTCTGTATTTGGCATGCACAATGTAGTGCAGATTGGGTAGTGACAGGGACAGACTCTCAGATTGTATAAAGCTGAGCCCCTACATTACAGGTTCTGCTGGTAGTAAGAAGCTCAAACAGAGAAGTGCTGTCAGAGAGTAGCACAAACCAGTCTTTGGGTCCCACCGCCTGGAGATTCTGCCCTCTTGATGCCAGCATAATGGATTCATATAAGTGAAATGGGCAGCACAGGCTGAATGAATACGGAATTAGCCATGAGGTGCATTAAAGGAGTCAAACCCACTGGGGACCCTGTGAAATAGTAGTAATAATAAAAATAATGAAAACTTTATTATGACTACTCCTACCTTTCTATCTTCTTGATTGAAGAAAAAAGTGATAAGCATCTGTGCCGATAGATCAGAAATGAAAAAGGAGTTGCAAGGTGAGTGGATGGCCCCACACTGGGTGGCTGGCCAGGTAAGGTGTGTCACCAAAAATTGCTTTGAGGACAGCCAGTCAGAGCCAAGAACACTGAAACTCTGTGAGCTAATTGGTCCAGCATAGTTGGCAGACACTTCCCTGGCCTTCGGGAACAATTCAAAGACCACTGCGTCATTACGATTCAATGAAGTTTCCCGCAATTTCTCCAAACTCACGACAGTGCGAACTCTGCAGTGTTCTCTTATGGCTATTTGATTTTAAATAGATACAATTGTCATTTTGTCCGTCACTCTACACTTAATAACCCACAATGACAAAGTGGGATTACATTGTAAGAAATTATGAAAAATCAAACTTGGAAATCTCTCATTCAGGTAAGCTTTCAGACCCTTGGCTGTGCCCCTCCAGACAGAATATCTCCAGTGATCTAATGGTGGGACCTCTAGCCTCAACTGGCTGCACTAATGATGATTTAGAGGTGTCACATTACACAATCAATTATTTTATGTTTTATATTTGTCATTAATTTAGATGGGGCAGCACATTGGCGCAATCGTAGCACTGATGCTTCCTCACAGTAAGGACACCAGGGTTTGTGTCTCAGGTCCCCCCTGCCTGGATGTTCTCCTCATGTCTGCATAGCTTTACTCCAGTTTTCTTCCTACAGTCCAAAGAAATGCAGATTAAGTGGATTGGTGAAATTAAATTGTGTTGGGGGTGTGTGTGTGGTCACCCTGCATTAGACTGGCACCTTGTCCAGGGTTTGCTCCTGCCTTGTGCCCCGTGCTAGCTGGGATAGGTTCCAGCACCCCCTGCGACCCTACTCTGGATTAAGAAAATGACCCGACTTTTCAGTAAGGAAATGAATCCAATGGGCTGTGCCACCAACAAGTGAAGATTGAATTTTCCGTAGTCCATTTTCAAAGCACCTGATATCAGCCTCTTTTCCACACACAGACACACACACACATCTGTCAGTATCCTTTGAAGGTTATAAATTGTTCTCTTCCACTCAAAGTACTTGTCTTTATTCTAAGATGTCGGACAGAATGCTAATCTTTCCATTGGTCATGAGGAGCCTGCTTTGCATATTTTTCTCTTTCTTCAAAAACAAAGTGGGATTTACATCTTTACTTATTACGCATATGATATGAGACCTCGGCCGTCAAGCACGTCAGTAAAGGGAAAGCAGTTGCCGTGATGGTCATGACGAGGTCTTAGCGGCAGTCTGCAATTATTTTCATACACGCGTCTTTACTCGGTTATTTATTTGTTGTAGATGTGTAATAAAGCTCTGGAAATTAGAAAGAAATCTCCTTAGGCCAGCATGACATTGAGAATATTGGCAGGCACCGTACATGCCAAGAACTCTCGGAGGGTCTCACTGGGCTTCATTCTTTGAAGTTAGTGACTTGTTCATTGAAGGACAAGGTCGTGGTTCTCAGTAGGAAAAAGGTGGACTGTCCTCTCCGAGTAGGAGGTGAGTTACAACTTCAAGTGGAGGAGCTTAAGTACTTTGGGTGATCTTGTTCACGAGTGAGGGGATAAGGGACAGTGAGATCAACAGATGGATCAGGGTGGTGATCACAGTTATGCATTTGCTCTGCTGATCTGTAGTGGTGATGAAGGAGCCATGTCAGAAGGCTAAGCTCTCGATTTACCAGTCGATCCACATCTCCACCCTCTTATAGTCATGAGCTTTAGGTAATGACAGAAAGAATGAGATTGGGGGTACAAGCGGTCGAAATGAGCTCTCTCTGCAGAGTGGCAGTGCTTTCCTTTAGGGATCGGGTGAGAAGGGCAGACATCCAGGAGAGGCTCGGAGTAGAGCCGCTAACCCTGCACAATTGAGGTGGTTTGGACATCTGATATGGGTGCCTCCTGGATGCCTCTCTGTGGAGGCTTTATGGGTTCAACCAGCTGGGAGGAGACCCCAGGAAAGACCCTTTCCTTCCTGGAAGGATTATATCTCCCAGATGTCCTGGAAATGCCTTGGCATCTTACAGTATGAGTTGGCAAGTGCGGCTAGAGAAAAGGACATATGGGCTTCACTGCTAAGGCTTGCCCCTGCAATCCGGCTTCGGATAAGCGGTAGGAAACGAATGGATGAATGAACGAAGGATAAATTTGTTGTGTTTCAAGTCACATTTGTTTCTTCACAGTCATGGTCTACATCAGCATTCCTGAAACTTTATTTTCTTGCGACCCAATCTTGCCCTTTTTCATGTATTTAAGACCCAGAATTACCACCGAATTGTGCTGCTTGGAGAATCACTGCAGACAGTCAATATAATGTAAAACATTGTATAATGTAGGTGGATTGGCCTATCTCATTTTTTCTCCTATTTTTCAAAACTTTTTCCATTTTATTTAGGGTAATAAAGTTAAAATATACAGTAATCATGAGCGTAAAATATATTCACAGGATTTTTGCATTTAGATGGGTCCTGTGCCCCAATCGTCATGAACCGCAAGGGACAACTGTAGACATTTTTAATAGGAAGTATTTAAAAATGTATTATTAGATTAAATTAGATAAACTTTATTAATCCCACAGAAAAATTCAGATGCATACAGCAGCAGAAACCTACAAAACAAGGATAGAGACTCGCAGGACTAATAATACAGCCAACAATCGCTAAATAAATAAATAAATAGATAGATAGATAATAAATAAATTTGAATTGTGCAGATATTTCAAATTGAACTTAATGAGTATGTCGAGAGGAAGCACTAAGTATCAATTGACAGCGTTAATAGCAGTGGGCAGAAAAGACCCCCAGAGATGCTTCTTAGTACACCCTGGTGGAATGAGCCTGTGGCTAAAAGTGCTCCAAGACAGCGCACCTCCTGGAGGAGATGGGGGGATTTTTCCTGATGGCGTCCAATTTTGCCCACCATCCTCTTCTCCACAACAGTTTCCAGTTTGCCGAGGGTTCACCCAGTGATGGAGCAAATAGGTTTGTTCACACATTGTGCTTCTGTTGCGCTCCAGTTGTTTCCCAGAAGACTGCAGTGCAGAACACCACACAGGCTACTACGGACTGGTAGAACATTTCCAGCTGCACACATCAAAAGACCTGAGTCTCCTCAGGAAGTCCAGTTGGCTCTGGTTGTTTTTGTGTTGTCAGGCCAGTCCAGTTTGTAGCTCTGCATTACTTCCACATCCCACTCCCAAATGGTGACAAATCTCAGAGGATCCCTGTCACGGCTCTTTTGTCTTGCCAACGTTGAGTTGCAGGTTGTTGTCCGTGCACCACAAGACAAGGTATTCCTCACCCCTTCTGTTCTCTGACTCGTCTCCATTATTAATGCGGCCTGCGATGGTTCATTCTTATCACTGGTGATTTCTCAGTGGTACCCGTGGAGTAAACATGCGTAATGCTGTAACGCTGGCCTGCTTCAATGGGACTGGGATCCTTACAGGTTGGCGCTAGCTCCTTCCACATTTCAGATGGGGCTAATCTGCCCATCCCACATATCAACATCCCCGAAGCCTGCTCTGAACACTCGCGCGTTGACTTTGTATTAGGATTCCTAAAGCCCGGCGTCTTCTCTTCTGGTTCTATACTAATACTCGGGTCAGCGGGCTCTCTCCATATTTAAGGTACAATGTGCTGCCGAGACGAGTTCATTAATTCAGTGCCATTCTTTTTGAAGGCATTCAGATTTTCATTTTTGTAACACATGCTCAGATATTTCTGTGCATAAATTGAGCAATGAAACAAATATAAGACCAGGTTTTAATGACAATTTCTAACAAAAGAAAAAAAAATATGTTAGAATATGATGGATACTAATGTTGGGTGTAATTAGTGTAAATGCACTAGCTGGCATGTTTGCTCTCAGCTAATAGCCCATAATAATCCTTTCTGTATTCGCATAAACTTTCCTAAGCGTTTCAGAACTCCCACTGGAGAATTTGAAGAGATGCAGAAAACAAACATTTGTTGGATTTAGAGCCCAGCCTATGCTAATGGGAGTATAGGAAAGGCACTGCAATGGCCGCGGTTTCTCCTACTTTGTTATTAATGCTGGTTGATAAGGCAATTTCTAGTCAATTGTACTAGACAAATAAATCCAGGAGAACAATTATGTTACTTTTAGAATTTTATATGTACCATATGACTTTAAGCGCAGTCGTTGAGTTTCCGACCTTCAGATGGCCTCCGAAAGAAATGCACTCACGTGGTACGTGCTTCGTGAATTTCTGCCGAACGCGATCACCTTGGAATCGCTTCATACAGATCAACACATCCTTAAAAGCAAACACACCCATCTACTGGGTTGATGACTACGCTGGATTCCTGTGTTGCAGTCTTTTCAATTCACTTTTTCCTCGCATCAAGCAGCACTCAATACCCCAGAATGGCAAAGCAAAACCCAGGATTTTAGACATTTTTGCAAATTTATCAAAAAAAAAAAAAAGATCATATTGACACAAGTAGTCAGACCCTTGTGAGAGACGGAGCCGGAGCTGAACTTGGGATCCTTACCCAGCCGGGACAAACGGCATCACCGACAGACAGGGGGAGGCAATGTATTCAGGTCATTGTGTCCCCCTATACACTAGGTGGCAGTGTCCCTGGGTTATGGCATCATGGGAATTGTTGTTCCTTGGGTCAGCCCTATTAGCTTCTGTGGGTGCTGCCATGGGGAGCTTAAGGGATGGATTAATGAGCCCAACTTTGTGGGGCTTCAAACGTACCCAGAAGTACTACTGAGTCAAACTCTTCAGACACCAGAAGTACTCCTGGGTTTTGTTTAAAACGAGCAGCCTGCTTTAATATGGGGAGCCAGAGTCGGGAGGAGGAAGATAAAACTTGCTTGGAGGAGCAGAGGAGAGATGAGAGAAGTTCTGTCCATTGTGTTGGGTATTTGAGGTGCTGTAATGCCCCCTGGTGGTCACACCCTTTACTTAGCACTTAGTTGAAGCCCCTTTCAAAGCCATTCCAGCCTGGAGACTTTTTGGGCAAGCTTCACATACCTGGATTTGAGTATTTTTCTGCCATTCGTCTCCACAGATCCTCTTAAACTCTGTCAGGTGGGATGGAGAACATCGGTGGACAGCTATTTTCAGAACACCCCTGAGATGTCTGATTGAGTTCAAGACCAGGTTCTGCCTGGGCAACTCAAGGACATTCCCAGAGTTGTCCCAAAGTCACTTCAGTGCTGTCTTTGCTTTGTCATACTGACAAAGTTGAATTTCCGACTCAGTCTAAGGCAGCGTTTCTCAACCTTTAAGTATTTGTGACCCGAGTTTTCATAACATTTTTAATCACGCCCCCCTAAGGTTTTTTTGAAAGGAGCCCACTAATACCAATTTGTTCTTTTTTAATTAATGATATATCATAGATGCATATTTTATGATACCTTCTTAACTTTTATCGACATTTATCTAACTCTATATTTATTTTTCTAGTATCAGAATGTAGTTTAAGTTAATTTGTTTTGGTTTCAATAGATGTATTTTTCATATTTTTGATTCTTGTTTTCTTTTTTTCACATCTTCGCGCCCCCCCCTAGGGGGGCCCGCCCCACAGTTTGAGAACCACTGGTCTAAGGTGTCACCTGCTGCACTCGGATCATCGTGTGGTTGTCAGCGCATGCTCTCAGCATCTCAAAGTTCCCGATTGCTACGGAGCTGATTTGTATTAAGGTTATCTCTGCACTTTGATCTGTTCAGCTTTCCCCCTACCCTGTCTAGTCTTTCAGTCCCCACTATCAACAAACAACCCCGTAGCATGATACTGCTGCCACCAGGCTTCATCGTTGGAGAGAAGTTGTTCCTGCGTTCCTCTAGAAATGATGCTAATCATGGTTTCATCAGACCAGTGAAGAAGACAAGACAGCTAGCAGCAGTGACCCCTCTCTGGTTGGGATGGTAGCACATACCTGGGAGGTACCCGGGGGGTGACCCTCTGATGCACATTAAAGTGATATTCTACCATAGAAACTATCTCAGTAGTCCAGTGTTGCTTGCTTCAGCACTTATTAAGTAAGGGCTTTGTCTCCACCTCATAAAGCAGATGGAAAAGTGGAGCGGGTCACATGTGGTCAACAAGATGGGGATCTCCCTTGGAGTTTTTCTGGGGTTGGCGATTGGTCATTGGACACTGTCAGAACACAAACGAGGGCTGGGCTTGTAAACACTGGGGGATACGTGAGGGAGACTTCTCTCATTGAGCAGGATGCGAAGGCCTGAGGCCCCAAAGGGCCCCCTTTATGATGTCACCGGGTAGAAGGAAAGGAGGGCCAATGGGGGCAGCAGGGGCCAGCGATCCAACCAACATGAAGATTAAATTCACTTTGCAAAGACACTTGCTATTTGACGGAGGAATCCAATGTTAGAATCCTTTCAGAATCAGGGCCCAATTTAGCCCTTACTTACGCTGTTAATTAGAATACCAAGAAACGCACGTCTGATCAGAATAAAGCCCTCGTCACATGACAGCTCTTGAATTTCTTTTTAATAATTCATTGATAGCCTTGCTAATATCCTCAGTGGGCCAGTCGCAGTGATGCTCTTCTGCCGTGCTGCCAAGAGTCCAACACGAGTGCTGCTTTCGATTCCCCGGGGGCTGAGAACTGAGCGGAGCCACCGAGGCGCCGCTCTCCTTTCTTTCCCTTTGTAGCACTAAACTGTAAAACGCCTTTTTTCATTTTCAGAAAGCAGAGTCCTGCAGCACCAGCCACTAATGCGGCGAGTGGAATTCTCATCAAGTGTTCTAGCAATCGTCATGAGACTGTAGGCCGCCATACGATTAGTAAGAGTTTAGCACAGATTTCAAGAGCCAAGGCTCTCATTGGTTGAAAACATTGTGCTATCTTTACCCGAGCTATTCTGACTTGCCTTTCGGAACATAAATATTTGCCTCTCTTTTCTTTAAGTCTGAGCGCCAGATGTCAGTTGGAGGTGGAGAGGTAGGCGTTGGAATTGAGTTAGGAACACTAATAGAGGGAAGGAATGTTCAAACGCCATCTGTTGCTTTTCTTTCATTCGGACTACAGCTGATGAAAATTTAAAATACACACAGCCAATAAGAGTCACACACATTTTATATATTTAGAGAGAGAGTGGCCACTGGAGGGCATCTTGGGCCTAACTACACCAACAACAGTCCCAGGATGAAAAGGCTTGCTTTTTATGTTGAGGCGAACTCTGATTTCTGGGATGGTGCTGAGGCTCCGTTTGTAAAATGAGGGATGGATGGACTCAGGCCAACGGCTAAGCCCAACAGCATTTACTACCCCAACACCCGAATATTAACAACACACACATGAAAAATATATTAATCAACAAATAAATAAATATATGTATATATTGTGTGGGACCAACAGGTGTCCATGCTGGGATGGGTCCTGTTCCCTTACCTGGCCAGGAAGCCATGGAAAAAATGGGATAACTGGGGAGCCGTGATATGTCCCTGCCATACCAGGACAGGGGCACAGGAAGATGCTGTAGAAATAGCTAAACCAGGGTTGGCATCCCAGCAACCCTGGAAGGACACACAGATTGGGGTTGCCAGGACAGTGAGTCCTGCCTCACTGCCTTCTATAGGCAGAGTGATCGCCCGTACAGCAAGTGGCAGCATTCTGTATGGAGGATCCCAGTATGGATACCTAAAGGGCAGCATGGGAGCTGTGGAGCCAGGGTTGTGCGGGATTCAGCAAGGGGAGCTGTGGAATACTGACAGCACAAGGACTGTTGGGGTCCTGCCAGACCTGGAAGTGCTTCCCAAGGGTAATAGACTGACGAAGCACTTCCGGGTCTGGAGTGAAAAGCGAGAGCCCACCACTCAACTCAGCAGTCAGAGTTGCAGTCGGACATAGAGGAGGGAGTGGAACACAGAAAAGAAAGTGTTGTACAGAAGGAATTGTTTCCATTAAACTTGGACTGTTGTGGTGCAAATGTGTCTGTGGTTTAGGGGTGTTAATACACCCCCTAGAGGGTACAAAGTACAATTTACAAACAGCAATGTACGGTAATTATAAAAATACAAAACAAACACCACAAGCAAACCCCCCGATGATATTTACACTCCTGAGAAAGTCTTAGCTGTAAGTGAGGAGTGTGGATGCTGAAGCGCAAATAACAGTTAACAGAAGTTACGATGTGTTGGAGTAATCCCCTTTCGTAAAGTGCTTCCAGGAAAAATGGATAATGAGCACAGTCCTACCAGCAGATTCCAGAAGGGTGCGCCTCGTTACAAAGAGCAACTGTAGACAGGATTAGGTGAAGAGCTCCCCACCGCCGTCCCTGCATTCGATGGCCATGCAAAATCCTCCTCCGCCAGTTGGTGAAAAATGGACAAGTCAAAAAATCCCACCACATCCTTCTCTTCCAGGTTTGTATGCACAGCATCAACAACTGCAAACTACAAATCCCTCAAGCCCCTCCACATCCATGAAAACCAGTTGAAAGACCCAGACCAGGCATCTGAGCTACCAGAGTTGTTACTAACATTTATCAGTCACCATACTGGACAAAAAAGAAAACCTTAGAAGAGACGTCTATTCCTCTTCTGTTTGTTCAAACTTTGTTATAGAGCTTCCAGTTAATCCAAAATGCTGCTGCAAGAATTATTAGAAGAACAAGAAAATATGAACACATAACTCCAGTTCTTAAATCCTTACACTGGCTCCCGGTTAAGTTTAGGGCAGATTTTAAAATCCTCCTTTCAACATATAAAGCCTTAAATGGCCGAGGTCTGCCTTACTGGTCTGAACTTATCATGACTTACAAACCTGAGCGTACATTAAGATCTCAAGATGCCAGTCTTCTTAGGATTCCAAGGATTAATAAAATAACAGTGGGAGGTCGAGCTGTTAGTTACAGGACCCCTAAACTGTGGAGTGGTCTGCCTGCTACTATAAGAGATGCCCCTTTAGTCTCAGCTTTTAAGACTCACGACTTCAGTTTAGCACACCCTGACTAGAGCTGCTGATTAACTGTACAGACAGCATGTCTGTTGTCAGTCATGAGCACTAAAACATAAGTAACGTGATAGTTAGAATTTGTTACTGACCCTCACCTGTTCTGTTTCTCTTCTTGGTACTCAAATGTGCCACTTGGTGCCACGACCCACCTGCCAAGTTGTTCTGCCTGCCTAAGGTAAAGTCATCTCTGATGGAGGAGCACAGGAATTGTGGGGTGGAGGGGTCCTTTCATCGGATTGGCTTGCCCAGCATTGTCTCAGCTGTGGAATGGCCAAATGGGGAGGCAGCTTGATGGCCGAGGTCTCCAGGACTCTGAACAAATCCAAATTGTATTATGGGATATCATCTACTATTAAATTCTGCTCCGTACTTTTAATATTTCTAGTGCACTATTATATTGTATTGAGAATTACTTGTGTTCTGTTCTGTGTATTGTGTTGTATTGACCCCCTTTTTTGACACCCGTTGCACACCAAACCTACCTGGAAAGGGGTCTATCTTTGAACTGCCTTTCCCAAGGTTTCTTGCATTATTTATTCCCTACAAGGTTTTTTTTTGGAGTTTTTACTTGTCTTCTTAGAGAGTCAAGGCTGGGGGGCTGTCAAGAGGCAGGGTCTGTTAAAGCTCATTGCGGCACTTCTTGTGTGATTTTGGGCTATACAAAAATAAATTATACTGTATTGTAAATTGTATTCCACGATTCAGCATTGTGTTCCATGATTTCTTTCTCTTCTTACTTCTCCGAGGTGAGCTTTGTCCTCCTCTTCCTCGTCCCCTGACTCCAGCTTGACTTTAGCTGAAGCTGTGGGCTCCTTTATCAGTCCAGAATTGGGAGTATTTCCAGCATGACAATATAGCTTGGTGAAGCACTGCTGAGTCAGGCAGAACATCACTAGGACAGGAAATCTCTTCTCCCTGGTAGGTTCCTCCTGTGGCACCCATGAACCCCAACACATGGCTGGCTATGGGACCTCACTGAGGCGAATGCTGCTGCCCAGCACAATGAGGAAACACTTGGCTCCTGATGTCAGGCTCTCATTGTCCTTCTTCTGTCTCGGCATCTCAGTCGGGAGAGGAAACAACAATCATTCCAGTTGGGATTCTCATCCATCCATGGTGCCCATTGCTGATGACCTTCTGTTAGGAAAAGAGAACACAGTGTATCATTGTTGGGATGTCCATCCATCCCTTTTGACTGGTCATTAAAAGTGAGTAAGGTCCATCCCAGTTGGGATGCCATTCCATCCATGACAATATACAAAGGAGAATGTAAAAGACTGAGAGAGGATCCTCATCCCACCTGGCAAACCTACAAGAAATAGAGATGTGAGATGCAGAGATGATTCAAGCCCACCACACAATGACAGCCCCTTATATATCCTCTGTGTATCTATTTCTTGCTTCATCATATCTTGAGGTTCCAGGGTTCATACCTGGTCTTCTCACTGCCTGTACGGAGTCTGCACGCTCTCCATGTACTCTCCCGTGTTTGTTTTTCCACGTTTTACTAATTCACAGCCTTAAATTGTCCCAGAAGGGCCGAGTGTATTTAGGTGTCTTAAGTGGTCCACCCAGTCCACAGATGGTTTCCTAATACTGAAAGCCAGAGATTTCTATGATGGACAAGTAAGTTCATGAAATCGTCAGATGCTGGATAGATAGATAACGTCTGCTGTTACCCCTGTGTGACACAGTAGCACTTGATGCTTCATCTCACAGATCCAGCATCCTGGATTCAAGTATGTGTCTATGCAGAGTCTGCTTATTTAGAATAGACATGAAGCCCCCTGGGCAATAAATTCACACTGAAGACTTTGTCCGGAGCTGTTTGCACGTTCTCTGTGGGCTTCTCCTCAGGTACTCTGGTTTGAGATGCGTGCATCTGATTAAGTGGTGTTCTCATACAGCACACCAGGAAGCTAATAGGCCCTGTGATAGACTGGCACCCAGTCTAAGGTTGTTTTCTGCTTTGCCAGTCCCCTGTAATTCCATGTTTTATCATGTATGACATACACCTAACCCAAAATATGCCAACCAACCTCTTAAGTGCTCTCCAAGATGGAGGATATAAAAAAATGCCAAATGTATTTATGTAACTGTTACCCGTCACCACCTACCTGTCTCACTGTCCCTGCTGCCCTTCATCTGCTTCAATTCGAGGACTTCCCAGTAGCCACCATCTTTAACCCAGTCTGCCACCAACAGAGGGTTCTGCCAAGGAGCCCTCTTGTGCCCCTAAGGGATCACAGTAATGAACATTTTAACCCTGTGATGGATACGTGGCATTAGAAAATGGATGGATGGATGAATGGATGGCCCCACCGGATTTTCTTGTGCAAAATAAGCAGCAAGTTTCCCTTAGTAATTTTACTTACTATTAAAATGTTAATAACATTCCTCACTTTTCTTTTGTAAGCAATTTTTGTCCAATTTTCCATCATCTGCTCGATGTCATTTCTTATCTAGGAAACTGTTGTTCTTTGCAAGAATTGAAATTGTCGAAGGGGGTATTGGAGCTGAAAGTTTTACTGCGAGACGCCTTTCCTGAGCGCAGCCTCCTTTGATGACACACAAGAGCGATGGCGACCTTATTCTCACCCAAATCACAGGAGTATAAAAACACTCAGCCATAAGAACATATATTAAAGTGTTCCCGGGCATGTATTACAATTAAGCAAAGAGTATTATTAAAATTGTGAAAGCAGAATAATTGGGTCTTCCGGATCTAGGAGCAATTTCATTATACGGATTGTTAAGGCAAAGACAGAGATGTCACAATGACTAGAAGACATGCCACCTCTGTTCAGTCAGGGATCAAACAAAACTGCCCTGCCGAGATCAATAAAGATGGCCATGAAAGGACCAATGAAATGTTATGTGCAGCACACAGCGTTCAGATTACAAACTCCACACTAAACATATATAAAAAAAGAGGAAGAGTCACAGAGAATTACCAAGAGGAGCGACATTGCACTATGGGATTCATAATCAAGCCAGCTTCATTCAAATACTGTTTAAAAAAAAAGACTCTCCTGAACTACTAAAGATCAAGGCTGTGCTTTACTGACAAAAATTCACTCAAACAAATTCACGGTGATGCTTCTGAGCTAATCATCTTAATCATTTTAAACAAGTCTGCAAAGGCTTCCATTAAAAAATGAAATCTCTTCTACCAAAGCTGGCACGACCTGTTGGAGAATGACAAGGCAAACTTGAGAATCCATTCCTTCTGGAATATTCGCCTCGTCCAATTCAAGGGCACAGGTGCTGGAGCCGATCCCGGCAACCGTCCGTCTTCGGGCGAACTCCCGCTGACCCACCCTCGTGTTATACGGTTAGTTCAGCCTGGCCTGCAGCTTTATATGATGATGAGCAGCAGTGACATTTATTATTATAGCACATTTTCATACTGTGGTGAAAGAAAGTATCACAGTTCTTCACAAACAAATATGTAGCAGAGCTCAATAAATAAATGGAAAATGTATGTAATTAAGTTCTTTTTATTTTGTTTGAGGACTTATGGGAAACTCTGAGTTGCCTTGAAAGCTTGGATATTGTAATCTTTTTAGTTAGCCAATAAAAGGGGTCATTTTGCTTGGCTTTTCTCTACACTCATAATGGCTAACAGGGTACAACACCCTGGTACTGCAGAAACATAGAGAAATTTTCAAAGGGTTCACAAATGTTATAGCGCCATTGTGTATATACATATATATATATACACACACCGGGGGTATCCAAAAGTAATAGGAATTGAAAATAAAAAATTGTTTTAATAATTTTTACTTTCTGAAACTTCAGTCCACTTCAGAGTCCTTGCCATATGAATGAATGCACTTGTCCCAACGGTTTTCCCTCTGGTGGAAAGATTTTTGGAATTGCTGAAGAGGAACGTTGTACAAGGCCTGCAGCGATTTATCTTTGACTTCCTCCACGATACAAAAACCCTTTCCTTTGAGTTCTTTTTTCATATGCGGGAACAAGAAAAAGTCACACGGGGCAAAGATCCAGCGAGTAGGTGAAGGCGCAAACTCCAAGACACGCAAGTCAATTCAGAAATCTCTTCAATAGTCTGAAGACAATTGCAAACTTTTTCAAGATTTTCCTCATTCCTAACTGTAGAAGTTCGGCCAGATCTCGGTTGGTCTTCAATTGACATTTCCCCTTGGTTGAAAAGTGAGAACCACTCATAGACCTGTGTTTTACTTAAAGCTTCCTGTTTAAAAACCTTTTAAAGCATCACTACAGTTTCAGAAGCTGTTTTCCCTAAAAGAAAATAAAATGTAACACAGACTCGCTGTTCTTTGTGATTACTCATCTCTAAAATCACAGAACATGTAATGAGCACCAAGAAAAACCGACACGGAATGATAAACAGACAATATAGAGCAATGGCACTTGGTAAACTGCCACAGAATACTGTAAGTGTAAGTGCTACATCTAGCCGCGAAATTAACAACTAAGTCGAGATAGTGCACCACGTACAGATTACGGTTATTTTTGGTTCCCCCCTTGTATATATATATATATATATATACAGTTTACAATACAATACAATACAGTTTATTTTTGTATAGCCCAAAATCACACAGGAAGTGCCGAATGGGCTTTAACAGGCCCTGCCTTTTGACAGCCCCCCAGCCTTGACTCTCTGAGAAGACAAGGAAAAACTCCCAATAAAAACCTTGTAGGGAAAAATGGAAGAAACCTCGGGAAAGGCAGTTCAAAGAGAGACCCCTTTCCAGGTAGGTTGGGCGTGCAGTAGGTGTCAAAAGTAGGGGGTCAATACAATACAATATACACAACAGAACAATTCCTTAAGACAGCATAATAAAATTTTAGAATTACGTTATATATATATTGTATACCGTATACGCTCACGTATAAGTCGAATCCTTGAAACTCGAAAAACTAATCATAAAATCAGACTCCGACTTATACACTTGTTCAAAAATATATATTTTTTTTACATCTTCTTGACTCCTCTAATCTCGCCCTTTGTTTCACAGACACGTCAAATTTTGTTGCAGCAGCGCAGTTACCAATTTCTTTCACTACTTCAACAACTTTTAATTTAAAACCAGCTTCATATTTTCTTCTGATCATAGGTAAGGGATGCTCCTACGATAAAGGTGTGTGCAAACGTTGTTTCTGAATAGTTTGGGTATCACCGTATGGTCACGTAGGCACAAAAGGTTGTGTGCTCCGTGGTTCCTCTCTCAGGTGGCCGTTAGCATATCGTAATCCCTTGGACCAATAGCGTGAGTTTTTCACATTCGACTTATACGACTGACATTATAAGATACCAGAAATTATATGGTAAAATCATGTCCCGACTTATCTGCGGGAGAATTTATCCACGAGTATATATGGTAGATATATAAATTTAGTGTTGCACGCATGTACATGGGAGACAGTTTAAGGGCTCAGGTGATGATAACTTTCCACCAATCCAGGGGGTGGCGCTGTGTGATAACGCTCTCTCTGTTTTTCTCCCTCTGCAGACCAACGATGTCACTTTCGGTGTCCGCCCACCTGGATTAGGACTCAGGTCTGAGAAGACTCATTTTTGCATTTTTACAAACTTTATTTTGACTAAAACGTATTTCAATTATAGGGGAATTGCCCACGGGTGCCCCAACGCTCTCAGCTGTCTCATTTTGTCTTATTACAATAGTCATATGCATGAGCATGAGGGACAGCTTACAGGTTTTGGTGATGGTGATTCCCACCCAGATCAGGGGTTAGTGCTGTTGACTAACGCCCTCTCTTCTCCTCCCTCTGCTGAATGGAAGAATGACAGCCACTCACTCCATCTCTGATGTCACTTCCATATCCATCCACCGTGACCCTCCTCTTCCTGACGCTTGAACTCATCTTGTTTTAGATCAATTGAGAACTCCATCCTGTAAGAACTACTCCACATTTACTGTGTGTTTTCTTTGATTATTTTTCATCCAATTACATGGGGTGCCCAGGGTGGTGTCCATTCTCTTTATCTTCATTTGTATCCTTTATATAATACACATCAAGAGAGACAGGGTGACACATCTGGGAGAGGCTCGGAGTAGAGCTGCTGACCCTCCACATTGAGAGGAGCCAACTGATGGGCTTTGGGCACCTGAAACACATACTTCCTAGACGCCTCCCTGACCAGCTAGGAGGAGACCCCAAGAAAGACCCTCGGTGTCACTGGGAGGATTATAACTCCCAGATGACATTCATTATTTGTCACGACCTGTCATTCCCTTGCATGAGCACAATATATATAAATTTCGTCAGATTGTCACACATGTGCACCTGGGGATCACCTTCGCATACTCCCGACGGTGCTGCACTAAAGGCTTCTACTTTAAATATCCTTACCGTGGAGTTTTATTCCATTTAATATGATTATCAGAAGAGTCCAATGACTTGAACTTTTACGTTTTCCATCTGCGTCCACTTCCTTTTCTGTCCTACCAAATGATAAAAAGCCAACAGTGTCCATCCTCAGTTCACTCTCTTGGGCTGCTTGTTCACTCCTCCTGTTTGAAAAGGCACTACACTTAATTACTTGATGAGTATAAAATTTTAATCCAATGAGACCTTTCAAGTAATTAGTAACACGTTACGGTCGAAGGCAAAGATTTAATAGAGGGTGGGCAACCTGATATCTCATGGCAAGAAAATGAAGCGTGCAGGTTTGAGGTGCCGCTGCCCCAACGCCATTGATTTTCTGCTTCACAGGCACTCATTTTAAAGACTTTCAGCTCAACCGACGGAATTCCCACGGAATGCAAACACCTCCAGCTAGGGATTCGCAGTCTTTAAAGTTTGTTTTCCTGTCAGAACTTCAAACAGCTCTTTAATGAGAGTTCTGGCAGGCAGACAAATAACAACTTGCTATCTTTATTTGCCAGGTCCCATTCAATTACAGTCATGCCCTCTGCAAATGGATGTTTAACAAATGTGAGAAATTTAATAAAATTAAACAGATGCTTTATCTCCTTTTTTGAGCAATGGCATGTTCCACATGAAAATTAATTGTAAGCATCATACTGTTTAGTTGATGATGTTCATATTAGACAGGAATTTAAGTGTCATTTGTTACTAATTTATGTGTTTCCTGTGATTTTTAAAAATGTCTTTATGTCGATTGTCTGGGGAACTGCACAGTGCATCTTAAGGAGCGTTCCCGTACTAACGACGGCGCATGTCGATTACGATGTGCCGCAGCTATGAAGTCGTGCTCTGAATCCTGAGCTGTGTTCTCCTGTGGTCTGGTTGAGGATTTTCAGATATACGCTAGTGAAACATCCAATGGGTCTGCCATGATTTTAGATTCCAATTTGACGAAAGGTGGGTCATATCCATATTTTGTTACGGTTAGAGATGAAGTTGGTGAAGCGATTTATCTGGGGTCACACAGTAAATGACAGGCAGAATTTAAGCCAATAACTTTATTGTATCATTTATAATATATATATATATATATATATATATCCATCCATCTTCTAACCCGCTGAATCCAAATACAGGGTCACGGGGGTCTGCTGGAGCCAATCCCAGCCAACACAGGGCACAAGGCAGGAACCAATCCTGGGCAGGGTGCCAACCCACCGCAGTATATATATATATATATATATAAAATAAAAAATCCTGGGACGAGACGTGACTTTTCCAGAGAGACACTTTCACGTCCCGTGAGACAAGACTTTGTGCCAAGAGATTTAACCAAACATCTCAAAGAATGACGGTAAAGATCGCATTAGCAGAAACAAATGGAAATTATTACTTGGTGAAATAACAGAACAGCAAAAAGAGATTGAATATATTCTTTGGCTTTAAACTTTAAGTCAGAGACTTGTAGATCATCTAATTCATGTTGCCATCAGGGGATGTAGTGTAGTAACAAGTAGTGTTTCTATAAACGAGAATTCAAAGATTTGTTTGGTGAAAGTGAAATCCACGTACGCGAGTGGCAGAGATGCAAAATGGCTGGCACGTAGCGCAGGTAGGGGGGTTGTTGAGTGAAGCAAGCAGGGGGCAAAGCCCCTAGTGTATGCGTATATATATACCCCTAGTGTATGCGTACTGTATATATATATATATATAAATAATTTGGATAAGAATATAAGTAACAAGCTGGTTACGTTTGCAGATGATACCAAACTATGTGGAATCACAGATAATTGAGAATCCACTGAATCATCACAGAGGGACTTAGAGAGCAGACAGGCTCAGGCAGATTTGTGGCAGATGAAATTTAATGACAGTAAATGTAAAGTATAACACATTTGAACATTAGAACAATTGAGACGAGAACAGGCCATTTAGCCCAACAAAGCTCACCAGTCCTCTCCACAAAACATCAAGTCGAGTTTTGAAAGTCCCTAACGTCTTACTGCCCACCACACAACTAGGTCGCTTATTCCAAGTGTCTATCGTTCTTTGTGTAAAGAAAAACTTCCTAATGTTTGTGTGAAATTTACCCTTCACAAGTTTCCAACTGTGTCCCCGTGTTCTTGATGAACTCATTTTAAAGTCACCGTCTCGATCCACTGGACTAATTCCCTTCATGATTTTAAACACTTTAATCAGGTCACCTCTTAATCTTCTTTTATTTAAACTGTAAAGGCTCAGCTCTTTTAATCTTTCCTCATAATTCAACCCCTGTAGCCTGTAATCAGCCTAGTCGCTCTTCTCTGGACCTTTTCTTGTGCTGTTATGTCCTTTTTGTAGCCTGGAGACCCAAACTGCACACAGGACTCCAGATGAGGCCTCACCAGTGTGTTATAAAGATGAGCAGAACCTCCTATGACTTGTACTCCACAGATCAAGGTGCTATATAACCTGACATTCTGTTAGCCTTCTTAATGGCTTCTGTCTGAAGTTTGATAGCTTAGAGTCCACTACGACTCCTAAATCCTTCCCAAAACGGTGGACTCTCGATTTTCTGACTGCCCATTGTGTATTCAATCCTCACATTTTTATTCCCTATGTGTAATTCTTTATACAGTAATCCCTCCTTGATTGTTGCGTTCCAGACCCCCCCGCGATAGGTGAAAATCCGCGAAGTAGAAACCATATGTTTGTGTGGTTATTTTTATATATTTTAAGCCCTTATAAACTCTCCCACCCTGTTAACATTATTAGAGCCCTCTAGACATGAAATAACACCCTTTAGCCAAATGTTTAAACTGTGCTCCATTACAAGACAGAGATGACAGTTCTTTCTCACAATTAAAAGAAAGCAAACATATCTTATCTTCAAAGGAGCGCCGTCATAAAGGAGCGCCGTCAGGAGCAGAGAATGTCAGAGAGAGAGAGCGAGATAAAAGCAAACAATCAAAAAATCAATACGTGCTTTTAAGTATGCCGAAGCACCGCGATGAAGCGGCATTTTGTAGAGGAGCGTCCGTGTCCTCTGTGCAAACAGCCCCTCTGCTCACACCCCCTCCGTCAGGCAGAGAGAGTGAGAAAGAGAGAGAGAAGCAAACAAGAACCGCGCGGGAAGCATATCTTATAGCATTGAGGAGTTTTAGTTAATATGTAATACATGCTCTGATTGGGTAGCTTCTAAGCCATCCGCCAATAGCGTCCCTTGTATGAAATCAACTGGGCAATCAAACTGAGGAAGCATGTAACCTAAATTAAAGACCCATTGTCCGCAGAAAGCGGCGAACCAGTGAAAAATCTGTGATATATGTTTAGATGTGCTTACATTTAAAATCCGCGATAGAGTGAAGCCGCGAAAGTTGAAGCGCGATATAGCGAGGGATTACTGTATTTACTGACATTAAATTTCATCTGCCACAAGTCTGCCAAAGCCTGTCTGCTATCCAAGTCCTTCTGTGATGATATAACGGATCTACTAATCCACCTATCTTGGTACCATCAGCAAACTTAACCAGCTTGTGCCTTATATTCCTATGCAAATCATTTATAGATATTAAAAATAGTAGCGGCCCCTGCACTGCCCCCTGCTAGTCACCATTCTTAATATCACCCGATTCCTTGCACCATCACCCTCTGCCTCCACCTACACACCACACCCTGAACTGCCACTTCTTCTAATTTGATGCCCATCCTCTCAGGTGGCACCTTATCAAATGCTTTCTGAATGTCTCATCTGATCCACTCTGATTGTATCCTATTGTTGCCTCTGCCTTGATGTGTGGAGCACAAGTCACAGGAGGTTCTGCCGAAGCTTTAAGACACACTGGTAAGTCCTCATCTGCAGTATTATGTGCAATTTTGGTATCCATAAAGACAAATAAAGACTTAATTAGTTATTTTTTAATCGATTACCAGCCATAGAAATCACAAGTCAAAATCAAAAGTGAAAAAGTCCTGTGCATTACTTTCAGTTTAATGAATTTCAATTTATTCTTGTGCAGCCTGCTTCTCTCTTTACGTTTATTCTAAAAATGCAATAAAGTACAAGACTTTACACGATTTACCACCCTATGCATTAAACACATTTAAAAACGGAGTGCTGTACTTGTAGCTATTCACTTGGGGGTAATAAACATTAAGCTGCAATCAATCAGAACAACTAGCCGATGCCCCCTCATCATCTTCCAGCCCACTAAAGCCTTCCTAATCCCCCGAGGAAAAAACTTTTTAGAAGGGATAATGAAGGGGCCTGGAGTCTGACCGTGACGCGGCCCTCCAAAGCTTGTGCTGATTGCTCCAAAGTGAGTGCGCCGATAGTCACAAGCAGCCCTTTTAATTATTGCACATGTTGAATTAGCTCAGCACTCTTATTAAGAGAATCAAAAGTGAATGATGGCACTTACTGTAGTTATAAAAAGAACGAGATGTCAATGGTTTAATTAAGACCGCGAGGTATCACAGCGTCCAATTACAACATCCACCGGGCCTACTGCTCAAAGACTAAATTGTCCAGATAGCCGCTGCTAATGAAAAGGCTTAGTCTTTGTAACACTGTACATTTAAATCTTTCTTTGGCGGGTGCGCTGTGAATGTCACCGGTATGCCCCCAAAATGCAAAGCTCGGCATTGTAATTGTTACACCAATAAGGATTAATGGACAGTGACAAATCAATGTGTAAATCACCGGCTCAGTGCTGCAGTCTCTTCTTTCCCAGAATTTAATTTCTTGTCCTGCTAAACTCACACTTTCAACCTTTAGAGCCGGTTACTGCTTAATTGGATGATTACAGTGAAAATGGCTTGTCCTTAACGATAAAAACGTTTCATTTGCCGAGTAGCTGCTGGGTCTGTACAGTTGGCACGATTTGGGCTCTTTCAGTTCTGCCGCTGAAATCGGACAGCCAAGATGAGGCGAGTAAAGATAGGATGTGGCAGCCTCTGGAGATCATCAGTGGATGGTGTAAGTGTGGTCGGGCAAGAAAACCAAGAAAGTCCGGAGTGCCAGCAGGGTGACCCCTTAGAATAATCAGAACTTTAAAGACAGCCGTCAAAATGACCCAAAAAGTCGTTGAGGTCCGTTCTCTCTATGTCTGTGGACGAGGGCCTCAGGTCAGCCCGGTAAATACAGTATGTACCCTCCTGGCCCCCCTTGCCTGCCCATTCACTTTTACTAGCTTGTCACAGATAATAGAGCTGACTTAAAATCTGATAACGTTTCTAATGGTTCCCTGCTTTTATGAAGTTAAAGGTTATTGAAAGAATCGAGTCTGTGTTTTATAATCGTTTATTTAACTTGGTAGAATATAACACGGTATAGAGCCGCCATTTCTGCGTCAGTAATTATTCTGCTTCATTTTGGGAATGAGAAGGCTAATTCTTATAGAAGCACAGACGTGAAGTAGCAAAGGCTTACCCTGGACGGCGGGGCCGACTTTCGCTCACATACATCCTGCGGTAGCATTTCAGGCAGGCAATGGACGGAGGAAATTCAAGGTCGACAGGCGCAAAATGTAGGACTCCAGCTGTGTAATAAGAATAAATTATGGGTGTTAGCTTGGTGAAAGCCCTGGAGTCCTTCCTGACCTCCAAGGCCAAACTAACTTTCTTCTAGAATGTTCTTTTAAACGTAAGCACTGAACATCCCAGAAGACGTCTTACTGCTAAAGCAGATACTGAAATCATTTGATCTGAGGACCTGCTGGACTAAAGACTTACGGGATGTGCACATTTAAGTAACTTTCGGTATTTTAGAAAGCTGTTTTTGCATCACTTTCACTACATGTGTTTGAAACAGGTTTTAGGTTTTATTTATTTATATGGCACATTTAAAACAACTAGAAGTTGACCAAAGTGCTTATAAAGAATTATTAAAAAGCAAAATAAAAAGGAAACATTATACATACTGTGATAGATAGGGGGCGCTGTCGTCCCCTTGAACCCTCAGACAATATGTCAGACACCAGGTAAAAGTCCAATGCTCGACTTTATTATTACAACAATGTGCACAAAGCACCCTCCTCTCCACTATACTCATATAAATAAACAATCACTAATCAATAATCAATAATCAATAATCAATCCTCCACTCACTCACACACACACATGTTGCCACCCTTCCGCTCCCCTCAGCTCAGCTCAACTCTGGGATCTCCCAAAGTTCTTTATATAGTCTGTGACCCGGAAGTGCTTCTGAACGCCTGTCCATGTGACTTCTTAGCACTTCCGGGTCAGATCAAAAGTCTTCTTTTCTTCAACTTAGAAGCACATCATCTCCTCTGTCCATGTGACTAGAACGCACTTCCGGGTTGTAGGCGAAACTCTTATTGCTCCTCCCTGCAATGCCTTCTAACGGCCCCCGTGGTATCCAGCAGGGCTGTGGATAAAAACTCCATTGTCCAGAATTCCCTGCTGTCATTTGGGGCACCTCCATGCTGCAGGGAGGGCTCCAGCTGGCGGCCTGGGGGTATTGGCCGGGATGAATGGCCAGCTATAGTCCACAATACGTGAACACACATCTACCAACACACAAACATAAATAGCTTATATAAAACTATGCAAAATAAAAATACATACATTAAGGTATAAAAAACAAATAGAAAGATTTAACAATTCAAACTGATAAGCTAAAAGCAAGTGAATGAAAGTGCTTTTTTTAGTAAAAACTTAAAACTAAGAAGTGTGGGAGCTGACCTTATTACGAGGGGCCAATTTAGGACCAGCCAGCATAAAGGCCCGACTGCCCCTCAGCTTCAAGTGTGTGTGGGACAGCAAACAATCGCTCACCTGAAGACCTCAGCTGCTTGGCTGACGAATACGGAACAAGAGAATCAGCTAAGTACGGTGGAGCAGACCTCCATGTGGGGCTTTAAAAACAAAGACTGAAATCTTAAAATTCACCCTGTAACTAAGAGGGAGTCAACAAAGAGAGGCCAACACCGGAGAGATGTGATCTGCTGGTCAAAACTCGAGCGGCTGCATTCTGCACCGTTTGCAGGCGAGACATCGTCGTATGGGATACCTCGACATATAGGGGGCATTACAATAAAACAAACGAGACCTAGCAGAAGTAGGAATGAGCTTTTGTAGGTCATTGAGTTGTAACGGCCGGCAGCTACACTTCCAAGACCTGTGGCCTGGATAAATTACTGAGGCTAATCTATGAATACCAAGCCGTACCTCTAACAAATAAAATTTTCCCCACAATCGACGGTTTAAACATAAGCACACAAAAGCAGATATGTAAAAATAAGTGGATAAATATATTAAATGAAACAATAACAAAAAATGCAACTTTCACACGTAGAAAATACGTGTATATATATATAGATCTGTGTAAACCACCACCAATGCAACAACGTGACAACACCATATATACAACAACAAACCCTCCCTTGTCCCAATAATATATAACAAACGCAGAACACAAATAACGATGAATGAATACGGAAAATGCCAATGATAGTGAACTTGAGTCTGAGTATACAACTGTCCTGAATACGGACGACTGGTCAACAGATAAGTGATGTGTTTGAATATCCTGGAAAAAATGGAACAACCTCACCGTGAATCCTCGGCATGTGGAGGATGATGTAGTCCAACCCCGGGGTCTCTGGCGATGACTGAATTGAAATAAGTCCGGCAGAATGAAAAACGAACTGGTACCAAAAGCGCGATGTGGAAAACAGCAGGTAAAGCTGGTTTGTTGTCGTGAAAATGTAATCTTCGTCTTTCTCCTTCCTCCACATTGTTTATATAGTAATGAGCCGGCTGTAATCGATTAATTGTAAACAGGTGCTTTCCATCTTGGGGCTGCGGTCTCTTTCCATCATCGGTCCCCTCTGTATTTACGGGGACCACATTCACTGACGCACACATTATAAACACAAACGGGACGATGGACACTAAACGCACTCAGTACAAACGTTGAAAACACTATTACTATGTAGCCCCGCTACAGAGTGACCTTTATTGATCACCCTGAGGTAGAATAGATGACTCTTTATCACAGCGTCGGTCTGTTTGTCAAATTTCAAATTTGAATTCAAGACCACTCCGAGATTTTTAGCACATGGCTCCAAGTACCGGACAAGAGGACCCAATGTGCTAAAAATGTTTTGGGTAACAGTAGTTTGACCAAATACAATGACTTCAGTTTCTGACTCCTTTAACTGCAGGATGTTAAGTGCCATCCAGTATTTTATACCATCTAAGCAGTTGAAAAGCTTTGTCACCCGATTGCAACGGGAAGTAAATCTGAGTATCAGTGTGAGCAAATCACATGTGAGGGTGACGGGAGACGGCACAGCAGCATACACTTACGAGATTTACTGTATTAGAGGGCTTCATGTAACAATTAGATATCAAAAAAATGTCATCCCCTGTAACAGAAACACATCAATATAAAAACAGTAGGAAAGGTCAGTCGAGTGTTCACTGCTGTACTGATGCAGATTCGGTACGCCTCATGCATTCCTAGCATTAACCTTCACTTGTTTTGATCATTCTGTTACATTTTTGTTTTTACATTGTTGTCATATCTGAGCCTCCATGTGACACGTTTTGTGACAGTCACCAACGCATAGCACGGCGACTCAATCGGGACAGTAGGCGCGTGTTTTTTAATATTTTGTTCGGTTGCAGGAGGGTAGAATGTCAGTGGCTGAGCTGCACGATCACTGTAGGCTTCCACCTTACAAGGCTTAGTAACTTCCACACTTCCCAGATACAAACAATGACAGCTGTTATATTGTGCTCAGTTCTTAGGGGGGCTACTGCACTTCTTGTTTTTACAGTCAATCACAATCATTTTGCCTTTTTGGTCCCCCAGTTACTTGCACCACTGTGAACCTTTACCAAGCATATCATGGCGGTTCGCCCTTACAGTGCCATATGCATCAGTTTTACTGTCCATGTTTAATGTCGTCATCAGTATCGATAACTAGTGTCTCAACTAACGGTTCAGTTTCAGTTTGTTCTAAAACTGGCTTTACAGCTTCTCGTTTGATTTGGGTGAAGGCTCTGCCCCGCTCATAAAAATTGAGGAATTACCTTAGATTGGCAAAATGCATAAAAATATTCATGATGCTATTTTATCCACTAGATGGCAGCATAGAATTCCCAGCCTGAGGCCAGGGCTGTTAAAACATCAGATCAGTTATGACAAGATCACGCCGTGGTAGCGTGCATAACCTGATCCCTTACTTATTCACTTTAAAAAGGACGTAGAGATTTTGGAATTTGATTTATTTTGTTTTGGCTTAGACATTCTGGTATTTCTGACTCACGTCAATCTTTATTTGTTTTCATAATTATATTGTCATTAATAAGAACAAAACCATTGAAACTGAAACACTCTCTTCTGTGATGCCATGTTGATTTTTCTATTGTATTTTGGACCCTCACTGTCCTCTGTTTACATCTGTTACTGACAAATACGCTCACATATGGCACTACAGCTCCAAAGGCAGTTTACGAGATAACTCGCTGGTGCCGTCCATTTGTAGATCGCCTGCTGTGAGTTAAATCGTATTTAGCAGTCGGCATGTTAATCTTCTAGCTTCTTTGCCTCAAAATGAAAGCTTCATGGAACACATACAGACTTATTAGCGGGTGAAATCTGTCTGTGATGAAAAGTGGAATGGCGGCCAGTGGAGATTTTTAAAGATTTGACAGTTAAGTGAACAAACAAAAACATCACATTCAGAAACTGGCAGAATTTCAGAAACCAAAAAAAAAAAAGTCACTGTAGAGAAACAACGCCAAAGGACCTCCTTTCTAACGTGAACCCTTGCTGCCCCTAACCAACGCCAAAGCTCTTTGTTTCTTCTGGAATTTTTCCGGTTCTTGGATAAGGAGCTGCTTTGAAATCGGCATCTTCAATAGGTGGAAAATGAAAAATGAATATGTCAGGTGATCATAAGATTAGTAACAGGCCTGGTACAGTGGCTGTAAAGAATATGCCAATGGCCACGCCAAGGACAACTCAAGATGGAGGCAATAAACCCATTGAAATGGTGTCACAAAGTCAACATTAAAAACAAAAAACAAACAAAAAAAATGCAAATGCTCCAAAAAAAAAAAAAAAAAAATATATATATATATATATATATACACACACACTTACATAAAGTTTCTCAGTAAAGCTCTTAACCTGCCTGTCTGGACTCGTCTAGATGGTTTTCTATGGACCTCCTCCAGTGTTGCTATATCTTTTATTGAAATGTAAAAACCAAACTAGCCGAAAAAAAAAAAACTGAAAGAAATGCACGGATCTAAAACGTGCTAGGAGTTTATTGGGCCATTTTCAATTGACAATTACGGTGAAAAATGAATTAGTATTTTTGTATTTGACTTTTTTTCCCTCATTGTTCTGGTAAAATCATCACGTCAATTTTTGTGTTTTTAATTTTTTTTTTCTTTTTCTAAGAGCACTTCTAGTTTGTGTGTTGTTTTTAAATTGTCACCACTATTTTGTAATTAGTGATAAAATTCCATTTGTACCTGTGGGGTCAGTAACCTGTGATGACAGTGCAGTGCACTTGTAAAAGATGGCAGCGTGTAAAACAAACAAATAAATCCCCTTGGGATTAATAAAGTATCTATCTATCTATCTATCTATCTATCTATCTATCTATCTATCTATCTATCTATCTATCTATCTAAAGGAACTGAACTTCGACACTAACTAAAGTAACAAACAGAGTTTGTTTGGACCCCATGCCTCTGCACAGGTAGAGCGAGTGCCTGCTGGCACTAACAAACTACTACCGGATAGAAGTTACAAAAGAGCTACGGCAGGCAAACGGAAGACATAAAGCCCAATGTCCAGAGATGTCAAAATCCACACGTAAAATCCACTGGAAGAAATCAGTGAAGTGCTTCAAGGTAATTTAAAAATGAGAAAAACAAACAAATGATCTAAAACACAAAGCAGGATTAATCACACTCAACTGGCTGACATCCTGATGAACTTCTGTTCTTTTTAAAGAATGTGAAGCTATTTTTAAATTGTTGATTGTAATTTAAAGCTCTAAATTTTATCAGCAAAATGAAGCCTAGTAACCATGGCAATGAGCTGCGAACCGCAACACTGCTGTCTCAATTAGCTCTACTGTAACAGACCGTTCTGTCGTTGTTATATATCTGATCAAAGTTAAGTGTGTTTTATTTTTAAATGGTGTTTTTCTTAATTACAGTATACGTTACTATTTTCAAGTCGACGTGATTTGATATGTGATGTGATAAGTGTGTGCTGTTCCTTCAAATGTAGTTCTGCTCCATGTTCTCTGTGGGCGGGGCCCCAAGAGGCGGGGCCACTCTGACATCACCACTCCTTGGCCCTTCCTCCCTCCCTCCTGCCGTCTATTTTAAAAACGAGCTGGCAGTGCGGCTCATTTATTGTTGGCTGGAGTTTTGTAAGCATCGCCTTTGCTGTTTGGAATTCTTAGTTTGCCTTGTTTTCTTGGATTTTGCATTCAGACTCCGTGTTAGGACTTGTTTACCATGGACTGACTTTAAGGCGACTCCTTTGTGCTTCTTTTTTCTCTATTGAGCTTTTGTGCTTTATTTTCTACTTTTTTTGTAGTATTTAGAGCTGCTTTGCCAACTCCCTATTTTTGGACCTCCTCCAGTTGAAACCAGCAGGTGCCTGGCTGAAGTCATGTGAACCTCCCCTGGGCATGCTGGATAAGACTTTTGTCCTGCTCCTTAGCTTTTTTTTGAGGCCTCACACCATTCTCCTTTTGTGGAAACTCTTAATTCCTAACAGTAGCAAAGGCATGTCATGAGTGTCATGACTCAGAAACACAAAACGAGTTATAAAATGTGTTGGACTCTCCAAGCACAGGGGGACTTGATAACATAACAGCACGTCTCTGTATATAATCTTCATTTGGATCTTGATCTTTGTCTGTGAATGAATTAGAAGAAGAAGCACTAGATGGCAGTAGAGAGACAGCTAAAACATAGGCATTGCATTAAGAATCTCCTCCAGGCTTATACTACTGAAGACTGTAGTACTCCAGTCACACCTCAAAACACAGACATTCAAACTAAACAAATTAACTAAAGAGATCTTCATTTAGATCTTGATCTTTGTTTGTCTGCGAATTCCACACATGCGTAGACCACCGTCCAGTTTAGTACATTGTTGTTACTCACAGATGTCAACAGTGTGCCGGAATAGCGAAAGGGGTGGTGGGTGGTGGACAGTGTTACGCTGGTTAGCTCCTGAGGCCTGGTTAGAGAATGAGATTGCCGAAGATAAAAGGTACGTGCCTACGTAACATATGAATGAAAGAAAGACAGTGGGTAAAATGAATGGCAACGTCACAGCACGTTCCGGAAATTATTATTGTTACGCTGTAGCCGGCGAGTGCTGCGCGTCTGACAGTTGTACCGTGGCTTGCTCACATGTCAGTGAAGTGATCCCTATTTATGCTTTAAAGAGCCTGGATACCTATGTGTCCCCCTTTTATAATCATTACTCTGTGTATATTGCCTTACTCTTTGGATTGCCACAAAGCAACCTGCGAGATTGGAGAAAAGGTTGAGAAGACATTGTGAGAGGAAGCGACAGCGTCGTGAAAACGAGACGGACTGTGAACGGACAGAAGCAGAAATGCTCCTACACCACCACATAATTCCGATTCGGACAGTGATTCCGAGTAGGCCATTCCTATCAAATCAATGTCCAAGGGTTTTGTTTTGTAATTTTGTTTCCCTTATAAAAATTCATAATGATGTGCGACGAAGGGCCCAGTTCACGACTGGCAGCCGCGTTTAAACAGGGAGCCCTTCACAGACAACTTTAACACGCGCAACGTAGTTGGGCGCACATGGCTAGTGGTATATAATCTCCAGCAGGCCTTAGTGTTAAACCAAATAAAGAAGACTACAGTACCGGCCTTAATGGAGAGCCTGTGAAGGCTTGCTTCTTGTGCCTGGCCCTGCTAGGATGGAAGTGAGCATCTGCCTGCATTGACTAGCTCCTATTGAGCGCAAAGAAATACCACAGTGCTGAATAAAAAGAATTAAGAAGTACAGCATGCTAGCTGCAAAAAAAAATGATACAGATGGTGAAAGAGCAAAAATGTCAGACTGAGATCTGCTGATCAGACTCACCTATTGTACGTCATCAAGCATTGATAGATAAAACAACACATCGCATAATCATTCTGTTTTCTACGTCTAGTTATTTTGACTAATCAGGTCTGAGCTTCTACTCCGTATCCAGAGTGTGTATCCCTTTACGCTGCACTACCTGGACTTTTTACATTCTGTTCAAATCCCTTTATGGTTTGTGTTGCCCTTGCATGGTGCATCATATTTTCTCATTTTACTATTTTTTTTGTATTCTGGTCAACCTGGCCAAGAATAGTGACTTCCGATTCTGCTTCACTGTGCATCCGCTTCTTCCCATGTCTTTGAGATGAATTGGATGTTTGATTCCTGAAGAAGAAATGGACTCTCACTTTAAATTAAAGACGCCGCACTGACCCTCGGACACCCATGACCCTAATTCTTTCTAATCTCCCAATGGCGGTAGACACCTTTGAAGAGATTCAGACTGTGTTGACCTAATCGGATGGTAAAATCCAAATGGCTCATTTTTCATTTTCCCTGTTTTTGTGGCTTGTTCTTTCTAATGCATTTTCATCCCATTTTTGTTTATATAGTACATTTATCACTAAAAAGACCCGTGAAGATTCTCAACCTTCTTCCTAATTAAGCTGGAGCAAAATCCAAAGCTTTGAAAATAGCGACATGTGGTGGCTTACAGAATTCATAGCAGCCATCCACTCGACACATTTTCTTTCAGTGTTTGAGGAAAAATTTCCCTGAGGGGCAAAGGGAATCATAACGGAATGTAGGGAATGTGTCTGTGGAACTGGGCACACATGAGAAAGTTAACTGAACGTGCATATGTTTGGCTAGAGTATTAATGACATGTTATAGATCTCCCAGCACAGAAGAATAACAGAGCTCGGTGTTAATGTTAACAATGATAACATTGTATTTTTTTTGTATAACTCAAAATCAGGCCCTATTTTTTGACAGCCCCGCATCCTTGACTTCCTAAGAAAGCAAGAAAAAACTTTTCAGTGTGCCATGTATTGGAGTGTATTTTCCTTCCAACAAGCCGTACATCACAAGCATTTGTAGTAATAAAATGTGCTACTACAAATGTTTACGATGCACCATCTGTTGGAATGATAAATGCAACGCATATGTCTCTGTTATATGATCAGATCAGCTTCAGACCTGCCCCTAGTGGCAAATGTATTTGTGGTACATTTGTTACACTTGCCACTACTGTTGCTTTTAAATATTAGTTTTACTGGTATTATTTATTAATTATTTATGTATTACTATCTATTTCAAATTATTATTAACTATTCACTTATCTGTTATAGTAAAGTATAGTTCTTACACACTTATAGTTATAACACATTCATCCTGTGTTTACGTATATTTTGGACCGTAGACCTGGAGAATATTATTTTGTGCCACTGTATGCTGCAATACGGTGCATGGATGGTATGACAATAACGCCAAAATGTTATTTAGTATGGTATCCGTAAAGCCTGTGTTAATGCTTGTGATTTGCCATCTGTTGGAATGACAAATGCAATGCCTTTTAGAACTACAAATGTTTGTAATGCGCACGCCTTCTGTTGGAATGACAGAGACATAGCCACCTGGCAGACACACAGATACTGCACATGGACACACAGACTGTCGTGATTTCATTAAGGTGGATAAAAGGGTCCACACTTTAGGACTCCAAATTTAATTCAAAGTCTTCTGCATATAAGATGCGAGTGGGAGATGCACATCAGCTTTCATAGCACGCGGGACAGCAGTCGGGGGCTTCCCGTGACGTTTAAAGCTTTGGACGACATCAGTCACGTGGCTGTAAAGCTTTGACAACGCGTGCTTCATTATAGGACTTCAAGTTTCAAAGTCTCCATTTTAAACGTCCCATCCCTACTTGTCACTTCAAGTCCAATTTCAAAAAAAGAAATGAACAATGAGTGCCGAATGACATGAGGGTGACATAGGCCAGTCTTTGTGTCCGCTCGTTCAGTTTGTGGCTTCCTAGCCATTTTTTCTGTGTCTCACTTTGTAATTTGTAGATGAATATATTATAATCCGGTTATATCCTGTCATAATCCAGAAAGTTAAATACCTGCAAACTTTTTCACCATCTGTTGCATAAATAAACCAATCAGACAGGTGTTAAAAACTGCCAGACAAATTGAATCGAAGAAAAAAAATGTCGGCTTTTACCTGCAGTGGAAAACCTGTGCTGAGTGGCATCTCACTAAGGCCGGCTATGCAGTTGGTGATTTTGGGCCTCTTTCTAGCCTTACATTTTTATTTTCCTCTGTTACTTTCTCCCTAAAGTCACCAAATAATCGTTTACTCATGGGATATCACAAGTAAGTAAAAAATGTAATTGAGTATATGAATGTATGGGTATTTCAAAGCACAGTAGAACCCCAACTATCTGTGCCCCGATTTGCCAAGGCTCTGCATTATCACAAGTGTAATACTCTGCTTTTCCTATTCAGTAATTCATAAAAGCTTTGCTGTGAATATTGTACTGTGCGCCTATCGTTGAGACGTGATCACGGGGAACAATTTACTGCTTCGGCATGACTGAGACTTCACAGCAATCGAGAAGGAAGTGCTGCGTAGTGTGGCGCGATGGCACTGCCAACCAGGGAGGTGCACAATTGTTTGGCACACCTGGGAGGGTGCCGTTAGACGGGATGGGTTTCGCTACACAGGCACAAACGCAAAGTCAAAATTAGAGGAACGATCCAACATGACTAAGATGTGAAAAGAGGCTTGAAAATGATTCTGTGCCATATAAATTGGCAAAGTCTTTTATATTTGTAATTTTCAATCTGAAATGGCAGCAGTTGTAAGTCATCCGAGGTAGCATCAGCACGTATTTCCTCAGATAATCGGGTTTCAACTGTAAATAATTGCATAGAAAATAAGTAAACAGAGGAAATATTTGCTTTTGTATAAATCAAGAACATTTGAGTAGGAAAACCTGCAGTCATTATCTGATTTCTAAATTTTTTTTTTTTTTTATTTATTTTCACTTCTGTTTGATATTCCTTTTTGTATTTAGGTTTTTTATTATCCATACAATTCATTTCTGTTATTTGATTTCTAATATCCTATTGTTTTAAGGGTTTTAAAAATAAATTTAATCTTCCCATGACGCCATTTTGTTTCTCATGGAAGCCACCATTTTGTGCAGTTTTGTTGCAGTGGTTGCTATGGGTGATGTCAGGGGTCACGCTGCACGTGTCATCAGGGAGTCAAGGGTATAAAGGGCAGCTCTCTGCCCTTCCTGGTATCTGAGAGTGAAGAGGAACCTTTCCTTGTTGGTGTGCATGTTTTAAATTTGGGTTTCTCTGTAGACTTTGATTTTTGTTTATGGTTCTCAATTTTAATGAAAGAAAAGATTAACTTTTTGTTAATGAATTTTGGTCTGGTTTTCTGTGATAATTTGTTTTATGGTCACATATTTTTTTAAAATACATTGTTTTTTGTGTATTTTCCCAAAAGCAAAGAAATAAAAACTTTTTTTTGTCTCTAACTCTGAATACCTAAAGAATATCCACAACAGTTCATATATATATATTTTGTATAGCTCAAAAACACATAAAGAATGTCTCATTGGGCTTTAACAGGCCCTGTTTAATGGGTAGCCCCCCAGCTTTCATTCTTTAAGAAGAACTCTTTAAAAAAATAAATAAATAAATAAAAAAAATCTTAAGAAGGGGAAATGGGCATCAAAAAAAAAAAACACAAATACAACCCATCGTATTTCTATAGCACGGTTTAAAACGAGGATTGTGGCTCAAAGTGCTTTACACAACATAAAAGGAGATAGAATAGAAAAAAAACGATCTCTTAATTAAAATAATCAATATGTGCTTATATGACACCGATATAGAAGAAGTAGAATCGTAATTTGAAGATTAGTCTGATCCTATGGCCGGATGGACAGGGATGGCAGATTAAAAAAAAAGAGCAAAATGCCAAAGATTAAAAAAAAAAATAAATAATAATAATCTGCAGGGGTTCAAGGGGGTCCAAAAGACCATCACACATCTACTGGGCATTCTACCTGACATAAAGGAGCAAAAGTCAAACTTTTTTTTTAATCTTCATTTTAGAGAACTCAATGTATTGTGTTTCTCAAAATCTCAATGAGCTGCAATGCAAAATCTACACAAGGACAGGGCAAGGGAGGCAGAAGAACAAATGCCACTGCCATAAACTGGTGGCCAAATGTGCCATAAATAAATAAATAAATAAATCTCTGGTAACTGTAGCCAAACTGTCCTCAATGCCTAATGGCCATAACCTGATTAGAGGTCCCACCCTGCCCATCCTAAGAGATGTTACTAAAATTAATGTCAAAGTATTTTTCTTTTCTCAAATTTTTGTTTAGGACCTAATTTATTGTAAATCTGTTAATAAGCAAGGAATCTTTATATAGAATACGCTACCGTGGCTATCCGTTTGTCTGTCCAGGATATTAAATCACCTGTCGCTCGCAAACCGATTGACCTGAAATTTGTTACACATATACTACGTGATGTCTACTGTCCCCTTTCAGGGTGATGATTGACCGCCAAGGTTATTCCTCTTTATTTTATTCTATTGTAGAATCAACTCTCGGCAGTGGGCGGCAGGGCAGCCGTGTGGCGCATGCATACGGGCCCCATTCTCATTCCCTAGCACCTTCACTGTCACTTTCACTACCTCCTCTTCATATCTTAAATCATTCTTGAAGCAGATTGAAGACTTAAGTGAAAAAGTAAGGAAAATGTACTAAGTAATTGCAACACAAACACTGACTTAATTAGTTTTAACACGAAAAGATGCCAACGAAGGAAGAGAAGTGGGCTGCTAGGGTGGAGAAAAGAAGAGCTGCTTAGGAAGCAGTTAACATATCAACCTCAGAGCAAACAAATGATAAACGTACAAAGAGGATGAAAACTAGGAATGCTCAAGTCAAGTCACTTATTTATTTTTTTCTCCAGCCGTCCAGAGTTTTTTTTTTTTTGTTTGTTTTTCCTATCCCCCCTGGCCATTGAACCTTACTCTTATTCAATGTTAATTAATGTTGATTTATTTTGTTTTTCTTACTGTGTCTTTTATTTTTCTATTCTTTATTATGTAAAGCACTTTGAGCTACTGTTTCTATGAAAATATGTTATAGAAATAAATGTTGTTGTTGAAGTGTATTCACTGGAAGTTCTCATTATACCAGTGCAGCGTTACTGGTAATTAATAATAAAAATCCATCCTGCCCTTGGCCTCTCTCTCTTTTGCACATTGACTGTACTTAAACAGAGAACTGTTCTGGAATAATTTACTATTTCAAATTTTTCAACTTGTGTAGTATATCTTGTAAGCAGCATTTTTCACCCTTAAATGTCTGATAGTTGCACCTGATGGCAAACAGATCCTCGGTAGTCCTTACAAGTGGCGCAACAATCTGAGCAAATCTCTCTCACAGTACAAACCAAAAGTGAGTACGGTTGTTGTGAAGACTCATTTATGAATTGTTGTTCTGGTTTCAGCATTGATTGATGGGGAAAAATGGCAAATGTATCTAAAGGGGGTCCTCGGGTTACAACACAGTTCCGTTCCTACAACAGTGATGTAAGTCAAAACACACCCTGTCCTAAGTCACTTACCTATCCTAACACATTTACAAAATCATAATCTAGAACATAAAAACACAACTAAGCCACAGAAAAAGGAAAAGGACATAAATATACTGTACTGTAGGAACAGAAAAAATGAGTGTTAAAAAAAAAAAAAAATTTCTTACCTTTTATTCCTTCTCACGATTCAGTTTTTTAAAGTTTTTATGGGAGTGAGCATTGTAAACTAGAAACATTGTATGTCGATGTTGTAACCCGAGGACCCCCTGTATTTAAAATTAAATCTACAGCACAATAAAGACTGCAGAATGTGAAGGGGTCTGAATCCACAGTACATGAGAATCTAAACACGTATTGAAAAAATTAAAATACAGGTCACCGTCCATTAGATACTGTAAAATGAATTGGGACTGAAAAAAAAAAATTATAGTGAAATTCAAACATAGCACAGTCTTTTGCCACGTATGATCGGTAGAACTGATTGTGGAATGGTGAACTTGAGGGCAACATCTCTTTCCCTCTTGCTGGCATCAATGGCAGTTAGAAGGTTCAACATTTTCTGTAAAATTGCTTTTGTTCCATAAAATGACACGCCTATGTGTCCAGAACGCGGCCCCTTTTACTTTTAGAAATGACGCCCCTCGGGTGATATTGCATAATGGATTGATTGACAAATCCAAATCCTATTATGTGATATCATCTACTGTTAAATTCTGCTCTGTACTTCTAAAATATTTATTTGTGTACTGTATTGAGGATTTGTTCTGTTCTGTGTATTGTGTTGTGTTGTGTTGTGTTGACCGCCTTTTTCTTTTTGACACTCACTGCACGCCCAACCTACCTGGAAAGGGGTCTCTCTTTGAACTGCCTTTCCAGAGGTTTCTTCCATTTTTTTCCCTACGATGATTTTTTTTTGGGGAATTTTTCCTTGTCTTCTTAGAGTCAAGGCTGGGGGGTTGTCAAGGAGCAGGGCCTGTTAAAGCCCATTGCGGCACTTCTTGTGTGATTTTGGGCTGCACAAAAATAAATTGTATTGACTGGCTCTCTCTAGGCTGACATTATCTGCAGAAAACATTGCATTGATTGGACAAATTTTATTTCTGCTTCCATTTATTTCCAAGGAATTGCCTTTTTTTGCTGTAATTGTTAGCTTCCCTAAAGCACCAGGAGTGGGCGCTGCAGTGTGAGCTGTCTGTCTGCGTTCACTCATTCTGTCCGGCGTTTGACTTTCTGTCATTGGCCAATCTAGTGGCTGTCAGACGAGTAAAAGGGGAAAATCTACAAAATATACGAGTTAAAGCAACCGCTCTTGGGGTCAAATGGAAGAAGTGAATTAGCTGCTAGCTGAAGTCGCACAGAACGTTTCTCCCTTTTAAGATGGCTGCGCTCACAAATTCTCCGTTCCTTTCAATGGGACATTTTTCTGAAATTTCCAAACTCCATAAATTGTGATTTGTTTGAGATACGGAAATAAAAATCAATCCGCCTCGACACAGTTCTCTGAAAGATAAGTGTGCCACATCTGAACAAAATTAGTATATGGGGGTCCAAGTTGTTTCATGTGGACAGACAGATGTGGCCTTCCGCAATAGGGGCTTCACACATTATACGTGAGGAGAACATAAAGGACAAAATGGGGCAGCTAAATCCTAGGGACCGTTTTATACTGAATACACTGCTGATTCAAATTTTTGGAGATCTGAACACTGAGTTAATCAATTTTTTTTTTTGTAAAACCAGAGAAGAAAGTCGGATGGAAAAAATCTTGATTACAGACCAGGTAATGCTTCATTACGGGAGTCACCAACATAATAATGAGATGACATCTCAATTTTTGAATCGGTGCCCGTTATGGCCTTGTTGTTATAATACACTGTACACAGAAAACGGGGCCGCACCAAAGATCGAACCCTAAGGCACAGCCCAGTGTGTCCACGCAGGCTCAGCCGGAATGTCATTACTTCTAACTGCTAACTTGCTGTGGGCGTTAAGCGTAATAATTTGATGAAGCCATTTCAAGGCACATAGCAGCACTGCAACAAATAAGCAAAAGACGACCGAGGTCTGCTGAAAAGAATAACTTCACTAAAAATGGAAGAACTGCAGTCCAGGAGAGAATGTAGAAAATTCTCTAAACATACAGCAGAACAATCGTTTCCAGCATCTCATCCAGAGGTTTGGAAAGCCAGTAGGGTCTTGGCTTCAGTTACGTGACTCGGCAGTGTGGTGGTGATTTTTGTGCGAAGCAGAGATCCTTCTTGGTGGGTTTCTTATTTTCCTGAAGGTGTCATTATATAGCACTCAATAATTGGGTTGACCTAACAGTGCACTGGTTAACACATAAAAATGGAGCCAAGATGTTCATGGATTGAAAATGAAGGGTGCGGAAGTCGGCTGGAAAAACCAATCATTTGTCACCAAGTTGGGTTGACGTAAGCTAGAAGGCCAGACAGAACTTCTATCAAACTGTCAAAGTGGGGAGCATAGCCAGGATATTCTTTGGAACTGCACTTCTTACTTAAATGAGGAACTTACATTGTTTGTGTTTTTTTTTTTTTTTGTCAGAAAGATGTAGGCCAGTAAGTTTTCTAATAGACGTCCAAGTCCTGGTCACACTTCCTCAACGCAACTTCTAGTCCGACATTATGCCAAATTGCTGGCTCTTGTTGCTTCTAAGGGTGACTCTGTTATCTCTGTTGCAGGAAGGTCACTCCTAACTTTTCATTACAATTTTAAATCTCTGTTCGTGTCGGAGAAAAGAATCTTTAAGTTGTCCCATTTTATAGGAATGAAATCAACATGGAGTACAATGGGCACTGCAAGAAACTGAATAAAAAACGTCAAATGGGCATCTCTGCTGGCTACAGCGCTTGACTGGCTACTCGCTTGTGCACTCTTGCTGCCATCTTCCCTCCTTTCCAGACATCGTTCTTCACTGTTTGAGCACAAGTTGACTGCTCATTAGCTGCTAAATCTCAACTCGAGACCCTCATACCTACAACTCATGACTAGCTATTAGAAAACCAAACCGGGTGATTTTTGTTGTAGCAATTAACAGAATTGTTAAAACACTACGACAGAATCATATAAATGAAGGTAATGGGCACAGGCAGCAACTGCCCACTACTTGCCATATTTTTCTTAAGATTAAGGCTAGTGGGACACTGGCTTAAATTTTGGGAAAGTCAAAACTGATAAACTAGGGAATAGGAAGCTCCGAGGCAGTAAATCTGTTCTAAATAGAATTCTTACATAAGGATGGGCCCAAAATTTGAAATCTAGAAGGAATCGATATCTCCCGGCCAGTAGGCCTGCTTTTCTCCACCCATGGAATAGCCTTTGTTCATTTCAGTCTGTCAGGTATGTGTGTGTGTAGGGGAAAGGGGTCTTGGGGGCTCAGAGTCCAGCAGCACTCTGATACATGAGGTGGTGGTGTCAGTAATGCCTTCTCCTCCAGTTCTCTCAGAAATGAGAACATTCTGCAGGATGAATGACATCACTTCCACCTCCAACTCAGAAGCCCCGCCTCTTCTGCCACATCTAATATGTAAGATCTCATAATGCCGGAGGTCTGTGTTCATTCTGGACATGAACTTAACAGAAGCGTCAACTGAGGATCTCACGACAACCATTTTATTTTTTGTTTTTGTTTTGGTATTTTTTTAATTTTTCTTTTGGACCAGCCGGCCGTCATTTAAAAGGTGTTTGCTGTAAGGAGCCCAAACTGTTCATCCAATTTGATTTTTTTTTTACATTGCACTACTGTGGGAAGTGGAGGAACCTGCAGGACCGTAACATAATTTGACTTTAAGCTAATTTGAAGTTGGCCTCCAAAACTTCAGGGTGTTTTTCTGTTTTGGTAGACCTTCTTCTTTTTCTTTTTCTTTTTCTAAGCCCGCACTGTGAATTTACTAGGAGTGCAGGGAGTTCCTGTTTATCTCGCCTATCATTGTTGAAATGGGTTTTCTCTTCTTATGGCTTGCCTCAGCACTGAATCATCATCTCCCTTTTTCATGCATGTCTTTTTGATTTATGTTGAAATTAAGGAAAGGGAAAAAAAAATCTGAAATTGCATGTAGGTGTAAAGTTATAGGGAACATTTAATTCCCAAATTTAGATTCGTTCAGATTCAATCTTTACGACTTTAATAAAGCCCTTTTCTCACTAACAGTACAGACGCAGGCACATAACATCCAAAATATTATCTCGACCTTGCTAAATTACAGCCTAATAAAAAAAAGACCACCATATGTTTGCTACGATCGGGACCACCTTGACCCCATGTGTTTATGACTCTTTTTATCGGAATACATTTGGGGAGCAGATATGCGTTGTAAATGTTACGGATTAAAAATCAAACCAATTACAAAGATACTCGTCGTGGTTAGAAGAAGATGCCAAAAGGTCTGCCGGCTCTCATTCATTACACATTTGAGGCTGTCATTCTCAGGGTCTCCTCTTACCGAGTCAGTCCCACTTCTCCATTTGCTAGACGCCTTGATGTAATACAGTTACAGTTGCGTCACCTTCATTTATTTCTTTTTATTGTACACTTTACCACCGGACGGTGTCCGAGAGTCCAAATGATGTGAATGCCTGACCTAAACATGCAGTGCTGAGGGGGCAGCTGCTCCTCCTGGGACCCCAAAGCAGAACTGGAGTCTGAATATTTTATTTTTGTAAAGTCATATTTTGAAACACTTTATTAATCCCTGAAGGGAAATTGTCTTTTTGCATGACTTTTGTGGGTCAGATCACAGCACTGGCCATTGCACGGCACCCCTGGAGCAATTTTCAGGAGTTTTCAGCAATTTTCAGAGTAGGACCCCTTCTGGTGGGCAACCTTCCAGATAGCAGCGCAGATCCTTCACCTCTGGGTACTCCCTGCTCTTTACGAAAGATGACCGGAGATCTTTTATGGGCACAGAGTCGGGACCTCCATTTTATGTCCCATCTGAAGGATGGTGAGGTGGTCTGCAAAGTGGTTTTTACTTTTTTTTTTTCTTCCCCTCCTTTGTCCACAATTTCTTCTGCCTGGAGTCTGCCGGATCTTGTCTCCTGCATGTTTGAACTTTTAGCATATTTTACACATTACTATTCTGTCTTAATCGCCACTTCCATTATTATTTCTGTCATTTTCCATCAAGAAAATTTATACAGCACTCTGCCTGAATATGATGTGAAGAGCACTATATAAAAATAAATTACGCTGGTTTAATAAGCATGACAGTAAAGATGGCGAGCAGTTCACCCTAAGTAACATTATCATAAAAATTCAGTCGAGATGCCAAGATTGACAAAATTATAGAAGCTGCGTACGAGCGTAAGATTTGAAAGAGAAAGAAGCGAGAGGATGTGCAGGTGTGACGCTTTTGAAAGTTGAGTGTGCTCAGCCTGAGGCGCACTAAAATAATTGCTAATATGGTCGAAAACAATTCTCCTCGACAATCTTTAAATTATCATTTGCCTGTGGCCCATACACAATCCCCTAAAACAAGTCTCAGTATCTCACAAGAGCCATGTGGGAGAAATGTAATTAAAATGGCCCGTGTAAGTGAATCGCAGCATACCAGATGGTTACATTAAAATCTCAAGTCCAGAAGCAGTGGCAAATGTTTCATTTGGCTGTAAAAAGTTTGCATTTTCTTTTCTGTGAAAATTGTATTAAAAAAAAGCCTAATAAGTAGAAAGACAGAAGGAAGTTGTGTAGAATTGAGTTGTGGTGTTCAACACTAAGACACGTCTAACAACCAATACCTGATTGAGATATTGGGGTGGGCGTTTTAGTGGCTGGTAACCAAGCGATTGCCACGTGGACTGACAGGCCTCCACTCGCTTCTCGATCTTGAAAAGCTTTAATGATTAATGCCAGTGACTGTGGCATGGCGTTCAGACGCTGGCACACCAACACCTCTCTGTCTGTTATACAGTAGTTGTTTTTAATTAGCTTGTGTGGTTGTTCCGTATAGAAACTCTAAGTTAAGCAAGATCTACCTGAGACAGGCCACTACACTAAAAGTAATTCACCTCCATGTCTCTACAGGCATTCTGGGAATTTAATATCCATTTTGTCCATAGGTACAATTGTTATGAAGGACGGGTGCATTGCCAGCCATGACTAGAGCCCCAAAGGCAACCAACATCAAGAGACTCCATGTGTGTTGTCAAAAGTCTTAACTCCACTCCTTCGTTTGTCTTCTAGGTAACGCCTCAGACTTTGAGAACAGATTCTCTGGTCTGATGAAACCAAGATCGGTGTCCTGTCTGGAAGACGCCAGCCATTGCTTAATAGTAGCGCAGTAGCATTCCAACAGTGAAGCACAGTGGTGGGTGGCAAAAAGATATAGATATATAAAATCGCACGTCTGTCCATCTGTCCACTTTTTACGAGACAACTACTTAATGGATTGAGATCAGGTTTGTTCCCGTGTGCTCTTCTCCCCACGTGAGGGACACTCTCCCGTCAGAGCTGAACACGATCTGAACATTCTGGTTGATTTTGAGTCTTCTCTCATTGCTCCAAGTATCACAGTTCACTTGCGGTAACGGATTTATTTGCGTGAATCCAAGAGGAGGGGGGTGTGGGTGGGGCCCTCCTCACTCACACGCCAGCCTCGGGGCGTTCCTTACCTCCACTTAGCGAGCGAATGAGAGAACTACTTAACAGATTAAGATCAGATTTTTTCCTATAATTTGCTTGAACGTTCCAGTTGATTTTGCGACTTCTCTCATTGCGCTCAGTATCACAGTTCGCTTGCAGGAGTGATTTATTCACAGAAATCCAAGAGAGGCTGTGGGCCGAAGGGAGGTGAGAGGAGTGTGGCAAAGCCCTCCTCACTCATGCACCAGCCTCCATTCGAGTCGCTTTACCTCTCGCCACGTGTTGGAGTGCACCGTGCCTCCGCTCAGCTAGAGATACCAATTTGTTCAGCAGGAGAGAATTTCCTCACAGTAGGATCGGATGGTCCTGCCAAATCTCACTGTTATAGAGCCCTTATCGGCAGGTTTAATAATTATATTCTTATTCCCTTTTAGATATTGCAAGGAATATCTCGCTGCCTCTGTTAAATTATTTGATAGTGATAGAAAGTTGTTAGTTATACTACGATCTTTTCCATCTTTCTCAATTAGATCTAAGAGAACCTTATCAATATCCTCATCCTTAGTGTGAAGGCTCGGTGAAAATTCTTGGGACATCATCCGTCTCCTACTCCAAATCAAGTAACTTTACTCTCCTGTGATATCTACACACATCCCTCCTGATCTCCTCCATGTCGACTTCCAAAGGGGTAGGAACGAACGTCGGGCCTCTTTGTAATAAAGTGACATCTGACTCCGTTGGTCTAAAGCTGTTGGTCAAGTTGAGAATATTTATTTCTCAGGAGGCTTAATGAATAACCCCTGTTACAGTCATTAAGACCAATACGGAATCATACTTTTAATATTCAGTCTTTGACAGATTGTATTCCTTTCACAATACCTTCCAACTCCTTCTTTGTAGCACCTGGAAAACTACGTGCTTCCATCTCAGACTGTCTAAAATGTGGAATCCTCGCTATATTGGAATCTCCCATCAATAGACACAAGTTTACTAGATCAAAGGACAACTGGTTTTTTCTTCCTCCAACCCTCATGGTCACTCAATAATTTCTGCCTGATCATAATCTCTAGCAGAACTTATATTGGAGGGATAAAGGATCAACATCTGGACCAGAAACTAATCCATACACCAATCATCTTATCCCCCAAATTATTTACAGCCTCTCTGTTCAATGACACCAGCCCCAGTGACAGATCTAGAGATTGTTAAGGAGTAACGTTTGACGTTTTTGAGAGAGGGAGATCAGAGCTACGTGTGTTTTAGAGGGTATCTGCTGATTGGCAGAGATATCACAGCCATGTGCTCTTCTCCCCATGCGAGGGATGCTCTCCCGTCAGAGCTGAACACGATCAGCAGCAGTGCCAATGTTTGATGTTGGAGTGTACCTACCTTCTGCTATGCCAGAATTGCATCTTTTTATTGACAGTTTGTCCTGTTTCACTACTACATGAGTGGAGCTGCAGGGGACTGCTAGTCCTTAATAAAAACCTCCTTCAGACCATGCTGGACCTTGGACTGGGATGGAGGTTCACCCTTCAACAAATTAATGAAAGTAAAGACAACACGGGAGTGACTTGGGGACAACTCTGGGAATCTGAGTGGCCCAGCCTTGAACGCAATCAGACCTCATTGGAAGATCTGAACTAGCTGCCCACAAACTGTCTTCATGCAGCCTGACAGAGCTTGAGAGGATCTGCAGATAATGTCAGGACATCCCCAAATCGAGGTGTGACAAGCCATTCACATCAAACCCAAGAAGACTCCAGGCTGGAACTGCTGCCAAAGACTTCCACTAAGTACTGAGCAAAGGGTCTGTGGGATATTCCTGGTTTTTTTTTTATTTTTATTTTTATTAAATGTGCAGAACTTCCTAAAGTCCTGTTTTGTCTTTGTCTTTCTGGGTCTTTGGGTGTTACTTGATGGGGAAGGGGGGGGCAGCGGCAGCAGCATAAGGACGCACTGTAACAAAATGTTTAAAAGGAGAAGGTGGTCTGAATTCCTTCTAAACCCACCCTGTTGTAAATCTGATGGTCCTCAGTAAATGGCCCGCTAGTGCCAAGATAAGATGCTGGTGCTCTCGGACCCCAGGTGCATGCCAGACCCTGCTGCTTGCTCCAGTCCTGGCTTTTGAGGTTTTGTTTTACATTAATTTTATATCCTTGGGCACTTTTAGCTTGCCTACAAAGTCTAATTTTGTTTCCTTCCTCTGCCAGTGTGTGGCCTGCCAGTGTCTTTGCACTCTTTGCATTTCCCTAAATTATAAACTATTATCTGTAGCTACCCAGAACTCATTTAGAGAATCCCCCTTAAATCACCTAAACTGAAAATAAATGTAATAATTTGTTTGACAAAATGAAGCCACCATTAGCCCACAAGGAAGGTTAATTCATGTTAAAATAAAAGTTGAGATCAAAGAGGAAACATACGGATGTCACGGGCAGTCCCCTTGGCACAGCTAGTGGTTGATGGATGCGCCTTACATTAAAGCAATATGTTAGGACGGAGTGCGCTCTTCTCGCTCCGCTTTGATTAATGCTTCAAATCTGGCAAACGTATTGGCAGCTAATTGTGAAACTCTCAATAGGGGTTGCTCATCTGCATATTATTATTATTATTTTATTTCAATCCATTGCTTTGCCTATCCTCAAATCTTCTTGACATTAACATTGAAACACTGAATAATTCTTTGTCACTCCATGGACTCCCAAGCTATACTCCTCATTGGTTCCAGCTGGCTGATTCCATGGCCACTCCCTTTCTGGTGGGTTGCTAAGCAACTTTAATACTGTATAGGTCACATGATGCAAGGAGAAATTTTAAATGAAGTTCAGACAAAGCTATAAAAATACATCTGAAGCTGTGTAGAGAACAACCACCAAACGCTTACCAGATCTGTAAGGTAATGTCCTACACTGAGAGGCTGAGGGCGAGTTAACGCCTTCGTCTCGAGCAGAGGAGGCCACGTGTGGACCTGATTCAAGTCTTCAGAAAAGACACCAGTTATGGAAATCTAGCAGAATTCTTTCTTCAAAAATCAAATACTCAAAAAGGGGGGTCAGGGTTGTATTTAAACTGGAATCCATTCACCGCTTCCTCACGCAAAGAGGCAGTGAGCTCGGAACTGACGGCCCTGTTAAATAGAAGGGCCTCCGGATCTCCTTTTGGCCAATTAACCAGAGCAGTTACTGTGTAGTTTTTATTTTTTGTTTATTCTTTGATTATATTACAGTTTTTCTCGATTGGTTTGGCTCATTTCTTGAAACAGAAATTACATTCTTAAAACTATAAGATCATTTGGCCAAACAGTCTTACAGTTCTGCGCAACATTACAGCTCACTAGCAAAAGGTCATATCTTTCCCAAAACTGTTCATACATGCTTCAAAATAGATTCCTTTCCCATATAAAGAGTCAGTACCATCAAAATGTCAAAGATCTTTCTCAATTGCGTTGGCTCATTTGCATTCACTTAGTGCGTTTTTCCAAAATAACCTGGATGGTTTAGCACAACACCATGGATCACCTGCAAAAGCTCGTATCTCTCCCAAAATAGTTTACCCATGTGTCAAAACTAAATTCCTTTCCCATTTAAATAGTTAGTGCCCCCAAAATGCATCGTCCCTTTGGCATCGTGTAAGCACTGCAAGTCAAAATGCCTAGATGTTTTGTCACTATGGCAGAGGTCTAGCCAACAGAATACAATTATGTATAAAACTGAAAAAAGGATTTTACAGTAAGAGCAGCCTCCAAAGTTTGACATCAGACACACTGCACTCCTACTTCCAAGGAAATTGTAATCATTTTTATTGACACACATAAAGTAACTTCCATACATTAGAGTACATAAAAATGTATACAGTATTCTGTACATGTACGAAATATAAACACAAACAAAAAACAAGAAAAATTATATCTAGCCTACAGTAGGGCTTACAGTAAATAAAGTTTCACAACTAAGGTAACTTTCACTGGTTGTTGTCGTCACCGTCCCTCTCCTGGCCACCATCCTCATCCTCCTGGCCATCCACGCTGCTCTCTGTTTGGCCATAGATTCTCATCCACATCGCAGCGGATATTTTCCCTTGCGATGCAGCGAGGAAGAAACGGCGCAATGTCTCAACCATCCCCTACACTGATCCCCTGTAATGTCCTCACATGCAGCATCCATTGCATGGAGCAGGGATCTCTGGTCTTGAGCCTGATGTTCATAGACTTTCCACCTCCAAGCGGAAAAAAATTCCTCAATGGGATTAAGGAAAGGAGAGTATGGTGGTAGTAGCTCCATGAGCATCCTTGGATGGGTGGTGAACCAGGCCCTGATGAGCGCCCACGGTGGAAATTTACATTGTCCCACACGATCACATAGTGTGGTAGGTGAGGCCCTTCGAGACCTCTCTCATTTTCTGGGACCAGATGTGTATAAAGACGGTCCAAGAAAATGAGGAGCTTTGAGTGTTATATGGGCCTAAACTGGGGATGTGTGTGGCCACACCATTCTCAGATATGGCAGCACACATTGTTAAATTGCCCCCTCGCTGGCCTGGGACATCCACCGTGGCCCGCTGACCAATGATGTTACGGCCACGCTCTGCCCTTGGCCAGGTTGAAACCAGCCTCATCGACAAATACAAGGATGTGAGATGTTTCATTCCCTTCCAATGCCATTATTCTCTACAATAGAGTAAAAAATCAAATCAGTCATATAGAGGAGTCATACACAACAGAAATAGAAAATTACATGGGATTGTTCTATGTTCTCCTCCACAAGTTCAATATAGCCTGCTACTGGCCACTACTCCAGTGGTTCCAAACCTGGGGTACAGGCCTATGCAGAGGCACTGCAGGGAGTATTTGACACAAAGAGGGAGAAACACTGTTGCAGTTTTAGGCAAAATGCTGTAGTCAGATAAAGCTGGATTCTAAAGGTAAAGAGGATACTGAAAACCAAACAAATTGGGAACCACTGCTTACTGTAATGTTACTATAATAGACAACCAATAACTGACTTACATGCACATACTGGTACCGCAGCTCTTTCACTCTGTCAGAATTCCTCTCAAATGGTACCCTGTAAATCTGCTTCATGGTCATCTGATGCTTCTTCAATACCCGGTCTATTGTGGAGATGCTGATAGAGTTGACATTTTGGAATATGGCATTGTCTTGAAGGATTGCATCACGGATCTGTCTCAAAGTGAGAGCATTATTTGCAATCACCATGTTACAGATCTCTTGTTCTTGTTGTTCATTGAGAAGTTTTCTTCTGCCACCCATGTGAGGTTGTCGTCCAATCCTAGACGTAGAAGTCAAAGGACAACACTGTATGACAATTGTAATGTATGCCGTATTTGTTACAGAATGAGTTACTGTACTGTAACATCATATTGCAACATCACATTGAGGTAATATATTACAGTACTGTAGGCCTACACACACACACACGGAATGAAGAGTTTATACATGTCTTGCTTTACAGTATGCACAGTACTGTATACTGTAATGACTCCATCATTGACTGAGTACATACCTGTTTTCCCTGCGAAAGGTTTGGATGATGGAGGAGACAGTAGAGCGAGGCACATTAGGCTGCACTCGGCGCCCAGCCTCTGCCATTGTCAGGCGATGGTTAACCACATGGTCTACAATTGTGGCCCGAATCTCATCCGGGACAGCATGGTGTCTTCGTGCTCCTCGGCCTCTTCCCCCTATTCCACCACCACGCATCCTCACTCCTCCTCCTCCTCTTCTTCTTCTTCTTCTTCTCCTCCTCCTCTCTCTCTCTCTTCTTCTTCCTCGAGCAGGAGGTTGCCCTTCTTGATTTACTTGGTGAGGTACCTCCATGTTCAAATGGTACTGGCCCTAGCCAAGCTCTATATATACACGTTTGGCAGCATTCACAACAATAGACAGCACCTGTCAGGTAACTAAACAAACTGTTTGGTTGGTCATCTGAGATGTGGGAAACTCCTCCTTCGTTGGTCAAGTTCTAATTTCACCTGATTGTCAATTACTGTCATGAATTTATCAAATGTTCCAAGAAATTCATATATGGTGTTCATGGTATTATGTTCTTGACTAATTTTGACAATTGAACAGACTATTGTGCATATGATGACTTACACGATGAAATCATGCTGACATGTTTTGGAGAGAACAACCATTAGACTGAGAATCAACTAATCAGTTTAGATCAGCAAGATCTATTTATTTGGAAAATGTGCTAAATGTGGGCTTATTGTGCTAACTGCAGGCTACTTGTACTTAACCATTTGCAAAGATGCACTGAGACACTTGAGACATGTACTAAGGCATTTGCAATTTGATGAAATCAATGAGAAATGCCATTCTGTTGTGAACATTTGCAAGGTGGTTTGGAGATCTGTCCATGTTATTTTGAGAATGTCATCTCGGTTTCAAGAAATGAGCCAAACCAATCGAGAAAAACTGTAATAAAAACTGATGGAGATGTTCTACACAATATGACGTTTTTGGACTACATAAAAAATGATCAAATATGAAATGCTTTTTATGCATCAAAGCTTGTTCTATCAAACCTATCTGGACAGACCTTAAAAATGGCGTCCAACGATTGGTCTCCATTCAACCTGTCTGAGCTTTGAGGATCTGTGGGGACGAATGGGTGGCTGAAAATCCCCAAATCCAAGTGTGGGTGAAGCTCGTCACGTCAAACCCAGGACGGCTCTGAGATGGAATGGCTGCCATCTGGGCTTCAATGTAGTACCCAAAATTAGTAACAATCTTACTACCTGTGTCAATGGGATACTTCAGTCTTTTTATATTTAATAGGTTTGCAAAAACTGTCCTAAAACTCTGGGATGTTGAGTTTCACTTGATCAGGTAAAAAAAAATAATTGAGCACTTTACTGTTATTGTGTAACACAAATGAAATTACTTTTGTAACAACCCCATTTGAAATCCAAATGGCAAATAAGAATGAAAAATGATCACAGACTGAGGAGAGCTCAGAGTTCATGTTTATGGCTTCGTTTGCTCTTTTATAACCTACTAGCTGTGTAAGCCTGTGCTTTAGCTCCTAGAAACTATTGAAATCGTCAGAAAAGAAATTGAAATGCAGAGTCTGTGGTTTCGTTTTGCGGACATGCTCTCTCGTTTGTCTTTTCCTCGGCGGTTTCACTTTGGCGATGGAGTCACTTTCTTTCAGCTTCATGCTGTAGCCTCGTATTTTCTTCTTCTTCTGACTTGTTAACTTGGGGCCTGCTTTGCCGGCTCTTTGGCCTTCATGCTGTAGCCTTGCACTTCTGGGACAGACAGACACACACAAACGTGTGAACGTTTCTATATAAGATTTGACTGTACAGGTTGGTCTGAGGAGCCTAAACGAGTTCTGTCCACGATGAGTTTCGTCCTTGATGGTTTTGGCCTCCTCCTCACAGAGTCTTGTGTAGATGTCCTGTGCTGTTCTTATGACCCGCTGCATTGCTTTTTTTGGTGGCTTTGGTGCAGCTGTTGTACCAGGAGGTCATGCTGTTGAGTCACAGTGCTCTCTGTAGTGCAGCTGTGAAAGTTGACCAACAGCTTCTGGTGGAGATAAGCACTCCTTACTCTTTTGAGAAAGTAGATGCATTGGTGTGCTATGGCTGCAACTGAAGTATTGTCCACCCAGGAGAGTGGAGACTCTCACCACAGTTTCTGCTTTGATAGTTACTGGATGGCGAGTGGCCTTTTTAGTGGTTTACTACATTTTTAAAGAGTGAAGAGAAAAGGTGACAGGCCTGTTCCTTGTGGTGCTCACACAGTCTCACAAACTATGGTCTGCCTGACACAGTCCATCATTCAGGGCACCACAAGCTCCTCCATGTCTGCATGTCTCTGAGGTGACCCCTTAACAGCGATGAATGGATGGTATTGAAGGCCCTGAAGAAATCAAAGAACATCACCCTGACAGCGTAGCCATCTTTGTGGAGCAGAAAGATAATTGCATCCTCCACTCCAATCTTCACCAGATGGTCAAACTGCAGTGGGTCTGGGTAGTCTACCACAATTAGCCTCTCAAAGGCCTAGCTATAAGAAACGTCAAGCGTAGGGAGCTTTAAACGTTTTGTTCTGGTCCACCAGACCATCTCGAGTCAATTAGTGGCCATTATTATTCTTTAGTACTGTAAGTGATGCACAGAAGCCATTTTGGCTGATGGAGGTCCCTATGGCTGACGTTTCTAGTGGCTCTATTTATTTCTGTAGATGTGGGGAGGAGGATTGGATTGATTGATGCCAATCTGTTAATAAATGATCTGTTTGGCTTTTGACTGCACCATAACTGAGTTGACAGATGTTTCGGTAAGGCTCTTACTGAATTTCTCGATGCATCCCAAGACAAACATGTTGTACTCCTCTTTGCAGGTAACGCTCCTTTTTTGTGCCCCCTTTAAGGACAAGAGTAGGGTCACCCTGTTGACACTGTTGATGTTTTATGGGATTTCAAATGTCAGCAGGACAGCTTTACCATTTTTCAGGTATGGAGTTTGTCTGCTAAATACGCACGGTCGCCAATGATTAGTTTAGAAGTGCATTATTACTGAATAAAAAAATAAGCAACATAAGAGAAATCCTGCTGATGAATAATGTATGAAACGTACATGCAGACTGTAAGAAGAATATATTTTTCACCCATGACAACCCACACGGCTTGATGAATGTGAGGCCTGATTGAATTAAATGTGCTTTAATGTGATATCGGGCCTACTTGACTAACATGAGCTGCAGCCGTGGAGATGACGGAGGGAGCAACCAGGAAGACGCAACATGGCGCTCGTGGAAGTCGGGTGTTGCCGCGCTGTAAATGCTTGTTCTTCACCTGTTCTATTCTTTCTATTTCGAGTGTATTAAGTTCTTGCAGGTGGCGCTTTGTGTGTTTCTTTAATTGGAATCGTGTGATTATAAAGAATAAGCGTTGAACTTTGAAATTACAATTCATCTAATCTAATTTAATACTTATTTACACTTAGTGGTGTTAAAGGTGTTGAGCATAACTGCATTGTTTAGGATATCTGCTGCAATGTTTGCACGTGTGCAGAGCTCCAGCTTTCCAACAAATAAATAATGCTTTATCAAGCACAATAAACCACACAATGTATGTTTACATGCAAATATTTAAACTGTTTTTGGAATTCCAGTGTCGTGAAAAAGTATTCAATCACCTTAAGTCATCCTAATGTTCTGCAGGAGAAAAGATTTGTCCACATATTCCGAGTTTTGAATGTGAATTCTTTAGCTCCAACAATACCTTTCCACAGCCGAAAATAAAGCATTTTCTGTTGAGATTGGACCCATGTGAGGAAGGTGAAGGGGTCTGAAGACTTTCTGAACCCACTGTAGGTCAGCAAATTAAGGTTAGCCATGGTTGAGATCTTCTTGTACTTTCTGACCAGCCCTTTAGCTTCGTTTTACGAGATCGTTAAGACCCCTGCTTGTGTTTTGGTTTTCCCTTTGGCACTTTATGTCCCATTCTTTTGATTCTGAGTTTCTGTACTTCTGACCTGCTAGACATGATAGCATTAAGAATACAACTCGGTGTTTTAACCACGAAGGACTTGCCCCCGTTGCCCTAGTGTGCCGTTGTGTTGACCAACTCAAGACGTTCTGTCAAATTACAATTCCTTTATGGAGCAGGAGGTGTCCACTTAACACCTTCTGGAGACCTGAGAGGACACCACCGCTGTAAACGTGCCAACAAGCCTGTCTGATCAGACAAGTCGCCTGCCCCCCTGCGTCTGAAAGTGGACCGACCTGATAACTCCATCTTTTCACAGGCCCACTTAGTGATACCAAGCTTTGTCTAGCATGGAGTCCTTTGAATAAGGAGGCTTGTGTTTCAAGCAGATGGGCTTAATGTAGAGAGGGGTATCTCAGTAGAAACCATGAAGAATTCCTGCTGTTCAAGTTTTGATAGTTTGTTTTTAATCAAATTATCTTTGCCAGATATGGATTTGGAATGAAATTTGTTCATTTATCTTAAAAATGCTTTCTATTAGAGTCTTGGTAGAATTTGCCAAGTTGGCAGATTTATGATGTGTGGGCAGAACAACATTGTATGAACATATGGCTATAATAAAAATATTTAACAATTTATGAAAAAGATTAATTTGGTTGGCTCTCTGTTTTATAAACATCCAGAATTACAGTACAAAAGCTATTTATCGTGACAACCTGTGCACAACAGGGTTTGCGTTTGGGAAATTCGCCACATGCAGAGCAGCACTTCTCTTGAATATACAATGGATTCAAAAAGTATCGAGACCCCTTCGCTTTCTGCCCACTTTATAGTGTTGGATTGTTGGCAGGGGGTTAACTTATGCGATCCACCAAAAGAAACGTCCCAAGTTTTAATGACTGTGAGATTTTTACAAATTGAGGGCAAATGGCTACTCACACTGCACAATGGAGTCGCTGGTCGTATTTGTGCTCAAACTCTACAAACACATTCAGTCCAACTCGCACGCCACCGCAAGGGTATGTCACATACATGCAAGTAGGAGACAGCTAAAGGGCCCAAGTTACAATAATTTCATGCCAGACCAGGGGGTGACAAGGTGCACTAATTGTCTTTCTCAATCCCTTGCAGACCATTCTTGGGAAATCCCACCAGATCAGGTGCCTCCGATGACGTCACCTCTGTTTCCGGTCCCGAAGACGTCACTTCCAATTCCGGTGCCTACGATGTCGCTTCCTGCCCTGGACTTTAAAGCCGGCATCTTACCTCCACATCAGTTCTGTTTTGGACTCGGTCTTGTGAATCTCTCACTATTTCAAACCCTTTTTGCAGCTGTGTTATTGTAGTATTTCCCTTTATTTACCCTTTACCTGTTTTCTCAAGGGTAAGTGTACTCGTCAGGTTCATATCTGACTGGTCTACCGTTGCACTTTAAGATGAACACACACATAAATAGCTATACAGATACACACAGACCCTAACCACAACAGTGCCCCATGAATGACACACACAGCTGATTCACTTTTAGAGCTTTAAACCACACAAGTGCCTTAGGAGTGACACAGCCTGTCACCCTCTCAGCATTTCGAGACTTACTTATTATCGGTACAAACATACAATGTTTTAATGATCTCTCAGACCTAAATATTACTTTTGGTCTACAAGAATACATTTAAAAATACAAAGGCTCAGCACTCTTGACTATAGGCCATTTATCAGCCAAGAATTACTTACTTTATGTTCTGTTCCCTACTATTTGGATGGAGCACACACCCTCAACCTTAATAAACCTCACAGCACTTAGCATATGGCAAACTTCCAACTGCTCAAATAAATCTACCTTGTTACTTCAGTCACTCTATGGACATTAAGACAAAGCATAGAAAGTTAAAAGCAGCAGGTATTTATTACAGGAATAATACCACTGGAACAAAAAATAATAAAAAGTAGGACTGATAGAGTCTGGATATATATATATATATATATAGTCTTTAGATGACAAGGATGAATGTCACAGGTGGCTTGTGATCTCGCACTCGTAGTTGTTCATGATGCTTTTCTGATGACCAGATGGAAACTGCTTCACGTTGACGTCACTCTGTTCTCCTCTGACGTGTTTGTCCCATTTTCCCTCCTCCTTACTCACTTACTAAAATTCTACTGGGGTATTTTGCAAGATGGCATTGTTAGATATTCTGACTGGCTCGCTGTCACTATGAAGAATTAATTCACTGTCCGTTTTACCAAACAATAACACTTTTTGATGCTCTCTGAGGTGTCACTATGTCTTCTTTCCCAGGCTGTAAGATAATTAGATGTCCATCCCTTCTCAGGTTATAAAGTAATTGAGCCACCAGCATGTCTTCCTTTCTTTGTTGGAACAGCTGTTTTAACTGGGAAGAGGGCATGCTTTGATTTGTCCTGAATGTAGTTCATCCGTTTTCTTGTCTTGAACAAAATATAATGGAAATATAAACCAAAATGTACAGATTTTGTACCCCACAATAGCAGCCAAGGCATATTATATGGGTGGCTGCCCCAAACCATTATGTTGTCTTCGTGTCTTTCTTATGACATGTGTTTGGACTGTGTGTGTACCTGATGACCTTGACAGACAGTTTCACTCATTCAAAAAGACATGATGACTGCTGGCTCCTCAAATTATCAACAAGAAAAAGAGCTGCGTTCCGGACTCTTGCTGCACTGTGCCGTACAAAGAAAAGAAAAAGGCGTAGCTGGACACTAGGAGGGTTGAGGTGCAAACAATACAAGCCATCTGTGTTACAGAGAGAGGTGCGTTGACCGTGTAAATGTACCGTTGTCTTTATTTCGGGTTGAGTCTTTCCCAGCTCGGTCCCTCTACCTAGCCAGTCAGTACGGGTCCTTAGTGTCCAACCTCTCAGAACTCCTCGTTCGCCTTACCTTTAGCCTTCGCCACCTCTCTCTAAAGCTTGTGCCTTATCTCCTTGTACTATCCCAGTTCTTCTTCGCCATCTCTGTTCTCCAAATTCCACCACCAGGTTTCTTTGTCCTTCCTCTGTTCAGATGTCACACCAGCTGCTCAGCTATCTGGTGACTCTTCACTGCCGCCCAGTGCCTGTCTTACTTCCTCCCTCAACTCCACCTTACAATCTTCCTTTTTCAAGTATCTTTGGCTCTGCTTTCACTCTCCTCCTCTTCTTGATCTTCAGCATCATCCTACAGACCACCATCCTATGCTGCCCAGCTACGCTTTCCCCTGCCACCACTTTGCAGTCTCTGATCTCCTTCATAGGATGTATTCCACCAAAGTACGTCTTCCTCCATTGTATGTCCCCCAGTGTTCCTCCCTTTTCTTAAAATGTCATGTTCATGCTTTTTGCAAAATCCACTACCATCTGTCTTTCATTCCTCTCCTTGACACCATACCTGCCCATCACACCCTTGTCTCCTCTGTTCCCTTCACCAAAATGTCCATTGAAATCTGCTCCAATCACCACTCTTGCCCACCACTTCATCCATTGTTCTTGAGGTGGTAAAAAAAGACTTACAGTGGTATTTGATGTGGGTTTCAAAGGTGAGTTGTGAGTCCATTTTAACACCCAAATTGTAACAGATGTGGAAAGAGGGATATTTTGACCAGGGAAAGTGATACTGCTGATAGTAGAAGAACTGAGATGGTGCGGTGTACCAACTAAGATGGCCTCTGTTTTTGATCTGTTCAGCTGAAGGAAGTTGAGCCTCATCCAAGCCTCTATCTCCTCCAGACAGGTAGTCCATGTAGATATTGGTGGAGGAGCAATAGAGGAGGTTGGGGTAGTCCAGAGGTAAAGCTGAGTGTCATCAGCATAGCAATGGAAAGATAAACCATGTCCGCTAATGACAATTCCAAGGGGGAGCATGTAGATGGTCAAAAGGATGGGGCCTAGCACAGAGCCCTGTGGGACACCACAGGTGACGTTGTGGGTGTGAGATTTTGCGCTGCCCAAGGCGACATGCTCAGTTCTGCCAGTCAGGTATGATGTGACTAAGATGTAAACATTTCCTGAGAGTCCAATAGTGTATTGCAGGCGGTGAAGGAGGATGTTCTGGTCTATTGTGTCAAAAGCAACTGTCAGATCAAGGAGAATGAGTAGAGAAGGGGAACCAGTATCTGCTGTCATCAGAAGGTCATTGGTAGCCTGACGAAGGCTGTTTCGGTGCTAGGTCCAGGGCGGAAACCAGACTGGAACTTTTTAAACAAGTTATTCAGTTTCAGATGATCATGAAGTTGTGCTGCAACTGTTTTTTCCAAGACTTTGAAGAGAAATGGAAGATTGGAGATGGGCCTATATTTAGAGAGAACTTCAGGATCCAAGGTGGTTTTTTTCAGTAGAGGTCTGATGACAGCAGGTTTTAGTGCAGACAGAATATGGCCAGCCAGAAAGGAATGATTTATAATCCTGGTGATAAGTGGAGAGACAGCAGAGATGTTGACCCTCAGCAAGGCTGAGGAAAAAGGGTCCAGGGAACTGGTAGACGGTTTCATGTTCCTGATGACGTCCTCCACCTCTTCCCGTGTGACAACAGAAAAGGAGCAAAGGGGCTGGACAGTCTCAGACAGTGGGTCGACAGTTGGGGAAGGCAGGATATCCGTAGTGGAGAGGTGCAAACGGTTGCTATCAACCTTTTGTTTGAAATAATCGATATGCATGTTGCACCTCTCATCGGTTGCCTCGCAGTGAGCAGGTGAAGGAAGTCTGAGAAGGTGATTTATAATTTGAAAAAAGTTTTTTGGGATTCGTGGAGTTGTTTCTGACGATGGTGGAATAGAACCTGAACCGTGCAACCTTCAGAGCTTTTGCATACGCCTTCTTGTGTTTTCTGTAAGCTTGTTTATGGACAGTCAGCCCAGAGGCCTTGAGCTGCCACTCGGGGCACACCCAGCCGCCTTCATTTTTCTCAGCTCGCAGGTGTACCAAGGTGCTGAGCACAAGAATGAGACAGACCTGGATGTTAAGGGGGCGTGTAAGTCCAGGAGACTGCTCAGGGACTGATTGTAGAAATCCACGAGGTCAACAACAGAGAGGGAGCTGAAAGAAAGAAGTCAGAAGAAAGAAGTTTAAGGTCCAGGGCCAAGGTATTCACATTGATGTTCTTCAGATTTCTGAAATGAATCTGTCATTTTGGTTTGGTATGGGGGAAGAAAAAAGGCAGCTTCATTGACACTACTTTGTGGTCTGAGATACCAAGATCATATACCTGTAGATTACTGATTGGGGCAGTGTTTGAAATGACCAAGTAAAGTATGTGACTCCTGGAATATGTGGGGACATCAACATGTTGTTGTAGGTTGAGAGAATCTAACAGCTCAAGGAAGTCAGCAGTGAGAACCTGTGGGATCTGCATTGTCATCCCCCTCCTGTTTTACATTGGATGCCCTTCCTGACGTAACCCTCCCCATGTATCTGGGCTTTGGGACTGTCATGGGGAACCACACTTGTTTGTGTAACCCCTTATGGCTGAGTTCCACTCATTTAGAAACTAAAACAGCCGAAAAGCCAGGAAGTGTCCACCTCATAAATACAATTCCCTTGAAAAGAAAGATGAGACACATTAGCAGAAAGACGAGACACAGCGTGAAGGGAAGCTCCCTACTGGACTAAATCATTTGTAAGTAGCAGGCGTTTAGACTTTGACTGCAGAGGACCGCGTTACATCTCCCTGAAACGCTTATTAAGGCTACCCGTCTCAATAATTATTAAAAAGGCCGCTGGTTGTGATAAGTAGACACAAATGCAAATAATTAGTTGTTCGAAGCAATGAAATTCAAACTTCAGGGTATATCCAAATGTTTTTACTTTAAGTTATAGCAGCACTTTTGAGTAGTTCATTAAACTCTGCACATTTTCTAATAGCTTGAACATTTACCTCTTTAGCAAAGATTAACAACTGGCTGAGACTTCTCTTTTGTCCACAGATCCTTTTTAAAAGAGTCGACGGGTTTTGTTTAATTACACTATTGAGGCGGCCTACCACCGTAACGTAGTAATGACTTCCGTTCAGGCCTTCCATTATGGGTATTGAGGTCCTTTCCTGTCCTCTTTTTCTCTCCATCCACTCTCTGCTGCCTTCAGTGTCTGATCGTCCAATTCTGGACTAACTGAGCACACATGAGGTGTAGCCGTTTATACTGCCATGGGAATGACAAGTTGCATCTGCGTGCATCTCAGTCTGCAGTGGTATATTATGTGGCATTTCCTTCATTCACATGCCAGCTGCAGGGGAGCCCACAAAAATGGTAAGCTTGTCTTAGTCGCATACTTTACAACTACTGTGGCTAAAGCGAGCTGTCATTCTAAAGATGACAAAACAAAAAGCTCAGTAGAAAGAGAAAGTCCATCTTGGGTCAGCCCTGACAAGCACCATGGAGTATCACGATACCATCCTGGAAAACCACATTCACACTCGTGATGACTAAAGAGGTGCCGACAGGTTAATATGGAGGAGGCCCAGGAAACGAATCCTTCCCAAAAGCCAAAGCAAACTGGGAGTGAAGAGACAAAACAAAGAGGAAATGCCAACATCAAAGTCACGGGATCAAAATATCCAACAGAAACGCCATGAACAAAAGGACAAGGATCTCTCTGAATCTTTTTGAAGTTTTAAAGCAACCTGACTATACGGTTAGGCCTGTTGTAAGATGCAGCCTGCAGGTAGCAGTTTGGGATTTTGATGTCTTGGTGTGAAGCCTATTCTGGGCTGGCCAGTGAAGGTACTGGCGTGCTTAATTTGGCTTATTTTGGAGGCCATGTCTGGAACCAAAATGAGATTATGTGGAGCAAATAAAGATATTTTTTAAACTTTATGGCTTCAAAAATGTTAAATATGGAAAAAATAATTTAACATAAATGGATGGTTGGAAATTTTGGCTTTTATTTGCAGAATGCATTTGCATTTGATGCGATTTGCCTACTTAAAATATGCATATCCTAAGTAATTCTCAGCGGCCGATTTATAAAAGAAAGGTGGGACAAGGACACAAGTGTTTAGCCAGATTGCCCCAATAACACTAACACCTGCAACTCCCATGCACCCTCCAGGACCCTGCCAAGGGTGTAGAGCTGGTCCACTGTTCCACGACCAGGACGAAAACCACACTCTTGCTCCTGAATCCAAGGCTCGACTATCTGACAGACCATCCTCTCCAGGACCCCCAAGTAGACTTTTCCAGGGAGGCAGAGGAGTGTGATCCCTCTGTAGTTGGAACACGCCCTCCAGTTCCCCTTCTTAAAGCGGGAGACCACCACCCTGGTCTGCCAATCCAGAAGCACTGTCCCTGATGTCCATGCGATGTTGCAGAGGTGTGTCAACCAAGACAGTCCTACAACATCCAGAGCCTCGAGGAACTCCGGGCGCATCTCATCTACTCCCGGGGCTCTGCCACCAAGGAGATTTTTGACCACCTCGGCCACCTCAGTCCCAGAGATTAGGGAGACCACCTCCAAGTCCCCAGGCTCTGCTTCCTCATTGGAAGGCATAATTTCTTTTGTATTCTTCAAACCCTTTTGGGCCTGTTAGACCTGAGTCAGGTTAGCTGGAGTTAGGGATAAGCCCCATTGGGGTGAGCTCTTTCCAGACATTCAAAGGAGGCCAGTAAAGCCTTTTGAGCCTATCCCAAATTTGGCATTCTTGTGTCCCCAGTACCTAACGGGCTAGGGGCTTCTTGTGTCTTGCAAACCAGTAGTAGAGCTTTGTGGCCTGGACCTTCTGCAGCTCCGCAGTTCTGATAACTATGACTTTGAATTCTTTTAATTCTAGGAGGACAAAAAGGAGTTAAACGTCTGTAGACGTTTTGTCAAGTTTGGTGTTCGAGTTCAAGAATTAAGTGTGCTTTAATGGACTGCTACAGTGTTTCCTAATCTGTTGGCAGCGGCACTGCATGCAGGGCTGAGATGAAGGATCGCCCCCCCCATATCCGCTCAGACGATTGCATTCGATTCCCAGTGGCCAATCCTGGACAACCTCCTGATCCCATGCTCTGGCGATCACGCTCGATTCACCAAGTAGGATTCGTCCGATGATTAGCTGATCGCACAGGAGAATTCACCGAGGTGGGCCACCCCACTCCCCCTCTAGTCAGACAATTCACAATGGGGGAAACGTACTGGCACCTGGGTCGTGACACCACACATTCTGGAAAACACTGGACCCCTCCAAGTTTTATTTGTCCGACAGTTTAACTTTGTGTATTGCCAGTCCGCTTCACTTCTGGCCTGACTTTGGTTTCAAGGTGGCTTGTCTTCATGACCGTTATTGACTTTGGCCCCAATTCTAAGGCCTGACTGCACCTCCTTAAGCCTGATACAAATGTTTATTCCTTTTTTAATTTTGTTTTAAACTCTTTTCCTGTTACGCATTATGGCTGGCATAGATAATATAAACGGTATATTTCAAGCTCTAACAAGCTCTAATGATTCTTTTCCTCTCTCCTAAAAGCAGCATACAGTGTATTAAAACTATTGGATCAAGACTAATTTCAGTTAGCCTCCATGCTGCAAGTCTTCTCTTTGCATTTTATTTTGGTTTCTTAATGATGAAGATGCTTAAATTAACGCTGTGTTGGCGATGATACCACGATCTCCTAAGGGCTGTAATAAAACAAATTAACTCTCAATCCAAACCTTAACCTAATACAAATTAAACACATGAATTAAAGAGGCAAAATGTGCCACGTGAAGGTTTCATTAGTCATCGATGACGTGTACAAAGCACACGAGGGACGCCGGAGCAAGTGTGTGACGCGGACTTTTAAAGCCATTTAATAAAATGTTTAATACAACAGTGGCATTTGAAAAGCAAGACCACAAGACGTTTTCGATGTCAAACAAGTTTTGTTTTCAGTCTTTAGGAAGGAAAAAACTTGGAAGAGGAGCCTTTAATCTTAAAGGTTTAGTAACATTTGGTGGAGTCAGAGCTGCAAAGGGAAAGAGTGAAAATGGGCTGCCGTTTGCTCTCTTGGTGTCTGTCATCACTCGAATATCAGTAAAATGGGCGCCCCCTGGTGTGCCAAGTGGTATTTATCGGAGTATTCATGCATTTCTGATACGGCAACAGAAAATAATACCCTGCTCTTAAAATAAATGTGTCACAGCGGCGCACTCTCCTCATTCATAAAGCCAGTTAAACCTTGGCCTCTTGACGTCAACGGGGCGTTGAAACTTGACGAAAAGAGAGGACCCTCATTAGGCAAGGATCATGCCCTTTTTTCTTTATAGCATAACACAGCACCCATTTAGACACAATAAAATAAAAAAATAGTCAGCCTTTCTTGAGCCAGAGGCTTCTTTACTTAGAGATGGAGATCGAGAGTTCAGCAGACACATTGGCTGCTCTCTACAAATGGTAACCTCGGCCAGTGACGTGAGAATCATCTGTGTGTGTGTGTACTTATTTAAAAATGGACTCTCTCTTTTCATTGCCTGTTCAGAGGGACCTGAAGTTTCTTCCTACAGCATCAGGAATGAAGTAGGAGGCCATCCTGAACAGGGCATAACATAATCCTAGGACCCTCTCTGGCAAACTTGGGGGGGGCGGAGTGGTGGCTCTGAGGCTAAGGATCTGTGCTGGCATTCTGAAGGTTGCTGGTTCGAATCCCCATCGCTGCCAAAAGACATCCTACTCTGCTGGGCCCTTAACCTTCAATTGCTCCAGGGGCGTTGTACAATGGCTGACCCTGTGCTCTGACCCCAAGGGGTATGTGAAAACTACTCCCTTCCTTATACGAGAAATTGTATAAGGTGAAACAAAGAACAACCAAAAAAAAAACTGACTGTCCTAGAGGCATGCTTGCTGATCTTGAGTCCTAAATTGACCAATCGCGTGCCATCGGGATACAACATGATAATGATGGGCATAGAAAAATTATGACCAGCAGTGGGAGGAAGTAGGCAGTGCCTAGGCCTAGAAGCAGTGGCTAACCTAACCCTAACCCTGTATATGTGTATGTATATATTTATATGTGCTGTGGGATATGGCCCGGACACACACAGGTAGATGTTTTAAGCACCACACACACACGATTTTATAACTAATATTTACAATATAGTGAACACACAACACCTACAACTCCCCCAAAGTCCAGGCCTCAATACAGAGCCTCATTCTCTTCAGGCCGCCTCCTTTCCTCTACTGCTGAACTCTGTCCTTCTCCTCTCCTGATTCCAGCCAATGAATGGATGGAGGTGGCCCCTTTTATCCCTACGTGGATGTGCTCCAGGTGCCTCCTGATAATCTTCTGCCGGCACTCCCCAGTTGGTGAAAGTGCCGGCTGCACACCTGGAAGCACTCCGGGTTTCCTTGTTCTTTCTTCCCCAAGCACTTTCGGGTGTGGCGGAAGTGCTGAGGGCCAGTGCTCCTCGGGCATTGAGTCGCCCCCTGGTGGTGACCACGGGCCCCTATAGGGTTGAATTTCTAAGCTCCGTTCCCGTGGTCCCCAAAGCCACAAGGGCGGTCGCCCCCTCATGGTCTGGAGGAGTGGTGTAAGCCCTCCTCCGGTCCTACTGGGCATCACAGCTCCTCTTTCTTCTCCTTAAATGCAATGTGGAGGCTCAAACCACAAGCATCAGGATTCAGAATTTAGGAAGTGGTATGCCGGTTGCTGAAGAATTGGCTTAAAAAGTAGAAGGTGCAAAGATGTTTTAGGGGTCAGTCAAGTCAGGGTCCGTGCTTGCTTCTGTGATCGTTTCAATGTATACAAATTGTTCATAAATACACCGATCAGCCACAACATTCAAGCCCCTTACGGGTGAAGTGAATGATGTTCAATATAAGAGGTTGAGAACTGAGGAAAGAAAATAAAGTCACAAGAACTTTCAGTCTTTGATTCACAAAAAGTGTATTTTATTTAAATGTGATTGATGTTTTCTTGTAAACTTAAGCAGTCGTAACCACATGTTTCAGAACCAGTCACCCACCTGAAGCTAAGCAGGTTTGGGCCCGGTCGGTACTTGGATGGGAGACCATCTAGGAAGAGCTTGGGGTGCGGCAGGAAGAGGGTGTTGGTGAAACCAGCAGGGGGGCACCAACCCTGTAGTCTGTTTGTGGATCCCAATGCCACAGTACAGTGATGAGGACAATGTGGTGTAAAATGGCACCGTCCTTTAGATGAGATGTTCAACCAAGTTCCTGACCTTCTGTGGTCTTCAAAGATCAGGATGTATCCCGCTTTTCTGGATAAATACCCCACCATGGCCTGGCCATTCTGGACCTCTAATCATCCCCTGCCTCTAACTGTCTCTCTCTCTCTCTCTCTCTCCTCCTTAACTACCTAGAAGTTAAAATTGTGGTGGCACAAAATGGCTGTCATCGCATCATCCAGGTGGGTGCTGCACATTGGTGGTACTTGAAGTGGCTCCCCACTCACTGAAAGCGCTTTGAATAGTGAGAAAAGCGCCATATAAATGTAAAGAATTATTATCATTATACAAATAAAAAGAGATAAATAAGACTATACTTTAAAATGTTTTATACTGTATGTACGGTTTTAAGAGATTACTGATTAAAATCTGACACTGGTGGATGCTGAGGAGCACCTGCGGTGGTCTAAAGCACGGCGTGCTGTCAAATCCTCCTGGTGAGCTCATCAGTCAGGTAGGCTGCCGTAGTCACCTCGGGCAAACTCCACAGTGCACAGCCATCATTAGGCAGAGTCCTGATCTGATTTGGATTGTCAGAATGCAAAAATGTGCCACTGCAGAGCACAATGTGCTAATGACAAGCACACGCCTGTCTCCGATTTTCTGACAGATGGTGAACTGGGAATGAAATTTAGAGGCGCCTGAGAATTCTGATCATCACGCTTGTGTGTGTGTGTGTGTGTGTGTGTGTGTGTGCCCCATTAGGGCTAAGTACAGTGCCGGGCCTTCGTGGACCCTAACACGGCGAAAATATGTAATGAGGTGGGAGACCTTCAACCTGAACTTGCCGGCAGTCTGTGTGATACACCTTCGTTAAATTTGCTTTCTCTTCTGCTTTGGTGATCTTTATTCTTATTTAGCGATTAAACGCATCCGTTTAAACAAGTAAGAATGGTCAAGAAACACATCTTCATGAAATAAAGTTGTGAAAACAAAATATTAAAGAGAGAAAATATACAGAATGTACAGTGTCAGCATTTCCGTATTAGACTTTAAGCCTTTTGGTTAGGGTGGACAATCACACCCCCATGTTAGTTTTTTAAATAACTTACCATTTTGTTCATTTTCAATATTTCTCTGGCCTTAAAGGTTCTTGTGAAAAAATTCAGATAACTGAGATACAAGATGGGCCTAGTGAGAGTTAGGTTGGGGCAGCTTGCATGGGTGCAACACATTGCCATAGCCCACCACATGGCGGAAGTGGTGGATGAAGTCCGACCCCAGGGTCTCTCGTGATGAGGATATTGAAGTCAGTCTGGCGAACTGAAAAAACAAACTGGATGAAATGCGCGAGGTGGAATACGGCAGGTATAGATGGCTCGTGGTCGTGAAATAAAAAAGTCTCCTTCTCTTCTCCTCATTCTCTTCCCACCTAATGGCTTAAATAGTCCTGTGATGGCTGTAATTGATTAATAGTGAACCGGTGTTTTTCAGGTTTGAGGCTGTGGTCTTCTTCCATTATACACACACATAAACAGCAAACTGGACAATGGAAACGAGACGCACTCAGTACTGACACTTGACAACACTACCTATGTAGCCCCGCTACAATGAGACCACCTGGCCAGCCCCCTCTACTACAACAACAACAACAACATTTATTTATATAGCACATTTTCATACAAACAGTAGCTCAAAGTGCTTTACATATTAAAGAATAGAAAAATGAAAGACACAATTATAAAACAAAATAAATCAACAAATAATTAATGGCCATCGGGACAGAAAAACAAAAAAACTCCAGACGGCTGGAGAAAAAATAAAATCTGTCGGGATTCCAGACCATGAGACCGCCCAGTCCCCTCTGGGCATTCTACCTAACATAAATGAAACAGTCCTCTTTGGATTTAGGATTCTCACGGAAGGGCTTGATGATGATGATGGTCACGTAGACTTCTGCCTTTTAATCCATCCATCATTGTTGGAGCATCATGAAGCTTTGAGTAGGTGGAGGTGGCGCAGGCCACCACCACAAAAACCGTAAAAAGAAACAGAAAAGAGAGTAGGGGTCAGTACAGATTTTAGAGCCACCATGAATAGAGTATCAGGATTAAGTTAAATTACGATTAAAATGAAGTTATTAAAAGGCCATGTTAAAGTAATGAGTTTTCAGCCGTGTTTTAAAGTGATCTACTGTATCAGCCTGCTGAATTCCTATTGGCAGGCTATTCCTGATTTTTGGTGCATAACAGCAGAAGGCCGCCTCACCACTTCTTTTAAGTTTTGTTCTTGGAATTCTAAGGAGACACTCATTTGAGGATCTGAGGTTACGATTTGGAATATAAGGTGTCAGACATTCCGATATATAAGATGGGGCGAGATTATTTAAGGCTTTATAAACCATAAGCAGAATTTTAAAGTCAATTCTGAATGACACAGGTAACCAGTGTAGTGACATAAAACTGGTGTGATGTGTTCTGATTTTCTTTTCCTAGTTAGGATTCTAGCAGCTGCATTCTGCACTAGTTGCAAACGATTTATATCTTTTTTGGGTAGTCCTGAGAGGAGTGCGTTACAGTAATCTAGTCGACTGAAAACAAACGCGTGAACTAATTTCTCAGCATCTTTCAGTGATATAAGAGGTCTAACTTTACTTATGTTTCTTAAGTGAAAAATGCTGTCCTAATGATCTGATTAATATGTGATTTAAAATTCAGATTACAGTCAACAATCACCCCTAAGCTTTTTACCTCCGTCTTGACTTTTAATCCTAATGTATCCAGTTTATTTCTAATAGCCTCATTGTATCCATTATTGCTGATCACTAAAATTTCAGTTTTCTTTATTTAACTTGAGAAAATTACTATTCATCCATTCTGAGATACTAGTCAGACATTGTGTTAGTGAATCAATAGAATCGGGTCATCAGGTGCTATTGATAAGTACAGCTGTGTGTCATCAGCATAGCTGTGGTAGCTCACGTTGTGCCCTGAGATAATCTGACCTAACGGAAGCATGTAGATTGAGAATAACAGCGGACCCAGGATAGAGCCTTGTGGAACACCATATTGGATATCATGTGTCTTGAGTTGTAATTCCCACAACTAACAAAAATTTTCTCCCTGTCAGGTAGGATTCAAACCAATTTAAGACACTGCCAGAGAGGCCCACCCATTGACTAAGGCGATTTCTAAGAATGTTGTGATCAATGGTGTCAAATGCAGCACTCAGATCTAAGAGGATGAGAACAGATAAATGGCCTCTGTCTGCATTTACCCGCAAGTCATTTACTACTTTAACGAGTGCAGTTTCTGTGCTGTGATTTGTTCTAAAACCTGACTGAAATTTATCAAGAATAGCATGTTTATTTAGGTGGTCATTTAACTGCATAATGACTGCCTTCTCTAGAACTTTACTTAAGAAGGCAGGTTAGAGATGGGTCTAAAATTTTCAAGAGCAGGGGTCAAGATTATGTTTCTTAAGTAGGGGTTTAACTACAGCAGTCTTAAGACAGTCTGGGAAGACCCCAGTATCTAGTGACGAATTTACTATGTCAAGAACATTATCAATTAGCACGCCTGATACTTCTTTGAAAAACCTTGTTGGTATCGGGTCAAGGACGAGGTGGAGGGTTTTAATTGAGAGATTATTTTTTAAATCAGGTAAATCTATCCTAGTGAAAGAGTTTAATTTGTTTATAACAGGATGCTGGGGTTTAGGAGGATCCTTAGTGTTGGGGAGATATACTATGTTATTTCTAATATCATTAATTTTTTGATTGAAAATACAGCGACAGCCTCACAGGTTTCACTGGAAGCACTTAGGAGGCATTCCTTTGAGCTACCTGGGTTTAGTAGGCGATCAATTGTTGAAAATAAGACTCTGGGATTACTAGCATTGTTATTTATAATCTTGAGAAATAGCAGCGTCTCTCAAGACGGACAGTGTTATTGTATTCTGTTATTTTGACTTTTAATATTTCGTGGTGGATAGTAAGTTTAGTCTTCCTCCATTGACGCTCAGCTCTACGGCATGTTCTCTTTAAATCAGACACTCTTTGGGTCTTCCATGGTATAACAATGCTAGAAGATTTTTTCACTGTCTTTTCAGGTGCAACTATGTCAACAGCAGCTCTCACTTTAGAATTAAATCTTTCCACCTTACTATTTACATTGTCCTCGCTATTATAGCTGGCACTATAAACGGACTGATTGCTTAAAATGTTTGTAAGTTTTAAAGCTGCTGCCGAATCAAAGAAGCGTTTTTTAACAATATGCTTCTCATGAGTGTTTTTATCATTATTTCTATATTAAAAGTAGAAGAAAATGGTCTGATAGACCAATATCAATGATCTGTTTTATATCAACTTTCAGTCCTTTAGTAATCACTAAGTCTAATGTATGACCTGCTTTATGTGTAGGCTGATTTATGAGTTGTCTCAAATCAAAAGAATCCAGGAGGTTCATAAATTCTTTTACTTTTAGATCACACTGATTATCTATATGAAAATTAAAGTCGCCAACTATTAGGAGTGTGTCATAGTTAGTAATTAAAATTGACATTAAGTCAGAGAATTCCTCAAAAAACGACGCGTTATATTTAGGAGGTCTATACACGGATAGTACTAGAACTTGAGAATCTCCATGAATAACAACGGCGAGATACTCAAAGGACTTGAACTTACCAAAACTGACATCTTTACATTTTAATCGGCTCGAGTAAATGTTAGCCAATCCGCCCCCCCTTTTTCCCTGGCGGTTTGCATGAGTAAAACTGTAATCCGGAGGCGTAGATTCGCTTAAAACTGCCTCGGCATCTGAATTCAGCCATGTTTCATTTAGTGCAATAAGATCTATTTTTTTATCACTAATAAGATCGTTGAATAGGAATAGGAACTAAATTATTATTATTAGCGCCGCTCTGTGTATATTTTTTGTTTAATCTGTGATCTGTTTTTATAGTTTTAATACATTGTTCCTCTAAAATAGTGATTTTAATTAGATTATTGGAGTTTATGCCGTATTTCCTAGGTTTTCTACGTGCATTGAGATTGCTTATTACAGTATTAATGGTGTGCACTTTAACGGAAGACTCTATTAAACACTCATCATGTCCTGGCACAACACTATTATTTTGGAAGGGGTTAGGAGCAGCGATAGTCAAGAAAAACGAATTACCTTCGATATGTTTTCGGAGAGGCGCCGAAACTGTTCGGATGCAGGCCATCACGCTTGAAGAGACGCGGCCTTTCCAAAAAAGATTCCAATTGTTGATGAAACCGACATCCTTCTTGCAGAAACCCTGTAGCCAGTCGTCAATCCTAGCAGACGACTGTAGTACTCGTTGGATCGTCTGACGAGAGGTAGTGGACCCGAAATGAAGATCTTTGCCGATGGGGTCCTCTCCTTCGTGTCTTTAATCAAAGCTGCAAAGTCAGCCTTCAGGATTTCGATTGTCGGTGCCTTATATCGTTTACGCCGGCATGCAGAACGATTGCTCCAACTGCCCTCTCCTTGTGTTTCTCGTAGATCGCTGGCGCACGCCTCATTATATCTCGGACACGAGCACCGGGAAAACAAGAAACAAACGATTTTGCATTAGGGCATGCGACATTAAGGTTTCTAACGATAGAATCACCTACCACTAATACATCACCAGGTGCTGAAGGCGAAATGGGGACGCAGAGAGGGTCAAACTGGTTCTGAGATAGAATGCTCGCCTGTGCCGATTTGAGGTGCTCTGGCCTTGAACCCCCGCCTTAATAGCTGAAATCCACCGAGGTCAGCAGCGCCGCTCCTACGAGACGCGGGGGTGAGGTCGGCACAACGCGGGGTTGATGTTTCGCCGGTTCCAGATGGCAAGGACGGTTTATCCAACAGCCGGGCCTTCAGATTTCTCAGGTATCTCCGTCGGGACAGGAGTTTCTGAATCTGTTCATCAAATGCCTGGAGTTCCTCAACTACGATTTCAACGCGAGTTACCCCACTGTTGGCCATTTTCTGCTTCGTGCCCTAGGAGAGAGAGAGAGAGAGAGAGAGAAGGTTTTTCGACTATAGAAATTCTACCTAACATTAAGGGCCTCTATCAGTCCTCATGGCTTTCAGGCTTCACGTGGAAGAATTAGACGATGATGGTCATGTCGACCTTCAATCCAACAATGTAGGGGAGAGCAAGGTGTCCTGATCAGATGGCAGTGGTACAGAAAAGCAGAGAAAGTAGGGGTGAGTACAGATTTCTGAGCCAGGAAAAAAATGATGTCTTTGGACATCAGACTGGACTGAAGGTTCACCTTCCAACAGGACAATGACCCTAAGCTCAAGGCAAGGACAACCTGAGAGGGGCTTGGTGACAATACCGTCGGTGTCCTTCAGTTGCTCAGACTTGAACCCAATCATCCAGACGTGAAAATGGCCATCCACATCATCTCAATCGAACCTGACAGATCTTGAGAGAATCCACAGGGAAGAATGGCAGCCATTCCAGCCGGGAGTCTTTTGGGGTCGGACGCGATAAGCTTCTCACGCCTGGATTTGGTGATTTTTTGCCAAAGGGGCTTTGTTACAATGAAGTAAGGAGTAAAGGGTCTGAGCACTTGTGTCGATGGGATATTTCTGGTTTTTTAGTTTTAATAAATTTGTAAAAATGGCTGTAATGCTGTTCACTTCCGGTGTATTGAGTGTTGCTTGATGAGGGGAAGAAATGAATTTAAAGGATTTTAGCATAAAGCAGCCACACAACAAAATATGTAAAAAAAAAATGAAGCGGTAGGAAGGCATGGCAAGGCAGTATCATTTTATGTTCTTAGTTATTTCAGGCTGTAAAATTTTATGTTAAGGAAGAGTAAAACGGATTTTCTTGTGGAATTCATAAATGAGTTGTTACTTTCCTTGGCGCTGATTTTTATGCTTTTTTTCCAGAATAAGCAAATGAGCAGGCCAGGTGTCCACTCTGTTTCCATACATAATCAAGTGAATTGTTTCCATCATTATTTCATATTTGTGCTCGCAATTTGCTGTGTGTTTTCAAAACTCTAATTATATTTATTCTACGTAGGATAACAGGTTGTTTTTGTTTAACATGCATGATCTCAGTCCAACGTGGCTGTCTGCTTCCACTGTTTGCTTTTTTTTTTTTTTCCTGTAAGTTATGGATAATGGAGCAAATGGCGCATGTAAAAGAGTTGCCGAGCCACCTAACATGGTCCAAAAACTGAAGTGCCAAGGGGCAGAAGAAGGGCTCTGGCGCCGTGTCATCCTCTTCCTCTGATAATTCAGCACGTCTTCATCCGTTTTATTTCTGTTCCATGATTACATTTTTTTAACTCGTGCTTTTCGTTCAGAGTTGCACTGACCCTGCGTTTATCCCAGTAGCACTGGGCACGAGACAAGAACCAGTTCTGGACAGGACGGCCTGCTAAACAAAATGCCGTGCGGGAGCACCCACGAGGCTCTTATCCGTTTGGGAATACATCATGTTCCTTGGTTGCCCAAACTTGAAGCTTCACCAACTGAGAGTCCTGGAGGGTGTGACAAGCTGCATTACATAATAATTGCTACAAGAATGATTTTTATAGCTTATTAATAAAATTATAAGCAGATATGTTTGTAAATAGCACTTGCCTCTTGTTTAGCACTCCAAAGAGGGACATCACGGTAGTGAAGCAAAGTCGTGCCTGTGTTTGCTTTACCTCTTGTGAATTGCATGCTCACCAAGGGGTCAGGAGTGCTTATCCGGCGTTCTAACTGGCCAAATCCAAAATGGTTGTCCATCACAAAGAGAAAAAAAGCAACAGTCAGAGAGACTGACAGGCCACGAGCGCAGAGTGGAGTTGCTGGTGTATACGCACATAGTTAACGTTCATAGTAGAGGAAATCAGCATTCACAGAGTGACTTACCGTAGAAGCGAACAAGCAGCAGACGCCAGAGTGATGGCAAGCAGACGTGAGAAGACTGGTATGGGACGATATATAGCAACTTGCATCTGATCAGAGATTGGTGCATGGTGGACTCATGAAGTTCCACAGTATGCAAGTCTTAAGATTGTACCTGATTGGTAGATCCCAGAAGATGTCTCTGCAGATGGGCCCATGAGGAAGGCTAGCCATGTACTGTAAACCACAGCCTAAACCAGCGGGACTCCTAAAAAGTTCTAAAAGCACTTCCAAAAATGCCCATTAGAGAGGGAAATCGCTTCAAAAACTCCAGCCAAGCCCAAAAAGGGCCTTGTTGAATCTTTAGAAAATAAATGATTTAAGGTTCAGAAAAAAAAAGCTCTTCAATAACTAACAAGAGCACATGAAGCACAAAGGCAGTAGGATTGGTTCAAATCGATATGACAATCCAATACAACCAACGGTACCAATGCAAAACTCCAAGAATGGTCACAATACAGAAAAGTGCCAAAAAATCCAGTAAATCACTAAGCACATTAAATTTCACAAAAAGGCACAAGAACTGACCCTTAATAAGCACGTGTGAAATGAGCCGCCAGGAACTATGGAGGGCCCTCCAGATTTATAGGGCAGTGATTGGCAGGAGGTGTATGTATTACAAGAGCACCGATTTCTAGTATTCTCATTTCTTTTTGGCTGTGGAGAGTGACGCCCGGTTTATTTCAGTGAGTGGAGTTTTTCTCGGCCGGCGAGTGGCCCTCGTCGGTGTTCACTTTGTGTTATCGCAGGATGCGTCCTTGTCGAGAGTCCCTGCCATGTCTGTCTGGATGGTGTCAGTACCCTGGTGACTTCCAAAAATGTCTAAAACCTTTTTGTGCTTCTCATCAATAGTCAAAAAATTATTTTAACGAGCCTCACTTCCAGGTTTTGAAAGAAACCCTCTTCCTAGACTTTCTCTTTTATCTTTTGAGAGAATTATAATCAATTATTTATGTACATGTCTTGCTTCTAACATTTCAGTTGTTTGTTTCAGCCTTCATCTTTTCTTTTCCTTTTTTTCTCGTTTCACATCTTATTATTCTTCTTATAGTGCACTTCCTTCTTGAGTTCTTCACTTTAGTTAAGCTCTTCATTTATTCTCGAGGTTTGCTATTTTCCTCTGCCTATCTTAGAGAGTCTGAATAAATAACTTTTTTGTTAATCTGCATTTGCATCTGCTTTGTAGTCCACTTCTGGATTATTAGGGTCCTAAACTCGTGTCTGTCTTGACCATTGTACTGTTGTTGGAAGTGCTTTTCTTTTCACACCGACCCCAACCTAACTCTTGTTTCTCTGGGACTGCAGCTACAGTTACAGCTACAGTTTGAAGTTTACGTCCAGTCTGTTCTGCCAAAGCGGAATGATTTTTTTTTTATTTTGGGACCAGAAAATGAAATGAGAACAATATGGAGTACATGCCAGGGTCAAAACTAAAGACACAAATCGGTCTTTTGCTAAGCCAGAAATGCCAGACAAGAATTGGATTCGTAAACAGGATAGTGAGCCAGAAAACCGAAAATGAAAATATAGAGAAAGGCACACAAAGTCCTTTCGTTTTACCCGAATGGCATATAAACGACCTTTTTAAAGGGTCACACCAACGACACCACACAAAAATCATTCTGGGGATTTATGGGAGGCAAGGTGACCAAAGTGACCAAATGAATTTGTCACCGTCCCCTAAACTCAAGGCAAGATATGCTACACTCTTAGTTGTTTTGTAAAGACAAAAAATAATAATAATAGTAATAATAATACGGACGTGTGCAACAGTAGTCTTTGCACCCTAGAAATCAAGTTACCCAAACTATTCTTTAACATTTCAGTAATTTATTTACTGCTCTGATGTTGATCTTTCTGGTCATTACAATAGCAATTCACAAGAAGAATTTATCATTAATTGCAGAATTACGGTAGTTGAGGGCTCCTCTAGAGAGTCTCTTTCTCTTGCACACTTTGGCTCGTAAACTAATCCGCACATCGTCCTCTCATCACAAGCTCAAGGTTCGAGTTTGATAATTTTCCATCCAGCCGTTTTAGCTCTAGAAACTGTGACACACACACCCATCATCAAGATATCAAGGTTTTCTGTATCGGGGGACCCTGACATGTCAAGATTCATTGAAAACCGGAGATTGAAATTTTTGACAGAAGTTTTGACTCCTTCCTCATAGACAATAGGTTATGGTGGGGGGTGGGGTGCAAAGTGAAAAAACAAGAAAAGCTAACAATTACATTGTAATATTCCTAGGACAAAAAATCTAATCATCTATGTACAGCCTCGCCAAATAACAGACAGTCATTCACATACCTTCTAAATACTGCTTAGATTTTACACCGAGCACAGACTGTAAAACAATACATTTGGCCTCCACCCCAATCTGTTTAGCCCAATATATCGATTAAAAATGCACAAAAAACACTCGATGTAAACTTTATCTATGAAAGACTCATCCATACAGTTAACCCTACACATATATTTATAAATATAAACAAAAATTAGTCAATGCAAACTTTACTTACAGGGGACTCCAGGCACGACAGCTCAAGATTAAGCAGTGTGTATTACCTGAGTGGGTTGGGGGGACGTGACAAGATGGCAATGCGAATATTGTAAATGAAGGAGGACGGTGTTATCACAAAGACGAAACAAAAAGGTCCAATCTCACGCCCTTAGATGATCCGCCAACCAGAGCACAAGGACAGTCTTTAAAATGTACGCCATTGGCCACCTCACCAACTTTGTCCACAATGACAGCAGGTGGGTCATTTGTACCTTTTTTTGTTTCAGCGTTGCTAGAATCCATCACTTTACTTCTTACCTTAGCAGAAAATGATGTCTGGGTGTAGATCATCCATCCTCTCACAGATTCCTTCCTTCTCCCCTTTTGAGTTTGGCAGACTGACCTTTCACTGGCTACTTACCAGAACAGCTCCTCGTGTACACTTCGAGATTCCACCCATGAAGGGTGATGCTGTCGATCACTGACTAGCGACTCACAGTCCTTTTGCGAGAAAAGCCCCTCCTCATCACCTCTATTTATTTAAATGTATGGAAACCCTGGCAGTGACAACCAGCACACAAAATACAGAGAATGTACAATGTATCGCACATGTGTTTAGTGTACTCCTATTAAATTTATGTGACAGTGGTACACCATAAATATTCAAAATGGCGCTGCAATAAGTTAGTCAGGAACCAAAACAGAAGTAAATAAATGTTTTACTCAATTCCTCAACCTCAGAAACCCCTCAGTATAGCCACCAAGAAGTTCCAAAACCTTCTCCAGGAAGTGTTAAAAAAATAATAAAGAACACCTGGATTTAAGAGTCCAGACACTCTGGATCCCATTGACGGGGAATGAAGAGGTCGGCTCAAGCAGGCATTTTTTATTTGAGTTTGAAGATACAAAACTCATTTGTGATTTCCATCTTTTTCACGAGAATTTCTTTTACTACTTAGCTGATTTGGTATTGTCGAAAAAGTGTTTGAGCTTCGGCCTCTCACATATTTTCTGTCTTGACTTTATCTTTTCTCCCAAAGCTTCTCAAAAATTCTAACGTGAACAATCTAGCCTTCTCTCCGAATGTGCTGCACTGCTCAAGTCCTCCTCCCATCACCCCTTGCACACTCCTACTGAATATCTGGAAGTTAAAGTCCTATTGGTTGCACTGCCCAACATTCATCCCAGTAACCGGTGTGTTTTATTGAGCAACAATTAACTGTTGTATTTTTGGATTCCCAAACAGTTCAAAAATGTATGTGAGGCCTCCAAAAAACCCATAAAGCCCACCAGGACTTTCACTGACCTGTCCAGAAGAGGCTCACTGAAACAAAGCCTGGCCCCAAATTCTATCTACTGGCTTCAGTCAAAGCAGGCCCCATAAATGGAGAGCTGGCTTTAAAAGTTCAAAACACAAGAAATTTCCCACAATATATCTCACTACTTCTTCTTTCATCTGCTCCTGTTAGGGGTTGCCACAGCGGATCATCTTCTTCCATATCTTTCTGTCCTCTGCATCTTGTTCTGTCACACCCATCTCCTGCATGTCCCCTCTCACCTCATCCATAAACCTTCGCTTAGGCCTTCTTCTTCTCCTCTTCCCTGGCAGCTCTATCCTTTACAATACAATACAATACAGTTTATTTTTGTATAGCCCAAAATCACACAGGAAGTGCCGCAATGGGCTTTAACAGGCCCTGCCTCTTGACAGCCCCCCAGCCTTGACTCTCTGAGAAGACAAGGAAAAACTCCCAATAAAAACCTTGTAGGGAAAATGGAAGAAACCTCGGAAAGGCAGTTCAAAGAGAGACCCCTTTCCAGGTAGGTTGGGCGTGCAGTAGGTGTCAAAAGTAGGGGTTCAATACAATACAATATACACAACAGAACAATTCCTTAAGACAGCATAATAAAAATTTTAGAATTACGGTTTAACAGTAGATGATATGACATAATTAGGTTTCGATATTTTTAGAGTCCTGGAGACCTCATCCATCTAGCTGCATCTCCATTTGGCCATGCCACGGCTGAAACGTTGCTCCGATGAAAGGACCCCTCTTTCCCATGATTCCTGTGATCCTCCATCAGGGATGACTTTACCATAGGCAGGCAAACAACTTGGCAGGTGGGCGGTGGCACCAATGGCCACATTTGGGTACCGAGAAAAGAAACAGAATAGGTGAGGGTTAGTATTCAAATATAATTATCATGTTACTTATGTTATAGTGCTAATGACTAACAACAGAGATGCAGTATGTACAGTTAATCAGCAGCTCTAGTCAGGATATGCTAAACTGAAGTAGTGAGTCTTCAGCCGGGATTTAAAGGCTGAGACCGAGGGGCATCTCTTATGGAAGCAGGAAGACCATTCCACAGTTTAGGGGCCCTGTAACTAAAAGCTCGACCTCCCACTGTTATTTTATTAATCCTTGGAATCCTAAGCAGACCGGCATCTTGAGATCTTAATGTGCTCAGGTTTGTAAGTCATGATAAGTTCAGACAAGTAAGCTGGACCTTGGCCGCTTAATGCTTTATATGTTAAAAGGAGGATTTTGAAATCTGCCCTAAATTTAACTGGGAGCCAGTGTAAAGATTTAAGAACTGGGGTTATGTGTTCATATTTTCTTGTTCTTGTAATAATTCTTGCAGCGGCATTTTGGATTAACTGGAGTCTGAATAGAGAACAGTTTGAACAGCCAGTGAACACCGCATTGCAGTAGTCAATCCTACTAGAGATAAATGCATGAATTAATTTCTCACAATCCTGTTTATTTAGAAAGCGCCTTAATTTCCTAATATTTTTAAGATGGAAAAAACAGGTTTTGGACGACTTTGTAATATGCGCTTTAAATGACATGCTAGAGTCAAAGATAACTCCTAGATTGCGGGCTGATTCAGTAAAATTAATTGGGATTCCAACTGAGTTAAATGACGACAAAATATTGCTGTGATCAGCGTCATTCCCTCCAACAATTAACATCTCTGTTTTATCTGTATTTAAAGACAAGTAGTTCTCATTCATCCATTCCTTTAATTCACTAACACAACTAATTAAAGACAACATCGGAGAAACTTCATTTGATTTAAATGAAAGGTATAACTGGGTGTCATCTGCATACGAGTGAAAATTAACATTATGTTTCCTAATGAGAAATCCCAGTGGAAGCATGTAAAGTGAAAACAGTAAAGGTCCCAGTACTGAGCCCTGCGGGACACCATATTCAACTTCTGTGTATAATGATGGAGTACTGTCAGCACATTTCTGTACATACTGGAATCGATTTGATAAATAAGAATTGAACCAAGAACCTTTAGCATCCTTCTCCCAATATACTCAGCATCTCTCTTCTGCACATGTCCAACCCAACACAATCTCGCCTCTCTGACTTTGTCTCCCAACCGTCCCACCTGAGCTGACCCTCTAATGTCCTCATTTCTAATCCTGTCCATCCTCGTCACACCCAATGCACTGTCTCCTGTGCCACCGTCTCCTACCCATATAACATAGCTGGTCTCACTACTGTCCTGTAGACCTTCCCTTTCACTCTTACTGATACCCATCTGTCACAAATCATTCCTGACACTCTTCTCCACCCTGCCTGCACTCTTTTTCACTTCTCTTCCACAATCCCCGTTACTCTGTACTGTTGATCCCAAGTATTTAAACTCCTCCACCTTCGCCAACTCTTCATTCTCACCACTCCACTGACCTCCCTCTCATTCACACACATGTATTCTGTCTTGGGGATCCTACTGACCTTCATTTCTCTCCTCTCATATCTCCACCTCTCTAGGGTCTCCTCAACCTGCTCCCTACTCTCTCTACAGAGTCCATCACAGTTCATGGGGACTCCTGTTTAATCTCGTCTGTCAATCTGTCCATCATCATTGCAAATAAGAAAGGGTTCAGAGCCGATCCCTGATGTAATTCCACCTCCGTCACTCCTGCCGCAGACCTCACCACGGTCACACTTCCCTCGTACATATCCTGTACAACTCTTATGTACTTCTCTGCCACTCCTGGCTTCATATCTCACAAGGGAGAGAAAAACCACCAGACTCTGACTTGTAACTAAGATTTATTAACAAAAACAGAAAATGAAGCAAAATGGTCAACAGAGCGAAAAGGCCAAAGTCAATCAACAGCGAACATGTCCCACTACAGAGTACAGATAAAGAGGAGAACACTCCATGTTGAGTAAGGTCGGCAAGGGAGACCCTGAGGGGGTCTGTCCTGGGACTGTTACTGTTTCTGAATTAAAGGCATTGATTCCAGTATAGTTAGTAAACTTCTAATACTTAAAGCCGATACTGAAATTAGAGAAATGATGGACACTGAAGTGGAAGAAACCACAATCCTGAAAAAACTTGGTCGAGCTTCAGAACTGATCAGACACTTGAAAAATGCAATGTAGGAAATGTGCAAAGTGCTACACGAGAGCAAAAGGAACGTCAATTACAAATACAAGATGGGAGACACTGTCCTGCAGGAAGAGACCTCTGACAAGGAGTGAGCGGTTTATGTTGACACAATGTTGTCATCATTGAAGTCATTGTCATTGCACTGGTGCGCCATGGAATTTTCTAGGGGTGCCGTGAAAACTCTTGTAAAATATTTAAAATTGCTAGTGTTTTTGAACTTTTGGTTGATTTAAAAAGAATGTTTTTTAAAAAATATATTTTATGTTGGAAAAACAGATAACTGTTAATCAGATTGTTGAATAAATGAATGCTTTTATTTTGAACGCAAGTTAAAAGTTTTGCTGTTCACCATTCATCATAATATCAACACCAAGTCCAAAAAGTCTTGTGGTTAGAAGATCTCGCTCACTGTACGGATAGAAGAAGGCAGAGCAAATATAGAACGAGAAAAACTGAACGCTACATTTCGGCTCTTGCCGACGAGAGAAACACGAGAGACTTCAAATGATCGACAAGGAAATGTGTGTCTGACTTTCGAAAATTGATCCTCGCATTAATCTCACATGTGCTGAAAAACAATCTCAACATTCACATTAATTAAATTTAAGATTTATACTTTGAACATTAGAACAATCTAGACGAGAACAGGCCATTCAGCCCAACAAAGCTCGCCAGTCCTATCCACTTGTTTCCTCCAAGAAAACATCAAGTCGAGTTTTGAAAGTTCCTCAAGTCTTACTGTCTACCACACTACTTGGTCGCTTATTCCAAGTGTCTATCGTTCTTTGTGTAAAGAAAAACTTCCTAATGTTTGTGCGAAATTTACCCTTCACAAGTTTCTAACTGTGTCCCCGTGTTCTTGATGAGCTCATTTTAAAATACAAGTCTCGATCCACTGTACTAATTCCCTTCATAATTTTAAACACTTCAATCATGTCACCTCTTAATCTTCTAATGTCACCTCTTAATCTTCTGATTCCTTTATTAATAAAATGTCTTTCAAACTTGTAAAATCAACTGGTTTTATTGGCGATTGTCCATAGATTGTGTCGTCACAAATGTATTTATGGGCAGTCCCTCAAATGCGCCGTGAAAGAAAATTTTTGGACTTAGTGGGCCACAACTCGAAAAAGGTTACCTTTGACAGATCTAAGCAATGTGCAGAAGCAATTAAAATGGTTAGATTTTATCATTAAAATGGCTAAATATGACAGGGAGATAATACTCATAAGTAGCGAGTCCTTATCTGGAGTATGGTGTTGCTGTTCTGGTCACCACGTTATAAGAAAGACATAGCAGCACTTGAAGCTGTGTGAGGAGAGCAAGCAGGTCCATCCCAAGACTTGAGGACGTGTCCATTTGTGACAGACCTGTTTAGCCTCGAGCAGAGGCTTTTGGACCTAACACTGAGATCAGCTTGGACGGCCCCTAAAAATTCCGATTTTAAATGTCGACTTGTCGGACAGCAAAACTTGATTCCGCTATGCTGCTCTCTGAGCCTGGAGAAGTCGGTGGCACTTCTGGACAGTGTTGACGTGTGGAGTCGCCTTTGTATTGCAAAGCCGTGACTGGTATCTGTGGATGAAGAGGTGAATGGTGTGAAGTAACACGGGTGTACCACAGGAGTCCCCGAGCCTGTGTCGTGGTATCCATCACAGACACTTGATGTCTGAGGGATTGTAGATCAGCTCATATTTTAGAGGTGCTTTTCAGTGAGGTTTGACCGGATTCCTTGAATCTTTTAATTATGTTGTGCACTGTAGAGAGTGAAATTCCCTAAATCTTACCGATTTTGTCTTTGGCTAATGTTGTTGTCAAAGTGCTGGATCTGTTTGCAGATTGGCAAGCTTTGAGCCATCCATACTCCTGAAGGATTTTATTTTATTTTTTTGGAGGATTCCATATAACCTTGAACACAATAGCTTTACCCGTTTCCTTGTTATTTCAACTTGTCACTTCATTATTAATTATAAACTATAACATCTCCTTTTTTTGGAATGGGTTACAGGCATTAGTTTCAGAATAAATGTATATCTTTGTTGTGTCATGGTAGGCCCTGGTGTAACCCTATTCCTCTTTGTACCCTTTACATAGACTAAAACACAATGCCCCCAAATTGCTGCTATAGCCCACATATGTCTTATATTTATGACCTCAGAAAATAAGAATAGAGTACTAGAAATGGCAGGAGAGGAAATTACTCATCCATTCATTATTTATTACAGATAGTATTGCCAACATATAAGCAGAGTACAAGTGTGACTGCTGGTTGAAACCTGGTCATAGGCTGCCAGCTGGCTCTCTCTTGATTGGTTTCTGACATGAATTGGTGTTTGTACATAAATGGCCTTTGATAGGAGCGTCAGAAACCAGCAGAATGGCCTGTCTAAATATGGCCACTGAGAGAGAGGGAGATGGTTTCTTCAGGATGGAAAATGGCAGAGAAAGAGTTTGCCTTTCTCTCTCAACCCTTAATTTAAACCCATCCAGGCATCCTTGGCACACTTCTTGACTGTGTCTCCATTCCAGCTCATGCCTTCCTTCTGTAAGGTGTCATAAATTTGACCTGTCCCCTCTACTCCAGGCTATCCCAGATTGTTAAGGGTCTTTACCTCGGCCCACCTGTATTCCCCCAGGCTAGCTGACCAGTCAGTTTTTGAGATTTTCCCTATAGTAGCTTTAACCAGTAGTAAGTACAACCTGCCTGTATGTTTAACCATTAAAACATTACAGTGTTTATAAAACATACAATCATAACTTGTTAGACATCAATAATATACATTATATATTCAACATTAGTCTTCAAAAGAGCACTGCAGTTGATTAGATAAAACATGAAATCGCTTGTCTTTACACTATTTGGGTCTGAATGCAGAGCAACTTCCATCTACAGATCTCCCATTTTGTTTTTATTGGTATTTTCCATACTGTCCAAACTTTTTTGGAATTGGGGTTATAATATATTTTAATTTTCTGCATATTTATGCAAAAATGCATTTTTATATATACAGTGTGCATACTGTATAGCATAAGCATAATAATCCCTTTGCAGCTTGCTATATTGGGTGCTGGTCTTCGTTCATTTCTTTACCTGACTGATTATCTTATAATGGGTGGAGTTCAATCCCATAATTCACAGTTGGCATATAAAAGCCATATTGTCAGGATGTGCTTGCTTTTCTTTCTAAAATAAAAAGAAATGCAATCTGCAGAAGTCAAGAAAAGAAAGGGAATAAAAGATAAGTTTTAAGAATTGAGGCTTCGTAGACTCTGTGATAAAGGGCTCTGGAGATATTTTCAAAATTTTTAAAAATTTAAAAGAAGATGAAAGCTGCAAATTAAAATTCAATCTATTATTAAACATGAAACCTAAGCTGTGGTGAGGCAAAGATAATATAATTGGCATTATTGTAAATTCAAAGCTAACTAAAAAGTTGCAAACAACTCTGCTGGGATTTGGCAGCTTACAAAAGGCAAATGCTGTGAATTGCCTTCGACTGATGCACATTTGATTGCACGACATGTTAGCAGATAAACACATAGTTGCCAATAATTGTGTTTGTTTTAGACGGGTTAACTGTTGGGTTCACAAAGGAAGTTATTTTATCTAAAAAAAAGTTTTGTTTATTTCCAGCTGTCTGGTTTAGGTTATTAAACAGTTTGAAAGATAACAGAAGCCAAGCCACGGGAGACACCTGAAGACCAAAGCCTGGGCTGACCTGAACGGTTATTCAGACTGACTTCTGGATTTCGTTTTAGTCGTTACGAAACACGCAGTTGATCATCATAGGGCCAAGTGTGAGGTGCGGCAGAGGCTCTCAAGTGTGCCATGGTGTGTTTTTGTGTGATCTTGGTGTTGTGTCAGCCTGGGTGCATGCATATTTTCTGTTTTATTGTTGTTTATGTTCATATTAGTTCATTATTCTTTGTTTCTAAATTAATTATGTTTACTATTGAATTATTGTGTATTTTCATGTTAAATACTCCTATGGTCCTTGAGTTTTTTTGGTGGAGCTCCTTGGAGCTGCCCCCAAATCAGTGCTCCCCTGATTTATATATTGAGTGACGGAGAGATGATCTTGGCAGCGGATCATTGAGTTTGGTCTTGGAGTTCCTAAGTAATACTTTTGGATTGTGTTTGCTCTAAATTGCCTTTAATGTTAAATCCCTTTTTCTTCATGTAGTTATTTATGTATACAATATATGTACACATATATCTTATATAAACGTCTACGCGTGGAAGTGTGTGTGTGTGTCTGTGTGTCCGCCAAGGCTACAGCATGAAGCTGAAAGAAAGCGACTCCGTCACCAAACTGAAACCACCAAGGAAAGACTAACGAGAGTGAAAATTGCTTAGCCGCTGATAGACAAGGAGGGCGAGTTCGTCCGCAAAATGAAACCTTCAAGTAGAGAGAAACTCGGTTAGCCGCTGATCGACAAAAAATGCGACTTCGTCCGCAAAATGAAACCTTCAAGTAGAGAGAAACTCGGTTAGCACAAAACAAAACTGCTGACTCTGCATTTTAGTTTTTTTTTTTGTGACGATTTCAGTGTTTTCTAGTAGCCAGGCTTTTTACAGTACGGGCTTACACAGCTGGTATATATATAATTTTTGCTTTGTACTTTTCTAAATTTCTTCATTTATAAAGATTCTTGTTTTGAGTTGTCTTAACAAGGCAGTGGTTGGTGGTTACCCTCTCTTGTAGGAATTTCTTCTGAATTTTTTTGTTCTCATTAAGCTGGCTCCGTGCTTCGAGGTCTGCGTAGGCCTCAGCCTGCAGGTCGCTGTTGGGGTCGGCTGACTTGAGGCCTTATCTGTTATCTATCAACTTGTGGTTGTGTGTTTTATTGTTGTTGCTTGAATTATTATAAATTTTGAATATATTGTTTTTAATTGTGTTCTATCATTTTATATGTGCCTCCATTCTGTGTGTCTTGTGGGCGGAGCCCCCCGGATGTTACTGCTGCCGGGTCCTTTCTCTGTCTTTATCTGGAGACAAGATCAAGCCAGTGCTTTGTTTAGTTTTATTATTATTATTATTTATTTTGCTGGTTATTGGATAATGTTGTCCATTGGTTTGGTTTTGCATTTGCAAATTGACACCTGGTTCCTTTTGGATTGCCTTTTTTTTGCTTTTTTAAAAATCATGCTCCGTTTTTTCCTATTGTGTTAGACGGGGAGACTATTAAAACCAGGAGAGTCTGATATTTCTTTTTAGGATACAGAGTTTAATTGGGACTGTCCCCGTCCTCAGGATGTCTGGTCATCCTAGTAAATTAGTGAAATAGTTAATCATTATAATCTGCAGATAATGGTGGCGTGAGGTTGGTTTAGCGTAAAGTTAATGCTGGCTCAATGTTTAGATACTCTTTGCATAACGCCTCACACGCCTCAGGGTCCTTGACCCGGCTGGCACCCCAACATTTCATATGGACGCGGTTGACAACGCAGGTTGCTCGCTTTATCGCGGTTTTGTGTGCTCATGGAAGGGCACTCAATAATATTTACATTCGTTGAACATTTTTGCCAGTTTTTTCCATTTGCATTAAATGGGGTAGCAAATGCCCCCCTTCCCTATTATTTTCTTCCTCTTGTCTATTCATTTTAAAACACGCACACTCTCGCATATGTAAAATATGATACACTGTCATTTTGTCATACAAATATGTCTTCTTAAAAACACGTGTTCGTTTTAAATCAATAAATTAACGTATAAATATTGACACCCTTTAAAGAATGTGAATAAAGCCTTTTTGTTTAATTATAATGGGTTACACGAGCAGAGGCCACTGTTTGGTAATATTATTAAAAGAGAATGTAATTCAATGAAATGCACATCACTTTAATTGACAGCGTGATCCCGCTGCTTGGCTCGGCTTTCTGTGTAAACCGGAGACGTGTCAGAGCTGCAGAACGAGCGCCCAGCGACTGTCAGGAGGAATTCCCGTAAGCAGCCTGGTAGCATTAATGCAAAGTCTTCAGGAAAGACAATTCCCAAAACTCCAGACCTTTTCCATAGCAACATTTGAAATGGGAACTGCAGGGCCCGGGGGGCGTTAGATGTTGACATCTGTGCTCGGTGCAATTCCCACTGAAGCCGATGAAGGAACGGGCGAGTAGGAGATGGGTGTATTTGACGTGAGGAACTGGGGAAAATAAAAAGAAAAATCCGAGGAGTAGTGCGCTCTACAAGTACAGTAAATCCTTCCACCGCTAATCAGTGCAATTTAATAAAAAGCAAAATCTTAAAATCAGGATAAGCTAATTGTGTAAAATACAGCAGACTTGTTAAGAATTCAGAGCCCTTCACTTTCTGCGCATTTTATTGTGCTGCAGATTTAATATCAAATGGAGAAATCTGTCATTTTTGCCAGGTACCAGCAGCCATGTCACCTGCACTTCAGGACAAGTCATCCACCTGAAGCTAAGCGTGTTCAGGTCTGGCCAGCACTTGGATGGGAGATCACCTAGGAAAAGCTTGGGTTGCTGCTGAAAGAGGTGTTGGTGAGGCCAGCAGGGGGCGCTGACCCTGTGATCTGAATGTGGATCCCAAAGCCATCAGTGCAGTGACAGGGACACTGTGCTGTTAACATAGTGCCACCATTTAAATGAGATGTAAAACCGAGGTTCTAACTCTCTGTGGTCATTAAAGATCCCTGGGCATCCTTCTTTAAGAGTAGGGTGTATCCCGATATCCTGGCTAAATTGCCCACCAGCACAACCTTTTCCAGTGCCTTTTGTGAACACAGGTAATTAGTCATCACAGATTTGTCACGATATCATCATCTTCATCATCCTCCTCTCTGGAAGTGCATCCCGGTTGCCTCGTGTGGAGACCACCTCTGCATTCTAGTAGCAGCTATGGCTGTCTTGGGACCCCTCATTTCGATGACCCCAAACACAAGCCCCAGAGCTGCAGCTGATCTTTGGAGTAAGTCCTCAGACTTTACCACATTCATCTTTGCATTCTGCTATACTAGATTTACACAGTGCGTACAATTCTCTCATCCAAAGTATCTCAAGGAGTCAAATTGCTGTAAGACCCCTTTAAAAGTCTTCCTCTGACTACATTTCAAAAGTAATCTTGAAAATAGTGTACGTTTTTTATCTAATCCAAATATTTCAGATCAAACAATTACCTGCAAATCCCCATTTGTACACCACACGTAGAAAATGATGCACCTGCGGTACAAAATAGCTGTCGTGAGAAAAGATTATCATCCTATCTTTACCATTAGTTTCTTATTTAAGATAAAAAAAATAATACATGTTGAAATTACTGAAGGTCTAGGCAACAGATAAGCTCTCTCCAATTATGGTCAACATTATACGGTGCTGAGTAAAACGGGGCCGGCGCCAGTAATAGCGAATCTGACGGCAGCTACGTGGTTTTTAGCTTTCCATTACTTTTGACAGTTATGTTTAAATTATTCACATAAAGACGCATAAAACATTCCACCCCATTGTCTACTAACTTACCTCCCATTTCACCTCCCTGAGAAAAGTTTTTTCTTTCCAGCTCGGGTCGTTTTATGCCTTCAACAAATGGCATTGAATGAAAAAGCATTTGGACTCCGTGCCATCCAACCCTGAGTACAGTAAGTCTACACCCCTGCTTCTCATAATCCCAGGACCACCACTATTTCCCCCTCCACTATTCTCACTTCTGGTCATAAATACCTTAGGAGATGTTCAAAATGATGTGGGGACTGTGGATGTTTCCAGGTTCCTCCTCCTCCTCTCCTCTTCATCCTTCTTTCTTTACGGTGCATTCAGAAGCCTTCACTTTCTGTGCACTCCATTATATTATACACATCCTGCCATTTTGCCCATCACTCTACACTCAATAAGCCATAATGACAAAGTGACAGCACGTTTTCAGGAAGGTATTCAAATTTATTAAAAATCAATCTCTCATTCCTAGACATATTCAGACCCTTCTCTGTGGCTTTCCAAATTGTGCTCCGTTCATCCTTTCCTCAAATCAAACCAGTCTCCCGGTCCCCAAGGCATGATGCTGTCACCACCATAGGGAATGTATTAGGCAGATGATGAGCAGTGCCTGGCCTTGGCACTGCCCAAGAGTTCAGTTTTGGTCTCCCGTTTGCTTTAATTCTCCTTGAGATGTTTCTAGAGCTTGGAGTTCTAAAAAGAAGCGTTGAGGTGGATGGCCTTCTGCTGTTTATGCAACTAAAATCTGGAATACGAATTTACCGATTAGAAATTTGCCAGGCTGATACGGTGGAGCATTTCGACAAACTGCTAAAAACCCATCATATTAACATGGCTTCCTCATGGCTACATTTTACTCTAACCCTGCAATTCTGTATTTGCACTGAATTATTATTTTATCATAGCTCCACAATCCATACTAACCTCTACTTTCTCTACTTTTTGATCTGCGCCACCACCACCATCTTATCTGGCCTTCGATCAGCATAGTGCCCTGACGTCCACATGACCTTCATCATCTAATTCTTCCATATGAAGCCTTAAAACCATGAGGATTGTTTGAGATCATTGATGTCAGGTTGATTACCCAGTGGGGGCAGATTTTTGTTTTTTTTTTTCTCTCCAGCCCTCTGGAGTTGTTTTTTTGTTTTTTCTGTCCTCCCAGGCCATCGGACTTTACTTTATTCTTTGTTACTTAGTATTGCATTATCTGATTTTTATATTTTTCTTTCTTTATCTTGTAAAGCACTTCCAGCTCCATTTGTATGAAAACGTGCTTTAGAAATAAATGTTGTTGTTGTTGGAGTCCACCTGTCTCCAGGTGAATTGATTGGATGTCACACATGTACCTATGTATAGAAGGTCCAACAATTCACACTGCACATCGGGGAATAAAACACCAAGCCATGAAGTCTAAAGAACTCTGTGTAGACCTCCATTACCAAAGTGTGGAGAAGTTTAGATCAGGGCAAGGGGAACAAATCATTTTCTGAAGTTCTGAGTGGTCCCAGGAGCATTGTGGCCTCAAGAATTGTGAAATGGAAGACCTTATGGAACCACCAGAAATCTTTGAGTAACCGGGCAAGAAAGACTTTGGTCAGGGAGATCACTAAAAGTTCAGCGGTAACTCTAAACGAGCTCCAGAAGTGCTCTGTCGAGATGGGGGAACCTGTACGAAGGATGACAGTCTCAGCAGATCTCCATCAATCAGATGTTTGTTGTGGAGTTGCCAGACAGAAGACCTTCTCTTAAGCATTTGAATGACTCTGAGAGCATGATAGATATGATTCCCTTGTCTGATGAGACCAACATTGAACTCTTGGACAAAACTCCAAGCACCATTTGTGGCCAAGGCCAGGCACTGCTCATTATCCTGCCTAATACATTCCCTGTGGTGAAGTAAGGTGGTGGCAGCAGCATCATGCTGTGGGGACAGGGAGACTGGTCAGATTTAAGAAAACTGACCCAAACACAGAGACAGGGACTTGGGGTATCAGTTCACTGGATTAGCATAGCATTGACCTGAACTGAGACTATGCTGGAGTGGCCCCCAGACAAGTAAGTCCTGTAGCACACATGTGGAGAGACCTGAAGATGGCAGTTTATAGACGCTTCCCACCCAATCCAACAGAGCTTGAGAGGATCTGCCAGGAAGAATGGAATCAACTGCCCAAACCCGGGTGTCCAAAGCCTGTAGAGATTTACCCAAGAACAATCAAAGGGGATTCTGCAGAGTAGCGAGTTAAATGTCTGAAGGATTCTGAGAAGGAGGGATGTCAGTTTTTGATTGCAAACCTTTCTGAAGAGATGTTGTCACTTTGTCATTATGAGTTATTGAATGTACATTGATGGGCAAAAAAGGGTGAATGTATCTGTTTAAAATTCAATCCATAACACAATAAAGGTACAGAAAGTGAAAGGAGTCTGAGGACTTTCTGAATCCACTGCATCATCCAGTGAGCCCAGTCGGTCAATGTGGTATCTTGCTTTCTACACCCACATGACTCTTTTTGGTTTTTCCTCAATCTCTGTATCCCCTACAAGTCCTTACCTTTGCTTTTAATGTGGCAACATCATCTCCCATCCACCATCATTTTATCCAGGAAGAGCGTTTTTAGGAATTTCGGTTTTCACTTCCCAATATCCATTCTCTCTTGCATACTCAGTTTAATTTTGTTCATCATTTATATCTCCAAAAATGAAAAAGAGGCTAAATGTCTACCAAAATGCTAGAAGAAAATCTAGTAGTATATGTGAATTTGGAAATCTGAACACATTATGTTACAATTTACAATTAGTTGACGTCGGAAGTCGTTAATCCAATAATTGCTCCTGACTTCTCAGCCCTGCCGGTGACTCTCAGCTGTGAACTCGGCCGCTGTTCACGTATTGCCTGCTCCTGTCCATAAAGCCGTATGGTTTCTCTTCGAGTCCATAGTACTGGGTGTTGTACTGTGTCAGTCATTATGGACGTAGTGAGAAGTTAAGCAAAACGACACGTTTGATTGGCTAACTAGAAAGATTATTACATCTTGTGTGAAGAAGGGGCCTGATTTGCCTCAAAAGCTGGCATTTTGTAATGTTCGCGTCAGTAAAGTTTGTCACGGGGTTTTTGTTATTCCCTTAGCTACATTATTTTTTTTAAGAACTGCTTTTGACTTTTTTTATGTATTTATTTGATTATAGGTCATTAAAAATGATGACCAAAAGAGGGAATGTATTACAGACCTGTGGCAATATCTCTGCAGCTGGTGATGACGCTAAAATTGATGAGCAGCAAACGTCAAATTAAAATGTCTGCTGTTTTTTGCGCATTTTGTGTTCCAAATTTCATACACCTCTACTCTTAGATATACAGTAGAATTTAATTGTTGAAAATACAGATATTACCAGGACAATCTGAAAAGGTTCAATGCTGTTTCCCACTGATCCGTGTTGATCGACGTCATTTCAGTGCAAGAGAATTTATATTGATGTCCCGAGAGTTCAAGGATGTGCGTACAAAATGGATGACTAGCCAGCTTTCAGTTTGCCCGTGTTTTCTTTACTGTGTGGGAATAATTACGTCCCCAGAAATATTACTTTATTGTCAGCATTGTGCCTGCCTGAATTCTTGAAGCAAACATTAGACATATGTTCAGATACTAATGGGCCTTTAACTCTTGCTATAGTACAGCACAATAAATCGAATAAACAGCACACCATGGCTTACAAAGAAGATCATCGTTCTCTGTCACTTTTATAAGCGCACATTACGTTTGATTAACGTTTTTACGAGTTTATTTCACCCATCCTAGAATTGCGAGCTTGGCACACTAACTGAGGTTACATCTACCAGGACCCTGAGAACCGAGCTGCTGGCATGGTTATCTTTTTAAAATTAGTCTAAAGTGAGGAGACAAGCAAAGAGCTAAAGACCCATTAAGTCAGACAACAAGCCAATGTGACAAGATGGGGCTTTTTCTGTTTGATTTTCCATTACATGATACCGAAACAATTCTCACCTTTTTTTATGTGTCCTCACCTACAAAATTCGTTTTAGCTCCATCCTTCTTCAAGGGGAAGTGGAGGGCATAGCCACAGTGCAGAAAGGGGCAAGTGCGGCCATACAACTGGGGGGTCTGCTTTGGTCCAGAATGTGTGGCTTTTATTTTACCCACCCTTCCCAGTACATTCACCGCCCCCACCCCCACCCCCAGTTATATAAAAACACTTACTGGCCACTTTATTAAGTACACCTTGCTAGTGCCAGGTTGAACCCCCTTTTGCCTTCATAACTGCCATCATTTTTCATGGTATTGATTCATTAAGGTGCTGGAAACATTCCACAGAGATGTGGTCCATATTGACATGATGAGATCACACAGTTGCTGCACATTTGTCGGCTGCCTATCTATGATGTGAATCACCTGTTCCACCACATCCCAAAGATGCTCCACTGGAATGAGATCTGGTGACTGGGGAGGCCATTTCAGTCCACTGAACTCATTGTCATGTTCAACAAACCAGTCTGTGATGAGCTGAGCTTTGTAACATGGAGCGTCATCCTGCTGGACATACCCATCAGAAGATGGCGGTCATAAAGGGATGGATGTGGTCAGTAACAAAACTCAGGTAGGCTGTGGCATTTAAAAGATGCTTAGTTGGTAATAAGGTGGCCCAAAGTGTGCCAAGAAAATATCCTTCATAGCATTATACCAGCACCAGGAGCCTGAACCATTGATACAAGGCAGGATGGATCCAGGCTCTCATGTTGTTGATGTCAAATTCTGACCCCACCATCTGAATGTCACAGCAAAATTGAGACTCAGCAGACAATGTTTTTCCAGTTTTTTGTTGTACATGTTTGGTGAGCCCGTGTGAACTGTAGCCTCGGTTGCCAGTTCTTAGCTGACAGGAGTGGCACCGGTGTGGTCTCCTGATAGTGTAGCCCACCTACTGTAAGGTTTGACATGTTGTGCACTCAGAACTGCTATTCTACATACAGTACCTCGGTGGTGATGAGTGCTTATTTGAGTTACTTCTCCCTTTCTATCCGCTCAAACGAGTCTGGCCATTCCCCTCTGACCTCTGAGATCAACAAGGCATTTTTACCCAGAGAACCGCCACTCACTGGATGTTATTCCTTTTTCGGATCATTCTCTGTAAACTCGAGAGATGTGTGTGTGTGTGTGTGTGAAAATCCCAGTAGATCAGCAGTTTGTGAAATACTCCGAGCAGTCCGTCTGACACCAACGACCATGCCATGTTCAAAGTCACTTCAGTCCCCTTTCTTCCCCATTCTGATGCTCAGTTTGAACCTCAGCAGGTCAACTTGACAAAGTCTACAGGCTGGAATGCATTGAGTTGCTGCCGTGTGATTGGCGGATTAGATATTTACGTTAACAAGCAGTTGAACAGGTGTACCTAATAAAGTGGCCGGTGAGTGTATCCCGTCTGATACGGGGTCTCTTCAAGGCTCTTAGGATACAAGTAGCTCTGCTCCAGAGAGAGTGGGGTCCGCTGTCACTTACCTTTTTGTTCCCTTTCACCTGTGGATCTGATGGCTCAGAAGAGGAAGAACTCTGATGTCACATCTGCTTCTGCAATGGAAGCCGCTTTGATTCTGGGGCGCATTTAAACACCAGTGAGTGAACTGGTGGTCAGTGAAGAACTTGCATCTGCTGGGAGCTCTACTGTACAACTCTCCAGAAATACCTTTAAAACCTTTTGTTAAGAGAATCGATTGTTTTAGTCCTCAACTTATTGCCTGTAATTTTTATTTTATTTTTTTTTCTTATGTCCATAAGCTTACCTAATGAATGGGGTTTTACCAGGTTGGTACCCCAATTCTTCAATTATAAAATGTACTCCGTACTGTTAATACGGATCCCATGATGCTGTTTTACAATACATTAAAAAAATGTTAAGATAATTGCTCCAATGGAAGTGAGTTGTATGTAGCCTGGTATTTTTATCCAGGAGTGATTTCCCTTGTGCCCAGGGTACCCTCAACCCCTCCAGTTCCCTTTGATTTACCACTGTGTCAGACACACCAGGCTTAGGGAGCACTTTATGGGCTTATGCCAGGTTGTGACAAAGGCACAGTGAGCCACAATTTCACCCTTGGAACACTTGGTTTTTTTGGTGGGGGTTTGGGGGTTTACTGAAACTCCAATTCTTTTCTGAACTTTTATTTTGAAAAGACTGCCAGAGTTATGGGGCACACAAGAAGGGCTTCCTGTCATCATCCTCCTGAGGAAGGAAAAAGAAGAAAGAAAGGGGAAAGAGGGGATCCTCCATGTTTTTAGGGGAGTAAAAACAGGCCTGAAGCGGAGACTGCGAGTAATAGTCTTGAGGATTACAAAAGGACTGCAAATTATGACAAAGTGGTTGTGGAGGGAGGCCTAGATGGGATGGAAAAGCTTCCAGATAACTAACATAACGGATGGTACTTGCTGGATGTTCCCTGAATCTACACAAAAGGAAAAATAAAAAATAAAAAACAACCAACACTGGATGGAGTTAAGAAGGTCCACAAGGAATGGGTGAGATCAGTCGTATTTCGTAATGGAAACAAAGACTATTCCCAGGGTTTATTGGGAATTTCAAAGAATCATTTTTCTTGATATTATGTAAACTTGGTACCTTGGTATTCATAGAAATGCATGTTCCAGTATTTGTAGTTATTGATGAATGCACTTTAGAATTCTAAATATATTTTGGTTGTTTTGTTCTACACCTTAAATTAAAGGGTTATAGTTTTTGGAGTGGTCTAGATGTCAACCTTGGTGTGTTAATAATTCAACTTGGGAATTAATCCCCTTGGGATTAATAAAGTATCTATCTAGTTGATTGTTACAAGGTTAACATGTGATGGATTCCAGTGTGACATCGCCACTAACTTTTGTTCCGTCTAATTCCCCGAGAATGGCAACTGAGGTCACTTCCTGTAGCTGTGAAACTCCACCCTTTCTGGTCAAAACGGTACTTAAAGTCTCCACAGGAAGTCAGCATTTATTTCCCGGATCGTTCTAACAGGGACTGCGGAGTTTTGCACCTCTGACGACCTTTTTGACTGTCTTTAGTTGACAACAGCAAGATGCGGGCCTTGTTACAAACATCTGTGTGATTTACTTTCACATTTATTTACAGACAGACAAATTAAATGGGGCATCCTCCAGGGCCATCACCTTTCTTGTATGGTGTAAAACACGTAACAGGAGACAGCACAAAGTTTTGGGGTCCGCCAGCCCCGTATATTGTACAGAAAATAATATTGCAACGTCTAGTTTTGCAGTCAAAATAAACATTCATACTTCGGCGTCGCGGCCATTTTATTGGGGAGGAGCCGGAAGTGGAGGAATGCTGGGAAGGACCGTGAGGGTGGCTGGGAAGGGTGACGTCAGGGCAAGATGGCGGAGGAAGGGCGGAAGTGCCGCACTGCGGTCAAAACCCGGCTATGAGGGAGGGAGGTCCTTTTTCCTATGAGGAAGCAGAGGGAGAAAGTTAGTACCCCACCATTCCCTGCCGGCGAACACATTCCCAGGTGCGGTCGAATCAGTCCGTGGCCTCCTACTCGCGCGTGCGTGACAATGGCCTTGTGTTTGCTTTCACAATGGAAAAAGAAGGTTCTGAACAATGAAAGGACTTCCACAAATATGGTTCTGAAGGACTAAAAACCGAGCTAAACGTGTTTTGAGCATTTTCTATCTCCACAAGAGAATCTAAAAGTGCTGACTGTATCTTAGGAGACTTCAGTTTGTATGTGGAATGTTCTTTGGCCTTCAAATGGTTAGTAAAACGTTGAAAAAAGAATAAAAACAAAGAATAAAAACCAACAACATACAAAAGCAATTAGCCTTTTTAATTGTACACTGCATTGAAAATTTACATAATAGATTCATACATTTTACAAATTATTTTTTCATAAAAATATATTTCTTTACAAAATTTTTTTTTTTCCTTACGCATTAACATAAGAGGAGTACCCAGCTGTACTGCAATTTATTTATTTATTTTTTTCTGTTATTATCTGATTGAGTGTTCATTCCTAAAATGTATGGGTGACCTGTAATTATTGCAGTCATTAATAAAAAGAACAGCTAGTGGCAAAAAATATGACACCAGAAACACAACCATAGTCCTTGCAATGTGAAGAAACCTTGTAAGAAAACTGTATAAATATACAAACCATTAATGCATCAAAGCTGGAGAAATTAATCAAGTGTTATACAGAATAAAGCCATGAGTGATGTAAGGAGCAGCAACCCTGGGTTTCATGATTTTTTGGTAGGCACTGTGGAAATGGTAGTCATAATCAACACCTATCTATCTATCTACCTATCTATCTATCTACCTCAGCGAAAAAGTAAACCCATTCTCAACGTTGAACGTGACATCGCAATGATGTTGTTACATGAAAAAACTTGACCTGTGGAGAAAAGGTAAAGCATGTCACTATCATCCCTAACATGAGAATGAACGAATGAAAGAACAAACGTATGTACGTCCAGGACGCTGAACCAAACGATTTTCTGCAGCACGTGTCATTTCCTGGACTGCCAGTACTAAGTGTAAGACTTCTTCGACAAAAGACGCAGCCACCTGCCCATGATTCAAAAGTGTATTTGTACAAGGCACTGTCGTAAAACACTTTCACTCACCACACCTCTTTTGAAGTTCATGAACAAAGTAAAGGTTGACCTGAACTTTAGCTTGTCACAAGCCCTATTCGGATGGCATTCGCTTTACACCAAGAGGTAGGGTAAGGTCACTATTACAAGAGGGTCTCGGGAATTTCAGACCAATTTGGATGGGGTTTGTTTTATACTGGGAGCTGAGGGTGGGGGTGGTAAAGTCATGATTACCGGAGGACCTCTGGAATTTTAGTCCCGTCTGAATTTCTCAGGTGACAGAATTTCACTGAAATGTCGATTCGCACGGGACTAGTTTTACCTGGGTAGGGAGGGTATTTTTTTTTTAAACGGATGTTTTATAGACCCTAAAAGGCTCTGTAATCCTTACTGAGACTCGAACGAGCAGTCGTGCGATGCCCAATAGGAGGAAAATGACAAAGGTCCTCCCGTAAGAATCACTTCACCTCACCATCCTGGTGTAAAACTAATCTCGTCTAAATCGGGTGATGCAGTAGAAATTTGTACGACCCTATTCGGTAAAACGGTGGATCTATTTCTTCCGTTATTTTTGGTATCCATTTTTGAATATTACAATGTCACCCCATTAATTATCAACGTTTGTTTCAAAAAAGACAAATTCTGATAGTCCAGTGAAAAAGATGCTGCAGAAAGCTAAAAAATAATTATCTTTAGACTATCAAAAAATTAAACGAACGATATCTGGCTTTGATCCTTACAATGAAAAAAACAATTCATAAACAAAATGAAAATCAATGTATAAATAAAGGTGTATGAAAGGCAAATTCTCTACTAGGACCAGATTTTTCATTATGCTGTCAAATGTTTCAAGCTGACGGTCGTAACTCTAAAACATAAAGCGTGAGTCCTTGGTGTCAGTTCTGTACCATACAATCGTTAGCAAGGATGTACGATAAATGACATGCACTGAATTCGAAACGAAAACAAAAATCTGTTTAATATGCTAAACTTTGGGGTAAACAAATCTTTAATAAATGAGATAGTCATGAAGTTTAAATTTTCGGCTACCTTGTGCATCAGTTGTACTGTAATAGCTGATTGAGCAGTGATTTTCAAATACTTTCATTAATAAACTCTCTTATAATATTCATACCCAAACCCCAGCCCATGTGGTATAATATAGCACAAAAATATAGGTGGTGAAGGCTCCTCAAATATATGCAAATAGATTTACAGATTCTTTTACTTTTAAAAAAGACAAAATAAATCATGAATAAGCACTCGCAGAGTGCAGATAAGGTTGCTGTGGAACGTTCCACAGACATCATGACGATAATTTGCAACTCAGTTTCCCAAAACTCTTGGATTTCCTCTTCCAGACGCACGTGACCAACGGGTTCCTGAAACGTGTGCTTTAAATAGAGTCGAGGATGTGCACCATATTGACTTGAACTTTCCCAATATCCAGCCATTCAACCCATTTTTGCGATTCTGTCTGTGACACCGGCGTCATTATACCATTGTGCAGACCGTGTTAAGGTTGGGATCAAATCGGACCGCCTTGCCTTCCACCGATTTTGCATTTGTGTCATACATTGGGTTTTCAAAGGCAGCTTGGCCGTTGTTGTTTTCATGTACCGAACAGCCAGTGTATTGTGTTTTGGGTGTAGTCCTGAAAATGAAAGAAAAAAAAGAGAGAAATATTACCGGAGCAAATCCTGGATAAAATGAGAGAGATTTCACATACACTGAAACGTATAAGGAGAGCTTCTCACACTTTCTGGGTGTTGATTTATAGCAGAATGTTGGCACACTGCAGCGTCTTAGCTATACGATAGGCATTAGACAAAGCACGTATCTCACAAGTCTATCCACATTGCAGTTCGGACTTCACGATGCACCGCTCCCATGATACGTGCATTTAATTGTTCCGATTTATACTTTTGTGTCAAGCCCGCATCATTGGTTCACCCTCATCTGGGTAACCTTACAGGTAAAATTCAGTTACAACTGTGAAACTGGCTCCGGACACAGACTGGCAGACATCGTTTAAGCACCACCACACACTTATTTTACAGTCACTATTTACAAATGTGCACCACAAACCTCAAACTCCCACCACACTGCCTGTTTCTCTTCAGGCCGCCACCTTGCCTCTCCTCTCGAGCTCTCCTTCACCTCTCCCAACTCCAGCCAATGAACGGAGGGAGTCGGCCCCTTTTATAGTCACCCGGATGTGCTCCAGGTGTCTCCCCAGTGTGGCAAAAGTGCCGGTTGTGAAACTGGAAGCACTCCGGGTGTCCCCAATTTCTCTAACCCAGCACTTCCGGATGTGGCAGAAGTGCTGAGGTCCAGGGCTTCCAAGGCATTAGGGCGCCCCCTGGCGGTGACCACAGGCCCCTACAGGGATGAGCTTCAAAGGTCTGTACCTGTGGCCCCTAAAAGTACCAGGGCAGTTGCCCCCACGTGGTCTGAGGAAGGCTTAAGCCCTCCTCGGCGTCCCGGCTGGGCAGTAGTCCCCCACCACTCGCCACACAAGGAATATCTCCACAACAAAATTTTCAATACAACAAAGTATTTTTATGGTCCCGACAGTTTCCCCATATGGCATGAGTCTATAGAAATCGCGTTACTACGAAGTACACTCGGCAGATACTTTCATGACAACAAAGTGACCTTGAAATGCCTGAATGAATCGTCCGCAGAGCAGTCAGTTCTGTATCCGCAGCTCAGTTCTGCACAACGATCCCCAAACAGAAATATTGTCTTTTTTTTTTTTTTCTTTCTTTGAACTTTCCTCATACTGTTTTTTTGCTGTTTTTGCTTTCTCTGGTTTTCAGTGATACCTTTTCCTTATCACTCGTCAACATTTGAAAAACATCCATTGGAATTTAACTCATTGTCGCCCTCCTATAGAAACGGCAGACACGAAAAAAATGCTAACAGTTCATATTAGAAAAAAAACCTTTCGATTTTTGCAGCTCTCGATTGCGGCAAAAAGTAAAAACGACGTTGCCAGTGAATTCGGAATTTCGCCATCGATGCTGTCAACTTTCTTGAAAGACTGAGCCAAAAACAGAAGAAAAATCTCGGGTTGCAAATGTATGCAAACTGCTCCATTTGAAGACGCCGAAAAAGCCGTTTTGATGTGGTTCAGTGATGCTCGTTCAAGAAACATTCCTATTAATGCGGCACTCATTCAAGAAAATGTGAGGTTTGTAAACTCTCTTGGGACCTCCGTCAACAGGACCGAGCGTGTGATTTGACCAGAAATCCAAGCATTGGGACTTCGGCTTCCCCCTCACTCTCTCCACCATGCTAGAGCAATGCAGTCAGTTTGACGTGTTGTACCATCGTTCTTGCTTTTCAATTGGATTTATACATTTGCTGCATTTGATGGAAGATGTTTTCTTTTTCTTTCATTTAAGGTCCTACAATACAAGGCTACATTCTTTGCTGGTGGTATTTTGTATCACGAAGTTCAATACAACAAAATTTACTTTTAGAGATCTGAACCCTTAAGTTCATTAAATCCCGATGAGGTCACTGGCCTGTGAGAAGGTTCCATGTTCTACCTGGGCCTGCCTGGGTTTACTCCACACTCTCAAGATGACCATAACAATTAGACCAAAGTTCTTGGCAGGCGGCTATTTAAGGTAACAAAGCTCACCGGTCCTATTCAATAAAGTCAAATGTTGAGTGCCCTCGATGTATACGTATCGACCTCTCTGCTTAGTTACTAATTCCAACAAGCGGCACCCATGAGGCTGCAATGCTAACCGTCATTCTGCCCATATGAAAACGGCTCATAACATAAACATTGAATACATACCTCTGCTTATAAAGATAAAATCCGAAGCCTGCAAAGATCAGCGCAAAAAAAGGCACAAGAATTGCTATAGCCACAGAGCTACTGTTTGTACCATGGGACTGATTTGAAGAGTTGTTGTTCTCCGACATGTTCAAACCTGGGAGACACAAAACACAAAGTTAGCACATTCTGTTAGGAAGTCGGTGTGGACAAAAAAGGGGGGATGAAATCTGGAGACACGGGGGGCACAAGTGGAAAGTTCGTAGGGTCTGGGAGACGTTAACTAACTGACTGACTATAGAAGCCGGAAGTCGGCGGCCGACGTCTGGAGGAGATGGCACCTCATCAGGCCAAGATGGCAATATACTGGATGGTGGCACCATGCCCTCTCTCTTCTACTTGAAGTAACCTCTTTTTGTTGCCCGGTGGTCTCCCACACCTTATTCTTTCATTCATTTCTCCTTTCACACAGTTTAATAGCAGTCATGTTAATGGATTCTTCTTACTATGGGAACTGAACTAAAGTTCCTGGAGCTGCCATCCACAAAATTGTACACGAGTTATATAATTTCAGCAATATATGCTTTTAATTCAAAAACATTTTCTATATAATATTAAAAGTAAATATTTAAAATGAATGAATATGAGTTTATTGAGATTTTACAAATATGGTCAGGGTGTTCAACGATTAATTATTTTTCTTTTTTTAACTTAGCAATTATGAGCATCAACTAAGCCTTAAAGGCCGGGATCACAAGTTTTTCTTTTTTTTTTCCTGTGATAAGATTAAGTAATATACAGTATTAATTTATTTTAACAGTAATTCTGTTTATCCGATATAAATTGCATGTCAGTTTCAATTTGTGCCACATTACTATCCACTGGGTTGAATTTTTTTTTTTTGCCTCACAACGGCTCACTAAAAATCCATCCTGATGGGTTCTCTGCCCTCGGTCTCCACTCAGCCTGACAGCCACGAGGGGGTCTCAAGGCAGTAATGAGCATTTCAATCTTTAGGCCCATCCAATTCACAGTCCCCCTTAATAAAGTGCCCTTGGCGGTGCCCCGGAAGAAATGCATGCTTTTTGTGATGTAGTCACTTGACTGCTGGACCACAAGAATTCATTCCTCCAAAGGGTGGCACAAGCAGCAGATCAATATGTCTTTCCCTCAGTATTGACCTTGGCTGGAATTGATCTGGCTTCATGGATTTTTTTTTTTTAACCGTGCTTGGCTTGAACTTCGGTATGTCTGACTTGAAGTATTTCAATGGAGTGTTCTCGCACCGCTGAATTCCAGACAGAAGCTTTATTTATTTAGTTTTTCTTAAAAAGCAGTTGAAGTCTGAAACCCTACATACCATTGCACATTTTGGTTTAATTACCTAATCTCTGAAGTCCAAACTGGCCGTAGTCTTTTCCTTGTATAAATCCTTGGAAGACGTATGTTGCTCCATCTGGTTCAGGAGAAACCTAAAAGAAAACGGCAGATTTTATCGATTCATCTGTGACACTACAAGCGAATGTTGTTTGCTACAAAGGAAATGTCCTACTGAGAACGACAGCAACAACAACCACCACCACATTTCATCTTCTTTCTTTGAAGCCAATAGGACTGTTATACAGTGGATTCACACTGTCAGCGGACCCCTTCACGGTTGCTACGCCGTAGCCTTCTGCTAAAATCATTCCAATTCATTTTTTTGCTGCACCTCAAGCAACACTCAGTACCCCAGGATGACTAAGGTGAAAACCGAATTTTAAGGCTGGGTCATACTTCAAGCTCAGAACGCGTACGCTCACGCATCATGGCCGCCACATGTTCCCAGCGTTCATTTGATGCGTCCTCTGAGCCCGTCCTCAAAAATTAATGCGACGCGTTTGCCAGTCGCAGTATCAGCAAAAATGCGGGGGGCACAGTGAGATCAAAGTCGGAATGTGACGTCAGTGTCTCTGTTTACTGTTTGAGGATCCTCCAGGGTGTTTGACTGGTTCAGTGTGCTGATGCAAAATGCAGACATACAAATGCATTTGCGGTGCTTTTATATTCAAGTGTCGTGTATTCTTCAACGTAATGACATGAAACATTTTAAAAGTCTCACATAACAGAATCAGAATGTATGGCGGCATATTTGAGCCACAGAGAAAAAAAATTAAGGACACGGCGAAAAGGTCTATTTTGCGATTAAAGTGGAAATTTTGGCTTAAATCACGAAATGTCCACTTTAACCTCATAGTTTATTTTATCATTGAAGTAGATCGTCGTAAACGTCATCTTAAAATCGACCCAGTTGTTAATCACTATGTGCTTCTGGGGCTTCCTCCTGACCTGACAGCAGCGGCAAGCAGCAATCGCCACACAGAACACATGACATTTATGAAATCCCAGCTCTCTGCACATTTACAATCCTGATTTATACTTGATATCACTTTCATGATGAAATGCATTCAAGTATGTATGTTACATTTTACAGATAAATCATTAACTTTGTTTGGATAATAAATACTGATAACAATTACACATCTGGGGTGGCATGTTTTCCTGGTGGGTTTCCACAGTGGGCTCCCGTTTCCTGGTTAGGGGTTTTGGTGATGCTAAAACGATGCTAGTGTATGTCTGTGCTTGTGTTCACCTTGCGATTGTTTCTGTATCGCGCCCGATGCTTGCTGGAATGGGCGCATCCCCGGATGGATGGATGTAATCATTAAACATCCTTTTTCACAGATATTGTGGCAAGGTGTCCTTGGAATTTAATGGTTGTTTCGGGCAATTAACAACACAGCGAGGCCGAACGCTTTCTCTCCGTGATGATATCTCACACTGCCACCTGGTGGAATCTTCCAGATTTACATAAAAGTATGCACGCATAAGTATAAACAGTACAACAATTGAATAGCAGTAGCACACATCACGTGAAGTTTAAACCCAGCCTAAGAAGATTTCACAAATGTATATAAAAAAAATTAAACTGAAACATCACATTGTCACAAGGATTCAGAACTTTTGTTTGGGATCAGGTGCACCCCGTTCTGTTGGTCATCATCGAGATGTTTCTGCAGCTTGTTTTCGAGTCCACTTATGGTCAACTGAACTGATTGGACCAGATTTGGAAAGGCACACACCTCTCTGTAGAAGATCTTAAAAACCACACCATGAGATCCAAGGAATTGCCCACAGAGCTGACAGACAGGATTGTGTCGAGGCACAGATCTGGAGAAGGCTACAAAAGCACTTTTGCAGCATGGATGGTTTCCAAGAGCACAGTTGCCTCCATCATTCTTAAATGTTTGGAGCAACCATGGCCATTTCTACAGCTGGCCAAACTGTGCAATCTTGGGAGAGGGGTCTTGATAAGAAAGGTGACCAAGAAAGCAGTTGTCACCCTGACACGGACCTGGGCTTTGTGATAGAGCAGGTGGACAGAAGCCTCTGCTCAGTAAAAAACACCTGGAATGTCTGCTTGGAGTTTGTAAAACGACACCTAAAGGACTTTCTCTGGTCTCTGGTCTGATAAACCAAGATTAGTGTCATCTCTGGGAGAAACCAGGCACTGCTCATCTGTGCCAGATCATTCCAGCAGTGAAGCATGGTGGGGGCAGCACCACGCTGTGGAGTTGATTTTCAGTGGCAGGGACTGGTAGACTAGACGGGGTTGAGGGAAAGCAGAAAGGAGCAAAGTTTAAGGATTTCCTTAATGAAAACCTGCTCAGAGTGCTTAAGACATCAGACTGGGCCAAAGGTTCACCTTCCAACAGAACAATGACCTAAAACACAACGCAAAGACACCATAGGAGTAGCTTAGGGACAACTCTGTGAACTTCTTTGAGTGGCTTAGCCAGAGCCTGGCCTTAAACCCAATTGAACCTCTCAGAAGGTTCCTAAAAATAGCTGTCCACCACTGGTCTCCATCCAAACTGGTAGAGCTTGAGAGAATGTTCAGAGAAGAATGGAAGAAAATTCCCATATCCATGTGTCTGAGGCTTGTTGTGTCAAACCCAAGAAGATCTCAAGCTGTAATTGCTACCAAAGGGGCTTTAACAAGGTACTGCGGAAATGTTCTGTATATTAAAAAGAAGCACAAGGAGTCCCTCGAGAGATGGGATGACCACCACTGAGCACTGACCTCAGCATCATTAAGTTTGTCTGGGATCACCTGATGTGACCTGTGGGAGGCATCTGAGCCTCAAGCCCCAGGCACAACTGCATAGACACCAGTCATCCCGGGTTCAAACGTCCCTTATTTTGAACCAGTATCGCTCCAAGTTTTCTTCCAACACATGATACACACTCTTTTTATTTTTCTCCACAGAGAGCTTTGCCCTTCTTCTCATCCAGCTCAAGCTCCCTGATTGAGGTGAGGAGGCTCCTTTTATACTGGACCTAAGGGTACTTCTGATAACACAACATTGCATGGAGGAAGCACTTCTGGGTTGAGCAGAAGCCCCCTAAAAGTAGGGATAGCTGCTCGCAACATCACCCTTGAGGGCTTCTCAACTGAACTACATTTCCAAGGTTGTGCCTTGTGGGTATATATGCATGGGGCAATAAAACAAAGGGATGCCACTACCGAATGCACCGAGGAAGTCCATCACCCCGATAAGCCATCTCCAGATGGACCAACTCTAGGAAAAGTTCCACACTTCTCCCATTTCACAATTATTGAGCCCACTGTACTCTTGGGGAAACTCAAAACTTGACAAATGGTTTTATAACGTCGCCCTGATTAATACACTTTCACGATCCACTGTCTATATATTCATTTATATATACTTACAAAGCCATCCATGGACCATTTGTCGTCTTGCAACTTGCTTCCTAAGGAGTGTGTCGATGATTTCAGGTGATACATAAATAACATTAGCCGGGACTCTTGGCTTTTATAAACTCCTGTGAAAAAAAAGTGCAATGAATTATGTTCTGTAAAGATTGCATAGATGAACAAAATGCAAAGATCCTCAAATTATCATCGAGTTATCAGTTCCTCTCCCACAGAAAGGCCGAGGGGAGGTGGATAAGAAAAAGAGAAGTCCATTTATGAAGTATTTTTATACAAAATGATGAGAAAGCCAACTGTTCAAACACAGCAATCAGAACATCTCCGCACAGTAGTAGCCATGCTAATGTCACCAGGCTTGAAGTGCGCAGAACGAGGGTACGAGTTCTCCTATTAGCTCAAAAGGAGATGCTTCTCAAGGCCCCTGTGTTCCAGACAGTGTGGGGTTACTGGTGGCCTGATGACAATTGCCACAGTCCAAATGTCCAGATTGAGATGAGTTGTGGTGTAATTCCATAACAAAGCACATGGTGTAGTCGGCAGGATTTGAAATGTGGATAGATGCAGTGTAGTGGCGGTGCTGTGCAAAAAAAGATGGGAGACAAGTGAGAGACAGCTTGGCCGATGTCATCAGGAAGCAGTCCACTTAAAGTGTTTAGAGGCAGACCTGAACAAATGAGTGTATGAGTTTTCCCGATTAGCTCATGGCATTAGACAGGATGCTCCCAAGTTTTGTGCTGACTCACTAGCAGTTACCATAGTGCAAATGTCCAGACTGAGATGGACTGGTTTGATTTCCCCAACGAAACAGGTGGTATAGTCAGCAGGAAGTGCACAGTGGAGGGATGGAGGGTGGTGGTGGTGATGGTGGAAGGGAGGAGAGTGAGAGAGAGCCCAGATGAAGTTAACGGGAAGTGCTCTGCTTGAAGCACTTAGTCCTGCACACACAGATTCTGCTTTTAGCTCACGGCCTAAAAGGAGATTCTTCTGAGGTCCTTTTGAATCCAGACATCATGAGTTCATGGCTGACTGTCGGCAGTTACCACAGTGCAAACTTCTGGACTGAGGAGGCATGAGATGCGATTCCTGAACAAAACACTTGGCGTAGTCGGTAGGATTTTCACAGAGGACATGTGGAGTTCAGTGGTGGAACTGGGCAAAAAAAGGTGGGGGGTGAATTGAGAGAGAGAGAGCAGTTACCATAGTCTAAATGTTCAGGCTGAGACAGATGGTGGTGGGTGTGAATCCACGACAAAACAGGCACTGATGTACCAGGAAACACCTTGAATCCCAAAGAACAGGTTTGTGTGTAACTGTCTTTCTCCACATGCAATGTAAACATGCTCAGTTACTATACCTTAATAATTTAATATTCACTGTATATTCTAAAATATAATTATTTTTATTTATTTCCTTTCGATTAGGAGCAAAAATATTATAACAGAATAACCCTTAAATAAAGTACAATAGTTTGCTTTAAAAGCAATCCTAGAAACTCAGTATATTTTAAAATATATTATACCATATTACATATTATAAATTATAAGGTATTATAAAATATTTAAATATATACATTTTTGAAACCTTTATAAATATTTAAATATTATAAATAAAATAATATTCAGTAAAAATAGCTGTTATAAATATTTAAAGACGAAATATTATTAAATACGTAGTATATTGTATTATATGTTATAAAACATTCACGCAGTTTGAACCATTTGCTTTGTGAAGTGCCTTGTGGTTCAAGGTACGCAGTGAGGACCCTAACAGTCGGCTGGCCCGGGCCAGCACAGCCTCACAGATCCCACGTCCTGAGTTGGAGTCCTGTTTCCAGTCGTTGTTCACGTTTTCCACATTTTCTCCACATTCTGTGTGGGACTTGCTTCTGGATCTCCTGTGTGCATGACAAATTAATTGCCAAATATAATGTGTATGTGAGCGGACCCTGTGGTGGCCCTGCACCGTCACCTCCTAGGACAAGCGCTGGCCAATCTGTGATCTTGAATTGCATTAAGAAGGCTTGCGAAGGTAATGTAATGTTTGAAGGCCTTGCAATTCCATTCATTTAAATGATTTAATGCATGCCATGCCATGCAGATGGCAGTTGTTATTTTGTAGGGTGATGCCCTATCACTTCTCTCCTAGATCAGGCTTTCACAGTTAAGGGGGGATTTATGCATCATTTCAGCATTCAAAAATAGATTTGTGTGCATTTCTCAATTTATCTTCCCTATTCACTCAGCACTCCACTAGACACACATTATGAATCTAAATAGCTCTGCAATTACAGACACGCTGATTAAAGAACTGAGACTTGACTGTGGTGGTCAGTGCATCAACAGGAAACCTCAGGAAGCATTCATCAGCAGTTCCTCTCAGGAGTGAGCTGTGCCTGAAGTACGTAGTTTACTTTGTGTCAGGCAAAGCAATAAACAGAAAATTGACACTAAAATTCTTAGCTACAAAAGAGAGGTCTATGAAAGAAGTGTGTCACTTGGGTGATCATACCGCCGACTTTATGGGGACTGATTTCAAGAAACACAGGGGAAAACTTTTGAGGTTGCTCAATGGCTCACACGCCTGTCCTCCTCTCCTGTAGCCTGAAGTCGATATCCTAGACAAGGACCACTAACTCAACCCATGCACCACCAACTAGACCACCCCTGCTGGATCCCAGGACACAACTGCTAAGGTTGACACTGAAATGCATCCAACATTAATGGGAGGACGAGGAGAAGAGCCATTTAACAAGCAAGACCTAATAGCCAGAAGACGGATAGAGAGAATGTCGAATCCAAAAATCTCACTCAAGACAGTTAAGGCAAAAGTCAGCAACCAAGAAGTCTTATTCAGGAATTAATGCATGGAAACAGGCAAAGTTTTTAAGTAGAACCAATTAAATGGTTGATTCCTGATGATCTTTATATACGGTTATACTGATGATGTTATTCACTCAACCTCCGGGACCTCTCTCTGTGGTACTCACAGACACAAAATAATGACAACTGGAAGTAAACAAGATGAAGGATGAACCATTTAAAAATATGTACATGCACTCAATTATACACCACTACTCTGTGTGTGCATGTATTTGGCCTATGAGTAATCTGATTGGTCAGTTCGACTTTGGTAACGCAATCGACAGAGCCAGAGACAGGCAAAAGAGGTTGAAACACATGAAGGATGTTGAGTAAAGGAGTGGGAGGCATGCCGAGAGTCGTCTTCAAAAATGGGAAATATTCATAAAACCATGAATGATGCTTTCAGATTGAGTAGTGGGGGCCTATGACCTCAAAATGACAAGAGTCTGAGAAAGCAGGCTTTGTGGGAATGTGATTGAGAGGGGTAAGATGTTGGGACACATGAAGATACCAAGGAAAGGTGTAGGAGGAGTGCTGAGAGTCACCTTTGCAGATGGGAAATATTCAGAAGAACCTGAATGATATTTTCATATTGGGTAATGGAGGCCACTGGTGGTATTCAAAAGGGGCCTCAAAATGACAGGGTCTGCAAAACAGAATTTCTGAGAACACGAACAGGAGGGGGAGTGCCGGGCAAGAGAGGATGAGAGAGACACGGATACTGAGGAAAGGTGTAGGAGGAGCGCAGAAGATACACGTACAGCAAGAGAATATCAAATGGTTTGAAACGTATTCTGTTACTTGATAGTGGAAAATAAACACAAGGAGAAGAAACACGAGCCAGGGAAGGAGGCGTGACAAGAAGATCTCTAAAAACCCAACGTGATGAGACTTCATTTGGAAGCACCTTCTTTATTTTCTTGTCATAATGGCGGCATATGAGGTGTTCCTATCCTTTACACCATATACTCATTTTGTGAATTGCTCATATGAATGCGAATTGTAGGTTGATTCTCCATTGCAGTAAGTTGAGCTTTAATAAAGTGCATCATATCATATATCCACCCATTTTCCAAACCTGCTTTGGAAGGGTTACAGGGATCCAGAGATCTCGTCTGTTCCCACAGCATTAGCTGAAAAACAGGAACCCGTTTTGGAATCCATTGCAGGGCACATTCACATTGATTTTGAGTCTTCTGGTAAGGGTGTCTTTGAGGAGAAAACCTGTGAGGGCACATCAACCCCTGACTGATACCAAACTCTCTGACATTGATGGAGTAAAACCAAGGTGAAGGATGATATGGCCTCATTTAAAAGGTGAATAGATGTGGTGGAGTTGGACATCATGTCACAGTGAAAGTAATAAAATGGCAGATCACAAGAGACCAGGATATGAGAGGGAAAATCCTAGAACAGGCCAAGGCCAGTGACCAGAGAATTGGAAAACCGCAAAATCAAAGCCCAATTCACAAAAAATCTAATCTGAGGTCAAAGAAACATACAAACCGCACCTTTTGGAAGAATGTAAAGAATGTGTGAGGGTCTTTTAGATACCATCCAGAGAAATGGCTGATGCCGTACTTTATATGCCATGAGTGGTAACATCAATCTCCAGGACAATAAATGTCACCAATACATAAGACTAGAGCGTGTTTGAGATAAAGAAGAAAAGAGGCAGATACCTGAAAGCAGCAGTTCCATGTGACTGTTCGCCAGGGTGGCATTCACTCTAGACGTGGTCGTATTAAAGCTTGTAATCGTTAAGGTCATTGGTTGTTTCTTCCCCTTGTAGTTGTATGAGCCTTTCCAGATGTAATTAGGAGCAAAGACGTCATCAGGAACTGAAAGAAAAACGATAGAAAGCTGAAACAGGTCTGTCATCTTCCTGACAAAGGCCTATGATTTCAGGTGTGATATTTTCCCCTGTTGTCGAAGGTTCTGAACATACAAACCACAGAAGAACATCACAAATGTGAGGAGACCACTTGCTCCATTTTCCTTTGCTTAGCTAATTGCTGAAGTATCCCGATATCTCATGCACACTTTTCTTAAAAATTGTCAAGATTCCCATTTCAGCGCCAAGACTCGGTAGTTTGTGTTTGTTTTCCAAAACCCTTTTTTGTAAAGAAGTGCTTTTGAGATTGTGTATTGAGAGCTAGAGCCCCTATTTTCTACCAGTGTTCTCGCAAATAATTTAAAATATTTATATTTTCAGAAACACTTGGTGAGAAATATAAAGGAAGGAATGAAAGAATGTTCTTGACAGGCAACAAGCAGAATCTGAAAAGAACGGTAGATGAAAAAATCTCTGCATATAAAAAGGCTTGTTATGTTAATTATTGATTGTGATTGACTTTAACGATGTATGGATCTGTGCTGTTGCGTACGAGCACCTCATGAACATCTAACCGGCTGTATCAGGGTAGGACAATCAACCCCAGGGTGAGCGGCAGAAGCGATTGCTAACCACATCTTGTGTGTCCCTCACAGTTTGTAACGTCACCTCCAATACAACTCTGGTGGTCCTGGCCCTCCGACCCTAGAAGCTACTTAAACTATAGAGGCACCAGAGGACGGGGCCCATCTGGACCACACTTACACACGGTAATAAACTCAACAATGGAGAAATCATTCACAACTGAGACCCGAGATGCCCTTAAGCGCTGCGTTCTATTTCTTTTCAATTTCTTTTGTAAATTTCCCCTTGGGATTAATAAAGTCTCTATCTGATTGTCTTTATTAAATGGGGTTTGTGCTTGGTTAGCAACTCTTTACGTTATTCTGTTCATTTATTTTCACAGAATTACAGCATGTGTGGAAGGTTTACCTCATTCCTGGTGGTAATCAACAACAATTCTATTTGGTAGTAGGACATTCATTTTCAAGGAACTACTTTCAGAACATAACCACAATTTTGTTGTGAATACTCCTACTAATAATACTAGTACTATTAATAATAATAATGGCAGTACATTTTATTTATATAGTTGTGAGTCTTGGTTTGAGAAATTTTAGATTATTTTCAAGCTTGTCGATCCTGTTCACCTCATTTCTGCAAAATGGCCCAAGCTTTGAAATTCCCTAAAGTCCTACCACACTACCTGGGTCCACTTATCATTGGCCTGTGATGGTCCGGGTTGGCTCCATCTTCCTGGAACCATCGATAATAAAACCAGGGAGGAGCCGACACAACCAGTCAGCAAGTGTTGGTGTAAAGTGCTTCAATTGCTTTACAGTAATCCCTCGCTATATCGCACTTTGACTTTTGCGGCTTCACTCCATCGCAGATTTTAAATGTAAGCATATCTAAATATATATCACGGATTTTTCGCTGGTTCGCGGACTTCTGCGGACAATGGGTCTTTTAATTTATGATACATGCTTCCTCAGTTTGTTTGCCAAGTTGATTTTATACAAGGGACGCTATTGGCGGATGGCTGAGAAGCTACCCAATCAGAGCACGTATTACGTATTAAATAAAACTCCTCAATGATATTTGATATGCTTCCCTCGCGGTGCTTCGCACACTTAAAAGCTCTAACAGCCCGTATTGATTTTTGATTGTTTGCTTTTCTCAATCTCTCTCACTCTCTCTGACGGAGGGGATGTGAGCAGAGGGGCCGTTTGCTTAGAAGATACGGACGCTCCTCTAAAAAATGCTGAAAGGCTACCTTCACATTGATGCCTTCATTGCGGCCGCTTTATCGCGGTGCTTCCCATACTTAAAAGCCCTGTTGGTTTTTGCTTGTTTACTTTCCTCTCCCTCTCTGACATTCTTCGCTCCTGACGGCGCACCTTGAAGAGGAAGATATGTTTGCATTCTTTTAATTGTGAGAAAGAACTGTCATCTCTGTCTTGTCATGGAGCACAGTTTAAACTTTTGACTAAAGGGTGTTATTTCATGTCTAGAGGGCTCTAATAATGTTAAAAAACGTATTTAGAAGGTCGTAAACAGGTTTTCTATGCTCTAACTGCGAAAATATTAGAAATATAAATAAAGAATCCTACTTCGTGAAAATTCATTTATCTGTCTGGAGCGGATTAACCGCGATAAACGAGGGTTTACTGTATAACTGTGTGAAGAGTATATATAAACACTGTGGGAGAGTTTCTAAGGGCTTAAAATCTATAAAAATAACCATACAACAATATGGTTTGTACTTCGCGGATTTTCACCTATCGTGGGGGGTTCTGGAACGCAACAATCGAGGAGGGATTACTGTAATTGAAACAAGTCAAGTCAACTTTATTTATAAAGCACATTACCTACAACAGCCGCTGAACATAAACTAAAATACATTTTAAACAAAAACAAAATAATAAATAAGTAGATAAAATACAATAAATAAAGCAAATTAAAACATAGTCAAAACAACTAAACAGAGTTAACACCGAGTAAAATCAACTGCTCACACAGAATCAAACACCAAACCAAAAAGGAAAGTCTTAAGAGCAGACTTAAAAATGGGCAGTGAGGAGGCCCGTCTAATGTGGATCGGCAGTGAATTCCAAAGCCGTGGAGCCACAACGGAAAAAGCCCGATCCCCCCCTGAGCTTTCGCCGAGTCCTCGGCACATCCAGAAGCAGCTGATCTGAGTGAGCGGGAAGGAGAGTGCATATGCAGCAGCTCAGCGAGGTAGGGCTCAGCACACCAATTTAAGGACTCAAAAACAAATAAAAGAATCTTAAAAATGAACTCTAAACTGAACAGGCAGCCAGTGCAGCGAGGATAACGCAGGTGTGATGTGCTCATTCTTTCGCGTGCCAGTTAAAAGGCGTGCAGCAGCATTTTGCACCAGCTGCGGCCGAGACACGGTGGACTGGCTAACACCAACATACAACGAATTACAATAGTCCAATCGGGTTGTAATGAAGGCGTGGATTACTGTTGTAAATTGATCTTTGGAAAGAATGTTTTTTTATCTTCGCCAGACGTCTTAGCTGAAAACAAAACAGATTTCACCACCGCACTGATCTGACCATCCAGTCTAAAATTCCCATCTATCCTGAAACCCAAATTTGTAATAAGAGGCGTACCATATTGTGCAAGGGGACCCAAATCCACAGGAGCAGAAGTAGAAATGGACCCACTGGTGCCCCCAGGACCAAAAACGATAACCTCTGTCTTATTTTCATTAAAATTTAAAAAGCTTTCACCTCTTCTAGGCACATAACCAAAGTTTGTATGGAGTAAGCATCCTTGCGTTTGAGGGGAACATAAACCTGAGTATCGCCTGCATAACAATGGAAAGCAATTTTATGCTTTCTAAGAACAGAGCCAAGAGGTAGGAGATACAAAGAAAATAGCAAAGGACCAAGTATGGAGCCTTGTGGAACCCCACACGATAGAGAAGCAGAGGAAGATCTAAATTCATCTAGCCTCACTGAAACAGTGCTCAGTTCTTCATAAATAAATAATCCATTAAATCAAGGTTAACAATGGATAATAAATGATGATAATAAATCGAACCAAAAAAGCGAGGTTAAAACTTCAGGCAGGACTTCTTTTAAAATGCTTTTGAGCCTCAATGCAACTCTCTGAATCTGGCATTTCGACTTCTTATTCCGTAAAGGCCTTGTGGCACAAGGAGAAGCCGCCGACAGGTGTGGTCAACCATCAAAACCACGGCGTGGCCCTGGCTGCCATTCCCTGATTTTACACTCGGGACCCCGCTAGCCCTGCTCCTACTTCCGCCACCATTCCCCGGCGTCTGTGGAAGACCACTCCAAGCAAATGGATGATTCCTGCTCTGTGAGATAATCAGCAGGAGCGACTGTCTTCAGTCCCGTCAAGCGCTGCCTGCATGATCCTCTATCTGCGGCTCACTGCTGGCCACCTGACTCCATGCCAAACAGCACGGGCTCTCCCGATTCTGCCTCTCGCTATCGATCGGTTGATCTTTCCTTTTCTTTTAAACTCCTTTAGCTATAGTTAAGAATCATTATCAAAATCTGTGTGCTGTCAATCGATTGTATACTGGCGACGAGGATGGGCTAAACATCAGGAATGTGGAATCACCACAGATTCTTAAATTTCAATCCCTTTTTGTGACAGGGACAATGGGTGTTGCCTATTTTGAGTGTCGCACTGGTACAAGAATGCCTCGCTCAACCAGATCATCTAATGCCTCATCAATCCTCTACTTAAGCGCAAAAGGTACATGGCGAGCCTTAAAGAATTTTGGTGAAACTGTAGGGTCCACTTCAATTGAAATGGGTGGTCCCCTGCAGTAACCAAACTTCGCCATCGGAAAACAAAATCTTTATAACGAACGTCAAATGTTTATAAAGCAAAGTACACGCCACGCGTAAAATATTTTTTAATCAATCTTGGATGACTTAAGAGTGCTGACCTTTATATGAAAAACACACACCGTGGACACTTGGTCGGTAACCATGACAATGAGAAGACCTCAGAATTGTGACATGAAAATAAACGAATGTCCTTAAATACGTTTCAGATTCATTTGTGTAGTGCAGAATTAGATTCGGTGTAAGTGAAAACCCCCTAAGAGCAAAAAAGGACATTCAAAGGCAGCGCACAGCAAAGTCAGTAAAAACTGAAAGAGAAACCAAATCAGAACAAGTTCACTCCGCAGGCAAGTCTCCTAATAAATTTGAGATTCACCGCCTGTGTGGACTGAACGTGCCCCCCACCCTGACCCCTTTATGTACAAATGAGGGATTAGCTGCTCTTACTCTGGTAGGTCAGCACAGCGCACTGCACCACAAGGCCCAGATCTGAACACAATGTCATACCCCTCCTGCTGCTTCTGACTTGATGAGAATTAAAATAATCAAAAACAATGCCAAAGCCGTGTTCAGTTTATTTATTAATTAATGGAATAGTTTAACTTTCAAAAGCTTAGCTGATAAGACCACCAAACAATGCAGAGCCTCTCGGAACACATCAGTGAAATGCGACAAGATCCACTGGGACCACACGTAATGAGTTGTTTTTTTTTTTTTTTAGATCAAAAGCATTCGTAAATATTTAATTTATTAAGGGAGATCAAATTATGTGAGGATGATACGTTTCGGGCACTAAAACAGCAAATCCACTCGGGGTATTTTTGGACCGATGGGCTAAAGTTGTGAAATTCTTGATGATTCCCAGAGAGAGAAACTCTTTCTTTTTTTTTTTTTAAGATTGAGCTATTTGTTTGAATTTTATTCTCCTAAGCAAGTATTACTTTGTGCGATACACTCGAGAGGAGGGTTACATCGAATTAAGAAGGGTACCACATTGTCAAAGTTTGTCTGGGGTGATGGCACCAGTAGGATATTCACAACAATAACGACAACCACCACCAGCGTTCTTTCTAGAGCACATTTTCATATAACAATGTCAATCAAAGTACTTCACAAGAAAAGAGAAACCATTAAGATTAGGCAATAATGTAAAAGAATAAGCAACAACAAAACAAAAAGTACAGTCAGATGGCTGGGAGGACAGAGAAAACAAAAACAAATCCAGTTAGGCTGGTGAAGAAAAACACAAAATCTGCAGGGGTGCCAAGGCTAAAAGAATCGTCCAATCCCAGAGTGGGCAAAAGGCAGAGCAAAGTCTTGGACCAAACCACAAGGGGAGAGAAAGATAGAACCCCACGGGTACCTGAGAGAGTCCTGCCCATGGCATTGTGGGAACACTGGAGGCCACTAGTGTGCTGACTGGGCAAGGGGATAGCAGTTATTGTTTGAAACTGGAATGTAAGTACATGTAAAGGAAATGTTAGATCTGAATGCACAATGGAAGATCTGAAACTCCAAAGGAGCCCTCATGAGAAGACTCGTAGTGGACTGGACTCTGTCTACAGCCAGACGGTGCACAGAAGCGATCAAGAGAGCTGATGGGATGTTTGGTTATATATCATCCTCGAAGTGCAGAGTACAAGTCAAGGGAGGCTACACCACTTACGTTGTACTGTATAACGCACTAGTGAGGCCTCACCTGAGTACTGTGTACAGTTGCGGCCTCCATATTACAAAACACAATGCAGCGTTAGGCTGATTCTGGGACCGAGACCTCTGAACTATGAGGAGAGATTAAAGGAGATGAACCAAACGGAGTTTAAGGGATGACACAATCAAAGTGTTTACAATTATGAAAAGAAATTAGTAAAGTGGCTCCCAGTTGCTACTTTCAAATAAATTCTGTACACAAAGTTAAGAGCAGATTTCGCACAAATTAATCTTCACAATAAGACATGTGAAATAAATGACCAAACATTGTGGTGGAGAGTAGGACTTCAGGGCCTATCAAACAATGAGGTTGTTGGGCCTGTTTTGGCCACAATTTGTCTAATGTTCTAATGACACATTAACAGCATTCGAAAAAGAATACAACGACGTCAATAACAGAGAAATCAGGCTTACCGTTTAGCTTGGGGCTCGGAGTTCCTGGGACAGCCTTACTTGTTTTCTCAGACCTTTTGGATCCTTCTGTAATGTAAGAGAATCAAACAAACATTTCATGTGTTACAATGACTGTAATTTCACTGATCTGACTACCGTATGTTTAGTTCATGTGTTACGTAACGCCCAAAGTGCGATCCATTACTTCAAATTCACACTCACTCAAGGTTTTCTTTTGGATGACAAAAACAAGACAGTGATATATACAAACAGATAGATATCGATATATATATAGATATAGAGAGAGATAGAGATAGATATATGAGAGAGAGACACACAGAGACGAGTAGGAGGCAGCTAAAGGGCCTGAGTAATTGTAATAATACATCTGACCGGGGGCGGCAGAGTGCGCTGACTGTCTTTCTCAGTTTCCTACACGCCTTTCCTGGGAAATCCTGCAAAGTTCTGTTTCCTCAGAAGACATCACTTCCAGGGCCGGGCCCTTTGCTGATGTCACTTCCCTTATGGGCCTTTAAAGCCTCCATCTTTGTCTGTAATGATCAGTTCTGCTTTGGACTCGGTTCTATGCACATCGTGCTTCATAAACTTCACTTTTGCAGCTGGGAAAACAACATACGGGTTGCTGTCCCAAATCATTATGATGTCTGTGTTGCATTAATATCACAACAGATATGTATGTATGTATGTATGTATGTATATATATCCATCCATTATTCAACCCGCTATATCCTACAGGGTCACGGGGGGTCTGCTGGAGCCAATCCCAGCCAACACAGGGTGTAAATCAGGAAACAAACCCCGGGCAGGGCACCAGCCCACCACAGATGTATATATAGTAAGAGCCAATCCTCGAACGCTAATGCTTGATGTTAAATTCATATGCTTGCCTAATCTGTATAGAATATCAGTTTCTTATAGCCACCTAGAATATGGTATAGCCCTTTCATGAGAGAGAACTTTCTTATCCACTCTGTAGAGTGTTAATTAGCTCGTTTGACTTTTATCAAAATTCAGGGGCAGAGGACAGTAATCAGCTGTAAACTGCAACAAAACTCGCCGTTACATTTTTGTTTGACTTTCTTTGCTAGAAGGAAAGTTAGCTTCATTGATTTTGACCTCTGGTGCTGCCAGAGATGCTGAACATTCAGACATAGACATTTTATGTTGATTTATGTGTAAATCCACTGCTTTGTGTACTTTCGGAAAACAGTGTTTCGGGAAAAAAATCTTGAGCCCGCAAAGAGTTAAGCCAGTGAGGAAATCATCTTAGTGCCAGCATGGACTGTTAGATAAGTTTGCAAACAGAACAGGAGATGGTATACAGTTTTAGGATCGTGTCTAATGTGTTTAACTTGCTTAACACTATAACCAGACTTTGAGAAATGAAACAAAATATATAAGCCTTAAACAGAATTTTTCCTTTATTTAATACCAATTGTCCTATTTTTTTGTAAAATGTTTTGCATTGAAGTTTTACTAAAATTTTTATAACAAAGATATTTTGTCCATGGAATTATCTGAACATGCGTCACACTGGTGCTTGAATCATTCTATGAAGGAAATGAAAAACTCCAGAACTTTGGGAATTTTGGATAAATGCGGCTACACATCTTTTTACCTTGACATACTGGCATTTTTCCACTCCATGTGCCATCTGATTTACAGACTCTATGCTCCGATCCTCCTGATAGGAAAAAGCCAGGCTGGCAAGTGTAAAGCAGCGTATATCCAAGCGATGGGAGGTCCATCCCGACCACCGTCACATGTGGGGGGCTCTCAGGCTGCTTACACATGTGAGCTGAAAAGTAAGAAAAGCATTTTCAGTTTGAGAAAGTTTAGTGGCCAAGTGCCATGAAACATTATTAGAGGCAGCTGAAAGGATTTAGTTGAAAAAGAGACTAAAAAAAGTGTACAGTGCCATGCAAATGTTTGGGCAAATTGCATATTTTGTTGAAATTTGAAGTAAACAGAGCACAACAGGAAACAAACTAAAACATAATAGAGAAATGTTATGGCTCATTTTATATAAAAAAAATAAAATAAAAGAGTGAGTGTGGCATTTGCAAAAGTTCAGGTACCCTACTATGTCAGTAATTAGTAATACCCCCCTTCGGCAGCAATCACAAATGTTTTTGGTAGCCATATAGGACTCTTTGAATTTGATATACTGTATGTTGGTGGTGTCATCATGCTTTTAGGTTGAAGACTAGACAGGGTAACAGAGCAAAGTACAGGGATATCCTTCATTAAAAAAAAAAAAAAACCTGTTCAGAGAGTACTGGACCTCAGATCGGGCCAAAGGTTCACCTTCCAACAGGACACAAAGCAAAGACAAGATAAGAGTGGCTTAGGGACAACTCTGAGAATGACCTTGAGTGGACAGCCCGACCCTGGACCTGAAACCCATCAAACATCTATGGAGAGACCCAAGAATAGCTGTGCACCGATGGCCTCCATCCAACCTGACAGAGCTTGACAGGATCTAGACATGCAAAGCTTCCTGGATGGAATGGCAGCCAAAGGGTCTTCAACGAAGTGTGGAGTGAAGGGTCTGAATACTTGGTTCAGTGGCAGATTTCCATTTTTTTTTTTTCTGAAGTTCTGTTTCCACTTTGTCGTTGTGGAGTGTTGAATGTTTTTAGCATGAGGGTGCAGCATACCAAAATATGTAAAAAGTGAGGGGCTCTGAATACCAACTCCAAGGCGCTGCACGTACAGACCTTAAAATAAAAGCGCAGCTTCACAGATTGTGATCATCGATCGTGATTGCCCCGCTATTTGATTATAACATAGCCTTGCAAAGCACTTTTCCCCAAATGTGAATAAGCGATGTGCTAAAGAGCACACTTCAAAAGCCCCCCGTTTAAGCACAGCGTTTAATTATTTGGTCATTTTTCATCCATAACGACCTAACACATTAGTGTGGATTTTAGCGGTGGTGAATCCTCTCGGTGTGCTGTGAGCTGTAATTGTGCCAGCTTGTAATTCTGGTGATTACCAGCGGCTGAGAATGCCTTTTATTAGTTGGCATTTGCCTTTGAGTTAATGGAATTATTTTGGCGGCGAGTGGTGTTGTGAGTAATAACGCGTTTCCTTCAGATCGGCTCTTTTTGCCTGAATAAATAACACAGTGAATCGACTTGGACCCCTTCAGATCAATGCATAATGATTTTAATTTGGAAATTGCCCCAATTATTGTTAATGTATTTTGTTTCACTACAATTATGGCATTCTCTGTTCTAAATGCCTATTATGTTTGCTTTTCATTTTCTATGAAAAATGTAGACTAATAGAAATATATATTGTAATAAATGAGACATAATTTACTGATGGCTTTTTTAGATAATTCACTGCAAAGATGCCTTGTGGCTGAGTGGAGAGATAATCTCTAGGATCGAGACTTAATTTTGCAATTTACTGAATTTAAGGAGCTGTACGTGCTGGGATGCACATTCACAAACAATATGGCAGTAGTTGTGCTCGTCTATGTCCTCGAAACTGTGGAAGCGTTTCAGTGTAGCGCTAGAAATGGGACTTTTCTACTGCCATATTGAAACATGAGAGTGTATCCCCTACCAATAACCTTGTGGAGGTGCGAGTGATAATAACCCGAGAATATGTAATAATAGTGCTGTAAGTGTTCCCCAGGCCACTAGTGGGCGCTGCGGTTTAGACCGATGTTTCCCAATCTCAGCTTTTCATATGCCAGTGTGTTTGTGACCCACAGGTGTTAGCCTGTGCATTTATCACAACCTCCTGAACAGAGAGAATGGGGTGGTTGGTCCTCTTCGATGAATTAAGAACGAATGTCAAAGGTGGGTTGGGGGGAGCAATCTCCAGAGCGTTAGATAAATCGAACATAATCATCATTGCGCTTACTCCTAGATGAATTGAGCACGATCCGTGATCTTGGACGACCTCCCAAACCCCCACTCCATTTTCCTGTGTTTTATAAATACGTGCCACCCTCTGAGCCGACACAATTAGAATAAGTGCGGCAGCAAAAAGCAAGAAAAAATGTAAAGAAATGATCCGGGTGTGCGAGCGACCAACACTATGTCCCTACTAAACCACCACACGTACAGGAACACACCAGTGAAGGCAGAGATTATTATAAGAAATTAGACACAACTAACCGAAACCCCTATATACAGACTGTCGCGCTGCAGCGATTCCCACCCACACAAATCGCGCCACAAAACACTCAACCACATATGTCACTAATACATAAATATAGGAAAGAGAAAAGAAAAAATGGATGCAATCTGAGTCCTTTAAATATCCAGTGTTAGAGATGAACATCTACAGTCTGTTACGGGGAAGGATGCACTGAGCCATACCTCCTGTTCAGGGAACGTGTACTGGCCCACCAGGTACTCTCCCAAATGACTTCTCCTCTTTCACAAGAAAAGGAAAATAATTTGTCCAGAAATGTATCCGGGGTCACCTGACTTTTTCCATATGAGTTGAATCACTTTCCCTCTTGCTTTTTTCTGTTATGGCGTCTGCTTCTCCTCAGTATGTGCGTCTCGGGAACTGCAGATCTGGCATTGTGGTCAGCAGTACAGGAGTGCCGCAGGGGACTGGACTTTCTCCATACATCAGACTTCCAATACAACTCGGAGTCCTGCCACGTGCAAAGGTTCGCTGACGACACTGCTATGGTGGGCTGCATCAGGAGTGGGCAGAAGGAGGAGTATAGGAACCTAATCAAGGACTTTGTTAAATGGTGTGACTCAAACCACATACAACTGAACACCAGCAAAACCAAGGAGCTGGTGGTGGACTTTAGGAGGCCCAAGCCCCTCATGGACCCCATGATCATCAGAGGTGACTGTATACGGAGGGTACAGACCTATAAATACCTGGGAGTGCAGCTGGATGACAAACTGGACTGGACTGCCAATACTGATGCTCTGTGTAAGAGTGGACAGAGCTGACTATACTTCATTAGAAGGCTGGTGTCCTTTAACATCTGTAATAAGATGCTGCAGATGTTCTACCAGACGGTTGTGGCGCCCTCTTCTACGCGGTGGTGTGCTGGGGAGGCAGCATAAAGAAGAGGGACACCTCACGCCTGGACAAACTGGTGAGGAAGGCAGGCTCTATTGTAGGCACTGAGCTGGACAGTTTGACATCCGTGGCAGAGCGACGGGCGCTGAGCAGACTCCTGTCCGTCATGGAGAATCCACTGCATCCACTGAACAGGGTCATCTCCAGACAGATCTATCTGTCTACAAGGTGGTCCCGATCTAATTATGCAATTATGAAAAGGTGAACACATCGCACCCGCTGTTCGACTGACAACCATCTCCTCGTCATTTTGGAATGCAGGGCAGGTGCTGCCATCTATCGGCAACAAAAAGAATTTTTTGTGAATTCTCTATGTAATAAACTTAAGTTATAGCGTAATGAAAATTGCATAATTAGATCTGGACCACCCTATATCTATCTATCTATCTATATCTATCTATTTATTTATGTATCTTCTCCTTTTGGTCTGGCGCTCTCTCCCTCCCACCACATATTTACATAAGGTTGGCTCCACCCTGTACAGTTTGTTTGGCCCTCTGAGTCATGTGTTCCCCCCTCCCCATATACTATTGGCCGTCCTTACATGTTCAGCCATTCCACCTTTAACAGGACCAGGGAAAGGTGCAAACTGCCAGTGACACCCACACATATATCCAAGACAACCATTACAAATATTTTCAGTCTCATTGAGCCTTTATTGGTAGATTTTGGTTACCGGATTGCACTCATCAGACTCTTTTCCTGCTTGGTTGTGTGGCTGAGTCCTGCAGAGGACCAGTCCTACCAGTACATGCACTACTTGCCTTACACCCAGCGCTACTGGAATAAGATGAGCTCAGGTATTTTTTGCGTTCGGTTTCTCGTTACTTTAGAAAGTAATTGGAGCCTACATAGTGTATGTTACCCTGCTTGTCACGTGATTGCGTCGAGCAGCTCAAAACAAATTTTGTGATTTCTGAGATATTGAGACAGAATATTTTATCCGGGAGGAGGAATGAAGAGGAATAAAGCTTAACCGAACATTTACTATACATGGTCACATTTTGTGGAGAAAACCACCTCAGTTAATCAGGTTTCTCACAGGCCAATAAGCCAATTTCTCTAACCAGAATAATCGTTCACGCGGCATTTTAGAAATCCGGTTTCTGTGAATAATCGAGTTATTGAAGCGCACACAATTGGGGTAATTGGTGGTGAGGACATACAAATACCTCGGAGTGTATTATGATTAGTTCTGTTAATATCGCTCTGTTTGTTTTTCATTTAGTTGTTATGTTTCATGTAATAATTCTTTTATCACATTTAGAATTGTTAATGTACTGTTTCTTTTAATGTCTTTATGTTCCTTGTGTTTTGGAGTGGAAGGGGAGGAGGACCACTCCTTTCATTACAACTAGAGACCCCCCAGCCCCATAGCAGTTCATTTTGTTGAGAGTGCAGTGGTGTGACCAACAAGGCCAGGCCTCCAAACCAGCCTACCCAGAAACAGTTGACTCCTCTGCAGCCTGAGTGACTACTCAAATGGCTGGCTTTGGCCTACAGCAGGGGCTTTGACTTCAAAAGTTCTAAAATATTATCAACATTCCTCACGTTTATGGGGGAATATTTTGAAGCAAATACGCAAATAAAGAAAGGTACTGTTGAACTGCTGCAATAAATAAACAGTAAGAACTGGAAATACGAATATAAATAATTAACTTTGTCACAAAATATATTTTTCTTGCACATTTTTTTTTTATTCATTTAATTTTTTTCTTCATTTATTAATTTCAGTGACACGTATGAAGCATGAACTGAGAACTGTCACTTTCACTTGTCAAGGATCAGAGGGCGGGCTCTAGCGACTATTGGACTTTCTTGATTGGTGCCACGAAAAAACTTTCAAAAATAAAATTTCACAAGATGAGCTTCAAGTGGAGAAGGACCAACAAACTGTGAGGGCCTTCACTTCACCATTGGCACGTAGACTTGTCTCGCTCAACTGGAAGAATCCTAACCCACCTCTTTTAAGTCAGTGGGTAACTGATGTTATTTATTATTTGAAATTGGAAAAAAATCTCATTTCTCAGTTAGAGGATTTGTTCAAAAAAACTTTTTAAAAACTCCAATCAATAACATTTTAGAACAAGCATTTATATTGAGGAGAAGGATTCACCTTCCTCTTTACCACACTCATTCAAAGTAGTGTCGACCATCCTCATGGGTGGAGGTTGAGCTGAATTTAGTTTTGTTAACTTTGACTTGATTGGAAGGAGCGTTACATGCTTGTAATAAATTCAACAAAAGATAAAAAAAAAAACTTTCTAGAATAAAATTTCAAAGAAATTGTTTTTGCACTGGGGAATCAAATTATAAACCGCGACTGAAGGCCAAGTAGAAGGGTGGAGATTAAAAGTTTTAACAGATTCTGTGCTAGAAGGACAAACAGTTGTGACAGGATTATGAACAATACTTTGGCATTGTTACAGTTATGAACCAGAATTAAACAGCTAAATGGATATGCCTAACATTTCCCACTTACATATGCATTCCGGCTGAACTCCACTCCAGGTGAGATCTTGTAAGCAGACTCTTGTTGTTGAACCTTGGAGAAGGTGCCCCTTTTCACAGTAAAACTGGACCATGCTCCCAATCTGAAATGGTCAGCACACAGTAAAATAAAAACGTTAATATGAGGACTTTGGCTTCCAGTTTCAGTCCGATCTGAAACGATCACGAGGCTGTGCTCAGACAACCGTAAGAAGCCTATCGCACGGTCGTCAAAGCCTGAAACACAAAGCAAAAGTCGAACAAACAAGTAAAGGCTGGTCACGCTAACTCGGTTTCTTCATCGTCGTTGTATCCAATGCTCACGTGATACAATACTGAGGTGACAAGTACAATACAATACAATACAATTTATTTTTGTATGGCCCAAAATCACACAAGGAGTGCCGCAATGGGCTTTAACAGACCCTGCCTCTTGACGGCCCCCAGCTTTGACTCTCTAAGAAGACATTAAGATCTCAAGATGCCGGTCTGCTTAGGATTCCAAGGATTAATAAAATAACAGTGGGAGGTCAAACTTTTCGTTACAGAGCCCCTAAACTGTGGAATGGTCTTCCTGCTACTATTAGAGATGCCCCTTCAGTCTCAGCCTTTAAATCCTGGCTGAAGACTCACAACTTCAGTTTAGCACACCCTGACTAGAGCTGCTGATTAACTGTACAGACTGCATCTCTGTTGTTAGTCATTAGCACTAAAACATAAGTAACATGATAATTATATTTGAATACTAACCCTCACCTATTCTGTTTCTTTTCTCGGTACCCAAATGTGGCAATTGGTGCCACGGCCCACCTGCCAAGTTGTTTGCCTGCCTATGGTAAAGTCATCCCTGATGGAGGATCACAGGAATCATGGGAAAGAGGGGTCCTTTCATCGAGACAGCGTTTCAGCCGTGGCATGGCCAAATGGGGAGGCAACTAGATGGATGAGGTCTCCAGGACTCTAAAAATATCCAAACCTAATTATGTCATATCATCTACTGTTAAACCGTACTTCTAAAATTTTTATTATTATGCTGTCTTAAGGAATTGTTCTGTTCTGTTCTGTATATTGTATTGTATTGACCCCCTACTTTTTGAGACCCACTGCACGCCCAACCTACCTGGAAAGGGGTCTCTCTTTGAACTCTCTTCCATTTTTCCCTACAAGGTTTTTATTGGGAGTTTTTCCTTGTCTTCTCAGAGAGTCAGGGCTGGGGGGCTGTCAAAAGGCAGGGCCTGTTAAAGCCCATTGCGGCACTTCCTGTGCGATTTTGAGCTATACAAAAATAAACTGTATTGTATTGTACAAGAAAAAACTCCAGTAGGGAAAAAATGGAAGAAACCTCAGGAAAGGCAGTTCAAAGAGAGACCCCCATTCCAGGTAGGTTAGCGTGCAGTGGTCTCAAAAAGAAGGGGGTCAATACAATACAATACAATACACAGAACAGAACAAATCCTCAAAACAGTATAAAAATAAACATTTTACAAGTACAGAGTAGAATTTAACAGTAGATGATATCCCAGAATATGATTTGGATTTGTTTAGAGTCCTAGAGACCTCAGCCATCAAGCTGCCTCCCCCATTTGGCCATTCCACAGCTGAAATAGCGCAAGTCTTCATGATGAAACTGAAAAACTCAATAATTGGCATCAAAATAAATGATAAAATAAACTAACAATGCCAAACAAATATGATCCAAAACAAAAAATAGACCGCTCCTTCAAGAAGACTCATCATAGTAGCATTTAGCCAAGCAGTGGGCAGCCATTGGGCAGCTGTCATCTTTCTCACCATCTTCTCCTGTTCTAGAACAGTGGATCTCATAGTATTTTGGACTGAGAAACACATTGTCAAAGTCAAAGATATGGAGGACCACCAGCGGCCCACGGCCGGTAAATTCCATGGTAAGATTATCACATTATTTTTATTACTGGTGCCCATGTGTGAAATACGGCATTGACCAGAGGTGCAAAGATGGCAGGCAAACTCAGATAGTGACTCAGTAGGCCTGAACATGGCTGTGTATTAGAAAGCACCTCTGCAGTTTACATGTCTCTACTGCACCCGCTGTTAGAAAAGTAACACAAAGCCCCATCTGTTAGAAAAGTAACACAAAGCCCCATCTGAACAGCACTCGGTCAAACTCGCTCTGCTCCACCGTCTCTTTCTAGTTTCTAAGCTAACTCTCGTGCTGCTACTCCACGACCTACCATGCTGAGTCCTTTTTGTTAATTTCTGGTGTCGTCTCTCACACTCTCTCTGTTGGAATCTCTTGCCAACCATCAAAGTCCCATATGTAAGACAAAATCCGTAATAAAGCCTTGGAGATGGAATTAAGGAATTGCTGCTGCCAGGGGTTTTCTTCTCGGGGTGGATTTAAATATGAGTCCCACATAAGTGAAGGCGAGTTAGGTTGGGTGGGAGAGAGAAATTGCGAGTCTGAGGTAATGGTGGAAGAGAGGAAGTGAGGGAGCAACTACACCCATACGGGAATCGGAGTAGGAAGGAATGGCATAGAAGAACTGATTTATATGGCTGGTAATGTGGAGGACTTAACAGGGTGCATCCCACTTGCCAAGGAGGCCGAGTTAATACAGTGTTATTATTTAACACTGTCATTCCACTTTGTGACTCTGTTGCTACCTAAATTGCGAGGTCACTAGAGCCAATCATCTCGAAAGTCGTGGTGACAGTATAAAAGATCTCCATGTTGAATGAAGCCCTGTCCAATTGTGTGCGAGTTCCTGTATAAATTCGGATTTGGAGTTCATACACATCTGCGTGTCTCGCTACTTTGAGTCGTCATCTCCTCCCTTTGGTTTTGGCTGCTGCCCACTTCCCTGTAGGGCACTGCAGGTATTTTGTTGTTGTCCTTCGCTCCTTCTCTCCTTTGGTGTCCCCCTCCATGTTCTGGTGCGGCTGATCTGGGCCCTGGCCTCCCATGATCTTAAATTACTTTTTGCAGGTTTGAAGGTGTTCTGCTCCGCTGTGTGATGTTCGGTTTGGTGTCCTGGACCTTCTCGGCCACATTCAGGAGAAGGAAGATGCTGAGCTGTCAAATTTGACAATGACGGTGGCTCATTTGTTAGCTGAGCTCTGAGGTTTGTTTTCTGAATGACATTTATTATAAGCCTTCTCTAAATGCCATTACATGATATATCTGAGCTGCTCCCCGAGTATGAAAAGAGAAAATTCTCTTTGGATTAAATGGAAATATTGACCTGCTTCAGTGCTACCACAGCTTATGCAAAATAGGCAGCTTAACTTTTTTTTTAAATAAAATTAAGATTCATGAGACGCAATGAAGGTCTTTTGACATGCTATACCGTGGAAGTATAAGCCGAGAAAAGCACTGACCTCTTGTATCATCAGTTTTAAAGCACTGTGCCCATTTTCCTATAGAACTTGTGAAACGAAAAATCGGTACTTTACTAATTCCTTTCTTGTATCTGTATCTCACGGCATTCTAGCTTTTAATAAAGTTGTTCTATAGATGTACAAAATCACCCACAATCCACCTTAATAAAAGGATACATGTCTCTGTTTTTCCCTGTCTGTGTGTCATTCATTTGTAGTAATACAATGCACTGCATTTGTCATTCCAACGGATGGCGCATCACAAACATGGACACTGTTTTTACAAATCTCCTACCAAATGGCATGTAACAGAGACATACATTGCATGGTACAGAGCTGGTAAATCCATCAGGCCCTGGCATCTGAGGGGCACCATTTATTAAAGTTAATCTCCGGACACGAAGGGGATCTCCCCCAATTCCCGGTCATCAAACTCTGATGATTCTGAATTTGAGCTGTTACCCACTGGGTGCTGATGATGAAAAGTTAAAGTGTACACTAAGGGGCGCGCTCCTTAAAGTCTGCCGTATTTACAGAAAGAGGCGCCATTTGTGCTACTGAAGGGACGTGCGCTCAGGACACGGAAGGGGGGCATTCCCAACCCCACAGGACACTGAAGTTTAATAATACCAACTACCCGCTATGGACAATGAGGGGTGACATCCATTCACCCTGCCTATGTTTCCAAGTGGGCTTTGACCAGCACTGGCATGGTGGACTGCAACATTAACGCTGATGATTTCCACCCATGCCAGACGGGTAGTGCTGAGTTATTACTAGGCAGGCTATCTTCTATCAAACATGTTTTTATTCTCACAATATTTAAAGTTCCTCACACTACTTCACTGCCAGTGTCATTACTTCATTAAGTCCATACAAAAAGACTTGCACTGTTTTGAAAGCCAGCACCAAACTCCTCTTACAGCATAGGAACGTATTTTTGTCATAAAGCTGTAATGAAGACACCTGTTACAATTGAAAGATGTTATTCATTTAAAAAATGAAGAATTATTTCAACTCTGACTGCTAGTGCATGACGGACTGAGCCGAGCCCAGCTTGTGACAGCGGGTTGATCGCTCCCTCGTATCTTCCTGTTCTCTAAGGCGACCAATAAAAGGAAAGGCTAACATCGCCTCAGCAAAGTACCCCATTGTACGCTTTCTCCTTTAGTTCATTTCAAAATTTGACAAACCCTGCTAAATATATTATATGATTCAAAAAGAAACAAGGAGGATAACAGCAATGACCTCCTCTACACGACAACAACACAGAGCAACGCCCGTAGGGCGAATAATCCAACGTCCAGCGAAGACACACAAACACACGGCCCCTCCTCAAGTTCACTCGACAGTCCACATATTCAAACAGTCTTATTCTACTGGGCCGAGGATTTGTTAGTGAACCTGAGCTTCAATGTAAAAGGATTCAACCATCAATACAGCGCATAATAATAAAACCTCAACAAACCCACCCAGGGTCCACTAGATGAAACCAGTGGATGTGTCGCCCCTGGCCATCCTTCGCTTGTCTATCTGTGTTTCTGATCAGCACTGGCACACCACAAGGTCGGTCTGTCTGTCTGTCTGTAATATAGTGCCTTTCCCATCTCTCTGTCTATTCAGATGATCCGTAGATTGTTCAAAACAGTTTCCAATCCATTTAGTTATACTGAGATTGTTCAGCCGATTGCCGTCTCTCTTCTTCATTTTGAAATTTATGTAAATTACAGGAACATTTCTGGAAACTGGATGTACAGAGCAGACATCCCAGCTTCAGGGGTGCTACAGTCGATCAGCTCACTTCACTATTAAGGAGGAGGAGGTTGAGAGCCTGCACTGCCACAGCACGTTGCCACACCCATCACACAATGGACCACCACAGGACCCGAGTGCAGCCCTGCAGCGGGTGACACCTCGGCACCACACTCATTCAGATGGAATGGCACAGAGTGAGGTTTTTTATGTCCATCTGCACATACTGACCAGAAAGACAGACGACAAAGCATAACAATTACATTTCTATGTGGCGGTGCCACAACACAACACAACACGGTGTTATCAGACAGGGCTTCCCAGACTCGCTCCTGGCTCTGCAGGTTTTTGCTCCAACCAGATTCACAATCTGTGAAAATGATTCATAATAACGGATCTTCCTAGGAGTAACACTTTGCATTTGTCTCCTTTTCTGTGGTATTTTATTAAGACCCTTCCTAAAACATTTAACAGTGAGAAATCAATAACATAATTCAATATTTAACTCTGTAGGATGTATATGAGATACCTGGCTAATTAAAATGTGCGCATGCTCAAATCAGAGGGGGAGAAAAGTGAAGGTGCGACTAATGCTCAAAACTAGAAGAGTCAAATGCAGAAGGCAAACTTAAACCATCAGGTAACAAAAAGCCCACCCAATATGAGTTGTGCTTAGACAGGGCAGTGGGTTGTCTCTACAACCTGCTGGGGTCTCGGTGCCGGGCTCCCTAAAGTTTCTATGTGTGACATACAAACCAAATGGTCCAGCAATAGGGTGACTTTGTGACGGAGGACATTCGTGTCATTCAGTTATTCATCGCCACTCGTGAACAATTAACGTGTGATCCTGTGACATTCGTGCAACACATCATTCAGACCGACGGAAACGATTCCTAGATTTGTCAGGGTTGTGTCATGGCTGAATACTCTAGGGACCACATAAGTCTTTTCAGACCAAAAAAACCCAATGATTCATTTCAGCAACTAGTAAATAAAATGTATTTATTTTGATCTCACCCACTGGGTTAATCTATGGAGATCCTGTTAAACGCAGCCTAGACATGAATTGAGCAATGAGAGCGCATGAGACAAGAGCCGATAGGGATGTGCTGCTACCAGGCACAGGCTGACAGGAGGCAAAATTCAGAGTCCCACCTCCATGCCAGGAAATCTGATATCCATTATCAGAAGATGGTGTAAGTAAGGGGCGGCACGGTGTCCAAAGACATGCAGGTTAGGTGGATTGGCGATTCTACAGAATTTTGGCCCTAGTGTGTGCTTGGTGTGTGTCCTGCGGTGGGTTGGCACCCTGCCCAGGATTGGTTCCTGCCTTGTGCCCTGTGTTGGCTGGGATTGGCTCCAGCAGACCCCCGTGACCCTGTAGTTAGGATTCAGCGGGTTGGAAAATGGACGGATGGATGGTGTAAGTAGGCAGTGGTTTAGCCGGGACTTTACTCCAGTGGCATCTACAGTGGGTTCAGAACGTATTCAGACCCCTTCGCTTTCTGCACACTTTATTGTGTTGTACATTTAATAGTAAGTGGACAAATTTGACATTTCTGTCCAATCTACTCTCAGTAACCCATACGTTCAGGTACTGTGCTGTTTGGGGTACTGTGGAGGACTGGCATATACTTTTTATTTCAGATGCTGTTTTAGTGCTAAATGGGCTTCAATAGAATACGCGTAAAAAGCAGGAAAAGGGGGACTGGAGATTTGGTGAATGTGCAATGGCGAAAAACAGAGCACAGCACAAATAAACATGAATGTGTGATCCTGACATTGAAATTAATGGTAGAATCTGTCCAGGTCACTGCTCAGATCATCCTGAATCCATCTATCTATCAATTATATAGTGCCTTTCACATCTCTCTATCTATTGATTATATAGTGCCTTTCACATCTCTCTCTCTCTCTCTCATAAAGTGCCTTTCACTTATGAGGGGGGACCCAAAAATAACGAGAATGTGTTTTTTTTTTTATAAATCGTATATTTCCCAGAACATTTTCAAAATGTAATCACCCTCAAAATACTCTAACTGAGACACAATACATGTGTCCCACCACTTTTTCCACTGTTGAAAACTGTTCTGAAACTCCGACGTTTGCTTCTTGACCTCCTCTACATCCGGAAAACGCTTTATTTTAAGGTCCCGCTTTATTTTTGGAAATGAGAAAAAAATCACAGGGCGCAAGGTTCAGGGAGTAGGGGGAGACCATTGTCATCCAGTTTATCGTGAGAAACTGTCGCACACTCAAGGCTGTGTGGGCAGGAGTGTTGTCGTGCTGCAGAAGCCTCTCTCCTGAGCACCACGATTCGGGTCGTTTTCTCCACACAGCATCATGCAATCGCTTGAGCACTTCAAGGACACCACTTGGCCAAATGATGCAGTGGACAGTCCAGTAAACACACCTAGCAGCAAACGTCAGAACTAATGCCCCTCCAGAAAAAAGTTCTCATTATTTTTGTCTCCGTGAATCTATCTATCTATCTATCTATCTATCTATCTATCTATCTATCTATCTATCTATCTATCTATCTATCTATCTATCTATCTATCTGTGTGCCTATCTGTCTGTCTGTATGTGCCTATCTATCTGTCTGTCTGTCTAGACAAAGTGATGGCACGTTTTCAGAAAGGCATGCACATTTATTGAAAATCAAAACCTGAAGTCTCTCATTCTTAGAACTATTCATTGCTTTGTGATGTCACCCCCACATTGTGCTCAGGATCCTCCTGTTTGCTTGAATTCTCCTTGAGATGTTTCTAGAACTTGATTGGAGTGCACCTGTGGCAAACTGAATTGATTGGACATCATTTAGAAAGGCACACATATGTTCCTGTGATTAGAAGGTCCCCAGAATTACGTCACGCAGTCCAAGCAACTCTCTGTAGACCTTCGTGATCAAATTGTGTTGAGGCACAGATTGGGGCAAAGGAATGAAACCTAAAGTTTTGAGTGCTGCCAGAACACACAGTGGCCTCAATACCTGTGAAACTGGAGAAGATTGGAAACATCAGGACGCTAATAAAGTTGGCTGTTGAGCCAAACTGAGGAACCAAATAAGGGAGGTGAACAAGAACCAAATGGTTGCTTCTAACCGAGGTTCAGAAGTATTCTGTTGAGATGGCAGGATCTGTCAGAAGAATGGCCATCTCATGATCAATCAGATGTTTACGGTAGAGTGGTTAGACAGAGCCACCCTGGAGTAAAGCACAAAAGACAATCTGCTTGGAGCTTCACAGACAGCATGTAAAGGACTCGGGTCTGATGAGACAAACAGTAAACTCTTTGGGCAGAACTCTATGCATGATGTCTGCTGAAGAGGAGGTACAGCTCATCTGCTATGTCCTGCTACCAAATACAATCCCGAGTGTGAAGCGTGGTGGTGGTGGCAGCCTCATACTGTGAGAGTTGAAGGGACGGGGACACTGGTCAGAACTGGGGGAAGGATGAATGCAGTCAGATATAGTCTTTAAGGAAAGGCTGGTCCAGAGTGCATGAGACCTCAGACTGAGGTGACAGTTCATCCAGCCATGACAATGCTGGGGTGGCTTTAGGACAAGTCTCGGAGTGTCCTTGAGTGTCCCAACCAAAACCCATAGAACACTTGTGGAGGGACCTGAAGGTGGCAGTTCACAGACGCTTCCAAATGTATCTAATGGATCTTGAAAAGATCTGCCAGGAAGAATGGGATCAACTGCCCCAATCCAGGTGCACAAAGAGAGCTGCCTAAGGGGATTTCAAGCTGGAATTGCTGCCAATGGGGCTCCTGAATGAAGGTTCTGACTACTTTTAGGAATGAGAGAGTTGTCAATTTTTGGTAAATTTCCAAACCTTTCTGAAGACATGTTCTCACTTTGTCATCATGGGTTCTTGAGGGTAGACTGATGTACAAGAAGAGCAGCAAAGTAATACATGTCAAATTAAATCTACCACACAACAAAGTGTGCAGAACGTGATGGGCTCTGAAGACTTCCTGAATGCACTATACTGTATATTATTTCTCTGCTTCACGTTGTTCCTGAGTTTCACCCTGTGCTCCAGCAGACCCCTGCAACCCTCTTCAGGACTAAGAGGGCTAGAAAATGGCTGACAGATTTTTTGCGCTGCGTATTCTGCACCAAAATCTTTGGAAAAGGCTTAAGGGCAGCAATAGCAGAACTGACTGCTCGCTCAGTGACTGAACCAAACTATTGCCTCAAAGGCCAAAGGTCCACATGATGGACACGTTACGTCAGATCTCAAATCATGTTAGAGGTGTACGGCTGTCATGGCAGAGTCGATATTTTTTTTTCCCAGCAGACCCCAAACAACTGCTTGAGAATCTTTAAGTAAGTATATAAAGTCAGACTTTCTACTTTCATAACCAGAACATGTCTTCAATAACTCGAGTCATCTGTCACACTAGCAGTTGTGCGGTATATCAAAAAAAAAAGAGAAAGAGACAGAAATCCGTAGAAGGAGCATTGACTGGAATGACAGAAACATTCTGAGCTATTGATGTGACATCAGAACAATCGCACGACGTCTGTGCTGACCTTCAAACACGGAAAGAACGCGTTTAGGAGGCTCGCGCAGGCCGTGAGCAACTGATGGATGCTGTGGGCTGTCATTCTTCTATTTCAGGTTCCTGTCGGAATCAACTTTTTATAGGCTGACTAGTCAGAAAACAAAGGAATCTGTGAGGTGCCGCAATGGAGGGACAAGTCCTGAGATTTGAACAAATGGAAGCGGAATCCATTCGCTCTGAATGTGGCTTTTCTACTAATAATATTCCCCTAAAAGACTTGAAAGGACAAACAGCATTATGGCTTTCTGACATTATTAAGAAAAATATTATTTCTAATTTTCATTGTAACTTCACTGCTTCCTCTTTTTCAGTGATTGGATTAATTAAATGTAAAGTTGGAAATTAAGTACGCAAGTTCACTTGGCTAAATAATGCGAAGCACGCATACCTGATATCCAGAAGTTTTATTCTGGAATCCATGTCGTGGAACTCCTGGATTGTCACAAGATGTTCGTGTTGATTCTAGAAAGGGACATAAAAAAAACAATGTTATGATATTATAAAGTTTACGTTACCAGAAAAGTGTTGTCACAAAGTCATCAAGTCAATAAAACTGCTAACTTCAGTCGCCTGTCGGTTTTTATGGTACCCTTCCCACTGACGACTTACAGGAGGTGACATTCACACTGCAGCCCACTTTTTCTTTCCAATGTGACATAAATCAAGTGGGAACAATAGAAGGACACACAGAGTTAGAACTTTTCAGATGACTTTCACATCTGGAGTCCTGTGGGCAGTTTGGGTCACCATAAAGACGTGGAAGTCCTAGAGAAGTCCAGAGAAGAGCGACTCGACCGATTCTAGGACTACGGGAGGGAGTTAGGAGGAAAGTTCAAAAGAGAGTAAGAGGAGACCTGACTGAAGGGTTTCAAATGATGAAGGGAATGAGTCCAGTGGGTCGAGACGGTGACTTTAAAATGAGTCATCAAGAACACAGGGACATCGTTGAAGGGTAAACTTCACACCAATGTTAGGAAGTTCTTCTTTCCACAGAGAGCCACAGACACACAGAATACGTGACCAAGTAGTGTGGTAGACAGGAGGACTTCAGGGACTTTCAAAACTCGACTTGATGTTATTTTAGAAGAATTACAGTGGATAGGACAGACGAATGGCCTGCTCTCGTGCAGATGGTGACTTGCATGTGTTTGAAAACTTGAATCTGGATGGTCTGTTAATGGATCGCTTTTAGAGTCATTATCGTCACGTGCGCAGAGTAGGGAAAAGCTCTTACTTGCATGCGTTAGTACATGCGTAGCACGTCACCCATTTGTGGCGCCAGGATTAGTGAATAGAACGAGATACGGATGATTTCGTTGACTGGTGACGTCATTGTTTTTGTCCTTAAGAATTCAAAACTCAAGAATCAGCGCCACATTTACGGCACTTTTATGAAAATGTCTGCAATGTTTTACTTAAGGAAATTGACGGATGCAATGGACCACGATGGATGTCACGTTGCTGTAGCGTTTTGCTGATAAATTATAGTGTCAGAGAAATATCAGTTCATTGTAATCTGCGCACAGTACACCGTCAGGTTGTTTTAAATGTAAAGCAAGTTTGGTTATTTGTTGTACTCATAACGGCTCACAGAGCTCCTTTCCTTCCACAAACGTTAAGTGATGTTTTGACCTCCGCATAAGCCGTGAATAAACATCACAAGTTTCATTGACGATTAGGTTCCTTTTAAAAGGGTCCACTTGCTCAGTCTTCTTCCCAGCAGCCCCAGCACCCTCCGAAGCTGTCCAATAGCGTTATACCACCAGGCTTTTGGGAGATGTGGGACATTTTAGGAAGCACTGCTACAATCCTTTGCACCCCTTCATCACCTGATAACCAATGTGCGGTGAACGTGCTGGCACAAAATGGTTGCCGTCACATCGTCCAGGCGGATGCTGCACATTGGTGGTGGTTGAAGTTACAGAAGCTCTATCTAGTTGGACTGCAGCTCCCAGCAACCCCGGGAGTACTGCACCACATTGTTTTTACACAGGAGTTGCTAGAAGTCACATTTGGAGATGCTACTTTCAAAAAGGAGCTGTAAGGCGGTGAAGACGAATCGCGATCACCAGTTGTTTCCACACTTCATCCCACTACTGGATTACAAACAACCACATCAGGTTGCAGCTTTCTTTCCAGATTGATGTTTTGTCTTGTGCCTGCTTCTTTGTGAGATTCCATCTGGGTTGGATACGTCTTTGTCAGGGGGAGGCACGCCCAATTAATTCAGATCTTTACTCAACAAGTGGAACGTTCATAATATTCCGAAGGCCGTTGACTTGAGAACTCGGCTCATTTCCTCCGTTTGTGTATGTACTTTGTCGTTAGTCATTTGTCCGGTTGCGCTCGTATTTCGTCATCCAGTCATTCCAGTCTTTCACACTGCATGGCCAAACTACCATAGTCTGTTTCTCCTAACATCGTCTCCACACCATGCATTTCTCTTCACTCCATAACACTCCACACATCCTTTTGCTCATTCCCATCTGTATTCTTTACAGTTATAACAATGATTTCTTACAGACAGTAGAGCTTCACCACGTCACCGCTTATCCCACACTTCACTTTGCTTTAAGGGAGCTACTCCAGCTCAAGTGACATGCTCTCATTCATCTGCGCTGGGCATTTGTGGTTCTCAATTCTTTTACATCTTCCACTAGAGGTGAAGCATTAACAGCTAAAATAAGCGAACGCGCCAGGCCCATAGACAGGAGCGTAATGATTTGACTCTTACCGATACACCGAGGCTGGATCCCACTCCATGTTCCATCTGCCTGGCAGATTCGTGTCATCGATCCCACGAGAATAAAAGGCGGGTTGCAGCTGAAGGAAACCTCTGACTGGAAAATGAAACTCCTTCCTTCTCTCGTGCCTTGTGCGGGGACACCAGGATCACCACAGAATTTTGCTGAAAGCCAAAGAAAAACTGATTAAAATGATTTATTTTTTATTAGCAAATGCATACAAAATTTCTTACACCAGCTGTACTATGGGTTGAAATCTACGTAATCAACATAAACCACAGTGTATTCAATGTTAATGTTTGCAGTGCACTATTTATTTGAAATGTATTTTGGAATACATATAGAAAACAAATGCATTGAATTTGTCTTTCCGACAGATGGTGCATCACAAACATTTACAATAATAAAATGCATTGCAATTGTCATTTCAACTGATGGCACATCACAGACATTTGTGATAAAGAAATGTATTGCATTTTCCTTTTCTAACAGATGGCGCATTGTAAAAATTAGCACTGCTTTTATGAATCCCATAGCAAATGGCATACAACAGAGACATAGCAACTGAACAGTCACACAGACACACAGACACTTGTCCTTTTATTAAGGTGGGCTCCGTAAATAGAGCTTGTGATAAGTGTATAACTTGAATATGCCACTGTGCTCTGTGCAAATATATTTTATAAATCTGCCTTTTTCTACTCACATGCACAGTTGACACAGAGCCAGATTTAACACAGGGGTTCACCGTATAAGAACTGCTAGACAAGTGTTCTAAGACAAGACAGACAGAGACAACTGCGAAATGGGCAGTCAGACGGACGACCATCGTATACTATTTTTATGTGTCAAAGTCAGCATGAAACTGTCTCCTCTGTGCCTTGTTTGTAATGGCATGATTCACCTAAGAGGGGTCTGCACGTGAAGAAAGAGTATAAAGCCTTGGAACTTTACCCGGCACACCTTTGAAGCCGACAGACGGATGGGAGATAACGTCATCTGAGCCTGAAAATCCTTCCACTGCAACGGCGAAAATGGCAGACTACACATCGGGCCCCCCACTCCTAGATTGGGTTCTTTTCCATTGGCTTCCTTCGTCTGTTATGCAGCGTAAGCCATCATTAAAGAAAGCGAAGTTATTACTCCTGTGTGGTTTCTTACCGCCATATCACTAAGGGTGGGGTATCGCCTTTTTATATCATATCTAGATAGTTTTGGGTTATGCAACACGCCACAATTATACAAAAACTTATTCCAACAAGGGAGCTAGCGCCCCCTGCTGGATACAGAGCTTGGGTTAAGCGTATTTATTAGGTTTATAACACAATAATTTACATAATAATAATGCAATAACATTTTGAAGAAATTGCAGATAATAATCTTAAACTGACTTAAAAACAAACGTTGGGTTGGTTACAATAAATCAGATACGGCCTCTTTTGTTTTTTACACTGTGTGTTCATCTGCCAGTTTACACTTGTCTTAATATAATAAGGTGACATTTAACTGTATTTTAATCAATCATTTCTCTCTTTCCCAGTAACCTGCCCACAAGTGGGGGGAAAAAAATGGTGTACTGAGCATATGGTCACAGAGTGGGCATCAGTCCATTATTTGAGTCGGCTATTAGTGAAACGGAAACACACAGACCACAGGGAATGCACTCCCTGCCGGCCCTACCAACTCCTCTTCCAGCAGCAACCCAAGCTTTTCCTTCTTGGTCTCCCATCCTAGGAATGGCCAGACCTGAACATACGTAGACTTCAGGTGGATGACCTCTTCTGAAGCACATGTGGTATGGCTGCCGTTACCCCAGCATTACGCTCATATCTGGTGCTACAGCCCCACAGATTGTTTTATGAGATAACTCGTTAGGTGACGTCTGTCTATAAATCACATACTAGAGACACAAACTCATATTTAGTAGTCACCGTGTTAACATCCCATCCTGTGAGGAGAACCCTACACATCCTCAAATTCCTGTGGCCGTCTGCTCTGCCTACAACAAGGTGTGCCAGCCATGCTAATGGGATAGCAAAAAATGAATCCCCCATAACATTCTTATCTCCTGATGTGAGTAACTAAACAACATTAAACATCATGAACCCTGCCATGATAGATAGATAGATAGATGGATGAATGAGAAAGGCACTATATGATTGATAGGTAGATAGATGGATGTGAAAGGCACTATATGATAGATAGATAGATAGATAGATGAATGAGAAAGGCACTATATGATTGATAGGTAGATAGATTGATAGACCTGAAAGGCACTATATGATTGATAGGTAGATAGATTGATAGACCTGAAAGGCACTATATGATTGATAGATAGGTAGATAGATTGATAGACCTGAAAGGCACTATATGATTGATAGGTAGATTGATAGACCTGAAAGGCACTATATGATTGATAGGTAGATTGATAGACCTGAAAGGCAGTATATAATAGATAGATAGATAGATAGATATTAAAGTTACTCTCTGCAGTTTATCCAATTGTGCCACACACACACACACACACACATTTAGAGCTGACTTACGCAGACACTGAGGCATGTCTCCACTCCACATGCCGTTCCCCACACACGTTAAGACAGCAGGAAATGAAAGTTCATATCCTGGAGAGCAGCTGTAGCTGACGCTGTTGCTCCACTCAAAATTGGTTCCTTCCACAACTCCGTTGGAAATTACGGGTGGTGCTGGGCATACAACAGCTGTAAGAAACAAAAGAGAACTTGCAGTTGTAAGGTGAACAACACTAAGGCGGCAATTACTGTGAAATACATGCAGGGGGCCTGAATAATGCGAAATGAAAGCCAACAGAAAGCGAGGCCTCTTATTACAGAAATCATTTTTATGTACGTCAGCATCCAAAGATGATTCAGTAACAATATGCGTCCTAAAATAAAGAATGCAGTTACAGTTCAAAACATAGCAAATGACTTCAATTTACAGAGCGCTAGTTTATTTATTAATTCTGACCATAGCTAAGCAACTAGAGATGACATGACTGATGGGTACCCGACATTTAGACAGTACAAATAAAACGCTGTCTTCACACATCGAACAAACGAACAATTTAGAAACTAAAATTCACCATTCAGGAAGTCATCTGTCAGGTAGCATAGAATTACTTGTGAGTAGATTTTGTTTCCTGAATCGCTTATTTTTTGTAACCTTTTCTGTTTCTGTCTCCCACTGTTACCTTTCTAGGCTTTTTTTCTGCTGATTTCACTGTTGGGTAACCATCCTTGAAGTCTTGCTGTCTCTTTTCTCTGTCTGTCTATTTATTGTCATGCATGTGTGTCGGAGGGTCACCTTCTGGGCTCGTCAGAGGTAAGCGGTACCACCCCGAGACCTTTGAGTGGTCCCAAGAGTCCTGGTGGTTCCAAATCTTCTTTTACGTAATTCTTGAGGCCACTGTGCTCCTGGGACAACTCAAAGATTTTTAAATGGTTTGATCCCCTTGACCTGATCAATGTCTCATCACATTTTAATTTGTTTCTGTCTCCAAAGTGTGGTGAGGCACAGATCAAGACAAGGGAATCAAACTATTCGTAAACCTTTGAGTTGTTCCAAGAGTCCTGGTGGTTCCAAAACTTCTTCCATTTCACAATTCTTGAGGCCACTGTGCTCATGGGACCACTCAAAGCTTTAGAGATGGTTTGATCCCCTTGGCCTGGATCGATGCCCCACTACACTTTGGTCATGGAGGTCTACAGAGAGTTCTTTGGACTTCACGGGTTGTTTTCAGTTCTGTCATGCAGTGTGAATTGTGGGACCTTCTAGACGCAGGCCCACGTGTGCCTCTCTAAATGATGTGTGGTCAATTCAGTTGGCCAAAGGTGGACTCCAGTCAAGTTCTAGAAACTTCTCAAGGGGAAATAAAGCAATGGGATGCACCTGAGCAGAAGTTGGAGAGCCACAGCAAAGGGTCTGAGCACTTTTAAAAACGATGTTTAATAAACCTGCACACCTTTCTGAAGACACTTCATCATTATGAGTTATTGATTGTACACTGATGGGCAAAAATGTCAAATATATCTGTTTAAAACAAAAATCTACAACACAATAAAGTCTGCAGAAAGTGAGGGGTCTCAGTCTTAATGAATCCACCGTATGTTAGTGTGTGATAAAGACGGGGGCGTGGGCAGCTTGTAAAGACAAATGGCACAAATTGTATTCCAGACTCTACAAAGGGGGCAAATGTCAGGTACGTGTAACGCAAAGAGTTAAAGAAAATGAAGAGTGTAAGCGTAGTCAAAGCACACAAACAGATTAAAACAGCGTAAGGCAATAATTAGACTTTAGAGCTGGCATCCATGGCAGCACGGCTCAGTATCGCGGGTCCTTATGAGATTCCTGAGGCAGCAGACGTGTGTGAATTTATTTAAAATAACCGCGAGCCGCACTCGCGTATAAAGAAGAAAAAAGGAAGCAAACTGTGTGATGGCAAAGGACCAACCGATTAAAATCCTGAAAAATCAAGTTAAACAGACATCTCTGCTAAAGTCCCAGGTGGAAACACTAGAAAATAAATGAAAAGAAATTAAACAGGGATTAGACACACCTTGGATGGGCAGAGCAGGACAAGGCAGTTGGAATTCAGGAGAAAAATTAGCAAACGAAAACAGAAATTACGTTTCACTCTAACAGAAAGAAGTGAACGTCGGAAACAGCTGGTAATCAAACCACTCAAAATAACTCAATTTGTGCCACAGTAGAATGTGGACCGATGCCTGGGAAAATGAAAGGCCTATTGTTCAGCAACGGAGAAAAAATCAAAATACATTAGTGTCAAAGCAGGAGCTGAAAAAAATGATTTGATGAAATGGATGGCACCGTCAAATAAGACAAGCACGTCATAATATAATACTCAGGATAGGAGTGTAACCGGGGGAGACTGAAGATGTCTAAAAAAATATCTGTGCCCACCCAGGACTGCCAGTCAAGAGAAGCTCCTGATGCCCCTGCTTCTGATTGGCACCACAGGTCAGTGTTGGACACAGATGGACGTATCACTGTTTTATTGTTATGGCAAATAGCAAAGTGAAGAATTCATAACTGCTGCCATCACACAAAGTCTTCTGTACTGGTGCCGTAGTACGAATGGTGTCATTGGTAGCAAACACGTCCAATTGACAACCAGCAGTCGATGTCATTTACCACATCTGAATATAATAAGACACTTTTACTTTTTATATATATTATGTTATATTATATACTGGCTGTCACCCCGTGGCTATGCCCACGTAGTAATGAAACAAGAGAAACTTTAGAATTCAATACACATTGGCACTCTATCTGATGGTGTTCAGCTCCGACGGGTGATCGTCCTCCCCGTGGGGAGAAAAAACACGTGGCCGTGATATCTCTGGTAATCAGCAGCTACCCTCTAAAACACACGTAGCTCCCCTCTCTCTCTCAAAAATGTCAAACGTTACTCTTTAACAACCTCTAGATGATAATGTCTGCTGGACAAATGGGTATTGCTAGCTAACATTGGGAGAGGTAGAGAGACTCAAACGGAGGCTGGCCCGTGAGTGAGTGAGGAGGGCCTTGCCCCCCAACTCGGATTTGTGCAAATAAATCGATACCGCAAGCGAACTTTGATACTTAGCGTGATGAGAGAAGTCGCAAAATCAACTGCAATGTTCAAGAAAGTTGTAGAAAAAAGAAACAATCAATTAAATCCATTAAGTAGTTCTCTCATTAAAACTGGACAGACAGACAGACGGACATTGATTAGCTGTGAGACTAGCTGTGTAAGCCTGTGCTGTAAAAAGCTCAGGGTCCTACAAACTATTGAAATCGTCAGGAAAAAAAAACGAAAATATAGAGATGTCAGGAAATTGAAAAGAACTACTCTGGGCATCTCTCTTCTAAGAGGATTCGATTTGCTGACGTGCTCGTCTCACTTGTGTTATTAGCGGCGGGAGGAAAAGGGATTCCATTTTGCTGATGTTAGCGGCTAAGTGACTTTGTCTTTCTTCTGAGGACTCATTTTGATGATGTGCTCGTCTTGCTTGTGTTGTTAGCAGCTAAGTGAGTTTTCTGTTTCCTCGGAGGCGGTATGTTTATATATAAGATATATATATACAGTGGAACCTCGGTTTACGAGTAACTTGGTTTACAAGTGTTTTGCAAGACGAGCAAAAATTTGTAATAAATTTTGACTTGATAAATGAGCGATGTCTTGCAATACGAGTAGTATGGATACACTTTGTCTGCTGAGCGTCATGTGATCACAACTGAGCTGATGGTTCTTCTCTCTCTCTCTCCTTATCTCGCTCGCTCGCCCAGCGCGTCTCTCTCTCCTTATCTCGCTCACTTGCTCGCCCAGTGCGTCTCTCTTTCTCTCTCTCTGGCAATCGTCTCCTATTCTCCGTCTGAGTCTGTGTGCCTCACTCATATAGTCAACATCTGTTTACTACAGCATTGTGACTGTGTGTGTGTGTGCGCTGTGAAGTGCGAGTCCCCATCTTGCTCCCCAAAACACGAAGCTGAGTCTCAGTACTTTAACACCAGCTTTATTCAGCTTGAAACAGCAACAGCGCTGTTATTTATTGTAGCGGGATCTTTATAATGTTCCTTGTATGACCCATTGACGACAGGCGCTTATAGCATGTCTGCGGTCTTTTTGGATGCGCTTATACGGCGAACTGCTACAGCGCTGGGAGACTGCGATTGCTTTGGGACGCTCTCCCGCGTGTCGTCCCGTTGGGTGGAATCCCACATGAGTTTAGAAACTCACAACAGCCATGATTCTTTTTAAAGGTAAAGTGCAGGTTAATTTGTATTATGTATTTTACTTTATATTTTGTATTAATCATTTTTATATGAATAGTTTTGGGTTGTGGAACGAATCATCTGAGTTTCCATTATTTCTTATGGGGAAATTCGCTTTGATATACGAGTGCTTTGGATTGCGAGCACGTTTCCAGAACGAATTATGCTCGCAAACCGATTGGCGTGAAGACGATTCTTCATGTCATCAGTTCACACTTCTCGATGGTCCGGGATTTTTTGGGTGATTTTCTATGTAATAAACTTAATAAGTTATAGCGTAATGAAAATTGCATAATTAGATCTGGACCACCCTATATATATATATAGATAGATAGATAGAGAGAGAGAGAGAGATTTATAAAATACATATCATATTTATATATTTTATTGGACATGAACCCAGCATATGCAGGCTTAAAAAGAACATCATCCACATGTTAAATAAGACTTTATGACCAACACCCTCTGAATTCCACCTCATTATTCCAACCATCCCTTACATCCACCTACCCCTCCTTCCTCACTTGCTATCTATTGCCTGTAATTCCTTTATGTCTAATCATTTTCTCCTGATGATGACTCCTGGTAGGGTTGAAAGCTTAGGAATAAAAAATATTTTAAGATACGTGACTCATCTTCTCCCTCTGCAGATTTCTAGCTACAAATGTGCCAACCGTATCCCAGACATTTTCTTTTATATTCATACATGTTGAGATATTGTCAGGCATGTGCTCTTAGGGAGTGTCTTCATGACTCTCAGATCTCCACTAATTCTCCTCTAGACAGAGAGGGGGCGCTGTTACTTTCCTTTCCTTCACTTCTACCCGCAGAGCAGAAGGCACTGGACCAGAAAACAACTGACGTGACTTCCATGACCTCACTGAACATCCAGCCTCCTCCACCCAGAACCACACTTAACCCGTAGCAAACCCCGCAAGTAGTCCTTTGTGGGATGAAGCCAGATCTGGAGATACCATCTTTTGCCTCCAGACACAATTTCCCAACAATTGTTATTATTTTCCATCATAGAATGGTCACATCTCTAGTAGCTTTGCCTGTAAAATGAAGTTCACCTGGCTGGTTCTCGACACTTTGAGATGTTGTGCTGTTTATTATCTCTTACTCTTTATATTTACAGTATATACAGGGTGTGGTCCTAAAGTTTTGGATTTGACCCTTAAAGGACTATTACATGGTGCTGATTTTGTAAGGTTAGCTCCCATGTATGTGTATTACAAGTTTCAAGTGTTTGTGTTTACAAGACAGGAAGTGTGTGGTTTGCATATCTAGATAGTTTTAAATCATTGCACGTTGTTGTTTGTCACATACGTACGCATGGGAGGCAGTCGATGGGCTTAACTAAAGAGAAAGATAAGACGCACGGGGGGTTGACGATGACCACTAATGTCTTTTCTTCTTTCTCTACAGACCCTCACAAGAAACGTCCTCCTGATACCCTCACTTCTGGCCCAGAAGATGACCTCCCTTCTGTCACCTAGCCTAAAAACAGAACCTTCCTGCCATTCCTCTCTAAAACCGGCATGCTGCCTAAAACAGTTTAGTTCAGCTGTGGACTCATGGAGTTGTTTTCTTGCCTTATTATTCAAGTACAAGCTGTGTAAGCCCTGCTGTAAAAAGCACAGGGTCCTAGAAACTATTGAAATTGGTAGTAATAAAATTGAAAGGAACTACTCTGGACATCTCTCTTCTAGGAGGTTTCGTTTTGCCGATGTGCTGGCATCACTTGTGCATTAGCGGCTAAGTGAGTTTGTCTTTCTTCAGAGGTTTAATTTTGCCAAAGTGCTTTCCTCACTTCTGTATTAGCAGCAAAGCGAGTGAGTCTTTCTTCTGAGGTTTCGTTTTTTCCGACGTGCTCATCTCAATTGCTTATTAGCTGCTAAGCGACTTTATCTTTCTTCAGAGATTTCTTTTTGTCGATGTGCTCGCATTGTTTGTGCATTAACGGCTATAAGACTTTGTCTTTCTTTGGAGATTTCGTTTTGCCAATGTGCTCACATCGCTTCTGTATTAACGGCTAAGCAAGTGACTCTTCTGAGGTTTCATTTTGCCGACATGCTCACCTCGCTTGTTTATTAACAGCTAAGCGACTTTGTCTTTCTTCAAAGATTTCATTTTGCCAACGTGTTTGCTTCGTTTGTGCATTAACGGCTAAGTGACTTTGTCTTTCTTCGGAGATTTTGTTTTGCCGACGTGCTCACCTTGCTTGTTTATTAGCAGTTAAGCGTCTTTGTCTTTCTTTGGAGGTTTCGATTTGCTGATTTGCTCACCTTGCTTCTGTATTAGCGGATAAGCAAGTGACTCTTTCTTTGGAGGTTTTGATTTGCCAACGTGTTGGCCTGGCTTGTGTATCCTCGGAGGCGGAGCCCTTACCCCGACTCCACCTCTCACTTCCGGGACAGACAGACAGACAGACAGACAGACACACTTCTACGCATAAGATATGGGGGCCTACCAAACAAACCTTACTCTTGGGTTGTCTCTTTCTTACATTTTATACATTACAATGACTTGAAATAAACTGAATATGGCAAGCTATTCATAAGCCAATACATCAAACTGAAGTGAGCAAAGCTGCGTTGGACTTTTAAAGAGCAAGAAAAGGGAGGTCGAGGCTAAGCAAATACCTTGTATGAGAGAGAACATGAGAGGGTGAATGGTGCAGTCCGAGGACTTCTTTATAACATCATCATCATCTGAAAGGAGACATCGCCTGTACTGTACATGACTCGACCACATCACACGCACCACCCATCTAAGGCCATGCCATTCTTCAGTGCCACAGTCCTGGCAGCCACCCAGTGCTGCCCGCTGAAGCACACCCTCCACTTTCCCGAGTTCTGTGCCCATGGTTTCTTTACTAACAGTCTCCACACGCGCTTGTGTAATCTGATTAGAGAAATGCGCCTCCAAATCTCCACGCAGTTTACCTCAAAATGTTGGCTTCACGATACTTGGGGAATTCCCAGAATGTATTAATCATGTCTACCATCATGGCGAGCACTGAAGCCAGCCGCGCAGTATAAACCAGAGCCTTTCAGAAAAATTCATTTCAAATCCCAAAGTGTGCAATAAATGCATTTTAAAGTTTCCCCCCAACTTACAAGATACATTCAAAAACATTTGCCTTAAAAACGGCCCTCGGGAATTCATAACATTTCACTGGCACTTCTGTGCATCAAATTGGGCAATTATACTCACTTTGGCCTCGGTTGAACTCCCCGAAGTGCCACGCCGTTTGACGGAGTGTGCAAGGAGTCATCGAGCTGGTAGCCTAATGATGATGCCCTGTTCACTCCGTTCTCTACTCATGTTAACACAAACCTTTTTCTTTTCTCTCTCCACGGTATGGGGAACAGATTATTGAAGGCTATGTTTTAAATGTTTGAACTTGCATCGCTCACCACTCTCATCAGAAAATCTTTAGACTGACGATCACCTTTGACGAATCACATCTGGATGAGCGATTGGGACAATTCAGCTGTTAGTCTAGCAAATGAGCCTGCTCGACTGAGTGGTCTCCCCTCGTTTGTCAAACTTCTTAAGTTCTCGTCTCCTTATGCATTCAACATTCAGTAAAATGTCCGGCTTGCTAGTTCAATCACCAATGGAATTATCGCCACACGTTAGCTCTACATCAGGGGAGTCCAACTCCGGTCCTGGTAGGCCACAGTGACTTTCATTCTAACCGTCTTCTTAATTAGTGAGCTGTTTTTGCTGCTGATTCACTTGTTTTGCCTCAGTTTTAATTGATGTGACTCAGACCCCTTAGTTGTTTTTTTTTCCTCAATGAGCAGCAAAACAATAATGAGGCACAAAACAAGCCGCCACATGACCACCTCACCTGAGAATAAAGAAAGGTGAAGGTCTCGGCCATGTTGGTCTGGTCAGGTCACCAAAACATCTTGATGGTGGACTTAGAAAAAAACGAAAAATCAACAGAGAATAGCCCCAAGTCACTATATTCAATAATGACTTTAATTAAAAACACGACTCGGCTTCTCATTAAGAAACTTGTTGGAGAGAAATTGGAGTTTGACGTTCCAATTTAGCCGGTCATCTGTTGGTTTGTTTCACATCTCATTTCTGTTTGGCTGCCATTTAATGAAGAAACAAATTAATCCTTAAAAATAGGGCTATTAAAATGAAGGGAAAAGGAGTTAATTAGCAGCGAAAACTGCTCGCTGATTAGGAAAAGGGTTAGAATGAAAACCGGCAGCCACCGCAGTCCACCAGGAATGGAGTTGGACACCCCTCCTCTACATGATGCCTTGGAATATTCATTTGGTGACTGGCAATGCCGCTTTACTTACAGATCACCAACATAATAAAGCGGAACGGTCCATTTTTATGACACTCCTTACAAATGGCCATGTGCAGTTATCAGAAATAAATTGAAATCATTTGTCACCAGGCAAGAAATGAAGAAAATGGGAGCTGGCTGATGAATTAGATCTGAAATCTGAGAATGTGCAAAACAAACGGCGAGGAGCATCGCTGATGTTTCACAAGTTCTACCTGCTTGCATGGTTGGTTTCCCCGCTCACATCGGTGGCAGCTGTGAATGTCTTTTTAGGTAAATGCAATGCAGAATTGGAACGAGTCGGTTGGATGGGATGGCACAGATGTTTGAAATTTTGCATTCATTATATTTATTTATGCATGCCAAAGACACTCACTCAGTCTAATAATAAAGCAAAAAATTACAGTTCATACTGAGATCAAAATGATCTGTGAAAATGGGCCCAGTGAGTGGGAGTGGGTGTGTGGGTGAGGCACTGGCACATTGTCCAGAGTTGTTAGGCACTTTGTGCCCAAGGCTACCAGGATTAGGCTCTGGCCACCATGGGACCCTAGAATTAAGAAGGTTAGTTATGCATACATTTTAGAGTGAGAATGTGCACGACTGATTGATGCATTTATGGCATTTCTTCATCTATATTTGCAGTAGTACGTCTAGCATTCCATCCATTTTCTTTATTGATTATGTCAGTGTTTCCGAATATTTGGACCGTGACAGACTTCAGATGAAACAAAGCCAGCTAGTCTGATTATCCAACTCAGTTCACAGCAGCAGTATCGCAGGTGGATCACGGCCGATCTTCGATGACCTCCCCAACCCTCCACTCCAGACTCAATTCACCAAGGAGGAAACATATTGACAATCATACTCAATTTATCTAACGCCCCTCCATATCAATCCCACCCACTTTAACAATCATGTACAGTTCACCAAGGAGAACCAACCTACTCCCCCCAGCTCAGATGATCAATTAATGGACGGGCAAGGGCAGGTCACTAACACACTGGCATGCTAAAAAAAATGGGTCATGACACCAGAAAGGATGGGGATTAGGGGTCTAATTTAATCAAGTTACCCCCTCAAGCTTTATGAACAAACTAGGAAATGGACTGTAGAAAATGACAAAAATAAGGGAAAACCAAAGCATCAGCAGGGTACTGCGGCAGTTCAAGCAACCGTGGCTTTTCAGGTTGAGTGCCTAAGTGATGAATTAACGTGTCTTTGTTTTTGTCGTCTTTGAATTATAGTTTTTTATATATTTTTAGATAATGTCAATTTTATTTCTAATTTATTTATGTTTTGTTTTTCATAAGTTCACCTATAGGGTGGTCCAGATCTAATTATGCAATTTTCATTACGCCATAACTAATCGAGAAGTGTGCGAACTAACGACATGAAGAATTGTGTTCGCGCTGAACTGGAATCGTCCCCACATAAATCAAAGTCATCCAGATGATCTGGATCTGCATAATTAGATCTGGACCACCCTGTATGTTCCTTATTCTTTATGGGAGGAGGCCCAGGAGGCAGGACCACCCTGACATCATCCCTCTTAAGCCCGCCCTCTGGCTCTTTAAGTCACTGCTCTTGTGTGAAGTTTGTTTGGATGTTCTTGGTTTTTGATCATTTTCTACGCTGATTCACAAATCCTGTCATGGTTTAATGGAACTTGTATGTTTCTTCTAGAATACAAGAATGTTTTTCTAATACATGCTGAACTGAACATGACTAAATATGAAGATATAAAAACACCACACAAAACATCTGCTCACAGTCCACGCCCAAATCAACATGGGTCCTCCATTGCAGGGATGTGGTGAAGAGGGGTGAACCCTAGAAGTTGGCAGGAATCAGCTGTACAGAGCGCGCACACACACTCACACACTCACGGGCACACTGGGTCAGTGTCGAGACTCTGATTACCTAACGTACACAGCTTTGGTATGTGGGAACAGAACAGAGAAGCCTGAGTGTGGTGGTCTATGTTTTTATTACATTTTTAGTAGGAGTTTCTGGATGGATTCATACAATCTCTACACTGACCTGTGGGATTTTAGAATGTCAGGATTGTGACTTTCTCATTCGTTTCTCTTTCTAGTGTAAGTTGTGGAAATTCAACATTTTTCCTGTTATGTCGTAACACCTTCTTTGTTTCCTGTGCCAGTGCTGTATTGGGGTGTTTCGCTTGTCCTGTTGTCACAGCATTCTCCCAAAATTCTGCGGATTGTGCACAACTTTTGATGTTCCCAGAGCAATAACAATAATTCTTAACATTCACAGTATGTAGCGCTTTTCTCACTACTCAAAGTGTTTTACATAGTGAGTGGGAAGCCACTTCAAGACTACTTACATGTGGCATCCATCTGACTGATGCAACGGCAGCCATTATTACGCCAGTCCTGTTACTGTAGGTGGTGAAGTGGTGAGAGAGGTAGGCAGCTAGAGATGGGGATGATTAATAGACCAGAATGACTGGGCCGTGGTGGGCAGTTTAGCCAGGACATCAGGATACACCCTACGCTTCATGAAGGATGCCCAGGGGTCTTTTATAACCACTGAGAGAGGTCACTGGTTTTATATCTCATCCGAAGGACAGCATAGTATTCCCGTCAGGGTACCATAGGGTAAAAACCCCTGTTGGCCTCACCACCACCTCTTCCAGCAGCAAACCAAGCTTTTCCCAGGTTGTCTCCCAAGCCAAGTCCTGGCCAGGCCCTAACAGGCTTAGCTTGAGTTGGGTCTGAAGTTCTGAAATGCAGGTGGTTTTGGTTAAAAGAGTCGCCCCACACATCTCCAAAGTATCTAAGTTTAAGGATGTACTTTTACTCAAGCCTGTGCGCCACTGGAGTGATGGTGAAATGTTAATCCAAACCTCTCTGACGTATTTGATGTTAATGGACGTACTTAGGCTGCAGTCTGTGGGCCACCTGTGACGTCACCAGAGTGATAGTGGAAGGTCACTCCAAACCTCTCCAAAGTACCTGAGCTTTACCGATGTACTTATGCTCAAGTCTTTCAAATACGTTCTGACTAGCCGTTGTTTTGATCTTTGATCTGTGATGTCATCTCCTGTTGAATTCTGCTCTGCACTTGTAGTTTTTCAACTGCACTATTATGCTGTACTGAGGATGACTTGTGTTCTGTTCTGTGTGTTGTGTTGTGGTGACCGCCATTCTTTTTGACACCCACTGCATGCCCAACCTACCTGGAAAGGGGTCTCTCTCTCTCTCTGAATTGCCTTTCCCGAGAGTTCTTCCGTTTTTTTTTTCCCTACAAGGGTTTTTAGGCGTTTTTTGTTGTCAATGCTGGGGGGCTCTCAAGAGGCAGGGCCTGTTAAAGCCCATTGCGGCACTTCTTGTGTGATTTTGGGCTCTACAAAAAAAAAGTGAATTATCTTGTCTTGCCTTGTCTTGTCCCGTCTTGTATCTTTTGCCCTCATTTCTGACGACTCATTTTTGATTTTGTTTCCACTTTGTTTGAAAGGTAGGACCGACTTTATCTTACTGTTTGACTGTATGTAACAGGTGTTTAAAATAATGAGTTGAGTTGTTTGGAGCTTCACCAAATCCTGCTACCCTTTATTGTGTTGTACATTTTCCTGATGTGTTTCTGTTATATTTCCCAACTCCATTTATTGTGTTGATGTTACGTCACCCATGTGAGCCTCTCCCAGTATTCATTGCGTTACTGTGACAGGAGGTAAGCGCGCCGTTATTCTCTGTACAGTAAAATTAATTATTGCTTGAGTTCAATTTTTTTCCATGTGACAGTAATTGTAATATGTTTTTTGTAGTATATTGTTGTTGTTTTGAGATGTTTTGAATGATTTTCTATTGATTTTGGTTATGCGTTAATGTGAGCGTTCAACGGCCTTTCCACGTGCTTTTTTTTTTTTGTTATTTGGAGGAATCACGGAGCTTGAATAGTCATTTTATATTTTCTCTGTTTTAATATTTCAGGTATTTTTTTTTTTTTATACTAAGCTGTGCGTGGACATGTATGACGTTGCAATTTAGCATTGATTTCAGTATTTATTGTGTTACTGCGAGAGGAGAGCTTGAATAGTCAATTTTTATGTTCTCTGTTTTCATATTTCAGACTGTTAATAATAAAAATCACTAAAAGGTGTTTGCATTGCTCCTTCATGGCGGTTTGTATGGACATTGCATACGTATCACAACGCAGAAGCTTCAAAGGGCAGGACGCAGTAGTATGGCACGTGAGGGGGAGACCAGTTACATACACCTACTGTATCTCCGGACCCCCCACATTAAAAACCTTTCCTGTCCCACCCTGGGTCAGCATACTAATGAGGATAACTTTCAAACGCCACACACACACAGCCAACATCCTGAGACAGTGGACACTGAATATAAGAAACAGCAGAGCCGCCGTACTTCCCAACCCAGGGGGTGTCCATTTATTTGCAGGATTGGATTTTGTTGTTCCCTGGAGCACACAGAGCAAGTAATCATACTGAGGAATTCTTACCGTAGTCGCATTTCAATATCCGGTGCATACCTTTGCATGCTGGCATCGTTCCACTCCAGGTCCCGTTGCTGGTGCACGTCCGTATGTTTGAAAGTTTTGGTTCCATCGTGTATCCTTGTTGACACGTGAAGGTCACATTTTGTCCGACTGAAAATTCCTCTCCATATCTCATTCCGTTTGCTGGTATTCCGGGATCTCCACAACTGATTACTACAAAGGAAACATGTAACAAACGCCATGAGGAAACGGGGGGAAAAAAAATGAGACCAGTGAAAGGGTTAATTTATTTTGTCATTTTCTTATTGCAATGCATTAATATTGAGTATTGAACAAAGGAGATGATTACACTCGGCTTTGAGACACATTATCTGCTGCACTGAAGTGCCTTATGTGAAGTAATCCTCAAGTGACTGGCTTTGAATTATTCAGATCTAACAATAATTGACTATCTTCTTAAATCAAAAAGAAAATTTTATTAGGAAATAAATTAACTGCTGCTTTTATTGGACATTCTGATCAGGCCTGTTACTGTCTTCATAAAGCTTAGTCATCCATCTCTTTTCTGAAGACAGTTTTTCTGTTTTATGGGTGTCGGCGTCTCTGCTGGATACCTGGGTGGATAACCAGAAGTCCAACCGTGGACGGGCTGCCATGACACCACAGCTGGGCATTCTCAAAGGGTCGTGTCACGGCATCATCTGGCACAAGGGCAGAAACAGACCCTGGACAGGGTGCCATCTTATCACCTGGCACACACAGCAATGCTCACACAGCTCTGGTCAATGAAGTTAAGATGTAAGTCTTTGGGATGTGGGATGAGTACACGGATCACAACATAAACGTGCAGATGCCAAACAGGGTGCGCCATGGCTAAGGAACGGAGATTAATTTTTCATTTTTACATTTTTTAAAAATTTTAATTCTATTTTTAATTTATTATTTGCACATCATGTTGTTACACTGTGGACCCTGAGCTTCATAATTTCATCTATCTGTATACTTGCTTATGGTTGAGATGACAATAAAGTTGACTCTGACTTTGAAAACCTTAACACCATTAGGCAGTGGCGCTAACCGCTTGGCCCATTTAAAAATCTCCCAAATTAAATCAACACAAAGATCTTTGAGATACAGGAGGGCAAGAGTAACCAGAAAGAAAACCCACACGAATACTGGGAGACCACCAGGAGCTCAACTCAGGCACCAAAGCCACTGGAGGCAAACATCTTTCTTTACAGAAACGCGAGTGAACGTCAAACCATTTTTAAACCGTGAGAGCCCCCTCTAGTTTGGCCAGTTCTACACAAAGACCCAAAATGTTTAAAAATAAAGCTACTTCTATCAATCCATCCGTCTTTTAAAACACTTACTTCACTACAATGTCATAGAGAGCTGAAAGTAACCCTGCTAGCATTTGTACCCCAAGATCTAAGTAAACTAAGCAGCTGCAGGGGTCCTCACATCCACCAGGGGGCCCGCCACCCACTCAGCCTTTTAACGAAAATGAGAAAAGTTGACAAATGACAAGTAGGCTCTGGAGTCGGCGAGTGTGTGCTGCGGTCATGCACTCAATCGGTCGTGTTCAACAATCCAAATGGGACCCTCACTCCTTCTAAGGGGGACAATCACCAAACCCTAACCGGTGGTCTTTGATCACACCGATTACTCCTTTCCTAGTTGACGCTCCATGCTCTTGTGAGACCTTCTGGTGTAACTGTACCAAGGGGCCTCCATGCTTTATTTAGCAAACAGCACTGCCTGGCAACATCGGGCCTTGGGGGGGTCCACTCTGGATGGGACACTTGGTCTTATTGACTTGCTCCATTGTGATAGTTGGCCAGTAATTCTATTATTTATTAGAGCTGTGCTGCTACAGAGGCTGAGGTGCCACAAAAAAAGTACCGAGGACTGTGAGCCAATTTAAAGTAGCAAGAAATGAGTAATAAAATCATCTTTGTTTATTTATTTATTTACATGTGTACGTGTTGTGATGGACAGCCGGGTCCCATGCACGGCAGGGACGCCCCTGGTGCTTATGTTCTGGGGGAGCCACCATGGACAGTCCAATACCTCCCCCGGGACGCTTGGTGGCAGTCTCCTTGGCCGACGATGATTCCCCAACCACCCGCTGAGCTCCATGGGAGATGGAGTCCTCCACAGCTTGGTTGGGGCCCGGAGTGGCCGCTGGGGGCTATCTGCTTCCAGACAAGTCTTCAGCCCCACCTGGAAGTGCAATCAGGACCAGGTGGTCAATCAGCTGGAATGCTTCCGGGTGGGTTATTAAAAGGGCCAGCCACCACCACTCAAGGAGCCAGAGTTGGGAGGAAGGAGATGAAGCTTGAGGAAGAAAAGAGTGTTGTGGTTTCAGTGTGTGCTTTGGGCTGTGTGGTACGGGGAAGACGTGTTCCACCGCTGAAGAGAAAAATAAAGTCTTTGTGTTTTTATACGTGCCTCCGTGTCTTTCTGTGTGGGGTCAGGCGCCTATATAGCGCCTTTGTTACAGTGTGTATTATGCATATGAAGGATGGTTGTGACTCCGCATGAACCTGAAATGTCAGAACGGCTGGGCAGACAGACGGATTTATGGACGGATAGCACAGCAGAGTCTTTTCAGGAAATACGCAGAGATACACTTTACATCGGTCAGGAGAGAGAAATGAATTTAAACAGGACAACAAGCAACACTTGACATGACAGATAGTTGATCATTTCTTCTGTAAGTTAAATGCTTTTCTTTCATTATTCAAAAAACATCGGCACTGTTAAAGATGACTGCCTCCCTTTGCTGAAATAATCCCACCCTGACTTACTCGTGCAATTAGGCAGATTCCCAGTCCACGTCCCATTAGCTGTGCACTGGCGAACCGATGAACCGGACAGCATGTAGCCTTCCATACAGGAGTAAATGGCCGAGTGCGAGTAGGAAGTTCCATCGATACGAAAAACACGGCCATTTGTAGGGGTCCCCGGATTTCCACATTGGATAGCTGGGACAGATATGACAGCAACAGATACTGCATCAGAACATTTATTTAAGAATATAACTCTATATAATTTATAATTAAATATATATATGACAAAAATAGGGCCGGAGACCGGATATACTTAGAACTGTCTGTACAATTAGCAAAACATAATAAGAAATGAAGGAAAACTGAACTAACAATGGGAACTGTTAAGTAAGCGACAATAAACACACACGCTGCTTAATACTGAATTATTAATTTAAAATATATATTACAAGAGCTTCTTTAAAAAGTGTTTTTTCTTCATTTTACACCTTCATCTCTCAAAAACTGGAGATTGGGGAGCAACTCTAACTAGATTTGGATTCCAGCGCCCTCAGATCTCTCAAGAATGCCTAAAATGTTTGATGGAAGCAAAACAAAATCATTTCTTGCAGATGGCTGTAAATATTGTGTTGTAGCTCACTGGTTTCCCTACGGAATTCAGCCTTCTGATACAAAAATAATATATCAGAACACGTCAATGCATCGGTACGGCAAAAAGTAAAACAGCAGACTTTACTAAGGAGACGATACTTGCTGTGACATTTCATTACCTTTACATTCTGGCTGTCGACCCGACCAGGTCCCATTCGGGAAACACATCCTTTCAGATGATCCATGGAGAATGTACCCCGTATCACAAGTAAAACGTACTTTACTTCTGACTTTAAGATCACTCTCCTCTCTGTTACCATGGGCAGGAGAACCTGGGTCGCCACAATATCCTGAAAGATCACCTGAAGGAACACACAAAACACAAGGAAATCAGTCAGTCAGTCAGACAGAAACCCCTGGTTTCAGACCATCTTGCTCCTCTACAATTTGCCAAACTGGCACACACCGATCTCCACACTGCTCAATGCCAACTCCCTCTTGGACTAAGCTGTAACCACAGCAGTTAGGCTCATGTTCCTTCTTGATGTTTCCAGTGCCTTACACACAATTCTGCCATCTTGATGCTCCCCACAGTCTCCTGGATCACAGACTACCTGACCCACAGACAGATATTTGTGTGGCTCATGAAATGGTGATGTATAACACTGAAGCACCACAGGGTACTGTCCCATCTCTTTTCCTGTTCACCCTTTACTCACCCTAGAAAGATAGATAGATAGATAGATGTGAAAGGTACTATATAATGATAGATAGATAGATAGATAGATAGATAGATAGATAGCATTATCTATTTATCATATAGTGCCTTAACTTTCTATTCTGATGGAAGGAAAGGATTGGTTGGCATCTCAGCTAGGTTAGGAGAAGCCCCTATATTGAATGGAGACCATTGGTAAATGGGTTTTCTGGCTGAGTGGGATGTCTCTCATATCTATCTGTCTATTTATCTATAATTATATAGTGCCATTCACATCTATTTACAGCAGGGGTGTCAGACTCCGTTCCTGGAGGGCCCCAGTGGCTACAGGTTTTCATTCTAACCCTTTTTCTTAATTTGTGACCCGTTTTTGCTCCTAAGTAATTTGTTTTGAATTATTTTGATTTGACCTGCTCATGAAGACTCTGACCCATTAATTGTTTCTTTTTTCTTAATTGGCAGCCAAACAACAGTGACATACAAAAAGAGCCAAAACATGGCCAACACTGTCGATCATACAATATCTGAAGATAAAGAAAGGTGAAGGTCTCAGGAATGCGGATCTGCTCAGGTCCACAAAACATTTCATCAGAGCTCTCAGAAAAGAGAAAATCAACAATGTCAGAAATGTCTGCTAATGCGCCAGGAGAGCAGCAACAAGCCATGGAATTAAAGAACGAGATTAATTAACACTAAGAATTGGAGAATAACTGAGGAACTGGTTGGAATGAAATTGGTTGAAGTGTGAGGCCCTGACTTAGTTGGTCTGCTGTTGGCTCACTCACTTCACATTTGATTTTTGTCTGGGTGCCACTTAGGGAAAGAAATGAAGCAGAGGAACAATGAAGAAATTCAGGGTAACAAATCTTAAAAAATAAGTCAATTAAAATGAATTCAAAAGAAGTTAATTAGCAGCAAAAGCAGGTCACTAATTAAGAAATGGGTTAGAATGAAAACCTGCAGTCACTGCGGCCCTCCAGGACTGGAGTTGGGGACCCCAGATATACAGTATGTATTTATGTATGTATGCATCTATCTATCTATCTATCTATCTATGAGATACAGTAGACTATTTGCTCATTTCACTTAATGGTACCATAGATGTATGGATTCTGTCACACACGTGCGGATAGGAGGACATTGTATGGACCAAGCAAAGGTAATTCCATGCCAGGCCAGGGGGTGGCAGGGTGCACTAAACCTTCCCCTGTTATCTCTGCAGACCAGCTGCGGTAAAGCCTGTCTGATTCAGAGTCGATGACGTCCCTTCCAGTTCCGGCGTCCAGAAGAATGTCACTTCCGGTTCCCTCACGTCACTTCCTGTCTGATCCCTTAAAGCCGCCATCTTTGCAAACCATCAGCAGTTCTGTTTTGGACTCCGTACTGAGAACATCTCTATACAATTTAATAGCCTTTTGCAGCCAGGAATAATATACGAGTGGCTGCCCCAAACCTTTTTAAATGTGTCGAGTCTGTTCCTTTTACAGTTCAAAGTATAAAAGTTTTCTAGAAAGGCTGACGATGTCCTTTTGTACCTGAGCAATGTGGCATTGGTGCACTCCAGTGTCCATTCAGCTGGCAGGTCCGTGTCGATTGTCCAATCAGAGCTCTTCCCCCAACACAAGAATAACGAACCGTTGACCCAAATGTAAACTTCTCACCAGTTAAGACCGCATTTGGCGGGAAACCAGGATTGCCACAATCAATAACTAGAAGAAAAAAAAAAGTTGTTTGTAAGTGTAAAGTATGACACCAATCATTAGTCAGATTAATAATTGTATTGACTGAACATGCCTTCTGTCATAAAATATTTACTAAGGATTGATCACTGATGAAGGAAATGGCAACAAATACATTAGACGCATAAGGATAATTAGTTCAGTCCGAGGTTAACTTAAATGAATCAATGATTCATTTGGAAATAAAAGACGTCTACTTGTTATGTGGAATCTGAGCTCAGTCAATACATTTGATAAAAAGCATACAGCAGTTAAAATCATTGAACTTTACATTTTCAGTCATGAACTCATCCATTGATTTTTTTTTATACATTACTTCCTGTATTAATTGTTAAATGTTGTAAAAAGAAAAGAAAATACACATTTGTGAAGCTTGAATAAGAATGGCACCTTCAATGGAGTCCCACTGGGGTGTCATTTTCTATGAGTGACGTCAGGTCAGTTCTCCAGGCCTCTTCACTATCACACTCACAGTCCCCCATAAACAAAGCTCTTTGTACTCTACGGTGGCACCAGAGTGGCAAAGGACAGGGTTGGACCCCAGTAAGTATAGCAGAGCGTGACCCACGGGTGAAGGGCCTGTCAGACAGGCAAGTGACAACAATCCTGGAGAAAAGCTCAGTGTGGTCCACTAGGGTGGGTCCCTGGAGGAGGAGGAGGATGAGTCGGACTGCTTTACCCTTAAAGACCCCAACACCCAGAGGCTACCTGGGACCAGTGGGGGGTCTCTGGCTTGGTGTATGTAAGAGCCAATCGTAGAAAGTTAAACTCACAGTGTTTGCTTGATTCGTACAGAATATTAGTTTCTTATAGCAACCTAGAATATGGCGTCGCCTTGACCCCCTGTAGTTAGCGAGAAATCGAACTCTCCGGCCATATCTGAGCGTTAATTAAGTCAGTGTGTGTTTTGCTAGCAGGGACTTGCAGTTTGTAAATGGGACAGGCATACCGTTTTCTGACCGTTTACAAATGGCAAACTTAAAAGAATCAAACAAGATAGATACTGTAAGCTGTAAACAGAACTTTTCTTTTCTTTGCTATATCAACTTTTCCTCTATTTTCACATAAACTGTTTTACCTTCAATTTTACCAGGCGTATATTAACTTCACCTGTTTGTTGTCTGGTACAGATCTTGTAATCGATATTTAAACCACTTCCTATTGTCCAATTGACTTGACATTTTGCACACTTACTCACTTCCGATGACAACACATGAATCAATAATCAGTTTCACTAATTGATCAATTAATCCATGTTAATTAAGAAATGAAATTTTCATATGAAGAATAGTTCAAGATTTCACCAATAGATGGCGCTAGTAATGGATGGCAGTATTAAAGTGTTAAAATATTGACTACAAAATTATACTAAAACAAACCCAAGACTAAAAAGTTGAAAATAATATATATATATATATTAAAAACCACACTTAAATTAAGTTAAAAAGTGAGTGTACTAAAAAGTAAAAAATAAGTCTCTCATACATCACTCGTAACTTAATAGTGTGGACACTTTTCATCAATCAACATTCAAAAAGCACCCACGCTTTTATTTTTATTTTTACAAGTGATGTATGAGAGTCTTATTTTTACTTTTTTTGTTTTTTAAAAAGTATTTTTTTTTATATATATATATATTTACTAAAGATTTGAAAAAAAATAAACAAAGATATTTTGCCTGTGGAATCCTTTCAACGTGTCAATCCATTGCCCGAATCCCATGAAACAAACTAAAGCTGCAGCACTTTGATAATTTGGGTAAACGCAGCTACCGTGTACTTCTACCCAAATGGGACAGGCAGCTGACCCAGGAGGTGATTTCAGTCCTTGGCCTGAAATGAAGCTTGAGGCCTCCCCAGATGACTATGCTGATTCAACCAATCAAGGGTTCGAACGGAAAGGCTCACCGGCGGAAGGAGGTAAAGTCAGCGTCGTACTGTAAGTGACCGAGGAGCTTGAAATGGATACCCGGGAGGTGAGCAAGTGGGCCCGAGAGGAGAACGAGGTTTCAAAACTGCAACTAGAAGGCCCAAGGGGAAGCTGGTGGCTTTTTGTGTCCATTGTGCGTCTTTTCTTCTGCCAATTTATTGCTGTGTATTTGTTTGTAAATTAACAACTAGTGATGGGCGAAAAGCAGGCCAGTTGTGATTCACACACAGTTTTGCAAAACCGACACAAACATTTGTTTCGCAGTCGTGAAATGAAAAGCTCACTAAAGCCTCGTTCAGACGTCCGAGTTTAGCTGTGTTCTTTTTTTGACGCTGCTTGATTCGGACCAGACCCGTTAAATCAGTTTGGTTTATGCCTCTCATTCACATCGCCGTGGAGGAGTGCAGTACGTTTTTTTTTTTTTTTAAAATGTGACATGTGGCACAAATTTCCACACAAAGACACACCAATTGTGCAGAGTGCTGGGTTTTCACCACAAGAACAATTTAGTACATGAAAACTGTCACTACCTGCCATCACCCAGCAACCACCTTATCCTCTTCAGACTCTTTTAACTTGAGAACTTTATTTAAATGTGAAATAACAAGCAGGCACTTGCAGACGGGACTAAACATCCTTCTCCTTGTGTCAATGGCACCAACGTTGCTGTCCAATGTGTTTCACAAGGTTTTTTGCCAAGCAAAACACTGTAAATTCAGCTTTTGCACGTCTCGTTTCACTCATCACGATTACCGATACATTACACACATACCTACACACAAATGCAGAATTTCGTTTGGACATTTCTGAAAATTCATACAAACCGAATTGTGCTGGCAATGCTCATTTTTATTTTTTGCAGTGGTGAAGTAACGCATACCTCAGCGGTTCTCAAACCGTGGGGCGCGCTGAAGCTGTACAAGGGGGCGTCGAATAAATGAACAAGACATCAAATTTTATTTTTTACATTTTTATTTCAAATTTAAATTTGCACGCATATAATCATAACGAATGCATTATAACTAAAATGAAAATCAAACATGTCTAAGGCATAGATCTAATGACTAATACTGTATGTGCCTGCTTTAAAGTACACAGCCTGTCCAGGTTTGGTTTGATATTCGACATATCGAGACACTCGGAGCTCCTTTTCAATTTCAAGTTTGTTTCTATGACGAGCGGCGCCGCCGCTGCTGCTTTTATAGTCGCGTATTTTAAACCCAGAAAGTTTGAGACATATCGGTATCTGTCGCGAACATTCGGGTAACAGGAGATCAGGTGATAATGCGCCGCGACTGCACCACCTTGGCAGCGTAGCCAATATTGGCAAATTGAGTTCAATAATTTACTGCGTATTGGGTTATTTTCATGATACAACTAACAGCGGTATAAAGTTTGTTGGACGAAAATACGTTCGTCTCGCGCAGATTGACTTCATCGGTGTCCTTGTTTACAAGATTTTTAAAAATTAAAACATATTTAATCGTTTCTTTACATAAAAAAATAATCAAATAAGAATAAATAATTTATTCTTTGTTTTTTGGGATTAGAATTACTACCAAAAACCATACAAGACATTTTAACAGTTATTAAAGCACTTTAAAAAACATTAATTGCAAATATTTAATCGAAGTTAGCCGAGCACATGCAAATCTTATGGAAGTGAAAATGATAGGATACGGCGACACCGCACGAGTATCATACCTTTGTTAGTTGTGTTAATCTCATCTATCTAATATTATGCAGGGGGCGCAGAATTATTCCAGGTAGAAAAAGGGGGAGGGACATGAAATACTAAAGTCTGAGAACCGCTGGCATACTTCATTAGAATGCAAACACACAAACAGTCAAACTACTTACGGTACAGAACGGAGTAGCATTCCCACTCACCCAGGCACTCCGGCAATGGTTTATCCCAGTGACCAGTTGGCTGACAGGTCAGCACCGAAGAGCCAAACAGGACATATCCCGGATTGCAGTCATAAAAAACGACAGTTCCAAATGTAAAGTTTCCGTGTTCTATTTTACTTTCCCGAATGGAATTTGCTGGTATCCCAGGGTCGGAGCAGTTGACCACTGAAAAGCACAATAACAAGAAAACAATTTAACAAATCGCATCAAATGAATTCAATACTCGCCCCAGTAAGATGCTACTGCAAAAAAATTAATAGCATTAAATATAAATAGCATCTACAGTAGATTAAATGAAAAATAATCATATAAATATCTGTTTATCCTGCAAGTGGTCATGTGGTAGAGTTAGTACTTTATTTACCGTTCCTGTCAAAAAGAATCATTTAAGATTACAATTTACGATACATCGGTGGCTCTGGAACCGCCAGTTATATTCTAGCTGTGCGGCGACCTCTTGTGGTTGTAACGTGAAGATTTTAAAGCCACCATTGCTGCTGTGGCTGAATGAAACAGGAAGTCAAAGCGACATGAAGTTGAGGTAGCAGGAAGTGAGTGCAACAGCAGCAGGTCCGATGTCTTTGTTCCCTCAAGCAATTCTTCTTCACGCCATTCTCTTTAGTCAGCCCTTGTAATTTATTATGCTTCCTAGTCATACTCGGGTCCCGAGTGGCTGGACCAGGCCAAGGGATTGCCCACGTAACCCTTGGGTGTGGCAGATAGAGGGTCATTTCTGGAGGGTAGGACTGGACTGTGTGTCTGCCTGGGGTTGTTGCAAACCGGGAATCCCGTGTTGTTTCGTCGTGTAGTGGGTGAAGCAACATGCTGCACCAGTGCAGGCTCCCCAACTTGACTTGACATTCCTCATTTAAGCGGCTTGTGAAATGTTAAAGCAGACGTTATATTTACAACGTGTGAATTTGCTGAGCTCGTAACTACAGAAGCAGGCTGTACGTCCCTGGTGTGAGTACTTATTAGTGTTTTATGTGTGTGTGCTTTTACAGCCCCCCCCCCATTTCATCTGGTTAACCGTTCTCAGCATCACCCCGTGGCTCCGATGGTTTCTGCATGAAGATGTTTGGCTTGCTGGATCACTGAGTAGCAGATTTGGCGAGGCCAGCACATCGGTTATTGATCGGTTATCTTCTTCTCCTTCTCTTTAACGGTCTTGATATCGCACTGCTGTGTGATGTGACTGCACCCCTTGTTGAAGTGTCTCGGCACGTCTATGGTGTGTACCACCAACTTGAAGGACAACACATCCAGACCTCCACGATTTCACGACACATAAATGTAAGAGATGTCGAGAAGCGGCCCAAGGTCAGCAAGTTTTCTGTACTAAGTACTAAAGACTGCAGGTATCAACTGAGTTATGCTCACCTTTACAGATCGGAGGTGGGTGACTCCATTGCCGATTTGCCTGACACTGAGCTCTTGTTGGTCCTTGCATAATGTACCCAGTATTACAGGAAAACGTGATGACGTCGTTGAGATTGAAGCCACTTCCGCTCGTCTTTCCATAAATGGGGCTGCCAGGGTGGCCACAGCTGATAGCTGCACAAAGACAAACAAACAGAACGTTTCATCAGCACAAATACAGAGAAGCGGAAACCTCAAAAGTGAACTGCCGCCTGGGCCTGCTGATTTCAAAGTCTTTGCTAATTTGATCTGCTAGGCGTCCTTGTGAGCCAGAATTTCACACCTGCATGGGATTGGGGGGGGGATAATTGAAACTCCAATTCTGTTCTATGCTTTTATTTTGAAAAGACTGCCAGAGATAAGGTGAACACAGGAAGGACTTTTATGATGGAAAGGAAGCTGATCACCCTGAGAAAGGGTGGGAAAAAAAAAATAAAAACTGGAAAAGAAAGGAGCGAGAGGAGACCTGGAAAGAAGGGAGCTGGGACTAGACGTGATGATTACAAAGGACAGCAAAGAACTACAAAGTGGTTGTGGAGTTGTAGGTGGAATGGAGGAGCTTCCAGATAACTAATATAATGGATTACACTTACTGGATGTGCCCTGACAAAGGAAAAAAAAACAAGCAGCATTGGATGGAGTTAAGGAAGTCCACAAGGAACGAATGAGATCAGTCCGGTTCTGTAATGAAAACGGAGACTATTCCCTTGGTCGGTGGAAACTAAGACTCATTTTGCTTGATTTTATTTAAACCTTGTACTTCTGTATCCATAGATACGGATGTTCCAGTGTTTGTAGTTATTGATGAATTCATTCTAGAATTCCAAATGTATCTTGGTTGTTTCACACTGTAAATGAAAGGAGTATAGATTTTTAAATGTTCTTGGTGTGTTAGTAACTCAACTTGGGGACCGTTGATTGTTACATCCATACATTCGAAAAGTCTTCACACCATCTTTGACATTTGAGCGTTTGCTTGTGGTGACCTTTGGGGACTTTGAGATAAAAGTCCAGACGGACTGAGTTTATTCATCGGGTGACAGAAGGTTTGAGATGGAAGTTAAATGTTGGGAACAATCAAAGATTACTAAGCTCAACTCTCAAAAGCCAAACTAGATTCTGCCACAGCTCTAGCAAACAGATACGAGATAAGAACCGTTCTCCGAAAAATGTGCCTCAAGGTGGAAACCTTAATGGGGGGCGCATTACATCTTCCTAGGCGGCTGGGTTGACAAATCTGAGATGGGTCTAACAGCAGTCCTCAGAACCTAGGAGGTCAGCCACAGAGTGCCCCCAACATCACGTCAATGTCCACGACGTCCGTCACGAAACTCCCACTCCACAAACCCTAATCTTTGTAGCGGCGCTACATGATTAACGTTGTCATGAATATATTTTGTGCCAAGTCCCGTCTTTCGTAGCATTGACCTGTTTACATGGTCTCTGTGTGTCTATGTAAATATGGTCCCCTGGGAAACAAAGGGTGAAGGATAACACCGTGGAACCATGGTCCCTCATGATAATTTGTCCTGTCAATCCCATCATCTACATCCAAGGACATTCACTATTTAAACAGGAGGTCAAAAGAAGAGAAAGAGAAATCCCGTTTCACTCTACTGACACTTCATTGCAGAGCCAGGAGAAAGCAGTGATCCTGATCACGGACACCTTTTTCGCTTGCCACGTTCAACAGCTGACAACTGACATCAACCCCGGGGTTCTGGACTACGCCGACACACCGAGGATAAGCACAGTGAGACTGTTTTTTGGTGTTTGGAGAGAGGAGTGAGCCATCCTTTTCATCCATGTGTAATCGCTGTAGGACACTTTTCTAGTTGAACGAGGTTCACAAACGTTATTCATCTTCCCTTTAATCTTCTGGACTTTTAGTCCTATCCAACACACTCAAGGGACATTTAAATCTGGGGCATAGTCAGCTTCAGCACTAATTGAGGGATTAGCTGCTGTCTATGAGAAAGCAGATGGAAAAGTGGGAACTGGGATGGGGTCCCCCTTGGAGTTTGGACACTGTAGACAGGGCATTGTTAGACCATTGAAAGAGGAGGAACAAAGACAGGGCTTGTGAACATTGGGAGCTACAAACCTAATTGTCTTGGACAGATAAGGGGAGAGCGACTCTCATTGATGGGGGGCTGAACACCTGAGATCAAGAGCTAAAGCCCAGGAGCCCTCCTCTAACTCTTACTGCAGTGTGAATTCTGTTAAACCCAAGGCACTGGCGGTCTACATCATTATACTGTAACTGCAGTAACTTTTGAAAGTTTCATTCAGAGGTTGGATGTCTGTATATTTATGAAGGTCTCTCAAAATCCATTTTTCCTTAAATCTGTACATTTTCTAAATAACCAAGAAATTCTTTTAAGTGTGTTTAATTGCATTGTTTAAAGTCTGTTTGAGTTAATGGCTCTCAGTAGCGTAATTCTAGTCATGAGAGATCGCTGAGTCATCTGACATGTGTGAACAATGATATCATCTGCATGAATATGATATTGGGAAAACAGTTCCAATGCACTAATGGAGACGTCTTATTCTTGGGAAAATAAACTCCTGTCTCTTCTATACATTTAAAAAAAAAGTCAATGAGCATAAAGAAAACTCACAAATAACATTAAAAAATGATAAAATAAGGCCTTACTAAAAAGTCTATCTTTACAGCTAATTCTGGTGGCACTCGCATCAGGTGATTATGGCTTGTGCCTGTCAGCCAACCTTCAGCACCCTGTAAGCAATGTATATAGAGACAGATGGGAAAGGCACTATATAATCCACCTTAAAAATGGTGCCATTGTGTCTTTGTATCTGTGTGTTTGTCTGGTTGCTATGTCTCTATCTTTCCAACAGATGGTACCTCACAGAGATTTGTAGTAATGCATTTTATTGCTACAGATATGTATGTTGCACCATCTGTTGGAAGACAAATGGAATGCATTTTATTACTGCATTTCAAATTTCATTCCAATAAATGGTGCGCTGAAAACACCAAAATATCCATTGATTACTGAGATTTCAAACTGTGTTAGATAGATAGATAGATAGATAGATAGATAGATAGATAGATAGATAGATAGATAGATAGATATTAATTTTGGTATAGTAGGCATAGATAGATAGATAGATAGATAGATAGATAGATAGATAGATAGATAGATAGATAGATAGATAGATAGATAGATAGATAGGAAATCCAGAGTATACAGTAATTGGCTGAACTGAGAGGCTGGTCCAACCATCAGACCATCTTGCTCCTCTACAATTTGCCAAACTGGCACACACCGATTTCCACGCTCCTCAGTGCCCACTCCCATTTGGACCACAGCAGTCTGGCTCATGTTCCTTGATGTTTCCAGGGCCTTTCACTCCATTCTGCCTCAAAAAGCTGACAGCTATGCATCTTGATGCTCCCCACAGTCTCCTGGATCATGGACTACCTGACCCACAGAAAGATATTTGTCTGGCTCATGAAATGGTGATGTATAACACTGAAGCACCACAGGGTACTGTCCCATCTCCTCTACTGTTCACCCTCTACTTACCCAACGCTTGCCATCTACAGAAATTATTGGATGACTCCTCCATCTTAGGCTACATTAATAAGAGAAATGAACTGAAGTACAGGAGACTACCAGAAGACTCCATCTTGTTGTACAGGGAGTATCACCTGCAGCTCAGCATTCTGCCACCATTTTGTTATTTTTTGGGTCTGGTGGCCATGGTGTCATTAACCACATTGTCCCTTTGCTACCTCGAGATGTGAAAACGTTGCGACATCATCACTCAATGCATTTTCAAGATGGTGGTGTGCTACTTGATATCTGGGACTTTGAATTGGATGTGATAATAGTTGTGATGATATCCAGTGGTAAAGTCGTTCCGAGAGGTTGAACTTTGGTTTCTTTCTATTGTCACCAATGTCCGCTTCACGTTTTGGGCTTGGGTATTTTCAATTGTTGTGAGAAGTGAAGGTTTTGTCGGTTTCAGTCTCTTCATTTCCTGATCATTTTCCCTTTTCTCTGTTGGTCAATACATGGCCTTTATTTGCCGTTAGCACAATTACTGTAGATAATGAAGCGAGCTTGCAGTGGGTTGATTTACAGAGAGTGTGAACCATCGACTCGTTTGGGTAAAGACAAACTCGTGTGTCTCCCATAGTAAAGTGAATAGGAAGAGGAGACGCTTTACAAAGGAAGTGTATGGTCAGGAAGTACGCTGTATATAAAGGAATAGAGCTGTGAGATATGTCTTTATGCATTTGTAGATTAGTCACATATCGTGTTTATAATCTGGAAAAGACAGCAACTTGTGTAAACTCAAAGAAATTTGAATTTGGATTCTAATGAAAGTGCCTCTGGAGAGGACTGGAGGTGGGGGGGAGGGGGGTTCTTCTCGACATTTAGCGATTACAATGTCTGGGGTCTTATTCCTCACCTGACGGGGTCTCAAACGCAGGAGATGGTCGAATGACAGAAATCATAGGAGCTTTCTTACTTACGCACACAGACGGGGAGTTGAACCGACCAGTTGTGATCCTGCTGACAAATCCGAACCGAGGAGCCAATTAAACGAAACCCAGGGCTGCACTGGTACACCACAGTATCCCTGTAGCCAAAGTTTTCTCCGACCACCTGGCCATTCACTATGAGTTCTGGTGTGCCACAATGTCCAGCTAGAAAGTCGAAAAGTAAAAAGAGAACAACATTTATAAAGACCATAAAAAATAAATAAATAAACACAGAAGATGAAATTCCACAGTTTACTTCTTGGACAGGGTGGCCAGATTTACACCGGAAACAGCAGCAACTGGACACCCTGGAAGAAACAGAAGGAACGACGTCCTACTGCAAAGATGAAGCACCTGGGGGGACCGACGATGATAATGTGTTAAGTTTACTAAAAGTAAGAAATGCAAAGTTGGAATAACTGCTGGTACCTAAGCACTTTGTCTCTGAGCCGCTCCACAATCCAGAAGAGAGACACTCCCTTACATTTGATCCAACCAACATGAACCCCGCATCACAGGTAAAAATAGCCGTTGCTCCAAAGGTGGTCTGCGTGCCGATCTTCTTACCATTTGGAGGAGTGGGTAGTTCACCACACGAAATAACTGCAGCAACAGAAAATAAGTTCACAGGTTAGAAATGCCAATGCAGTTAATAAGACGCATCCAATCTGCCAACCCACCCGCTCCATGATGAAGCTGAAGAGGGCAGCGGCACGCGTGGACAGATCACTGCATCACTCATACCACCCTGAGACCACAAGGGCAAGGCACGGGCTGGGCATTACTTTGGAGTTATGCGCATTTCATGTTCTTTTGTTGGGTTTGTTCATTTGAAGCTTTAATTAGGTGATGGGTGCAACAGAGCGAGACGCAGAGGATAGGAAAATGTGGAAAAAGATGATCCGCTGTGGCAACCTTTAACGGGAGCAGCCGAAGAAGAAGAAGAAGACGACTGTTTCCTGTTGTGAAAGATAGGGGGCGCTGTCGTCCCCTTGAACCCTCTGACCAGACGCCAGACACCAGATAAAAGTCCAAATTATGAATTTATTACAATAATAATGTGCACAAAGCGCCCTCCACTCCACAATACTCAAAAATAAATCAATAATCAATCACAATACTACAATCCTCTTCTCCCAGACGCGTTGTTCCCTTCCTCCCTACTCAGCTCATCCGTCTGTCATTTCCCAGAGTCCTTTATAGTCCACGACCCAGAAGTGCTTCTGAACCCTCAGTCCATGTGATTATCCAGCACTTTCGGGTCAGGTAAAAACTCCTCTTCTTCAACCCGGAAGCACGTCATTTCCTCTGTCCATGTGACTGGGATGTACTTCCGGGCTGTAGGGAAAATACAAGTCTCTGGGCCTCCCTGCAGTTTCCCCTGGCGGCCCGACATTATCCGGCAGGGCTGTACAAGAAAACTCCAATGTCCATGATGCCTTGCTGGAATTCGGGGCACCTCCATGCTGAAGGAAGGGCTCCATCTGGCAGCCCGGGTGTATTGGCCGGGATGAATGGCCGGCCATATATCACAGTGTCTACATTTTACTTTTGTTGATTTCACATCTGATTCTGTAATTGTGTGCTCTCCCTTTAAATGTTGTTACGTTCCTTGTGTTTTGTGGGTGGAGCCGCAGGAGGCGGGGCCACCCTGACATCACCACTCCAAGGCCCTCCCTCAGGCTATTTAAATGGGTTAAATTATATGATTAAGTCCTGAACATATTTAAACAGGAAACAACAAGTAAGAGTTTTAGATAGATAGATAGATAGATAGATAGATAGATAGATAGATAGATAGTTATGTTTAAATAAAGTGTTTTCCTTTGTAATTGAAGTAAATGTTGAATGAGTTTAAATTGGTAACCAAAAAATGTAGCAGAAAAGCACAAGTCCATTGCTGTACATTTTCTGTATAAATGTATGAGTGTTCCAGGTTTGCCTTTTCCTTGAAACCGTGATGTTCTGTACCCATCATGTCCAAAACAGTAACCAAGGTAACGATGAGATAATTACAATGAAATATATTTGATTTTTCAAGAATGTGTAAATAAGAAGCTTTTGTTTAGAGATAAAAAGAGGCTGCACTTTCTACCCACTGCACTTCAGAAGAGGTCACCCACCTGAAGCTAAGCATGTTCAGGACCCGCCAGACCTTCTAGGAAAAGCTTGGGTTGCTGCTTGAAGAGGTGATGGTGATGCCAGCAGGGGGTGCTTGCCCTGTAGTCTTAATAGGGATCCCACGTGCAGTGACAGGGGACAATGTGCTGTAAAAACGGTGCCATCCTTCAGATGTGACATAAAACTGAGGTTCTGGCTCTCTGTGGTCATCAAAGATCCCTGTCTGTCCTTCGTAATGAGAAGGGCAGGGATGTCGAACTCAGGGCCTGGTAGGCCGCAGTGGCTGCAGGTTTTCATTCTAACCCTTTTCCTAATTAGTGACCAGTTTTCATTGCTAATTAACCTTTCCCTTCATTTTAGTAGCCCTGTTTTTAAGGATTGATTTTGTTTCTTCATTAAATGGCAGCCAAACAGAAATGAGATGTGAAACGAGCCAACGGATGACCAGCTAACTGGGATTTCAAACTCCAACCAATCTATTAACGAGAAGCCGATTCTTGCGGTTAATTAAGCCCCTTATTAAATTCCATGGCTTGTTGCTGCTCTCATTCTGCCACAGCAGACCTTTCCAAAGCGGTTGATTTTTCTGTTTTTTCTAAGAACGCCGTCAAAACGCTTTGGTGACCAGAGAGATCAGACTCACCGAGACCTTCACCTTTCTTTAGTTTCAGATATTGTGTGATGGACAAAGATGAGCTGGTCATGTGGCAGCTTGTTTCATGTCTCATTATTGTTTGGCTGCTAATTAAGGAAACAAGAAACAACTAAGGGGCCTGAGACAAGTTAATTAAAACTAAAGTAAAAGAAGTTAAATAGCATCAAAAACTGGTCAATAATTAAGAAGTTGGTTCAAATGAAAACCTACAGGCCTGGAGTTCGACACCCGTGGAGTAGGGGGTATCGCGATGTCCGGCCTAGTCATTCTAAACCCAATCATCCCCTAATTGGGTATCTCTCTGTCACCCCTTCACTACCTAACAGCTAATGTGTGGTGAGCGTACTGGAGCCAAAATGGCTGCCGTCGCATCATACAGGTGGGTGCTGCACATTAGTGGTGGGTGAAGTGGCTCTCCACCCAGAATGAATAAGCACTTTAAATATTGAGAAAAGTGCTATAAAAATGGAAAGAATTCTTTGTTATTGTTTTTAAATGTGTGTGCCAAGAACCTTTAACGTGTTAACTGTTTCTGGGACCTTTAGATAATACTCAGACATAGGGTTGTCATTAGAATATGCCATTTATCTGTGTGCTGATTGGTGCAAATTGAAAATGCTTCTTCGACTGTGTAATGAGCCGCACACCCTGACAAAAGCAGCTCTTTGATTAAGGTGGCTCAGTCTGAACAAGCACATGTGGCAGCTCCACTAGCTAATGTCATAAAAGACGTCCATCTACGGATTGCTTTGTGACCGTGACTTGCTATTCTTTATTTACAGGGTACTTCCCTAAACAGTTTTATATGTTAAAGAATTTGTTTTTCTGGTCTTGATAATAAACGTGTTGAGTATTTGACGTGTAAGCGGTTGTGGTGCTCTAGATTTTCACTGTGAACAGAAAATGTAAGTAAAGGAAAGCAATTAAGCAGCTCAGCTGTACTGAAGTCAGTAGATATAATCTAAATTAGATCACTTATTACTACAATGTTTTAAGGCAAAAACTAAAAATAACTCATCATAAATTAGCTATATTTTTTAACCTAACTCTTGGATTAAAGGGTGAAGAAAATGTAACACTATCGCAAAGGAAAGCACGTAAGCGTTTCATATTTAACGACGCACAAAACACTGCGGGCAAAATAACAAGTTGTATGTATCTGTGATTAATCCCTTTATAAAATGTGCGAGGTTAGAGCTGTCACACACGTGCGCATGGCAGGCACCTAAAGGGCTTGAGTGAGGGCAGTTCCGAGTCATACCGGGATGTGGCAGAGTGCCATGACTCTAATTCTCCCTTTCCTGCAGACCATTCACGGGAGGTCACACCTGGCTTTCTTGACGTCACTTCCGGGACCGAGCCTATAGAAAAGAGACCTTGCCGGCTCCGGCCCCTGTGATGTCACGTCCGGACTCGAGCCTATGGCTGAAGACCCTTATGATCCGGACCCCTTTGATGTCACTTCCTGTCTTCCCCTTTAAAAGCCTCCACCTTTTCCCTATTCCCTCAGTTCTGTGTTGGACTCGGCTCAGTGCTGTATTTATTTGAACGACTTTGCAGCCAGGAAATCGATTATACGGGTGGCTGCCCTAAACCTTTCTATGACTCTGAGTTGAATTTGTGACAAAGCAAAAAAATAAAGGCAACATGAAAATGACGCCATTAACCACAACAGATAGAAGCGGACATCATACAACACGTTCACAATGGCTTATGGGTAGTTTGAACACAGAAAGCGCAGCACTCTGAGTCTATTCGGTCAAATGAACATGGACGCACTGTAGTGAGATGTCTTTGAGTATAGTGGGAGTGAAACCTGCTGAAATTCACCAAAGGATGATGGCTCAGTAGGGAAGTGAGAACAGCAGGACTCAACCAAAAGTCGATGAAAGGGTAGAAAGGTTCAGCTCTGAATACTGCGCACACACAATCCCACATCGACATGGCGACTGCCTTCATCAGAGAAGACCGATGGATTCCATTGTCTGCTGTTGCTGCACGCTTGTTCACAGATTCACTTCCGATGAGGAGGTTAGATTGGATTTGGGAGCAGACAAAGAGCTCCTTCTCCCAAGGAATGAAGACGTTAGTGGAACAACAGCAGAGGTGATATGACTGTTATGTTCATCTGCACACAGTTACTGGTGTCAAAGTCGCCTTTACTATTTGATTCTCTCTCGTATCTGGTTCTGTGTCAAAGAATACCTTTGATTTTCTGTAAGGGCGCAGTTGCCGCGTATATTCCAAAACACATCGATGAAAGTTATTCCAAAATGGAAGCACACTTGAAACACTTACTCTGACACTGTGGTCTCTCGTTTCTCCAGCTCCACACGCCATTAGCCATGCACTGGATCGAGGCCGGTCCCAGGCGGTAGTAGCCAGGATCACAACTAAAGATGATCTTTGTCCGGTACTCGTAATGGGAGCCGTTAACTATTCTCCACCGCCCGTGTTCCAGGGTGAAGGAGCTGATGCTGGGGCAGGTAACGACTGAAAGAAAAAGCAACATGGATGCTAAGACAGTTTGGAAGCCTTACCACTCACAGGAAGACATTTGAAAACTAGTGCAAGCAAAATGTGAAGCACTCATCGTGGTTAAGCTCAGACGTGAAGGAGTACAAGATGCGGGCTTTTATACAGAAGCAAACAGCAAAGGCTGCATTCGAAGCCAATGTGGGTGAAGCACCACTTGACCTGCGTCGTAAATCAAGGCTGCCTAACTCGGTGTCTGAAGGACTCTTAAGTGTTTTCTGCTTTCCATTCCATGAAAGTGAATTAGTTAATTAAAGTAATTACTTAGTCTGGCTTCATGATCAATTGGAGAAATGGAACGTCGCTAAAGACCTCTAAAATATCTCATCGGGAGGATACGTTTCTCAAATGTATTTTTCAGGCCATTACTTATAAAGCTACTTTGCAATGAGGAAAATAGAAAACGGATGAATTTGTCTTATTTGAAAAGATAGCATTTCATACGGGTCACAAAGACACTAAGCACATGCCTCGGTACTGAAGGTATGAACGAGTTCTCGGTGCGTCCATCTGCAGAAACACTCACTCGTTTAAAGGGACATTCCACCCATACGCGATACTCCTTTAATATGATACTCACCCTCTGGAGTTTGTAGTGATGGCTGAGAAAAAATGGAAATCTCATGTTTTTTACAAAACGGAGATGAAAAAAAGTTTGCGATTTATCACAAGGTAACAGGGACCAATGCTGTACAATGGCAAACGACATGAAAAATGTCCGCGGATAAAAGAAAACAACAACAATCCACATGCCAGTTATCCAGTTGTATGCTTAAAATGTGCAAAACGCCTGCTTTTTATGCTGAAATATTGTTAAATAAATAACTTCCGGAAGATTAGCGCACATCATAAACAGGAAACTAAGGCCACACGGGACTGACTTTTTGAACTACGAGAATTCCTATTGGTGCCGGAATTCAAAATGGTGCACGTATATTTGCTTACACACGATGCATCCAGATACACAGCTGGAGTGCACATGCAATGCTCAAATTATTAGTTACATCCAGATCGTTAAGTTCTTTCCTCACATTATATATTGTGATGGACGCCCCTTCTACATATGTTCCAGGGGAGCAACCATGGGCTTCTCACCACCTACCCCGGGACGCTTGATGGCAGCCTCCCTGGTAGACAATGGTGCCTCAGTTTCCTGCAGGGCTCCGTGGGAGATGGAGTTCTCCAAAGCCCTGTTGGGATCTGGGGTGACCACCAGGGGTTGCTGCTCAGGGGGTCCCTGAGCCCAGAAATGCAATCAGAAACAGGTGATCAAGCAGCTTTGGTTGGGCCGGGTGGGCTATAAAAGGGGCCGACAACCACCACTCAGGGCCAGAATCGGGTGGAAGAGGACGAGGTTGCCAAGGAGGAGTGGTGGTTTGAGAAGAGAGTGCTTACTGGGACTGTGTTGTGCCTGTAGGGTCCACGGGGAAGAAAAATAAATTCTTTTTGTGTTTTTGCATGTGCCTCAGTGTGAGTCTGTGCCAGGTCGGGCGCTATACAGCGTCTAGTTTATAATAGATATATATAAAAAATATTTTACATAAATTTAGAAACCCGCTTGATATACACTAAAGCAGCTTATAATTTCACTACCTGCCTATGGTTAGTTTTACCTGGCAAACCGGATCAAAAGAAGCCCAATTGAATGGGAACCCACCAGTCTAGAAACATTAACATTAACCTCAATGTCTTCTTTGAGATGGGAATGGTGGCTCTGGGGCTGCACTGGTATCTGGAGGGATGCTGGTTCATATCCCGTTACTGCCAGAGAGGGATCTTACTCTGTTGGGTCCTTAAGCACAGGGGTGCTGTGCAATGGGTGATCCTGCACTCTGAACCCCAAATGTCATGTGAAAAGACAGTTTCTTCTCCTCTGGGACTAATAAAGTATGGCAAATCTGATAAAAAGCTTGTGTGAAAATGAGAAGAACTTGCAAACTTCCAGCAGACAGCAGCCAGGCTGGGATTCCAGCCCAGGACCCAACAACTGTGAGGCTATGGCACTTAAATGCTTCACCATCATATGATGTCTGGGTTAAAAACTACAATGAGAATTTAAATCTGATAAAAACAACAATATATATGGACAGAAAGGTCAGAACTGCTTTGGTGACTTGTCTGTGTAGGACAATATAGTGTGACGTAGAGAGCTGGAGCCCATCAGAGCAGTAACTAACAAGGCAACAAAATGAGATAACAGAGAATCTGAGAAATGCAACGTCCTGCTCACCTGAACAACGTGGGATTTTATTATGATTACTCCAAGTGCTGTCAGGTTGGCATATAGCTGTGGTGAGCTCTTTGGAAGAAAGTCGGTAGCCGTCATTGCAAAAGTAGTTGACACGCGTACCGACTGAGTAGTCTGTCGTCAGCACGCCGCCGTTCGCTGGAGCCTTGGGTACGCCACAGGAGACAGCTACAAGATGAAGAAGAAGCATTGAGGTTGGTACCTCCACTGAAATGGGCACTGCTCGCTAGAATGCCCCATGATAATTAGCTGTGGACTGTGAAATTCTCCAAAACATTCCACATAATAGTAAAGCTGTCTATTTTTTGCCTGTTTTTTAGTTACATTCTTTCAGTCATATGAAATGTTTTTGTGGAGATATCAGGATTTGTTCTTCATTTAAACATTATCTATAGATAAAGGTGATCTAATATAATGGACATCACACCACATTTATAATTTAAATAAGCTGAAATACAAATTGTGCATGTGGGGAAAAAGTAAGTGCACCCCTCCAAATACCTGAAATTAGAATCAGGTGAGAACGACTAGACCTTCATTAGAGAGCAGCTTGACTGGACCTGTCTTACTTAACCCTCAGACATTTAGTCTGACGCTGAGTTATGTGTGTTATGACCAAGCCAAGATCGAAAGAGCTCTCTGAGGACTTTGAAAAGAAGGTTCTAGATGCCTATGAGTCTAGAAAAGAATTTTAAAAGATCTCTGAACAACAGGAAATTTACCACTCCACTGTCCAGAAGATCGTCTACATGTAGAGAACATTTTACACAGCTGAACATTCCAGACATTTCAACAAATTTCTATTCTGTTCATGTGCCAGAGATTTTAACGTATCGATTTCATCCAAACCTCCGCTTACCTTGGCACGCTGGGACGGGAGCATCCCAGGTAAAATATCCCTCAGGGGTCTTTCTACAGACTGCTGTGTTCTTCCCAATAAGTCTGTACCCCCGATCGCAGGACCAGCGGACCACACTGTTAAGTTGCCCTCCAGTTTGGCTAACGATTAGTCCGTGTGGTGGAGAGTCTGGGGTGCTACAATAAAGAGCTGAGGGAACAGTAACATTGAAAATAAAATATTATTCACCTTTGATGACAGTGCACATCTATTCAATAAAACCATTTAATATCAAAAATGATTTAATTAGATCAACATTCTGACATATCTTAGAAGAAGGAGAAAGCTGCGAAACAGCTAACAAATGTTCATTTAAATTACTTTCTAGTTTTTTTACATGAATTAGCATGTTTTTTATTCATCATTGGAGAACAGCATTTGTAGCCAGATAAGCATTCTTCATGAGACAGTAAAGGTGGCAACTGAAACAGTCACATATATCACAAGAGACGTGCATGCACAGCTCCTCGCACCTTCTAAAACCAATTCAGGCCCTTGTGGAGCAGGAGATTGCCCCAGAAGCATTGAATTTAAGTCAGGGGGCTGACGCTGACGTGACACCAGTCCACCACAGGACACGGTCATGCTCATTCACGTTCACCGATTTAAAATTGTGAATTCAACGAACACACGCATCTTTGAGATGTGGGAGCAAAACCAGAGACCTCCTGCCATGCTGTCCAACAACGTAAGAAGCCAAAATAGAAATAATAAACCCCATTTTTTTTTAGACCTAACTGAATGAAAATCAAGCATTGGCTGTGCAGTCCATGGTCAGTTAGAACAGACAAAGTCGGCACAGTCACATTGCTGGAGATTTCCGTCAACTGGCCAAGAGTGTTGATTGGTGCAATTCACCAAAGCGTTTTTTGATTTACTGGGTTCACTGAACACCTTGTTCGTCAAATTTTATTCTGAAAATTTAGGCAATTTTCTTTTTTCCCAATGCCCCATGGTACTTTGACATCACTGAGCTGTAGTAGTTGGTGTTGGATGAAGAAGTAATTCATTGCCTGATAGGAGTTGTGCAGGAGCAGATCTTTCTTAAATACGTACTGTATCTGTGTCCCACCTCACACTGCACACCTCTGCCCGATTTGTTTCATGAATGCCTTTACGGTGTATACACGCACTCACAATGTCACCACCCGATTTGTATTCTAGCCAGATTGTGTGTGTTTAAACAAAATAAAAAGAAAAACTTTTGATGTGGACCCCCAAGTACTTGTAGAAGTATTTCTGCTCTGGACAGAAAAGGCAAAGTGATTTGGTACCAGAAGACATGTTTGTTGAAATCCAAAGAGAGCATTTGACCAGAACCACCTGATACCAGCCTTAAAGGATGGCGGTGGAAATGTTCTGGTTGGGTGCTGCTTTGCTACATCAGGGCCTGAGTGGCTCACCATCGTAGAATCCACTAGGAAGGACTTCTTCATTCATTCTTCATTTTAGAAGAATTATTGGAGGACTGGTGAGCTTTGTTGGGCTCAGTGACCTGTTCTTGTCTAGACTGCTCTAATGTTCATTGTACCAGAGGGTGCTTGACAATAATGTGAGAAGGCTGAAGCTCAACTGAAAGTGGACCTTGTAAGATGACATACCAGTAAATCCACCAGGGAATGGCTGAACAAAAGAAATGAAGGGTCCTGGAATGGCTAATTCAAAGCCTGGATCTGAATCCCATCATAGCAGACTGTAAACACGCACGGCACCCCTCAGACATTACACAACGCCAAAGAATTCCACATGGAAATAAAAACTTCACTCATCATTAAACTTTATGGAACAAACTGCACATGCAGTTACACAACTGGCCGAATGTTCATTTGACAGGTAATGAGAATATTATTAGAAATAATATCCGTAGTACATTGCGTCTTCATTGCTGGATTAAGCCTACTGTATTATGCTCCTCACTATGTAGCACAGAGCAGGTAGTGACAGGGACAGCCCACCAAAATAAAACGCCGATCCCCGGCATCATGGGCTCAATGGTTGTTAGTCCGTCATATTGTGAGGAGCTTAGAGATGCAGAAGGAGATTGTAAATTCGGTCTGTCCAAAAACAAACTGAACTTTAAAAAAAAAATCATCATTAATTTGCTAACAACTTAAACCGACTTGTCTACTTAACCCTCAGACATTTAGTCTGTCGCCGAGTGTGTGTTATGACCAAGCCGAGATCGAAAGAGCTCTCTGAGGATTTTGAAAAGAAGGTTCTAGACGCCTACGAATCCAGGAAAGAATTTTAAAAGATCTCTGAACAACTGGAAATTAACCACTCCACTGTCCAGAAGATCGTCTACATGTAGAGAACATTTTACACAGCTGAACATTCCAGACATTTCAACAAACTTCTATTCTGTTCATGTGCCACAGATTTTAACTTATCGATTTCATCCAAACCTCCGCTTACCTTGGCATGCTGGGACGGGAGCATCCCAGGTAAAATATCCCTCAGGGGTCTTTCTACAGACTGCCATGTTCTTCCCAATAAGTCTGTACCCCCGATCACAGGACCACACTGTTAAGTTGCCCTCCAGTGTGGATAACGATTAGTCTGTGTGGTGGTCTACTTCAAAGTGTCCCCCTTCCTCTATTTATACACCGCTCCTAGTGGTTTATCTGTTTCTGGAATGCGTCCTGGAACTCGTTGTATGGAATGTCGCGCAGGTCCCATGGCGAAGTTTCTATTGTTTGAAATCGGTGACCTATCAGGGTGGTTTTCAACTTTGAGAGCCAAAAATAAATAAATAAATAAACTCAGTCTGCCAGGGTCGTATGTCCACATTTCATCACCTGCTAGGACATGTTTCCAAAAGTTTCCGTCAATTTTTGAGTGATCTCGCAACGTCATGACTGACTGTGACTCTGCTTCGTCTTCCTCCTTCCTGGGTTTGTTATTACCTTGTGCGTTTTTTGTGAGATTTGTCGCCTATGGTGTTATTCTGGCTGGACAGGGCTTCCCTCCAGTGACGTCATTAGCGCAATGAAAGAGAAGTCCTCTGCCGTTTTGGAGCTGTAAACACAATTCAGTTTGCCGTTGTTAGCCAAGACTCTTCTTGTGAGTAAGCATGTGGATGGCTCATCTCAGGAGTTTGCTCGCTTTTGGCATAATTAAACTCGGAAGGAGCACTGCTTGTCAAGTGCCCACGAGGCAGGGAACTGCTGGTCTTAAGTATAGTACGCCCTGCGCTAAAATACTGTAATTATGCCATGCAAATGCACTTTCTCAGCAGGGATCTCAGCCCCGGCTCCTATTTCAGGCTCAGCCTGTGATTTATCACCAAAGACTCATGAAGAGCAGTCACTGAAACTTGTTATTCTCGTCAGCGGAGGGGACTGAAGCTTTTGTATGTGCTTAGTCTCATAACTCACAGGCAGCGGTTTGTAGGTTTTATCAATAGCTGGGTATATTTAGATCTTGGCGCTAATGATCATGCAGATGCCTGGGGTGTTTTCTTTTTTATTTTCACATGTTAGCCTGAAAGAAACTAAAATTAAGGAAAATACGCGGCCCTAATGAGGCAACTAATGACTAAATGACACGCTCATGAGGACACATCTGGAATATGGCGAGCAGTTCTAGTTTCCGTATTACAAGAATGGCAAGACAGGGGTAGGGAAAGTGGGGAGGACTGCTGGGGTAGGTTAGGAGTGGGGTACCAGAGCTTTTCTTAACCTAAGTAAAGGGACACCAAGCGGAGACGAAATACAAGCAGGTGGTGGAGCAGCTCAAATCTCTCCAAACCGCAAGAACGTGCAAGTGAAAGTCATCGACTCAAAGACTGAGTGCAGGAGTCTGTCTGTTGTTTATTGCTTTTGCGTGTCCAGTGCTGCCAATATAGTCACCCGATCTTCATGACAACTAAATTACTTGATAAATGGTTTTGGTGGGCCAATATTTTCTTCCCATGGTCAAGAGAATTACTGGTTAAGTCAGTTGAAGTACAGAGCTTGGGGTGAGCATATGAGCTAATACTATGAGGGACTGGTTAGTCCATGCCTCCCTGTCACTTAGAAGTGGGTTAGTAAATGAAAAGACTGCAAGTGTCCTGTCAGATGTTGGTTTTCTCCATGTGCCCGGTGCTGCCAATGTATGTATCCAATCTCCATGACCCTATCCTGTAAAAAAATGGGTTCACTAAACAGCTCGATAGACAGAATTGGCAGAACAATGCTTATTTCATAATGGATTTGGTACACCAATGTCTTCTTCATGTGTTCCTGGTGTCCTCCCCATCCAAAAAGGGGAGCAGGCTAAGTTAATTGAAGAATTCAACTTGATGTGAGCTTATGAGTCAATCCCTGGGAGAGAGTGATGTCCATTCCGGTGTTGGTCCCTGTCACCCTGTCAAAGAGAAGTGGGGTTAGGACATGAACAGAATGCACGTGTCCCATCTGGTGTTGGTTTCTTCCATGTCCCCATTACTGCCAATGTAGTTGTCTGCTCTCCATAGAAAAGTGGGTTCACTGAACGGCTCAATAGATGGATTTGGTACACCAATGTTTTCCTCACGTGTTCCAGTTTCTATTCACATCCAAAAGGAGTTCAGGTGAATTGAATTCCAGAGCTTGGTATGAGCATATGAGCTGATGCTAGGACAGACTGACGCCTCATTCGGGGTTTATCCCTTGAATTGAACAGATTGCTCGTATCCTGTCTGATGTTTGTTTCTTCCACATGTCTGGTGCTGCCGATGTAGGCATCCATTCTCCACAACCCTATCCTAGAAAAATGGGTGCACTAAATGGCACACATGTTTTCTTCACGTGTTCTCATTTTCCTCCCAATCCTAAAGGTGTGCTGGCTGAGCATATGAGTCAATGCTAAGAGAGAGTGACATCCATTCCAGTGTTGGTCCCAGTCACTCTGTCAAAGAGAAGTGGGTTTAGGACATGAACAGATCACATGTATCCTGTCTGATTGTTGTTTCTTCCATGTCTGCTGCTGCCGATGTAGGCATCCATTCTCCACGACCCTATCTTAGAGACATGGGTCCACTAAATGGCACAATGGATGGATTTGGTGCACCAATGTTTTCTTCGTGTGTTCCAATTTTCCTCTCACGTCCAAGAGGTGTGCTGGTTAAGTTAATTAAAGAATTCAACTTGGTGTGAGCTTATGAGTCAATCCCTGGGAGAGAGTGACGTCCATTCCGGTGTTTGTCCCTGCCACCCTTTTAAAAAGAAGTGGGTTTTGGACATGAACAGAATGCATGTGTTCTGTCTGGTTGTGGTTTCTTCCACGTGCCCAGAAAATGAGCCCACTAAATGGCACAATAGATGGATTTGGTGCACCAATGTTTTCTTCATGTGTTCTCATTGTCCTCCCACATCCAAAAGATGTGCTGGTTAAGTTATTGTAATTGAATTCTGCAGGTTGGCATGAGCACACGAGCTGATCCTGGGAGAGACTGACACCACATCTATGGTTGGCCCCTGTCAACTTGTCACAGAGAAGTGGGTTTAGTAAGTGAACAGATCGCACGTGTGCTGTCTGGTGTTGGCTTCTTCCATCTGCCCACTCCTGCCAATGTAGTTGTCTTCTCTCCATGGTTTCTTCATGTAAAAGTGGCTTCACTAAATGTCTCGATAGATGGATTCGGTACACCAATACTTCCTTCCCCTGTTCCAGTTTTCTTCCACATACAAAGGGTGTGCTGGTCAAGTTAACTGAAGTACTCAGCGTGGTGTGAGCACGTCAACTGATCCTGGGACAGACTGGCCCCCCATCAATGATAGATAGATAGATAGATAGATAGATAGATAGATAGATAGATAGATAGATAGATAGATAGATAGATAGATAGATAGATAGATAGATAGATAGATAGATAGATAGATAGATAGATAGATAGATAGATAGATAGATGATCAATCACAGATGGATGGATGGATCCTAAACTTGTCTCAGGTGGCCCACAGTTTACTCTCAAGTTGTTATTAGTGCTATTATTCTTTATTTATTTTTTTTGCGGTTTACAAGGCAAGCACATCCTAAAGAGCTAAATCAGCTCGATGTGACCTGTGAGAGACCGCGTTGTATCCGAACCTACAAATGATGAGCTCCATCCATTCTGTAATGAAATAAAATGGGTAAAATAGAATAAAATATGTATTTATGTTATAAAATACTCTATTGAAACTGTTTATTAATAAAGGAGTGTATGTGACCTACTGTATTCTTCAAACTTGTGATCGTTTGCTTGATTGGAAAAAATGCTTTAATAAGCAGTGGAAAGGCAACAATACACTATCAGATCATTTTAGTTATATAAATATCTTAATCCTGACTCCTACGTCTTATTAAAGGTGTGAAAAAAGAAAGCCTTATTTAAAGTGGAGCTTATGCTTTATGATTTACTTCTGATTGCACAATGCTTCATTAGTTTGGTAAAACAAACTACTATTAAAAAAATAATATTAGAGCAGAACAAAACAACTCTGAATTCATAAAGTTCAGAACAAAAAAGAAAACATCCCCTCGCCTTCTGAATTTTAATCCCAGAATACCTTTGCACTTCAGCGTCTTCCAGTGACGGTGGACAGGTAGCCAAAGGCAAATACAAGGCAAGCTTGTCAGAAAATGTTCTAAGCAGCGTAAAGGTTAGGTCCGTCTGCCTCTTACAGGGAGGATTTGTTAATTTTTAGGTTAACATTGTTGATGATTTAGTGCCTGTGTATCTTATTCTATGAGTTTTGTGGGTTGCCCCCCAGGAGGCGGGGCCATGTGCCCATCATCATCATCAAGAGACTGTTCCCAGCTCTAAAAAGGTTGAATAAAGCCCGCAGTCCCTTGCGGTTCATTGAATGCGCTAGCATTGATGAGTTTTGTTGGACTTTCTTTGATTAACTTTCTGATTTTGCAGATTTCTGGATTTTTGACCCCTTTGCTCTCTTTCTTTGACTATTCCTAGTATTTTACATTGGGACTGCTTGATGTGAGGCTGAATTTTCAGGAAAATCCTTGTGCTTAAGAACATTTTGTGTATAATAATATCGTGACGTGCAGGCAGTCACTTGCTGACCCTTGTCTGAGGGAGTGAGAGGGCTGGGAAGAGACGTTTCTAGTTATGAGGGGTGAGCCCACCTCCTAGATTATGAGTGACAGGCGTAAAGCTTAACGGGGACAGAAATTGTAGGCTGAAGTCCATTAGGGATGAGCAGACTAAAAGTGATGGATGACGGTGACAAACCACCAAAGTGGATGGTGATGTATAGTAGCTGACATAGGAAAGCTAACAGGGCTTTAATAAGTGGCTGTGGTTTTGGAGTTGTGCTACGTAACTCCAAGTAGTGGAGCTAACCATTAAACTCCTTTTGTACAAAACTGAAAAGAGCAATAAACTCGGTGAAGCCCTGACAGCTGTGACTCCTCCTGTCTTCATTTATGCTATAATATTTTTATTTTTAAAACTTCCATGTTTGTGCACTCATTACTATCTGGAGTTTCCTGGTTTCCCCCCTCTAGTGGGCATTCTGAGTCATTGTTGGGACATGGGATGTGTTGTGCTCAGTAAGCCCAAGTTCACAAAAGATATTTATAAGGGAACACCGGGGGATGAATTTATGAGTGGCACACTTATTTTTAAATCCCTCATTATACCCTCAACTAGGAAGACCAGACAGCAGAAGAAGACTCGTGGGCACTGTGGAAGAATAATTTTAGGGTAACATAGCTTTCATCTTAAAGAAATAGCACAAAGGGTTAATAAATGTCAGAAACCTTTGCAGACACTTCAAGAAACCAGATAAAGATCAAGCGAAAAACAAATTGTGCTGAAAGATGACTAAGAAATCAGCAGATGTCCTATAGAACAACCAGAATGGACAGCTGCACAGAAATTTCAAGGGTGGTGGCACAACTCAAAAGTCTAAGAACCACCAGAATACCGTATTTACTCGTGTACCACGCACCCTCATGTAAGACGTGCACCCTAATCTTTACAAAGAAAATCGCGAAAATCGTTTTGCCCTGTGAACGGCGCGTGTTGTGATTGTATAGGAAGCATTTAGAGAGAGAGAGAGAGAGAGCGCGAGTGCATGAGCGAGAGAGAGAGAGAGAGAGAGAGAGCGCGAGTGCATGAGCGAGAGAGAGAGAGGGAGAGAGAGAGAGAGCGCGAGTGCAACTGCATGAGCAAGCAAGAGAGAGAGAGCGCGAGTGCATGAGCGAGAGAGAGAGAGCGCGAGTGCACAAGCAAGCGAGTGAGAGTGAGTGGGAGAGAGAGAGAGAGAGAGAGAGAGAGAGAGCAGAGCGCGAGCAAGAGAGAGAGAGAGAGCACAAGTGCGTGAGCAAGAGAGAGAGAGAGAGAGGGGAGAGAGAGAGCGCGAGTGCAACTGCATGAGCGAGCAAGAGAGAGAGAGCGTGAGCAAGCGAGCGAGCGAGAGAGAGAGAGAGCGCGAGTGCATGAGCGAGAGGCGAGCAAGAGAGAGAGGGAGAGAGGGAGAGAGAGAGAGAGAGCGCGAGGCGAGCAAGAGAGAGAGAGAGAGAGAGAGCACGAGTGCGCGAGCAAGAGAGAGAGAGAGCGAGTGCAACTGCGTGAGCGAGCAAGAGAGAGAGAGCGTGAGTGCAACTGCGTGAGCGAGCAAGAGAGAGAGAGTGTGAGCAAGCAAGCGAGCCCAAGCAGAAGAAGTAAACATTACAGAATTACATTTCCTTGTGTATGACATGCACCTGATTTTCCAATGCTAATTTTCGTGAAGAAATGTGTGCGTGGTACACACGTAAATACAGTGTAATATTTTTAATAGAAGTCATTTGGGTGTAAACCAATGAACCAAGCAAAGTAAAATGTATGCATTGACTGACACTGTACAGTATGTAAATTCAACAGTTTCTAAAATGATCTTCTGTTCGTCGTTTCTCTGATCATTCTGCCCAGGCTGTAACAGACTGCTTTTGATGAACGCTCCCCTCCAAGGCATTTTGCTGAGGAGTCATTCAAGTCGCCATGAACAGCATTTCTCCTGCCCGAGAACTGATTTGTCCTGGTAGAGGATGTTTCTTTCTTTAATACGATGTTACATTTCTACCACAGCACCTCTGTCTCTTCCACTCCCAGTAATTCCAGCTCTAAACAGTAACCAATGAGAAGAAGTTGTCATGAATGACTGCAGATTGCAGAAAAGGATCGCTCCATTTTGTCGTAGGTTTGGATCATCTCATCCCGCCATATTACCAGACATTTGGTTTTGGTTCTAAATTCTGTCAAGTTTCACTTTGTTTTGCCACACCCCCATTATAAATGCCGATTGCCGAGTGCTCATGTGATATTTCAGGTTTGTTTTTTTATATAAATATGTAAATATTTCTACAATCCTGTTTTCGCTTTGTCATAAAATGTGAATTTTAACGATTTGAGCAACAACCTAAAGTTTGACAAAAGTGAAGGGGTCTGAAGACTTCCTGAGGGTCCGGCATATATATTTTTCTGTATAAGAACAGGACCACAACAGGGTCTGCACACAGAGCCCTGTGCCCTGTAAATCCACCACTGGTTGTTAACACTTGGTGTCCTGGTTTGGCACGGGCACTCGGGTGCTGCCAGTGTGGTTTGTGTACATTCTGCCCATGTCTTTGTTTTTTTTTCTTTTCTGCATATTCTGGTTTTGCTTCCATAACCCAAAGATGTCTGTGTTCAGCTAAATGGCAATGATAATGATTGGCCCCATTTGTTACTGGCTTTGGAAACGTGTTATGCCAATTGTTAGCCAGTTCGCTATGTTGGCAAATAATTTAAAGCTGAGTATGATGAAAACAAAAAAAGGAACATGCCAACTGGGCCTGAATTAATAGATATATTATATAATGAATATAAACAATCATTGTTAGACATTAATATATGAGAATATAATAAAAAAAAAGGAATACATACTTTGATACTCACCAACATATCTGATTCTGAACCCTTTCTTGTTCGTGCCATGATCAGCTGCCCAGCGAAGCAGCAGCTGGTGGCCAGTTGTCGTTACGTTGAAAGGGGAATTGTAGTCTCCGCTAAGGGTAGCAAGAACTGGGCTGTGGATATTTGATCCTTTGAAAAGAAACATTAAATGGGAAAAGAGAGTTTCAGTTTTACAAAGTTGGGTTTAGTTTACACAAGTTTCCCAATTCCTCCCTTTTCCACTCATCCATCCATTCTCTAAACAATTGAGAAATGGCAGAATTATCTGAATTTAAGGTAAGTTCAATCAGTTTAACAGAGCCCAGAATGAACGCCTACCGTCAAAAACCTCCAGAATGTCAAACTCATTTTCGGTCTGAAAAAACTCAAAGTACAGGGTGATGTTGTATCCTTTCTCCACAGTGATACTCCAGGAGCACATCTGTAAATTTGGGTAACTGTCTGGGTAACCAGGGCTTAGAATAACTCCAGTCGAATCAAACCGCAAGTCATTAGCAGGGCACAGCACTAGAAAAATGAGGCGACAGGAGACTCGTAAGTAAAGCCAAGATGGCATTCGTGTTTACTTTACTTCTTTCTGGGCACCTCAGCCTTATAGTGTGAAGCTGCATGTTCACCGAGGTGAGAGCTCAACACACAAACACTCAGGTGTCTCCTTTGGAAGTTTTTAAATCTTGCAGGCCATTTCCAGTTAAGATTTTTTTTAAATATGTGATGCCTTCTAAAACCAGTAAAGAAGAACCAAAGGATTGCAATGCTAATAACACTACTTTAAAGCTGAAAAAGAACAAGTGATGTACCATTACAGAGGATATTTCAGATCCTGGTCACATTTAGTTGTCTAAAATAAACGTGGCAATACAAAACCGCAAGAAAGTTATAAAGGAATTAGTAACCTTGACAAGAAGGCGGTGGACCGTCCATCTGTAAGCGCTCTCCGAGTCTACAGGTGAGAATTTCATTACCGACTAATGTAAATCCTGGGAGACACTGGTAACGGATGATATCACCTGGAAGACATTAGCAGTGAACTTTGGAAACTCGGCTAATCATCATCATCATAGATTTATTCAAAAAGAATTCAAAAACCAAACAAGGAGTTAGATGAAAAAATGGGCAGAGAGATATTGCTGTACTGATCCAAGACGAGACAGTGAAAAATTTGGGAATGGGATCAAGAGAAGGCAGAGGCCCACATCAAAAAGAATTTAAAAAAAAGAAAAAAGTCAGAATGCTAGAAGACTAAATCCGGTAAATAATAAATAAATTTGAAAACCAGAAAGTCAGTGGAAGAACAACAGCTATGGGAATCACATAGAGAATCCGAATATTGGATACACCGGAAAGCTCTGAGCCGACCTTAATGCTGGCGCTTTGGATGAGGTCACAAGTCACGTACCCCTGAGGACTGTCAGGATGGATCACCGTGACAAAAGCTGATACTAACTCAACAAAAGATGACACCAAGTAAGGAAAGAAATTGGAGTTTGGATTAAGATAACCTAAAATATCAACATTTTAACTTTTGCAAATGTACAAAAGCAATGTGAAATTAATATTCCTTGGGCTTCAAAACCCCCGTATCCATGTAAAGCATGTACCTAATAACCATAGAGAAGGTAAAAAAAAAAATAAAAATAAAACACAAAAAGTCATTATAACAATGACAAATTGCCTTTGAGAAGAAATCCAAACTCAAATAAAAATTCAGTCTGGGGGTACTGCCTCCTTGGGCTCAGTATAAAGAAGACAAGGAATATAAATCACAGCATTAACAAAATAAGAATTAATGAGATGGAACAAATTGCACAATACAAAAGGAAAGAAAACAAAAACATATTCAAGAATATAAAACACAAAACAATTCATTAAAAACAGCAATACGAATAAACAAACAAAGAGTAAAGAAATGAAAGGCACGGACGAGGCTCAAGTCAAACCATGCCAACAATTAATAAGGCCTGTCATCTGTATGAATAAAACAAAGTTATCAACATCAAAGACCGAGCGAAATGTGTTACAGATGTGTTTACCTATTTCAAACTCATCGTCTTCAATTAACACCTCTGCATTCGGGACGGGTGGAGGTGGTTGGCACACTCGCAGCTGGTATGCTGTATGGAAACAAAGGAGAGAAAAGCAACACATTGAGTGGACATCTCCGAGTTGCGATTTGCTTGTAGAAGTTCTAGGAAACAATGGAAGAAAAAAATAAGCCATAGTATTAGTTAACGAATGAAGATCATCAGGGCGGCATGGGGGCACAGTGGTAGTGCTGCGGCCTCACAGTTAGGAGACCCAGGTCCTCCCTGCATGGAGTTGGCATGTTCTCCCCGTGTCTGCGTGGGTTTCCTCCCACAGTTCAAAGACATGCAGGTTAGGTGCATTGGCGATCCTAAATTGTCCCTAGTGTGTGCTTGGTGTGTGTGTGCCCTGTGGTGGGCTGGCGCCCTGCTAGGGGTTTGTTTCCTGCCTTGCGCCCTGTATTGGCTGGGATTGGCTCCAGCAGACCCCCCGTGACCCTGCAGTTAGGATATAGCGGGTTGGAAAATGGATGGATGGTTGGATGGAGATCATCATTTAACCTTAAACGGTCAAGTCAAGAACCTAACCCTTCTCATTAGAACGGATGAGCAATGACAGCCCATTGTAGGTGCGCGTCTAAATAAAAACACGAACGGCTAATGCTGGATCCCCATATCCTGCTGTCCATGTTGAAAAGTTTTTCCTGTTTCTTCATTGACAGCGTTTACACGCACACACCTTGCCGGATTAAGGCTGATAACCTGGCTTCTTAAAAATCTGTGTTTACATAGGCAAGTCATCTTCTGGTGTTCTCCTTTGTCAAAACGCTCGGACATCATTAAATTAATTAAATGTCATCATTGGCCAACATGAATCCGAAAATAAGCATGACGGCTGTGTTCACTTTCTTGTGTTTTATAAACATGTTTAGTCAAATTGACGCTTTATTTATAGGTTTCTGTTACTGGATTACGTACAGCACACCCTTTTCAGCTTTGCTGTGCGTCTGAGCCCTGGAAAGGACTGGCACACCCACACGTGTTTCTCTTGCTTTACATTGAAAGTTAATGAAATAATAATACAGCAGTTTTTTTTTTACTTCAGTAACATACTGTAAGTATTGCGTTAGGTTACTCGTTACTTTAAAAAGTAATCAGACTACGAATGCGCGTTACGCTACTGCGCTTGAGAATGTGTTGCTGAGTTTAGCACTGTATGTTCAGATCATTAACGTACATTTAGCGAATTCTGAAATATCCAGACAGACTTTTTCAGCTGAGAGAAAGAATAATGCGATCGTCTGGACATTTGCCTCTTGAAATGCATTTTGTGGACGCTTCTCCCCCACGGCTGCTGAAAGTGTGTATGAAGAAAACACGTGCAGGCAGACATACACCAACTACAAAACCCTTAACTGTAACCCTTTTAAGACTTTATATGGCCACATGAGTAGGCCATTCGCAGAGAAATCTACCTCAGTTAATCAGGTTTCTCAGAGGCCAATAACCCGATTTCTCTAACTGGTTTAACCGTTTACTCTGCATTTTAGAAATCAGGCTTCTGTGAATAACCAGGTTATTGAAATGCATGTAAACGCACTGATAGATCTAGCAGACCAATTTAAATAAAAAATGCTTGCATTGAAATAATTAAAATGAAGGGTTCATATTTTAACTTGCACATGTCCTACTTGTATCTTGCATCCAGTGCTTCCCTCAAGCAAACAAGTGCGTAGTGGACTAAGTGGATTCAGAAATCAGGCAGACTGAACGTATTTACAGATGATGGAAAGCGAAACTAATGCTGTTATTGTCCCATTTAAATTTGTAAAATGTTTAATTGCTGAACATAATTATACAAATCATGAATAATAATTTATATGTCCTTGCAGAGCCAGTCGTACCGTATACTATACCATGACAGAGATGGGAGTAGATTCACACCTGGTGCCATGGATGGTGGACTATCTTACAGACAGACCTCAGTATGTGCGTCTCGGGAACTGCAGGTCTGACATTGTGGTCAGCAGCACAGGAGCGCCGCAGGGGACTCTACTTTCTCCGGTCCAACATACATCGGACTTCCAATACAACTCGGTGTCCCGCCACGTGCAAAAGTTCGCTGACAACACTGCTATGGTGGGCTGCATCAGGAGTGGGCAGGAGGAGGAGAATAGGAACCTAATCAAGGACTTTGTTAAATGGTGCGACTCAAACCACTTACACCTGAACACCAGCAACACCAAGGAGCTGGTGGTGGATTTTAGGAGGACCAGGCCCCTCATGGACCCCGTGATCATCAGAGGTGACTGTGCAGAGGGTACAGACCTATAAATACCTGGGAGTGCAGCTGGATGATAAACTGGACTGGACTGCCAATACTGATGCTCTGTGTAAGAGAGGACAGAGCCGACTATACTTCATTAGAAGACTGGCGTCCTTCAACATCTGCAATAAGATGCTGCAGATGTTCTATCAGACGGTTGTGATGAGCGCCCTCTTCTACGTGGTGGTGTGCTGGGGAGGCAGTATAAAGAAGAGGGACGCCTCACGCCTGGACAAACTGGTGAGGAAGGCAGGCTGTACTGTAGGCATGGAGCTGGACAGTTTGACATCCGTGGCAGAGCGACGGGCGCTGAGCAGACTCCTGTCAATCATGGAGAATCCACTGAACAGGATCATCTCCAGACAGAGGAGCAGTTTCAGAGACAGACTGCTGTCACCATCCTGCTCCACTGACAGACTGAGGAGACCCCACACTATGCAACTCTTCACTTCCACCCGGGGGGTAAACGTTAACATTATACAAAGTTATTGCCTGTCTATTTTACCTTCATTGTTATCACTCTTTAATTTAAAATTGTTTTTAATCAGTATGCTGCTGCTGGAGTGTGTGAATTTCCCCTTGGGATTAATGATGGATGGATGGATCTATCTATCATTATATAGTGCCTTTCACTCTATCGATCTATCTATCTACTTCATGCAGCTGGAGACAACCAGGAGTGAATTTGGCTTAAATGTGCATTGAAACAAGTAGACGGTTCACTGAATGCCACGTCTCTAAACCAATCTAATGCCACATGAAGGTGGAGCGCAAAGTAGGGGCAGTGAGCCATCAGTGTGAATGTGCAGGTAGTGGACGTGGCAGATGACAGGATGGCACGAGACAAAAAGCCAGGAGCCGTGGAAGGTCAGAGTGGTGTCAGTGGCACTGGAGGTTGGTCATGAGAGGAGGTGATAATTTTGGTCTTTTGATCTTTTTGAGGTTCAAGTTCAACCAAGCGTTGTCCGAGTGCCCATTTCCCACCCTCCACCTCCATGTCATTAAAATGCATTTTCATACCCACAGTGAAGGCTGGCCGTAGCCTATCTGACACAAGGTGAGAAAGTACCCTGTGTGTGGTCCCAGCGAACTGAAAAGCCCACCAAGGCACATTCACACATGGGCTGATTTGGAGAAGCCAATTCAATGAATGTGAGTACCTTTGGGAATCTAGGGGGTACCAAAGTACCCCAAGGAAAACCCACACAGATATACGGAGAATGTGCAGGCTCCACAACAGAGAAGAGGCGGGCGTGGGATTCAAACCCAGGACATCCATTATGGAACCAATGCCAGCCTGACCCTAAGACTGCAAACATAAATTGATTTTTAAGAATGCAAAAATTGGTTATGCACTCTAAAATGCTAGACAAAATAGCTTTAAAAATAGAATGTGATGTCTCATCTCACACACGGATTTACTCATCTGCAGTCAAAAGAGAGAAACTCAAATGATCCCCTTCATCTCTGTACGATCCAATTAATGGATGTGGAAGCAGTGACATCCTCTTGAAAATAACAATACAAGTAAACAGTAATTCTTGTTCCACAGTAAGCGGTAAAGCTGCTGCCATAATAATCAGAGCACAATGATAGACAATGTCTGTCATAACGAACTTCACTTTCGTTGGAAACCAAGGAACGCCGGCGTTTGCTTTCGCTGACAGTTTAATCAGCCGCCTGTCTAATTACAGAGTGAAGTGCATTTTGAATATTCCGACTTTCAGGCAGACTTGCTTTCTTCCAGACCTCTAACTAGCACAAAGAACTCTATTGATCCCGTAAAGTGGGTTGAGTAAGACAGAACAGGCAGCCAATAATCTGTTTTTATTAAATACAACGAGGGCGTCTACAAAATTAGCGTCTGCGCCTCTTTGTTTTATTGTGTCTTCTAATTTAATTGTTGGCAGCATAAAAAGGGTCCAGCAGAATGACAATAGGATGGGATTTTTCATCAACAGAATCCGTGTGAGTCGTTAAAGTTAAAAACGATCTTGTGAAGAACACATCTGCAGATGAGGAGTACTGTACCCTATAATCTGTTAAAAATGGCATACTTAAATGGAGATAAGAACTGTTCCATCGAGTTATTTTAAGCAACTAGAGAAATTGCACTACCACATCGATATACTTGTTTAGATTATACAGTCTGATTGTAGGAGGGCTTCAAAATTCTCACTTTTTGAGCAATCTGTGCAGCAGAGTTCAAGTGGAACCAATTCGCTGCGGAGAAAAGACCACCTCGCATGACAGTTAGTGGCACGGAGGGCTTGCTATTGTCATCCCCATACATTTTATTATACAAGGTGGGACCCACGAATTCCAAGAATTGTTAAGAAATCAAATGTAATTCCCTTTTAGCATCATAATCCTTTCCGTAAGATGCAATACACTTGTCTGAGTTCATCTCCCATTCCTCTTAACATTTCCTGTACTCCTCTTTGAATAACCTCTCCGACATTTTTTCCTGGATTTCTTCCATGGTAGCAAATTGTTAGGCGATAAGAAAATAAAAGACTCCTTAGCCTTCCATAGGGACGCAACTGAGCGGGTCACAGGGGTCCAAGGGAGGCGCCGGTCGAAGATGGTACAATAAAAGTCTTGTTATTCATTTGTACTTACAAATAACAATGGGTGTATTGCAGCCGTGAAAACTGAACAAAATGTTCATCACAGCAAATACAAAATGTAATAAAAAGCATTTAGATAAGTTTGGTACTTTTCAGGTTGAAGTTATTTCTGCACAAACATGCTATACCGTATATACTCACGTATATGTCGGGTCTTGAAACCCGAAAAATTGATCATAAAATCAGACCCCGACTTATACGCCCGTTCAAAAATCCATCCATTATCCAATCCGCTATATCCTAACTAGAGGGTAATGGGGGTCTACTGGAGCTAATCCCAGCCAACACAGGGCACAAGGCTGGAAACAAACCCCGGGATGGGCGCCAGCCCACCACAGGGCCCGTTCAAAAATAAGACACTTAATTTTTTTTTACATCCTCTTGCCTCCTCCAATCTCGCACCAGTTTCTCAGACACATTGAATTTTGTTACCAATTTCTTTCAGCACTTCAACAACTTTTAATTTAAAACCAGCTTCATATTTTCTTCTGATCGAACGCCCCATCGTAGATAAGTGATGCTATTATGATAAAGGTGTATGAGGGTGTGAGATACAAAAAACACAAATCAGAGCAAACGTCGCTTTGGAATAGTGCGGGTATCACCATGTGGTCACGTAGGCACAATACATAAAAAAGAAAAGGCCGTGTGCTCCGTGGTTCAGCTCTCAGGTGGCCGTTAGCATATCGTAATCTCTTGGACCAATAGCGTGAGTTTTCTGCATTTGTCTATACGTTATAATATACTAGAAATTATACAGTAAAATAAAGCCCCGACTTATCTGCAGGAGAACTTAAATGCAAATATAAATGGTATATGCATTTGTCATTTTCCAGTTCTAAAGTTAAGTGCGTTCGATAAATTAAAAAAATATCTTTCCCACTCAGACGTTTTACAAAGAAGATATGGATCACAGAAGAAAAGCTCAAAAACTTACCAGATATGTTCATTTTTCAGGCTAATTCATTTGTCGAGTATTGATCCATGTTTTCCGTGTTTGTGGAATGAATCATTTTATCGCACGTTCCTGGTAGTGTTTCTCGTGGTAAGGTTACGTCTTACGTGTGAATTCCCATGTAAATACGGAAGTAAACTAATAAAAAATTTACTGTCATTTGGTGTGTTGGGAAGAACCCGAGTTCCGTGGGGGGAGACGTTGTTGTACAGAGAGATCAAGTACTGAGCTGTCGCTCATAGTGTATGGGTCTTCTTCTAAAATCGCGGAATCTAATAATATTGCTGTTTTTTTTGTTCATAAATGACACTTATAAATGGTGCAAATACTCACACATTTAGGGCAGCAACTTGCCTTTTCTGTTGTTCATTTTGCCAGGATGCATGCAAAGTGGCACAGCTAGTGGGCATTTCTCATGACACGTTGTGTATTTCTAGTAATTGTGTTACATTTAACGGCATATACTGGTACACACACACACACATCACTGGACCTCCCACAGGCTCAGTCATAACCCACAGAGACAAGGGGGGCACTGCCATCTCCTTTTGTTTACTCCACAGTGCTGAGAAGCCACGCAAGTGAGGGTATCTGACTCGGCCCCTTCCAGTCCAGCCACCATTAAAACCAGGAAGGGGGCGTCATTTACTGGCTCGAGCGACTCATCAGAAGGAGGTCCGCTAGCTACGACTTGGCTACACAGCCCATCCTGTTAACAATTGGCTGAGTGTTCCCAGATAACGGGACACTCGCCGGATAACGTTTTCTTTTCTAGGTACTCCGGTATTTCTTAATGTCCATTTCTTGGTTCTTTAAAAGCCATCTTGGGTGGTCTCTCTGTTAATAAATTTAATAATCAAATCAAATATTCTGCACTTACCAACATTGCGTACATTTATAGCTCTGCCGTTTACGACCAAATGCGTCAGAAAATAATGAAATACACATAAAGGATACTCACCGTGATAGCTGAGGACGAAGAAGCCGCTGGTAGTAAAGTCGCTGTGAAATTTAATCAGGATCTGATTGGACGTGCTGTAGACGGATTCCAGGGCGGTGTTGCCACTAAACTGGCCAATCTGAGGAGAACTCTGGTCAGGACCGTCCCTGAGAAAAATATGAACAGAATTCTGTGTTAAAATTTTGGTAGTAAGGCCTTGCATTTCAATTTCATCACTAAAAATAACAAAGAAATAAATGGGCACTGAGCAAAGTGTTCATCTTTTTAATAGTTTACTCAGGATTCATCACATGAAATGCATTTTTAAAGTAAATATGATTTCTCAAAGATCGAGAGACAAAATGTGGTGTTGGAGAACAGAACTTTGGTTACAAATCTTAAGGATTGTATGAAGAAACAAAGGTCGGGCCGCCTTTAACATCGGCACTTTGTAACTCCGAGGGGCGAGCGCCACGTCCTCTCTTTTGAGTTTTCATGCAGTGACTTTAATCTTTTGTAGGTTAAACCGAAGGGATTGAGGATGAGCGCCTGTGAAAATATATTCATATATTAGGAGGCCTCAAAAAAAAAAGAAGAGAAAGGCCCTGTGGTAACCCACAATGCACTGTGCCAAGTGAAAAGAGGAACCAAATTAATAGAAAAGGTATCAGAATGTTAATCAAGTAAAATAGAAATCAAGTCAATACTTTTATTTAAATTTGTAATTCTACAAAAAATCATTATACTGGAGTATAAGTCAGATCGAGCATTACATTTCTATGAATTTTAAACAGCCATTTGGGGAAATAAAAAAGGAATAGAGACGAGTAGCAGAACATGAACTTCATTTGAAAATTCTATTGTGAAGAGTATATGAAATTCTCTGCTGCTGAAGATAAATTGTGGTGATTTGAAAGTTTAAAGTTTCTTCATAATGGAAATGTATTATTAAAGTAAAAGACATGGAAAAAAAGAGATTATCCAACAATAAGAGTGAACAACTGGGCATTATTTCTAAATTAAATACCATGGTGGCTGACTTTGTGAATTACTGTACGTCGAGTTCTCATATAAACTTAATTACGGCTTCTGTGCATCATACAATCATCATCGCAGAAAAAATTATTTTCCATTTAGCAACGAGTCGCTTCATCTGTACACTTCTGAATGAAATGTGCGCTGTGTCTCCTCTGCGGGCTCAGAATTCACACAAAAAGAGAAATGTATAACTCAAAAAGGCGTTTCAGGCTTTGAACGGTTCTGCCGGGCAAAATCCGAGGCAAGCTCTTACTCACCACACAGTAATGAAGTCGTATATCGGCTCTGTTTGCAAAACGGTGAAATTGATGTAGATCCCATTCCCGGGTGGGACTCGGACAACCCAGACACAATCCTGGAAGTTTGGATACTCATCTGGGTACCCGGGAGAGTAAATGGTGCCATTCATGGCTGTGATGTTTCCGCCACACAGAGCTGAGGATGCAAATACACACTTTGAATTAAATGTCTAATTACCACTACCACATAATCACGTTAGCAATGTTCTTAGAAACTTTCAATAATAAAGTCCAATTCTCATTTCTCTATCAAAATGGATTCATTGCAAAGGGTTGCTTTCATAAACAGCATTTTAAGAATCTTTTTCAATTTGTGGATCATCTCATCAGTTCAGATCAGGTGTCTATAACACCACTCCAGGACGAGAGGGGTCGCTGTCACTAGCTGTCTTGCCTTTTCCCTCCACAGCTCTAAGACGACGCCCCTTTTAGGACGCGTGAACACACCCTCATTCCCCTTAGATGCTCTGCCCCTTCCGGTCACAGCTATATAAAGGCGGCCATTTCCAGAAGGAGGAGTCTCAGTCTTGACGGAGCTCCTCTCACAGACCATTAGTTTGCTGCCAAGAGTTCTCTTTTGTTGTTTTGTTATTAAACAGAGTGGCCGGGTTGGCACCCCGACTATTCTTTGGACTTTGTCAGTCCTGCTTGACAATAGCTAATGGTTTTCTCCTATAAATGAAATTCAGTTGTTGGCCATAAGACATACTGTTCATTTTGCAGGAATCGATTAAAAAATCTGACTTAATACTTCAGTAGTGAGGAAAAATTGAAGCCAAAGTCTGCTTAATATATTTATCTGCTTACAAAGACCATTCATTACAAGAAAGCAAAACAGCGTATGCAATAAAAATGGCAGGCAGGCATGCAACGTTCTTTTGTTTACCTTCACATCTGGGCAGAGGGTAGTTCCAGTTCCTGCTGACACCGTGTAGACATGTTAAGGCCGTCTCTCCAATTAAAGAATAACCGGGAAGGCACTCAAAAGAAACCGTCTGCCCGACGCTGAAGTCACTTCCAATCACAAAGCCATTGCGGAATGGGCGCGGATCAGGGCAGCTCTGTAGCTGGTAGGCTGTGGGATTGTCCGGTAATATTGTCAACAGAAGAAAGAAATGTTACAATATTACACATGCCTCGATCGCACACAAATATGAACAAACACAATTGTATTGTTTAAAAATAGTCTCTTTTTCTATCAGACAATGTTATTTATTATTTTTAACAATTGGCGTATCAAATGTTGACATGCGTTTAAAAGAGTTCATTTGTTCTATTTTTTTGTAGGCACTTTGCTGTTCTTGAGCCCTTAAAAAAATGCTGTAAGGGGAGCAGGGAATCACGTTTTAGTTGTGCCATTTGTTTTGTCGTGGACTTGCGCTCGCCACGACCAGCCTCAGTCTGCACATTTGCACTGTGGTACCCGCTGCTAGCCATCAGGATTACAGGGGTCCTTTGGGGACCATCTCTGAACACTGTGAGGAGAGCACTTCCTGGTGACATCGGCTAATCTCTCTCTCTCTCTCATACAGAGTCTCCACTACACTCCACCCTGTCCACAGTGCAAATCCCATCCTCGTCGCCAAGTGAATCACCATGGACTCACACCACGAAGCACCTCCTTTAGTCAGCAGTCACACAGAAACCATTTCTGAACACTGCAAGTAGAGTGCCTCCTGGTGACGACAGCTGACCTCCGTCTCTCAGCTTTAATCTTTTCTGCGCGGTGTCACCACTGCACAAGGGAGTGGCTGTGAACTCGTACCGTGAAGATTTACATTGTGGTGAACTGCAGATGGTCAGTTGCAAACCCATACTGTCTGGTTCAGAAATGGTCTTCTTGCAGCATAGGAGAGATCCTTTGGTCAGCTGTGCAGGGACCAGTGCTGAACACTGGGAGGGGAGCCCTTCATGGTGACATCAGATGATCTCGCTCTCCCTCTCTCTCTCTCTATCTGTCTGTCTCCCGTGCCTCTTTTCTTCACAGCGTTGCCATTACACTCCAGCTGTCAAGTCAGGTCAGGTTGAGGAGCATGCACTGGTACAGTGCATTGCCACACCCACGACGCTCCCTCACAATGCAGGTCATAGGTCCTCATTTGGGATTCTGTGAATGACACAAAGTCAAACCAGCGGTTCCCAAGGATTCTCCGAAGAGACACACATGAAGAAGTCCAGTCTTCGCCTCAGGTCACAGGATAGTGTCCATGTCTCAGAAACAGGAATCACCAGGACTCTAAAAACTTGGACCTTTGTCCTTTTGCAGAGACATGGGGGGCACCACACACCCCCTTCCAGCGACCTCATGGTAGTCTCCAGCTGTCCACCTTGCAAATGTCATCCTCGTCGCCAAGTGAATTACCATGAACTCACACCACAAAGTGTCTCACTTTGACCATTTGCACCATGGTGAACTGCTGGCGGCCAGTCTGGGACCCTCAGTGTCAGGGATAGATAGATAGATAGATAGATAGATAGATAGATAGATAGATAGATAGATAGATAGATAGATAGATAGATAGATAGATAGATAGATAGATAGATAGATAGATAGATAGATACTTTATTAATCCCAAGTGGTCTCCTAACGGCATGGGCTCCTAGCTTCAAGTCTTGTCTATTCAGAAACTTCTTCTGAACACTGCGATCAGAGCACTTCTTAGTGACGTTAGCTTTCTCTCTCTCAGCCCCCCTTTTTTTGTGCACAACACCTCCATTATTACAGAACGAAAACCTGCAGCCTCATGGCTGAGACTCACTGCTGAAAACAAAAAAAACACCTAATTCAGTGTCACTGATTCACCAAAAAACAGATGGAACAGTTGATGTCCAGATGTCTGCTTGTTCTTCAGCACTTCCTCAGTCTTTTGGCCGAGTGTCCAGTCTTAACGGTGCACAAAGAGTTTTGAGCTGGATAAGAGCATTCAAAGAGGTCTTGCCATTAAGACAACTGTGGATCTCAATGGTGAACGTGAAGGACGAACAATTCAGTATTCAGTGAGAGCACAGCCTGGTCATGTAATGGCTACAATAAAAGCCTTATGCCACCATGTGGTGTGTACACAGCACTGCCACGGCCCTCTTTCGAGATACTGAGTGCCCACTATATCACCGCCATTAGTTTCTTTTAACATCTTTGAATCTTTCACTGAAAACAGATTCAGAGCATTTAGATAGCCATCACACCGATCAAATGACAGGCCTAATTTCCAGATACTGGACTTTATAAAACAGAATGTCCTGGGCTTTGCTTCTCACCTTGGTATGTGACATGGAAGCCCTGTTTGTTCTGCGAATAGTCACTGTGGAAGTATAAGCTGGTCTCATGGGTGGTGCTGAAGAGCGAAGCTGGGACTTGTGGGCCGCTGAACCTGCCAATCACAGTTCCCATCTCGAGGGATCCGCTTCGCACTTCTAGATAATCATGGATGGTCTCCGTGGAGAAATTCAGGAACTGAAGATGTACACCTGCGGGGACATTCGTTACAATTTTTTTGCACACATTTCTTTTTTTTAATTTACATCTCAAAAGGACAAAATAAACATCTACAGAGCTGTCAATGACCACCCAATGAGGAGAAACATGAAACTAAAGATTGTGGTCAAAAATATACTGACTGTGGATTTATTTGGCATTTACTTTAACAAATAAGTAGTTCAAATGTAACTCTTATAATAAACTGTGTCAAACATGCGTGTGACTCCTGACGTCTCTATGTGGGGCTCTACTCAACGTTCTTATCTAACAAGTGAGGTCAGGCAGCTATGGACCGCCGACTGACCGATGTGCCTCATGTTTCTCTTACAACGATGGGTCATGGTCATGTGTGTACTTACCAAAGCCAATGGGCAGCTTTATTGTCCACGTGCAGTCTAAGCTGCTAGGGTAGTTTCCAGGGAAGCCAGGGCTCAAAACCACCCCACTGAAATCAACTAAAGCACCACCACACTGGGCTGTATAAGAAAAAAATAAATAAAAAGAACAACATCAATATGGATTAGGGGTAGGGTTAGCACCCACACACACATATATATGCAACCACCGGAAACAATTTGGACAAATTTTGTTTCTAATTATATGGTTTATGATGGTACCAGGGACTCAAAAGTTCTGGGACCAGGAGAAGAAAATGTTCCTACCGTGGAGTGAATTGTTATGGAGGCTGGAAGAATGAAAGTCTATGAGACAATGGGCTATGGATTAGCTGAAGCCGTTCTTCATGAGTTATCACACACAAGCGACTCTTTTGCTATGGATATCACACCAACAGTCATCTCACTTCACAGATTTGCACCACCCGCTGACCCTCAGCATCTGGATTACCGTGGTCTTCATTGGCAGTCTCCTCTCAGCCTTAGTTAAGGAAGACCCCCAGCTCTGACTAAGCAGATACTCTTTGGTGACACCAGCTGAGCTTTCTCTCTCTTGGTCATCTGACATATCACTGCACAGCTCCACCATACCCAAAATATTCTCAAAATGTTGATTTTTTAAATAAACCATCACCACTGGCACTCACATCTCACATTACAAAGACCTGGTCTTAGACTACATGTATATAAGTCCTCAGGACCACCTAGACCCACTACAGTTTGCCTATTGGACAAAAATGGGAGTGAAAGATGTAATCATCTATCTGCTCTACAAGGCCTATCACCCTCTGAACAAAGCTGGCTGGTTATTTCTTTTAGAATTCGCCAGTGTCTTCCAGCCATCCTTATAAATTCAGAGATATGCAGGTGATGAGCCTATGATGTCCTGGATAATGGGCTGTCTGTCGGGCAGACCACAGTTTATTGTGTCTCTGGTATGGATGTGACCAACACTGGAACGCCACATGAAACAGGCCTGTCTGCTTTTCTCTTCACCCTGTAAACCTTGGACTATGAATATAACACCAGGACATGTCACTCGTAAAAATTCTCAGATGATATTACACTTACGGGACGTATTGACATGGGGGTTTCTAAACTAATGGGATGTACTGACATGAAACAGAGGAGATGAGTCAAGGAGAGAACCATTTTCCTTGGTGCAGAAAGTATTGCCTGCAATTTAACATCAGCAAAAGTAAAGGAACTGGTTATTGACTGTCACCACACCAGTGGACCCCTATGCCTGATCACTATTCACAGAGAAGATGAGCTGATGGTCCACATCAGTGACAGACTGGACTGGTCTCGTAACACTGAGGAAATACCGAAGAAAAGACAGAGGAGACACAGGAGAATGTGCTGGGTCAAGAAGTCCTTCAAATCTTCTGCATCTCACAGTCTGATTTCCTATTGCTGTGGTGAGCTGAGCCACTATCATCACCTCAAAAGAGGCCCACCAAATCAACAAGCTAATTGAAAAGGTCAAGCTCAGTCATGTGACACACTCTGTACCCCCTGAAGGTGGCAGAGAATGAAGACAAAGCTGAGTGCCATTATGAACAATGCTACACATCCTCTCTCTGACACAGCAACATGGAGGACTTTCAGCCAACAAATTAGGCAGCAGAAGTGTGTCAAGAAACATGACAGGGACAAATAAATAAAGTGCTATCTATCTACCTATCTATACTTTTTATAGTTCCTTACATATCTATATTATATATATATATGTATTATTGAAGACTTGCAGACCTTCTGTGATTTATGGGGGCTTGGGGGGGTTTGTGTTCTGTTGAGAGGGGCAAGTTGGTGACTGACTGGTGACTTATTTAAATGTCCTTCATAATATTTAAACACTGGATGGCTGAAAGCTCAGAACAGGAGACGTACTTGAGAATGCAGTGCTGTGTGTTATAATAGTGAGCTATCTTCTGAGTAGGGGGCATGTACAGGGGAGTAGTGGAGGAGTAAACTGATTATGAATTGTGTATTTATTATCGACAATAATTTAAATGTATGAGCTGTGTAGGAGGCGTGTACAGGGGAGTAGTGGCATAATTAACTAATTATGAATTGTTTTTTATTATGGACAATTATAGAATTATGTGCAGAGTAGGAGGTGTGTACAGGGCAGTACTAGTGGAGTAGTGCAATTGTCAACTTACATATTTATTAACTGCATATTATTGCTGTGTTCATGTTGTTTTATTATAGGGCAAAATAAAGTTTATTTTTAAATTTAAAACAATCTCTCTCTCTATCTATCTATCTAATCCTGCCAACTACGCTAAAATGTCTATCTATCTATTGATTATATAGTGCCTTTCATATCTTTCATATCTATCTATCTAACTTTTGATAACAGTGTGTGGGGTTACACTGGGTTAATAGGGATTGAATATTTGGTATTTTTTTTTCTACTTTTCATTTCTTTGTATTGGTTATTTATAATACTTTTTGTTGTATGTGTACTTTTAATATATTGATGTTTGTTCTTGTTATTTTTTTTGGTTTAATAAAGTACTTTTAAAAAATATAAAAAAAGATCTCTCTCTCCATCCCTGCCAACTACGCTAAAATGTATTTCTATCTATTGATTATATAGTGCCTTTCACATCTATCTATCTATCTATCTATCTATCTATCTATCTATCTATTATATAGTGCCTTTCACATCTATCTATCTATCTATCTATTTATCTATCTATCTATTCATTTGGCTTAGGAGAATATCAAGGAGCATTCATAACTTGGGAGACAATATGGATCAATCAGTTTGACCCAGACTGATCTAAAAAACAATTCTCTCACATTGATAAAAGGGTTTCAGAAGCTGCTCTGTGAAAGTGTTGATTTAAAAAGTTCCACGTAGTCCTGTTTTCCAGCTCCATGGCCCTGTGTGTCTACCACCCGCTCCACAATCTGAAGGGCCACCTGTGTAAGACATGTTATGCCCACTTTAATCTGAGAGGAACAGACAAGCATTTCTAGTGATGTTCGGCCTGCACAGAATACCTCGGTGAATGAATCCTCTGACAACGAAGCTCCTTTAGATCAATGTCAACATAAAACACACTGTGGCGCAGACCCAAATTCAAGTACCTGCCTGCTTGAGTGCTGTGGTAGTCATCATGCCTATCAATGATTTTGTGTGTGCAGTAGATTGCAAATATTTTATACAGTATGTAGTGCTTAGCTATTTAAGGCCCATTTTAGTTATATTCATATTATTTAAAAAGTAATAAACATAATTTTCCAGGGTGTCACAAAAATGTCAAGCAATATCTTTAGAAACTAAAATGTAGATTATGAAGAGGGTACAGGTGGGAGTAAAGAGACTCCACGATTGAGGTTGGAACCCGGTCATGAGCGTAGGAATGGAGACGGGCGCAGAGGGCACTTTTCTTAAGGAGTCTGTCTTGGGTGATGTGAGTATGTTTGAGTAACCAAGGCCTTTGTGGGTCTGGTAACAGATTGGGAGATGACAAGTGTAGCAGCGGAGCAAGGCGTAGTTGAATAAGTTGAGGACAGAACTGAGACAGTGTGAGTCCTGAGAAACAAGTTCAAGTGCCAAAAATTCAGAACCTGAAACGAACCTCACTGCTTGAATTTTGAACCTGAACTAACCAAGAACTGCAATGACAAAGTCTTATTCACCAAGGGATGACCCTGTGTGTGATCACCGCCATATACAGTGGAACCTTGGTTCACGAACGTCTCGGTTCACGACCAAAAAGTTCGCCAAACTTTTGCCTCGGTTCACAACCACACACTCGGTATATGAACAAAGCCAGTTTCCCTTTCGGTTTGTGCGTGCCTATGATTTCCACACATGTTGCATTGTTCTCAGTCAGACGTGCCTGCCTTGTGCTTAATCGTTACATATATTTACATATTTACATACAGTTCGTACGGTCTACAAGGGATTAATTGTATTTACATACAATCCTATGGTTGAAATTGCTTCGGTTCACGACCAACTCGGTTTACGACCAGAGTTTTGGAACAAATTATGGTGGTGAACCGAGGTTCCACTGTATACAGTATGTTGTTACTTCTTCATTACTTCATCAACACAACAAACTGTGTTCCTGTGAAAACTCAAGACAACATCATGCAAGTCAAGTAAAACAAAATGAAAATGAATGTTATGAAAATGACACTCAACCAAAAATGAATCCTAAAACTAAACTCTTCAGGTAAAAAAATAATAAAGGGTATAAATATCCGACCAGAAAAGTAATTATAAAAAAAACAAAACAAAACCATGACATTTGGAAAGCTAGACCATTGGTGTTTCTTCTGAGCCCCAGTGGGGTACGAGGTGGAGGCGGCAGCATGAAGTGAAGCAGCTCTGTAGGGTGGCCGAGGAAGGAGATGGCGGGCGACGTGAGCCCCGTGACATCTGCCATAATGAAGCCCCTTTCCCTCCAGGTCATTACAGCATGTATTCATATCTCGACTATGTTAACGCTACCTCTGATATGGACATTTCCTGTAGTGAACTAAAATCCGTGAACGTATCATTAACTGAGCTATTACTGTATTACTGTTTGTCGGGATTATCTTGCAGGATGTAGCAGAGTTGGCTTTGCCATTTTTTCTATTAACTGGTCAGATCCAAAATTTGTTTTCATCACCCCTCTAAAATTGAAAAACAACATACTTACCTAAACACATCGGAACTGGATAATTCCATCTTCTAACTGGACCCGGCATACATGTAATATGTGTGTGCCCCTATAAGGAATAAAGTGTTATGTTAGTATGAAAATAATCCCAAAACTAGAGAATAAAGTAAAGCAAGGAATCAAAGTCTCCAAATAAACAAACAAAGGTTGAAACATCGATCCACAGTCCTGTGCTCTGCTGCTTACTTCATCTCTTTATTCACATTGCAATGTTACCTTACAGGACTAGACTGAACAACTCTGTTAAATTTCAAGAAAGTTGAAACAGGGAAAATTGGAAACACATAAAATTATTCTGCTTGTAAAAGGACTCGGCAGATGAATTCAGGAAAAAGAGGATAAGGAAATGGAATGCGAGTTTTACAGATTTGAAAAAAGGCAAAAATAGGAAACTGGTGATTCAATAACAGGTTCAGAATGTTAGACAAACACACACTCCGAACGAGATCGTTAAAACGTTCAAACCCGATGAATTTGAAATACGACACAAAAATTAAACTTAATTCTCAATGTTAATTCCTAACCTTACCACCAAGATGATTTGTAGTGTCAGTCTTTACATATCGGATGCTATGACGTACATGGTGCTCGCTTCTTAAGAGTCACAGCTTGAGATGACCAAACACGCCACTTTCATTTTGCATGCAATTTTGTGAAACTAACAGTCAAGTCTGTTTCAGAAACCATTTCACAATCACAAACTGCGGTTTTGGGGGTTTTAAGTTTTTTATTTTTAAGGATTACTGCTCACTAAATCCTCATTCACACTTCCATGTATACTCGTGTTCTTTTCTGCAGCGTTGTAAAGTGTGTTTATTCAAACCACGGCGGTGAGATCAGCTCTATTCGTGTCTCTCATTCACAACATGGTGAAAATGTGCCGTGCTGTATATTTGAGACGCTAAAATTAGGGTTAGGATAATAAGGTGGCTCTGAGGCTAAGGATCTGCGCTGGTATCCTGAAGGTTGCCGGTTCAAATCCCCGTCACTGTTAAAAGAGATCCTACTCTGCTGGGCCCTTAACCTGCAATTGCTCCAGGGGTGCTGTACAATGGCTGACCCTGCGTTCTGACCTCAGGGGGTATACGAAAACTAACAAATTCCTAATACAAGAAATTGTATAAGGCGAAATAAAGAACAAAAAAAAAAAAAAACCAAAATGCACCATCGTGTACGTTACTGCCGAGACATGCAGTTGAAACAGAATCCGTGACAACCTTTGACCTCTTCTGTGTTGGGTTTACTCCTAGAAAAATGAGCCAAAAATGTTGAATATTTTTCTAGAAGAAAACCTGTTATCATGTGAAACAGAAAGAGGCAAATAACAAAAACGTCAAGATGAGCCCAGTAGAAAAGGCCAGTCGAGTGTCCACTGCTGTACTGATGCAGATTCAGATTCAGTACGCGTCCTTCCTGTGACTTCTCAATAACGCACAGCCTGGTGTCACCATCGGGACACTAGATGTGTGTTTCTTTGCACATTTTTCTTATTTTTTTTTTGTTGCTTGTGCACGAGAGGGTAGAATGTCAGCACGATTCCCTTGTGTTATTGTAGGCTACCACAGCACAAGGCTTCGTGACTCCCACATTTCTCTTGACGTGATCATTGGTGGTTGTCAAATTGTGCTTAGGGGGCTAACATCTTTCTTGTCCTTCCACTTCACCACATCCATTTTGTCTTTTTGACACACAGCTACTTGCATATCACACTGAACCTTGAGGCGACTGAATTCGGTCACACAGTGCCGTAGCCATCAGTGTCACTATCCGTGTCAACCTCTGATGACCAATTCACATTTTCATCATTACTGTTTGAATCATCTAGTGGTTCAGTTTCTCGTTTACGCACCATTGTGTGTTTTAGTTGAAGGCTAATCTTCCTCATGAATATTAATGAATAACCATAGAGTGACAAAGCACATAGAAATCTTTACTATGCAAAAAAGTTGAGATGCTGAGTGGCATTTAACAAATTAAAAGTAGACGAGAAAACAGCAAACAAGAGCGATAAAGACACCCAATCAACCTTCAATAGCAGCCAACTGACTTACCTGCAAGGAGTAACCCTGATCACACTGAAAAGTCACCACATCTCCCACCATGTAGCGGTCACCGACTTTCATTCCATTGTTTGGACTCTGAGGTTCTGGACAGGAATCCAAACCTATTGCTTGGAGGAGAGGAAAGGAAAGACTGTATTTATATTTAAACAAGAGACTGTCAAGGAAACTTATTTGTTATGCAGTTTTTGGTGTGTAATTGTGTAGGTTTTGTCAGTTTGCCTTTTGCTTCTTATGGAGTGAATAAGCAAGTGGAAACAAAATTCAAAGATATGGCTGCACATGAAGACAGCAAAATAGCAGAGTGCAGAATCACACACCTCCAGGGATCGGGGACTCTGGGTGGCTCTGGTCACTCTTGGTGTGTATGTTGTGCATTCTGCCCTTGTTTGTGTTTGTGAATACGATACACCATGTACATACAGAGAGAGTGAGACGTGAAAGGCACTATATCACAGATAGAAAGAATTTGGTATAGTAGACAGGATTAGATAGATAGATAGATAGATAGATAGATAGATAGATAGATAGATAGATAGATAGATAGATGTGAACGGTGCTTTATAATCAATAGATAGATAGGAATTTTAGTGTAGTTGGCAGGAATAGATAGATAGCTAGATCGAAAGGCATTATATGATCAATAGATAGATAGATAGATAGATAGATAGATAGATAGATAGATAGATAGATAGATAGATAGATACTAAATAAAGTCACACCCGGATTATGTATATTGAATTACACGTTTAGAATACAGAGAATACTAAATAAGATGCTCATAGCCAAGGGTTGCATTTCGTAAATGCAAATATTTCCCAATTTTACATGAAGAAATTAGAAAATGAAAAACACACACACACACACAAACCTGAGCACAAGCCGGTTCACTGAGCCTCCACAAATATTACAAAACATTATTACTTGCTGAAAACTAAATTATGCGTAAACTTTAATTTTGTATGTTGATTGATGCTAACTTTCTTCAGAATAATTTTAAAATAATGGAAATTCAACTGCCTCAGGCATACATACTGGTGGGCTGCTTCTTTCTTTATTTATTCAATAGTTGGAATTATTTCTGCAATCAATTTTAGCAGTTAATATTGAAATGGAGGTTGATCAGCATAAAAACTCAGGGGAATGTTTCTGAAAACCATAATTATTTTTTTATTATTTTAAATGTCTGCAGACACCCCATAAATGTAAAATAAAATTTATTTCCAAATCGAACATCACCGATGTAATTGCTAACAATGTGACAGTAAAATTTGTTAATTGCCTCCATCTGGATCTTTTTCCCTTTGGTCTGTTTTTTTCCAGAATCCACATTCATTGCCAAAGGTTTTTTTTATTTTAATATGCCTTAATATTGTAGATAATGTGAAGCAAAGCCAAATGCCATCTTAGTGGAAAGAAGAACTGCCACAGCAGGCAAATGACGTCAAATTCATTGGTGACTTTCCTGAGCTCCAGACCCGGGCCGGTGGGGTAGGCAGATTTGGACTTGAGGACTGAGTGTCCTTACCTTTACCTCACGTGAAGAAGCTTTCATAATGAACAGTGTTACTGTGTCAGCTTTGAGTCAGCTTAAAGATATCTCAAATGTTAAGGAATTGAGTATCCAAACACTGCAATTAATACAGAAATGGTTTAGAATACAAAACGTGGGATTTTGACCAAACAATGCAAGATTTCTTTTAGTGTGCAAACACCATTTGTTTTTAGCCCTTGTTGCAGGCTCCCAAACGGGTACAAAACCTCCAGATTGTTGCCCCACACAACCTGAATCACCGTCTGAGCTCATTAAAAGGTAAACACTACTACCCCGGGACACCAGGGGGCACAATCACTGACTCTTCTGTCTCTTTTCCACCCACAGCTCGGAGCTCGAAGACGCCCCTTCCGGTCCATGAGCTATAAAAACCAATCACCCCAAGAAGGAGGAGACTCAACATCCGCACTACGAAGCTCCGGCCCCGAGGCCTGACTGCTTTCCAGAGCCTTTAAAATACTGCAGCTACAGTTTGCTTTTGTCTGTTTAGCGTAAATTTGAACAAATGTATTATTTTGAGTAACAGGTGCACCTTTGAAGCACGAGCTCACAGTGGCTAAACAACAGTTCTGGTGACAAAAAAACTCACATGCGGCAGCTGAAGACACAGAGACAGAGAGGACAGAGAACATACTGGGGCAGCTCAAGAGAGGCAACGAACAAACTCCTACTCCTCTTCAACAAGGTCAAGTGACGCAGACTCCTGGGCAGCATCTGATAAGACCTGTCACCACCGGGGGGCTCTTTGGCTCATCTTGAAAATGAGCCCAAGTCCCTTCTTAACAGCTGCACGAAGGCGATGCAATAAAAACGGACATTTCTCAAGCGCCCACAGGAATACGGCACAAAAAGGCAAAGTCAGGGAAATGACTCTCATCTCAGTTGCACACATTTAATGAAACTGCCAGACTGGGAAAGAGCTTTGCCTTCCTTCATCACTTCACTTGCAAAGGGCCCCTGAGTAGCTGCTGTGTCAATACCGGGCGTGAACTATAGGGGAGCCCTTGCCTCACCACTACTGATTATACCAATGAAGAGAAAGTTGTAAAGAAAAGAAAATAGAAAATAAAATAAAATGTATTGACAACAATAAACAACCACAACAAGGGGATAAACACAAAGAGCAGAAGATAATAAATTAAAGAATCAGAAAACATATTGTAGCTGAATCATTTGGAACTTCTTTTTAAACAAGCAATTAGAATTCTTTGCTTCATCCTCAAACTTTGATTTTCAGGATGTCCCAGGGACTGAACTTTATCTCCTATGATCTGAGACATGGCCATGGACACCAAATCCTACTAACCGTATAGAAACCACTATGCTGTTATGTGTATAAAATCTGCACATTATCCTCTATATTTTCGTTATATTTTGCCCAATCCCAACAAGATGTATTCAGAGGCAGGACACTTGTATAGGCATTGTAACATCAACAGCATACCCTCTTCCCTTAAACCTCACTTTTATAACAGTTGTTCACAAGATATTGCTAAATTAGTTTACAGTCTGGAAAAGGAAGACATGCCAGTAAGATAGATACAACATCAAAGAAACTTTATGATTTGGGAAAAGAGAGAGATAGATTAAAGAGTGTGAGCAAAATTCATCCATCATATTGACAACCAGCCAATCAGGTGCATGCAACAATCATGTGTTGTGAAACCCCTGGTATGAAATTTTATAATAAATATGCCTCATCTGAAAGCAACGTCAGAAGAGAAACAGCGACTCCGGAAGAGAAAACAAAAACACGTGTGACCAGTCTTCATCCGATCGTCAGCTAACAGCATTTCATGAACATCGATTGCTAAATCAACACCGCCCTGGGACATTAGAACATTAGAACAATTGAGACGAGAACAGGCCATTCAGCCCAACAAAGCTTGCTAGTCCAATTATTTAATCCAAAAAAAATATCAAGTCGAGTTTTTGAAAGTTCCTAAAGTCCTACTGTCTACCACACTACTTGGGTCTCTTATTCCAAGTGTCTGGCGTTCTTTGTGTAAAAGAAAACTTCATAATTTTTGTGCGAAATTTACCCTTAACAAGTTACCAACTGTGTCCCCGTGTTCTTGATGAACTCATTTTAAAGTCACCATCTCGATCCACTGCATTAATTCCCTTCATCATTTTAAACACTTCAATCATGTCACCTCTTAATCTTCTTTTTCTTAAACTGTAAAGGCTCAGCTCTTTTAATCCTCATCACTCATTGCCTGTAGCCCTGGACTCGGCCTAGTCGCTCTTCTCTGGACCTTTTCTTGTGCTGCTATGCCCTTTTTGTATCCTGGAGACGCAAACTGCCCCCAATACTCCAGACGAGGCCTCACCAGTGTGTTATGAAGCTTCAGCAGAACCTCCTGTGACTTGTACTCCACACATCAAGGCACTATATAACCTGATATTCTGATAGCCTTCATAATGGCCTCTGAACACTGTCGGGAAGTCGACTATGACTCCTAAATCCTTCTCATTAGGTGGACTCTTCATTTTCACACCGCCCATTGTGTATTCAAACCTAACATTTTTACTTCCTATGTGTAATTCTTTACATTTTGTAACAAAGGCACTATATAGGCGCCTGACCCGACACAGATAGACACGGAGGCAAGTATAAAAAGTACAAGACTTTTATTTTTCTTCAGCTGTGGGACATGTCTTCTCCGTGCCACACAGCCCAAACACAGTCCCAAAGCACACACTAAAACCACAACACACTTTTCTTCCTCTACCACCACTCCTCCTCAAGCTTCATCTCCTTCCTCCCAACTCTGGCTCTTTGAGTGGTAGTGGCTGGACCTTTTTATAACCCAACTGGAAGTGTTCCAGGTGCTTGACCACCTGGTCCTAATTGCACCTCCGGGTGGGGCTGAAGATTCGCCCAGCCAGGCTGCCGAGTCCATGCAGCTCCCCCTAGCGGCCATCCGAGCCCCCAACCAGGCTGTGGAGGACTCCATCTCCCATGGAGCCCTGCGGGTGGTTGGGGAATCACTGTCAGCCATTTAGGCTGCCACCATGCGTCCTGGGGGAGGTACTGGACTGCCCATGGTGGCTCCCCCGGAACATAAGCAGCAGGGGCGTCCCTGCCGGGCATGGAACCCGGCTGTCCTTCACAATTTATTGACATTAAATTTCATCCTCCACAAATCTGCCCAAGCCTGTCTGCTGTCCAAGTCCTTCTGTGATGATATAACAGATTCCAAATTATCTGCTAATCCACCTATCTTGGTATCATCTGCAAACTTAACCAGCTTGTTACTTATATTCCTATCTAAATTATTTATAGATATTAAAAATAGCAGTGGCACCCGCACTGCCCCCTGCTGGACACAACTCTTAACTTCACTCAATTCTAATGAGGTTCCTCACACCATCACTCTCTTCTTCCTGTGTCTGAGCCAATTCTGCCCCCATCTACACACCACACCCTGAACTCCCACTTCTTTAAATTTGATGCCCAACCTCTCATGTGGCACCTTATCAAATGCTTTCTGAAAGTCCAGATCAATAACATCATCTGCTCCATTCTAGTTGTATCCTTTTGTTGCATCCTCATAGAATTCCATCCTGTCAGTAAAACGCAACCTCCCTTGTCTGACCCCATGCTGACCGTTCAGTAAAATTCCTGTCCTTGCCATGTGTTGCTCAGCGTTATCCTTAATAATTCCTTCCATGAATTGTTCTGTGACATTCATTCTTGACATCTCTAATTCCTTTTAGTAAGCTTTTAAAGACTATTTATCCAGACTTTACTATCGATCTTATCTTCTATTACTTATTACTGTTCTTTAATAAATATTAACTTGATAGATAGATAGATAGATAGATAGATTTCATCTTTCTATACTTTGTCCTTTATATGCAGAATGATTGAAGTAATAAAGTAGTTTTTTATGAGCACCTGGAGCAGCCAGAGGTTTGCCATGTGCTCTGTGATGCGAGGTTTATTAAGGCTGAGGGTCAGAGCTCTACCCGATAGTAGGGAACAGGACGTAAAGTAAGACATCTTTGGTTGATAAATGGCATATAACCAAAGATGTTGAGCCTTTATATCTTTAAATATATTCCTAGTGTTTAGGTCTGAGCTACTTACTGTTCTAGCGCCTGTTATTGTAACAGGCTTAATGTCTAGTATATATATATATATATATATATATATATACATACAGTAATCCCTCGCTATATCGCGCTTTGACTTTCGCAGTTTCGCTCTATCGCGGATTTTATATGAAAGCATAACTAAATATATAACGCGGATTTTTCCCTGCTTCGCAGGTTCTGTGGACAATGTGTCTTTTTACTTCCTGTACATGCTTCCTCAGTTGGTTTGCCCAGTTGATTTCATACAAGGGACGCTATTGGCGGATGACTGAGAAGCTAACCAATCAGAGCACGCAGTTAAGTTCCTGCCTGCTGAATGCAGTGTTAACCAGGAAGTCTCGTCTCGCTCATTCAGCATCAACGTGTTTCGCTGTGTAAGGAGTTGTGCTCTTTTGTGTTTATCTTTGTGCGTAGTCAAGCCCTTCATTATGGCTCCAAAATGATCTGCTACTGCTTCAGGGGTCGTGCCCAAGCGCAAACGGAAGATGTTAACGATTGCCGAAAAGGTAAACGTTTTGGATTTGTTGAAGGCTACGATTCTTTTTATTTAAAAAGTAGGAAAGGAATATAAGATCTACGGCCGCAGTGTCCTTTTAACCAGGGTGCAAAACAAGTTGTAAGTGGATGTAATAAGGCAGTAGTCTGGATGGAATCTGCTTTAGAGATTTGGATTGAAGAAGAACAACGGCGGTGCTACACAATCGCCTGAAGTGGCTCCTTTAAGGGCTGTAACGCTCTACTTTGTTGTGCAGTAAAATAAAACATTGTTATCGGACAAGTCATCGTGTCATTGTTGGTGAGTAACCATAATTAATTTTCTACTTACAGTACTTAGTACATGTACGTACGTTTAGTGTCACTGTACACACACATTTACTGTATACTATTTTTGTTGCATTGTACGTATTTATTGCTGGTGGCCTGTCTATCGTAATGGCTGTAACATATGTGATATCGGAGACACTCAATATCTTTAAAATAATATTTAGGTTTTACTGTATATAAACAGTGTGTTTATATACATAATTTCAATGAATCTTACCTAATATCTAAGAGAATACAAAGGGATTATGCTGTATAACTCATGGGAATATTTATAAACAGTGTGGGGAGTTTATAAGGGCTTAAAATATATAAAATAACCATAGAAACATATGGTTTCTACTTCGCGGATTTTCACCTATCGGGGGGTCTGGAACGCAACCCCCGCGATCGAGGAGGGATTACTGTATGTATATATATATATATATATATATATGTGTGTATAAAATCATATGTTGTTTGTGCTAAGAGAGTGATGAGCTGTGTGGTTTAATGTGCTAGAAGTTAACCAGCTGTGAGTGTGTGCCATTCATAGGGCGCTGTTATGCTTATGCTCTGAGTGTGTGTGTGTGTTATTATTAGGGTGCAGCAGTGGACCAATCCAATAACGAACCTGACAAGTGGAAGGGGTAGACAGATGATAACTCACTCTCTATACCGCTATAACAAAAATGGCATTGCAGGAAAGCACAAGATACCTTTTACTACATGACATAAATGTTATATGAAAATAACTAACCATCAAAATGCATTCTGTGAGCCAAAACACATACAAATGAGAAAAATAATGGTTATCAAGGTGCACAAAATAGCAACTATAACAGCGTCTAACTAATTGGTGGTGGTTGGAGGCCCCACACCTATTGCTCAGTTCTTGAAGGGAAGAAATTAACAAATAAAGGGAACAAAAAGTTTAGGAAAAAATGGTCATAAATCAGGCCCGATCAATTCTTTTGACACCATAAGGACAGGCTCTGAGCACTTACACAAATTTACCAAAGCAGAAAGAGATCACTACCGAGCAACATTCACACCCTATGAGAAAGCAAAATCCTACATCTTTAAATGAGAGAAACTGGAGGTGCAAGTTAACTTGTATGTCACTGAGCCTGCTGAGGTGAGACGCATGAGATAACTCATACCGCAGCGCACAGCCATCCGAGACGCAGCCAACAATCTCTACTGTCATGTCTCAGTTACAGTGCTGCCATCTAGTGGATAGCCATAGGATTTTTTTGGTGGATATAATGTGATAAACAGACGGTTTATTGTTATGTCGTTGCAAAAAAAATATAACGCTGCTGATGTCTCCCAACAACTTTTGTGTGAAAAAAATGAATGTTTTGTTGATAATGACAGCGATCAGGACAATCAAATGGATAATGTAGAGCCTGTAGGCTCTGGTCCTGATGCGGAGAGTGGTGACTGAGGCCTTCAACGCCCTGACTATGAATGCTGAAGTTCTGCTTTCTTTCTGAAATCATCTGCTGTGTCATTGCTGCTTAACATCAACCAGCTGAGCTACTGGTTGCTCCAAAGGTGATTCTTCATCCCCAGGTGTCCGACCTGTCATGACTACCAGAGTGGCACTACGTGGACATTCTGCCACCCGCGGAGCACAAAACACCAAAGAAACGTGTTATATTTGTGGCACATGTGCTTCTAAGCTGACACTCTGCACGGCACCAGGCTTCAAGGACTCTCGCTCAGAAGGAAACATTCCGTCATGCTGCTGGTGAAGATAAAGTCATTAACGGTTTATATACATTTTGACGGAGTGTTGATAATCAAGCCTTTGCTTTCCAATCCATTTCTTCGTAGTTTTGCAAGAGTTCGTTGTTTATCGTCTATGTATAGACCAATATGGCAGCGTCCCGGTAATAAATGGTCTGGCAGTCAACATGTTAAAATACAATCACAACTTTCTTTGAGCTTAAACAGTTCATTTGTGCTGTGTAAACTCCCAGGGATGGCTTTGCGCCCCTCCGAGTACCCTGACTAACATCAGTGGGATTCAGGAAGTCCTCAGAGTGCTCCTTCCACCACATGCCTGTGTCACCTATGGCCATGGGTAGTGACCAACAAAACGAGATCATGGATACAAGTGGCAACTCAGCAGGAACACCAAGTTTAACTGGGAGATGCATGCAGAAGGAAAACCAAAGAAATAAAATAAAACAAAACAAAACAAAAATAGAACAAAGAGACCCAGGCGAGAGACAAAAAAATCACAGTCATAATTCAAGCAAGACACACAAATGAATTGCAAAGAGAATACAATAAAGGTTTTGAAGGATTTATGCGCAGATCAGACAGAGCTCTGTGCAAACGCTGACATTTTATTCCATCTGCTGAAGAACTTGAGGTCATGGCCCCCTAGAAATGGGGGAATGTGACACTAGCAACAGTAAGCAAAATGGCTTTTACAATTGGAAAACGATAAAAGGCCCCGAATATGATAGCGTCACATCGTGTCTACGCTCAGCCTTTAGAGACAGGGTGAGGAGCGCAGACAATCGGCCATTTGATTAGATGGCATTTGATTAGGACGTCACCCAGCGGAGGGGTGTCAGGCTTGTCATACCAGGAGGAGACCACGGGGCAGACCCACAACATGCTGGAGAGATTATATCACCCCCCTGGCCTGGGAATGCCTCTGTATTCACCCAGAGAAGGTGGAAAGGAAATGAGACGTCTGGGCATCTTTGCTTAGTCTACTGCCCACGTGACCCGTACCCGGATAAGCAGCAGAAAAAAAATGAAATGTCGATTCCACTTTAGACAACAAATTGCCTTAATATACTCACGTCAGTTCAAACGTTAAACCCCGTCATTCTGATGCACGTATTAAATATTTCATTCGGCTTGGAACTCTTGGCTTGCAGTGAATGAAGTCTGCCACATCCACTCGGGCAGACGCAGTGCACAAGAAAATGTGGCGGGCCTGCTTGACAACAACATGAACAAAATGCCAGCTGACATTTCAATCGCACGTTCTGACATCAAACATGGACTGCACGCTAGACTGTGGCTACTCATGGCTGCATTACAGTCACTTACACAGAAACGTGTAAACTGTGAGCATTCCTTTGGATTGTCCCTGTGCTGGGCACTTCACATAAATTTAATGTATATTTAGATATTTTCAATCCAAAACAACAAAAATGACTAAATCAGCATATCAGATACTGGCATCTCCTGTGAACCATAAGCGTCATGGTGGCACATTCACTGCCGACCTCAGTTTGTGACCCCGAGCAAGTCACCCACTGTAAATGATAGCAGAGTATGGCACTGTACAGCAGGGTGCTTTGGTAGAGAGCTTGCTACATAAAATCATATGTTCTTGGCATTTTGGTCAGTCGATTAAGCAAATGATAAAATTACAAAGGGTGTTTTGGTGTGGAAGGGTCAAATAGTGACCCCATCTTGCCTTAGGACTTTTAAGGTAGATCTGAGAATCCAAACCTTTTCACTTCTGCTCTGTCAAGTCCCACTGACCAGCCTGCAGCTCCCCTTGTGGTCACCGGTAGGATGACCTCAGTTTGCCCACGTCTATGGTTAAAAGGCTTCCTTACTTCCTCCTCAGTGTCACCATTTATGAAATTCAAGCAAGACACACTCTTTGGAATCACCTTCTAGACACCTAGGAAGACCCCTGCCCTATTCTCAACGTCTAATAACACTGCATGGTACATATAGGGGCACCATTTCCACAGCAATAATGTCTGCCTATCTAACTGTCTGGCTCTGTATCTGTGCATCTTGTTGTCTTTGTTCATTGGACACTTGTGGACATTGGCTGACGTTACACCCAGAATGGACTCTGGACATTTTGGTGTTTTATGTCTACACTATGAATATAGATTGAGGTTTCTACAGTTGATCCGAACTCTTCATCAGTGTGTCTATTGCCATTACATTCTGTGGTACTTTCATATCTATCTATCTATCTATCTATCTATCTATCTATCTATCTATCTATCTATCTATCTATCTATCTATCTATCTATCTATCTAATCCTGCCAACTATGCTCTATCTATCTATCTATCTATCTATCTATCTAATCCTGCCAGCTACACTATCTATCTATCTATCTATTATATAGTGCCTTTTACCATTCATATCTACCTATCTAATCCTGCCAACTACTCTAAAATGTCTATCTATCTATCATATAGTGCCTTTCACATCTATTTATCTATCTATCTACAGTATCTGTCTGTCTATCATATAGTGCCTTTCCTATCTTTCTATAGACTAAGGACACTGGATGCATCTGCAGGCCTCTTGCTGTAATATGTAATTCCCCAACGCTTACCTGTGTACTCCAGGTGAAATCCAGCCGCCGACACGCTGATGTCTGACTGAAAGTTCAGGTACAGGTTGTTGGACGTGCTGTTTAGAAGCTGTGGTATGGTGGTCCCTATAAGAAAGCCAGTCAGTCAGTCAGTCACTGCATTGCCCGTCGTGTCCCCTCTTACTCATCCCAAGAAACGAGCCGACGTCGCCCCGTCAACTCTGCCCGTGAATGATTTATTCAAATATAAAATTTCAATTCCGAACACGCTGAATAGGACTACCTGAATAGCTGCCAAGTCTGGGGGCGTTGTTATCTGCTCCGTCATAGAAATCCAAAGAGTCCCAGTTATGTTCTGTTGCAAAACTTATAACTTGGATCTAAAAAAAAAAAAAATAAAACGTAACGAGTTACTTTTGCATTACTTCAGTAGCAGAGGTGTTCAGCTTTGTGATCATTAGCAGCACCAAAAGCAGGAATGCTGCCCATGGCAAGTAAAACAAGTGCTGCTTTCAGAAATATTCCCTTATTGGAATTGTAAAACGTTAATAAAATGCAGAACGTAGTGGTCCTGATTGAATGATGTCACTAACTTGAATACCGGCTCCCTCCGGCACGGTGATCTTCCACACACAATTCAAGTTGTTGTCATAGGGCTCGGGGTAACCTGGGGAGAGAATGGTTCCTCTGCGTTTCGTCAGCGTTCCTCCGCAGGGTACTAGAAGGAAAATTCATAAAGGAAGAAATAATGAAACCATGATGCATAACACAAACAGCGCAGACATCTTTTGTTTCAGTGAGTCTACTAGGACAGCAAAAGATAAGAAAATAAAGAAACCTACAATAACGAATGCATGGATGAACGTTGCGTCTCGCGGGACATCGGTAGTTAATTCATATGATCAAGACTGCTGTGGGGTCAATAATGGTCTCGTTGAGAATTTTGAACATGTACTCTCTTCCGTTTTGGGTTTTGACACGATTGTCACCTACTTTGTGACGTTTCAGGTGCTTCATAGCTTGAGGGCAGGTGACTGCACTTGGATGATGTCTGCCAGTCTCGCTCATATGAAATTCCCCGTTTTGTCCTATTTAACTAGGAACAGGAAATCAAACAAACAAAACGCATGCTTTGTCTTCATGTCATTTGGAACCAAAAACCAGACATTTTACTGTCATGATGGCAAAAGGATCGGCACAACAATGAATTTTAGTCATCGTCTGATCAGTCATGTGCAACACAGCAGCATGCCACGGCCCTCTCCGACTCCACAAACAGGCAATTCAGAGTTAACGAAGGGAAAAAAAGAACCAAAAAAAAAAACTCAAAATGAAAGTTACAAAGAAATTTCCAATTTTTTAAAATAGATAATCATAAAAAAAACAAAAATCCTGTCTAGCGGCAGTTTAATATCATTGGAACGTGGAACGAGGATGCACTTGGCTTGGAAACACCGCATACAGCAGCTGAGGTATAAAAGAAGGAGACTCTACAGGAGCACAACTCTTCATCACATTCTCAAACCCACCTGACCCAATTCAGGGGCTCCAGGCAGGAGGAAGTGCCAGAGGGGCACCAGCCTACATAGGGCCAGTTAGCTGAACATGTGGGCGAAAATGCTGAGGCGGGCAGTAGGAGAATCTGGAGTCTCCACACGGACAGCCACTTCACTCCGGGTTAGAATCCAAACCGGTGGGCTTGAGGGGCATCAGCTGCAGCCCACCAATCCGGTCCTTCATAAAGTCATAGGAGAAGACAAAGTAACTCAATGAAAATGAACTAAGAGAAACCCAAGGTCACAAAACTCCTGGTTTAAGGGAGACACCTCATCATCTGTGCCAGTTAATCATGGCATCTGCATTAAGGCGACGCTCACTCCGTCAACAGTGTGCTCTGTTGGGGGGCTTTAGGTTGAAAAAGTCTAAATCAATACGGGGTGCTCGTCTCTCTCTATATAAAATCCAATGTCTGTCTGCCTGTTTTTCATGACAAAACTCCTTATTGGATTTACGCCGGGTACTTTACTAGAATTTCCTGGTTGACTTTGCGACTTCTCTCATTGCGCTAAGTATCAGAGTTATTATATAATATACAGGTATATAATAATATTTTATAATAATTTTTTTTGCACGAGTCTGAGAGAGATGCAGCGGACTGAGGAGAGAGGGGCATGGCCCTCCTCGCTCACGTGTCTGCCTCGGGGTGTTCCTTACATCCACTTAGCTAGCAAACGAGAGAACTACTTCACGGATTTAGATCGTTTTTTTTTTTTAGAATTTGCTTGAACATTCCGGTTGATTTTGCGACTAAGTATCGTAGTTCGCTTGCAGTACCGATTTATTTGCTCAAATCCTAGAGACATGCAGCGGGCCGAGTGGAGGGGAGCGTGGCCATCCTCACTCATGCGCCAGCCTCAGGGCGTACCATACCTCCTCTTTCAGCTAGTGACTACTTAACAGATTTAAATTGGGTTTTTTCTAGAATTTGCTTGAACATTCCGGTTGATTTTGCGACTTCTCTCATCACGCCAGCAGCAATATATTTGCTCTAATCCGCGGGGAGGGGGAAGCATGACGTCAGGAGTAGGGAGCCGGGCAGGGCCCTCCTCACCATCCTGCTTCAGTACTACGTTGAGGGGCATGGCTGGTATATAATAAATACAAAAAGAGTCTGACACAAATGCCAACATCCCATGCTTTTGAAGGTGAAAACAAAAGGAAAAAAGAGGCGGAAAAAACCAAAAGGGATGGACGTCTGATCCGCTATCATCGAGGACAAGGTGAGTGAGGTGCCCACCTGCGCGCCTTTAAAAGGCCATTCTTGTGCCTCAACTAGCCGATCGTCGAATGAAGGTGAGATTGAACGTTTTTGTGGATTCTTCGGAATATCACCATCTTCCCACTCACACTGCTCTCGGCAACACTTCTTCCAACTGCAACCCAAGCTAGTCTCTCATCCAAAAACTGGCCAGGCCCTTCCCTGCTTAGGTTTAGGTGGTACGGCTGCTTTGATAGGCTCTGGTGTAACAAGCGTGCATTTTGCTCTGAGCTCTTCATTTGTGACGGGTGATTTTGTCACCTTGTCGTGTCACACTTGTTCCCAAACAGTCCCCCACTCAGACCGATGTTTACTCGATAACATTGGCCTCTTTTTGGATACAAGTATCGACTAGATGAATGAAAATCTATGACGCCAATTCCATAAAAGCTGTGTAAATTCTAAATAAAACAGAATGCAATGATTTGCAGATCTCATATTTGATCCACAATAGAACATAGAAAACATATCAAATGTTGAAAGTGAGACATTTTACCATTTCATGAAAATGTTTAGCTCAGTTTGAATTTGATGACAGCAACACGTCTCAGAAAAGTTGGGAACGGGGAAACAATAGGGTGGTACTAAGAAGAAACAGCTGGAAGAGCAGTTTACAACTAATTACCTTAATTAGCAAGAGGGCAGTGACAGGATTGGGTATAAAAAGAGCATCTTAGAGAGGCAGAGCCTCTCAGAGGTAAGGATGGCCAGAGGATCACCAATCTTCAAGAAAACTGCATCTACAATTTCAGAGTAACGCTCCTCCATATAAAATTGTGGAGATTCTGAAAATCTCATCATCTACACTACATAATATCATAAAAGATCCTGAGAAACTGGAGAAATCTCTGTGCAGAAGGGACAATCCATTTTGGATACCTTTGGCCCTCAGGCAGCAATCCATTAAAAACAGGCCTGGTTCTGTCCTGGCAGTCACTTCAAAATTGGGATTAGGGACACTTCCTGAAATCCTTGTCTGTGAACACAGTTGGCCGTGCCATCCACAAAATGCAGGTTAAAGTTCTGTCGCGGATATGCGAACACAATCCAGAAATGCCACCATCTTCTCTGGGCCAAAGCTCATTTAAAATGGACTGAGGCAAACTGTTTACTGCGGTCAGACAAACTGACATTTGAAATTCTTTTTGGAAAACATGGACGCCACGTCCTCTGGACTAAAGAGGAGAAGGACCATCCGGCTTGTGATCGGCGCTCAGTTCAAAAGCCTGCATCTCTGATGTTATGCATTAATGCCTGTGGAATGGGCACATCTGGAAAGGCACCACAATTCAGGGTTGTGCATGAACGAGTTCAAAAGCACGCCTTCAATGAACAAGCTCATTTTTCTAAGAACGGTGAACTTAACGTAACGCATTTGTGTGTGAAGAGCGTCAGCTCGTTCAGTGTTAGATGATTTTCTGGATCTGCTTTAGGTCCAGATTAAGCATTTTGCCTTACCCTGTAATGTAGGGGTGGAGCCAAATATGAATACGGTATTCAGATTAGCACAAATAGTGGATTTTTACGAATATTTATTTCATACAAAGTTTTCGCCATTTATTTGTATTCAGAAAAAATCAAATCAAATTGGCTCTGTCTGTGTCTTCCTGCTTGTGCTTAAGCTGCACCAACGCTGACACGAGCACGCGGTGAAGCTCCACTTTCACTTTTAGGAAAACGTTGGACTTCACGAGGCCACTTTATATTTTTCCCTGTTGGACGTGCAATATGTGACGTGAATTTTGACCGGCAGTGTAATCGGTTAGTTCAACACACGCGGGTTCCACAGTCACCATTTGTGTCACACGGATGGTCTATTTAATTTGTTTTTTGACCAGGAGGATATTAGCATATATGGTTCTACGTGTTTGTTGCTGGGTTTAACTCATTAAAGTGTATTTAAATAAAAAAGTCTTCATAATTATTGTATTTTATTCAAGAACACTGGAATAACCTATATATATATATATATATATAGGGCATATATAAGGCATACAAAATTGAAAAAAATAAACTCATGGGTCATCTATTCTCACTCCTTCAAAAATACAAAGTAGTTCAAAATTGAAATGGTGAACTCTGAACGTGAGTTTATTTTAATTGATGTGAACTGAACTTTGAGCGAGTTCTTGAGAAGTGTGAACTGGCACGACACTGGCACCAACGCTGAATGGTCTCCGCAGGTTTAAGAGCAACATCTGCCTCCCATCCAGACGACATCTCGTTCAGGGAAGACCTTGCATATCTCACCACGACAACGTTAAAGCGCATCACTTACAACAGCACGGCTTTATGGGAGAAGAGTCCGAGTGCTGAACTGGCCGGCCTGCAGTCCGGACCTGGAAATATTTGGCACATCACAAAATGAAAAATACGACAAAGATGACCCGGGACTGTTGAATTAGTTAGAATCCTAAATCAGACAAGAATGGGACGACAGTCCCCTCCCAAAAGTCCGGCAACGGGTCTCCTGACGGTTGGGATGCTACACTGTGCTCAACACGGGCCTGTTCCAACTTTTCTGAGACGTCAAAATGACCTTTTCCTTTTCTTAAAATGCTACATTCCCTCGTTTTAAACAGTTGACATGTCTTCTGTGTTCTATTGTGAATAAAGTATGGCTTAGGAGATTTGCAAATCATTGCGTTCTGTTTTTATTTATTTACATTTTACACGGCGTCCCAACTTTTTTATGGAATTGGGGATGTAAATCTATCAAACTGCACTGGGTCTCCTCACATACAGAAGTCTCCAAATGAGCCGTGCCTGAATACGCCATCACACATTTGTAATTCATCTCTCCCCATCTTTGCGAGACGTTGTGTTCTATGTTTGAAAGCCGCACAAGCACACAATACATCCGTGTCCACTTTACCGCCTGTGCTGCCTTCAGAAGTGTGGCTCACGGGCTGGCGAGTCTTGTAAGTGAGAGCAGCGTGACGCCACGGCTCATTTCCTTCTGCGATGGCACGCTCACATTACACAGCACGCTTAAAATGTGTGGCCATCTTCTTCTCAATTACAGATATGTTGTCGGCACCGTGTAAAGGTTCCCTCGTTCAGCGCTTTACAAAATGCTGTTTGCCTCACCATTTGCTTGTTTAATGGAGACCAGAATGCATGATGACTGCTTGAAGATTACATGCGTCTCGCCTTGGGCCTCGTGCTAGCGCATATCCTTTGGAAAGAGAATGTTAGCGCCGTGAAATTCTCATTAAATGTAGCCTTTCTATATTTCAGTCAAAAGTTGGGATTAATTAAGCAGGCACTAAACACTTAGTTGAAACATTAAAGAGTCTAATTACTGGACTGATTCAATTTAATTATTGATGCTGTGACATTTTTTGTAAGCCAGTTTTCACAGCTCCGAAAAAAGAACAAAATAAGGATTCACTGAAGTGATGTGCCAGGGGCCTGGCAGCAAAAAAAAAGAAAACACCCTGCAGCCTCTGGAGTTCCTAAAGGAATAATCCTAAAGAAACATCCATCCATCCATCCATCTAGTGAGTCTATATGTCCACCGGGCAGGAGTCCATCCGGACTGGAAGTCACAAACCAGCGCTGGACAAATTGCCAGCTCGGCCAGCTGAGAGTCGCCAATGAACAACCTTCGTAGTGCCAGGACCCACTTTTTCCCCATGTAAGTGTCTTTGCGGCCCACCAAGGGTATCTGTTTGTTGACTTTCGCAAATCGAGTGTGTCCACCATAGTTGGGAGAGCGGGATTCCCCTTGGTGAATCGAACATGGTCATCAGAGCGGGAGGAGTGGCAGCCCCCCTTAGTAGAATGGAGGGGAAGGTCCCCCCTTAGTAAAACGACTGTCAGAGTAGGAGGTGGACGGGGTTCCTCTTAGTAAATCGAGTGCAACTCAACTCACTCACTTTGTTCAGCTTAAAACTTTCACATCCCAAACCACTGCTGTTACTTCAGGTGGGCTCAGTCCTGGGACCCCTTCCTCTTCATTATTTACCTCCTTCCCCTTGGTAATATAACATTAGCTTCCACTGTTATGCTGATGACCCCCAGCTCTATCTCACTAGCAAACCTACTGCTTCCTTTCCACCCTCCTCGCTTATTGATTGCACAGCAGAAATCAAATCCTGGTTTTCTTCCAATTTTCTTAAATTAAGTAACAAGTGACTAAACTGAGGTTCTCCTCATTGGTACAAAATCAACATGATCTAAATCTGATCCTTTTTCATTTGTTACTGATAATTCCTCTGTCTCCCCTTCCCCACAGTTGTCATCCTTGACCGTACTTTATCCTTTCAGTCCCACATCAATAACGTCTCTCGGCCTGCATAACGTTAATCGTATTCGCCCCTCTGTCACTCACTCGCCACACCACTGCTATTCTTGTTCACAGCCTGGTCACTTCTCGTCTGGATTATTGCAATTCCCTTTTCTTTGGTCTTTCTAGCAAATTTCTTTATCAAGTTCAACTGGTCCAGAATTTAGCTGCCCTCCCGCATCATTACTAGACCCCCTCTATTCACCACATCACTCCCGTCTTGCAGCAGCTTCATTGGCTTCCAGTTCAGTTCCTCATTCAATTCCAAATTCTCTTTTGAGGCTCTCCACAACCTCACCCCTCCATATCTGTCTGACCACCTCCATGTTGCCATTCCCTCCCGTACCCTTAGATCCTCGTCCTCCATCCACTTGACTGTCCCCTTCGTCCGTCTTAACACCGTGGGGAGCTCTGGAACTCGCTACCATCTGAGCTTAGAAATATTGAATCATTTTCACTTTTCAAATCTAAACTTAAAACTCATTTGTTTAAGACGGCTTTTTCTCTTTGACTACAATTGCTCTGTCAGATTTTAAATTTTGTATTTTAATTTTGTTTATAATCTGTGTTTTGTCTATTGTTTGGTGTCCTTGAGTGTTTAGAAAGGCGCCTACGAATAAATAAAATGTATTAATATTATCATCTGTCAGAGCGTATGTGCCCCTTGGTGAATCAAGTACTACCACAGTGGTGGGGGACACAGCAACCCACTACCATTATAAACAGTAGCAACTCACCAGCCACTGGTGACCCCCTGTGGTCCACTTTTGGGTGGTAGAGTAACACTGCTATAGATTTCATTTGAAACAGAGAAATTCGAATCTCAATAATAAATAATCCATCCATCCATTTTCCAACCCGCTGAATCCGAACACAGGGTCATGGGGATCTGCTGGAGCCAATCCCAGCCAACACAGGGCACAAAACAGAAAGCAATCCCGGGCAAGGTGCCATCATTGTCATCAGACAATTTAGGATCTCCAATGCACCTAACCTGCATGTCTTTGGACTGTGGGAGAAAACCCACGCAGACACGGGGAGAACATGCAAACTCCACACAGGGAGGACCTTGGAAGCAAGCCCAGGTCTCCTAACTGCGAGGCAGCAGCGCTACCACTGCGCCACCATGCCGCCCATAATAAATAATAATAGTACCAAATACGTGCACAGGCATAACAAAGTGGCCAGGAAGTCAGCCATGAGGTGCCTGATATCTCTGGTATGAGCAGAAGTCACAAGGTGATGTTACCATCATGTGCGACATTGCCATCAACACTGACTGAACAATGGTGGCCAATCGACCAAATACGCTGTTCCATGACCTGCCCTCTCATTGATTTGCTATCCCGGGAGATGCTAGTCTTCTAACAAACTCGACTGGATGTTATTATGGAGGACTGAAGCGGAGAGGACTGAGGCGAGCTTTGTTGGTCTGAATGGCCTGTTCTCATAGGAATCGTTCTCATGTTCCAGTTAGGCTGCTGGTTATGGCTAACACATACTGGGGGAGCGGAGTAAGAACTCTCCATATTGCGTTTCAATGACGTATCTTCATGTTGCATCTTCTGTTGTCTGCTAATTCACGTTCTTCAACCACAACACCAAAGTTTACAGGAATTTCCCGTTCAGGGCTCGTAAAGTTCAACTTGACCTTCTCTTTGTCTTCACATATTCAGTACAGACAATTTGCATTTAACACTCTCAGGTAAACACATGCATGGAGTCAAAGATAAAAATAAAAACGTTCAGAAATTACAGAAAATCAGTCCCACGGATGAGTAGTGCGCTCCCAACAGAGCCCACGTTACGGGGCCCTCCGGAAATGTTCGCTTTCTGCAGATTTCCAAACACATCAGGATGTCCAAAGGCAAGACAAAACGTTATATATTATAAATAAAAATGTAAATAAAATATATTGTATATTTTACAAAAATGGAACGTTAATTTTGTTCCATATGTTTACAGATAGTATACTTAGAAAACTGAGAAAAATGACTGACTGTCAATTCTAAGCTGTTTTAGACATAACAGATTTTATGACTTTGAAGGGTGATTAGATTAACTATTACAAGAGCTTGAACTGAATATGTGCTAAGAAATAAATACGCGTAATGTAATATAATATGTCTTCTTCAATTCTGCATAAGTAACTCAACACACTTCTCAAAAACTCCGATTGGTGGGATTTAGTTGACAAGAAATTTTAAAAGTCAGTAAAAAGAATTCTTTTGTTAATAAAATTTTGTAGATGGTAATTTAAAAAAAAAAATGCATGAATTACAAATAATAATTCAAACGGTAGCTACGGAAATGATCTCACTTTTGGGTAACACATTTTTGTGATCATATTGTAATGTCATCTGAGGAGTAAACAAATGAACAGAACATTCAGTTGTCAAATCCACGCAGTCCAACTGGGAGTCACGGAAGTCCTGGATGGAATGTCAGTCCACCGCCGGGCTCAACCAAGCATAAGCACAAATTCATCATTCAGCAACATAACACAAGCATTTAGCATGTTGTGAGCATACGACTGGATGAGCTGTGGAAAGTGTGGAAAATGCAACACGAGGTACGCGACTTTTGTTGTCATGGATGTTTTCGTTTGCTGTTGTCCAGAATTGATCACCGTTGGCTCTTGTTGTATCTGAAACTTGGTTACGTATGTCCTCACAGATAAATGAGACTGAAACTGGCACATATAAAACAAATATCACTTTTGCATGCTGTATTCCTCTAATCTCCTTAGCATTAGGTTTACCCCAACAAACACAAGCCATAAACATGGATTATTTTTCAACAAATTAAAATATTACATGTAACAAAAACATGTAAAAACCAAAATGCCCGCAGGTGTACAGCAGGAAAGGTCTCTGTGTCCAGCGTCCACTGCTGTGCTGATGCCCAGAGGGGACTGGACAGTCTAAGGGTCCGGAATCCCGACAGATTTTATTTTTTTCTCCAGCCGTCTGGAGTTTTTTTTCCTGTCCCCCCTGGCCATTGGACCTTACTCTTATATAATGTTAATTAATGTTGACTTATTTTATTTTCTTACTGTGTCTTTTATTTTTCTATTCTTCATTACGTAGCGCACTATGAGCTACTTTTTGTATGAAAATGTGCTATATAAATAAATGTTCTTGTTGTTGATTTAGTCCACGTTCTTAGTGTGACGTGTTTTGAAACTGTCACCAATGCACAGCCCAGTGCTGCCATCATTACAGTAGTGGCGCGTTTCTGTCTCTGCACTTTTTTTATAATATTTTTTTCTGTTGCTTACACGTGAGAGTGGAGAATGTCAGAGCCTGATCTGCACGACTGACGTGCCCCCTTCTGTTATTGTAGGCCATCGCAGTGCAAGGCTTAGTGACAAAAAATGACAGTTGCCACTTTGTGAACAGTCCTTATATGGCCAATTTCTTTCTCAATCTTGCACTTAATCACAAACAGTTTGTCTTTTTATCAAATAGCTACTGTCATACTTTGGTGAAGCTTCACGTGACGGAATTCACCAGGCATATTACAGCAATTCGGTCGTGCAGTGCCATATTATTTTTCCAACGGGGATAAATAAAGCTCACTCTATCTATCTATTGTCACAGATGGCCGGGGTTCTTGGCCGGCCCGGATGCCTCTTCATTGTATGGACTGGAGGAGCAAGCCTGGTCAGGACAGTACCCACCCCCCGGGAACGCTAGATAGCAGCCCTCCTGGGTTGCATCAGGGCCACGGGCATGGGATTTTGGAACTCAAGCCTGTTGGGGTCTGTGGCCACCACCAGGGGGTGCAGCAGTAGTTCCTGAGCCCATGTGGGTGGTTCTTCCTCCACACCAGGAGTTGCAGCTGGGTGGGCTATAAAAGGAGCCAGCAGCCACCACTCTGGGAACTGGAGCTGGGAGAAGGGAGAGTAAAGCTTGCTGGAGAGGAGTGGAGGATAAAGAGAAGAAGTATTGTGGTGGTTGTGCTATTGTGCTTCTGGGATGGCGTTGTGCCTGTGGGAATGGAGAAGGCGCTACCCACAGGCGAAGGTCGGTCTGTCTATCTATCTATCTATATATAGGGTGGTCCAGATCTAATTATGCAATTTTCATTACACTATAACTTATTAAGTTTATTACATAGAGAATTCGCAAAAATTTATTTTTGTTGTCGATAGATGGCAGCACCTGCCCTGCATTTCAAAATGGAGGGGAGACGGTTGTCAGTCGAACAGCGGGTGCGATGTGTTCCCTTTTTCATAATTGCATAATTAGATCTGGACCACCCTCTATCTATCTATCAATGATATGCCGCTCCTGTATTTTTCTTGGCCTGCCAGACCTGGTTTGGTTTAACAGCAACTGTGCCTGTGGCCTTCCATTTCCTGATTCCATTCCTTACAGTTTAAACCTCTGAGATGGCTTTTTGTAGCCTTCCCCTAAACCAGGAGATTCAACAATCCTTGCTTTCAGATCTTTGGAGAGTTGAGGATCCCATGCTGTCTGTCGCTCTTCAGAGGAGAGTCAAAGGGAAGGAAGCACAACTTGTGATTGACCACCTTAAATACCTTTGACCACTCGTGATTGGACACTCCTGTCTATGAAGTTCAAGGGTTAATGAGCTCAGCCAACCACGTAATCAGCACTGAGCAGTGACAGGCATTCAAATCAGCACAATGACAAGGGGACCCACATTTGTGCACAGCCAGTTTTTCACATTTGATTTAATTTCATAAAACTAAATACTGCGTCACTAAAAATCTTTGTTCAGAAAATACCACAGTACTCAGATGTTCCTAGGAAATGAAAGACAAGCCACTGATATCTTTATGTTGAAAGGAGGGTCGATTATTATGCAGGCTGAGAGGGGGTCCCAAACTTTTTCATATGACTATCTATTTATCTATCGATTGATCGATCTGTTCAATCAACTGTTCAGTTTCAGTTCGTTCTAAGACCGCCTTAATAGCTTTTCACTTGTCATTGTGTTTTTCCATCCCACTCATGAATATTGATGAGTTACCATAACGTGTTCATGGTTTTTTTTTTCTTCTGTAATTTCATCCACTAGATGGCAGCAGAGCACTGTCCCAAGAGCTAATCGGGCCCAACACAGTCTCACTGCACGTCACCCCAAGCCTGACTCGGGTTTATCTGCAGTTGCACAGAATTCCACACCTGAGTCACACTTGAGGTTAAATTGCTGCAAAATTATGATTTTACCAAAACATTGTCATTGTCATCAGATAATGTACCATTTTAAATAACGTTTTCAACAACCTACTCAAAATGTAAATAATCAAAGCATATCTTGGTATCTCATTTAAATTCTTGATCTTTTTTTTTTTTCTTTCTAAATGACATGGAGAATCCAAAGGTCGGTGCCCCTCAGAAGTAAAAACGTACAGACAGGGTGATCGATTGCTGGGGTCTATAAGAAATAATCAACAGAGATTTAACATAATTAAGTAGGCTTCAAATTGATAGATTTCAGGGCAATTCCGGTCTCATCCACTCTTAATGGATTTTGTCCAAGCTGGTGAGTTTTCATTGCTTATTACCATAAACAGCCGTGAACGATGTACAATATGTTTAAAAAGAAACAAACAAACAAAGAAGAGAGACGGGCGAAGTGTGTCTGTTAAGTCGCTCTGTCACCGTTAAATCTCCCGGCAGGACGGATGTGTGTGACGTTATTCGTTAGTCGTCTGCAGCGACTACTCCACCGAGTGTGCCTAACGCGGTGCTCTTCTTCAAACCAAAAAAACAAAAGAAAACAAAAAAAAAAAAAAAGAAAACCAAGAAAGAACTGAAGACTAACAAAGTATTGGGGAGCAAACGTAATCTATGACATTCACTTGCTACACCTACCCTGGGCAGTAGAAAGCACTAAGTAGGGGTCAAATGTGCTCCATTCTCCAGCGCTGACATCCCTCACTTTTCCTTGCACCATGCAAACAAAAAGATTTATAAGAATATTGTTCTAAGTTTGTAACTTTATAGTTTTTTGATTGAGGAGAGGAGCGTAAAACAAATACCATTTCTAGGTGTTTGGGATATGCACAAATTGTCATGCCTAATTGACACTTTAAGCTTTCCTTTTTGGTTCATTTTAGAGATCAGTTTTGTTAAAGAATTGTAAAGATTTGTTTTGGTTTTTTTATACATTTTAAAATTGTAATGAACAGTGAAATTATTTGCACACCCAAGCCAGGTATTTGCCTTATTCAAAACAAGAGCAAAAATGACAGAGTCACCATTTGTCATATTACTAGCAGTTGAGGGATTTAGGAAGCTGTGAGCTGTTTTATAGCAACCTTGAGCATGGGGAAGGCGCTATATAAATAAACTTTATTATTATTATTATTATTAAAAAAGAAGAAGAACTAAAGAGTGCTGTCAATATGGCTTCCTCACTTAGAACAGAGGAACGCTTATTTAAAATTACTGCATCATTCACAAGATACTTTTAAAGATTAACATGACAGCGCTGCAATGCCACCAAAGTGACGGCAGCAGAGGAACACAACATTTCCTGTCCATGGGAGCTTTGGCTGCCTCCACACATGAAGCGCACGCCGTTTTCCCCGACGAGATGAGGCTCCTCTACTTACCGATGCAAGTGGGCAGCGAGTCGTTCCACTGAGCCAAAGCATTGGGAACTGAGTCACATCTAATTGCTGTTGATCCATGCAGAGTGTAGCCTGGATTGCATTCAAACAGAATCACTGAGCCAACAGCAAAATCATTTCCAATCCTTTTTCCAAATCTTGGCTCTGGCACAGAGCTGCACTGCGTTGCACTTGTCCGTGGAACAGCTGTATACATGGAAGCAGATTGATTAAAAAACACCGACAAGCACAAAGCTGCAGTTACAGATACCTGCAGGGGAAAAAGAGGCCATGACAGTTCTAAACGCAGGCTAGGAACACAATCAGGGCCACGGCGGCAGCTTTAAGAAGTTCTGCAAATAGTCAACGCCTTCTCTACGCAACCCTGAGATGAATAGTCAACTTCCTTAAATCAGTTGGCTGCGTTTTTAGTTGAAGTTAAACAACAATGGCCATCAAGATAAGCAGCAAACAGAACATAAGACATCATGAGACCAAACCCCCAGTCATTCTGGATCACTCAGTACTGCATTTAGCCGGGAAAAAGGAGCCGACGAGACAAAGAGGGCCACGTATGGTGGAGCAGCGTCATAGCAAAGGGTGAGGTGGAGAGGCTTTGCTGGCCAGTGGGCATCACAGCAGAACAGGGGCCATTAAGTTGACTTCATGCGCTTGTGGATCAGGAGGTTGTGTGGAGTGCAAGTCCATGGAGGTTCTGCTGAAGGTTTAGGGTGAGGCCTCATCTGGAGTCCTGTGTGCAGTTTTGGACTACAAAATGGACCTAGCAGCACTAGAGAAAGGTCCAGAGAAGAGCAACTGGGCTGAGAACTGAGATGTCTAAACTATAGGGAGAAACTGAAGTAGATGAACCTTCTCAGTTTAAGTAAAAGAAGACAAAGATGAGACCTGATTGAAGTGTTTACAATGATGAAGGACGTTAGTGCAAATAGTGACTTTAAAATGAGTTCATCAAGAACATGGTGACACAGTTGGAAACACGTTAAGGGTAAATCTCACACCAACATTAGGAACATTAGAACCACAGACACTTGGAATAAGTGACCAAGTATTGTGGTGGGCAGTAGGACTGTAAGGACCTTCAAACTCAACTTATGAAAGAATTAAGTGGACGGGACTGGTGAACTTTGTGGGGTTGAATGGCCTTTCCTCATCCTGACTGTTGTAATGTTCTAAAAAGAGGGGGGCATCTCTGGAGGGTGTAGTGCTACCTGGGCTCAAGTCGGGACATGATCCATCCTGGCCGGGTCACCTGGATGAGGGTGTCTGATGTCATGAGACCACAACCAGCCACTGACCCAAGGGAACATCACAGTTGTCCAGGTGCCCAGGTGAGATGTACAGTCGACTCACAAAGTCTTCAGACACCCTTCAGTTTATACACGTTTTATTAGGTTGAGGCCTAATAAATTCTTTTTTCCCCCTCGTCAAACAGCACTCAGCACCCCAGAATGCCAAAGTGAAAACAGAAATTTTTGCAAATGTATGAAAATTAAACACGTGAAATACTCCCTGGACACAACTAGTCAGATCATTGGCATCCCATTCTGTTGATTTGTCCTTGAGATGTTTCAACACCTTGCCTGGACTCCAGTTTTGGTCAATTCCATAATTAAACATGAAGGTCCCACTAGTGGGCAAAAAGCGAGCCGTGAGGTCGAAGGAATTGCCTGTGATGTCGAGGCCTGCAGCTGAGGGTCACAGGCGCACAGTGACTTCAATAGTTTTAAATGGAAGAAGTCTGAAAGAACTGCAACTAAACTGAGCGATCGGGGTAGAAGGGCCTTCATACGAGAGGAGATCAAGGACCCAACTGTCACTCGACTTGATCTCTATAGAAGCTGTGGGGAGATGGGAGAAAACATCCAGAAGGACAACCACCAGTGGGTTTGAGTGGCCAGACAATACGTAAAAGTCCACTTGGAGTTTGCAAAGTGGCACCTAAAGGATTCAAAGATTTGGACAAAACAAGATTACTCCACACATGACCAAACCAAGTGTCGTACATGGAGGAAACCAGGTGGTGGAAGCAGGTCGGAGGCTAGTCAGGGTTGAGGAAAAGCAGAACGGAGCAAAGTGTAGAGAAAAACCTGCCCCATGGCGCTCTGGATCTCCGACTAAACTAAATGTTCACGTTTCCAACAGGACTAAGCAAAAACAACATGGGAGCGGCTTGGGGACAACTCTGTGAAAGTTCTTGACTAATCCAACCAGAACCCAATCAAACATCTCTGGAGAAACCTGAAAATAGCTGTCCATTGGAGGTCCCCATCCAAACTTTTAGAGGGAGCCTGGGCTACCTTGCCGCCATTTTAAATGGATGAATTAATACAAAGACTTACCTGACACTGAGACAGCGTGGCCAGATACCTGGAAAACTTTAAGGGAATTGGAGAACTAAACATTTTTTGATAATCCTATTAATTTTATTCACACACACACACACTCAGAGCTAATTTAACATCCCAAATTAACCTTGGACTGTGGGAGGAAGCCAGAATAGCCAGCAAAAGCTCTTTTGGATGTGAGGAGTCCCTGCAAATTCCATGTATGCAGTGACCAGGGCAGAGCGAACCGCTGCTCCACCACACCGCCCCGCAACACCACACTGAACTGTCCAAAGAACTCCTTTCATTTCAAAGATAAAATAATTAGTAACGCTCGAGGAAAATACACTTACCTTGATAAACAAAATGAAATCCTTTAGCCGTTACCGGGCCGACAGTCGTAAACTTGATGGTGATGTGGTTACCTGAGCTTAGCGGGAGTGATTCCCCTACAAAACAGAAAAACGTCTCAGTTGGCATAAGTTGCCCTGATTCAAGGGGTCCATAAGAAATATAAGGATTTACTTTTGGAGGTATGATAAGAAACATTTGAAATTTTCCAAGGAGAGCTTCAATTTAAATGTTGAAAGCCTAATATTCTCAAATGTAAATGAAATTTGTCATTCATCCCCCGCTGACGGAGGTCTGTAGAGGTCTAGTAAAGGCTCAAAAATAGCCTAATATTTGTAATCAGTGACCCTGAAGTAGTCTGAAACGACACCCCACATGTTTAAGTTTGAAATTTGACATTTTTAACATTTCTGGGAGTGGCTGCTAGAGGACTAGGACCTCCCGTAAGGAATCAGATATCAAAAACAGGAGCATATTTGTGATCAACCACCTCAAAATAACACAAAACGACACTCCACGTGCCTATATTACCGATCCTCATTTTTCAAAGTTTTGTGATAAAGAGTAGCTTTGGGCCCTCATACCATGGGGTCAGCTGAGGTGGCCTGCACAACTTCAGGTCCTTCTGTTCAGTTTGGCTGAAGATCTTTAACATTAAGGTGCCAATTCGTGCACAAAATATGGTCCAGAAATGGCATAAAAATGAGGTGTTTGGGGGTCTGGATGGACAAATATGGGGGAAACCTAAAAGATTTGAAGACCTGAATAAGTAAATATCAGATTAGTCAAACTGGGGTTTTCTCATATTGGTGAGTCTGGAGGTGCTTGAAAAAAACAAGACTAATGTGATTTCAAAGCATTCAGAAGTAATTCTTATGAATAAATACATTTTTCTTTAGACAAAATACGCATTGTAATTCCCTGATGATCAGTCTTTGAGAGGTATCGTGTAATGTGAGTACAGTAGGAGCTCCACCAGTAACTCCACAAGTCCACTCGGCTGATACCACAGAACATTCATTGGGGCTCATATAACACGTCCACCATATACACCGAGTGGCGTCAGACAAGGCGTGCATGAGGGGCGAGGTGACGAGGCAATCGGCTCAGGTGGCACTTTGGGCGGGATGGCGTTTTCATTTAACCTTACAAAATAATAGTGCAAAAAAATTGAACGTTAACACAGAATGACATACACGTTAATGCCTAATTAATTTCCTGCCATTAAACACCGCAAGAAATATTTATTTGGCACCACTTCAGTGCACTTTAAGCGGCTCATGTGCCGTTTCAAACTTCATGTCAGAAGCTGATAATGGCGATCGCGTTATCACATTGGGTAAATATCAATTGGGAATTGGTAACATCTTGTTCATTTCTAGAATGTTATTAAGGTGTCAGTAAAAGGTACAGTACATCGGGGCTCTTAAATATCTCTTCAGTTTGTTTAGTTAGAACGGGAAGGTGCCTTTGATTTTTTAAACTGATCAGTTATTTTGAAAAGAAATATAATTAGGCAAAAAAGAAACACGTATTAAAAAAATGAATGACAAAAATAATTAAACAGTAATAGAAAAAAGAATACCTGAATGGGAACCAGAAAGTGAGGACAAGAGTGAAGATTGTTGAGATGGGCCATCGTACACTTCTACTACATCGTTGAGGGACGTTAGAAAAACGACAAACTGTCCAAAGATAACTGCGGGCAAAAATGAAAACACAATGAGAAATAAAAAACAATTCAAGTAAATGCAATGTAATAGACAGTTCTCACCTTGACCTGTTAGAAAGAATAATCAAAATCCTGCCAACTATGCTAAAGCATCTATCCATCTATCAGTATTGTAATAATAATTAATAATTAATTACATTCATATAACTCTTTTCATAGAGAAAATTGAGCCATATTAACCACCAGCTCTGCGTAGCACCCACCTGGACGATGCAAAGGCAGCCATTGCTGCTCCAGTCCACTCACCACACGTTAGCTATTAGATGGTGAAAGGGTGATAGACAGTTAGAATGGATTAGGCCAAGGTGGGCAATCTAGCCAGGGCACTGGGATAAACCCTATTCTTTTTGAAGGTTGCCCCGGGATCTTTTCGGCAGTGGGATCCAAACATGGACCACAGGGTATGTGCCCTCTGGTGCCCTCACCAACACCTCTTTCAGCAGCAACCCAAGCATTTCCAAGTTGGTCTATCTATCTATCTATCTATCATATTGTGCCTTTCACATCTATCTATCTGTCTATCTATAATATAAATATATTATTGGAGACATTAGAACATTAGAACAATTGAAACGAGAACAGGCCATTCAGCCCAACAAAGCTCGCCAGTCCTGTCCACTTATTTCCTCCAAGAAAACATCAAGTCGAGTTTTGAAAGTCCCTAACATCTTACTGTCCACCACACTACTTGGTCGCTTATTCCAAGTGTTTATTGTTCTTTGTGTAAAGAAAAACATCCTAATGTTTGTGCGAAAGTTACCCTTCACAAGTTTCCAACTGTGTCCCCATGTTCTTGATGAACTCATTTTAAAATACAAGTCTTGATCCACTGGACTAATTCCCTTCATAATTTTAAACACTTGAATCAGGTCACCACTTAATCGTCTTTATCTTAAACTGTAGAGGCTCAGCTCTTTTAATCTTTCCTCATAAATCATCCCCTGTAGCCCTGAATCAGCCCAGTCGCTCTTCTCTGGACCTTCTCTTGTGCTGCTATGTCCTTTTTGTAGCCTGGAGACCCAAACTGCCCACAGGACTCCAGATGAGGCCTCACCAGTGTGTTATAAAGCTTGAGCAGAACCTCCTGTGACTTGTACTCCACACGTCAAGGCGCTATATAACCTGACATGCTGTTAGCCTTCTTAATGGCTTCTAAACACTGTCGGGAAGTTGTTAGCGTAGAGTCCACCATCTCCTTGCTCTTCATTTCAAGTTTAGCATTTTTAGTATCATATTTGTAACGATTCTGAGTATTGTTTATGATAATCATTAGAGTTCAATTTTAGTGCCCAGTTTTCTAATTTTCTGCTGATTATTACCTTTTCAATCATTTTGTTTGTTAGTTATTGCTCCACCTCCATATTTCATGCAGGCCCTACCAGTTTCGTGATCAACAGCCATGTTATTGTGTGTGACGCATTGCCTTTGTTACCACATGATGCCCAGGAGTCGCCATGTAGTGGTAATGAGGCTATCCAGAGGGTATTCAGGATGGCACTGTGCTACACTTAGCGTCCAAGACTTTGGATTGCAACAGAAAACTCTTGTGGAAAAAGCTAGCTAGTCCCTGTAGAAGGAGCTGTTGTACATTTGTTGGCTCATTATTTTGAGTGCTTTTCTGATTTTGACCTCTGCCCGTAACAAAGTGTCCAGTTTGCCTCTTCATGCCCTGGTCCTCCTTTTCCAGCCCAACAGTACCATATCTCCTTGATCTCCCCCACGCCTTTTGTATGGAGACCAGATGAGGTGTTGAGGTTACTCTTGCCTCCTGTGTACTGGTAAGTGTCAGGAACTGGGAGTCCCAAGAGCTCATAAGTCCCATAAATATTTCCAAAATTAGAAATACTAATTAGAAAAACTAGAAATAAAAAGGGCCTCTAAAAAAATCTTTAAAAATTTTTCAGCCCAAAAAGCTCAGTAGAGCCCAAGAAGGAATTGCCTGAGAAGGTAAAGCAAACACCGCAGTCCCAATAAAGAAGTCAAAAACAGAGCGCAGGTTCAAAAATGCAGGAAATAAGCACAATGGAAGCCCAAGCAAAAACTCCACTCCCTAGCACATTTGAAATGAACCACCAAGAACAGTGGGAGACCCTCCGATTTGTAGGGTGGCGACTGGCAGGTGATCCCACCTCTTGGAGAACCACATGGTACAAAACACAGGCTACATTTACAGACTGACAAAACCAAAAAAAAGGAACCAAGATTACGTACGTAAATTAGAGAATCAAAAATGAACCAAAGAGACACGAACTTGAATCCCACCCAGAGGAGGACCCCTAGCTGAGATATGAGAGTACGAGTGTCTATTGTTCTTTGTGTCACACACCTAAGACAGATACCCTGCAGATTACAACGGGTGCCATTCTGCACCCTCACCCAATACCACTGCCTATAGTGTGACCTCATTCACTTACATCATGATACGTTTTTGTCATACGAGACCCCCTACCATTAACCCCTTCCTTCCTCCTTGGGCGCCTGGCACAGTGGACTGAGGCTTACAATCCTGCCTCTGACTGCGCAGCACTATTGCCCAGCTTGTGCTCTTTCATTATGTTGCTGCTGTCTGTTTCAATTAGGGGGTTCTCAACCTAGGGGCAAGTCTGCACCCCCCCCAGCTCCCATTGTTTTACCTCTGCCTCATGTGGTGCACCGCCTGTCATTTTGTGACTCCATCAGTAACTTTAAGGCAGCATTCTGATCCATTTTTGCGAGTATCATTTATTTTCTTTGGCAATTTGTATTCTCCCCACACGTTCAGTCGTGACTCCTAATAGAAAAAAATCATTGCAACCTCTCCATCGCTGTGTTACGGCTGTTCACTGAAAATCGATGAAGAACACTACATCAATGTTAAAGAAGCGCTTCATGGATGGTGGAAACAAATGGGGCAGCGTCCCACGTGATGATCTGTTGGCACGCACCCAGAAAAAAAATCCTCCATCCGTCATCACGACAAGGAGAGATGAAAATGATCAAAGGTCGAATGCTGTGTGGCGTCTTCTCATGTCCTGTTCCGGCTAGTTTTGCTTTTAGTGCACTAAATCTGAGACGCTTGATAAATAAGGGCACAGATACCAACCCAACTGAGAATTGGTGGCAGGACTTGAAGACACTGTCCATAACACCTGACAGAGCTGGAGCCGTTCTGCAAAGAAAATTGGGGATAAAACTATGGCAGAGCTGGTGGAAAGAGACCAGTCTTGAGTCAAGACTCTCATGGCTGCCATCCAATAATAATAATTATTATTAACTACATTTATATAGCACTTTTCTTCCTACTCAAAGAGCTTTACTTAAACAGAGGGGAACCACTTCAACCATCGCCAAGGTGTTGCACCCACCTGGATGAAAGTACAGCAGCCATTTTTGTGCCAGTACACTCACCACACTATTTTATGCATTTTTTTACAGGGCAATTGGTTCATGTAGTAAAAACAAGTTCAACATTACAGGAGCTTACCACCCAGTCAAACCACGCAAAGGTCATATTCTATGTTTGAAATGTACATTAGAACAATCGAGACGAGAACAGGCCATTCAGCCCAGCAAAGCACGCCAGTCCCATCCACTTATTTCTTCCAAAGAAACATCAAGTCGGGTTTTGAAAGTCCCTAACGTCTTACTGTCCACCACACCACTTGGTCGCTTATTCCAAGAGTCTATCGTTCTTTGTGTAAAGAAAAACTTCCTATTGTTTGTGCGAAATTTCCCCTTCACAAGTTTCCAGCAGTGTCCCCGTGTTCTTGATGAACTCATTTTAAAATACAAGTCTCGATCCACTGGACTAATTCCCTTCATCATTTTAAACACTTCAATCATGTCACCTCTTAATCTTCTTTTGTCTAAACTGTAAAGGCTCAGCTCTTTTAATCTTTCCTCATCACTCATCCCCTGTAGCCCTGAATCAGCCCAGTCGCTCCTCTCTGGACCTTCTCTTGTGCTGCTATGTCCTTTTTGTAGCCTGGAGACCCAAACTGCCCACAGGACTCCAGATGAGGCGTCGCCAGTGTGTTATAAAGGTTGAGCATAACCTCCTGTGACTTGTACTGCACACATCAAGGCGCTATATACCCTGACACTCTGTTAGCCTTCTTAATGGCTTCTGAACACTGTCTGGAAGTCCACTTAGAGTCCACTATGACTCCTAAATCCTTCTCAGAAGGTGGACTCTCGATTTTCTGACCGCCCATCTTGTATTCAAATCTCACATTTTTACTTCCTGTGTGTAATTCTTTACATTTACTGTCATTACATTTCATCGTCCACAAATCTGTCCGAACCCTCTCGGCTGTCCAAGTCCTTCTGTGATGATATAATGGACTCCAAATGATCTGCTTATCCACTTCTCTTGGTATCATCTGCAAACGTAACCAGCTTGTTAAAAAATGTATTTCATGTTTTAGTAATAATTGACAAAATTTAGACATTAAGTGTATAATGTGTGAAGCCTGAAGTCCAAATATCAAAGAAACACTTTCACAAAAGGTACAAATATAACAGAACAAGTGTGCTTTTATTCAAGAATATGACTTGAAAAAGAACCCGTATTAGAGTGCACTGCCCCCTGCTGGTCACCACTCTAAACATCGGCCAGTTCTGATGAGGTTCCTTGCACCATCAGCCTCTGCTTCCTGTGTCTGAGCCAATTCTGTGCCCATCTACACCTCACACCCTGACCTGCCACTTTCTTTTAGTTTAGGTAGTGAAGAGGTGCGAGAGAGAGACAAATAGAGACCAGAGATGATTAGGGGGCCAGAATGAGTGAGGCTGTGGTGGACATCGGGATACGCCCTGCTCTTTATAAAGGATGTCAAGGGGTCTTTTAGTACCACAGAGAGTCAAGATCTTGGTTTCATGTCTCATCTGAAGGATGGTGTCATACTTATTGCACAGTGTTCCCCTGTCACTGCACTGGGGCATTGAGATCCATTTAAAGACCACAGGGTGAGCGCCCCCTGCTGGCCTCACCAACATCTCTTCACACAGCGACCCAAGCTTTTCTTTGAGGGTCTCCCATCCAAGTCTTGGCATGGCCTGAACTTCAGGTGGGTGACCAGTTCTGAGGTGCAGGTGGTATGGCTGCTTTGATAGGCCATGGTGGAACTAGCATGCATTTTGTTCTGAGCTCTTCACTTGTGACGACTGATTTTGTCACCTTGTCGTGTCACACTTTCCCAAACAGTCCCCCACCCAGACTGATGTTTACTTAATAACGTTTGCCTCTTTTTGGAGAAAAGTGTCAGCTAGATGAATGTAAATATATGACCCCAATTCCATAAAAGAGGACATAAAATGCAAACATGACAGAAAAGAATGAAATGATTTGCAGATCTTACATTTTATTAAAGGGGGTGAACATATTTACACCATTAATCATTTTGCGTATCGCATTTGTAATTATTTGAGACCACTTTGCAGAGATCTGACTTCACTTTGACATGAAAGAGTTTTTCTCATTGTTAGTGTCAAAGATGCTAAAATAATCCCAATGTTGTATGACAAGATAACGTGAACATCTTTTTTTATTGGAACTGTACATTTGAATGCCTATTTCATTTTTTTGCTTTCTTTGGCAAATAAAAAATTTTAAAGCAAACAAAACACCAAGTTGCTTCCTCAATGGCTGTAAGACACTAAACCTGAGCTCTCACTTTAAGTTCCACACTCCTCACACGATACCAGTTGTTAAAACCAGATAGTCAGGGTATGGAGCTAATGGTCAAAGGCAGGGGTCCAGGTGGTCATTCCTACCAGTTTCGTAGCAGGTAATGAAACTTGGTGTTTAAGCCTATGGCTTGTTAGTGCTTTGATTCTTCCCATTCTTTATTCCATTGCAGATTTTCTGTTTTCCAAGAATGTTATGTTTCGTGGTCTGGGACAGATTTGGACCTCTTGGTCCTTCCCTTCTCTATCATTTATTTCAAACCATTGTACTAACACAGATACTTCATGATGGTTTAAATGGAAGCTGGAGTGCTGGCGGTCCCTTTGTCATTTGTGCCTCAATATAAACTAATGGCTGGCAACAAACCTTAATGCTGCTGTTTAAGAGTACAAGAAGCAATGGAGGGGTCTGAATTGTAACAAACAAACGAGTAAACTCAATCCAAGGCCCAAGAAGCAGATTCACTTTACTAGTAAATAAATGGGCTCTAATTAAAATAAACCTGAAGCCGCTGCAGACATCCAAGACCAGAGTTGACAAAAAGGAGGTGCCACAGGAGGATTCTGGGTCTTTAAATAAAACACCTTGTTGTTAGTGGACATCTGAGTATGTCCTCAGTGGTCCTTCATGTCAAACTGTCAGCGCCCTGCATCACTGCTAGAGGTCTTCGTGCGCACATCTTGGCAGAGAAAGAATGGGACTTTGTGACATCGACTCTGTCAAACTCTCTTCTCCTGTCCTGTGACTCCAAACCCAACTTCTGAAGAGCCACCTCTACACGGTGCTCCTTTGAACGGGAACTCTCTGGAGTTCTGTTTCATCACTAATGTATTCTCAGCTGCTTCGGCTTCTGCTTTTCTGTCTTCATTTGTGTAACATCCAGTGCTAGATAACCTGTGAACGGCTTCCACATATTTTTTCACTCCATATTTGTCTATATTGATATTTAATGCATTCTGTTTTATTCTTTTGTTTGCTTAATGGGACGCTTTAGTAAATGGCTGCAAGGACAATGGAGGATTTATTTACTATGAAAATGTCTACAAATAAATGAACTGACGGAGGAAAAATGCAACTGCCATTCAGAATGCCAAGCTACTCTTCACTGATATGATTCCTCGGGGTGCGGTGGCAGGTCACCTTGCCACAGGGCTTTCTCACAATGTCTACAAACGTGTCATGTGAAGGTAGACACAGAGAAAATGGCAGGGAAAGAGAGAAACACATTTAGAGAGGTGATGAGGCTGCGGCCCTTACATAAAGGGGATTATTAAAATGGGTGCCACTAGGTGGCAGTCTCTGTGAAAGAAAGCAAAATAGGAATTCTGTCATTTAGTAATTCAGTAGATCATTGTCGGGCAAACGGTGCGCCACGAAAACTTTTGTAAAATATTTAAAATTGCTAGTGTTTTTGAACTTGGGGTTGATTAAAAAGATAATGTTTAAAAAATATATATTTATGTTGGAAAAACAGATAACGGAACACTTACGGAAATGAAGTCTAAGAAACGCAAGAGACTTCAATTGATCGACAAGGAAATGCGCGTCTGTCTTTCGAAAATTGATCCTCGCATCAATCTCATGTGTGCTGAAAAACAATCTCAACGTTCACATTAATTGAATTGAAGATTTATCCTTTGATTCCTTTATTAATAAAATATCTTTCAAACTTGTTAAATTAACTGTTTTTATTGCCGATTGTCCATAGATTGTGTCGTCACGACTTTATTTATGGGCAGTCCCTCAGGTGCGCCGTGAAAGAAAATGTTTGGACTTAGTGCGCCGCAGCTCGAGAAAGGTTGCCTTTCACTGATGTAGATCAATGGATTCAAGATACTTGAAGTGCCTACAACTCCCAGCAGCCCCAGCAGTATTACACCATTGGGCAGATTCAGAGGGCACAGTGGTTGCTGGGAAGAAATGACCACATTTTAAAAAGGAGCCAAAAAAAGATGCCGAGAGTTTGGCGATCACCCGTCTGAGTTTGTTTTTACGCATCACACACTCGATTGGATCACAACTGCCATGGATTACCGACGCTTCCCCATGCCTGCTTGTTCACGTTGTAGCGGTGCTACATGCGTGGTTGCGTCTTAACTGTGTTTTGTGCCGAGTCGCATCTTTTATAGCGTTGTCCCGTTTATAGTCTGTTTGTGACGATTTAAATGTTTTCCCCTGGAAATAAAGGGGGGGGGGAAGGATAACGCTGTGGAACTAAAACCCCTGGTGGTATTTTTCCTGTCAACACATCAATTCCATCCGGGTTATTTCTACTTAATCAAGAGTAAAAGAAAAAAAAGAGAGCCATTTACAAAACCGACACCTCACAAAAAGGAAAGATCAAAAAGAAAACGGCGATACGGATCATCGTGCGTCTTTCTACTGCTTGCTGCATTCGACGCCGGACATTTAACGATTTCATCATCCCTTTACCATCCCCTGGGTTTTGGATCATAGCGATACGCCGAGGACAATACGGTGAGACTGTTTATGGTCATTTCAGAAAGGAGCAATCCACCACTTTTATTCGTACCGTATAAATACCGTTGGACAATTTCCAACCGGACAAGGTTCATATTCATTAATCCTCTCGTTTAATCCTTTGGACTTTATGTGTGTTTCGTGTTTTCTGTGAGTCATACTTGTTCTGTGTTCGGGACACGGAAGGGTTTGTGCTGGATGTTTATTGATTCACTTTTAATTATTGCGTAGCACCATTCAGGTTCAGGGTTGTGTGCTGTGTTAGAGTTTTGGGAGAGGTGAGATTCTATATTCTTCTGTAGTTTGTTTTTTTTACTATTGATATAAGTACACATCACTATTTTATATACGCTTTGCTTATTGTCTGTTTAACCGTCGATTTGGGGAAGTGATTTGGAAGAAGTACGGCATGTCTAATCTAACAATTCCTCATTTGCCAGGCCACGCGTCTTAGTGGTGTAGCTGCCATTCCGGGCGGATGGGCCAGCCGTTACAATGTGATTTCGTCTTGGTTGGATACATCTTCATTTGCCCAAATCACGCCAGATCTCCACGCTGCAACTGGGAACTGGTAGGACAGGACTTAACATTTCCTTCAGTGGGCTCATCCCAGGGGGTTTTCATTGCACACACCATCGTCATCTGCAGCTGGTGTACTGGACTCTGTTGGACAACATCGTTAGTGTTGTTTACTGAGTGGAGTCTGTTGTGTCGCTCAGGTTTGTGTATGTAAATACTGCGGAGGGATTTTGTCTACACATTTTTGTCTTTCTCTTGTGTTTCATCAATATATAGTGTACTTTATTATTGATAAGTCATTAATCGATGTCTCTGTGCGAGCGTCTGTGCATACCGGGTCAAGGATGGATGTCTTCCTGGGATCTAGTAGCAACATAAACAAATCCTCATCTTCAGATGGTGTGAATCTTAGTGTCCTTACAACCACTACAAAGTCTTATCAGTGATAAGTCTCAAATAAAATCTAGTGAGTGTCGAATGAAATATAAAGAATTTGTCTTCCCATTTCCTGACATCATCCATAGCTTCCTTCCTGAAACAATAAACAAAAGCAAGGGCACATCTGGGTGTTTTACAGTTTAACACGCAATTTCGTTAATTAGAGACATAATTCATTCGTTTATTTTTATTTAACCAATTCCACACCCAGATGCATTTCCTGTAATATGAGATCAGGAGACAATGGATGGTCTAGGACCTCGATAACTTACTCTCTTCAATTATCTATACAGTTAACTGAAACTCTAACCTAATCTTCTATTTCCTCTCCTTTTGGCTGCTCCCATTAGGGGTCACCAGAGTGGATCATCTGTTTCCATATCTTCCTTGTTCTGTCACCACCATCACCTGCATGTCCTCTCTTACCACATCCATAAACCTTCTCTTAAGCCTTTTTCTTCTCCTCTTACCTGGCAGCTTCTCCCAATATTCTCAGCATCTCTCCTCTGCACATGTGAAGACCAATGCAATCTCGCCTCTCTGACTTTGTATCCTAACCATCAACTTGAGCTGACCCTCTAATGTCCTCATTTCTAATCCTTTCCTCCTCGTCACACCCAATGCAGAACTTTAACTCTGCCACCTCCAGCTCCATCGCCTGTGCCACTGTCTCCTACCCATATAACATAGCTGATCTCATTACCGTCCTGTAGACCCTTACATTCACTCTTGCTGATACCCGTCTGTCACAAATCACTCCTGACACTCTTCTACACCCGTTGCTTCAATGTTTTAACCTTTAACCTCTAGTAAAGGCCTAGACGGAGACAGTCAGATTTCGGCCCATCTTATCCCAAAGAATGGGCCGAACAAGCCGACATTTCCTATGTCACAGTTGAATTAAAGCAGCACTGGTCAGATTAGTTCACATAAATAGTGAAACACGGGTCATATACAGTAATCAGAGTTAAAAGTCAGTCCAATTCATAAAGGATAAACATTCCTATAAATAAACTTGACACCTCATACTCCTTTAGGCAAACAGTCATTCTGTTTTGTAAAATGTAACTCTGGAGGTCAATACAGGTGAATCTTGTCTTACACGAGGGCTACGTTCTGAAGTGTCATGTGTAGTTGAAACACTTTGAGATATCTAATGGTAAAGGTTTAAGAGACAAAAACGTGAGCGACATCATTCATTTTAGTATCTCAATATAACAAAAACTTTGGATTTACTGGTTAGCATTGCTGACAGATGCAAAATGCAGGGATCAAAACACATCACCAGCCACTGGCGATGTGGATTTTGTCCATTATCCATATATCTGTTAATGAATGTTGTTGAATTAACGTGATAACAGTTCAAATTTTCTCTCCCGAGGTCACAAATGTGAGCCTGGGAGACAAATTCAGGACATGTAATTCCACTCCCAGCCATGGGTTGGCGCTGCCTGATAAGTCTCCTCTCATTCCCTCTGTAGATCCAGTGACCAACATTTTGAGGTCGTATGACATCACTGCCAGTCCTGGGGCTCCTGAATCCGCCCCTTTCGCCATCTTTCCCCAGTCTAATGATAGACTTGCATCTGTGAAGATGTTACTGAAGTCATGTTTATTCCTTTTGTTCTATGATATACGGGGTTTCCCTGAGGGTTGCCCCAAACGTTTATCTTTATTCTGTGTTTCATTTACAACGTTTTGTTATTTTTTTGTCATATCTCTATTTTGTGTTTGGCTTTTCATGATCACAGCCCTGTTCTCGTTAGTTTCTGGTGGCTAACATGTGGTTGATGTTTGACATCAGAGTGCTGAAATCATTACTTGGGGATCCTATTTCTTGATCAAAGAAATGTGAAAATCCTTCACAAGGTACCAGTTAGGAGAAATCTCTCATCGGCTCAGAACTCTTTTCTTTTCGTTGTTGACCCCTTCATTTTCAGGATCGTAGTTTTGTAGCGGGTGCCACATTGTTCCATTGCCAGTTTGCTGCTCCGTAGGGTGCATTGCAGGGAAAGCGGACACTGTAAACACACCTTTAAGGGGGACGTCATAACACAGTCAGGACGGTTGGGGTGAAGACTTAAAAAAAACGGAAAAGAAGGGGAGAAAGGGAGACATCTTGTGGTGGAGCAAAGGGAAGCAATGAGGTAGCGCCAAGAAAAATACCTGCTGGAAAAAGTTTTTTTTGCTCACTCAGCGACACAAGGGAGACGTGTCTCTGAAGACGGACTCTTTTTTTCTTTGGTTTCGCCGACAATTCTTTGGACCAGTAGGATTGAACTTTTTTGATATCGACTTGATGGCTGGCATATTCCGGTGGGCTTACGCTTTGCCATAAACAATAAAAACAGTTAACCTATATGGACAAACTGGTTTCTCCTACTCATGAACATCTCGCTCCTAAACCGTGGAAGGTGGTGTTGATTGCTATGTATTTGTTTGTTTGTTTTTTATGTCTATATGTAAAATATATATGTGTCATTTTTTTGTCTCTTCTCTATTTTGTGATATGGCTTGTAGCTTGATGAGGAGGTGGGGCATGTGGTGAGGGGTCAAATAAAAGGACGAGCGTTGGTCACGTTGCCCTGATAGATTTTCAACATTTAACTGCTTTGCTCTAGAAGTTTTCTAATTGTGTGGCAACCCGGGGGTTAGTTGTTCTCCCGGGGCAGCGTTACAGTTTGCTCTCTTGGTTCTAACGTCAGACTACTGAACGCCATCTGTACAACAATGTTAATTTCCAGGTCTCACAAGGAGAGGACATGCTGTGTTTTGTCAATAATGACGTCTACGTGTTTTTTCTGTGGATACTCCAGTTCTCTACTCATAGACGTGTCTCTTAAATTCATTTAGCGAATCTGCGTGTCCGACTGAACCCTGCGATGGACTCTCCAGTGCGGATTGCTGCCTCGTACCTCATATGGCCCAGATAGGCTGTGAAATGCATTAGTAAGTATGAGAATGTTATGTTATAGAACATAAGAAAATAAGAAATTTGGCAAACAAGAGGAGACCATTCGGTCCATCAAGCTCGTTTGTTTAGCTAACAAACCAGAACTGCACACAATACTCCAGATGTGGTCTCACCATTGTAGTCTGAGCATAGCATCTCTTGATTTATATTCAACTGTTTTTATGATAAATCCCGTTTGTTTTTTACCTTTTTATTCACTTCTACACATCGCTCAATCCTTTTCAGATGTTGCTTTCTGTAGCTCAGTGTGTCCCGTTTTGTATTTATAACTGACGTTCCTTTTCCCCACGTGTACCGCTTTGCCCTTTTGTTTACATTAAACTGCACGTTTATCCCAGTGTTATCCCAGTTCTAACGTTGGTCCAGGTGTTTGTGAACCATGTTTGCTGTCTCCTCAGTGTCTAAGCTTCCTCCACTCTTAGTGTCATCTCTGAATTTCACCAGTTTACCGAATGTTTTCAAATCAATGTCATGAATATAAATCAGGAAAGGTAACGAGTTGTCCATGGTCAGACCCTAGAGGGGCTCCACGAACGGCCCCATCCCATTCTCCACTCATCTGTACTCTTTGTCCCCTGCCGGGATGACCCGTCTTGATATCCATTCTCTCCTTTGGCGGATGCCCACTGACTGAGCTCTTCTCCAAGACGCGTGAACGTTGGTCTCTTCTTCATTGTTGAGGTACCTTCACGTTGCTGGACATCCCACATTTGCACTTACTGTGTCTACCTAAATTATCCACAGGTTTTTTCCATCTGCATTGAGTTATTATTTTTCTGCAGACATTCAGGGTGTTATTATTTATTTATTGCTTTGCCCTGTATATGCTTTTTAAATTGCTGGTTGTTAATCCACACTTTGAAAAGACCGATTTTAAACACATTACAACGAACATTTGATTCCATGTTATGCCATTTCAGCATTAAATAAAAGCAATGATTTTGTTGAAGAGCTTTATGCTAGAAATGTAAGCCAGCATGTCTTTGATGGGACTGGCAGGAGGCAGAATGAGCGTCCATGACAGTTTGACAGCTGTCAGTGCTCGTTCAAAGCAGGGTGATCCGAGCCGCCGACCTCGCACAACTGCATACATGGCATCCTGCATCGGAAGGAACGGCTGCGGAAGAGGAAAAAAAAAAATGAAAACAGAAGCTCTCTGAGGAGAACAGGCTCTGTCTCAAGGCTTCTGCGGTTTAACTAAAGGAAAAAATTTGCCAAAATGTTTTCCCGCAGCAATTATGCTGTGTTTGCCAGTGACTTTGTTTGCCGAATACTTTCCTGGAAACTCTTGTGCAGCCGGCATAGACAACCATTTTGATCCCAGGGCTTTATGATGCTTTGCAAGGCCAGCATGCCATCACAGAGCTGTAGCCGCCACATGCAGCAGTTTCACGCTGTACTCCATCTCTTGTTTCACGTTGCTGACTGATCTGCGTTACACATGGGTGATATCACTATTAAGAGCAGTCCTCCAGCTGTAAAATGCACTGTTTTTGTTTGAGGAGTTCATAAGCGGACCATAAGAAGATTAAGAGTACTGCCACCAAATATTTCACACTGATTTCCTGGGCACTCACTCAGTTGCCACCACGCCACATGGCTAATTTCATATGCTGGCTGAATGCATGCACAATTAGCCACATGCTGCAGTTAGGAGTCAAGGTAAGACTTAAATTAGCCCTGAAACACACATAAAACACCCTTTGAAATAATAACTGTAATAATGAAAGACTTATTACTATTTACAAGACGTTTCTACGTTCTTGAGGGAAGACAAAAAGTGTGAACCATCTGCTCAGATAGATCAGAAATATAAAGATGTTCCAACTCCACCCAGAGACCCCAACTTCAAAGAACATGAATGAGCCAATCCCACGCCACCACATCACGTGGCACGGGCCAATGAGTGCCCCAAAGATTGCTACTCTGTAAGCTGTTGTAACTTTTTTCTAGTTTGTGGCCATATTTTTTTTTGATGTACTCATTTTTTTCTCCGACTTTTGATGCTTGAGGCACGGTGGTGTAGTGGTTAGCACTACTGCCTCACATTTTTGGCCATAATAACGAGTCCACCGTAGTTTATCAGATGTTTCCCTAAGCCTCCAAGACACTTAAAAGACCACTGCACCATTATATCGCGTTTAAAAACACACCAGTTCCTCCTCCCCTATGGACCTCAAAGCATTTTTTCTGACTTTGGTGATCCTTCAGAAGTTTTCTGCCATTTTGCTGAACTTGTGGTGAACTGATCTATCTAGCTACTGCTTAAATGAATTTCCCATAATCCCGAGGGACAGATGGAATCAGTCCTCGGCTTCTTAAGGTCTGATTCTGCAGTGCAAGTCACTTATTTCTACAAGACTGGCAATCTTGAGCATGGGAAAGGTGCTATATAAATAAAATGTATTATTATTATGTTACTGTTTCTAGCTGATCCTCCTGCTAGAATGTTGGATATCTCTGGTCCACAGTTCTTGAGGCTGATCCTCCAATTAGCTGTGAACCCCCCAGTCTCACTGTGATTGCAGAGGTGGAGACCCAGCTGAGGGGAGGGAAGGCTGCAGGGATCTGTGGTATCCGGGGTGAACTTCACCAGGCTGGTGGTAAGGCTGTCCTCCATCTTTGCTTCCATCTGGGAGATGGGCGTCATCCGAACTGACTGGGAAATGGGACTTGTCATCCCAATCTGGAAAGGGAAGGGTGATTGTCTCGATTGTGGCAACTACAGGGGGATAGCGCTGCTCTCGGTGCTGGGTAATGTCCTCACTAAGGTCGTCCTCAATAGAGTCTATGATCACTTGCTCACCTACCAGCGACCGGATCAGTCTGGTTCTACTGCCTAAGAAGTCTACCATTGACTGCATCCTGGCACTGAAGGTTCTCAGGAAGCACAAACGCGATTATTGGCAGAGTTTCTTTGCAGTCTTTGTCGATTTTCATAAAGCGTTCGACTCAGTTAATCAAGCTGCCCTGTGGGACATCTTGAGGGTTTGCAGGATCCCCTCAAGGTTACTGGATGTCATGGCCGGCCTATACACTGGTACTGTGATTGCTGTGCAGAGTGGAGGCAGACCCTCTGTGTTTTTCCCAGTTGATTCTGGGGGTCTGTCAGTGTTGGTTTCTGCTCCTACTCTGTTCAATGCTTGTATGGAATAGGTGTTGGGCTGAGTCATGGGGTCCAGCGGCTGTGGGGCATCTCTTAATGAAGAAAGATTCACTGAACTTAACTTTGCCAACAATACTGTGACCTTCGCAGAGTCAATGAAGGCTCCGATCAGGGCACTCGAGACTGAGTGAGGGGTCCGAGTGTCTGGGCCTGGGAGTGTCCTGATAAAAACCAAGAGCCGGGCCTTTAATGACCTCTTGGGGACGGCCATCAGCATTGTGTCTGTCTGCGGAGAGAGTGTCGACCTTGTCATCGAGATGTTTACTTACCTGGCGACGCTGGTGACTCATCCTATGAAGTCAGTAGACGGATTAGGAGGACATGGGGGACTGCTGGAAAAGGGTGTGTGGCACCTCTAATATCTGCAAAGGGACAAAGGTCCACATCTGTAGAGTCCTGGTACTTCCTGTTTGTGAGTCAGTGACCTGAGATAAAAACTGGACTCCTTCATGTACTGTGTCTCTTCAGGAGGAACTTGGGTACCGTTGGTTTGACTTTGTGTTGCTCATGGAGTCTCGAATAAGGCACATGACCTGCATTGTGAGAGAGCTTCAGTTACGGCACTATGGCCAGGTGGCGCGATTACCTGAGGGTGATCCGGGTTCACAGGACCCTCATTGCTGACCAGGTCAAGGGGACCCCCACGTAACATCTGGCTGCGGCAGATAGAGGGTCATTTCTGGAGGGTGGGACTGGACCACGTGTCTGCCTGGGGGGTTGCATGTTCTGTCATGTGATGGGTGTGGCGACACGCTGTACCAGTGCATGGTCCCCAACCTGACCTGACCTTATTATTATTATATTATATATATCATTAATTATTATTATTAATCCTGGTGATTTTTATCTGGATTCCGAGAAGTTATAAAGACCTGACAGTCCCGGCGGTATTTGTGTGCCCATCGTGACCGCGCATAAAGCCGACGGTTTAGAGGATTTTCACAGTCCACGTCATAATGCGGCACAAAATTCGTGTGACTTTCAGTGACGTCATCTGTGGCGTGCATCCCGATGTGTAAGCCAGCAGGCCCGACGTTGTCCAGCACATTCTGGTTTCAGTCAGTCTTCTACGCTTGACCGTACATCGCAGTCCGAATCGACCGCGGTTTGTACATTTATGTGGAGGGATTTTAAAGCGGCATACTGAGTCACAATAGCGCCATGTTCTTCTCACACTCCGACTCCGGCTTCTTTTCCCCCACGCTGACCGCCTTCTCCTTCTGAGCAGAGATACATGAACCCCCGCAGGCCGCAGAGGAGCTCCTCAGCTAAACGTCGAGGCTTTGCCTTTCTTCAATGATACGTTGGTTTCTTAGAAAACTGAAATTCTGTTGGAAAGCATTGACTGCTGAAAGAGCGTAGCAATTGTAAAATAGTTTAAAAATGAAGGCATGTAAGGGTAATTAAAAACATGTCAGCTGCTTACACATGCTTACACGTACAAGAATCCGATTTTTAAATGCAGTTTAACTGTATTGGATGATTTTCTTTTTTTTTTTCTGAAATTCCCCTGCCTGGGTAACTTCACAAACCAGTGCCTCAGGCATCACCAGGCATGTGTGAATAATTTATCTTCTAGAATAAACCTGTCTTTGTTTGAAATATTATTGCTATTATTGTTTGAGACAAAATAATGAAACCTTAAAACATTCAGAAAGAGTGAAATGAGAATGGGAGTTTTGCCAAGAAAGATGCGCATGGGCACCTCCCGCTCTGAACTGCGCCACACGGTCATGGGGCGGGGCGCCCGGCTGTCCTTCATGGAGGACTCTAAAGTGGGCACAGCCGAGCAGATGGCATGTGACGGCTAACGACGTCCAGGTCGCAGGAATTAAAACGGCGACATTAATGTCATTTATTCGGACTAATTAATTCAGCAATTACACCCACAGTGACAAGACCAAGTTCAGAGGAAGAAGATCTATAATTAACATTTCTCAGAAAACCGGCCAATTAAAAAATGTAAACCACTTAAAGCCTAATAATATTTATGACAACAACATTAATTTTCACACGGACACAAAGTTCCAAGTGCTTTACAATCAACATAAGACAAATTGAAAGAACGAGAAAAAAGTCTGTAATGGTTACAGCAGCAAAGGTCAGCGTCATGTCATTAATTCAGTCCAGGGTCATGGAGGCTGGCGGAGCCTGTACAGCTAACATAGGGCACAAGGCAGGAGCAAACCATGGACAGGGCGCCAGCCCACTGCAGGGTAAACACACAGAGCCCCCCTGGGATGATACAGCACCATGGATCCCTGCAGGGCATGTCAGGACTCGTAGCCTATCTATCTATCTATCTATCTATCTATCTATCTATCTATCTATCTATCTATCTATCTAATCCTGCCAACTACATCAAAATGTCTATCTATATACTGTATCTATTATATAGTGCCTTTCACACCTATTTATCTAATCCTGCCAACTACACCAAAATATCTATCTACCTATCTATCTAATCCTGCCAACTACATCAAAATGTCTTATCTATATCCATCCATCCATTTTCTAACCCGCTGAATCCGAATAGGGTCACGGGGGTCTGCTGGAGCCAATCAAGCCAACACAGGGCACAAGGCAGGAACCAATCCTGGGCAGGGTGCCAACCCACCGCAGGACGTCTTATCTATATACTGTATTTATTATATAGTGCCTTTCACACCTATTTATCTAATCCTGCCAACTACACCAAAATGTCTATCTAATCCTACCAACTACGTTAAAATGTCTATCTAATCCTGCCAACTACACCAAAATGTCTATCTATCTAATCCTACCAACTACGTTAAAATGTCTATCTAATCCTGCCAACTACACCAAAATGTCTATCTAATCCTGCCAACTACACGAAAATGTTTATCTATCTAGCTAATCCTACCAATACACAAATGTCTATCTAAATATCTATTATATAGTGCCTTTCACACCTATTTATCTAATCCTGCCAACTACACCAAAATGTCTGTCAATCTACCTACCTACTGTATCTATCTATCTAATCCTGCCAATTATGTTATCTATCTATCTACAAATTCAGACTTAATGTAAAATGGCCAAGAGCTTGCACATTTCATATTGCTAAACAAATTTTAACATGGACACATTTTTTTATTTTGAAAGTAAACAAGTGCATTCAGGACTCACTCAGGGTTCTGCACAGAGTACTTATTGCTCAATGTCAGCAATTTCAATGCACTGGAAAAGAAAGCCTTTGGAACACAGAGAGACATCAAATAAAAGGTAATGTCTCGAGCAAATAGAATAAATTCTTACCAAATTCCCGGGGTACCGATATAAAGTAGTCACAGCTATGACCAACGCTGTAATTCCTTGGATAATTTGGTGAAAGTACGGTTCCCTCAGATCCAGTTGACCGAATTCCACATGGGGCTGCATGAAAAATAAGAATGGATTAACATTGTAATGAACTCACACAAAGGCTACGCTAATGCTAATGATGATTTCATTCTCTTCATCTTCACCTGCTATAGCGGAGTACAAATCCTTAACATTGGTACAAACTTAGGACCCTGTGTCTCCTTAACATTCGCTCTCAAAAGAAAATGCTGCCTGTCAGAGTTTTGTGTGTGTCTCTTGACGGTAAAGAAGTCAAATTCTCAAGCCAGGGACCCTGAGGCCATTAGGTCCCTGCAGATCTCAGTCTAGACCCTCCTCCTCTTCCTCTTCTACTTCTTTTTCTTGCTGGCTTCTCATAAGCAGTTCATTAAAGTTAGATGGTCATCACTGTAAGGTGTGGTGCCAGTAGAAATCTACAGAGGGTGCTGTACTGTGCTGTATATTAAGCTAAGGACAGTTGGCAGTGGTAGCAAAGGGCGGGTGACGGCTACATCAAATGCCAAACTGCAAGGTTAAGATCCAAATGGACAATTGGAGAGCCCCTGGTGTGCCGATATCGACAGACACACAGCACTAAGGAGCACTCAACCCAGACAATGCAGAGTGTGCCTAAGGTGGAAGACCTCTGGGAGCATCTCTGTGACACCAAAAATTACGCTGCCCACGGAGGAACCCCACAACAGCCCAGGAGTCACCACAGCACAAGTTTTAGGCTCTTGACCCTCATAGTGACAAGTCAAGCAAAAACTACACCCGTAATGGCTAAAACTGTACAACACCATACTGCAGTACTACAGACAGGCTCTTGACCCTCAAATTAAGTTGGTAAGGCTATGCAGAATTGAGAGAAGGACAGTACAGTCCCGTTTATGCCAACAGTGGGCAGCAGCTCTGGGTGGGACCTTACTGCTTAAAATGGGAAGCAGGCCGCCATGTGCTAAAGCGGATGAGCCTTGGGGAAATGGTTTCTCTTTTTTTGCTTAGGTGCTTTTACCTTGACAGCTAGGTAACGCTCTGTTCCATCCTGGCCGTCCGTCATCGTTCATTATGCAGGTGAGAGTGGAGTATCCCTGAAGAACGTAACCCGCTTCGCAGTAGTAGGTGACCGTAGATCCAAGTTTGTAGTCGCTGCCCAATCGCGTGCCGTTCATTACATTCCCAGGGTCAAAGCAGGATTCTCGGAGTTTGGCTGTAATGATAATATTCATTATTGTTCATTTCAAATTTACCTCCATTCCACAATGTGAATCTGAAGGGAGATTTGTAGGCGTTATTACATTCTTTATAAGGTCACACTTCAAAGTGTTTTGACTTTCTTAATTGTATCAATTAGTACTTGAAGCCACAGAGTAAGGTTGTAATGTGCTAGTGAGACTGTGTGTGTGTGTGTGTGTGTAGCTGTGACCAGTACTACTCATTAATGACATTACAGCACCAGAGAAGAATAACCTTGGACAGGAGGATGGACGTGTCTCATCATCATCATCATTGCCACTTGCTTAATGTCTGCTCTGTGCGGTTTAACCCAGTTGGCCAGTTGCTTCCCAAATCTCGGCATCCTTTCTGTTCATATCATCCATCATCATCTCCAACCACATCTTCTTCGTTCTCCCTCTGGAACACATCCCCTCCATTTTAGAACACCTCTTCAACCAATCACCTCTGGCCTTTGACCTCCACATGTCCACATTGAGAACAACACAAGAACCTTAACTTTAATGGCCATTATAGTGCCTTATAACTGGTGCCAAGCTGTGGGTCAATCGGAGCACCCCCAGGTCAGTACATCAGTCAGGCAGCGACTGAACCGGCAGCCGGGACAAAAGGCGTCCGCTTACAGCTCACCGACACGCATTACATTATTTAAGCCACGCAGATCAGCTCCAGCCATCTTCATCGTATTTCTTTATTCAATTTTCATATTTGTAGCAGTCATATTGTGTTTAGCAGGACTGAGGCTGCACATTAAATGCGCCTCCACTTAGCTGATGAGCCCGAGTCTCAGTTGCCAGCACTCTGAGCGAAAAAACAGGCGCAGCGCTGGGGACGTCTGTCGACGAGCAGTGAATCAAATTCAAATTCCTCAGCGTTTTAAAGACATAGTGGCATTCTAAACTCTAGCAAATATGAAGATTCATTTAAAGAGCTAACAGACAATGAATGTGAGAGAAACAAGCATATCAAACAAATATCTATTATAACGAGTCTCATTTTGTTTGGCATTAAAGTGTAATCTTAGTAAGCACAGACGAGTGACATAATTCAGCAAAATTTCACGACAAGCACATGGAATCACGTAAATGAATCAGCTTTATACTCACGCAACCACATTAATAAAAGAGCAAATGTCTTGTGTGCCTGTGCATCTGTCCGGTTGCTATGCCTCAGCCATTCCAACAGATGGCGAATCACAAATATTTGTAGCAATACAATGTATTGCATTTTTAATTTCAACAGATGGCATACCACAGACATTAACACCACTTTTATGAATCCTATACCAAGTGGCATATAACAGAAACATATGCATTGCGCCTGTCATTCCAACAGATGGCAAATCACAAACATTAACACCATTTTTAAGAACCTCATACCAAATGGAATACAACAGAGACCTATGCTCTGCATTTGGCATTCCAACAGATGGTGCCTCACAAACATTTTTAGTAATAAAATACATTGCCCTTGTTACTGCAACAGGTGACACATCACAAATATTTGCAGTAATATAATGAATCACATTTGTCATTCCAACAGATGGCACATCACAAACATTAACACTGCTTTTAAGAATCCCATACCAAATGGCATACAACAGAGACCTATGCATTGCATCTGTCATATCCACAGATGGTACATCACAAACATTTGTAGTAATGCATTTTATTTCTACAGATGTTTGTGTTGCTCCACCTGTTGGATGGCAAATGCAATGCATTTTATTACTACATGCATGACAAAATCCATTCCAACAGATCCTGCACCGCAAACGCTAGCACTGAGGTCAATGTTGAGTACTTACATTTCAACGCGTCCTATACAGGCAGCACAGCTCGTTTCTATACATGTAGTATGTACAAAATACTAAAGGATGTCTAAATGTCATATAAAATCTCACGAAGCCCTGGGCCTTGAACCTTCATCTTAGTTTTAATGGAGAGCTTATGACGCTATCCGCATAATGTGACTAAAGCATTGGAGGGATGGTTACCTCCGCCATGTAACTGAGCTGCAGGTCCTTGTCACAGCAAATGGCACTGTGGGGGAGCATTTTACTCCTTTCAGTCCTCCCCTGCCCATCCATTTTATTAGGGTCCACCAACCATCCCAGCCAGGTCGCCAGTCCATCCAGGATTTCCTTCACCGTATTTACAACACGGCCCGTGTTTTCAGATGCTGCTCAGTAACATTTCTATACATTGTGAGAATTTCTTTTCCACTAAAGACAAAAGAGGCAGGGGTAGAATAAAGGAACGCAAGCCTTACCTTTATATTCGAGATGAAAACCAGTGTAGCTTACGGAGCCATCACTTCTGAATGCCAAATGCATTGAATTTGAGCTGCTTTCTATTCTTTCTGGGAGCTTGCTGTCTTGAAAGCTGCCAATTAAATGGCTGTTACTGTCTGGCCCGTCATAAATGTAGAGAAAATCATAGTTTGGCTCAATGCTGAAGCTGTAAGGCAAAGGAACACAAGAAATAAAATACACACATATGTCATATATTTGCATAAAGTAAACTAAGCAGAGATCAGAGGCAGTGCTGGCTGCTGCCTCGCAGTAAGGAGACGCTTCTCAGGTCTTCCCTGCGTGGAGAGTGCTATATAAATGTGAAGAATTATCATTATTATCATCATTATTATTATTATTATCATCATCAAGGACTGACAAGTATTTGTCTTTGTTAGAATTACACGGAGAGGACGGGTTTGGTAACGTCGTTTCTCGACTCCTGGAGTCGGGTTTGATCCTCAGCCTAATCACCATTTTTCTGCTGTGCCCATGTGCCGGTGCTTCAGTGTCGTCCCACCCAGAGCTTAGGTGACATTACCTTGTGACTCCCACAGAACATTAGAGTAATTGGGACTAGAGCGGGCCATTCAATCCAATCCACTTAAAGCTTCCCACATGACATGACCTCTAGAAGGTAGCTTCTCTTCCATCCCTGGCACACTGGAAACTCTCAACCACTTTCAGGGTTCCTCAGACTCGTCCACCTCTGCAGTAATGAGGGTGACTTCTGGATTGAAGCACTCAGAATGAGGAGTTTCCTCTTTGATGGAGGATGACCTTCTGTGGACAGGACCCTCAATCAAGCCAAGGGTAGACCTCATAACATCCACTCTGAGAGGAGCCCCACTAATGAAACCCACATCCTGCTGGTCTGTCTCACCCACGGGTCTCCATTTTGCAGACATGTCTGCCCACCCACGGGAGGTTCTTTTCCTAAAACTCTGGTGGTCTCATTCCATCGACCACCTAACCTAAGGAAACCTCTCACTTCACAGAGGAGGGCCACGTTCCCCACCAAGCCTTTGGAGATATAACTTGTGTCACATGCAAATAGGTTACCAACAGTCCCCTCTGGTAAGTTTGCCAGCCTGCCAGTCTGAAGTGTCTAATTTCTTGTGGGAAATGTCCGACTATCTACAGAGGTGAAACAGGGAGACGTCTTGCAGGCCTTTTCAAGGTACACATTTAAGCCATTGAAAATCAAAGACCTTACAAAGCCCTTCATGGTGTAAGAAAGGCGCTATATTGCGCCCGACCCGACACAGATTTTACACAGGAGGCTCTCGTAAAATAAAATAAACTTTTTATTTTCATCAGCTGGAGGGCACGTCTTCCCTGTAATCCCTCCAGCCACAGCACAGTCCCAAGTACAAGACACACAATACTCCCTTCATGGCTGAAGACTCGTCCAGCCTGGCTCAGGGACCCATGCAGCACCCCCTGCCGGCCACCCCAAACCCCAACAGGGCTGTGGAGAACTCCATCTCCCATGAAGCCCTGCGAGAGACTGAGGCACCACTCCAACCCAGGGGGCGGCCATCCAGCATCCGGGGGAGGTACTGCACCATCCAGGGCTCCTCCCCCTGAATACACATCGAAGGGGCGTCCCGGACGGGCATGGCACCTGGCTGTCCACCTTGAGCTCTCTGTTTGTGTTCTTTCTCAGGGCTTCAAAGACACTTCTCAATGGAAACCAGAAGCAGCTTCTCAGCCTGGGATTGCACATTTCTCCAGGTCTCGAGGATCACCTAACTCTTCATCTTCTCTAATGGCAGCCTCGTCCCACCTTTGCTCCTTCATTCTGCACTGACTTTCCTTCCCATTTTTCTGTCCAAACAATGGAGCAGGACAAGGAGATGAAAACAGAAACAAGATCAACCCAAGAAGATGAAACTTTTTTGCACCAAAAAGCCTAAATGCCAACCAGTAATTAAAGTTAGGAGTCACACTGATAATGTAAGACACGGTGCCACCCAAAGCTGCGTTACTTGGCAACTGGGAGCATCACCACATGCGATATCCATATGCATAACAAAATAACGTTGTGGTACCTTGGGGGGGGGAAAGACCCAGAAATATAACGCAAAATGAACCTCAAGGAAATGTCCCACAAATAAAGAAAGCCATATTTCTACGTATAACTTATTCTACAGGAGCGTCTCACAACGCCCCTCCTAAATATCCTACCAGACTGTTCCTTTTCAGTTCCACAGTCCCTACATCCGAAATGTTGCATCTTTTATCTTCTTTTCTTTTCAGCATGGAAATAATCTTTAGCTTTTTTTGGGGGTGGGCATATTGCCACACATTCATGCCTGGCGACATGGTAAATGGTAAATGATACCACCTTGGGACGAAAGGGGGCACTGGCGGTAATCACCCCCTCTCTCTCTCTCTCTCCACTGCAGTTCAGATGTATTAGGATGACACCAAGCCCCGCCCACACCACCAGGAGAAGGCTCCGCCCCTTCCACCCAGGACAGCATAAAAAGGAGGAGGCCTTCCTTGTGAGCTGGAGCTTCAATGGAGACTGAGCTCCTGCTCAAACTGGACACCTTAGGCTCTTAAAGCCACTTTGACCCGAGTGCCTACCGGCAAGTGTCCGATTAAATGGGGTCACTCAGTTGGACCCCCCAACCCCATCATTTCTTTGACATCCCTGGTTTGCTTCAACCAGTCACAACATTCATATTATGCCAATTGGCCTGGGGTGGCTGTGTGAGGGATTCTGCCCTACAATGCCATTTTCATTTTGTCACTCTGGGGTATTTGGTGTTGCTTGATGAACAACACGTGACGGGTCTGAAGGCGTTCTGAAGGCGCTGTGTGTCATCGTGGAAGGACAGATGTGTAGAGCTTACGCACAGTTCACATTCCCATGGAGTTCAAGTCCTTAAGGATGCAGTGAAGACCACCCTTTGTGTTGACTCGACTGTAACATTTTCCATTAAACTGATAGCCGCATTCTTGCAACCCCATTCTGTCAGATCAACTCTTCTCGTGTTTGTCTTTGTCCTCCTCTGAGGGTCAGCAGACTGAAGACAAAATGCGACATTTCTTAAACACCTGAGCTCAGTAACAAACCACAATGGCATCTCAGTCACCTGCACGGGACCAAGATACTCCCCACGTGTGTATTCATTAAAGGTGGTCGCCTTTTCATTCGTTCTTATCTTGTTTTAAAAACACGGCACGTGATTTCAGTGACCGCTTATAAGACTTTACAGCACTTTCAGCACATTAGTGATACAATCATTTTTGTTTTCAATTATCCTGCATTTATGCAGAGCGACTGCCCTTCAGGATACAAAAGTGCGCCACTTTACAGAAAGATGCTCTGGGTTAGATTAGACGGCCATACTTCACTGAACCTGATCTGCTACTCGTGGCTAATGAGAGATAATAGGAAACAAAAGTCGAAAAAATACTAATTAATATTTGATAAGCAGATGTGTCGTTTTAATTTAGCTACCGTAGCTGTCAGTCAGCAACCAATTAGTTCATGATAATTATATTAAAAGCCAGCAAAAGAACGCTGTGCTCATTTACTCTGACACGAGGAAAACGACACTGAGGTCGGGATACAAACTCTTTGGGAAAAATCTGCAAATGGGCGGCAGGTACCTGATGAAGGCGAGGGATATGACGTAGTCCGAGTTCACAATTATCGTCCAGTCGCAGTCTTTACTGTGAGGATACGGGTGCGGGAAGTTTGGGGAAAGAATGAAGCCAGAAGATCCGGTCAAATTCCCACCACAAGGAGCTGCAAAAAAAAAACAGAAAAACAGGGAAAAGTAAATTACTGGGCTACAAATCTAAAGTACTAATGACAAGTTTAATCAAACACGAATAAAATGTCTGCTTGGTAAGAGCAAGTGGTAGTTCAGCAAACCGTCTCATGTTTGGTGCCACTGCAGGCCGGCTCAAGTTTATAGAAAATGAAAAGCCGTCCAAGGAGCAGGTCAGAGAACTCCATTAAGACAAATTATTAACGATCAAAAAGTAAAGTTTGAAAATATGAATGTTTACATGATTTGTTTAATCATCTATCTATCTTATCCTGCCTACTATATCTGTCTATTCATTATATAGTGCCTTACATATCATCACTCTCTCCATGTATCTATTATATAGAGCATTTTATTTCTATCCATCTATTATATAGTGTGTTTCTATCAAATTTAGATCCATTATATTGTGCCTAGATCCTGCCAACTACGCTAAGTCTATCTATCTATCTATCCATCCCTGCCAACTACACTATCTATCTATCTTATCCTGCCTACTATATTTATCTATCTAATCCTGCCAACTACACTATCTATCTTATCCTGCCTACTACATCTATCTATCTATTAATTATATAGTGCCTTACATATCATCAGTCTCTCTATGTATCTATTATATAGAGCATTTCATTTCTATCCATCTATTATATAGTGTGTTTCTATCAAATTTAGATCTATTATATTGTGCCTAGATCCTGCCAACTATGCTAAGTCTATCTACCTATCTATTGTGACACATGGCCGGAACCCTTGCCCAGCTGGGATGGCCCAGTAGCTGAAGGATCAGAGGAGATCCAGTGTCCTGGGCACTACCAGCCCTGTGACAGTAGACGGTATCCATCCTGGCATACTGTACGACCACAGGTTTAGAGTTTAAAAGCTTCTCCCTACTAGGGCCATGGACACTGCTAGAGGGTCCCTGGGGTGCTGCAGAGCCCTTAATTGCAGCATCCCTGCCACACCCAGAAGTGCTGCCAAGCACTGGGTCAACGAGTACCTGGAGCACTTCAGGGTGCCAAGGGGTCAGCAGCCACTACTCCAGAGGCCAGACTTGCACTTGTGTCTGTGCTTCTCTGTGTTGGGTAGGGTGGCTGGTACACCCCCTGGAGGCCCACACAATCTATCTGTTATATAGTGCCTTTATAAGATATCTAGTTATTGTATGGTGCATTTCATATCTATCTGTCTATCTAATCCTGCCAACTACGCTATCTATCTATCTGTGCCAAATACGCTAAGTCTATCCATCTATTTCTATTTGGAGCTCTGTGAGGACTCTGTCTTTTAATTTCTCCAGGTTCTTCAATGCCATCCAGCCACCCCTGTTAAGGGGTTAGCTCAGAGATATGCAGATGGGTGAGCCTGTGGTGTCCTGGATGATGGGCTCTCTGTCAGGCAGACCCCAGTGTGTGTGAGACTGAAGGACTGTGTGAGTAACACTGGAGCACCACCAGGACCAGGCCTGTCTGCTTTTCTCTTCCATCTGTACACCTCGGACTAGAAATATAACAGGAGGTCAGGTCACTTGCAGAAATTCCCAGATGACGTATGGGGTCTATCAAAGGGGATGAGACAGAGGAGAGCAGTCAGGGGAGGGCTTTGAGAATTGTCTGCATCTTGATATCAGCAAAGCCAAGGAACTGCTCATTAACATTCATTGCACCAAAGAGCCTCTATGTCTGATCACCATTCAGGGAGCTGATGTGGAGGTGGTGCACTTCTACAAGTACTTGGGGATCCACATCAATGGCAGGCTGGACTGCTCTTATAGCACAGAGGAACTAGAGAAGAAAGGGCAGAGCAAGCTCTGTGAGTGGTGACCTTCTTCACGTCTTCTATAACTCTGTGATGGTCAGTGTGGTGTGCCGGGCTGGTAACGTCACTTCACGAGAGGCACACTGAATCAACAAGCTCATTAAAAGGGCAGGCCGAGTTATGGGATGCACTGTGGACACCCTGGAGGTCATAGCAAAAGAGAGAATGAAGACCAAACCGAGTGCCATTATGAATAACGCTGCACATCCTCTCCATAGCACACAAAAACGGAGGACTTTCAGCAGAAGTGGGTCAAGAAATTATGGAGGCTCATTCAAACCACCAGCAATACACCTGTGAGTTTGACTGCCAAGTCAGATGTTTTCTTTCATTTTAGTTTCTTTCTGTTTAATTATTTATTGAGCTTCTGTAAATAAAGCCAGATGAAGTTCTATCGTAATTTGGTCAACAAGAGCAGACCACGTCAAGTGTGGATGTTGTGACTGAAAAACAAGAAAGTGTGTCTCCTTTCACACCCAGCCGGTTTAGTGTCAACAGTCAATGTCACCCACACCTCCATCCATCATAAAGAGCCAATGGCTTTGCAGAAACTGACAAAGTGATGAGCGCTCGAGTGATCCATTAACTCTTGGCAGTGCGTTGGTGCTAATAATCAACACTGGGACTGCACATTCCTTCTGTTTTGATGTTTCAATTAGCAGATGTAAAGCGTTTCATTATCTTTGTTTTTCCAAAGCTCACAGGCAGTTGGCTTGATGATTAGTTTTATTAAAGCCATATGCTTCAACTTTTCTGGTTCACCTGGCTCATTTATGATAATATTTGACTTATTTGTGCAGGGATTTGTATCTTGAACAAAATACAGATACGATTCATCTCAAAAAAAATGTAATCCTGATGTGTTAAAGGAGCTCAAGAATGGGGAATATGGCGTGTTTTGCAAAGTTTAACTAATCTGCCCTCAGATTTGCTCTTTTTGGATAGCAGCACATTCATAGTGTCACACACGTGTGTGTGCAAAGGAGACAGTCAGTGGCCTTAACTGGATGGTGTATGTTGGTGACAAGAGCTGACCTGGTGCACTAATGCCCTGTCTCCTTCCCAACAGACCTCTGAAAGGGAAGCCAATCTAATTCTGCATTTAGGTCTTCCACAGACTCTGCTTCCAGACTACAACTACAGTCAGACTCTGACGTCACTTCCAGCAATGCAATAGACACGCACACCTCTTCCTCCCCTTCCTCAATAAAAACCCAACCTCTTCAGACTGGACACAGTCTTTTGTGGCTGCTCTGTTTGAGAACTGTTAAGTATACGGAGTGGATCCCCAAAACTGTTTGACGTCTCTGTCTGTCTCTCATTACAGAAGTCTCGGATGTGAAGTTCTGTAGAGAAAAAATATGGACGTCTTCTTTTCCTCTGCAGCTGAAATCTCCAGCATGACGGTACTGGAAGGTAGGAAGATAATCACTAAATCTGACATGCGCAGTGATTTACAGTCATGCAAAGTGAGAGATAGATAGATAGATAGATAGATAGATAGATAGATAGATAGATAGATAGATAGATAGATAGATAGATAGATAGATAGATAGATAGATAGATAGATCGATCTATACTATCTATTTTATCCTGCCAACTACACCAAATAAATACTATTTGGTGTAGTTGGCAGGTGTCACAGGTGGCTGGGTGTGGTCGGCAATCAGCCACATACTTAAGGAGCCGCCGCCCTGCAATCAAGGTTGGAGTCGGGTGAGGAGGAGGAAAAGGTCGTGGCAGAGGAGACGAGGAGAGGCCTGAGTGTTTGTGTGACGAAGACTGTGCTTATTGACTTCGGGGAACTGGGGGTTTGGTGGCGGTGCACTTTGTAAGAAACTGTAAATAAACGTGGGTGATGATTGAAACCGTGTCCGTCTGTGTGTGTCCAGGCCGTCATATTTCACACAGGATTAGATAGATAGATAGATAGATAGATAGATAGATAGATAGATAGATAGATAGATAGAGTGAAAGGCATTATATAATGATAGATAGATAGATAGATAGATAGATAGATAGATAGATAGATAGATAGATAGATAGATAGATAGATAGATAGATAGATAGATAGATAGATAGATAGATAGATAGAAAGTATTTCTTTGGTATAGTTGGCAGGTCCCAGCCCCAGTGAGGTGTTATTCATACGTATTGCTGTTAGTATAAAAGGCCCCCAGTCTTGTTTCTTGTCACACTTCTGCTGAATCAGACCAACTTTATTAATCCTGCGGTAAATTGATTTGCTGACTGATGTTGTCTCATAGAGAGGACGTGCAGCATTTTTCATAAATACACTCAGTTTTTGTCTTCATTCTCCTCTCCCTTCCTCTTCTGCCTTCAGAGGGTCCAGAATACATCATAAAACTGAGCCTGTCCTTTTAATTGGCTTGTTTATTTGGTGGGCATCTCTCGAAGTGATTTTACCAGCCCGCCACACCACACCAGCCATCCATCACAGACTTGCAGAAGATGTGAAGGATGTCACAACTTACATTAAAAGTGTCCTAAGAATAATCCGCCTGCTTTGCCCTTTCTTCTAAATTTCCTCTGTATTACAAGACAAGTCCAGTTTATCATCGATGTGGACCCCCGGGTACTTGTAGGAGCGCACTCCCTCTACATCCGGCCTCCTTTAAACTGAGCAAACAATGATAATGGCATGAGATAAACGTGTAAATCATAATGATGTTAAAAGTAGCTCCTGTAAGGCTGTTCATCTTCTGCCTTAGAGATGGCATCACCCACCTGCTTAGCTCTAACACCTCAGTTTAAATGACGTTAGGTGACTTTACTTGTAACATCCCAACACAATCACCTTTTCAGATAAACAACGCCATATTATTGTTTAATTAATGTCAGACACACAAACCACAGGAACGCTTCATTGACTCTGGTCAGGTTAAAAAGGATGGGTTATGGTTGAGAGTGAAACACAGTCAATGATTGCCTAGAGTGGAGGACAAAATTTCAGGTGAACCTTGATGTCACTTCTGCTCACTTCTGCACTTATTTTAGAAAACAATCCACTGGAAGTTGCCATTCAGTTTGGACCCTGCTCCCATCAAAGACAGACCTTATAGAACAAAAGCTTTACTGATGGATGATGGACCTTTGTTTCACATTAAAGGGGGTTACTGCTCTGGCATGTAAACCTCTCTTCTTACAATTGTGAGGGACGGATTGGCATTCCAGATGGGATGGACCCTGACCCCCTACTTGGCCTGATAAAGAAGGTCAGCAAGGGAACTGCAATTCTCCCCTTCCGCACCAGGATGCGATTGCAGAAGAACACAGCAGCAGCAGCTCCACCAGGGCTGGCCTCCTAGCAGCCACAAAAGGACAAACTGGATGGAGTTGACAGCCAGGAATGGTGGGAAAGTGGGTAACTGCTTAGTATGGCTAGAGTGCACCACCATACTCTGGGTGGCAGTTTGCCATCTGGTGATCTCCAGTATGGATACCCACAGGGTAGCATGGGAGTTGTGGTCCCATGGGGATACCCAATTGAGTTCTGTGGAGGCCACCAGACAGAGCTGTCAGATATTGACACCGTAAGGACCGTCGTGGTCCTGCATGACCTAGAAGTGTTTTCCAGGGGCAATAGAAGTACTCTTGGGTCAGGCTATAAAAGAAAGCCATCCACTTGACCTGGGCAGTTGGAGATAGAAGAGGGATAGGCAGCCCTGGACTGGGAGGAGTGTAAGAGAACGCAAAGGAACATATAGGAAAAAGTAATGATCAGTTTGTGCTGGGCAATTGGAAAAGGAAGTCTGTAAAACGTACACCGTGTGTGTGAATAAAAAGCCTTTTATTGACCCAGGACTGCATCACTGGTAGTTGTGTCTAGGGGTTTGGTGCTCTGTGGCGGCCCCTACTGGCCACACAGTGAACAACGGCAATACAAAAGGCTACGTTAAAGGCACATAAAATAAATTCATTAGCTGTGTAAGCATTAGTTGGAAGTGATATCGGACTCCATGCTGAACTTCAGTACGTACAAAACTAATTTAAATCAAAGACACAAACCCAACACACGTGTGGGAGAGATTCGGTGGTTCACACAGCACATCATCTCCCCCGTCTTTACATTGCTGTAATAAATTTAACATACCTATGCAAACCGGAGGACTGGGCTGCCAGTAATATCGATTTTCCACCTGAATGCAGGTAATTTTCATTTCTCCTTGAAGCTCATAACCAGGATCACACTGAAATGTAACGGTGTCACCGGGTTCTCGCCCATCTCCATTTCGACTACCGTTCATTGGAACACCGGGGTCACGGCAGGCTGTAGCAACAGAACCTGTTGAAAGAAATGGATATAAATAATGGATGTCAAACTTACAATGGAGCCTCTTTTTTAGAAACTGAGGCCAAAAAACTGGAATATATTAAAAAAAAAACAGAGCAGCTCAAAATACTGAGGGTGCCACTTTACACCCTTTACACTAACAAAGGAATATCTGAGATGTTTCAATATTTGTAACATAAATGCCATGTGAGCAGTTCAAGAGATTAAATGAAGTCATAGCAATTTATCTCAGCACAAAGCGATTAGCCTTCTGTTTGTATCACGATGGGTTCTGTAAACTACACGCTGGTCAAAGGATAAAACGGTGGAGATTAAAAGAGGAAGGGCTTAGGAATTACAGTCAAGTGAGAGGGCGGAGGGGCACTGGGAGAGGAAGAGGAAGAGTAAAGTCGTGTTGAGAGTTAAATGAAGAGGAGCTGAGTAGGACGACAGGGAGGAGACTACCTGGGGACAAAGAGATGGGCAGGTCATGATAAAGGTGAAGAAGTTGTGGTAACAATCAAGGAGGGAAGGAGATAAAGAAATGTTTAGGCAGACAAATCAGAAGGCAAAGAGGGCAGGGGTTGAGAGCAAAAACACGGGCTTGGGGTTAAGGTTAGGGCTAGGGTTAGTTAGAGGCGGTGGATGACAAACTGGAAGCACAAAATGGAAAGGGAACGATTTTTAGAATAGCGAAAGATAGGAACAGGGCAGGGAAGGGTTTCAGTTCGACAAAGCAGATTAAAAAGATGAGCACAGTGTGGCCTCAGCTCAAGAATAGGAGGAAAGCTGTTGAACGACGAAAATCCAAGGGTAAAATATGGGCATCGAGTGAAGGACTAATTCCAAGAATAAGGAGGGAGGAAGTTTTGAAGCATGGAGAAGAAGGAAGAATGGGATGGCAATGGGACTGGGTGAAGTGTTGAAGAGGATGGGGGGAGAGGGAGTAGATGTGTTGCGGGATCAAATGCAGAAGATCACTGAATAAGAAAATGTATCAGAGGAATCACGGGACAGACAAACACAACGCTTAGCGTTTTATACAAACAGGTAGAGTAGATGTAGATGGAGGTTTATGAGGTCATTATAATTGTCGCATGGAACTCATTGCCCTCATCAGCCAGGAACTACCTAAACACTCAGGCCATGTGTGGCCGGGCATTGTCCTGCACCAGTAGAAACCCAGAGCCTACTGAGGCAGCATAAGGTCTGTCAGTCAGGATACCGTTGCCTAGCATGTGGAGGTCTGTGTGACCATTCAGGGACAGGCCTCTCCAGGTCATCACTGACCCACCACCAAAACAGTCATTGCTGGCTGTGTAACGTTCACCATGGCATCTCCAGACTCCTTCACGTTGGTCACGTGTATTCAGTGTGAACCTGCTGTCATCTGTGAAGAGAACAGGGCACCAATGACAGAGCTGCCAATTGTGTATCCTCTGGCGAATGCTAATCGAGCTGCACAGTAATGAGCTGTGAGCATAAGTGTCCTACTAGAGGACGTTGGGCCCTCGTGCCAGCCTCATGGAGTCTGCTTGTAACAGTTTGGTCAGAAATGTGCACACTAGTAGCAAACTGGAAGTCATTTTGTAAGACTCTGGCATTCCACCTTCTGTTCCTCATCACACAAAGGAGAAGATATCAGCCCTACCACTGAGCTGAAGCCTTTCTACGGCCCTGTCCAGCTCTCTTTGTGTAATGGCCCATCTCCTGGTATCTCCTCCATGGTCTTGAGACTGTGCTAGGAGACACAGCAGACCTTCTTGCAATGGCATGTATGGATGTGCCATCCTGGAGGAGCTGGACTACCTGTGGGCTACAGGTACCACCTCATGCTACCAGTCATGACAAGAACATGAGCAAAACGCAAAGCTAGAGAAGAATCAGTCAGGAAGGATAAGGAGAGAGCAATGGTCCGGTAGCCACCATTCCCTGTTTGGGGGTGTCTTGCTGTTGACACTCCAGGTCACCTGTTGTCACTTTCATTTGCACCAAAGCTGGTCAAGTTGATTCACAATCTCGTGTGCTTCCTAACTGGACAGACTGATACCCCTGAAGATTCACTGACTTGGTGTTTCACTGTCATGATTACGTGTTCTGAATATATATAGCTGTCAACACACAGGTCCAGAAAAGAAATGGGGTGCAAACCAAGTCCATCCATCTATCATCCAACCCGCTATATCCTAGCTACAGGATCATGGGGGTCTGCTGGAGCCAATCCCAGCCAACACAGGGCGCAAGGCAGGAAACAAACCCCGGGCAGGGCGGCAGCTCACTGCAGGGCACACACACACCAAGCACATACCAGGGACAATTTAAGATCGCCAATTCACCTAACCTGCATGTCTTTGGACTGTGGGAAGAAACCCACGCAGACACGGGAGAACATCCAAACTGCATGCAGGGAGGATCCGCGAACCAAGTCGCCCGTTTCAATATCAGTGCCAGCAAGCTATCATAAACAGGCACACAATGGCAGAAACAAGAATAAAAAAGCAGAGAGAGATGTAGAAACACTCGGGGCTCCATCTGGCAGTCTGCTCTTTGCAAATGCGATGCCACCATTTGGGGTGCGGACAGGAAGGGGCGGAGTCTCTTTCCCTGACTGGGTGTCTTTTCTGAACTTTGAGTGGAAAATGAAGAAATACAAAGAGCAGCATTGCCCCCTTGTGTCCCGGAATGGTAGTGCTTATCTCTGACGAGCCTGAATGTTCACCTATTGATGCGCATAGATAGATAGATAGATAGATAGATAGATAGATAGATAGATAGATAGATAGATAGCGTAGTTGGCAGGATTAGATAGATAGATAGATAGATAGATAGATAGATAGATAGATAGATAGATAGATAGTAAGTAATGAAAGGCACTATATAATAGATAGATAGATAGATAGATAGATAGATAGATAGATAGATAGATAGATAGATAGATAGATAGATACTTTATTAATGCTTAACTGCATAATTTTGTTCATTTGTAATTACAAAAACATATATATAATATTTTTTTTTTTCGTCTGCTAGTTGCTGTTCCCATTGCTCTTATGTCCGTTCCTCCTTGGGTATATTAATTGTTATCTTCACAATTTTGCAAAGCGAAAGGCAAAAGCAGATTAGGACGAGACACTTGTTGAACAGACACGGGTTAAAAAAATAAGTGACTAAACACGCTAAAGGACATTACATAAGTGCGAAGGACTTTGTTGTAAATATTCGCCACATACAGGAACGCCGTGCCATATTTATTGCTTGGTAGGTCCTCCCAGAAGCCACCCTGCAATGCTTACATTATTTTTATTTTTTTTAATAGCAGAAACACCTGAAGTTTTCCAAACAATTTTATACAAAGACGTTTCTGCTGCAGTCTACAGGAGACGTTAATAGTAAAAGATCAACCACAGTTAATTATTAAGGCTCCATTTCAGAATCAGAAAACTTTATTAATCCCGAAGGAAATTACTTATGTTACAACTTAACAACAGACAAGAGCACGTTACACTTAGAGCACGTATAAAAGTAATCATGTAAATATAAATAAAGTATAATTAATGTATCAAACTAAAGTACAGAGTGTTGCACCAGAAGTTAATATTGCACATTTTGAGAACAAATAAGGTTATCCTCATGTGAAGATTATTGCACAAGAACAGATAGTATGTTGCACATTTCAAGTACTTGAAAAGATGTACCTGGATATCCAATAAAGATAAAAGGGTAATAACTTAAAGTGTGGGTGAGCGACCAGAACAGGAGTCTGGTGGCTGTGGGGAGGAAGGATTTCCTGTGACGTTCAGAGGAGCGCTGGATGCTGGTCGGTCTACTGCTGGAAACGCTCGTCTGTCCCACCACAACCCTATGAAGTGGCTGATTAGCATTTTCAATAATAGACCGAAGCCTGGACAACGTTCTCTGATCATTTATGTTTGCGACTGCGTAGTCTTCCTGTCTGCTTTAACAAATGTGTATTTCTATGTGTGCTTGTTCTGTAATTTGTAAAGTTTTACGTGTACCTGTTACTTATAGCAGCACTCTGAGTCTACTCTAATAGTGAAAAGCAAAATACAAAAATAAACTGCATAAAACTACAAACCGGAGGCCCACCGTTACACCTATACATACACTAAAGAGTGGACCCCGCTGCGTAACGTCACTGAAGTGTTGTCGCCTAAATAATAAATCAAAGCGAAATGCAAAACTTACTTGAAAACTGAATTGCAAATCCCGACTTGCTGATGTAGAAGTCCGTGTCAAACTGGATTGTGACGACATTGAGGGTGCTGTGAATGCCTTCCGGGAGCAGAGACCCACTGACTTCTCTAAGAAGCATTTCGTTTTCTGGAGGACCGTCCCAAACTCTTAAAATATCATGCGACGCCTCCGTGTCAAAGGCAAGAAACTGAAGGCTGCAAAAGAGAACAAGCCCGGTTAGCAGTTCACGAAGTCGTCTCGCTTCCATCTGTCGTCCACAACATCCATACCTATGTCTGCTCTCTCCATTGCAGAGCTGGGGGACGGGTAATAAATAACCAATCAAATGAATGAAAAAGTCTACACTTTTGATAATAACACATTTCCAGTAGGCATGAGATATTTTGTATCATGTAATTCGATACAACAAAAATTATTGCCAATACAACATGTGACCTCATCTAGTGTATCGTGTGACATTACCGCATGACCAAAAATGAAAGCAAAGGCAAACGGAAATGTCATTTGTCGAAAATGGGGGAATTAAAAAAAATCGGGTTTAAAAACTTGGCATAACACGACACACTGACTGCATTTTGGCATTTTCGCTATTCACCGACAGTAAAAGGATGAGAAGGGGAACACTGTTGACGAAAACGTAGACTTTGCTGTTTGTGAAAGTGGGATGGGACCACAGGTTAAGAGTGTCACATGCACAAGGCCAGATTAGCACCTGCACAGTGTGGCGGACCCCAGCCAGGACGCCTGGAAGGAGGAAGGACTGTGACAGGAACAATAACTCCCCTGGGCCATGAGAGGGCAGCCGCCCTGGTCTGCATCGGGATCAGAGCTTAGAAACTCAACCCTGCTGGAGCCCGTGGCCAGTACCAGGAGATGCCCAGAGGATGATTACAGAGCCTCGGGCTGCAGCACTTCGCTACAATAGGAAGCACCTGGAGCACATTTAGGACCACCTCATTCCAGTAGATGAGCCGTAGTCACGAGGAAGAGGACGGAGCTTGCGGGGAAAGGAGTAATTTTATCAGTATGCTGCTGCTGGAGTATGTGAAATTCCCCTTGGGAATTGATAAGTATCTATCTATCTAGCTAGCTATCTGTCTAATCCTGCCAACTACGCTATCTATCAATTATATAATGTCTTTCACCATTCGTATCTATCTATCTATCTATTATATAGTGTCTTTCACCATTTGTATTTATCTATCTATCTGTCTATCTGTCTAATCCTGCCAACTACGCTATCTATCTATGATATAATGCCTTTCACCATTCATATCTATCTATTATATAGTGCCTTTCACTATTCATATCTATCTATCTAGAGGCGGTAGAAGAAGTGAGAAAAGAAGGGACTTTGAGCATATTGTGGCCATTTAAGTGCACTGTGTGGTGTTGTAAAAGAGAATTAAATGTGTGTGTTTGTTGGACTTCTAGTGTCTGTCTATCTGTGCTCAGGGGCTGAACTTCCACAACAGGTCCCTGGGTATCTTAGCTCCTTAACAGGGAGCTCATCATCCTTTTAAGAATGTAGCAGCGGACACCGGCTCGTTTAACGCAGCATGGCGATTCCCACTCTTAATTTCCGCATTAGACTCGCTTGCTTTATCGCCCCCATTCCCCTCGGTCATTTCACCACACGGCCACTCGATTGTTTCATCAAATATGCTTATTGCTGTAAGAGGCCAGCAGATGGTAGATCCCCCGCCTCCCCTGCACACACAATCTTAATTTGGTGACGTTGCTTCCCCAGACGAGTATCATAACATGAATGCACCGCTCCATCCACATGCTTGTTTTCAAATCAGCCCAGCACAAACTTCTCACCGAAGTGGAGCAGTTCTCGTGATATACACAAACGTATCGGGAGCAGCAGGTGTGAGCGGGTGTGAGAACGAAAACTCAAGACATTGATATGCCGTCACTGATACCGATTCAGAAACGTTATCTATCGTGGACCTGGCATGGCACTTAACGAAAATGCCTTATCATGGGGATGTTGTGTCATGAAGGCCGAAACGCACAATAAATTGTCTGGTGGGATAAGTGTGTTGTTATAGAAACGATGAGCCCCTCAGTCTGTGGTAACTCACATCTTCACATTGCAAAGTGGTTTAACGGGTAAAACAAGTCCAAGGGCGGTAGATCCAGCAAAAGTCTGAAGGGGCAAACCAGTAGATCCAACAGAATTCTTTTGGCCAATTGTTGAATCTCGTATTCGATGACACCACTGGAAATTTAGGGGGCGTGCAATTAGGACTGAAGCCAGGAAGCTGTTCTCTACTCAAGGAGTTGTGTGGCTATGGAAAAAACTACCGAGACATGGAGCTGAGGCAGAAACCTGGACCACTTTTAGGAAAGTTCTGGATGAGACCTCAGGACAGCTGAGCTATTACATGAACAAACGAGTGACAAATGGGCCAAATGGTGTCTGGCCGTGTCCAGATTTCTTATGGTCTTCCTTCTCCCATATTTCAGAGTACGTTAGGTAAAGGGGCGATTGGAAACTGCTCACCATGATGCGACTCTAAAAGCAACGCATGGAGCCAAAGGGGGTGTCAGATCGTTGCGGCACGCACTCACGCACACACCACACTCGCACTCACTTGTATCCATTTTTATTTTATTCAGATATAAGAAAGTGACCAACCTTACGATATTTCCCGGATCAACTTCAATAATCCATGTACATCGAAGATTGTTGTCATAAGGGAAAGGGTAACCAGGTGACAGGATTCTTCCCGATGATTCACCTTTGAATCTGCCACCGCATTCAGCTAAAAAAAATGACAAAGGATCATTAAATCAATCCATCAAAAATACACCTGGACTAGGAGGATTTCTTTATTTGTAACACCACCGAACATCGAGAGAAAATGTACTGTTTACAAATAATGAAAATTTGAATCATTTCTATGGCATCCTCTCTCTTTCTTCTCTTGTCCCTCCCATCAGGTGTCTTAGAATCGCATATTCATCAGATCATTAGGACAGCATTTTGTCACTTAAGAAACATAGCAAAGGTTAGACCTCTTATATCACTGAAAGATGCTGAGAATTGAGTTCACGCTTTTGTTTTCTGTTGACTAGATTACTGTAACGCAATCCTCTCAGGACCACCCAAAAACGACATAAATCGGTGACAACAAGTGTAGAATGGAGCTGCTAGTATCCTAACTAGGAAAAGAAAATCCGAGCACATTTCTCCAGTTTTGATGTCACTACACTGGTTACCTGTGTCATTCAGAAGTGACTTTAAAATACTGCTTATGGTATACAAAGCCTTAAATAATCCGCTCCATCTTATATATCGGAGTGTCTGACACCTTATATTCCAAATTGTAACCTCTTCAAATGAGGGTCTGCTTAGAATTCCAAGAGCAAAACTTAGAAGAAGTGGTGAGGCAGGCGGGCGGCCGGCCTTCTGCTGTTATGGACCTCAAATCTGGAATAGCCTGCCAGTAGGAATTCACCAGGCTGATACGGTGGAGCTCTTTAACACTCTGCTAAAAACTCATTACTTTACCATGGCTTTCTCATAACTTCATCTTAGTTTAATCCTGATACTCTGTATATTCAATTACTTATATTACTATTCATGGTGGCTCCAAAATCCGTACTCACCCCTACTTTCTCTTCTGTTCTTTTTCCGGTTTTCTATGGTGTTGATCTGCACCACCACCACCTGATCAAAGCACCATGATGTCCCTACATTGATGGATTAAAGGCCAGAAGTCTACATGACCGTCATCATCAAGCTCTTTCATGAGAACCCTGAATACATTGAGGACTGATTGAGATCATTTATGTTAGGTAGAATGCCTAGAGGGGGGCTGGGTGGTCTTGTGGCCTCGGACCCCCTGAAGATTTTATTTTTTCTCCAGCCGTCTTGGAGTTTTTTTTTTGTTTTTTTTTTTCTGTCCTCCCCGGCTATTGGACCTTACTTTTATTCTATGTTAATTAATCTTCTCTGATTTTAATTCTTACTTTGTCTTTTTTCTCTTTCTTCATCTTGTAAAGCACTTTGAGCTCCAATATTTGTACTAAAATGTGCTATTGAAATAAATGTTGTTGTTGTAGGAAAAAAGAATGTGTGTTGCTAAGCAACTGATGAAAATGGGAGTGGCCAGGAGAAAGCTTTGCACCTGAGCCCAGTCCTCGATACGTCGACATGACAAACCCGAGTAAGTCGGCTACAAGAGGATGGCAGCTGAAGGACGAGGACGCCACAGGTGAGCAAGGTGTGAATCTACCATATGTGAAGGACGCCGGAGATCCTATTTTACGGCTTGCATTATTTTTTGAAGTCCTTTGATGTGCTCACTCCTCTGACCTGCCTTTGTTCAGACTTAAAACCGCGCGTTTATATTTTCTTTTACCTTTCAGATTGGCATGTTGGCACCTTGAGAAGGTTTTCTCATGTAGAGCTCTGCCTTTCCCACAATGAGAAGAAAAGGTTAACAAAACCACTAAGGGAGTGCGACCTGCGAGGGAAGCTTTTATCAGTTTGGTGAATAGATGACCACCCAGAAGGATAATCCTTTTGAGAAGGAGGCAGTTTTCAGATGTGATGGCAGACCTGGCAGGTGTTGAGAAGCCCGGATTTAAAAGTGAGCTGCCATCGGGCCGATCTTCTCCAGAGGGACGTTCGTAAGAACTTTGACTTTTCAGAAGTAACTGGCACGGCTTTCAATGAGATCTTTGGGAAAACAGAGCAGCTCAGCTGAAAAGACAATCTGGGCTGGCGATGTTAAGAACACGATTGAGTGGGTTCTGTCAGTGCTGACCATCTTAAGTGGGGCAGTGAAGGATTAGCGGGGTCAGCCATTGTGACTTTAAATGACAGCTGATTAAAGAGGGGCACCTTGTCAAGGATGCTCTTATGTTTGGGTCAGGGCCCACCCATCCGGATTTTGAGCTCTTTTCAGTTTTATAATTATCTTTATGTTAATATCATTATTTGATTACAATTATGTATTATTTGGTCAGTTTTGTTAATTGTTTGGTTTGTTTGTGTGAATCCTTACTCTTCCATGTACCTGTATGGAAGAATATTTTAGACACAGCTAAATAAAGAAATAAAAACGCAGCTAAATAAACATAGCATGACGATAAATAAGGGAAAAACAGCGTGAAATGTGGGCATCGTCACGCATGTGTGTCTGTGGAACTCCTTGCTGGCTCATTCGAGGTAAACGGTAACCCAAAATGTCACTTTCACATGACAAAGCTAAGTGGGCGGGGTCTAGCGAGTGTTATGTCGTAATCGGTATAGAGGGTGTGACCTGCATGACCACGCCCATCCATCTTCTGCTGCTTATCCAGGACTGAGATACGAGGACTGCAGTCTAAGCAATGATACCCAGATGACCCGCCACCTCCCCCGGGGGGATACCTAGGTGTGCCCAGGCCAGCCGAGAGATTTGATTTGTCCAGCGTGTCCTGGGTCTGCCCCGAGGTCTCTTCTGAGCGTGACAGTCCTGAAACACCTCCCCGGGCAGGCATCCCATAAGAATCCTAATCAGATACCTGAACCATCTCAGCTGGCTCCTTTCAATGCATAGAAGCAGTGGGTCTTATTTAGAGCTCCTCACAAATGTCTGAGCTCCTTACCCTCTTCACCCCGAATGACTGGCACAACGTCTGCATAACTGAGCATCAAAATAAACAAAATAATAATAAATACCCATGTTGTAAAATAGAAAGAAGAATTCAAGACCCCAGCTGATGCACCCTTGTTACCAGGTGCATGACCACTACGGAAATGAAGACCACCAAGAGATATGCACTCTGAAGGGAGAGCTACGTAACGGCACTGACAAATTGTATCAGGCTGGGGACGAGTCACCGTCACTATGAGTTGGCTTCAGAACCGGCTGAAGGGGAGCTTAGACAAATGGCAAAGAAAATAAAGAAGCAGAGGAATTCCAAATAGGGCAGCAACAGCGAGGAGTCTTTTAAAAGCTTAGCAAGAGAGAGATGAAAAGAATTCAGATGGCACTTTGTGCCACATTGGTGTTAGCAGTGGGATGAGGATAAGACCTAACATCCCATTTAGCAAAGTGTCAAGTGCCACGGAGACCTAAAATGGATTTTCTGGTCTCTTCTGGGCTGTTGAGGGATGTAAATCTATTGGCAGTTGGCACTACGATATATTTAATCACAGATTGTTGGTTGGTGTAATTCCCTGCTTTGTTTATCACGTACTTCTTCAAATAAGTGCACTAATCCTTTGTTTTATGAACATCTGCCCTGATGAATGGCTCAACTAACTATTTCATTTTCCTTTCGTCTTCCCGGGAATGTTGGTCCTTGTTATCCTTACGCTTTCTGACACGGCCCTGTTTTGTATTTTTATGATGCTAAGCCCCCAGTCTATTGTCATCGGCTGCATGTGGCCCAAAGATAACTTGCCCGTTGAGCAAAACAAATGAAATAGGCCTGAATGCCATTTACCTCTGGCACATTGATTTGTCAACAGACATGCCGTGTGACTTTTTCACCGTCTATCTTTTGCTGCACGTTTTCAAAACGATCAGCCACAAAACTAATCGTTGTGCCACGGATACCTTGTAATTAGCCTTTAATTACATAATTAATCATCTCCCCATGCCAGGAATCACGTGATGTATAAGGGGCACTGCGGAAAAGTGGACGAAATCGATAGTGGCACTCTGTTGGCTGACCCTATCAAAAAGTAAATGAAATTCATAAATAATGTGGTCTCTACTCACGGGGGATTAGGGTTCTCAGCTATTGTCATTTAAACGCCATGGGAGAACTTCATAAATGATAGTCATCTGATTTTTTAACCCACTCAATCTAGACCAGGGTCTCAGGGTCTCACAGGCAGCATGGGGTGCAAGGCGGGAACAAAACTTGAGCAGGGCAACAGTCCATCACAGGACGAACACTCAGCCACACATCAAGGGCCAGTTTAGTGCCCCCAAATCACCTAACCTGCATGTCTTTGGCGTAAAGGAGAAAACTGGAGTACCCGGAGGAATCCCACAATGACACGGCTTGAAGAAATCAGGACTCTGCCTGGAGTTGGCCATCTGGTCAAACTGAACAACCAGTCTTGAGAATGAAGGGCCTTGGTCAGGGAGGTGACTAAGAACCCAATGGTCACTCTAACAGAACTTCAGAAATCCTCTGCTGAGATGGGAGAATCTGCTTGAGGGACGGCCATCTCAGGAGCACGCTGTCAATCAGACATTTAGGATGAAAGCCACTCTTGAGTAGATGGCGTGAGGAGGAGATATATTCTGTAGACTGATGAGACACAAACTGAACTCTTTGGGCAGAATTCCAGGCACAGTCAGTCTGCTGAAGACCAAGCAGAGCTCATCATCTGCTTTATGCCATCCTTTCGGTGAAGCGCAGGGTCGGCAGCTTCATGCCAAGGGTGTGCTTCTCAGTGTCGGGATGGGCAACTGGTCTAAAGTGACGAAAGGACGAATGAAGCCAAATCCAGAGAGGTCCTTGAAGAAAACCTGCATGCCACCATTCAGCGTGACAATGACCTGAACAACAAGGTCAAGGCAATGGCAGAATAGCCGCAGAAAAAGTCTTTCAGTGTCCTTGAGTGACTGAACCAAAGTCTGTTCTTAAACCTCAAGGGACATCCGTGGAGAAACCTGAAGATGGCATGTCACAGACACATCCTGTATCCCGTCTAATGGAGACTGGAGAGGATCTGCCAGGAAGAATGGAATCAACTGCCCAAAGCTTTAACCCAAGGTGGACCTGCTGCCAAAGGGGCTTCTAGAAAGTACTGAATTAAGGGCCATCATCAAGAATGAGAGGGTTCAGGTTTTGATTTTGAATACATTTGTAAGCCTTTCTGGCCACATGTCTTCACTTTGTCATCATGGCTTACTGAGTGTCGATCAATGAGCAAAACTGGCCAATTTATTGATCTACAATTAAGTCTACAACACAATAAACTGTGCAGACAGTGAAGGCATCTCAATGCTTTCTGAGTCTGCTGTATGAAGTTCTCAAACCTACAAATCTAATTTAAGGTTGCTGGATACAGGAGCTGCCATCAGAAGTATCAGAAATCAACCTGGAACCCCCTAGGACCCCACACCCTTCACCAGCAATAACTCACTAAAGAAATGCCACAAACTTAATTTATGCCAAAGAAGAAGGAGTGAGGAGCTGAGTAATAATTAAATGGAACGCGGCCCCCCCAGGGGTCAGGCTGGAAGCGTCCACTGACTCGTGCAAAGTGATAAACTAAACAAATTATGAGCCGTCTGCCTGTCAGGGAAAAAGACCAAAAAGGTGCAGCTGACAACGCCTGCCATGTTCCACACAAGTCGAGGGTCTTGTTTTCTCAGAATAACTGGATCAGCTCATCGATTTCCTGACCCACCTCTGCCTCTACCAATTCCTAAAAAACGTGGGTTGTCATTGTGCTTGGGCTGTCAAGATGCTCTGAGTGAATAAAAATACTTGTTTTGTATCCAGGTTTGTCTTGGTGTCATCGTGTTTTGGAGTTTGGGACTCAGTAGCACCCCCTTGTGGTCACTATATGTGTGTGTGTGTGTGTGTGTGTGTAGATGTACAGTATATATATATATGCACCCTCAGCGTTTGTCCTACACCTCCCTTCAGTATCCTCTCCATCTATCTTAGCCACTAATTCCTATCTCAATCACGTTCCTGTAAAGGCCGCTTCTTAATCTCTCTTATTTTGAGGTGTGTTGTTTGGCTCCTGTCTGGTTTTTGGCTACCAGAAATGGTAGACAATCCTCCATTACCTGGTGTGAAAACATCCTGGAAATTCGTTCTGTGTCTGAGGGTGACTCTCAGTGCTCCTCCATTCCTCGGGGTCCTCGTGTGTGCTTTCTGTTGCGATTGTGTTTGACCGAACAACTGCAGCGAAACGGCCCAGTCAGACCAATCGGATTGCTCGGAGGGACTTGAGACACACACACACACAGATATTTATGTTTTACGATATAGATAGCTACAGATAGTCCCACAGAAGCAGCAGCACATCCCTGATGACACAACTGTCTGAGGGAACACAGTTGAGGCCTTCTTCTCTCTCACTCATAGACCAGAGGATGAGGCCTGGGACAAGCTGTGACATCACTTCTGGTTCTGCCCCCTTCCGCCAATGGGCTATTCTAGTCAGGCTTTATTAGGGAACCCGGACTCAGAAAGTATTGAGACGCCTTCACCGTCTGCACACTGTATTGCGTTGTAGGCTTAATTGTACTGTAGATCAGTAAATTGGCCAGTTTTGCTCATTGATCGACACTCAGTAAGTCATAATGACAAAGTGAAGACATGTGGCCAGAAAGGCTTGCAAATGTATTAAAAATCAAAAACTGAAACTTCTCATTCTTGGTGATGACCCTTAATTCAGTACTTTCTGTAAGCCCCTTTGCCAGCAGGTCCACCTTGGGTTAAAGCTTTGGGCAGCTGATTCCATTCGTCCTGGCAGGTCCCCTCAAGTCTCCATTAGACTGGACAGAGCTCCACAGAGGAGAGTAATTTGGTCCAAACACACGCCAACTTAGCAGCAAACAGGAGAGGCGCCAAAGGACGTTGATGCATTAAACGGGACACCCAGACAGCTCTTTGTTGTTGTGTATGTTACAATATACAGAAAATTTCTAAGTATACTTTGGTGGCCATTGGGAGAATGACAAAGCCCAGAAATGTGAAATGTTGGGATGGCAGCCGAGTCACCCTATTTAATTCTAGCAGAATAAAAACTGAAACAGCGCACGATGGCGTGACCTCAACAGCATACGTTTAGCCAAAAGAAATCAGCCTCGACTGGTGAAAGTTAGCCATCCTTTGGTGTACATCATGCTCAGAAGAGAGCTCTGTCTTACGGTTAGATCAGTCCAACAGGAGGCGCCCTCTTTCTGGGTTTTAGAGCGCAGACTCAGTTGCCCTCACATGGCATCTTCTCAGAGTTGTGGAAGGGAAAGGGAGCTGACATGATTAGCGACAGCACCCCCTGCCATCCTGGGGTGGCATGACATACCTCTGATGAGCCCAGAAAGCACTCCTCCTACATGCACGATGGTCTACAGTATATATAGACATATTGTACATACTACACTGCAGTCGTGCACAAGAGCTCGGCAAGCCTCCTATCAGGAAAGAGTTCGACACCTCTGCTCTCCTCAATGATGTTTCTACCCTCATTTCGAGAAGAGTCCTCTCCTGAAGGTGACTCATGACATCTCTTTACCGCACTCACCTTAACTCCTCTTCTCCCCACCATGAAAGGAAAAAAGACAAAGATGTCACCGTCATCTATCCAAACAACTACCTGAAGTAAAGCCCTGACATCGACTGCTCCGGGGATACGACAGGGACGGGTGGGTTCGGTTAATCAGTGATTCTGCATTGGCCCAAGTGTGAGTAGGCCTGACAAGGCTGGCGTTCGGCTTTGTGACCAGCCCCTGGAGTGACGTGCTCCTGCAGCCCTGCATTAGATGAAGCAGCTTTGAAAATGTTGGGCTATTTTCGGAGGCCTTTTCGAATGCCTAGAAAGTTAAATTCCCCCCTGCATCATCTTTGTGCTCAATGCTTGCACTTAGAATTTCGGCGACCCTGTTTGGAGAAGATATGAATTTAAGGGACTCCTTGTCAAAACAGAATGAGATTTGAGAACAAAAAATAAATTGAGTCTGGGCTTAGAAAAACTCCACAAAGAATTGTATAGCGGCTGCCCCTCTGCTAGCTGAATGGACCCCCTTGACAGGCTGAGCTAAACAAAGCCAGCGCCTCAGCAAGTCCCACAAGCCTGTCACAAAAGACGATGAAGTGATACAAGCAAGCAATGGCTCCCGGCTTTCTCAGGCTTCTCTTTGTGCTTGCCGGAGGGGGTCAAATGGCAGGTTTGTGCTTTCAGATGGGAACATTCACAAATCAGCTCTGAAAATTAAGTGCCAATGGTGAAATAATTCAGCGAACGGGAACAATAAATAGTTATAGGAATCTGCCAATCTATCTAATGTATATAGTGAAATACACATCAATTGTATATAGTGCCTTTCACATTTATCTATCCATCTAATCCTGCCTACTATACCAAATTCTTTCTCTTTCTTTCTTTCTAGTCCTAACTACTATACCAAATGTTTTCTATCTAATCCTACTATACCAAATTCTCACTTTCACATTCATTCTTTCTTTCTTTCTTGTCCTACCTACTATACCAAATGTCTTCTATCTATCTATCTATCTATCTATCTATCTATCTATCTAATAAATTTTCAAACCTTTCTGGTCGGTCACATGTTTTCACTTTGATCATATGGGTTATCGAATAATAATAATAATCCATTTTCATTATATAGCGCCTTATGGTCAAGGCGGTTGCAGATTGATGGACAAAAATGCCACATTTATCCATTTAAAATGAAATCAACCACACAATAAAGTATGCAAAAAATAAAGGGGTTTGAATACTGATGGAATCTACTGGAACACCGAAGTGCACTTACGAAATGCTGTGATATGTGGAGCTGGATGTTCATCTGAGCAGTTATTATACTACTAGCTGTGCTGCCGGTCTAAGATGGTTGAAATCTAAGTAATCAACATAGACTCCAGTGTTGACAATTGCAGGGCACCATCTAAGGGAATGTATTTTCTAATTCATGTTGTGATAAATAGAATTGCATTTGTCTTTCCAACAGATGGTGCATAAAATGCATTACTACAGATGTTTTTGAGATGCCATCTCTAGGAATGATAAATGCAATGAATATGTGTCTGTTGGTTGTCCTTTTGGTATGGGATTTGTAAAAGCAGTGATAATGTTTGTGATGCATCATCTGCTTGAAAGACACATGCAATGCATTTTATTTCTTAAAATATGTGTGATGCGCCATCTGTTGGAATGACAACTATAATGTATATATATTTTACATACCATTTAGTATGGGATTTGTAAAAGCACTGTCAATGTTTATGATGCACCATCTGTTGGAATGACGAATGTGACGTACAGATCTCTGTTATATGCCATTTGAGATGGGATTCATTAAAACAGTGTTAATGTTTGTGGTGAACCATCTTTTAGAATGACAAATGTACAACTGGATGGACACACAGATATGTAGACACTTGTCTTTTTATTAAGGTGAGTGAGGCTTTGAGAGAGTTAACTAGGCTGACGCTTTAGGTGACGATGGAGTGGCTGGCTTTATGAACTTGTCACGTGATACAAAACAATGGTGTGTATCAGATGGGGAGGATGGACAGCAGGAATTGAGGAGTCAGGTACGTTTGGGAGAAACATATGGCTCTCGTTTTGTGCGTGAAATGTTCTTGGATGACCTGACATTTTCTTGCTGATAAAAGCCTTGGTAGAGAAGGAGTGAGATCTGGAAGGGAAGTTCTAAGGTGTCCTTTGAGCCTCATAAGGCATTTGAACCATTCACGTAATGTGTAGTTTTGTTTCTTTCAATGCAGTTTGTACAGTAAATGGATAGTTTTTTAAGAATATTTAAGAAACACACTATATTTAAAGTTTTGAGCCCCTTATGTCAAGTGCATGATGGGATGTTTCCATGGATTTAAGAATTTATTTGCACAAAAAATCTTTTTTTGTTGCCTTCCTTACTTTGCTGGTGCCGGTTCTGTCATTTGGTGCTTGTGTGCTGCTGATACTTAAAGTTTTAGGAGGTGGGCTGACACAAGTGCAAATAAGGCAGGAATGCCACCCATTGTGTGCCATTATGCCACCACCCAATTGTCACCAAGTGCAGGAAATGACAAGACACAGAACTCGCGTTTGTTAAAAAGTCCCTCGCACTGAAATCTCCCGATTCACCTTCTTCTATTGTTTTTGCTCCATAATCTCAGCTACACAATATTTTCATTTCTTTATTCATCAGGATGTAATATTAATAATGCAGTTAAAAAGAGTCACCTTGCTGAATAATTTAAAGGGGTGTTAATTTATCTCCTTCAGGAGTATGAAAGAGAAGAATTCAAAGACGGATAATGCAAACACAATTCAGGCGTCTGCCGCTGCCACACAGCCTCACTCAATAAAACAGAAATTCAATTCCGAAGCGTTTATATGAAGAGATACACTTTCACTTTATACTGGAGGTAAGCAGCGGCATCCGTGATATTTCTCAAATTTGCACAAAACACAGGGAAGGCCTGTAAACGTCATTTTCCTCTCGTTTTCCGCTCAAAGCTCTTTAGATTACTGCACACTAAACCCCGCTTTACAAGCAGCTGCAGTTCGGCTCAATTGAATCACACCCAGGGTGTCCCTGGAAAGAATCTGAAAGGAAATCCCCAGTCGTATTTAGTCCTGAAAAGAGTCGCTTGAAAAGAAATCAGCGCCTCGCTTGTCGACATGCCGCGAAAATACCACGGCTTGTTTTCCGGGGGTGAATGTAAAGGCGCATTAATATTAACAGTTTTCAAATTACACAGCTTGTTCTGCATCTAGTGGCACTCACAGAATGTCATCGACAAGTCCTCAAACGTCCCTCCTGCCATGCTGGCATTGCCAATCCTGCCGTTTACAGGAAAGAGCTTTCTGTGCTGCCAAGAAGAGCAATAACTCTTGGTAATCGGCTTCCTCACCTCACCCCGGGTCAGTCCCGCCTTGAGCCCACTGCTGCCAGTGAACCTGAAAACATTAAAATGACTCTGGTGGTGTTTAAAGGGGTCCTCAATCCCAAAAAGATTATTGGCTTAAAGGGGTCCTCCATCCCAAATACGACTGCTGATTTAAAGAGGTCTTCCATCCCAGAAAGATTGTTGGTTGAAAGAGGTCCTCGATTGCTGGCTTAAAGGGGTCCTCCATCCCAAATACAATTGCTGGATTAAAGGGATCCTTCATCCCAAAAAGATTTTTGGCTTAAAGGGGTCCTCCATCCCAAAACAATTGCTGGATTAAAGGGATCCTTCATCCCAAAAAGATTTTTGGCTTAAAGGGGTCCTCCATCCCAAATACAACTGCTGATTTAAAGATGTCTTCCATCCCAAAAAGATTGTTGGCTTAAAGGGGTCCTCCATCCCAAAAACAATTGTTGGTTTAAAGGGGTCCTCAATTGTTGGTTTAAAGGGGTCTGTGATTGTTGGCTTAAAGGGGTCCTCCATCCCAAAAAGATTGTTGGTTTAAAGGGGTCCTCCATCCCAAAAATGATTGTTGGTATAAAGGGGTCTGCCAATCCCAAGTACAACTGCTGGTTTAAAGAGTTCTTCTACCCAAAAACGATTGATGGCTTTTCTAGCAATAAATCAATCAAGGACTACGTGCAAGTTACTTTCAACAGCATAAACGAGCTGACGCGTTCACCTCCCTTGTCACACTTGCCGAGTGCTGAGTGGATCTGCTGCCATAAACAGAGCTGGCCATATGGCTCTGAACATTCCAGGTTCTTCACGGCTATCGCCGCCATCTTTCAGTGTTTCATCTAATTTGACTTCAGGATCATCACATTGCTTTTTGGATGACAGAAGCGAGAGCTTCATCGAGTGACCCGTTATCACGCATGTGGGAGACGTTGGGTGTCGGCTCAACACAAGACTCTCTGGAGAAATGAAAGCAATGGCAGATCATGCAGTCAACTCCTCCAGAAAATGTCCGTTTTTGTTTGGAGTGGTTTCATGTTTTGGAACATGTTTTGCTGTTTTTGGTCATAATCCAAATATTAAAAAAAAGCTGATACGCAGTAAGATAAAGTTGGCAGTATTATGTAAAAGTTCTGCACACTTCCATCATGAATTTTACAACCATTGAAGTGTAATTGATGTGGAGATATAAAGTTACATGTGTGCCATTGTTTCACCGATAAGGTATTTCAAACCAAACCGCTAGTTGTAGCGCCTGTGAAACACGCCTGACAGATAAGGCAAGCCGGGCGTTGGGGGTCTCGATGGTCTTTTACACACATCATTAAGAAAATACCAAACCAAGTGATTGTGAAGGAATCGCAGATCCCGCTTCCATTCAACGTTCCTCTCTTTTTTTCTTTTACTTTCTCACGGCTTATATTCCAAGACGCGAACTGCATGTGTTATGTAATACACGCGGAAACCCAAATAAACTTGACAGCAGCCTCTTAATCTTGCCTTCCTATAAAAAAGTGATGAGTTAGGATCTTCACAACACCTGGGGTAAAGAAAATCAATAAGCTGAAACACAGCTTTACTTTAATAGCCCTACTACTCGCGAACAAAAGCTTGTGAAATTCTATGTCGTAAATCACTTTAATCAAATTTAAATGAAGCATTTTGTATACTGGGTCATGAAATTAACAACCACTGCTTTATAATCAATAAATGTAATATCTGTATTAAAAATGTTACCATTATCAGCCCAAGATAATTATATACAGGGAATAAAATCTCACATTAATATTCCAGTAGAAGCCATCAAAGCATCATGTCATGTAATTACATTAAATTAAAATGGCCAACGTTACCAATGCAGGAAGGAAGTGGGTAATCCCAGGCTCTCCTTTCTCCGGTCATGCATTTCAAGATGCTACTCCCGTGAAGGGTGTACCCTGGGTTACATCGGTAGGTGATGGTGCTGCCGGCGAAGTGACCCTGGTCGCTGATCTTGAATCCAAACTGAGGGACTCCGGGATCTTCACAGTGCGACAGCTCGAAACCTGAAAGAGTCGGGAAGAACATCAGAGTCAGAGTTCAGCACATCTAGCACGCTTGCTTCAAGTTGTGAAAACTTCGGATCAGTCGACAAAATGCATGCACTTCTTGGAAAACACACATTCATTATTTTATAATAAAGATATCATGGAGACAATGGTGTTCAGATTCATAACATCTGGGTCATTAGGATCCACCGGGGCTGCCACCATTATTCTTTTCCTCTCTACATACCATAATCATGTGGTACAGGTCACCCGAAATAATGAATAGGCAAACTTCCATGGTAACACACAGTGGGCGACAATCAAAGGACACTCTGGGCCGTTTGCTAGCATCTCGTCTCATCGACAATGAAATTCGGACCCCAGATGGGACTGTCCTCCTGTTAAAGACACCTTCATGGAATCGTGTGCTTCCTCAGGGAAGGGTAGGTAATGATGATGGACGTCTGGCCATGTCTCCTCTTATATAGGTCCTGTGGTGGCAGAGGAGAGGCCAACGTCTTGGGGTCGGAAGACGAGTCGTAGTTCATCCCTATGGTCTGAGGGGCACAAAAGGTGCGTAATTAGGGATGGCGTAACAGTCTGATCTTTCTGTGGTGGTAGAACATATTTGGGGTCTCTGGCACTGTGCCAGTTTTAGATCAAAACGGTGTACTCAGGCTTGTGGTGGGCATAGGTGTGCGTGTGGGAATGGGGACGAGAGGTCCTGGAGGTGTTGATGGGAAGAATGGCTGGACCAACATTCACGTACAGTACAGACGCTTGTGGTTCATAGTCGGTTTCCACATTTGGGCCTGCTTGCGTATAAAGGATCCAGAGGTGAGAGAGGGGGAGAGAGATCATAAAAAAAAAGAAAGATGTAGAGAAAGAAAGGAAAGAAGAAATGTCAGGATGATAAGAGAGCCGCTGCTGTGGAAGGCTGGCCGGCGATCGGGAACGACGCCACAGAAGGAGCGAGCAGACAGCGCTCAACGGCCCAAGAACGCTCCCACTGGGCGTCCAAAGAATACCAGCGACCAGCTGTTCTGGCTAAGTGGGGCGAGTAAGAGGCAGGGCTAGTGGGGCGTCCTGGTGGCAGAAATAAGAAACGGATTGGATGGTCATCTGTGCCAACCGGATGATGGCCCCCCTTGCTGAACAGGCCATGGAGGGTCGACTTTTAGAGGGATGCACTGCAGCTTGAGATCATTTTTTTATGTATGTGTTTTAACTTGGATGCTTTTTTTTTATTTGGTTATTGCTTATTTATTTTAACATCCACTGAACAACATTTTTTTTATTTTGTTCTTTACTTTGGATTTATTAGGAACCAAGACTGCTGTTTGAACAATGAGAATAAAAGAACCTTTGCACATCTGCATTAACCCTGGCTTGTCACAGGTCCTCAGTGCCCAGTCCATCCTCGGTTATGTCTATAGATGTCCCGGGTTCAAGGGAGTAATGCCAGCTGTGGCCAACCTGGTACATCCCATTTCAGAGCCAGCTAGGAGCTCCCACGACTTGGGAGTGTGACAACGCTAGCCAAATTAACAGAGTGGTGACGTAACATTAACATAACAGGAAAAAAGCAATTTGTTCAAAACTGACTTTTACGTGGTCGCCCTCTATTTGGAGTCACGTGATACACACAGATGCACTTAATGTGTGTCACACAACGGCAAAGCTCCTCTCTTATTGGATTAGGTGCAGACCAAGTGGCCAATCAAAAGCGACCATAGCGTTTCTCCCAAGATTTGCCTTAATGCGACAAAGTGGGAAGGTGAGACGTCATTCCGCAAGTCCCCACCGATTCTGCATCCAGCAATAGTGACACAGCCTGATGCCAAAAAATAAAATAAATGTATGGATAGCAATTAAGAAGGAATTGGAAAATCTTCAAAAATCTGAAAAAATGCAGCTGGAGTGTAAGATGAGTCTAAAATGAGTGAAAGGAACGTTCCTAATAAATACAAGATGGCCGACGTCGACCTACACTCGAGCAAATCTTGACAAGAACTGAAGAGTTTAAATCAACATTGCATTCTTATAATCAAGGAAATGCGCAGAAGCATTAGGAGGGGCTTTGAAAAATATCAGGGGGTCTCCTTACAACCTCGTGATCTGAGATCTGGAGGCTGAGACACTCAGAAGGGCCGATTTAGCATGCAGGGCACAGTGGCCTTCTGCTACAGGTTCCCATTTTTTATGCTTCGTTAGCCATTCACTCTGCTTGTAGGGCTGGGCCTCTGCTCGTCATGGAAGAGTAATGAACTTAAAGAAAACGGGCCTACTGCACAATTGTTATGATTTTAATCTGATTACATTTGTAAACGTGTTTTTACATTTTCATTAGGAAGGGTTTTTTTCATTTTGAGGTACTTCTGTAGTTTCTTACACCGACATATCATTGAGTCCAATTGTGAAAGCATAAAATGTTAATTTTTTTAAAACATGGTTATACAGTATATACTGCATATATATGTACTATTTATTCATATATACATAGACATCCATCCATCATCCAACCTGTTTTATCCTAAAGGGTCATGTGGGTCTGCTGGAGCCAATCCCAGCCAGCACAGAAGGCGCAAGGCAGGGACAAATCTCAGGCAGGGCACCAGTCCACCGCAGGGCACACACACCCACCCACAGCACACACCAGGGACAATTTAGGATCGCCAATGCACCTAACCTGCATGTCTTTGGACTGTGGGAGAAAACTGGAGCACCCGGATGAAACCCACGCAAGGAGGACCCGGGAAGCGATCCCAGGTCTCCTTTCTGCGAGGCAGCAGTGCTACCCACTGCGCCACCGTGCCGCCATATATACATATATATATATTTATATTCATATACATATACACATATACATAACAGGTATCCATACACATATTCATGCATCAGGACAGAGTCTCTCTCATGGTGTGAGATAAAAAGGGACATGGGGGGCAAGAGAGGGGGCTCAAACAGCAGCTTATGTGTCATTTACTTTGTCCATCCGCCAAGAAGGTCTCAACAATTCAGAAGCAGCATCGTGTCCTCCAAGCACTGCCTCTCTGAGTCATCCGAGTACCGTAAACCTGCCACCACCAGGAAGAACCTTTAACTGTGATCAGGCCACTGAGTGTGTGCCACACCAAGGCCGGCCATTCCAAGCCTTTCAAAGTCCCACCAGGGACTAAAAGAACGAAACAATTCTGCAAGAAACTGATACTCTTTGACATGTGTCATCCATTTTACAATAGGAATGTATTCTGGTGTGTGTGTATGTGCGTGTGTGTGTGTGTGTGTGTAGTCAGGCACAGGCCACTAGGAAGCATTAGCGGCTCACTTCAGGTAGGAACTATGGGATCAGTGAGGGGAGGAAACCCTGATGGTAGCAGCTGCTCCCCCTTTAGCCCTCGATGACAGGGAGACAATCCAGAGGACCCTTGAAGTCGTCCCCTCTTCTGCACACAGAAGCCCCACCCCTTTCACTCCAGTCCTATATAACTCCCTTGAACCGACCACAGGTGGGCTCCAAACAAGGTGTAGAAACGTCTCAGCGATGACCAAAAGCGTGGGACACACCCGAGCCAAATTTGTGTCATAGCAAAGGGTCTGAACACCCGTGTCAATGGGACATTTGCTGTTTTTATTTTTGAAGTATCTTTCTAAAATCCTCTTTTCTTTTTTGTCATTTTGGGGTAATGAGTTTCATTTGACGACTTTAATAATAAAATTAATAGAAATGATTTTAACAAAAGGCTACACCTTAACAAATAGTGAAGACTGACTGAGTGACTGACTGGAAGTATCCTGTGGATTTTGTCTCATTATTTTGCACTTATAAAGTGCCTTTCAGTAAAGCACATTAACCTTTGACTTTAAAAGACTAAAGTCATTTATGATTTATTTTAAACTCAGTTAATGTAAAAAGTTCAAGCTATGTATGCTGCCAAAAAAAGAAAATTCAGACATGATGCCATTAATCAAAGTTCCCTGTTCTTTGTTTAGAACCTTTCACTAAATCCTGCCGAATGACTGTGTTAAAAGTCACGGCTAAAAGTGTAACCTAAGCAAGCCATCGTCCACAAGCCTGCTGTGTGAAGGTCATGACGGCTGTTAATGACCCTGCCTGCGTATAATCAGCTCGATGCCAAGCAATGGCAGGCGCCGTATCCCAGAGGGCGTTGGTCTCCTGTCCCTGTGCCACCTCGGTCGAGTGCCTTCAATCAAGGTCTCTAATGTCTGCAACATTTGAATCCTGGTGTTGGCTCAAGATTTAATTTGACAGTCCCTAGAGGAACAGCCAGAATCCAAAAAAAGACCCCATTAAGGCTGTACATACAATAGAAAAAATATCTGCTCTTTACTTTGTGTGCCATTTCATTTTGAGCAAGTTTTGGTTACACATCCACATCCCAGTACTGTCTTCTTCTGTTTGTTGTAATACTCTACATTAAGAAGGAGGTGTCTATATGTCTGTCTGTCCGGTTGTCTCTTTCACTGGAGAAATCTTCTTACCTTATCTTCTGTCTCTCCTGTTATTAAGTCGAGTCTACGTAACCTTGGGGTTATTTTTGACCAGTCCCTGACACTTGATGAATATGTAAGGTCAGTCAGCCGCTCATGTTTCTTTCATTTAAGAAATCTTTCAAAATTAAGAAATCTTGTTTCAAAATCAGAATTGGAGATGCTTGTTCATTCTGTTATTTCCTCGCGGCTTGATTACTGTAATGCTTTCTTTACGGGTTTGAGCAGGTCCTCTCTATCTCACGCCTTCAGTTAGTTCAAAATGCAGCTGCCAGGCTCCTAACTCGCGCCAGCCGGGATGATCATATCACCCCCATTGTGTACACACTGCACTGGCTCCCAGTGTTTAATAGAATTCATTTTCAAGTTTTGGTACTTTAATTTTTAGAGATTGCATGGACAAGCTCCTGAGTACCTAACCAGCCTGCTACATCACCATACAGCTTGCCGGACTCTAAGATCTGGGCAGCAGGGTCTTCTCGTTGTCCCACACACTCGGCTAAAAACCTGTGGGGATCGCGCCTTTCAGTCTGTGGCACCGAGACTATGAAATAGCCTGCCTTGTGGTCTGCGTGGAGTCGAGTCTGTTGATTCTTTTAAAACAACTAAAAACATTTCTTTTTAAAGCAAGCTTTTAATCAGTGCTGAGTAGTTCCAGTTTGTTTATTTATTGTTTTTATTGGTCTTGTTGATGTTTTGTTTCAACTGTTTGTGTTTGTTCTGTATTTGCTGTTCAGCGCTTTGTGACCTTTTGTCTGTGAAGGGCGCTATATAAATAAACTACTACTAGTACTCCAAAAGATGGCACATTGCAAACATTTGTAGTAACAAAATGCATTGCATTTGTCACTCCAACAGATGGTGCATCAAAAACATTAACACTGCTTTTGCAAATCCTATCACCAAATGGCATATAACAGACATATACACATTGCATGAGTCATTTCTACAGATGGCACATCACAAACATTAACGCTGCTTTATCAAACCCCATACCAAAAGGCATATGACAGAGACAGATGCATTGCATATGTCACTTCTACAGATGGTACATTACAAAGATTACCACTGCTGTTACAAATCCTATCACCAAATGGCATATAACAGACATATACACATTGAATGTATCATTTCTACAGATGGTGCATTACAAGTATTAACACTGCTTTTACAAACCCCATACCAAAAGGCATATAACAGAGACAGATGCATTGCATGAGTCATTCCCACAGATGACACATCACAAACATTATGACTGCTTTATCAAATCTTGCGGCAAACAGCATATAACAGAGACATATGCATTGCATTTGCCATTTCTACAGATGGTGCATTACAAGTATTAACACTGCTTTTACAAAACCTGTACCAAAAAGCATATGACAGAGACAGATGCATTGCATATGTCACTTCTACAGATGGCACATTACAAAGATTACCACTGCTCTTACAAATCCCATTACCAAAAGGCATATAACAGAGACCTCTGCATTGCACGGTGCCCTGCAAACGTTAATGCTGAGGTCTACGTTGATTTCTTAGACTGGTATCACAGCTCATATTAATGCATTTTTATTCACCATTACAAGATAAAAGGCTGGCGTGAGACTTACTGGAGTAGACGAGCTGAAAGCCTTCACTGGTGGACTCTGCATCGGTGTAGAACTCCAACCACAAGTGATTCGATGTACTGATTAACGTCAGTCCCGTCATTGCTGAGCCAGTAAAGGCACCCAGTAAATGTGCGGAATTATCTTTGCCATCAAAAATCTATAAAAAAAAAATAAAAAATAATGATAATTTGAGATATGATTTATGCATTTTACTAAAAATGAAAATGCATTTTAAAGAGACAGCAAAATGTTTTTGTATTGAACAGTGAAACTATTGGCCGGCCCCACATTTATCTTCCATTCTGCAATTAAACGTAATTTTTCACGGTGCAGCATATTCGTGACAACTGATTACCTTCTGCGTAATTGTCTTTATTGTATAAGAGCAGTTTAGCTGCGACCGCACCATATCAATAGGATAAGAGACTCATAAAGAAATTGAGCTGCAATGAAGCCAATTACTGATGTCCATTCAGCCCCTGCCACAGTGAAAAGCGTACCTTCAAAATGTCCCCCTGAGCTAAATGAAACGTCCTGGCAGAAATGTTGATGCCTTTCCCTGCTTGCACTTGGATGCTGTAAATGCATTCATGATTGTTTTCGTAGTTCAGAGGGTAGTTGGGTGACAGCAGAATGCCCTCGTTGTTGATCACGGAAGCTCCACACTCAGCTGCATGTCAAAAAGGAAAGATAAAAAGACAAAGAAGAAGAAGAAGTAAGGTGGCATATTTAGAAAATGACTCCAAAATACATATCTGTGAGCAGCCATTAACAGTTTACAGTAACTCAAAACCTTGGCTGTAATTACAGCTAGTTAAAAGGGACACTTTAACAGTGGGGGACTGCTTGGACCCAACTTGGCAACGCTTAATAAAGTACGAGAGTTGCGGTCACGGTTGACACGAGAAAAATGAAGAACACCTCAAGAAATGTGGACATATTGAAATTTGGTCTTCACTTACACGGTACCTTTAGGTGAAGGTGATGTCCCTAAAACAAAAAATGACTGTGTGATAATTTATCAAACAAAGATGTGCCATTGTGGAAAAAGTAAGACCCCCCTTGGCTCCAATAGCTGGGTTTGTTGCCTCAAGTTGGCGTTTTGTAATACTCTCTAGCAGTCTGTGACATCGTCCGATCCCTTCATACTGACCACTTTCAGCCATGAGATGTTTGGGGTTTCCTGGAATACACAGCCCATTACAACACCACCCAACACCATAGCCTCTTTGTTGAATTTAGATTCTGGCCTGTGACCTGACCATTCCAGAACTTTCCTTGAACTGTCTACAAGTCTCTGACTTGAGCTGTGTGATTTCTGAGAGCTCTCCTGTGTACATCTAGAGGGGATCTGGACGTTGGCTTTGACTTGGCCATTCCACCCCCATTTCAGGGGGATTCCTTTTTGGATTTACTGGGTCCCTTGTCATGTTTCCTAGGTCCAGTTTCAGTGGAGCTTCCCTCTTCTGAAAGGCGCTATCACGTTATCCTCAAGCAAGCTTTGGTACAATGAAGAATATCTACTGGACACTATGATGGTGAGCTGCCCGTGCCCTCAAGCCCAGCTAGAACATTTCCACCGCCTCGCTTCACACTTGTAATCAGGCTTTTCTGTTCAAATGTCGTCTTTGAATTCCCCTTCACATGTCTTCTGGTGGCCAAATACCTCAACCTTTACCTCTACCATCATCTGGCCAGAGCACATGGCTCCACAAGTCCTGGTCTGTGCCTACAGATGTTCATGGACACACTTTATTCTTGCCCTGATGCTCTTTCTAGTTCTTGTTTGATTTCTGCCATCTCTTTCTTGCACTTTGACATCAACAATGGCTACCTGGAGGTCCCGTGAAGAAATTCTGGGGTTCTTAGAGGCTTTTAACCCTAATGCCTACCCCTAACCCTAACCCCAATTCTTACATTCTGCTCTCAGGCTGAACTTACAGGAGGTGGCACACCCTGGCCAATTGACAGTTGTTTGAAATCTTCTCCACTTGTAGATGATCTACCAGACAGTACAATGCTTCATTTAAAATCGTCTTAAATCTGTTCCCAGACTCACGGGCATTTATAACCTTCTTTGTGAAGGCCCCAGAAAGCTCTTTGGATCTCGGCATGGAGAGAACGTACACTTCAACAGTAGTGGCCGAGCCAAGCTGAATGTCTGAGGTTTATAAATGAGACAGGCTCAGGCAAAATTATCTCTTGCAATGTCCTAATCATAAGCACCTCATTCTAATTTTATGTTTTTGTGAGGTGGTGATAAATGTAGGGGAGTACGTACTGTTTCTCCGTGCAAAGTTTGCATTTCTATGTATTTAAATTATACAACGGACAACGAAATGTAAGTGCGATATGATGTTTGTTATTTTAAACCATCTTAAAGATACTGTTGAAATAAAGATCAAATCGTGATATGCTCACCCATGTCAGAAAAGGCCAAACACCTCAGAGGGTGTACTTACTTTTTCACACGATTTGCACCAATGCACCCAAATTACAGGGCTCTTCCATGCTGACTGTTATTTTGAACCCGGGCCCGTACGCTCGCGACATCTACCGCACCGTTTTCTCTTTTCATGGTAGTTTGACCTCCTGTACTGGTGCAGCTTCTTTCATCTTGTAAAATCAACTTAAGCGGAAAAGGAGGAAAACTTTAGGAAGGTTTACAGGTGAGTAAAATGACTTTACCCAGAGATGAATAGAATTAGACCCCGCAAGGAGGAAGTGCCACTCCATGGCTGTGAGGGTCTGACATCGGGCAATGGTTACTGAATACAATAGCACTGACACAACCATGCCTTTGGTTTGATCGACTGATCGCTGGACTGCTGCTGGGATGCGTGTCCATCCAATGAGTTCTCCCGTCTCAGCGAAGGACCTGCAAAGCTCTGTTTGAGTGACCATTAGGTTTGGTCACCTCCTCGCCCAAGGCCCATCTTTCCCAGATACACAGTTTGGCTGGACGGGCAGTTCTCCATTTACACATTGTGTATCATTTCTAATTTTGCCCCAGTCCCCTTCCCCATGGCATGATTAGAATGCTGAGGTGTGAATAAAGAAGACCAGGGGATGGACTACTTGCCAGGAGTAAACTGAAGCAAAGACGGGGTGAGGGATGCCAGAAGCGAGTCAAAAATACCGATTGTCAAAGCTCAAAAGTCACTAATGAAAACCAAACTCAGAACACAAAGCCAGAAGTTCACAAGCAAAACCAAACCGCTAAGCAGGAAGCGACCGTCTGGCTTGAATTTCAGAGCCACGTCCCCAGGTTATGCACGTCATCGTCTTTTATAGGCACCTTACTATGACATCACAGGTCATGTGTCACGTGACTAGCAATGGGGGGAGTCATTTTAACAAACCATATGGTGACACCCATGCATCCAGGGAGAGAGGTACATGAAGGAGTCCAGTCGTGGACTCGGGTCACTGGATAGCGCCCATGTCTCTCAAACAGGAAGCCCCAGGACCCTAAAGACTTGGACTTTTGTCCTTTTGAAGGAGGTCCAGTCTCACAATTCGGAAATTACCCTCTATCTACCACAGCTAGGTGTTACGTGGGTGTCCCCTTGGCCTGGTCCAGCCACTCCGGTCCTTAGCAATCAGGATCATGCGAGCCGGATCACCCTCGGGTAATCACTCCACATGGCTGTAGTACCATAACTGATGATCCTTCACAATGCAGGTCATGTACTTCATTCGGGACTCCTTAAGCAACACAAAATCAAACCAGAGGCTCGTGACACACATGAAAGAGTCCAGTTGTGGTCTCAGGTCACTGGATAGCATCCATGTCTCACAATCAGGAAGCCCTAGGACCCTAAAGACTTGGACCTTTGTCCTTTTGAAGATATCGGGAGCGCCACTGACCCTTTTCCAGCGACCTCATGACCCCCCCATGCTCTCCCAATCTGTCTACTGACTTCATAGGAAGAGCCATCAGAGACATCTCACCTGGCCATCGTCAAATGAAGGGACAGACCCAACCAGACATCGGCAATTATTTTGAACCAGCAGTCAGTCTACGCAAGCCATTTATTTTTGTTCTGGAGTTTTACGCTATTTACGTTTAGTTTAGTTTTCCATTTTTCATCGTACAATAAAAACAGGGTGCAGTGAAAAGACCCCCAGCCATTGTGGACGTTGCAATTTGTCTGTTCTCTTCTATGCTGGCCTCTCAGTTATCTCTCCTCTGAATCTGCTAACCTTGACTAAGATTTTTCGGCTCCCTGCTTATTGTCTTCTCCTCTCACAATAATCCTTTGACACCTCACGTCTTTTAACAGTCCCAAATTGAGATTCGTGACAATCAGGGGAAAGAAAAAGCGTGACGAATGCACGACGACATTGGCAAGGAAGGAGATGCTGGCAGACAGTTGAAGACAGAGCCGTGAAAAGGAGAGAACCCAAGTGCTTTGAGCATGAGAAAGGTGCTATATACTGTAAATAGAATGTATTATTATAATTATTATAAGCCTTGATGATGTTTGTCTTTGAAACGTAGGAAGAAAACCGCAATACCAAAATGGAGAATGTGCAAAATCCAGCACTAAGCTTTACGCCAGCCTGCCATCCATCATAAACAGCAGCAGCCTCATTATTTCAGTCCTAGACTCAGTTTTGTAGAATTAAGTAGCTGAGATTTAATGAAAATTAGAGGGGTGGGCTTTTTTTACCCTGCATTGACTGTCCTATGATTAAGAATATGCTTTACTACCCCGTACACCGGCCTGCGGGCCATTAGCCACTGTATACTTTAACCATGCGGCTGCCGTGTCTGCCCTCTGCTCCCAAAGCTTTTACGCCACAGAGGCTGATTCATTCTCTTCCTCCATTTCTATCAGTCGATTGAGACTGAGCGACAGGGTGGGCCGCCTAATTAACGCTCCAGCTCATGCCTCACATGCTTGTGAGATTAGGCCGACAAGGATGCAAGCCTCTTTCCTTTCTCCAAAGAAGGCACAATGGCAGAGGAGCAGAGCATAACACCAGCACAAAGCCAAAAAGAGAGCAGATCAAGTGAGCTGGCAGAGGACCTCCACTTTCTTACGGGGGCTCTAAAAAGCTAAGTTTCTAATAAATGTAAAATGCAATCAACACAAAGGACGCTTTCATGCACGAGCAAAAGAGCTTGCTGCTCTGAATTTTCAATGCACTATAGAACGAGATTGCTTTTAGCAAATGCCCAGTGAAGCAAATATCGCATTATTAAATCAATCAAGAAAACTAATTGTAATAAGGCAAACATATGCGACCATTTGGAGGACCATGAAAATATGTTGGTGCATCTACGTCTGTTGCATGTTATTGGTCGTTTTTGGGTGTTATTTCATAAACAACACAATGCAGTTGGCTAAATGGGGTACTGTGTGCCCCTCTTTATGAGCTGTTGTCATGTCAGGGGACTGCCTTGCAGGCTCAGTTGGTGTAATAACCCACCGAGATGAGAGGGGGCGCTGTCACTAACTCTGCCATGCCCTTCTTTCCGCACAGTGCCAAGAAACCAACCGGTGAAGGCATTTAACCTTCACCTCTTCTGGTCCAGCCACCATAAAACTGGAAGGAGGCGTCATTACTGGCCAGAGTGACCCGCCAGATGGAGGTCCGCTAGAGCGACTAGGTCCTCAGATTAATTTGAATTCTCCATTGAAGGGAAATGAGCATTATTTTGGTTCATTTTTGTTTGTTTGGTGCCCCAGAATTTCTTTGCTGCAATCCTGCATCCGGCCACACTATATATGCCAATTCTTGGAGAAACAAGCTACCAGAGGGAGAATTCCAAAATTTTGTTGCAAGATCTGTGCCAGTGACGTTTCTCAGTTATCTCGAATCTTCTTCGCCTTCCACAAGTGTGATCTTTACAGGAGAGCAGAATGCGCACAGAAGCGTGTTTATAAATCTGTTTGTCGCTCAGCACTTTCATGAGGGAACACTTAAAACCAAAATTTATCCAGCTCAGCTTGAAATGGCATTTCCTGGATGTGTTTTCCATTTGAGTTGTCAGGATAAACACCCCTTTGTGTTTTGGATGGGGACATGGTTGCTTTGTTCCCTTTTGTCTGTCTGATAAACCTCAAACTTTGGTCAATGTGCATGAACACAATGAAGAGGGACAGTGCAACGCCCCAAAAGGCTTCTGTGAAAACTCATGTGCCACCTGGAGTCAGTAGAGTGTCACACACTTGCGTTTGGGAGAAGGTCGATGGGTTCAGATGATGTTATTTCTCAGCCGGACCAGGGGATGGCACTGTCATCTGATCCTTTATCCTTTTTGTGCCTCTGCAGACCAGCCAAAGCACTGCCCAAACAATGGCATCACCACCAACCCTTCTTCTGATGGTGTCACTTCTGTCCAACCCTGATGATTGTAACTCCCTGCTTGGAGACAATGGCATGGAAGCCGAAGGTTCTGTTTGTCTACCATTTTTTGAATATTCAGTAAATCCTATTCATAGGATCGAAGCGATGTCTTACAGCTTCAAATTAAACTTCAGTCCATCCATCCATTCATTGTGGACCAACCTAATCCTAATCTTAATCCTAATCCAACCCTCCTGAAGACATTTCCTCTTCCCTTCCTGTTTCAGCCTTATAAATGTCTCTGTATCAACCTTAGTTCTGTTTTGAACTCCATTTCTAGCACACGGGGTGGTCATCCCCAAACCATTTTGCATCCCCTGCTCTTCTTGGATGCAACTGGAAGATTTCGATTATGCTGATGATCTGGCACCACTATCGCACACAAAGCAACAGATACAGGAGAAAACTAAGCAGGTAGTAGCTACCTCAGCACAAAGAAGGGCTCCATACACACCGAAGGAAGACCAAGATAGTGAAGATCAATTCAAGCAACCTGAACCAGGTGATGCTAGAAGGGGAAGCTTTGGAAGAAGTGGAAACATTCACCTACCTGGGAAGTGTCACTAACAAAGAAGGTGGGACAGATGCAGACGTAAGAGCAAGAACTGGCAAAGCAAGAACAGCATTTGTGCATTTAGAGAGCATACAGAAACCACAGGTACTCTCGGTCCAAACTAACGTTAGACGGTTTCACTCAAATGTTAAGGCGGTACTGTTGTACGGCACAGAGACTTGGAGAATCGCAGCAGCTCAAGTCAAGACAGTGTAAACCTTCATAGACAACGGCCTGAGGAAGATGCTATGGAGTTACTGGTCCAACACAATCAGCAACAGTGATCTCTGGCAGAGGACTAACCAGCGACCCGCAGAAGATGAAATACGAAAGAGGCGCTGCGGATGGGTAGGCCATACACTCAACGTGACTCGGCAGGCATTACAGTGGAATCCTCGGGGGAAGCGAAAAAGTGGGGAGGCCAAGGAACACATGGAGGAAGGAGGTGGATGCGGATGTGAAGAGAACAGGATGCAAATGGAGCCAACTGGAGAGGAAGGCAGAAGACAGAGATGACTGGAGGAACTTTGTCGGTGGTCTACGCCCCGGGAGGGGTATAGGCGATGATGCTCTTCTTATTACAAGAGACAAACAGATAAGGTACCAGAGACTTTCTGATGGGAGGTCAGAGCCAGTTATACAGCTTTTGCACCAAGTAGAATCAACCTCCTTTAGGATAAATTAAGAGGTAGAGAGGAGAGCCCCAAAAGTTGGAATATATGAGGAGAAAGAAGGATAGAAATGGACAGAATCGTATTAGGAAATTCGATAAACAAGGATGTATTAAAATACACAACTCCATTCGATTTGGCGCAGAACAACACATTTAGTTGGAGAAGAAGCCTCTGCTGGTACACACAAGGCGACAGTCCAAGTTGTGGATGAGGAGGATGAAGAAAAGAAGTCTGCCTAACCAAGATGTGATCACTACTCTCTGTACTGGGACACGATGCATTGGCGTTTCAGTTGATGACTTTCAGATGGGCACTTTTAAAGTGGGCACCGCCTTAAAAGGATCAGCAATGTGGGCGGATGCCTTTCATTTGCTGTGTGGTTCATCTTTTTAAAGGGAAGCCCATCGCATCACCTGACAAGAGAGCTGTCCTGGATTTTTGGAGACTGGGATTCTGGTACAGTTTTTCATGGAGATGCGTGTTTTCCCTGCTTCAGGTTCAATAAGTGTGATGAGGAAGATGTTAGGGTAACAGCTGGGGGTATAAAGGGAATCCTTGGAGGTACACAAAAACAAGAGCCTGAATACTGAACCAAATTCACCCTAAAAATGCCAGGACCAGGATTACCTTGGGCAGAAGCTGCAGCAAACCCACTATTGACCTTAAAAGGCCACGACTCCATGGCAGCTCTGTTAGCTAAGGTGTATCGGAAGGACATCAGGGTCCCATATGACATCAACTAGGACCATCTGCCCCAAAGCATCCTGGGTGCCAGAAATCTTCACCAGGCAAGCTATTCCACCAGTTTTTTTACTGTGCAGAACCCCTATCCATAAAGAAGGAATCTTTTGTTCCCACACCCAGAGTTCTTTGCTACGTAGACCCACACATACTGCATGTCCTCCACCCCCCAGACTCTCGTCCTCGCCGAGCTCCTGCATTTCTTCACCCACTGCTGTCTGGTCCTGTGCCTCACTTTCTCTACTGGAGGACGTCTCCTCCTCTTCTCTGTACCTCACATGGAAAGATAGAGCAACAAGGCATGCAGGAGTCAGGTTTAGAATCCTTGTAACATTATAGTCTTTAACTTTCTTAAAAATAACAAACAAGAGGAAACCATAGAGTCTGTTGCACTCGTCAGTTTAGCCAACACTTTCCCTAATGGAGGACATCTCCTTCCTCCTAAGTGGCAAGACAGAGACACAATGCAAGCAGGGGACCAAATGAGATACTTTACTCCATCATTATCCTTTTAACGTTCTTAACATGCTTAATGGGCCAAAAGCAGAAGCAAAAAGCTAATGGATGTGACAAATTGGCATACAACCTGGAGGTTTCAGGAGGTGTCGTGAATGATGCTGCCCGACACACCCAATGCGCGTCGCCATTCATTCTCTTAAGGTTACTTTGCCGCAGCTCAAATGCCTCAAGACGTGGATCTTCTGGCCCTCGTTCTTCCCTCTTCCCGTTTCTCCTTCTTCCTGTTAAAGCTACTAAATTTATAAAGCTTCTCGGGGCGAAGGTGGACACCCCAGCCACTCTCTGTCCAATCTGACTCTGCTTATCCCAATCCTCACTCACCTCTGTATCTTCTCAATGTTCCCATCATCCTTTTACAACTGCTGTGAAGTGAGCGCCCAAAGCACATTTCTAACTTTCTTTCTTTAATTGCTCATTTTTTTTCCACACTAATGTAGACCGACTCTCAACTCCAACTAATATGTACAAACACGTACACATACACATATACATACATCCATTGATTTATTGCTTCTTTACAATTGCAAATCACTGCTCATGCCAGTTCATTTAAAACGGCATGTGGGTGATTCAGAGCCCGGTGAAGTGGAAAAGTGCCTTATGCAAGCAATTACTCATTAGAGCTAATTGCTTGAGTTATTTAATATAACGTATTATACACATCAGAATGTGGCACTCTGGAATTGGTCTGAAGAGAAGCTCAAGAAATTGAAAACTCCCTGCTTGGAGACAATGGCATGGAAGCAGAAGGTTCTGTTTGTCTACCATTTTTTGAATATTCAGTAAATTCTATTCATAGGATCGAAGCGATGTCTTACAGCTTCATATCAAACTTCAGTCCATCCATTCATTCATTGTGGAGCCAACCTAATCCTAATCCAACCATAATACTAATCTTAATCCTAATCCAACCTGATTTTAATCCTAATCCAACTCTAATCTTAAACATAATCCAACTTGATCTTAATCCTAACTTAATCCTAATACAATCCTAATCTTAATCTTTAGCCAACCTAATCCTAATCTTAATCCAACCTTAATTCTAATCCTAAATCCTAATCCACAAGGTAGTGGAGTCTACAAAAGCAGGACGAAAAAACAGTAAGGTGCTGTTGGACCATATTTAAGAGACTGAAAGTAACGGTGATACTATGCGCGAGATTCACTCCAGCCATGGCAGGGCCCGAACACACGATGGTCGGCTGGTATATTTTCTTGTTGTTTGTTTGTCTATTTTTAAAATCACAGAACAATCTCCGGAATATAAAACAGATAGAGTTGCCTTCTGGAAAATGAAGGTTAACTAGAGGCCCATGAAGACATCCCCATCTCCACTGGCGCTTACAATAACGCCTCCTACTGACCTGAACAGGACGCACAATCTTCTTTAATGTCTTATTTTCTTCGACTCTCCCTTGAATCCCTGTGGTTGTTGGGTGAATATTCTACATGGAATCGGAGGGGTGTGAGTTTCATATCGATTTTGTAAAATCTGCAAGAGTTAATAAGTTAAAGTTTTAGAACGTCTTATCGAGATACCATTTTGCTTGTTTTCTTTGTGTCGTTGCCACGGTGTTTCATCCCAAAAGACCCCAAGACTCTGTGATGTCATTTGGAGCACCGGCATGAAGGTCGGCTCAAAGGGTTCCTGATCATCTGATATCGGGATTCTCTGTTGGTTTCATGAAGGTGGCTTCTCTGAGGAGTTTACTTGTTTTGTCAAGCAAAATATTTTCTCTGCCTCTAGACTTTGAAGTTCTTATTCTCTGACACTCTGCTCGGTAGTCCCTGTGGTACTGACCTCTTTTCCTCCCGATCCCATTTTTCAAATGTTTACGGTCTCTCCTTGAGTCAGTACAATGGGGATAAGTTAAAAACTGGAATGGACACAAGCGACGTGGGGATTTCTTTTCATGAACCTTCACCACCAGTGTCCTGTTTTGGGCAGGTCAGTGAAAGTCCCAGCTTGTTTTGCAGGACAATTGGTTGTCCACACACCAATTTTCACCATGTCCAAGGATATTAGCAAGGTTAAAAGTCCAAGGGTGTTCTGCACAAGCTTTGTAATGCACTGGTGAGGCCTCATCTGAGGTTCTGGGTGCAGTTTTGATCTCCAGACTACAAAAAGGACATAACAGCACTAGAAGTCGTCCAGAGAAGAGCGACTAGGCCGATTCCAAGGCTATTGGGGATGAATTAAAAGGAAAAAGAATAAAAGAGCGGAGCCTTTACAGTTTAAGCAAAAGAAGATTAAGAGGTGACCTGATTGGAGTGTTTAAAATTATGAACAGAAATAGGGCAGTGGATCGAGACGGTGAATTTAACTCTCTCAGGGTGGAAGTTGACTTTTGTCAAAAGAGAGGAGTCGACGCTGGTAATCAACTGTAAATGGTGGCAAAACCTGCTGTTTTTGTTTTAGTTGGACTCTCTTTTCTAGAAGGAAAGTTATCTTCATTAGTATGACCGAGATTCCCTGTCGCTCCCATGACTAGCAAGGAGGAAATGGCAAAAGCAACACATCTGGCGAGAGATCAATGAGAATGCGTCAAGCAAAATACTCTGTGGACGACGTTTTGCATATTATCGCTAAATTGTGATCGATAAACTAATGTGAGGTACCAGTGATTGATCCCCAACTGATCGTGGAGATGAGCAGGTTCATGTACCTGATGCGCCTACGGCAACGATCATCTGGGAGGACCGCCACTTACAGTGACAAGAGGCACAAACCAGATTGCAATACACTGCGACCGCCAATGTCACGCAAAGACAACCTTGCTGCTGGCCTGCCATTCCATTTCACTGAACTGGCGGCCACAACGTGCAGCAACAGATATTCTATGTCGATTTGCGTGTGAAACCAATGCTTTTCAGAACACTGCGTTTTTTAAAAAAAAATTCAGCACTTAGAGAATTAGAATGAGTTCATCAACAACACGGGGACACAGTTGGTAACTTCTTAAGGGTGAATTTCACACAAACGTTAGATGTTTTTTTCACACAGAGAACCGCAGACACATGGAGTAAGTGAGCAAGTGGTGTGGTGGACAGTGGAACTTTAGGGACCTTCAAAACGCGACTTTATGTTATTTTAGAAGAAGTAAGTGGACATGACTGGCGAGCTTGGTTGGGCTGAATGGCCTGTTCTCGTCCAGATTGTTGTAATGTTCAAACGTCCGGGACTCCATCTCACAAAAATGACAAAGCTAAAATGTGTTACATAGAAATTAATCCGTCAGCTTATCCCCCCGTTGTCCGTATTTCTGCTTCACAAACAGACCCACCGGGACAAAATGTACCCATTTAGACCGTTTGGGTGAAAACAAATGAGCACCTACTGTGGAAAAGGGAAACCGTAAAATGAATATAACTTACGTGAATTGTCAGTCAATCATTATCCAACCTCAAGTTAATTACATTAATTGATTATGTACTAGACAAATTTTTAAAAATGCTTTAGTTTTATTAGCAAATCTTGTAAAGAAATGGAGAGTTTTTGATTAAAAAAAAAAGACCAGAGTTTTGCATATTAAATATTTTTGTATTCTGCTTCACTTATACATTCATCTGTTTCAAAGAAACATTGCCCTTCTGCCACGAGCCTGCCTAACATAATGAAAAGAATTGAATCTATTTACATGTAATTATATGGAAGTGTATTAATGAGAAGTGACAGTCGTAATCATAAGGAGACATTCCTACAAGCCGGATTTCCTGGATCCTCTTTGAAGAATCACTTGGTTACAATCAGAATTCACCTGAACGTAGTCATCACTGAGGTCTCTTATTTAAATCAATCATTCTCTTTACCAAGGACGCCACTGCAGTTACTCCACAGTGAACTCAACAGCTTGCTGATCAGCACGTTGTTGAAGCCCCTTTGGAAGCGACTGCAGCATCAGGTCTTCTTGTGCCTGACACACTCAGATTTAGGGATTTCCTCCCATTCTTCTCTGCAGATCCTCTCATGCTCTTCAAAGTGGGACGGAGGAGAACAATTTTCAGGTCTCTCCATAGATGTTCCAATAGATTCCAGTCTGGGGTCAAAGTTGACCTCAAGCAACTCCTGTGTCGTCTTTTGCTGTATGAGATTTCAGCTTTGCCCTGCAGCAAGGTGACCCTTTGGCCCAGTTTGACGTCCAGAACACTTTTTTTGAAGCAGGTTTTCTTTAAGAATATATCCGAGCTTGGCTCAATTTGGCTTTCCCTCATCCCTGATTAATCAACCTGTCCCGGCTGCTGAATAACAACTGCCTAGTACGAGGTTGACCTCAGCCTGCTTCACTGTGTTGCACAGAGGTTGAGTGGGTGTCTTGTTCCCTCCACATTTGGTTCCATCAGACCAGAGAATTTTGTTTCTTCCAGTCTAAGAGTCCTTTAGGGGCCTTTTTGCAGACACAAATAGGACGTCCATGTGTATTTTACTAAGGAGAGTCTAACCATTCTATCATTAAACCCAGATCAGTGGAGTATTTCAGAGATGGCTATCCTTCTGGATGTTTCTCCCATCTCCTCACATGTTCTCTGGAGATCTGCCAAGGATACCATGGGGGGTTCTTGGTCCCCTCTCTTACCAAGGCCATTCTCCCACAATCTCTCAGTTTGGCGAGGTGGACAGCTCTAAGAAAAGCTCTGATTGTTCCAAACGTCTTCCATTTAAGAATTATAGAAGCCACTTGTCTCTTGGGAACCTTCAATGGGCCAGAAATTGCTTTGTAGTCTTCTCCAGATCTGTGCCTCAACACAGCCCTGTTTGTTAGCCTCACGGGCAATTCTTTCGACCCATGACAGCTGGTGGACCTTCTATAGACAGCTATGTGCCTTTCCTCTCCATGTCTAGTGGATTGAATTGAGCACAGGTGGGCACCAGACAAGGTGCAGAAACATCTCAAAGGCGATCAGAAGAATGGGCTGCATCCCCGAGCCAAAGCAAAGGGTCTGAATGCTGCTGTCAATGGCATATATCAGAATTTATGTTTAATACATTTGCAAAGCTCCTCTTTTTGCTTTGTTGTTCTTTAGTGTTAAGTGTTGCTTGATGGGGAAAGAATGAAACCAAATGATTTTAGCACAAGGCCTTCTAAAATGTGTAGAACGTGAAAAGATCTGAAGACGTTCTGAATCGAGCGTAAATTTCCAATTTGGGAGGAGTTCTCCTTGAAAATCTTTTAATTAGTTTAATGGCGATTAACATTTTTCTTCATATATCACCTTCTCCCATACAAACCACTGGTGAGGTTTGCTACAGCAATGAAGGAAAAGGACTAAGAGGACTTGCAGGGAGTGAATTTGAACAATCGTCAGCTGTTTTTATCGGTTTCATACAATATTAAATAATATCACTGGTTAGTTTTTTGTTGTTTTTGCTGCTCTTGAATTTGTGTGCACAGTGACAGACGGTTCAATTGTAAAAACAAAATAGTCCACAGAATAGAGAGAAAGGGGGCAGCAGGGTCGTTGAACTGAAAAAGCATCACCGCACATCGGTTTTCCACATTGCGTGACCTCTACGTTTCTGAATGAAGACTTGAGTACTGGACTGCAGACGACTACCGACATCGTTCATTTCATAAAAGTGCCACACATCACCTCGAGACTGTTGGCTGTTTTCTTTGTCAGAGTTCTTTTTGCTACACGTAGAAGGCAGATGGCTGTCCTGAACCAAAGTCGACAGACGTCTGTTTGAAACGAGAGTCAGATTGCGACTCTTCCTTTATGATAGCCACTCGTTTTCTCCCTGGGCGGACATGTGATTACTTGTAAGTTTGTCATACTTAACAGAAAACAGGACTCCTCGTTCACTGTGTCGTTCTTTAGTGTTGAGTGTTGCTTGATGTGGGAAAGAATGAAACAAAATGGTCTTAGCACAAGGCCTTATAAAATGTGTGAGGGGATCTGAAGACTTTGTGAATGGAGTGGAAATTTCCATTTTGGGAGGAGTTCTCTTTGAAGATCTTTTAATTAGTTTAAAGGTGGTTAACGTTTTTCTTCATATACCCCCCTTTTCCATAAAAAACACTGGTGAGGTTTCCTACAGCAATGAAGGAAAAGGACTAGGAGGACATGCAGGGAGTGAATTTAAACAAACGACAGGTGTATTAATAAGTTTCCTATAAATTGCATTAAATATGAAATAATTTCACTGGTTGGTTTTTCATTGTTCTTGCTGTTCTTGAATTTGGGTAGCTGTGGGCGAGGGGGGGGGGGGTTTGCACAGTAACAGACAATTGAAAAAAAGAAAAAATCCACAGAAAATACAGAATGGGGGAGGCAGGGTGGCACCGCACATCGGTTTTCCACATCGCGTATTAACACAGGGTAGCCCTGCGCTGTACGTTTCTGAATGAAGACTTGAGTACTGGACTGCAGAAGACTACCGACATCGTTCATTTCATAAAAGTGGCACACATCACCTCGAGACTGTTGGCTGTTTTCTTTGTCAGAGTTCTTATTGCTACACATAGAAGGCAGCTGTCTGTCCTGAACCAAAGTCGACAGACGTCTGTTTGAAACGAGAGACGGATTGCGACTCTTCCTTTACGACAGCCACTCATTTTATGACCGGGCTGACATGTGATTGCTTGTAAATTTGTCATATCTAATACAAAACAGGACTAAAATGTTGACTTTGGTATCCATACCAGCTTTTGGATCTCAGTACCCGTACCAAATGGTTCCAAAGCAAATAATCGCTAACTTCAAAACCTCCCCAGTCTTACTTCAGCTTCCCTGATTCACCACCCAATTGCTGGCCTGCCTGGTGTGCGACACTCGCACGACTGTAGAATAAGCAGCAGAGAGGCACACTCGGTCAACTCGGTATGATGCCACTCGGTGGCTTATTAACCAGACCGTAGGCGTACGACAGCTGGCAGCATGTTCGAGAACTATACCCTACTTCCTAAAACTCCTCTTTCACTTGGTCGTTCTGTAGTGTTGAGTGTTGCTTGATGTGGGAAAGAAAAAAACAAAATGGTTTCAGCACAAGGCCTTATAAAATGTGTGAGGGGATCTGAAGACTTTCTGAATCGAGCGTAAATTTCCATTTCCCTTGAAGATCTTTTAATTAGTTTAATGGTGATTAACGTTTTTCTTCATATACACCCCTTTTCCATAAAAAACACTGGTGAGGTTTTCTACAGCAATGAAGGAAAAGGACTAGGAGGACATGCAGGGAGTGAATTTAAACAAACGTCAGCTGTATTAATAGGTTTCCTACAATTCATTAAATATGAAATAATATCACTGGTTGGCTTTTCGTTGTTTTTTTGCTGTTCTTGAATTTGAGTAGCTGTGGGTTCACAGTAAAATACGGTTAAATTAAAAAAAAGAAAATCCACAGAAATTATAGAAAGGTGGCATCAGGGTGGCACCGCACATCAGTTTTCTACATCGTGTGACAACACAGGGTGGCCCTGCCCTGTACGTTTCTGAATGAAGACTTGAGTACTGGACTGCAGACGACTACCAACATCGTTCATTTCATAAAAGAGCCACACATCACCTTAAGACTATTGGCTGTTTTTTGTAGAAGGCAGATGGCTGTGCTGAACCAAACTCTGTTTGAAACGAGATACGGATTGCGACTCTTCATTTACGATAGCCATTCATTTATGCTTGGGCAGACATGCGATTGTTTGTAAAGTTGTCATATTGAATAGAAAACTGAACTAAAACTTCTATTTTCGCTTCGTCGTTCTGGGGTGTTGAGTGTTGCTTGATGTGGGAAAGAATGAAGCAAAATGGTTTCAGCACAAGGCCTTATAAAATGTGTGACGGGACTGAAGACTTTGTGAATGGAGTGTAAATTTCCATTTTAGGAGGAGTTCTCCTTGAAGATGGGAAAAGCGCTACATAAATAAAATGTATTATTATTATTATTAATATCTTTTAATTAATTAATGGCGATTGACTTTTTTCTTCATATCCCCCAAATATAAACCACTGATGATGATTTTCTACAGCAACGAAGGAAAAGGACTAGGAGGACTTGCAGGGAGTGAATTTGAACAATCGTCAGCTGTTTTTATCGGTTTCATACAATATTAAATAATATCACTGGTTAGTTTTTTGTTGTTTTTGCTGCTCTTGAATTTGTGTGCACAGTGACAGACGGTTCAATTGTAAAAACAAAATAGTCCACAGAATAGAGAGAAAGGGGGCAGCAGGGTCGTTGAACTGAAAAAGCATCACCGCACATCGGTTTTCCACATTGCGTGACCTCTACGTTTCTGAATGAAGACTTGAGTACTGGACTGCAGACGACTACCGACATCGTTCATTTCATAAAAGTGCCACACATCACCTCGAGACTGTTGGCTGTTTTCTTTGTCAGAGTTCTTTTGCTACACGTAGAAGGCAGATGGCTGTCCTGAACCAAAGTCGACAGGCGTCTGTTTGAAACGAGAGTCAGATTGCGACTCTTCCTTTATGATAGCCACTCGTTTTCTCCCTGGGCGGACATGTGATTACTTGTAAGTTTGTCATACTTAACAGAAAACAGGACTCCTCGTTCACTGTGTCGTTCTTTAGTGTTGAGTGTTGCTTGATGTGGGAAAGAATGAAACAAAATGGTCTTAGCACAAGGCCTTATAAAATGTGTGAGGGGATCTGAAGACTTTGTGAATGGAGTGGAAATTTCCATTTTGGGAGGAGTTCTCTTTGAAGATCTTTTAATTAGTTTAAAGGTGGTTAACGTTTTCTTCATATCCCCCCTTTTCCATAAAAAACACTGGTGAGGTTTCCTACAGCAATGAAGGAAAAGGACTAGGAGGACATGCAGGGAGTGAATTTAAACAAACGACAGGTGTATTAATAAGTTTCCTATAAATTGCATTAAATATGAAATAATTTCACTGGTTGGTTTTTCATTGTTCTTGCTGTTCTTGAATTTGGGTAGCTGTGGGCGAGGGGGTGGTTTGCACAGTAACAGACAATTGAAAAAAAGAAAAAATCCACAGAAAATACAGAATGGGGGAGGCAGGGTGGCACCGCACATCGGTTTTCCCCATCGCGTATTAACACAGGGTAGCCCTGCGCTGTACGTTTCTGAATGAAGACTTGAGTACTGGACTGCAGAAGACTACCGACATCGTTCATTTCATAAAAGTGGCACACATCACCTCGAGACTGTTGGCTGTTTTCTTTGTCAGAGTTCTTATTGCTACACATAGAAGGCAGCTGTCTGTCCTGAACCAAAGTCGACAGACGTCTGTTTGAAACGAGAGATGGATTGCGACTCTTCCTTTACGACAGCCACTCATTTTATGACCGGGCTGACATGTGATTGCTTGTAAATTTGTCATATCTAATACAAAACAGGACTAAAATGTTGACTTTGGTATCCATACCAGCTTTTGGATCTCAGTACCCGTACCAAATGGTTCCAAAGCAAATAATCGCTAACTTCAAAACCTCCCCAGTCTTACTTCAGCTTCCCTGATTCACCACCCAATTGCTGGCCTGCCTGGTGTGCGACACTCGCACGACTGTAGATAAGCAGCAGAGAGGCACACTCGGTCAACTCAGTATGATGCCACTCGGTGGCTTATTAACCAGACTGTAGGCGTACGACAGCTGGCAGCATGTTCGAGAACTATACCCTACTTCCTAAAACTCGTCTTTTACTTTGTCGTTCTTTAGTGTTGAGTGTTGCTTGATGTGGGAAAGAAAAAAACAAAATGGTTTCAGCACAAGGCCTTATAAAATGTGTGAGGGGATCTGAAGACTTTCTGAATCGAGCGTAAATTTCCATTTCCCTTGAAGATCTTTTAATTAGTTTAATGGTGATTAACGTTTTTCTTCATATACACCCCTTTTCCATAAAAAACACTGGTGAGGTTTTCTACAGCAATGAAGGAAAAGGACTAGGAGGACATGCAGGGAGTGAATTTAAACAAACGTCAGCTGTATTAATAGGTTTCCTACAATTCATTAAATATGAAATAATATCACTGGTTGGCTTTTCGTTGTTTTTTTGCTGTTCTTGAATTTGAGTAGTTGTGGGTTCACAGTAAAATACGGTTAAATTAAAAAAAAGAAAATCCACAGAAATTATAGAAAGGTGGCATCAGGGTGGCACCGCACATCAGTTTTCCACATCGTGTGACAACACAGGGTGGCCCTGCCCTGTACGTTTCTGAATGAAGACTTGAGTACTGGACTGCAGACGACTACCAACATCGTTCATTTCATAAAAGCGCCACACATCACCTTAAGACTATTGGCTGTTTTTTGTAGAAGGCAGATGGCTGTGCTGAACCAAACTCTGTTTGAAACGAGATACGGATTGCGACTCTTCATTTACGATAGCCATTCATTTATGCTTGGGCAGACATGCGATTGTTTGTAAAGTTGTCATATTGAATAGAAAACTGAACTAAAACTTCTATTTTCGCTTCGTCGTTCTGGGGTGTTGAGTGTTGCTTGACGTGGGAGAGAATGAAGCAAAATGGTTTCAGCACAAGGCCTTATAAAATGTGTGACGGGATTGACGACTTTCTGAATGGAGTGTAAATTTCCATTTTAGGAGGAGTTCTCCTTGAAGATGGGAAAAGCGCTACATAAATAAAATGTATTATTATTATTATTAATATCTTTTAATTAATTAATTGCAATTGACTTTTTTCTTCATATACCCCCAAATATAAACCACTGATGATGATTTTCTACAGCAATGAAGGAAAAGGACTAGGAGGACTTGCAGGGAGTGAATTTAAACAAACGTCAGCCGTTTTTATAGGCTTCAAACAATTCTTTTAAATATTAAATAATACCGCTGTTTGATTTTTCATTGTTTTTACTGTACTTGAATTTGTGTGCACAGTGACAGACGGTTCAAAAGAAGACAGATCCATTAACATTTTGTAAGGCCTGTAAGTTAATTCACATACTCGGGGCATTTTATAAGATCCTTCAGAAGATCATGTGTGCCTTTACCACATCAATTCAATTCTCATTAATGGTTACTGAAGATATTGCACTCCCCCGAGTCTGAAAGAGTCTGTTGAGGAAAATGAATGCCGTACTTTGCGAGCTGTCTCGCCTCGGCCACACGGGGAATTTATTGCATATTTTTTTCCCCGACTGACATTCTTTTTTTCTGTTATCTCAAAATTTGCAGCTGTAAAATGCTGAAACAAATAAAGGATTCCAGAAAGTCTAAGGCAATGTACAATTTTTCAGCTTAGTGGTGACAGCAAGTGTTGAACGTGAAGAAGGGTAAGCGCCGCATGAGCTGTAATAAAGTCAGGAACTTCACGGATCGACTTTGGGACCACTGAGTGATTTCACATTTTTATTTTTTATTTCTTTTTCCCAGTCCCTGCTGCTGAATAACAACTCCATGGTATGAGGCTATGAGGCCACCAACATGCTTCACTGTTGTGATGGTTGTGCACAGGTGATGAGTGACCACCACTCATGAAGTTAATCTTGGTTTCACCAGACTAAAGAATCTTGTTTTTATTTGTTACAGTCTCGGCGTCGTTTAGGTGCCTTTTTGGAAAACCTAAGCGGCCTTCCATGCCTCTTTTACTAAAGAGAGGTGTCTGCCCTGCCACTTTGTCATAAAGCCCAGAACGGTGGAGTATCGCAGTGATGGTTCTCCATCCAGAAGTTCCTCCAGTCTCCACACGTGTTCTCTGGTGCTTGGATAGAGTGACCATGGGGTTCTTGGTCACCTCTCTTCCCAAGACCCTTCTCATTGTATCCCTCAGTTTGGTGAGGTAATAGCGCTGGTGTTGAGCGTGAAGAAGGATAAGAAGAACGAGAACTTCAGGGACTGACTTTGGGATCACCAAGTGATTTCGCATTTGTATTTTTTTTCCCCAGTCCCTGCTGCTGAATAACAACTCCATGGTATGAGGCTAGGAGGCCACCAGCATGCTTCACTGTTGTGATGGTAGTGCACAGGTGATGAGTGGCATGTCATGTCCTCTGCTCATGAAGTTAATCTTGGTTTCATCGGACTAGAGAATCTTGCTTTTATTAGTTACAGTCTCAGCATCCTTTAGGTGCCTTTTTGGAAACCCTAAGCAGCCTTCCATGCCTCTGTTACCAAAGAGAGGTGTCTGCTCTGCCACTTTGTCGTAAAGCCCAGAGCGGTGGAGTATTGCAGTGATGGTTCTCCTTCCAGAAGTTCCTTCAATCTCCACACATGTTCTCTGGTGCTCAGACAAAGTGACCATGGGATTCTCGGTCATCTCTCTTCCCAAGACCCTTCTCATTGTATCCCTCAGTTTGGCGAGGTAATAGCGCCGGTGCTGAGCGTGAAGAAGGATAAGAGGCACAAGAACTTCAGGGACTGACTTTGGGTCATTTTGTTTCTTCACCGCCTTCTTTACTTACCACTTCCTGAATACTAACCTCAAATTTACTTATTGCAAACTCTCAGAAGAATAAATGTGTGGAAAACACGATGAAATCCTCACACCTGATTAGAATTCTCCTGCACTAAATGCGAGGTGGCTGGCATTAATCGCTCCCTCTTGTCCTTGTTGGGGGAATATTATTGTCCTTTCTTCTTCTCCCTTTGTTTTGTCAGAGACGTGAAGTCCAGGCCATGAGAGTTTCACGCTACTCTGCGCCCGTGACAATGGAGATCCTATAACCTAATTAACCTTTAATAATATAAAGTCTGAACCTGCAGAACTCATTCATTCCAAGAGTAAAAAATTGTCCATCATTGGAAATTCAAGAGGACCAAAGTACAGCGCGGTGGAGTTGAATCAGAGACCACGACAACGTTTAGAAAGGCATTGGGATGATTTAGACATCAGCTGACCAAGTGGACTTACTGGACTGAATGGCCTCCTTTCATTCCTAACATATTTTATCGTCTTACATTCATTTAAATTGTAACACATATTGCCTACAAAATGAAGGTGTAATTTTAGACCCACATAGAATATATTACAAGATCCACATAAGAATAAGATTTACACCATAATAAAAATGTTATTATCACGTTCAAAAAAGCACCAGAAGTACAGGAGCAGAATCTGACAGCGGCTTATTTCCCTCACAAAAGGAATAAAGCTGAGAGCACTTAGGGGTTGTGTATTTATTGCTCTTTTACGTCCATTTCGCTTCACTGTTTACTAATTAAACCAGCTTCCCTTGAGTGATAATAACTTCTTTGTTCACATTTGCTGATAAGAAATTAATTAGCCAATTGGTTCTCTCATACGATTTCTTGAATTAACCATTCTGTCTCTTCATTTATTATAAATTGACACTTTCCATAAAAGGTATAATTAAGACAGCCTGATTCATATTGCTTCTTTGACTACTAGCACACACTTCCTCGCCTTTTCATTGATGTTTTGCTGCATTATGCATTTTTAAATTGGGAAAAAAAAAAAATAATCCACTGAAAATCCAGAAAGGGGGCAGTGGGGTCGTTGAACGGAAAAAGCGTCACCGCACATCGGTTATAGACATCGTGTGACGACACAGGGTGGCCCTGACCTGTACGTTTCTGAATGAAGACTTGAGAACTGGACTGCAGACGACAATAAACATTGTTAATTTCATTAAAGCTCCACACATCACCTCAAGACTGTTGTTCAGGACAGCCATCTGCCTTCTAAGTCCACAGACGTCTGTTTGAAACGAGAGACGGATTGCGACTCTTCCTTTACGACAGCCACTCATTTTATGACCGGGCTGACATGTGATTGCTTGTAAATTTGTCATATTTAATAGAAAACAGGACTAAAATGTTGACTTTGGTATCCATACCAGCTTTTGGATCTCAGTACCCGTACCAAATGGTTCCAAAGTAAATAATGGATAACTTTAAAACCTCCTCAGTCTTACTTCAGCTTCCCTGATTCACCACCCAATTGCTGGCCTGCCTGGTGTGCGACACTCGCACGACTGTAGAATAAGCAGCAGAGAGGCTGTTATACTACATGTTTCTTTATGTCACTATATCTGGACAATACTGTTATGAGTTTTATTCACATGTGCATGTTAACTGTGGCACACAGGGGCTCAGCAGGTAGAATTGCTAGCCAAGCATTGGAGTAGATAGCCAAAGACAACTGGAGGCTTGTATAGTCAGCTAAACACAGGTTAGGGTATTTCTGTCCTCTATCAGCACAAATCTTCTTTCCTTATTGGGAGAATGAGAATCGGCATGTAAGCACTATGATATTTCTGTATTTTGTGGAAGAGGAATTCAGCCCTTGTTTGGAGACAGAAAGGACCAGCAAGTTGAAGAAGAACCATATAAAAGGTCTGGACAGTAGCCAGACCCTTCGAGGCTGTGCCGACACAAAGAGTTGTCGAAAAACCTCCCAGCGTGGGGACGGAGAAAATGGCTGACTGTGTTGATCCAGATTTCCCACCTGGATAAAGTCTGTCCATATGCCTCCCGTCTGTAACGCGTAAACGTCAGTAAATGTAAGCTAAAAGATATTTTGTCTCATGTGATTCTTGTACCGCCGTAATCACTATGGGAGGGATATCGCCTTTTCTGGTATATTATGATATTGTTTAATTATTTAATATGCCACAATTTTAAAAGAACACATTTTCAAGAGAGCTAATGCCTCTGCAGGAAACAGAGGCACACTCGGCCATCTCGGTGGCTTATTAACCAGACTGTAGGCGTACGATAGCTGGCAACATATTCAAGAACTACACCCTACTTCCATGCTATTAATAATATGAGAGGAGCTCAAAAACTTTCCCCATTTTTATATTTCCGTGTGTGGAATCAGTGAAGGTGGGAGGGAAGAGGAGTAACTGGGCGTGTCTGAGGGTGTCATGTGACTGGGAAAATTGCATCGCAAAGGAAGGGGACTATGTATTTGTTTTTGAATTTCTTAATAAATAGAGTTAAAAAAAAGTGTGGAAACGTTTTGAATGTCCCTAACAATAATAATAATAATAATAATGACAATAACTGCTATAACTCATCGATGTGTCCATCCCGACTGAAAGAAACACCCACCTCTGTAAAAGTAACCAAAAAACTGTTGAAATGTAAAGACGTTGAAATCGAAATTGAATGAATGCCGAGGATGAAAGTCACGACAATACCAATAGTGAAAGCAGCCTACAGACTTATAAAGAAAGGAATGCAGAAATATACCCAACAGACGGCAGGTAACATCAAAATACGAGAAATTACAGAAGATCACACTACTTGGGACCTGTCATATCCTAAGAAACGCACTGTCCATTAAATTGACTTCTACCTCATTCTAACCCTAGGCCCAAGGAATGGACCCAGTTATAGTGTTGTATTGTGAACTCAAACAGACTAATAATAATATTAATTCTTTACATTTATATAGCGCTTTCTCGCTACTCAAAGTGCTTTACATAGTGAGTGAGGAGCCACTTCAACCACCACTAATGTGTTGCACCCACATGGATGATGCGATGGCAGCCATTTTTGCACCAGTACACTCGCCACATGAGCTGTTAGGTAGTGAAAGGGTGAGAGAGAAGGACTAGGCCATGGAGGGTAATTTGGCCAGGCCATCGGGATACACCCGACTCTTTACAAAGGACTCTTTAATGACCACAAAGAGTCAGGACCTCGGTTTTACTTCTCATTTGAAGGATGGCATCACTTTTACAGCACAGTGTCGCCATAACTGCATTGGTGGCATTGGGAACCCCATCCAGACCACAGGGTTAGTGCCCCCCTGCTGCCCTCATCAACACCCCCTCCTGCAGCAACCCAATCGTTTCCTAGGTGATCTAACATCCAAGCATTGACTGGTTCTGAACAGGCTTAGCTTCAGGTGGGTGACCTCTTTGAAGGGCAGGTGGTATTGCAGTTTTTGGTCCCCATCTCATATTTAACCCAGTAAAACTGACATAAAGGAACGGGGATGGCTTGAGTCAACTGGAACTCCAGAAATGTTGCGTTATGGAATTAGAAAACACTGCAAAAAATGCAAACACAACAACTGGTCATCATATCTTATCACGCCACTGCCGTATCCAGGTAAGAGCGGCGTCATTAGCATCCTTAAGATCTTCATCGGTACACGTAGGGCCTCAGGAACATGCACAGAGAATGTAGTCCATTGTTTGGGTGGACTCACCACAGGGACATTCAGCGCTTGTTGTGAGGGCCCCATCTAAATAAGTTGTCCCTTGTTTTGTTTAGTCCAAGGTGACAGCACCATATTTACACTTCGGTGTCCCCGTCACTGCACTGTGGCATTGAGATCCATTCACAGATGACAGGGTGAGCGCCCCCTGCTGGCCTCACCAACACCATCTTCCAAACGGCAACCCCGGCTTCTCCTAGATGGTCTGCCATCCATCAGGTGGGCGACAGTGCAGGTGGTATGGCTGCTGACGGCTTAGCTGTTAGCTACACAATCGAACTGGACGGACTGAAAGGTCTCCTCTCGTTTGTCAGATTTTCTTATGGATGGCCGCTCTTCTGTTTTGTCTTCTGTTAATCTTCTAATTGCTTCATCTGTTTGTCGATCCCAGTGTTCCAGAGCTAACCCCAACCTAACCCTAGGTGGGACTTCAATCATTATTGTAATATTGTGAAATAAATAGGACGATTTGATCACAAAAAGTATTCATGATGAGCAGCACACATTACTGCATTTGTTCCGCCATGTTCATCAAATTCCTACACCATCTCAGGAATCTTCAGAATTCTTTTCTCCGATTTCGAGTCTAAACACAGAATCCCATTTGTATGCAGTCGTGCAGGACACGTTATTTTTAAAATGGGAAAATCATCTCGGGTCCCCTAAGTGGATTACAGAATCCATATTGCAGAACAGGGGATTGTGTTTTCTGTTAGACGGTGATGGAGAGATTGCTACGGTGCAAAAAAATGAATAAAAAAAAGAAAAGAAAACAGTAAAAAAACAGATTACTCTCCCGTGAGGGAATTATTTCCTACATACACCTATTTTCAGCTCGCCACCGTAGCAATGCAAATTACACGTCCCGTACGGCTGAGAGATGCAGATATGATAATAAGGATGATGACATGCAGCACCCCGAGCAGCAGGCATTTAGAGGAGCATCTCTAATGCTGAGGTGAGGAGAAGGTGGGGAGTAGAAATATGCGAAACGGCCAACGACGGGAAGTGCAGGCTTACAGGGAGCAGCAATGGTGGCTCATTTGGCGAAGCATACACCTTAGCTAAAGATGCCACGCTGTCTGAAGTGCAGCCATTTAGTCCCAGGGTACCCGCGAAGCAAATAGAAAAGACAGACAGTCGTTAATGAGGGATTACAAATTCTTATTTACTGAAAGAGAAGGTACCAAATAGCGAGATTAGAAGACAGGAATGAGTTTCTGAAACCAAATAAAGCCAGGAGACAACAGGCCTGAAGCTGGCGTGGCAGAGGACCAGGGGGTCTCCTTTATAAAACTTTATGTGGATTTGAGAATGAAAACAAGCACACGTTCAAAATAAATTAAAAAACTCAGATTTATAAACCTGCCGTACTCACATTTCTACGCTGCTTACCATAAATATGAATTTGTGACGGCGTCTCAATGCTAATCAGCCTCACACACAACCAATCACAGCTGCCGCTGATGCTCATTGGCTGGTAGAGCAGCCCCTACCCTGACACATCGAGACACCGCCACATGCATTCAAGGGCCTCTGGCTGTGCACCGCAACTCAGAGCAGAAGATCACACGTGACATTGCGTTCTGTGAGTGCGGGAAAGGTGTAAGGTGCCAACGTCTGAGTGGGTAGCTGCTATTACCTGGCACACATGATGGCATGATTGCTGATACAATGAATAGCACAAAACAATTGAAAACCTCAGGCTTACCGACAGACCAGCCACATACGTACAGTAGCGTTACGTCTGCCAAAGCTAATTTCCCTCAAATTAAATGAATTACGAGTTGACCCAAGCCACTGAGCCATGACGTTTGTCAGTGCCATCTTGGCATCACAAATGACTTGTGCATCAGTGGTCTGTCACTGCTCATGGTTAACAAAAGCCACTTCACTCTCACTAGGTGTTCTAATTGCAATGTGAGTGCCATAAATTTCTAAGATCATCTCTGCTAATTGACTTCTGACGTTGGCAGGAACCCGTTATGTTTCAAGCATTTGCACCCACACCTTACTAAAAGTGGGCGTAGTGCCTCCTCCTCAGTCCGTAATGACTTCCAGCATCCCTCTTAAATGGGAACTAAAACACGGTCTGTGCATCATATTCATCACGCTTGAGATGTTTGTCACGTTAACAGACATTATAGTAACGGTTAGGTGATATGAATTATAATTGATATCTCTGATCCGTTATTATCATATATTATAATAAAGTGTGCCATTGCTTAGCTGGCTTGGCTGCATTTCCGTACTTTATCGAGGGCGGCCTCATTTCCAAGTTTCTTTGAGATGTAGCATACATGTAGCTGCCATAAATATACACACGTTCCACTTGCAAGTTTTCTTTAATAAATTTCTACGTTTGTGTGGGAAGTTGCGTGCGCAGATTTTGAGTCCATTTTTATGTGTGTGAAAGATTTATAAATATGGCCCCAGGTCGGGAGTTGTGTATGGTAGAGCAGCAGTTTTCGATCTGCTTGACTTGCTGAGGTATGGAGGACCATTTAGGTGGGAAGCGGGTTGGGCTTGGGCGGCATTTTTCCTTCTTGGACTTTCAAGCGTCCAAATGTTTTAGTAACTGATCAGACGGAGGTTTCCCTTTTGGAGTTTCGAGCATTCAGATTTATTCACATTAGATCGGGGATTGGTGTCGACATATAATAAAATTTTCCTGGTTGAGTGGAGAACATGACGGTACAGGCTGGCAGCTGGGAACGTCTAAGCCTGATTTTGGTCAGGTCAGGTCAGGTTGGGGAGCATACACTAGTTCAGCTCGAGGTCCTGGCTGGCAACTCCGCCAACACTGAATGTGATTGGATCGTTTACACATCTGTCCAGGTATGCGCTGTATTTATTTTGTTTCTATCACTTCATCATTAAATGAGTGACACGCCATAACTTGGGGTCCCACCTATTAGAATCTCCCTTTGTGTGTGCAGTCCTTTGGTCAGTGACAGCCGTGTTAAAATGTCTCTTATAAATAGTTTTTACTTAATTTTCTGCTTTCTTTTTTTAAATGTGACTTTTTAAACACAAGCCTTCCTCCGAATGGACTACTCCAATCCTACCTCACGTCCTGCTGGAAGACCCCCAAGCTCTTTATTATTACAGACCAGTGATTCCCAACCTGTGGGCTGCATTGTCACCACAGGTGGGCCATGCTGACACTGGACAAATCCCCGCAGCCCCTCAAAGGTCCGACAGTCACACTTGATTCTTGGTGACAGCATTGTAGGTATGTATATCCCGGACGACCTCCCCGATCCCGGCTCCGAACGATTGCGCTCAACTCGCCAAGGAGGAGAAGCATTGCCGGTCATGCTCGATTTTTCTAACGCTCTGGTGATTGCTCGCCTCCCCAACACACACACGTTGATAATTGCGCTCGATTTACAGAGGGAGACCACCCCACTCCCCCCCACTAAAATGATCGCACTAAAGGTTAATCTTTAATCTTCAATTGAAATTCCTCTTGAATTATCCCTTCATAATTCCCGTGAATTATCTTCGTCATGGATTAATGAGGCGTCGAGCCAATACATCGAAAGCTGGACTTCCTCAGCTCACTCGTTCATATCCCACCCTAATTCTTTCCCGTGATCAGCTCTCCTTCATTGCCTGTTCATTTATCTTAGTGGTGTGACTGGAGGTCCTTCTTCTGGCCACTGGTGATCCAACACCCACCCTTGGGGTCAGATCAAATCAAAATGTATTTGTCATGTACAGTGTAGGTGTTTGGAAGGAAGGACAGGCATCCCAACTGGGTGAAAGGAAGGATTCCTACCTGGCCAGGAGGCCAACCGAGAGCAGCTCATTCCCCCACACAGCAGGTGGCAGTGTTCCACAATGCTGGATTATTTTAGGACACCAGCAGGGTGGTATGGGAGTCACAACCTTTTTAGGGTTTTAGGTAACCACCAGATGGCGCTGCTGGGGGAGGACTGCCCTTGTTGGGGTATGAGCCAGAAGTACTCAGAGGACTGGGACAGGAAGCTGGTCCCGTGTCAGCCTCAAAAGAGAGCCCGCTGCCTCACTTAGACTGAGTTAGAGCGGGCAACACTCTTGGAGGACGGAAGGAGGAAGAAACCTGATTGAATTGTAAATTGCTGACTGATTATTGTAAAGGTGCTTGGGATAAATAAATACTTTTTTAATTAAACCGAGATTCGTGTTGGGCAGTGCTGGGTCTAACGTTTGGGTCTCGGTGCTGCCCCCTGGTGGTTAGAAGAGTGATACACAGAACAATACAGAAAGTAGTGAAATGCTTAGCTGGTGGGCTCCAAGACTGTCAAGTACAAGAATATTAAAAAAACAATAAATAATTAATAGTCAACTCTGTAAATTTTGATATGTGTAATGACAGTGTTATATTAATATTCTAAAATTCTATAGTCAAATTGACAATAGGCCATCATGGAGCTCTGTTCACTGTGCTCATTTAGGATGTGGATGGACTGTGGACAGAAGTTCCACCGTAGCCACTCTGTGGGTTCGTCGTCTTCTTCTGACTGCCGTAGCGATTCCCTGAACGCAGCACTTGTGATGGCTGCTATCTCTGGTCCTTTTCTTTGTCCTGGTCCAGCATCCCTTGGAAGTCAGAAAGTGCTCATCTAGGGGCCATGTTCACCTGGCCACATCACTCTCTGTGGAGCCATGTGGTCCTCCTGCATGATCTCTCCAGAGCAGTTTTGAATATTTCCTGTCAGGGTATTTACTGTAGGAGTATAGAAGTTGTGTAGTATCTAAGGATGGCAACCTAAAGCCCCGGAGATATCCAGGATGGTAAGGATGGTAAGCTGTTAAAGCGCTTGGACCTGTGGTGTGGACACCGAGGTATCTGAAGCTGCCCACCCTCTTCACCTGCGTGCTCTTATTTTCAGAAGGGGTGGTTGTTTCTTTGGTCAGTTATCGTTTGTGTTCCTTCCTATATTTGCAGTTGTTGCTCTCTATTTATTGTAGTAAAAAAAAAAAAAGAAATGATGGGGTGCCGCTTTTGTGGGCTGCGAGCTCATTTTCCGAGTTGAATTCTTGGCCGTCCTCCTAGACCTCATTCCACTTGAACAATCGAGTGCCTGCTGCCGCTGAATGTGCTGTCATAAATTCCCAGTCGTTCCATTCAAGTCCGTCCTTTGGTCACTAGGTGGCTTCAGAGTGCCGTCTGCCACGCTGGATATCCTTAAGGGATTCTTAGCAGCCAGACGATCAGGGACACTTTTTATTGCTTTGTTTTTTCTTACTTACAGAAGGAGACGAGGCCGACTGCCACACAATCTCAGTCTATTTAGTGGCCAGCGCAAAACAAAAATTAAAAAAAAAAGGTTGGCTGTTGTCTTTCTAGTTTAGAACAAAAGCGATTGTTAGCTACCCGGTCTGTCTTGTTACCAAAATATGTCATGAAACAAATGTGAGGAAGTGAAGCAGTGAGGGCAGAGTGACTTGAACGTTCGCAGACTTTAAAGTTATTGAACTTCTACCGTTGGGTAACATTCATTGCACGTCGTATTGCACTTGTTATTCTCTGCATGTATTCTTTCATAATTTTTTTGGTGGTCTTAAATTCACATCCATCCGTTTCCCCACTATGGGGGTCAGTCAGGCACCTTTAGAGTCAGCTGCCGAGACTGTCAGAGCAGAGCAGTGACCTTGTCACGCTCGGCGGACAAACTTGTGCCACCATTCGAGTGCAAATCGACTGGAAAAGCAGGCGTGACAACTACTGTAAGAAAAACTGAAGTGTTTTAACAGTCAAGTCCGCAGATTGGTGAACAGAAAGGCAAGCAAGAGGAAAAGGGGAGAAATCAAAGTGGAAAAACACGAGTCATATAACCAAAGAGCAAGAAAAGCAGTGCTGCTTATCCATAGAGCCAAGCAGTCATACGAAGGGCTTTCAAAATGGTGGCTGATGAAAAGGCACACGAGGGCAGAGCAACACCACTACCTGAGCCCCTCCGGCCCCTCCCTTCTTGGGACTGCTGCATAATTAGTGTAGCTTAGCAACAGACATGGAGAGGAGGGGCCAAGAGGCAAAACGCTGGCAGGAAAGGAAAGCCTGGGGGCGGAGCCACAGCCAGCAGCTGAGGAGAGGAGACAGCAGTTTGAGTCCGGCGTCAAGCAGCAGCAGTGCAGTCTCTCCGACGTCAAGTGACCGACGTACCGTGGTGGAGCAGATGTGTCTGACCAAGGAGCCAGAGATATGTTAGCACAAATATCACCAGCAGTTTCATCAGACTCACTTGGGTACCCGCGGCACTGGGTGAACTGGTTTTTGGTTGTTCTTCTATCATCTGTTTCCGTTTCCACCAGTATGTAAGATATGGCTTTGAAGCCATCTGTTGCGACTGCATTGTCAACGATTCAGAATTTTGCTTTTTTGTGTTTCCTTTGGTTTTGACGAAGGACGATGTCATCGCAAGCAAGACAAAGCGATTGTGACGAACAAACCAAAAGAGAGAAAACAAAATTGTAATTCAATTCCTTATGCAGAGAATACTTGGGAATAGAAGACTGTATCTCCAAGTAGGATTACAAGATAAAGAGGGAGGATCCACCACGGGATACGGAACCTGCTGTGCTCGGCCTTATTTATATTGGAATATGACTGCCATGACGGAGGAGTCCTAAAGTACGTAAGCACTTCCAAAAACGCCCATCAAAGACCCCAACAAAAAGGGCCTCACAGAATCCCAAAATTCACAGAAAAAGGTTCTCTAATCACAATGATACTCTGTGAGGCAAACAGGGAAACTGGAGTTGTCTGTAACAAGAAGTCAACCAACATCAAACAAAATCCCAATAACAAGGTCAACAAACAGAGGAGAGAGTCGAAGATCCAGAAATCACAGAAGAGCAGTCCATTATACAAACTCGTAGCATACAACTAGACCATCAATTTTTAATTGGGTTCAGATCAGGGGAGTTTCCAAGCCCCTCCAGTATATTCATCCGATTCTCATCGACACATTTCTTCACTTGTTTTCATGGGTGACATGGGGCCAAATCTTATTGAAGAAACACTGAATCGTGTAAAACACCCACAAAAGAAGATGTTTTAGGGTTGTCTCGGCTATTATGGCATTTGGTTGATTGCACCACCCAGTTGAGGGTATGATGTGCTCACCACAATACACTGAACTTCTCCGCAGAAACGTTCTTCCAGAACTGAAAAAGTCATTTCCCAATGGATCCAGGGTTTTGGCTTCGTGTTACACATCAAAACAAGTGAATTTTTTTGATGTGAATCAAATGAACTTCTGAAGTAGCCTGGAAAATCTCCTGATCTGAACCCAGTTGAAAATGTGTGGTCTATTTGTAAGCAACCACTTCATGGAATGGACTGCACAACGATGGAGAACGTGATTCAGGCCCCAATTCAAGTTTGGTACAGAGAGCCCAAAATCCTCCAAGACTGTTCAGAATTGATGGATTCCACGCCAGATTGCATCCAGATGCTTCTCAGTAGTTAAGGTCGTCATATCATGTATAGTGCTGATGTGAGTATAGGAATATTATTCATAACTAGCCATGTGCGCCCAACTACGCTGCACGTGTTAAAGTTGTCTGTAAAGGGCTCCCTATTTAAACGCGGCTGCCAGTCGTGAACTGGGCCCTTCGTCGCACAGCATTATGATTTTTTTTATAAGGGAAACAAAATTACAAAAGAAAACCCTTGGACATTGATTCGATAGGAATGGCCTACTCGGAATCACTGTCCGAATCGGAATTATGTGGTGGTGTAGGAGCATTTCTGCTTCTGTCCATTCACAGTCCGTCTCGTTTTCACGACGCTGTCGTTTCCTCTCACGATGTCTTCTCAACCTTTCTCCAATCTCACAGGTTGCTTTGTGGCAATCCAAAGAGTAAGGCAATATACACGGAGTAATGGTTATAAAAGGGGGACACATAGGTATCCAGGCTCTTTAAAGCATAATTAGGGATCACTTCACTGACATGTGAGCAAGCCACGGTACAACTGTGAGACGCGCAGCACTCGCCGGCTACAGCGTAACAATAATAATTTCCGGAACGTGCTGTTACGTTGTCATTCATTTTACCCACCGTCTTTATTTCATTCATATGTTACGTAGGCTCATACCTTTTATCTTCGGCAATCTCATTCTCTAACCAGGCCTCAGGAGCTAACCAGCGTAACGCTGTCCACCACCTCTTTCGCTATTCCGGCACATTGTTGACATCTGTGAGTAACAACAACGTACTAAACTGGACGGTGGTCTACGCATGCGTGGAATTCGCAGACAAACAAAGATCAAGATGTAAATGAAGATCTCTTTAGTTAATTTAAAGCACAACAATCTGTTTAGTTTGAATGTCTGTGTTTTGAGGTGTGACTGGCGTACTACAGTCTTCAGTAGTATAAGCCTGGAGGAGATTCTTAATGCAATGCCTATGTGTTAGCTGTCTCTCTACTGCCATCTAGTGCTTCTTCTTCTATTTCATACATGGACAAACAAAGATCAAGATGTAAATGAAGATTATATATAGAGATAAAAACATTAAACATAACTGAGTTTTGTCGTTTTCAGAATTTGTTTCAATTAATTTGCACAAGGGTGGCACCATGGGGTGAGATTCGGTAAGGATGATCTGGATCACAGGATCCTCACTGTGGAGGACCTGAGCAGTTGGACCAGACCAAAGGAATGCCCACTGTAATACGGCGCTGTATAGCGCCCAACCTGGCACAGACTGATGCAGGGGTACGTACAAAATAAACACAGGCTTTTATTTTTTCCTTCAGCTGTGGGACACATCTTCCCCATGTCACACAGCCCAACACAGTCCCAATAGCAAAACACACCACCACCAAAACACTCTCTTTGTCCAACACTCTTCCTCACCAAGCTTAATCCTCCTCCTCCCGACTCTGGCCTCGATTGGTGGTGGCTGGCCCCTTTTATAGCCCACCTGGAAGTGTTCCTGTTGCTTGACCACCTGGTCCCAATTGCACTTCCAGGTGGGACTGAAGACTCGTCCAGCCGGGCTGTTGATTCCAGGCAGCACCACCTAGAGGCCACCCCAGCTCCCAACCAGGCTGTGGAGGACTCAATCTCCCATGGAGCCATGCAGGAGGTTGGGAAATCACTGTTGGCCAGGAAGGCTGCCACCAAGCATCCCGGGGGAGTTATTGAGCTGTCCATGGTTGCTCCCCCGGAACATATGCAGCAGGGGCGTCCCGGCCGGGCATGGGATCTGGCCGCCCATCACACCACAAAACACCTGGCTGTGCCAGATTGGTTGTCATTTCTGAAGGGAGGGACTGGACAGCATGTCTGCATAAGGGGATTGCCAACTGGGATCCCAAGCTGCGATGTGTGTGCCAATGTGCTGTACCAGTGCAGGCTCCCCAACCTGACCTGACCGGAGGGTCAGCCTATCTATCTATATATCTATCTATTTGATCCTGCCAACTACGCTAAAACATACATCCATCTATCTAATCCTGCCAACTACACTAAAACATTTATCTATTTCTAAAATGGTTATAAAAGTAGGTAATGAACAGCACTGCCATCTTCAGGAAGAATATGGGCATGAAGCAGTTAAGCAATGGAGCTGCTATACAGTGACGGGGGGACCCAGAAGGGGCCCGAACAGATAAAAAAAAATAAATAAATAAACAAAGCAGTGATGACAGCAGCAGCTGAGCTTGTGAGGTGGCATTCATCTGCAGTGCAGTTCTTAAAGTTCAGCTTATGAGCACAAGAAATTGGCCAGAATAATAAAAATGACAGTCAGGAGAGTGACATATCGGTGTATTGATAAAACATTAAGCCTCATTCAGTTAGAAACAATAGTGCTTCACAATAGCCTGATCCATTTGTTTGCCTTTGAGTCCTTGTTGTGCTCTGTACCCGTAAAGTAATATGAAAAGAAAAGCAGCAAGGTGAAGTGTGCACACATGTGGAGCAACTGCTCCTCTGTCCATTTTAAGAAATCCATGGATCATCAGGGACTGGAGTCTGATATTACAATAAGATGCAGGGGACTCTCACGATGGAGAAATGAATGCTTTGGCGTGTGGCAGGAAATCAAAGTCCCTGAGGGACCCCCATGAGAAACCAAGAATGTGTGGTGACATACACACAGAAGGGCCTTGCTACCTGTGGTACAGTTCTGTTCAAACACAAGTGACATTTACAAATTTCTCTTTAACTCTTTAACTGGAGTGCTGCTGTGGTTGCCACCGTTTAATCATGAATTCATCATCCGGGGTTCAAATCCAAAACTAGGCTGGCTTGAGGATGATGCGAGTTTTGCCTCCACACCATCATGGCAAACAGATTTTTTTACTCATGGTGTATATTAAAAGATGGATTCCCATCCTCTTTTACTCAGCAAGAAGACCCTGAGAGGACCACATGTCCTTGCCTGACCTGCCCTGGAAACGGCGATCATTGAATGGTAGGCTGATTGCTGACATGTGGACGGAGACGGACAGAGATAGAAGCTCGTGACCAGAAGTCAGCGGGCACCGCTCTCACGTAATGTTATGTGCTAACACAGTGTTACCACTTGATGCCAGTTTCAGTCTGGTGTCCCTACTAACCCGCTACAATGTTTAAGAGAAGAAAAGCTGATAAAGTGGGAAGCGCAATGCAGCAACAGTCGGTTTATCTACCTATCTATCTAATCCTGCCAACTATGCTAAAATATCTAACTCTCTATCTTTCTAATCTTACTAACTACGCTAAAATATCTATTTTATAGTGCCTTTCATATCTATCTATTTATTATATAGTGCCTTACATATCATCAGTCTCTCCAAATATCTGTTATATAGAGAATATCATTGATATCCATCTATCTATTATTTAGTGTCTTTCTATCAAATTTAGATCTATTATGTTGTGCCAAGATCCTGCCAACTTCACTGTCTATCTGTCTATCTATGAATGTAATGTTGTGATCCTGCCGACTATACTAAAAAGAATTTCTATCTATCTAATCCTGTCAACTACACTAAAATGTCTATCTATCTATCTATCTTGAAGTTGGAATGGAAACTCTCTGCTTGTAAAATCTCAACAAGAGGAAGGTGACATGTCACACTACCAATAATGAACCTTAGATGTGACAATCTCATAAAGAGAGACAACTACAAGTGCAAGAAAGAAGATGGGAAGACAACCGATCCCGAGCGGTCTGGCAGAGGTCGGTAGTGTGAGAACCGTGGCGGCTGAAGTCTCCCATGCTGAGCAAACCTTGGGTGAGCTGGAAAGACTGGGAAGGAGCTGTGCTTGTCTGGTGTGACCCCAATTGTCTATTGCATTTTTTAATCTCATTTTAGCCTTGTTTTAAACATCTGGATTTTACCTGATTTTATGGTGTCACAAGTAATTCTCTCCAGACATCAAAAAGGTTTGGGGCAGCCACCCATATATTCTATCCTGGCTGCAAAAGTTTAAATAATTGAACAGAGATGTTCACCAGACTGAGCCCTGTTAGACTGGAGGTAAGATGGTGGCTTTGAATGCCCATAGAGGAAGTGACGTCATTGGGGACCAGAACTGGAAGTGACAGGACCGGAAGTGACGTCATCAGAGGCACCGGAACCTGGTGGTATTTCCTGGGAATGGTCTGCAAGGAACTAAGAAAGACAGTAAGGACATCCCGCCGCCCCCTGGTCTGTTGTGGTATTACAATTACTCAAGCCCTTTAGCTGCCTCCTACTCGCACATGTGTAACGATAGATAGATAGATAGATAGATAGATAGATAGATAGATAGATAGATAGATAGATAGATAGATAGATAGATAGATAGATAGATAGATAGATAGATAGATAGATAGATAGATAGATAGATAGATAGATAGATAGATAGATAGATAGATAGATAGATAGACACTGTTTTGTTTGACTATTTGTAATAAAAGCACTTTTACACTTTATACATTCCCCTTTATTCGTTTGGGGTCCTCATTGTCCAGCTCATCCAATTACATTACAGACAGTGATGGGTTCAAGGGGCTCCCTAAAGAGAGACGGGGGCATGGAGCAAGACCCGCATTGTCACAAGTCGTGGTCCTCAGGTGCAGGAGCAATGAGTCGGCAGGCTGTCTGTCCTTTCTGAGAAGACAAGAGTTGGGGTGGAGGACATATGTGAGGGTCTACAAAACAAAAAACTGGGGCAATGGGAATAAAAAGAAATATATATTTTAGGATCCTGTTACCCCAAAACCTCTTCCACGATGAAACACCATTCAATAATTTTCTGAACCCACTAATCCCACGAAGGAAGTTGTAAGAACCAACCCTGGATCGGACACGGGTTCTCGTTCCGGTTATCTATGACACGATTCCTTAGAGTCATCAAGCAGTCTGGCCTACACCTGAAAATCCATCCTCCAGTGCATTTTTTTTCCTACCAGTTCAGTATGCGGATGAGGGCCAGAGGTTAATAGAAAATGTCTACAGCAAATTATACGTGACCTTTTCCTGCCTTGCTGTTAAACATTTTGATACACATTCTCCGAGCATTTTCAACGGCTGAAGCCTATTATCATCGGGACAATGTGCCGCCTTGTCAGGTGACTTATTTATTTATTTATCGCTTGGCTTGATGCCTTTTTTTGAAAGCCTGGCCTCCACCAGGAAGTGAGCAATCTGTCACCATCCTACCCTGTGAGGCTACAGAGGAAAAAAATCGCAAGAGATCTGTTCATAGCGAGGTGTCAGAAAAGACCCCCATTACATGAACTCGTCTGTTCTGATGTGTGTACAGTTTATGGGTATCACTTAGAATGGGGCTCTTTGCATTGTGAATTGACGTACTGCTTCACTTATTACAGAATATATTTTTATTTTTGGTTAAAACACCTAAGGAAACCTTCTCACTCATTAATAAACTGAATTTGAAACATGTAACGCACACGGGCACCGGCTCACAAACGAGGCAATGGAGGAAGGCGGCACAGGACGGCGACATTTTTTTCCCTCTTCTGGATGTAATCCATGCCAGCCCTGCACAGAACGAAAAGGCGTGGAAATGACAGCAAAGGCGGAGGTAGCAAGGCTTGCTCTACACGATTATTCATTTCTCATTTTCACTTGCATTTGAGGTTAATTAGACTGGAATATCAGTTGACCTTCTGACTAACAGACACTCCGGCGCTCCGTCCGCCCGCTGAGCTACACGCACACCCGGCCTGCCTGTTAGTATTCTGCTTGGTGTTACAGCAGTTGACTTTTCTGCCGCGATTCCTCAGCTAATTAAGTAAACCTGATTTGAATACAAACACGCTCACACATATATATGCGTCATATATAAAGAAACATACCATACTCTACATCACATGTTGTGGGGGAGAGATATGTTACATACAACTTGATAAATATTTTGTATTGCTAGAATTTTAAATGTTATAATGTTTAAGGGGAAAGAAAAATGGACAAACTTGTTTTATTCTCTACCCCCAATGCTCTGGGAATGCTGGCCACCTGCGATTGAGAGGGCGGATTTTATTGCTGAATGATTTGCATTTCCTTTCTTGGTTGCTCGTTTGAAGGATGTTGACCTGAAACACAATGACTTGAGGTGTTTGTTTGAGGGATGTGCCTGAGCTCCTCCATTGGGGCAATAAAGAGAGAGGCTTGCAAAGGCCTGCTAGCTCTCGCTCTTGCTCTCTCTATCTGCCGTGTTGTATCCTGATGTAAGCAGACCAGATGATGGCCAGAAGAAAACAGCAACTGTGCAGATGATGAGCAGACCAGGAAGAATCGAACGCAACCAGAAGTTACTGTGCCACCTGAAATTATACATCTAGCATTGTCAGGTGGTATGGTCCTGGTTTGCAAAGCCACATTCTATTTGCTTGTATGGCAGGTGAGGTCAGGTTGGGGAGCTTGCGTTGGTACAGCGTGTTGCCACACCCACCGCATGACAAAACAGCTTGCAACTCCCCCATGGCAACCCCTCTGGTCCCACCCTCAATGTGCTGCAGCCAGGGGTTACATGGGAGCTCCTTAGCCCTGGTCCAGCTGGCTCGGGTCATCAGAAATGAGGGTCCTGCAAGCCAGATCACCTTTGGGTAATCACGCCACATGGCCGTAGTACTGTAACTGACGTACCCTCACAATGCGGATATAATGTGCTTCATCCGGGACTCTGTGAGCAACTGCTCATTCGACACAAAGTCAAACCAGCGGTACCCAAGGATTCTCTGAAGAGAGACAGTACTGAAGGAGCCCAGTCTTCATCTCAGGTCACTGGATAGCGTCCAAGTCTCGCAACCATACAGCAAGACAGGAAGCACCAGGACTCTAAAGACTTGGACCTTCATCCTTTTGTGTAGATATCGGGTGCGCCACACTAGTTGCAATAAAATGTAATACCTGGTTGAGAGTGTCGCTCTTTCTCCTGTCTGTTCTTTTACTCTGTCTAATTGCCTGAGGTTATGGGGTAAAGGAGGGAAGTGAGGAGGAAGTGCTGAGCTGAGGTACGGTATCTGTCCGCAGAGTGGTACGTGGATGAGATTTGAGATATTTTGGTTAAGTCCACACAATAAAGAATATAAAGGGTGTGGCAAGCGGCTGGGGGTGGTACCCAGCCGGGATGCCCAGAAGGACCGGAAGAGGGACTACACCATCTCCGGACCACGCCCTGGACAGTATGGGGACCACAGGAACAGAGCTTAGAAGCTCAACCCTATAGGGGCCCGTGGTCACCGCCAGGGGGCGGCTGGATGCCTGAAGAGCCCTGGCCCTCAGCACTTCCTCCACACCCAGAAGTGCCGGGGAAATGAAGACCAGGGACACCCAGGAAGGGCCGGGAGGCACCTGAAGTGCTTAAAAGGGGCCTCCTCCCTCCATTCGATGACTGGAGTTGGGTGAGGAGAAGGACAGAGCTCTGAGGAGAGGAGTGGAGGTGGACCTGAAAAGGCACTGAGGAAGAAGGCCTGGACTTGTGTGTGCAATGTAAATAGTAGTGTTGGGTGTTCAACCATCAGTGTCCGCCTGTCTGTGTCCGGGATGTTTCACACCAGGAGAAAACAGTCACCATAGGATCCTACAAGTCAAAACACATGTAAATACAGAAACATCGTAGATATAGATATAGGCATACATACATGCAAGCACACACACTAATGGAAGGCATCCCAGCTGGCACTGATGGTGCTTTCTTACCCTGGACTTGATACCAGGAGTGTGTAACGTGTGATGTCATCACCGCGACAGCATAGACTTCAGCGTCCGACACTCCCTCCACATCCAAGCTATGGATTGACAAACTTAACAATTCATCTTTAGTGTCTTCACTACTGTTAGCTTCTGAGTTACTGGCTGTAAGTCTTTATTCTGCCCACTCACTGTGAAGTACGACTCGTATATGTTTCACATTTTCTTTTTCTGGCTCTGGTTACATATTCCTTTTTCTGGCTTATACACACAAGGCTTCACGTCCTGATCTCCATTTCTTTGAGTTTAGTCTTCCCTGTATTAAATTCTGAGCTGTCTGTGCCGTCTTCTGGTTCCATTCTCTGTTTAAACTGCCGTGCATGAACATCCTAAACTTATAAACGGGTATATGAAACACCGTATAAAATATCCAATGAATTATTTGAAACTTACAACATCTGAGATATAATTGGCTCCATTCAAGTTGGAGCACAGGCAAGTGAAATGACAAGCTCATGGTCACATGGTGTCAGCGGTGGGATATGAAACCACAATCTCAGGGTCTGAGGTCCAAAGCCTTAAGTGTTCTGCCACACTGCCTACGTAATCAACAAAATAGTCCAGCTGGGCTTCATGTGAGTGAAAGATTAACAGATGCATTATATACATATTTATTTATACATACTGATGAATAAATTATATACATATATACAAATTGATTTAGTAGATGGAGAAGGCCCAGAATATATTAGTATACAGTAAGTATATACCCATTTATCTATATATGTGTTGTCATGCATGGGTGTCAGAAGGTCACCCACTGGGATCCTACCAAGAATGTAGTCAACCCAAGCCAAGTGTGTGTGGGGGGGCACTGTCACTAACTGTGTGGTCTTCCTTTTCCCCCCACAGTACTGAGAAACCACCTAATAATGGCAACTGACTCCACTCCTTCCAGTCCCTGGGCCATAAAAGCACAACCGACTGAGAGGAGGTGTCACTTCACGAGCAAGGAACTGACGAGATGGCGACTCCTCTGTCACCTGAAAAAGGATGACTCTGCCCCAATTTATAAGAAGACCATCCTTTGATGTTGGTTTATTTATAATATTATTTGGAAATAAATGGCGGATCATCTCCGACCCACTACAACCACATGAATAAACAGGGACAGAACACAAATAAATGCTATGCCCAGTTCTGATGATATGGCTTCATTTTAATCCTTATTTCAGACTCTTTACTTTTCATTAATGGAAAATCCTCAGGTATTCCTGGTTTAAACCCACTGACTGCACAGCAAAGGGCAAATGCTAAACCCAACAGCACGTTTGCTGCTTCCTAATGGAGGCATAAAACTCCACAGTGATAAGAAACCTCAGAGAGGCAGTCGTCTCGCTAACAGGAGGCCTCGTGGACAACCAGCCGACCGATAGACTGAAACCAGACGGACTGGCTGGCAAACGGAACAGCGCGAGGTCATCTTTAATAGCATCGGGGAGAGACATGCCACAGGGTCTTCAGATTGCAATTTCCCTTCATTGGATCTAAAACTCAATTTTAACCTTTTGGTCCCAGATGACGAGATGTCTTTTTAATGAGCCTAGGTGAGCACAACACAATTAGTATCACTACAGTCAAAAATCAAACTGCACGCACACTGACTCGCCTGCACTCAGCTCCTGGCAATACTCGAATATTGAAGCATCCACCGAAACACAGATGATTGATGGACTTCACGTCGGGATCTGTCTCTGTGAGCCTGATGAGTCTTGTATGACCTGAAGATTATCTTTTCTTAATCCAGATTCATTTTTCAAACTTACCTGCATGCATCAGCATGAATATTACATAATTAACTGACTTGATTACTTTCAAGGATTTTTTAGTAATTATTGTCACTTTGACAGTGTTATAGTAAAAAAATAAAATGTGTTAAATGAAAATTTTTTGTAATTCATGACAGCTACCTATGAAAAATCTGGCAATGAATAAACAAGCAGCGTGTTAATCATGTGTGTATTGTCTGTGGACACGTAAAGGAGAGTCTGCTTTCTATTAGAGGGTCATGGAGTGATAAAGTCTACCCAGGATATGGAGAGGACATACAGGGCATCCATCCATCCATCTATCATATAGTGCCTTTTACATCTATCTATCCATTGTGACACACTTAGGGGACACCTTCAGAGCTCTGCCAAGGCTAACAATTGCACCCTGGGATGAGGGTAGCCGCTGTTACTAACAACATCTTCATTCATATCTGCAGTTCCAAAGGGTAGGCTTTAGATGACCACGCCCCATAATGGCTTAAGCCCCGCCCCTTCAGAGACACTTCCTATATATTTAGTCCTCTGGCTGAAGACGCGCACTCATTCAGAGACGCGGTTTGGAAAAAGATGTAAGTCTGTGAGCCTATAATTGAGTATCCAAGAATGGAAAATACCGTAATCTCTGTTAATTATATTTGTTTATTATTTCAATTAAAAAAAGGATTGCTGTTGACACTATCTATCAGTGCCATTTTCTATCTACTGTACCTATCAATCTATTAAAGAGTGTTATTATGTATCTATCTACCTGTCATACAGCATCTTTCCCTTTCTCTTGTCTATTTGTTATATATAGTGCATTTCCATCTATCTATGTAAGAGTGCCTTTTATATACAAATATATCATGGTCTCTTTATCATATAGTGCTTTTCTCAATCTCTCTCTCTATTAAATAGTGCCTTATACGATGTTGAGGAGGAAGAAGGTGACTATCGATCATATAGAACCTTTCATATCTATCTATCTATCTAATCCTGCAAACTATGCTAAAATGTCCATTATATAGTGCCTTTCATATCTGTTTATGTATCTATTGATTATATAGCGCCTTTCATATCTATCTATCAATTATATAGAGCCTTTCACGTCTTCACGTCTATCCAGTGCCTTTCACATCTATCTATCATTTATATAGTGCCTTTCATATCTATCTATCCATCAATTATATAGTGCCTTTCATATCTATCTATCGATTATATAGTGCCTTTCATGTCTATCTATCTAGTGCCTTTCACATCTATCAATATATCTACCTATTATATGGTGCCTTTCATGTCTATCTAGTGTCTTTCACATCTATCTATTGTGGAAAACGTACCCCCAAACACAGACAGACTGACACCAGGATGTCCAAAGCACACTCCTTTATTTTTGAGCACCACAATGCCTTCTCTCACCAACTCTCTTCCTTTATTCCTCTTTCTCTTCTTCTTTCTCTCTTTCTCTTTGACCTCCTTCCTCCTCCTCACAAGCTTCGTCTCCTTCCTCCCAACTCTGGCTCATCTACTAGAAGGAGGCGGCCCCTTTTACCATGACCCGGATGAGCCCCAGGTGCTCCCCTTGACGTTACTTCCTGGTGTGGCGGAAGTCTCAGGAAAGCACCTGGAAGCACTCCGGGTCTTCTTGGAATTATTTCCGGCAGCGCTTCCTGGTGTGGCGGAAGTGCTGCCATCCAGGATTCCCTCACTGTCCAGGCGCCCCCTGGCGGTGGCCACGTCCTCTCATGAGTGTCCCAGGTCCCTCCTTGTGGCCCCCAAATAGGCCCGGGCGGCTGCCCTCTTGTGGCCGAGGAGTAATATTGTCCATGTACGGGGACTATCCAGGCGTCCCGGCCGTGACACTATCAATATATCTATTATATAGTGCCTTTCATATCCAGCTATCTATTGATTATACACTCACCTAAAGGATTATTAGGAACACCTGTTCAATTTCTCATTAATGCAATTATCTAATCAACCAATCACATGGCAGTTGCTGAATGTCAGAATCGGACAGAAAGGTGATTTAAGCAATTTGGAGCGTGGCATGGTTGTTGGTGCCAGACGGGCCGGTCTGAGTATTTCACAATCTGCTCAGTTACTGGGATTTTCACGCACAACCATTTCTAGGGTTTACAAAGAATGGTGTGAAAAGGGAAAAACATCCAGTATGCGGCAGTCCTGTGGGCGAAAATGCCTTGTTGATGCTAGAGGTCAGAGGAGAATGAATGGGCCGACTGATTCAAGCTGACAGAAGAGCAACTTTGACTGAAATAACCACTCGTTACAACCGAGGTATGCAGCAAAGCATTTGTGAAGCCACAACACGCACAACCTTGAGGCGGATGGGCTACAACAGCAGAAGACCCCACCGGGTACCACTCATCTCCACTACAAATAGGAAAAAGAGGCTACAATTTGCACGAGCTCACCAAAATTGGACAGTTGAAGACTGGAAAGATGTTGCCTGGTCTGATGAGTCTCGATTTCTGTTGAGACATTCAAATGGTAGAGTCAGGATTTGGTGTAAACAGAATGAGAACATGGATCCATCATGTCTTGTTACCACTGTGCAGGCTGGTGGTGGTGGTGTAATGGTGTGGGGGATGTTTTCTTGGCACACTTTAGGCCCCTTAGTGCCAATTGGGCATCGTTTAAATGCCACGGGCTACCTGAGCATTGTTTCTGACCATGTCCATCCCTAAATGACCACCATGTACCCATCCTCTGATGGCTACTTCCAGCAGGATAATGCACCATGTCACAAAGCTCGAGTCATTTCAAATTGGTTTCTTGAACATGACAATGAGTTCACTGTACTAAAATGGCCCCACAGTCACCAGATCTCAACCCAATAGAGCATCTTTGGGATGTGGTGGAACGGGAGCTTCGTGCCATGGATGTGCATCCCACAAATCTCCATCAACTGCAAGATGCTATCCTATCAATATGGGCCAACATTTCTAAAGAATGCTTTCAGCACCTTGTTGAATCAATGCCACGTAGAATGAAGGCAGTTCTGAAGGCGAAAGGGGGTCAAACACCATATTAGTATGGTGGTCCTAATAATCCTTTAGGTGAGTATATAGCGCCTTTTCTGTCTATCTATGGTTTCTGAATTGGCACCCAAACCTGGTAGGATAGACACCAGCCCACCTCTGTCCCTGAACTGGATTAAATCAGTTTCATAATGATTTTAAATGTGACCATTTTAGATGTATATTCCTCAGCATAATGAGGTTTTCCATCTTAAATATATTAATTAAAAAAAGGCGGTAATAGACGGTATAAAAAGGAAAAGTACAAAATGAGTTCTTAATGAAGGAAGCAGTTCTCTTACCTTTTCCAGCCCAAGTTGGTTTCCAGGGTGCCTCCTACATTTTGCGAGTTGCCATGGATACGTGAGAAGAACACTGAGTGACCAGCAGCTTCGAAGTTCTAAAGTCAGCCATTGAGATTATTACTGTGCATTAATGAACTAATTGCACTCCACATATCTGAGTCACTGGACAAGTGACAGTGAGATTTGGGGCCTATTAGATATGTAAATGGAGGAATCCATGGCAGGAACTTTAAAGATATGTATGTTTTTATCAGCCTTTCTACAATCAAGTCATCTTCATTAACCAGAACAGTGAAGGACATGGTCTCCAAATTTAACAGAATATGGTCAAATGTGACAATGAACATTTTAAATAAATTAACCATATAAGATTTCAAATTACTAATGCAAAATTATTTATTTCATTAACTGTTTTACATTTACAAGAAAATAAATGACCCCGATACCCCATACAAGCATGGACTTGGCAGGGTAACAGGAGTTATGTGCCTCCGCTGTCTTCAGATTTCGCTGGATGGACCAGTCAAGGAAAGACTCAAAATTTTGGTCAAACTAACAAGAAAAGAGCATCAGTGACAAGGAGTCCACTGCGGACTGTTTAATATGAGGTGTCCCACACGTGCGCATGGGAGGCAGCTGAAGGGCTCACAAAGGGATAATTCCATGCCAGACCAGGGGGTGGCAGGGTGCACTCATCCTCCCATTTTTTCATTGGTAGACTAACCACGGGAAATTTCACTTGGACTCGAGGACATTGCTTCCGGTTCCTGCCCTGATGGCATCACTTCCCCTACTCGGCTTTAAAACCGCCATCTTTGCCTACCATGATGGTTCTATTGTTGGACTGAAGTCTGCGGAGACCTGCTCTATGGAACCAACTTTTCAATACTGACAGCCTAATTCAAGTATACGGGCAAGATAACACCATCGGACTTTATCAAAATATAACTGGCGAATATAACTTGACAAATCGTCTTGAACTGGACATGTGGACCTCAAAAGTGGGGCCCCCTTAGGCCTAGGCCGGTCGCCCCACTTTCCACCCTCAAATGCCATTCTTGTGGCTGCCCCCAACCTTTTCCTGTGTCTGTCCAATCATTTCACAGAAGCAACTGCTACTTTGAAACGTCCCGCATGATAAGACATCCTAAAGGAGGGAGCTGACTGATAAGCAGAAACCCAACAACACCTGATTCGCCAGGGTTAGACTTAGGGTTAGGGTGAGGGCATCAAGAGGCCATGTGTCTTTTATTCTAAGTCGGACTCTCCCTGAGTTATCTTCTGAATTTCATGAAGATCTGTAAACTTGTGTTTGAGTTAAGACTCAACAAACATACAGCCAGGCGATCAACTCAGCTTTATGCATGTCCAGCCTTTGCTCAGTCGTTATTTCAAAAGAAACGTGTGACATAATGTGGCCTGTTAGGTTAAGGTATGAGGTGGCACCTGTCCATCTATAGAAAGTCCCACCAGCATGAGGTTGGAGAAACTTCCTGCAGAGCTTAGACACGGGATTGTGTTGAGGCACAGATCTGAGAAAGGCCACTAAATGTTTGTGTACCATTAAGGAGCCTCCATACAACGTCCATTCTTGAGTTCTTGAGAAGCTGAGCTGAAAGGCTTGTTTCAAGATACAAGATTTCTACGTGAATCAATGTGTTTTGTTTTTTTTTTTCTTGCTGCCATATTCTGGCCATCTAATAATAATGAGATCCCGTCTTGATGTGCAGCTAAATTCTGAGCACAGCTGACCCGATCTGACAAGCTAATAACTACCACCGGGCCGGCTGGATGCGAGTGCGATCAATGGCTGCTTCAGACCACAGATAAGATGATTGCTACAACATGCATAGAAGTGAATCCTGCTGTTTAACTGCTGTGCCTTTGACAGGCCAGATGGCAGAAATGTCTGCGTATTCGTCTGTGCATTTTCTTTGTCAGTTCAGCCGGTTTAAGGATGTGGACGCTCATTGCTATCCCAGCAGTCAAGCGTCACAAATCAATGACACGATCAATGGATCTCTACCTTTATAGCATCTTTTGTAGCACACACAGGGTGATTCTTAGTAGTTTAGTGTGTGGTCAGTCGGTACACTGCCATGTAAGGGAACACCAGTTGTCTCCAAAGTGTGGGAGTCCCTAGAAAGCCACATCTGAATGCAGACATTTTACACAAGTGTCATCCCAGAGCAGAACCATGAAGAACACACAAGGGCCTGAGCATCCCACCCTAACAGAATCCACTGGGAATCCCTCACTGCACTGGAGGCCTGAGCATCATTTGAGACCCTCCGGCAAAAGACTTGAGCTCAGCTGAAAGTGGACCTCGTAACATGACAGCGACCCAAGGGATGGCTAAAGAGAATACAACAGAAGTTTCTGGAATGGCTTTGGTTTGAAACGGGATGAGTACTTAACACTAGAATTACCAGAGCCTACGAAAAAACTCGTAGATCCATCCCACCTTAAATCGCTTCGCACCTCTCCGTCAGCGTCTTTTGTCCTTTAAATGTGTTGATAAGCAGCAAACAGCCAGCAGCCTGCTGTCACATCTCCCTCACCCTGCACAGTTTTCTCAACTCAAATCTGCTTACCTGCGTGTCAGTTGCTTAGAGTGGTTTAGAGTGAGAAGTCAAGCAAAATGACACCTGTTAAAAATATTATATTGTTGTTTGAAACACTTGCATTTCATGTGTGTTCCATGTCTACAACGATCTATGTAAACACATTGTTAAAACAGAAACGTTTTTCATGTTTAAGTAATAAGTGACAAAATGTAGGCATGAAGTTTATAATGTGTGAAGCCTGAAGTCCAAATATCAAAGAAACACTTTCACAAAAGGTACAAATATAACAGAACAAGTGTGCTTTTATTCAAAAATATAACTGCAGAAAAACAACCTGCGTTAGTGTGCGACATCGACATGCATTTATTACGATTGCTTATGCAGCGCAACGGTATCAGCTGTTGACTGGTGATCAAAACTTCACGGGTTTGATCCCCGACGAGTCCGTTTTGAGAAGTGAGCTGCTTTTATTCTTACTATTTTAGAATGAAAACATACATTTGATTTCAGTCTGTTTATGGTTTATGATAGCTTTGTGTTTTTTTTTATCATTCAGTTTCATTCTCTCAGTCGTGTTCACGATCCTACCCTAATCTGACACTGCTGGTTTTTTTTTTCACATAAAGACGTGCTATACTTGTGACTTTAGGCTGTAGGATGTAATTAAATAAACCAAGGACGGTGTATGTGCCCTAAAAAGAAGTCTGATCGCATTCTCGTACCAATGCTTGCGAACTGAAGTGTCTGTGTACACTTTTCGTGGCATCACACGTGTATTTTTTGAGCATGCCCATGCCGCTCAAACACAGGAAGCTGTGCAGTGTACTTGTGACTTTCTTTTTTCTTCAGTTATAGTCTTGAATAAAAGTGCTCTTGTTTTGTTATGCTTGTACATCAACATTTATATGTTACTTACATAAAAGCCAGATCGAATGTTACTTATTTGGATTTAGTTACTTACTTCCTACAACGTAAAGTCATTATCTTTATGTGAAAACAGCAGTGTCAGATGGGGCGGGGTAGGGTAGGATCGTGAACGCGACTGAGAGAATGAAACTGAATTATAAAAAAAATAAAATTAACAAAGCTAACCTTTACAAGGATCATAAATTACATCGGCTGTTACAGGCTGGAATCAAATGTATGTTTTTATTCTAAAATAGTAAGAATACGAGCAGCTCAGTTCTCAAAACGTACTCGTCAGGGATCAAACCCGTGAAGTTTTGATCACCAGTCAACAGCTGATACTGTTGCGCCAACGAAGCAGTCGTAGCAAATGCATGTCAATGTCCCACCCTAACCCGTTTTCCTGCAGTTATATTTTTAAATTAAAGCCCACTTGTTCTGTTATATTTGTACCTTTTGTGAAAGTGTTTCCTTGATATTTGGACTTCAGGCTTCACACATTATACACTTAATGTCGACATTTTGTCAAATATTACTAAAACATGAAAAACCTTTCTGTTGTAACGATGTGTTTACTGTACATAGATTGTTGTAGACACGTGAACACATGAAATACAAGTGTTTCAAATAACGATATAGTATTTCTAAAAGGTGTGATTTTGCTTGACTCACTCTATATAACTCTCAGCAACTGACACGCAATTAAACAGACTTGAGCTGAGAAAACTGTGTGCTGGTAGGGGATGTGATAGCAAACTGCTAGTTGCTTGCTGCTTATCCACACATTTACAGGACAAAAGACGCTGACAAAGTGGTGCGAAGTGATTTAAGGTGGGACGGATCTACGAGTTTTTTTTGTAGGATCTGGTAATTCTAGTGTTAATACTCCCGTCAAACATCAGAGTTCTGCAATGAGGAGTCAAAGTCAGATACTGCCAGAAAGTTGCAGGAGACGTTAAGTCGATGGGGGGGCAACGCCAGCTTTTAGAGCCAAGGGGTCATTTACTTCATTCCACCCAAGAAAAAGACAGAGGTGTTCATCAAGTCCAAAGTTGACTGCTCTCTTCTCAATGACGTCGCCTTTATCTAAAGGTCCTGCCTAAATGAAGATCAACTCTTAAGATGTCCGAGTTTGTTAAAAAACGAAAACACATTTCTGACTGGTGTGAAAACTGGTGGACCACCCGGAAGTGAGCGTCAGGGTCCTACTAAAGACCCCGAGAGCTTTTGGTTTAATCATTGGTCACCCCTTCAAATGATACTTTGTTGTCATCGGGATGGAGTGGAGGTCTTGAGTTCTTTCAGAGAGCTCCATATGTGAAGCCGCGGAGGGCTTGTCTGGACCAGGGAACTAAAGAGAGAACTTTACAGTCTGGAGCTAATGTCACTGCTGGAGACTACGGTCAGGTAACGAGATCATAAAAGAGGCTCCCCGCAGACAGATATGAAACCAAAGAGCCGTCAATGGAGGCTCCGAATGCCTGTAGGCCGCTCATTTCTCAGTACGCTTTTCTAACGCCCTTTATTATCCAATATGTGGCACCATGTATGACGAGCCCCTTGTGACAATAAAAAGCATTAGAACTTGATTAGGTTGCCCGTCCGTGACTCTTGGTCTATCAAGTCAAGCCCGCATCACTGCTCAATAAATATTTCAATGTGCCGGCAATTTCACATGTATACATTAACTTGTTTTTCGCTTCTCTTACTATAAAAGCTTAACTGGCCATTTCCTGTGCCACTCCATATATCACTGATACGAGTGTAGCTGACACGCAGCTCATCTGGAAGGCTGTGGAACTCAGTAAGGTGGACAAAAGGAGAGAAGGTGGTCTTTCAGCTGGTAGGAGGAGAACAGGCTGGGAAGGAAGTCAGTTTCTTGCCTGGACAGGAGGCCAAAATGGAAGAACAGATGAGTTGGCCTGATGGATAAGGAAATTATTTGCTGCTCTGCCACACTAATAGGTGGCTTTGGCCACCTGGGAATTGGTAGCAGTGCCATCTCCAGTACAGCAGGTGCAAGTGGTCCTCATGTGGCAGCCCAGTAGGGACACCCACAGGGGACCATGGGAGTTGGAGTCCGGAAGTTACAACCCTGTCAGGAGTCCCTGGGTGCCAGTAGAGGGCGTTGTCAGGGGAGGACCTCCCTATTTTTATATATGTGAGTAAGTGTAAGTGTTCCAAGGAAGACACAGGGTGGCACCAGAAGCATTCTTGGGTTCGGCTTAAAAAGAAGCCCACCACTCTCACATCGAGAAGATGGAGTCGGGAGGCAGCAGGCAAAACTTGAAGGAGAGACGCGAGTTTGATTAACTGTGGTTGGTTGCTGTTGCTTATGTGCTGACTTCTTCATAATAAATAAAAATGGGTGTCAAGTGCTGGTGTGTCAGTGGTTTGGGTTCATGGGCGCCCCCGTGTGGTCACAGAGCTAAGGAATCCTCCTCCTTCCCAACCTGATAGCAAATGCAAATCTCACAAATTCATGTTTTTTCCAAATCTCTTATGGGGTCCTCTTGTGGTAGACCACCAGGATCCACTGCAATTTGCCAACCTGACAGAGATTGGAGTGGAGGACACAACCATCTACCCGAGTCAGAGTCGGAAACGAAGGCCAATCCTGCGTTTCAAACATACTGGGAAATCAGAAGTCAGAACCAATAGGAAGAGATCAGAAACTGGGAAGATTAAAAAAGATTCTCTCATTAAAACCAAAATGTGATTAACAGCTCAAAGTCAAAAAGGCAAGAATTCATTAACCTGGAAAATGAAGCAAAACGGCCTTTCACAAAGCGATTCCCAGCTTATCTGTAAAACTCGGATAAAACACTCGAGTCAACCTTTAACCCCTTGACCTGACGAGGTCAGAGTCACGACCTCTGTGAACACGCCCCCAGCAACTGTAGAACACGTTACGGCAACGGGATTCACAAAATGGCGGCTACCAAAATGGCAACACGATAAAATGTTAATAAATGACAAACTTTATGAATGTGCAGAAAAACACATAAACGTCAGGTTTGTAATATCAAAATGCGTGTCAAAAGCCTATAAATCACAAAATAATTAGCTAAAAAAACTCTGCTAGAAGTTACACAATTCATTGTCTAAGACAAATCAGAGATCAAGAGAAGCAAACTAACGTAAAACACAGACGTGAACTTGAAAACTGTGCTCAACGGTACAAAAATAATTCACAGCCGACGTGCGCCAGTGAAATGCATTGCAAGGTTTTCATTGATGCAGATAATTATAAAACGTTTAGAGTTTGATTCTTCAACCACTCACTTTGGAATAGCTGTAATTAAAGCCAAAGACAAACATTTTTTAAGTTATTTTACAATCCCCAGATATTTTTAAAGGATTTCAGTTGCCTATATAGTAATTTACCATCATTAAAGGAAATATTCGAATAATGAATGCATTTGAAATCTTCATAAACTGTAACAAGCATGCAATCACAGAGCAAGAACTAAAATGTGGCTCATCCAACTGAAAGGCATTTCATCAAATTTAAAAGGTCACTTTAAAACATCTAAAAGCCTTAATAGAAGAGAGCAAATCAAATGAAAGCAGTTGACCACGTACCCACACACCTTGGGAGAGGTGCGCTCCACATCCGGCGACCACCTCCGAGGCAAATGATCTCCAACGCTCCCTCCAGACGGTAGCCCAGGTTGCAGGAAAACGTTAAGGAGTCTCCAATGCCAAAGCTGAAGCCCAGACGCTTGCCAAATTTAGGTGTGCCCGGGTCCTCACAGGGCTCTAAGTTATATTCTGGTGATGCAAAAAAGAAACACAAAAGATGGGAAAATCAGACGAGCTGGAGAGCAGTGAGAAGAGCGTGGAATTCAGGAATTTATTCACTGAGCCTGCATATTTATTTATTTAGATAGATAGATAGATAGATAGATAGATAGATAGATAGATAGATAGATAGATAGATAGATAGATAGATAGATAGATAGATAGATAGATAGATAGATAGATAGATAGAGTGAAAGGCACTATATAATAGATAGATAGATAGATAGATAGATAGATAGATAGATAGATAGATAGATAGATAGATAGATAGATAGATAGATAGATAGATAGATAGATAGATATAGAACAGACTATTCTTAAACTTGATGATTTGCATATATTCAAAGAGAATCATAAGTATATAGGAAAATAAGCATTATATCCTAATGCTCGCTAGTATAGTAAGGGTTAAACTATAAAAAGCCCTCGCCTGTATAATGTATTCTTTTCCTCTTTGCAGCCATAAACCACCAATATCTTGCTGCTAAGCTTAAAAACTTCAGTCAAGGACACTTTGTACTTTTAGAGGGCTAAACGGGCCATTGTTTTAAGAAATGCAGTCATTAAGGCTTTGGCCATGAGAGAAAATATATGCAAATTATCAACTTCAAGAACATTCTTTTCTACAATAGATAGATAGATAGATAGATAGATAGATAGATAGATAGATAGATAGATAGATAGATAGATAGATAGATAGATAGATAGATAGATAGATAGATAGATAGGAAAGGCAGTATATAATAGATAGATAGATAGATAGATAGATAGATAGATAGATAGATAGATAGATAGATAGATAGGAAAGGCACTATATAATAGATAGATAGATAGATAGATAGATAGATAGATAGATAGATAGATATAACACTAGAGGGCGCTGTCGCTCCTCAAGCCCCACAGACAAATGTCCAAGACACCAGGTGAAAGCACCAGGAATTATTTTAATTTCTTCTTTTTCTCAATATTGTGCTACAAAGCACCACAACCACCACAATAAACAAATCAATAATACAATAATCATATTTCTCCTCTACTCCCAGCAGCTCTGTCACACTCCCTGTCAACTCTGGCTCTCTGCTGGGTCTCCACTTAGTCCTTTAAATAGTTCTTGACCCGGAAGTGCTCCTGTCCTTCTGTTCATGTGATCAATAGCACTTCCGGGTCAGATGAAGACTTGTATTTTTCTTCAGCCCAGAAGTACTTCTGTTCTTCCGTCCTCGTGACTTGGGAGTACTTCCGGGCTATATGGGACATAAAAATCCCCACGTCTCCCTGCAGCATTGCACGGTGGCACGCCTGGTACCCAGCAGGGTTGTGATGCCCAACTCCATCTCCCATGATGCCCTGTGGGAATCCGGGGCACTTCTATGCTGCAGGGAAGACTCCATCTAGCGTCCTGTCTGTCTGCCTGCCTGCTTTTCACAAGAGAACTACTTAACGGATTTAGATCTTTTTGTTTTTTCTCTATAGTTTGCTTGAACATTCCGGTTGATTTTGCGACTTCTCTCATTCCCTTAAGTATCATAGTTCACTTACGGCACCGACTTATATGCACAAATCTGAGAGAGAGAGAGAGAGAGAGAGAGAGACACTGTGGTCCAAGGAGAGTGGGGCGGGGCTCCTCACTCAGGCGCCAACCTCCGTTCGAGATCCTCTACCTCTCGCCACGTGTTGGAGCGCACCTGGCCTCCACTTAGCTAGCAATTCCTGTTTGTTCGGCAGACAAAGGAGTAACGTTTGATGCTTCTGAGAGACTGATCAGAGCTGTGTGTGTTTTAGAGGGTAGCTGCTGATTGGCAGAGATATCATGGTCACGTGTTTTCTCAATACAAATGACATTTTTTTTAATAGGTTTTTCAAGCTTGTCCTGTTTCACAACTACATGGGCGAAGCCGTAGGGGACAGCTAGTAAGAAATAAATACCCCGACGATGTGAATTAATATACTATTTATTTCTGTGATAAGGGCCACATTATACGGGTGACCTATCACTACTATTGTTTTTTGTTCACAGTTTCCCAATCACCATGCGATTCTCACTTAATGCCACCTGTCAAAGGGCAGCACAGAGTTTCTGATAGACAACAACGCCTCACCTTTTCTCCACCTGGTGACAAATCCCCAACCGCCATTGTTTCCCAAACTTTTTCTGGCCACTGCACCTCTACTCGCGTTACACAATAAGTGCTCTGTGTCACGCTGTGTGTGTTCTGTAGGCTGTGATCACCGTAATAATAAACCCTTCTGCTTAAATATTAATTGTGAAAATATCGACTGAAGAACGAGAGCTAACCAATAGGTGAGACACGTAAGGATGATTCCTGTCTGGTAAATACAGTATGTGGCGTTGACATGACTAACATAATGGAAACAACAGATTCAAAAGTACACAACATTAGGGGGTCACTGGGCCCGCAATAATAATTTCTAAAGTCGCTTCGTCTTCTCCACTTCAGCCCGGCCAGGCAGAGTGCAGTGCGTCTCTTTCTCTCTCTCAGCGAACACAAATTGCATTTCTAAAGTGTTCTTGTTTTCATGACAGCCTTGTAATGAAGGCAACTGTTCGGAGTTCTTGGCACACGGTGAACTTTAATTAAAATACACGAGACAGTAAGAATAAAGAGAAGTAAAAATATATTGAACAAATTGAGTTGTCAGATATACCCAACTTGCTACAGACTGTTTGTTATCGAGCTCGTGGAGTGAATTCATGGATCACAGCCCCGGAGACGGATGAATCTGCACGTCTGATTTCTGACCGCGTCGGCTCCTGCAAGAGTTAAAAAAAAGAAAGAAAAAACGATTTCCCCTGCGAGTGAAGCCCCTCGCTCTGTACGTGTGTCACTGGCGCTACTGTCGGGAGGGTCTGACGTGCGCCCACCAACGAGTGCGTCTCTCCTCAGACGCACAGCACATGCAGTGGATCCACAAGGTTTTCAGACCCTTCACGTTCCGCACTCTCTGTTGTGTTGCCGACTTCATTTTACATGGAAACATTTGACATTTTTGCCCATCAATCTAGTCAATAACCCATCGTGACAAAGTGAGGACATGTCTGAAGCCTGCAGATGATCCCGCAAACAGGAGGTGTAAGAGTGAGTTTGTTTCCCATTGAAATACCGTTTAAGAGGGGGTTTCAGAAGAGCAGCCGCGTCCGCTTGTGACAGTGCTCACAATATACATATATATATATATATGATGCCCAAGAGGAAGGTTGGAGGTTAGCGACAGTCGAGCCAAAGGTTAGGTGGTGCGGGGGTGATAAATTGATACAGGTGGACCCCATTCGGCAAACAGCCAGTCTCCAGAACTCAAACTCCCATGCAGCCCTGCAGATGTCCAAACTGGGACTCTGTGTGAGGGACACTGCCACCTAGCATAATGGGGGATGAACTGCTTGCTCCCTTTCATCCTCGCTTGCCAGTTCCAGTAGTCTTTGGGCATCCCAATCAGGACATGAATCATAAGTCCTTCTTTTACTCGGACAGGGAAAGAATTCACCTTGATGCTGTGCAGGATGCCCAGCCGCCCTGTGTGGCATCTACAATACATCTGGTGCCCCTCCTACAGTGATGCCTATTTACTTGTTCTATAGAACACCTTTCTGTTATTTTTATATTCTTATCAGTTATATAGTGCCTTTTCTATCGGCAATGTTTTTCTGATCTATTCACCTATCTTGATATTTATAGCACCTTTCTTATCTATTATATGGTGCTGCTCCTACACACCTACATGTTTATTATCTGTGATGCCAATCTGTTGTTTCTATATACCTATCAGTTACTTTATATAGCGCCTTTTCTACTGATCTCTGTCGTTTGTGATGACCTTTCTCTGTTTCTTGTGGTGCTTTTCTCATCAAGTTCTCTCTGTCTTTCTTTCTTTCTTTCTCTCTCTCATGCCTATTATTTCTAGTGTAAGCCATTTGCTAGTTATTTAAGTTCTATTAAATGTTTGCCTACATATTAGTCCCTAGTCTATAGGAGGTTCTCATAACCCCCACAAACTGAATTGATATATTCTCACCATTTCTTGACTCACTGACTACAGATTAGACTTAGTTAGTGACCTGTAAGGCATGGAGGGCACACGTGACTTAATGTGCCCAGTAGGGTGTAACGCAACTTGCTCTGTTGAGCTTGCAGTGCCCTACGTTTAGAGCGTACTGAAGGCAAAGTAAAGCATCGTTAAGTTTGACAAGAAGAGTTAAGTTTAGAGAAGAAACATTTTTTCATCCCATCAATCTAGTCAATAACCCATCATGGCAAAGTGAGGACATGTCTGAAGAAAAGTTTGGAAATTTGATTAAAAATCCAAAACTGATATTTTTGTTAATGGAGGCATTCAGATGCTTTGCTGTGGAACTCCAACTTGTACTCGGGTGCGTCCCGTTTTACTTGAATTCTCCTTGAGATGTTTCTAGAACTTGACCGGAGCCCAGCAGTGGCACATTGAATTCCCTGGATGTCATTTAGAAAGGCACACCTGGACCTGTGTGTAGAAATTCCCAGAATTCACACTGTATGTTAGGACATAAAACAAGCTATGAAGTCCACAGAGTGATGAAATTGTGGTTAGGGTTAGGGGTGTGTGAAAAGCATTTCTAAAGCTCAGAGTGTCTCCGGAAGCTCAGTGGCCTTAATAATTGTGACATGGACGAAGGTTGGAACCACCAGGACTATTCATAGAGTTGGCCATCCAGCTAAACCTGGCAAGAAGGGCCTTGACCAGGGAGGTGAACAAGAACCCAACAGTCATGCCAATAAGCTTCAGAATTCCTCTGGTGAGATGGGAGACCCTGTTGGAAGAGCAACCATCTCAGCAGTGCTCCATCAAACAGCCCTTTATGGTACAGTGTCTGGATAGAAGTGACTCTTGATTAAAAGGCACATGGCAGCATTTAAGGGCTCTGATAGCCTGAGGGACAAGATTCTCTGGCCTGATGAGAGAAATTGTGAACATTTTGGGCAGAACTCCAAGCACCATGTCTGGTGAAGTTGTGGCACTGCTCATTACCAGCCTAATACCACCCCTACAATGTTGTGGTAGCATCATGCTATGGGGACAGGGAAACTGGTCAGAACTGAGGGAAGGATGAATGCAGTCAAATCCAGAGAAGTCCTTGAGGAGAACCACACCACCTCAGACTGGGGCCACGAGCCGCCTTACAGCCCACAGCCACTCTCTTGGATTTGCATAAACACATTGGTACTGCAAGTGAACGCTGGTACTTAGTGTGATGATAGAAGTCACAAAATCAAATGGAAAGTTGAAGCAAATTCTAGAAAACAACCAGATCTAAATCCGTGAAGTAATTGTCTTGTGAAAAGCGGACAGACATGCAGACAGAACGTGCTTGGACCATGAAATTTTTAAAAATGCTTCTTAGCAAGTACCTATGGGCCAAGGGTAACCTACATTCCAAATTTCAAGTCCTCAGGGTTCAGGAGATTTTGTGATGAGTGAGTCGGTGGGATTTGGCTTTTTATATTTTAATAGATAGATAAAGCATTTGCCTGTTCTTGTGTGTGTATTTATTTATTCATCCACTGTCGATATAGCTGCACTTGAACTTACATTGCTGTCTTGAAGTGCCTGTTATTTCGTCATTTGGGGGAAAAGGACTATCTGTAAGGAGTATGGCTTGTTATAATCTTGAGAAGCCTTAGGTTAGCCAAGGCAATAGTCTTGGTAGTGGATTTGGGGTCTTCCATTACAAACCTAATCAAAAACTCATCATGACAAAGTGAGGACACGTCTGAAGAAAAGTTTGGAAATTTGATCAAAAATCCAAAACTCAAATCTCTCATTAACCTCATTCACCTCACATCAACCTCTCATTAATCTCAGGGGACTGGGCGGTCTCTTGGTCTGGAACCCCTACAGATTTTATTGTTTTCTCCAGCCTTTGGAGTTTTTTTTTGTTTTTTCTGTCCACCCTGGCCATCGGACCTTACTCTTATTCTATGTTAATTAATGTTGACTTATGTTTATCTTTTATTGTGTCTTCTATTTTTCTATTCATTTTGTAAAGCACTTTGAGCTACATTTTTTTGTATGAATATGTGCTATATAAATAAATGTTGATTGATTGATTGATTGATTGATTAACAGAGGCATTCAGATGCTTTGCTGTGGAACTCCAACTTGTACTCAGGTGCGTCCCGTTTTGCTCGAATTCTCCTTGAGATGTTTCTAGAACTTGATCGGAGTCCACCGGTGGCACATTAAATTCCCTGGCACGCCTGGACCTGTGTGTAGAAGTTCCCACAATTCACGTTGCAAGTTAAGACATAAAACAAGCCGTGAAGTCCACAGAACGATCAAATTGTGGTGAAGTAGAGGTTAGGGTTAGGGGGATTCAAAACATTTCTAAAGCTCAGAATCTCTCCAGAAGCCCAGAAGAAACATTTTTTCCCCATTTTTTTTAACGCCCTTTTTCTTTATTCTCGTGTGGACTGTCTGCCTTGACTTTTCACTAAACCTTTGAAAACAAATATTTGGACTGAGAGATTTCGTTTGGCATGTGCCTGACCCGCGCTTGATCCTGTCTTATTAGATTTTCATGATATAGCGCCTTTCCCATCTCTCTATGGGACATCTGCTGCCGCGGCCTGTCCGTGGGTCCTGCACAATTAACCCTTGCAGTACTTGGATGTTGAGAGAGAGACCCCGATTTGGATGATACGAGCGTGTTAACATGCCACTCCCCCTAAAAGTGCTACTTGTCAAGACATTTGAGTAAAATCCATAACAGGTTAGCATCAGTATTGGAAACCGCTTTCTAACAGAAGTCGGTGCTTGGAAGTTTTTTTCGTTCATTTTCCAAAAGCTGTGACAGATTTGAAAAGACCATTTATCTTAATCTATCGGCTATCATCTTGTGGCTAAAAGAAGTATCGATTATGATAATAAAAGACAGAACGGGAATAGTAAAAACAAACCCTGTAATCTGGTTTGATATTGGATGTTATATTTCATTTTACAGCATGCCGACAAGCCGCCTTGACCGGTAACGTCATTGCACTTCTTCTTCATGTATGTGGAAAGATGCTAATGATGTAGCCGCACTATAAAGGCTCAACCTTGACAGGCCGAAAGGCGTAATGTGCTGAAAAACCTGCTAAAATGACTGTCGAGTATCGGACGGGCGCATCATCAGCAAGCGGCAGATCAATATTTCAGTGACCCAAGAGCATTACAGAACAAGCAGCTTTACCGCCTGACAGACATCACCGCATTCAAGTACCACTGGCTATGTTTTGCAGAAACGGCTTTCACTGCTCTTGTCTGCTTGTCTGAAACCAACAGTGAAAATATAATCAATCAGCCTTTGGCAACAGCAAGTACAAAAAAATAAAAAAAATAAAGAAATAAAAAAATAAATAAAAAGGACTAACGTGGCAGCAAGAAATGTGGAGGTGTGAGAGAAAGAAGGGAGGACATTTATGAGGAGGCCAACACACAAGTGACAACAGAGAGAGTTGGGTTACATCAAGAACCACCAGCATGTCCGACTCTTTTTCCTCTAATTACGGGGATAGCAGACTGGGCCCCCGTGGTGCCTGTTATTTGTGGATGGCATTGTGCGATGCAACACCACTGAGGCTATTGTGCCACGTAAGCAGTCCATCGGATGTGTGCCGTTTGTCAAACACATTTAACGTTTGGACTGAGAACTGAGAGTGAGGAGGAGGCGATCGACAGCATCACCCTTCAAGAGTGGCCATCGGGGACCATTCCTGCCAGTGGCCACCAAATGCGAAAAGAGAAGGAGAGAATCTGCTGGGAGACGTCGGACACAAGTGCTGAGATCTCACGCTTGGTGGCAGCATCAAGCTATGGGGACAGGGTGATCGGTCAGAACTGAGGGAAGAACAAATGCGATCAAATCCAGAGGTGTCCTTGAGGAGAACCACACCACCTCTGACTGGCGCGACGGGTCACCTTTCAGCACGATGATGACCTGAAGTATACCGCCAAGACAATGCTGGGGTGGCTACGGGACAAGTCTCTGAGTCTCCTTGAATGTCCCCGACCTCAGCCCTATAGAACTGGTGTGGCACGACCCGAAGATGGCAGTTCACGGACACTTCTCACCCAATCTAATGGAGCTGGAGAGGATCTGCCAGGAAGAATGAGAGAAATCTAGGAGGGCAAAGCAGGCAGAGACTCGCCTCGCACTCAGACTCGAATTGTAGAAAGTACTGAATTAAGAACATGAACACCTCTAGGAATGGCAGATTTGCATTTCTGATTTGTAATAAGTGTGCAAACCTTTCTTAAACCTGTTTTTAGATGTTATTATAAACTATTGAGTGTAGATTGACTGGCAACTTTATCGATTTAAAATGAACTTTACAATGTAATAAAAGCGTGTGAAAAAGGAAGGGGTGTGGATATGCAATGAATCCCCTGTGCGCATATCTGTTTATTCTACGCTAGTGCCAGTCTGCTGTTTCCATATACCTCTCAGGTGTCTCTTGCGTTCTCCATCTACTGTGTCGCATCTGTATAATGTCTTACATATCTGGTCACCTCTTCTTGTCATCAGGGGCCATTCCAGCCAATGGCCAATAGGAGGTCAGACCACCAAATGTGAAAAGAGAAGGAGAGAACCCGCTGGGAGACGTCGGACACAAATGGCAAAGTAGAAGTAACCCCCTGAGGAAGACAGGGATTTAACCCGAGTGAAGAATCTCGCTCTCCCACTTGACGGTGCTTTCCAACTATCTGTTCCTCTTTTTTTGTTTTAATTCCGAGCCTCTAAAAAAGACTCCGTCTCTTCCCATGGAGTGTACTAACTCAGCATTCCCAGCACCCCACTAATAATTTCACATTTCATACTGCTCAGTGTCCTTTAACTTTAGTGATTCCCCGACCGGGAGGTACTTTCCCTTTTTGCTAAACTTCCACCTCTCCCTTCTAATTCCAAGTATACTGAGGACTCCGTCTCATTCCAAGAAGCGCACCCCAGTACGTCTCCTGGACGGTAAAGCAGTACTCACCGGTCACCAGTCTTGTTCCTGTCTGCAGTTCGCACCTTCAATCGGGTTCTCCTGACAGGAAGGGAACTGAGGATCACAGTTTCCCAGCCCGGGGACCAGCCAGTCCTAACTTTTTCTCACCGGTCATAACTACCTCGTTGGTCCTCTGTGGATCCCTTGCTCGGACTCGGACCTGTCCCTGTTCGGGCGCCAAATAAACTGTGGAAGTAACCCCCCACCGAGGAAGACAGGAATAGTTCAATCAATCAGTCTTTATTCAGTCACGGAGGAGTACGTGGAGCAAAGGTTCCCGGTTTCAATCGCCTTTTAATATTCCAAATGCTGGGGGTTGGTGGCAGAATTGGCACTGCGGCCACCATATAAAAACCTCACACTGGTTCCATTCCCTCTGAATTAGTGTAGCGCTGAGGTGTCACCTGTTGCATGGCTGCACTCGGGTCCTAACCCGGGGGTCCTGAGTTGGTTCGTCATGTGGTGGGCGTGGCAGTGCGCCGTATCAGCGGCTGATCCTAACACCACACCACCACCTCCTCCCCGTTACTTATGAAACAGCATCTAAGCATTTCATCAATTCGACCAACCGTTTCTTTTTTGTGTGCGTGTCAAGAGGGCCCCCCCGAGAAGGAAAAGTCATCTTTCCTGTGTCTAACAGACGCGTTCCTAAAGAAGGAAGTTATCCAAGTTCAGCTTCCTTCACCTTATCTTATGACAGACGCCTGCCTGTATGAATAACCTGCCGTTATAATAAAACACCCTTTAACACTTCACAGCTTGCAAGCGGTTACATTTTCTTTCACACCGAGATCTCACGCTTTTGAGGGTAAAAACAAAAAGGAGAAAAGAGGAGGACAAAATCAAACAGGTGAACGACTAACCCGCCGTCGTCAAGGATGAGCTAAGTGAGGCGCCCACCTGCACAACTTTAAAAGACCCTTTTTGCGCCAGTCGTTGAATGAAGGTGAAATGGAAATTCTTCTTGTAGCAGCGTCATCCCGCTCTCCCATTTGCCCATGGAGTTGCTGTTTAGCTCAAGGGGTCTTCAACCTTTTTTCCCACCCTGAGAGCTACTTTTACGAAATGAAAACGTCTGAGAGCTCCTCATGTTTTCTAACGTTTCTTCTCATAGCTTCTTTCAACCCAAACAAACTGAATGCGCTCGTTTTACCTGAACATTTACAAAAGATTGGTGTCCACAACTCACATTTTGCATTAAAACATCACAAAAGAATATTGAAGTTCACCTGCCAGTGCATTTTGTGTGTCTGTGTATCTCACACTACTGAAATCAAACATGAATGCTGTCAAAACCAAGCAATGCAATTCCAAATCCGCAGATCGGACTTATTCCTTTGTCATTTTGTCCCATGTCACTTTATTCACAGGTCCAGTCGCATGTGTGACGTGGTTTTCAGCTCGTCAGATGACTGGCACTGAGGTGTGTGGTGGAGTGGAGCCCCTCAGGTTCACTCAGATGGAGTCCTTTCAATGTTCGTCTGTCTGTCTTGTTCTGAACTTTGATTTCAGGACAGTCATGTTAGACTCACCGAGGTATGCAGACATTTTCAGAGCTGCTTGGTGAAGATTTTTAGAGTTATCGGACTCTACTAAGCTCCAGAAATGCTGTTGAGACTTTAACTGCACATTATTTTGAAGGTTTACTAATATTTAATACTAGCCAACCCGCGGCGTACCATACCCCGCATAATCAGGCCGGTTTTTTAATGATTTTTAAGCACAGGGAGAAAATTAACATTTGAAAAATCGGTAATGTAATAAATCAGCAAGAAAAGCAACATTGTAACAATGCACGGAACGAACCAACACACAATCGTCCGTGTGGCGCTCAGGGTGGAACGAGAGGAGAAGGAAGGCCACTCCGCTCCCTCCGTCATGCTAGTCTGCTGATTTCTCATCCAGCATGCACTGCCTGCTCATGTGCCCACCTCTAACTCGTCACTCGAGTCGTTGTCGTCTGTGCGCAGTCCAGATGCACCCGTGACTCACGTAGACTTTTCACTGCTCTGTGCGGTTTTGGCTGCCTTTCTATATATAATCCACCAATACACCCGACCACGGTAGTAGCGAGGTGTGTACAAAGTTCAGGAGCACCTAAGACGACGCATGTTTGTCGCGGAATGCGAATCGCTGTATGTAGCGTGTAAAACAGTTTGCTATGGTGCATGCGGTCGTGCGTTGTAACCGAAAACTCGGTTTTTAAAGACTGCTCACTTCATTGTGTATACGACTGTAGGTGAATGAAAAGATTGGTGGCCGTGGTTCTGCGAGTTGTCGTCGTATCCAATGGTCTTAGAGTTGGTGGGCGTGGCTCCTTCCTGCGTGCGCCATGGGCGTCTTACTTGTCGGCGGCTTAGTGAATCCACGCCCCTTCCGGCATGCTTTCCATGGGTGTCTTGCCTTAGTGAATTATATATATAGATAGATAAAAAATCCATCGTCTCTCTGTCTGTCTGCTTTTCACGAGAGAACTACTTCACGGATTTCGATCGGGTTGTTTTCTGTAATTTGCTTGAACATTCCGGTTGATTTTGCGACTTCTCTCATTTCGCTAAGTATCAGAGTTCGCTTATGGTACCGATTTATTTGTGCAAATCCGAGGGACATGCAACAAACCGAGAGGAGGGGACTTCTTCACTCACGCACCATCCTCAGGGCGTGTACCTTACCTCTGCTTAGCTAGCGAATGAGAGAACTACTTCACGGATTTTGACCGGTTTTTCTCTAGAATTTGCTTGAACATTCCGGTTAAATTTTGCGACTTCTCTCGTTTCGCTAAGTATGAGAGGTTGCTTGCCGTACTGATTTATTTGCGCTAATCCGTAATCCACGCAACAGGCCGAGGGGAGGGGGGGGGCCCTCTTTACTCACGTGTCAGCCTCGGGGTGTGTACCTTATCTCAGCTTAGCTAGCAAACGAGAGAACAATTGAATTCAACTTTGTTTGATATTTCAAATAAAGTGTGACTTAGGTCTTGAGGAGTTTGAGTCTGGATATTCTCTTAAGTGTCTGCCACGTTGAAAAGAGAGATTGCAATTCAGATTGTGGATCATGATACGATTTTTTGGAAAGATCGCTCACCCCTAATTTGACTAATCAAGTTTTCAAATTTATGTAGGATTCATTAACCGTTTGGCGAGCTACTTGGAAAGGGGTTTGCGAGTTACCTGTAGCTCGCGTGCAAAATGTTAGAGACCCCTCGTTAAGGGGATTCTGTTATCGCATCAAGACATCTGGACAATCCACCATTTTACCTTGGACATTTTGTTGTGTTTCTTATGTGAATGACCTTTGAATTGTGCGTTTCTTTGTACATTTGTACATATTTGTGTGTGTGTGTAACAATGATCGGGAATGGAAAGTGAAATGAAGTAATTACCCGCTGTGAGCTGAAGGTGAATTTGATGTAAACTGGTTGAAATTACGAGTGGAAATGTAGACTTTTTGAATGTATTTTGTTGGGTGTTGGGGGCGTGTTTATGATGATGAATGCAATCGTTTAAAAATGTGAAGTTTTCCGAGAAGACGTCACGGTTTACTTCACGAGGTAGACGCACATAAGAAACGAGAATTGTTATGTCAAATATTTCAACTATTAAAATGTGTGCTTCAGTTTAATATTCTCGAACAGAACAGCACAGAAATTTGTCTTTTCCCCGTGCTGACAGAGGTCCATACAGGGCTAGTAAAGGATTCAAAATCAAAAATAACCTCATATTCATAATCCGTGACCATGTAACAGTCTGAAATGATACCCCACATGGACATTTTGATAACATCTTGGGAGTGGCTCTTACGGGGCTAGGACCACCGTAAAGAATCAAAAATATGATCATATTCATGATAGCCAACCTCAACAGAGTTTAAAATGACACTCCAATGCCAATATTACTGAGTCCCATATCTTTGACCCCTCATACTCCATTAAGGGGTGAACCCCGGGGGTCACATCTCGCATTGAGGGGGTGAAATCCTGTTGATAGTTTACGTCCACCCAGTCCATCCATTTTCCTGCCTGTCCAACTGGGGCAAGACCCAAATCCCATCCCAACCAGGTTGTGCCACCATTCGTGTTGATCTTCTGCTATGGCATCCCAGCCAAGTAAGGAGTTGGCTCCCATCCCAATCAGGATGCCAGTCCATCCACTATGTTATTCACAACAGGAAAGAAGGCAAAACTGGTATGGGCATGAAATAAAAAGAGAGGAAAACAATTTGAGGAGAAGAATCATGATATTGAGGCACTAGGACAAAGAAACAGAGGACTACCAAAGAAAAAGTGGATGGACTGTAAGATGGGGGCACCTGGAGGAGAAAGAGGTGAGGCGAGGAAGTATATGCCAGATGAGAGTTGAGGAGGATTGTCCAATATAGAGACCCCACTTGAAAATGGGAATAGCTCTAGAAGAAGAAGACTAACCTGGTGGTGCACCATCTAGCAAAGCACTAACATGGGCAGTGCCAGGCCTAGGGAGTAACGACCTTAACAAGCCCCTCCATCCAGTATCAAACCTGCTAAATCCAGTTCCAGGGAGGTGGGCACATTATGAAATTTGATTCTGGACTTATAAAACACACCCGGGTCTCCTCTACCTGCTCTTACACAAACACCATAAAAGTGCAGCAGGGACTGAAATATTTGCTTTGTATTACTTTTGAAATTGGCAACAATGAATAATAAATCAAAGTTTTAGTGCCATGGGGAGAAGCAAATTTGGATGATATCTTCTAACCACTGTCTCTCTCCAATCTGTTTATTGTTATGCTAATATCCGTACCCAGAAAGCCACCACATCGGCAATTCCTTTCCCAAATTAAAGCAGAACAACCCTTAATTATATGTATGGGCACCATGCAGCTGGAACAGGCTGGTAATGACGCCGGCAGTTTTATGATAACGAGATCATCCCAAATCAGATTAAGCTACGCCAGTGGAAATGAGCTGACACCTTTGGCGCCGCTATGATGAGGACTAAGTGCAGAAATAAAAGGCACAGTTCTTCTTGTTTTAATAAATACAAGCGGCACACACACTACGGGTACTCTCGCTTAGCAAATGAACAGTAAACGTCAGGGGACGAGCAGCAAGCAACTTGTGATGCTGGCGAGACCAATGGAGCCCAACATGATGCCCATGAGGTGGGGCATTCAACTTGACCTCAGATGAATCCCCCGGCCATTGATTTGGTTTTGATTGATTCTGAAAGGCTTTCTGCATGCAAGACACCTCTGAAATATCACACAGAATTCAGCATGGAGGAGTCACTGTCTGGTACTGCTAGGCAGTTCTAGGAAATGCCTACTTGAGGGGTCAGTGCCAGCTACTAGAGCCAAGGGGGGCTTACTTTTGTCTTGGACAGAAATTGCACATCTGTTTATTACTCAATGAATAAATGTAAGTCAGTTTTTTTCACATCAACTTTTTCTACGCATATGGTTTAATTAAAGATGGAGTGCACTTACTTTTTCACACAACTTTCCACATGTATGTATGCTGCTCAAAAAAATGAAAGGAACCCTTTTTAAAAGAGAGTACAGCATCAAGTCAGTGAACCTTCTGGGCTATTGAGCTGGTCAGTGAAGTAGCAGAGGGGCTTGTCCATCAGTTTGGTGCACTAGGGGGGCAACAATGAGACGACCCCCCAAAACAGAAATGAATCGTTTAACAGCTGGAGAGAGGCCAATGACATTTTTCCCTCCTCATCTGTTTTGTCACTCGTTTAGCATTTGGCTACGGTCACTGTCACTACTGGACCCTACAGAGGTGGCACAGGTAGTCCAGCTTCTCCAGGATGGCACAACAACACATGCCATTGCCAGAAGGTTTGCTGTGTCTCCCAGCAGAGTCTCAAGGGCATGGAGAAGATTCCAGGAAAAAGGCCGGCAGATACTGTAGGAGAGCTGGACAGGACCCTCGAAGGTCCTTAACCCATCAGCAGGACAGACCGGATCTGCTCCTTTGGGCAAAGGGGAACAGGATGAGCACTGCCAGAGCCTACAAAATGACCTCCTGCAGGCAGGTAGAACACTGGTGTGAATGTCTCTGACCAAACAATCAGAAACAGACTTGGGTGGCCTGAGAGCCCAACATCTTCTAGTGGGCACCGTGGAACTCGATTGGCATTTGCTATAGAATACCAGAATTGGCGCCCTGAGCTTTTCACAGATGACAGCAGGTTCACCCTGAGCACATGTGACAGACGTGAAAGGGTCTGTAGAAGCCATGGAGAACGTTATGCTGCCTGTAACATCATTCAGCATGACTGGTTTGGTGGTGGGTCAGTGATGGTATATCTGGGGAGGCATATCCATGGAGGGACAGAGACACAGACCTCTACAGGCTAGACAACGGCACCTTGACTGCCATTAGGTACTGGGATCAAATCTTTGGACCCATTGTCTGACCCTATGCTGGTGCAGTGGCTCCTGGGTTCCTCCTGGTGCAAAACAATGCCCGGCCTCGTGAGGCGAGAGGATGACGGAATTGATCCCATTGACTGGCGCCCATGCTCTCTCACCTGACATCAACTCAACAGGACACCTCCGAGTGGAACATTATGTTTCGGTCCATCCGGTGCCTCAGACTGTCTAGGAGCTCAGTGATGCCCTGGTCCATTTCTGGGAGGAGATCCCCCAGGACACCATCCATTGTCTCATTAGGACATCGTCAGGCATGCACATTTACAAACTACTGAGCGTGATTTGGAGTTGCTGCAATGAAATGTGGGCAAGATGGACTCGCCTGCCTGCAGCAGCGTCATTTTTTCCCTTTGTCTTTGAATTCAGCCCTCTGTAGGTTGATCGTTTTCATTTCCATCAGACGATATCCCATCCTTTCGTTCCTAACACTTTACCATACCAGTCCATATCAGGAGAGAGAGCCAGCAGGATTGTTTCCCCCATTGAGATCTGATGGGTTTTCAAAGTGTTCCTTTAATGTTTTTGAGCAGTTTGCTATTGTTATGAACGTGTTAAGGTTCTTGGGTTTAGCTATGTGCCCTGTTCCCTTAACATAGAGTAGAAAGGGGCGGGGCCACCATGATGATCAGCTGAAGGACCGCCCACTGCCTATTTATTCCAGGCGGCGAGTCAGGCCCATCAGATCGACACTGGGAGTTATGGAGTTTAAAGAGTATTATTTTTTTTTTTTTAAGATATGTTTACTTTGCTTTTGTGAATTAAGGATTGCATTACTGACTGAATTTGTTTGCTATGAGGTGCCTTTTTAGGTAAACCATTTTGGATGTGCTTTGCTTCGGTTTCCGACTCTTACCGGTTTTCTTTTCTTGATTTCCTAGTGGCGCCCTTCGATGGAGTTGCACCTTGTCCAACGACTGCTCCCACCTTACACCCTATGGATGAGTGTGTAACGACTAGGAGATCTAAAAAACTTGCCCACCAGAGGGGGAAATCCTATCACCAAACCCCGGCTAGCTACAAAAAGGGCCATACAAAATCTATATAAAATGAAAGATTTATTATCACAAAAATGTTCTGTAAGTACACAAAGCTCTGTGGAGTGCAGAAGGCAAAAAAGGAGTGTCCAGCACGAGCAAACCAAGACGAACAAGTCCCAAGGAACGGCAAAGACAAAAAACAGAGCAAAATGGCCAAACATATCCAGTAATGTCAAAAAGCACAAGCCTAGCAAAACTCAAGGAAAGTCACTGACTCAATGAGAAGGAAGGGTGAGACCCCCTAACTGTATTTAGGGTGAAGGGAAGTTCCTGCTAGTGATTGGCAGCTGGGGACCACCGATAACACACACCAAATATAACAAACCCTGCATATACACAAAGAAACCAATCTATACCCCCAAATGAATAAAATGCACAAGCCATCTCAAACCTTATTCACACTATCATTAACAACAGACTGAGATATGAACAAAGACGACATTAAGCAAAGATTTGAACCCCAGACAGGATAGGCAGCCAGTCTGAAATACAACAGGATGGTTTTTCTAATGGATATATAAATATAGATTTTTTTATATTAAACAACTTGGTTTTGTTTTTGTCTAAGAGACCAGAGGTTTGTGGTTATCCTCTCCTCTGAATGGATTTTTTTAATAGATATTGAGATTTCCAAACTTTAAAAGCCCCCCGTTTTGAGTCTGCCCCTTTGATTTATTTTTGGAGTTCATGGGGATGTCACACTACATGAAGGTTACAACTGGAAATCATTGGAAAATTCATGCAATGGGATGGCATCTTGCGAGTCAACACTAAAGTGGCAATCTCACTACTTTAAATGAGCAAATGGCTGGAAACACATTCATCTATACCAACTATCAGAACCGTTTAATAGCTTAAAAGTTTTTACTTGATAAATCATAAACCTTATTTTTAATTGGATTTTTTATTCCTTCTGCTGTGTCAGCAGCAACCATTTCCAGCGTTACATGAAATTGGGCTTTTAAAGTTTGGCCAACAGCCTGAATGTAGGTGTTGAGATCACTTTATATCTAATAAAGGAGATTAATGTGAATTTTAGCTCTCAGGGCTAATGAAAATGTTCAACAAAAGGTGTTTTTATTTTAAAAAACGTCAGCAAACTGCAGTTAGAGTAATACTGTAGGAAATGACAGTGGCTTGGACCCATTCAAAATACCATCATTCATTCTCTTTACGTATAAAATGACAAGGGCTGTCTGTCTGTTCCGTAAAAAACCCCGGGCTGTGTACCTCCATCTAGGTCTCGATCGAGAGCTCATGCTGTGCCACACGTAACACAACCCATGCATTGGATGTGTAGGTCACCTCAGCCATGAGGCTGGGCTTCGGGTCATTGTCACAGGAAGAGGTGGCACGGCCACATGTCCAGCGAACACACGTCATGCCTGATGGGAAAAGATGTGGCGTGTGTGTGTATGGCAAGGCTGACAGGAAATCAAACACGGCAACACCTGCTGAGAGTGAAGTGCATTGCACAGGCCAATGGATTGCATTGGGTAAGCAAGTCACACAGGCAACACAATCCTCCAAACAGATAGAAATGAAAGGCACTATATCATAGATAGATAGATATTCATTTTAGTATAGTCAGCAGGATCAGATAGATAGATAGATAGATAGATAGATAGATAGATAGATAGATAGATAGATAGATAGATAGATAGATAGATAGATAGATGTGAAAGGCACTATATAATAGATAGATAGATAGATAGATAGATAGATAGATAGATAGATAGATAGATAGATAGATAGATAGATAGATAGATAGATAGATAGATAGATAGATAGATAGATATTCATTTTAGTATAGTCGACAGGATCAGATAGATAAGAATATACTAACTGAAGTAAATTAACTTTCAGAATGGAATGTGGACCACTTTAGGCTTTTAATGAAATAGTCATAATCTTAACAACATTTCCAAAGTGAAGGCCAAGTCAATGTAATGATGTCTGTGCCGGTATTATGAATGATTCATTTGAGGTGGGCACAATCACACGGACACACACGGTTTTATTGGTGACATTTGAGTGCACACATCTTCTAAAGCTTGAGTCATTAAGGTCATCAAGTTACAAATACTCTGATTTTCTAATTCTGAAGAGGTAAAAGATTTATATCTTGTATTTCAGACGCCCAGAGAGAACTTTTCAATATACCCACTCTCTCTCTCTCTCTCTCTCTCTCTCTCTCTATATATATATATATATATAGATAGATATATAAGTTATTTTTTTTTTGGTTATTTAACTTTAAGATAATTAAATGTGGGGTTGCTTTACATTTTCCTGTGCCCACCCCTGCAGGTTACGTCGTGCACCAAACATGTCCGCCAAGCGCAGTACACAGAAGGGCGTATTTTGTTTACTCACCGGAGAAGGTGATGTTAAATCCTTCATATGATATTGAGAAATCTGAAATAAAGCGGAGCTGAGCCTTGAAATTTCCGTAGAGACCGGCATTGATTGCAGCGGGGAGTTCGGAGCCGGTGAGCCGTGCCAGTGGCTGGGTAAAGCTGCCGTTTTGGTGATTAGTAAGTAATCATGATGATCCTCCAAATGAAAGGTGTGGAAGGTGAATTGCACGCCTATTAAGAAAACCAAAATTAGGTGTGTGCACCACAATAATGACATGCAGTACATGCAGACTGGGCAGTTGATAGTCATAGAAATCAGTAATAATACATTTTAATTGAAGAGAGTGTTTCCAAAAGGCTAATCTCTTTATCCATTGATATTAATGTACAGTATACATGAAGATTGCTTAATTCTTATTTTTCCTTTTTGTTCCACTTGTGTAAAACTGCGTCTTCGTGGGGGGGTTTGAGCCGCACGTGACTTGTAGCTCCTCGTCTCCATTAGCGCTCTTCTCTATTAACTTGGCAGTCACATAACTAGTGGCAGTCTAGCAAGTACAATATTTCAATTCAATTTCTGCCGTGCTACTCAGCCTTAAAGCCAATATAATTATGATCAGAGGCGCATAATAAATCATACTGGGTTTTCCATAAGCGCCCGCTTTCCAGTGACTGTTTAAACTCGCACACAGCTGTGTGCTCTTTTTCTCTTCACAAACTGAACCAACGTTAACCACTTTAGCGCCGTTGGCCTTTCAGAACACATTTAAAATTCAATGACTTCTTATTGGTTGTTCATAGTTTTCAGTAGTGAAGAGTAAAAACTTCTGAGGCACTGGCATCCCACCCAGGGTGGGTTCCTGCTGCACGTCTGATTGACAAACTGCTTAGTCCCGCAGGCTAATTCATCTGGCGAGTTCATTTTTATTTGTTATTATTGGTCTGTTCGCATCACCATATTTCACAAATCTTAGTCATAATTCACTCCATGACTGCGGGTTTTCCTGATGAATGTTCTTTCTCCTGTGTCTTCACTATTTAATAAGACAGCTGATTTATTGAACTCTTCTATGAGTACAGCATGGTGGCCCACTGTGTTTCCTGTCGTTCATCCATACCAGTTTCGGGATCCACTTTTCCTGGCCTCAGACTGGACAGACGGTTCACCTTCCAACTGCACAAAGCAAAGACAACACAGGAGTGACTTAGGGACAACTCTGGGAATGTCCAGACCTGGTCTTGAACCCAATTGAACATCTATGGAGAGACCTGAAAACAGCTGCCCCCTGAAGGTCTCCATCCAACCACACATACGAGGACCTGGAAATGAAGATCAGCAGGATAGGGAAGTGTAAATCGAGAAGTGGTGCCAGTTGTAATTGGAGCATCAGTTACATTAAAGAAAGGGTTTGAGCAGAACCTAAAGAAGCTCCAGGGTCTTCAATCAGCTAATAGAGTGCAGAAGATTGAACTTATGGGCACAGCCCAAATCCTTCATAAGGTCAGGTCACTGACTGGTACAGCACGTTGTTGCATACACAACACAACCAAACAGCTTGAGATGCTGGTTGGCAGCCCCCCTAGGCAGACACGTGGTCCAGTACCACCCTTCCGAAAGTGAGCTTCTATCTGCTGCAGCGAGGAATTATGTGGGCATCCCCTTGGTCTGGTCCAGCCACTCGGGTCCTCAGCAATGAGTTGGATCACGCTCGGGTAATCGCGCCACATGGCCGGAGTGCCGTAACTGATGCTCCGTCACAATGCAGGTCACGTGCCTCATTCAGGACCCCATGAGCAACACAAAGACAAACCGGTGGCACACAAGGACTATCTGAAGAGACACACATGAAGGAGTCCAGTCTTCATCTCAGGTCACTGGAAGAGCGTCCATGTCTCACAACAAGACAGGAAACACCAGGACTCTAAAGACTTGGACCTTCATCCTTTGGCAGAGACATGGGGGGTGCCACACATCCCCTTCCAGCGACCTGATGACCCCCCCATTCTCTCCCAATCCATCTACTGAGTTAATAAGGGGCTTGGGTAAATTGTTATGGTTTCTGGTAGAGAGCTGGACTTACCAGGAGACCACCCAATGCAAGACGAAACAAAAGTTAAACATAATAATAATAATAATAATAATAATAATAATAATAATAATAAGAATAAGAATAATAATAATATGAAGATAAGGAAAGTGAAAAAGTAGAGAAGAATCAATACCTTTTCCATGACTAACTTCTACTGTCCAAGTACAGTTTAGTGAATTCGGATAAAATTCTGGGTATCCAGGTGACAATATTGTACCTCCGGGCCCACGAACGTCACCACCACATAACGCTGTGAAGAAAGAAAAATGAAATGAATACAAAAGAAATATTTCAAAATTCTAATAACTTTTTAAAATTCATTTAAAAGTATGTAAAGTGATTTAAAAGTAGCCCTTAGTAGGATGCCATTCCCAAAGCACACGTTGTCCATGTCTTTTACAGGCTCGTGTGGTCTGCTCATTGCATTCAGATGCCTTCCCTTTCTGCACACTTTACTGTCTTTCAGATTTCGTTTGAAATTAATAAATTTGCCATTTACGCTCAGCAATCTACACTCAATAACCCCTAATGACAAAGTGAAGACAGGTGTTGGTAAAGGTTTGACAAAATGTTTAAAAGTCCCAAAGTGAAATCGCTTATTCCCAGAAGTACTCGGCCCCTTTGCTGTGGCACTCCACGTTCTGCTCTGGTCCACCCTGTTTGCTTGAACTCTCCTTGAGATGCGTCCAGACCTTGATTGGAGCCCACCTTCAATGAATTGCACATCACCCTGTGTATAGAAAGGTCCCACGATTCATACTGCCGGTCAGGACAAACAGCAAGCCATGAAGTCCAAGGAACACTCTGTAGACCTCAATGGTGAGGCCCAGATCAGGGCAAGAGGATCAAACCATTTCTGAAGTCATGAGTGTTTCCAGGAGCACAGTGGGCTCAGGAATTATGAAATGGAAGAATTTTTGGAATGTGGATGCCCAGAGAGACAGGATCTCGTTTTTACATCTCATCTTAAGGACACATGTGCATCAGAGGTAAGGAGTACCCTACCGGAACACAAGGTATTGTTTTATTGTTCCACCCACAGATATGAGAAGACACTCGATGAGGGCTACAGACTCCTCCCTTACTGGTCAGAGGAATAAAAGACCGTGATGCTCCCGGAAGGTGGTGTCTCATCTGGGAAAGAGCAGACCTCTGGATGGTGTTCCAACCTAAACATTGACCTCTCCTTTGACCTACCATAATCTTTGTTTTGGAGGCCCTACAACCTAATAATAGTTTTGCCCCTATTTGCCTCACCATGCACTTTATTATTTTTGCTTTGCCAGCATCATTATTAGAAGGGGCAATCTGGTTGGCACCCAACATATATATTTTTTTTTATTTTGGACTTGTGTGTTTCCTCGCTCAACCACAACATTGAAAAATGATTAGAAGGCCCAAGTATCAAAGCAAAAAAAGCAAGAGAGGTTCGTACAACTACTAAGCCAAAATGCCTGCAACTAGACAACTCCTCATTATCCTAAATTCTCTGTCAGAACAACAGCAGCCATAATGCAGAAGAGGAACTAAGCACTTCCAAAATATTTAATGAAAAGGTGGGTTTTCCAAAGACATTAAACGAGAGTTGATTGGGTGCAGTTCAACGATCATCACTTGTGCAATACTCTTCCAAGGGTGAAGCTTGAATGAGGCAGCTTCATGACATGGGACTGCTTTTGATTGACAGGATTGAGGGAAAGCAGAACTTAGCAAAGTACAGAAATACCCTTAATAATAATAAAAATCAAAATAAAAACCTGCTCCAGAGTACTCGGGATTGTGAAATGGAGACATTTTTGAGAAAAATCTGAGGGAGAAGAATCAGAAGGTACGTACAGGATATTTATATACAGGCTATAACAGGCTGACAGTGAAAGGTGAAATTTGAGGTGATGATCATCAATCCATCATGAGATGACAGAGAGACCTCTAGAGGTCTGTGCAGAAACCTGTGGGTTGTAAGAGGAAAACGCGAGGAAGATCTGCCCATCATCAGCAGAGAGGTGGTAGGTAGCGGAAGGGAGATCATTGCATAGCTAATGGTACTGCTATGTCTGTAGACAGGCAGAGACACAATGGAGACTTCCTGAAGGGACATAAGGAGAGACCAAGGATTGGAGATGTTGAGGAGCAGATCTGTTGGTCAAGACAAGAGTTTGGAAACCAAACCTTTATAGCAACTGGACGTCAGTAGAGAAAATGAAGCAGAGGAGTAATAGGACTGGGATAAGGAGCAGAGAACACCATTCTGGAGGGGCTGGGGAGGTCCGATAGCAGTTAAAGGAAGCCCCACCAAGACAGACCTGTAACAGTTGCCAGCTGAGAGAGAACCTGTGCCTGGACAAAGAAGTGCGTGACATAATTAGTGAGGAAGAGTTGAACCCTCGGAACATGGTGAAGAAAGAAACAAAAGGATTGGGTCGTTGAAGAAATATATTCAATGAATAGAGGTGAGTTGTCCAGAGCCACACCAAAATGACCGAGACTGATGGTGAAATGAAGACATCTTAGAGATCAGTCTGAGGGAGAACAATCAGAAGGAACGTACAGGATATTCATTTACAGGATTTACAGACATTGAAAGGTGATGGTTAAGGTGATGATCATTCATCCATTATGAGATGACCGAGATACCGCAGAAGATCTGTGGTTGTAAGAGGAAAACCTGAGGAAGATCTGTGCATTATCAGCATAGAGGTGGCAGAAGAAGCCATGAGAAGTAACAGCATTGCTTAAGGAAACAGAAGTAGAGAGAAAAGAGAAGTGGACCCAACACTGGATGGTCCTTGAGACACACCTGTGGAGAGCATCTGTGGGGGAGCAGTGGTGAATTTAGGTATTGGAAAAGCCAAAAAAAAAATCAGAATGGTGGATACAGCCTGAGCTGGTCATCCCATTAGTGTTAGGGTTTAGGGTTAGGGATGCCGTTTATGAAAGTCAGAGGATGCACATTCCACTATGGGTCCCTGTTATGTACACAGAGGGGCATCAGATATGTAACTGAAGGGATGTGCGCTCCGGACACTGAAGGGGACAAGGTCATTGAAGTCTAATACTGACTTCCCGCTATGGACACCGAGGGGCACATAGGACTGCAAATGGTCTTCCACTGGCACCTGTGGAGGAGACCAGGAGACACAAACATGTAGAACTTGAAGGAGGCCAAAGCAGAACCACTGATTCCAAGTTTATCGAGGAAAGAGACAAGCTAGGAGTGGTTAACAGTAAGCCATGAAAGTTCAAGAAGGAGAAGAGAAGAGAGAAGCGGCTCGTGCTGATTTAAGAGCATCCATGCGGTGCAGCAGAGTGAACCCTGGAGAATGCAGACTGGTAGATTATGGTCAGTGAGATGAGAGGACTGTGGACTGTGCATTTTAGCATCAACATTTTACACATAAAAACATGAAAATACATAAATAGAAGGCTAATAACAAAAAAATAATAATAATTACAAAAAGATGTAAGAAGGAACATAGAGAGCAGGCAGACAAACCAGAGACCTGGGATTTCATAATTTTGAACTTTGTGTGCTGCTCTTCAGTCCTGCATATCACTCCTTTATAATAAAATCTTTACTTCTTATACTTTATCAGTTTTGCGGGTTGTGTCTCAACTAAAGGCTGCCCCCTTTCTTCCACAGTATATATTTTTTAAAAAGGAACATTCCTAAAAATGAAGGAGGAAAGATGGCTCGACTTTACAGAATTATGATTTGGAGAGCAATGTGTGCGTTTTCTGTTCCAGATGTATTTATCTTCTCATTTCAAGACAGGCCTTTATACAGGTGCACTGAAGCATCAATATCACTACGGTTGGTGGTCCATGGATTTCTGCTTAGGCTAATCGGATCAGTGTCTGCAATTTTGGCTAATGACTCTCACATCATCAATTCATAGACCTAAAACGCTGCAAGTGATTTTTAAATATCTTGTGTGGTAAGAAGTTTCCATCATCCGGAGTAGCAATCATTGTAAATTATCTAGACGCAGTATTTTTTTATTTTTTTTTTTTCCCACAGACAGCCTAATGGTTCATAGCAGGAAATGAATTCTCTGGGCTTATTTAACTCAAAAATCAATATCTAAACAAGGAGTTACGAAAAAATCTAAACAGTCCATCAAAAGTGGCACTTCTCTCTGCATTTACTTTTCACGCACAATTTCTTCATGGTGAATTATTTTGAGTAATTTCCAAAAAACTCACTTTCACCCAACAAAGGAATGCAATTAAGCTCTGAAAGCTCCACTTATTATTGGACTTTATTCGTAAGAAATGGAAAAAAAAGGAAAAACAATCAAAAAAAAAGGGGGGCAACAGTCAATGTGTGACCCCACCCCTGATGTGGCACCTGTGCTGTACTTGTCGTTGATTCTAAACCATTAGGTGCCACCGATGTCCCTCACTTATCTTTATCAATGTTAGCTTGCTGGGTGACATAACAGAACATCTCATACATGACATAATATGACATAAGTCAGATCTGGGTCTTGGCATGGAGCCTAATCTCACAGCCTAAAGTGCACGGCAGGAACCCACCCTGAGCAAAGGGGCTCATCCATCACAGGGCCAGCTTACACACACAGCGACACTAACGTACGGCTGACTTTGAAATCTCGGTTCTCATATCATGCATATTATTATAGACGTAGGTAGAAAACCAAAGTACCCAGAGGGAAGGCCAAACAGACCTAAGAAGGATGAGCAGATCCCACATGAACAATGACAAGGTGTGGGATTTGGACCAGTAAGCTGTATCTCACCACTATGTCACCTTCAATTCATTAAACTTAGTATATCATTTACAAAGTACTATCTATGAAATTGTATGATCCTGACGACTATACTAAAATTAATTTCCATCAATCTATGTAATGGTGTGATCCTGCCGATTATACTAAAATGATCTCTCTCTATCTATCTAATCCTGCCAACTACGCTAAAATGTCTATTTATCTATCTATGGAACTTTGTGATCCTCCCAACTATACTAAAATGAATATCTATTTTTAAATTAAATATTACACTCTGTGAATATTATCAAATTTGTTACAAAATACTATCATGAAAGTGATGATCAGAAGCATACAAAAAGCCTTCATTTTTATTTGCACCGAGGTGACTAATGATCATTTCATTGACTGTTCATTCATTGATTCTTGACTCACTGTAGAATTTATCTTTCCATGCCTAACAGATTTGTTTCACTATGACAGAAATGACCAGACACATTGGACATAAGGTAGGAAACTGTTCTTAGATGGAGTGCCAGTCTACCTGTGCCCTCTCATGCCCACATCCACACTGGGGCCATTTTAGAACTGCTGATTATCCTGACCTGCATGACTTTGGGATGATGGAGAAAAACCAGAGTTCTGGGAGGAAATCCCAGATGCCTACAGGAAGAACATTTAGATTCAACAGTGGGTTTCAAACCCAGGACACTGGGGCTGTGGCACTGTCCTCTGTATGTTTCCACTTTCAAGCACTTTTACGTTGGTTTGCAGATTTAGCTCTCTCAGTTTCAAAAGGAAAGGGAGAAGCTGCAGTCTGAATGTCATACGGATTGATCTTCCGGCTCTATCAGTGACTACTGCTGGCACATTTTACCACATGGATGGCCATATTGTCAGTTGTTGTAAACCTTTTATCTCAGACAGCTTAAAAGCCCTGCTTTAGTCATCCTGATCCAGTGTATGGCCATGGATTTTTGTCAGTGATGGATTTTGGAGAGCGTAATTCTCTTTGCTCATTACTTAAATGCAAGTTAAGCATTTCACTTCCATCAATATATTGCTATAATTTGGACTCGCTGCTTTTTTATGGAATGCCATTGGTCATAAGAAAGCCACCTCAAGCACTACAGGAACTCGGCAGAACTAGGAGTCGAAAACTCTTCCAAGGTGTTGCACCGTGTGAACAGGAAATCCATACCAGGAAGTGCGGTCAAAATTTCAATGGACAGGAAGAAGGTTGAAAGACGTTTCAGTAAAGTATTAGACTGATCTGTTACACCCAGGACCTGCCCCACAGTTCAAGAGTGTTACACAATACCATCAACCATCCATCCATCTTCCTAACGAACTTGTCCATGGTGGGGTCGTGGGGGCAACTGAAGCCTATCAGGCAATCACAGGGAGTGACACCACCTGGACCGGTGCCAGTCCATCTCACCCTTTGGCTTCATTCTTGTTAAGCTTTTCAGATCCACCGCCTTGTGTCGTCTAACTGCTCCGAGGAGGATGAGTTCATTCCAGTATGTAGGACCTCAAGGTTGGCGCTGGCCTAGAATGAAGTATCAGGAGTATCTCCATATAATCTAATTCAGGATGACCTAACATCACACTTATATTCCATTAACATGCCATCAGCTTCATGTTCTCCTAAATATTCATACCCTACAAAGCCATCGTCTAACAAAGGTTTGTCAGCCTAACTCTGATCACTGAGTAAGCGTGACGTGTGCTCTAATGGCGTCTTTGTTAAGTAAATTTCCTCTGCTTATGTATTGCTGGAGTCTGAAGGACATTTTATTGAAGAAGTGCTGAAGCAGAACCAGGCTCAGGATTTTTCTTGATCACTATCTACTGTGTAATGAAGATGAAGATGTTACCGCCATTGAATTATGAGAGCGCGGTGCTTCCTCTCCCTCCAGCCCCTCGCTTATGGAGTGCTATCTACTCACAACGTTCAGCATTTGCTTTTACTTTTTGAAATTGGCATCGTCCAAGGACTAAACATTCAGTTCTGACTTAGGAGTTGGGCCGTCAGTGGCAGGTTTCTTCTCAACTACAACATTTATTATTTGGCCCTCGTTTTGCGCCCCTTATGTCACTGGTTTTTGCTTCCTTTTCTCCCCTTTGACGGTTCTCCGTCGAGTCCAGTCTAGCTCTGCCATAGAGCCTGACACACACATATATATATATATATATATATTTTTTTTTTTTTTTTTTCCAGTTAGCATAACAAAGTCTATCTCAAACAAATTAATTTTTGTTCTTTCAGACATGATTCAGATTTTTAAAAAGTCAAGGCATGATTGTATTTTGCTCAGAAATGCTGTTTGCAGAGCCCTATTTTTAATAATCAGGGTGTACCCCAGTTCACATCCATACTGGTCTGATTTGGATATTCATACACATTAGAATGATGTGGGTGAGAGCAGGCCATTCTGCTCAACAAAACTCAAAGTGCTGTCCGCTTCATTCTTCTAAAATAGCATCCAGTCGAGTTTTGAAGATCCCTAAAGTCCTACCGTCTACAACATGATTTGGCCACTTGCTCCATGAGTCTGTGGTTCTCTGCATGAAGAAAAACTTCCTAATGTTTGTGTGAAATTTCATCTTAACAAGTTTCCAACTATGTCCCTGTGTTCTTGATGAACTTATTTTAAAGTCACTGTCTCAATCTGGATGAATTTCTTCATAATTGTAAACATTTCAATCGTATCTTCTCTTAATTTGAACTGTAAAGGCTCAGCTCTGTTTATTTTTCCTCCTAACTCATTCCTTTGTAGCCCTGGAATAAGCCTGGTCGATCTTCTCTGGACCTTCTCTAGTGCTGCTATGTCTTTATGTCAGGAAAACTGAACCCAGGACTCCAGATGAGGCGTCACCAGTGTGTTATAAAGCTTGAGCAGAACCTCCTGTGACTTGTACTCCACACATCAAGGCGCTATATAACCTGACATTCTTAATGGCTTCTCAACACTGTCTGGCTAATAGCTAAGCTTAATCTCCATTTGCTTAAACTGTAAAGGCTCAGCTCTGTTAATCTTTCCTCATAACTACTCCCCTGCAGCCCTTGAATCAGCCTAATCGCCCTTCTCTGGACCTTTTCTAGCATTGCTATGTCCTTTTTGTAGCCTGAAGACCAAAACTGACCCAGGACTCCAGATGAGGCCTCACCAGTGTGTTATAAAGCTTCAGTAGGCGGCACGGTGGCGCAGTGGTAGTGCTGCTTCCTCGCAGTTAGGAGACCCCGGTTCGCTTCCCGGGTCCTCCCTGCGTGGAATTTGCATGTTCTCCCCGTATCTGCGTGGGTTTCCTCCGGGCACTCTGGTTTCCTCCCACAGTCCAAAGACATGCAGGTTAGGTGGATTGGCAATTCTAAATTGGCCCTAGTGTGTGCTTGGTGTGTGGGTGTGTTTGTGTGTGTCCTGCGGTGGGTTGGCACCCTGCCCGGGATTGGATTCCTGCCTTGTGCCCTGTGTTGGCTGGGATTGGCTCCAGCAGACCCCCGTGACCCTGTGTTCGGATTCAGTGGGTTGGAAAATGGATGGATGGAGAACCTCCATTGACTTGTCTCGATCCACTGGACTAATTCCCTTCATCATTTTAAACACTTCACTCAGGTCTCCTCTTCATCACTATAAAGGCTCAACTCTTTTAATCTGTCTTCATAATTCATTCCTGGTAGTCCCTGAATCAACCAAGTTGTTCTTCTCTGGACCTTTTCTAGCGCTGCTATGTTCTTTTGTAGCCAAAACTGCACACAGGACTCCAGATGAGGCCTCACCAGTGTGTTATAAAGACTTGAGCAGAACCTCCTGTGACTTGTACTCCACACATCAAGGCGCTATATAACCTGACATTCTGTTAGCCTTCTTAATGGCTTCTCAAAACTGTCTGGAAGTCGATCGCTTAGAGTCCACTGTGACTCCTAAAGTCTTTTCATAAGGTGTACTTTCAATTTCTTCTCATTTTAATGTCACCGTCTCAATCCACTGTACTAATTCCCTTCATCATTTTAAACACTTCACTCAGGTCTCCTTTGGATTAAACTGTAAAGGCTCGGCTCTTTTAATCTTTCCTCATAACTCATCCTCTGTAGCCCTCAATCAGCCGAGTCGCTCTTCTCTGGACCTCTTCTAGTGCCGTTATGTCTTTATGGAGACCAAAACTGCCCCCAGTACTCCAGATGAGGCCTAACCGGTGTGCTTGAACAGAACCTCCTGTGTCTTGTATTCCGAACATGCAGGGCGCTATATAACCTGACATTCTCAATGGCCTCTGAACACTTTCTGCGTAGCCAGGGTTCCTTTCACCCTAAATTTTCACCTTCTTCTTTTACTGTTTTCTTTTACCCACAGCTCAGGTCAATCCTCAAAACATCTCTCTATCATCCCAGATTTTCAGTTATTCTTCCTCAGCATTTTCAGTGCTGTGCTCGTGTCTCCACGATGCTGGTAAACAGCCCCTCTCTAATTCAGTGAAGAGGGATTCTTTAAAGAAGTCAAACCCCGCTCCAAATGTTCAAATCACCCGTTAATTTCTTATATAGAATTGTCTGTTGAGTTTATGTGCCTCCTTTGAAATGGTGTCTAATGGGTTTTGCCCTAATGTACGCTCTCTGAAAGTGGAGTAGGTGCTGGTGAGCTGGGGACATTTTTGTTGCATTTTTCTTACTTGGTTGTTTCACATTTTCTTTCTCTTGAAAAAACAGTAGAGAGTTGTTAACGACATGAAACATGAAGTCAAATCGTTTCGGCTTTGCTTAACTCGAGTTTACACATACCAAATTATTTTTTGCTCCTGGCACGTCACTCAGTTAAATATCCTTGGAAAGGTTCAGAGACACTCGAGTAAACACCCAGCCTGCCACGGTTTCTTTAATTTTCTTCCTTCACAGGTTGATGCTGAAACAGAGGATTTGTTGCACAAATACGTTTCACATGGCATCACGTAAAGCCATCATCTTTCATGGCCTCCTTAGGGACGTCCCGCTAATCTCTTATCAACTGCAGATGCCACCAGGCTGCTGTTTGGAGACACTTTTGTTCCTTGGCTACTTCTGCAGATCTCCTCTGCAGGCCGGGATAAACTCTGATCTCTAGGATTAAACCTGCAGAGCTTGGATTCCTCATCAATAAAGTGAATTACAACCCCAAGAAATCCCTGAGTTGTTAAATTAGGATGAATTGGCCGATATACAGTTACAGTGGCAACAGCAGCATGACAACCCTTTTGGAAATAACTGTTGTCACACACCTGCGCTTAGGGGGCAGCCAAAGGGTCCAATTCAGGTTGGCACCACGATAAATAAAAAGGTTTCATAAAGAGTTTTAATGCCTTCTCTCTCTTCTTCCTATAGACCCCTAGAAAAATATCTAATTTTCTCCTCAATTTTGTCCCACCCTGATGACCTCACTTCCGACCAATCCTGATGATGTCACTCCCATTCCGATGACATCACATCAGACCTGTCCTGATGACCTCACCCTACTTCCTGCTGACCAGCTCATTCACTGTCCTCATTTGTCTCGTATTATTTAATAGTTTTAAGACCGGTATCAGTCTTTCAAGATTACTCAACCAGCCTCTACAATCTATACTAATAAAAGGCAAAGCCCTCACTCACTCACTCACCTCACAGAAATTCCACACGTAACGGTCATAACGTTCGATGAACTTGAACTTTCTTATTTATGGCCCCATCTTCACGGAATTTGGTAGGCGGCTTCCCTGCACTAACCGAAACTGATGTACGTACTTATTTTGATGGTATAACGCTACTGTCGGCCGCCATATTGAACTTTCCAACGTCACTAATTCTCCAACTTCCCGTGTAGGTAGAAGGCTGACCCCATTTTCATGAAATGTTGGTAGGTGGCTTCCCTGCGCTAACCAAAACCGATGTACGTACTTATTTCGGTGGTATGACGCCACTGTCAGCCACCATATTGAACTTTCCAAAGTCACTAATTCTCCAACTTCCCATGTAGGTAGAAGGCTGAAGTTTGGCAGGCTCATTCCTTACAGCTTACTTACAAAAGTTAAGCAGGTTTCATTTCGAAATTCTACACGTAACGGTCATAGCAGTCGATAACGGTCGACAACGTCCGCCATATTGAACTTTCTTATTTATGGCCCCCATCTTCACGAAATTTGGTAGGCGGCTTCCCTGCGCTAACCAAAACTGATGTATGCACTTATTTCGATGGTATGTCGCCACTGTCGGCCATCATATTGAACTTTCCAACGTCACTGATTCTCCAACTTCCCGTGTAGGTAGAATTCTGAAATTTGGCAGGCTCATTCCTTACAGCTTACTTACAAAAGTTAAACAGGTTTCATTTTGAAATTCTACGTGTAACGGTCATAATGGTCAACAATGTCCGCCATGTTGAACTTTCTTATTTATGGCCCCCATCTTCACGAAATTTGGTAGGTGCTAACCGAAACCGATGTACATACTTATTTCAGTGGTATGATGCCACTGTCAGCCGCCATATTGAACTTTTCAACGGTCTTTGTTACTTATGGGCCCATCTTCAGGAAATCTGGTACGCGGGTTCCCAACACTAACCGAATCCTACGGTACTGTACTGTACTGTAGCCTGGAGTGAGCTGGACTGGGTGAGTGGTATACCACTTTAAGTCAAGTTTGAGACTCCATTTCATAACAGGGCTCTGTCCAGGTGTTGTTCCTGCCCTGCATCCAATAGTTACTGGGATAGGCCCCAGCTGCTAGACAACTCTGCTCTGGATAAGTGCGTTAAGAAAATGAATGGATGGATTATTTCATTGGAAATATAAGCATGAATAATACATACCATCACACGTGGGCAGTGGGTGGCTCCACCAATGGTTTTTCTCACAAACGAGTGGCTCCTCGTGGCTTAACCTGTATCCTGGGTCACATCCAAATGACACTGTGGAGCCAATTGAAAAGTCGTGCCCATATCTGCGCCCATTCACTGGAATGCCAGGGTCCAAACAGGAGTATGTGTCCACTGTAACACCTGATAAAGAAGAAGCACATTTTTTTGAAAATATCCATTGGAGATGTCCAGTATTTCACTTGTCCACCACATTAAGAGCAAATCCATAATGTGGCGATTCTTAAACTAAAGCCATCTGTTGACAATTACAAGTTATTGAACACTCTTAATATTCTGCATAACCCCCTTGTCCTTAGGGCCAAAATGACCCACCTTCACTATATCCCTTTTAGAAAAGCCCCCTAACTAAATTTTAATCTTTTACTCAACTTTGTATGAAGAAAAAAAAATCAATAAATAAAATGACCTGCCATACATTAAGAACTTGGTGAACATTTTGCTTTTTCCTGTTTTGCAGTACAGAGGGACTGTCCTCATTCAGTGTGCATTACTCAATTGCACTACACAACATAATAATTGATTTTTTTTGCTGTAATTATTATTACTATTATTATTGTTGCTGTTGTTTTAATACTGTGATTAATTTTTTTTAAAAGAATTGATCATTGTGGACCTCAGTGTTAAAATCTGCAGAGCACCATCGGTTGGAATGTACTTGGTAATACATGTAGCAATAAAATGCAATGCATTTGTCATTCCAACAGATGGCACATCAAAAACATTTGCAGTAATAAAATACATTATTACAAATGTTTATGAAGCGCCATCTGTTGGAATGACAAATACATTGCATAGGTAGGTGTCTGTTACGTGCCATTGGGATTAATAAAATTTATTTAATCTAATTTTGCCCAAGAAAATGTAATATACAAGTCAATGTTGTTGTTTCAATCTGGTTTTTGTTTTTATGTTTTTTACCTTTAGCATCAAAAATGACCCAAAGACAATCTTTGGTCTCATGGTCTGGAACCCCTGCAGATTTTATTTTTTTCTCCAGCCGTGTGGAGTTTTCTTTTGTTGTTTCTGTCCTCCCTGACCATCAGACCTTACTTTTATTCTATGTTATTTAATGTTGGCATTTTAATTTCCTACTATGTCTTTTATTTTATTTTTCATTATGTAAAGCACTTTGAGCTACATTTTTTTTGTATGAATATGTGCTATATAGATAAATATTGTATTATATTGTATTTGCACTTTAACTGCGTTTGGCATTCATAATTAGACTTAAAAAAATGCAACAATTGTTTTTTCATAGTGTAGGATCATTACAGGAAAAGTCACCCAGTGTCATGTTGTCCAGGGTGTCTCCTCCACTGGTGACGTCAGAAATGGGTCATTTATGCTCCTCAAGACAACTCAAGGATGTGTTTCCCTTCAAACCTCCATATTGCTCCACCTTCATATTCCTCTTCTTGTGCTGAGCTTTTTTGCCAGTCACTTAGTTACTGCTGTGCCACACTCAGTCACCGATGATCGTGATGCCTCTGGCAAATCTTCCACAGCCAGCCGATGTGTTGCAATATTTATGTGTACGCGTGCAGCAGGCAGACATTAAATGGCAGGGCACTCCTACGCATCTCTCGACACACAGAAGGATGCCAAAGACGTCCAAAGATGTCAAGAAGGCCTTGCTTTATTTTGTAAACACACAAAGAATGATGAAGAAATAAACTGGGTACTGATAGTGGCACAAAATCACAACCATTATTCTTCTACGGACTTTCTGCTTCCTTGGCTGACATGTGGGGTACCACCACACACCCCCTAAAAGCCTCAAAACTGAATATAATATTTCTTATGGTCTATCATAGATAAACAAGCATCTCTGCTGTGATGTTCCCTTATCTGCTTAGAAGGCCAGTAAAACAGATGGTCTCTTTCAGGAGGTTGGCATTGAAGCCCAGTGTGACAGAAGATGTGGCAAAGTTGACATCTTGGTGCGGATGGATAGCAGTCCATTAGTTGGTTGGGAAACCATTAGGAATGAGGAAGACAGTTGTAGATTTCCTCCCGTGCACATATCACCCTCCTGCACACCGGGTGGCACCATCCCTTTAAGAGGAGACACCACAGGGCATCATGGGAGTGGCCCTGTTGGGTACTACAGGTGTCACCAGTGGGATCTATCTGGAGGTAAATCTGCTGTCCCACTGCATATACAGATGGATGGCATCCCAACCCGGGTTTAACAAAGGACCTTACCAAGGATGCCAATGGATGTAATGGAAGGACAGGGAGAGATAAACATTGCTGGATATTTTCTCCCCCATTACACCAGATGGCAGTTTCCCTAGGTTGGGATTCCGCACACAGACATCCACAGGGCATGCTGGGAGCTGGAGTCCTGTGGTGCAGCTTTGCTAATTTCCAAGGGGGCTTCCAGGGGGAGCTGTTGGGATTCATAGTCCCGACTTTCAGGGACTTCCCGTTGACCCAGAAGTGCTTTGAATGGGACATACTGTTGCTCTGGAAGTACTCCTGTGTCTTAGCGAAAAGAAGCCACTCGATCTTCAGCCAGGCGAATCTGATTCGGGAGGGGAACTGGACAACAGAGAAGAAAAGGAGAAGAAAACGTTTGCTTTGCTGTTCTGTACTGGGCTGTATTAAAAGGAAGAAACCTGTTAAAGATATTTTATTGTAAATAAAAAACATTTACAGTGGTGCCTCGATATACGTCCGCTTTGGAATAAGTCCAACTTGGTATACGTCACGTTTGGAATCCGACTCGCATGCTAGAACACTGCGCGCTACCCTCGTTCACCTCTCTCGAGACAAAGCCACGACTGCCCACGAGCACCAGTATGCCAGTTGCTAGCATTCAGTGAACAACCTGTGCTATAACTCTATATGAATTTTCACGTCATTTTGTGTTTTTTCGTATAAGTTTGAGTTGATTGTTGAAAAGTATGACGGTGGAATGCGTATCCGGGACTTGGCTGCTGCATACCGTGTGGCGAGAATGACGGTATCTACGATTGTGAAAAACAAAGACGTTATTAAAAAGTAAAGTGAGGTTAAATTTTCATTTATTTCATCTAAGTGCTTTTGTATTTATGTATTTTAGTATTAAGCAGTGTTTAAATTATTTTATACAACCCCATCGATGTATAATATGCCAATAACAATAGGAATTTTTTTCATGGGAACGGATTAATCATTTTCTCTTTATTTGTTATGGGAAAAATTTGTTTGGTATACGTCAAAGGATCTGGAACGGATTAAGGACGTATACCGAGGTACCACCGCATTTGCACTGTGTTTGTGAAGTTGTGCCTGGGGTTTGGGGCTCGGTGGCGCCCCCTGGTTTTCACAGTATGTAAACTCAAATCCCAATGAACGTTTGAACCGTCCCACTTGGACAATCAAAGGTGGTGAATATTAGAGGCGGACACCTGAAACTGATGGCACTTTAGGTGACTTTGAGTTGGAGGGCTTGTCAGCCTTGGTCTCATCACGTTAATTGACAAGACAGAAAATCCCTCGACATGACAAACTTAGCGAGTGCACGGTGACTTTCCAGCACAGTTTTTTCTGAGAGCCAAAGCATGCTGCCTGATGGAGCCGGTGCTGCACGAAGGGTTAACGGGTATGGCACGTTCAGCCATAACCTCCGACCTTTTGTTTCTATTTTTTATTTTTTGTCGTGGTACATAAGACACGAGACATCAGACAGACGAGTTTCTCTTCTGTCTGTGACGTCCAAATCACCGGTGGTCCTTTGCTGCATTCCATGCATTGAGTGCTCATTGGCTGTCAGCCCCAAAATCAACCCAGTTTGACGGCTGAGTCACAGACTGTTTGGAGTGGGCTGCTGGCTACTTCACATTAATTGACTGGAGGGTCTTCATGGGAAGCGCACTGCAGACCGACTCTGAATCCTTTACATTAGGGAAATGAAGGCTATGACTGAAAATGGATGGAAAAGTCATCTAACGTGACACGGCCTTAAGTAAGAGACAACCTGAAAAGGTCTGACCTTCTCCCACCTGGCCACGTTTCCTTTCCTTTTGCTGACAGTATTCAATTAAGACCTGGATGACGTTGTGACAAAGAGGAAAATTTGGGAAGTGGACATAAACGGAAGATCCTGACATCAGTTTGTCGATTGGAATCGTTATGTGGAAGTTTATGATTGGTTAAAGTCCGTCTCGACAGTGTTTTGTTTTGCTGATTAGCGCCAGAGGTTTGGGTTGTGTACGTCACCTGTTTCCATGGAAACGTTCCCATAATGGAACAGCAGGTCTTCGCTGGTCCACAGGTATAAGGGTCACCCGAGCCTGTCCTCGATATCGGAGGTTGGATAAAAACAATTACATTTTGTGTGCAATCTTCGAGTTTCTTTTGGTATTCGACTTCTCGCATATTCCCTTTTTGACTTTCATTTTTGATTAGCGTTTCTTGCTTCAGACTCTCTGGTTCTGACCTACGTATCATTTCTTGGACTACGTGTTGTAAGAAGGACGCTATATAGCACCTGACCCGACACAGATTGACACAGAAGCGTGGGTAAAATAAAATATTTATTTTTCTTCAGCTGGAAGGGCACAAGTCCACACACTCTTCTTCAGCACCACCACGCCTCCTCAGCAAGCTTTGTTCTCCTTCCACACGACTCTGGCCGCTGACTGGTGGTCGCTGGCTCCCTTTTACTGGGTACCCCGGAAGTCCTCCGGCTGCTTGATTGGCGACACTTCCGGCTGCACTTCCGGGTGTGGTGAAACCAATGCCCTAAAGGGGCCAGCAACTCCTGCTTCAGCACCCCCTGGCAGTGCCTGCGGAACCCCACCGAGCTGCACAGAACTCCAACCCCCATTAAGCCCTGGGGGAGTCTGAGGCACCGCTGCAACCCAGGGAGGCTGCCATCTAGTGTCCAGGGGGAGATATTGGGCTTCCCACCCTTGTCCCCCTGGTCACAGTGTTTACTCTTTAAAAACCTTAACTGCCTTTTTCTAGTTAGCACGGTGAGGGGGTACCCGCTGCCTTACTGTCGTAGGTACCCTCGCTTCGTGCTCTGGTAGGTTTGTAGAGTCCACTTCCATGTAGCGGCCCCTGACATTCGACATTGACAAGAAGAGAAAATCTCCTTTACGCAGTATGGATTTGCAGCTCGATTTCCGGCTCTTTAACAGTAGCCGCCTCTGCTCAGTGCCAGTCTGCTGCCAGCTCAGCTGCCCCATATATAAACCTAATACAACGCCATTTACACACGGGTCATTTTTTGTTATGAACTATCCTGTATCATAGCAGATAATATTGGACACGGTTACAGCAGAGGATACTTACTTTCATAATGGATTTTAAACCCGCTGTTTGAACGGCTGTTGTCCGTGGTAAACAGCAAGTAAAGGAAGTTGCTGCTGCTGAACAAGAACTGGGGGACTTGTGTGCCATTGTAGGACCCAACTAATGGAGACAACAGGTTTGGTCCATCGTGGATTTCCAAAACGTCGTAATTCAATTCAGTCTGAAATCTGCAACGAGAGAGGGTATATGACGATTACCAGACAGAATGTTATTTCAAATAAACCAGACACACTTTCAGACCACCGCAGCTCATACTATTCAGTAGTGATGAGTGAAGCGGAGAACTTTCGATGCATGTACAGTTTCCCCAAACGTTTTCACAAGCAATCTCACAATTACAAAGTACAAAACTCACTAAAGTGTTTCTTGGGTGTCTTAATAGGTTATTTTTGAGGGGAAAACAAGGAATACTGTGCCCTAGAGTTTTGTTCCCACTTCCTTGTTTACCTGAGTTCATTTCTGCAGCTGCATACAGAGTACAATCCATACCAGACTGGTCAAATGAATTCATTTTACGCCTGTTAAAAATTGTGATATGCTGCGTTATTTTCCAAATCTAAGACACACTAAAATGTACCATCGTGCACACTGGTGGATTTCCTCCACAGAGAAAACTCCACACATGAAAAGCCACCTCTAACCTTACCCTAGTTGAGGATATGCACACTTCCGGTGGTAGAGATCTTTATTTAAATATTACACGACAGACAGACACATCAGAAATTACTACATGTTATCTCCTGCAGTCGCAGTAGTCCATACGTGACAAGATGGAAGCCTGGACCAGGAGTTGTCAGATATGGCCTGATCTTGTGGACGTGGTGTAAAGCGAATCTACAAAACCTGAGAGACTACCATGAAAGACAGCTGGTTATTGATCAGCACACCAAGGAGGTGGCGTTTGATAGCAAGAGTGACTCGAGCTGAACGGAGATGGGCCGCTGAATAGACCAACAAGCTGGGGTATCAAGAAGGTCCGTCTATGCCAGGTTCAGCTGCATCCAGGCTGCAGTATCAGAGAGATATGCATTGATCCCAGTCCACTGGAGGGAATGCATCACCGACATAGCACTGACATGAGAAACCATGTGATTGGATGATGGCGGCTAATGTGGAGGTGTCAAGGACAGCTATTGAAAAGATTGGAGAAGTTTAAATATATGGGATCAGTGAGCCCAAGATGGAGAATCGCATGAAAAGACAGAGTGCAGAGTGGATGGAAGAATTGGAAGAAGGTATCAGGAGTATGGTGCGATCGCAGAATTAAGGCGAAGGTTAAAGGTGAGGATTTTAAGACTGTGGTAGGACCAGCGATGATGTATGAAGATGAGATATGGACAGCAAGAAGAATTTAGATGGGTCAGAAATGAGAAGGCGGAGATGGATGTGTGGAGTTACAAACAAGGACAGACTAGGAAATGAGACCATCAGAGGAGCAACAAAAGGTGTAAGAAAGTACAAGAACGCAGGCCAAAGTGGTAAAGGACACGTGATGTGGAGAGGCGATGAATATGTGAACAAAAGACTGATGGGAATGGAAGTCCAGGAGAAGAGAAAGTGAGGGAGGCCATAGTGGAGGTGGTTGGATAAAATGAAAGAAGGGTCTGACTGGGGAGGAGGAGCAGGAGAAGGTGGACCAGGCACACAAGATGAACAAGAAGAAGAAGAAAATGTGTTTGTGAATTTCATTTTTTATTGGCTTTTGTAATTTATAGATGCAGTCACCTGCTGGCTCGTCATAGAAACAATCAGCAGGACTCAAGAAGTAAACGTCTAACTTTAAAAGACTGCAACCGGATTTTGTTTCCGTGAAGACCCTCAGCTCCCTGAATCGCTGTAAATCATTTACTATATCTATACACTCCCAGGCCAGTGTTTTATTATTTATTGGGTTTTTCCCCCGATGATAGAAGAATAATTAGAGTTGCCGCGTCTGTCTCTGCCCAGACAACGGCGGTACATTCACACATTTATTTACGGGGGGTCAGCGCCGAGCTCTGTGCTCTTTGGATTGCTATTTTCTATCCCCTGCTTTGTAGTTTAACCCAAAGCCCTTCCTAAGAGGGGATTCATTATTTAATTTCAGCAAATTTACAATCATACTTGTGTGAATCGAGCAAATATCAAATCAACGGTTTGCTCTGATTGAAAGAAAACCCCTCAAATGCACAGCTAATCGACCTTTAAAGAAACAAAATCGCTTTAAAAAATCACTTTGGTGTGTCTGAGAGCGATGTATTCTCACAAAAGCAGAGTGAAGGTTAATGGTTCTTCTGCCACCATACAGTTAATCTTGTGAAGTCAATTGAAAGTGACAGTGCAATGAGCGCCGCATAATTATTAATATTAATGTTTTTAAAGCTAAAAATAATATTTTGCAGCTGTCTATTTTTTCCTTTGTCTTTTATTAAGGTGGCATACCAAAAAAAAATATCATCTGAGAGGTTGGAAATGCAAATATTATGCTATAGAAATGCGAATGTGGTGGAGGCGTTTCATGACCCCCTCGGTGTGGACTTACTGATGAATACAAGAGAGCATCTGCAGCGGCCATGCGACTCCAGTCACAGCATAACATCCAAGAGCTTCTCTTTAGTCTCGGGGGGTCTGCCACTCTCCGCTCTGCTCTTCTGTTTCTCTGCTTGGTATCTGCTATACTGCCCACCAAATAGACCTCAGTGAGGCTTGGAGGATTGCCTTCAATTTACCAGAGCAAGTTAACTTCTAGAATCTTGTAGAAGCCCCCGATGTTCAGGTTGGGTCACAGTTAGGTTAGGTTAGGGTTAGACAACTCTAGACATCGACAGACATAACCAGGGATGGACTGGGCAATGAGGTCACGTAACGGCAAGGTGGGCACAAAAGTGCTTTTCATTCAAAGTGCAGTGCAGTCTTCTTAATAAATAATCCATAAAAAAAACGGTGAATCTGTGGAGGTTAAAAGTCCAATAAATACTCAATAAATAATCCAAGAATAAAAATGAGGTTAAGATCGCTGGCAGGAACTGACTGTTAAAAGTAATAAAGAGACGCGGTGCTTCCTTCTCAACCACACTTCTGCTCACCGACCAAGGTCTGCTCGGACCGCAGAGACATCCGCCAGCGAGCACCGCCGGCCCTGATCTCTGACTCATGTCCCTCACCGCAAACTCTGCACCTCAGCCCCCTCGGAGCTGCTCCCGGATACTCACTCAGCCCCGTGAGTGGCGTCCCCTCGCTCCCTACAAGGCATCATTCCCGACTGCTTTCCTTCTTCTCTGCCGCACCAGCTCAGCCGCGATCCTGCCTCGCTTATAAAGCCTTCCACCACCATCTTCCTTTCATTTGCTTTTCTTTTTCCTCTTTCTCGGTCCTATTTTTATTGTGGTGCAGGCACAGGTGGCAAACCCCAGAGTGTTGACAAAGGATAGCGGCTGAACCGCTTGTGTCTGCGCATGAATGCCGCTCCGGTCCTGCCAACGTCCACATCAAAACAACTGAGAGCCGCTCATTCACAGTACTCTGTGCACCGATGCCCGCCTGGAGTCTGAGCACACTGTTTATTAGCGTATATAATCACGTATAAGTCGAAAAATCGATCATAAAAATCAGACCCCTTTCAAAAATACGACACTTATTTTATTTTTTTTACATCTTCTTGCTTCCTCCAAACTCGCACCAATTTCTCAGACACATCGAATTTTGCTACCAATTTCTTTCGCCACTTCAACGACTTTTACTTTAAAACCAGCTTCATATTTCCTTCTGATCGAACGCTCCATCATAGATAAGGGATGCTCTTACGATAAAGGTGTATGAGGGTGTGAGATACAAAAAACACAAATCCGTGCAAACTTCACTTTGCAATATTCTGTTTATCACCGTGTGGTCACAATACACAGAAAAAGAAGGCCGTGTGCTCTGTGGTTACTCTCTCCGGTGGGCGTTAGCATATCGTAATCTCTTGGACCAATAGCGTGAGTTTTCCGCATTCGACTTAGGAAATACAAGAAATTATACGGTAAGATCAAGCCCGGACTTACCCACGGGAGGACACTTAAACGCGAGCATATACGATAACTAAAAGCTGCGGCGCACAGCCACGGACCCCCAACGTGTGTCTTCACACTACAGGAGGGGACTGGTAGTCAGACATGTCACTAGAACCAGGACTGTGTCTGCCTTTGCGTGCGATTCTCGATTCTAACTAACCGTGGACTCCCCACAGGTTTATTTTCTCCATTGACATTTCTGATTGAAGTTTTTGTTCTCCTCTCCTTCAAGGTCATCTGACCATATCTTAATTATAAACACACATGGACTCATTGTTGGGAGTTTGTTGAGGTTTAGAATGAATATTTCCAGTTTGGGCGCACGCTCTTATACACTTCTGGTAATTGTTGTTTAATTTTAACGCTCAAACTTTGACGTAATATCACTGCAGGTTTGTGGTGGGGTTTTGCCATTTTAGGCTTCCTTTATCATGGCTGTCGCTAGATTGTTTATAACGACGGCTCCCGTTGCCCGTCACGTGACGGTCACACATGGTGTGTTTACATCAAAGGCTATCTGGGACTGAGGTTGCCACGGGAGACGGCTTGAAGGCTTGGGTGACGGTGGTTCTCCGCCGAGACAGGAGGTGGCACTGTGTACTAATGACCTCCCTTCTTCCCCTTCTGCAGATAGGACGACTGACACTTGACGTCACCTCTGCAGTTCGTCCACCCAGAATGCCTCAAATGCGGATGAGCCGCTTTCCTAATCAGTCTGCTTAGACGGAGACGTGACGACTCAATTTAGCATCACAACACGCGTTTTCTTTTCATTTATTGCTGACAGTTGGCTTCAAGGTGCCCCAAGAGACTTACCCTGCCCTGCTGTCACCTTAACAAGGTGCAGATGTCCTAACCTAAAAACTAGCCGCACGTATTTCAGTATTTCATTTATAGAAAAGGTTACTCGTTGGTGTTTGAGCTTCCTTAACCCTGGCTGTGTGATGCCACATGTGCCCGCAGGCCTGGCCCTTCTTTCATCTCCCTGGGGACATTGAGGACACAACAACACTCATCGGTGTGTTTCCTCAAATACTGTGTGCAAAAAGCGGGCTGCAGGTCAAAATCTTCACCGATAAATAATCCATAAAAATAGTGACGTGAGGACAATAAACAGACCCAATAAATACGTGAAAGGCGAGAATAAAACGAAAATAAGAGCCAGATGACTGTCGCTCATGAAGGGTAAGCTGAGTATGGCAGGCTTTATAAACCGGATGTACTTTCCCCTTTTCTTGCCGTCCTCGTATTTTCACACAAAGTTTAAAAACTGTCACTTTCACTGCCCTTCTGGCCCTCACATGCCCTGGCACAATGTTACGGCTCTTATGGGGTCACATTTTGGTTCTTTTTTGTTTTGATATTATTTGTTAATCATGGAGATGAACTTGTCTTTTTGTGTAACCTTTGTAAGGGTCAGAGTACAGGGTCAGCCATTGTAAAGCCCCCCATGGAGACCAATGCACAGTTCCTTTTCTTCTCCTTTCCACCTCCACTCCTCCACAGTCAAGCTTCAGTCCTTCTTCCTCCCCAAATGGAGTGAGGAGGCTCCTGTTGTGTCACTCCTGGGAGTGCTCCAGGTGGCTCATCAGGGTTAACTGGAATCATTGGAATCAACCCAAAGTAGGGGTCTACAGCTCCCCCTGGATTCCAACAGGGCCGTGCCAAACTCTCAGTATGCCCTGCAGGAACCCATGGTGCCACAGCCACTACTAGGAGGGCTGCCTCTCTGCTGGTCCTACATTCCAGCTGGCGTCCCGGCCAGGTAATGGCCATGGCCATCCGTCACAAGGGGGAGCAATTTTAAGATTAAAGACCCCCTTTGTGGAAGTAAGAAGATATGAACCGCCAACCTTCCAGGTTGTTAGCGGCCACTCTGCCCGTATTCTGTTATTCGATTTAAAATGGCAGCCTCACTGCGGCGTGTTGAACCTAATGTCTGTGTTGTACAGCACTCAGTGAGGAAACCACAGCAAAAACACACACTGAGCAGAATTAGAGCCATTCTGTCACAAACTAATGTCCCCAGAATTTTATTTCCAAGGCTACAAATAGCAACAGCACACACAACAGTTTATTTCTTAAAGCTTCTTCCCCAAATCAATACGTCTCCGACATTTTCTCCTACATGACACATTTACACCTAAGGCCAAGTGCAATGATTTACTTGACAAAGTTGTCCATTTTTATTTTGATTTTCTTTCAGACAAACTGAAATATCTACGAGCAAGCTAGCTATGTCTATAATGGCGGCACACTGAGGTACAAGTACTCTGGAGTGTCACATCTTGATGGGCTCAATAAGAAACGAGTTCACTCGTACCTCACGTTCCAAGTGTTAAACAGCAAACAGGGTGAGGAAACGAGGCAGACTGATTGAGAACGTGACGTGGCAAAGAGAAAAAGAAGAGTGGTGACATCTGCTGAAAGTGAAGCAAAGTGCAGAAGCCACTTATGTGATAGGAAGAAGGAGGAGAAGGACAACCCATACATCAGCTGCGCACAAGCTGCTGCTACTCAGCAGGGTTCTATCTGTCTGTCACACGATTGTCACACGTTTACTTGCAAACCACAGGGCATGACCAAAAGCTTATGATGTGATGCAAGCTGGTGATACAAACAATGTGGCTGGCAGCAACCCCGGTGAAATGATTAGGGTTTGTGTCTATCTTAAGTTAAACTGATCCAGTGCGGAAAGCAGCCCGGACACAGACAGGCGGAAATGTTTAAATCACCCAACGCACGTTTATTGTCCATACTCATATTTACAAGGTGCAACACACAATCCCAAAGTCCCCGAAATTCCAGGCCAACAACACAATGCCTCTCTCTTCAGGCCACCTCCTTGCCTCTCCACCAAGACCTTGTCTTCTCAACCTCCCGACTCCAGCCCTCGAACGGAAGGAGGCGGCCCCTTTTATAATCACCCGGACAAGCTCCAGGTGCCTCCCGACACTCTTCCGCCAGCACTCCCCAGTGTGGCAGAAGTGCCAGCTGCGCACCCGGGAGCATCCAGGTGTCCCCGATCCTCTTCCCCCCAGCACTTCCAGGTGTGCTAGAAGTGCTGAGGTCCAGGGTTCCATAGGCATTGGGGCGCCCTCTGGTGGTGACCACGGGCAAAAACAGGGTTGAGCTTCAAAGCTCTATACCCTTGGTCCCCATAGCCACCAGGATGGTCGCCCCCACATGGTCTGGGGGAGGCGTAAGCCCTCCTCCGGTCCTTTAGGGCATCCCGTCTGGGTCGCCCTCCCCAGCCACCTGTGACACTAGAAAGTGACATGACAGAGAGAACAATAAGAGCGGTGACATCTGCTGAGTGTGAAGCAAATCACAGAAGCCGATTACCAGATAGGAAGAAGAAGAATGAGAGCTCCAGCATCCACTGTGCGCAGCCTGCTGCTACTTGCAAACTACCGGGTCTGGAGCATTGATCTTGGGTAGACCGAAGGTCCGCATATTTTCTAGCATACGTTAAATTTGGGGAAATCTAATAGAAACATCCCATCAATCCTCCCAAGTCAAGTCTCCATACAGCGGCACACGACTGATACCATAGGAGTAGCTTTTATATTTGATGTAATAAAGACACACAGGAGATCAATGAACATCAATGAACTGAATATGAGTGATAAAAAGAACAAGACCTGTCAAAGGTTATCTTGATGGATCTTCCTGCTTCTGCTTCGATGACCCATTCACAGTTTAGCGAGTCTTTATAATAGCCAGGCCATCCCGGAGAGAGGATCACACCACTGGGAGCAGAAAAATGACCTCCACAAGGCGCTGCGGAAAACACAGATGACAGACCGAACTTTAGGACAGGATCATTTCTGAGCATGTAAGCACACGTACATTCATTAGGTGCTTGAAAAATGTTGCACAATTTAACTAAAGTCTAGAAGCTGGAGGCATATAAATACACAGTGGCGACTTTTTCTTTTAAATGTACAGCAGTTAGCAATATTATAGCTACAATGGACAAACCAATAATCAGAAACGTTGAAAACAGCAAGTTAGAAATCATCACCACTCAAGTCGATATTTTCTAAATGTTATATATGAACAAGAAATGATCAGCTATTTGGAGCCTAATGGCCTATTGTTCTTAAAGCACTTGTTCATTTTTGTTCTTAGAGTTGTAGCCAGTAGGGGGTCTCACTGAGCCCCAACACAGTCCTGAGTTCAAATAAAGGATTGGTTTATTAAGTAAGCAACATCAAAATACCACAACCCCAGATGACACACACGGTAGCTCTTTCCCTTTCTTCCGCTCCTCCAGGAGAATGTCGCCCTCTGCCTCCCGGATGTGGTCGTGTGGATTCTTTTATGCCAGAACTGAGCATCCACCATATTGCATCCAGGAAGCACTTCTGGGTCAGACATTAAAATAAAGATTCCTCCTTACTGCAGCGCCCCCTGGTGGCCTCCAAGACATCCAGCAGGGCTGCCCATTGGAACTACAAGGTGGTCCAGATCTAATTATGCAATTATGAAAAGGCGAACACATCGCACCCGCTGTTCAACTGACAACCGTCTCCCCGCCATTTTGGAACGCAGGGCAGGTGCTGCCATCTATCGGCAATAAAAAGAATTTTCTGTGAATTCTTAATAAGTTACAGCGTAATGAAAATTGCAGAATTAGATCTGGACCACCCTATACAACTCCCATGTCACCTTGCAGGTGTGCATCTGGGAGATCCACCTATTGAAATGCTGCCATCTAGTGCCATTCTCGGGAAAGAATTGTTCTGGATAGGCAATCTCTCTCTTATCTGGTAGTTGAGTCATGGCAACTGGACTTCTTTCTTGTAAGGTAGATACATTTCACTGTTATTCCAAGAAGTTTTAGCAGGGAAACATATCTGCCTAACAAGAAAGAAGTCCCGTTGCCATGACTCAACTACCAGATAACTTCACCTGGATGACTGAGAATCTTCACAGACAATCACCCTCTTGTTCATCCATTATGATCTCCCGAACAGGAAAGGCACCAGCAACCAACCCGGCCTTCCACTTTCTTCTGTTTGGGCAAGGAAGCACCCTCAGTCCTGGTCGGGATGCCAGCCCACCCACCCTGGCACCTTACAGGGCTTCTAACCTGTACTTGTGACGGCTGTCCTAATCCATAATAATTAATAATGTGTGCTAATGACTTATTAATGGAAGTTATGGTAAAGTATTTCCCAGTTTGCTCCTGTTACCCTTACTGGCCTGGTACTGCCGTGTAGGTTAAATAACCAACGCCTAGTGAGTTTGAGCAAGTGCCATTAATCCCACGTTACCTTTTCTCAACATCTTTGCTTTTTTTATTGTTATTCTAAATTAAGATAAGCTGCATTACTGAACAAAGCTCTAAAAGCATTAACGGCAAATATGGAATGTGATATTCTTCCCTGGTGACTGTCATACGATTTCTCAAATTGCTGTCCCTTTAGGCGAACGGTAGCTTTTTAAAGTCAAGCAGCATATTAGAGTCGCATTATAAATGAAGCACTGAATCAACAAGATTCATGAATAATGGCCGACTCTTCCTACTGTTACCTGCAGTGCAATTCGGTGGCGGAGGTTAAAGAGGGGCTAACAAATACAGCTCGTCGTATCGAGAACGTTCAGCAGAGTGTTTTTTTTTACTCGGCTGGCAGCGCTCGTCGACTTTGTTAGCCTTGCGTTTGTTCGGGAAGTGAGCCTTACAGTAGTTAAAGTGCGGCCCACCGCTTGAGTGTCCGCAGAATACGCCTCGATTAAAGATCCCGATGTCGAAACATCTGCAGAACAGACGAGCCTTTAAAGTAATGAGCTCCAGTTAGGCAGTTGGGTGTCTGATTGTAACCAGCAGATCTCTGAGAACTTCGGGCCAAGTAGCCGAGTTAGAGTGTTAACGTTACGATTGTTCACGTCAAAACCAGATAAGTGCTGATTAAGCGCTCCTATTATACGGACGCCGGCGATTACGTCGATTTTGGGGCTAAAGGGCTACGTGTAAACATTACAGCGATCACTTCATTGTTTTCAACGATGTCAAAGGCTCATTGGCTTCAAGATCCATTGAAGAACAAAAATCCATGAAGGACGGCTATCATTTTGTTTGATAAAGAATAAGAAAGGATATCATTTTGGACCAAAGTTATTTGCCTTTAAAACAAATTGAGAGCAAACCGTATTAAAATTAGAAAATGAAATGACGGTTGTTTGAAGAACGTTCTCTACAGCAGACTGATCGAAAAGAGAAGTACAGTCCATGCTGGAATGAAAAAGCTCTCATTCCATCATGGAAACTCTGACAAGCTGTTGGCGTCTTCTGCTTTGGTTGCTCTGACCAGTCAAGAGGATTTGTCCCAACGCTCAAGACAAAGGGGTACACTTAGGCAGATTTCCATGTGTTCCAGAATGCCTAGAAGGTCACTAGTCGCCAGGAAGAATGCTATTGGCTGCTCTGCTTACGGCGGTCTGTTGACAATGCAACAATGATGTCGTCAATCCACTCCTCCATGATGTGGGCGAATGAAGCTCAACAAGCCGATGGCACTCCTAGACATTCTCGGACAGTGGGGACACTGAAACATCTCCATCAGAGGATAAAGCCATTGCTGGTGAACCCATTGACGAGGCTCCTCTGCACAGTCGAGTTCTTGTGGCTTCAAAATGCATTGTGCCATCTTTGGAGATTTTACAATCTGCCGGGAGCTTCTGCCATTTTTCGGTTGAGGATTTCTTCACATGATCTTTGAACAGCTTTGGTTGTCCTCCAGGTCTCCTGTGGTCAGACTCCAGTTCTCCATTCAAAATGACATGAGGGAGATGAGAGTGAGGCACCCGTATGACATGTCCAACCTACCTGCCGACGAGTGTTCATTAATTCCATCCTCAAGATCTCCGAATTTGGGACTTTGTCTCACCACGTGATCCACGGAATCTTTTAGAGGCTGTGAATATGAAAGGTCTCAAGAAGTTTTACAATCTGAATCTGGGTGGTGTGCAGTGTGCTGTAATCGGTGCCTGCCCCCAACCTGAAAACCTCAGCTCTACATCACTCATGAACAACACCCTGAGATACCTCAAGCCCCCCACACGGGGCAGATGTTCTCCCCTCCTCTAAAGAGAGCAGTCCACTCTTTCCTGAGACAGAACCCTAACCTTCGCCGTTCAGGCTACAACATCTCACTGTAAAGTAAAGAAAAAAAGAGACCCACCTTCACATTTTGGTATAGGCCCACTCCACATTACTTTTCCATCTTCAATAACACAAGTGATAGTTTCTGTTCCTTGGGTTTTAATAAATCCTTCTTCACAAATAACAGACACGGAGCTTCCCAATTGAAAACTGTCTCCAAAACGCCGGGCATTGATTGGGATTCCGGGGTCCGGACATTCGTTGTGTCCAAATGCTAGAAGAAAGCAACATACATTTCTTTCATTAGAATGATGGCAAAATGGAAATGTGACTGCTCAGTCAAAAAGGCTCCGCTTGTGTTTATATAATTTGGAGAGGCACTGGGTGAACAAAATGAGAAGGTCAAGGCACTGGATAAATGAATGAGAAATGAGTGTTAGAGAAAGGCACTATACACCATAAAAAAGACGGCACTATATCAGATTAAGGATGATAGATAGATAGATAGATAGATAGATAGATAGATAGATAGATAGATAGATAGATAGATAGATAGATAGATAGATAGATAGATAGATAGATAGATAGATAGATGGCCGGCTTGTCATTCCAGCCAATACCCCCAGGTGGTGCCCAGAGGACCAGCAGGGAATCCCGGACAATGGAGTTTTTATCCACAGCCCTGCTGGATACCACAGGGGCCGCTAGATGGAGCTGCAGGGAGGAGCAAAGAATATTATTTGCCCTATGCCTTGGAAGTACGTCTGAGTCACATGGACAAGGGGAATGACGTGCTTCCGGGGTGAAGAAAAAGAAGAGTTTTGATCTGACCCAGAAGTGCTAAGAAGTCACATGGACTGAGGTTTCAGAAGCACTTCCGGGTCATGGACTATAAAAGGACTGTGGCAGCTCCCAGACGGTGAGCTGAGCTGGGTAGAAGGGTGGCAACGCGTCTGGGAGTGGGGGATTGTTTATTAGTGATTATTGCGTATTGTTTGATGAGCATAGTGGAGAGGAGGGTGCTTTGGAATAAAGTCATCTTTTGGACTTTTATCTGGTGTCTGGCATCTTGGACGAAGGTTCAAGGGAGCGATAGCGCCCCCATCTGTCACAATAGATAGATAGATAGATAGATAGATAGATAGATAGATAGATAGATAGATAGATAGATAGATAGATAGATAGATAGATAGATATTGACTTGACAATATTTACCAAAGCTTTAAATGATGACACATGAGTTATACGAAATGACAATTTAATGGCGTCCACTTCTAATGTTGACAAGCCGTTAATGGCAGCGTTCAGCACATGCCGCAGTGTGCATTCTCACTTTTCTTAATGAATTACAGCCGATGCAGAATGAAAGCTGATACTTGTGTGCATTGTGATTTGAACATTAACAAGTCCCTTTGCCAAAGGCATTCGAAGCCCGAGGCCAATGGTACTGTGATGTCTCTTCCCATATTCAAAAAGTTCAGAAGCAGAAGCTGCCAACATGTATCAATATGCTGAAGGTTATTCATATTCACAGTTCTTATTATAAATAGCACGGCGAGGCGGTAGCAGATTCTTAGGCAAGGGAGATTTTGTGAGTAGAGCTGGACAGGAGGTGCCAATTGTGTTTAGAGTCGCAGACCTTTTTCCAACATTCAGATCTAAGTTATCTTTGTCTCTTTAGTTGTCAACCTGACTACAATTCCAATTTTATGTTCTTCATTAATAAAATCATATTATTATAGAACAACAGTTTGGCAGCTAGTGTCTGGAATGTAGTTGTCCCTGAAAGCCGTGCTGTAAATGCATTCCTTCCTGTAACCGGCGAAGGTAAAGCTTTAGTTGAAGTATCTGTTAGCTTTTAGCAGTCACCATGTTAGACAAGAGGAGAACTAATGAAGAGCGGCAGGAACATATTTTGAGTCTTTTTACTTTTAATGCTATTTTATTATTGTAAACAGCATACTTGATAAACTGCGTCGAGTCTGTTAACAGTATGACCAGTTTAGGCGGCCTGATGTTCAATGACATCCTTAGAGTCGTTTAATTGTTAATTATAGCGTTTCATAAATTAATAAACAAACAGTGTTTGTGTCTAACTCATTATCAGGCTTACTAATATTTTAATTATAACCTTTAGCAATTCTAACAAATTAATTAATAAATGATTAGCTTTCTTGATTTTCCCATCTATTGTATCTACACTTATTAAATCATGCACACTTATTTCCTGGAGGCTACGTAATGTAACATAACCTTTTTTTAATTTAGAATTTGCTTCCTTATTATTAATTAAACATGAAAAATATGAGGATTATATGAATCACCACTGGCTCTTCTCCAATCCCTACTGGCTAATCGGAGTCCGAGGTGTGTGTTCAGGCGTGGGTGAGATGCCCCGGTAACCCTCCACAGTGCCCGTGCGTTCAGACAGGTGCTGTTGTTACGTGTCTACCAGTTCATATTTTCTATTTATACTTTTTTTAATATCTTTTTCTTTTTAAAGTGCTTTTTATATGTGTATAGTAATTATGCACATTCATGTTATGCGAATTTTGTTTCCACGTGGAAGTTTGTGTTCTGCTGTGTTCAATGTGTTTTGTGGGTGGTTTCCCTAGAGGCGGGGCCACCTGGCCCTCTTCATCTAAGACCCGCCCCCAGCCCTATAAAGGCTGCAGAGATGGACAGTTCAATGGGATCCGCCATTAAAGGCTGGTGTTGGTGAGCACTCGCTGTGCTTTGCTATTACTTAATTGGAATGGCTGGATTACGACTTTCTTTGCTCTGTCTTTAACTGTTCTTCTGAAATGTGCTCTGGGACATTCTTTGCTACTGGATTGCCTATTTTAGCCAAGTCCATTTGGTGCATTTTTGAGTTACTATTTTATTTTTTTGGGGGGAAAAAAAAACTTTTCATTTATTAGGACTCTTTGTTTTAATAACGAGCCAACGGTTTACGGTCACCCTTCCACTTACAGAGCTTTATATATATATATATATATATATGTTTTTTACTAGTTGTGTTGCCAGCTTCCTGTTATTGGGGCCTGTGCCAGGCTGAAGCCACCGGGTGGTCTTGGTGTCTGGTTGAAGTTAAGGGTTCCTCTGCTGTTCAGACCAGGTGCTTTTCTGGCCTGCTTCCCAGCTTCTTTTTGGAGGCCCCACCATAATATCCCTGAAGGAATCTCTCCAGATCAGGACAGTTGTAGATTTAAACTTAACTGAATAAATTGGGCATTTTTGCTCATCAGTAACTCATACCGTATTGCGGCGGATGGCCGGGACGCCCCTGAAGTGCTAGATGGCACCTCCCCTGGAGTTTAGCAGTGCCCCCAGCTTCCCACAGGGCATCCTGAGATTTGGAGTCCAGTTTCTCAGCCCTGTTGGGTACAGTGGATGGCGCCGGGGGGAGCTATGAAAATACCTGGGAATTCATGCTTCCCTTACAGCCCGGAAGTGCTTGGAAGTCATGAGGATGGAAGCCCCACAGTACCTCCGGGCTGATTAAAGACTTGAGATTCTCCGTCTGACCCGGAAGTGCTGGCAAGTCATGTGGGAAGAAGAGCAGGAGTACTATAGGGGTCTAGAACTATATAAGGGACTGGTGGAGACCCAGAAAGCAAGCTGGAGTTGGGAGGGAGTGTGACAGAACTTGCTGGGAGGTGTGGAGGAGAATTTAGTGATTTATTGTGTTTATTTATTGCTGTTTATTGTGGTGGAGGTGCTTTAGGGCACAACACAAAGAAGAAGAAGAAAAAGTAAATATCTTCTTAGTCATTTCATCCAGTGTCCTGTGTACTGTCTGTTGGGAAAAAGGTGGGCAACAGTGCCACCTAGTGTCCATTTACTTACAGTATATACTTGCAGATAAGTTCTCCCGCAGATAAGTCGAAACTTGATTTTACCGTATAATTTCCAGTATTTTATAGTGTCGGTCATATAAGTCGAATGCGGAAAACTCACACTATTGACCCAAGAGATTATGATAAGCACTAACGCCCACCTGAGAGATTAACAACAGAGTACACGGCCATTTCTTTTCTATGTATTGTGTTTACGTGACCACACGGTAATACCCAAACTATTCTGAAGATACTTTGCACTGTTTTGTGTTTTTTGTATCTCACACTCTCATACACCTTTATCGTCAGAGCATCCCTTATCTACAATGGAGCATTCGATCAGAAGAAAATAAGAAGCTGGTTTGAAATTGAACGTTATTCAAGTGGTGAAAGAAATTAATAACTGTGCCTCTGCAACAAAATTCGATGTGTCCGAGAAACTGGTGGAAGATTGGAGAAGGCAAATTGAAGTGTCATATCAACTTCCTTTTGTTGTTTATCCCATTGTTTAAACCAACAAATAGTACGTTTTTTTCTTTGTCTCCACTTGGTATTCGCTGAAATTCTTCTATTTCCCCCCGTGCCTTTGTCTTTGTCTTTTCACAGAAGGCTGAGCTTAAGGGCTATTTATATTGGTTTGCATATTCAAAGAGGAGTAAATCTGGGAGGAGTTTAGGGAGTGGCAGCAGGCGTGTGCAACATGCGTTACTTTTCACGCTGACCGGGATTTATGGAGTGGAAGAACATGGAAGTTGGCAAACGCACAAATTTATGCATCTGGATTTTTTTGTGCGTACGCACATTTCTGCTTTTGTCCTCACGCCATGTTTTAGTGTGAATTCTACGCACGCCGTTACACATGAGGCCCCTGCTGTCTGCTTGTGTCGGGTCTAGGAGGCTGGAGCGCCCTCTGCAGGCCGCAATATCTAAAGGACGCTGACAGAACGAGGAAAAAAAATTCTCTGGTCTGATGAGATAACAACAATGAACCCTTGAACTGCCTCACACTTGGGGAGGGGGGTGGTTAATGGACCCCTGGACGCCAAATACTTGTTTGCTGCACTTTTGAAGTAAATGTCACAATTCACCAAGTAAAAGTGAAATTTTAATTGGAACACATTTTATTCATGCAAAGAGCATCACAGTTATTACAACACTGATCATTTCACACACTGCCAATGAACTTTAAAAACTACTGCAACAATCTCTTCTGATATGTTGAAGGTCCGACTGACACCTTTGATGAAATTCGGTAAATCACAGAGCCAACTGCACTTGAACTGGCCGTACACAGAGAGGCCAACGCTGACGCTGGCAGGTACAGGGAGGCTGATTCTCTAGGGGGTGCCAGTGGTCATGAGCTGGATGCTTAATAAATGGACAGCATGGACTGATCAGCTCCGGCGTGCTGGCAAATTGCACTGGGAAGCGACTATAGCCAGCTACTGTAGTTTAAGGGTTAAGTCCCTGGGCAGAGCTCTATGCCTAATACCATGAAGCATTGGTGGTGGCAGCAGAATGCTATGGAGGGGCTTCTCAGCAGTAGGGACACAGAGACTGGTCAGAAGTGAGGGAAGGGTGAATCAAACCATCTACACAGAGGTCCTTGAAGACAACCTGCTCCAGAGTGTGTGCCACATCGGACTGGGCCAATGGTTCAAAGACCAGAAGCATCTAGCCATTACAACAGCAGAGTGGCTTCAGGAGAAGTCTTTGAGAGCTTTAAGAGTGCATCGAGTCAAATAAAAGAGATCCACTTACTACTATACGTGATGTTAAATCCTCGTCCGGACATGGAATGATCCGCTTGAAACTCTAAGCGCAGTATGTGACTGTTACTCGTGAGGTGAGAAGGCACTTCGGCACCAGTGAAGGTGCCCAGCACTGAAGAATCGGGCATCTCCCCGTCTTTCACAGCAAGAAAGTCAAACTGAGATTCCAAGTCAAAGTCATTAAAAGCAAGATGAATCCGACTGCCAGGTTCGGAGATAATCAGCCAGACGCAATTCAGATTGTTGCCGTAACCTTCTGGGTAATCCGGTGAGAGAACCGTTCCCATGGGTGCAGTAAAATTAGACAAACAGGGAACTGTGGGAGAAAAAAATAAAAAGAGAGAAAACATTAGTCAGGTGCAGGACGTGCCTTCTGAAGAGTGAGGTTGGCACAGTCACAGTTTGAACCACCATGAGTCCTTGGAGCGCACCTGGCAGCTGCCCTTACTTGGTCAATGAACACCACCTCTATGCCCAAGTGCCAACACTTCCTTTGGCAGCTGAAGATGGTGAGCCTATTCTCTCCCCTCATATTCTACAGGGACCACCGTCGGGAGCGTCTGGACCAGCTGCATCACTGCCTGGGCTGGAAACTGCAGTGTCTCTGACCAGAACGTCCTACAACGTGGACCGCACACAACACAAAAGATCATTGGGACCCCTCGGCCCTCCATTAAGGCCATTTCTATAAAGACTACAGCATTGTGAAGGACCACTGTCACCCCCTTCCGGTGGTCTCTTCATTCCACTTCCATTTGGTGGAAGGTACAGTAGCATCCAAACTGGTTCCGTCAGGTTCTGTAAATCCCTTAGGGGGTCTGGACTTTGAACTCTGTGCTATCCCCCTGCCATCAGACCTGCCTCTAGTTGTTCATTTATGTAGTACATTTGTATTTATTATTAGTTATTATTATTATTTGCTTTATTTATTACTATTTATCTTCTTATATAATACGCTACCGTGGCTGTTTGTTTGTCTGTCCAGGATTTTAGATCGCCTGTAGCTCGCAAACCGTTTCACCTATTGACTTGAAATCTGGTACACATATACTACGTGACGTCTAATATCTGCTTTCGGGGTGATGATTTTTATTACTCTTTTTATTGTTATTTTATTTAACTGTAGAATTGTATGCGTATGGGCGCCGTTCTCATTCTCTACCACCTTTGCTAATCATTCTTGAAGCAGATTGAAGACTTAAGTGCCAGCTTAAGTGAAAAACAAACTAAAACGTACTAAGTAATTGCAACACAAAAACTTAATCAGTTTTATTACAAAAAGAAGAGAAGCAGCGGGACACTAGGGTGGAGAAAAAAAGAGCTGCTCAGGAAGCAACAAGACAGAAAAAGAGTATGAAAACTAGAAATGCTCAAGTCAAGTGTATTCACTGCACGCTATCGTGCTGTATGCCGTTACTGGTATAAAATAATTACTATTTATTCACTTGCCTATCATACTGTATATTTAGAGTCCAGTCCAGTTCTTTACCCATCTTGCACTTGTCCTGTGTTTATGTATATGTTGCACTGCGGTGGTCCTGATATTTCATCCCACTGTATGCCGTAATACAATGTATGGATGGGGTGACAATAAAGCCACTTGACTTGGCTGATAATAAAGTTTGATTACCAATCTGGTGACATTTAATGATGTACCTGTTGGAATCTACATGAACTATTAATCTGTTTAGCATTATACAATATGGTGCACCGCGGTCCTGTGCAATGTGATTTCCTGCCATTGTATGCTGCTATTGGGTGTATGGATGGGTTGACACTAAAGCCACTTGACATGACAAATGGAGGGAGAGACCGCAATCCCACAAATTACAACTGATCATGAATTTAGAAAAGTCGCTTTTGTTGCTCAGCTCACTTTTTTAAAGGATGGTTACGCCATTTTCTCACTGGATTTGTAGGGTGCAAGAAGCATCACTTCATTTCCAGGTACAGACCACTGCATATGAGGTTAGACACCAAGATTTCTGGAATTTCAGATTGACATGGTCTTTATATAGAACAGCAAAATGTTAGAGTGAATTTTCAACAGATTATCACAATTAAAGTACAAGCGTTCGACCAGCTCTGAGCCCTGTCCAGGCCTTTTCAACTGTGTTTTTGTGGCCTTCTCAGAGTCTGTCACTCCAGCAACTTTAGTGTCACCTGTGAATTCCACAAGTTTACTAACTACACCGAAACTGATGTCATTAATTTGAGGAAGAAAATGTAGCGGTCAAAGGAGAGACCCCTGAGGGACCCCACTGATGTTTGCAATATCTAAACTCAAAAATCCATCCATCCATCCTTCCATGATCTCAACCCACATATCAAAGGTAGGTTCTCTGGGCAGCTGGAGCCAATTTCACCAATCATATAGTATCAGTGAGGAACAATCAGTGGTGTCATTAGGAAGGCATCAAAGGCTTCAGTCTCTGATCTATTGTGACAAGCCTCTGATCTGGTACAGTCCCCAGTCAAGGTGCCACTTCATCTCAGTGTGAAACACAAACACAATTTAACAAGGCTACCCCACCTAACCTACATGTCCTTGGATTTAGGGAAGAAATGGGGGCACCCAGTGGAAACCTACACAGATAGATAGATAGATAGATAGATAGATAGATAGATAGATAGATAGATAGATAGATAGATAGATAGATAGATAGATAGATAGATAGATAGATAGATAGATAGATAGATAGATAGATAGATAGACTGACTTAGCGTAGTTGGCAGGATCAGATAGATAGATAGATAGATAGATAGATAGATAGATAGATAGATAGATAGATAGATAGATAGATAGATAGATAGATAGATAGACAGACAGATAGACTTAGCGTAGTTGGCAGGATTAGACAGACAGACAGATAGATAGATAGATAGATATCTAAAGGCACAGCGAGGCTAAGTGTTACCACTGCACCATTGAGCCCCCCAAAATATCAGTTAGAAATGTCATTTTTCCAACCCTCTACTGCTGAAGAAACAGAATTCATTGTCAGTTCTGGTCTACCTGAAGAACTGATCAAGCAGAAGGACCCTATTTGAGCTCAAACCACCACATGCCGTATTTCTGGAGGGTCCTTTAAAAGAATTCTTGGAAGTCCTGACAATTCAGGCCTACATTAACGGCTACCTGCAGCTCCCTGTTCAACCCAGCAATCAGGCTGTCATACAGCTGAAAAGCAAATAGCTCTTGCAGCAGTGATTTGTAACTCTCAAATTCCCAATTAGTATAAATGCCGGTTGACATCTATATTTAGATCGGCTAATGGTTTAAAAGATAAAAACAGGGAGAGAAAACAAACTCTTAGATGTCAAGCCAGCTCTTCTCATCTAGAAATCTCATACTTGATAATTTTGTTGCTTTACAGGCCGGATTAGTTTTAGTGGTTGAGCGCACACTCAGGCAGATATGTGAAATGCCATACGTGAAGTTTAAAAATAACGAGTTTGAAGATGTCGGCCTGGCGTGATTTTCAGGTGCATTCGTGAACAAACTGATAGGAAAGTCGGAGCGGGTCACATTTTTTATTTACTTCATCCAAGAGTCAGCTATTACAGTACGTTTTTGATTATTAAGTAGTTTTGTATTCTAAAATAATAACAATAACAGAACCCAATGGCACGGGTTAACAGACAACATCAAATCTGCGGTTTTCAACAGCACTTTACAATGGCGTCACAAGCGGAGCACATAATGGTTTGTGGTGGCTTTCATACGCAGCAGGCTACAATACAAGTGATGTGACAATGGCATCGGCTGACGTGTGTTAGTGCCGAGGGGTCTGTCACTAATTGTTGTTCAATTTTCTTAAACATAATATTGTTGAAAGGATAGACAATAGAGTTGTATCCAATAATTAGCAACTGACAAATATTTATTAATACAAAATGACAAATACTAGCATAAAATCAGCATCAATATCACAAGAAAGGAGAAAAGCATCTCAAATAAATTCCCCATCTAGCTATTAATAGGAGTTAGAAGAGAGGAATTTGTTAAAATTATAAAAATAAGTTAGACCTTAGGAAGGAGCTGATTTATTGTATAACATGAATAAGAAAGGCACACGATCGGCATGAAGATGAGGGGCTTGCTGTGATTGTTTTTGTATATCTGGGACTGGAAGATCGGGGGGCTGAGTGCCACTGAAGCCCCCCCGCCTCCTGACGCCAGTGTCCGTTCTTAATCCTGTCCCGTGTTTTTTCATTCTTTAGGGCAGCTCTGCCTTCCCGTGTTATCAACGATTTCAGACGCCATTTAGCTGCAGGTCGATAACGTCAGTTCTTTACAGTTATAATCCGCAGATATTATTGCTCAGTCAAACCACACTTATTCTTGCTCACATGCAGTAATTCCTTTGCCCCCTCCGCTTATTTCTAGGAAAGTTTCTTTTTTTTTTGTGTCTATTAGTTAACTTCCCTAAAGCACCAGGAGAGGGCGCTGCCATGGGAGCTGTTTGTGCTCTGCCTGCCATTTGACTGTCTTGCATTGGGCATCCGGGCGGCTGTCAGACGAGTTAAAAAATGAAATTTTACAAACTCTACAAGTTTACACCGTGACGACTCTCCAGGTCAGACTGTAACAGTGAGCTCCTTCCTAGTTGAGGTCACGCCAAACGTTTGTCCGTTTTAAGATGGAGGAGTCTGCAAATTCACAAAGTCTTTTCCATGGGAAATTTTGAAATCTTGACCATCATACAGTGCTGTCTGTTTGAGATATCACAACTGTCTTGACAAATGTCTTTGTAGGATACGTGTGCCACAGCACAGCAAAACTGATCGACGTGGGTGGGTCGGGGGGAGTGAGTTGTTTCATGTGGACAGACAGACAGACAGACAGACAGACATGTGCTTTGTGTGTTATAAGTATAATATAATAAATCTGATATACCGGTCTGAAAACAGGTTTTTTCTTTGTCATTATGGGTCATTAAGTGTAGGGTTATGGACGTCAGATTACTAGCAGAAATCGAAGGGGTCTGAATACTCTCTTGAAAATGTAAAATTATAAGTCAGGTCATTTTCTAACCCACTTTATCCAAAGCAGGGTCATGGGGGTGACTGGAGCCTAAGACAGCCAGCATAAGGCACAAGGCAGGAAACAAACCCTGGATTTGGCACCATTCCAATGCAGGGTGACCCCCGCACACACACTAACACACACTGTCACACACACTGTCACACACACTGTCACACACACTGTCACACACGTGCGCTTAGGGGGCAGCCAAAGGGTCCAGTATAGGGCAGGAACACGAATAAATAAAAAGAGTGGTGATGACTATTTCTCTTCTCCCTACAGACCCACAGAACAATAACCCATTTTTCCCTCACTTCTGTCCCGTCCTGATGACATCACTTCTGTCCCCTGCTGATGACCTCACCCAACTTCCTGCCACCTTGATATAATCTTTAACTCGTCTTATTTGTCTTCTGTTGTTTTACAGTTGAAAAGACAGGTATCAGTCCTTACAGCAGGGGTCTCCAACTCTGGTCCTGGAGGGCCGCAGAGGCTGCAGGTTTTCATTCTAACCCTTTTCTTAATTAGTGACCAGATTTTGCTGCTAATTAACTCTTTGACTTCATTTTAATTCATGCACAACTTAAGTTTAATTAACCTTAATTATTTCTGTTTTTCCTTAATTAGCAACGAAAAAATATTAAGACACAAAATGAACCAACAACCTGCGTCCATCACACAATAACTACAAATAAAGAAAGGTGAAGGCCTCACTAACGTTGATCTGCTCAGGTGGACAAAACATTTTTGAGAGCCAGCGCTCTTAAAAAAAGAAAATCAACAGTTTTGAAAATGTCTGCCATGGCAGAATGAGCGGCCATGGAATTAAATAGCGGGTTTAATTAGCAACGAGAATTGGCTTCTAGTTAAGAAACTGAATGAAGTGAAGTTGGTTGGAGTTTGAGGCCCCAACTTAATTGCTCATCTGTTGGCTCACTTCACATCAAATTTATGTTTAGGTGCCGTTTAAGGAAAAAATGAATCAATTCAGCAGTCAGAGTCTCAAGAAAAGTCAATTAAAATAAAGGAAAATAGTGAATTAGCAGCAAAAACGGGTCACTAATTACGAAAAGAGTTGCAGCCACAGTAGCTCTTCAGGACTGGAGTTGGAGACCCCTGGCTCAGAGACCACTCTACTTGCAGCAATGGTATAGGATCCCCAAATCTTTGCTTTGTTTGGCCATTTCCAACACACACGCACGGGCATCACCAATTCACCTAACCTGCATATCTGTGGGCATTGAGAGGAAACCCACTCAGTCACAGGGACAACATATAAACTTCACGAAGGGAGGACCAGGATGCAAACTGGGGTCTCCATCCTGTAAGAAAGCAGCCCTACCACCGTGCCACCCTAAAATAAAAACGCAATAATTCAAATTGACATCCCAAATGATATTTAGATACTCACATATGCAGATGGGTATATTTGCCGACCACTGATTGTTAGTTTGGCACACTATGGATCTTTCTCCAATGAGTTCAAACCCAAACTGGCATTCGAATCTGAGGAGGTCTCCATTTGAAAATCCGTTGCCTTCACGAATCCCATACAGGGGAGTCCCTGGATCACCACAGCTCTCCTTTTCGATTTCTGGAAGATACAAATAAAAGGCACAACGCTGACAAATGGAGGCACCATGTATCTCGTTGTGGATTAAACATAACACGCCAAACTACAGTACTTTTACAGTTTAGGGTACAAGACATGCTTGCAAGTATTTTCCTAAATTCAATTAAAAAAGAATTGCATTATTTAAAAAGTAAAACCGAAAAGATCACTATACAAGAAAACAAAATAGCCAAATAATTCTAACTTCGAGGAATACCAGACACCACAGGCAAGAGATCTAAAAAAGGGCCAAAGAGAAACCGAAGGAAATGGCAGTGATGCCAAAACAAACAACAAGAAAGTACGACTCCGGTAAAAAAGGCAAGAACATAAAATTCAAGAAAAATTTGGGACACCAAAGTGCAAATCAATGAAAATGAGAAGGAAAGAGCAAACGAGCTGAATAAACATTTCACTCAAGTATTTGTAAAGGAAGAAATAAAAAGGAATGGCCACTTGAAAAAGTAAAAATACACTTAAACTTCTTAGAATTTCAAATAGAAGAGTCAGATGTGCCACACGCCCTCGATATTTTAAAGACTAATAAAACCCACGGACTGTTTGGGATTCTACCAGCTGTATTACAAGAAATGAAGGATGCCATCTGAAGGCCCTCGATGGGCACATCGGAGCAGTCACTTGAGAAGAGAGAAGTATCTGGGGACTGGAAAGCTGCAAATGTGACTCCAGTCTTCAAGATAGAGCCTGTTAATTGCAGACCAGTAAGTTTCACTTCTGGACCATGCGAAATTCTAGAAACTATAAAAAGAAATATGATAGAAAGTACCTGAATGAAAATAATATACTAAACATAGATATGGATGCCAAGGTAGGCCGATAGCTCCAGAGCTGTGGCAAGTGTGATTGGTGACCGTTGGAGCAGCGAAAACTGCGGCGTAGCAGAAAGGTTGTGCAGTGACTGCTGGCATGGGGCATCACGGATGCTATACTTCAGTTGTGTGTGCCCGTCTCCAGGTGGCCTGCCGTGCATCGCTTCATAGGATTGACTTCAATTAGCGAAGCAGGCTGAGGGCCGCACAACTCCAAAATGACCAGCAGCCGGCTGTCTGTTTCTCTTCTTTCAACGTAGAACATCTTATAAAATGTACAAGCAACTATTTTTTTACTGCACATATTCATCTTAACAAACATTCACAATTCCGCGCTGCTTGATAGCCATTTTTAGCTGCTAGACTTGTTTCTCTCTCTCTTTTTTTTTTTTTAACTGGTATTCAAAATTAAAGCACCAGAATTTTTTTTTTCTTCCCAAAGTTGCTCATTCAGAGTAAAAAGCCTCCAAAAAATCTGACAACGCCAGGAATGGAACTGCAAACAGGGCGGCTTATGTTCACTCAATTCAATAATTAGACGTCTCGGTGGCCTCCGCTGATCTATTTACTGGTAAATGCCAAGTCATCTCCAGAAAGACGCCCAGAAATCCTGTCGTTTGGTCTCACTCGGTTCAATTCTCCAGCCCTACAATTTTCTATGCCAATGATGAGCATTTCTTTAAGACCATTACCATAATTCTAAGAATATGATGGCATTCACACTAGGAACGAATCAATTGTTCTTTTTAAGTTACAATGTTCACATGTACTGCGGTGGGCTGGCGCCCTGCCCAAGGTTTGTTTCCTGCCTTGCGCCCTGTGTTTGCTGGGATTGGCTCCATTAGACCCCCGTGACCCTGTAGTTAGGATATAGCGGGTTGGATAATGGATGGATGTTCACATGTAATGCTGGGTTTCATTTTTTTTTTTTTATCCAGTGTCACAGACAACACAGGTTGGCTGGCATCCCAACTGGAATGGGTGGTCCAGGAAGCCATTATAAAAGGGCATGGTTGGACAAACATGCCCAGTTGGTTTGGTAGCTGGTAGGCCATAATATAAGAAAGGCAGAGCGAGGACACTGCCGCCTGAGGTCCTGCATTCTTCCTGTACACTGGGTGGTAGCATCCCTCTGGAGAAACCCCTGCCGGGCATACTGGGAGCTGTAGTCCTGATGGACGGCCCTGTTAGGGCAGCTGCAGGAAAGGGCTAGCCTTGCTTTGGGGGGCCTTCCACCATGAGATGCTGTGACACCAGAACTATTCCCAGGACAGGCATAAAAAAAGCCCCTTTACCTCAATCTTGGATCTGGAGTCTGGAGAAGGTGGATAAAGCACACTTGAGAGAGTGGAAGAAAAGAATAAAAACCAGCCGTATTGTGGAAAAAAGAGAAGTGTGGAGATATCTTGTGCAATAAAAACAAATATTTGAACCTGTGTGGTCGTGTTTAAGGTCTCTGGGTCTCAGATGCTCCCTAGTTGTCACACCAGCCATTAATAAACATGAGTGACATTGTGGTGTCACACCTCCGGGGATCTGCATTCAGTTCCCACTCCACTGGCTGCCATTTTGTTGATTTCCCCCCCTGCTGGATGAGCGTCCTTCCATATTTCAAGATGTCCCAGTTGTCTCTGAAACTGTATTTGTGAATGGAGGGGCTGGAACTGCTTTATCAATGCAGACCAGGATGAGGTTCCCGCACAATCTACTGTGGTAGACAATAGGGCTTAAGTGGCTTTCAAAACTTGAACTTGTGGAAGAATTAATAAGACAGGACTGGTGAGCTTCATTGGGATGAATGGCCTGTTCTCATCCAGACTGTTCTAATGCTGAAGCTTATTAACATACCGGTGAGGCCTCATCTGGAGTCCTGTGTTCAGTTTTGGACTACAAAAAGACATAGCAGCGTTAGAAAAGGTCCAGAGAAGAGCGACTAGGCTGATTCAGGGCTACAGGGGATGAGTTATGAGGAAAGATTAAAAGAGCTGAGCCTTTACAGTTTAAGATCAAGAAGATTAAGAGGAGACTTGACTTCAGTGTTTAAAATGATGAAAGGAATGAGTCCAGTGGATCGAGACGGTGACTTTAAAATGAGTTCATCAAGAACACGGGGACACAGTCGGAAACTTGCTGAGGGGAAATTACACACAAACATTAGGAAGTTTTTCTTCATGCAGAGGACCACAGACACCTGGAATAAGTGACCGAGTAGTGTGGTAGACAGAAGCACTTTAGCGGCCTTCAAAACTCGACTTGATGTTATTTTGAAAGTTTGAAGTGGCGACACTTGCTGGGCTGAATGGCCCGTTCTCGTCCAGACTGTTCCAAGGCTCAGAGTCCTCTTTCTGTGTCTTGTCAGGTTGAATTCCCCGAGTCTGTCAGAGTAAGTCACGTCCTCAAGTCCTGAGACGCACTTGGCTGCTCTCGTCTGCGTGACTTCAAGTGCTGCTAGTGGACAGAAGGAGTTTTGAAAGACGTAGGAGGGCGGATGGAGTTTTGGAGTTCTGCGGCAGGGAGCATGAAAAGCATTGTGGGAGGACGAATGTCATTTTGAACAGGACTGGAGGGGAGACGGAACTTTGCCCGGAGAGATGAGGGTATCCGAAAATGGACATTGTATTTATGGGTTTTCTTCTGTTCCAGTAGATTTGGCCTTCTCTTAGTGTAAGAATGTGTGTGTTTATGAAAATATTTTATCGTGCTTTGTTTTCTGACTGAACGCTTACAAAGTTCTTTCAAACTTAGCACAGTAGCTCCATTTCATGACCTGACATATGAGCAAACAGTTTAATCCACTAAGAAGCCAGTTGAAGTCTTCTCTAAAAATGAATTTCATTCTCTAATTGCTGCATATAAATGATGTATAATGGAATAGTTTTGAAAACTGAATAGGCTCTTCACGTATAAAACCACTTCGTTAAATCAGTCATGATATTCAACAACAGCATGGATTACTTGTGAAATTAAAAAGTCAGTAAATATTCTTCTCGCCTATCTTTGCACTGACGTGCTAATTTACTTGCAGCCGCTGCCCGATGAAAACAGCAAAGATGCTATTAAAAATTCATGCTTATAATCTAACTAAACACTTTGGCCATTCATACAAGGCTTTGCAAAGCATTAAACATTTTAATATTTTTAGGTTATGTTTGTTATATTTGACTTTTTATAGTTTGATGAGTTTCTGGTGAATGCATACACTGCAGTATTGCCTACACTGAAGTAACACTTGGAGCGCATCGGTCAAACGCGCCTGTCGTAAAACGCACTTTTAAGAGCTGTCACCATTAGTTAAGCAATCATACCTTTGCTGTGTAAGATTTGCAAAACTTTAAAATTCAAGTCAGGGTCCTTTTTGAGATGGAGGGGTGCTAGCTGGGGGTGTTGAATCTGTCTGTTCTAATCAAGCTTGGAGTGAAATCCACACAGCCACAGGAGAACCTGCAGACCTCATCCCCTGTAGCCCTGGAATCAGCTGAGTCGCACTTCCTTGGATTTTTTCTAGTGCTGCTATGTCTTTTTTGTGACATGAAGACTAAATCTGCACACAGACTTCCAGAAGAACCTCCATGGACTCATCAGGGTGAATGGGGAATGGCAGAAACATTTGGACACTGCCTCCCCCAAGATGCTAGATGGCAGCTCCTCTGGAGTGTAGTGGTGCCCCAGATTCCCACAGGGCATCCTGAGCCGTGAAGTTTGGTAACGCAGCCCTTTTGGGTGCCGTGGGTGCCACCAGGGGGTGCTGTGGAAGGACTGGGGGAGTAATGCTTCCCTTAAAGTCCGGAAGTGCTAGGAAGTCACGGGGTCAGAAACCCCAAAGTACTTCCAGGCTCATTAAAGAACTCAAATTCTTGGTCTGACCCTGAAGTGCTGGCAAGTCAAGTGGGAGGAAGAACAGAAGCACTTTTTGGTCAAGGAATATTTAAAGGACTGCTGAGAACCCAGCAAGTGAGCCGGAGTCGGGTGGAGGTGGGCAAAGCTTGGTGATAGATAGATAGATAGATAGATAGATAGATAGATAGATAGATAGATAGATAGATAGATAGATAGATAGATAGATAGATAGATAGATAATTATTGTTATTGTAATTATTTGCCTGTTTATTGAGGCTGTGGTGCTTAGGAAACAGTGTTGGAGAAGAAAATAATTAAAAATACTTCTTCATGCTTTAAACTGGTGTCCTGAGTCTGTTGGGTTTAAAGGAACAACAGTGTCACACACCTGACATTCTGTTAGCCTTCTTAATGGCTTCTCAACACCGTCTGACTAATAGCTAAGCTCTGTCTCCATTTGCTTAAACTGCAAAGGCTCAGCTCTTTTAATTTTTCCTCATCACTCATCCCCTGTAGCCCTGGAATGAGAAGAGTTGCTCTTCTCTGGACTTTCTTCAGTGCTGCTATGACTTCTTGGAGACTAAAACTGCCCACAGTACTCCAGAAGAGGCCTCACCAGTGTTATAAAGCTTCATCATAACCTATATGGACTTGTATTCCACACATCAAGGCGCTATACACTCACCTAAAGGATTATTAGGACCACCATACTAATCCGGTGTTTGACCCCCTTTCGCCTTCAGAACTGCCTTAATTCTACGTGGCAATGATTCAACAAGGTGCTGAAAGCATTCTTTAGAAATGTTGGCCCATATTGATAGGATAGCATCTTGCTGTTGATGGAGATTTGTGGGATGCACATCCAGGGCACGAAGCTCCCGTTCCACCACATCCCAAAGATTGAATGACTTCCGGCCTGTTGCTCTGACGTCACATGTGATGAAGACCATGGAGCGGCTGGTGCTTCACCACCTGAGGCCACAGGTCCGCCACGCCCTCGACCCTCTGCAGTTCGCATACCAGGAGAAGGTGGGAGCGGAGGATGCCATCATCTATATGCTACACCGATCCCTCTCCTACTTGGACAGAGGCAGTGGTGCTGTAAGAATTATGTTTTTGGACTTCTCTAGTGCCTTCAACACCATCCAACCTCTGCTCCTTAGGGACAAGCTGACTGAGATGGGAGTAGACTCACACCTGGTGGCATGGATCGTGGACTATCTTACAGACAGACCTCAATATGTGCGTCTCGCGAACTTCAGGTCTGACATTGTGGTCAGCAGCACAGGGGTGCCGCAGGGGACTGGACTTTCCCCGGTCCTGTACAGTCTATATACATCAGACTTCTAATACAACTCGGAGTCCTGCCATGTACAAAAGTTCACTGATGACACTGCTATTGTGGGCTGCATCAGGAGTGGGCAGGAGGAGGAGTACAGGAAGTTAATAAAAGACTTTGTTAAATGGTGCGACTCAAACCACTTACACCTTAACACCAGCAAGACCAAGGAGCTGGTGGTGGATTTTAGGAGGCCTAGACCCCTCATGGACCCTGTGATCATCAGAGGTGACTGTGCAGAGGGTACAGACCTTTAAATACCTGGGAGTGCAGCTGGATGACAAATTGGACTGGACTGCCAATACTGATGCTCTGTGTAAGAAAGGTCAGAGCAGACTATACTTTCTAAGAAGGTTGGCATCCTTCAACATCTGCAGTAAGATGCTGCAGATGTTCTACCAGACGGTTATGGCGAGTGCCCTCTTCTACGCAGTGATGTGCTGGGGTGGCAGCATAAAGATGAAAGACGCCTCATGCCTGGACAAACTTGTTATGAAGGCAGGCTCTATTGTAGAATTAAAGTTGGACAGTTTAACATCTGTGGCAGAGCGACGGGCACTAAGCAAACTCCTGTCAATCATGAAGAATCCACTGTATCCACTGAACAGTGTCATCTCCAGGCAGAGGAGCAACTTCAGTGACAGACTGCTGTCACCAACCTGCTCCACTGACAGACTGAGGAGACCCCACACTATGCGACTCTTCAATTCCACCCGGGGGAGTAAATGCTAACATTACTCAAAGTTATTGTCTGCTTTTACATGCATTTTTATTACTATTTAATTTAATATTGTTTTTTGTATCAGTATACTGCTTCTGGATTATGTGAATTTCCCCTTGGGATTAATAAAGTATCTATCTATCTATCTCCACTATGACTTCTAAATCCTTCTCATAAGGCGTACACTCGATTTTCAGACGTCCATGACTGTGCGGGTCTGCTCCACACTACCCGATCCCACCAGGCTGATAGTGTTTCCGAGGGATGAGCGTGGAAAATGAGGACAACACACAAAGCAAGGGGAAGGTGAAAAGTACTAAAGCAATTAAAAAAAAAAACAAGTGTTCAAAATGTGCAATGTGAATCTCCTAATTAAATAAATAATCCAATTAAAAAGGTGAATTTATGGAGGTTAAAATTCAAATAAATAAATCGAGGGTAAAACCAGCTGGCAGGAAGCCATGTGCCTTGTTCTTTTCACTGACATCTCCTCTGCTTATCCTATGTGGGTCTTACAGGAGAGGAGTCGCCCGACTGGCAGACACAGCTCACCTTCCACAGGTCCGGGGTCCCCGCCGTCCCCATGGGTACGATAAGGCTCCCTCTCTGGACTTAGGCTCGGGTCCCCAAAAGGCCATGGCGCTCAATCCCAGCCTCGGACTCCCGCTGCCTTCCTGGGCTTCTGCGGCCACCTGATCACTCCAGCAGCCCCTTGGGCGTTAGCCATCTGCTCCTCTCCAGGGCTCTCCACACAGCTGCCTGTCTTGATCTCATTCACTCGCTCCTCCTGCCTCTTTCTCTCCCTTTCTCCCTTTAACCTCCATTCTGTTCCCCTCCTTTTGCTCCCTTTCATAGTGATTGAAGGTGCAATCGCACGATTGCCACCCCGGGCTGATACTGAGACAATCAGACCACCCGTAGAAGCCGGCAAGGCAACACACAGTCGGCCGACCGCCTCACACCAACCCGGAGATGAGCAGTCATCGCAGGAGATCGCGTGCAGCTGCTCTACTCCCCAGTGCGTTTATTATTTATTTCAAGTTGGCCAACTTTCTCCTGAGCCGCGGACCTCTTATACCACAACCTTCCCTTGTGCATTCAAATCTAACATTTTTTTCTCCCATTTGTAATCTTTTACATTTAGTTTCATTGTCCAGAAGTCTGTGTGCTGTCCAAGTCTCTCTGTGATGATTACACAGATTCTCGATGATCGGTCAATCTACCAAGCTTGGTAGCATCTGCAGACTTAACCAGAGTGACAGGCGGCCATGGCCATTACCCATCTGGGACCCCAACTGTATGGAAGGAACGGGGGGGAGAGAGCATCGGCAAGGCAATACCTTCCTCGTGACACTAGAGGGCAGCCCTCCTGGGTGGCTGTGTCACCACGGATTCCCGTAGGGCATGCTGGGAGACTGGAGTTTGATACAGACCTGTTGGGCTCCACAGGTGACACCAAGGGGAGCTCCAGAGCCTGAAAGTGGACTTCCACCACACCTGGGAGTGATTCTGGTTAGCGCTAAGCAATCCGGAGCGCTCCGAGGACCTGCTTACAAGGAGCTGCCTCACTCCTTTCGAAGAGTCGGGAGGAAGAGGACAAAGCTTGTCAGGACAGAGACTGGAGGCGGAACGAAGACGACAAACTAGTGCGTGTACGGGACTGTGATTTAGGACTGTGCTGGAATGGTGGGAAACGAGGGAGAGCAGTTCCCATGAGGGAGAACTTTGGTCAGTGCCAGTTGTGTTGGGGTCAGGGCAGCTGGAGCACCACTGGTTTCCACATCCACTGGTTACTTATATTCCTACCCAAACCATTTATATATGTTAAAAATAATGGCGGCCCTAACCCTAACCCCTGCCTGCTGGACACCACTTTTAACATCACTTCACCCTGACGAGGGTTTTCACACATCACCCCCTGCTTCCTGTGCCTGAGCCAATTCTGCCCCCGTCTACACCCCACACCCTGAACTACCACTTCTTGTAGTTTGATGCCCATCCTATCAGGTGGCACCTACTTAGCAAGGCTGTGCTTGGTTTTTTGCCCATCAAATAGTACAGTGGGGTGCGGGACCCCAGCCCTCGTTTCTTTGTTCTATGTGTTCAATCACAAGCGACATGCTGAAGCTCCGCACATTTCATTCGTATTCATTCCGCACCCTTTATAATATAAAACACATTTGCTTCATCTTTAATACCAGCTTTCTTCCCAGATGCCCCTTTTTTCTTTTAATTAATTCTTGATTGGCAAAATTCCTTAGTGGTAGTGAAAAAGATAAGGTTGAATGTGCCACATATCTGATCCCGGGGATGGCGGAGTACTTCATAATTCACTGCGAGAAGGTGGCATGGCAGGAGAATTGACCGATAATGAAATGTCTTATGCCATCATACGACGTGAAGGTCTACTTGCCTAATAATGAGACCCGGTGAGCTTCTTGTTCTTTCCTGATGAGCTTTTCTCAGAATATGAGATAAGATAAGAGACGATCACACCAGAACGTTGTACTTGACTACTTTCATTTTAAGAAGGAATATTTTCAGCTTATAATAGTCAGCCATATTCTTCGTTAATGATTCATTGTTCAAACTCAATTCCAACTGAAGTGCAAATTTATGTTCCTTTCCTTGACTACAATGGCGAATGCAGTCAAAAATGAAACAAATCTGGCATTTTGTACAGAAGAAAGCCATCCAAGGAGATGCTCTGAGCCATTTATTGGATGATACTTCAGTGGATTTGCTAAGAGTCGAAGGCTCTCGGCGTCATTTAGTAAGTGACAATCGCAGACAGAATGAGTCACACAGCAGAGGACACAAAGGGCTATCCGAGGGTGGTAACGCTGAGATGACGCGTCGTGAGCAGAAGGTAAGCGGACACCTTTGTTTTAAACTCGGCAAAAAACTTCACACATGTTTTAAAACACAAATAGCGATGAAAAGTGGCACCAGTGCATTAAAAGACGTATAGAGTGGGCTCAGAGAGTCTTCAGACCCCTCCACGTTCTGCTCACTTTACTCAGTTAATTTGGAACGGAATAGTTTGTCCATCAGTCTCCACATAATTACCCAAAGTGACAACGTGTTTTCAGAGAGATCTGCAAATCTATTAAAAGCTAAAAACTGAAATCTCTCCTTCCTAGAAGTACTCGGACCCTTTGCTGTAGCCCTCCACATGGTGCTCAGGCACCTCCCGTTTGCTTTTTTACCCTCCTTGAGATGTTTCTAGAACTTGATTGGAGTCCACCTGTGGTGAACCAAATTGACTGGCCACCATTTAAAAAGACACTGAAGGTCCGCCATCCGCACTACATGTCAGGAGAAAAACCGAGCCATGAAGTCCAAGGAACTCTCTATGGACCTCCGTGATGAAACTGTGGGAAGGCGTTGATCAGGACAAGGGGAACAAACCACTTGTTAACCTTTGAGTGCTCTCAGGAGCACCATACTCTTATTAATTGTGAAATGGGAAACGTTTGGAGCCAGCAGAACTATTCCTTGGGTGACCACCTGGCCAAAGTGAGTACCCGGGCAAGAAATCCCTTAGGTCAAGGAGGTGACCAAAAATCCAATGGTTAATCTTGCAGAGCTTCAAAAGTCTTCTGCTGAGATGGAAGAAGAATTGTTGGAGGGTCCACCATGTCAGCACCACTCCAACAATTAGGTGTCCATGATAGCATGGGGGTGACACACATGCGCTTGGGAGCCAGCTAAAGGGCTTAAAAGAAGGGAATCTCCGGTCAGACCAGAGGGTGGCAGAGTGCATTAATCCTTTCATTAACTCTTTTAGGGTGGATGTCGACTTTTGTCGACAGGAGGGGTTGAGGGCGCATGTCGACTAAAGTCGACATCTAGGGATAGAGGGCGATAATCAGCTGATAATGGCGACAAATCTCACTGTCATGTCACTGGCATTCCCTCTGTGCTTAGAGGAAAGGTAGACTCGTTGACTCGGCAACTAATCCTTGCGTGTGCGTGAGCTGCGAAATGTAAACAAAGGTAAGATGGCATCAACACGTGACAAGGGAGCGAAGCGAGTGCAGAAAAGAAAACACTCGGCAGACAATGTTTTGCGCTTTATCGCGGAGTCGGACTCGGATTTTTCAGAATCGGATTTTATTGACAGTGATCAGGAGATCGAGCAAGAGAGTGAGAAGCCGGCATCAGCTGATCAAACACCAGCCAATGCCGCGCCAGCGGATCTGCTGCCAGTTGAGCGCTTCGCGCAGCCGATGCATCTATGGCAAGGTTGGCGTGGGATAAATACACAGACATTGATCCGTTGAGAGCCGATCTGGCTGCTGGACTTCACAAGATGGCATGGCTTGCTGTTGGACACGACAGATCACCAGCTGCTGTACTTCAGGCTGCTCTCTCCTGATGCTACTTTTCAGCTACCGTTAGACGAGACAAACAGGTAGGCAGAGACATTTTTTGAATCGTGGGTTGCGTTTGCATCGCATTCTCGTTTTTCAAAGTGTAAACCCACAACAAAAGATGAGATGAAGCGTGCTGTGGTATTACAAATAGAAATGGGACAGAACTGGTGATATAACTTCAGGGAGCATTGGTCCAAACGTGCTTTGTCCCCTGGTGGCTTTGGACAGGTTATGCAGCATGGTGATAGGTACGTGCTGCTGCTGCAAAGTTTTATTCACTTCTGTAATAAAAGGAAGCAAATCCCATGGGGTGAGCCAGGCTGTAATGCCGTTCATAAAGTTTCAGAAGATGAAAAGAGGGGACAATACGGTTTTCATGTGGGCAGAAAACTTGGTGGCAGTGGAATGGCACGATAGCAAAAGGGTGACTTGTCTCTCTACAGTACACACTAACAGTATATGTGAGAAAGTGCAGCAACAGACAATTGAAAAGTAGGCACCAAAGCAACACGTATTGTGAGCAGTGCAATGTGGCAATGACTGAAATTGGCTGCTTTGAGCGACATCAGACTTGGCAGGACTTTGCTGTGTAAAATGTATGTGATATGTACGGGAAATCATAGAGTATGCAGGCTCATACAACATGCAAGACAGGAACATTTGTCAAAAGTAAATCTTTTTTGTTGATTTGATATGTTAAACAATTGCTTTGTGTTCTTTTTTAAAAAATGTTAGTTTGTGGAAAAATATTCAGCCCTGGGAGATAAGAAACAAAAAAAAAATTAGCCCTAAAAGAGTTAATCCTAATTGTGTTTTCTTATCTACAGTATTTGGTCTTTTTTCTCTTTCTTCATCATGTAAAGCACTTTGAGCTCCATTGTTTGTATGAAAATGTGCTCTAGAAATAAATGTTGTTGTTCTCAAATGTGGGAAATTCCACCTGGCTCCCATGACAACGTCACTTTCGGCTCCGCCCCAGAAGACGTCACTTCCATACCAACAGGAGAGCCCGCCTCCTAATGACCTCATTTCCAGTTCTGGTCCCAAGATTCCTTGTCTTCCTGCTTTTCTACTTTATATCTGCTATGTTTCCTAACCTGTCCAGTTCTCTTTTGGACTCTCGTCTGTAAAGACCTTTTTTTTTTTTCTCAGCCTTTTTGCATTTGCAGCCAATTCTCAAGTAATACCTTGTGACAGTAGGGGGCAGTAGTGCACCCTTGAACCCTCAGGTACAACTCCAGACACCAGGTAAAAGTCCACAACCTTTTTATTTTGTTCTTCCGTGCACCAAGCACCCTCCACATTACTCATACAATAAACCAATAAACTCTCCTCCTCGCCCAGACACTTAGCCACCCTTCCTCCCAGCTCAGCTCAGTGTCTGGACCGAGGCACCGTCCTTTTATAGCCCCTGACCCAGAGGTATTCTTGTCCTGACAGTCCATAGTTCCTTACTCCTTCCGGGTCAGGGCAATCAGTCCTTTTCTTTAACCCGGGAGCACGTTGTTCGTTCCTGTCATGTGACCATGACGTACTCCCGGGTCATAGGGAATAAAAGAGCCCATAAGCCCCCCCACAGCGACTCCTGGTGGCCCCCAAGGTATTCAGCAGGGTTGTGTAAAAATACTACAAGGTCCATAATGCCCTGCTGGACCTCGGGGCATGATCCTGCTGTCGGGAGAGCTCCTCCTGGCAGCCTGGGGAAAAATGGAAAGCCGGCAATCCTCCACAACCTCTTTGTTGTGCCCAGGCTTGATTATTTACCACAGTGGATGGATGGAAACCATCATAAGGGGCATACGACAGCCCACTTGGACTATGAGAGCTTGAGGAAAAATAAAAATAAAATCTCTGTTCTGAGACAAAAACTGAACTCTTCAGGCAGATCTCCAAGAAATATGTCTGGTGCAGACCACCACCTACCTAATGGCATCAATACAGGGAAGCATGGTGGTGGCAGTATGGGGACAGTGAGACTGGCCAGAATCAGGGGAAGGATGAAAGCAGCCACATACAGTGAGAACCTGCTCTGGAGTGCAGGCCACTTCAGAGTGGTGGTGACGGTTGACCTTCCAGCATGACAATGACCTGAAGCAATGCTGGAGTTGCTTCAGGACGAGTCGCAGAAGTGGCCCAGAGCTGACCCCATATTAGAACGTGTGTGGAGGGACCAGAAGATGGCAGACGCTTCCTCTTCCAGTCTAAAGGATCTTCCAGGAACAATAGGATAAACTGTCCAAATTCAAGTGTGCAAAGCTTGTGAAGACTTAGTCACGAAGATTTGGAGCTGCTATAGGGGCTGCTGTCAAGTACTGAATGAAGGGTCTGGATCCTTCCGGGATTTTTAATAAATTTGCAAGCCTTTCTGAAGACATGTTTTCACTTTGTCATTATGTGTCATTGAGTGTACGTTGGTGGGCAAAAAGGGCAAATTTCTCCATTTAAAATGGGTAGAGTTGGCAGACGGTGAAGGGGTCTGAATGGATTTGCTTCAGGTATTCAGCTCCACTCCCTCGTGCCAGCGATGCCCATGCTAGGTCAGCTGGAGACTCCAAACCAGACTGATATGAGCAAAGTGTGGCTGTTGCACTTTGGGGCATCTAATTTGTGTTTGGTGATCCCCAATGGAAAATGAATGGCTGGCTGGATATTGAGATCCCACATGGAAAGGGTAGACTATGTTTGATGGCACTTTCCAATTTAAATGCTTCTCATGCTGTAGGAAAGGAAACTGTGAAGCATTCCAGTGAGGTTTCGCTTCCAACAGTATGAGCACAGCAGGTTTTCCCAGTTGTAAGTAATCGAGAGATGACATCTGTGGAAGAATGAATATTAGAAAGGGAAAAATGCCATAAAAACAAGACACATTCCAGCAGCACAAAAGGTGAACCCTGTAATTAAACGCTCGTGGAATTAAGCCAAAACATCAGTGAACCAGCCTCTCGCTGCCATGAAGTCGCTTGAAGTTTCATGTAAAGTGTATGGCAGGAAGACGTCCTGTGGGACTCGGGCCGGCCGAATTCGACGAGGACAGGCATCAGTGGCACGCAAGGAGAGCGCAGGAGGTGTCAACCTCGCCATTTAAGATGCAGGAGCTCTTTGTCTACAATCCATAAAGTAAATGAAGTCATTAAAAAACATGATATTCAGTACTCGATTAAAGAGCCACTCAATTCTTAATCCACTCAGGCTAGAATAATTTGCACATTTGTTAGGAATCAGCAAGAGCAGCTGCCGACGGGTGAACACATTAGTTCTGGATACAAGACACTTGTACACATGTACACGAGCCGTCAACAGACCCTTCCAGAGTCCTCTGTTCCCCAAAACCCTGGCCCTGTTTACCTGATACCTCTATTGGTAAAAAATAAATAAATAAAAAACACTGATGCCCCCTACTGGCCACCTGTGTAAAAAAACAGCACATGAGGTCAGAATTCAAAAGACTTCAGAAGTGCAGGGGCACCATAAGGCCCAAAAGCACGTCGCTGCTAAGACTGGCGAGATTTGTTGGGCTGAATGGCTTGTTCTCGTCTTCATTTCTTCTAACGTTCTAATCATATCTGTTTTGTCTCAAGCAGAGGACACTGCGTGGGGACCTAATCCTGGCCTTTAAAAATTCTCAAAAGCATTGTTGAAGTAGACCCGGCAGAATTCGTTCATCTTAAGGGTCAATCGCATACTCGAGGACGTCCGTGGAAACCAAGGGGCAGTGCCTATAAAACTGAAGCCAGGAAGCTCTTCTACAGGAAAAGATATGGAGTTGGAGCAGAAACCTGGACAACCATGAAGAAGGATCTGGATGAGATGTTGGGACAGCTGGAAACTGTTAGCTAAACCAGCGGTTCTCAAACTGTGGGGCGTGCCTCCCTGGGGGGGCGCTGATGCTAAATGAACAAGACATCAAAATTAATTTTTTATATTTTTATTTCGAATTTAAATTTGCAAGCATATAATCATAACGAATGCATTATAACTAAAATGAAAATCAAACATTTCTAAGGCATAGATCTAATGACTAATACTGTATGTGCCTGCTTTAAAGTACACAGCCTGTCCAGGTTTGGTTTGATATTCGACATATCGAGACACTCGGAGCTCCTTTTCAATTTGAAGTTTGTTTCAATGACGAGCGGCGCCGCTGCTGCTGCTTTTATAGTCGCGTATTTTCAACCCAGAAAGTTCGAGACGTATCGGTATCTGTCGCGAACATTCGGGTAACAGGAGATCAGGTGATAATGCGCCGCGACTGCACCACCTTGGCAGCGTAGCCAATATTGGCAAATTGAGTTCAATAATTTACTGCGTATTGGGTTATTTGGGTTATTAACAGCGGTATAAAGTTTGTCGTACGAAAATACGTTCGTCTCACGCAGATTAACTTCATTGGTGTCCTCATTTACGAGATTTTTAAAAATTAAAACATATTTAATCATTTCTTTACATAAAAAAATAATTAAACAAGAATAAATAATTTATTCTTTGTTTTTGGGAATCAGAATTACTACCAAAAACCACACAAGGCATTTTAACAGTTATTAAAGCACTCGATATTTAATCGAAGTTAGATGAACACATGCAAATCTTATGGAAGTGAAAATGATAGGATACGGCGACACCGCACGAGTGTCATACCTTTGTTGGTTGTGTTAATCTCATCTATCTTATATTATGTAAGGGGCACAGAATTATTCCAGGTAGAAAGTTGGGGGCACGAAATATGAAAGTTTGAGAACCGCTGAGCTAAACAAACGAGTCACATGTGGACTGAATGGTCTCCTCATTTGTCAAATTTCTCATGTAAACTGGACCTCTTTAGTCTGAAGTCTGTGTGGACACGTCGTCCAGGTCTTCATCGATCGATATCGATAAAGCAGATCCGGCATCGTGCGTTCAGCTTAAGGGAGAGTCACATACTCGAGCACACCAGTGGAAATTAACCCTTAAGCAGCCAGCCTCATGCTTAGTGCACCCCTGGACGCCAAATACTTTTGTGCTGCACTTTTTATGCAAACATCACAATTCACAAAGAAAACGTTACATTTTAATGGAGCACGTCTTTTTTTCATGCAAAGAGCATCACAATTACTGCGGCACTAATCATTTTACACACTTGAACTGTAAAAACTATAAAAAAAAAAAACTACTGAAACAATCTCTTAAGATATGTTCAAGGTGCAACTGACACCATCGATGAAATTCAGTAAATCACCGCTTGAACTGGCTGCACGCAAACACACAAAGATAAACGCCGATGATGGCAGGCTCGTCTAGTGCAGCGGCTCAATCCCAGAGGCAGTGGTGGTGCAGTTCTGCCGGGGTCGCCACTGGTCATGAGCTGGCTGCTCAACGAATATACGGCACGGACTGATCAACTCCGGCGTGCTGGCAAATTGTATTGGGAACTGACTGTAGCCGGTTCTGGCCATTTAAGGGTTAAGGTGACGCGCATTTCAAACATGAAGTCATGCAGCACTTCTTCACACAAAGAGTTGTGGGACACTGAAGCGAAGAACCGAGTCGTGGGGTTGAAGCAGAAACCTGGACAACCTTTGAGAAGGAGCTGGGCGAGAAACGAGGACAGCTTAGATCTGGGGTCCTCAGTCACAGTCCAGGAGGGCCGCAGTGGCTGCAGGTTTTTGCTCCAACCCAGTTGCTTAATGAGAAGCCGTTCTTGCTCCAGTAACACTTCTGCTTCACTTTAGTGGTCTCACTCGTTAAGATTTTGAACCCTTATTGCTTACTTTAGTCTTAAACGGCTGTATTCTTGGTTTTTAATGGCTCCTGATTAGTAATAGAGACCAGCATTTCTCCATTGAGCTTGTTTCCATTTATACCTGTGTGTATTTATCAAGCACTATTGGGTTTAATTAAATACTTGGAAGGAAACAGGAGAAAAAAGTGAAGGACTGAGGATGATTCCTCCATTTTAGCCTTCAAATCATTTGGATGAACTCCTTAGAAAGGGGAAGAAAATCTATAATATGAGAATGGCCTGACATGGCAGAGTTAAAAAAAACAAGCCATGAAATGAAATTATTGGCAAGAATTGCTTTCTAATTAAGCCACCGGGTTAGAACAAAAAGCTGCAGCCACTGCGGCCTTCAGGGACTGGGATTGAGGACCCCTGGCTTAGATATTAGCTAAAGAAATGAGCCTGATGAGCTGAATGGTCTCCTGCTGTTGGTCAAATCTCCTGTTCTCACATGTATGGTTGTTGATAATGACAGGCCGCTGTCAGGCACGTGGTCCTCATGCTGGGTAATGTCTTCAATTACAGAATCGAAACTTCCTATTTAAGATGGTGGCTCAGTAGCACAAATATGTTGGATTGAACATCTCTGTGCTAAAAAAAAAATATATATATCATGGCCACAATCGCTGGCATCTTAAGTGAAGGAAAACAATAATACCAAAAATTAACACTTTGAGCACGAGGTACGAGTTAGGCCATATCTCACCGAGCCTGTCCAGAAGTGACGTATGAGAGAACTCGTATCTCAGTACACAGCCGCTATCGACACAGCCAGCTTGCTGCCGCATCTCAGTTGTCTACTGTAGTGCTGCCATCTAGTGGATAGCCATAGAGTTATTTTTCATGGAACAGCTTGCAGAATATAGCGCTATAAAATAGTTTGTAATTATGTCCCCGTAAAAACAAGACATAGAGATGAAACAGCTTGATTTGTTGCAAGATGAATATTTTGATGATGACGACTGTAATCAAGAGAGTGACAATCAACTGCATGATGGCGTTTCTTCATCACAAGGTGTCTGATTTGTCACGACCGGCAGGACATCATTACATGGCCCTACTGAGTACAGACAGTCACCGACTACCAAATGTGTTTTGGGCAATGACTTCTTTTAATTTGCGGCTCATGAGCTTCTAAGCCTGCACTCTGAGTGCTGCCATCCTTCATGGACTCTCATTCAAATGCACACTTTTAGTCTTGTTCCTGGTCAGAATAAAGGACAGTAAAACCTCGATTATCCGTCAAAAAACATTCTGCACGCAGTGTCTGCCTATTACTGAGCGACTCGTGCCATGCAGTATGCTGCAGGCTGTGCAGATCAGAACAACTCTGCCCTGTGCCAGCGTGTTGTGTTCTTCCCTGGCACCACACGTCAGGCCGCGTTTTGAAATCATAGTGTCCGTTACGTCCCTTCACTTTTAATAGTGTTTCATAGCTTTTCTATTTTGTTAGAATTAATCTGTCAAACATTATTATGCCTGATAAACATATGCGTGTGGTGTTGGAAATCACAAAATACTGAAATTATTAAACAATTACGAAACGGCGAAAGTGCTTCAAGTATTGCTTCAATTTACAGAGTAGGAAGAACAGCGAATGATATAAAGCGTGATGGCGACAAAACTGAAAGGACGTGTCGAAAATGGAAACCACTGACGGTAATATTATTCTGTATCAATGTTAGTGATCTTCTGCACTGCAGTTTTCTTTTTAATTCTATTATATTATGTTTTGTTCATACAGTGTGACGTGCAGGCAGCAAACTACCACAAGCCCCCCGAACACACTTGAACGCTACGCCATGACAGTGTGGTGTCTCCGCGGCTGGACGATCTGCGCTGCTAACTGAATCCCGGCAGTGACAGAAGGAATTGAGGGGTGCTGTACAAATAGATGATCCTGCAATTTGACCCCCAAAAAAGCTCCCTGGAGAGCGAGTTGGGGTATGCGAAAAAACGGACAAATTCCTAAGACAAGAAATTGTATACGGTGATTAAAGGATTAAAATTCACTAGCTTGTTACATGTCTGAGTCTCTTGTGGCTGTTTGGGGGGTTCGGGCGCACCCCCAGGCATCACACACACACCACACATGCATGTCCTCATCCTGTGATGGCAGGGTGGTCTCCTCTCCCAGTCCATCTCGACGTCTCGCACGGTTTTCTCTCCCTTCCAGGGTGGGCTCCCGCTGGCCACGTCTTGCTGGCAGGCCAAGTTGTGGCGAACGGAATAAGCGTCCTCTGGCAAATGATGGCTGTAATATTCCAAAAGGTCTGACAATTACAAGCGTTCGCTTTATTCACCATATGCTACCAATTTTAGATACTCTTTAACTTATTAATTTCGGAGTAATTTTACACATTGTGAGCAATTCTCTTCTGCAGAACAAAAATGCTTAAATTCATTAGGGAAGACTGACAGCCTATTCATCATTCCAGCATTAATTTATTATGAAACCTCAGGCTGCAGCAGATAATCAAAGATAAAAATGTCGCCTGTATTAAATGAAGATAGTTCATGTCTCAGGGATGAAAACCTGCTCCATGATCTAATCTGAGCAAATGCGTCTGAAAATGACGGATTTGTGAAATTCATTCTTGATGGAGCTCAATTTCTCTAATTTATTTGCAATCCTTGACAGCAGGAAAAAAAATATTTCATCAGCCTGTTAATAATTTGACCGAAACTTGCAGTCGTTTCCACCGCCATCCTACAATATGGACTTGTAAGAGCAAAACCTTCTTTGACGAGCGCTGGGTGAGAACATGCGTGTTGTAATTTCCGTCCAGTGCTGGCATCTTTTCCGACAGGTGGCAGGACATAATTGGAGAGGAAGCTGGCAAGATGTTATTGGTGTGGAGTCCAAATGAAAGCACTGATAGGACTTAACTGTGTGTGTGTGGTGACACTAGGGGTCGCTGTTGCCCCGTGAAGCCCCGCAGACAAACATTTAAGACACCAAGTAAAAGCACTACAAATATTTTTCATTTCTTTTCTTTTTGATATTGTGCCACAGTAGGCACCACTAACACCACCATAAACAAATAAATCAATAATCCATATAAATACTAACAATAATCCTCCTCTCCTCCCAGCAGCTCCGTCACACTCCCCCCCAACTCTGGCTCAGCTTGCTGGGCTTCCCAGAGTCCTTTATATAGTCCATGACCCGGAAGTGTTCCTGTCCTTCTGTCCATGTGATTCAATAGCACTTCCGGGTCAGATAAAGACTTGTATTTTTCTACAGCCCGGAAGTACTTCTGTCCCAATGATTTGGGATTACTTTCGGGCTATGATAGAAACAAATGTCTCTGTGTCTCCCTGCAGCGTCTCGTGGCGGCACCCACGGTATCCAGCAGGGCTGTGAAGCCGAACTCCATTTTCTATGATGCCCTGCGGGAATCCGGGGCACCTCCATGTTGCAGGGAGGAATCTACCGGCCTCGATGTTTTGGCCGGGGCAATCTGCCAGCCATCTCTCACAGTGTGCATGTCCTGTACGGCAGGGCTGACTGCTGTAGACAAATGTTGAGAAAGGTTTGACCGGCTGAGCCATCAGTCCATCTTTATTTAACTCTTTTAGGGTGGATGTGGACAGCAGGGGTCGAGGTTGGAAGTTGACATCCAGGGGCAGAGGGTAATAATTAGCTGTAGACGTCGACAAAACTCACCGTCACGTTACGGGTAGACCCTTCTTTGCTAGGAGGACTGTTAGACTCATTGACTTGACACCGAATCCCTGTGTGTGTGTGAGGAGCGTAGAGTGAAAACATCTAGAATGGCATGGACGTCGGGCAAAACAGCAAAGCAAGATACTCTGCGGGCATTATTAATGTTTTTTGCTTTTTTGCATATTATTGCTGAATCCGACTCTGACTTATCAAACTCCGATTTTGATGGAAACCAAAAATGAAAGGCAGGTTAGCGGTTTCTTTTCCTGAAAGTGCCCCTCAGAATATAAATGGTTAGACAAATAGGTGTGTAGTAAGCACGTAAGCCGTGTGACGGCCGACCTTAGGAAGCTAATGTTTAATGTTAAAGGCATTTAGTGTTTGCTTTTAGTGGGAAAAATATTCAGACCTGGGAAAAAAAATGAAAAAAAGAATTAGTCCTGAAGGAGTTAAAATATTGTGCCTTGGAGCGTTCATCTGAACCTGATACTGCAAGATAACAACTAGTCACACATGTGTAACACCCGGCCATTTCCTGTGCCAGTTTATTCCACTTTCCACTATGGTCCGTATTTTTTTCAACATGTTGGCATTTGGACATTTTCTATAAAAGTTAAAAAAATGCACGGCCTGTCCTAGAGTTTCAAAATGGAAGCCATGGGACACGGGACGATCGCTAGTGGGCTCTCATTATGTGACGTCCCCGTTTTAATGCCCCTCGCAAATTCCAAAGATTTAGCACATGACCGATAAGAGCAGGCATGGTGTCGTTTGGGGGGGATTCTGTCTGATCCTCGAGCCGAAGCGGATCGGTGAGGCAGCCTTCATGAGGGTGACACTGCGCTCGGCCCCTGACGCTGTCGTTTTTAACTCTTGCATCTGTCACACCATTTCCGGTGTTATTTGTGTGGTCTCGTCTAGATTGTTCTAATGTACAAATTAATTCATTTTGTTAATACTATATTATCCATCCATCCATTATCCAACCCACTATATTATATTTTATGAATATAGTTTTGTAAATAAATGTGACTATTCGCTAAACTAATCTTCTTTGGATGATCTCCCTTTGTCATTGTAGCTTTGACCAGATGTGGCTGTCACTTGGCTTGAAGGAAATAAGCGTGTGAGCGAAACAAAAGGTGACGTAAGGGGAGCTCATCCTCGTTGTTTTGTGTGCACCGATGTGACTGACGTGTAAGCGTCCATTTTCTAGCAGCAAAGCATTCACAATGATTTGAATAGCAGATGCTATCAACCAAAGCAACTTCCAAGGCAGGTCACCAAGGGGTTAGTGCTTATCGATAGAGTGCGCATGGGAGGCAGCTTGAAGGCTCTGGTGATGGTAATTACCCACCAAACCAGGAGTTGGCGTTCTAGACTAACGTCTTCCCTATTCCTCCCTCGGTAGAACAGAAGACTGACGGCCACTCCGCCGCCGACGTCACTTCCGTTTTCCGGCCCTCCTAGCCAAGTCACCGTATAAACCCAGAGCTGGACATCTTGCGCCAGTTCCCTTCTGAGCTCCCGTCTGAAATGACGAACTCCACAAGTTGTTGTGTGTTTTGTTATTTCATCTTTTTCAATTATCCGGGGTCTCCAAGGTGGTGCCCCAGCCCTTCAGCGTAGTTGTGACTCCTCTTTTACAAGACATACATAACTCACCCAAGTGACTCCACAGTGGAGTTAGAAAATATCCAAAACACAACGTTTGTGACTAGCAGAGCATGAAAATGAGACCAGAAACCCCAGTAATCAGATCACAATGGACTAAGTGTGAGGTGAAGTCCCCGCGATCTCCGGGGTCGGTAAAGTTCATTCAGCAGCATCACCTCTGTGAGCTTCATCTTCTTAGCCTAAAGCTAATTGGTATGTAAAACACTCTTAACCCTTTGATCTCTGGCCCTCCCTAGCATTTCGCCACTACAGCCCAAGCCTCCCTAGAAATCTTCTGTCTTATGAAAGTACAATTTTATTATCCGATGAGAACACGATTTGGTGCACTGTATTAATCCCCAAGGTGAAGCAGTCTTTCACGTGAGCTTTGGGGGTCAGAGCGCAGTGTCAGCCATTGTACAGCACACCCTGGAGCGATTTTCAAGTTAAAGTCTGCCTTCCACGTGGACCCAACAGAGTAAGATCCCTTCTGGAAGTAATGGGCTTTGAACCAGCAACCTTCCACATACCAGCACAGATCATTCGCCACGGAGCCACCACTCCACACCACCGATAAGCCATAATATTATAACAACAATTTGATGCAGCTTGTGAATTTCCCCTTGGGATTAATAAAGTATCAATCAATCTATCTATCTATCTATCTCTACCGTAGAACAAGCCATATAACTTACAGTTTCACTGTTTTCGTCCTTTTCTACTGTCCATTGTGGGGGTCCTTATGTTAAAACGGCACCCTTGAGTGTTTCGCTTCAAGACCTTATTCAGTGCCAGAAGCAACGCACAAAAACACTTCACCCGATTTTCCAACCGGTTGCCACACGTCTCCCCTTCACCGCAGGCCTCTCGCGTCTGACGTCAAACGCCCCAACACTCTCAGCCACGGTGAGTCCCGCTCTGGAGACGGTGGCAGGTGTGGAGTTTGACTGGAGTGGTACATCGGTCACAGCATTACGCAGATGTCCAAAGGCGAGTTCAGGGAGTAGAAGCTCTCTTTGCCTGTTTGTACTTCTCAGCCCACACTACGCAACCTCCACGCTAAAGTGCAACCAAATTCCTTTCCGTTTCCTTCTAGAAAATTACGAGCAAAAACAAAAGTGACCTGCAGCAAAAAAAAAAAGTAAGTAAGTAGAGAGCGGTGCATCATGTGGCGTAGTCTAAGAGAGCGAAGGTCGGCACGCCAGCCAGCGAGCCGAGTTAGGAGAGTAGAGAGGTGTAGAGACCTTGTGGGAATACGCCAAGACTTAGGGTAACATAACAGGGCCGTAGCGTACCAGCTTTGTGAGGGCTGCTATTTCAGGCTGGCAGGCTAGATACGGAAGGCCATCACACTGGCCTTTTGGGTATACAATGCTATGCGGCGGGCCCAAAGTTAACATACCGTCTCTGCAGTCGGCTATCTGGAGAGAACATCACGAATGAGTCTCTGTAGCTGGTCCATTCTTTAGCAAACGTTGGACTGAAACAATGACCTGACGATTTCTATCTAAAAAACAAGAATAAATGGCAAAAGCTCTTTGACGGACTTAGTAGTTTTGAAGAAACTGGAAATCAGGATGTGGGAGGGAAAGGAAAAGCAGAATTCTGGACTTAAACCCTGCAGGTGTGTGGAGAGAACGGTGACCGGGCTGGGAGTCACCTGGAGCTCAGCACTGTAGCACCGTGCTGTCAACGTGTGAAGCCATGTAGATCGATCCTGTGTATGGGAAAGGCGCTCTATAAATAAAAAGTATTAGTATTATTATTATTATCACAGTATGTAGGCCACCAGCAGGCTGAAACTCGTTCTCTCTATGCAGTCTCAGATGCAAAAGGGCTAAGACTTTCAAAGAAAGGAGTGCATTTCGCTCTCCGTCTCCAACTGGACAGATTGTGCCTCAGAACACAAGACTTAAGGAAACATAAAAGAGCCGCTCCTGACTACTTGGAAAATACATCTGGTTTAAAAAAATGAAAGGCGTTGTTGGAAAAGAATCTGACGCCTCCTGATTCAAAGCTGTGTCCGTCTTGCTCCAAGCCAGATAACGAGATCAAGTCTGGCCTCGGAAAACACAACCCACTTCCCCGCGGTTGCCTAAGGTGCTCCAATATGCGTGAAGGTTTTGCAAGCCATGAGTGAGAAATTTCTCAGCACTTCTGACAGGGTATTGTTGGGTCAATGACTAACGTACAAACTTCATTTGTACCGTACTGATATGCTTGTTTTCTTGGAATTAAACTCTTTCACGTAAACTCGGTAGGAGACATCAGCTGTTCTGTTGCCTTGATTTCATTACCTGCTGTGGACCACCAGGGGCAAACAGCTCCTCAAACCCCGGACACAAGAGACACAGGACACACACTTTCATTTTTTCTCCTTTTCTCGTGGGAAACGCCTTCCCCCGTTTCCTGCGTGTACAGCACAGCCACAGCACAAGCACCAATAGACAGTCCAACACAAAACACTCGCCTTTCACTTTCTTCTCTCTCTTCACCTCCACTCGTCTCCTGCCAAACTTCGTCCACCTCCTCCCGGCTCTGGCTCCCTGAGTAGTGGTGGTTGGCACTTTTTACAGGACACCCAGAAGCACTCCAGGGTGCCCAACAAGCTTCTTCTGGCAGCAGTTCTCGTTGTGGCAGAATTGCTGCCAAACAGGGCTCGGCAAATGTCCAGGCACACCCTGGCAGTGACCACGGGCCCCAGGAAGGTTAAGCTTCCATGCTCCAAACCAGTGGCCCTGCTGCAAGCTGGGGGGCTGCTGCCCTCTAGCGTTCTGGGGGAGATAATGTCCTGAATAAACTCTCTCCCCCTGGTCCCTCCACTATCGAGGCATCCTAGGTCCCAGGTAAGGGCCCGGCTGTCCGCCACACTGGTCATTGAGCTCCTCCATCTCATCAACACTGTGTCAGTCATGAAGAGATGCCAGTCAAGCGCAGGGCAAACTCACGCACACGTCAGCCCGAAAGTCAGCAAAGAAAAAGGGCAGCAGTCCTGGGAGACAGAAGCCCTGAGTCCAAATATGATTATACCCATAAAGTTTATTATGTTATACTGATAATAGCCATAAGGTTTATTATGCCGATTATAGCCATAAAGCGTTGGTCACGTGATGGGACGATGCCACATTTAATGTTTCCTCACTACTGCTGAGATTGGCATCAGCTTTAAAATAGCAACCGGCAATTGTTTTATTTTGGCACAGTTATGCCACGTCTTCATGCTTTGGACATTCCAATTAAATAGGGCATCGTACGGGACCCTAACCCTCATTTGTTTTTGTGTTATCTTTAGTTGCAGTGAGCTTTATAAATAATCATCTACAAAAAGGTCAAGACGACACGGATGCTCTGCCGAGATGTACATTTAGCTTGGCACGAGGGGATGTAATGTGATGAATTAAACGTCCACTATATGACCAAAGGTATGTGGACACCCCGCTAAATGACTGAGTTCAGGTGCATCATAACAATACATTGAAGAGCTCTGTGACTGTAAATGTGGCACTGTCATAGGATACCACCAGTCAGTCCATGAGATTTGTGCTCTTCTAGATCTTCCCTATTGTTGAAGTGGAAGCTTCAAGAAGAAACAGCAGCTCAGCCAAGAAATGGTAAACCCCCATAACCACACAGAGCGGGCAAAACAATGGCTGGGACTGACATCAGTTACCAGAGAGTTACAAGCTGCGTCTGGATTCAACATCAGCACAAGAACTTTAGGAAATCGGCTTCTGTGGCCGAGCATCTGCACACAAACCTAAGATCGCTCTACATAATGCCAAGTGTCATTGGCCCGAGTGGCATAAACCACACCACCATTGCACTCTGGGGCTGCGGAAAAGTGTTCTCTGGTTTGGAGTCTCTGCTCATCCCAAGTTTCCTCTCCTGGTCATCCCTTCAGACCTCGGTAGCCTTCACACTCCTCCCGTCTGCCAACTCCATCCAGACAGTAAGCAGGCTAGGAGGGGAGGGCAAGTCCATGAAACTGTTAAAGGTCCACCAGTAACCACTGCGCCATCACGCCACCCTCACTTTCATGACTTACATAATATCCCGTTGAAAGTAATTGTAACATGCCATATTTAGGCTTACCTTTGTAGTTTATTTTAAATCCAATGGAGCCAACGCTTTCGTCCGTTTGAAGGTGTAGCCACATTTGGTTTGTCATGCTGACAATCAGGTCAGGGACAAAGCTGCCGGTCAGGCTGAAAGTGAACAAAGGAAATGAGAAAATGACAGGATGACCCCGTGTGCCCAATTCATTTGAAAAAGAGTGAAAAAAATAAAATAACATAAAATCCTTCAGCTTTGGTCAAGGCTTGCCTGTCTGCAGAGACTAATTCATTGCACTATAAAAAATAAAAAGGAACATATGGCGGCAGATGTGGAATCAAGAAAAATATTTTCCTTCATTTATGCAGAGTTATGCTTTTATTAAGAGATTCATTAGTAACTTCAGCTGCTTAATGACAGAGGCTTCAGAGACGACTTACACTTGAAGGATCGTTCTTGGATCGCCGACTTCCCCTCCGTCTCCGATTGTTAACGTGTCGTATCCAATTTCCAAGTCAAATTCTTCAAAGTTGATCTGAATGACCTGGTAGGAAGAGAATCAGAATGATTAGGCACACAGGGGCTCCTTGGGGACGGATTTTTTAAAATCCCTTTTATAAACATTTGGTGATGTCTTGTAGTTAGATTGTCAAAGATGTTCAGTGCCTGCTGCATCTTTAAGAGGTAAACGTCTCTCGACCAACTCTGGGAAAAAACCTCATATGTCACATCATTCAATTTTTTCGGCAAATTGAGAAAATGGTGTCGTCCCCCCGCTATAATTAACAATCTCTACTTTCAATTTTTCCCAAGCTTTACATATACAATATTTTTTTTTTTCACAAATCGACAACACCTGCCATTTAACATTAGAAACCCTGAAGCCTATGAAAAAACTTGTAATCCCAGGCCACCTTAAATTCCTTCGCACCTCTCCATTAGCGTCTTTTGTGTTGTAAATGTGTCGATCAGCACAAGCAGCAAGCAGCCTGCTATCCCATCCACCCCACTGCCGCAACTCAAATCGGGCAAAAAGATCTCACAGCTTGTCTGTTTATCTGGCTGTGAAGTGCCTGGAGTTGTAAATAATATCTCGTTATTTTAAAGGCATGAACTTCTTGTGTTGTCACAAAAACGACCAAGAGACATCAAAAAGGTTTGGGGCAGCCACCCGTATAATGGGTAAATTGTTGAGATATGTTCACAGGTTAGAGTCCAGAACAGAACTGATGGTACGGAGGCAAGATGGTGGCATTAAAGGCCAGTATGGGAAGTGACATCATCGGGACTGGAAGTGACGTCATCAATAGCACCAGACCCGGAGGTGGTGTCTTCGGGACCAGAAGTGACGTCTTCTATGGCACCGGTACCATGACCGGCCTGGGCTCCAGCAGGAAAAACCACAAAGAAAGTGTAACCTGTTGTTTGATAAATGTTATACGTCAGCCAAATAAGTAACTATAAATGTAATCACGGCCTTCAAAATTCTCAAAGGCATTCATAAAGTTGATCTTTCAATTAAAAAGGAGTGAATCAAGCACGTGAGGACATGGGTAGGAGGAAGCACCGAGAAGTGGCCTGATCTGTGCCTCACCAGCGTTTGATCGTGGAGGTCTGCAGGGACTTCATGGCTTGGTTTATGTCATGCCATCTGAATTGTGGGGTCTTCTATCCAAATCTCAATGATGTCCAGTCAATTCAGTTTGCCACAAGTGGACTCCATTCCAGTTCTAGAGACGTCTCACGGAGAATTCAAGCAAACAGGAGGCACCTAAGCACAATCTGAAGGGCCACAGCAAAGGCCTCCCTGAATGAGAGATTTCAGCCTTTGATTTGTAATACATTTGCACGCCTTTCTGAAAACAAATTCTCACCTTGTCATTATGGGTTATAGAGTGCAGATTGATGGGCCCAAAATGTCAAAGGTATGAATTAAACATGAAATCTACAACACAATGAAGCGTGCAGACAGTTGAAGGGGTCGGAATTCTTTATGAATTCCCTGTAGGTTTAACGTTCCCAGCAAAGGGCATAATGTAAAATGCGTATTGTACGCCTTTAAGAAGATAGAAAGAAGACGTCAACAGGTTTAAGGGTTTCAGCGCAAGCTGTAGTGACGAGTATGTCTGTCATTACTGGGTGTCTTCTTGTTTACATATTGGAAAAGGGGCGGGGCTTGGATGACATCACGGCTCCTCAAACCTTTTCTGGCCGAGCACAGAAGTAAAGGAGTGTTGGGCTGCTGTGCACCTCTCGACTCCTTCTTCCAGGTTCTCGTTACACTGGACCCCCAGACGAGGGAGGCTTTGTTCTCTTCAAATAAAACATTAATGAGGCATATTAGATCTTAGAGAGGAGAGAGGTTGGGAGCATGCGCTGATAGCACAATGCAGCACCCACCACACGCCAAACCACCTGGATTGGGACCCAAGTGCAGTGGGTGACACCCCAGCACCACACTGGCGCATTCTGAGGTTTTTTTTATATTGGCTGGTATGCCAATCCTGCCAGGGTTAGGGTTGCAGGGCTGGATGCAGATTAACGTAACACCCATGATGGAGCCATTGCAGGTTTAAGGGCTGCGCTCAGGGCCCCAGTGGAGTAGAGTCACTTCTGGCATTTTATGGGGTTCAAACCAGCAACCTTCTGATTATTGGCACAGATCCCTAGCTTGAAGGGTCTAAAGGAGAAGAAATGCAAAATACTTTTACTGAACTGATAAAAAAAGTTATTAAGATGATAGATGTGTTGCTTTATTTAAAATGCACATATAATCCATTGTTTTTTTTTTTTATTTAACATTTAATATATGTATCTTTTACCATGAACATGATACCTTTGAAACATTGCCAGGCTGCGAAATGCTGAAAATAGTAATACACGGTTGCCACGGAAACCCTGAAGATCAATGTTAAGCAAAGACCAGAAAAATCAATCGGTGCTATAAAACCGAGAGAAACAGACACGCAGGGAATTCAGCCAACCTGTCCGCACGCGGGTAACACGCCTGTCCGAGCGAGTGAGCAGAAACGAGCAGCCAATAGGAAAAGGCTGGGATTGGCTCGCCTTGCGTGCTCTTTGGAATTGGAGTCAGAAAAGGCAGTGGAGTGGACGGACGGTCAGTCAGCAGAGAGGAGCGTTCGCATTTTCATTTGGTATGGATTCCCAACAAATAGGCCCAGGCAAGTATAAGTGAGTGAGTCTGCGCCTGTGTGTGCGTGTGTAAGTAGGAATGGCCAGGGCTCTTGATTGCCTTAAATAATAATAATATTAGGGGGTTTGCCCCCTGCTTGCTACAAGCCAGCCACTTTGTGTCTCTGCCACTCGCGTTATGAAGAAGAGGGACCGAACGCACCCCAAGGAGACGCAGTCGCTCCTCCGAAACCCCTTCTTAAATGGTGACACAATGGGAAACAAATACTGTTGGGTTTTTTTTTACCTCCTCTTTGCTCGATCAGCTGCTGCTGCCGTGCCGTGTGATCTGAATCTCGTGCGGCGCTTCAAACATTTAAAAGCCTGCACAGCAGCTGTCCTACTCTTTGTCTTTTATTTCCGGTGCCGGGCCTGGTTAAATCTCTTGGCACAAAGTCTCATCTTACAGGACGCGAGTTCTTCATGTTTTTTAGTTTATAATTTAAAAACAAAATAAGAATTTGAAAAACTAACAACATCACATTAAAGTTCAATAAATACTGAAAAGAATGATACCAAACATATATACTGTATGTAGGTTTTAAAATAAGCCCGATTTAAAGCTTCACAATAAACGTGACATAAAAACGTCACATAAAATCGTTGCACTTTTAGGCTTAGGATTTTATATATAGAGAGAGTAGATTAATACAACTTATTTATATAGCATCGAAAATGGGGCTCCTTCACTTTTCACAGCCACCTTTGCTTGAATGGGAGGGTGACTTAACGATGGGCATGAACACCAATGCCCCCCAAGGCTGTCTCCATTAGTTAAGTACACAGCAGTGTGGTTGGTAAGACATTGTGTTGGAGAAAACCAAAGATGAGAATAATAATAACAACAACGATAATAATAATAATCCATCCATCCATTATCCAATCCTCTACATCCTAACACAGGGTCACAGTGGTCTACCGGGTCCAATCCCAGCCAACACAGGGCACAAGGCAGGAACAAAACTCGGGAAGGGTGCCAGCCCACCACAGGGCACACACACACCCATCACACACTTGGGACAATTTAGGATCACCAATACACCTCACCTGCATGTCTTTGGACTGTGGGAGGAAACTCACGCAGACACGGGGAGAACATGCAAACTTCACGCAGGTAGGACCTGGGAAGCAAACCAAGGTCTTCTTACTGGGAGGCTGCAGTGATACCACTATGCCACCGTGCTGCCCAATAATAATATATGCTTTATATATATATATATATATCTTATTCCTCACTACTCAAAGTGCTGTCCACGGGACATGAACCCAAGATCTCCTTTCTGCAAGATTACAATAAGCATCCCCTCTTAATGGAAGTCCAAGTCTTTCTGAAGGAGCTCGTCACTGACTGACTGGAAGTCGCTGGCTTCCTCCTCTGCTTCTCACATCTCCCAGGTCTCACCTCCCTAGTAATGGTGAACAGGCTCTCTCTCACCTCACCTCTCTGCAGCAGAAAGAAGAGCTGAGAAGAAAGCAGTAAGCTGGGCTTTATAGGCAAACTGTCTGAGAATGGACATGTAGAACGAGCCCATCCATAAAATGAATGACGGGCAATGTTGGTGCCCACTACCTTTAAGAACTTAATCTCCACAGAGGCCTGGTCAGGTGAGAGGCAGTTTTAGACCCCAGCGTTCGGTTCTACTAAGTGGACCGGACTCAAACAGTCTTCTGCTTGGCGGGCTCACGAGTTTTAGGAAGGAGCCAGTCGCAAGACCCACAACCACCAAGTAAACGTGCCACTCTTTTGTGGTTAGAGAAGCCCACAGGAGCGACTTGAGGTTCCTATGGCACAGAGACAATGGTGAAACTAAAGAGCCAGCTGAATTCTGGATGTGAGCGCATCGCTTTTGGGAACCACAACAACAGCGTATTTCTTGTATTCCTCAAAAGTCACACCAGGAACGCCTGAATGGGCCTCAACAGGCTATGCTTCCTGACACAAGGCCTTGACTCTCCAAGAAGATTAAAGGAAACTTCAAAAAAAAAAAAAAAAGATCTGGTAGGAAAAAAAATGGAATAAATATTGAGGAAGGCATTTTTAGAGGAAGGCATTTTTAGAGGGAGACCCCCTTCCAGGTAAGGTTGAGTGTGTAATGGGTGTCAAAAAAAATGGGGTAACATCCATCCATCCATCCATTATCCAACCCGCTCAGGGTCACGGGGGGTCTGCTGGAGCCAATCCAAGCCAACAGAGGGCGCAAGGCAGGAAATGGGGTTACATAGAAGACACAAAAGAGAACACAAGTGGTCCTCTTCACAGTGCCAACGTACCATGGCCACCTCAGAAATACAACACAGCAGCACAGACGGTTTTATTCTGGCACTCACCAAGTGACCAAATCACATATGAGGATAGAGATTTGTTCAAATAACTCAAACACAGAGCAGAAACTAATGAACCGAAATGAAAAAGAGCAACATCTGTCCGCCAGTTCATTGTAGGGCCACAGCTGGACTTCAGAAATGGAGTCAGACAAAGCAGACACAGCCCAAGTCCTGGAGCCGTCTGTGTGGCCGAGTCCGTTTTGTTACGTTTTATTTTTGTGAACTTTTTAATACCGAAATGCTTCTGTTTAATATGTTGTGAATTTTGTTTAATAAGAATGCAATCCGTGTATCTTTTGTATAATAGTTCCTGTTTGCCTGTTGTAGCAGGGGGGGCTTTAATGAATGAAACACCCACAGGGTGCACACGTAGCGTAACAGCAGACTCCTGGCAAAAGTTTGGATGACGCTGTGGCAGGTAAGACGCTCTTGATGCGCTCTGTCTCTCGTGTAAGTTTTACAATGGCGTATTCTGTCTCAAACTGCATGGAGGCATCACGTCACGTAGCTGTTGATGTATCTTGAGGTTCTGTCGTGACTTTTGGTCGACTTTAGAAGAGTTTTATTTGAAGGAGATCCAGCCTCATTAGCGTATTGTTTGACTTACTTCAGGAGACCGAGAGAGAGAGAGAGAGAGACCGGCTGTCGCTGCGTGTGCCGACTGTGCCCCTCGCTGCTTGTCTTATAGGTATGTTACAACGGTAATTATACTTTGTCCTCCATTGTTATTGTTAATATGCGTTTCTTAAAATTGTTTGGTTTTGAGAAGGTTCATTTGCATAACAAAAAGTACTTTGGTTAGAGAGAGATATTTTGCACTTGTTTTGATGAGGATTTAATTTCTGTCATAATGTATTTGTTTCATTTGGTGTTAATTTCATCATTTATTTTGTGTAATTTTGTTTTCATTGTAATTACTGTATATATGTAAAAATAAAAGCTGGATGACTCTGTTGCAGGAGACTGAGAGAGCGCCTTTCGCTGTGTGCTGACTGTGCCCCTTGCTGCTCGTCTTATAGCTGGATGACGCTTCTTTAAACAGTTATCTGGATATTGGTGTGTCTGTCTTCCTACAGAGCATCAGGGGGCTACACCTGCCCCCTACTGGTCAGTACGGACCCCCCCCTCTTGTAGTCGCTACTGATGGCCTGAGACAAGCGGCCGACACAAATCTAAGCAAGGATTGGACACACGATATTTATGCAGAGGCATTTTTATAAGTGGACAATGGCGTTAAACTCTGGGGCCGTTAGTCTACTGGCACAGACCCAAGCATCTTTGGCACACTCGGACCTAAAACTACACGGGGTCACTTCAAACAGCACCTCAGTAATGAAAGCTTTTCCAGCAGATGACCTGGCCAGAGACATACAGGACAGACCTGACTAAAGAAATCCTGCCAGCTCAAAGAGTCCTTGGAACCGGGTTGGCAAATCCGTTCCCCTTTTCGATTTCAGACATTTACACGTTGTGGTGGTTTGTCCGCAGCCAATAGTCTATTGGACCCTCCCCAGCAGTGATAGTACTGACTTCAAAAAACTTCATCTGTGAGGGGGCCCTATGAATGCGCCAAGATACGGACAAAATTTGCAGCCACCATCCAGATGGACGTCCCTGCATTTCCTAGCAGGACAACGGCAAAGCACATTGTGCCCCCGGATTACAAGGGCATGGGTGTGTAAGCAGGGAGTGCGGGTACTCGATTAGCCTGACCAGTGTGGCAAATCAGGAAGTGCAAAATAACGGTGATGAAGGTCCTGTTATATTGAAGACCTACATAATAGATGAAGGGGGTAATTCCACTTGGTAAACAACATGTGATATAAAAGTTTGAGAAAATAGAATTGGGAGAACAAAAAAATACACACCATGACAGTAATATGTGACAATCAACAAAGAAGACTTCTGAAGGAAAAAATGAAAAATTAGCCTGGGGACACATCCCGGCTAAAACGTGACAGCAGAAGACTGAATGGTGTTGGGATGAGAGTGTGAAACGGCAGCCTAACTTCCAGATTGTTCTGAATGGCGGGGTGTGGGTGGAGCGCTCAGTATTTGAGGGGTGGAGTTCAGTGTCTATTGGTCAGTCGTTAGTTGATTTCAGATGCTTGTCGTCGTCTTTGTTAAGCTAATAAAAGCACCTTGTAAACTGAATAAAAAGTGAAGTTTTTAGAGCATTCAGGCCTTGTGTGTCACTCCCTGCTGTAAACTCAGGAACATGATGCTCTGGCTCTGGAGCTTCACACCACTGTACGCAGTGAAGGAGAAGCCCCTCTGCGTCATTCCAACCACAGTCTGGAGACAAACATCTGCCGACAGAAGCCACCAACATTGGACGATTTGTTTTTTCACCACTAGAAGGCACCAAAGACTGTGATATGAACCGAAGGCACATGTACTTCAGGCATCACTTCTCCTTTGGTAGTCATGGCTGTCACTCACCATTAAAGCTACTGCACTATCAATGTCACAGCAAAGGAGCTGTGGTGGCTTCTGGGTGAATGACATAACTGGCACAGCACATGAGGACTTTATCGTAATCAAAGGCCCCCCTACTCCCCAGCTCTGTTCTTAAAAGGTTACTTTGGGAGGCAAGTAAAAGACTGAGCTGTAAGGCAAAGCTCTCAATTTACCAGTCGATCTACGTTCCTACCCTCACCTATGGTCATGAGCTATGGGTAGTGACCGAAAGAACGAGATCGCGAATACAAGCGGCTGAAATGAGTTTCCTCCGCAGGGTGTCTGGGCTTTCCCTTAAAGATAGGGTGAGAAGCTCAGAGTAGATCCGCTGCTCCTCCGCATCGAGAGGAGTCAGATGAGGTAGCTTGGGCATCTGATCAGGATGCCTCCTGGACGCCTCCCTGGTGAGGTGTTCTGGGCACGACCAACCAGAAGGAGGCCCCGGGGAAGACCCAGGACATGCTGGACGGACTATGTCTCCCGGCTGGCTATGGGAACGTCTTGGGATTCTCCCAGAAGAGCTAGAAGAAGTGGCCGGGGAGAGGGAAGTCTGGGCATCTCTGCTCAAGCGGCTGCCCCCGCGACCCGACCTCAGATAAGTGGAAGAGGATGGATGGATGGATGGATGGATGGGAAGTAAAAGAGTGAGGCTGCAGCAAACTGCAGGCAATTTGTCTTTCATTTCTGTCATATCATTGTCCATGGGAGCTCCTGAGTGCTGCTTTACTGTATTTTAGGCTTAGGTGTGGCCACCTGAACATAACCAAAGAGGGTATTTAAAATGGACGCAAGCACTGAGATGGACAATTTTAGAAAAGTGTCCAAGAGGCAGAACTTCACGTCCCCATTGTGCTCCCTGGGATGATCTTATCACTTCACTTGTTTTAGATGTTGCTATGGACATCCGACAGCTGGGCCGCCCCGAGAATGAAAGGAGGGGGAAAAGGCCACTACTTTCGGACACTGTCTCCTGTTTCCAAGACGCTAGATGGCAGCTCCCCTGGAGTATAGCGGTGCACTAGATTCCTGCAGGGCATCTTGGGTCTTGGAGTTCAGTTTCTCAGCCCGGTTGGGTGCCGTGGGTGCCACCGGGGGGAGTGTGGAAGGACCTGAGGAGTCATACTTTCCCTATAGCCCAAAAGTACTAATGGATGACGCGGACGGGAGCCCCGAAGTACTTCCGGGCTGACTAAAGAACTTGGATTCTCCAGCTGACCCACGTGGGAAGAAGAACAGAAGCACTTCCGGGTCGGGGAAGACCCAGTAAGAGAGCTGGAGTCTGGGAGGTGTAGGGCAGAGCTTGCTGGGAGGATATGGTGGAGAAAGAGAGAATTTATTATTGTACTTGGTGTTTCTCTTGCCTGTTTATTTGTGGCTGTGGTGCTCGTGGGCACTTCATGGAAGGAAAACAAGAAATTAAACAAACTTCTTGGTGTTTTTAGCCTGTGTCCTGTGTCTGTCTGTTGGGGTTAAAGGGGCAACGGCGACCCCTAGTGTCCACACATTGGCAATGTGTAAATTCCTTGTGTGTTGAATGCAAGTATTCATGACAGCGAGAGGAATACAAATGAGTCTCCCGGAGCCACGCTTTGGAGACGTCTCGGCTCAGGATGATCTGCTCGTCTTGCACTGAAGCAACGTGACAGATCTGCAGATTTCTCCGCAATGGATTTCCTCAAAGAAAAGTTTTCCGATTCCACTTTGCCAACAGAGCTCGTCTGGATTTGGTTTTAAAAACAATCACTCATCCTTGAATAATGAAACGGCGGAATTCAGTGGAGAATTTCCTCCTTCATGTTCCAATGAAACATTTATAGCGGCACCAGATTGAAATAATACCTTAGTGAGAACGTTGTTACTTTGTTTATGGAAAACATTTCATGTTTGGGTCTCAGACAGACACTTGGTGACATTTTATTCACAACATCGCTAATGATATAGACAAAAAAAAAAAAAAAAAAAACACAAACAAACAAATAAGTAAATCATGGGAGTGTAGTGAAGAGATAAAAGGTCCATGTCATAAAGTAACAATTGCAGCGTTATTATCACAGCAGGCCTAGCAAGCAGAACCTGCGATCACCTGCATAGAAATAAAGCTGAAACTTTTAAATTGCTCACAAGAGCATAAATCCACCGGCGTGTGAAAATGACCACCTGCTGCTTTACGGCTTATTGGTATGACGTGTGAGGACCGCTGAAGAGCTTCCTTAGCGGTTTGCAAAATGAATAGAAGACAAATGGAAATGTGCTACTAATGCACTCGTCCTGGGCGCTGCTGTCATCAAGCCCCGGCGGAGGGTCTCTCAGTTGCTAATGCAGCATATCTGGTGTATGACATTGACATGAAGGGGAGGGGGGAGCAGAAACCTCCGGCAAATGTATTCTTGCTTGGCAACTTCTAGCATTCCAACAAGCGGCGCAAACAGTGTGTTCATCAGAATTACTTCTTAAGGCTTCTGTCCTGATATGAGAAAACCTCGACAAACGACAAACCGCTGGACACTTCTTGATGTCTAGTTATGCGTGGCGTCGAGCTTTGTGGGTTTCCCCTCCCGATTTCTGGCCCTCTACACTAAACCCGTCATGCGTAGGGCGCCCATGTAGGAAATTACACTCTTATGATATAAAGAGAAAGCCAAAAGTTGTCTTCAGCAAAAATGAGCAAAAGGACTTAAAGTTGTGCAGGCCACACCAACCGGCCTCCTTAAGGGATACAAGGGGACAGAGTTACTCCTCTTCACAAAACTTCGAAAAACATGGGCATTCATTTATTGGCATGGGGAGTGTTGTTTTATGCCATCTTGAAGTGGCTGATCATGAATATGCTAATATTTTTTTTAATATTTGATTCTGTATTGGTGGTCCTAGGTCCCCTAAGTGTCACTCTCAGGAGGTTAGAAATGACAGACTTCAAGCATGTGGGGTATCGTATTAGACTATTTCAAGGTCACTGATTATGAATATGAGGTTATTTTTAATATTTGATCCTTTGTTAGACCTCTATGGACCTCCATCAGAGGGGGACATATGACAAATTTCTATTATAATTGAGAAAAAAAACTTTAAACAGTTAAACTGAAGCACACATTTTAATATTTCAAATATCTGACACAACTGTTCATGTTTATTATGTACCTCTACCTTGGGAAGTAAATTGTTACATTTCTATGAACACACGTGTGCTAGTTACACCAATTCATACTCTTTATTACAATAAACTTTACTGCCTACTAGTAAAGCGCTCAGCAGGTGGCTGCCCTGTCACTTTGTCAATCATGTTATTTTATCATGGTTACCACAGCCCTGTCATTTTCTGATTTTTCAGAAGGTATCCTATCATAAGCGTTAAGGGTAAGTAAGGCTCTATTCCCAGTAGTTTGCAGCTTTCCACCCTGTATGTGCTTCCTGCTCAATGGATGTCGGAGCGGTCATTCTTCTCCTCCCTATCTTGTAAGTAATCAGACTCTGCAATTTGCTTCGCATTCAGCCGATGTCACTGCTCATCTTTTTCTTTCTATCATATCGCCTTCTCGATCAGAAACACACAAACTCCGCACATAACCAGTCAGTCATTTTCTAACCCACTTATTCAGGGTCACGGGTTGCAGGGGGTCTGCTGGAGCCAATCCTAGCTAGTATAGGCACAAGGGAGGACCAAACCCCGGGCAGGGTGCCAGTTCATTGCAGGGTGAACACACACACACACACACACCGGCACACTGTGGTTAATTTAGGATTGTCAGAACATAGCTTCTTCTGCTATTTGCTTCATGCTCATCAGATGTCGCTGCTCTTCTTTTTCTTTCCGCCATGTCATCTTTGCTGAGGTGGCCACGACCTCAAAATCCATTGATTCAGAAATGTGCATCCGGCCATAAGGATTTGATTGACACCAAGATCAATATTGTACTCCAGTAATCGCATGACAGATAAAACAGACCATAGCAATTTATATATATAGATAAGCTCAATTTGTTAAACCAAATGGTATTTTATGAAAACTGAATGACTACCTGTACAGTTTCTGATTTGTAGAAATTAGTTATAATAATAATAAACACAAGACTATTTCTATAGTACTTTTCCCAATATACAAAGCACTTTACATAGACAGAGGGGAGCCACGTCAACCACCACCAATGTGTATCCCCCACCTGGCTGATGCCATTATTGCACCAGTATGCCCAACACACATATTAGGGTAAAAGAGATATTTACACAAGAAGGCGCAAACAATGATTAGGTGTTCCAGTATGGATGAGGCCAGGATGAGCAATTTAGCCAGAACACCAGGAGACACCCTACTGTTTTCAAAAGATGGTCACCGAAAGTCAGGACCTCCATTTTACGTCACATCTGATGAAAGGCTCCATATTTAAAGTGCAGTGTCCCTGGCACTGCAATGGGGCAAAGGGTCAGCTCCCCCTACTGGTCTCACCAACACCTCCTCCAGCAGCAACGCAAGCTTTCCCTAGATGGTCTCCCATCCAAGTGCTTAGCCTCAGGTGGGCGACGTGTTCTGTAGTGTAGCTGGTATGCCTGCTGGGTATTTGGTATTCAGTAATTCATTTATTTTTGGTACACTGTATTAATTGCCGAGGAGAGATTTTCTTTTTGCGTGACCTTTAGAGGTCAGAGAGCAGATTCAGCCATTGCACGGCTCCCCTCGGGCAACTTCTTTAAGGTTAAGGGCCTTGCTCAAGAGCCCAACAGAGTAGGATCCCTTCTGGCAGTAATGGGATTTGAACCGGCAACCTTCCAGATAGGAGCGCAGATCCTTAGCGCCTCCGAGCCACCGATACGCCCCTGCTTATATACCTAATGGGGCTCTTCTTGGCGTCGTATCATTTCTTCCCCTTAGCTGTATGTAATTGGGCCACCACCCATTGTGCCACTTATAATGTATGCCAGTCATCTCCTGGACAATGAAAGTCTTGGCACCCTATGCACTGACCACCGTGGCAGCGAGTGAAGCCAGCAATTACGATCCTTGGGGTCCACAGCATTTTATTTCTCCTCATTTGGCCTTTGCTCTTGTGCATCAGGACATAATGCTTTAAGTGTCAACGTTAATTTGAGTCTGCCTCAGCGCCAGTTGCCATGATAAAAAAGCCTCTAAAGAAGCGTGAATAGAGTTCCCATAAAAATCATCATCATCATCCCACTCGGATTTCTTTTATTTAATATGTTAATGTTTTATTAATGAGCTTTGCTGGCCAATTCAGCCGACGACGTCACAGACGTGAAGCTGACTTTTCGGGAAGAAATAATAAAAGTGGGCATGCCTATAGGGGAGGGGACCCCCTATTAAAATGAGCCCACTCACCTACAAGTACTGCATCTGCACCCTGGCACATGCGCTCTTATGTGGTGGTCCGCTCTCCTTTACAATAAATGCTGAATCATCTGCGGCCCCCAATAGCGCGTGCCGCCTATCCTTGGCAATCCGCACCTCAGCAACCTCCTGCCTTCGTTTCTTGGACAACGGCATTTTTGCCAGGGGCGCCAGTCCTCAGTTCAAACTCATTCATCTCCAGAAGCAACAATTATAAAATCACAACAAAGAGAAACAAGCGAATGAATTAATAATCAGACCATAATGACAGAACACAGATGTCCAATCAAGCAGATAAGATAAAAATACCATGAATTATTCAAGGAAACCGAAAACTCCGACTGCTTAACAGAAGGGCGCCGTGTTCTCCCGGCCAGCGTTGGCGGTCTGCACGGTGCAGTGACAAATCATGGCGGGGTGGGGGTGATTGCTGTTGTTTTTATGAGGTGAAGCGACAAATGTGGCATTGTGGGCCATTTGAAATTCGAGAGTTTAGGGGAGCTTGGCATGGCAGGAAAGGTTTTATCACACGGACCACCCGTCCCATGAAAGCACTGGGCTGAACACGTCAGACCGCCGAGGCCCCATACACTTGGCTTCCTCTGTTTTAAACAACGGCGTCACTTCATTTTGTGCTCCAGGATGGCTACAGAAGGGTTTTAATGACTATAAACTGAATACTTGGAAGTGTTAACAGATGGTTCATTTTTATCTGCTTTGGCACGCCACTGTATTAATTACTTAATTAAAAATACAATGCTCTGTAGATGTGACGGCTGCATACGAGCACTTTTCACCCTTATGGAAGAGGCCTCTCCATTATTATCCTCGGTATGACATTAATATCGAATCCTCCATTTACCGGACCTGCCTCGTCCATGTTCGGTTTGCAGGTGTGGCAGGTGGCCGGAATCCTTACCCAGCCAGGACACCCCGAGATGCGGGCAGATTCCTTGGTTTCCAGTGGGCATGGGAGCTCAACCCTGTTGGAACCCGTGGACACCCCTAGGTAGCGCATGGACCTTTCCAGGGCCTTATTTGGTCACACTTCCACCTCACCCAGAAGTGTGGCCAGAAGAAGCTCATTAGGCACCTCGAGTCCCACCATTCAGGGGCCAGAGTCGGGAGGAAGGAGTGGAATCAAACGGACTGGCGGCAAGGAAGGGAATGGACTGAGTATTGCGGTGTTGGTAACGTGTGCACAAACTGTAAATTAACACGGGTGCTGAGTTGAACCTGTGCCCTGCCTGTCTGTGTTGGGGGTTAGGGTGGCAGTACACCCCTAGAGGATTAAACAGGGAACCGCAAGTCTACCTTGGTGGCAGCAGCTGGCACATTGTGATGGAAGACAAGGATCGGCTGGCATCCTGGCTGGGATGAAGGATCAGTTTTGTGGCCAGGGGGCCCTTATAATAGATGGACAACATCAATGGATGGACATCTTGGCTGGGATGATTGAGAGGATATAAAGGAAGGACAGAGCTTTATGGGAGCATGTGCTCCTTCAGTACACCAGGTGGCAGCATCCCTCCCGTATAGCTCCTGTTTGAACACCTGCAAGGCAGCATGGGAGTTGTAGTTCTAGAGGGCAGTCCTGGTGGGGTCTTAATGGGCTGCTAGGGGGTGCAGTTAGAAGAAGGAGGATACACTGGAAGTAATCCTGGGTCCGGGTTTAAAGCGAGAAGGATAAGGGTCATCTGGATGGTTTGTGAAAGAAAGAAAGAAAGAAAGATTAATAAAAAATAAGCCTTTTGAATCCAGGACTCGTCTCTAGGGGTCTGGGGTTTGGCATTTAGAGATGTCCCTTGCAGGTCACGCCGTTCATACTCACTGTAAGTGTCATGGAGGACAGACGGGCATCCCGACTGGGATGAGACCAAGTTCTTGCCCAGCCAGGATGCCACAATGGAAGAAGTGCAGGAGACACAACCTGCCCAGAATGCCCTATAATCTTTGTCCCTGATTGGGATGGAACTCCAATGAATGGACTGTGTGAACCTGGAAACCAGGAGCAGTTTGTACCCCCAACACAGAAGGTGTCAGTGTTCTTCATTTCTGATCCCAATCAAGACACCTGCAGGGTTTCATGGGAAGTGGAGTGTGGAAGTACAGTCTTGATTGGACAATACTGGTTTCCATGTAACCCTGGAGTGCTCCCAGTATGCAGTACGGTGACACTGGTAGCAGTCCAGGTCTTGCTTGAGCAGTACTGGGAAATTCTTGCAGGAAGGAAGGTGGAAGAATTTCGATAAAAATTGTATTTGCTACTGATCTTTTGATGGGTGATTATAGAAAAGGAGTGGCAGAAAAATCTAAATTTAATACAAATAATAATACTAATTCTTTACATTTATATAGCATTTTTCTCATTACTCAAAGTGTTTCAGTGAGTGGGGAGCCCACTACAACCACCAACAATGTGCAGCGTTCACTGGGATGATGCAACGGCAGCCATTTCTGTGCCCGCACGCTCACCACAAATGAGCCGTTAGGTGGTAAAGTGGTGAGAGAGCCAATCCCTCACTAGTGCTCTGTGGCAAAAGAAACAAACTATCAAGAAAAAGTCCAAGTAGGAAAGAAAAGGGAGAACAGAAGAGACTGGAAAAGAAAGAGAGAAAAGGAAGCCAGTGAGAGTGGTCTGACAGCACGGCCCACCAGGAGAGAGTCTCAGTAGCCAGCCGAGAGGGGAGCAGCGCAGGAACGAGGAGTTACGTGGCGTAATTAGTGAGGAAAGGTCGAATCCTCTGAATATTATAAAGAAAGAAATGACAGGAGATGGTCCATCCTCGGCTATGACTAGCGATCTTCCGGGAGATGAAAGATACTCAAGGCAGTTGGCACCCAGGGCACCAGAGTGACATGGCATTGGATTTTTCAGGTTATGTTTTTAAATTTGTAAACCTACTGAAATATTCTGAGCCCATCTTCAAAGATAAACCCAATTAAACTGTGATCCTGAGCTGGATAAGCAGGTTAAAAAAGAGATGGATGGATATTAAATATTTAAAAATTGCTTTATAAATCCTCTGCCAATTGCGTTTGCTTGACACTGGTTAGGATCCTACCGGTTTATCATATGGAAATCATTCCCTGGAATTCCATATACAGCCGCCTCCTTTCAGCTCCATTCGTTTTGATTTTCAAAGAAGGGACGGGGAAATCGCATTACATAATTGGCACTTTGACCTGCCAGGGTAGGTCAGCTTCTGTTTTGATTTGCAGATGAGGAGTCGGCAATTCCAGGATATGAATCTACCGCTTTCTTCACGCGTTAATGTAATACAATCATCTGGGCTTTCATTTTCCCCATCCGCTTCTTTTTCTATTACAATTGCGCTGTCGTCGACTGAGAGACGACAACGTCCACAAAAAGGGCACCAACCAGGTCTCCTCTTTAAATGATCCCCAAAATAAACAGGCGCTCGATGGCACACATAATTACAAATTAGCCAAGCAGGGCTGAGTGTGGATCAAGGATCTGTAGAGTGATCGATATTCACAACGAGATGACCCCTGCCAGGACCGCCTTGGCTTTACAGCTACTGGACAGGAAGAGGCGGAGCCACTTGCCCTGATTGGGCGGTTTCTCAGGGCTGTCGACGATACCTCCAGAGACAGTGCCCCCTCGTGTCCCAGATTGGTAGTGCTTACCACTGATAAGTCCAGAAGGCGAGCCTCAGGCAAGCATGGGTGACACCGTGTCATCTATCTGGTGCTTTGCCATTGTGCCACACAGACTTTACGTCCTGAGATGTGTTTCTCCAGGGCTTAAATGAAACTCGTTATTTGAGAATTTTTATTATTAAAAATAAGCAGAGGGATTAAGTTCAAAAATGTTTCATGTGCATTTCATTTGTTTAAGCGACTTTCCAACACCATTTTGATGATTGTTTCCATGTAATGGTATACAGAATGAAAAACTGAATGATGACTTCATTAATTAAAGCTGCGTTATTATAAATATAAAATCAGAAGATACACCACAGACCACTGTGGGCTCACCAGTCCTTTGCTGTATTTCAGAGGGTCATCAGAGGTAAGTACTGCCACACTGGGACCCAAGGGGGGGGCTGCTGTTCACTGACCATTTTGTCCCTTTTGCCACCCACAGCTCTAAGCAGTCGGCCAATGAGGGAAACTGACTTCGCCCCTTCTAGTCTGGGGACTGTAAGACCATTTGGGAAAGAGCAGACCACCAGACAGAGCTCCACCCTAAAAACTGACCACTCTTCACAGCTATCTTCACCTTTGCTTTGGTGGCCCTACAGCCTAATAACTGGTTTGCTCCGGGTTTGTGCCATTGTGTGCGTGTTTATTTTTGCCATGCCAGCACCTTCATTAAAAGTGTCATCCCAACATTTATTTTGATTTGAATGTTCCTTTGCTCAACCACAATGCCTATTAATAATTAAAATCTGAGATTAGATATGAAGAATCTCTGGGGTCTCATTAATTATGTCTTTTTAAAAAGATTAGTAGAAAATCTGATATATACTGTATACATCTCATTTAATGCTCTTTTTTGTAGCTCTAAATGCTGCAAAACGTCTGGACCAGTGTTTCCCAATTGCTGATCCTCAGACTGGTGCCGGGCACAGCATAGTTTTGTCATTCTCGGAAGAAGCATTGAATTCCCAGGTCATGTTTTTGAGCCATTATGAACATTTTTCTAATAACATTTCAAATGAAAAATTCCAACATGTTCTGTCTGGATGTTCAAAACACAAAGAGGACACAAAGCTCTCTGAATCGTAATACATCTGGACACCTGAAACTCTAAGATGGACTAGTGCTTTCAATCTGTTATTAATACATCTTGATGTTTGAAACTCCCAAAGGGAGCCCGACTTTCCAACCTAACATTAGTACATCTTGACACTCAAAACTCCCAGAGGTACCCAACACTCCGATCTAATGATAGTAAATCTTGATTCTCGAAACTCAAAGGACCACCAGTGCCTCCGATCTACTGTTACTAAATCTGGTTGCTCAAAACTCCTTGAGGTTCCCAACCTTCCAATCCAATGTCAGTAAATCTTGATAATTCAAACTCACAGAGGAACCCAACACTCTGCTCTATTGTTAGTAAGTCTTGATGCTCGAGACTCAAAGGATGACCAGTGCCTCTGATCTATTGTTCATAAATCTTGATCCTCAAAACTCCCCAATAGGAACCCAACTTTCCAATCTAATGTTAGAACATCTTGACATTTGAAACTCCCAGAGGTACTCAACTCTCTGATCTAATGTTAGTAAATATTTACACACGAGACTCAAAAGATCAATGCCTCCAATCTACTGTTAGTAAATGTTAATGCTTGAAACTTCCAAATGGAACCTAACTTTCCAAACTAATGTCAGTAAATATCGATACTTCAAACTCTCAGAGGTACTCAACTCTCCGATCTAATGATAGTAAATCTTGATTCTCGAAATTCAAAGGAGTTCCAGCGCCTCCGATCTATTGTTGCTAAATCTTGATGCTCAAAACTCCCTGATGTTCCCAAATCTCAGATCTATTGTTAGTAAATCTTGATGCTTGAAACTCCCAAAGTGAACCCAACCTTTCAATCCAATGTCAGTAAATCTTGATAATTCAAACTCACAGAGGTACCCAACACTCCGATCTAATGATAGTAAATCTTGATTCTCGAAACTCAAAGGACCACCAGTGCCTCCGATCTACTGTTACTAAATCTGGATGCTCAAAACTCCTTGAGGTTCCCAACCTTCCAATCCAATGTCAGTAAATCTTGATACTTCAAACTCTCAGAGGTACCCAACACTCCGATTCTATTGTTAGTAAATCTTGATGCTCGAAACTCCCAGAGGTACTCAACTCTCTGATCTAATGATAGCAAATATTGATGCTTGAAATTCAAAGGAGGACCAGTGCCTCTGATCTATTGTTAGTAAATCTTGATGCCTGAAATGCCCAAAGTGAACCCAACTTTCCAAACCAATGTCAGTAAATCTTGATACTTCAAACTTTCAGAGGTACCCAACACTCCGATTCTATTGTTAGTAAGTCTTGATGCTCGAGACTCAAAGGATGACCAGTGCCTCTGATCTATTGTTCATAAATCTTGATCCTCAAAACTCCCCAATGGGAACCCAACTTTCCAATCTAATGTTAGAACATCTTGACATTTAAAAATCTCCCAGAGGTACCCAACTCTCTGATCTAATGAAAGTAAATCTTGATGCTTGAAACTCAGAGGAGGACCAACTCCTCCGATCTAATAATAGTGAATATGGACAGTAAACTCTCAGCTGTATTAAGAATTCATGCTTAAAAAGAGAGTACTGAGTACCGAGTACCAGCTCTTCTGTACCTGCACTTTGAACACTGGTTTCGATTAATTATGAGACTGAGTGAATACCTTTTTTATTTTTCACATTCCTGGTCTACAAAGCTTTTCTCAGCCTTCTGCCAGTCCACAAGTCAAACCGCTGTTCTACACCACCCATCTGAATTTACTCCATGCACTCAAATCCTGTTGTTCTGTTACTCAAATGACATTTCATCCAAAGTGACTTACAAATCAGAAGATTACAGTTCTTAAGTCCGTTTGTCTCGAGCACGGGGATCTAACCCTGGTCTTCAAAATCCTCAAAGACATCGATAAAGCAGATCCAGCAAAACACTTTTAGCTTAAAGGCGAATCACAAGCTCGAGGAAAATAAGGGAACTGAAGCCAGGAAGTGCCTCTTTATGCAATGGATGGTGGGAATCTCGGACAAACTAACAAGGCATGGAGTTAAAGCAGAAAACTTGACAACCTCTAAGAAGAATCTGGATGAGAAATAATTAATTTACTCATATATGGCGCTGTTCTCATGACTCAAAATACTTTACAAAGATGGAGGGGGTACCTCTTCAACCTCCACCAATAGGATGATGGGCATAGCCTGGGCAGGAGTTACAATGCACGGGACATCACAGAAGACTGTTGCTCTCTAGAAGTGGTGGGAAGACTTGCAGCTGTAATGTCATTAGTGAGCCATTCCGCTAAAAAAAATGAGTCGAGACAGACCGTCAGCATCAGGACGAGACTGTATGGAAATTATGCACGATTCAGGCCTTCGCTGTACAAATTAAAACCATTCTTTTTTTACACACCAGAGCCGAACGTCTGTAAGCTTCACCATTCAACAATATTGAAATGTAATTAGATCTTCTGCAGTTCCAAAATGAGTAAAATACAATTCCACTAAAAATGACTTTAGAATCGCGCTGAAATATTGCAATGACCGTAACATTTCCATTAGTGTCTAATGGACGCGGCATTTTCTCATGAAGCAGATGGAAAAAAGAAAGAGCGCTGCCTCCCTCCGTTTGCTGATTGATCCCACACCGACGAATCATGAATCACATATTGAACGTTCGGAGCCAGAGCCTTTTGTTTTTTTTTTTTTGTCCAAGGCAGATGCAAATGTTTTTTACTCCCAAAAAAAAGATAAAAGATGTAAAAAGAATTAAGAACGGGGCTAATTTATTACAAATATTCCAGTGGCACCCTGCCGAGTCTAGAACTCATTTTCTAATAGCGTTTCAAGTCCGATGCGTCTTTCCAAAGGACAATCAATTCATTTGTCCCAAAGTTCACCTTAAATTAGCTGCTAGTCTGTGACAGCCGGGGCTGAACTTGGCCGCTTCACGTCGGCCATTCCTGCATTGCTTGTTTCATAACTAACGTAATAAACTACAGGACTTTAGATTTATTTCATTTCAATTGTTATTCGATATACTTAGACGCGGTTTTCTTTTTAACGTATTCGTGTCAGTTGGAGTAAAAGACTTTTGTTTAACCCATTCATTGTGGCTTGCGTTAAATTACTCAGATGAATAGTTTGTATAAGACGGCAATTGAAGGCACTGCCTGGCGTGAGCTTTTATCTATGCAACTGATTATCGTAGGCCCACTGTTATAAGGCCGGGGATTCTCAGTCGTCTTCTTGTATCACATCACAGTATTCCTCACGTTGAATTACAGAAAAATGAGAACAGTTGGGGAAGTTTTCAGAAAGGTGAAGAACTAAACTCCAGCTCTTAGTTTCTGATTTTAGTTTTCAGTATTCTGTGATGGGATTGTCAGGGCACACTCACTTCTCTAGTACCTTCAACACCATCCAACCTCTGCTCCTTAGGGACAAGATGACAGAGATGGCAGTAGATTCACACCTGGTGGCACGGATCGTGGACTATCTTACAGATAGACCTCAGTATGTGTGTCTTGGGAACTGCAGGTTTGACATTGTAGTCAGCAACACAGGAGCACCGCAGGGGACTCTACTTCCTCCGGTCCTGTTCAGCCAACTTACATTGGACTTCCAATACAACTCGGAGTCCTGCCACATGCAAAAGTTCGCTGACGACACTGCTATCGTGGGCTGCATTAGGAGTGGGCAGGCGGAGGAGTATAGGAACCTAATCAAGGACTTTGTTAAATGGTGTGACTCAAACCACCTATACCTGAACACCAGCAAAACCAAGGAGCTGGTGGTGGATTTTAGGAGGACCAGGCCCCTCATGGACCCCGTGATCATCAGAAGTGACTGTGCAGAGGGTACAGACCTATAAATACCAGACTGCAGCTGGATGATAAACTGGACTGCCAACACTGATGCTCTGTAAGAGAGGACAGAGCCGACTATACTTCATTAGAAGGCTGGCGTCCTTCAACATCTGCAATAAGATGCTGCAGATGTTCTATCAGACGGATGTGGCGAGCGTCCTCTTCTACGCGGTGGTGTGCTGGGGAGGCATCATAAAGAAGAGGGACGCCTCATGCCTGGACAAACTAGTGAGGAAGGCAGGATCTATTGTAGGCACGGAGCTGGACAGTTTGACATTCGTGGCAGAGCGACGGGCACTGGGCAGACTCCTGTCAATCATGGAGAATCCACTGAACAAGATCATCTCCAGACAGAGGAGCAGCTTCAGCGACAGACTGCTGTCACCGTCCTGCTCCACTGACAGACTGAGGAGACCCCACACTATGCGACTCTTCAATTCCACCCGGGGGGGTAAACGTTAACATCATACAAAGTTATTGTCTGTTATACCTGCATTGTTATCACTCTTTAATTAAATATTGTTTTTTATCAGTATGCTGCTGCTGGAGTATGGGAAGTTCCCCTTGGGATTAATAAAGTATCTATCTATCTATTATATAGTGCCTTTCATATCTATCTATCTATCTATCTATCTATCTATCTATCATGCTGTGCCAGTTTGCAGTTGCCCATTTATGCAACTGCGTATTTGGAAAGTACAATGGAAGGAGACTGCAGACACACAAAGGGAAGTCGATTACTCCGAAGGAGAACTGAATCCAGAATGCACGCAGCATCAGCGCCACCATGCTGATCACGACACCTTGGTGTTATATTCCTCTAAATATTTGTATTTCCTCAGAAAACCGCAAGCCTTGCAGCAGAACTAACCAGAACAGAATCGAGAGTTCCCCTGACTTCAGAATATCGGTGGTCTAACATTTGAACCGACGTCATTTTCTGCCCGAGAACTTTGCCAAACTCAACAAAAAATGAGTGGGATTACCTGTTTGTGGCAAACAAGTAGCAATGAATGAACCCCACGGAATTTGCTTTCTCTCGAGAATTTGAGAATCTCGTTGAACTCGGCAAAGTGCAAAAAAGTCAGTGGGCAAGAAGAAACTGAAGTAGCTTGGAGTGGATTATAACAGTGCAGTGGTCTTTTCAGGTGGTGCTGAGGGCTGGGAAAACACCTACCCAGGCCCGCACCTGGGGGGGGGGACAACCGTGATACTTGTCAGGGTCCCGAGCTAGATAGGGGCCCATCCTTTAAGTGGCGTTTTAAAATATCCGCACATATTTGAAACACAAAAGGGCCGCGAACTCTGTCAGCTGCCTGGGGCCCAGAATTTCGTAGGTGCGGGCCTGACCTGCCAACTGTGCTGGACCAATGATTGTGGCCACAAAGGTGACCTGAGCTGTGAGGCATTAGTGATGACCACCAGTGTGCCTTTTTGAGATCAAATTATACTGAGGGTCTGCAATACTCCGGAGACTTTACATCTGTAATAAGTACATAAGTTTAATATGTAACTGTGCTCTGTACAAAAAATATTTTATAAATCTGCTTCTTCTCACGTGTACAGCTAACACAAGGCCAGATTTAGCACACAGGGGCTCATCATTTAGAACAGCTAGGCAAGCATTAGAAGACAAGAAAGGAACATATGCGAAAATGGGCATTGTACTACTGTATTTCAGTGTGACAAAGTCAGCATGATATTAGATCTTCTCTTTGCCTTGTTGGGAATGGCATAATTTTACCTAAGCAGGGGTCTGCAAATGGAGAAACAGTATAAAACCTTGGAACATTGCCTGGTACACCTTTGAAGCCGACGGACAGATGGGAGATAATGTCATCCAATCCTAAAAATCCTTCCAGTGCAGCGACAAAAATGGCAGACTGTATACATCGCAGCTCCCGCCTCGGTAAAAAGGTCTTGCTATGGCTTCCTTCATTTGTAATGTCGCGTAAATCGTCATTAAAGAAAGCCAAGTTATTTTCTCTTATGTGATTTCTTACCGCAGTATCACTATGGGAGGGGTATCGCCTTTTAATATTATATCTATACTAGCGACTGGGTAGCCCGATCAAATCGAGCTACAAATTCTACATTTGTGAAATCCATACTTTCTCTGCAAAGAATTATTTGTTTTTTTAAGTCCTTGAAATGATTTTGTTATCATGGCACTGATTTGTGCTTAAAATGTACTTTTTCGGCCGATGTAACGAAGAGCTTCCTGTTTAAACGGGGCTGCGAGACGTGAACTCAGCTCTGCGGCAAACAAATTTTCAAAACAAAGCGTATTTTACAACTCTAATCAGAGTCGGGGTAATAACAATAGATGTCAGAAGGACGGATGCCAAAACCGAACTGCCCAAAGATAGATTTTGACGGACCAAGCAAATGGCAATACGTTCTAAATTACTTACGGTTCCGGAACTGTTGAAGGGTTTAAGTTAGTCGACGATGTTAGTCCTGGAAAGTACGCTCCACCAAACCAACGTTCCAAAAACCAACCAAACACTATTATCTGCTCGAACCAACACCGATTTACTATACTCGGCCGTCCAGCGGCATCACTGAAGCATTCGAACATTCTTAGCCAATCATGCAATGCTGCGTCCGCGTTATGTTCTAACTACAGAGGCAGAGTCGCATTGCATGGTTCTAACTTGTATTGAGTTGAGGTATTGACGCGAACACCATACATATGGATAGTATCAAATTATATATAAGGAAAGTTTCAGGTTACTTAAGATGCCACAATTAAAAAGAACTTATTCCAACCAGGGAGCTATCGCCCACCTAGCGGAAAACAACATCCCCTGAACTCCCATCACTACAACCAACTAAAACGCACAGAGCCTGGGATGCAAGAGATCAGCATTACACACTTGGGGGAGTTCTGTCACTGTCCCTGTCACTACCCGACCTGCGCAACAAAGAGAGGCGCACAGCAAGCTTTATCCAGCAGTGAAGACACCACATACAATGAATCTCTGCAGGACAACGAAAAACGTTCCTCATTATGGTTAGCTAATGTGCCCCCGCAAATGAAAATTCTTTTTTGGCTTTGCGTCCTCCTCCAACATAACCTATTATCTCTGGAGGAGGAGCAAAAGCTTTAGATTTGTCAAAAATTTCGATGCCCAGTTTTCGACGGATCTCAAAGTTTTCGGGTCCTGTGATACTGAAAACACTGATATCTCGATGATGGGTGTGTGTCGGACAAATACTAAACTCGAAACGTAGGCCTTGTTATGAGATGACGATGTGCCGATTCATTTTTGGGCCAAATCGAGCAAGAGGCACTCTAGAGGAACCCTTAGATGAATTTTTGACAATATCTTGAGAATTATGACAAATCCTGTAATACAGTAATTAATTATGAATTCTACTCATCGATTGCTATCATAATGATGTACTTTACAATCAGAAAAAAATAATTACTGAAATGTTAGAGAAGTGTTCAGGTTAACTTGGTTTCTAGGACACAAAGCCTACTGACGCTTGTGTCCGAATTATTTTTTTTGTGTCCAGGAGTGTGTGACATGTGACGTAATTACAGCCACAGTATAAACAGTATCAACGTCGTACTCTCCTTTACTGTCCGTGTTTGTGACTAATTCAAAACTGTAAACTCTGCCATCGTCACCGTTAAAGATCTCTCTGCCTATGAATTGTTTTCTGTTCTTCAACTTTGATGTATAATAATAATAATTATTTGCATTTATATAATCTCTTTTCTCACTACTCAAAGCGCTCAGCAATTGCAGGTTAAGGGCATCGCTCAAGGGCCCAACAGAGCAGAGTCCCTATTGACATTTATGGGATTCGAACCGGCAACCTTCCGATTGCCAGTGCAGATCCCTAGCCTCAGAGCCACCACTCCGCCTGATGTATGTCTTAGGTTACGTGAGATATTCTGGTTTTGGACTCTCTCTCTCAATTTATGATCTTTTTTTCACATCCTGGCCATTGTTTATTTGAAACCCTTGGCTCATTATCGCTGTTTCATGCCGCTTCCTTATTGCTATTTCGTTCCGTCTCCTGATTCCATCCTACTTAGGGGACCGCTGCTGCCCCTGTGCCGTCATTATCATTCATTGAACAAAAGAACGGCATCTTCACCTTAGATGAATAAACCAAAACTGGTCCAACGTTCTAAACCGTTAACTACAGAAGGCGCCCATGCGCACCTGAATGCTCAACTTGTTAACGCTGTCATAAGGGCATGTGCCAAATGTGGGCTTCAGCATGGGCGAGTTGAAATGAGATGGGGGGGCAGTTCAGGGGGACATTTTAATGACCCCCATGAGTTTCCTTCAGGGATTCTGGTTGATTCCCAGTCTGAAGACAGCTTGATCAGTGGCACTAAACTGGCGTGTCATGACAATCCGAGGTCACCTCTTGCCTAGTGGACATTTGTGTTGGCATCAACTCTGGTGACGCGGTGTGGAATAAAGCAAAGTCCAGACAATGAACAGACAATAGGAAGAAGGTTCTCTTTCTGTCCATCTCGACTCCCCATAGTTGGTTTGCAGCCTGTTTGAAAGATAAACAGTAAAGTAAGAACTAAAGTTTTGATAGTAGAACAAGTGACTTCACTACCCAGTGTGTGCTTTAGCGCCTTCATTTACATATTCATCGGGTGATAATAACATAATTAGCCCCTTTTTTCTCACTGGTAACAATTGTACAAATTACACATTTTCGGTGCTACGCCTAATTTGAAAGTGTTATCTTCAACAGGCACTCCCAGTATGAAATCATTTATATGTCAGCAGGCAACATTTTATAGCGATGTTATTCAGCAGGTTCAAAGTTAGAATTTCGGAGGCGTTCAGATCCACACAAGTTACCACATCTTTCCATTCACTCAATGGGAGTTTAAAATGACAGTTCTGTTTAAAGAAAAAGTAACGATGTATCCGTTCAGCACTGGCCATCCAGTCCATGTCCAACCTAACATGCGTGGGATCGATAAGCGTCAGATTGCTCTCCAACTGAATCGTAATGCAGTCTAGCGTCATGGGGACTATAAGGAGGAGACATTTACGGGCCTGCCCTTTTGAGCACAAAAGGGATATAGATTGGGTCAAGAGGCCTGGTCAGCCTGCTTGGATGTCTAGACAAAGAGCCTGCTGAGTTTTGGGGTACCTCACCTGAGCACCGAGAGCCAGGCCCCTAATGACCTCGTGGCACGGCCATCAGCAGTCTGTCTATCTGTCTGCGGAGAGAGTGTCGACCTCGTCATTGTAGAGGTTTACTTACCTCGGTGGTGACATTCACGTGTCTGGTGACTCTTCCTATGAAGATTAGGAGAGCATGGGGAGGTCATAAGGTTGCTGGAAAGGGATGTGTGGCACTCCCAATATCCAGGGTCCAAGTCTAAATTTAGAGTCCTGGTGCTTCCTGTTTGTGAGACATGGACGCTATCCAGTGACCTGAGATGGAGACTGGACTCCTTCATGTGTCTCTCCTTGGGTATCACTGGTTTGACTTTGTGTTGCTCACGGACTCCCGAATGAGGCACATGACCTGCATTGTGAGGGGGATTCAGATATGGCACTACGGCCATGTGGCGTGATTACCCGAGGGTGATCCGACTCACAGGACCCTCGTTGTTGTCCGACATTGTGGGACGCCCATGTAACACCTGGCAACGGTATATAGAGGGTCATTTCTAGAGGGGGGGACTGGACCACGTATGTCTGCCTTTTGCCAACCAGGACCCTCGGCTGCTTCGTCGTGTGGTGGGTGCGGCAATGTGCTGTACCAGTGCACGCTCCCTGACCTGACCTGACCTCATGAACAGGTAGCTGCTGGGAAAGGGACAGGTTTCTGAAGGATGCCATCACTAAGGAAGGACTGACTAACAGTAACGGGTCCTTGGGTAGGCCGAGATTAAACAACTGCAGCCCCTGTGGGAGGCAAATTGTTGTCAGCACCTTCCCTATAAACCAGTAAGAGTGAAGTGCCACACAGAGAGTTCCATAATGACAGAATGTACACGCCGCTACACTAGGGCCATAGTTAGGAGACCCCTGAAGCATTCTACCTTGTCGAGGTAGGGGTCGGATGTTTAGGACTAAATAATGGAAGACTGCTATTTAAGAGGTACACCATAAGACCAAAAACAACCCAAGCGGTAGCCTGTCCAAGCACAGCGTCAAACGTCCATTATAAAGTGGATAGTGAGAGCCAGAGAGAAACACTTGGAAAACTAAAGTGCAGGTGGAGAGTGTGGCTTAGGGCTGGTGGGAGGAGGGATTGTTAAAACCCCAATGCTAAACTCACCTAACCCTAAACCCTCAGCAACAGTAAATTAATCACTCAAGGACCATATCTATGGCCTGAGGTCCGAGGGACGGCCGCTGTCCGCCGCTAAGCGTACCTAAGACCACTCACTGTCTGGGAGGCGTCTGCGTGTTCTCTCTGTGCCGATTGTTAGTTTGCTTCACTTCTCTCATTCCAAAGACCATCAACTTCATTTGGATGGTGGTCCTACCCCGTGGGTGACTTTGATTGAAGTGCGTCCCCACCCCTTGTCACTTGATACAGTCTTGACAGCATCTCGGACTCTGTGACCCACCCCGCAAACTCACTGGACTTTACAGGCAAGGAGAGTTCTGAAATGAATCTACTTTTGAATCTCTAAAGTGATTTCTTCTTCGGCATTATTAAATGAATGCACCAGTATTCCCCCATGTAGCACAAAACCGTACTTGTCAAACTGCTGTTCAGTGAAAGCACAAAATTTAAATATGCAGTGAAAGCCTAAGGACAAAATGAATGCAAGGGTCTAAATCAATTATCTGCTTCAGTGTACAGGAACCGAGTTTATCAATGACAGTGGCTGTGACATCCTTTATTCCCATTGTTCAATAAGATACTGAACATGAAAAGTGCAGCGTTAAGCAAAAAATAAAATCAAATAACTGTTATTCTATTTCCATTTTATTCTATCAGCATTATTTCTCAAGAGAATGGTTCATACACGGTGAGAGGCATTCACGCTCAGCTGGGTCCTGCATTTCCAAACACACCCTAAGACAACAGAGAGGACGTCCTGGACCTGACACCCGTCTGCTGTCCCCTAAAGGTGACAGACCTGTTGGCTTGGGTGTGGTAGTAGTTGTAGTCGTACTCGCATCTAGAGTACAGTGAAGTTCTTACTTGCTTGTCCAACCAACATACCTCATGTTATTGCTCTGGGTTTGTGATAAACCACCAGTTAGGTGGACTGGCAATGCTAGACTGGCCCAAGGGTGTGTTTGTATGTCTGTGGGTTTGTGTTCACCCCTCTAAATGGATCAGGATTGTCCCTGCCTTCTGCTTGCTGGAATGTGTTCCATCTGCTCTGGATATATTAACCCCAAATGTCTCCTGGGCTTCTAATTCTGTGTAGAAACAGTTAACCCCGAGCAGTACTTGTGGCAAACTCTTCGTAACCTGTTTTGGGCTTAGGTAGCAGTGACCTTGGCACTGTGACTTGTGGTTGTGTGTTTATTTGGGGAAAGTGGTCAGCAGACCAAGTGACATGGCAGGCAGAAAACGAATAGCAGCAACATCTACTGAGTGTTAGGCAAATCGCTGAAGCCAATTACGTGACAAAGAGGAAGAAAAACAAGAAGAGCAGCAACATGTGCTGTGCTTCAAGCACGTCACACAAAGTAATTAGGTAAAGAATATCAAAGAATAAACAACAGGATGCTGAAGCACAAACACAAGTAATGAGTAATTCGAAATACAGCCTCATGTTCTGGAAATTAAAAAAAATATATATTATGGCAAAGTGATCAACAGACCAAGTAACATGGCAGAAAGTAAAAGAACAGCAGCAACATCTGTTGAGCATTAAGCAAATTGTAGACGCCGATTATGTGGCGAAGAACACTAATTGGAAGAATGACAAAGAAGAGCAGCGACATCTGCTGAGCATGAGCCACATCACAGAAAGTAATTAGGTGAAGAACATCAAAGAATTAAGAACAGGATGCTGAAGCACATTCACAAGCAATGAGTAATTCTAAATACAGTCTCATATTCTGGAAATTCAAAAAAATGTTATTATGGCAAAGTGATCAACAGACCAAGTAACATGGCAGAACGTAAAAGAACAGCAGCAGCATACGTTGAGCATTAAGCAAATTGTAGACACCGATTATGTGGTGAAGAACACTGTAATTGAAAGAAAGACAAAGAAGAGTAGCGACATCTGCTGAGCATCAACCACATCACAGAAGTTCACTGAGTAATAAAGAACGACAAAGAATAGGCAGAAAGGATGCTGAAGTACAAACATAAGCAAGGTTCAATCCCGAATATAGCCTGATATGTTCTGGAAATTCAAAACATTTTAGGTCGCGGCCAAGTTACTGGTGGGCAGAAAAGTTTATTGTGATAAAAGCATGGTCCCCACAAGCCAAAGCGCTTGAAAATCCTCCAGGACCTGCTATGTACAGGTTTAGAATTCATAATCAAAAGTATGTATTGCATTTATTGATAATCGAACAACAAACTAACGTCAATAAAGGACAGCCAAGTGACCGGTGGTTGTGTGTTTAGGACAAGGTGACTGCAGGACAACCAAGTGATAACCACCGTAATGGCAGAAAGAAAAAGAAGAGCAGCGGCATCTGCTTAGCGTCACGCTAATCCCAGTACTTAGTTACATCCATGATGAGATCAGTGACAAGCTGTGTTTGATCACGATGACCACTAAACAACGTGTTGCCAACATAGATGTCTGAATCAGCGTAAGCCACCTTATTGCAGGGTGTTCATAAGAAATGTCATGGTTTACTTCATGAGCAAGAACAAGAATAGCTGTGCAATATATTTGAAACTTTGATTTAAACGTTTAAAGTCTTAATTATCTTGATTTGAACATACATTTGTCATTTTTCGCCCTCTGATGATTGCCCATAGGGGGCTAGTCAAGGGTCAAAAATGAAACATATCCTCATATTGATAATCAGTGAACTTGAAATAGTCTGAAATGATACCCCACATGCTTCTGTTTGAAATCTGCCATTTGTAACCTTCTGGGAGAGGCCTTTAGAGGCCTGGGACAACCGATAAAAAAATCCAAAATACGACCCTATTTATGATAAGCAATCTCATAAATATCCTAAAATGACACACCACGTGCCTATTTTACCGGTCCTCATTTTTTTCCAAAGTGTTTTAAAAAGCGGTAACTCCGACATCTCATTTCCCATAAGGAGGTGAACCCCGGGGGTCTGTTAATGTGGCCTGCACACACAACTTTAGGTCCTTCAGATCCTTTTTGCCGAAGACAAGCATCTTCAGGGTGAGTGATGTCCCTGATTATTTTCTTACGGGTTGCATGCATTAAATGGGGTACCGGGGAGGTCCCTAACTCTAACCCTTTACCATCTCCCATCTTGTTCTTTCTTGTTTTACAGTGTGAACCGTTAGCGCGTGATTCACGTCCCAGCCCCGTCGACTACCGTGAGGCGTTTGCACAAATATATGAGGGGCTATGGTGTCTTCCTATACCACCAAGATGTGCGTTTCGGGGGGCATTAGCAACTCCAGACTGGCCCACAGTGAACGTGTATGGGTATGAACTGGTGGGCTGACCCACCTCTCCTGGGGAGAGACCCTCGGCCTCTTTGCCATGCTAATGCGACACACAGATGGGTACATTTGGTTCGAATTTGTCGGAAGACTTTAAGGAACTGCCATTCAAATGAAATGGAAATGTGTGTTTCAAGGATAATGGGCTCTGGTTAGTACACAAGGAGGCTGGGAGATGAAATGCTTTGACTATTTTAAAATATTTCAAGATCCTGTCAAAGAGTTACAAGTCGAGAAAGGCGACCATTTATCAAAAAAAAAGTGAGAGGTAATTTGGCCGAATGCAGATGACCTTAAATTTTATTCTTATTTTGATGTAGAAGGTTATGGGGCACCCATAGAAAACACAGCTTGATACCAGTCAACAAAAAGTGAATTAAGATGGAAATCCATGGGGCTCTGCTGTAAGTGGCTTTCATCCACTAGATTATGAAAGGTAATGCGACAATTATGTGATAAAAGATAATGACCAAAGATTACAAATCTGAAAGCTTCCCACAAGTTGAAAGTCGAGGTAAACGGCTCTGGAGGGAAAGAAGGGGCATCAGAGACATGCATGAAGTCGCCAGTTAATTAGCTACACACATCTAGTCGCGTTTGGGGCGGTCTTGTGTCTTATTATACTGGAAGTGTCCGTCCGAATTTCAGATTACCCATAACTAATGGGGGGCGAGCTTGGTCAGCAATGGTGTTGAGAAATGCCTTCCAGTTCAGCCCATCGTCCACATGCGGAGTCGTGACAATTTGCCCCTTAAGGACTCACAAACCGGCGTCTGGTGAAATAAATCACCAACCGCCTCCTCTTCTTCGCTCTCGGCCAAGACGATGAAGCTCGCTGACATCACTTCTGGATTGGCCTCGTAGGTCCCACCCCTGCCACGCTGTGAGATACTTAAAGAACAAAAGAAGTTGGAGTTCATTGGAGAGATCACAGAGCTCAGAGAGACCTGACCACGGAAGAGCCGTCAATAGACGAGCGATGGCAGCGATTCTCTCTCGATGTTTGGACTTTTTGTCTGTCCCTCTCGATGCGTTGAGCGGGTTACTGGTGAGTCACCGATTCTTCATCATCGCCCTCTTTTGTTTCCTCTTCATTACAAGATGTTATTTAATGGGTATTGAGGGGCCTTATGTTTGCCCCATCATTACACCGTCACCACTAGAAACAGGATGGACTCAGCCATCCCGCCATGATTTATGAATCCTGCTAATCCAAATTTATGAGGCTGGAGCAACGGAGGGAGAATAGGAACCAATTCTAGTTTGGGGACCAGTCGATTACGAATGAGAACAGTCCGTTCAGCCCAACAAGTCTGTCCAACGAGGGTAACGTCACGTTGAGTGCACCACAACACTCGCCCACTTATTCCATATTTCTGTGGTTCTCTGTGTGATGCCACTCTTGTAACAAGACAAAAGTATACTTGTGTGGTGGTGGCATGGAGAGGAGTTAATTCTGGCACCTCTGGAGGGGCAAAGGCAGGTACCATCTCTGGAAGGGATGTGCAGTTTAGGGACGTCACAGCAAAGGAGATGTCCAGAAGTGCACTTGTGAATGCAAATGGAGGTTTTTAGGAAACCAGATGTCTGCCTTAACTGAGCTACTCACCTTATGTCGGTTTTGTGTGTGCATGTAAATACACTCGGTGAGACACGCAGAGATTCTAAGTGTGGTCCAATGGAGGGAACGAAGGGTACAACTGCTTACCATCAGCATAGCACTGATATGAGAATCCACGGGTCTGCACGACGGGTCAAAGTAAGGAGATGTATGGAGAGACGAGAAGAGGACCCTGAAATGACCCTGTCCTTACCTGGTGCACCCCTCGCCAGGACACAGGGAAGGATCTGCCTGAGAAGTAGGACTCAAATCACCTTTGGGCAGTCCCAGTGATGCCAAGGCCAGAGAGGGTGGCAAGAAGTTACAGTCACTTAACAATTGTGAGCCTTATACATTCTCTTGTGTCTGATTTGTGTTTAGTCCTCCAGGAACTGGTTCAATGGTTTCACGTAATCACTGGCGAGTCACAATACGCTTTACGATTTCCAGCACTGTTCATCTGTGTCTGATCAGACTCACGCGCCAGCCTGGCGGTATCAAGCGCAGCGCCGTCACAACGCCGCACACCGGCTTCACTGTTTGTGATTTACAATTGAAGTAAAGACGCCGGGAGGGGAAAGCAAGAAAGACGGATAAATGTGCATCTCAGGCCGTGACAGCAGGTCCCTTCCAGACAGATAACTGGTTTATCAAGACAGAAAAAGGGGTGAGCAGCAATGGAGAAAGAACGCTTTGAAAAATGATTTGATGACATTCTTCCAAGTCGAGGACTATGACAGTCTGTTCTGATTTAATTCATCACCCTGCCAAAACTGAAGAGCGGCCGAGGCTGCCAGTGGGAAACAATTGAGATTTTATACTCGTTTTGGTCATGAAATGGAGATGCTAAACAGGCCAAATCCAGCCCATGAGTACAGTTTAAGTGGCTGGTTATATTGTTTCAGATCATTTTCATTAAACATTAAAACTAACACCACGTTTACCTAAAATTACTATCAGGATATTTAATAAACATGGATGGATGGATGGATGGATGGATGGATGGTGGAGACGTAGGAGGAAAAGCTGCAAAACAGCACCACCTTCTGACAGAGACACCAAAACGTCAGGAATAAAATTCGAACATTCAGTTCAGTCTGCTTGTCAAAGTCTCTGTCTGTCTACTGTAGGTGTCATATCCAAACAGGACGTTGGTAACCACGACACTTCCATAACTCTACATAAATAGTCTTCAAAATGGCCATTCTCATCCAATCCAAAAGACGTCACAAAGGTTAGTCTCTGACTTCTCCAAACTCTTCATCCACTGGCTACCAGATTTTCCATACGTTCATTTCTAAGGGGTGTTAGATAAGCAGTGAGTTTCATAAACTAAAGAGAGGGCCGCGATGAAGATATTGCAGAAAATACTCAGTAAATAAATAAGAGTCGTGAGCCGTCATTACACATGAACTCCAAGCATGGACATCTACAGATGGAGCTCCACGTGCGCCTGTGAATGCAGCATGGCAGATTGAAGAAACCTAACAGAGCACTCTCTTTTCATTTAAGTGCATTTACAGAAGACATTTGAATACATTTTAAATTTCTACCAATCATCATCCAGATAAATAGTATGGTCCATCGACACAGCTGTGCATTAAGTATTATGTAAAGTCCCAAGATGGCTAACCGTTAAGGGAATACCTGGTAAATAAAAACAAGACTTCTGATATGTAAACTGCTATCAAAGAACACAATCCAAAATTAAATGAATATTCAACAGGGCTATTCAAAATGAAAGAGCAGATTTCTAAAATTTGTTTCAAACAAGCTGTGTAAGACAGAAACACATTCCGCACAAAGACAGGGGACTTATGATGATGGCATCCAACTTTGCTACCATCATCTTTTCCACAACAGTGCGTCCAGGGTTGGTTCTGTGATGGTGTAGCCTTTCCTGATAAGCTTGTTCAGGCCTTGTGCATCTTTTGAGCTCAAGTTGCTTCCCCAGAAGACCATGAGATAAAACACCACAGTGGCTACTATGGAGTGATAGAACATTTCCAGCAGCTTGTTGCATACCTCAAAAGTCTCCTTAGGAAGTCCAGTCAGCTCTGGCCCTTCTTGTCCATTGCCACACCAGTCCAGTTAGAACATTTGGAACACTCAAGACGAGAACAGGCCATTCAGCCCACCAAAGCTCGCCAGTCCTCTCCACTTATTTCTTTCAAGAAAACATCAAGTCGAGTTTTGAAAGTCCCTAAAGTCTTACTGTCTACCACACTACTTGGTCACTCATTCCAAGTGTTTATCGTTCTTTGTGTAAAGAAAAACGTCCTAATGTTTGTGTGAAATTCACCCTTAATAAGTTTAACTGTGTCCCCGTGTTCTTGATGAACTCATTTTAAAGTCCATATCTCAAGCCACTGGACTAATTCCCTTCATCATTTAAAACACTTCAGTCAGGTCTCCTCTTAATCTTCTTTTCCTTAAACTGTAAAGGCTCAGCTCTTTTAATTTTTCCTCATAACTCATCCCCTGTAGCCCTGAATCAGTCTAGTCGCTCTTCTCTGGACCTTTTCTAGTTCCATTATGTCCTTTCTGTAGCCCGGAGACCAAAACTGCACCCAGGACTCCAGATGAGGCCTCACCAGTGTGTTATAAAGGTTGAGTAGAACCTCCTTGGACTTGTACTCCACACATCAAGGCGCTATATGACCTGACAGTCTGGTAGCCTTCTTAATGGCTTCTGAATAATGTCTGGAAGTCGATATCTTAGAGTCCACTATGACTCCTAAATCCTTCTCATAAGGTGGACTCTCGATTTTCTGACCGCCCATTGTGTATTCAAAGTTTGCTGGTACTTGAAGCTCTGCACCACTTCACTTCCACATCCTCCCCCTGGATGGTGAGTGGTGTCAGAGGCTCCTGGCCCACTGGTTTTCCACCACCAGCTCTTCTGTCCTGCTCATGTTGAGTTGCAGATTGTTGTCTCTGAACTAAAAGACAAAATCCTCCACAGCCCTCCTGTACTATGATTGTTCTCTATTATTAATGCTACCTATAATGGAGAAGTCATCTGAAAATTTCTCTGGGCGGCAATCACTGGCATTATACTGGAAGTCCGTCGTGTAGAGTGCTGAAGAAAAAAGGAGGAAGGACAGTACCCTGAGGCACTCCGGTATTACACACCAATATTTCTGACATGCATTTCCTGAGCCTCTCAAACTTCTACTTGTTGGTCAGGCATATTTATATTAATATTGTTACACATCTGCACATAAGAGAAAACTTCAGGCACCTGGTGACGGTAATTACCCTTGGTGCCACAGCCCACCTGCCAAGTTGTTCTGCCTACCTAAGGTAAAGTCATCTCTGATTGGGGGATCACAGGAATCGTGGGGTAGAGGGGTCCTGTCATCGGATTGGCTGGCCCAGTGCTGACTCAGCTGTGGAATGGCCAATAGGGGGAGGCACCTTGATGACTGAGGTCTCCAGGTGTCTAAACAAATCCAAATCATATTATGGGATATCATCTACTGTGAAATTCTGCTCCGTACTTGTAAAATGTTTATTTTTATACTGTATTGAAGATTTGTTCTGTTTTGTGTATTGTATTGACCCCCCTTTTCTTTTTTGACACCCACTGTACACCACACCTACCTGTAAAGGGGTCCCTCTTTGAATTGCCTTTCCGGAGGTTTCTTCCATTTTATTCCCTACAAGTGTTTTTTTGGGAGTTTTTCCTTGTCTTCTTTGAGAGTCAAGGCTGGGGGGCTGTCAAGAGGCAGGGCCTGTTAAAGCCTATTGTGGCACTCCTTGTGCGATTTTGGGCTACACAAAAATAAATTGTATTGTATTGTATTGCCACAGTCAGCAAGATCTGCTTTATAAGTGACTGTTCCTTTTTTTTTTAGGCACAGGTTTACATGAAATGACACCTTGAGAAGGACCCAAGTCCCAGCAGCTGTGCCTCACTTTCCTTAAAGTCGTTTTTCCATTTTCATGAGCGAACTACTAAAGCGGTTGCCCAATTGTAGTTGTCCAAATGCCCAAATACAAAACAGGTGCTGCTCTAGATTGTCTGCTTTGCTCTCCTGTTGAAAACAACCCTGCAGTCATGACCTGCTTATTCACGGCACCGCGTTGCTGAAATGCTGCTCTCCGATTACATGTGAGCGGCACTCGCAAGACGTTATTCCATTGCAGCTTCTCCGTGGAGATGGGAAGGGACACCTTATCCTCATGGCACTTGGGAAATGACCATTCTGCATTGCAATTCAATGTCTTCTAGTAGCAGCTGAGCAGAACAAGCAAGTGTGGTGACAGGCGAGCACTTAAATACGAGGAGATCTCCGCTGAGGAATCTGAATAGGGTCAGATGTTTAAAACCTATCGGCATTTGTATACGAGAACTCAACACTGGATTCAGAAACGATTCAGAGCGCATCAATCTTTGCACACTTTGTGGAATTTTAAACAAATACATTTGTCGTTTTTGCCCATCAATCTACTGTGAAGGAACACGTGTATGGACGGGCATCCCAGCCGGGATTGGCAGCATTCCCGTAACTAGCCAGGAGGCCAACATCACTGAACAATGGAAGGAGACTCAGTCTCAGAAATACGGGCCTCCCCAAACTGCTAGATGGTGGGCTTCAGGACCCACTGCCATATTTACATGATTGCTTCTGTCTGCACTTTGTTTGGTTTCATATCACGTCTATTTTGGCTTTACACAATTTTCAAATTATACGGGGATCCTTAGGTGCCCCCAAACCTTCATGATGTCTGTTTGTACACTGAAAAAAATTCATATGCAAAAACAAGACCAAAAAAAAAAAATAAACTAAACTAAATGGGAGCCGTTTTGCTTTTATTTAGCAAAAAAATCTGCCAAAATGTACTTGACAAGAATTCTTAAAGTAAGCTAAATAATCGTAAATACAAATTTTTGGATAAGTCAATAAGTCTTACAATAAGGAAAACAAGACTTAATGTCAAGATATTGTGAACTCTTTTGGAAAAAGAGGAACAACCCAGGAAGTGCATCCTGAAGCACGAATACTGCATCTGTGGTAGATTGCTTGTCCATTGCCGGGACAACCGCAGGCTCACAGCGCTGCAGCGAATGCACCATGGAAGCAAATCCGAGCCAATTGCAGTCACGCTATAGGCGCATGTCGTCGATGGGTGATGCAAGACCCATGGTCGAGTCTCAGTACTTTAGCAAAACCAGCTTTATTCCGATTGAAACAGGAACAGCATGGTTATTTACTGTAGTGGGATCTACCGCTCTCCTATACACAGGCCCAGCAGTCAGGCGGGGGGGTGTGGCCAGGTAATACTGTGCTCTGCAGTTATAAAGTTCCTCGCATCACCCATCGATGACAGGCACTTATAGCGCGACCACGATTGGCTCGGATTTGCTTCCGTGGCACTTCCTGTAATGGACAAGCAATCTTCCACAGATGCGCCAAACGTATTTCGGGATGCACTCCCTGGGTTGTCCCTTTTTTCGGGTGGAGTGTTTCCAGAAGAGTTCAGAAACCTCACAATATAAATACCTTTCCACTTGCTTACATTTCATTTTTTGCGGTGTGTCCTTACAGAACGCATAGTATATGCATACTCATGGATAAATCGGGGCTTGATTTTACCATATAATTTCCAGTATTTTAAAAGTCGAATGCAGAAAACTCATGCTATTGGTCTAAGAGATTATGATATGCTAACACCCACCTGAGAGAGGATCCACGGAGCACACGGACCTTTTTTTTTTTTTTGAGTATTGTGCCAACGTGACCACATGGTAATACCTGAACTATTCAGCTCTGAGACGTTTGCACAGTTTTGTGTTTTTTGTATCTCACACCCTCATACACTTTTATCGTGAGAGCATCCCTTATCTACGATAGTGTTTGATAAGAAAATATGAAGCAAGTTTTAAATTAAAAGTCATTGAAGAGGCGAAAGAAATTGATAACTATGCAGCTGCAACAAAATTTGATGTGTCTGAGAATCTGGTGTGAGACTGGATGGGGCAAGTATAAAAAAAATAAATGCATTTTTCAATGGGCATATAAGTCGGGGTCCGATTTTATGGTCCCTTTTTCGGGTTTCAAGACCCCGACTTATACACGAGTACATAAGGTCAATTAAAAAGGCAATTTAGCACGATAACTACAACGGATAGAAGCTGACGCTAACACAATGCATTCGCAATGGCTTATGGGTAGTCTGACCACACACAGAGCCACACTCGGTCTTGAGTCTGTTTGAAGCCGAGCTCAAATAAAAATGGCCGCTCAGCTGTAGGACTACACCGCTGTTGAACAACGTGACATTTTGAGATTTCTATGGACAGAGGGAGTGAAACCTGCCGAGGATGTTGACCTGTGCTGAGGAGTTAGCTGTCTGGGTAGCCATCTTGCAGTACCCCAAGTCCTCTTGTGCTATGGCATGTGCAGATTCGTAGCTGATACCCAAATGTGCAGCAACAGCGGACAACGTAATCCAATGGTGTTCCCTGATGTTGCGGATGTGGGCTTGTGTGTGCGACGCTGGGGGTCGAACAGATCAAGCTTCATTAGCTCTTCTCACATTAGACCTTCTGACCCCTTTGCTTTGAGTCCTGATCTTTTCACTTCCATGCCAAGTCGACATCCTTCAATGAATCTCAGCAGGTTTCATTCCCTCTGTCCAAAGAAATCTCATCATGGCGCGTCATTTAACAATCCCACTACAGAAGGTCCATGTTTACTTGACCTCGGTGTCATCAAGGCTAACAGCAGAGTGCTGCCCCGTGCATGTTCAAACTACCCATAAGTCACTGCAAACGTGTTGTACTGCATCAGCTTCTATCTGCTGCGATTACCATGGACTTTGTTAAATGGTGCGACTCAAACCACCTACACCCGAACACCAACAAAACCAAGGAGCTGGTGGTGGATTTTAGGAGGACCAGGCCCCTCATGGACCCTGTGATCATCAGAGGTGAATGTGCAGAGGGTACAGACCTATAAATACCTGGGAGTGCAACTGGATTATAAACTGGACTGGACTGCCAACACTGATGGTCTGTGTAAGAGAGGACAGAGCCGACTATACTTCCTTAGAAGGCTGGCGTCCTTCAACATCTGCAAGAAGATGCTGCAGATGTTCTATCAGACGGTTGTGGCGAGCGCCCTCTTCTTAATGGTGGTGTGCTGGGGAGGCAGCATAAAGAAGAGGGACAAACTGGTAAAGGAAGGCAAGCTCTATTGTAGGCACGGAGCTGGACAGTTTGACATCCATGGCAGAGCGACGGGCGCTGAGCAGACTCCTGTCAATCATGGAGAATCTACTGCATCCACTGAACAGGATCATCTCCAGACAGAGGAGCAGCTTCAGCGACAGACTGCTGTCACCATCCTGCTCCACTGACAGACTGAGGAGACCCCTCACTATGTGACTCTTCAATTTCACCTGGGGGGGTAAACGTTAACATTATACAAAGTTATTGTCTCTCTATTTTACCTTCATTCTTATCACTCTTTAATTTAATATTGTTCTTTATCAATATGCTGCTGCTGGAGTATGGGAATTTCCCCTTGGGATTAATAAAGTATCTATCTATCTATCTATCTAACTACCGTGTAATTTTCCAATTGCCTTTACTTCTTGATTTATCGTTGTGTATCAAGATTACTAGACTATAATGATTTGCTGCTGATGGAGCTCTTAATGCTAACGCATTATAAAAGGGGAGAGGCAGAGGATCACAAGGGTTGCCTTAACTTTCCATGAAGCCAATTTGTATCATCCACCGGCATCAACATTATCACAACAAGTATACCGCAGTGTAATCCCGCCATTACCGCCTCAGTGACAGCCTTCTTGTAACACCGTTACATGTGCAGCAGGACTCGTTGGGTGTCACAATGCATTCACTACCACTGCATTTTAGCGAACCCCGTCACACACGAGCAAGTCGGGGGGCAGTCTACGGGCTCGATGCAGCGCAAAAAAACACAGAACGGGTTTACAAGGCAGCGCATTAATGCCGTTCTCTTTAATTTGCCAGGAAACACGCAGACCTGAGGCCCAACAAGCCGTAACCCAACGCACCGAAGATAACAACAACCCCACAATTCCTACCGCCGTCCCCCCGTGATGACTTCACTCCCAACTCCCCGCTGATGTCCTCACCTCCGGCTCCATCTGATGATGTCACCGCTATCCCATTCCCGGTCCGTCAGTCTCATTTCCCCTACAGCTGCTCCCTTTCTGGTTCCACCACATAAAATCCTCCCTCCTGGCAACAGTTCTCTGGCTTCAGTGTGACTTTGTTATGCTTACGACGGGTACTGCAGTGCCGACATCTTGGCCTACACACCATACGGGGACAGTTCCCCAACTCTTAACGATTGACTCTGTGCGTTCTTATCCTGCACAACCCACAGAATTCATGGCTTGTTAAATCAACGGGAATTTCTATTTATGACAAACACACAGAGAGCCGACGGAAAGCCTCTTAAGAAAAATGGGAATTGAAGACATTTAATTTCTGTAATTGAGTTTGCTCACAAAAACCTAACATTTAAAAATAAAAAAAAACAAAACAAACTGCATTTTAAAATTTGATGACAGATGAAAATACATCTTCTTCAGGGCTGTCATTTGAGTACTGGCTCTAAACATGGTACTCACCTTATTGGAGTTTATAGCTGTAATTATCCAGACGCACTGAGAATTGCTGTCATATTGGAATGGAAAATTAGGCGATGTGAAGGTGCCACCTGGTCCTTGAAGATTGGATCCGCACGTTTTTACTGAAATAAAGAAAAAAAAAGAACACGTCCATTGAGAAAGAAGAAAAGCAGAAGGTAAAAATGCTTGAAGTGCGGTCCTGCCGCTGCCGCCCGACACACTCCCACCATGTCTGCCGTGTCCTCCAAAGCTCCCACTTTTCGTTGTGCAGCCTCTTAGGACCGCTGAGCTCTTAGTAATGCAGCACAGCAGGCTGAAGAAATCGAACAGAGCACCGTCCTTATATTAGGAGAATTTACCAAAGACATGTGAATATATTTTAATTTTCACCAATCATCATACAAATAAATGGTAAAGTCCATAAACTCCTCCAGGGACTCTCATATGTTAGATTAACAAGTGCAGAGGGGCGTGGGGGTCTCTACCTGATTACTATCTATAATGCACAAGCCGGTATGACTGACCCCAATTCAGCATCACCCCATAATCAAAAATTTGTTATCGCAAAATGAAAATGATTCCATTACCTACTGGGGAAACTGGCATCCAAAAAACAGGATAGCTGCTGTAATAAGAAAAAAACAAAAAAAAAAAACTCCCAACAAAGTCAAATAAAATCAGTTGAATAACACACAGCCGAATCCTATTCAGTGTTTTACAGAAGAAGAAGAAGAATTCAATGTTGAAATTTGTTTGGTCTTGTCAAGAAAATTTTACAAAATTAATTTAGCTAATGAACACTTGACGAATGCAGGCATCAACCCTTCAGTGGAATTAGCTGTAATATGTGAACAAACGTACATTAACAAGAACTCTTGAAATAATTACATATGAAATCAGTCTGTCTTTTCTTTTGTCAAAAATCTTGCATTTGTTTGTGGAGACCATATATTCATTAAATTCCCTAAAATTAATTTGATCACTCCAGTAAATATTCCTGTCAATAATTTAAATGAGCACTTTCTATAAATGATATTTAAGCAATAAAGAAGGTAATGCTCTTCAATCTGCTTGATCCAGTTTAGAGTCACAGGGTTCCTGAGCCTACCCAGATGGCATCAGGTGCAGGCAGAAACCAGCGATGGACGGGACACCAGCTTACCACTGTAATACCACGGGGGCCAATGGCAGGACTGGGAGATACAAACGGGAGTCAAAATACAGTCGAGCTTCAGAAACTAATCAACAAATCATTCCACTCCGACAAAAAAAGATGAGTAGGACTCACACACACACACACACACACACACACAGGGGCAATTTAGAATCAGAAATCAACCTGAACAGCATGTGGAAGGACCACTGGACTGAGAGCATACAAAGTCCACATCGTCAACAACTGCATACTGGACTCGACCTCTGTGAAGAAGCAATCAAATGTATTCTGAAGTATGGAGAAGCCGAGGATAACTCAACATGGAAGTACTAATAGTATAAGTAGTAGTATAATATACTTAACATTAGCATAGCAAAATGTGTTTTTATTAAAAGTCCATTTGTTTTGATTGACATACATTTAGGAAACCTCTGTTCAATGGATATGCGACTCCTTACGTCCCTCTTTCTTCGTTTGTCTTGTTAACTTTGGACATTTCAGCAATCTTGTGGAAACCAGAGGACATTACACCAGTGCCTGGACACTGGGCACCAGACGTATGGTCACTTTACATATATACAAGAGATATTTAATGCATAATCCTACTGTATTGATTATTAAGTATCAGAACACAGGACACTTGAATCCTTTCACAGGATCTATCTATTATATAGAGCAGGGGTGCCCACACTTTTTCAGCTTGCGAGCTACTTTTAAAATGATCAGATTGAAATGGTCTACCTACATTAAAAATGCTATATATATATATATATATACACACAGAGTATACAGTGCATCCGGAAAGTATTCACAGCGCATCACTTTTTCCACATTTTGTTATGTTACAGCCTTACTCCAAAATGGCTTAAATTCGTTTTTTTCCTCAGAATTCTACACACAACATCCCATAATGAAAACGTGAAAAATGTTTACTTTCCGGATGTACTGTACTTTATACATAAAATACATGTTGTCGTACCTTGCATAACTGAATAACCTTTATGGCACAATAACAATTCAATACATTTATGGTCACTACAGTATTTGGATTTAATAATCGTCATGTTGGATAAGGCTGATTCGCATAAATAAGTAGATTTGAATAATGCAGTCAAGGAGTTTTTGAATTCAGCCGAGTGAAAAATGACGGCTGTCCGATTAACTGCGATTTTAGTTCCTTCTCCTTTCTCTTTCTCAGATCGCTTTTCGGAAGGACGTCAGTTTCGTAGTTTTTATGAACAGTCTGAAAGTGCCTTTCCACATTTTCCTTCTTTGGAATAGCAATGATAGATTGACAGATCAGACAAACGCACTTTGGTTGTGACATTGTGAGAGAACAAAATTGTCTTCCAATTCCACATCCAGCCCATACCCTCCCCAAACAATTATTTTTTAAATCCCTTCTTTAGTCGATATAAATTGGAAGACTAAGTAGATCACAGCCCGAGTTTTGCAGTAGCTTGCGCGTTTGATCGTGCGTGCGGGATGACCAGTGTGTGAGAAGAGAAGAGATCTCAGACTGGCCGTCCTGTATGTCAATCAAGTGGCAAATGCCATAGGGAGGATATATGATAGACTAACGTTTAAAATGTATTTTTTTTTTTTGAACGCAACACGATCTACCTGCACTACCTTTGCGATCCGCCGGTCGATCGCGATCGACGCATTGGGCACCCCCGATATAGAGCGTTTCACATCTATCTATCTATACACACCAGGGGAGCCAAACACAGTTTTATTGAGGGCCAAACATAAGACTTCAGGCTGGGTTGGTAAACTGTGGAGGTCTCTGTGGAGACTTTTCCCATTTTTGGCCATCAGTCTACTCTCAAAAAGCCATAATGACAAAGTGAAGACAAGTTTCAGAAACATTTGCAAATTTATTAAAAGTCAAAAACTGAAATCTCTCTTAATAATAAACACATTAAATGACATATGGTTACATATGATGACTGCATTGACTAGGGAGAGCTGTAACCAAGCCTGACGGTGTTCATTCAGCTGATTGGAATGATCTTATTAATTGGGTTGATTTAACTGGGGGCAATTATTTTTTCACACAGTGCTAGTTGGTGTTGGAGAAGTTAATTTTATAAATAAGTCAAGAAACGAGTTACCTTAGGTGCCTTTACCTAAAATTAGATGTGTAAGGCACTATATAAAAAGTATACACAGACATTAGACAAATAGGTACATATATGAAGGATAGAAATAAAGACCATGTATATCAAAAAGACAGACAGACAGACAGACAGACAGACAGATGAAAGAAGACCACAAAGAATCAAAGTAACAATAGCCAGATACCAAACCCCAAACCTGAGGCTTTTCTTTTTTTTGGGGGGCCACATTTAATAGGCATCTCAGCTCTACCCTTCCAAGCATTTGCTGCCACCTGCCACGTGAGAAGTGTTATACTGCGTTTCTGCCAGTCCATCATGGTGCCTTACTTAGAGAATTGTATTCCAAGATATCCACTGCATCATTACTGACCCCTGGAGGTCCACAGCCGTGTGCAGAACTGTTTATGCTGTCGGCCACCTACCCTCCCTCATTGCTGTTAGGACTGTCCCCTATCCCGTGCCCCTTGTAACCTGGCACTACATATGTTTTATTTCTATTTTAGATGTACACATCAGGCTAATGATGGAGTGACTCATATAGTGTGCCTCTGCAGCATCTTATAACAGGGAGTCAAAACAGCAGCAAGTAATTTAATACCTCAGTATAATAATAAAATCATATTATGTGCATTTAAGTAGTACACTGAAATTAGCATAATGAATAGGCTTAGCAACAGAGGGTGCAATTTGTGGAGCTGTGGGTGTGAAAAATGTATAAAGTACAAAAAGAAAAAAAATGTAAGAGCAGTAAGAAAGTCTGAGTGGGCTTTCCAATTCTCATGACTGATGAGGCCGGGAATTGCCTTCATTGCAAGTGTGTCCCAGGATTCTCTGACATTTATGCAATGAACAGAAGTCAGCAGGACTCACTTTCACACTTATTTGAGTTACACTTCCTCCTTGATGGATACCCACTGAACATTGTAGACTGAAAATAACTTCATTTCTTAGGAGGCACACACATGAAAGAGAAAGGAAAAATGGAATACAGATTGCAAAGACAGCTTGAAACAATCAACAGCAATCAACATCACCAAAGCACTTCACGACACGACGGCAAGGAGAAGCAAACCTGTTGTAGCGAGGGACCAGATGCTGCACTGACCCTACAGAGAGCCCTTTGAATGTGTTTTGCAGAAAGACACGGGCATCAAAATATATTCTCGTTAAAATTTTTATATTTGAAAAGTTAAGAATTGAGACTTTATTAAACATAAGGATACTTAAAACCAGAGTTTATGAGTGACAGCGGACTCCCTGAAAATGCAGTAGATGCTAAAGAACCTCTTTTTGCCAGTTGGTAGGAAACAATTAGAGTTTCATCCCTGGCTCAGGTGCGTTTCCTTTTATTCCTATTCCTATAATTTTCAAATATTGTTATTTTTTTGTGTATATTATGTGTTAATTAATATTTTGTATAAACAACAGTCTTGCGTTAATTTTATTGACTCTGTAATGTTATATGCCATGTGCAGCTTTTAGTACCTTTATATTCATTTTTTTTTTTAGACTTTGGTTTTGGGATAAAATCGCTGGTTTACGATCCGATTTTCGTTGTTTTCAGGTTAGGTTGGGGGGCTTGCACTGGAACAGCACGTTGCCACACTCACCATACGACAAAACACCTTAGAATCCCGGATGGCAAAGGCAGACACGCAGTCCAGTCCCACTCTCCGGAAATGAACTTCTATCTGCCGCAGCCAAGTGTTACGTAGGCATCCCCTTGGTCGTGCCGCTCAGGTCCTCAACAATGAGCCGGATCACCCTCGGGTAATCATGCCACATGGCCGTAGTGCCGTGACTGACACTCCATCACAATGCAGGTCATCTGCCTCATTGGGACTCCGTGAGCAACACAAAGTCAAACCAGCGGCACCCAAGGATTCTCTGCAGAGACACATCGGTTGTGTGCGTTTCCGATTTAGGCGTTGCCTTTTTAAAATACGTAAAATTTCCATTTTGTTCTTGATCTCTTTTTGAATTTTGTATTGTAAATAAATCTTTGCAATATAAAGAAAACAAAGTGCCCTCAGAAAGCGTTTAACACCCTTTACACATTTTGCTTTGTTGCATCCTTATGCTAAAATCGTTTAAATTAATTTTTTCAATCACCAGACAACGCCTCGATACCCCAGAATGCCAAAGCGAAAACAAGATCGGAGAGATTTTTGTAAGAAGCAACTGAAACATCCTATCGACGCAAGTACCTTTTACTCGTTATTTCACTGAAGCCCCTTTGACAGCCATTTAATCCTTAGGTATTCTTGGGTTTGACACAACAAGCTTTACATTACCTGGATTGGGGAGATTCCTGCCATTCTTCTCTTCAGATCCTCTCCAGCTCTGTCAGGTTGAATAAAGGCCATCGGTGGAGAGCTATTTCAAAAGAGCTGAGACTTTACAGTTTAAGGTGAAGGATATTAAGAGGTGACCTGACTGAAGTGTTGGAAATGATGAAGGGAATCAGTCCAGTGGATCGAGACTTGTATTTTAAAATGAGTTCATCAAGAACACGGGGACACAGTTGGAAACTTGTGAAGAGGAAATTTCGCACAAACATTAGGAAGTTTTTCTTCTCACAAAGAACGATAGACACTTGGAATAAGCTACCAAGTAGTGTGGTGGACAGTAAGACGTTAGGGACTTTCAAAACTCAACTTGATGTTGGTTTGGAAGAAATAAGTGGAGAGGACTGGCGAGCTTTGTTGGGCTGAATGGTCTCTTCTCAAACAGACTGGTCTATTGTTTGAATTAACTAAATAAATGGGAACTGATGGATTGAATGGTCTCCTCTTGTTTTTCAAATCTCTTATTTTCATATATAATTCAATCTGTTTAGTCTCGAGTAGAGGAGAGTGTGTGTGGAGCTAATCCAGGTCTTCATAATCCTCAAAGACATCGATAACGTAGATTCAACAGAATCTTTAATACTTAGCGACGAATGACGTGTTCAAGGACAACCATGGACATCAAGGTAACGTGAATTTATGATAGAAAATAGAAACACGAGAGTTATAGGAACTGGAAACAAACCACCAGGAAATGGAGTTGAAACGGAAAGTGTAACAACCTTTAAGATGAGATGTTGGGGGCAGCTCGGCTATTAGCTATCCAAATGAGTGGCCGGTGGACTGAGTGGTCTCTTCTTGTTTGTCAAATTTCTTATATAATTAAATCTGTTTAGTCTCGAGAAGAGGAGACTGTGTGAGGGTCTTCAAAATCCTGAAGGACATCCATAACGTAGATTCAACAGAATCTTTAACACTTAGCGATGAATGGCGTGTTCAAGGACAACTGTGGACATCAAGGGAATGGGAATTTAGGGCTGAAACCAGAAAGCACTTCTTTACACCAAAGTTGTAGGAACTGGGAACAAACCACCAGGACATGGAGTTGAAACAGAAAGCGTAACAACCTTTAAGATGAGATGAGTGGCCGATGGACTGAGTGGTCTCTTCTTGTTTGTCAAATTTCTTATTTTCTTATATAATTAAATCTGTTTAGTCTCGAGAAGAGGAGACTGTGTTGGGACCTAATCCATCCATCATCCAACCCGCTATATCCTAACTACAGGGTCACGGGGGCCTGCTGGAGCCAGTCCCAGCCAACACATGGCACAAGGCAGGAAACAAACCCTGGGCAGGGCGCCGGCCCACCACAGGGGACCTAATCCATGTCTTCAAAATCCTGAAGGACATCAAGAACGTAGATTCAACAGAATCTTTAACACTTAACGATGAATGACATGTTCAAGGACAATTTAGGACTGAAACTAGAAAGAGTTGTAGGAACTGGGAAGCGTAACAACCTTTAAGACGAGATGATGGGGCAGCTGAGCTCTTAGCTAACCAGACGAGAGGCCGATGGACTGAGTGGTCTCCTCTTCTTTGTGACACTTGACTTTACCAGCACCGCGATACTACAAACCAACACAAACGTCCACATGGGGTTGTGCTTCAAGATATCAGATGATAAAAAAAAAAAAGGCTTAATATCTTGTTGTAAATTCTGCAGTGGAAAAAATAATAAAAAGAATTGGGGGGAAAAAACACCCATAAAGTTTCATAAACAAGGATCACCTGAAGCACCCCAGTTGTGAATTCACAGGGAAACAGTGTGAATGTCGTAAAAGAAAAAAACATTTTGAGTGCAGTTTTTAGAAAATACAGATATACTCTGACACATTTCCACCAGGGGATTTATTTAATGTCACACTCCCCCAAATGTTAAACTATAAAAATGTTGCTTGTGGAGATGTCAGAATCCGTTACCTTCGCCGCATGTCACTGCCGTGTGAATGTAAAGCAGTGCGTTACTTTATATTGAGGTAGATAAATGATAAAAAACGCCTCTTGTGAGACGACGCTGTCTGGAAAGTGCAACCTTTGGAGACGCAGACTGCGGCCTCTTTAAGATTTACCAAACAAAATTGAGCTAATGCACCCAAGGGGGAAAAAAAGCCCCTCAAAAGAGTCCTTCTCAGTACTATTGCTGCAAAGCGTCGACGACTTCCCACCTGGTAACATCACTTCAGGTGCGTCCCTAAACCCCACCAACACACACACACACACACACAATCAACAGGTTAATTAAAAAGGCAGGCTCAGTTATAGAAGTCACTCTGGAACCCCTGGAGGTTGTAGAGAAGGAAACAAAACAAAAGTGAGCACCGTTATGAACAATGCTGCACATCCTCTCTCTGACACAGCAACACTGAGGACTTTCACGCAAGTGGTTTGCCAAATGCAAAAAGAGCAGGGGAGCATCAGAGGGCAGGCCCTTGAATGTCACCAAAATATGCTGAACACACTCTGGTTGCACTGGCAAAGCGGGGCCACTAGGGGGCACTTAAAGAATGAATGCCATTTATGTAGCGCTCTGCTATCTGCTGTGGACTGACTTTGCTATCTGCTCCAAATGGTTTACGCAGACCAACCACTTCAACCACCGCCAACGTATAACATCCACCTAGACGATAGGTGAACAGCCATTACGCTCACCACATATTAGCTATTAGGTGATGATGGGGTGAGAGAGACGATTAGCCAATAAGAGACAGGAGATGATTAGAATGACCAGGGCGTGGTGGGACATTGGTAAGCACCCTACTCTTTTTGATCACAGACAGTTAGGACTTCAAGTTGACGCTGATTTTAGGGCTGTGGCATTGGGACTAACACAGCGTGAGCGCCCCCTCCTGGCCTCACCTACACTTTTTCCAGCAGCAAGCCAAGCTTTTCCTAGATGGTCTCCTGTTCAAGTACTCACTAGACGTACACATGCTTAGCTTCTTGTGGTTAACCTCTTCTGGTGGAAGTGCAGGTGTTACGGCTTCAGGAAACAAAGACATTTGCTAAAATCCACACATCCACCCTGAGATCTTCTTTAGCAAAGTGGCTGAACTTTGTAATTCCAGTGGACTAAGTTTGACCCCCAATGCTGCTAATTATATCAAGGTAGGTTTGTGGCTGGGGGTGAGGAAAGAACTACCTATGCTGGAGTGTAACAAAATGAGTAACATCTCACACACAAGTTGATAAAGATCTTATATGTCTTGATTTGTAAATAAAAAATGTTATGCTTGCTTAATGTTATGAGGGACTCAAGCAAAAGAACATCTAACTGAACAGATTACTGACTAGTGCTACAACTTGCCTGAAGAAGGGGGCCTTAGTTGCCTCGAAAGCTAGCATATTGTACCCTGCTCAGTTAGTCAATCAATGGGGTCACTTTCTTTGACTTTTCATTGTATCCATCGTGGCTAACAGGGTACAACACCCTCCTACTTGTAGGGACAGAAGAAGTGTAACCAGTTGAGGCTTTAGCCCAACTAAGACCCTGCTAGATCAGATGGCATTGGATTTGAGGCATGTGGGTGGGAAGGGGTGAGTTAACCAAAGTGTGTGTGTGCAGGGGCGCTATACGGTCGTTCATTTGTATGAGCTTACAAACCCATAACCCCCTGTAGGAAAGCGTAGCATTGGAGGGCAGGTTTGAATTGAAGGAGACGCCTTACACCCATTGGTCCGAGTTGTGGTGAAATACGATTGGATGAACCGAGGGAGTCGTCCTTGTGGAAGACGAATGTTCTCTTCGTTCCCTTGTACTAATTCATGTCTGAGAAGTACGCTTTACGAAACCAAGTAACAGCCTGCTTTGTTTTAGCAAACAGAAAAATGTTTGTGCAAAGGACTCAAGGTCTGAGCATTCCTCACATGAGTCTGCCTCATCACGTTGTCCCTTAGCTTACATCTGAATGCCATAACAAAAGGAGGCAAGAAATCAAGTTTTACAAGGGACATTAAAGGGGCTCAAGGTTTGTGTATAATAAATGTGCTGACTGTTACATTTTATAATGATATTAAATCACGCATTCTAGGGGTATAAAACTGGACCCCACCCAACAGACGGGGTTCAGAAGAGCCCTGACGCTGTCATGTATATTTGATTGTCTGCTTCTCTGAAACTCTTCTCGCCGTGACTCTGAAAATAAAGCTGCTTTATAACTGCACCTGCTGTCGGGTCTGAGTTTTCGTCCACACCTTGCACCCATTAGTCTGAGTTTTGGTTGTTTTCTTACAGCCAGGGTTTGTTCCCTGGCTTATATTTGTTTTTATTTCTGTATGTGTATCGTAATTATGCATTGTTAATAATGTTCTGTTTATAGTACATATGTATTGTACAATGTTCTTTTGTCTTCCTTGTGTTTTGTGGGTGGAGCCCTGAGAGGCACAACTACCATGATGTCACTGCTGAAGGACCGCCCACAAGCCTTTATCTTCAGAAGCTAAAGAGGAAATCCTTCAGTGGCTCGTTGTCATTTGGGTTGGGCTTCATTTACTCACACATCTGTTGGTGCAGCAGTGCCAGTGTAAGCTGCAAAAACAGCAAAAAGTAGCTGTCTGGTCTTTCTTTTTTCTTCATTTTCTCATCTTAGTCATGTACATCTGATAAAATGTTTGCCTTCCTCAAGAGAACAAAAAAAAAATCAAGCTACTAGCACGTCCATTGTGTTGATTTTAATAACATGAGACATTACAGTTTGATAGAGCAGGTCCTCATAAATGTGACTTGTAAAGACAGGCATACACAATCGGAGCAAATAATCATTGTAATTTTGTGATCCTGCCGACTATACTAAAATGAATATCTATCTATAATATAGTGCCTTTCACATCTATTATATAGTGCCTTTCAAATCTCTCTATCAATTATATAGTGCCTTTCATATCTATTTATCTATTATCTATCTCTTATCCTCACTACTATGCTAAAATTAATACCTATTTTAAAGTGCCTTTCATGTGCATCTATCTAATCCTGCCTACTATGCCAAAATGAATATCTATTATTTAGTGCCTTTCTTGCCCATCTATCTATCTATCATATAGTGCCTTTCACCTCTATCTATCTATCTATCTAAGAGCACTCCTCTTATTTACTGTTTCGTTCCTTTCTTGTGTATTGTGACTTTTTCATGTCGGGGTGTAGGTTCTGCTGTATTTTTGCTACATTAATTGTTATCACTAAATCTTTGGACTTTTGAAAAAATATACATTTTTGTTTTTTCAAGAAAAGAAAGCAGTTAAGGAACTGTCTTTGACTCCTTCAAATTTTCAAAACAATTTTTCCATTACAGGCTTAAAATTCCCCAGAGCCAATCTGGCGCCCATGCTCACAAGAAAGAAGCCAACTCTGAATGAGATGCCAGTCATTCCCACCAAGCTAAGCCATGGCTGAAAGAAGCCCACCTGGACGCGGCTCAGTGTGCGCAGACCAGAGGCAGGTGTAGCGCTCCACTCCCTGAAGCCCTGAGACAGCAGCTCTGACCGTCGTGCAGTCTTTTCCCCGATTCCTGCTGTCAACTATGATGAAATGGCATGATAGAGATACGTCTACGAAGTCTCCAATTCAGAGGTGGCACTTCACAAAGACAGCTGGTCCTTCTGCCATGTGCAGACAAGTAAATCACCAGAGACACCGTCAGGCAGCAGCAGCCGCAGCCAGGAGATAATATTGATTGAGCAGGACGGTTCTCTTCCTTCTAGGACTTGCTGTCTTACTATTGTAGGGTTTCTGAACCATTAAAACGGAGCCTGACAGAGAAAACGGAAAGCGCAGAAATACTTGAGAAGAGCATGGGGCACACATGGGCAAAAAGATTCACACTTTGTGAAAAATAGAAAAACTGGATGTCACTAACATTTTCTAGAAATAATGTGGCAGTCCTAGACCTCCTCATTAACCTTGGGTACGGTCTGTCTCTTCTATGCTGATGAATTTTTGTTTTTTGGCAGTCAAAGACATTATGTTTGGGCATTGATTTTTTTTTAAGCATTCTTGACGTTGAGGATATGCACAGTCCAAATGCCGTGGAACTTCAGTTTTATTTTCTGTCCCTGATGCATCTTTAGGATTGCAAAAACTCTCATCATAATGGGCAAAGTGGGGGATCGAACTATCAGGACGCATCTGGCAACACCACACGTGTGCTCACGTCACAGGATTTTGTAATCTAAAGATTTTCATTTCAATGCTAAATGAAAGGCAGACCCATGCAGAAATAAAACACATACGGTAAATACCTTCAAACAAGTTTGAACATCTTTCTCCTTGTGTCAATGGAAGAGGATGGCTTGTGACGCGTCAATAGCAAGATGACGGCTTATGGTAAAGACTTTCTTCTGTACTGGATGTGCTACGCATTTAAGAAGGGCTGAAATCGGAGAAAGCGACATAGATCTCAGCTTTAACGTTTTCAGTGCACCATCTGTTGGAATAATGAATGCAATGCATGTGCCTCTATTGTATGCCAATTGGTATGGGATTCATAAAAGCAGTGTTAACGGTTGTGAAGCGCCATCTGTTGGAATGACAAATGCAATGCAGACAGATAGATAGATAGATAGATAGATAATAAAGCAAGAAAATAAAAAAAAAGAAAAATTCTGATTTGGCATTCCCAGTCCCAGTGAGATGTCATGCAGACTTATTATTGTTGGTACAAAGGACCCCCAGTTGCGATTCCTGACCCACTTCTGCTGAATGATTTGTTGCGTGAAAGTCCTCAATGTTGCTGTGTCAGAGAGAGGATGTGCAGCATTGTTCATAACGGTGCTCACTTTTGTTTTGTTTCCTTCTCTACAACCTCCAGGGGTTCCAGAGTGACTTCTATAACTGAGCCTGCCTTTTTAATTAACCTGTTGATTGTGTGTGTGTGTGTGTGTGTGTGTTGGTGGGGTTTAGGGACGCACCTGAAGTGATGTTACCAGCCCAGCACACCACACTGACCGTCAAAGAGTTGTAGAGGACACAGTCTCCCTCCCCACCAAAAAAAACAATGAGCCTGCTCTGTGTTCTGAGACCAGTCCAACATAATGTGGACCCCCAAGTACTTGTAGGAGTGGGCCGTCACTATATCCACTCCTTGAGTAGTCACTGGGCACTGAGCCTCTTTGTCCTATGCAATTTGGCATGGAATTCATAAAAGCAGTGTTAATGTTTGTGATGTACCATCTGTTGGAATGATAAATGCAATGCATAGGTCTCAGTTATATGCCATTTGGTATTTAATTCATAAAGGCTGTATTCATGTTTGTGATGAACCATCTGTTGAAATGACAAATGCAATACAGCTTATTAGTAAAAGTATTTCTGGTGCGCCATGATAGAGAAATATAAACCAGATTGACGCACAGACAGACACACAGAGAGACACTTATCCTTTTGTTAAGGTGGACAGTTTGATCAGATTAGACATACTTTAGTAGCTTCCTTAGTGTTATGTATACCTCCAGAAAAATGAGTCAAAAGTACTGAATTTTATTTAACAATAAAAACTGTTGAGACATTTAAATACCAAATTATCAACCTTAGTTCTGTCTTGTGGTGCACGCCCTTCCGGTGATGTGTTTTGAGATGGTCCCCATCGCATAGCCTGACGTCCCAATCAGGACAGTACTGGAGCATAAGTCTGTGTACTTTTCTTTATATTTTTTCTGCTGCTTATGCATGAGAGGGTAGAATGTGAGTGCCTGATCCGCTTATGTCACTGCCAGCTACCACAGCGTCAGGCTTTGAGACTTCCACGTTTCCCCGACACAGACATTGACAGTTGCTGCATTATGAACGGTGCGTAGGGGGCCAACGTCTTTCTTGATTGCATTCATTTTTGCCTCTTTGATACCAAAGGCACCGGGCATATCATGGCAGCTTGGTCGTGCAGTTTCGCTATCCATGTCAGCGTCAGTCCACATGGTCATCACTATCATTTAATGGTTGTTTCAGTTTGTCCTAAACCTGACTTTACGCTTCTCATTTACATGCTGTTGAGTTTGGTTGAAGGCTCCGCCCCACTCATGAATATTGATGAATTACCTTTGAGTGGCAAGACACATAGAAATATTCCTGATTTTCCTGCAGTTTGATGTTATTTCCTCCTCTAGATGGCAGCAGAATACTGTCCTGAGGGTTTACACAGTAAAAAACGCATCAGGAGTCGGACTCGGGTTTAGCCCTAACTACGTAGAATTCCAAACCTGAGTCACACTCGGAGTTAAAGCCAGGGAGGTGAACCCCCTAAGGATTAATAAAGCAATTTGCTTCTTGTCATAAAATGAAAACCTTTTTAGGTCACAATGTGCCTTTACATTTTGACTCATGTTCTTATCTACGCATCGTAGTTTTATATTTGCGTGAAGCCACTCAAGCGGCACTGCTTAGCATGTATTTCAGATGTTTTATGCTAAGTTTCAATGAGCCCAGGCCTGCCTCCCTCTGGAAGTGTTATATCAATGGAAACTGTATTGTGACTCAGGAAAATTCAAACAGGATCAAACATCTAGCAGAGATACTCCAATGGTGGTTTCGTAAAGTACAGTCGACTCCACTTAAGTTTACGTCGGTTAAGCGCACGCTCCGCTTGTCTGCCTGTGACTTGCATGGTCCCCGTTTGTATAAAGTCAAATGAACGGACAAGAACTTTGGATTGATCCCATTGCTATTCTCTCCAGCCGGTTAACTGCACGGTCTCTTCACATCCACTGCTCGAATGACGACATTGATTCTTCTTCTTCTTTCGGCTGGTCCTGTTAGGCGTCGCCAGAGCAGGTCATCTTTCTCCATCTCTCCCTGTCCTTGTCATCTTGTTCTGCCACACCAATCACTTGCATGTCCTCTCTCAGCATATCCATAAAGCTTCTCTTAGGCCTTCCTCTCCTCCTCTTACCTCACAGCTCTGTCCTTAGCACCCTTCTCTCATTGTACCCCTCATCTCTCCTCTGCACATGTCCAAAACAATGCCATCTCGCCTCTCTGGCTTTGTCTCCCACCTGTCCCACCTGAGCTGACCCTCTAATGTCCTCCTTTCTAATCCTGTCCATCCTCGCCACACCCAAATCTTACCATCTTTAACTCTGCCACCTCCTGCTCGGTGTCCTGTGCCACCCTCTCCAGCCCATATAACACAGCTGGTCTCGCTCAAATGACGTCATCAGCATGCGACGATGCAAGCAGCCCAGCTCTTGTGATCGTTCAGGTGCTGATGTCCAATCCCGCTACTGTACTGGGGCCTAACAGTGTACAGTGCAGTTAACTTGGTGTACACTGTAGTCCGTTTAGCAGCGTGTCCTTATGAGCGCGTCTCAGAACTGCCAATGCGTTAAACAAAAGTCTGTTAGCAACGGAAGACATTACGGATTAGCCTTGCAACTCAACTGGGATAAATTAACTGTCGTGACTTTTTGACTATGGCGTTGACTTCGTTGTCCCGTGTGCAAAAAACGTTGTCTCTGGCTGAACGTGTCGACGTCTTAAACAGACTTGAGGTTTCTGTTGTGAAACGTTATGGTGTTTATCCTGGCCAGAATGAGGAATCGAAATTGCAAGATGGGCAGGACAGCAGCAATCCAGACCGAAAACGAAAAAGAATAGGGAGTGCTGAAGATGTACAGGTATGGCACATGTCCTAATATCTGAACAGTTACTGTGTGTATGTATTATACGTGTATCCCCGTCAATGAATGTTTTATTGCGTTTGACTAGACTAGTAGGTGAGGTAACTGAACGGTCAGCTTTCAGGACTGACATGTCGCTCCACTTAAGCACACGTGGCGATCTCGTCCGGATGCCATGCACTTGAACGGAGTCGACTGTATGGCTTTATTTTTTTTTTTTTAATCAAACAAAAGATTTCAAAGAAAGGCTTGCAGGGGATGTGTCAGCCCCAGCCAGTCTTAAAAAAAGTCATTTATTCACTAAGGATCATAAAGAAATGACAGTCCCATCACGGAGATATTTATTGCATTCCCCACTTAATTTAACAATTTGATTCATCGCAGCGCCTACGACGCTGATGATTCAGCACAAAAATGCCGTCTAATGTCACAAGTGATTTTCTTTCTGTCACAGGCAGCACTCCCCTGGAAAATGTTTTCATATTAGTCTTTCGTAAAAATCATTCAGAACAGCAGAGCGATTTGTCACAATTCCTCTTTACAAATGCCGTCTAATTGATTGTGCTGCTTAGACTCATTCTCTTAGATTAGATGGTGGGCTCCTCATAGGTGGGCTGATGTCGTTTAGTCAGATCCATAAATAGCGGCCATTTTTTTTTTCCCCCTCACGTGGTGTTTCTTCTTATCTAAAAGATACAACCGCGTGCAAGCGTTCCCCATCGTGGCCCGTTTGAGGAGAAGGTGTCAATACACTTAGGCGGACGTCAAGTTGACATCTCCGCGTGGCGTGCCGTCCGCATCGGTGGTGGAAACGGAACCTTTAATGTGCTCCAGACGGGATGTGTCTGTCAGGGATGGCGGTCTGGAGATCTATTACAGAAGAGTCCATTCAATAACTGTCTTTGGAACGAATACCCGCGGCTGGTGGATATACAGTATAACCTTTAAAGCTCGGTGTTCCTCCGACAGAAGTAATTCTTAGAATTAAGAGCCAGTCAGGTAGGGCATCTATTCATTTCCATCATCCTACTTAGCGCCTGTCATCTGACATTTTTAGGAATGCGGCTCCCCACGTGGCTTTGTCGCTCAAATACATTAAAAAAAAACGGCTCAATCGGCGTTTTTTTTTGCATTGTTTAATGGGATGAAAAGATTGTGGTTGTACTTTAAAACGAATCATTTTTGAACTAAAGGGTTCAGCGTCCTGCAGACTAATTCGGTCTGACATCTTTAAGATCGAACACCCAATCGAGGCAGGTTATTGAGTCAGAAAATAACGATGACATCACGGTAGGCAAACCTGTCTCGCTCATGGTCAGCTAACTGGGACAAGTAGGTGCTGATGGGAAATGTCTTTAATGAATTCACACTACATGGACAAAAGAATTGGGACTCCGCTCTTAATTATTGAATTCAGGCGTTTCAATCAGACGCATTTCCACAGGTGTAGAACATCAAGACCCCTTAGCCTGTGGTGTAGCAATGGATGTGCAGAGCTTGGTTAGTATCAATTTAAATAAATTGAATAACTTAAGGCGGCACGGTGGCGCAGTGGTAGCGCTGCTGCCTCGCAGTTAGAAGACCCGTCTGAGTTAATTTCCCGGGTCCTCCCTGTGTAGAGTTTGCATGTTCTCCCCGTGTCTGCGTGGGTTTCCTCCCACAGTCCAAAGACATGCAGGTTAGGTGCATCCTAAATTGTCCCTAGTGTGTGCTTGGTGTGTGGGGGTGTGTGCCCTGCCCAAGATTTGTGCCTGCCTGGCACCCTGCATTGGATCCAGCAGACCCCCCCGTGACCCTGTGTTAGGATATAGGGGGTTGGATGATGGATGGATGGATATCTATATATCGCTCTCTTTCTCTCTATATATATATATATATCCACATAATTATAAATAATTATGCAATTATGCAATCTAATTATGCAATTTTCATTACGCTATAACTTAAGTTTATTACATAGAAAATCCCCCGAAAAATCCCGGACCGTCGAGAAGTGTGCGAACTGATGACAGAAAGAATCGTCTTCACGCTGAACTGGAATCGTCCCCTCATAAATCAAAGTCAACCAGACTATCTGGATCTGCGTAATTAGATCTGGACCACCCTGTAGATATAGATATATATGGGATTGGCTCCAGCTGACCCCCATGACCCTGTGTTAGGATACAGCGGGTTGAACAATGACTGACTGACTGACTGACTGTTTCTGTTTGTTTGATTAAGTCCCATGTGTTTTGTGGGCGTTTCTCCAAGAGGCGTGGCCACCTGCCAATCACCTCCAGAGACTGCCCTCCACCCTATTTATTGGGGGGCCTTCCGTAGTTCCCGGCTGTTTATTTCGAAGGCGCCAGCGAGTGGAGTGTTTCTTGTGTCTACTGGGCTTTGTGTTTTTGCTTTGTCAGTTCCTGGAATTTTTTGAACCTGTGCTTTGTTTTTGACTTTGCCTTTGATTTCTGTTTTTCGACTTTGTTTGCTGTGGATTGCCTTGCTTCTTCAGACAATTCCTTTTTGGTTTGAATAAATCCAAGCCCCGGTACCTAGTTGGGGATTTGATGGAATCTAACACCTGGAGGGCAACCTTTGAAAGTGTGTGTGTGTGTGTGTGTGTGTCATGTGGTGGGCTGGCGCCCTGCCTGGGGTTTATTTCCAGCCTTGTGCCCTGTGTTGGCTGGGATTGGCTCCAGCAGACCCCCAGTGACCCTGTAGTTAGTATATAGTGTGTTGAATAATGGATGGATGGATAACTTAAATCACTTGCACAGTTCATTGTGTTAATAATTCACAGTTTCAGTGACTTGTTTTCACCATCGCCAAGCAAGTCCAATCCTAATCTATGATGACTTGACGTATTCGGCAGGCCTACAGTTTACACAAATTTAGACTTTGGGAGTTCGGAGTCTCGGAGGCACAACATGTCCTAGTCTGCCTTACAGAGTCTCAAATTTGGGGACCTTTGGCGTGCCATAGCGGATGTGAACAGAAGAAGATTTGAAGGATGTCATCACATGAATAATGTAAAAATACATTATTATCGTAAATAAACGTTACTGTTGTAATTTGACTTGATGTCAACAGTTTTCGAAATTCAAACTTTTTAATGGTAAATCATAGCAATCTTGTTGTTAAGTTATGGTCCCTGTTAGTTGGCAAACGCCAAATATTTGAACAATTTGACGCTCTTTATACTATCGCCAAACAATGCCACGTCAGCCAGTAGCAGCGGATCCAGCAAACGTTATAAGAGTGGCACTGCTAAACGTAAGGTGCGCTTGCAACAGGAATTGAAGAACACTAAGCCAACCGAGATTTCTACCCGTCTCAAAACTGAGCGAGGGCCAGCGGTGGTAACCGAGAACGCTGATGCTGCATGGTGAATCATCACAACGGCCGCAAACAGGTTATGCAGACAGTGCAGGGAGTGAAATGGTGGCAACTACTGAGTCTGGAAGATATGACGGCTTCAGATCGGGCGCTGAAACTGTTAAAAATGGAGAAACTACTAAAGACAAACACGCAATATATACGACCAAGCAATCTCCCATTTTAATCCTCTTCCTACACAAAGTTGTTTGTTTCTGTCCATCCATCCATTATCCAACCCACTATATCCTAACACAGAGTCAATCCCAGCCAACACAAAGCACAAGGCAGGAACAAATCCTGGGCAGGGTGCCAGTCCACCGCAGGGCACACACACGACAATTTAAGATCGCCAATGCACCTCACCTGCATGTCTTTGGACTGTGGGAGGAAACCCACGCAGACACGGGGAGAACATGCAAACTCCACGCTGGGAGGACCCAGGAAGTGAACCCAGACGGGTCTTCTAACTACCACTTTGCCACCGTGCCATCACACATTTCTTTCCCACAATTTATTTGATTTTTTCTAAATTACAGCTGCCCTAATAAAGCAATTAAAAAACAAATATCAAATTCCATTTAGAGAGTCGGTTTGTTTGTCACCTGTGTGTGATCTGATAGTGACGTGGTCATGGACACCACTGCTCAGCCAGCCCCCTAGGATAAAGTTGTAAATAAATTTATGCCAGACAGGAGGGGGCTCACCACAGGACGCAGCACAGGGGCCTTCATCATGCCAGCTACGCCAAAGGAGGAAGAGAAACGCGTCTGTTACTCGTGCCATCAAGTCGCCCTATTTTGTTGTCTTAAAACGAAATTGAAGTAAACAGAGAGGGCCCGGCTGGCACCCCAACATTTATCTAGTTGTCATTCCTCACACGACCACACCATCAGACTTTTGTCAATACCCACGTCAGACGCAGTTCCCACAGTTTGTACTGTTTCAGTGATGAGAGGCCAACTTCATCATAGCCACCGTCATGTATTTTATAATGAATGAAAAACGAGACTCACTTTTGATTTTGCTGAAAACGGGGGCCTGCAACAACCGTTTTGTGGACCAGTACCATTTCTGAATGGGTTTACCCACCGTGCCCTGCGGTATCAGGAGACGTTCAGACATCCCCATGACATCTGCAGTGACTGCAATGGGTGAAGGGTTTACTGTGACCTTTCCCAAAACTGCTCAGCGCTTCTCTTCAGCAGGTGTTTCCTCCACCTGAATATCAGCGACAAAGATCCAGGTAATCTTGATCAACAGACATCTTTATATCGGGTTAACCACGAAATGGGCAACAAAGATTGTCACCAGTAGTATGAGGTCAATGCCAACCACGAATCTCACACAAACTACCAAACATGTGTCAACGTCTGGAGACCAATTCACTTCATCATTACAATCACTCCATTTGAACGATGGTTCAGTTTGTTCTAAAACTGGCTTAGTACATTTTTTGGTTGAAGGCTCCTCCCCACTCATGAATATTGATGAGTTAAGATAAAGTGGCAGAAAAATATTCCTGATTTCTTTGCAGCACAATGTGATTTCATCCACTAGATGGCAGTCTGACTCGGGGTTAACCATATTTACTCAGAATCCCAGGCCTGCTTTAACTCCAAGGAGGCTAAGAAGAGTTCAGAAACACGATACCATTTTGTTCATCATGCCAGTGAGGCAGACATCTTCTTAGCGACAATTAGTCTTCACTTTTCAGGCACTGACTTAGCAGTCTGCGGCGGGTCTATTTGTACATTAGTTACAATTTGCATTTGAGAGATCCGTGTGTCGCATATGTTTGTGCATTCTGGGAGCTTAATGGTTTTTTTGAAATTCCGTTTTACTTTTCTGATGGTGATGTCAGCGCCCGCTTTACCCACAGTGCCACTGTACTGAACACAACACAAAAATGGCTACGTAAAAAAACATTGTTTTATCTAATGCTTGAACCTAACTTGACTTTGATAACGAGTTTATCTGAATTCAGATTTGCACTCGTCCCCTCAGTAAGGAATAAAAAACGGAAAACCGTAGTCCTAACACATGCAGCAGCACAATGGGGCTGAGTAATGAAGCCTGCGAGTCAGCGGCCATTCTCCATCCTCTCCTGCAGAGCCTGAACTTTGTAAAGAATTAATGAGACTGTCAGGCTGTTTACCTCTGGGCAATGCCAGTTAGCGCCAAAGCTAAATTAATCTTCATCCTACAAGGGTGGATCCCGCCTGCACCTCGATATGAAGCAGGATGTGAGGAGGACGATTCATTACAAGTAATTGACACTTCAAGTACAGCCGACACCCTAAGGCCATAACTCCTGAATCCAGACCACCACCTTTATCCTTTTGTTTATTGCGATTTATGAAAATCAAAGTTAAAGGGTACTTTTAAAAGATGAACAATTACTGAACGCTTCAGCCATATGTAACGGAACTTAGGGGAATCGTCTTTGAAAGGGTGAAGGCAGCCTGTAAATGGTCCGGTCCGATCTGTATTTGAAAATAAGATGAATTAGTAGGAATATGAATAAAATGGTGATGGTTCAAGGGTGCATCTCTCACCCACATGCCTCCATGTCCCAGACAGGGGTCCGACTACGCACGGCGTCACTAATGTGAATTTTTCAGACTCGGTGCAAAATGAACAAATCCTGAGTTCGAAGAAAGCTGTAAATTAGTGTCTCATTAAAATCAGACACCGTAATGAGGAACCTTGACCCCTCTGGCGTAAATGGCCCAGAGGCAGGAAGATACAATCAATTCCCAGTTTTATGAACAGGCCGTAGGCTATAATAACAATAATAAAGATAATAAATAATCTTCACGCTAACTGCCTCATAGAGCCTCCCTGCCTTCACCAGAGGGTCACTTCAGCCCTTAATCTGAATGATAAATCAGAATCACCTCTACTGCGGACTCCTCCACTGGACCCTTTCCAGACATTTCTGCTCTCCCGGGGTCCCACTGGCTTCTGTTACACTTTACCGCTGCAGATGCTATAATGTAAAGGACAGCTTGACCGCCCAAGGATGCACTAGAGCCAGAGCCGTGGTTCCCGAGTTCAGTCCTGGAACTCACTCTGGCTGCGGGATTTACTTCCAACCAATTTCAAAATCAGTGCATCATTCTCGTATTTAATTGATGTCATGTGTTTTTTTAGTAGCTGTGCTGCCTTGTCCAAGATGGGAGAAATTAACATAGACCTCAGTGTTAACGTTTGCAGTGCACCATCTATTGGAATGCGTTTTGTGATGTAGGTAGTAAAATTCATTGCATTTGTCATTCCAACATCACAAAAATCTGTTGTGAAAAATTCATTATTACAAATGTCTGAGATGCACCATCTGTTGGAATGACAAATGCAAAATCTGTGTGGGATTTATAAAATCAGTGTTTTGTATTTGTCATTCCAGCTAATAGAGCATTAAAGTTATTAATACTGCTTTTATGATATTGATTCATAAAATCAGTGTTTTGCATTTTTCATTCCAAAAGATGGCAAATGAAGACATTAACTCTGCTTTTGCTAGTCTCATACTACATGACATATAACAGAGACATTTGCATTACATTTGGCATTCCAACAGATGGTGCATCACAAACATTTGTAGCTGTATTTTTCATTAATAATGATTGTTGCATTTAAGGGTGTTGTTATTATTGTTGCATAATAATGATTGTTTTGCATTTGTCATTCCAACCAATGGCACATCAACATTATTAATACTGCTTTTATGATATGGATTCATAAAAGCAGTGTTTTGCATTTGTAATTCCAACAGATGGCACACCAAAAACATTAACTCTGCTTTTATTGTGTGTGTTCATAAAATCAGTGTTTTGCATTTGTAATTCTGACAGATGGCACACCAAAAACATTAACACTGCTTTTATGGTAAGGATTTATAAAATCAGGGGTTTGCATTTCAAATTCCAACAGGTGGCACATCAAAAACATTAACTCTGCTTTTGCTAGTCTCATACTAAATGACATATAACAGAGACATTTGCATTACATTTGGCATTCCAACAGATGGTGCATCACAAACATTCGTAGCTGTATGTTTCATTAATAATGATTGTTGCATTTAAGGATGTTGTTATTATTGTTGCATAATAATGATTGTTTTGCATTTGTCATTCCAACCAATGGCACATCAACATTATTAATACTGCTTTTATGATATTGATTCATAAAAGCAGTGTTTTGCATTTTTCATTCCAACAGGTGGCACATCAAAACCATTAACTCTGCTTTTGCTAGTCTCATACTAAATGACATATAACAGAGACATTTGCATTACATTTGGCATTCCAACGGATGGTGCATCACAAACATTTGTATCTTTATGTTTCATTAATAATGATTGTTGCAATGCCAAATGCAGTGTATTTTATTACATTGTAAAACACATTCTGGTAGATTTTGCATTGCAGATGTTAGCGCAGAGGTCTACATTCATGACTGACTTAGATTCCTCACAAGTCCTAAGAGTAGGGCCACATTTATCCACATTTTTTTTTTTTAAGCCAGTTAGTAATGTGTTTCTGCCCTGGGACACTTGATGAATGCGGGCACAGATACCTAAGTGATGAGTTCAATTAAAAGTAAGATTGATGCTCTGACTGTGGCCATAGGGGTTCTCCAGGGTTGAACTTGAACAGCACAGCACTAGAGCAGAAGATGAAGACGTGTGTCACGTCTTAGGAACCTGAACTCTTAAACGCCCAAACAGGTGGGTGATTATACTGTAGATCTACTTACAAAAAGAGGAGCAGTTTGTCTGTTCAGTGCAAATTAAGGGTGGTCTTGATGGAATATCTGCATGGAAATGAAACCTAACGAAAGGATGAGGTCTAATAAAGGGAAGCAAAATGTACACAAATGTACAAAAAAAAAAAAAAGAAATGCATAAACAAAAGAGTCGAGAGAGAGAGATCCAAATAATACATCAGTCAACAGGAAGAATAAAAAGAAAACTAAATATCATGAAAGGCGTTATATAAGAGAGAGATGGATGCAAGCGTTCCCCAGGGGCTTCAGCGTTTCACGCACCCCTCTTTGTATTCGGAGCGTCACGCCGATTTGGAACACAAGCTCAGTGGCAAATCTCAATCTGGGAGTGCGGGCAGCGATTTGCTGCTGCTTTTGACAACAAACAGCCATGAAATTTTCGGCGCACGTCCCATTGAAAAGAACACAAGTCTGAAATGTATGGAAATTTCACAAGTTTAATTGGATAAGGATTGTACGTATTCAAAGATTGAATGCACAAGATAAATATACAGAAAGCTGCACAAATACCCGGCGATGGCAGATCTAAAACAGCACATCCACAAAGGCGTCCAAATCCTGAAATTGTGCTACACACATGAACTTTCCCATACACAAGACGCTCCAGCAATTCCCACAATCCTTTCATTCGGTGCACAGCTGTGGGATACCAGGGTCTCTCCGAGCATCGACAGATACAAGAAGAGAACGGGGCTGCCAGTCCAGCGCAGGGCACGCTGTCACATTCACTCATACCGCTAAAACAAATCTTATAGCATGGCACGTGTTTGGACTTTAGTAAAGTAACACGAGTAACACTCAGACCCCCGGTCCTGGAAAAAAGGGGGTCCATACACCTATCATGTAACAAAGGACTTCTGGCCAGAGTTGCTGCGTTGCCATTCACTGCCACCGTGACAAACACTCCACATTGTCACCCGCTGCCGTTTTCTTGTCAGCCATGTTACACCCTGCAAATGACCCGATATCCAATAATGTGATGGAGGAGTTGTTTGGCCGTGTGTGACTTTCTGTCGCGCTTGGCACGTATGACAGTGAAAACGAATAGCCAGCCTGTGCAATGCGCTTCACTCTCAGCAGAGCGCTCTGCACTTCTTTCCCAGTCAGCAGTGCCCCGTGCCCATGATGGTGTGACTTTTCTTGACAGCGATGGCATGTGTCTGCATCACCACTCATCGTGAGAAGGACCCAAAGCCCAATTACGTGGCCGAGGTGACCCCATAATTCCCAGTCCATGGGTTGTGTTACGCTCTGGAGAAGTCGTTAGGAAGCGTCTTACTGCCAGTCCCAGCACGAAGTAGGAACCCATGTTTGGGAAGGAGTGGCATCACGATCTAATGGCACACCGTTGTGATGACATTTTGTCGTTTTCTGATACATGGGCTAAGTCTTCATAGCAAAGACAATGATGATAATAATAATCATACTACTACTACTGATAATAATAATCATAAACATTCAAACTAGTAGGCAAAGAAGATGAACAAAAAGAAGGAAAACACCTAAGCTGGACACAAGTGTTGTCACATCGCCTTAACATCAAGAGTAATCGAGTAATGAGCACAGGGATTGAAACACTTCTTAGTGTCTTCTACACCCATTTCTTGCCTATCATCTCACCCCCTTGGGGAATTGTCACCGTTCAGCCCAGTGGCAGACTCGCCCATCGCAATGTCGATTGCCTAATCAACCCGCCCCGACCCATCGTAACTCATTTCGCAGGCCACACAAAACCCATTTCTATTAACTACAATGGTGAGTCGCGACTTTATGTGATCCAGTGTTGGCAACCCCTGGCCCACAGTTTAAGGAGCTCCGCTAACATACAAAAGAACCAAAAATGAACAAATTACGACAAAAGCCGTGAACTTGAACTCCAGTGAGATCTGACATTTTGCTTCTATATTGCCACCATGACTGCCCTCTTGTGGACACTGAGTGATATGACACCCGGATGGCTTACTATCTTGCACCAGCCACTTGTTTTTGTTCATTATACATTCTCGCCCTCTTGTGGGTGCCAGACAACGCTACACCCTGGGCAAGGGCAGGGACACCATACAGATGGACGTCTTGTTGCTTTTTATACAGAGAGATGTGCTCACTAACCTCCTCCATCGCCAATAACCTGGCAGGAAAGCCCACCCTGACCCAAGGAAGGTCTGCTCCATCATTAATTAAGTGCATTCAGCATCTCTGCCCACACGGTAGACTGGCATTCTTTCCTGGACATTATGCTAATGAGGGTGTTGTACCTTTGTTAGGGTTTTCTTTCCTTATGTTATGGAAATCAGCAGGTTTTGAAAATATAAAGGTGGATGGATTTAAATCTGAAACGGGAACGGTGCGATTTTATTTTTTTTCTTCTCAGTATATTCAAAACAAAAACTCCTGTGCTTGGATTTCAGGTGTCCCGTGGGAAACGACAAAAAAACAAAAAATGGAAGGGAAAATTGCTTTGAATGTCGAGTCGGACTACAGAGGCAATCATACTGCATTAGTCAAAATAACATGAAATGGATCTGAACAAAGAATAGTCAGGTCGTGATAAAACATCTCGTAGTCCGTATACTTTATGTGCAGCGCAGCGAGCCGAGGAAAACTCAACATGAATAAACATGGACTGGAAACCAGCTGAGGTACTTTAGGATGGGGAGGAAACCAGTCAGCCCTGGGCACGAATACAGCTCTGCAGTGAAAACAAAAACCTGAGGTGGCACGGGGGCACAGGGGTAGTAGTGCTGCTGCCTAAGGGTTCACGTCCAGGGTCCTCCCAGTGTGGAGTGGGCACGTTCTCTCTGTGTCTGTGTGGGAGTCCTCACACAGTCGATAAAATGTAAGGTCGGTGGAGCGGCGAAGCTAAACTGAGCCGTGTGTGTGTGTGTGAGTGTGATGTGTTTGATAAATGTGTGTGTGTTTTGTGTTTTGATAAATGTGTGTGTAATGTGTGTTTTTGACATGTGTGAAGTGTGTGTATTTGTTTTGTGTGTGTTTGATGAATGTGTGTGTGTGTTGGCACTGCGATGGACTGACTCCCTGTCCTTTCTTTTCCCTCTATGGATGGTAAGTCCCAGAAGTGCGATGCCACTGGTCTTTTCCTGCCAGCTGATCAGGGCACCCTGCAGTCCTTACACTAATGGATTGAAGGCCAGATGTCCAAATTACCATCATCATCATCATCTATGGTATATACTCACATATAAGTCGGGTCTTGAAATCTGAAAAATCGATCATAAAATCAGATCCTGACTTATATGCCTGTTCAAAAAGTATGACACATTTATTTACTTATTTATATATTTTATTTTACGTCTTCTTCCCTCCTCCAATCTCACACCAGGTTCTCAGGCACGTTGAATTTTGTTGCAGCAGCGCAGTTATTAATTTCTTTCTCCACTTCAACGACGTTCAATTTCAAACCAGCTTCATATTTTCTTCTGATTAAATGCTCCGTCGTAGAAAAGGGATGCTCTCATGATAAAGGAGTATGAGGGTGCGAGATACAAAAAAAAACAAATCGGTGCAAACGTCACTTTGGAATAGTGCGGGTATCACCGAGGGGTCACGTAGGCACAATACATAGAAAAATAAGGCCGTGTGCCCCGTGGGGACTCTCTCAGGTGGCCATTAGCATATCGTAATCTCTTGGACCATTAGCGGGAGTTTTCCGCATTCGACTTATACGACCGAAAAAAACACCAGAAATTATACGATAAAATCAAGTCACGACTTATCCGCGGGAGAACTTAAATGCGAGTATATACGGTAATTCTTGCACATGGAGCCTGAAAACCACGAGGACTTGCCATTTTTTCTTGGACTTCACTGCGTGTGGTTTTTGTTTGTGGTCCATTATTGTTAAGTTTGTGTTTATTGTGTATCACCGGGAAGGGAACTGGGATGGGATCGTTGTAGTTTGTACAGTTATATTTCATTTCTTATTGATTAATACAGTCTTCAATTTCTGTTTTATTACCGGTTGCTTTTTGTCTCTGTGAGGGAGTGGGGTGTGCGTCGGGCCGAAGCTGGGTGCGTTCCTGGGATCCCCACCTAAAATTTAAATAAATCACCGTCAAAGGTGATGTGACCTTCAGCTGGGGTTTTTAGACCACTACAGGATGATGTGAAAAACGGGGTGAAGTCGGGAAAAATTTTTTTGGAAAAATTTGGGGGCAGCCCTTGGGGTTTCTAGTTTGCTGATATATATGTGTATGTATTTATTATATGCATATGTTCTGAGGGAGCAACCATGGGCAGCTCAATACCTCCCCCGGGACACTTGGTGGCAGCCTCCTTGACCGACGGTGATCCCCCAACCTCCCGCATGGCTCCATGGGAGATGGAGTCCTCCACAGCCTGGTTGGGAGCTCGGGTGGCCACTAGGGGGTGCTGCCTGGAATCAACAGCCCCACCCGGAAGTGCAATTGGGACCAGGTGGTCAAACACTTGGAACACTTCCGGGTGGGCTATAAAAGGGGCCAGCCACCATCACTCGAGGGCCAGAGTCGGGAGGAGGAGGACTAAGCTCGAGGAAGAGTGCTGGTAAAAGAAGAGAGAACTGGGTTGTGGGTCTTTTGGGACTGTGTTGGGCTGTGGGACACGGGGAAGATGTGCCCCATGGCTGAAGAGAAAATAAAAGTCTTTGCTCATTTTATACGTGCCTCCGTGTCCATCTGCGTCGGGTCATTTGTTACAGTATACATACAGTGGTTGTGGCAGACGACCGCGGGACTTTGCCCCACCAAGACGCCTGGAGAAAGGAAGGACCGGGAGATGGGCAATATCTTCCCTGGGGCACCAGAGGCCACGGATTTGGAGCTTGGAAGCTCAACGTGGTTAGGGTCCGTGGTCACCACCAAGGGGGTGCCTGAATGATCTCGAAGCCCTGGATGGCAGCACCAGGAAGGTCATCAGGGTGCAGCAGGGAGCACATCTGGGTACAACATAAAAGGGGCCGCCTCACTCCATTTGGGGAGCCGGAGTCGGGAGGCAGAGAACAGAGCTTGTGAGGAGAGGAGTGGAGGCATCAGAAGCATAAGGAGAAAGAGTAACGTGAAGGACTGAGTTTATAACAGGTCTGTGCATTGGGTGATGCTGTAGAGACAAGGAGCAAAATAAAGGTGTGCGTGTTTTGAGACTCGTGTCACGGTGCCGGTCTGTGCCAGGGCTGATCTTTCCACGAGGTGTATAGACATCTATAGGTGTGGGCCGCAATACGCTCTTTGATTTGGACGTTGTGTGTTATTACATACAGTACTTTGGGATACTGCAGCGTACGTGTATTGACTAAATAGCCAAGATACTGACGTAGACAGATATCGACGAAACAGATACTGTACACAGACACTGCTGTATTTCAGCCATGATGCTAGTCGTGGTAATATTTTCCACAGAAAATTAATCAGAGAGGTAACGGCACAACACTCAATAAAGGTGCGATTCACGATATACAGTGCAGTACTCTAGCTGTGCTGCTCGGATTGAAATCAAATGAATTAATTAACTCCAAAACTCCAAGAAGGTGTATGTAGTTCAGGTGCTGCCACCGAGTACACAACGCTGCTTCTCTGTGGACGTTAGTCAGCCGTAGTGTTAGGAGCTCAGGAGCCTCCAAGTATCGCGCTGGGCTTTCGTAGTTGTTTGGAGCCGAGATCTGGGACACACTACACTACTAACATGGACACAAACCTATTATTTGAGGTGTTTTGGATCCAAATAGCGGACCACCTAGAAATGGCCGGCATTGACCTTTTATGCCATCACAGGCTGCACACGTCTGAATTGCGTTGCCTCACACCTCGGTAGCACCCATTTTAATGAAAGGTCAATGAGCTCAAACTAGCTCTGCTTCTCTATATGTACGTCAAGCCGTCATGTTCAGGACGTTAATGTATAGCGTCACAAATCCAACAAATTGATGTCGGGACCCCATAGTAACAGGGTTTATGTTAAACTACGTAGTATAAAAATGGCCTTAATGGTGCAGTGATAAGGTGTGCATTTGCAGACGTCTGGTCACCAGATATGCCTTCTTTGAACGTCTTGCTGCATTTTGTTTTTCCACCGGACATTCCTGCCCTTACGCCCCTCTTTCTTTGTGCTTTACGTGGCCTCTCATTTCAGCCCCGTCGTGGTCGCTGGACGTCGAGATCCACAGACGTATGCTGCACTGATTTCGTATTACGCCAGCCACTTGCCTTTGTTCATTGGACATTTCTGCCCTCTAGTGGACGCTGGACGACGTTACGCCGAGGCAGGGGATGACCAGATGGACGTCTTCTCACTTTCTGTACGTAGAGATGGAGATGTGTGGTCACGCTGAAGCACTGTGTTTGAGTGACACAATTATTAATTAAGTGAATTATCATTATCATGAATAATACATGGCCTTAGAATTTGGCAGTATAATTAGAAAAGGGCGATTTGACTTACAATGCATGGCCCCAAAACAATTAGCCATTTTCTTCAGAATTCTAAGGGTGCTAAAAGATTACAATGTGCATAAAAAATGAAGATGTAACCAATAGTGCAATGGACGGGTGTCTTGTCCGGGGTCGGTTCCCATTCTTGTGCCCACCACTGCCAAGATGGGGTCTGGAAGGTTTGAGAATGAAGCACAGTGAAGATGGAATAAAGCAGCTGAAAACAGACAAAACGTAAGGGAGTTTGACACTAATGTACTTCCCGTTGGTTAAACGAAGCATTAAAACTATTAACACTCCTAGAGATCTCTGGAAATTAAGACGTTTCTTGTCAAATTTAGCCTTTGAAACATTCAGACATTCAAGTGATCGATAAGGCCAATGACCTGGATATAGATTTGTGTTTGTTTTATTTTACTCCAGTCTGAAGAACTTGTTGACGTCCCAAAGGGTTAAAACCTAATCTTGCCAATTAGCAAAACTATGGTGGATCGCATTAAACGAAGCGCACATTTTAATTACAGATATATTGTATAAGCGATTCCCCTCTGAGGACACGAGTAATGCATAATTTTGCCTTTAGGTTTAAAAGCACAAAATCGTCCATCTTCTTCCCACTGCAGAAAAACCTTGAAAGTTCTTCATAAATATTCTCAATTCCAGTTGATTGGCTTAGTGGGTGGAAATGAAAGTCATGGAGAGCCTGAATCCAAAAAATCGGGATGTAAAAACAAAATAACAGAGATGATGCTCTCTGGGGTCAACGAGAACAGGCCATTCAGTGCCATTCACCCGCTTCACATGGTGCCCGGTGGGGACTCCGCATGTTTGCAAGGATACTCCACCTTTCCTGACGACTCATGATTAGTACAAGGAGGGCCGTAAAATAAATCAAATTTAAATATTCAAGGGACAAAACATAAAAAAGACTGAAAACACGAGTAACGCAAGTAAAGCAACGACTCAAAATAGTTCAAGGTATACGAAGAAAATAAATGAGGAAAAACAATGAAAGGATGTCACAGCAATGCAACAAGAACAAAAATCAAAATAGACATATGATACAAACATACATACTACATACTATACATACACACACACGACATACAATACTTATATATATTGTGACGGGTGGCCGGGATGCCCCTGCTGCATATGTTCCGGAGGAGCAGCCATGGACAGCGCAATACTTCCTCCAGGACGCTTAGTGGCAGCCTCCCTGGCGGATGGTGATTTCCCAACCTCCCACAGGGCTCCATGGGAGATGGAGTCCTCCACAGCCTGGTTGGGAGCTGGGGTGGCCACTAGGGGGAGCTGCCACCCGGAGGTGATATTGGGACCAGGTGGCCGGATGGGCTATAAAAGGGTCCAGCTACCACCACTCAGGGGCCAGAGTCAGGTGGAGGAGGTCTAAGCTTGAGGAGGAGTGGTGGTAGGAGAAGAGAGAGCTGTGTTGTGGGTCTTTGTTGTGCTTTGGGACACAGGGAAGACGTGACCCACAGCTAAATTAAAAAGGTTTTCATTTTATACGTGCCTCCGTTTCCATCTGTGTCGGGTCAGGGTTAGGGTTAGGTTTGTTGCTATATATATATATATATATATATATATATATATACACACACACCCACCCAACATACGATATTATATATATATATATATATATATATATATATATATATATATATATATATATATATATATATATATATATATATATATATGTCGTATGTCGCCTGAGTAGAAGTGAAACAGCACAGTGATGAGGGCCCTACCCGGCTCCCTACTCCTGACGTCACGCTTCCCCCTCCCCTCGGCCCACAGCCTTTGTCTCGGATTAGCGTAAATACTGTATATGGCTCCTGCAAGTTAAGCTCTAGGAAAAAGGCCAATGTAAATCCGTTAAGTAGTTCTCTCGTTCGCTAGCTAAGCAGAGGTAAGGTACATACCCCGAGGCTGGCGTACGAGTGAGGAAGTCCCCCTCCCCTTCCTTCGGCCCGCTGCGTCTGTCTTGGATTTGCACAAATAAATCAGTACCTCAAGTGAACTATGATATTGAGCATGATTAGAGAAGTCACAAAATCAACCGGAGTGTTCAAGCAAATTATAGAGAAAAAACCCAAACTAAAACTGTTAAGTAATTCTCTCGCGAAATCTGGACAGACATACAGATGTTGGGTTTTATACATATATATACACAATACAATACAGTTTATTTTTGTATAGCCCAAAATCACACAGGAAGTGTCACAATCGGCTTTAACAGGCTCTGCCTCTTGACAGCCCCTTTGAGTCTCTGAGAAGACAAGGAAAAACTCCCAAATAAAACCTTGTAGGGAAAAATATAAGAAACCTTGGGAAAGGCAGTTCAAAGAGAGACCCCCTTCCAGGTAGGTTGGGTGTGCAGTGGGTGTCAAAAAAAGGGGTCAATACAATGAATACAATACACAGAACAAGATATATATATATATATTTATATATATATATATATATAAAAGAGAGAGAGAGATACTGTATATATGCAAATATACAAAACTAGGACCAGGTAAAGTAGTCAGATTAAACAGAAAGGTCATTTTGTGACCTGCCTAATCCAGACCTGGGGCAGGCTTGGAGTCCATCCTAGTCAGCATAAGGGGCAAGGCAGGATTAAACACTGGAGAGGGCGCCAGTCCACCATAGGATGAACACACGAAGCAAACACACACACATGGGCCAACAGAGGGCCTGCATGTCTTGGGACTGTAGGAAGAAATCCATATGGACACTCCAAGATCATACAAACTCCATGCAGGAAGGACCTTGGACGCTAAACCCTGGTCTTCCTACTGCAGACCTACCACTGGCTGTGACATACTGTAAAACATAAAAAATAAAGATGTGGGACTAAAAACTGTCCAAATAAAGATGCAAATCGTAGAAAACCCACTTTTCAAGTTAAACACAAGTTTTAGTGAAACTAGAAATGTTCTTTGGCTTCCATTCCTTGTGTGTGCAAAATCTGAATGGGATCAAACCTTCATTGTATGTGGGAAAGGCTCAACACGTTTCAGGGACATGTAATGTGGGTTAATTGGCCTTCCATTTACAATCATCCAGTCTATATAGCTTTTTTAAAACTTTTATTAGATTGTAAGGGCTAATAAAAACCCAGAGATATTTTCTTTAAGGTTCATTATTTTCTTTTTTTCTTATTTTAGTGGGAAGGGGTGTCATTGCAGAACTAATTAACACCAACACCCCTGCCATTCAAATGGTACGTTCCACAAGAAACTAGACGAAGGTGAAGCTGGGCGCCCCCTCAGATCTGTGATGGCCACTGTAAGGTGAGGGTTTTCTTTTCTTTTAGTTTTCTTTTCATTTGATGTATCAATTTCTTATATTTTATTATTTAAATGTAAATATATTCTGTATTACAGAGCATACTGGTGACGAGACCCTGTTCACGTTCTGTATCGCAGGCATCCATTTTATGTAATGCTTGGAAAGTTTGTTTAAGGAGTTCTGTGATGGCTGCTGTTCAAATTCTGTATTGCAGCAAAAGAAATAAACTTGCAGAAGTGTGAAACAAATGACAAATGTGTGGCCTCTACAGTATTTCATGTCTACAACAACAACATTTGTTTCGAGAGCACATTTTCATAAAACAATGGAGCTCAAAATACTTTACAAGATAACAAAAGAACATTACAAGGAGAGAAAACAATTAAAATTAGGCAATATGTCTTAAAAAATAAATATCAACAAAACAAGGTTAAGGTCAGATGGCCAGGACAACACACAAAAAACTATAGTTAGACTGGGGCAAAAAAAAATGAATTCCGGCAGAATCTGCAAATTCTACAACAACAGACAAGTCAAAACGCAGAGGGGATCCTGGGAGAGAAAGAGAGAGAGGTTACACATACAGTACATCATCTCGTCTTCAGGACAATCTCTAAAAGAAATAAAACAGTAAGAGAGCATGAGATACGGGAAATTAGAACATTTTTATATCGTTGAGGTATCAGCAGTCACAGCAGTCATACTTTGGGACAATTTCAAATTCCAAAATCTCCCATTGAAAAGCATTGGCGAATCTTAAAATGGAGGAATGTTTGGTGTGATGTCAACTACAAACTCATTTACTGTGCCAATTTTACCTTGACAGCGCTTTCAACAACTTGTAGATTTTGTAAATGCATTTTATTACTACAAATGTTTGTGATGCTCCATCTGTTGGATCGACAATGGAAAAGCTTTTTATTACTTACATGCATTCCAATAGATGGTGCATTGCAAACATTAACGGTGAGGTGTACTTTATTTGCTCAGATTTAAACCCGTCCTAGATGGTAGCACAGCTAGTCCACCTTAATATCATGTCACTGTCATTCCAAAAGATGGCGCATCACAAAGAGTTTTAGTAATAAAATGAACTGCATTTGTCATTCCAACAGATGGTGTGCTGCAAACATTACCGCTGAGGTGTACGTTGAGTGCTTTGACTTCGACCCGCCTCAGATGGTTAGCACAACTAGAGGTAAAGAAACTGGAAATCATCTCGACTGATGACAGCTATTACACGCAGAATTAAATTTCCGCATTTCAGGGAGGAGAGTCTCATTGAAGAGCCACACAAACTACTCCAGAAATACTGGATTTTCCTGTCCAGTGCCAGTTATCTATTTAATAAGGAAACATCAGGGCTAATAAAAATTTCTAGAAGAAGTGTAAAGTTTTTCATATGTGTTATGTAACCATATCAGGTAAAAATAAACTGCTAGAAGTTTCTGTTTTCATATGCGGTAAATATTTTAGGATTTCGGGGCTAATTGTAAGCTGTCTCGTCCCCATTTGCTTTATTGTACTTCTGCCTGTTATTGACTATAACTGAGAAGTCAGCTTTCACGTTTTCTGGTTTCAAGAGGGCTAAATAAAACCCTGGAGCCTGACACAATTACTCGAGGCCCGCACACTTCAGGCATTCATTCCCTACTAAATGCAACCTGCTGCTCTCGCTCTTCAACATTTTGCAACCCTTACAGTTAAAAAGATTTTTAATGCCTTTCATAAAAAGTACGAGTTTTGTTGAAGGGCTTCAGTTTGAAAAGGCATCTCTTTTAAACATTTTTGAGACCTTTTAACCAAATCTTAATAAAACGAAAAGGTGAGAGGATTAAGCAACAAACAAGACCTGAATAAAATCAAGTAAATAAATGGAAGTAAAGGAAAAATAAAAATGTCTTATATAGCTTTTATTACATTAAAGGGAATTAAAGACAAAAGATTGAACATTATAGGTAGCCATTTCTAATTATGTCTAAGGCACATTTGTTTGAGGATGAGGAATTTACGATTCCCAAGATGGCAGCCTGGTTCAACCAATAACATCTTATTTGCCGTAATCAGGGCCTGGGCTCTCATGGCAAATTCGACAACAAAAAAAAATGACAAAAATATAATTTCATGCATGCAACAAAAATGAGAGAAATGCAAACAGACTTTCATTTCAATTAAAAAAATAATCCATTAATAATGAAATGAGGCGTCCTTGCACCAGCTCCTCCAGGTCCTGACAGCCGTCCATACGACTGCAGCTGGGCTGCAATTTACGGGCAAAGTCCTGGGCAGAGTGCGGCGGTAAGAACATTTCAGCAAACTGTTCAATAATTATAAATATTGTTTTTGGCACAGTCAGGAACAATGAGTGAGGGGATACTTCATTTCATTAGTCGATTAAAGCCGCACGATATGTTACTGTCTGTTCTCGTTTGCTGGGAAACGCAAAGGAATGTTAAAAGATTAACGAGTCACATTATCAACACAAAAGTTGCATTAACCTTGATGAGGATGTCATGATTGACTTTGAAACTTAACCTGGCAAGAAATCTGCATCAGATGCACCAGAACGACTGTGCGGTTCAACGACACGCACTCCTTATGGAATACAATGACATATGCTCTTTGATGGAAATAACAGAATGCCATTGTTTACTATTTTGATTGGTTTAATAAGATAATCAAAAAGTTCATATGACTGGTTGCCACATTCATGCCATCTGTCAGTTTGCCATGCCACCATATGTTGATATATTTACTCCTAATAACTTTATACATTATGCATCATCTGTCGTCCAACGCCGTTGGTCTACTTGGAACTTTATAATAAGAACTTTGTGAGGGAATGCAAGACTGGGATGAACGGGGAAGAATATTAAATAGTTCGTAGGCCCCTTCTGTTCACTTTCATAAAGCCTTAGGGGGTACAGAAAATCTTATTAGATAGGTTAGAACTTTCTTCCGCTTCAGTAAAGATCACATTTATCCATAATAACAATGAAAAGACTTTGAGCACGTTGTGCTTTACACGTAAAGCGTGTTAAAAGACAAGCCAGGCGGCGTATCCTTGTGGTTAACAAGTCGAGCCTCTTAGCCGCCAGACGCTGTGTTCGTGTTTCCTATATACATAGTCCGAGATGAACTGCAAATTAGATTTTCTCGAATTCAATTAAAGAAGCACTTGGTTAAATTTCAGAATGAGCTTAAAGAAATATTCCACCCATGTCACTTTTAGAGATGGCTGAGGAAACATTTTAATCTCCTGCTTTCAAGAAGAACAGAAATAACGTTACTCAACAAATTAGGGTTAGGATTAGGGAATGGGAGCCAAAGATGGACAACGGCAAAAACTATCAAAAACATCCATGAGAAACAAATCTCACGTTGCTTGCGTCCCATAATCCACAGTTCAACTCATCCAGTCCTATCCTGTGACACACCCCATGTAGTGGCAAGGTTGGCACCAGACCACACAGTGGGTGTCTTGTAGTGCAGTCCCGACCGGGATCAGATTTGTGAGAAGTCGGATGTGGAGACACAGACACAAATAGGTGGTCTTTCCAAAAAAAGAGTGGGTTTATTTACAGGTGCAACAAAACAACAAAAAAGTAATGTCCCAATCAAAAATAGTGAGCAATATACAGTATACAGAGAAGTTTCCAGTCCAAAAAAATGAAAAAATAAAGATAAAAATGTATATACACAAAAATTGGTAGTCTTCCTAAATGAAGAAAAGGAGTTCAGGAAGAATCTACACAGATAACATAAGTCCAAAGGATGCAAAAATTATTTACAAGAAAAAAAAACCAGTGTATATATGCAAGAACAAAAAACAAAAATAAATACCTCTATGAAAATAAAGCTACACTAGGAGATATCAATAATATATACAGGAAATTTTCAAAATAAGGCACAAGCCACTGTCTGGTATACTAAATGAGAAAAAGCTATACCAGCCACACAAACCACATCACCGAGTCAACAGGTGGGAAGTGCCTTTAATAGTCGGGGCGCAAATCTTTACCCAATCCCGCGACACGTTGCTCCCTTTCACCAATGGCGACTGACGCAGGTGCTTTCTGCACAGGTGTTCCTCTCAACCTTTGCAAGGCACGTAATAAATAGGGCTATTGGCCTCGTGAATCACAACACGCTCCCTTGGATGAGCCGAAACGCACTACAAAACTAAGGACTTCTCTCTCTTCTTTGGGAATTCCTTCCTCACACTAATACACTAATGCATGTGTGTTGCCAACGCCTTTATGACGGACCTGACCTACAGGTGCGCCCGACCCGTCTCTGGCATCCCGCTGTGTGAACCTGCCGAAGACAAAGTTAAAATGACTGCGAAATCGCACCCTGCACTTGATGACTTAAAAAGAATTTAATTTTGAACAAGCCCACTTTACCCATTTCTTAGGACTTTTTCCTTTAAGGTGGTAGTGCCTGGTAGGCAGATTACCACATACTGTACCCTCACAACTAAAGAGTGTAAGGAATTTGACAAATGAGAGCAGACTATACTGTCCATTTGTTGCTGGTCTATTTAGATAATAGCTAAGCTGTCCCAACATCTCATCCAGAGCTTCGGCTTCAACTCCGTGACTCAGTGGTTTGTTCCAGATTCCCACAATTCTGCATCAACAAGTTCTTCCTGGTTTCGGTCCTAAAAGGACTTCCCCCTAATTTCCGCCGATGTCCCGAGGTTTGTGATTCACCTGTAAGTTGAAAGATTGCTGCCTTTATCAATGCTACTGAGGATTTTGAAGACCAGGTTTGGGTCCCGATGCGGTCTCGAGACTAGACGCGTTTAAGTCTCCAAGAATGCCACAGGACGTCTTGTCCTCAAGTTCTGGGATGCACTTGGTTGTTCTTCTTCACAGCTTTAGGTGCTGCTATGTCTTTCTTGTAACCTGCTGACCAGAACTTCACACGATGCTCCTGATGTGGTCTCACCCAATGCATTAAATATTCTGAGTCTAACATTCCTCGATTCATATTGAACAGTTTTTATGCTATAACTTATGTTATAACTTATTTATAATGCACTGGTGAGGCCTCATCTGGAGTCCGGAGTGCAGTTTTGGTCTTCATAAAGACATGGAAGTCCTAGAGAAGTCCAGAGAAGAGCAACTGGGCTATATGCAGGGCTACAGGGGATGACTTATGAGGAAAGATGAAAAGAGCTCAGCCTTTACAGTAAAAGAAGATTAAGGGGAGACCTGATTGGAGGGTCTAAAATTCTGAAGGGAATTAGTACAGTGGATCGAAACGGTGACTTTGAAATGAGTTCAACAACAACAACATGAGGACACAGTTAGAAACTCGTTATGGGTCAATTTCACGCAAACATTAGGAGGAGGACCACAGACACGTGGAGTAAGTGACCGAGTCGTGTGGTCGACAGTAGGACTTTAGGGATCAGAATGAAGTGGACAGGACTGACGAGCTTTGTTCGGCTGAATGGTCCGTTCTCCTCTAAATCTTTCTGCTGTTCTAATGTCTGTCCCACTCTGTGAGTTTGTGTGGTCTGCCACCTTGAAGTTGAGCTGCTGTCGCTCCTCAGCATTTCCACTTCACATTAACAGCACTTATAGTTGACCGAGACACAACCCCGAGGTTCTGCATACTAACTTTGGGGCAAAATTGGCATCCTATGACAGTGCCATGTTTGAAGTCACTGTGCTCTTTAGTACCACCCAATGTTTGTCAACGGAGGCTGCACGGCTATGTGCTTCTTTTTATGCATTTGTTGAAAGTGGTTGAAACCCCTGAATTTGGTGTTTTGGAGGGGTGTCCACCAACTTTTGGCCATATGGTGGAGTAGTCACACTACGATAATAAATGAATGTTCTAATGCCCACAGATATTGCAGCGCTCTTTAAGGATGAAATTCAAGATGCAGACTCCATTAAGAAACTTTGCCCGAGATCTCCATTTCACCGAATTACAAATTTTGAGCTTTATTGGTTCTTTCTGCACATTTTTTTTTACCAGGGTTCTTTGAAGTGTTTCTTCCGAGATCAAAGTCGACCCTTCAGAGTCAAGCGGAAAGTGAAACAAAAAAATAAAAAGATGTCGAGCTACAGGTGCTCATTCACTTCACCTAACGAGTGTTTCGTAAAGTTTGCATGGCGGCTCCTTTCAGTCACGTACACTCCTTTGCTTCCCGACTCCGATCACCACCTGAAGTTTGTTGCTTGACAACCTCCCTGAAGGTTTCTATTTTTTGATAATGATTGGGTATTATTACACTTCACAAATAGGTGAGCTAATTAGATTTTACCAGAGAGCCGACACACAAGCGTAGTTAAGGGCCTTTATTGCTTGCTACTCCAGAAGTCTCGTCTTGTTAACGTATTGTGCCGAATATTAATGCTCTGCAAAGGGAAGCAGCAGACATTTGTGTTATAAGCATGACCATCAAGTTCCCCATAGGGAATATTGTGTCATATTCCATCTGCCATCTCAAAGGGCAGACATCATTTGTTAAAGCAAGAACTTGCTCATGGTATGAATTAGCACTTGCATTATGTTACCAACGACGCCACCGTGAATTTGAATGAGCAGGATGGGAGAATGGGGAGAGTCCTGAAACGTGTTCACGTCCCAGGCATGTGTTGATTTGACTCGAACCCAACGTCCTCGAGACAAGATGCGCCTCTCTGGAATAAGTGGGCTCAAAAATCCGGCAAGTAAATGAACAGGTTATGTCACAACAGCAGAAAATTAATCCAAAGAAGAGCTGAGGGTAATTTCATGCAATGTCAAAATCATGAAACTTCACTTATCAGATTTTAGGGAAATTTACTCTGAATAGAGCGGATTGGTAAAGTCTTAAGACCCTTTCACATTTTGTACACTTTTTTGTTATTGTGGGTTACATTTTAAATGGGCAAATTTGCTGTTCTTGCTCATCAATCTACACTCAATAATCCAATTCCCGTCTTAAAAATCCAAAACTGAAATCTCTCATCCCTCACAGTATTCAGACCCTTTGCTGTGACCCCCAAAACTTGTGCTCAGGTGCCTCCTGTTTGATTTATTTCTCCCTGAGATGTTTCTAGAACTTGGCTGGAGCTCACATATGGCCAAAAGAATTGGCTGGACGTCATTTAGAAAGGCACAAGTGGACCAGGGGATGGACAAAAGTTTTACAGCTCACATTACATGTCAGGACCAAAACCAAGCCATGAAGTCCAAGGAACTCTCTGCAGAACATCGTGATCAAATTCTGGTGAGGCATACATCCGGACAAAGAGATCAAAGCATTTGCATAGATCTTGAGCGTTTCCTGGAGCACATTGGCCTCAACAATTATGAAAAGGAAGAAGTTTGGGACAATCAGGACTCTACCTAGATTTGGCCATCTGGTCAACTGAGTAACTGTATGTTTTTTCATTCATTTATCTACTTATTTATGAATTGATTTATTTAAAGTGGATAGGACTGGCAAGCTTTCCCAGGAGCAAAGCAGCTTCCAAATTTGTGAAAAGGAAGAAGTTTGGAAACATCAGGACTCTGTAAAAAGCCAAACTTCCTCTTGGGGACAAATAAAGTTCTATCTATCTAATCCTGCCGACTACACTAAACTATCCTGCTGACTATACTAAAATATCTATCTGTCTATCTATCTATGAGAGGAAGATGGTGCCATCTTAGCAGCTAAACCCGCTTGTGTTGCCACCGCCTGCTATTCATTTGTTCTCCCAAACACCTCAGCATTTAACGTGGAGTCCCCGTGACGCCCTGGCACTTTGTTGGCGTTCTTTTTATTCTCTCACAATGTGTTCTTATCCAGCAGGCCTCACAATATTCAAGGCAGACTTTTACATTACTTTAGATTTACATGACAATAGAGTCTCTTTGTTGGTGTAACTGAAAAGAAATATGAAGTTAAAAATAGTAACATCACAAAATTAATACGGATGAACTGTCACAATATTTGTTTAATTATAGAGTTCTCTACAAGGCTCCTGTCATATTTAAAATTCTATTCGGAATCTGAGATAACGATGAGAAATACTTGCCTTTTCGTTAATTATGTAAAATAAATGCATACCATGCAGTAATCAGTTGTATGTAGTATACAGCATAAGTTCTAAACGTGCAGTAACTGTCTCAAAATAGAGTGATCCCCTAAAAATGACATTCTGTTATATACTGCTTACCCCGTGTGGTTTGTAGTGATGGCTCAGGAAAAATGTTAATCTCAGGCTTTTGAGGACAACATCAATAGTAAACTTTCTAAATTTAATAAGCAGTGTGGTGATGACCAATGCTGAATGACAGCAAACCAAATCCCCCCCCAAGGACAAATAAAGTTCTGTCTGTCAACTATATACTGCCAGTCTCATTGATCTATCTGTCTATCATATAGTGCCTTTACACCTATCTATCTATCTTATAGCGCCTTTTGTAGCTATCTATCTAATCCTGCCAACTACGCTATAATATCTATCTATTACAATGGTACTCAACCTGTGGGGTGGGCACCCCTAGGGGGGCGCGAGGTAACAAAAAGGGGGCACGAAGATATGAAAAAAAGAAAACAAGAATCCAAAATATGAAAAAACATCTGCTGAAACCAAAACAAATGAACTTAAGCTACATTCTGCTACTAGAACAATAAATATAGAGTGAGATAAATGTCGATAAAAGTTAAGCAGGTATAAAAAATATGCATCTACATTTCAAAAAAATGTTGGGGGGGGCGCGATTAAAACTGTTATGAAAACTTTTGTTGCAAATGTGAGAAACGCTGATCTATTATATAGTGCCCTTCATATCTATCTATCTATGCCATTTTTATAACACACCGCTTTATTTATTTTAAAATATTCCATTTCATCCATATAAAACTTTGCCTATAACACTTTCATATAGAGCTCTTTAGCTGTGCCATTATATAGTATATAATAAATCTAGTATATACAATACATATATTCATCTTTGCATCCATTCATCTATCAAGCTTGGATGTTACTTGTGTCACTAAATCCACATGTCAAGTCATCCAGTTGTACGCTCACAATGTTCCAAACACAGAAACAAACTACTTTTGGAAAATGTTCTTGTGAACAAAAATGGAACACACTCAGATGCGAATTAGAATTTGAGTTAAAGATCCCCCACCAGTCGTCACATTTCAACTCAACTAACTGACTCCCACAGTGTTGTATTTCAGCCAGGAGAATTGGGGTGGTGGGCCGGGTGGGGTGGCGGTGCAAATCCAAGAGTTGTGACCTCACCTAGAAAGTGAAATCCACCGGTTTTCCGAGAGAGAACCCTGACTCCGCCTTGGAGGTGCTGATCCTCATCCCAGCTGCTTCACGCTCACCAACGCTCACAGTCAGAAGAGGCAATGAGGACATCATCCTTTTCATAAAGCAACAATGCTACCCCGAGTCTGATTAGAACATTCTAACACTCGAGACGAGAACAGGCCATTCAGCCCAACAAAGCTCGCCACTCCTGTCCACTTATTTCTTCCAAGAAAACATCAAATTGAGTTTTGAAAGTCCCTAACGTCTCACTGTCTACCACACTACTTGGTCGCTTATTCCAAGTGTCTATCGTTCTTTGTGTAAATAAAAACTTCCTAATGTTTGTGCAAAATTTCCCCTTAACAAGTTTCCAGCTGTGTCCCCATGTTCTTGATGAACTCATTTTAAAATACAAGTCTCGATCCACTGGACTAATTCCCTTCATGATTTTAAACACTTCAATCAGGTCACCTCTTAATCTTCTTTTGCTTAATCTGTAAAGGCTCAGCTGTCTTCATCTTTCCTCATAACTCATCCCCTGTAGCCCTGAATCAGCCTAGTCGCTCCTCTCTGGACCTTCTCTTGTGCTGCTATGTCCTTTTTGTAGCCTGGAGACCCAAACTGCCCACAGGACTCAAGATGAGGCCTCACCAGTGTGTTATAAAGCTTGAGCAGACCCTCCTGTGACTTGTACTCCACACATCAAGGCGCTATATAACCTGACATTCTCTTAGCCTTCTTAATGGCTTCTGAACACTTGTCAGGAAGTCGATAGCTTAGAGTCCACTAGGACTCCTAAATCCTTCTCATAAGTTGGACTCTCAATTTTCTGACCGCCCATTGTGTATTCAAACCTCACATTTTTACTTCCTACCTGTAATTCTTTACATTTACTGACATTAAATTTCATCTGCCACAAATCTGCCCAAGCCTGTCTGCTATTCAAGTCCTTCTGTGATGATATAACGGATTCCAAATTATCTGCTAATCCACTTATCTTGGTATCATCTGCAAACTTAACCAGCTTGTTACTTATATTCCTTTCTGAATCATTTATATATTTTAATCCCTAACTGAACACCTACACCTCCTCAGCCATGCCTTGATAGCCTATCTGTGAAAGACCATAAACAGGAACGGTGACAAGACACAGCCTTGATGGAGTCCATTACCCACAGGGAACAGATTCGACTTAACATCAAGTATTCGAACACAGCTCTCATGGCATATGAGAAACGAATAGCACAAAGGAGCAGTCCAGTTTCTCCAGGTTGACACAACACGTTATGAAGGACACAGTCATATGCTTTTTTCTAAATCTACAGAGCACATGTAGACTGGGTGATCATACCTACCATTCAACATTGACAAGACACAACTTTGATGGAGTCCAACACCACACAGCTAACGAATTTGACTTAACGTCAAGTATTCAGACACAGCTCTTACTACATTCATACAGGGGACGAACAGCACAAAGCAGCAGCCCAACTTCCTCATTTTCATGGAGCATCTCCCACAACACGTCCTGAGAGACACGGTCAGATGCTATTTCCCAATCCACCAAACATTTGTAGATTTGGGTATGTTCCTCCCATGGTCTACTGTTCCACGCACAGGATTGAACCCACGTTGTTCCTCCTGGACCTTTGGCTTAACCAGTGTGTAGACACTGTGATGGATGTCCAGCAAGAGTTGCCGGCCCTCACCCCCAGGCCGCCAGGAGGAGCTCTCCTGACAACATGGACGTGCCCAGAGTTCCAGCAGTGCCTCATGGACTTTGTAGTTTTTATACACAGCCCTGCTGGATACCTTGGGGACCACAAGGAGTCGCTGTAGCGAGGCTCATAGACTCTTATGTGCCCTATAACCTGGAAGTGTGTCCTGATCACGTGGATGGGAGGAATGACGTACTTCCATGTTGAAGAGAAAGACTTTAACCCTGACCTGGAAGTGGTAAGGACTTGTGGACTGTGGGGCAGGAACACCTCCGGGTCATGGGGTATTAAAGGACTCTGGGAAAGCCCAGACACTGAGCTGAGTTGGGAGGCAGGGTGGCTAAGCGTCTGGGAGTGGAGGATTGGTTTATTTGTGATTTGGTTTATGGTTTATTGTTATTGGAGAATTGTGGAGAGGAGCATGCTTTGTGCACTTATTATTATAATAAATAATAATTTGGACTTTTATCTGGTGTCTGACGTGTTGTTTGAGGGTACAAGGGTGCAAGAAAGCCCTAATGTGTCACAACACGTTTGTCGAAAGTTTCCAAATAGTTCAAAATGCAGCTACCAGAACAGCTTCCTAGCAGTTAGTAGTACTTGTTGTACAAACAAATCAACCAAAAAAAAAAACCAAAATCCACAGTCCAAGTGTCCTCGTTTTAAAGGTTTTGGTGAAATTCAAAGCAAACAATTCACAGAAAAACTGAAGAAGAAAGTTCACACCATGCACACGTACACACACAAAAAGAAGAACGCTCTCATCTGTGATGTTCCGTTTTAGGTTTAATTGCCGGGGTTACATTTCTTAACGTATCTAAATCTTGTCACACACACGAGGACCAGAGGAACGGTCAGAACACGATATAACGCCTTTACGTCTAACAGTTCATGTTTCTTCATAATCCTCTAATTACAGTTAAACTACAGTGGCGTCTGATAACCGTTGGACTGTTTGGAAACCCTCGACAAGCGCAGGCACACGGCGCGACCAGAGCAGGAGTTCCAAGTACAGAGGATCCCACCCCTCAACCTCCGAGGTAAGGCACAAGTAAGGATAGGAAAATTCAACCTTTGAGCACCACGGCAGGGGTTAACCGAAGTTCTTCTGTAGTAAAACTCAACTGAAATCTCAGTTAATCAAACGACACACGAAGGCAGAGTACTGTAAAACACTACACTAATGAATGAAATGCTTCTCAAGAAGAGGCTAAACGACATACTTCATCTCAATAACGTCAACGTTTCTTTCTAAACATAATATTTAGTTGTGCGGGACTTAATAGCAACACTTCTGACTGCTGTTTTCGTATCAGCATGAAAGTAGGACTTCAGCTTAACAGACAATACACAAATCATTCAATAGTGAAAGTGCCCACCTCCTTACATTATTGGTCTTTCACTCGTTACTGGCCCTCCATCTCTGCTATGACACCGAGGTGAGGTAGTCCTGAAGGCGACAAGCACGTTTATCCAGCTTATACAGACATGGACACGTGTGTTGATAGCCCTCCATGAAAAACGAAGAATCCACAATCATCTCTGAAATAACACCGAAGCTGACCAGAGCCATTGGCTTCCATCATTGTTTGTGTAATTGCACTTTGCTTCAGAGCTTGGATTCAACAGAATATTTCAAATAATAACACAAATGCACAAAAGTGATGGGACCCTTAACCGCACATTTGGTTGCACCAGCTTCAGAGTTTGCAATCCCTGCACACAAACGATTTCTGGAGCTCTCCATGAGACTTTTGCACCTCCCCATAGGTCGATGGGCGCAGTCCTCCTAAGAAGACTGCTCCAGCTGGGTCAGGTTTGAAGGGGTGTCCTCCAGAGTGCATGTTTCCGATCATTCCATAGATGATCCATAGGATTCAAATCAGGGCTCACAGAAGGCCACTTCAGAATAGTCCAATGTTTTGTTCTTCTCCATTCTTGTGGGCTTTTCGTGGTGTGTTTTGACTCGTCATCCCATTGGAAGGGTCCATGACCTGTCATTGAGACAGAGTTTTATGACATTTCACTCCAGAATGTCTTGCTAGTCCTGAGATGTCATTGTTCCCTGAACAGACTCCTCCTGGTGCCATAAACACCATGATGACCCAAAATATAAGCAAGCCTCCTCCATGTTTCACAGTAGGTCTGGTGTTCTTTACATTAAAAGCTTCATCTGTGGACATGGAGCTGACGTGACTTCCATAAAAAGGTCCAGTTTTGCCTCATTTGACCTTCTCCCAGAAGCATTGTGGGCTGTCAGTATGCATTTGATCAAATTCCAGTCTGACTTTTATATGTGGAGTCTTCCTGGGTCGTCTTCTATTGGGCCCACTGAACTCTCATGAATCAATCAGACACTGATGGACCCCGACCTTGGAGTTCAGCTGATATCTCTTTGGATGTTCTCCTTGATTTTTTGTCTACCATTTTCAATCTCAATTCTTCTTGCAGTCACGTCCAGGGAGGTTGGCCACAGTCCCATGGACCTTTGACTTCTTCATAATATTTACAACTGTTGTCACAAGAACATCAAGCTACTTGGAGGTGGTCTTCTAGTTTTTGCCCCTAACAGGCTTGTCTATAATTTTCTTTCTGATCTCCTCAGACAACGCTCTCCTTTGCTTCATGAGGCCCATATTCAGTGTGGGCCACCACACTGTGATGACGTCTCTCCATTTAAATCAGTTGGAGAAAGCAATTTTGGCAGGTCACTCATATCCAGTGACTTGGGATCTTTTCTCGGGATCCCAACCAACGTGTGCAGGCCATTTTAGAAGATCTTTCTGGAAAAAGCCACCCATGATCTCCTGTCACACTTGTTCAGCCTGACTCGATGACATCTCAAAGTTGTGCAGGTACACAGGGGACCAACACGTTCTTCCATGTCCATATTTTCTTGCCTTTCATTAAATTTATTCCTGTTATTATTGCCAATTAGCGTGGATGACATTTTTTTTTTTCCCCCCCATCGATAAACAAAGTACTGCACATCACCGCAGCAAATCTATTTCAGGCTATTTTTGAATAAAAGTAGGAGCTGCCTGCAAATGCGAGCATCCACAGGGGATTCTTGTCAGCTTTCTTGTTTGGCTTCAGTTTTATTTTCTGTATTATGTTTTTCTTTTTAAATTTTGTGCTGAAAGCTCATGGCAAACAAAAATAAACAAAACCTTATATGTAATTACTGCTGTGCGATGACGAGTGATCTTAATTTCCACAGGGTCACGTCTTCAGTGACACTACTGTAGTAATATTTTCATCATTAATATGGAAACAAGTGTTTCAATTAGTACTGTATCGCATGAAATAAATAAGAATTAATAAAGTGCGTAAATATTGGCAGCAGAAAAATATTAAGAAATATTAGAGCAAACATTCATTATTAGTATTTGAGTAGTAAAACCTACCTGATTAATGTATGCATTGTTATTAAAGTCTTTTGTTGTGAATGATCTCCTGCTGAATCAAAATCCCGTATTGCTGTGGACTCTCATGGGCTGTAAAATGGCAGACGTGACCAAAATATTAAGTAATCTGGTCAATAATTGTAAATAATATTATTAATGTGCATGCAGCCCCAAAGTAGTGGTTAAAGTGAATGGATTAAGGACATGGTCAGAACCCTACACTTTCTGCACACTTTATTGTCTTGTAGATTCAATTCTTAATGAGGAATTGGGTCATTTTTGCCCATCAGTCCATGTTCTCGATATGCAACGTTTTCAGAAAGCTTTGCAAATTTATTAAAAATCAACAGCGGGATTCTCTCTCTCCTTCATTGAATTATTTAGATGCTTTGTTGTGGACTCAGGTGCCTCCTGTTTGCTTCTCTTCTCCTTGAGATGTTTCCAGAACTTGACTGCAGTCCACTTGTGGCCCACTGAGTTGACTGAACATCGCTAAGAAAGCCACATGAGGACATGAGTATAGAAGGCCCCACAATTCACGCTGCACATCAAGACAAAAACCGAGCCATCAAGTCCAAGGAACTCTCAGTTCACCTCCACCATCAAATTCTAATGGAGCACAGGCCAGAGCAAAGGGGAATCCCACCATCTCTAAAGCTTTGAGTGGGCCCAGTGGCCTCCACAATCGCAAAATCAAAGGAGTTTGGAGCTACCAGGACCAAACTGAGGTACTGGGCACTTAGGGTTTGGTTAAGGAGGTGGCCAAGAACCCAGTGGTCACCCAAACAGAGAATTAGAAGCCCTCTGCTGAGATGGGAGAAGGACAGAAGGACGGCCATCTTAGCATCACTCCATCAATCAGGCGTTTATGGTAGGATCAAGTCTCCTTGAGATCTGTCTAGGACTTGACTGGCGTGTTTACTTGTGGACTGGACATCATTTAGAAAGGCACCCGTGTTACTTGTGTATAGGAGATTGCACAATTCACACTGTGTGAAGTTTTGCGAGTAGTGAACAGGAAAGTTGTCGTTCCCACAATGCTGTGCATTTGAATTAAAGGCGGGACTCTTGACCAATGAATGAGGGGGAGAGGCAGATCAAACTCCCAGCAGTACGAGACTGACATCTTTCCTGTTTGCAATGAATGCCATCTGTTAATAATATTTTAGTGCACACTATTTTGACCGTTGTGATGGATGGCCAGCACCGTTACCTGGCCGGGATGCCAGCTAGGTGGAAGGAGCATATGTGGGTTTTTGTCTCCTCCCAAGATGTTAGAGGGCAGGAGTTGCTACAGCACCAGAGATCCTTTTAGGGCATGATTCCCTGTTGTGTTCCATGGGCGCCGCCAGGGGGTGCTGCAGGTACAGCTGAGCCCTTTGTGGCACCACATCCACCACACCCGTGTAACGAGTACCACATGTACTATTGTACCGTAGTCAGTTTGCTTCTCCTTAGGGTGTACATCAGGGAGTGCGGAAAAACACCCTTAAGGGGAAGATACAGCCCAGACAGGACGGTTTGGGGCTGGAGACGATTTAGCCGGAAAAGGTGGAGAGAGGGAGAGAGACAGACATCGAGTGGTGGAGCGCGGAGAAGCAACGAGATAGCACCAAAAAAAAAAAACTCCATCTGCGTGGCACATGCTGGAAGAAGGTTTCATTTTACTCAGGGATACAAGGGAGACGTGTCTCTGAGGACACACTGGAGCGACTATACTGCATTGCCTAGAATTCGTTAAATAATTGACTGAATGAGATCAGTAAGGCTTGTGGTCAACGGTATGGTATTAGGAGCTGAGGTGGGGGACCCCAAACCTATTGGTGGATTTTCACAATGGTCAGAGTCCTGCGCTTCTAACCCTCATGAATCGTATGGGATAACTTTATATCGTTACATGAAATATTATAATCGCCAGTTGTAACTATTTTGGTCCCCCACTTCTATCACGTAAATCACTAAAGGACTCATTTGGAGCGACAAATTGTGTTAAGTAGCCCCTCACTTCCGAGACGTTTTATTAAAATAAATGACACCACCGCCGTTCATTTTATACAAGTCACACTTATTCAATATTTGTGTTGCACAATGGACGTCTTTCAGGGTTTGTTTTTTTTTTTCCCCCTCTCACTATAAGCTCTCGTAAGAATCACATTTTCTTGGGACTTGCCAGATTTTTTGAATTTGTCTGTCGGAATAACTGAAAGCTTTCTTCATTAAATCCTTTATGGCTGGCAGCCAATTAATTAGCAGAGGGTAAAAAAAATCATTCGATATTGACAGACCCCCCGTGACCCTATAGTTAGGATATAGCAGGTTGGATAATGGATGAATGAATTGACAGATGTGAAATCCTTTTCTGGGGGTCTGTAAATCGTGCCGCCGGCCCAGCCCTTTTGTACTTTGGGAGCAGGCGGATCTCTTCACTGTTTGGAAATGTCTTTTTAATTTTTTTCATAACAAGAAAAACTGTCGCTCTGAAAGTTCATTTTGATTGTCGCAGCTTTAAATATAAATGAAGTGAACTTATGGGGCCAGCATGGACTATCAAAATGGCTGGGAAAATGTTGCGGCTGGATTAAGGATGAAAAGGGAGAAGCTGCTTAGGGATCCAGGAGGATGGAATGTGTGTTTGAGTGTCAGGTGTGTGCGTGTAGGGGACATCTTAAGGGCCCTGGTGACTGGAATTACCTGCCGTTCCAGGGGTTGACGCTCCTCCCCCTGCAGACCGGATGATTGACAGCTGTAACATCTCTGAGGTCACTTCCTGTGTCTCCCCGCCTGGACCTGCCTTCCCCTATTGGAAGGACATAAAACCAGAAGTTTGCCCATTTTGGGATCAGTTCACTTGTGAACTCCCGTCTGAAAAAGACATTGTCTGCAATTATTGTTTGTTTTCCTGCTGTTCATTTATATGGCGAATTACACACAGGCGCATGGGAGGCAGTCGGTGGGTCTGACAAAATACATCTAGGCAGCGGACCGAGAGATGGCAGTGCCAGTGTTGTGCAAGTTCACATCTCACAAGAACTCGCTCAAAGTTCAGTTCACACAAATTAAAATGAATAAACTCACATTCATAGATCACCATTTCAATTTTGAACTCGTTCTTATTCAGTTCATTTTGTACTTCTGAACGAGTTAGAATAGATAACCCGTGAGTTTCCTTTTTTCCATTTTGTATGCCTTATTTTAGGCTATTCCAGTGTTCTTGAATAAAATGTATTAATTATGAAGGCTTTTTATTTAAATGCACCTTATTGAGTTATACCCAGCAACAAACACGAAGAGCCATATATGCTAATATCCTCCCTGTCAAAAAAGATGCAAGTATACATAGAAATTACTGCCAGTGGCATAGCTAGGGGCGGGCGGAGGGGGTGGTCCGCGTATTTTTGGGGGCTGCATTATTGGCCGAAAGGCTCAGTACAATTAGTGTGTAAGCAGCAGGGTCTGGAAAAATATCACTCACGAATGCAAAAAAGTAAAATTCTCTGATTTTTATCCACCAATGATTTAAAAAATCATTTTCAGACTGTCCTTCTGTGACGGCATCAGACACAGCAATTGAAATTTATAATAACAAAAATAAAGAGAAACATTATACACCACCAAGAATTTCTAGGAAAATAAACAACTACCGTATTTACTTGTGTACCACGCGCCCTCGTGTAAGACGCGCACCCTAATTTTTACAAAGAAAATCGCGAAAAAAGTTTTGTCCCGTGTACGACGCATGTTGTGATTGTATAGGAAGCGTTTAGAGAGAGAGAGCGCGCTGGCGAACGAGAGGAAGCGCGAGTGAATGAGCGAGCGAGCGAGAGAGAGAGCACGAGTGCACAAGCAAGCGAGCAAGAGAGAGAGAGCACGAGTGCACAAGCGAGCAAGCGAGCGAGAGAGAGCGTGAGTGGGCGAGCAAGTGAGCGAGAGAGAGCGAGTCCAAGCAGAAGAAGTAAACATTACAGAATTACATTTCCTCGTGAATAATGCGCACCGGCTCCGGTTTCTTCCCACAGTCCAAAGACATGCAGGTTAGGTGGACTGGCAATTCTAAATTGGCCCTAGTGTGTGCTTGGTGCGTGGGTGACCCTGTGTTTGGATTCAGTGGGTTGGAAAATGGATGGATGGATGATGCGCACCTGATTTTCTAATACTAATTTTTGGGAAAAAAATGTGCGTGTGGTAGACACGTAAATGCGGTAATTTACAATTTATAATGTTGTTTTGTTATAAATCCAAATGCTTTCTTGCTCATCCCCATCTCTCACCTGTACACTACACTAGTTCTGGTTTTCGCAGCATAATTATATGAAAACTAGTAATTAGAACACGGCTTATCAGTGCAGCGTCTATACCATATTCTTGTCTAGTTGATGCTTATAAATAATTATATGTGAAAATTATTCCTGTTTCTTTATATGCGAATAAATCTATGGAAAATTCATCTTAATTTGTCTCTATACGTTATTTTAATTTTCTATTTAAATAGGTTAACATATTCAGATATGTTGGAGGGCACCACCCAACCCCAAGCGGCATGAACTCGAGCTACGCCACTGATTACCGCTCAGTTTCCAACCATGTGACACAAATGATGACTGTGGAACCCCATGTTGGTGAACTAACTTATTACACTGACGGTCAAAATTCGTGTCACAAATTGCACGTCCAACAAGGAAAAATATAACGTGGCCTTGTGAAGTTCAACATTTTCCTAAAAGCGAAAGCGGAGCTTCACCGCGTGCTCATGTCATGTCATGTCATGCACAAGCAGGCAGACACACACAGAGCTGATTTGACGTTATTTTTACCAAATACAAATAAATATACTGTACAGCAAAAAATTCATACGAAATAAATATTTGTAAAAATCCACTATTTGTGCTTCTCTGAATACCGTATTGTGTGTGTACTGCAGTCATGGGGACAGTCACGGTGACCGGGAGTGTGTGACGTCATTACGTTGCACATGTAAAGGTCAGCGTTGTACACTCCCCGACTGTTGTCAGACATGCAAGCTTTGGGAGTGTTTTATGTTGGATGAACACGGGGAAGGAGAAGAGTGTGAGACCACCACTCACTTGTGTTCTGTCTGTTTCGCTAGACTGGAGAACGAAAGACCACCCAGGGACCACTGAGGTAACTTCTTTTCCTCATATAGTCCAGTCTCAACTATTATACAAAACAAAGTTGGCACAGGAGGTCGACATTCAAATTTGGATCAAACTTGGAGGAAATCGCAGCTCGGGTAGTCTGAGAGTTTATTATTTTTTTCCTAACATTTATTTGGTGAACTGCCAATCCATCATTTTGTACATTTTGAATGATTTTTTTAAATGATGTTCCCTTCATGACCCCAGCACTCATTTCTCATCTTATTTCATCTTTTTATGCTGCTCTAGCTTGTGGGTAGATGAAAACTAAATAAAAACTTTTATTATTGTTTAAGGTTCTCTCCGGTTACAAATTTTTTTTTTTGTTCTTCAACTTTTGGCTTCGGCAGTGTGATATATCCTGGTTATTGACTCCCTCGCTACTTTGGGCCTTCCCTGTGTCTTTCGTCACATTCCTCAATCTTTGCTTTTGTCTTATGCCCTGACTTTTAGCCATTTTATTTCTGCACTCCTGGTTACAACCTTGGCTAGCTATTACGCGTACGTCCCCATCTTCTGATTCCATCTTACTTTAAACTGCTGCCGCCCTGTGCGGTCAGTACAGTATAGTGACCTCGGCTGAATCCTCTTTCACTCTGCCCTCAAATCTTACCTTTCCAATGCTACAACACTCCACTCAAATCTGCAAAGCAAATCCTGCCGACTATGCCAAGTGTCACACCACGATCTGTCCCAATCCAGATGTTTGGACTCCACTCACTGCCTCTGGTCAAGGGTTTCTGAAGCTCCTTTTTTTTTTTTTTACAAGTCACTCTCCATGAAGACCCTGAAAGCTTCTCACTTTAAACACAATCCAGATAGCCGACGCACATTAAATAGACAGATGAAAATAGCAAATTAAGAACCAACATTTAAAAAAAAAAACTGAAAATCTTCAGCTGATTAGCTTAATTGAGTGATAAAGAGAATGAGAAGACAAAAGCAGAAATGAAGGTGTCATCAAGCAAAACCAAAGATGAGTAATTTGAAAATTCACGTGTGGGTTTGTGTGGGAGTTCACGGTATACTGGACCAGCGTGTCACCTGGGGTTGATCCCACTGTTGTTCTCAGTCATACCAGGAAATACTCCAGCACTCCACAGTCTGAGTTAAGAAACAGACATAATGGAATGATAAGTTCAGAAAATGAATAGGTGGAGGGATGGGCACCATAGATTTTGTATGTTGTAAAATACGTGAAGATAGCCACCCTGCTTAATGCAACTAGTGGGTGCTACCAGATGAAACTGCAAGCAGCAGCATGGAACTCACATGAATCATTATTATCCAGGCCAATATATCCATCCATCCATTATCCAACCCGCTATATCCTAACTACAGGGTCACAGGGGTCTGCTGGAGCCAATCCCAGCCAACACAGGGCGCAAGGCAGCAAACAAACCCCGGGCAGGATGCCAGCCCACCACAGGGCGTGCCAGGCCAATAATAAACTCTATCAAAAAATAAGTTACACTTCTATTTTTCTTTGGAAACTCAATTTAAAAGTTTGTTTCAGATCGTACATCTGGTATGTGAGCTCTTTCTCCTTCTGGCTGTTGTATTATCATTAAGCTTGAGCGATTCATTAACAGATTTTGGATCCGTATAAGGAGTGTCTAATAATGATGCACCATTTATAAAAGTCGTGAGGAGCCACTGTGCAGTGAGTTGGGTCTGACGCACTACAATCCACCTGTCATGTCTCGGTCCCCTGGCTGAGGTTCAAAGTTGTGGGTATTGTCTAATTCTGTATCATTTATTTGTATTGATGTTTCTTTTGTTTATTATGTGTGTTATTTTTTTGTGTTTGTCTGATTACGTCCCATGTGTTTTCTGGGCGTTTCCACCTGCCAATCACCTCCAGGGACTGCCCTCCACCCTATTTATTGGAGGGCCTTCCGTAGTTCCCGGCTGTTTATTTCGAAGGCGCCAGCGAGTGGAGAGTTTCTTGTGTCTACTGGGCTTTGTGCTTTTGCTTTGTCAGTGCCTGGAATTTTTTGAACCTGTGCTTTGTTTTCGACTTTGCCTTTGATTTCTGTTTTTGGACTTTGTTTGCTGTGGATTGCCTTGCCTCTTCAGGCAATTCCTTTTTGTGCTCGTAGGAGTTTTTTTGAGAGTTTTGGTTTGAATAAATCCAGGCCCCTGCATCTAGTTGGGGTTTTGATGGTACCCGCCATATTCCCCAACCCCGGAGGGCAACCATTAAAAGTGTTCTTGGGACTCCAATGAAAAAATGAAGTGAAATATTAAATATTGTAAAAGAAATCCTGCTGTTGTGCGTTTCAGCTACATAACATAGAGTGGATTTAGAAAGCCTTCAGACCCCTCAATTTCTGCACCCCTCTTACTCTGTTCCAGGTTTAATATAAAATAGAGAAATTTGCCCATTTTGCCGATTAATCTACACTCAATACCCTGCAATGTTTTTAGAAAGGACACAGGGGTGGGGATCGATCTGTTCTTAACTCAATTTTTCTTTTTTTAAAAACTTGATTGCTTTGTATGGATTGTAATAAAATTAATAAAAAGAAAAGAAAAAAAAGAAAGAAAGGACTGCATATTTATTAAAATCAAAACAACATCTGGAATCCTTCATTTCTGGAAGTATTCAGACCCATAGTCCCATACTTTGTAGAAGGCTCTTTAACAGCAATTCCATCTTTGAGTCTTCTTGGGTTTGTCTCTACCAGCTTTGCCCATCTGGATTGGGGCAGTTGATCTTCTCAAGCTCCCTTAGATTGGCTGGAAAGTGATCTGTGAACTGCCGTACCACGGAGTTTGGCCAAACCGCTCAGGGACACTCCGAGACTTGTCCCAAAGCCACTGCTGACGTTGTTTTGGCTGCACAGTATGCTTTGATGTGCTGAAAGATGAACTGTTGTCCCAAGTCTGAGGTTGTTTGCACTTAGGGTGCCAGCATTTCTTCAAGGACCACCCTCTGTTCTTGGCTGCATTCACTCTTTCCTCAGTTCTGACCAGTCTATCTGTTGCTGCTGCTGAGAAGCCCCCCCAATCTCCAGGCACCCCACCCCATAGCATGAAGCCTCCATCACCAGGGTTCACCGTACAAGGGGTCAAAGTTACTCCTTTTCATAAAACATTGTAGATTGATGCTGTTTTGAGGTTGCTGATCATGAATATCATCATATTTCTGATATTTGATTCTGTACCGGTGGTCCTAGCCCTCTAAGTGCCACTCCCAGAAGGTGAGAAATAACACATTTCCAACCTAAGCATGTGAGGTGTCGTTTCAGACTATTTCAAGGTCACCAATGATGAATATGAGGCTAGTTTTGGTTTTTGATCCTTCACTAGCTCCTTATGGACCTCCATTAGAGGGGGTTACAAATGACAAATTTCTGCTACAGTCAAAAATATGTGGGCTTTAAACATTTAAACTGAAGCGGACATTTTAACATTTCAAGTATCTGATGAGGCTATTCTGGTTTATTATTATGTACTTGCACCTCATTCATTAAACACCCCAAATTAGGACGGCATACGGCAAGTCAGACTTTTTGGAATATTGTGCTAAAATGGTAGACATGTGTAGATACTGTCATTTTTCCTTTCCCGTGCACTCTCACAACTTTAAACCTGGCGAACAACTCAACAAATGAACAATGGAGTCTCCCTAAAGCCACACAGAGCAGCACCTTAAGAACTCGAGCCCCCGAAAACGGCGCGTTGTTACCGGCAGACTTTAAGAGCCGCTGGAAGTTAAAGCGGCAGCAGGGACGCTCTTTATCCTCAGCCCGGTGTTACTTTTATTTTCAAATCAAATCACCACACACAATCTTAAAAAAAGAGAAATTATCCTAACAGTTTTAATTTGAGCTTTTAACTTCCATTATACAGCTAAGTGTCTTATAATTGATTTTTAAAGCCTATATGGTTTTAATTTGCCAGAAAAAACAAAAGAAGCAGAAATGTCGGGAAGCATCACACATAATCACACAGACGTTTAAAAGCGGGTCTCTTTGTGCCAAATCAGTCTCCTTGTTTATAAGCGGCGGGGGGCAAACAGAGAGTAACGGCGGAAGAGAAAACGTTCTTACTGCAGCAAAACTGGCCGTGAATCCAAATACGGGTAACAGGATCACAAAGCATTCGAACCCCTTTACCTTCCATGGTGTGGCTCTCATTTTAAACGGGTACGTTCGCTATCTGCACTCAATAACGCGTGGTGACAACGAGCAAACAGGTTGTCAGAAAGGTTTCCAAATTTCTTAAAAATGAAGGGCCTGGCCACATTTGATCTTCGATCCCTCAGGTGTCAGGGTCTTAAAAACCGCCATGACTCTGTAATGGACATCACGATGTGTGCTCGCAATTACTTGGTCAGTCAACTCCATCCTCAGGTGCAAGTTAAGGCTTCACAATGCAAAGCAGCAGCCATTCATCAACACTTCTCTAGGCTTGGGCTAATCTGAGTTGAACGGAGTTTGGTTTTTGTTGTAAAGATGTTTCTGAATCCTGTAACTATTGATGTTGTAATCTGGATACACAGTGTAACTACATATATTCTGTATACATACATATATTCTGGCCGTGTATGCTATGGATACTGTGACCATGAGGGGGCAGTGTAGCACGATCACAAGTCCCGGCTCAAATACAAGTACCTTACAAAGGCGTCTCAAAACGCTGCACAAGCTCAAGTCTTCCCTTTTACCTCTCTGTCTCGCCGAGTAAGGCAGAGCGTCGGCTTTTATCTACGCCCCAGGTGCTAGGATGTGGTCCGTCGGGAGGACTTCTGGGTCAAACGAAAAGCCCCACAAAGTAGGGATGACAAATCTCAGTAGTATGCCCATGGCGGCATCCACGGAACACAACAGGGCTGACCCATGGGACTACAACTCCCAGCATGCCCTGATGCTTCAGAAAGCATTTGATAAGGTGCCACATGAGAGGTTGGGCATCAAGTTAAAAGAAGTGGGAGTTCAGGGTGATGTTTTTAGATGGTTGCAGAATTGGCTCAGACACAGGAAGCAGAGGGTGATGGTGCGAGGAACCTCATCAGAACTGGCCGATGTTAAGAGTGGTGACCAGCAGGGGGCAGTGCTAGGGCCGCTGCTATTTTTAATACATAGAAATGATTTAGATAGGAATATAAGTAACAAGATGGTTAAGTTTGCAGATGATACCAAGATAGGTGGATTAGCAGATAATTTCGAATTCGTTATATCATCACAGAAGGACTTGGATAGCAGACAGGCTTGGGCAGATTTGTGGTCGATGAAATTTAATGACAGTAAATGTAAAGAATTACACACAGGAAGTAAAAATATTAGGTTTGAATACACAATGGGAGGTCGGAAAATCAAGAGTCCACCTTATGAGCAGGATTTAGGAGTCATAGTGGACTCTAAGCTATCGACTTCCCAACAGTGTTCAGAAGCCATTAAGAAGGCTAACAGAATGTCAGGTTATATAGCGCCTTGATGTGTGGGATAGATAGATAGATAGATAGATAGATAGATAGATAGATAGATAGATAGATAGATAGATAGATACTTTATTAATCCCAAGGGGATATATATATATATATATAAAATAATATTCTTTTTTTTTTGATAAAAATGTTTAATGGATGGAACATGAAGGATGGCGACATTCTTGCCAGTTACATCAAAGGAGCAGAAACGGACTGGGGCCCTTGCCAGGACGGGACGCCTCTTCCTTGTATGGTCCGGGGGAACAAACATGGACAGAGCATTACCTCCCCTGGAATGTTCAATGGCAGCCCCCTTGGACCTCGGACTCCCGCAGGGCTTCATGGGAGATGGAGTTGGATACAGCCCTGTTGAAATCTGGAAACACCGCCAGGGGGCACTGCAGCTGTTCCGAGGCCTGTGTGGGCCGTTCTTCTGCCACACCCACAATTGGGGCACCTGGAGTTATATAATGGGCCAGCAGAGACTACTGGGTAGCCGGAGTTGGGAGGAGGGAGACAAAGCTTGCTGAGGAGGAGGAGGAGGAGGAGGAGAAAGAGAGAAGAAAAGGATTGTGCATTGTGGCGTTGGTGCTTTGGGCCTGTGTTGTGCCGGTGGGAAACGGGGAAGACATTGCCCACAGGTGAAGAAAAAGAAAATAGAAATTTAGAGTTTTACTAGTGTGCCTCCTGCGTCAGTCTGTGTCGGGTTAAGCGCTGGTATAGCGCCATCTATTGTCACAGGACGTACAATAAATAAGGCCAAGTTTAAAGGGTCCCACTACCCGCATCTAAATGAACAGAAGAGTGCTTGGAAAATGAAGAGTTAAGATTCATGCCCGCTCTCGGCGTTGAGTTTGCATTTGGACGTGAAAAAGACTTTTCAAGTTCTCGTCGAAAAACAAAACTCATCCCCTCGACAGCACACGTCTGTCTCCTTGGTACTTTGTTACCCCAGTTGGCGCACCCTCAGTGCAAATCTGAGCTGCAGCCTTTGAAGTGCAGAATCAAAACTCAGAAGACCAGAAACTTCTGCCAATCTGGATACCTGGGTTTTCTGGCCAAGTGATTAAAATTCTGAGCGCTCTTCCCGCGTACCAGAGCCAGACTCCACACGAAATGTGCAGAAGCCTTCATTATAGCAATAAGGAGCTCATCTTGCAAGGTGTATAAAGAGTCAGTCTAATTACGCAGTGCTCCAGTGAATTAGGTGTCCTTCTGGGCTCTAACATCTAACTGCTCCATGCTTTTGTCATTTCTTTTTCTAATTCTGTGCCTTGCAAGTTTTAATTCACAGGCTGGACAGAAGATGAAGTCTGATTAGGGCCATAAAAGAAATCCTAATCTGTGTGATACTCCTGAGCGTTTGAGATTGTGAGGTGAACATCAATGCGGAAGGCTCCATGGGTCCATTGCTGCTGCTTTCCAGACCATGCGGTAGTAGAAGCAAACACCAGCGTCGGAATTAAAATTCTCGTTAGTGCAATTCTCATGTTAGATGTCAGGAATGCTTCAATGACAGAAATATTATGTTGAAGATTTTTTAAAGTGAAATCCTTTACATATCACAGGCAGAGCAAAATATTGTAATGGCGCTTGACAAGTTAAATCAGCCAGGGGATGAGCCTCCACCATTATGAGCCACCTCAGCGGCAGCTGCAGGGATAACCAATAAAAATGACAAAGCTACGAAGTCGCATAGGAATTCCAACAGTGGGCGGCCCTTCTAAAGAGAGTCAGCGACCTCTGAGAGCAACATTAAGAGTCCATTGGCGCTCAGCACTCCTACTACATTGGTGTCAGCAGTGGGATGAGTGAAGACCAACATTCTGATGTAATAAAGTGAATGGTGTGATCTAAAATGAGGGCTCTCAGTTCTTCAGATTATGGATGTGGTGGTGGTGGTGGTGGCGTTTTTGTAATTATAGCTTATCTTTGTCGCTATTGTTTTATTTTTTTCATCATTGTTGCCACCATCATGGGTGGGTATAGTTAGCATCATTTTTGTAACCTGGTGCTATGGCTGCTCTAGCATTTCTATTAGAGGCGTTCGAGATTTTTACACAACAGAAAGAGTCCATTGGCACTCGGCACTCCTGCTACATTGGTGTTAGCAGTGGGATGAGTGAAGACCAACATTCTGACGTAATGACGTGTACGGTGTGCTCTAAATTGGGGGTTCTTAGTTCTGAAGATCGTGGATGTGGAGTGATTTTTGTAATTATAGCTTACGTTTGTTGCTATTGTTTTATGTTTTTATCATTGTCACCACCCTGGGTATAGTTAGCACCATTTTTGTACCCACATTAGGTGGTTGGGTCACTCTAGCATTTCTGTTAGGGGCTTTCGAGATTTTTACACAACAGAAAGAGTCCATTGGCACTCAGCACTGCTGCTACATTGGTGTTAGCAGTGGGATGAATGAAGACCAACATTCTGATGTAATGATGTGTACGGTGTGCTCTGAATTGGGGGTTTTTAGTTCTGCAGATCGTGGCTGTGGTGATTTTGTTTTTGTAATTATATCTTACTTTTGTTGCAATTGTTGTATTTTTTTTTTATTATTGTCTCTGCCATCATGGGTGGGTATAGTTAGCACCATTTTTGTAGCTACATTAGTTTCTAGAACCGTTCTAGCAATTCTATGAGTGGGTTTCGAGATTTTTACACAACAGAAAGATCCTGCTGCTCACATATCTCCTAATGTGACATTTTATTCTCGTTTAGTGAACTGTTGATTCTAAATCTCTTTGAATTGCCCGTGTATAAAATCCAAAAATGACCAGAGGAGTCGGACGGACACGCCATTTTTAATACCCACTGGAAACATTCAATCACACTAAGTGTATTATACCTCGAACCGAGGCTGTCACAAACATTTCCCCACATACCTTCATAATGCAGGGTGGTCCTAATTTGGACTCAGATGACAGAGCAAAGGCCCAGTTCATCATTACCTTTTTTTTTTTTCTTTCCTAGCCAGCACAAGCCATACCGCCGTTTCATGTCATTATACCTTCATCAGCTTCTTTATGAAAGCAGTCTGGGGATTCACGGTGTGTCTCAGATGACTAGTCCCCTGATAGTAATAAGACGACGAAGAAGTCAGGGCTGAAATGAATTTTGTAGATAGGACCTCATTTGATATACAGTCCTGCTTTAAAGCAGTGTGTTCAGCTGCTCCACCAGGTCCCTACTGACAGACACTTTCATATTTTTTCTTTTTTTTTTATCATCATCACGAGGCAAAGCATATCCAGGAAACAGGATTGGCAACTGTAATGAGCAAACAGTGTGATGCTATAAAACAGAAGACAAGGAAATGATATGCCGATTTAAAGACCACCCGAAGGATAAACAAAACAGAACTGCAAAAGTGCAGCGTAAAGTCCTTTACTAGTAGTAAAAGAAAACATGAATATCATAAAGACTTGACGTGGACACCTGATCGTCACACCTATATGAGCCATTCTGTATCGGCATCTGTGCATCTTATTGTTTTGGGCAAACCTTTTAGCCTCTGTGCTCCTTGGAGCTTCATTGTTATTGAAGAATATTTTTTTTTTTGTGAAAAATAGATCTTTTATTTTATAAAGATTCTACGAGACCCTGTTTGTGTCTAGCTGGGGTTTTTGACAGGATTTCCCCCCTTTAGCAGACATTTTTTGAAATGCTTTAGGGACTCCTAATTCATGACACAAACCTTTGAGTATTTTGCGATTTCGTGCCTTTGGAATTCCGTGTAACAGGTTGAGTTTAGGCTTGACGACAAATCGTTTCGATTTCCTGGCTATGATGTTTGCTTGTTTTTCATTTCACTTCTCATCTTCCGGTCGCTTGCTTAAATAAAAAAAAAAAAGGAAAAAAACATCTGCCACTTTGCAACCCACTGGCAGAACACAACACAAGTAAGTTTGTCTTAAGCGTTTTTCACACTCGCGTGCTCTCCAGATCTCGCTCCCGGTGACTTCTTTTGTTCCCAAAATTAAAATCGAAACTGAAGGGAAGAAGATTAGCTACCATGGAAGAAAGCAAGAATAAAAAAAAAATAAAAAACAAACACAGGAATCTCTAGAGATTCTAACAAAAGGCGAGGACAGCGAATGTTAACAGGGACGGGAGAAGCACTGGGATAAGTGCATTACATCTCAAGAAGACGATTTTGAAGATGACCAAATGGAAATTGGTCCAATCTGATAATAAAGGCTTTCTATTTTTTATTTAACAATTCTTGGAATTTTTGGTTTGCACCCTCAGATGCGTTGTGAGCCTGTCAATAGACAGAAGTTCTGAAGATGACCAAATTGAAACTAAAATGGATATAACCCAGCTGTGAATCATATGAGAGGTAAAGGCGCCATATAAATAACATATATTAGTAGTATTATTATAAGGGGCCTTGACCATCAGTCCCCGTTAATGGCTGTTTTCCCTTCATTCCTCCTCCATTTTTTGATCACTGCCTCCTTCTAGAGCTTTAATAATAAAAACATGCTGGACTTCCAATTAATTGGCCAAACTCCTCGTTGGTTGACAGGAATTCCCAATTCCCATGGCTGCTTTATTATCTCTGCATTTTTGTGGCTTATCTGCACACTTGCGGTTAAACGTATCCATCCACCTTAGCATCTTAAGTGAACCTCATGAGAAGAACAAAACATAAAAACAGAAACCCAGAGACATCAAGCCTCACCGTCTTGGATTTCAACTTCATCAACAATTCCCTTGCATGTGACGCTCATTGATCTTTCCAATTGAAAGCAATGGACTCTGCATACTGCCTTCTGATCTCCTGCTAGCGTCTCATGCCAAGTCACCTTTATAAATGTGCGGTCAATTCACTTTGCCTGCTTGCCTGAGTGAATCTTATCAGCTTGTCCACATGCTTCCCTTAAAGCACATTTAAATATCATGCCAGCGTTTACGTAAGCATATTTCACGTAGAGCTGCTTTGTCGTAATTCGAGAACCTCTACAGACACGAGGAAATAAACCTCACCGTCAGCTAATCTGCTCAGACGGACACAACGGATCAGACGTGTGCAGTACAGGACAAGCAGTTCCAAGGCCGAGCATTCTGTTTTGCGTTTGATGTGTTCGGTCACGTTGGATTTCTAGCTGTCTTGTGCCGTTATTCATATACTGCCATAACTCACTTAATTACGACAGGTTAGATGATAAGAAACTGTAACATTGTCACATTAATGTCAGTTATGTTTTTCTGTTCAGATCTAATGTATATATACCTATACTAGCTGCCCCCCGTGGCTTCGCCTGCATAGAAGTGAAACAGGACAGCAAGGAGGGCCCTGCCTGGCTACCCACTCCTGACATCACGCTTCCCTCTCCCCTTGGCCCGCAGCCTCTGTCTTGGATTAGCGTGAATAAATCACTCCTGCAAGCAAACTCTGATTCTTACCATGATGAGAGAAGTCGCAAAATCGACTGGAATGTTCAGGCAAATTCTAGAAAAAAAACAGATCTAAATCTGTGAAGTAGTTCTCTTGTTCGCTAGCTTTTGTGGAGGTAAGGTTACGCTGTGAGGCTGGCATGCGAGTGAGGAGGGCCCCGCCCCCTCTTTCCTACTGGCCGCTGCTCTCTCTCGAATTCACACAAATATATCGGTACCGCAAGCGAACTATGATACATAGCATGATGAGAGGTGTCGCAAAATCAACCGGAATGTTCAAGCAAATTATAGAAAACAACCCAATCTAAATCCGTGAAGTAGTTCTCTTGTGAAAAGCAGACAGGCATATTATATATATATACACACACACACACACATACAGGGTGGTCTAGATCTAATTATGCAGATCAAGATCGTCTGGATGACTTTATGCGGGGACGATTCCAGTTCAGCGTGAAGACGATTCTTCATGTTGTCAGTTCACACACTTCTCAATGGTCTGAGATTTTTCGGGTGATTTTATATGTAATAAACTTAATAAGTTATAGCATAATGAAAATTGCATAATTAGATCTGGACCACCCTGTATGTGTATATACTGTGTGTATATATATATATATATATATATATATATATATATACTTACTGTGTATATATATATATATATATATATATATATATACTGTAAAAGATGTAACAAACAAACAGCATAAAGGTTTGGGGTTTTCGGGCCCCGTATATTGTAGACAATCCACAATTCAATAAATCAAAATCCGGTCAAATATAAAAAAAACAGTTCATATGCGCGATGCCATTCTGAGGCGTCAGCGGGCATTTTATAGGGGAGGAGCGGAAGTGGAGGAATGCTGGGAAGGAACCGTGAGGGAGGATGGGACTGCTGACGTCAGGAAAGATGGCAGAGGAAGGGCGGAAGTAGACGTACTGCGGGAAGGATTATGATGGCGGAGCGTCTCTTTTCCTGGAAGACATTAAAGGAGAAAGGTTAGTACCCCGCCACTCACTGCCGGCGAACATCTTTTGAAGTGGTTTAAGGTCCGTCCGCGGTCTCCTACTTGCGCGTGTGTGACTGACTATATATATATATATATATATATATATATATATATATATATATATATAGAGAGAGAGAGAGAGAGAGAGAGAGAGAGAGATATCTCTATATATATAAAATCCAATGTCTGTCTGTCTGTCTGTCTGTTTTCCACGAGATAACTACTTCACGGATTTAGATCAGGTTTTTTTGTTTAATTTGCTTGAACATTCCGGTTGATTTTGCGATGCCTCTCATCTCCCGAAGTATCATAGTTTGCTTGTGGTACTGATTTATTTGCAGGAATACGAGAGACACATAGCGGGCCCTCCTCACTCCCGCTCCAACCTTGGAGAGTACCTTACATCCACTTAGCTAGCGAACAAGAGAACTGCTTAGCAGATTAATAGATCGGGTTGTTTTCTATAATTTTCTTGAACATTCCGGTTGATTTTGTGACGCCTCTTATTGTGCTAAGAATCACAGTTTGCTTGTGGCAGCGATTTATTCGTGCTAGTCCGACACACAGGCTGCAGGCCGAGGGGATGGGGACGCGGGGCCTCAAGACTAGGGAGCCGGGTGGCGAACTCTTCACTCACTCACTCACTCACACTCCAGACTCCGTTCGAGTCGCTCTACCTCTCACCACGTGTTGGAGAGCACCTCGCCTCTGCTTAGCTACTGTTTATTTAGCAGAAATCTCATCTAGAGATTGTTAAAGAGTAACGTCTGACATTTTTGAGAGACAGCTATATATGTTTTAGAAGGAACCTTCTGATTGTGAGGGATATCACGGCCACAAGCTCTTCTCTCGTCACAGCTGAACACGATCAGATACAGTGCCAACGTTTGATGTTAGAGCGTACCTACCTTTTTTATTGCTTTTTAAAGTTTGTCCTGTTTCACTACTACGTGGCCGGAGCTGCGGGGGACAGCTAGTATAGTAGATAGGAAACCTCATGGGGACCTCATCCTGCTCTCCAAATTCCTCAAAGCTTTGATAAAGCAGATCCAACAACATTCTTTCAGCTTCAGGGTGAATCACAAAGTTGAGAACATCAATGAAAACTTAAGGGCAAGTGCATTTCAAATTGAAGCCAGGAAGCTCTTCTTTGCATAGAGAGTTGTGGGACTCTGGAACCAAATACCAAGAGGCATGGAGTTGAAACACAAACTTGGACGACCTTTACAAAGAATCTCGATAAGATAGCTGAGCTATTAGCCAAACACACAGGCGACAAATGGACTAAATGGTCTCCTCTCATTTGTCAAAGTTTTCATGTTCTGCCCTCTGCCATATAAATCCAGGGGTCTTCCACAGTTCTTGGTGGTTCATCTCATACCTTGCATTATATTGGATCCCTCCCTAGAATTCCACATTTTATTTATTTATTTATTTATTATTAATGCAAATTCACAACAGCATTACATGATCTTGTATAGAAAACACGGACATATAAGCGTCACGAAGGTACTGAAATAGGCTCCGGCGTCATTGTAATAAAATGTCTCTTACCTTTGCACACCGGTCTATGGTCACTCCAGGCTGCAAACACTTCTGCAACACGCTGGCAGGTGATGCTTTTTGACCCTTGCAGCACGTAGTCTTCATCACAAGTGAACTGAGCTGTAGCTCCGAGACTAAAAGAGAAAGGAAAAAATACACACTGGGTTACAAAATGTCCGCAGAGACAGAACTTGTTAGTAATCTGAGCCCTGGCTGTATGGCGTATTTTTATAAATGAGAGATTAATTCCTTTTAGGTCTTCCATGGTGTGGAACAGTTTACCAGTACAACCTCCAGGCCATTGGATAGTCTTTCGCAATGACTTCTCTGTGGCAGGGGGGATCCATTATGGAGGTAGTGAGAAGTCAAGCAAAATGACCCCCTTTATTGGCTAACTGTCTGAAGAAGGGGCCTGATTTGCCTTGAAAGCTTGCATATTGTAATCTTTTTAGTTAGCCAATAGTTTTCTTGACTTCTCACTGCACCCAATGACTTCTCCAACCTCCATCCATGCTCAGGATTTTGCAGCAGACCCTCTTACCCTGATAGTCCCCCTCCACCAAGTCAGGAGATCCCACAGACAGCATTCCTCTGAAGGCCACCAGCTTTAGTCTGATAGCTTCCCACATCTATGGTGTCCATCAAGATTATCATCTTGAGATGTCCCACAGGTTTTACTGGGGTCTTGAAAGGGGTCCATTTGGACTCAATGTTCTGTCCTTGGGGAGACGTTTTCTCCGAGGTAGGTGTTGAGTTGGCCACAAATAGAAGCCTCAACCACACACCCTACCTCCTCATCTACGTTTTTTCAGCCTACATCTCTCTCTTCAAGTCCAACTTGTGGAAGGTGCTGCAAGAATATGGGCTAACTGGGCCAATCTTGTGTGCCATTCATTCCCTGGTTGAGTGCAGTGATTTTCATGGAGAGGATGTGAGAGTGTGACTTTGGAGGGGCTCGGGGTAGCATCGTTACTTTATGCAGATGCTGTTGTCCTCCTGCCCTCATCTGTCTGTGAATGTCAACCTGCACTCGAGCAATTCGCTGCCGAATGGGAAATGGCTTCAAGTCTGAGATCATGGTTCTCCCTCAGAAAAGAATGGATTGCTCTCTCCTGGTGAGCAGAGGACAACTGCCCATAGTGGAAGAATTCAAGTATATTGGAATCTTGTTTACGGATGAAGGAAAAAGCAGGATAGAAGACAACAGTCCAGCCTTAGGGTTTCATTGGAAGAGCCACCCAAGCAAATTCTGAAGGCTGTGAGAATTACGCCTCCAGGAAAAAGGAAGTGGTCAAGGAATTGGCAGAGCAAGGGAATCTCTGGCTTTGGTGTACAAGGTAAGATGATGATCTGAGGGTCATCTGACATTAGTGGTAATGAGACATCCAAACCTCTGCCACACCATCCTGAGATGTTCAGAGATCACAGGGGTGAGACATAAGGGAAGGGTGGTAACCCCCATAGCCACCCTTTGGCACTAGCGGAGGTGCGTCAGGCAATAAAGCCCAGCAGGCCATGAATACCGGTGGTCTCCATTTTGCTGTGTCTGTGCCTTACTCTCAAAATCTCAAAAGCATGCTGGAGGGGGAAACTAACTGGCAACTCTAAACTGCTTCAGTGTGTGGGCGCAACACTAGACTGGCATCCCGTCCAGGGCCTGTTATTGCATCATGCCCAGTGCTGTTGGAAAAGCCCCAGACTCCCACAAAATCCTGAATGGGATTACTCTCTGTCGACATTATTTACTCAAATGTAAAAAGGAACGGGTACTCTCACTTGAAAACTCAGTGACAAGAGCTTCAGCATGTGTTGAAACATTAATGACATTCATGAATTAATTCAATACTAATTATCATCATTTAAAGATGAAAAGACATACACTGGCTAGTATATCACAAAGAACTGCTAATTATAAATGATGGGACATTATGCTAAGACTATGCAACTCTACAAGAAAGACAGAGCAGCTCATAAAGGTTGTGCAGAAGAAAGCAAAAATCGTGGGACTGAAAGACATGTCCTACTGTGAAAAGCTCCAAGAATTAAACCTGTAAGGTCTTGGGCAGAAGAGGCTATGTGGGGACCTAGTCCAGGTCTTCAGGATAATCAGAAACTAAATGGTGAGTCCCATACTCAAGGACACCAATGGAAATTAAGGTGAAGAGCATTTAAGACCGAAGTCAGGAAGCCCTTCTCATGGAACAAACTACCGAGACATGGAGTTGAAGCTAAAACCTTGACAACCATTAACCTCCTTGATTGTTAACCCGCTGACCGTGACATTCTGCGCTAATTCTGTGCAATTACGATTATACCCGAGTTGGGCTCGGGGTGACGTGGAACGATCCGTTTAACGGTGCTAGGCCCCAATAACTCTCTGCTGCCATCTAGTGGATGAAGTAACACCATGATTCAAGAAAAGTGGGTAAATAAAGCACAATACGCAGAACAGAACACAAGTAATCCTCAGTACAATGTAATAGTGCAATAGAAATGTCACAAGTACAGAGCAGAATTCAACAGTAGATGAGATCCCAGGACAGGATTCAGATTTGTTCAGAATCCTGGAGACCTCGGCCAACAAGTCGCCTCCCCCTATTGGCCCTACAACAGCTGGGCCAGCCAATCTGATGAAAGGACCCTTCTACCTGACAATTCCAACGCTCCTCCGGTTGAACTCATTTTAAAGTCACCGTCTCAATCCTCTGCACTAATTCCCTTCATCATTTTAGACCCTTCAGTCAGGTCTACTCTTCATCTCTATGAAGGCTCAGCTCTTTTAATCTTTCCTCACAACTCATCCCCTTGTAGCCCTGGAATCAGCCTCGTCGCTCTTCTCTGGACCTTCTCTACTGCTGCTAAGTCCTTTTTGTAGCCTGGAGACCAAAACTGCACCCAGGACTCCAGATGAGGCCTCACCATCAAGTTGGAGCAGAGTCTCCTGTGACTTGAACCCCACACGTCAAGGCGCTATATAACCTGACATTCTGTTTGCCCTCTTAATGGCTTCTCAACTAATCTCGGAAGGAAATGCACAGGAAATATCCGCACAGTCATATAAGCACACAGGAAATATCTGCAGACGGTAAAATGCGTGCACAGTAAAAACCGCATGTGGAAGAATACGCATATGGCAAGATGCGCACGCGGAAAAAAGCACATGGCGGCGACATATAAGTATTACAAATATAAAAAATATGTCACCTATACTGCTAGACGTTTTTTATTATAATAAGATATAAACGATTAACACACCCTAATTAACAGTATTGCTTCAGAATATAAGCCAGTGCATCTTTGCTCACTTCTGATAAGATGTCTCCAATGACATTGTGAGAAGTAGCATTCACAGCTACCATGGCTTGTCGCATTCGACTTCTGGCGAGGTTTGCTTCTGCTTTCTGGGGACAGGAGTCATGACAACACAATGTCTCCCTTCTTCGTGTTCATTAAGGAATGGCACTTTGTTGATCGATTGTCACGGCACCTCCAAGTATCTATTCCATTTGTTGTACGAAAACGCAGATATTCAAATCCCTCATAACCGAGAATTGGCTTGCCTTTCTGACTGGTCGAAAACTCCATCTTGCTTATTCAAAAAAAAAAAAAGTCAACTTGCTTTGCTCGAAAGTTAGGGAAGATTAAAAAAAAACTCTTAACAAATTAAAACATACAAGCTTATAAATACGTTTAGTGAACAATTATACAATTTCGTTCATTTTTTTTTTCTTCTTTGCATATACACCTTTGCTGTTCGCACATTTTTCCATATGCGCATTTATCCACGCGCGGTTTTTCCCGTGTGCGGTTATTTCCCATGCGCTTATATAACTGTACGCTTTTTTCTGTGCGGATATTTCCTGTGCGCTTTTTTCCCCTCCGTGTGCTTCTTTCCGGTCACCCGTCTCAACACTGTCTAGCAGATGATAGTGATGAGTCCACTACAACTCCTAAGTCCTTCGCATAAGGTGGACTTTCAGTCTTCAGACCTCCCATTGTGTATTCAAACCTCCCTTTTTTCCTTCCCATGTGTAATTCTTTATATTTACTGACATTAAATTTCATCTGCCATAAATCCGCCCAGGCCTGTCTGCTGTCCCAGTCTCTCTGTGATGATTCAGAACATCAAACAGATTATGGAGCATCGCTCAGCAGGCCCCCATTTTGCCGGGGAGGCAGGAGGGCGCATTGCAGGTGCCACACATGCCAGGATGACCTCTTCATACGCAGTAAGGTGCTTCATCTTTTGGATGTCACACTTCATGAACTTGCCTTCCCTACCTGTTTTAAACTCTTCCTCCTTCGTTTTCTTCACGTTTATCACTGCTAGGGGGTACGGACGGAGTCGACGAAGTAGAAAGACCGCTGGAGGTTTTGCAGAATTTTCTGAATAATATTGGATTTGACTTATTGATTTTCATGAAACAGCGAGTCAAATCGTAACTTCAATACATTACTCAGTCCTACCACTTTGTCTGAGCATTGAAAGAGGTGACTGGCCAGGCAGACAAGTCCAAGAGCCAACGTAAGGTTTTGCCATCCTGGTAACCCCTTGTCTAACTACAACAGAAAAGAGAGCTGATGGCGACTAAAACAAAAAGGTATAAGGGATGGCATCAAGAGCTGAATGAGCTAAGAAGAGTCAGATTGGCATCTGATGCCACCTTCTCAGAACGAGCCAGTTTTATAGGGCTGAGATTGGAAGGGGTGGGGCTTTCTCGGTCCCTGGGGGGTCAGTCATCCATCCTGGATGATATTTGTTTCTTGGCTGAGGAGGAGGAAGGAGAAGATATTGTTAGCGTCAGCGCCCCCTCTCATCCCAGGGTGGAACAGATTATCTCATTTGAGACAGGAAGGTGGTCCCCACAGTACGTGACAGAATGTCTGGTCCCTCGACTAAGATTTAGATCGGAGGTTTTGGCTCTGGCCCTTTTCATTACGTTTGGTTTCTCACTACGATTCTCGGCTTCTGATTTTTGTCGCACATCCCTGGCTGTGTTGGTAAAGCCTTTCTTACTGGTTTTGTCCTTGGCCAGTTAGATCCATCTTCTGATTCCTTCTTTATTCCAAATGATGGCTGCCCTGCCCTGCCCTGCCCTGTGTAGTCGGCCCACTCGTGTTTACTTTTTTGTTTTCTCCGCCTTTGCCTAATGCTGGGAATTAAGAATTCGGGAGGTGCCACTGGCCCATAAAAGTGCCCCCCCCGCCCCACCCCCCACGGGGCCTGACAAAACTTCATGCAGAATGTGATTTTCTCCGTTAACAGGGTTTAGAGGGTGCCCTCTAGTGGCCACACGATTTTCAAAGTGAGGACAAAAGAGTAGCTTCATATTTCTTACAAAGCACAAATTAAATTTTGTGTTCATTATTTGTGCCCCTGGAATAAAATGTAATCGCCCTGCGGCAGCAGAGGCTGTTTAATGCGTGTGAATATATTAAGCAAATCATTACTGGCTTATTCAATTTTTATAAAAAGAAATCCGGCAACACTGAAAAATATATTTTTTTTCTGCTTAGAAATAAAATACTTCAGCATAGAAATCCATTAATTATTAGAAAAACAGCAACATCTCAACTTTTTAATGAGCCTTGTGATGAATAACACAAAATGTCAATGTGATAACAGCAAGGATTTTTCTTTCCGCCGTTGTCATGCATTCATTTCATGTCCAAGCACAGATGGATGAACGCTAAACGCTTTCCAAGCAAGCTGTGCTCCTTCCACCAAAATGATAAGAACGGCATTGAGAGTTTCCCAGATTTCCATCACAGAACTCCCAGTCGGAATGGCCCCAGCAAAACGGGATTTCTCCCATTTAATTTCATGAGTTGACGGGGTGGCTCCGGGATGACCAGACGGTTTAAAGCCAAGGACGCAGTTTTGCTCCAGGGATGGGGTGGGGGGTGCTGGCGTTTTCTATTAGTCGTTCCTTTTTTTTTTTTTTTTGGATATTTCTGACGATTTTCCATCACTGGAGAGCACGAAAAAGGATCTGTGAGTAAACCTCCCACAAACGTATTAAAAAAGAAAGAGCCGCGTGGCGTAATATAAAGCGTTGTCAAGTAATTATCCTGCTCATTCGATTAGAATTGTAATGATAACTTTCTTACATCACGTTTACTATTTGGTTTTAAAGCGTTAATGATAAACGTGCTCATCTCAATGTGTCAGATAAATCATGTGGAGCAAATGCAACAAACAAAAATTTATTTTTCCCAATTTGCATATATATTGCAGCATGCAGCCTCATATAATAACATTAAATGAATCCCACATTGTCTTCAATCTAATTGTAGCGGCGAGAGAAGGCTCTCGGTTCCTCCAGTAATTCTACGAGTAGCATGAAGTTGATTACCTCCAATGAATATTAAAATCTCCTCACCCTCGCACTGTCGATGGGCTTTACGGCGCCTTCTGCTGCCAACGCACTTCTTAGCCGCAACTTGAGGGCTACGCTGCCAGCGTGGTGTGAATCTTCATATGGCCTCCTCCCAGAAATGTCACTGCAGCTCCCGGGGAGGCGCCGAGGTCAGTGCTGCCCGTAGTTGAAATACGTCACACGTGTGTGTAGGCTTTACAGAGAGAACCGAGACCCCCGTCACCTTCTGTGCTCCCCACTGCCTCACAGGTTTCATTTGTCGCCTGTACAGGTGGGCTCAGGCACTCTCGCACAGGACATGACGTTTTTGCCCATCAGTCTAAACTCGATAAGCCGTAACTTCTTCTCTTCGGCTGCTCTCACTTAGGGGTCCGCCACAGCGGATCATCCCTGTCTTTCTTTCACGGCATTTCCTTCCTCAGCACATCCATTAACCTTCTCTCTGGCCTTCCTCTTGCCTGGTGGTCCTATCCCCTCCGATGTACCCCTCTTATCTACCCTCTGCACGTGCCCAGACCATCTCACTCTCACCTCTCAGGCAGGCACAGGGTATGCCAAACCAGTCTGGAAAATCACAACTGCCATAACACCAGCTGCCAGAGTGGGATTATTTAACTCTTTGAGGGCAGAATACTTTTTTCCCCACAAACAATGGTTTCACACATAAATCAACGTCAAACGTCTGTTGCTTTGTTCTGTGGCGGCTGTCGCGGCCCGTTCGCCGTTTCTGCAGGCTGGCTGCCTGGCTGTCTTCATGTGGCGGTGACAGCTGCAGTGCAACGCAATCTTGGTTTGTCCCTCTTATCATCGTAAGTGGCGGTCCTCCCAGGCGCTTCAGCACCACAATCAGCTGCGGACAGATCACTGTCGTTTTTTGATCTCCAGCAACAGATCACTTGCACCAAAATCGGAATCCGGCAAGTCAGATTCAGATTCAATGACAAAATACGCAAAATGTTGTCCACAGAGTACGTTGCTTTGCGCATTCGTGTTGGCGATGCCATTTTAGAGGTTCGTTTGCTTTTCGCTTCTCATGTGTGCCAGTGATCGAGGTCAAATGAGTCAAACCATCTTTCCTACTAGCAAAGAGAGTCAAACTAAAACATGACAGCGAGTTTTGTCGCCGTTTACAGCAGATTACCGTCCTCTACCCCGGAATTTTTCAACAAAAGTTGACATCTGCCCTCAACGAGTTAATACCATCTGTATGGTGCGTCACTCAAGAGCTGGCATTTCCCAAAAATGAACTTACGGTGGTCTTTGGGGGCTCCTGCTTAAAAGTAAAGTAACCCAACTCTCAAAAAAGGCACAAGTATGTGGGCTTCAAGCGTGTTTTCAAGGCATTCAGGCAATCAACTCACCTGAAATCAGATCCGATCCTTTTTCCATGTTCTGGTTCTCCGGGATCAGGACACGAATTGGAGGCTTGTTTAATTCCACCTTCATTCACTGCAAAAGAAAGCAACAGGACGCGTCAAGCAGTGCGCTTGGACAGGCCATTTCACAGGTACAGTACAATTAAACGGGGCTTGTGCCACTCTAGATGTGAAGACCACTATGGCTCTCGGCCTCGGCATTTGAAGAGGAGAAGCGGGACCACCAATACAACCCTTCCCCCTCACCCGGCAACTTGCTCAAGTGCCCAGCACTTCAGACTTTCAAATTCAAAATGAATAACGAGGGGGCCGTGTGGGTGTGCCAGGGGATACCTGGATAGCTCAACGGCACCATTCAGCTCCATGAAAAACTGGGACAGTTCGGAACCATGACGGGTACTAGCTGTCGGACCTCACGCTGATAACAGTTTGGATGGTCCTTAATCTTACTGACCTGGAGAATACGATGGCTGGTTTTTTTTTTCCCCCTAAAAACTTCACCGGGCTACTTTTCCACGTCCAGAGAGGTTAATGGCACTTCTGGACAATGTTGATGTGTGGCTGCTGCTTTGCTTAGTGAAGCCTCAGCTTGTGTTTGTGAATGCAGCAGTCAATGGTGCCCACCGACAACGTATTCCCGAGCCCAAGTCATGATGTCCATTACAGACAGTGACGTCTGAGGGACTGGAGATCACACATTCAGAAGTGACTCTTCAGCTTGGCTCTTTACGTGCCCAGATTTGACCGATTCTGTCAATCTTTTAATTTGATTGCACACTGTACAGAGTAAAATACTCCAAATCCTAACATTTTTATCTTTGGAGAACGTTACTAAGGTGAGTCTTGACTCGTCCTTACTCTTGACAGACAAAAGTCTTTTTTTTGGAGGCTCTTATATACTCAAAACAGAAATGTTTCTCATAACTTGGTTATTTCAATTTGTCACATCATTAGTAGTCCCTAAACTACTCCTGTCCAAGCTTTTTTGGAGCATCAATCCACCTTAATAAAAGGATAAGTGTTTGTGTGTCCTTCCAGTTGCTATGTCTCTGTCATTCCAACAGATGGCACATCGCAAACATTAAAACTGCTTTTATGGTATGGATTCATAAAATCAGTGTTTTGCATGTATCATTCTAACAGATGGCGCATCACAAACATTAACAGTGCTTTTACAAATCCTATACCAAATGGCATATAACAGAGACATATGCATTGAATTAGTCATTCCAACAGATGGTGCATCACAAACATGAACACTGCTTTTTCAAATCCATTACCAAATGGCATATAACAGAGACTTATGCAATGCATTTGTCCTTCCTGCAGTGGGCATAGCACAAGCATTTGTAGTAATGCATTGTTGTGGTATACCATCTGTTGGAAAGGAAAATGCAAGGGTTTTTTTACTTTTATTTTTTTTTTTAACTCCATGCATTAAAAAATTCATTCCAATTGATGGTGCACTGTAAACAATAATGTTTAGTAAGGTCTGCCTTGATTATTTAGATTTCACAGCTACAATAAATGTATATCTTCAAAAATCAATGTAGTTAGTTAAGTAAAACATGAAAGGTCTCGTCTTTATTCTGTTTTTGTTGTTTGATTTTCTTTTTCTTTTCATTAGAATCTTCCAGAGTGTTCCGACTTTTTTGGGATCAGGCTTGTAACTCCCTCACCCCTTTAATCCAACGTTACGCCAATAGTTCCACCATTATCATTTCGTAAATCTAATTATACTTGAATTTTAATCAGCAGATGGTGTTCTTGTGACTTCAGTAGGCTTTGTGCTTTTCTGTAAATGTTCACACCAGCTGGACAATCCCAAGGTTGCACATGTGATCTGGCTCCGTTGACTAACAGTCCTGAAAGAATTATACGAAATTTTGATTACGTGTCATGAGGCGTGACCTGGTGAACAAAACAGCCAAACTGTGAGAGAAAGCCATAATGTCCTCGTCTCTGCTCCTGTCGCACTTCAGCTGGGGTTCCCCCTCTGACTGCAGTGCAGATCTTTCTTTTATGTCCTTTTGGTTCATTTTGGATCCTTTTCTTTGCATGAATGTTGTTTGTGTCTCAATGCCCTGGTTACGTCCCGTGTGTTTTGTGGGTGGTACCCACCGAAGAGGCGGGGCCACCTGCCAATCACCACCAGGAACTGCCCTCCCCCCTATAAACCCGGAGGGTCCCCCACGGTTCCTGGAGGCTCATTTTGAATGTGCTATGGAGTGTGTGCGAGTGTCTGCTGTGTGTTTTGCACCTTTTTTGAACCTGCGTCCTGTGTTTGACTTCTGTACTGGGACTGTGGTGTTCCCTTTACCTTTTCAGGCAATTCCTCTTGTGCTCCCGTGAACCTTCTTGTGTTCCTGAGTATTTTTGTTAAATAGTCTTCAAGGCCCTTTCTGTTTCTAGATGGGCTTTTAATCTCCTTGTGTGCAAGGATGGATCTTTGGTTTTTGACGCTCTGCTCCTTTACGTTTCCTCTCCTGGTCATCCCCGTAAACTTATTAGACTTTCCTGCACAACACTAACATGCAAGATGGAGTCTGTTGACAAGTCACAGTGGGGACTCCTTGTATAAAAGAGATTGACAATCAGTGAGCACTCTGGTGGAATTTCAATACATAAGTGGTAGCCACAATGAAAGAAGAAAAAGAGCCACTTTGGACAAACAGAAGCGAGACCGGTCTGCCCGATGTCTTGTATTTGTCACACTTAAGCAGATCGGAAAAAGGAAAAAAAAGACGGGTCAAGACTGTGGATGATTTCATCACACATGGAAAACATCTTTACAACCACCAGGCAGCATATTTAACTTTATAACTCCCTGGTGAGGACTCATCTCATGTCCTGTGTGCAGTTTCGGTTTCCATAAAGACATAGCAGCATTAGAGAAGGTCCAGAGAAGGGCGACGGGGCTAATTCAGGTCTACAGGGGATGAGTTAGGAGGAAAGATTAAAAGAGCTTTTACAGTTTAAGGAAAAGAAGATTAAGCTGAGCTATCAGCCAGACAGTGTTGAGAAGCCGTTAAGAAGGTTAACGGAATGTCAGGTTATATAGCGCCTTACATGTGTGGAGTACAAGTCACAGGAGGTTCTGCTCAAGCTTTATAACACTCTGGTGAAGACTCATCTGGAGTCCTGTGGGCAGTTTGGGTCTCCAGGCTACAAAAAGGACATAACAGCACAAGAGAAGGTCCAGAGAAGAGCAATGAGGCTGATTCCAGGGCTACAGGGGATGAGTTATCAGGAAAAATTAACAGAGCTGAGCCTTTACAGTGATGAAGAGGAGACCTGACAACTGTTTAAAATGGTGAAGTGAATTAGTCCAGTGGATCGAGACGGTGACTTTAAAATGAGTTCTTTAAGAACACGGGGACACACAGTTAGACATTTTTTAAGGAGAAATTTCACACAAACATTAGGAAGTTTTTCTTCACACGGAGAACCGCAAACAACTGGATCACGTGAGCAAGTAGTGTAGTGGACAGTGGGACTTTAGGGACTTTCAAAAGTGGGCTTGATTTTATTCCGGAGGAATTAATTGGATAGGATTGGTGAGCTTTGTTGGTCTGAATGGCCTGTTGTCCTCAAGATTGTTCTAATGCTGAAGCTTAACGCACTGGTGATGTCTCATCTGGAGTCCTTTGTGCATTTTTAGGCTACAAAAAGGACATAACAGCACAAGAGAAAGTCCAGAAAAGAGCAGTTCGGCTAATTCCAGGGCTACAGGGGATGAGTTATGAGGAAGAATAAAAAGAGCCGAGCCTTCTCAGAGATGAAGAGGAGACCTGAAGGAACTGTTTAAAATGATGAGGTGAATTCGTCCAGTGGATCGAGACGGTGACTTTAAATGGACTTGATGCTATTTTAAAGAAATTAAGTGGACAGGACTGGTGAGCTTTGGTGGGCTAAATGGCCTGCTCTCGTCCGGATTGTTCTGATGTTCTAATTACATGGCTGTCAAAGTGTGGAAAGCTTGTGATACCTTCTGGGCAAAACAAGAAAATTGAAAATTGTGTAGAAAAGTCATGAGGGAGTTGTGATGATCAATTGTGTCATCTGAGATTGTCATTAAATGTGACTATGCTGACTCACAAGAGACAGTAGAAAAGTAATGACCTGGAGAATCATAAGTCAGAGAACAAGATAAGGGGGTCAAAGCTGGCAGTCAACGAGATGTTTTATCAAAGCCAAAACGCTGATCTGAACAACCAGAAAGACTACATAACGATGTTGTAACGCAGTGACACAAAGTTCACCCGTCAAGCCTGAAGACACACCTGAGATGACCTTTGTATGGTTGCCAGACTGGCACCCCGGGGGAACTCTGGGCAAGATCTCCATGGAGATGGCTGAAATAGAAACTTTACATGTCGGTACCTAAACGGAATTGAATACAGAACTCACTCATAACGGGTACACGACAAAATCAGACCCCATATATTTGAATTCCTCGAGTCTCAAAACCTCATAACCTCATTGCAGATGGAGAGGAACCATACAGGAAATTACACAAGAAGTCATTCAAGATGTCCACTCTCTCCAATAGCAGCATCTCCATCATTCTAAAAACTGAGTTAACGAGTAAAGTCTTACGGCCCCCCTGAGAGACCATCTATAAAAAAAAAGATGGACTAGTGCACTTTACCCGGCCTCAGTAATTTGACGGAGGTAACCTCAGAAGTCTACAGTATTGCTGAGCCGCCTTCCTTCAGCAGATGATAAAGAGACGCTCTCTCCAGGTGTCACGGCCTTATGTTCCCTACGCCGTTCTACAGACTTCCTCGCTCTCCGTGGTCGCAGCTGAGGGGCACTCGTTATGCATGCATATAGCAAACCACCCGCTGGAAACTGTCATGCAGAGCAAAATGACATCGCAATCAAAGAAAAGCAAATGCAAGTCAGTGGAAAACGAAATGCTTTAAAAAGACACACGGATGGCAAGCAGGTGCATAGAAGGCATGAAGCAGACATGGGTGACGACGGTGCAGGTGGGCGACAAACCGCAAAGAGCAGGTGGGCAATGCCAAGTCACTGTGACAAAAAAGAAAACCCTCGGAAATGAGAAAGGGCAACACATTTTTTCAAATGGACCACATCTTTCTTGACATTTTAACAATTCAGTGGAGTTACTTCAAAATAGGACAGGTGCATATAGCGCCTTCACTTTCTGCATATTTCATCTAGGAGTCTTTTGCTATAATCTTTTAAATGATTTTTTTTTTCTTCTCTTACAACACTCCTCAGACTATAAATACAACAGCAGGTCAGGTCACTTGCAGAACTTCTCAGATGATTCTGCATTTGTGGGCTGCATTGATAAAGGGGATGAGACAGAGGAGAGTAGTCAGGGGGAGATCGGCCTACCACCACTCAACATCAAGGACAAACTAGAAGACATACAGCAGCTACCACAGTAGACTTGGGTGTCGTACTTCTGAAATTCTCAGATGAGTCTGCACTTGTAGGGTATGTGGATAAGGGGGACGAGACAGAGGAGAGGAGTCCGGTGGAGAACTTTTAGGTGACTCCTTTATGTCTTTGTGCTCTACAGAGAATTATGTTATGTCTGAGCATCATCACTTAGAATAAACCTTCTACAAGGCCTGATGCATCTAGCCAGGGTTTTTGAGGGCATTTCCCCCTCTAGTGGCATTTTCGGAAGTGATTTGGTACTTTTGGTGCCCCTCCCCCTCCTTAAAAGTGATATTCCATGATGCCCGCTTCACTCACTAGTGTACTCTTCATGTTGTAGGCAGTGTGTGCCATGCTGTGCTGTGTGTGGCACCCACAAATGTGCCCAGTTACATCTTTTGATCCTTTTCAGGGTCGATACATTGGGTTCCATTGTGGTTTTGGTGGTGACAGAAGAAAAATCTTGAAATGTGGGGTAATAAACATTTATGCCACACCTTGGAGACCTAGGTGCAAAAGAAGCGGAGGACTTACCCTTCCTGATTCAAGGTAAATAAATTTGAACTTCCCAAAGTTCTCTGTCTGACAGTCACATTACATGTACTTTTTCCTTTCTGTATTGTTTATTAAAAAAAAAATAAAATAAAATCTTTCTCGACCCCCCAACTCCACTAGAAATTGTGGGAAATTAAACCCCATGGCAATCGTGTGATCTTCAAAAGTTCTTTGAACCTTTTCTTCTCCGAGTCCTGCCTGACTAGTACAATGGAGACGTTCAACTCATTAACTGCCAGCAGAGTGTTTATGCATCAGTATCTAAGAACAAGGAAAGGAGCAAGGAGCCGAACGAATCTTAAGGGAAAAGGAGATGAAAAGGGCCGTGCATCTTATTTGTATAGATACAGCACCCTCACAGACACAAACCAAGAAGAAGAGCAGCACTCTGTGTATCCATAATCATCCGGTTGATTTTATTTTTGCTTTATCTTATCCTGACCAGCATTGGCACAATTACCCAAGCCGGCTTGCTCCTCACTCACACTCACTCCAGTAGTTCTTAAACATTACTTTTTTTGCCACTCAATTTTTCCTTTTTTGTTTCTCCATGACCCACAAATCACTGCGGAGCATCACCTAGGGGGTCCAACCCTTTTGTAAAATATGAGCCGATTGTTGTCCCGTGTGTGTGTGTGTGTGTGTATTGGGGAGGAAGGGTTGCCCCCCGTGAAGAATTGCTGATCAAAACTTTAGAAAGGGTTTGATCCCTTTGCCCTGATCTGTGCTGTGCCACAATTTGACCGTGGAGGGCTACAGAAAGTCCTTTAGACTTCACGGCTTGGTTTTTGACCTGAAATGCAGTCAATTGGCCACAAGTGGACTCCTGTCAAATTCTAGGAAAATCTCAAAACAACAGTCTACCATAAATACCTAATGGATAGAGTAAGGCTAAAATGGCTGTCCTTCCAATAGCTTCTACCATCTCCTCCGAAGACTTCAGATTACCTGGTAGGGTGACCACTAGGTTCTTGGTCAACTCTTTAACCAAGGCCCTTCTTGTTGACTTCCTCAGGTTGGTCAACCTCTGGACGAGTCCTGCTGGTTACAAATATCTTCCGTTTCTCAAAACTTTAGAGTGGTTGGTTTTTGACTTGAATCAGCAACAAGTGGACTCCAGTCAAGTTCTAGAAAAATCTCAAGACAACAGTCTACCATAAATACCTAAAAGATGGATGGCTAAGATGGTCATCCTTCCAATAACTTCTTCCATCTCAGCTGAGGACTTCTGATTCTCTGTTAGGGTGACCACCGAGTTCTTGGTCAACTCCTTAACAGAGGCTCTTTTGGCCCACTTCCTCAGTTTGGCCAACTTCTGGAAGAGTCCTGGTGGTTCCAAAGGTCTTCTTCTATTTCACAATGATTGAGGTCACTGGGAACACTCAAAGCTTTAGTGATGGTTTGATTCCCTTGCCCTAATCTCTGACTCACCACAGTTTGATCAGGGTGGTCTACAGAGAGTTCCTTAGACCTCATGGCTTGGTTTTTGACTTGACATGCAGTCATTTCAAATGGTCATAAATGGACTCACATCAAGTTCTAGAAAAAATTTCAAGGATACTATGATGGCCATTCATCCAACACCATCTCCAATCTCAGCTGAGGACTTCCAATTCCATGTTAGGGTTGACCATTGGGTTCTTGGTCAACTCCTTAACCAAGGCCCTTCTTGCTCACGTCCTCATGTTGGCCATCTTCTGGACAAGTACCAGTGGTTCCAAACGTCTTCTATTTCTCAAAGCTTTAGAGAAGGTTTGATCCCCTTGCCCTGATCTCTGCCTCACCACAGTTTGATCATGGCGGGCTACAGAGAGTTCCTTGGCCATCATTGCTTAGCTTTTGTCCCGACATGCAGAGTGAGTTGAGTGCCTTTCTAAATGATGTCCAAATCAGCACAATGTGCCACAGGTGGACTCCAATCAAGTTCTCCACACATCTCAAGGACAATTAAAGCAATCAGGAGGCACCTGAGCCCAATTTAGAGGACCGCAGCAAAGACCCCGATTTCAATACATTTGCAGACCTTTCTCGTCACATGTTGTCTCTTCATCATTATGACTTATAAAGTGTAGATTGATGGGCAAAAATGGGAAATTTGTCCATTTAAAAATTAAAATTACAACACAATAAAATATGCAGAATGTAGTTGACTTGGTGTGAATTAAGACGTGAACACCTCGTGAGTCTACTGTAATTTGAACATGTTCAGGATAGGAATACAGTAGACCCCTGCGAAGTCACGGCTCAGAGTTCGCAGCCTCAGTCCTTTGCAAATTTTTTCTTTATACCTAACTAATAATTGTTAGCGGAAACCGCAAATATCCTCTGCAATTTTTTTATGGCTTTTATCGTGGCAATACAGTACTGTGGAGAGAACACCAAGCAACCGTAGAGGAAAACACAGCTTGGGATGGTGAAAGTAGCCAATCCGAGAGCGTTATTTATTTCTCCTTGCTGCCGATTGGCTGCTGTCCTGTGATGCATCTCCGGCAGATGCAGCCCAGCATTCCCACATCATAACAGTCTACTACGTGTAGCTCTCTCGAGTGTTTCAATGAGCAGTTTTCATTTTGTTAATCTTAAACCCCTAAAATGCCACCCAAACGCTCTGCACCTTCAAAGGCACCTTCTGGGAATGAACTGAAGTGCCAGAGGAAGTTTAAGACACTCCAGGAGAAGGTTGAACTACTGGATTTGCTCCGGGAACTAAAACGTTATACCGCAGTAGCCACCCGAGGAGCTGTAAATCCGCTGCTCAGCTGTGCAGTCATTATCTTCTTTACATACCTCCGTACCGCACAGCTAATTCATCATCATCTTCAATCAATATCATTCATTATTGGGGAGTACCCTACATTTTACTGTATTTTTATTAAATTATTACTGTATTTACTGTACCCTTCTTATACCAAAGAAACGTGCTTGCATGAGTTACAGTACATACTGCATAGCGGTAACATCAGGATTTTACATTCTGGGAGACACAGCAGTGCAGTACTGTACAGTCTACGGGTTTACCTTTACATTCTTTTTGTTTTTAGGGAAATGTATTAAGCTGAGTTTGAAATGAAGTTAAAGTGTTTTGGGGGCATATTTAGGGTTTAAACTATAAAAATAGACTTTTTTTTGCCCACATCCAAAATTTGCGGGTGCTCTAGGAACATAACCCCCGCGAATTTCAGTCGTCTGTTTTCAGAGTAACAATGAGATCCCAAAGTTCATGTCCAGAGGGCCGGTAAATGAACCCACATCCCGGGAGCTGCCTCTGACTTCCAGTATAACCCGACACACAAGTCTTTAGGGGGGGCATTTGTGAGAAAGGCTCTCGCAGAGTTGGGGAATCTCTACAACGACGAGTTGGAAATCAATGGAGGTTTGAGGTGGCAGGAATGCCAACGACAAAGCCGACTTGGAATAAAACTTCAGAATCCTAACACGCTGCCGTTTATAAACTAAACAAAGGGCACATCCGTGAGGAAGACGAGCGGGTCAGAGAAAGTGCACTCTTTGTTTTGTTTGTGACATTTTCAGATGTGACGTTGACAGTATTAACCAGGCAGGCAGTTAATTAGGTTCGTTTTTCAAAACTACTAAGGGCCGTTCTTGGAACGTCTTCGGTGACGTCTTCACCTTTTCATCCTCTGCCACGTTACTCATCAGGCTGTCTCCACTCACAGGTAGACGAGCGCTTAAGGGGTGGACTCATCGGGAGGCGATTTAATCGGAGGCCTTTCCATTTGGAGTATTGGAGAATATGTTGCTCCTTATTTTTCTTTTGTCGCTAGAACGGCGCCGCACTGCGATTCTCTCCCTTGTTTTCAGATGTCATTGAGAGTTTTAAGGGATGATTAAAACAGAGATCAAGCCATGTTAGATTTATGAAATAATTATGTTCACTAAAAGGAAATGTTAATTTTAGATTCAATTAAGCTAATGTGTAATATCCAGCTGTTGAATATGCTAAACGGAGCGCCTAATAATTCAAATAAAGTGAAATTCATTCATTTAAATTATTGCTAATCAATCTATGTATTTCAGTTCGGTAAGGGGAGTCCACCCCAGCAAACATCGACTGCGTGGCACAGAAACACGAACAAGGCATGTGATGTGCGGTGGGAGACCAAAATGGGGACCCCTGGAGTGTCCGGCGCAGAAGAGGAATGGGCTGGGGGACAAAAACAGCAAATATCTAAAATGGCGGCTCTCCAGTGCAGTCCTTGGGCTGTTGGTTTAACTCTCCGCCAAGTTCTGTGCTTAGATAAATCCCCTCCTTAATTAAGCAACCTGTTCTTTTTAATGTTTTGTCACCAATCCAGAAATCACAAAGCTGAGGAGTTTTGTAACTCTTTAGTGGAATGTTGCAGGCATTTATGTCTGGTTTGTTACGGAGGGATAATAAAGTGTGGAGAATAAGAAAACGAGACAACCGGAGGTACAACAAAAGTGGGAGAAACGCTAAGAAAGTACAGGAGTGGTATGGACACGTGATGACGAGAGACAATGAAGATGTGGACAGAAGAGTAATGGACATCAGAAAGTAAAAGCAAAAAATGTCAAAGCAGAGGAGGAGGAAGAGAAGATCTGAAAGAAAAGAACCTGAGTGAGGAGGAGGAGCAGGGCCGAGATGTGGGGAGATGGATGAGCAAGAACATCGACTTCACATACGTAGACGTGGGAAAACAGGAAGAAGATAGGGATAATTTAGTGGTTTCTTTTTTATCTTCCTCATCATCATTATTTTCATTATACCAAACATGCAAAAGGACAAAGGTCCAAGTCTTTAGAGACCTGGTGCTCCCTGCTTTCCTGCATGTTTGTGAGACATGGACGCTATACAGAGACGAAGACTGGACTCCTTCATGTGCGACTCTTCGGAGAATCCTTGGGCACCACCGGTTTGACTTTGTGTTGCTCACAGAGTCCCGAATGAGGCACATGACCTGCATTGTGAAGGAGCGTCAGTTACGGCACTACGGCCAGATGGCGCGATTCCCCGAGGGTGAATTTTTGGAATTCCACAACAAAGGGTCTGAATACTTCTAGGTGTTCACTTTTTGATTCTTTCACTGTCACTATGAGTTTTCCACTCTGTGTAGAGTTTGCATGTTCTTCCATTCTCTTCATGGATTTCCTCCCACAGTCCAAAGACATGCAGGTTAGGTGAACTGACCCCTAGAATGTGCTTGGTGTGTTTCTGTGTGTGCCCTGCAATGATCTGGCACCCTGTACAGGGTTTGTTCCCTGACTTGCACCCTGTGCAAGCTGGGATAGGCTCCAGAAGACCCCTGCAACACTGCTCAGGACTGACTAGGGGCTATCAAGCGGCAATTGATGGGAAAAATTGGAAATTTACCTACAGTTAAATCTTCAATAAAATAAATTGTGCATAAGTCTGAATATTTTATGAATCCACTGCATGTATATATCTATCTATCAAACAGAACCTTTCATATCTATCATATAGCACCTTTCATCGGTCTATGTATTATTTAAAGTACATTTCATCTGTTTGATTATCTATCATATAGGGTCTTTCTTATCTCTGTCTGTTTTTCTATCATATAGTGCTAATCTATTTATCTCAAATATTTTATACTGCCTTTTCTTACCTGTCTATCATATAGTGATTCTCTTATTTATTTATCTCTCATATAGTGCCTTCCATATCTATCTATTCCTGCCAACTATGCTATCTAATCCTGCCAACTATGCTATCTTTCTAATCCTGCCATCTATCTAATCCTGCCAAATACACTATCTAATCCTGCCAACTATGCTATCTAATCCTGCCAACTATGCTATCTAATCCTGCCAACTATGCTATCTAATCCTGCCAACTATGCTATCTAATCCTGCCAACTATGCTATCTATCTAATCCTACCAACTACACTATCTATCTAATCCTGCCAACTATACTATCTATCAATCTATCTAATCCTGCCAACTATGCTATATATCTATCTATCTGAGAATTTAGGCTGTTTTAGGGGGAAGGTTGGATCAGCCCACTCTAAGGGAGCTACACCTATATTAACAGTCTATTGTTGTGTGAAAGGATTGGATGGATGGATCTCGAAAGCTCTTATAATTTTTTTTTGGTCCATTACTCTTCATTTTCTGTACTCATTGCATTTCAATGAAAGGCTAAGTAACCTCCTTGGCGTGACTCAGGCTCACATTTCCGTGTAACTACGGTTAAGCCCGAGTCAGACTGAGGGTGAGATTTAACAATCTTCTTTGGAGTGTTAAGACTGACTAACTCTTCAGACAGTATTTACGCTGCCATCTAGTGAATGAAATAATTTTATGCTGCAAAAAATAACCCATAAACAGTTCTGTGTGTTCTGCAACTTTATAGTAACTCTTTGATTTTCATGAGGGGACAGAGCCTTCAACCAAAAAAAAACACAATGGGAAATGAAATGCCTTAAATCCAGTTTTAGAACAAAATGAAAGAGAACCATTGTGTGAACTGAGCGATAGTGACGACGATGTGAATTGGTCTTCAGATGCTGACACAGACAGGGAATGTGACTAACACAGCTCTGTACAACAATGGCAGGTGACTTCACTGTGGTGTAACAATAGCTGTGTGACAAGAAGGTAAAATGACAGTCAAGGAGAAGACTAGGCTAAGCCAAGCTGACGAAGCAGCACCTGTCAGTGTGGTAGCCCCCCAATAACACAAGGGGCACATCCATCAAGTAGATCGGCACTGACATTCTAACCTCTCATATGCAAGTAACAGGAAAAAATAAGAAAAGCACACAAAGATACAGGTGTCTGCTGACCTGATTTCATCGTCGAGCTGTGCACTGGTGACAGTCCCAGAACGTGTCACACGAGGGACGTGTACTGAATCTGTGACAGTCCAGCAGTGGATACCTGGCAGACCTGACCTACTGGCATCATGGTGCTGGTCTGGGGTCTGCTCATTTCTGCCATATGTAATAACATTTCTTTAATTTCTGGGGGTAAACTTAACATTAAGGAGGTTAAAGATAAAGAAAAACTGAAACAATTAAGCAGAATTAATCAGTAATTCATATTTTAGTAAAGAATTGTGTCATTTTTGTGTTTGTTTTACTCTCTTTTTGAAATAATCTACTTGACATCTAAAATGGGAGATAATGTATGCTGAGACATTTCTGAAAATCAGAGATGGGTAGCGAAGGATATCTTTGTGAAATGGATTTTTACAAAAAGCTGATTTGGAGAAAAGAGTCGCATCAGGTAGCTCTTGTTTGTTCAGCAGAATCTGACGACAGTAAACTGGAAACCATTCCAGAATTTCACCTCAGAACAGCTCAGTTAGTGCATTTCCTGGAGCAGTGCGGCTGAATATTCCCGACAAGACATTTTATCAAATAAATAAAGCAGGATTATGGGGGAGCTATGAAGAACACCTGACATTCATACGGGAAGGAACGAGAGGAAGGCAACGGATGAAACATCTAACTCTTCAGCTGGTGTCAAGAAACAGGTGTTCCAATACGTGGTGGGAGAAGAAAAAAAGAAAACAAAGAAAGTTTATGAATTATTGAACTCTCATTTCAGGGCACTGGTCAGAGCTGCGGGAGGCCAGCAGAAGATGGCAGAAACTCCTCAGAAGTCGGGAAACTCACAGAGGTTAGAGAGATGTTGTGGAAAGGCACTATATGAGAGACAGACTGTTATGTGAATGGCACTATATGACAAATACTAAGACAGATGGATATGAAGAGCACTACATGACAGACAGATGGGCAGACAGATATTAATGAAGGGCACTATATGAGAGACAGACATATGGACAGATATATGAAAGGCACTATATGACAAATACTTAGACAGGTAGACATGAAGAGCACTATACAACAGACAGACTGACAGATAGAGATGTGAAAGGCACTATATGATAGACAGACGGGCAGACAGATATTTACGAAAGGCACTATATGAGAGACAGACGGATATGTGAAAGGCACTATGTGACAAATACTAAGACAGGTAGATGTGAATGTCACTATATGAGGGACAGCTGGGCTGACAGATATTTATGAAGGGCACTATATGATAGACAGATGGACAGACAGAGAGACTATTAGTCAGAACACACACCAAAATGACTAAAAAGGAAGACAGACAAATGGACAGACAGATGTGAAAAGCGCTATATAATAGATAGATAGATAGATAGAGTGTCAGACAGACAGACAGACCTGAACACACACTAGAATGACTAAAAACGAACATTTCAAAGAAAGAAAACTTCTGATTTGGCCATTACAGTCCCAGTGAGGTTTTATACTGGTGTGTTGCTTTTGGTATAAAGGAGCACAAGCCCACCACCACATTGCATTATTTGACAGAGCTCTGCTGAATGCTTCATTGGCTGAAAGTCCTCAGTGTTGTTGTATCACAGAGAGGATGTTCACAATGGCACTCAGTTTGGTCTTCATTCTTTCCTCATCTTCTATGTCCAGTGGGTCGAGTGTGTCTCATAACTGAGGTTGCCCTTTTAAATGAGCTTGTTGATTCAGTGGGCTCTCTTGAAATGATGTTACCAGCCAAGCACACTACACTGGCCATCACAGAGTTGTAGATGATGTGGAGGAGGTCGCTACTTAAAAGAACGCAGCATCCTAAGAACAGTCAGCCTGCTTTAATCTTTACCCTTCTAGTTGCTATGTGTTATGAGACCAGTCCAGCCTGTCAGTGATGTAGACCCCCAAGTGCATCCACTCCCTGAATGGTGACCTCTGATGTGGTGAAAGACAATAAGCAGTTCCACCTCCACTAACTGAGCTGCATTTGTGGGTTTAATACGGCAAAGTGATCACCAAACTAGAAAGCAAATGCAAACAAGTGACATCTGCTGAGCATCAAGCAAATTGCACAGTCTGATGACACCACAGAGAACAGCAATAGAAAGAAGAAGAAAAAGAGAGCAGCTCCATCTGATGGGCATCAAGTGTGGGAGCTGGAGGTCTGTGTGTTTCACAAAGTTTCTAATGGATTTGCAAGAATCACTAAAATCCTGTGTTTGCTTATGCATGCTGGGATACTGATTGTTGTTTAATGTGGGGAAAAAATGAATTTAAATGATTTTGGCACAAGGCTGAAATATAACAAAATGTCAAAAAAAAAGGAAGGGTCTGAAGACTTTTTGAATCCTCTGTGACTGCCAAGTATTAAATGATCTTAGTTAAAAGTCTTGCTTAGAATGAATAAATAAATAAATAAATAAATAAATAAATAAATAAATAAATAAAGTCAAATCCCAGTAGGTTGCCAAGCATGAATCTCAATAAAACGAGCCCAGGGTGTTTGTGAACGCAATCGGCTGATCAAACAGACAGCTGTGTTGAGCAAAAGGGAAAGAAAAACGGCAGATTTAGAATAAGCAGTCTAAATAAATCTAATAAAAAAAGTAATGGAATGTAATATGAGCTGTTTATGAAAACAGGTGAAGCAATTTGTGCTTCATTTATTAAACTAATCACTTTTTGGCACAGGAGCACGAGGATCTTGTCAACAGGTATCACGTAACGGCTTATCACACAAGGGCTCAGAAATGAACACATCCTGCGATATCGAGGAAAGGAAAACATCAAAATCAAAAATATCCGGCAGTCTGCTATGTGACGTTTCATTAATAGGGTAGCCTGGCCCACGGTGGATGAGCCTGGACACAGCAATGAAGCCCTTTATTTTATTAAACCAACCAGTGCAGGCCAAATCTTCAAGATTCCACTTTTAAGGAGGACTTTATTTGTCATTCAAAACCAGAGACACAGCGGTGCCCACAAGAAAGACATGACGTCACTCGGCCTGATTACATGCAGGAAACTACAACAACTAGAACAGTTTTCCACAACCTTTCTGGTGTCGCGCCCACATTTTCCCTCATAAATGTCTTTGCAGCCCACCATTAAGAATCGAGCATGGACATCAGAGCAGGCGGGGGTTCCCTTTGGTGAATCGAATGTGGCCATTAAAGAGCTGGAATTAAGTGCAATTGTCGAAGTCACACTCAGCAACCCACCACCAGTATGAACAGCAGCAACATACCACCCACTGGCCGCAGGACGGCAAAAACTCAGTGGTTGAGAAATACTGAACTGGATTATCAAGATTATTTAAAACTGTCCAAGCAGAATAAAGCCAAACAAACCAATCAAACTGACTGAGCAACCAAAGAGAAATTGAGCCAATCAGATAAAAGCCAAACTGACCAATCAGACTGACAAAGTAACCAAAGAGAAACTGACCAAGTAGACTGACCGAACAATCAAAACAAAACTGACCAATCAGATTGGCTCAGCACCCAAAGAGAAACCGACCAATCAGACTAACTGAACAATCAAAACAAATCTGACCAATCAGATTGGCTCAGCAACCAAAGAGAAACCGACCAACAATCAAAACAAAACTGACAAATCAGATTGACTCAGCAACCCAAGAGAAACCGACCAATCAGACTGACTGACCAATCAAAACAAAACTGACCAAGCAGACCAAAGTCAAACTAACCAATCAGACTGACTCAGGAACCAAAGTAAAACTGACCAATGGGACCAAAGTCGAACTGAGCAATCCGTTTGTTCGGTGGGACTGACGCACGCACTTACGCACACACAGGCCGCGGTGTTTTGATACTGTAAGCTGTTCTGTTTATTCGGTTCATGCTGAGAGCTACCACTAAATTCCATTGTACATCATGTAATGACAAGAAAGGCCGCTCGTCTATGCTGTACGCTCCATTCATATTGTTTATCCTTTTTATTCCTGGAAGGTTTTTTTTAATACACAATAATTCATTCCCTACAAAAGAACTCCCTATTTGTTATGAGTCATTTTGTAGCCTTTGGTATCAAGTAAAATGTATGCGTCTAAAGTTCAAAACAACTTCATTAAGAACATAAATTTCCACTAACTGCAGCAATTTCCTTCATACAATAATTCATTAACTCATCAATAATTCACTAATTTGGCATTGTTTAAAATTCTTCAGTTTTGAGGTGGCTATGCATGAGCTAATAAAGCTGCAGAGAGTGCGGAGACTGAAGGCACAAAAACTCATTTCTAAATATAAATTCATTAACCCGAATTCCTGATATCACAGGACGCAGGGCTGACAATTTACTTCATTTGCGTGCCTGAGGATATAAACTGGCAGACGAGCGTATTTTGGGGGGTTAGTGCCCCACACTCGTCACAGTACAGGCATCCTGCCCCAGGTCACGGTCTCCATGGAGTTGTAGAAATGTTTGCGTTCGCTAGAACTTTCTGTCTAGACGGCCGGCTCCAGCACAGCTTGCACCGCTTTCACCTCAGCGCTTGCTCAACACGGTGTGCAGAACGTGAAATGCTCTGAAAAACAAACCTCTGTGGAGTTCCCAGTCCCTACTGACCTCAGCCAGCCTGCTAGTTGCTCTCCTCGCTGTGAGCCTCCACCGCTCTGTCATATGATGGTTTGGCGCCCCTACTGTCACCTTTGATCCAAAAGCTTCCTGAATTCTCATTTGGTGGCCTGAAAGTTGCATCCTTGGAGTGGCGACAAGTGACATGGCCGGAATAGTATGAATCAAAATGACAATGGGAAAGGGTCACCTGATCAGCAGGCACCGTTACCGTTACTTCAGACACATACATAAAAGACATTTTTGCTGTGTGTGACGTCTGAGTGGACGCAGACCCTCTGCGTTTCTCCCAGTTGATTCTGTGGTCCGGCAGTGGTCTGTTCTGCTCCTACTCTGTTCACTGCTTTCATAGACTGGGTGTTGGGCAGGGTGGCAGGGTCCAGTGGCTGGGGGGGTATCTGTTGGTGAAGAGAGATTCACTGATCTTCACTTTGCTGATGATGCTGTGATCTTCATGGAATCAATGGAGGCTCTGATTGGGGGTCTCAAGAGACTGAGTGAGGAGTCCGAGTGTCTGGGCCCGTGAGGGTCCTGAATAAAACCGAGAGCCAGGCCTTTAGTGACCTCTTAGGCACGGCCATCAGCAGGGTGTCTGTCTGCACAGAGAGTGCCGACTTCAATGAGAGGTTTACTTACCTCGGCAGTGACATTCATGGGTCTGGTGACTCTTTCTATGAAGTCAGTAGACGGATTGGGGGGTCATGAGGTTATTGGAGAGGGTTGTGTGGTGGTCACGATATCTCTGGAAAAGGACTAAGGTCCAAGTCTTTAGAGTCCTGGTGCTTCCTGTCTTGTTGCGAGACATGGATGCTATCCAGTGACCCGAGACCAAGACTGGACTTCTTCATGCGAGTCTCTTCAGAGGGTCCCTGGGTACCCATTGGTATGACTTTGTGTTGTTCACGAGTCCCGAATGAGGCACACGACCTGCATTGTGAAGGAGCGTCAGTTATCGGCACTACGGCCATGTGGCGCGATTCCCCGAGGGTGATCCGGCTCACAGGACCCTCACTTTTGAGGATCAGGCCAAGGGGACACCCACATAACACCTGGCTGCGTCAGATAGATCGGTGGGACTGGAACGTGTGTCTGCCCTTACTGCCAACCAGGGTCCTGAGCGGTTTTTGTCATATGGTGGGTGCTCCCCAACCTGACCTGACCTGAGACGCTTGATGAAGGTGACGCTGTGACAAGTCCTTGAAAGTAAACGGTGTAAGCAGAGTCACCTCCCGTTACTCTGGCAGGCAGAGCATTCCAAAGGACTATTGTGTTTTTTCCCCCCTAAAGCTTTCTGTACCCAATCTAATAGCGCTGACCAAATGTCATAAAAACTCTTTTTAAAACCGCATTACTGATGTTAAAGAGAGGAACGCCAAGTGAACTCACTTTGTGAGCAAAGCGGGCAAGTAATAACATTTTATTAGCTTCCCATCCTTCTCAAAATGGACCTCAATAATCGTTATTTACCAGCTTATTGTCTCTCTGATACCTCGTTGTGTTTAAGAGCTGCCACTTCAGCAGCAGAGCAAAAGAGAAAACAGATGGAACATGAAACCTAAAAAGCCTTCTGGGCTGGCACCAAACGTGACATATACAGTAGAATTTCCAAAGTTCTTAGTTCAAAGTCAATTGAATTCTATGACAGCGGCAGCACAATAAAATGCAGCACATATACGCTGGGGTCCCGGCAATGATGAAGCGAACACCATAAACTGACCTGGAGGCCGATATAATGGATAAATAGGAGGAAGCAACGTATCAGGACTGCATTCTCCTCTGACACATTAGGTGGCAGCAGTCCCAGGCCTCGGCACCCATAGTGCATGCTGGGAACTGTAGGCCCGTAAATGCAGTCCTGTTGGATTCTATGGGTTCGTAATTCCAAGTTTCAGGGACTCCCGTCCGATCTGATGGAACTTCCACCAGGCTCTGCCCTGGCAAAGGAAGTACTCCCGGGTCTCGGATAAAAGAAGCCACTAAAAAGAGGACAAAGCTCGCCTGGGAGGAGTGGAAGAAGAAAAAGGAGAGAAGTAGAGGATTGTGTGTGCACTGGTGCTGGTACTCTTATTACGAGGAGGCCTTTTTTGAGGTAAAAACCCAGGACTGGTGTCTGGCGTGCTGCAATGCCCCCTACAGGCCACAGAGGAAAACTGAAGCGCTCCGAGTACTTTTCTGAATCTATTTGATCTTTTTATATTATGCAGGGTGGACCAAAATGAAGTACCCCATTTGTCAAGGTAGAGGCAGCTGAGTGGGTTGGCGGTCCCTTGTAGTTTTCAGTTGGCCACAAGCCTTGGTCGGGGACGCACCTTGATTCCGCTGTCAAAGTGTTCTTCAAAATCAACAAATCCATCATCACTGCGCAACACACCTTCCACCTTCGCAGTTCAGCATTCCTCTGAACGGTGACGTCCCAAATCAGAAAATAATTCTTCATTGGGTGGCTCAATTTAGACAGACGGGTCCAACATTGAACAGAGAATCCCCAGGCCGTCCTCGGACTGCACGAATGCCTGAAAACATCCAATCTGTAAGGGCGTCCATTTTGCAGTCTCCTAGACGTTCAGTGCACTTCTGCCTTCGACATTTCCAACACATCTTTGATTTTGCACGAGGACCTTAATTTCCATTCTTACAAAATGATGGCAGTGCAGGAACTCACAGAGAGACTGGGAGAGCCATAGAGAGTTGTGCGCCGCACCGTTCATCGAGATGCCAGCGTCATGTGCAGTGATGAGGCACATTTCCACTTGAATCATTTGCGTAAATAAGGAAGACTTTCACTATTGGGCTGAAACCAACCCTGGTGAACTTCATCAGAGACCCCTGCACCGTGAGTGGGTTACAGTTTGGTGCACCGCTGCCATTGTAGACCCTTACGTTTTTGAGGAGGGGGGAGCAACAGTTACCATCACTTCAGAACGATACCTTGAAATACTAGAGAACTGGAAGAAATGGATGTGGTGGATGCTTGGAGCTACAGGATGGAGCGACAACTCATACGGCCTGTGCGGAGATCCATGCAAGTTTTGCGGGAGAAGTTTCCAGGGAAGCTGATCTCCCTGTGCTGCGATGACGGGTGGCTTTCACGTTCGCCCGATCTCGCTCCGTGCGATTTCTTCTCAAGTCGAAGGGATACACACACTGACCTCAAAACCTTGAAGCCCTCAAGGATGCTGTTTGCCATGAAATCCACTTGAAATGGCCGAACAAGTCATGCGAGCATTCAGAAATCGCCTCGAAGAGTGTATCACGAATGATAGCCACCACCTTGAAGACGTCATTTTTAAAACACGATGAGAAAAATCTATTTTGTATCCCCTTTCTTGTGTTGTAATGAAATTGATTTTATCTTGTAGCATTTTTGTCGAATAAATGTTTGAAATGTCCCTCCATCCATCCATTATCCAACCTGCTATATCCTAACTACAGGGACACGGGGTCTGCTGGAGCCAATCCTAGCCAACACAGGGCACAAGGCAGGAAACAATCCCCGGGCAGGCCGCCAGCCCACCGCAGCTGCTTCTTTTTGGCTCACTCTGTATATAGTCACGCATGTGAGTCAGTGGGCTCATCTGAGGTACGTACCACCATTCTGGGACGAGAGGGGGCGCTGGCACTACTCATGTCTTGTCCCCTTGACTCCACAGTGTGAGAATAGGCCCAGAGAGGGCAGCTGACTCCGCCCCTTCCTGTCTCCTGCCTATAAATCATGGGGTGGCTGGAAGGAGGGGCGGCTGACTCCGCCCCTTCCTGTCTCCTGCCTATAAATCACAGGGTGGCTGGAAGGAGGCGTCACTCCGTCAGCAGAGCACACTGTGGGACGGAGGGCAGGTGCCCCCTACTGGACACAAGTCGTGTAATGTGATGCCAGCTTTACTCTTGCAACAAAGCCCCTGTGGGGACTTGGATGCCCTTACTGCGCCTCCAGCTCCCTCAAAATGGCTGAAACAAGCCATCAGGGTTTGATAATCACCGTTAGTCGATGCAAAGCCTGCAAGAAAGTTACACTTTATTACTATTATTTTTTTTTCTACCAAGACTACTGAGATTTTGTTAAAAAAAAGTGCTATATTTTTATACAGTAATAAAACACATCTAGCTGTGTGAGACAACAAAAGAATCTGTAAAATATTCCAAAGTATTTCAGAGTTCTTTTTTTTTTTTTTTTCAGAGACTTTAAAGAAGTAAGACCAAAAATAAATCAAACACTAAAAGCCGGGAGTTAATCCTGCTGCGAGGAGAATATCGTCTGGAGATGTGTGGGAATACTCACCCCGGTATTTATATTGTTGTCACTGGCATCCATCAAAGTGGGATAAATTCATTCACTTCAGAGGAAACGCGCAGGGAGCTGAGTTTGTTGAAGTGAAAATTGAAGACGTCCGCGTTTAAGACGTGTCGTTCAAGGCTAAAATTAGCCAAGAAGATACGTTCAAAAAAGAGCATAAAAAAATAAAATGGCTTCAGGATGAACAATTAACCGCCCTGGCAGATCTTTTGTTGCAGGTTATTCTTGTCCCAAGTTCTTCTCGCCATTGTCCTTTCCAACAGACGGCTCTTTCGGGTGAAGTAATGGTGTTTTGACACACGCTGACTCCTCTTCTAAAAACGATTCATGCAGATGGATTTATACTCGCTAGCTGTAAAGGGTTTCAAATTCCACCAGATGATTTTGTGGGCCTTTCACGGTGAACCTGCCATCGTTTTTTTTTTTATCCTGATTACGCGAGGGTGAGTCAAAAATGATCCACGCTCTAGTTATACTAAAACTTGTGTTGGCAGCACCATCTTATCAGCGCTTTCCATACGAGGTCCCTGTCCCCCCAGTCACCAATGTGTCACGTCAGGCCATTTGGAGCTGCGATGCGAGAGACAACAGCTGCCCACCCCTTCTGATTGGCATGAAAGAAGAGCAGCGGGCAGTGACTCGTTATTCATCAAAGACTTTGTGCACAATACAGAGAAAGTGTTTTGTCACGAAGAAGTGGGTATGAATGGAAAGAGAAGTTCAAGGAGGGTCAAACAAGTGTCAGCCATGAAGGAGGAGCTGGACGCCTGGCCACGGCTGATGACAACACTGAGCTGGCATGGGAAACGATTCTGTTGAATAGACGAGCGACGGTCAATGATGTGGCAAATCAGCTGCCTAGGCAACAATCCACAACAGACTTGGGTCTCGAAAGAAGCTCCACGAGGACGAAGATTCACGTCTGAAGACAAGCGGTGCATTCGTGGCTCGCAGCTCAGCCTAAAACGTCTTTTAATGAAGGAATGTGAAAGCTTGTTGACAGATGGACAGATTACGTCAAACGACGATGGATTTGTCTTTACTGAAAGTTAATTAAAATAAATGAATCGGCCAGAGTGTGGGTCATTTTTGACTCACCGTATAGTCGTACAAAGACTCCGTTTGGCATCAACCTCTTTCACGGTACCCCAGATACTCACCTGTAAATTCCCACATCTAGAGCTTGTGGAAAAGGTACCTGCCACTTTCCGAGTTCAGGATCTACTACTACAATGCCCAGGAATTTCTCAGGTGGACACATTAAAAACGAGGCAAGAAATCGCAAGGTAAACCACAGAGTCTGTCACACTTCCCTCATTTGCAGCACTTTGATGTTCATAAGCAAGAATCCGATGGATAAGCCCATCGCTGGCCTGGTGATGACAGTTGAAGGTCCTGCTCCTTCATTTCAAGTAACTTTATTTTATTATGTTAACTTTTTGAAATGCTGCAAAGTAAAGATTTTGCCTCCTAAACTTATCAATTTTGACCTCCTTCTTCTTTTGGGTCCTCCCGTTATGTGGATTTTGACCTGTCGAACCCAGAAGTTCCCTTTAAATTTTCCTACCATACTGCGATGTCCTTCAGAAAGTATTCCAACCCCTCCATTTAGTTTCACTTTTCTTACGTCGTAGTCTTGGGCTAAAATAATTTTAACTAATTTTTTTCCCCCCAATTATTACCCCAGAACGAGCCACTGAAGATTTTAGACATGTATGCACATTTACTACCATAAAACAGGTGAAATATTCCATGGACACAAGGCTGTGACTGTTGACATTTGGCTCAGGTGCCTCCTACTCTATTGACCATCACTGAGATGTTTCTACACCTTATTTGGTGTCCACCTCTGCTTAATTCGATGGACCAAACATGATTAGGAAAGGCACATAACTGTCTATGGAAGCACCGAAACCAAGTCAGGAGGTTGAAGGAATTACCTGCAGAGCTTGAAGACAGGATGGTTTCAAGACACCAATCTGGAGAGGTTCTGAAGAATTTAAGGTTCCCAAGAGCACAGTGGCCTCCATAATTCTTCAATGGAAGAAGTTTGGAACAATCACGACTCTACTTTTCCAAACTGAGCAAGAGGAGTAGAAGGGTCAAGGTAAAAGAGGTGACCGAGAACCTGATGGCCAATCTAGCGGAGTTCCAGAGAACCTGCGTGGAAATGGGAGAAACTTCTAGAAAGACCTCCATCACTGCAACTCTCTACTAATCTGGGTTTCAGGGCAGAGTGGCACCAGAGGACTCTCAGAGCCTGAGAAAGAAGATTCTCTGGTCAGTCTCTTATCACCAAGACTAGACTGTTTGGATGCATGACACCTGGAGCTAACCAGACATCTCTCATCAGCCATGCATCACTCTTCTAACAGTGAAGTTTGGTCATGGAAACATTGTGCCGTGGGGTTGTCCTTCAGGAGTTTCAACTAGACAGGGCTGAAGGAAGGCTGAACAGAGTAAAGTGCAGGGATGTACTTAATGAAAACCAAGAGGTGGTGCACTGCCACAAGCACTTGGGGGGTCCACATCAATGACAGGCTGGACGGGCCTCAAAGCACAGAGGATCTGTAGGAGAAAGAGTGGAGCAGGCTCTCTGTTCTTAGGAGACTGCGTTCTTCCACTGTGGTAGTGACATCCATCACCACGTCTACAACTCTGTGACGGCCACTGTGGTCTTCTATATAGTGGTGTGCCAGGATGGTAAGAGAGACCCACCAAATCAGCAAGCTACTTGAAAGGGTAGGCTCAGGTATGGGACGCACTCTGGACCCTCTGGAGGTAGCAGAGAAAGGGAGGCTGAAAACAAAATCTCCTCTGCAAAAATCAGTGATCATGACAAAGCATGGCCTCCTCATATTTGTTGTGCTACATGTACTGTCCATCCGAGAGCTTGGCTCAGATGCCATTCGCAGTTTGTAGATACGGCGAGACAGGAAGGGTCATGTGGCGGACTGTCTGATCAATGTCCCGGACTTCTCTACTCGAAATAAGAAATGAATTGAATAGTCCAATCGGCATTCACCTATGAGACCAGTTTGCTAAAGTGATATGGAGCCTTGATGAGGCAGATGAAGATGCCACACTGCAGGTTACCTGGGGCATCATAGGTAGCCTCAAGGCTGAGATCTGGAACGCTGCTTGCAGCTTGCTGTTCAGTGAAGCCAGGTACCCAAGAGATACAACTGAATTTCCACACAAGATGGTTTCCCTGCTCACATACAGTACGACAAACAGACCACCGCACAGAAAAAGAGCATTAAACGTCTCTGCTGTGCCACCAGGACAGTACAGCACTCAACAAATCTGCCTGACAACAAAGCACTCCAGAGCCCTGCTGATTCATCTTTGTCACTGACCACACGCCTGCAACGGAAAACAATGCCCATCCTATCATTTCAAAGAGTTTATATGCTGTTATAAGAAGATGGGGACAAGGACATCAAATGAAGGCTGAGTAACAGTGGGTGACAAATTGCATCAACCTGGATATGTGTCACCAACAGAATCAGCTGGCATGCCAAAGAGCAGCTTCAGCGGCAGCGGCATGGGAGTCTGTAAAACCAGCCTACTAGTGAGGCAGCAAAAGGGAGATGTCCTTCTAAAGACAGCGAACTCCCCAAAAGAGCAAAAAACATCCACTGGCACTGTGCGTCTATGAACACCAGCATGGTGCCACTGCCACACTGCCCCCAGTGTGGTGTAGTGGATAAGGAACTCTAAAGATTGCCAGTATGATTCCAGCGATTGAGCCACCGTGTGGCACTGAGGGAGCCACTTAATCTGAACTGTACATCTGTGAAGTTGGCATGGTGGCTGCTATACGTGGTATTAGACAGAGCTTTTTGTTAGCGTGTTTGTTGGTTTTCTGTGGGTTACCCCAAAGTCGTCCATGGTGCAGTAATCTGAGCCCCTAAACCGCGGACTTGATGTTCCTGGGTGGTTCGGAGAGGGGCCGGACTGCAGGAGTTGCTCCTCATTCCTCCTGATGTCACACAGCGAGCACACATGGAGTCCTGCATGGATGGGCGGATCGGCATTTGGCTAAGCAGGCAGGATTCATTCTCGACAATGGATTTGTGTCATTAGGGAATCCCCTGGGGTCACCTGTAGTACTAATAGATAATGTGCTCCATTTTACAATGCATAACACCCTTTATAACTCCTGAGCGCAGACATCACAGTGCCATTCCGAGTCCCGTAATTCCTCATGGAGCCATACATGTGTAAATGGGCCTCAAATATTTGGATGAAATTGCTGCACTTGGCTTTTTCTTTGACATTTGTGCATTTAACAATGTCGAGTTTTGGGCTTTAATAGCCCTTTTAATCTGCACTGTGTAGGAAAGGTCCAAGTGGAATAATACAGACCTCCAATATATTTCCATCCCATCACCGAGACCATACAGCATAATGATTGCCCATGAATGAAATGGGCCCCCTTTGGACTGGGAGAGTGGCCGTCACGGAGGTGAATTTCAAGGACACACTGAAAAAGTCTGGGACTGCTGTGATATGTCTGTAACTCTAGAAGTCTTTTAGTAAATTGTGATTTAAAGAACCTTCTGCAATACGCCGGCTAAACGAGAATAAAGGTGCGCTCCATGCCGAGGTCCCATCCAGGCAATTTAAAAACGCATTAAATCAAACATAATGGCTTAAGAGGTAGCATGTGTCCAGTCACGTTCATTATGGGGTGACAAGGTGGCACAGTGGTCAGCTCTGAGACAGTGGGCTCAAAACGTGCGGATGCAACTTTCCATGCAAACGTCAGGATTTATAAAAGAAAACTTGACGGGATAACTACGTGTATTTATGACTTGTGTGTGTATTCAACATTTTGGAGAAGCTGGGAAATGAGGACACCCTCGATCAAGTAGGGAAATGCAGCAAAACCAGCTACATGACGACTCACGCGCATCATAATTCAACTCACCGAGCCGTTGTTATAATCTGACACCCGTGTCATACCTCAAAAGGGATGAGTATGATGCACAGGCTTAGTTGGCGCTGCCATTTAAGAGGGTCAATGCTACATATTTACACTGAAGAACGTTTTAGTTTTTCGTAAGTTTATATCAACTCTCTGTTGTCACTGACCGACGGATCAGGAATATCTCAGCCAGGCTTTGCTACGTCATGCCTGCTATGCTGGAAGCCATTAACTGACCAGTTATTTTGGCGTGGTGTGGGTTCCCATATATAAAACATAACAGGGTTATTGCTAACATTTGCAGCCATGTCTGGTTCTCCTAATATAATTGGAGCACTCATATTGCAGTAAGGGCACCTAGCGAGAATGAAGCTGCTTTTGTTAACCGTGAGGACTGTCATTCCATTAACACGCAAGTCATCTGTTGTGCCAAGGTGGCACTGACAAACATCATGGCTTGGAGACCTTGGTCAATCAATGATTCATTTATTTTAAGGCAAAGTAGCTCTGACAGATGTTATAGTGCTGGAAGTGGTGCATCATGGGTAAGGTAACTGGCTATTCAGTGTAACAGTAATCATGTCATTAGATGTGCCAGGTAATAGCGGCTATCCACGCGGACGCTGGCGTTTCCCAGAAATCCAGAGTGCAGAAGAGAGGCACAGTCATTTTTCATGTGATCATGCGCTCTCAGTTTAGGAGAGCGGCCACATAACTATTGACTGCTGGTAGTGGGGGTCTCGATACATCTGGAGGGACGCTGCTCTACCAGCCAGTGAAGCTCTGCAACATTAAGACCGCATATGTATGAGGCAGATTAGCATACTATATCCATATATGGATGTTTCAGGGTGGAGTTCACGTAGGCACAATTACAAGGCGATTGTGATTTTTAAAGGGTAAATTGTGTCAAAATGTATATCGGATTTTACTCATTTTCCTGTTTTGGTTTTTTTTTTTTGCCATGTGCATATTTTTTTGTTTGAATCTACAAAAAGTTTTAGAAATGAAACCCCTGGTCACTTCATTGTCCGAGTACAATTTGCGTGTTTCCTTTTCCTGCAGGTGAGTGTAACCGATGACCCAAAACCAGCCAGCTGTGTGCGATGAATTGGCTGCCCATCTGTAATTTGGCATGAGCGTAAGCCCAACTGGTCACATTGGGCATGAGGCAGAACCAAACTTGCATTAGACTAAGTGAGCAGTGAAATGTCAGCGTATCTATAACATAAGTAAAAATAAGTAGATAAAATACTCTGCTAGCGTGCGTAAGAGCTGAATTTGAACCCGGGTCCAATGTGCATTGGCATGTGTCTCATATCCTTCTGAGCTTAAGCTTAAAAGCTGACGCTGTCATTTTATTATTCACTATGATAAATGTATTTCTTGTTTTTTTTTTTATATAACCCCTTAAGAGAAAACATTATATTTATGGCATAACCATTCTTCTGTAGTACTGTTTCCTGTTTTTGTACCCAGCTGGATTGTAATAAATTTGGCCATTAATCTTTACTTTTTGAGAAAACAAGACGTATGTGGAGAAACTCTCCTAAAATACAAATAAGAATTCATTCAAAAAGTCACAAACAGGACTATCAATCAAATTGTGGCCATTTAAGGTATCAACTATCTGCCATGTCCCGTTAGTAACGGGGTGTAACCAATCATGTTAAACGTTTTCTAATTATGTAATGAATTCCTATTTTTGAGCAGTGACCTAATCAATGGATTGTATAAAGAGAGCGCAGAGGACACACTTTTCTTTGCAGAAACACTGACATGATGCTTTTTCCTCTTGCGAGATTTAGATAAAGAATAACGATTGATGCTTTCTCCCTCCTGTTGTTTTATTGCTTAAATCGGGGCATTCTCATAGAGGGGGGTGTCTGCATTTTAAATTTTCTTCCACACATGGGGCATCAGACATTTATAGGGCACACTTAACACACTATAGCCATCTTGTGGGCAACAATAAATCTGCCAACTGTCCTAACCCAGAAGTGCTTAGGATGGGGGAAGAGGTACCCACATAGATACGCAAAGTAAAGTCCACCGGGAGGGTGAGCAGGCCAGGGTCACCACCCAGAGCTAAATTTCTGGGCGTGTCACATAACGTGACCGCCATCACGTCAGAAAGACAAGCCCCTCTTGTGTTGGTCCAGTTCACAACAGCCATGTTTCTTATTCCTCGTCGCTACATTCCATGAATTGCACTTCCAGATGAGCATTCATTGGTTGTCAGCTCTGGTGGCACGCTGAGCCCACCCCTATGACTAAAGACAACACCTGTTTGACGTCATCAGAGTGAGTCACAGACGGGCTGGAGTCACGTTATGTCACCGAGTTTACGGCGGCACACTGCAGGCGTCCTCTGATTGGCTAAGATTATGTAAAGCTACAGTAGAAGGTCCCTGGAAAAGTCGTCTAATGTGAGATGGCCTTAACAGACACAAATTGAAGAGTTGCCTCGAGATCTAAAATGATATCACGAAATCTACCGCTTCAACTTATGTGAGATTGACACCAGATAATTCATAGGCCAAGTACACAAAAACTGACTGCAAACTTAGTGTTGTGACAGGTGGCCGGGGCCCCCCTTCACCACATCTGCCAGGGGGACAAGGGTGGGTATCCCAGTATCTCCCCCTGGACGCTAGATGGCAGCCTCCCTGGGTTTCAGCGATGCCTCAGACTCCCGCAGGGCTTCATGGGGGTTGGAGTTCTGTGTATAGTCTGTGGGGTTCTGCAGGCGCCGCCAGGGGGTGCTGCAACAGGAGCGGCTGGCCCTTTTTGGGCACTGGTTTCACCTTACCCGGAAGTTTAGCTGGATGTCGGCAATCAACCACCTAGAGCACTTCTGGGTGTCTGATAAAAGGGAGCCAGTGACCACCACTCAGAGTCCAGAGTCGGGAGGAGGAGGACGAAGCTCGCTGAGGAGGAGTGGTGGTGAGAGAAGAGAGTGCTTTGGTGCTGATTACTGTGCTTGGGAGTGTGTTTTGCCTGTGGGGTTCACGGGGAAAACGTGCCCCACAGGTGAAGACAAATAAATAGTTTATTTCATTTTACCCATGCCTCCATGTCAATCTGTGTCGGGTCAGGCGCTATATAGCAAAAAATAGTAATAGTAATGTTAGCAAACCGAGAAAACACCGACATGGCTTTTGGTAGTCTGGTGCGAATCTCCACCTCACCTCATCTGAGGCATACATTGGTACGCACCATCACACACGTGCGACTGGGAGACACTTGAGGGCTCTTCCTGTTGCAATCCCACCCTGAGACGAGAGTTGCCGCTGTTACCTTCCTCCTTTTATTTCCTAAAGACTGGACCGACACCAATCCCTGTGATGCCCCATCCAGGTTGTCATCTCCTGGCCATGCCACTTCCAGTCTGGCTTGCTCATAGGGGGCAGCGCCGCCATCTTTACCTCAGTCTGAAAAGACCTTTGAACATCTTTGCCTCCTTTCCTTCATTTAGCCTTTGAGGTGCCCCAACTCTTTCTAACTGTCTCTTGTTTTTATTACAGCATGTATCCGAGAGAAGTCAAGCTTGCTTTAGCACACAACCAAATTATAAATGACCTGAATGCATTATCGACGACTTTAGCTAAAAAAACAAACAAAAAAAAAACCGGAAAACCCTGCAGACATTGAAGGTCTTTCACACAACTTACAAGATCTCCCCTTTGCGTTGGTCTCAACCTGCGACTTTCACTTTTCACACCTGTTCCGGGAAATTAACCAGTGGATGAGCAAATGGAACTAAATTCCAGCCATCTCCCACATTCTGTTTGTGGAAGTGGCTACTCTAAAATACTGGAGATATTGGAGCGAGAAACAGGACATTCTGCAAAATGATATTAATTGAGTTGGACAGCTAAACTGGACAGTCAACATGGCCGTGGTCGAACAAGGACACCCGCTCACTCTCTATATATAATTAATTAATTAAATGAAGTGAGAAAGAAAGAGAGTAAAAAGAAGTATGGGCTAAAACTGCTAAACAACATAAAGTATGAGATGAATTTTCCTGTTAATTATAAACAAAGACAAATTTTATTCCAGATTTAATAACTTCTCACCGGAATCTGGCCAAGTTCAACGTAAAATCTGGCCACGTTACGAGTCCTAATTTTCCTTTTGTCATTTCCACATTTCAAAGAGTTAACTAAAGCTAACCTACACACATTGTGAAGGAGGAATCAAGAGAAGACTTGATCTGAACCCAGTTAGTAAACCACATGCCATATCTGTTGATGCGATTAGTCTGTCTTTAAAGAAATGGATCTTCTTGTGGAAAGATGATGAAGGGGGTAAGAGGATGAGAAAATGTGTTGTTAGGCATGCTCATACTTTCCATGAGTGACATGACGTTTTCAAGCACAAAATACTGAAAGAAGATATGCACTACGATGTTCAGGGCGTACCACAGCTCTGCTCATTCTGACTCGTATTGCGGGACAGATACACACTTTTTAGGTGTGTTTCTATGTACTGTAATGTGTGAAGCACCTATTGCAATAGCCCAGGTCTGTCTGTCTGTCAAGAACTTGGCCCTGCATGAACCAATTTTGTTGAAATGTGTTGAGACCGTTCAGTTTTTCAGCTGCGATATCTCAAACAGATTGCACCGTGCAAGGTTTTGAAATTTCAAAATCTCCCTTTGAAAAGCATCGGCGAATTTTCTAACTTCAAACGAACGAACGTTCTGCACGACTTCAACTAGGAATGAGCTTACTGTTACAATGTGACCTTTAGAGCGGATGCTTGACTTGTATATTTTGTGTATTTTCTTCTTTTACTCGTCAGACAAACGCTCAGACGCCCAACACAAGCGAGTTAATAAACAGCTCACACAGTGGCGCCCTCTCCTGGTGCTTTAGGTAGGTTAAATAATAGAGATTAGAAAAGTCACTTCTCTGGAAATAAACAGAAGTGGAAAGCAATTATGTAATCACATATAAGACTGAATTGATTAAACATAATGATCTGTAGATTTCTATTATAAAGACCAGCGTTATCAACTTGCGGCTGAATGGTGTTTGAATGAATTAATAACACGAGAAAGCTGCATCCACCCTAACTGATGATAAACACCGGACAGGTTTAGCAATGGCAGGGGCATCTGCCACCCAGACCCATATATTCACGAACAATCGCCATAAGCCCTCAAATACAAAATAGCTCTGATCAACGGTAAACGTTTTATTTAAGATACTCGTACAACTCGCACAAATTCCCAAGGGGGACAGAATTTACATACAGTACATGGCACAAGTCTTGTGAAACTCCCCGCTTCAGATTTTCTTCCGCGTGCAACACTGAGTGACAATCACAGAGGCGGGTAAGACCCTGACCCCCAAAAATCCTACAGACGTCCCTAGAAATGGACCTGCCATTGATTTGTGGGAAGAAGATTGACGCACCAGTAATGGCAAAGATGGAGCAGGATTACAGCTTGGCTCAATGATGGTTACTTTGTGGTATAACAAACAAAAAATGAAGCGTGTCTGATGGCTTATCCAGAACTGAAGAGATGATATTACTTCCAATATATCTTCAGACTGGAATTCAAATCTTTAATATTAAAAATTTTCAAGAGGCTAAGCATATTCAGGCCCAGCAAGGCCAGGACTTGGATGGGAGACCAAGTAGGGAAAGCTTTGGTTGCTACTGGAAGAAGTGTTGGTGAGGCCAGCAGGGGGCACTTACCCTGTGCTCTGTTTGTGGGGATCCCAACGCCCCCCAGTGCAGTGATAGGGACACTGTGTCATCCTGGGGCCATCCTTCTGATAAGACCTCGTTCATGTCTGGACTCTCTGTGGTCATAAAAGATAACTGGGCATCCTTTGTAATTAGTAGGGAATATCCTGGTGTCCTGGTTAGATTGCCCACCACAGCCCGGTCATTCTGGCCCCCTAATCATCTCCTGTCTTTAATTGGCTCTCTCTCTGACCCCCTTCACCACCTAATAGCCAATGTGTGGCGAGTGTACTGGAGCCAAAATGGCTGGCGTCACATCATCCAGGTGGGTGCTACCCATTAGTGGTGGTTGAAGTGGCTGCCCACTCGCTATGTGAAGTGCTTTGAGTAGTAAAGAATTATTATTATTATCATTATCAATATTAAGATTATTATTATTAAGATAACTCGAGGCTGAAGCTGGCTGCTTATTTTGCAGGTTATTCTTCAGCCTTGTTAAGATTACTAACATTTTTTGAATTCACATCTGTTTTTGTTCATTTTGTACATGCTAGGCACATTCGTGACACTCGTATCGGATTTAGATTGCTTTCAAAATTAGAATGTCAAAAAAAAAAATCAAATATAATCCAAAAATTGCAACTGAGTCTCTTTACTCTACAGAGTGAACGTAGCCTACGTCTCATCTAGAAATTTGCTTCGGATTTCTTCAGCCTCTTAATGAATCCAAAAACGTGTCTGAAATTCCAGGCCCACACCAATCACATATTGCACGAGGTTTTATTTAATAATCTCTCCACGGACTTTAGCCAAACGTTAAGATGTTAATTCTAGTTCGTACTTTTTGGTTTGCAGTTTCAACACCTTGGGGACATTCGCTAACAGAATGAGCGGCAGGCACACGGACTGCAGCTAACCTGCACACGTTGTGAAGGAGGAATCAAGAAAAGACTCGATTTAAACCACGCACCATATTTACGGGCGTGTGTAATGTGTTGTTCTGCGGAGCTGCTGGACTACAATGCGAATCGGCTGCTAGTTTTGTTCTTTGAGTGATCCCGATACAGTTTTCCATTCTTGTCGTTCCGCTGTGTTATTAAATAAACACTTTATTAGGGACACCTGATCAACTGCTTGTTATCGCGATTATCTAATCAGCCAATCACATGGCAGCGACACAATGCATTCCGGCCTGAAGACAAACTGAGCATCAGAAATGGGCATGAAAGGGGACTGAAGTGGCCTGGCATGGTCTTTGGTGCCAGACGGGCTGCTCTGAGGATTTCACAAACTGCTGGGATTTTCACACACAGCCATCTCTATGGGTGGGGAGGTCCCTCTCGCTTGATCATCACAATATAATATGAATCAAGCTGACCCATCAGTGGTTTTCGTCTGTGATGAATCGAGCACTCTAGCCAGAGTGGTGGTTGAGGAGCTTATCCCGGATTGGCCATCACCCACTTGCTGACACTGTGAATCGAGTTGTGATCACGGGAGCAGTGAGATTGGGCAGTTTAGTTTCATTCAGGGATAATATACCGCCATAGCCCAGAGGTTGGAAAACACTTCTTAGACGGGCAACACGGCCAGGAATTCTCAGGATTCTGCTCTCATTTTTATGCAATGGGCCCAGGCCTTTATTAGTCTTCATAAGAACGAAAACGCCATAATGTGTTGGCTGGCCTGAACCTACCAAGCTCAAACATCTTGTCATGTATTCCTTCTCACAGGTCAGGTCAGGTTGGGGAGCATGCACCGCACCCACCACATGACAAAACAGCTTGGGATGCTGGTTGGCAAACCTCCCCAGGCAGTCCCACCCTTTGGAAATGACCCTCTATCTGCTGCAGCCAGGTGTTACGTGGGCATCCACTTGGCCTGGTCCAACCACTCGGGTCCTCAACAATGAGCCGGATCACCCTTGGGTAATCGCTCCACATGGCCGTAGTGCCCTAACTGACGCTCCCTCAAAATGCAGGTCCTATGCTCCGTGAGCAACACAAAGTCACGCCAGCGGTACCCAAGGCCCATCTGAAGAGACACAGGAGTCCAGTCTTCGCCTCAGGTCACTGGATGGCATCCAGTCCAGCACCAGGACTCTTCGTCCTTATGCAGAGACATCGGGAAAGCCACACACTCCTTTCCAGCGACCTCACGAGGCCCCCATGCTCTCCCAATCCGTCTATTGACTTGTCTCTCCTTCCCACAAACAGACTGGAAATGACAACAGAGCAGTTTAAAGATGGGGACGAGATGAAAAAAAAATGCTCAAATGAATTATTGTTATTATAACTTCATTTTTCACAGAGTGCATATAATTATCTTCATATCAGAGGCCTGGATTTCTTTTTCAGGTATGTTAAATGAGATGGAAATACTCAGCCCTTTCATTTTTCTTTTTCCCTGGAATGTATCCTAGTTTTTGGTTAAAAAAAAAACGTGTGATCCTTTGAAAAATGACATTAATTTTTATTCTTCTTCACTAGTGACCCTCTACAAATTGTTGATGAGCACGAAAGCCATGCAAAACCATTTAATGTATTCATGCACATTAAGCCAAGTACTTCCAAATAAGCTCTTGAATTTGAATTACTATCTTTAATGAAATCGGAATTCTTGTCATTTTGATTCAAGCAGATTAGCAATGGAGTCGTAGAAGGAAGAGCCATCGTGTCACAGGCATCGGGGGTTAGAAGACACACTACTGGGAAAAATGAATTCATGTTTACGGGTGATGTGCAGAATGACTGGGGTCCAATGCTCAAAAAATTTCAATCGGATTGAAGCAACGATCCGCTTAACATTATAGCTGCTAGGTATGCCCCCCCACAAGACCCATGAGTGCCGTTTACTGTAAGTGTTACCATTTTAACCTGCTCCGCAGTCAATTGTTTTAAATCAGATTTTATTTTTTAAGCAATAAACACCATATGAGAGGGCAGGAAAAAAAATTCTGTGACAATCCAAATGGTCAAGAAACAGCAAGTCTGAACTCTGAGCAGTTTAAAGAAATGGCATTGAGCTTTGAAGGCAACTGTCATGTCGAGGTTGAAAAGATCTGTCGGTAATTTTACAAAGCATAGCATGGCAATATGTAAGGAATCCATTGTGGTGCGCAGTATGACAAGCACACAAATTAGTGGCTGTTATATATTTTTGTTTTTCAGCAGAAAATTTTTGGAAACATCTTCCTAAAGCCGATGTCACATTGCATGACTTCTAGTTGATGGGTAAGTCAGACTTGATAACTGTGCTCAAGGATATGTCTCAGCAGCCTGGGGTCTCCGACCTGGAGCTCTGGGTGGGTGGAGTTGACAGTGATGGGTGGCCCAAGAGGGTGGAGTTGACTCAGGTGGGCAGCCCAGTAGGCGTAGTTGACTTCAATGGGCGGTCCAACAGGGTGGAATTGATCCCAATGGGCAGTCCAAGTAGGTGGCATTGACTCCAATGGGCAGTCCAAGTAGGTGGAGTGGACTCCAATGGGCAGCCCAAGAGAATGGAGTTGACTCCAATGGGCAGTCCAGTAGGTGGAGTAGACTCCAATGGGCAGCCCAAGAGAGTGGGGTTGACTCAGGTGGGCACTCCAAGTAGGTGGCGTTGACTCCAAGTAGCAGTCCAAGTAGGCGGACTTGACCTCAATGGGCGCCAGACATCCAGGGCTCCACTCAGTTGCACTATGGTTAACATTAAGATTGTGGGAGGACTTTGACTCAAATAATGCCAGATACTGCCAAGTAAGTTATCTCCACCTACTTGGAGCTCCAGGGTGAAGGCTCTGGCCTTCACTGTAGTTGCTGATCTCATCAGTGGGCCACGTCAGTTTGTAACTAAAGTACACAAAGTGTAGGAGAACAGGCAGTATGTGTGTGTGGATACCGTATATATAAAGGTATTTTTTTTTAATATAATCCTCTTTCCTATTATTATCTTGTACTTATTGTGAAAACTGCAAGAGAATGAGCAGTCTTTTATTGGAGGAGACCCCTTAACCTCCTTGGTGTTAACCCCAAATGTGACAGTCAACCACAAATCAGACTCAGGGTGATGTGTAACAATCTGCTTTTCAGTTTTAAGCCTGAAGAACATCTAGGACAGTACTCTGCGGACATCTGTTGGATAAATCAAACATTTCTATGCTTTTTGACGCTCTAAATGAACTCATCAATATTTATGAGCGGGGCGGAGCCTCCAACTGAAAACATGAGTGCAAATGAAAAGCCATAAAGGCAGTTTTAGGATAACCTGAACCTGAACCACTGCTCGGATCGAGCCCTAGGGATGACGGCGATAATCGGTCATCCGACGTCGACACGAATAGTGGAACTGATGCTTACGTCAAGGTACGAGCAAACCGTCGTTGAATTCGGTCGTGTGACGCTACAGCCTGGCACAACAAAAGGGCAAAGACAGACAAATAAGACGTCAGAAGGACCCAAAACCGGAAGCTACACCATCTTGGGAAACGTCTGACTTGAACTCGCATCTTTAAAGACGACATCATAATATTTGTGCGTATTTTTTGGTTTTTAAACCTCACTACCTTCAACTCTTTATCGATGTCCTCTCTTCCTGTTACATAAATACATAAAATGATATAGCTTGATAAAAGCTATTGTTAGTTCACAACACATTTGCATTTCTTTATCTGGCTGACGTCTTTATCCAAGCTGACTTGCAACATTTATGATACGATTGTTTGCATTTCTTTTGCTTTTCCAATTGGAGCCCAGGCAGGTCACGTGACTTGCTCAGGGTCACACAATGGTGTCAGTAGTGGGATCTGATGCCCTACCCTCCGGGTTTGAAGTCCAAAGCCTATGGCACTACCTTTATATTTATTATCCACCCTTTTTTTAAACGGTGGTAACCATACAGGTGCCTGACATTTGTTCCAAGGTTAGCAGTAAAGTGGACCGGCGAGCTTTTTCTGCGGTTTTGTGAGCTGCAGGCGTATCGATTTCCAAGCTGAACTAAACGCTGTGGTCTTTGTTTGTTGTGTTCCCCCTCGTTTTCACATGTTGACATGACTTAAATGAGTGACATGAATGCATTTAAAGAGTTGTTTCCCATCCCGGTGCTGAGTCGCCCTGTTAGTCTTGTAGTCAGATTACAAAAATCTTCAAAAAAAAAGGAATCCTCCAGAATCAATTTTCCCCGAAACGGTAATTGCATTTTCATGCTGTCTCCTGAAGTCTGGCCTCTGATGCGAGCCATGCACTAATTATTGATGCAAACACAAAAGTTTCCGACAACACATGCACAGAGCATACCAAATATTTAAAGCCAGATTTAAAGCCGTAGTATTTTACATCTGGAGGCTTTCATTATAATGATGAAAGAAAGAAAAAAAGAAAGAAACAAACAAAATCTTTGTCGTTCTGTCAGTTCCCTGCAGACCACCTGAACTTTGAAGAAAGTTTACTTTTGATTTGAAGTGACATGTGAGTACGATTACAATAAACCTTCATTCTACTTTAAATTGAGTTTTAAATTCAGCCTACTCCACAAAATGTCGTACAGTGGAGGTCTCTTGCTTCCCAGTTTCCCAGAAGTCACCTATGATCTGCTGAAGTGACTCCGTTTCTGTCTTAACTTATAAAAAATGTAAATTGCACATCACGGAGTGTATTCATTAGCTAGTATTGCATATTTTGGATATAGCGGCAGAATTTTTTACATTTACATTATTTCAGTACGTCATTACTATTTTATGAATGACAAGGCTGCCTCGGAGTTTCTGTGCCGGTGACAACGAGAAGCTGGGAACTCCGCTCTGCCTCCCACATCCACAAATGGCTTCTTGGCTGCAATTTCATTGCTTTTCTGAGTTCTCTCTCGCATTTTTCAGCTAGTTTTTGAATCACGTAGAATTCAAATTAATACATTTTTGTTTCTTTAAAATGTGTTTATTATAGCTAAATGCTTTGTGCATCTTCTATCAATGCTATTAATTGTGGGCACCGTCATTTTGCGAGTGGTAGCAAAGCAAATACCCAGGAAATGCTCTCTGTGATGTTTTTGCCAGGGTCCCCTTCCAGGTTCATCTTTATATCTCTTTTCCTTCTCTTCATTGTTCATTTTTCAATATGATTATTTTTTATAATTTACTCAGAATCTGCACATGTATTTCAAGTATTTTAGTATTCTTAAGTATTTACTGGTTTCTTCAACTGGTGTTTGCCTCAGTTTGAGCATTTTGATTAAGAATTTCGCATTGGAGTTTGTTTGTTTCCAGATGGCCTTGTTGACAACTAATTTTTCCTCTTTTATGCTCTTTTGATCATTTGGTTATATATTTTTATTTTTGTTAAAACTTCTCATGACCTTTTAAAAAGCCTCTTTTTTGGCCCATCTCTCTATAAGCCAGGGGTTTAGGTAATCCTCTTCCTTCTGAGCTTTTTTTAATTCCAGTTTGGGACTTTATGTACATACTAGCCATGGCACCTGTCAAAAACGCTAACAGAATAATTAAAAAATATTTGCTATGTCTTGTCCTACATGTAGTTTCCACACCTTTACTCTGCATTTGTGTGTGTCTGAATGTTTCTGCCTCGGTTATTCTGGCACCACAAAAATATTCGAGTTGTGAGGAAAGACTGAAGGAGCGGAACCTTTTCAGTTTAAGCAAATCGAGAGAAGGCAAAACTGAAGTGTTCACAATTATGAAGGGAGGAGTCCAGTGGATTGAGACGGTGACTGTAAAATGAGTTCATCGAGAACACGGGACACCATCGGAGACTTGGGACAGGTAAATTTCACAAATATGTTAGGATTTGCTTCTGAGCACAGAGATAGAATTTGGTATAGTAGGCAGGATAAGATAGATAGATAGATAAAATTTGGTATAGTAGGCAGGATAAGATAGATAGATAGATAAAATTTGGTATAGTAGGCAGGATAAGATAGATAGATAGATAGATAGATAGATAGATAGATAGATAGATAGATAGATAGATAGATAGATAGATAGATAGATAGAATTTGGTATAGTAGGCAGGATAAGATAGATAGATAGATAGATAGATAGATAGAATTTGGTATAGTAGGCAGGATAAGATAGATAGATAGATAGATAGATAGATAGATAGATAGATAGATAGATAGATAGATAGATAGATAGATAGATAGATAGATATTTTAGCGTAGTTGGCAGGATCAGATTGTCTCCAACTGGCACCTGTCCTGAGATTGGCTCATGTCCTCTTCAGGTTTTGCTCCTGCCTTGTGACTCCGGACGCAGACGTTCATCTATCTGATCCTACAGATTTGAGATTGTCGCTGTGTGTCAGGTTCAAGCTCAAGCTCAATGCGCAAATGTGAGACTATGACCAGGACTGGCTGGTTTAATCCTTAAAGACAGTTAAATGTGGGTCACGCTCGAATGGGGATTGAAAAAAAAATTAATATGTTGTACATGTAAATGGGGAAATAAAATGTAATAATGTTTGCAAAGAAAAACATTACCATAGTAGTTTAATGAATAAACATTAATTACAATGTTTGCAAATTTTTAATTGATATTTTCCCCAAGGTTAATAGAATAATTACATTTTTAAATCCATCTAGGCAATGTCCAGCAATTATTTAAATTAAATTGCGTTTTTTGCATAATTGATACTTTACATCTTTTGACAGCCTAATGGTAGGCTTTAGTTTTAGAATGAAATGCCCGTAATTGTCTAAGGAAAAAAAAAAAGAAAAAGAAAAAAAAAAACAAAACAAGCAATTGTGGTATCCTAGAAAACAGTAAAAGCTGCTCCGGTCAGGAAAACGTTGATTATTGAAAATCAATAAGGGGCCGTGTGATGTGCGGACATTGGTATCTGGAATACTGAAGATGAATGAGTGGAAATAATATAACAAATTGTAAGAACGTGCATGTTAACGAAACTCACTAGTGATGGAATTAAGAGGTCATGTTACAGTGTAACTCAAAGCCAACACTAAGCCTAACCAGATTAGTTACTAAAAGTGGGATTGAAGGAAGACAGAAAGGTATGGAATCTATTTGGCTCAATTGTTATGACGTGCGGCTCTTTAAACCAAGCAGAGTTCTCTTCCTTCATGGCAGCTCCATTTATAAAAGTGTCTGATAGGCTGCTGTCATTGAACTCTTCAAGTCGAGTCTGATCTTCTAGAATAAATCCTTGAAAGCCAACAATACACAAGACTGGAAGACGTCATTCTCATTTCAATATGGCTGATGACGACAATGATAATTTCTGAGGCCATAGCACCATTAGTTTTTACTAATTTATCACTCGATACCTTTGACACCCCCTGGCTTATCTAATCTAAAAATGTGATGCTTTTCATCTAAGGAGACATTGATATGGCGCCGTGATGATGTCATTGGCGCGACTTTCTGAAGTTCACCCAGTCTGTCCCAATCTGTCCTCACTTTGAATAGCTTACTGTTACCTGGTGACTGTTTCTTTCCTCAACAATTATTTTTCAGTTCAATAACTGCCAGGGTGCCATTGCATGGAATTTCTGCCGGCCGATGAGTGCAAATGGTTGGCAACTACCAAACGTGTTGTAGGCAATTAGCGTGGACGGCACAATGAAACGCGTTTTGTTTGGGGCACATGTGCCTCTTAGCCTGCACTCTGTGTGGCGTCGTCCTTCAAGGCCTCTCATCATTCACATCAGTCATGTTGCAGGCCAAAGTAAAGTAATTAGCTGTTACTGCTGAGAGTAAAACTGTTGCTTTCTGATTCATTTCTTTACGAGTTTTGACCGAGTTCTTTATTTATCAAACACAAGGCATCGCAGCTGTCAAAGATCACGAGTATCAGCTACCGCTTACCCTACATGGGCCTTCAGCGCATGGCGTTCACTATCTCAAGTGCATTCCCATAATGCCTGCTTCTCACAAACATTATTTTTGAGCTTCCATTTCTTAATAATAATAATAATAGAAATAATAATAATTTCTATTGCTATTGTTCCATTCGTGTATCATTTAGCCAATATGTTTAATATTATTGCTTATTGTTATGTTTAAGAATATTTAGGCAGTGCTTCTTTAGAGGTCTTCATGTTCTTTGTGAAGTTGGGACCTCCCACTCCTTGCATCACTTCCATAAAAGGAAGGCTGGGAAGTGTAGTCGCTGCGGTTCATTGAATGCGCTTCGATGGATTGTAAGTTTTGCGGTGAGCGTTGCCTTTCTTTTCCTTTGTATTTGCCGGTTTCTTCAACTCTTGTTGCCCTCAGTTTAAGGATTTCAACACTGGGACTTGTTGACTTTCGGCTCCCCTCGTTGGCAACTCCTTTTGCCTCTTTTTTTTTTTCTCTTTCGGCTCCTTTAGTCATTTGCCTATATATTTCCAAATGTAAAGAGCAACGGATTTAGGAACTCTTTCATTCCTAGAGCTTTAAGCATTTTAAATTCCCTTACTTATAGGGACTCTGCTAAATGTTCAATTCTAGAAGCGTTAACATTGTGGATACTGTTGAAAGTCATTTTTTCTTCCACGTACTGATCTTGAGCGTGCGTTAATGCAATAACATCGGTTGTCAAATGTGCGTCTTTATTTATCTTTTGTATTTCTGTAACAATGTCTTCTGCTTTTGTACTTTCCTGCTCCAAACAAATCTCCCTCTGGGATAATAAAGTATCCCTAAACCTAATCCTATATTTTCTTATTTTTGCAAACGGGTCTCTTTTAATAAAGACTATTTATGGCCCATTTCTTTACAAGCCAGGGGTTTGGGTAATCCTCAATCTTGTGGGGTCATATGGATTCTATTTCAGGACTTTATATAGATACTTGCCAAGTAATTTTAAAATATTTGCTATCTCTTGCCCTACGTGCTCCTCCTGTGCCGTTCATCTGTAGTCACGTGTGTCGGACCGTCTCTGCGTTCCCATGAAGCTCGCTCATCAGACCCCGTCGTTATTCTCGCCAGTTTCATACTTTCCATATCTGAAGGCATCTCTCTCTCTCTCTTTCCGTGTGCCCCCTACTCCTTTACTCCTCCACGTGCGACTCACTCACTTGCTGGCCTTTCCGCTTTCTTCGTGTCACCAAAGCCCAAACAATCCAGTCTGATTGTTCAGAGGGACTGGACACAGAGACCCAAAGTGTTTTATTCATGTAGTAGATGCCTAGACCTAAACGGCAGGGTCCCGGTAATAAATAACTCAGCAGTCGATGTCTTCATTTATCCCACAGGTGAGTTCAAAAGTCAGAGGTCTGCTGAGAATTTACAGATCAGCACACAGATTGAACGATGACTCATTAATCTGTGTAATTCTTTATTGCTTCATTTTTAAGCACTTGAAAAAGAGAAATAAAACCTTAGCATTTTCTTGCTTTTCCTAACTGTTGGTGGAAATATTAGACGATTAAAATTCAATGAGATAAGAGGCAGCAAACTGCTTACATTTCCCACAGCCCCTTCTGTCATGCATAGTTACACGCACAGTACACACATCCTTCACAATGTCAAACTTAAAAAAGGCAGAGGAACACAGAGACAATACAAACAGCACAGAATCACAAAATTGCTATAAAAAAGTAACAAAAGGTAGACTCACAGATAGAAAACTTGTTGCTGTTGTCTTTGCCTGGGAATAATTTAACTCCTCTAGATTTAAAATCTACGGACCTTTTCACTAGTTAAGGAAAAACAAAAACATGTATCAGGTGAGACAGTCTCCAAAAAATTCCCATTGCATCTGGAATTAAAATTAAATTAAAAAAAAAAAAAAAAAGCAGAAGAAGGCAACCTTAAAGCATGAGGAGAATAATAATAATAATAATAATAAAAACGTAAAGTCAGCAGTTCAAAAAAAGGGAAGAAGCAAAAGAAAACGGGAGGCAAGTGCAGGGAAGGCCGGCAGGCAGGCTGTCGAAATGTACAAAGAGTCCATTCACATTATTTAAATTGGACTTAAACAGGTGGGTACCGAAGGCTTCACTTTGCTTCTTCGAGTCTTTGCATTTCTAAAAATCCAAGGAATCCAAACATGCTGGGACAGAATGGAAAATGCTAAGAAAGGCAAGGAGGGTCGATTTGTCACGAACCTGACAACACTTGATTTGAGGTTTCACCTTGAGAATTTATTTCTTTGTTTCGAAAACGAACATTCGTGTTGGATCCGATGACTGCAAAATTCTAGCCGTGCTACAACTTAGTGGACTCCAATTCCCAGCAGTCCCCAGGGTTACTGCCCTGATTGGACGTCTGCAACGGGCTGCTGGGGAGAGGAAGGGCTGGCAGGAGCTTTAAAAGAGAGCCAATTGAGCAGAGGAGGGAGCCCCCATTGTTTGTGAGCAGAGAAAGGTGCCCCCGTTGTTTGGTGAACAGAGAAGGGAGCCCCCGTTGTTTGTGAGCAGAGAAGGGCAGGGCACCAGCCCACTGAGGATTTCCCAATGTCCTGGTTAACTTGCCCACCACGGCCGGGTCATTCTTGCCCGCTAATCATCCCTTGTCTTTAATTGGCTCTCTCTCTGAACCTTTCACCACCTAACAGCTAATGTGTGGTGAGCGTACTGGATCCAAAAATGGCTGCCGTCACATAATCCAGGTGGGTGCTACGCATTAGTGGTGGTTGAAGTGTAGCCAATGGGGGGCTGACCAGATCTGCAAAGTTCCAAAATGGGACACAACTCATTGATCCAGTGAGTGTAGTAGACATTGATTCATTCATCTTATTAAAAAAAATAAAAAATAAATCTTTGGAATTTTGAGCAAGTTGTGAGACTCACCAGCCGATTAAAAATGGGGGCATTGTGTTAGGGTTATGTTTCTGCTGTAAAGGGGCCAACGATTTGAACCCCTCATTCCTCCGTCGCTCCAGGCAAGTGAGTGCGCCCTGCTCCACCACAGTTGGGTTTGCCCAGACCCCGCTTCACATCTCACCGTCCTGTAAGTTGAGTTCAAGTTCCTTGAATCTTTTCATTTGTGTCACGCACTGCAGAAGGTGAAATGCCCAAACTCTCACTTCTTTTCAGGGGAACGTTGTTGTCAAAGTGCCTGATTATTCGCTGATGTATCTGTGGTCAAATTGTTGAGTCCTGATCCGCCTTTGCTCCCAAACGACTTGGCCGTCTTTGGAGACCTTCTCCACTCCTAGAAGACTATTGCCTCGCATTGTTATTTTAACTTACTTGCCACATCCTAAACTATGCCTGTCCCAACTTTTTTTTTGGAATGTGCTGCAGACCTCAAATTCAGAAATAATGTGCATCTCCAAAAAAACAATGCAGTTGATCCCGTACAGCTTGACCTACCTCGACTTTAAGCTGTGACATGTGCGTGTGATCATGGTTTGGCTGACGGTAATTCCCTACCGAGACAGGAGGTGGCACTGCGTACCGACGACTTCTCTTCTTCCCCTTCTGCAGAAAGAATGATTGACGCCGTTCCATCTGACGTCACTTCCGGGGTTCCTCCTCTTCCTCCTAGAATGCCTTAAATTCGGTGAAAAGCTAGTCAGTCGACCCAAGATGGAAGTTGGGACAACTAGGATTTTCCGCACAATGTATTGCTTAGAATGGAATGGGGTTGGCCGACAGGTACCCCAAAACTCTAACCTTGCCTTATTTCTTTCACAGCTGTTTTTGTCTGAAGGTAATAAATTTATAAATCACACCTTTCTGTTTTGAATTAACATTTCCCATACTGTCCCAACATTGTTTGGAATTGTGGTTTTGTAAAATGGAGTGCTGTAAATACCCAGGGGTAAGCCACTCTTCACTTAGCAATAATAATAATAATAATAATACATTTATATAGCGCCTTTCCCTTATCAGTATATAACCAAAATAATTTGGTTTGGAGATGTTGTGGTGTAACCAACAGATGCACAAACGTAATTTATTTAATGCAATTCTTTTCTATATAGCGCTCTTCACTGTAACAGCTTTCCAGGTAAAAATCCAAATGACGAGCCAACGTCGTTTTGGAGGCAGACTTGGGTACCCACCATCTAAGAATAAGCAAGATTGTTACATGGAAAAACAAGCAAAAATATATCATGAAATAATTATCATTCTTTTTTTTTTTTTTGAAAACATCGTGCACAAGATGTTTTCCATAAAATAAAGTTGCTTTCTTTCCAGAGTGGTCACGTTATTCTGCAAACAAAATGCGTGTCCCCGGTCCCCATATTCGTCATGCAATGGCTTGTCCACCCAGCAGCACATTGTTAAGGTTTTTAATTTTTTTTTATTTATTTTTGAACCCCGCTCCCATAAACCCCCCATGTGACCCTCATTTCAGCTAATCCAGACAGACATCTCTGGTTTGGTTGCTGCTTATGGACGTCCGTTTCTGGCTCAAACAGCTACACGTACACTTCGCATGTAGAAGAGTGGAGCTCTCCGCTCCTCGTAAAGAAGGGGTTTCCATATCTTGGAGGGGGCTCTTTTGTGTTGTTTTTTTTTTTTTATTAAATGTACAAGAGGCTTCATTGTATTGACTAATTTCATTGCTTGGGGGAATAAAATTTAGTGCCTAAGCTGAAAATAAATTAAATGCAGCAGAGTGAACAGAGCAACATGGAAGGTTAATTACACTGCAGTATGTCTTTTGCAAAGAAAAGGTGCGTATTATTTTGGTGTAATTTGAAAAAAAAAAAAAATTATAACCATTCAGGCATTGGATAAAAACCTGTTTGCCCACCCTTACATTAACTCCTGGGGCTAATTCTATTGGTAATACAAAACTAATAAAAACTCTTTGAACACACCACTCCCGCTAATGGCCACAATTAAGTCAAATCCTTTACCAGTGTGACACTGCGTCCAATTCAGCCGGGGTGAGAATTCAGTGGCACAACCACGAAATGAAAGAACTTGGCGCTTGGTGACAAATTTGTATCTCAGGTCAGGTCAGGTCAGGGTGGGGAGCAGGCACTGGTACACATTCACATGACAAAACAGCTCGGGGTCCTGGTTGGCAGCCCTCCCAGGCAGACACGTGGTCCAGTCTCACCCTCCAGAAATGACCATCTTCAGCAACTGCCACAGCCGGGTGTTACGTGGACGCCCCCTTGGCCTGGTCCAGTCGCTCGGATCCTGTGAGTTGGATCACCCTCGGGTAACTGACGCTCCCTCACAGTGCCGGTCATGTGCCTCAATCAGCAACACAAAGTCAAACCAGTGGGACCCAAGGACCCTCCCAAGAGACACACATGAAGGAGTCCAGTCTTCATCACGGGTCAATGGATAGCGTCCATTTCTCACAACCATACAGGGAGCACCAGGACTCTAAAGACTTTTGCAGATATCTGGAGTGCCGCACACCCCCCTTCCAGTGACCTCATGACCCCCCATGCTCTCCCAGTCCACCTACTGACTACATAGGAAGAGTCACTAGTTAGCAGTAGTCAGTATCTCAGAAGGACAGAACTAAAAACAAACTGTCCTGAAAGACACAACCATGGAGGATTTTGGTGCAGAATTACGAGAAAGATGAACCGTGAGGAGACCCCGGCTTAAATAATAATTGTCTACTGACCGCCTGCTCCTTGAACTTCTCTGTTTAAAACACACAATCATTTCAGCAAGTCCAATAAATAAATACCCAAACAAATGTGACCTGCATGTCTTCCATGGAGTTTGCCGTCCACACTATTAGACCAGATGGGCTCGAACTATAGAGCCGTGTAATGGAGGACGGAGTGAAGCTCTTCCAATTGAACTGACTCAATGGATGCCGATTACTACTTGACATGAAGGGGTTGTAGAGAACCCCAGACTTCCAAAGTTTCACCCGATATATGTAGCGAAGAAGCCACCACGCTTTTAAAATGAGGGACGGATAGAATCAGGTCAGCACCTACACCCTGACACCCAAAAATTAGCAACACCCCGGGAAAATTGCCCAGGCAGATTAAACACACCCAACAAACACACCATACTCCTTCTTTACTATAATAAGTGCTTACAAACTCGCTAAAGACAAAGAGTGACAAAAGTATCAAACCAGCGGTCCTCAACCTTTAAGTATTTGCAACCCGAGTTTTCATAAGTTTTAAATCGCACCCCCCAAACGTTTTTTTGAACCCCTAATAAAATGTATTCCTATATTTTTTACTGCTGATCCACCACTACAAGTTTTATTATACTACTTAACTTTTATCAACATTTATCTAACTCTATTTATTTTTCTGGTGTCCGAATGTAGTTTAAGTTAATTTGCTTTGGTTTCAATAGACGTATTTTTCCTATTTTCGCTTCTGGTTTTCTTTTTTTCATATCTTCGCGCCCCCCTTTTGTTACTTCGCACCCCCACAGGTTGAGAACCGCCGTATCAAACAAACACCACAAACAAACTCCCATAAGACGATATTTACAGTCCTGGAAAAAGTCTTTACTGTAAGTGGATCGGGAAACGTGAACGGTTAAAAGACGAGGCAAAATACTCCCTTTTAATAAAGTGAGCACCAGGGGTCTCTAAGTCCGGTCCTGGAGGGCCGCAGTGGCTGCAGGTTTTCATTCCAACCCTTTTCTTAATTAGTGAGGTGCTAATTAACTTCTTTTTCAAATTCATTTTAATTGACTTGTTTTTTAAGATTTGTGGCCCGGCATTTCTTCATCGTTCCTCTAAATTGCTTCATTTTTTTCCTTACACAGAAATTAAACGTGACGTGAGGGAGCCAACACCCTGAGTCAGGGCCTCAAACTCCAACCGGTTGATCCATTAGGCGCCGATTCTTGTTGTTAATTAAACTCGTTCTTTAATTCCATGGCTTGTTGCTGCTCTCTTTGTGCCATAGCAGACATTTAGGAAATTATTGATTTTCTCTTTTCTGAGAGTTCTGGTAAAATGTTTAGTGGACCTGAGCAGATCGACATTCCCGAGACCTTCATCTTTCTTTATGTTCAGATATTGTGTGATGGTCACAGTTTGCTGGTCGTGTTTTGCTCATTTTGGATCTCATTATTGTTTGGCTGCTAATTAAGGAAAAAGAAACAATTAAAGGGTTCAAGTCTTCAAGAACAAGTCAAATAAAATGAATTTAAAGGAAGTTAATTACCAGCAAAAACAAGTCACTAAGGGTTAGAATGAAAACCTGTGACCACTGGGGCCCTCCAGGACCAACATTGGGGACCCCCCTGGTGAACACAGTCCTACCACCAGAGTCCAGAAGAAGAATAGTCTCTTCTCAAAGAGCATCGGTGGACTGGATTGGGAGGAAAAAGAACCCACCGGCATCCTTATATATTTTCCTTATTAGAAAATTTCCAATTTTTGAACCTCAAACTGAACCCCATTCAGTACTGCAGGTGAACAAACTGAACTTAAATAAATCAGCTTGAGCAATATAATAACTTGAGCAATTTACCTTTACCCGAGTAGGATCACACGCCACCAGGAAATAACACGCGATCAACGACTGAGGAATCTGTGGGGCTGAAGTTTCGGTAAGGAACGAACACAGTAGAGGAGTTTTACCCACCAATAACACCAGCTCTGCAGTTCAAAAGCAGCTGCACCACACAGTTAGAATTGCTGCGCTGCTGCCAGGACTGCCAGCCAGCAGGAGGTATGGGCTGAGGTGTAATTCAGCAATTCACTACCTCCTATTGCCACACCCGCCAAAAATATCAACCAGACTTCGAAATCAGTGACCTTTCACAATCAGGGCTTGAGTAATGGAGGTTAATTAGCCTTCCACTTTTGGCACATATATACTGCTCAAAAAAATGAAAGGACCCCTTTTGAATGAGAGTATAGCATCAAGTCAATGGAACTTCTGGGTTATTAATCTGGTCAGTGAAGTAGCAGAGGGGCTTGTTTATCAGTTTCAACTGTTTTGATGCTCTAGAGGGGCAACAATGAAAAGACCCCCAAAACAGGAATGAACGGCTTAACAGGTGGAGGTCACTGACATTTTCCCTCCTTATCCGTTTTCACTCGTTTTGCATTTGGGTACGGTCAGTGTCACTACTGGTAGCATGAGGCCATACTTGGACCCTACAGAGCTGGCACAGGCAGTCCAAATTCTCCAGGATGGCACATCAATACCAAGTGTCATTGCCAGAAAGTTTGCTGTGTCTCCCAGCACAGTCTCACGGGCATGGAGGAGATTCTAGGAGACAGACAGGCAGTTACTCTAGGAGAGCTGGACAGGACCCATCATAAAAAGTCCTTAACCCATCAACAGGACCCACCGGTATCTGCTCCTTTGGACAAGGAGGAACAGGATGAGCACTGCTAGAGCCTACAAAATGACCTCTAGTAGGCAGGCAGGCTGGCCGGCCACTGGTGTGAATGTCTTTGACCAAGCAATCATCATGAGGGTGGCCTGAGGGCCCGATGTCCTCTAGTGGGCAACATGGAGCCCAATTAGAATTTGCCATAGAATGCCAGAATTGGCGCCCTGTGCTTTTCACAGATGAGAACAGGTTCACCCTGAGCACATGTGATAGATGTGAAAGGGTCTGGAGAAGCCGTGGAGAACTTTATGCTGCCTGTAACATCGGTCAGCATGACCGGTTTGGGGTGGTGGGTCAGTGATGGTCAGTCTGGGGAGGCATATTGATGGAGGGACACACAGACCTCTACAGGCTAGCCAATGGCACCTTGACTGCCATTAGGTATCGGGATGAAATCCTTGGACCCATTGTCAGACCCTATGTTGGTTCCACCTGGTGAACAACAATGCCAGGCCTCATGTGATGAGAGGATGAAGGAATTGATACCACTGACTGCCTACCCCCCCATCCTCGACCCCCACGCTCACTAGCCTGACCTCAATCCAATAGAGCACCTCTGGGTGGGACATTATGTTTCAGTCCATCCCATGCCACAGCCTGTCCAAGAGCTCAGTGATGCTCTGGTCCAGATCCCTAGGACACCATCCGTCATATCATTAGGACGTACAATTTGGCCAAATGGACTCGGCTGCCTTCCTGCCGCATTATTTTTTCCCTTTGATTTTCGGGGTGTCATCCCCCTCTGTAGGCTGATCATTTTCATTTGTGGCTCCCATTTTTTCATTCCTAACACATCACCATATCAGTCCATAGCAGTAGAGAGAGCCAGCAGGATTTGTTTTTCCCATTGAGATCTGATGTGTTTTCAAAGTGTTCCTTTCATTTATTTGAGCATTGTATAATTATATATATTTTCATGGCATTTGTACTCTGAATCACAATCTGATTGTATAGGTGGTTACCAACCCTCTTTCTGTTGTGATCATAGAATGGTTGAATACTTTACTGTCAAGTAATGCAAAGAGTATGTGACACGTGTATTGCCCTAATTCTGCTTCTCGCAACTCAAAGAGGGCACCATGGTGGATGTTTGCCGACTTGCAGACCAACCACAAGCGTAACCACCCATACAATCAGATTGTGATTCAGACTACGAATGCCATGAATGTAATTACCCTGATGTACATGCTGTCAAATAAACAAACCACACACCGTGGCGCAATGTAAAGAGGCTTTGCCTCCAACGCTGACGTCGGAGGTTCGATCCCCGAGAGGGGGTGCAGTGAGTGTGTACACCTGATGAGCCCAGAGTTAGGGTGAAACACGTGTTGCGTACTCTTTGCATTATTTGACAGGAAACTATTCAACCACACATATTATATATATATATATATATATATATATATATATATATATATATATATATATATATATATATATATATGTATAGATAGATAGATAGATAGATAGATAGATAGATAGATAGATAGATAGATAGATAGATAGATAGATAGATAGATAGATAGAGTCACACACGTGCATTTAGGAGACAGCTAAAGGGCCTGGGGAACTGTAATACTACACCAGACCAGGGGGTGGCAGGGTGTGCTCTTTCAGTTTCTTGTACACCATTCCTGGGAAATCTCACCAGATTCCAGCACCTCTGATGACGTCACTTCCGGATCCCGACTAGATGACATCATTTCCTACCCAAGCCCTTAAAACCGCCATCTTTCCTCTGAATGATCAGTTCTGGTTTGGACATCTCTGTTCAATATCTAAAAATTTTTTGCAGCTGGGAAATAATGTATGGGTGGCTGCCCCAAACCTCGATGATGTCTGGAGACTCATTCTTATCACAATATATACTCTTTTCATATTTTAATTAGGGCTAATAAAAGAGCCTGGGGATATTTTCTTTAAATCTCCTGGTTTTTTTTTTTTTTTTTATTTTAGTGAGAAACGGTGCCATTGCAGAACTTAGTGCCAGTTAACACCAACACCCCTGCCATGGACATAGAACTTTCCCAAAGAAAGGCCACGCAGGTTAGACTGAGTGCGTCCTCAGTTCTCTAATGGCTGGTGGGGCTTTTCTGTTCTTTTAGTTTTTTTGTTTGCATATAGTGATTCATTTTCTTATATTTTAATATTTAAATGTACATATTTTGTGTTGCAGGGTATCCAAATGCCGAGACCCTTTATGCATTTCATGTTACAGGTATTTTTGTTTAAAACTATTTTGTTTCTTTAAAATTAAAAGAAGTTCTGTGATGACCACTGTAAGCCAGAGAAATAAACTAATAGAAGAGTAGGGGCAAATGATTGAGTGGTCTTTAAAAAAAAAAAGAAGAAGAATCACAATGCCAAGGGGTGCCAGAGACGGTGGTAACTCTTGTTGCACAGACATCGATACCGGACCGCGTTCTTCTCTACGGGTCATTGTAAGGTCCAAACTCCATTCCTCTTCACCCCAACGAACACTCCACCCACACCAAGAAAACCGTGACAACGCTCATTTCTGTGGATCATTCTCAGGATACAATTCCGCGCGGGATTCTCGATTCTATACATATCATTGAATAGGAACGGCAAACTAATAAATGATCTAGAAATGACAGCACCACGATAAAGTCAGACAGCACACCTCCGTCGCGAGGCCGCCTTCCTCTTTGTCGCACCCCCTGAAGTGTCATCTTGCACCTCCCCTTTGGACACCCCCTGCATTAGACTAATGTCTGCTTCATCATGTTGACCTCCTTTGTAAGTCGCTTTGGATGAAATCGTCTACTAAGTAAATAAATGTAAAGGTAAGATGAAGAGTCAAATAAAGAATGCTAATCCCATCATTAAAGCGTAATCCCTTAAATAACATTACATCTGTGTGTTTACATTCATTTACTTTCTTCTGTTGTCACACTTTTACATTAAATTGTCCAGTTATTAATTAGCAACAGTAATAATGATAGCGGAAACACAATATGTTCAATAAGAAATCCATTATGGATTAAGAATACAGAACAGATTTGTTCATTTAGTGGCACACATAAACATGACAAACTCCAAGTGAATGCCAAATATAGGAAGTTCCCAAAAGGTATAATTAGAACTGAAAAATAAATAATTAATATTAGGAAAAAAATCATAAAGGGGTAAAAAAAATGTTGCGATTTGAATTGTGGAAAAACAAAATGAAACTTCAAACACACAGCATAAAGAATAAGTATATTGAAGCTACGGTTACGCAGTACTGGAGACGCGTGCCTTTGGCTATCAGGTGAACCCTAAGGTGACCCCCGTATGGGTCTTTGTAAGTGTGTGTGCCCTGCAATGGCCTGGCATGACATTCAGGTTCCTTCCTGCCTTCAGACCATTGCTTCTAAGATAGTCGCCAGATTCCTGTCCTAATAGTTAGCTAAGGCTGATTAGGAAAATGAGGGATGGCAGTGCCAGTGTCGCGCAAGTTCACACCTCACAAGTACTCACTCAAAGTTCGGTTCACACAAATTCAAATGAATAAATTCACGTTCATAGATCACCATTTCAATTTTGAACTAGTTCATGTTCAGGTAAATTTTGTATTTTTTGAAGGAGTGAGAATAAATGACTCATAAGTTTTTTTTTTTTCCAGTTTTGCATGCCTTATATTAGGCTATTACAGTGTTCTTGAAAAAAATACAATAATTACGAAGACTTTTATTATTTAAATACACTTTATTGAGTTATACCCAGCAACAAACATGTAGAACCACATATGCAAATATCCTTCCGGTGAAAAAAGAAATTAAACAGTGTCACGCACGTGCGAGTAGGAGGACATTGTATGGACCAAGTGAAGGTAATTCCACGCCAGGCCAGGGGGTGGCGAGGTGCGCTAAATCTTCTCCTGTTATCTCTACAGACCAGCCGCGGGAAAACCTCTCTGACTCAACCCTGAAGACGTCACTTCTGGTTCTGACGCCTCGATTGACATCAGAAGATGGTCACTTCTGGTTTCGCTACGTCACTTCCGGTCCGACTATTTATAACCACCATCTTTTCAACTCAAGTTCAGTTCTGTTTTGGACTCAGTCTTGTGAACATCTGTGTTCCTTTCAAAACCTTTTGCAGCCAGGGATATTATACGCGTAGCTGCCCTAAATCTTTTTAAGTGTGTCAAGTAGTCCAAGTAGACCATTGTCGGGCAACCGGTGCGCCGCAGAATTTTCTGGGGGCGCCTCGAAAACTATTGTAAAATATTTAAAATTGCTAGTGTTTTTGAACTTTTGGTTGATTAAAAAGATAATGTTTAAAAAAATATATATATTGGAAAAACAGATAACGGAACACTTACGTAAATGAAGTCTAAGAAACGCGAAAGACTTCAAATGATCGACAAGGAAATGCGCGTCTGTCTTTCGAAAATTGATCCTTGCATCAATCTCATATGTGCTGAAAAACAATCTCAACGTTCACATTAAATTTAAGATTTATCCTTTGATTCCTTTATTAATAAAATGTCTTTCAAACTTGTAAAATTAACTGGTTTTATTAGCGATTGTCTATAGATTGGGTCGTCTCGACTTTATTTATGGGCAGTCGCTCAGGTGCACCACGAAAGAAAATTTTTGGACGATAAAGGTTGCCTTTCACTGAAGTAGACATATAAGTGGCCGCTCTGTTTCCAACAGTGTGACACAAATGGTGACTGTGGGACACGCGTGTAGATGAACTAACGTATTACATGGCCGCTCAAAATTCGCATCACATATTGCATATCCAATAGGGAAAAATATAAAGTGGCCTCGTGAAGTCCAACCTTTTCCTAAAAGCGAAAGCGAAGCTTCACCGCACAGTTGTCTCAGCGGAGGTGCAGCCTAAGCACAAGCAGGCAGACACAGACAGCACCGATTTGATTTTATGTTATTTTTTACCCCGAATACAAATAAATGGCAAAAAATTTGTACGAAATAAATATTCTTAAAAATCCACTATTTGTGCTTCTCCAAATGCCGGATTCGGTCCACCCCTACATTACAGGGCAAGGCAAAACGTTTAATTTGGACCCAAACCAGATCCAGAATGTCACCTAAAACTGAACAAACTCACGTTCGAATCCTTCACTTGCAAATCCATTACGTTAAGCTCACCGTTCTTAGAACAGTGACGGCGCTCTTTTGAAGTAGTTTACGCACAACACTTGTTATAAGGAAACATTCAAAGGTGAAGCTGGCCAAAACAGTCTCTTCAGCCCAATCTCAATCAGGAAAAGCAGTGACTCTACTCTGAGGGTCTCCTGAATCGCCAAGCTTTTCACCCTATCATGGAGTGTCAGGCCCGGGCCCGCTGTGAAGAAACCTCATTTCTGTCCTATTCGTTTTTTTGGCCATTCCCCAAAAGACGACGACTGGGATTTAGATGGACCAGTAAACTAAAAGTTGTGTCTTTACCTAAAGCTGATTAAGAAAATGAGGGGTTACAAGGAAACGTTGAAATCGTAAAGGGAACAGGTGAAGCTGACCAAAACAGTCTCTTCAGCCCTGGGGCGCACACGGTGGGACGCTGAGGTAGATTTCATCCCAAATATGGTCTGTGTGGGGTTTGCATGGGAAACTTGACTGGATCTTCGCTGGCTAACTCTGCCACCGACCGTTCTTTATTTTACTGATCACAGATTATCCTAATCATCCTGGTATGGCAGTAGACGACCTAAAACAAGTCGTCACCCCCTTGGAGGTTTTCAGGTTTTACCATCACACAACATTGCATTATGGCAGACTTCATTTTGGCTTTTTTTTCACCCTGACCAGCAGTTGTGTCTTTAGACTCCGCCCCCACTTCATCACATGGCAGTGCGGGTGGGCTCCTTGCACCCTCTTCTCATTTGGGAGCCTCTTGAACCCGACACCATCGATAGTCACGAGCGGGATGAGCTGCACAAATGAGGACACCACACGAAGCAAGGGGAAGGTGCCAAACGGTGTAAAAAATAAAATCGTGCAGTGTTTCAGAGCAGTCCATAAATAAAAACGTGAAAAAGTGGAGGTTAAAATAATCCAATAAATCCCATTAAAACGAGGAAAGAAAAAAATCTGGTGCCTTCTCCTTTTATTTGGGGGCTCCTCTGCTTATCCCTCACGGGTCTCACAGCAGAGGAGTCGCCCTATCAGCAGACGCAGCGGACCATCATCAGTTATGGTTGCTTTCTGTCCCCTGGCTTGCTGGACCCCAACGACCAGGGCGCTCATGCTGGGGCTCCTCCCACAAGACTCCTCGACCCTGCTGCCTTCCGTGGCAAGCTGTCCAAACTCCTGGTCACTCCTGCTCCTCAAAAAAGCTCAGCGGGAGCACCCCTTTCCGAGTGCCTTACAGGGGGGCTCTCCAACGAGCCGTTTCCCATTCGCTCACTCGCTTGCTCACTCACTCCCGCACCAGCTCTTTCGTCTCCTGCCTTCTTCCTTCACTAACCTCCATTGTGTCTTTTGTTTCGTTTCTCCCTTATCTCGCACTTCCCCTTTTAAAATGGGGGAGTGGTACAGGTGTGGCGATTAGCAGCCACTGGATTCCGCACCTGTACACTTAAGTGCTGAACCGCCTGCATCACCCCCGGGAGCCACTCCTGCTATGCTACCACACTCCCATCCTTAACACGGCGATTATTTATTTAAAATGGTGCCGATCAGCTGCAGACCTCACTTTATCACACATCACCACAGAGTGACGGTGTATAAGTGCCGGACTGGATGGATAGAGGAGCACAAGAATGGAGGTCTTTCTTGGCCAGGGTAGTCCTCGGTTTCTGTTCCAGTCGGGATGCCCAGATAATGGATGGATAATGGGAGGAACAAAAATTTTGAACAGTTCACCCCTCCAAGCAAGATGCATCATTCCCCCAGTAGCGGGTGTCCCCACAGGGTTGCCTGGGAGATGTAGTATGGGAGGGCGAACCAGTAGGGGGTCCTTGGGTGCTGTGAAGAATTGACCTCTCTATTTCGGGGGAGCTTCCATATAAGCCAGAAATGCTTCCGTGACACAGGAAATGCTCCCAAGTCCACCATGAAAGGAGGCACCTAACCTCAGTTGGAGTCGAGAGCGACACTCACAGAGGAGACACAAAGGGAGACGGAGGGGCTTCAGCGGTTACTGCTGTGACGAGGTGCTCTTACCAAATAAATAGAAGTTTGTGTCTGGTGTTTTGGGTGCCCTCTAATGATCACAGGGGGTTAATACTTTCTGCAGGCACTGAATCTGTGCGTCTGAGGGTGACCTACAATAGACTGGCATCTGCTCCAGAACTGGCCTCAGGTTGTGCTTTGGTGCTCTCTCCAGCCTTCATATTGAATAAGGAAGTTTGGGAATTCAATAACGGGTATTTTGTATTGCCCCACTTTCACCACAGGATTATTTAAAGAAACGTATTTTTTATATATTGGGATTATGTAATATTTTCTTATTCTTTTGTACCGTATTTCTAAATCTGTGGTGTTGCTGTGAACCAATCTTAGCAATCTGTTCCGAGAGCCGAGCATAAATGAATTGGCGAGATGGCCAAAAATCTGGAATACGTTACCAAAAGAGATACGCCAGGTGTGAGTGCCATGGAGGACAGATGGGCATCCCAGCTGGATGATGGCATGACCTTGGGACAAATGGAAGGTGCCAGGGGATGGACAAGAAGAAGTGGGAGGCCAGGAGCAGTTCTATCCCATTATATCCCATATTCATACGTTAGGTGGCAGTGGTCTCCCGGAACTGTCCCATCTTGGACACCCGCATGGATTTATGGGAACTGGAGTCCTGAACTTCAGTCCTACCAGGGTCCAACAAGGGTGAACACACTTAACTACCTGGGTCCCCAATAAGAATAGAATAGAATAAGACCACCCCCCACCATTCCTGTCGTGTGTAGTAAATGGTGACCAAAAGGACACTGGCAAGTGCATGGCCATAAATAAAGGACTGCTCCAATACCCGCTTTAAGGGGGGCAACCAGCCAATCCTGGTAAAAAATGGCCACTGACCTGGCAGAGAGGGGCAGAGAATTGGATGGATGGATAGATAGAAGGCTTGGTGTATAGATGGAAGGATGGGTAGATGGATGGAAGGATAGGTGAATAGATGGAAGGATGGATGGGTGGATGGTAGGATTGGTGGATAGAAGGAAGGATGGATAAATGGAAGGAAGTATGGGTAGATGGAGGGAAGGATGGATGTAAGGATGAGTAGGTGGCTAGATGGAAGGATGGATGGATAGATGGAAGGATAGGTGGATAGATAGAAGGATGAATGGAAAGATGATTGGATGGATGGATGGAAGGATGGGTGGATAGATGGAAGGATAAGTGGATAGATGGAAGGATGGGTGGATGGCTGAATGGAAGGATGGGTGGATGGATGGAAGGAAGGATGGGTGGATGATTGACTAGGTGGCTAGATGGATGGATGGATGGAAGGAAGGATGGGTAGATGGATGGAAGGATGAATGGAAGGATAGGTGGATAGATGGAAGGATGAGTGGATGGATGGAAGGAAGGATGGGTAGATGGATGGATGGGTGTATGGATGAGTAAGTGGATAGATGGAAGGATGGATGGATGGAGAATCTTGCAGAAGAACCGTAGATATATGCAACTTGATGTGTTGTTAATGGCGTCCCATTGCAGACATTCAAATCTCTCACTTTGGATGCCTCAGGTCAACAAACTAAACAAACTCAATGGCCCGTTCTCATTATTTTAATATTGTAATCTTCTCAGGTTCTTCTGCTGCATAAATGATTAAAGTTAGCAGTGAACAAATGAGATCCAAACTCAGAAGGAAAAAAAGTAAACAGAATTAATAACTTGGATCAATTTGGATAAACCTCCAGTGTCACCAGAGAGTTGACTTTAAAAGTAATTGTGACGAGGCTTCAAGGTCACAGTGCCGCCCACCCACCCACACACACACACACACCCTCTAATATCACCAAGCAGTCAATGCGCTGGTGTCGGAGATTAAAGTGCCACCGACTTTCAGAAAGTCGTTTTTCATACTCTGGATGTGAAAATGAATGCAGTTTGAAAGTGGGTGCCAGCAACTCCTGTTAACTGCCTAACGATGAACTGCGAAACAAATAGACTTCAGAGAAATTTTAAAATTCTATGTATGTTTTACCAATTAGATAGAGACTTACTGATATAAATATGCCACCTACACAACTCCGGCAAATATTTGAGTACAACCACCTACAGAGATGCTTTCATCAACCCAATGCTCTCGGAAAAGAAGCGGAAAATTAGCTCAGGAACTACTTTGCATAATGTCGCCATCTGCTAGGTAGCCAGGACTTCAACAGTTTAGTGACTGAAATGCTGCGAAGACATCAGCGGCCCATTGCATCTCAAACCGTATGTGGCCCGAGGTGCAAAATCCAAATGCTGGGGTTCGAAATGAACAGCAATTGCTTTTTTGGGGGCTTTTCAGCACTTTAATGATGGTGTAGTTTACAAAAAATGGCATAAAATGTGAAGGCTTTGTTCTTACACGGTGCGTTTATTACTCAGGGAGACATAATGTTGGCACATACAGGATTGGGGGGTCCTTAGGTCTGCGTTGTTAGCCCATTTCAGTGTGCGCCTTACATTCTTCCATGTGAATGTGGAGTTTCTATAAAGACCACTCTGTACTCCTCCTGACTTGAAACAAGAAGTACAAAAAAAATAAATCAATTGGGGTCTAATCCAAAGGGGGGGAGGAGGAGTATAGGGAGACCAAAGTACAAAATCAAAGACAATGCTGGCAGCCAAGTTGGGTTGGCACTCAGTGTTTGCCTCCCACTCACTTTCTCTCACATCCCTCTGGCCACACTGCTCGCCCCAGTCTGCTGAACCTCAATCTTTAACTTCAGCTCCCAGTTCCAGACTGGCCATAGCACTAGAGGGCAGTGGGACCTGAAACCATTCCTGAAGTACATTTCAGAGCCTTCACTACATCGGTAATGGCTAACGTGGTACAACACCCTAGTACTACCAAGCCATTCTTAGAAATACACACTTAAGTCTTGTAGATACCAAGGCTGATGCCCCTGTAGTGGGCCTTGATGTAACTCCAACCCTCTTTTTGAACCCCCTTTTAGTTAGATGATTTTAAGGGCAAATATTTTAGTATTCATTTAAGACTAGCTGTCCCCCACGGCTCTGCCCACGTAGAAGTGAAACAGGACAAACTTTAAAAATCAATAAAAAAAAAAACTCTGGCCAAGCAGAAGGTCAAACATTGGTGCTGTAACTGTTTGTGTTCAGCTCTGACGGGATAGTGCCCCTCGCGTGAAGAGAAAAGCACGTGGCCATGAGCTGCTACCCTCTAAAACACACGTAGCCCTGATCTCTCCCTCAAAAATGGCAAACATTACTCTTTAACAATCTCTAGATGATAATGTCTGCCGAACGAACAGGAATCGCTAGCTAAGTGGAGGCGAGGTGCGCTCCAACACGGGGCAAGAGGTAGAACGACTCGAATGGAGGTTGGCGGGTGAGTGAGGAGGCCCCCGCTGCACGTCTCTCAGATTCACTCAAATAAATCAGTACTGCAAGCAAACTCTGATACTTAGCGCGATGTGAGAAGTCGCCAAATCAACCGGAATGTTCAAGAAAATTCTGGAAAAAAAACCCAATCTAAATTCGTGAAGTAGTTCTCTCGTGAAAAGTGGGCCGAGAGAGAAACATTTTCGATTAGATAGATAGATAGAATTTGGTGTAGTTGGCAGGATTAGACAGACAGACAGATAGATAGATAAGAATTTGTTGTAGTTGGCAGGATCAGACAGACAGACAGATAGATAGATAGATAAGAATTTGGTGTAGTTGGCAGGATCAGTTTTGGCTTATTTGTGCCTCTTTAATGAGACGGGGTCTCCATCTGCAGAACCAAAACTCTGTTCATCTCGTCTTTCACAAATTTACAAACCACAGTAAAATATACCAGAACGATGACTTGAGGTGTTCATATGAAATGTGATGACTTACATCATGAGGTACAACATAAACAAGAATGACTGTGTCAAATATTGAAATGATTAAAATACATACTTTAAAGTCTAAATAGTCTCAAATGTAACAGAAATTTGTCATTTTTCACTGTCCAATGGGGTTCCATAGGGGGCTGGTGAAAGGTCGAAAACCGAAAATAACATCACATTTGTAATCGCTGACCCTGAAATGGTCTGAAACGACATCCCACATGCTCATATGTAAAATCTGTCACACTTAAACTTCTGGGAGTGACTACTTGAGGACAAGGACCACCAGCAAAGAATCCAATATCAAAAATGTGATCGTATTTGTGATCAACGGCCTCTAAACAGCATAAAACATCTCTCCGCAGGCCTGTATTACCGATCCGCATTTTGTTAAAGTTTTGTGAAAATGAGTAACTTTGACCCCTCGTATTCGGTTAGAGGGGGTCATTAATATCACATCCACAACTTCAAGGTCTTCTGATCGTTTCTGTCCCAGCCGTCCAACATGCCCAATCTGTGGGGCACTGCGCATGCATAAACCCGCTCAAGAGACACCATTCTTGAATGTTTACTTATGCCGTTGAGACTTCACTTTTTCCTTCTAACTCAATTTCGTACATTATTATTTCTGGGGGGGTGTTATGGTGATTTGTAAAGTTTATATAAAATAACAGAAATGAGGTGACAGGATGGATGGATGGATGGCTCTGCAAGAATTCCGGCGTTCTGGCCCGGAGGCGCAACCATCAGAGCAGAGAACCCTCGACGTCTAATTCAGTTTGCGCGCGGGCTCGCTGTGTGATCCCCGGTGAATCGCGTCGCCACGTCTCCCTCCATACGTCTGTCGTGCTGCACTGCTGTTGGGTAAATGACTGTGGATGAAGACCTAAATCTAAATAAATGCATGTACTGTGACTGTTTCATTTTGCCATTTTTACGCTTCTTATCCCACAACATGCAGTACGTGCCTCTCCTTCATTGTCACGTAAAGGAATCTTTTATTTTTTCTTCCCTGGTTGGAGTAGGTGCCACCTACACATTAGTTATTTTACTCTATAATCATAATCGTCTGCTTTGTGAGTCACAGCCTGCTGCAGCAATCAAGATAAATGCAGGAATGAAGCCGCAGAGAATTCCGCAAAACTCAAAGCCTGCATTAGTAGTTCACATTATTTTAACACAATGCGACACCTTGCTGATTGTTTTTCCACAAAGTGCAAACTTTTTACAGCGTGTGGTACGGTGGGCATTGCAGACCATGGCGGACGAACTGTCAGCCCACGTGATTCACAGCGAGACCCTGAACTTGCCTTGACTCTTGTGGTATAAATAGGCATCCTGTGGGTGGACCAATCCATTTTCATCACATCTACATGGTCTCAGTGCCAATGGATGGCACAGGTGGGAGTGGCATCCTGGCTGTGATGGTAGTCGAGCCCTTTTTAGGCTGGAGGAGCCGTTATAGGGGAGAGAGAGAAGGGGGACTGCCACCCAGGGTAATGTTTGTCCCCCAGTCCACTGGGTGGCAGCATTCCTTCATTATGAACATAAGAATGTTGACCAGCGAAAGGAGATCACTCAGTCCTTTAAGTGCCAACATCTCACCCAGGTACACCTTGAAGGTCGTCAGGGTTTCTATTTTCTACTCTCTACTTCAACTCCAAGTCTTGGTGGTTTGTTTCAGAATCCCACAAGTAGTTGGGTTGACCCTCATTTGCGGACACACACAAAGAATCATGGGACTTGTAGTTCTGGTGGGAAGCCCTATAGGGCTCCACAAGAGTCCTCAACTTTGTCCAGGGGAGTCCATTATGAGTACAGTGGAGGTGGAGAAAGCGAACAGAGCTAGCATGGAAGAAGCCCATAAGATGGCATGTTTCTTCAATAAAATCGATTACTTGAACAGTTGAGAGTGAAGTTGTGTCTGGTATTTATGGGATCTGAGAATGCCCCCCAGACAAGCCACATGGTATGTGGGTACAAATCCTTCTCATTCACCCCAGAATGATAATTATTTTTATTTAGCACTCAAAAATGGCAGCAATCTTAATGCAACATAAAGTTATGAAACTCGCCTAACAATCAGGGTGATAGAGCTTGTCCCAGTGGCATTGGGCACAATGTAGGAAAAAGCCCGGGATGGGTGGGGAGCCAGTCTATTGCACACACAAACACTTACACGGGGATGATTTACAGTTACCAGTGCCACACACGAGCGCTTGTGAGGCAGTCGATGGGCTTGACTAAATGTGGTACGCCGGATCAGAGGTTAACGGAGTGCGCTAACATTGGCAGATCATCTGAGGGAAAGCCCACCTAAAGCCAACAGCCAAACAGATTGTACTTCTGGTTCCAATCCTCACCTTACTCCTGACCTCACTTCCTCCTATGACCCGCTGGACACACCTCTTCCTCCTCAGCACCTAGGAAACCAGCCTACTCTTTTTCTCAGTCAGTCAGTCAGTCAGTCCCATCTCGGACGAGATCAGCATCTGCAGGTGGCAAATCTGACATTTCCCACAACAAACAAGACATGTAATGTGGCCTGAGCTTATGAAGAATTATCTTTTTTATTTATTTATTTTTCTCCAGTATCAGATCTGGTCAAATGGGAGAATTGACACTCACTGCTGGAGTCAAGAAAACAGACCACCCTGGACCACCGGTGAAGGCTCAACTTAAGAACCAAATCAGGTCAGCAATTGGACTGTAGGTATTCAAATATCATGCAATGAAAATTGGACGGTGAAAGCCTGAGCACTAAGATGAATAATTTAAAAATTAATTAAAGAGAACCAAATATGAGGACAAGGAGTTCAGTTTAAACGAGTTCTGCTTTTGTGTGCGGCAGTTAAAAAATGAACTTTAGAATCCAAGATGTTTCCTTACTTGAGTGCTGTGCTCTGAAATACTTAGCTGATTATGTCAACACAGTTATGCTATTTAAGATAATTGCCAGCCTGAAACTTTTAGGATGTGTAAGTGAAAATAGAATTAGAAATAAGGAAATATTAACTATTAATTAGGCAATATATATATATATATATATATATATATATATATATATATATATATATATATATATTGTCCTGGATGGCCAGGGTCCTTACCCAGCTGAAACGCCTCTTCTATGCGGGAATCCGTGGTGTCACAGCCGCCCAGGAGGACTATCCCCTAGTGTCCCAGGAAATTATTGCCTCATTGATACTCTCTCCCCCGATGCTCTTCCATTCTGTTGGCGTCCCAGATGAGTAACACCAATGGCTGCCCATCGTAATATATAACACACACACACACACACACAAACACAAGGGACGTTCAAAATGTTTCCGCACTTTTTTTTTTTTTAAACTCTACTCATCAAGCCTGGTCAGGACAGTACCTCCCCCCCAGAACACTAGATGGCAGCGGTGCCTAGGACTCCCAAAAGGCTTCATGGGAGTTTGGTGCTGCCCTGTTGGGATCCATGGGTGCCACCAGGGGGTGATGCAGCTGCTCCTCAGCCCTACAGAGTAGCTCTTCCACCTCACCCAGAGGTGCTGCCGGAAATAGTTCAAGCAGCACCTGGAGCACTTCCGGGTGGGCTATAAAAGGAGCCAGCAGCCACCACTCTGGAAGCCAGAGTCGGGAGGTGGGAGAAAGAGAAAAGAACAGAGAAGTAAAGGATTGTGCTTGTGCCGAGACTCTGTTGTGTACTTGTGGGAATGGGGAAGACGTGTCCACAAGTGAAGAAACAAAATAAAATCCATGTGCTTTTATAAGTGGGCCTCCTGCGTCTGTCTTTGTCAGGTTGGGTGGCTGGCACACCCCGTAGAGCTGTCCCTATATATATATTGTGAAGCCTGGGGTGTGTAGACAGGCAGGACACAAGTTTCACAGCACAGCACACAATTTATTTACTGTCTGGGAAGCGTTTCCCACAGCAACACAGTCCCTTCTCTTTGCCAGTCTTACCGCCTCCACTCCTCGTTATGAGCATCACCCACTTCCTCCCGTCCCAGGTGGCGAATGGCACCTTTTATAGGTTCTGGGAGTGTTCCAGGTGTCTCATCAAGATTACCTGGACTCACTCCCAGGTGTGGTAGAAGTCCATTATAGGATTCTGCAGCTCCCAATGGAACCCAGGAGGGCTGTACCAAACTCCACCTCCCAGCATGCACTGCGGGAATCCGTGGTGCCTCATCGATGCTCTCTCCCCAGATGCTCTTCCATTCTGTTCGGGTATCTGTCATGGCCGCCTGTCACACTATATCAAAAAAGTTTCCACACTTTTTTTATTAACTCTATTTATTAAGAAATGTTTTGAACGTCCCTCGTATATCTCAGCCGTGTGTGTGTATTGGGATATTAAACTGAAGGAGAAAAAGGGAAGAACAACTTCTGCTGAGGTTGAGCCGTTGAGCTCCAGCGAGTGCATTTTGCCTTTTCACCGTCAGACCATCCAAAATGAAATTTAATTCAACCTTCCACTGCCTAACGGTTGTTTCTTCTTCGGAGCCCTAACCTCTTTGCCAACGTTCCTTTTTACCCGCCTGTAGAACTTGGCACATACGGAAAGGAAAAAAACAAAACAGTGCAAGGAAAGCCAGTGGCAGACATGAAGAGTAAGAGAAGCCCCCCAAAGGCAGGTGTACGGGGTTGTTCTCCTGCTGCTGCATTCGTTACAAAACTAAAATGCAAGTTGTGCGCTGTTGATATCGGCTCGAGTGCATTTGCGACTCCTTTCAATGACAAATTCCCTTTGTGAATTCCCGGTGCTTGTTAGAAAAATGATAAGGGATGATCACTGCAGAGCTGATTCCCAGTGCAGGAGTGTTATTTTATTTTATTTTATTTAAATACTTAAAGAATGTGACAGAAGAAAAGCCAAAGCTGTAGATTTAATTACCAGAAAGGGAGAAAAAGCAACAAAAAAGAACCTGCCAAAGTTAGTGGAGGGTAAAAATCGGCGGAGACAAAGTCAGAGTTTTATTTACTTCTTTTTTTTTTTTTTTCCGTTCTTTCAGCGCACACAGCTGTTTAATCCAATTAGGAGATGCGTCCGTAAACAAACCGAAGGGCGCCGCCAAGAAGAGGAGCTGTATCTCGTGACAACGCCAAATGACAACATGTAACATCGGGGTTGGCGTCTCTTCAGGGAATTTGGGGTAAACGCAGAGAGCTCACACCACTCCTGTTTGCAAAGCTCTAAAACTTAAAGGGGAGCCGAAAGGGGCTCAGAGTTAGTTCTGTGGGGGTCTTCTTTAGATGAGAATATCGATGACCTGAGAGTTTGTATTACGACCAAACGGGGGGTCGTGAAGGAGATTGGGTTTCATGTTTTAACTGTCAGAGATCAGTATGCCTTGTGACCTCAATGGCCGAGAAGTAAGACTGGAAAGACTTAGTGGGCGCAATTTTCATTTTCTCTGTGTGGACTCCTTAAGCGGAAGAGTTAGACTTCTCAATTCTAGCAATCCCTAACACTAGTAAACACTAACAATTGCATGTTGGGAGAACAGAAAAAATATGTCAAGATAGAAAATGGGCCAAACCAGCCTACATGAGCTTTGTGGACTTTGAAAAGGCGGCATATGTTCGTGTCCCTCAGTGTGTCCTAAATCAGGGGGTGCTTCAAAAATATGGAGTAACGGGCCATGTGTTACAGGCTCCCTGTGCAAATGGAGCGAAAGTCAGACTCACTCCCGGTGCGTGAGGAACTCCACTACGGCTGCCCTTTGCCATTCTCTTCATAATTTTTACGGACAGAATTTCTGGGCACAGCCAACAAGTGGAGAGTGGCCAGTTCGGTGGCTTCAGGATCACAGGATCTCTGCTTTCTGTGGGTGATGTGATCCTCTTGCCTTCATGGGACTCTGGCCATAGACATGCAATGGGACAGTTTGTAGCCATGTAGGATGATCAGCACCTCCAAGTTGAAGGTCACGGTCCTCCAAGCTCCAAGGTGCCGGGTTCAAATGTGGGCCTTGTCTTGGTTCTACTGTGTCTGAGAAAGTTTTTCACCGGCTGATGAAGTTTGGTGGTATCCCATCCTGTCCAAAAAAAAAAAAGGGAATGGGAGAATGACAGATGGCTCGGAGCAGCGTTCATAGTCATGCGGACATTGTACTGGTCAGGTATGGTGAGAAGGGAACTAAGCCAAAAAGTGAAGCTCTCAATTTAGCAGTCGATCTACGTTTCTACCCCCATTTTTTGCCAAAAGTCGTAGGTAGTGACTGAAGAACAAGATCATGGATAAATGAAGCAGTTATGAATTTCCTTCTCAGGGTGTCTGGGCTCAGCCTCAGGGGTAGGGTGAGGACACATCAACAGAACCAGTGGAGGAGATCTAGGCATCTGACTAGAGCATGTCCTACCAGAAGGAGACCACGGGGCAGAGCCAGGGGCATGCTAGAGAGATTACATCTCTTGACTGGCCTGGGAGTGCCTCAGTATTCCCCTGGAGGAGTTGCAGGAAGTGACGGGGAAAAGGGCCTTCTGGGCATCATTGTTTGGACTGCAGCCCCCATGACCAGGACCTTGATGGATAAATGGAGGGTGAAGATTTGTTTTGTCAGACACTTGAGCCTTGGGAGTGTCGCATGGCAAGAAATTTGGATTCTTTTGTGGGGACGGTGGGAGTGATACATCAGAATTAATGCATTAATCTAGAATGGAGGAGAAGCCACTGGAGGACAACTGGGTGTCACTCCTGGTACGATCGCCACAATTCTGTCTCTACTGGTCTCTGAGAGGTGAAACCAACACCACAACGGGAAGTTGGAGTTCATTGACAGACTTGCCTTAGTGACATATGGAGGTAACCCCACTGAGACATTGAGAACGCCACAACGAGTGGATCACTACACATCATCAGGGCATTAAGTGAGGTGTCTTGATGGAACCCTAACTCTTTTTCGTTGTCTCCTTGTTTATTAAAATTACTCACCACCTATTCCTAATAACATCTGCATTTCTTGAACTGAGTGGGTTCTTTTGAAAAGAGTAATAAATTTGAGGAAGGAGGAGGAGGACAAAGGAGAAGCAGGAAAAAGAAGAAGCAAGAAGACATGAGAAGACCCACGCCATGAGATACAGCAATGTAACCCTAAAGCCGATGTCACATTACATGACTTCTTGTTGTTGGGTATGTAAGACTTGTCAACCACGGTTGCTGATTACATCAGTTTATACAGAATGCCCCCCGGAAAAAGTGGCCTGCTTCCACCAAGAGTGCAAAGAGGGCACATGAACATGCTGAAATGGGCACAGAGATGTATTGACGCACAAGGAGATCACTTTCAGCACCTTTGGTAAATGTGAGTACCAAAATTTGATCGATTTTCTCTTCAATACGTAATGCAGTCGTCTTGGTGGAGGTGGGCCACTGTGTACAACCAAATATCCCTAGGATATATATAGGATATGACAGCATGACACGTTTCTAGCACCCCTTTATCTGACAGCCAATACTGTACTGCCTGCTGGAGCTGGTACCGTATGAAGGGTTAACAGGTACCCAGAGTTCAACTGCAGCCTTGGCCCTGGCCCTCTTTTTCCATTCTGTTGGGGTAAGTAAAAGACGAGACATCAGACAGACGGGTTTCTGCTCTGGTCCTCCCTTCACGTCACAGCACTAAGTGCATTGCACTTGTGGATGAACATTCATTGGTTGTCATCTGTCAAGCACACAGAGTCCGCCCCTACAACTAAACTTGTTTGATTATGTCAGGGTGAGTCGTGGACTTGTTGGAGTGAGTTACTCGATATGGCAGTCAACTCTGAAGGTCGACCGTGTAGTGTGCCACCGACTACCCCCGACTTGCTAAGGTTATAGAAATGAAGGCTACAACTGAAAATAGCTGGAAAAGTCGTCTAACGTGACAGGGCCTTTACGTAACCCTTTTGCATTAAATTCAATGATTAAAATATTATCAAGATATCCATATAAGTATGAACAAGCAAATCCCAACAAAGGCTCATCAGGAGGAAAGTGTTCATCTAACTAAAAAAAAATCGGGAGTGGTCTCCCCTCGACTTTCTCGTATACTCAGACATGTGGATGGATATTTAAGGAGAAAAAACACAAGACAATGGTTATATCCATCCATCCATTATCCGACCCGCTATATCCGAACTACAGGGACACAGGGGTCTGCTGAAGCCAATCCCAGCCAACACAGGGCGCAAGGCTGGAAACAAACCCTGGGCAGGGCGCCAGCCCAACAATGGTTTTATTTTTATATTATTTACATTAAAGAACCATCAACAACGAATCAAATCAAATTAATAATATATTGAACAATTATTATGAAAGTAAAGTTGAATAAATAGGACTGCATGAGTAAAAGGTTCTCTCAAAAGTTGATAGAAATCTACGCTTTGTACCAAATACTTGCATGCAAAATTTAGTTGAGCTAAGTGAAAGCGAACTCAAGTTATCGTCTTTACACACAAACACACATAGGCAAAACTCCAAAAGTTGTATTTTTGGATTTTCAAAAACGTTGAGATTCATCAAAATCTCGAAATGGAATTTTTGGATGATTTCATTACGTTCCCTACAGTTCGTATAAGAGAAAGTGTGGGAGACCTGAAACGGCTGAGATTCATCAAAATCCCGATATCAAATTTTTGAACAGTTTCAATACTTTCCCTATACTTCGTTTAAGAGAAAATAAGAAGAAGAGTCACTTGTGTGATTGTGCACGATTGAGTAGTTTTAACACTGAAGACTTTAGTAGCATGACGGGGGGAAAAATGGCTCTGCAAGCTGTAAAACCAAGGAAATTATTACAAATATATCCTAAATCAATCCTGTAAATGTATGACTTTGTAAAATCAAGCCTGGCAAATATTGGAGGAAGAAGCTTCTACAAATTCGAGCTTCATAATGTAACATGTCAGCGGAGAATAAAATGACTAAATTTGACTTTGTTATACATAATTATGAGGGAAAGAATCAATGCTGAGTGATAGGAAGGATTATAGTCGTCATGGAAACAAGGTTCTGTTTATGGATATCTCTGAGGCTCAGGTGTCTTCTGCCATCAGGGTAAGTTGTACCAACAAGCTTTGTTCTGCTTACCCAAATTACATTTTGAATTACGCAGATTGTTTTACTAATTTAGATTTTCTGAAAAAATTTACCAATGAGAAGAGCATTATCTGGGATTGATTATTCAGTAGAATTAGAGAATTGGCCAAAGTCCTGCAAAGGCGTGCTTGAGCTGGAGCTCGTTTCTACAGGTTAGGGTCAGGAGAGGTCATTTACAATTGTATGAACCTCACATTGTTCATCAGTGACCCAATCCAATTCATGGAGTACACTTCAGATATTTACTACCAGTCACTCAGTCCGGTAGTGAAACCTGGACCTTAAAACAGGTAGAAGAAAGGGGAACTCCTAGCAGTGGCCCCTAAGGAAGAGTCTCAATGTGCATCTACTGGAGAAGGTCAAGCACAAAGACATCAGGACGTATCTAAACTAGAGAGACACAGTAGTGCACTTGGGAGATCTAAGGCTGCATCAGCAGCTCGGCCATGTGCTCAGAACGGACATTAATAGGATTGCAGACATCTTACTTTATGGCCGTGCTGAAGGAGTTAACAGGAGAAGAATGTCCGAGACAAACGTGGTTCTAGTCAGCACTGGTAAGATACAAAGGGATAAGCCTCCAGGCTGTTTTAGGGGGTTTTCATGTGACAGAGCTCAATGGTGCTCACTTTCAGTTCATACGAGAGCCTACGTCAATCGCATATAGATACAGCAAAGAAGAAGTGAGATTTACTGCCATGTCCAACTCTAGCCAGTCGACTACATTGAATTTTGGGGTTTGAAGTGAATTATACACCTTAACTCGATCAATGTGACCATTCCAATTTAAGCCATTAATTAGCAACGTTTATTGCATATGCATCAAAAGCGTACACCCACCGTACATCAGTGCTTGATGTGGGGCCATTACTCAAGGCACTTCTGTGCTTTGCTCTTTGGAGTACCGGGAGCTTTTCCTGCATACTTGGCAGTGTTTGAAGTCAACCGGTACCAACCACAAAGTAAAAAAAAAAATAAAAATAAAATCTTTTCAGTTCTTCCACTAGTCAAAACTTTACCCATGACAGTACAACAAACCCTAAAACTCTCCTACGTTTTTCTAGTACATGGTTTAACCACTTTTGTATAATGGGCGTCACGCATGTGCCCATGGGAGACAGACTGAGGCCTCTGGTGATGGTAATTACCCTCCAAACCAGAAGGTGGCGCTGATGCTTTATGCCTTTCCTCTGCCTCCAACTGCAGAAGCAAAGATTGACATCCTTACTTCCTCTGGTGTCACTTCTGTCATCCACCCTCCTGGACCCACCTCTTCCTGCCTGGGCCACATAGGCCCAGATACCCACTGTCTTGAACCAGCCCCTTTTTGACTCCCACCTGTAAAGACAGACTGACATTTTCTTTGACTTTTTGATTATTTTCATTTCATCCAGTTACACAGGTTCACCACTCTGTCCCAAACCACATCAATCGGTTTGTGTTTTTGTTACACTAGCTACATTACTTGTTGAAGATGGGCAATAGGATGTATTTTACAATATTTTATACTTGATGTCTTGTGCCTTCCATGTGCTTTAGGTTTTGTCCTACGCCTTTCTTCAGTATCCTCATGTGACTCAGCCTCTCTTTCCTGCTGCTTCCTCTCTCGATCTCTTTCCCATTAAACCTTCTTCTCTGACTCCTATCATTCTGAGGCACTTTGCTCAGCTCCGGTCTGGCTTTTTGACTACTAGTCATGGTAGATAGGCCCCTATTACCCGGTGTGAAAACATAATTCCAATTTCTGTGAATACCTTCCAGGGTTTGATGGCAACTCTAAGAGTTCCTCCTTAGCCTTTCCTCAGTACCCTCATGTGTGGCAACCTGCCTTACCAAGCGCTTCCTGCCTCGATCGCATTTGACTGTGCAACTACAGCGAAAATGATCAATCTTACCTAAGCCAAATGAGGAAGTGGACACACACACACACACTGGGTGGAGGTGATGGTTGACCACATCGTCCATGAAAAATAAAAATCAACGATTGGCTCCAAACATTTGCAGAAATTTCCTGCCAAACAGCAGCCATAACAGTGGATGGAGGGGCAGAGCAGCTGAGGACTAACACAGTGACAGGGAATTGGCCAAGTTATCTCTTACAGAGGCGAATTGATGAGTGAAGGTGGCGAGTCCATAATATTTAATTTGTAGGAATATGTCCTGTAACAGGGCTCAGAACACAGGCCGCAGGCCCGGGCTACTTTTATTAGTAATGAGCCAGCAAGCTCACTGAAATGTCATTTGTCTCCTTCGTAAAAATAGTGATGAAAACTATGCCATTGAGCAACCAATTAAAGAATGGAGTTTATTATATATACTGATGAGGGGATTACATTTCGTATTGAGCAGCACGGGTACCCTGTGGCTGAGAAGAGGCCGTCTAATCAGCTCATCGCACACAAAGTTCCCTTGGATTCTCACTCTTCGCTCTTTTAGGGAGCTCACTATCCTTAAAAACGGGCCGCCCACTGTTGAAATGCCAACTCATACCGTGGGTCACTGTCCGCCCAGGTTAAGGCAACTTGTCTGCAACATTTTTTTTCTGCAGCATTTTGCTTGCTTGCAGTATAGAAAGGGCTAACAAGCCGTGATGGAACAGAACTAAGTGTGATTGTTTCTTCTTTTTATTGGTGCCACAGTAAAGTGGTAGAGCAGCCAAATTATTTGTAATCTATGACTAAGTCATCGGTGAAACACACAGATATCATACATCGGGGATGTTCTGAAATGACGATGTGAACTTTTAGGATTCCTAGTGTTAGACCCCAGCATTACCTGAGCCGTAAAAATAGTGCGGACAGCGTTAGTCCCAAGTGCTCCACGCGCACTTTCTCCATCTTACCTGAAGACATGCCTAGTAATAATGGCACCTCGTAACAAACGTTTTCCAGGAGCCCAAGTGTTGTTTCATTCGTGTTATTCAAACGAAAAGCTGACACAAGTATCCCTCATGCAAACTTCACATGCCAGTTAGTTGAACAAATCCCTGCCACACATCCACCGTCAACCGGGCACAACGGTGATCGATCGATCGATCCACTGCGTCTTATTAGTCGACATTTCAGTTTATAGCAGCAACTGAGGAGAAGCAGAATCCAACTCGCTCATGTGCAGTGCAGTCCGGAAAGAAAATGTGCAAGGAATCCGTGACGCTGGATTGTGGAATTCACCACACTTTGAGATTCCGCACACAAGAGACACCTTTTGACATCAGATACGGTATTTGCATCATTATTATGCTTTTTACCCTTCTGACTGCGTACTTTGGGTGTTTTGCACATTTTACAGTAGAAAGACAAGAATTTTTAAGCCACTTTTTATAATTTTTTCGAGAACAAATGTAACGGTAAACAGGTTAATACATCACCCAGCCTTTATACGCACAGATATTAGCATTTTATTGTGTAGCTACAAGTGCCTAATCAGTACATCCATATGATATCAGAAACCCACAACACAAAGTTATTATTGGTCCATCATATCATATGTCTGCTGTCCATTAAATCTGCCCTGATCGAGTAATCCAATCAAAATGCATTCACACCTTGTCACGCACGTGCGATTTGGAGGCAACTAAAGGACCTGAATAATGGTAATTCCACGCAGGACCAGGGGACGGCGAGGTGCACTGACTTTTTTTTTTTTATTAATCCCTTGCAGACCATCCACAGGGAAATCCCGCACGGTTCTGGCCCCTCCAATGACATCACTTCCGGTTTCCGACCCCCTGATGACGTCACTTCTGGCTTAACTTGCCATCCGATGATGTCACTTCCAGCCCCTCTGATGATGTCCCTTTTGGTTCCGCCCCTCTTCCTGTCTCGACAAATAAAGCTGCTCTCTTTAACATCCTGCCTCAGTTCTGTTTTGGACTCGAACCCGTAAACAACTCCTAAGATTCTACCCATTTGCAAACAGGGAATATTATATGGGTGGCTGCCCCAAACCTTTCCTGATGTCTTTAGCTCGTTCTTGTGACCACCTGCTATTTCAAGTGCTGTCCAGTCGTGACTGGATCACAACGTTAGCACCGAGTGTAAACCTAAAATCTGTGTACACCACCTTCAAAGGACGACGTAGAAGAATTTGTAATTGAACCAATTTTCTCAGTCATGGAAAATATAATCACCCTGCACCAGAGTCTTTCAAAATAATTAATCCCCCAACAAAAAAAAATATTAACAAAAAATCCAAACAAAAATGCATTATGAAGTATTCCGTAAGGGTAGGCAAACTTTTCATCCAAACCTTTGGTGTGCATATTATAAAAAAAAAAAAAGAATCCAAATTCTAAGATCGTGATGAGCACTCTGAACAGTTTTTATTCGCCTTCTCCAGACAGCAGATGGGACGTCACGTTTCTGAATTCGGCGCTGACCGTGCGAAACACCAAATAGAACAACCCTGAAGTGAGCAAAAGAGTCCCACAGCCAGTGTCCAGAGATTCATTCTGAGCAGAGATACACTGTAGGCCTTGAACCAAAGTAGCCGCTGAATGATTTTTAACGTGCGATTTGCTTGTTGCACGTTAACAAACAGCATTGCATGGGTTCGACAAAAGAAGAATATTTACCTTGATACTGGGCACTGAATCCTCTGTACCGATGGTTGCTATCTGTTACAAAATGCAGCCTCAGCCAATTTTTGCTGCTGACGATGGGAGAAGGAGTGTTCATTCCCGATAACCTGGAGCAGAAAAAAGAAAACAATACATATGAGTGAAACGCTCTTATAATAATGCTCATTTTCAGCTGACTGTAGGGGGCACTAAAGAAATAAGCCGTGTTGTTTTCTGTCCTGTGACTTGTACAGTATCAATATATTGAGAGTGTCAAAAGTGTCCTGTTCAGCCCAGGGACCCATCATTTAATGACCTGATGATGTACAGTTTAAGGCTTTTTCTTTCCTAATTTCAATCACTGTAATCAATTTAAATCAATTTACTAAGTGTCACAATTCACTCCATCGCCATGTCAGCACCAAGAAAACCTCTACATTCAAGTAGTGTGGGCCGCACAGAACTGATTTTTCAGTCCCACTCCCGCCGTAGTTTCATCCCACTCTCAAAGGCTCAAATTCTATCCCGTTTCCTCCCATTCCCATCCGCTTTCTCCCGTGTTCATCTAAAGTTCCATTCCACTCTGGACCATCTGTGATATCCCGCCACTTGTGCCGTCCTTCCATAGTGGCTACCCAGCTGAGCGAAAGACCGTCCTCCAACCCAGCTGGAACGTCAGTCCACTCATTATTGCCATTACAAACACTTACCATTTTCAAGAATTTTCCCAGATGCTCATCAATGCTCCGACTTCCCTTTCAAAATCAGATGACTAAATTCTACTTGCCAACATAAGTTTTAAATTTTAGTCCCGTTCCGTAAAAGAATCGAGTCAAGTCACGCAGATCCCATTAAGGAATACAGACCTCAAGCTTGGTCTCTTTTCTTTGCAGGAGAGACCTGTTGGTCAACCAGGGAGGTCAAGATGGCCTATGAGGTCTCCAGAAGTAGCAGAAAGGGCTCTATTTTTTGGTCACATGATCCCGAATGATAGAACCAAAGGGCAACCTGGTAGAGGAGGATTTAGTTTTTGTCTGGTGGCAAAACTGAAAGGAACTCCGCTGTCTAAACAGTCTACAATCTGCCAGGGTTGGGCCCAAGGCCATAATGAACATAAAGGACAAAGGAGTTTTTATTTGAAATGAAGTGATGAACGTTAAGACAGAATGTCAGTATACTTGAAAACAGAGCAGTCAATGGGTCAGCGTGTATATTAAGGAGACGCTCGTGAGGTCCCATGCTCATTCTCAGCCACTCAGGTCTGCTGGTGCCACCTCTGTGTGGTTTTAAATCTCCATCCAGACTCTTTTCACGTGGAGCTCCAAGCTGGTGGAGTGAGTTGCCCACCTTCATCAGAACCGTCGACTCCCTCAATATGTCCGAGAGGCGTCTGAGGAACGACAAACTTCTGTCTAATTGTTGATGGCTTTGATAGGTTCTTGTAATCCAGGATGTGTAACTCGCTTGCATTTTGTTTTCCGAGCTCTAACACCGCTGCCTGCTGGGTGGCTGTGCGAAGTGCGTGTGCAAAAAACGGGGGTCTGAATCCTTGTGTCAATAGACATTTAGACACCTGCAGAAATGTCTATAATTCTGCTTTCGCTTTGTCATTATGCAGGGCCGGATTAAGGTGGGTGCTACTGATGCTGCCGCATTAGGCCCGTTCCTGAAATAGGCCCAGATAAAAACAGACGAGAATTTTCCGGAAGCTGAACAGTTTTCCTTGGCTATATTAACCTCAAAATAATTCTTAGAATGAAATTTGGAGTCTGAGTTCTTGGCGCTGTGACGTAACTATAACGTCGTTGTGTTTATTGTTAACCGAAGATTTCAAGTTAATGCTATCGATTTTACGTTAAACAGTTAGCGGCATTTTTTGCAATATCTTGGGGATTCTTGCCACTTTATTATTGTTCGGTGAGTGCCACGTAGTAAATTTTTCATCTTGAAAGTTAGTTGTACAGTAAAAATCGATGGCTATTTAAATGGTTATCCGTAAAGGTAAAACTAAAACCTGGATGTTTAGAATTTTTTAAATCCTCGACAGGATTCTGGTCTATTATGAAATTGAAATCGTGGACAAATTTTTACCCTCAAGAGCCTGAAATGAGTCATTTTGACCCAATGTCTCTGGAAATTCATTTTTTCTTACTCTGTTTCGTAAGAGAATTGTGAAATTCTGCGTATTTCATTGTTAAGTTTTCTGCATTAAGTGCACTTTTCAGACAATGGCTATTGAATGTTGACGCTACATAGTCTGATGTTAATCTCGAGTTGTTACGATACGACGTCGTTATTATTATTCATGTTCAATAAAGGCTGGCTGGTTGCGTCGTAAGCAATTAAGGCTCCTTGGTCGGTCCGAGTGCGCATGAACGGCGAGTGTTGAATGCACAAGCGCCAATGGCGAGAAAAAGTAGACCTTTTTTGCGCTGCAGCATCAGGCCCAATTTTGTCTGAGGTGTTGAGTGTTGCTTAATGTGAAAAAAATAAAATGATTCTATCACAGGGCTGCAGTATTGCAAAATGTAAAAAAATTGAAGGGGTCCGAATACGTTGTTAAGGCGCTGCATATTTGTACTGTGTGTACTGGTAAAGGAAAGTGATATGCAAGATATTCTGAAGCCCCCTTAACCCAATTTATGTTCTCAACATCATGTGTGTGAGGTGGGGACCACCCCTGCAGCCACGCTTGCTCATAGAAGACATCAGACCTGCTGAGGAATGGCACACCAATGAGCCTGCATGAACTATCCATGGAAGTTTTTGAGCCTGACTCATTGGGATGCTTCAAAAAATGGCTCGATGGGATTCTCGGATCAATAAGCCGCTATACTGGAAGACCAACGGGGACTTCGTCGCCCTCTTTGTTTACTTTCAGCCTTTCTGATGTTTTTATGTTCTAGGAAGCGTGTGACAAAAAGTCACAGTTTAAATAGGTTTAGACTTATTGGTATTGTTATTGTAATTTGGTAATTCTTTCCCTTCATCTCACACAAAGACTTACAAATTCAATCTCCCTTAGGTTTGTAGATCTCTCAGCTTAACTGGCTCAATGCGTCTGGTTAAAATGCAAGTGAGAATGCAATTAATAGCCCTGCAGTTTGAAAGAGCGGCAAATCAATGCACGTATGCAGTCCGTCCTCGGCCTGATTAGTGCAGGAGCGGCAAAAGAGACAGCGGAATAATAATCAAGTCCGAATAGACCGAGCCGCACTCGGGTGTCACCAATCACTCAAGACGCAGCATCACACAATACAGCCGGGGCGCCGGGAGACGTGTAATGGAGACACTGGTCACAGCCGAAGACAGACGAGGGAGGCACACACTAGCTGTCTTCTGTTCACCACGTCACAGGGCTTTATTTGTAGCATTTTGATGTATTGCAGGCACTTCCATGGACCATGAGCTTGCATGCGTATACCTCTTTTTGAGAAGAAGAAGAATTCTGCCAACACTTTAGTTCTGGTTCATCGATATTTTTACAAGCAAGGATCATAGAATGTGTTCTTAAGGGTCCCCCAGTGATGGACGGGTGTCCCATAAAGGGCTGGTTCCTGCTTTCTGCACAGTGCTGCTGGGATCGACTTTGACCCTTGCAAACCTGAATTAAATTAACCAGACTTGATAAGAGATGGATGGATGGATAATTCAAGATCTTTCTCAGTTTGGGTACCCTATGTTTTGAACATTAATTCATTCATTTTCTAAAACCAACTTATTGTAGGTTGGACACATGAGTCCCTGGAACCCATTGGTGCAACATGGAGCATAAAACAGGAAGGATGCCAGGCCATCATAGGGCAAACTCCTCCCATACATTGCTAAAGTTGGATTACATGGGCTCAGTAAATGGATGGATGTATTTGAAAAACAGTAGGCGTTTTCCGACCTACGAGTTCCTGTATGATGTAGGCATTGGGCCACTTGGGGTCCCACCACACAGCAGGAATTGTAACCGTTGATGCAAAATATGTGACACACAAAGAAGAGTAATGCTAAGTGAGGTGTGTTCAGGAGTTCACATACCTCTCCAAAACCTCATTGCTTCAAAGAGATCATGACCTCACCTGCTAGATGAATTGCTTCAATGCGGTGCATTGCTTGGTGCACCAGGGAGGCAGTTATGAAGTGCGGCGCTTCGTCTTCAATGATTACTCTCTAAAGTCCAGATGACTAGCAGAATTGTAAGACGACACCCATGCTTGTGTTCGAACCAATCAGTGTGATTCATTGCTCAAGCCCGCCCACAATAGCTCATGTCGGAGGAGCTAAAAAAATTAAAGTTCCGGCAAATACAGATGACCCGACTGGTGGGAATTCTAGGTTTCTTTTGAAACCATCCCTGACTGCTAAAAACACGTTATTGCCATGGAAGAGCACCTCATAATGTATTGAAAACATTGACACAGATCTCTCTCCATCTGCGTGCTGAATTTTCTGTTCTTATTACAGGGTAACGAGGAACATAACTTTGACCACAAGTTAGAAAAGGAAACGCCACAGGGTGCCATGCCATCACACACAAAAGCTTGGCAAATCTTATTTGGAGACCTTTTTAAGGGTACACATAGATACCCAGTGGAGTGGAGAAACATTTATTCAATCACTTTCTACCCCCCAGCCTTTAGAATGGACGAACACAAGGAAGATGAAAACCTGGCATCTCTTGTAACCCTCGGCCAGCTATGCCCCACCTCTGGGGAGGGAGAATGAAACCCTATGTGACCACAGACCAGAGAATGGGACAGAGAGAGGATAGAACTTCTGCAGCGGAGTGACAGATCTTTGACACTAGGGGGCACCAAAACTGCAAAAACTACATTTTTATTTATTTATTTTTTGCTAACACACTAAAACTGGCTCAACTGACAAAATCCCCTTGAGCCTTACTTCAGCTCTCAGAAGATCAACATGTTTGCAATAACAAACACAATCCACTTCTTTTTCCCCACATTTGCCATCCGTCTAAATTCTATTAACAAGAGCTCTCATGTTTCACCCTGTGCCCATGCAGTAAACAGCAGCAATCGAAATGCTTACCTCAGGTCATCACAACCTGCACTCCTTTATCCAGGTGTCAACCCTAATCATCAGAAACATCTCACTCACCCAACAGAACTTGAGAATATAAAAAGGGCCAAAGTATGTCAATGTTTTTTGGAACAATGGACCCAAAACAATGAGAGGGAGAGATTTCATGGAAGACACCCTAAAGAAACGAGACAACGAGGACCAGGGGTGCCAGAGAGTTAATGTCAGATGAACTATGTGCCACATTGGTACCCAATGTATTGTCTCATGGGATGGCAGTGGCAGAGACTGCAAGGCGTGTCGAGCCACCTGAGAATCTCCACACAGACGAGACAACAGGTAAGCTGCCCCACTTTCATATTACACGTCTCCAGTGCCAATGTGAACGTTTACTGTACGCTTTCAGTCGATTCAAGGGTGGGTCCGACACGCAAGCAAATTGTCCGCGTCGTGATGTGTGATGTGGATGAAGTTTTGAGGCCTGACTCTGCCCATAGAAGAGATGGAGGAGATGCCAATTAGTTTACTCCACAGCCCATGCTGGTCTTTGCACTTTTGTATTATTGGAATATTGCGATGTTATGTGTCTTGTATTTTGTCTGCTGCGAGGCTTGGAATACACTGGATGGACAGTGCGTCCCGTAATGTTTGGGACAAAGACACATTTTTACGTTCTCATTTACAAAGCATAGGGAAAGTATTGGAATCGTCCAAAAACTCAACCTCGAGATTTTGATGAATGTCGACGTTTTAGACCTCCCCGAGTCCGATTAACTTTCTAGTAGGGAAAGTATTGGAATCGTCCAAAAACTCAACCTCGAGATTTTGATGAATGTTGACGTTTTAGACCTCCCTGAGTCCGATTAACTTTCTAGTAGGGAAAGTATTGGAATCGTGCAAAAACTCAACCTCAAGATTTTGATGAATGTTGACGTTTTAGACCTCCCTGAGTCCGATTAACTTTCTAGTAGGGAGAGTATTGGAATTGTCCAAAAATTTGACCTCAAGATTTTGATGAACCTTGACATTTTTGTTCTCCCCGATTCCTGTGTATGACATTAATCTGCATCCAGCCCTCCAACTTGCATGGAAAAAACCTGGGGGTTGGTGGCAGAATTGGCACTCCAGCCACCATGAAAAAACCTCCCGCTGTTCCATTCCATCCAAGGTGTGAACCCGTCGCACGGCTGCACTCGGGTCCTACTCTGGGATCTTGAGATGGTTGGTCATGTGGTGGGTACGGCGATGCTCTGTATCAGCACAGGCTCCTAACCTCTCCCTCTGTCTCCGAGTCCGATTAACTTTCTCATAGGGAAAGTATTGGAAACGTCCAAAAAATTCAATTTTGAGATTTTGGTCAATCTTGACGTTTTAGACCTCCTAGAGTCCGAAAATACCATTTATGGAATTATGTCTGTGTGTGTTGTGGTGAGTCGCTGGGGCTGCGACCTGGCCTGGACGCCTGGAAGGACCGGGAGGCGGCATGTACGTCCTCCAGGCCACGAGGGGGCAACTGCCCTGAATCAGAGGAGGACCACGGGAGAAGAGCGAGGAGGCTCAAACCTGTTGGGGCAAGTGGCCACCGCCAGGGGGTGTCCCGAGTCTCAGAGGTCCCGGGAATGATTTACTTCCACCAAACCCGGGAAGATGGAGGAGGATGCCTCCAGAGACGCTTCCGAGTGCTCTCTCGACACTTCCTCAACACCATGAAGTGTCGTTAGAGGGAGCACATCTGGGTGAGAATAAAAGGGCCCACCTTCCTCCCATCTGGGAGCTAGAGTCGGGAGTGGGAGTGGGACAAGGCTCCCGTGGAGAGAGAGAGAAGCCCGGAGGAGTGGTGATTGGTGTGAGGAGCACAGTGTGCTGTGCAGGACTGTGTATAAAGGAGAAAATAAAAACGTGCTTTATATAAAGCTGTGGTGTCTGTCTGGTGGTGTTTGGCCATGTCTCACAGTGTGTAAACACGATCACTTGAGTACGCTTTCACTTTGGTCAACCAAATTTTGCATACAAGTATTCGGTACAAAACGTAGATTTCTATCAACTTTTCGGCTATTTCTTCTAACCGGAAGTCCGATTTATTCAACTTTACTTTTATAGTAAATGTTCAGTATGTTTGGATTTGATTTGACTTGTTGTTGTTGACGATACTTTAATGTACATACTATTAATAAAAATAATCCTTGCCTTGTGGTTTACTCCTCAAACATCTCCATATCTGAGCATACGAGAAAGTCAAGCGGAGACCACTGACAATTTTTTTTTTCCTATCTTGATTTGACAAATGACAAATCAAACCATTCAGTGCACATTGCAGACTTGCATACATTTTGAAATGACAACACTTGTTCTAGGTGATCCCAACCCAATTTAGGGCACCGCAACATTTGGGATGATTGGCGTCACAGGTGTTTGTGATTCCTCAGGTGGGTTTCATGGCTTCATAAGATACCTTGGCTTGTAGTCTGGAGTTGCCATTGTTCGACATTCAGACAGTCTAGATGAGAATCTAAGTTCGCCAGTCCCGTCCACTTCATTCTTCAAAATAACATCAAGTTGAGCTCTGAAGGCCCCTATTGTCCTCCTGTCTACCACACCACTTGGTCATTTATTCCATGTATCTGTGGTTCTCTGTGTGATAGAAAACCAGAGAGAGGAATAGCCTGTCCTTGGTCCAGATTGTTCAAATGTTCTAAAGCAATGCCATCTTCTGAATTTTTGGCAACATGACAGGCTTGAAGTTTATACTTTAGACCCAGAACAGAATATCAACCCACCATTAGGGTAAGCTGACTCACACAAACACGCCAGACGGGTTAAGATTAAGCCTAATCAGCCTAATCTCCGTCACTGTAACCCCTCACAGAGGGAGGAAAGGCCATGCAGACATTGACCCAGCTGGGACCCAAGACTTCTGAAGCTCTAAAGCCAAAATGCCAACCACTCCACCATACACGACCTGACACTGTGTTTATCTGCTCTTCTTAATGCTCTCTCCTTGGGTTTGCATCCTCCATCATTCTTTCAGGATCACCGGTGTTTGCTTGCTGGTTTGATTCTTTTTTGTTATATCTACTGTATTTTTTTTTTTTTTAAAGAAGATAAGTTCATTGTGCGTCACAAAGACAAATCATCCGTCATGCCAACATAAAAAAACAAGATTGATGAAAGCCTCCATAAAACCCTGAAAGTCACTCGATCAAAACAATCTTCTGAAAGTGAGTAATCAGTGTTCTCCACGGGCCACTCTTCGGCGGCAACCTACAATTGCGGAGGATTTGTCATCAATCTTAAGTGGCACGTGTTGCGTTGCTCAAACTCGAAGATCATTCTCAGCCTCAGCCTTTTGGGGGTCAGAGACCTTCTGGGACATTTAGTGTTGCTTGATGTCTTCTTCTTTCAGCTGATCCTGTTAGGGGTCACCACAGTGGATCATCTTCTTCCATCTCTTTCTGTCCTGGTCATTCTGTTCTGTTACACCCATCACTGGCATGTCCTCTCTCACCACATCCATAAACCTTCTCTTAGGCCTTCCTCTTCTCCTCTGCACATGTCCACACCAACGCAATCTGACCCTTCTGACTTTGTCTCTCAACCATTCCCACCTGAGCTGACCCTCTAATGTCCTCATTTCTAATCCTGTGCATCCTTGTCACACCCAATGCAAATCTTAGCCTCTATAACTCTCTAGCTGTCTCCTGCTTTCTAGTCAGTGCCACCATCTCCAGCCCATATAACACAGCTGGTCTCACTACCATCCTGTAGACCTCCTCTTTCGTCTGTCACAGATTACTCTTGACACTCTTCTCCACCCTACCTGCCCTGTCTTCTTTACCCCTCTTCCACACTCCCCGTTACACCCAAGAATTTAAACTCCTCCACCTTCACCAACTCTACTCCCCTCATCTTCACCATTCCACTGACCTTCCCCTCGTTCACACACATGTATTCTGTCTTGGTGGTCCTACTGACCTTCACTCCTCTCCTCTCTAGAGCAGATCTCCACATCTCCAGGGTCTCCTCGACCTCCTCCCTACTCCCACCACAGGTCACAATGTCATCGTCAAACATCACAGTCCACGGAGACTCCTGTCTAATCTCGTTTGTCAACCTGTTAGTGTTGTTTGATGTGGGAGGAAAAAAAATGAATTTGAAGGATTTTAGCAGAAGGTTGCAACATAACGAAATGTGTAAAAAGTGACGGGACTTTTTGTATATGACAGCTTTTTATGTTTCATTTAATGCCAAAGAACTGAAACAAATGTCGAATAATTTGTAGTAATAACTTCTGCACACCAATCGTTTTTCTCGAAATCTCGAAAGTGGCCGATATCCATCTTTAGATTTTTTTTTCCCCTCACAGCCCTGACTAGTGTGGATCGATCAATTCCCTGAGCCCATTTCCTACCATTTTATTATTACCTGGAGGCCATGAAAGCTTCATTAAACTAAGTCCTTAAACCCGTCTCATTAAAATACGTTTACCAGCGCCGAGATGGAAATTTACTCAAGCAGCCGTTCAAAGGCAATTTCCGATTCATGAAATTGCTACAATCTGAAAACAGCACACATTTAGTTAAGTATGTAAAATATTTTTACAGATGATAAATGAATCCCTTTAAAGTGTTTAAACATTCATTTTTATTTGTCTTTCATCGTTTCCTGTTTTTTTTTGTTATTTTTTTTTAATCTTTACATCAAACCGACTGAATAAAGGCAGGCAGCACCACACGAGCAAATGAGGGGTCCATAGCAGGTGCTTTCCTCCAGGTTGGGTTCTTGAGATAATTAGGCAGTTGGCATCCCCTCCTCGACAAAAAGGCCAGGCTGCTCATTATATTGGTAACTGCGGCTCGAGGAGAGTTCTCGGCGAGTCTGCGAGAGGGTTGATCGTCGGGTCACTTTTGACACGAGCAGCGGCAGTGCGGACGGCTCAGCTAGCTAATATGTCACGAGGAACAGCCGCTAACAGCAGGGAAGTGAGAGGGAGAGACAACCTCTGCTTGCCTTTTTGACCACAAAGTTTTGGTCGTTTTACATCCGCTGTGTGTGTGTGTGTCAAATGTCTCACAATTAATTGTAAGAACTCCACTGAAAGTCTGACCAGGATAAGAATTTATCCTACCCTAGAGAGGAGAAGTGGTTAGGAGGCATCCTACACACACTCTTAGTGAGGAGCAGGAGGTCACATCTGAGGATGAATGACGTTAGGATTTTAGAGCAACCTGAGCTGCATGATGATGATGATTTGTAGTATTCTGATACCATGGCAAGGCTTCACCACAAAGATAAGAAGAAGATTCAAAACAGCAGCAGAAGAAAAAGAAGCCGATGCAGAACAAGCTGATGCAGAAAAAGAAGTAAAACCAAAGAAGGGAAGATATTGTGCTAAACTGCCTGTAATTGTTGCCACCTTCCAAGAACATCAAGAATCACCCTGGAGTAAGCGCAGAGCTAGAAAGGCCAGGGCACACACATTGAATGAGAGTAAAGCCGGATGATGGGCACTTTTACTTAACAATACACCGACCAGCCACATTGTGTAAGTTTCCCCACGAGCTGTCAAAACAGCTCTAATCCATCAAGGCTTGGACTCCATAGGACCTCTGAAGGTTGTCCCTTGGTATTTAGCAGCAGATCCTTTAAGTCAGGGATCTCAAACTCCGGTCCTCGAGGGTCACAGTGGTGGCTGTAAGTTTTCATTCTAATGCTTTTCTTAATCAGTGAACTGTTTTTGCTGCTAATTAACTCGTTTTCCATTCATTTTAATTGCCTTTTTTTTTTTTTTTTAAAGATTTTTTTCCTCGGAATTTCTTCGTTCCTCTCAATTGCTTCATTTCTTTCCTTAAACAGAAACGTGAAGTGAGTGAGCCAACAGAAGACCAAGTAAGTCAGGGCCTCAAACTCCAGCCGATTTCACTCCAACCAGTTGCTTCATGAGGTGCCGAGTCTCGTCATTAATTGAACTTGTTCTACAGGGTGGGCCATTTCTATGGATACACCTTAATAAAATGGGAACGGTTGGTGATATTAACTTCCTGTTTGTGGCACATTAGTATATGTGAGGGGGGAAACTTTTCAAGATGGGTGGTGACCATGGTGGCCATTTTGAAGTCGGCCATTTTGGATCCAACTTTTGTTTTTTCAATAGGAAGAGGGTCATGTGACACATCAAACTTATTGGGAATTTCACAAGAAAAACAATGGTGTGCTTGGTTTTAACGTAACTTTATTCTTTCATGAGTTATTTACAAGTTTCTCTTTGTTTACAGCCATTGACATGTCGCAGAGGTTAACACGTGAGGAGCGGATAGAAATTGTGTTGATGTCTGGTGAACACAGTAACCGGGTCATTGCAGCAGATTTCAATGCAAGACACCCTACGAGACCACCCATCTCCCATGCTACAGTTAGCCAACTGCTTGCTAAGTTTCGTGAAACTGGTTCAGTGTTGGATTTGTCCTAGCTTCATTCAGCAAGAGCCCACAGCGTAGCAGTCGCCGCATGTCACTGGAGAGTGGCATTAGTCGAACATCCCTTCGGTGGATATTAGCTACTCACAAATGGCACCCTTACAAACTCCAGCTACTGCAGCATCTCAACGTGATGACCCAGATCGGCGCACTGAATTTGCAGAATGGGCAAAACAAAAATTGGAACAGGACCCTCAGTTTACGCAGAAGATTTTGTTCAGTGATGAGGCAAACTTTTATGTGAATGGTGAAGTTAACAAACAAAACCACCGCTATTGGTCTGACACTAACAGACATTGGATAGATCCCTCCAAGACTGTTGGAACAAAAAAATTGATGGTATGGTGTGGTATATGGGGTACAAAGATAGTGGGGCCATTCTTCATCAATGGAAACCTCAAGGCCACTGGATATGTGAAATTGCTACATGATGATGTGTTTCCCTCTTTATGCACTGAAGCTGGCACGTTCCCTGAGTTTTTCCAGCAAGATGGTGCACCACCACATTATGGGTGTCAGGTCCGAGCATTCCTAGATGAACAGTTTCCTGGAAAGTGGATTGGTCGTCATGGGCCAGTTGAATGGCCCCCAAGGTCTCCCGATCTGACCCCTTAGACTTTTATCTTTGGGGTCATCTAAAAGGCAATTGTCTATGCTGTGAAGATACGAGATGTGCGGCACCTGAAACTACGGATACTGGAAGCCTGTGCTAGCATTTCTCCTGCGGTGTTGCTATCAGTGTGTGAAGAGTGGGAGAAGAGGGTTGCATTGACAATCCAACACAATGGGAAGCACATTGAACACATTTTATAAGTGGTCAGAAACTTGTAAATAACTCATGAAAGAATAAAGTTACGTTAAAACCAAGCACACCATTGTTTTTCTTGTGAAATTCCCAATAGGTTTGATGTGTCACATGACCCTCTTCCTATTGAAAAAACAAAAGTTGGATCCAAAATGGCCGACTTCAAAATGGCCACCATGGTCAACACCCATCTTAAAAAGTTTCCCCCCTCACATATACCAATGTGCCACAAACTGGAAGTTAATATCACCAACCATTCCCATTTTATTAAGGTGTATCCATATAAATGGCCCACCCTGTATAATTCCATGGCTTGTTGCTGCTCTCATTTTGCAATGGCAGACATTTCCTAAATTGTTGATTTTCTCTTTTCTAAGAGCGCTGGTGAAATGTTTTGGGGTCCTGAGCAGATCAGCATTCCTGAGACTGCCACCCTTTTTATTTTGAGTTATTGTATGATGGTCACAGTTTGCGGGTCGCGTTTTGGCTCATTTCGTATCTCTCCATTGTTTGGCAGCTAATTAAGGAAAAAGAAACACTTATGCGGTCTGAGTCTTCAAGAGCAAGTCAAATACAATTAATTCAAAAGAAGTTAACAGTAAAAACAGGTCACTAATTAACAAAAGGGTTAGAATGAAAACCTGCAGCCACTGCGGCCCTCCTGGACCGGAGTTTGAGATCCCTGCTTCAAGTCGTGTAAGCTGTGAGGTGGGACCATCCATGGATTGGACTCGTTTTCCTAGCACGTCCCACAGACACTCGATCTGAGGAATTAGTTGGACGAGTCAACACCTTGAACTCTTTGTCAAGTTCCTCACACCATACTTGCAGTGTGCCAGGGTGTAATATCCTGTTAAAAGAGGGTACTGCCACCAGGGAATATCATCACTGCCATAGAGGGGGTACATGTTCTGCACATGTCACAAATGGCAGAACCCAAGGTTTCCCAGCAGAACATTACTCAGAGCACCGTACTTCCTCCACCGGCCTGGCCTCTTTCTGTAGTCCTTCCTAGTGCCATCTCATCCACAGCTGTACTAGGGAAGCCCTCTTGGATCATCCAGACTCAAACACTGGAGAACACCATGGAAATCTTCAGAAACCCGTTTGAAAACAATGAAAACTGGGAGCTAGAGGGGCCCTAAAGGATCACACATGCTTCCATAGTGCCCGGTCCGTCATCTACTGTTGCCAAAGGTGGATGGTGCAGTGGATTGAGAATGTACTCGGACTCCCCTCACCGTCCTCAAGCTTTATTGTGTTGTAGATATGATTTTTATAAATGGAGAAATTTGCCATTTTTGACCATAAATCTACACTCAGGAACCCGTAATGTCAAAGTGAAAACTTCTTTTCAGAAAGATTTGCAAATTTGAACTCGTCCACAGCTGTCCTTCAAGAAGAATCACAACAATACCATCTGCATTCACGACCAACTGTGTGCTGCTACTGTGGTTTTGCTTGTGATTCACAAATGCGTGGTTATCTGCTCTGATCTTCATGTGTGTGCCATGAATCACAGCAGCAACTCCAGGAAAACCAGCAATTTGGATGGCTGCAGCTGGCTGTAACGTTACTTCACATGGAGTGGAGGGGAAATGCGTAATTCTGCATATGACCTCACGTCTTGTAAGGGCGTTTAAAGTTTGGGGCAGAATTTGAGAAATGATTGCTGGTGACATACCCTGAACATCACTCCTGCAAATGTGGCCAAAAAGCCCCAGCACTTACATTTCGTCTGACAGCGCGTGACTTCTCAATTTAAAAGGAGTGATCACGTACCGGAACAGAACTTGTTATATTAGTGCATCTCTGTCTTATCGACGTCGTTTTAGGAGCTCATTGTCGTCTAGTCTTTCCAAAGAAAATGGAGCCTTTCCTAAAATGTGTGTTGCTGACCTCTGCCAGCACCTAGCGAGTTAGGACAGTTCAGGTGTTCTCCTAAATCCCAGTGACGTTAGACCCAGTTTCCTAAATTAGGAAAATCGATAAAAAGGGCTAACTCCAACGCCTAAAAGTAGGACCAAATTTGCGTCACTCGGATTCAGAGCCAGTTAGGACCGTTTTCCTCCTCGGAGATGCTCGGTAATACGGGCACAGATCCCTTTCTGCCTTAGAAGAATACTGTGACATTATTCTGCACACTTTATTGAATGAAAACTGAGCAACAGGGAACACTCAAAACTCCAAATGGGTCACCGGATTCAGATCGAGGCTGCTGGATCCATGAGGCAGCCATGCTAATGACTGGGCCACCAACTGTCCCTGCTTACCCATTTAGGTTGCCGTATGGTCAGCTGTGAAAGTGATTGAATAGTCAATAACCCATAAGCTTTCTAGACAGAAGAAGAAATATGTGACCAATTTTTTGTCGCTTTGCATCTTAGTAAATTAGGAGTAACGAGTCCGCTCCTAATAAACGATTTGCTTAATCAAGGGAGGCGTCGAATATTGAAAGGTTTTAATAGAAAACACATCATTGACAAGATGGGCTTGACAGGGCCTGTGATTAAGAGAAGATGCATCTCCGTCACACTGTTCAAAATAATACCAAGAACGCGGGAGGCTGACGTGTGCCTCTAATCAGTTAACATTACGTAATGAGCGCAGCTGCTCCTGACAAATCGTACCACCGCTGGGGATATTAAGAGACGCTTATTTCTGAGTGCTAATGGTGCAAATAGGCACTTTTATCAATTGTCTTGAACTTTCAGAATGTATTGTTGCAATAAATGCGGCTTGTTTGATGTGATATTCTGGCCCTAACTGTGTTAGGATTCAACGCTTCACTTCACTTCTCCTGGTGAGGGTTCAAGGGTGGCGACAGACCAGGCCCCTTTATCCTTTGCGACATTTTTTACCCAACTTTCCTAGGGAAAAATCACAGGCATTTCCAGGCCTGAAATATATAAGCCCTCTGTGGTGTAGCGCGTCCGCAGCTCACAAAGAATGGCTGTTTCATTAAAAAATCAGTTGGTCGCGTCAGTCTCAGGGACTTGGTGAGGTAATTGGGGAGAGAGGCACCTACACGTGAGGGTGAAATCGTTCTCAATTCCTTCATCGGCTTCCTGCAGTGGGCGATTGAGACGTTGTGTCCACGGAGCCGTAGACTGTAAGTACAGGGGCGGGACAGAAAGGAAAAACGAAGAAAGAGAGGACAAATGGGAAAACTGAAGGCATGTAGCGCGAGAGTACAGCATTGGGGTGAAGAGAGAGAACGAGCCAGCAGGCTAAAGAAAGAGAAACTTCAGCACAGTCGGGGGTCCCGCAATGGACCAGCGCTCTAGGAACGGGTCATCCCCACTGATTGTGCAGCAGAGTGGGTGTGATTGAGGTGGCGTCCTCTTCAGGGATGACTGTGCGGGCGTGGAGGATGATGGACGAGAGGAGAAACCGACTCCAAGTGGCCTATCAGAAGCCAAAAGGTTGGGAAGGGGAGGACCACAACTGCTGAAGTCTCCACCAGCTGAGCAAGTGATGGGTGAGCTGTGGAGGCTTGGAAGGAGTTGTGCTCGGCTCGGTTGACCCAATGACTGCTCTTGATTTTTAATCACTTGGATTTTTACCCTTTAAATTGGATGAATTTATTTGGACACGGTTTTTGATTGTATTTAATAAAAGCACTGAACACTTTGCACCAGCCCGTTGCCAGGAGTGTTTTGTCTCCATCGGTCATGCTCATCTGGTTACGTTATCGATGGTGTCGGGTTCAAGACTCTCCCAAATTATGAAAGAGGGAACATGGAGCTGGACCCACACCATCACACCCTCCATCTTGTTCCATCTCTCATACTCCATCTTCTAACAGGGTCATCCCCTCTATACCCCCAAAACACCCCCAACTGGCTCCTGTTGACCCAGAGAAGCAGCGGTTCTGCTCTGAGCTCATCCTGTATTGCTGAACTCCTCACCCTGTCATGGGATTGAGTCCTGGAACCTCATTCCAGACTTGTGATCTCCCTCGGAGTCTGTAACCACGGGTGATGTAGGGCCAGTAATCTGAAATCCTCACATGAAGACACAGCTCCCACCTCTCCTGGTAGAACCAGGGCCATCTTAAACAGCATTATAGGCCCTGGGAAATGCACCTACATAACCACCCAGCAAGTCACAGCATACATAGATTAGCATTGGGCCCCTTGGCAACTGCTCAGCATGCCCATGTGCTGAGACGGCCTTAGGTAGAATACTCGTAAAGCTGGCACTACCACACCAATGGACTGATCGACCTTCTAATCATCTCTGCTCTCGCTCATCAACAAGATCCTGAGGTATTTGAATTTGTCCACATGGGGTGGCTGATCAGCCCTCACCTGAAGAGAAAGACCCATTAACTTCTGAAAAGAGACGATGACCTCAGACATGGAGGTACAAATTCTCATTCTGACCATAAAGGAGCATAATCAGACGGGAGGACAGGACAAGACAATGATGTCTTGAGTCTTTGAGCTTCAGGAGTCTCTCTGTTGTATTATGCATTTTACTGTTGTGCTGCTGTCAGGAACTGCCACAGTTAGCAATGATGGAGGACAGGGAAGCCCTCTTAGATCATCCAGTCTGGAGAACACAACAGAAATCTTCAGAAACTTGAACTTAATTTAAACTTTAGGTTTACACCGTGCTTTGTTTCCGAAGTAGCAGCACTCATGAATATGGTTGTAAATGTCAGTCACTCACTTCTTATTGTTTCGCTGCCTACTCAATTATATAATGCATGTTTTCTTCAGCGCTTTTTGGAGCTCTTCCTGGTTTTCTATTTACTGCGTTGACAGTCAGTTCACGTGATTACGTGGGAGGCCTGATGATGTCACATGAAACTCCGCCTCCATGGATTTCGAGCTCAACTCCATTACAGTAGATGGAGAAAACTAGCTTCCAGTTATGACCATTACGCGTAGAATTTTGAAATGAAACCTGCCCAACTTTTGTAAGGAAGCTGTAAGGAATGAGCTGCCAAATTTCAGCCTTCCACCTACACGTGAAGTTGGAGAATTAGTGATGAGTCAGTGAGTGAGTGAGTGAGTGAGGGCTTTGCCTTTTATTAGTGTACATATACATATATATATATATATATATATATATATATATATATATATATATATATATATATATATATATATATATATATATATATATATATATATATATATATACACACACACACATATATATACACACACACACACATTTTATTTTTTAATGGACATTTTTTCGCAGTTGCCAGTATAATGATACCCTCAGAGCCGCCCAGCAATCCTGGCATTTCATCAGGTCTATGAATCTCTAAAGTAAGCCCACCAATTTGTAACTTACTTTTCAAACTGTTGACAACAACAATAATAATAATAATAATAATAATAATACTACATTTCAATTTAATAGACATCTTTCTTAACACTCAAGGCCACCTTAAAATGAAATTAAACTTCTTCTTCTCTCGGCTGCTCCCATTAGGGCTCACCACAGCAGATCATCTTTTTCCATCTCTTCCTGTCCTCGTCATCTTGCTCTGTCACACCAAACACCTCACCACATCCATAAACCTTCTCTTAGGTCTTCCTCTCCTCTTCTTATCTCACAACTCTATCCTTAGTACCCTTCACTCAGTATACCCTTCATCTCTTCTCTGTACAGGTCCAAACCAACACAATCTCGCCTCTCTGACTTCGTCTCCTAAACGTCCAACCTGAGCTGACACTCTAATATCCTTGTTCCTAATCCTATCCATCCTGGTCACACCCAATGCAAATCTTAACCTTAGAATGAAATTAAATAACAGTAAAAAAATATAAAAACAAACAGGACGATAAAATCAAACAGCAATAATGTACAAAGGTAGAAGAAAACATCAAAGCTAACAGGCAGTAACTGTGTTAAATTTATAATTGGTAGGCCAGTTTCAAAAGTTATGTGTTATTGAGTCTTGTTGACGGATACGAGATGGAAGAGAATTCCTGAGTTGAGGAGCACTATGACAGAATGCTCGAGCACCCATAGAACAGAAAGTCGAGCTGCAGATGAGGATCCAAGGGAGCGAGAGGGAGTCTCAGCCTGTAGGAGATCAGGGAGGTTGTGGAGAGATTTAAACGTTAAGAGCAGGATTTTGTCGTATTCGGTAGTAAACAGGGAGTCAGTGAAGTTGAGAGTGAATCGATGTGATATGTTCAGTGGATTTAGAACAGCAGGTTATTATCCTAGCAGCAGAATTTTGAATACCGTATACACTTGCGTTTAAGTTCACCCGCGGATAAGTACGGTAATTTCCGGTATTTTATAATGTCGGTCGTATAAGTCGAATGCAGAAAATTCACGTTATTGGCCCAAGAGATTACAATATGCTAATGCTCACCTGAGAAAGTAACCACGGAGAACACAGCCTTTTTTTTTTCCTATGTAGTGTGCCTACATGACCACCTGGTAATACCCACGCTATTCCGAAGCGACGTTTGCACTGTCTTGAGTTTTTTGTATCTCACAGCCTCACACACCTTAATCATAAGAGCATCCCTTATCTTCGATGGAACGTTCGATCAGAAGAAAATATGAAGCTAGTTTTAAATTAAAAGTCATTGAAGTGGTGAAAGAAATTGGTAACTGCGCTGCTGCAACAAACTTCTGCTCTCTGGTGCGAGATTGAAGGAAGCAAGAAGAAAAAAAAAAAAATGAAGTGTCTTGAACAGTCATATAAGTTAGGATCTGATTTTATGATCGATTTTTTGAGTTCTAAGGCCTGACTTACAGGTGAGTATATACGGTAACTTGTAAGCGATGGATAGGTTTTTGTGGGATGCCAGATAGAATAGCATTACAGTAATTTATACGTAAAGTGACTTGGGTGTAGCTGCGTTTTTCCAAAATTCCCAAAGTTCAGCAGCTCTAACTTCAAAAATGGGATTCAACAAAAGCCTGACTTTCTAAGATTGGCTCTTACATCGGGCGTTAACCGATACTTCAGTACCGTGTGGCGTAAGAACAGGAAGAAGTCTAGAAACGTTTCGGAGATGGAAGGCGGCCATCCAAGAAACACTACTTCCATGGGAAGACAAAGAGAGGCTGCCATCTAGAATGACGCCCAGGCTCTGCATATGGAAAGAGAGGTTTATGTTAATGTATAGGGGGTTCCAGATCTAATTATGCAATTTTCATTACGCTATAACCTATTAAGTTTATTACCTACTGTAGAAAATCACCTGAAAAATCCCAAACCATCAAGAAGTGTGCGAACTAATGACATGAAGAATCGCCTTCGCGCCAAACTGGAATCGTCCCCACATAAATCAAAGTCATCCAGACGATCTGGATCTGCATAATTAGATCTGGACCACCCTGTAGTTAATTAAAATGGCAGAACAGTTAACCTTAGCGAGTGCAGATTTAGAACCAATGAGGAGCCCCTCAGCTTTATTGCTATTTAATTGGAGAAAATTGTGTGTCATCCATGACTTTATGTGTTGGAGACATTCGGAGGGAAAAGAAGTGGATTTAGTGGATAGATAAAGCTGTGTGTCATCAGCGTAACAATGAAATGTAATACCATGATGTTGATGGATATTACCTATTGGGAAGATATAAATGAGAAAAAGAAGAAGCGGCCCCAAAACAGAACCCGGCTGAACTCCCCGAGTAACGACTGCACTCTCAGATTCGGTGAGGGAGGAAGAAAACCATTGGATTGGAGGACGAGGCCACCGACTCCGAAACTAGAGAGTCGTTTCAAAAGTATCTGATGAGACACGGTGTCAAATGTGGGGCAGAGCTCAAGAAGTACAAGAATTGAGAAATGTCCCATGTCAGCTGCCTGGAGAAGATCATTTGTGATTTTGACCGGGGCAGTTTCGGCGCCGTGTTTAGGACAAAACGTTCAAAAAGGTTGACGACACAAAAACGACGTTTGATTGGTTGACTGGCCGACAGAAGAAATGATAGGCAAGCCGAGCAAACGCCCTGCCGACAGCACACGCCGTAGGCGGGAGGGGAGAGTCGTAAAACTAGCATGTGCTTAGCAGGAGGAATTTAGGGGGTCCTGGCTTTAATCTGCCAGAGTACGATAAAAACAAATGAGACCCTATGCCTAGTAATCGATTTTCTAGTTAAGTGCAAAAGAAAATAAGATCGATATAAATGATGCAGCATGCAGCACAAAGTCACTGGTGGACGTGTGTGTGTGTTTGTGTGAGCGACTGTGCACCACTTAGCCAATAAAATAAAAGACGGGATGTCATTCCGGGGATTTTTCGAGCATTTTAAAGCTTAGAGCCATGCAAACACAGGCCCATCTAGCTGGTCAATAAATATAAAAAAAAAAGTGCGTGTGTGTGTGTGTAAAATATGGCGTCTTTGGGGTCTCCCGTCACAGTGGGCACACAGAGACACTTTGTTGGTTTGAATCCGTCAACTCAAGAGAAGGCTGCCGTTTCGTTCATTCAAGGTCATAAAGGCTGATATGAATAAGGAATCAATAAGAGGACCACTGCACCGCACTGCACTGCACAGGCTTTCCATCTCGGCATGTCAGACGTCGGTTGGTAAAGTGGATCCATCAACAAAATGAACCCTAATGAAATGGTGCTTGTTCAGATAAAATCTGTTTATTTTGTGCAATCTCAAAGTTATCTATCAGCTGTAAACATATCTGGACAGAACCCGCTGACACTGACAAATGTTCTCGTGTTGTATTGGTCAAAATGAACGCTCAAGAGCCTTGTAAAAACAATACATCATCTTTATTTATTGTTGGATGCATTTGCATGTTTATAAAGGAATTGGTTTTTACAAGAAAAGGGAAACGTTTTTGTTTTATTAACCTCTCACTCGAGTCACATTTCTGTCTATGGTAAAGGCACCCCACCTTCAGTTTTAAAATTACCCAGGGGTGTCCCATATCAGGGCTGTATGGTGGCACAGTGGTTAATGCTATTGCCTTAATGGCTCTGGGCTTGAAATCTCAATGTGGATTTTTCCCAGCATTGGAGTGTGATGAGGAGCGACAAGGAATATGTGAGCTAAACATGGAAATGGAACTTCAGGGGAGGAGAAAGTCAAGTCAAGCGGTTGTATGGTCATACTATCCATATGTTGTATTGCTGCATAGAGCGAGGGAAGCTGAAGAAGACTTGGGCAGATGAACCAAAAGTAGGTGTGACTGGGAAGGAAGATTCGCCCTGTCCAGTTTAACAGAACTGTTAGGGAGAATCGGATATCCTACCAAATCCAGGTGTGCAAAGCTTGTAGAGCCTCACTGAAGAAGACTCAAAGCTACCACCAATGGGGCTTCTAGAAAATGCTGAATTATGGGTCCGAATACTTCTAGGGATGAGAGAGTTCAGTTTTTGATTTTTAATAAATCTGTAAAGCTTTCTCAAATCATGTCACTTTGTCATTATGGATTATTGAGTGTAGATTGATGGTCAAAAAATGTCACATTTATATATTTAAAATTAAATGTACAATACAGTGAAGTGCGCAAGAAATGAAGGGGTCTGAATACTTTCCAAACCCACAGTATATTGTGTAGACAGACAGCCAGACAAAATATAATAGTATTTATTTGGTGTAGTTGGCAGGATTAGATAGATAGATAGATAGATAGATAGATAGATAGATAGATAGATAGATAGATAGATAGATAGATAGATAGATAGATAGATAGATAGATAGATAGATAGATAGATAGTAAGGCGCTATAACACAGACAGACAGACAGACAGATAGATAGATAGATAGATATACTTTAGCGTAGTTGGCAGGATTAGATAGGTAGACAGATAGATGGATGTTTGGGTTACTTTCCTTAAATTAATAATTGTAACACTGATATAAATGTCCTTTCAGTTCTTGTGGGTGGCAGGACGGTCTCATTCTGTTTTAGGTCTCATTTGATTTCTGCCTGAGGTGAATTTTAAATTTGCTCCTATAAAAGTGACCCAGCTGGTCTCAATAGCTTAAGAATTGTCTCGTGGTTATATTAAGAGTCCATGGAGAAAACAATAAAAAGCAGCTCCGTTTCAAAGATGGCCAGCTCCAAGGCTTGTTAGACGCGTCTAAACTCCCTCCTTTGTATTCCTACAGGGACCACCCACCTGCCCTCTGGTTCAGTGACCTTTCCCCTCATTACTTGAAGGGCCGCCTGACAGGTTTGAGAGCACTGAAATAATTAGCTTACTGAGAAAAGTCGATTTCCAGCTGGCATCTAAGCATGTTTTAGTAAATTTATGTTGGAAGGTACAGGCTACAATAAACACTGACTATAGCGGGTGATCCATCCATTCATTTATGACCGCAGCTTTGAGTTGTGAGGATATCATAGCAATGGCACCCAAAATAAATGTATTATACATCCTGAAATTAAGGAAATCCAAATCCAAGTCACAGTACAGAATCCAATTAACACAGAACAGAGCAGAAGGTTGAAACAAATCCTGAAGATCACAAAGGACCGATTCTGTGATTGTGACTTGTGCTTATGCTTTCACTAATGACAACGGTGAAGGCTTCAACGTTGAGACACCTTCAGAAGATGAGGCTGGTAACACTCAGGTATTAGTACAGTGGAAGAGAACTCAACATGGGCATCCATAAGCATCTCCTGGCCACCCCAGTGAGGTCGTGGTAGATTCTCTAAACGCTGTAAGCCTAACTTCATCCTTTAGATACTAATGTTAGAGAGTCAGAATGAACAAATGTTCAATGGAAGAAAAAATAAATGAGTTTAGTGAGACTGAAGGCAAACGGCCGTCATCGGATTCAGTGAGCCGTCACCCCCAGAGGACATGAGAGTTTAAAGTGTTTCATACACCCCATCCACCCCCCGCCCTCCACTTCTACACAAATCTCTCGACTCAGACTTGACGTGACTTTGTCAAGATTTGAAAAGAATCCTCTGACTCCCCTAAATATACAGCTCAAGAAAAATGAGGGGAACACTTCAATCAGCACCCCCAGTCTAACACCAGGCAAACAAAACTGAAGGGATATCAATGTGCCAGTTAGGAAGTGAAGCGATTGTGAATCAACTTCAGGTGACCTGGAGAGGCCACCGCAAGACAGAATGGTGGCCACAGACCGTTGCTCTCTCCTGATCCTTCCTGACCAATTCTTCTCTAGTTTTGCGGGTTTTTTTTTTGTCTTCGTCACGACTGGTAGCATGGGGCAGTACCTGCAGCCCATTCAGGTTCCACAGGCAATCCATCTCCTCCAGGATGGCACATCCCTGCGTGCCATCACAAGAAGGTCTCAAGAGCATCAAGGAGAACCAGGCAGGGTCATGCGGGACAGTCAATGGCATCAATGCCTTCCTCAGCCAGGAACTTCCGACACACTCTGGCCACATGAGGCCGGGTATTGTCCTGCACCAATAGAAACCCACGACCCACTGTACCAGCATAAGGTTGGCTATGAAGAGTTTGTCCGCTTATTCTCATATGTCATAGGATTTCATATAATCATGCTAATCCTCAGTGGCCATGAGGATTTCATAACAGCAATCAGGGGATCGTTGTCTTGTACGTTGAGGCCTCCCAAGACCATCACTGACCCACCGCCATGCTGGATGTCGTCGCTGGCTGAGTAACGTTCACCACGGCATCTCCAGACTCTTTCACGTCTGGCACGTGTGCTCAGTGGGAAACTGCTGTCATCTGTGTGGGGCAGCAATAGCAGAGCTACCATTTGTGATATTCTCTGGCAAATGCAAATCGAGCTGTGCGGTGATGGGGTGTGATCACAGGTTCCACTAGAGGAGGTCGGGCCCTCATGCCACCCTCATGGAGTCAGTTTGTGACAGTTTGGTCAGAAACCTGCACGCCAGTAGTCAACCAGTTGTCATTTTGTTGAGCTCTGGCAGTGCTTCTTCTTGTTCCTCCTCATACAAAGGAGCAGATGCCAGTCCTGCTGCTGGGTTGATGCCCTTCTACAGCCCTGTCTGGCTCTTCTCATGTAACGGCCCGTCTCCTGGTATCTTTCCCCCCTCCCGGGGGTCAGAATTTACATTGTCTTCTTTGGGAGACACCTTTATCCAAGATGACAATTGGTTACTTTCTTTTGGTTTCCCAGTTGGAGCCCAGGCAGGTCACTCAGTGTCAGTAGCGGGAGACTTGAACCCACAACCTCAGGGTCTGAAGTCCAAAGCTTTAACCGCTACGCCACACTGAATGGCACCAGCATGTATGGATGTGTCATCCTGGAGGATGTGGACTCCCCGTGCAACCTGAATGGGATGCAGGCAGCGCCTCATGCCACCAGTAGTGACGAGGACATTAATGCAAAACTAGGGAAGAATCGGTCAGGGAGGACAACTGTCAGTGGCCACCATTCCATTTTTGGGGGTGACTTGCTGTGGCCTCTCCAGGTCACCTGTTGTCACTTTCATTTGCACCACAGCAGGTAAAGTTGATTCACAATTGCTTGTGCCTCCTAACTGATCTCCCTGACGCTTCACCGACTTGGCATTTCACTGGTTTGATGAAGCGTTCCCTTCATGTTGCACGTCTTCCGCCATGGCGTAGGAAGGGCCGAGGGGCAACTGGAGATCATTGCCCGTGTGGGCCTCTGTGACTCAATAGATGCCATTAGCACATTTTATGCCTGTGTTGCTCTTCCAGAGTCACCGATATACCACTCATTATTAAAGATATTTCCAGAGACTGAAAGAATTGGTCACCCTGGCGCTGTGAAGAGTTGGCAGACGTCAAACCCTAAAGAAGTCTCGCTCTTCTCATTGTAGGCCGACATATAGAAGCAGTCTGGGCAGCTTTAGAAACGCGCTTTGTCAGTTTGGAGGGTAAAGGATCAATAGACGTCTTAATGCACTTGATTTTTCACCCGCCTGGTGAGCAGTTTAATGTGACGGCTTACTGAATCCGATGACAATCATTTGCCTTCCGTCTCCCTAAACTCATTTCTTTTATTTTTTTCCGTTGAACATTTGTCCGTTTTCACTCTCTAACATTATTATCTGAAGGATGAAGTTAGGTTTACCGTGTTTAGAAAATCCAACATGACTTCACTGGGGTAGCCGGGAGCCGTCGACGGACGCCTGTGTTGAGTTCTCTTTCACTGAACTAATGCCGAGCGTTGCCAGCTAATCCAAAGAGAGGGCCTCATCTTCTGAAGGTGTCTGCTGTCGACGGTGAAGCCTGCACAGTTGTCATTAGCTAAAGTCTAGCCACCAGTCACAGTCACAGAGTAGGCCGAATCATCGATGCCCAAGGCGGAGAAGACCACTAATCCTCTCTGACTGCTTGTTAATATTTAAGAAGATGACCCATCTGCCATCTCTGAATCAAGTGAGGCCGCTGCTCACTACGCGCCATTGGGTTTAAACGACAGCCATTGTCACCTCGAAGTCTTCACTACTTTAGGTCCAACCTCTCCCTTGTCATGAAATGTCATTATTATACATCATCGTTAGCCATCTGTCAGCTTTGGGCTTCTGCTCTTTCAAGTGGTGCGTCCATGATGGTGTCGAGACCACCAGCAAAACATCAGAAGCTATTCACGTCAAAACGGGCCCGAGACCCCCAAAGATAATTCAAAAAGGTGATTAACCCTTTCGGTCCTGACATCCTATCACTAGTACCTAAATATGCAGCTGTTTTTGCAGTGGCGTAGCTCGAGTTTGTGCCGCTCGGGGCAGGGTGATGCCTGCCAACATATCTGAATATGTTAACCTATTTAAATAGAAAATTAAAATGACGTAGAGAGAAAAATTATTATACATTTTGCATATATTTATTCATATATAGAGAAACAGCAATCATTTTTTACATATAATTATTTATAAGCGTCAACTAGACAAGAATATGGTATAGACGCACTGACAAGCCATGTTCTGATTATTAGTTTAATATAATTACGCTGCAAAAACCAGAACCAGTGTAGTGTACAAGTGATAGGTGGGGATGAGCAAGAACACAATCGGACTGATAATAAAACTAAATTACAAATTGTAAATTAGTTGTTTATCTTCCTAGAAATTCTTATCGGTGTAATGTTTAGGTTTATTTTTGTTATTGCCCCCTAAAATTTCAACTGCCGTGTCTGATGCTGTCCACAAAAGGACAGTCTGAAAATAGTTTTTGAAGCATTTGTGAGTAAAAATCAGAGAATTCGATTTTTTTCATTCACGAGTGATATTTTTCCAAACCCTGCTGCTTACACACGCATTGTACTGAGCCTTTTGGCCAATAATACAATACGATTTATTTGTTGTATAGCCCAAAATCACCCAAGAAGTGCCGCAATGGGCTTTAACAGCCCCCCAGCCTTGACTCTCTAAGAAGAAGAGGAAAAACTCCCAAAAACAAACACTTCGGGTAAGGCAGTTCAAAGAGAGACCCCTTTACAGGTAGGTTGGGCGTGCAGTGGGTGTCAAAAAGAAGGGGGTCCATACAATACAATACACACAACATAACAAATCCTCAATACAGTATAAACATAAAAATGTAAGAAGTACGGAGTACAATTTAACAGTAGATGATATCCCATAATATGATTTGGATTTGTTCAGAGTCCTGGAGACCTCATCCATCAAGCTGCCTCCCACATTTGGCCATTCCACAGCTGAAATAGCGCTAATCCGATGAAAGGACCCCTCTACCACACGATTCCTGTGATCCTCCATCAGAGATGACTTTACCTTAGGTAGGCAAAACAACTTGGCGGGTGGGCCGTGGCACCAAGTGGCACATTTGAGTACCAAGAAGAGAAACAGAATAGGTGAGGGTTAGTATCAAATTCTACCCATCATGTGACTTATGTTTTAGTGCTCGTGACTAACCACAGAGATGCAGTCTGCACAGTTAATCAGCAGCTCTAGTCAGGGTGTGCTAAACTGAAGTTGTGAGTCTTCAGCCGGGGTTTGAAAGCTGAGACCGAAGTGGCATCTCTGATAGTAGCAGGCCAATAATGCCACCCCACCTCGTTTTTAAGCGATGGCTGGCAATAATTCAAACTTTAAAGCTGCTATTTAAAACTACAAGAGGCAATGGAAGGTTCTGAATTGTAACAAACAAGTGAAATAACACTAAGACCAAGAAAGCAGACTGCCTTAGCAGTTAATAAATGGGTTCTAATTAATAATAATAATTTTATTTATAAAGCGCCTTCCCATGCTGAAGGCTCTTAAAATTTTAAATTACATTTTTTGATTAAATCAAAAACCTGCACCAAATGCGGACCCCCGACTAGTACACCTGAGTGAAGAAGGTAAAGTCTAAACAGCAGCAGATTTATTCTGCCCTGGTCGTTTCCCTCTCAATGGCCGATTTAGCTGGCCTTGTATTGTCAAGTTGAGAATAATGAGGAGCCAGTAGGTTCTGGTCAACTGCGGGTTATCAAAATTAATTCTCGAGAGCCTTCCCAGGTTTCCAGGTGAAGTAAGACTGGGCATACAAAAGAACGCGAAGCTCGTGGAAAGCGTGACCGCGCTGACGGCACGGCGGAGGCTCGTGGTAATAATTACTAATGGAAACGAGAGGAGCGAGCAAAGAACGGTCAGCCTGGAGTTTCTGTGCATTAAAAGATGAAGAGCTGCCCCTCCACTCGGCGTTCCAACCGTGAAATGCATCACATGCAGTAAACTACGTGGATCATGCGTGTCAAACTCCAAATCCCGGGGGCCTGCAGACTTTCGTTCAGTCATATTCTTAATTAGTAACCAATTACTGCTGCTAATGGCACAGACTTGTTTAATTGGGTTGCTATTTTAAGATTACGAACAATTAATTGCTTTCCTTAAATGGGGAACAGTCATGTTGTTCTATCCTCACTCTCATAGTAAAAGGTTTTTTTTCTTGGGGTGTGAAACAATGCCACCATTTTCATTTTCCAAGTCCGTTCAGTGACGTTAATGGGCGCCGATTTAGATGAAAATGTTCTGCTCTGTTTCAAGATGGAATTGTTTTGATGCCCGATTTAGCTGTCCTTGTATCTGTATCATTGAGTAGCAAATAGGATAGATAGATAGATACTTTAATAATATATAATAATAAGGAGGTAGTAGAATTTGATCAGTTATCTGTTATCAAAATTAATTCTCGATAGTTAGATAGACGATCTTCTAGAGGAAATAAAAGGCGCTTTTCCTCTGCATAGTACGGCACAGCACGGTTCAGTACAGCTCACCTTGGTTCGGCTCAGTTTGCGTTTCGACTGCAGTTTAGTTCCGGTTTAGAGTGGGCGGGATTATTCACGTGTCGTTATAGTTGCGCCGCCTCTACTGCAGTGACACCGTGGAACTTTTACAACAACACGCAGACAACGACAACACTTTAGCTCAACGACGCGCAAGGGTAAGCATCTAAAAAAAGCACATCACTAGCTAACTTTTATCACTGTTGCAAAGCATAAAATGAACTTAACTGTCAGTGTAACATTAAAATGCTGATTCTGCATATTACACATCTTCCACATTTTGCAAAAAAGTCGCCGCAACAGACCATCTGTTTGGACATTTAACCGTGCTTCAGAGTGGTGGGATAGGACTGTTCCCGGTTTTACAAACACTCAGTGGCTGGAGAACTTTAATGTCTGAAGAAACATTTATCCACTTATGCAACAAACTGCGTCCAGCGATGGAGAGACGGGACACAAACTTCCGCGTGTGTGTACCTTTAAAGAAAAGAATAGCCAGTGACGCAGTAATGACGATTTTCTCTGGCCAATCAGTGACCAGCGGAGTTTACACGTCACGTTTTGGTAACGGTTCGGTGCGCTTGGAACCTCGGCTGAGGTGGTACTAAAAAAAGGACCAGGTACCAGGTACTGTTCCCAGTGGAAAACCCCCCAAAAGTGAGCTGAACTGAACCGTGTCGTGCCGTACTATGCAGCGGAAAAGCGCCAAAAGTTGAGTCATACAAATGTAACAAATACAAACACATACAAATGTGATTTGATGTGACAAAAGGCTGCAAAGCTCGATGAAAACGTGATTATGTGGGCAGCACGGTCGAGGAGTGTGGTAATAGATACTGACAGAAACAAGAGGACCGTGGAGACAATGCTCACCCTAAAAAGTCCTCCACAATAGAAGACGACACGTTACGTGTAACATCTCAGTGTTCCAACTTTAAGATGGGTCCCCTGCAATTGCTCCAACCTGGATATGACGTTAAACAGAATCCAACCCTGCAAGCAGGTCCTCCAACTTTCAGGGGAAATTTGGGGGTTGATGGCGGGATGGACACTCCAGCCACCATAAAAAAAAAATTAGACTATTCCAGTGTGGTGCTGAGGCGTCACTCGGTCCCAGTCCAGGTGGTTCGTCGTGTGCAGCAACTTACTACCAGCATAGGCTCCCAACGTCTCTCTCTCACCTTCCTATTGGTTAGAAGCCAGATCCTGTTTAAATCCAAAGTTACAATCTCAGCTCATCCTGACATTATGTTCACGCCTTGGTGTTCATGAGCTTCAGTCTTTTTATCCTAACTGTCCCAAAACAGTTTGTTAGAGTGTGTTCTTTTTTTTTTTTTTAATTATTTTTTCCCATTAAACATCTTGTTAACTTGATCTGTTAATTCCTTTTTGGATTATCTAATTGTTTTTGCTAATGATTTTTTTTCACCTCCTTTTGTAATTATTCTAATTCACATTATTAGTGTTTCTCTGCTCTTTACGTGTGAGATGCTGGCCCTTATAAAGTTTTTGTAGGTCCCAGACGAGTCCTAAAGTTCTCTCCCACCTCTCTTCATTTTCCAGGTTGGTTATGGCCGTTTCACTTCCACGCACACGATGGTTTGGTGATTCGGTTAAATGTTTGCTATCGATTTAAGTGTAGATTATAATTCTTTGCTGTTGAAGGCTTTGAGAAAAGTTGACTTGAGCAGGGTGACTGCATGAGTGTCTGTGGGGAAAGTCAAAAACCGAATTCCTTAAAAACGCAAAAACAAAAGAGGGAACATAATGAATTTCAAGAGGAAGTGACGGGAAAACACAAATACATTTTTGTCACACACATGCGCATGGGAGGCAGATAAAGGGCTTGAATGAGGGTAATTCCACACCAGACCAGGGGGTGGCGAGGTGCACTAATCCTTTCTCTCTTTCCACTGTAGACAGATTATGGGAAATCCTGCCTGGCCTTGATGATGTCACTTCCGCTCCCGAAGACGTCACTTCCAATCACGGTCCCGATTACACAACTTCTGGTTCCAAACATTTCGAACATGTCACTTCCAGTCATGGTCCCAATGATGCAATTTCTTGTTCCAAACATGTCACTTCCAGTCATGGCCCCAATGACGCAATTTCCGGTCCTGAACGGGTCACTTTCAGTCATTGTCCCGATGATTTAACTTCTTCTTCCAAACATGTCACTTCCTGTCATGGTCCCAATGATGCAACTTCCAGTCCTGAACATGTCACGTCTGGTCATTGTCCCAATGACGCAACTTCTTGTTAAGGAAAATATCACTTCCTGTCATGGTCCCAATGACGCAACTTCTTGTTAAGGAAAATATCACTTCCGGTCATGGTCCCGATTACACAACTTCTCGTCCTGAACATTTCGAACATGTCACTTCTGGTCATGGTCCTTATGATGCAACTTCTGGTTCCAAACATGTCACTTCCTGGCATGATCCTGATGACACAACCTCCAGTCCTGAACATGTCAATTCCAGGTATGGTCCCGATGACGCAACTTCCGGTCCCAGCCCTGATGACGCCACTTCCTCTGCCATCCCTTAAAGCTGCCATCTTCACCTCAACCAGGCACTTACTATTGTCTGTCCTATTGTACTTTCCAACTCCCAAATTTGCAGCGAGGCTTCAAGTATACAGAAGGTTGCCCCAAACCTTTTTATGGCTCCTGTCTATTCAATTGACGCCACCTAAAAATTAAAGAATTAACAACAAAAATGAATTCAGTTGCAGTGGATGCCACCCAAGTCTTATCTACGGTGTTGCCGTCTGCCCTTATTTTTGGTCTATTTGTTTGACTGAGTTGACGTAACCCAAAGTGGAGGAAAGATCCGCATCTTTAAGGGGCAAGAGGTCCTATAGACGGGCCAACTGCAAGAGCAGAATGTTGAATAAAAGAAACTTGAAGTCACCAGTAAGTATGGACGTTCAAATCGAGCAAGGCCGGGAGAAGAGAAACATTTACTGCCAGGAAACTACTGGGATGAGAACCTTCTTTGCACTATCCAGACTGGAATACCAGTTGTGGTGCATCAAGAGAGAAAGAGCCAGTAGGTCTGAAATGTATATTTTTTTTTATCTGGGAAGCTTCCCTATCTTCTGTATGGCTTTGAACTGAGCTTCGTTATTTTGGGGGGATTGACCTCACAGATCAGTGGGATTTATAGCTGTTGGACTGCTACTGTCATTTGTGTTGTTTCAAGTGTTGTGTGCTCGTAATTTGTGTTTGAAATTTGTGCACGCGTGCATCGTTCTTGTGTGTTGTGGATTGATCTCAACATAATACGCGGGTTAATGAAAACAAAATGGCAATTTGAAAAATACAACATGTTTGTGATGCTTAATGGGGAGTCTGAAGACGTACAGAGCAGCACTCTGCTGTTCATCTAAGGGAAGCTAAAGTCAAATGAACATGGACACCCGCTGCGTGATCACACCATTGTTGAACCATGCTCCATAGTGAGATTTCTTTGGGCAGAGTGAGTGAAAGCTGCTCTAAATATAATGTGAATGCCCTATACTGTAGGATGGACTGGCAAATTGACTGGAATGGAGGGTGGTCAGTTACCCAGCCTGGTGGCAAAGGTGGAAGGACAGCATGGTTGGAGGAACAATTTGACCGGAATGGTTCTCAGTTTGTTTCCCATTCGGGCAGTGCCAAGAAGAATTCAACTCCCCTGGTACGGTAAGTGCCAGTGCTCCTCCAGTCTAGTACCAGTTTGGACACCTGTATTATGGAAGGAAACCCCATGTTGGGGTCCTGTGGTACCTCCAGAGGGCACTGCCTGGTCAAGGTCTCCTTGTTTTGTGGGCGTGCAATGTCAGCGTATAGAAAGTACTCCCTGGTCCAACATAAAAAGGGGGACCTCTGTCTCCCCTCACTTGACGAATCACAAGAGAACAACGCTCGCCAAGGTGGAGTGGACGGAGACGGAATGAACATTTATTACATTACAATGTGCTGGACTGACTAAACAAGCTTGTTAATGGACGGTTGGCCTTGGACTCTGCCTGTGGTAGCTGTGCCTGGGGTTTGGGGCTCTGCTACGCCCCCTGGTGGCTACGACAGGAGGTCATTAAAAGGAAATCTCACACAAATGGAGTTAATGTGACAGAACGTGCCTGGAAAAATCCACAAAAGCACATCACGTGCTGCCCGGCGGCTACACGCACGGCATTGTGTGATTCTCTTCAGACTTGAATTTCATATTTACAATCACATTGAAATAAATATTTTATAAGCTCAGCAAGTAATTATATACACACGGCAGAAATAGGCCCCATTTCCTCTCTTCATTTTTCATATATACAGGCTCTATCATACAATCTGGAATCATAGCAAAAAAAATAACTCATTTTATATCTTTGCAGGCCCAAAATGTCTCATAGTAAGGATGAACAGGCTCGGATAATTCTCCTCACAGGAAATCGGAGTCAGGAGGTCAGCACAGAATTTAACAGACTGCACCCCGACCACAAGGCGAAAAAGACGGAGCTGGCATTTTTATTTTTCCTTTACTGACCCAGACTTATGGAACACAGCACCGGGTATATAAATTACAGGGCGAGTCAAAATCATGTTAACATTTGAATGGCGGAAATAATTTATTCACAAAACAGACTTCATATGTGCAAGATGATTTACAGGGATGTCTCAACCTGTCCACCATCACGTATAACACACACAAACCTACGAGCAACAGCACCATTTAAAGGCCGGACACACATTTTGCGGGGAAAGGATGACACCACAGTCCACAATCTGTCCTTCGGGTCATCGATATCACAAACCATCCACCGTACCCCATAACCAGAAATCACAGGGTGTCAAATCAGGGGAGTGTGGACGCCATGTGTGGTACAGCGGGTCCACAGCTCAGATGAAGAAGCCCAGTTTTTATATAGATAATTGCAGCACTCGTGGCTTACAGAGGGGGCATGATGGTATGGACGAGGGGATTCTCATCCGCTACGTGAGGCGGACGCTTCCTCGCTTAAGTGCACAGGTGATGAATCATTCATATCCGTAATTGACGCCAGGAACCGCTAATCGCCACACGTGAGCCACGTCCCCATTATATATACTAGGAGGGAGACTGCAAAGGGGGAAGAAAAAGAAGGATCGGGAGGAATGGAGGTTAGGAGAAGGAGGAAGACGAGCAAGGCTGGAGAAGTAAAGAGTCAGCCGTGATTGAGAGACTCGCTGGGGTTTGCAGGCAGCTGGAAGGAAAGCCCCCCTGGAAAGGGTATTAGGCTGACACTCGGTGGGGCTGAAGGAAGAGGTTGTTGGGCGATCATGGAGCTGGAGTGACCCAGAAGGTGGTTGGCTCACCACAGTAGGCGGCGGGAGTCAGGAAGGCTTAGGATAGTGAATCCCAGCGTGAGCGCCCTGGCCGTTGGTGAACCCGAGTCTCAGTCTGACGGAGCCAGCGACCGAAAGGCAACCGGACAGCTGCAGGTAGAGTGACTCCCCTGGAGCAAAGCCTGGATGGGAGAAGCAGGGGAGTCGCCAGTAGAAAGAAGGCAGAAGGATGGGTTCCAGCCATTGTTTTACCCTCAGTTTTTAAAGGATCTATTTATGGGATTTTAACCTCCACTTTTATATTTATTTATTTGACATTTCGGAAACTGTAAATTTTGAACACTGTGTTGATTTGATTGTTTTAAATTAAAGCACATTTGCACCATCCCCTTGCCTCCCTGTGCCCTCACTGATCGGCTCATCTGGTGACATTACTGACGGTGTCGGGTTCAAGAGCTCCCAAAGGAGAGATGGGAGCATTGGAGCAGAACCCGCATCATCACACCAAGGCACTGGTCCATCGACCTGGATAGGTGTGGTAGAGATAAAAATAATCCATCAGTGTTAATTAATTTGGACTCACCCTGTAAATATGTAGGACAGCATGGCATGCAAAGGAGGCCAAATGTATCCAAAATAATGCAGTTGGTTTTAGAAAACACAAAAGGACAAACCCAGAGTAAATACGGCGTACCCCATCGACAAGAAAGTGACAAAAGTCCTGCTGCTTCACTAGTTCTTGAGCCCCTCTTTGTTAGCCTGGGTGGCTCACCCGCTTGCCCATCTGCTAAACACTCACATTCTCGCCTCAGACTCCTTTGGCTAACCCCCTCAAGGGGACTTGCATCCCTGCCGCTCCCTAAACCTTTACTTGTTAGGATGCTCGGTGTGTCCTCCTGTACATGTCCACGTCATCCTGTATGGAATATTGCAAACATCAGGAATATGCTGTGTGGCAGACGACCAGAGGTCTTGCCCGGTTGGGTCGCCCTTCTGAGGAGGGGACCGGGGGAGAGGACAAGTCAACAGCAGTACCTCCCCCGGGACACAAGAGGGCAGTCCCTCTGGTTTGGATCAAGGCCACCAACAGGGGGCGCCAGGACAGCTCCTGGTGACTTGCCAGAAGATGATTGGGGAGCACCTGGAGCACTTCTGGGTATGGTAGAAAAGAGGCCGCCTCACTCCACTCGAAGAGCTAAAGTTGGGAGGCAGAGGACGGAGCTTGCAAGGAGAGGAGTGGAGGCGGTGGAAGAGTAAGGAAGAATAAATAAGAAAGGACTGAGTAACTGTGAGTAATATTGTTGCTGGTTTGTGAACGGTGGGTGAAGTGCAAAGGACTGTACATTGGGAGAACAATAACCGCGTGCGGTGGGACTTCGGTGTGTCCTGTGTCTGTCTGATCTTCTACAGCTGAATTACTAGTGCGTGCTTTCACCTCTTCTCGACTCCCATAATGCACTGCTGACCGGGGGCTCCACTGAGGTGTCGAGTAAACTTCAGCTTTGATTGGCAAAAATGGATATAATGAGCGTATTAGAAATAAACTTGATGCATTAGGATTAAAAGTCAAGGCAGTGGTAAAGAATTTAGGGGTAACTATCGACTCGGACCTGAATTTTAAATCACATATTAATCAGATTACTAGGACAGCATTTTTTTCAAAAATAGCAAAGGTTAGACCACTTATATCATTGAAAGATGCTGAGAAATGAGTTCACACTTTTGTTTTCAGTCGACTAGATTCCTGTAACGCACTCCTCTCAGGACCACCCAAAAACGACATCAATCAATTGCAATGAGTGCAGAATGGAGCTGCCAGAATCTGATCAGAAACGAAAATCCGAGCACATCACCCCAGTCTGAGCGTCACTACACTGGTTACCGGTGCCATTTAGAACTGACTTTAAAATCCTGCTTATGGTTTACAAAGCCTTAAATAATCTGCTCCATCTTATATCTCGGAATGTCTGTCACCTTACACTCCAAATCGTAACCTTAGATCTTGAAATGAGGGTCTACTTAGAATTCCAAGAGCAAAACTTAGAAGAAGTGGTGAGGCGGGCAGGCGGCCTTCTGCTGTTATGCACCTCAAATCTGGAATAGCCTGCCAATAGGAATTTGCCAGGCTCATACGGTGGAGCACTTTAAAAAAACTGCCGAGAACTCATTACTTTAACAGGCTTTCTCAGAGCTTCATTGTAGTTTAATCCCGATGATCTGAATATTCAATTAATTAGCATTTCTATGGTGACTCCACAATCCGTACTCACCCCAACTTTCTCTTCTGTTCTTTTTCTGGTTTTCTGGGGTTGAGATCTGCACCACCACCACCTGATCAAAGCACCGTGATGTCCCTACATTGATGGATTAAAGGCCAGAAGTCCACATGACCGTCATCATCAAGTTCTTCCATGAGAACCCTGAATACCATGAGGACTGATTGAGGTCATTGATGTTGGGTAGAATGCCTAGAGGGGGCTGGGTGGTCTTATTGTTTGTTTGTTTTTTCTGTCCTCCCTGGCGATCAGACCCTACTTTTATTCTTTGTTAATTAGTATTAGGGCGGCACGGTGGCACAGTGGGTATTGCTGCTGCCTCGCAGTTAGGAGACCTCCGGGGTCCTCCCTGCGTGGAGTTTGCATGTTCTCCCCGTGTCTGCGAGGGTTTTCTCCTACAGTCCAAAGACATGCAGGTTAGGTGTATTGGTGATCCTAAATTGTCCCTAGTGTGTGTGTGTGTGTGTGTGTGTGTGTGTGTGTGTGCTCCCTGCCCGGGGTTTGTTTCCTGCCTTGCACCCTGTGTTAGCTGGGATTGGCTCTAGCAGACCCCCGTGACCCTGTAGTTAGGATATAGCGTGTTGGGTGATGGATGGATAATTAGTATTGCCTAATTTTATTTTCTTTCTTTATTTTGTCTTTTTTCTCTTTCTTCATTCTATAAAGCACTTTGAGCTCATCATTCGTATGAAAATGTGTAACAGAAATAAATGTTGTTGTTCAGCTGGTACAAAATGTCACTCCCAGATTTCTGAAAAGGACTAAGAAAAGTCAACATGTTACTCCTGTCTTAGCTGCCTTACACTGGCTACCAGTCAAATTTCATGCTGACTATGGAACTTCACCAAAGACCTATAAGGCGGATACACTCAAGGGCTCCTAGCTTTTTAATAAATTGATTGTGCTTTTGTAACCCTTCATGGCCGTTAAGCTCACTCGATGCTGGCCTGTTATATGTGCTTCTCCAAAATCCACCTCATAAGGCGGACTTTCGATTTTCAGTCATCCCACTGTAGTGAGAAGTCAAGCAAAATGACCCCTTTGTTTGGCTAACGAGAAAGATTACAATATGCAGACTATCAAGGCAACTCAGGCCCCTTCTTCAGATGCGAGATGTAATCAAGTGGGCGGAGTTGCCTTGATAGCCTGCATATTGTAATCTTTCTAGTTAGCCAATCAAAGGGGTCATTTTGCTTGACTTCTCACTCCATTCATAATGGCTGACACGGTACAACATCCTAGTACTACACTCGTCCCATTGTGTATTCAAATCTAACATTTCACTTCTCACGTGTCACACTTTTCATTGACTTCCTTTAAATTTCACCTGCCACACATCTATCAGCCCAGGCCTGTCTGCTGTTCAGGTCCCGCTGTGATGATTCAATGGATTCTCGATGATCTGCTAATCCACCTACCTCGGTATCATCTGCAGACTTAACCAGCTTGCTACTTATGGTCCTAGCCAAACCATTTCTATTTATTAAAAACAGCAGCGGCCCCAGCGCTGACCCCTGCTGGTCACCACTCTTAACGTCACCCAGTAAGGTTCCTCGCACCGTCGCCCTCTACTTCCTGTGTGTGAGCCAATTCTGACCCCCATCTACACACTGCGCTCTGAGCTCCCACTTTTTTAGTTTGATGCCCACCCTCACATGTGGGACCTTATTAAGTACGTTCTGAAAGTCCAGATAAATCGTATCCTATGCTCTTCATTTGCTTCCTGGTAGAATTCCAGCTTGTTAGTAAATCACGACCTCCCTCGTCTGTTCCTAAGCAATGCAGAAGTAATACATTTTGCAATCTGGGGGAATGAAAATCCCCATCTTTCTTTAATTAGGTAATATTTTATACATCGGTATATATATATATATGTGTGTGTGCACTTTGGGTACCCGTTTACTAATGCAGGGCACTAAAGCTTATCAATGCTAAACACAAGGACATACGTGAGAGGAGAACAAGCCCAAAGACAGAAAATTAAATAAGACACAAATAAACGCATAAGCTGCACTTGACAGATTATTTTATAGAATTTTATGGCTTATTCTTGGATGCTTTCTGTTGCATGCGGAGATGCTGGTGGGTACTGGAGGTGACGAGGATGAACCACACAGAGAGAACATCTTCAGGAACAGAAAGATCTGCTTAAAAGTTGGCTTTAAGTGTCGCACGTCTCTGTGTAATTGAAGACATCATTTTACGTCTTTAAGAACTCTGACTGTTGTTGTGACTCTCTAAAAAGAAATAAAAGAAAAAAAGAGACAAAACTTGCAGTGCTCACTTGTCATTCTTCTGCTCCGCACCTGACACGTTGATTGCCGAATAGATTTTGCTATTAACCCAACAATCCAACAGCGACGGGGACACTCGTACCTCATTGTGAGACGCGTCAGTCAGATTTATAGCGGGATGCCACAGATGTCACGCCACTTGTACCTTCACCTTTATGCAAAAATGTAGATGGTGCGGAGGTCTGCATGTGGTAGCATTCAGGATATGAGCAGGACATATGGCGCCTTCATAAAGTCTTCAGATATGTGTCATACTGCAGCTGTAGGACAAAGTGGGCATTGCCCATTCTGCTTGGCTTTAATGGCACACCAGGCCTGTTAAGGAAGCTGATTTACCAGACCTTAAGTGACAGAACTCCAGCTCGTGACAGGATCTGATAAAAAAAGGTGTAAATCGGAGTACAACGGACATCTCTCCAGACGTCTTGAGCCAAAAGGAAGGACAAAGACCTTGAAAACTAGGATGGACAGAAGAACTCACCTGCTAGAAGACACCTGTGAAATGAACAGCCTCAACACACACAAAAAGGTTTGGGGCAGACACCCATATACTGTCCCTGGCCGCAATGGGGTGTGACACTGGATCCGGGGGTGGCAGCCCTCCTGGGTTACATTGGGGCCACAGGCTTGGGACTTCAGGGCTCAGACCTGCTGGGCTCCGTGTCCACCAGCAGGAGGAGCCGCACGGCTTAATGAGACCCTGTGGGCTGGAATGCAGTCACACCCAGAAGTGCAGCCTGAAATGGGTTAATTATCACCTGAAGCACTTCTGGGTGGGCTATAAAAAGAGCCAGCAGCCACTACTCGGGCGTCGGGAGGAGGAGGAGGAGGAGGAGGACGAAGCTGCCTAGGAGGAGTGGAGGAAGAAGAATATTTTTGATTTGTTTGGTGTGGTGCTTTGTGGGTCTGTGCTGTAGCTGAGGGACACAAGGAAGATGTTACGCCAAGCGGAAGAAAATAAATAATTTACTTATATTTCTACTTGTGACTCCATTGACAGTCTGTGTCGGGTTGGACGCCTATATAGCGCCTTTCACAGATTTTTTTAAAGCGCTCACATGCATTGGTTTGAGTCCTGAACTGAACTGTCTAGCTGGTGAAATGACGGCGGCTTTAAAAGCCAAAACCAGAAGTGACGTCGTCCGTGGTGCCAGAACCCGAAGTGACGTCATTGATGGTGTGTCTGGTAGGTTTTCCCATATCTGGCCTGCAGAGATAACAGAAGTCTGATCAGTGCATCCCGCCAGCCCTGGCCTGGTGAGTAATTACCTCCACTTGGTCCACTCAGCTTCCTCCTTCTCGTACTTGTGTGACACACTGCTTTTGTAACTGGCAGCAACTCTCATCCAATCAGGAGAAGGTTCAACCTTCCTTTAAAACCACATGGCCCACCATGTGTCAAAGGAGAGAAACCCTGGGGTATTGGCTGAACTCCCTCGGGAATTCTCTCAACGAGGAGGGAAACATATGCAAAATGACCTTCTGAAACCTCAGGAGCCGCTCTTCTATGGAGAACCAAATTCAGACAAACTCTTCTCATCTCTTTGTAAACCTGAGTGCCGAGATCCAGTGTGTGAAGGTGGACACTAAACCGGTCTGAGGGCTGAGAAGCAGCCGTCACTGCAAGACGAGAACATCGGCATCTGAACTCTTCCGAACTGAGCCTGCAGTCAGTATAATCGATGTTTGATGACATGGTGCCCCTCGGTGTCCATAGTGAAGAGTCATTATTATTAGACTTCAACAATCTTGGAGTATGGGGTCCCTCTTGGCGTTGGGATGGCACCACTTTGTATATATACACACCACAGACATTAAGGAGCACCCACCCCTCGGTGTACGGAGAGTGGGCACTTTAACCTTCTTAAACAGTGCCCAGCGGGTAAGAGCCTGCAGTCAGTATAATCAGTGTGTGATGACATGGTGCCCCTCAGTGTCCATAGCTGATATTCTGTATCATTAGACTTCAATAATCTTGGACTGTAGAGCCCCTCTTGGTGTCAGGAGGGCACAAATGCATTTATACCACAGACATTAAGGAGCACCCACCCCTTGGTGTACAGAGAGTGGGCACTTTAACCTTCTTAAACAGTGCCCAGCGGGTAAGAGCCTGCAGTCAGTATAATCAGTGTGTGATGACATGGTGCCCCTCGGTATCCATAGTGAAGAGTCATTATTATTAGACTTCAACAATCTTGGAGTATGGGGTCCCTCTTGGTGTTGGGATGGCACAAATGCATTTATACCACAGACATTAAGGAGCACCCACCCCTTGGTGTACGGAGAGTGGGCACTTTAACCTTCTTAAACAGCGCCCAGCAGTTAGCATAATCAGCATTTGCTGACATGGTGCCCCTTGGATTCTGGACCCCGCACTCCTTAACTGTCACAAATGGTGGCCCCAGATGGCTGCCTAATGGAATGACCAACTCTCAGGGTAGGAGGATTGGCAATGCTAAACTGTCCCTGGTGTGTGTGTGTGGTGTGAGACTGGTGCCCTGTGCTTGCTGGGATAGGCTGTAGTCCCCTGTGCCCCTTCTCAGGATCAAGCTGGCTGTAAAAATGATACGTTATTGTATTATGGGTTACTGAGTGTAGAGCGATGGACCACAATGACAAATTTATTTATTTCAAATGAAATCTAACATCACAATCAACCCCGTGCTCTCTCAGTCTGCTGTTAAGGACTGAATGGAGAAGTCGGCCCTGTTGGACTGACAAGCTGTGGCTGGACCTTCCAGATCTTCTTCCTCTACATGTATTGTGTTATGGAAGATAAGCATTAATTCATTGCATCTCATGGAAGGTCAGATCAGTTCTGAATATATATGGGGCAATTTGCGTGATTTATTAAATGATTAATATTAAAATCAACGCAGTACACCGAGACAAATTTGATCTCCAGCACAAACACATTCTTAATGGTTTCGACTTACATGGCATTAGAGGACAGCAACGCAAAGGAAAAATGAATTGTGATTTTTTCTATTCAATAGAAATGACTCGAATGATAAAAAAAAAAAAATAAAAGAATGCAGATACTGAAAGGCGCTTTTATTGCAGCACATTTCTTGTGTAATTGGTACAGTATCTCACAACACAGAAAACTGCAGATGAAAGGTTTAATCGCACATTATCAGCCCGAAAATGAATTCCGGTGGATTTTTTTTTTTTTATCTGCTTCTGCTCAAAAAAATAAAAATAAAAAAAAAAAATGAAGTAATTGAGTGCTCGTCAGTTTTTCAAGAAAGCTCTATACATTACCGACACAGAACCCACACAGTAATGATACTTATCGGATTGTATAGAAATAGTTAGAGCGCAAACTAACCCCCTGTACTATTAAACAAGTGTCTTATAGTTTTTGATGCATTGTTCTCTGGAAAAGCCTATAAATCATAAAGCCAGACCAATACATAATTTATTTCAGTAGGGTAGTGACCATGGGACCTTAAGTGTAAATGGATTTTGAATACATTCACCTCTATAGCTCTTACTAGGGCAGAGATACTGTAATTACCAAACAATACGAGAAAAGTACAAAGAAATATCTATAAAGAATGGAGCAGCAGGAGAGCAGGACAGCATTATTGGGACGGGGAGAGGAGCTTTTGTTTCATCTGCATCTCCCAGGAGAAAAGCCAAGCCAGGCAATCCATCAAGGCACCATTTCTAAGACCCCCAGTTTAATGGCCACTTCTAAACAATATGGCGGCGCTGCATTAGACTTTTCCTTCTGTACCCTTTATTAACCAACAATTTCTTTTCAGGTCAACAAGACGATTGTGTATGGCTGCTGTAAATCTCTAATTCAGCAACATCTGGAATTTTAGTTGTGATAGATGGCTGTACATGGGACACATGGAGTGGACTTTGTCCTCGTCTGAGCAAATAGCAGCGGAAGTTTGGAGCTTGCAGGGAAGATGAAAAGAAAAATGATGCGTGATGGCCTTCAGCAAAACGAGACAACAACAGGGCTAGTTTTAAAGGCTCTAAACGGAACCTCGTCAACAGACGTATGGAGTTGCTCTCCTTGGGTCACGCCTCCTTCCGGACCACAAGGGGCGGAGTCAATTGCCTTCAATGGGCATTTTTTTTTCTGTGCTGTAGAGCAGGGGTCCCCAACTCCAGGTCTGGAGGACCACCATGGCGGCAGGTTTTCATTCGAACCCTTTTCTTAATGAGTGACCTGTTTTTGCAGCTAATTAACTCCTTTACCATTCATTTTAGTTGACGACCTCTGAATTGCTTCAGGGCGGCACGGTGGCGCAGTGGATAGCGCTGCCGCCTTGCAATAAGGAAACCCCTCTGGGTTCGCTTCCCGGGTCCTTTCTGTGTGGAGTTTGCATGTTCTCCCCGTGTCTGTGTGGGTTTCTTTCCACAGTCCAAAGACATGCAGGTCAGGTGCATTGGCGATTCTAAATTGTCCCTGGTGTGTGGGTGTGTGTGTGTGTGCGTGTGCCCTGCGCTGGACTGGCGCCCTGCCCGGGGTTTGTTTCCTGCCTTGCGCCCTGTGTTGGCTGGAATTGGCTCCAGCAAATCCCCATGACCCTGTAGTTAGGATATAGTGGGTTGGATAATGGATGGATGGATAATATAATATAATATAATATAATATAATATAATATAATATAATATAATATAATAGCTGTGCTAACTGTCTAAGGTAGGTTGAAATGTAAGTAATCAATGTAGACCTCAGCATTAATGACTGCAGTGCACCATGTAATGTATATGTCTCTATTATATGTTATTTGGTTTGGGAATAATAAAAGCAGTGTTAATGTTTGTGTTGTACCATCAGTTGGAATGTCAAATGCAATACATTTTTTTCTAAAATTATTTGTGATGCGCCACCTGTTGGAATGACAGAGACATAGCAGTCAGAAGCACACACGGAGAGACACACAGGCACTTTGTCTTTTATTATAGTATATGGTGATCCTAAATTGTCCCTAGTGTGTGCTTGGTGTGTGTGTGTGCCCTGTGGTGGGCTGGCGCCCTGCCCGGGGTTTGTTTCCTGCCTTGTGTCCTGTGTTGACTGGGATTGGGTCCAGCAGACCCCCCGTGACCCTGTAGTTAGGATATAGTGGGTTGGATACTGGATGGATGGATGAATTGCTTCATTTCTTTCCTTAAACAGAAACGAAACATGAAGTGAGTGAGCCAACAGAAGACCAACTAAGTCAGGGCCTCAAACTCCACCCAGTTGCTTAATTAGTCGCCGAGTCTTGTCGTGTAATTAAACTCGTTCTTTAATTCCACAGCTTGTTGCTGCTCTTATTGTGCAATAGCAGACATTTCCGAAATTGCTGATTTTTTTCTTTACTTTTCTAAGAGCAACCATTAAAATGTTTAGCAGATCAGCATTCCTGAGACCCCCACCCATTTTATTTTCAGATATTGTACGACGGTCACAGTTTGCTGGTCACGTTTTGTATCTCACTATTGTTTGGCTGCTAATTAAGGAAAAAAAAAAACAGTTATTGGGGTCTGAGTCTTCAAGAGCGGGTCAAAGAAAATGAATTCAAAAGAAGTTAATTAGCAAGAGACACAGGTCACTAATTAACAAAAGGGTTCGAATGAAAACCTGCAGCCACTGTGCCCCCAGAACTGGAGTTTGAGACCCTGTAGGGCATCACGGACCACAAGCTGGACAGTACGTCTAAAGCGGGGGCTCCTCTCAGGACGTTAATGTGGAGAATCTCATTTCATAGTTTACTTTTTATTCCAAACAGTGATTTGTGAAATTAGCATGCATAATGTGTAAAACAAGAATTACTCTTGTATTTCTTTTCTGCGTTTGTGATTTACGTGGCTCATAATGTGTAACGTCCTGTCGACGGCATCGCAAATCAAGTCAAATTATCTTAGAAAGTGGAATTTATTTGAATTCAATATTCTGTTTCCTGACTTTCCAATTCAACTCCCATTCCATTTCCTTTCAGCTGCATGCAATTCTAATTCCTTTTCCAGCTCCGGGAAGTGAATCAGAATTTATCATGGAATTCATGAAGGACCCCAGCCCTGCAAGGTGAATCTTCACATCTGCTGCTGCTGATCCAACATTTAGGGGCCTCGAGCCTTTTATTACGCCTTAGCAATCATTGCCATATTTAAGAAAAGTCCAACCTCGATGTTTTTTTGTTTTTTTTTTTAAATCAGTGGTTTTGCATCTCCAGGAGTCGGTGCGTTGTAATTCCTGAGAAATCCTAGAAAAGTAACTGGATATAAGAAATCTGGAGCAGAGTGTTACAGAGGGGAGCTTGCTAGGAATTGGAAGCTTTAAAGTGACTCCTCCACGGTGTTTGAAGAGTTTATCCTCAGTATGAACCATTCGGGCCTCGCCGTTATTTGAGCTTCGCCTCACACCGCCGTGAAGACGAGACAGATAACGCCAGGCAGATCCCGCCGAAGGGGAGGATCAAAACCACAGCGGCAAAATGGAAAAACTAATGTACACAGCGCTCGGTCTCCCTAGGACTTGACAGAGGGCACCATGAATATGACATGAGGGGGGCCTGCCAGTCTTACAATGAGGTGCGGTTGACAAGAAGTGAAAAACAGAGAAAGGCCCAGTTCAGTGGGACACACCTCTGCTTGCATGGCTTTTTAACCCATTAAGGTCTCCAGTGTCTTTTATAAGTGATGTTTGGGGGTCACACCACCATCATCTGTGGCAGTGGTCTCCAGACAAGAAGCTAGGAAGGTCTAGTATTCTTGTTTCTCCTGTCGCTGTTTTTTAATGTATTGTGCCCAGCAGGGAATGTTAACTGGGACCCCATGTGGTGTGACCTGTAGGGGGCGCTACAGCACTCCAAACACAAACCCCAGGTCTAAAATTAAAGTTTATACAGTAACAACATTACCACCTGCCATGGGCTGCTTACTCCTCAGTTGCCAAAAACACACAATGATCTTACGATTCTCGTTCCTTCTCCTCCCCTCCTCCCAGGTGCTTCCGGTGCCAGGGCATTGCCTATAGGAAGAGCTTCTGGGCCAGAAGGGATCATAGATTCATGCAGCACCCCCCTGGTAGCACCTTACAGAGCAGCCCCAAGGACTACAACTCCCAGCATACCTTGAAGGTGTCTGTATGCCCGCCGCGACGCAGAGTCGTGTAGTGTGACGTACCCCACCCTGACTCAGGGTCTTGTAGTGTGACGTGCACCCCGACTTAGTTGTGTATTGTGACATGCTCCCCCGACGCAGTCTTGTAATGTGACGTGCCCCCCGTATCAGAGTCGTTAAGTGTGACGTACTCCACCCCGACTCAGAGTCTTGTAGTGTGACGTGCCCACCGTGACTCAGGGTCTTGTAGTGGGACGTGCCCACCCCGACTCAGAGTCTTGTAGTGTGACGTGCCCACCGTGACTCAGGGTCTTGTAGTGGGACGTGCCCACCGTGACTTGTGTAGTGTGACGTATTCATTCCCTCAAAATGGCTGATTTAGGGTGTGAGAGAGTGGCAGATACGGAGGGGGGTTTTGATTTTTTTTTTTATTCAATATTCTTATCGTTTGCTTATACCTCATAATACCTGAATTTACCTTTCTTGTAAGTTACCTTTGTTTCTCTGTGTTATGGAAATCTAAATTAATATTTTACCATAAAAAAAGGTTAAAACTAAATGTAGAGTTAAAAAAAAACAAAACAAATTGAAACAAAAATGCTGTAACCTTAGGAAAAACACACTGGATCCACGTGCCAAGTATAAAAATCCAAGCATTTAAATGTAAGTTCATTTTGAATGCTTACACAAATATCTGTGCACTTGAATTAATCATAATAATAGACTTTGCATAAAGTAGGTTAAAATAATTGTAGGGAATAAAACTCATAATTGTCTCATCTCAGAGGAAATTGGCACATTTCAGCTCTTGGCATTGAGTAAACAAACAAGAACATACGGCGTTCCTGGGATTATTCATTCATTCGTTTTATTGTTTAATTCCAATATAAAAATTGAAACACACTGACAATGTTGATGGGAGTCCGGAGGTGTCCTCGCCTCTAGAAGGAGGGTGTGGAAAGCAGCTGGGGCTCTCCAGACACTCGGACAGCATGGTCAGAGTCAGCAGCAATGTTCACAATGACTGACTGGTAGGGTGAGGGTGCCAAGAAAATTAACTCACACCTTCACACCAACACCACACAAAGCAGGATGGGTGCATGGATTCATGCTGCTGGCGCCAAATTCTGACCCTACCATTCATCTGTGTGCCCCAGCAAAAGTAGCAGAGCAGAAACTTCAAATACTGACTTGTGGCAAAGGTGGCGTTTAATGACAGGGAGTCATTTCAAGTCACTGAACTCTTTGTTCTACTGCCAATGTCTGTCATTGTGCTTGATTTAGGGCGCTTGTTAACAATGAAGCACCTCACCACAATCAAAACCGTGAGTGGCATGGACAGTCTGATCTGTCAATGGAGAAACAGGCCATGGTGGTGGTGTGGTGGTACCATCAAGAAATCCTGGTCTCATGATTCCGGCCATGAAGACGTCACTTCCTGGCAGACACCATAAAACCCGGACCACTTCCTGTTTACAGTCAGTCAATGCTGGACTCCATACGGTTCACAACTCTGCAACTTATTTTGCCTTTTGCTGCCAGGACTCAAATATACAGGTGGCTGCCTCAAACCTTTTTCTGTGTGTCCTTGCACCTATTATATAGTGCCTTTCACAGCTATCATTCTGTTATACAGTGCCTTTCATTCTTATCTATCGATCTATCTCTTTGTGTTATTTTGTGATCCTGAATGAATATCTATCCATCTATTATATTGCGCCTTTCCTATCTATCTGTCTGTTAGTAAATAGTGTAGTTGGCAGGGTTACACAGTCACAGTACAATCCTGCCAACTACACTAAAATATCTATCTAATCCTGCCAACTTTGCCAAAATGTCTATTATGTAGTGCTGTTCATCCTTATTGATCTACCTATTCCAATCCTGCCAACTACACTAAAATATCTATTTGTCCATCTATCTATCTAATCCAGCCTACATGCTAAGATTAATATAAATCTATCTACTGTATCTATCTATTATATAGTGCCTTTCTTATCTATCTGTCAGTATATGGTGTACTTGGCAGGATTACACAGACTATCATGTAGGGCTTTTCATAGCTATCCATAATTTATATAGTGCCTTTAATATTTATCTATATATCTGTGTTTCCATTCATATCTGTTTGTTTTATAGCGTGTTTCATATTTACTTAAATATATCAGTCCTTTAATCTGTCTATCTATTAATTAGTGCATCTCATATCTCTAGCTACATTATAGTGCCCTTCGTGTACCTCTATTGTTATGCGCTTTTCAGATTTCTCTCTCTATAATGTAGTTTTATTCATGTCTGTTTACCTATATTATAGTGTGTTTCACATCTGTCTATTTAAATATAAAGAAATGGATACAAAAAGCACTATTTTATAATATATTTCATATCAGTCTGTCAATTGATTTATCTATTATACCAGCGTTTCTCAACCTTTAAGTATTTGTGACCCGAGTTTTCATAACAGTTTTAATCGCACCCCCCTAACGTTTTTTTGAAAGGAGCCCACTAATACCAATTTGTTCTTTTTTAATTAATGATATATCATAGATGCATATTTTATTATACCTACTTAACTTTTATCGACATTTGTCTAACTCTAGATTTATTTTTCTAGTATCAGAATGTAGTTTAAGTTAATTTGTTTTGGTTTCAATAGATATATTTTTCATATTTTTGATTCTTGTGTTCTTTTCCTCACATCTTCGCACCCCCCTTTTTGTTACTTCATGTCCCCCTAGGGGGGCCCACCCCACAGTTTGAGAACCATTGTATTATACAGTGCCTTGAAAATCAAAACTGTATTGATCCATATATTGCAGAGTGCCTTTCATATCAATCCACCTAGCAATTATATAGTGCCTTTCATATTTATCAGTTATCTATATTTTGCATTTCTTATCTATCATATAGTGCCTTTCACGTTAATCTATCTATTCCAATCCTGCCAACTACACTAAAATATCTATTCCAATCCTGCCAACTATGCCAAAATGTCTATTATATAGTGCCTTTCATCTTTATTGATCTATCTATTCTAATCCTGCCAACTACACTAAAATATCTATTATATAGTGCCTTTCATCCTTATCCATCTATCTGCAGTATTATATAGTGCCTTTCACATCTAGCTACCTATCTATCTATCTGTAATATAGTTTCTTTCACACCGATTTCTCCTAATTATAGTGCCTTTCTGCCCCGTGTACAATGTGCCTTTTCCTAGATTTGGGTTTCCAACGGATCACAGCCATTTTTCCACGAATACACCTAACAAGTAAAGCATTTGAGAAACAGAATTTTGGCCCCTATAATTTGCACGCCTCATATAGAGAATAAACATTCTTCTAAAAGCGCAATTAAGCCTTGAACGGCGACATCTAATCTTTAACAGTAAAACAAGCACACTACATGTCTACTATTATTTCTTTCGATTTTCCCCCATTTGCCGGTTGTAGACACACTTGGATTACTTTATAAATTAAAAGCCCGCCCAAGAATAAAAAGTAAACTGTTTTGAGGCATTATTGTGTGGCCATGGTTGTTAGCCGCCTGCTGTTTCCAATAAATCTGACTGCAGCCCACTGATCCATTTCACAGCCCTTCAAGCTTACATGCCTATCAAAGTTTGCTCCTGAAAAGTAACATCTGTGATGCCGTTAGTCAAACATGAAGACCCAATTCCAGCTCGTGGAATAACAGAACCGTATTTTAAGAAGGCGCTGGAGAGGGAGCCCCAAGGCTGGCCACTAATATAATTTAGAAAATGTCAATGTTTTCCTTTTATTTTACCTTTGATGAAGTTTATCACCTGAAGGCATACAAGTCCGTATTTCTGAGCACCACTCAGAGGAGGCGCTGATGGAGAGCAAGTAAAGAGTAGCAGCTTCATCAGAGGAGCAGGGAAAGAGTAACCTGTGTTGTCGTGTCTGAAGACCCTTAAGTACCCCACTGACCCAAATGACCAAAATGTGGTTGGGCCAGAAACTGGGAACAAGACGCCAGCAGGAGGTGTGCAGCTGAAACGCCAGACTCTCTTACTGAATATTCTATATTGTGGCCGAGGCCGAATAGATCACGAATGTTTAATATTTAAAGAGGAAAAACAAGCAAAGGTTATTTCTACTTGAAAAAAAATTAAAAAACAAAACATAGAAGCATAACGTCGGAAATAACCGGGGCTGCCCAGCCAATCACAGGAGCCGGCCTAAGACACAAGTGTACCATTAATGCGGGGTCATTGCTGTTTTATCCTTTGATGTGGTCTTACCTTTTGAGCGTTTTGTGTATAATCTGCTAGTTTAAATGGATTATGAACTGATTTATGTATTCATATTCATGTACGGTGGATTCAGACACCTGCACTCTCCGTCCCCCCCCCCACCACCTTGGAAGTTTTCTGCTAAAATCATTTCTCTCCACATTAAGCAACACTCAATTTCCTGGAATGAAAGTAAAAACAGGATTTTTAACATTTTTTATGAATATATTAGAAATAAGAATTGAAATCTCCCAATGTATGAGGTACATTTTGTGTGTTGATAAATTTGACAATTCCAGAAAACTAACAGTCTACCACAGATGTTAAGGAAATGAATGTAAATTTGCCTCAGCATTTTCAAGTTGAATATGCATATATATTACAAAATATGTAAACACAAGTATAATAACATTTCAAAATTCTCGACAAACCTGCGCAGCACTTCCGTTGTTACAAGAGAGCCGACATTGTAAGCTCTAGAAATGCTGGCTCTGTGGGCGTGTCGATATGCAAATCTTATCAGCTGAAAACTCTGGGGGTGGGCGGAGCAAATTCCAGTAGACGCCATAAAAAGGGCGAGCGGTGAGAAGCAGCACTCTGTGTCTATGGCAAGGAAGCTGCATGCAGCAGGACGGGCAAAGCAACGAGTTCTTCAATGCCAGCAGAGGGCCAAGCAGTTTAAAAGGCAAAGACTGGCACGGCCTGCGGCTCAGGGGGACCAAAACGCTGGCGCTCAGTACAGAATACCTTTCCTTGTCATTACAGAAGGTAGAAACTGGTTGTAATAATAATATTATTAATAATTCTTTACATTTGTATAGTGCTATTCTCACTATTCAAATGCTTCAGTGTGTGGGGAGCCACTTCAAACACCACCACTAATGTGCAGCACCAACCTGAACGTTGAGACGGCAGCCATTTTTGTGCCAGTACGCTCACTACACATTAGCAGTTAGGTGGTGAAGTGCTGAGAGAAATAGTCAAGTAGAGACAGGGGGTGATTTTGCAGAATAATCAGGTCATAGTGGGCAATTTAGCCTGGACATTGGGATACACCCTACTCGTTACAAAGGATAGCCAGGGGTCTTTAATGACAACAAGGAGTCAGGAAGTCAGCGTCACATCTCATCCAACTCGTAAAATAAAAGTGTGGGTGCTTTTCATCATAAAATCTTAGCAGAAGCGCCCACCTTTTATTTTATGACTTATGTATGAGAGACTTATTTTTTACTTTTTAGTATACTTTTTAACTTAATATAAGCGTGGTGTTTAAAAAGTCTTTTTATATATATATTATTTTGCAGTATGAAGACCAAATCTGCATGCCGTACTTCAGATGAGGCTTGCTAAAGCTTAAGCATGACCATCTTGAACATCTACAGTTCTCTAAAAGTCTGACTGTCCACCACACTACTTGCTCACTTGCTCCATGTGTCTGTGTTAAAAAAAAAACTTCTTAACGTTGATGTGACATTTACCCTTCAACAGTATCACAAAATGCAGGAATTTCTGTCCTCGTGAATCGCTTTGTGCTCAAAGGTTGTCCACTCGCCAAAACCAAAGACATGCGTTGAGACCCTAAATGGCTGTCATCATCATAACAAAGGCACATCTCAGCTGGAATAGCACAATAAAATATGGCAGAGTGACAAGAGGCGGCGGCGACTAACGTTTTTATTCTTGAAGACACTGAGTAAGATCCCGTGTCTACACCTGCGAGCGGACGACTGTAATGATTGAGCCACCCAGCAACACCAAACCCAAGCCCCGTAGAGATTATTTGGCATTATGTATCAGAGAGTACCCAGTGGGAGACTAAGTGCTCATTTACTTTTCTAATTTGTTTTGTTTGCTTTTATGATTACTTGCATTTGTGTTAAATTACAGCAACTACTCAATTAACTGAGACCATTTCAATACGCCGCATGGTTATGATGCTTCTGGTAGAATTATTATTAGTTGACGCATCCGTATTCCTGTGAATGGCTTAGTTGCTTTACCCCCAGCTAAATGATATAAATGAAGCACAAGGAGCGACGCTTATTAGGAAAACAATGCGCTTTTGTGCTGCCTTCGGTTGTGTGAGGGGTCAGGCATACAAGGCCTCGAAGGCCGCTTTTTGATTTAATGTTTAATTAGTGAACAGTAGCTGTGATGCTTAGATGGAAATGGTGACCTCTTCCAGACAGCGAGATAGGTGAAAGGGTAAAAATTGTTAATTAGTAAGGAGTTGTGTTTGTTCTGCAATCATAAACAAATGTAATAAATCATCAAGTATGGTGGTGGATAGAAGAACTTTAGTAATCTTCAGATGTCAGTGTGATGCTATTTTGAACAAACGAGGCAAGCAGGAAGGGTGAGCTTCTTGGGTTCGACGGCCTGTTCTCATCACAATTGTTCTAATAGCAAACATGGGGTGGACAGTGAGACGAAGCTTCATTCCCAGCCTGGTCCCTTTTTTGAATTTTACTGAATCCACCCTAATTACTCTAAAATTTTACAAATTAGGTAGACCGGTAATTCCAAATCAGCACTTGGTGAGTGCTAGTGGTGCAAGGGTTAGTGCTGCTGTCTGATGGAGCCAGGGCTGTGGAATTTCAAACCTGCTCCTGGTTAATGTCTGTACGCGGTTCTGTGTGTTTTGTCTGGCCACGTCTCACAGGCATGAGTGGAACGCCGACGGATGGGGCTCGTGATGCTGTAAGGATGGGGAGCAGGCTCCGAGACCCTGAATGCGATTTGAGAATGGTTTTATCCTATGTCATAAAAGAGTTGTGGGCCCCAGGAAACATTTCGCAATTCAAATTTTCTCCAGAAATACTGCATTTTACTTTTAATTTACTTTGTTGCACTCATTATTGGTAACGACACGATCTAATAAATAAATTTACATTTGTCACACCCAACGAGTGCCCACATGGCTAAAACAAACCACGTGGACCTACTAATTCTATTGTGTCTTATTTTGTTACTCGGTGTAATGGATTTGTTATTTAATGTTGAAGCTCCTTTATTGATCTCAGCTGCTGCTGTACTTAGGAACGCAGTCACTTGTGGGGGATACGAGGTCTGGGTGTGGTCACAGCCTCTCATGGTAGCCCCTTACTTATTCTCAAGAGGTTCTCTGTTTCCATAAAGTATTATTATGGATTCAAATTGAAATTCTGTGACCTTTTAATTTTGGTTTTGTTTTAGATTTATGACTGAATCATATTTACTGGAAATGAGGATTTAAATAACATTGCTAAACTATTTGTCATTTATTAGCACCATTTGGATTTTGTTTATTTATCTAGAATTTCTTTTATTTCTTTGATCTTCTGCTCTGATTGCTATTGAAGCTTCTTTCTGACCTTCAGTACATTTTCAGCTCCCGTTCTTTGCTGCTTTGGTTTCTCTTCTTTGTTTTGTCTTATCAAACAGATTATTACGAACACATTTAGATTAAATTGTAGCAATGGGGGCTCTGAAATTTAAGGGTTTCTCTTTCCGTCACAGTTTGGATTCGGCCGTGATGCTATTTTAAACAATCATGGTGAGTAGGAAGGGTGAGCTTGTTGGGTTCGATTGCCTGTTCTCATCACAATTGTTCTAATATAGAATAGCAAACATGGGGCGGACAGTGAGACGAGGCTGTGTGGACCCGACTTTCATTCCCAGCCTGGTCCCTTATTTGAGTTCTACTGAATCTTCCCTAATTACTCTAAAATTTTACAAATTAGGCAGACCGGGGATTCCAAATCAGCACTTGGTGAGTGCTAGTGGTGCAAGGGTTAGTGCTGCTGTCTGATGGAGCCAGGGCTGTGAAATTTCAAACCTGCTCCTGGTTAATGTCTGTATGCGGTTCTGCGTGTTTGTCTGGCAACGTCTCACAGGCATGAGTGGAACGCAGACGGACGGCCTCAAGAGGAGCTCGTGATGCCTCGAGTCTGACGCTGTTAAGGATGGACAGCAGGCTCCGAGACCCTGAATGTCATTTGAGAATGTTTTTTGCTATGTCATTAAACAGTTGTGTGCCCCAGGAAACATTTAACACTTCAAATTGTCTCTAGAAATAATGCATTTCACTTTTGCTGCACTAATTATTGACAATGACACAATCTAATAAATAAATCTACATTTGTCACACCCGAGTGCCAACATGGCTAAAACAAACCACGTGGACCTACTAATTCTATTGTGTCTTATTTTGTTACTCAGTGTAATGGATTTGTTAATTAATATTGAAGCTCATTTATTGCCCTCAGCTGCTGCTGTACTTAGGAACGCAGTCACTTGTGGGGGATACGAGGTCTGGGTGTTGTCACAGCCTCTCGCCACAGGCCCCCCTGCTTATTCTCAGTAGGTTCTCGGTTTCCATAAAGTATTATTATGGACTCAATTTGAAATTCTGTAACTCTTTTAATTTTGGTTTTGTTTTAGATTTATGACTGAATCATATTTACTGGAAATGAGGATTTTAATAACATTGCTAAACTATTTGTCATTTATTAGCACCATTTGGATTTTGTTTATTTATCTAGAATTTCTTTTATTTCTTTGATCTTCTGCTCTGATTGCTATTGAAGCTTCTTTCTGACCTTCAGTACATTTTCAGCTCCCGTTCTTTGCTGCTTTGGTTTCTCTTCTTTGTATTTGTTATCAAGCGGATCATTATGAACACATTTAGATTAAATTGTTGCAACGGGGGCTCTGAAAGTTCAGCCGGTTCTCGTTCGGTCACAGTTTGGGTTCGGCCGAGTCAAAGCGTGCTGACTTTATAGATGTTAACCTCCTTAAACTCAAATCTCCAGTCGATAATAAATAAATAAGCGAAAGGTCAAAAGTTTCAGGGTTGGCTCAAGTGGTCATGTTTTATCTGAGCTTTCTGTGTTTATCTGATGTTTTTAGCGTTTTCCTGGTTCACGATTCCTTGCTCTTATCTTTTTGACTTTGAATTTTTGATCACGTTTGGCTTTTGTTTCTGATCTTTTGCTCTCAGTTTTTTTTTTTTTTTAAATTGTGTTCCCAGTTTGTTTGACTGATTTTCATTTCTGACCTCGACTTAATTTTTGACTTTGCATTGTTCGCAGTCTTTTTCTCTCCATAAAACATTTGATTGTGGGCAGTACTGTTTGTACAGAGGGGACTGGTCAGGTGGTCTCTTGGTCTGGAATCCCTGCAGATTTTATTTTTTTCTCCAGCCGTCTGGAGTTTTTTTTCTGTCTTCTCTGGCCATCGGACCTTACTCTATTTCTATGTTAATTAATGTCGACTTATTTTTCTTAATGTGTCTTTTATTTTTCTATTCTTCATTATGTAAAGCACTTTGAGCTACATTTTTTGTATGAAAATGTGCTATATAAATAAATGTTGATTTTAATTTTTGTTTTAAAGAATTCATTTTTTTATTTGCCCAAATAATTGTTATGTGAGATTTGGGACACAAAGGAATTGAAACACATGTGTTCAAACAAATCTAAAATGGAATTCTATTGGGAAAACATGTTAGGTTTTGGGGGTCTTGATCCTCACAGGCTCCCACGTAGTGCCCACTTGGCGTGTCCAACAACTTTCCTCCCGTCATCCATTTCCCACTCATAAACATTGAAAAGTCAAGGAGAGATAGATAAGACGGCCTTCCTCAGCTCCCCGCCCAATGATACAAGGCGGTGTTGTTCCTTCACCGGGTCTCCCCTTAATCTGTTCTGTACAAGTAACAGAGAACAAAAGCCAAACTGGTCACCATAAAATGGCACCTCATCAAGTGTAGATGGCAGGATAAGGTGTGGCTCTCTACCAGTTTGAACTGGATAAACAGGTTCAGAAAAGAGATGAGTGGACCAGGAAATACGTCTCCGGCGTCTTCCCGCCGTTCACCCCAATCACCTGGGTGGCAAGTGGTGGCAGCAGCCATAGACACACATGATGGCATTCTCACCAGTGATGAGAGTTGGATATTTGGCACACTTTGTTTTTTGTCCCTCCTTTTTTTATGTTCTGTGAAGAGGATTAAACAGTTTAATTTCATCACAAGTAAGTGATTCATATCTTATGCAAATTTGAGGAACACTGTTTGATTTTCGGCTTCATTATACAGATCAAAGCTGCTAGCCAGTGCCACTTCATTTATTCACATATCCGCTCTAAGCCCAACTGTCTAAAGCAGGCTCATATTTTAGAGTAAATTGGATCAAAGAATACAAAACTTAAACAGGATGAGAATCACAAAAATATCAAACAGAAAACAAATGAGACACACTGAGGCTTGGGATGCTGTGGAGTCTCGTTAAAAATGAACAATATAATAAAAGAAAAATTGCTCTCTCTCTTTTATATATATATATATATACACACACATATACATATATATATATATATATATATATATATATATATATAAATACATACATATATACACATATATATATATACATATATATACACATACAGTGGTGTAAAAAACTATTTGCCCCCTTCCTGATTTCTAATTCTTTTGCATGTTTGTCACACAAAATGTTTCTGATCATCAAACACATTTAACCATTAGTCAAATATAACACAAGTAAACACAAAATGCAGTTTTTAAATGATGGTTTTTATTATTTACGGAGAAAAAAAAATCCAAACCTACATGGCCCTGTGTGAAAAAGTAATTGCCCCCTTGTTAAACAATAACCTAACAGTGGTGTATCACACCTGAGTTCAATTTCCTGATTACTGCCACACCTGTTTCAATCAAGAAATCACTTCAATAGGAGCTGCCTGACACAGAGAAGTAGACCAAAAGCACCTCAAAAGCTAGACATCATGCCAAGATCCAAAGAAATTCAGGAACAAATGAGAACAGAAGTCATTGAGATCTATCAGTCTGGTAAAGGTTATAAAGCCATTTCTAAAGCTTTGGGACTCCAGCAGACCACAGTGAGAGCCACTATCCACAAATGGCAAAAACATGGAACAGTGGTGAACCTTCCCAGGAGTGGCCGGCCGACCAAAATTACCCCAAAGCGAGAGACGACTCATCCGAGAGGTCACAAAAGACCCCAGGACAACGTCTAAAGAACTGCAGGCCTCACTTGCCTCAATTAAGGTCAGTGTTCACGACTCCACCATAAGAAAGAGACGGCCTGCATGGCAGATTTCCAAGACGCAAACCACTGTTAAGCAAAAAGAACATAAGGGCTCGTCTCAATTTTGCTAAGAAACATTTCAATGATTGCTAAGACTTTTGGGAAAATACCTTGTGGACTGATGAGACAAAAGTTGAACTTTTTGGAAGGCAAATGTCCCGTTACATCTGGCGTAAAAGGAACACAGCATTTCAGAGGGGACGAGGTGGCCAACAGGAGGGAGGTGATCAGTCTGGCGTCATGGTGCGAGGACAACAAACAAACAAATCACAGACAAGATGGAGGAGATGATAGTGGACATGAGGAAGGAGAGGAGACCTCATCGGCCACTGTTCATCCGATGGACTGAAGTGGAGAGCGTGAGCAGCATTAAATACCTGGGCGTCTACATCAGTGAGGACTTCACTTGGACTCTTAACACCACACAGCTGGTCAAGGGGGCTCAACAGCGGCTGTACTTTCTGAGGAGGCAGAGGAAGTTTGGTATGTTGCCTAAGATCCTCAGCAACTTTTACAGCTGCATTGTTGAGAGCATCTTGACCAGCTACATCACAGTGTGGTACGGCAACACCACTGACTGCTATGGACCGCAAACTCCCTGTAGAGAAGATCACCAGGACCCCACTGCCCTCTCTGCAGAGCATCTACAACTGCAGAGTCCGCAGGAGAACTGCCTCGATCCTCAGGGACCCCCAACATGAACTGTTCACACGTCTACAGTACCCTCAGGCAGGAGGTTTAGGAGTATGAAATGCAGGACTTCCAGGCTAAAGAACTCTTTCTTCTTCAAGGCCATTAGACTCCTAAATAACAGACTGGAGTTTATAACCGCAGGCCACCTCATTGTGTCGACCTCACACAACTGTATTTGACTTGTCCATCACACACCGACCTGCACGTTACACTTTATACTTCTATTCAGTTTTTATACTTTTATACATATAGCGCTGCCTCTGTTACTTATTATCTATCTGCTACTTATTATTTCTGTTTATCTTTATACGTTGGTTTTGTCCTTTGGTGTGAATAGCAAAGAAAGAATTTCATTGTACAGAGAAACGTGTTTCCTTACTGTTCACATGACAATAAACTGAACTTGGAACTTTGAACTTATATGCATATGTGTGTATGTATACAGTGTATATGTATGTACAGTATGTACACACACACACATACATATATACATTGTTATGGACGGTCGGGGCCTTTGCCCAGCCAGGATGCCTCTTTGCTGGGAGGACCAGGGGAGCAAGCCTGGTTAGAACAGTACCTCCTCCACAAAGCTAGATGGCAGCCCCCCTGGGTTACAGCGGTGCCTGGGACTCCTTGGAAGTTGGAGTTGGATACAGCCCTGTTGGGATCCTGGGGTGCCATCAGGGGGTGCTGCAGCTGCTCTTGAGCCTGTATGGGCAGTTCCTTTCACCAGACCTGGAAGTGCTGCCGGAAGTAGGTCATCAAGCTCCTGGAGCATTTCTGGCTAATGTATAAAAGGAGCCAGCAGCCACTACTTGGGGAGCCAGAGTCGGGTGGGGGAAGGAGGAGGAGGATGAGAGACAACAGAAAAGAAAAAGCACCGGGTTTGTGCTTTGTGACTCTGTTGTGGCTTGTGGGAATGGGGAAGATGTTGCCAACAAGGGAAAAGAAGAATAAAAATTACATGTGCTTTTTATAAGTGTGCCTCCTGCGTCTGTCTGTGTTGGGTGGCTGGTATGCAACTAGATAGATAGATAGATAGATAGATAGATAGATAGATAGATAGAGGACAGCATATGTGGACTGCTGTCCTGGTCGAGATTAGTCCATTGGTCCCATTCCCATAACCGGCTGGGAGGCCAATGTAACAGACACATTTAGGGAGGCTCCATTTCAAAACTATATGCTCCCCTTACCTGCTAGATGGCAGCATCCCTGGGCTTCGGGACCCATTCAGATAGCCGCAGGGAATGTTGGGAACTGTAGTGCAGTGAGGCAGCCCTGCTGGGGTCCTAGGGTCTGAGCTACACTTCCTACTTTAACAACAACAACATTTATTTATATAGCACATTTTCATACAAAAAAATGTAGCTCAAAGTGCTCTACATAATGAAGAATAGAAAAATAAGAGACACAGTAAGAAAATAAAATAAGTCAACATTAATTAACATAGAATAAGAGTAAGGTGGTCCAATGGCCAGATGGGACAGAAAAAACAAAAAAAAAAAAAAAACTCCAGACGGCCGAAGAAAAAAAACTTTAGGGAACTTCCAATTAATCTGGAAGCGTTACCATCGGGCTATGCCCTGGCACTGGCAGTATTCCCAGGTTGAAGATACAAGGAGTCGCTCAACCTCATCCAGGCAGGTTGGAGTCGGAAGGCAGAGGGCAACATTTGTGGGAGGAAGAGCAGTTAGAAGAAGAGTGAAAAGGGAGAATTCACCATCTGTTTTGTGTTTGTATTCTTTAGAAAGTATTCAGAACAACAAAATCCATTATGTAAACTGTAACTGTGGCGTGTCAGATGTGTCTGGGGTTTGTGGCTCAAGAGTGCCCCTTGTCTTCCACTATATATATATATATATATATATATATATATATATATATATATATATATATATATATACACAGTTTATTATATACTGTATAAATTTATTAACTAGCTGTCCCCTGAGTGAAACAGGACAACCTTTAAAAATCAATAAACAAAAAGGTATCGCTAACTAAGCAGAGGCAAGATACCCTCCAAAACGTGGGCAGAGGTAGACCGACTCGAATGGAGGCTGGCGCGTGAGTGAAGAGGGCCATGCACGGCTCCCTACTCCTGAGGCTCCAACCCATTGCTTCTCTCTCGGATTCACGTGAATAAATCAACCGAGATGTTCAAGCAAATTATAGAAAAAACCTGATCTAAATCCGTTAAGTAGTTCTCTCATGAAAAGTGGACTGACATACAGACAGACATTGGCTTATATATATCTCTCTCTCTCATATATATATATATACCTGTATATACACACACACCCATCCATTATTCAACTCGCTATATATCCAAACTACAGGGACACGGGAGTCAGCTGGAGCCAATCCCAGCCAACGTAGGGTGCAAGGCAGGAAACAAATCCCGGGTAGGGCACCAGCCCACTGCAGAGATATATATATTAAGTCAAGGGTTGGCACTGTCCTCTTCTTCTGTCTGCATATCCAATGAGTGAAGTTATCAATGACGTCTGATGTCACTTCTGAGTCCCGGGCACTTAAGCCCACCTCTGCCACCTCATAAGTGGCTTCACCTCCATCTTGGATCAGTCTTGTGTTGGACTCCTGTGTGAAAAGGCGATCTCACTTTGAATTGTTAAACTATTTTTGTTATTTTTCCAACAATTATATGGGCATCACCTGCCAGTGTCCTTTATTATTATTATGACTAGGTGTCTCAATAACTTAAAGGCATTGCTAATAATGCCCATTAGAGGGGGGTACACTGCCAAACCCCAGCTAGAAAAAGGGGCAAACACAGAAACTTCATAAAAATAAAAAGGTTTACTTTTTCCCATAAATGTTCTGTCACACAGTGAAGCTCTGTATAGCGGTGGATGCCACTCTCTTCTCCTGGTATTTGAATTCCTGCACCTGCTCAATCTAAACCTCCCCAAGGTGGACAATGGCCTCCGATCCATCCATTGTCAGCACCTAAGGAGCTTACAGTTCAGACTGGAGTCCACCAAGGAGATGTGGTCTCTCCACTACTTCTTAACATTGTAATTGATGCCACCCTGAGAAAAGCAATCCAGACCTGGCATGGAGTTTCATATGACAAGGACCACCTTGTGTTTGTCAACAATAGTGAATTGATGCCGAGGCCACAAACATCCTCTACGGTATAAAACTAAAGAGTAAGAAAACATTGAAAATGTGGACAACTCCACCTTCTCCATTTCCCCCCCTCCTCTTAAAGCCAGTAGTAACAGGCACGGCTCTTCTCCCATTAGCAGCCTCATTGAGTGTTTCAGAAAAATCTTCCTCTGCTGTGAAACTGCTAGCCATGAGGCTGTCACTGAACACTGCCACCTACTGACAACGAGAATATCGACACTCTCCAAAGTGTGAATGCGTTTGGATTGCTGTCAGCACACGTGCTGTGTGTCGTGGTCTGTGTGCAAGTTTAATGCGGTAAAGACAAATAATAGGACTTTAGGCCCCCCAGAATCAGCCCAGTCACTCTTTCTTCTCTGGACTTTCTCCAGTGCTGCTATGTCTTTTTTTGTAATATGGAGACTAAAGCTGTACGCAATACCCCAGGTGTGGCCATACCCTCCCTTGACTTGTGCTGCATGCCCCACCATCCTCCTGATCACTTTTTAGGGGGGTGTGGGGAATTCAAAGGGTTTTTTGGCAACAGTACACCCGTAGGTTGTTAAAATGCAACACGCTGATCCTGCAGCCTGCTGAAGAGCAAAGCAAATATCAAGGAGCCATCAGGGATGCAGACTTCTAGTTTTGGAGGGCCGTCTAAAAATAGACGCGAGATTCTTAAGTTTTCTGCGTGCTTAACTCTGCTGCCACAGCACTTGAACATGAGACGGTGGAATGGAAACAAGCGCTGCAGAACATGAAAGGACGTTCAAAGAGAATTACTGAGGTAAACAAGATCAGACGGCGATGTGTTTCCAGGTACAGTGGCATTGCTGGAGTTCCTCCTCTCTTTCCACCTGACGTGGTGCACATTTTAATTGTTAGGACTAAGTCTCTGCCTTAAAAAAAATACAATAAAATAACCAGAATATTGCAGCTCATCAATGCCCTCCTGATTTATTTATTTTGGTCTGTTAACGGCTTTCAAAGCTAAACTTGAGGTTAAGGCAGTCGATTTTATTTGACTCCCTTTTATTGATCGAGTCTGCCGCAGTCTTGCTCTGCCGATACAGCTAAGAGAAAAAAGAAGCGGTGTGGCTTTAGTAGACGGTGTTGACTGATTTGCCTTCTTAGCATGTGTGTCTCAGAGTTAACATTTTAAAACAAAAAAAGGTGACATTTTATTATTACTAACTGTGCTACCCGTCTAAGACAAGTTGAAATCTAAGTAATCAATGTAGACCTCAGCATTAATGTTTGCAGTGCACTGTCTACTGGAAAATATTTTGTAATGCTTGTAGTAATAAAATTAAATACTACAAATGTTTGAGGTGTACCATCTGTTGGAATGACACATGAAATGCATTTTATTATTAAAATGTTTGATGCACCATCTGTTGGATTAACAGATACAATAGATTTGATTACTAAAACAAAATTTATTTCTTGTATAGCCCAAAATCACACAAAGAATGCCTCAATGTGCATGAACAGGCCCTGTTTATGGCAAATGCAATGTGTTTCTTACTACAAATGCTTGTGAGGCACCATCTGTTGGAATGATAAATGCAATGCATTTTATTACTACACATCGTTGTGATGTGCCCTCTGATGGAATGACACATAAAATGCATTTATTATTAAAATGTTAATAGTGCCATCTACTGGAATGACAAATACAACACATTTTATTACTTCAATTATGTGATGTGCCATCTGTTGGAATGATACATGAAATTCATTTTTTACTACCAATGCTTGATGTGCCCTCTGATGGAATTTAACATGAAATGCATTTTATTATTTAAAATGGTTGATGCACCATCTATTGGAATAACAGATGTGATTGATTTGATTACTAAAACAAAATTTATTTCTTGTATAGCCCAAAATCACACAAAGAATGCCTCATTGTGCATGAACAGGCCCCGTTTATGGCAAATGCAATGCGTTTCTTACTACAAATGCTTGTGAGGCACCATCTGTTGGAATGACACATGCAATGTATTTTATTACTACAAGTATTTCTGATGCACCATCTGTTGGAATGATGAATGCAATGCATTTTATTACTACACATCTATGTGATGTGCCATCTAATGAAATGACACATAAAATGCATTTTATTATTACAAATATTTCTGATGCACCATCTGTTGGAATGAAAAATGGCATGCATTTTACTACTACAAATGTTTGTGATGTGCCCGCTGATGGAATTACACATGAAATGCATTTTAGTATTTAAAATGGTTGATGCACCATCTATTGGAATAACAGATGCAATTGATTTGATTACTAAAACAACAAATTTATTTCTTGTATAGCCCAAAATCACACAAAGAATGCCTCAATGGGCATGAACAGGCCCTGTTTATTGACAGATATCCAACTTTGAATTTTTAAGAAGACAAACCCCCTGACCCCCCCAAAAAAAGCCTTGAAGGGAAAGAAATTCAGAGAGAGACCCCCTTTCATGTAGGCGAGGTGTGTAACAGGTGTTAAAAATGGAGTACAATTGTGTGTGATGTGCCATCTGTTGGAATGCCACCTGTTATTCATTTTATTCACAAAAAATGTGCTGTGCCGTCTATGAGGCAGACGAATACAAAACATTTTATTACTAACAGACAAGCAGACACTTCTCCTTTCATTGAGGTGGAATATGAATATGAATGTATAAGCCTGGCAAAGATCTGAAGATTTGTTAAACCTGCACAAATATTCCCCGTTTCAACTCGCCAAGCATTTCTGGAGAGTCAGTGGTATAGAATCGTTTTTATTTTATTTTATCCCCTCACTCTCAGCTGCCCTCATTTTCTTCTCGAGAATCCACTGATGGTATAAAATTGCCTTGTAGAAGCAGGGAACACCGTGTTGCGATAATGAAAGATTCAGGTTAGTCCGTATCCTCAAAACGTCTTGGGGACATCAAGATCCTCCTACGGGCTTCCTTCACATTCTGCACTTTTCTTAGGCTGTTTATGTAAAAGAACTCAAAGTGTAGCAGTCAGTCACAAACGTAGTATCTCAACAACTATGCAGAGAGTGCAATTTTATTCTGCTTATCGGTATGAACCCTTTATGAATTGTACTTTATGGCTTTGCAGAATGTCACCTCTGTTGCACGTTGACAGATCCGATATTTTCAGAAGTACATGTTAGATTCCTTATGTGTGAATTGTGAATTTCTCCTTGGGATTAATAATCTATCTATCTTATGAAACTGCTATAAGCCACATCTGAGTCCACAGGTTAAGATAAAATATTATCACACGTGCGCTGGGGACCACCGTCCAGACTTTGAAAAGGTAAGCGGTACCACCTTGGAACGAGGCGTTGGCACCAACCATTTCTTCTCTCTTCACCTCAGACGTCCCCAGGATGGCACCTAACTCCACCAGACTGACTCTGGACTCTCTGGAGGCTGTTGTTGAAAAGAGTACGGTGGCAACATTGGATGCCATCATGAGCAATCCCTCCCGATCTTTCTTGGAGTACTTTTAGCCACAGGCTCAGAGTAACAAGTGTAACAAGGAGAGGAGAGGCACATTCAGATGATCTCCAACACGTGCACTTGTCTTACCTGCTCAGAGCCTGGAAGGTGGGCACACATGACCCCGGCTACATCACAAATGGATGCAATCTACTGTAAATATGAAAGGTACGTTAAGTCTTTGAGAAAACGAATGGTGACCGTGTGCCGTATGTAACAAGTCATGGATATTGGTGAAGTGGGTGACTTATAAAAATGTCCTAGGTCCGGATTTGGCCCCTTGAGCTTGACACCCCTGCTCTTTTAGCTGTGTGACGACTGTGGGGCTTCTGAATTTGATTATAAGGCTGAGCGCACCGTCTTCATGTCTTTCATCGGACAGCCCATCCCAAAGAGACGGAGCAACAGGGTAGGAACTGGACAGAAGACATCATCACAGCTCAGGATAGGAACCGTACAGAAGACATTGGCACAAGTGTAGCAGCACATCAACCTTTGCTTGGGCATCTCTGTGCCCGGCATTTTGAATCCAATATGCAGCGTATGAATGCCACCTAGCAACTGTGTCTCCTCTTTATTATGTCATCTGTGACAGTAGCAGCCCGACAGCACGGTGTCACTCGTGTTCTAATTTTGGCCAGACACCACCGAGCGCAGCTGTGTTCACCTCCAGAACTCATTCATACTTATGGGTCACCCGACTGCACCGCTGTCACCTCATCTACGAGTGTCCAAATACGTAACATGGAAAACAACAGCGGGACGGGGCACCACTCACTGCTGCCGAGGATCCAGAAGATGAACGGTGAGGAAGAGGAAGGCTCGTGGGTATGGAGCCACAATTCTTGGTGGTTCATATTGGATGTGCTTAATAGTGGGGAGTTCTTGTGCATTCTGTGAATTAAATGTGCTCAGTTGTGACACTCCGTATTTGAAGAATTCTTGAAATTCACAGTCGTATTGTTTTGGACGAATCCTATTGTCTTTATGCTCTAGACAGCTTCTTTCTAAATGAAAATCATTTTTTCTGAACAATCAATCTTTTATTTTATAAAGATTCTACAGGGTCTTTTTTGAGTCTAGCTGGGGTTTGTTCACAGGGTTTTCCCCTCAACTGGGCATTTGTTGAAGAGCTTTTGCGACCTGAGCAGTGCTGAACCAATTGCTGATCAAAGCTTTTCCCTAACACTTCCCAGCATCCCTTGTGTGCCTTGGCGTGGGTCCGGCGCGGGTCACAGCCAGCGAGTGCAAGCCACAGTGTGTTCCAACCTCCCTTGATTATTCTGTTTTTGAAAACAGGCAAACGTTCCCATATCAAATGACAGTCGTTTCTGTCGAGCGAGTGTTTTAATTCAGCGCACCGAGACAGTCATTAGTCACCCTTCAGTGTCATCTCAGAGTCTTTCCATAAACTGTTGCTTTAAACTAAAAAAAATGACAAGATTAATGAGCTAGCCGGATTCATCACAACCCCCTGGACTACAGAGAAATAAATAAAAATAAAAAATCTCAAAGTGCCTCACTTATTTGCTTACATTTTGGAAAAGGTTACCTGAGGTAATAAAGTGCAGTGAATTGATGGGAAAATGCGATAAAGCAGCCCTGAGAAAACTCGAGTTCAAGTTCATTGTGATACGTAAAGCGCAATGCCGTTCCTGATAATAAGAAGAATTCTTTCTCGCTACTCAGAGCACTTTACATAGTGAGTGGGGAGCCATGTCAGCCATGGATGATGTGACAGCAGCCATTTTTGTGCCACTTAGCTGTTAGGTGGTGAAGGGGTGAGCGACAGTTAGCCAATCAGAATGACGAGGCCATGGCGGGACATCGAGATACACCCTACGCTTTACAAAGGATGCCCAGGGATCTTTTATGACCCCCACGAGTCAGGACGTCAGTTTTACTGCTCATCTGAAGGACGACGCCATTTTACACCACAGTGTCCCAATCACTGCACTTGGGCAGCGGGATCAACATTCAGACCACAGGGTAAGCGCCCCCTGCTGGCCTCACCAACACCTTTTTCAGCAGCATCCCAAATTTTTCCTAGGTGGTCTCCCATCCAAGTACCGGCCGGGCCTGAATGTGCTTATCCACAGATGGATGACAAGTTCTGAAATGCATGAGGTATAGCTGCTGGCAATAACTGGCATCACAGTAGAACTGTGCATCAGATGATAAATACAAGGGGCATCATGCGGCTGTCAGAATGAGGGGCTGTCGGGTAGCCGTGCGACTCTTCCTTATTCTAGTGAGGTGAGCACTAATAAGCCTGAGAGGTGACCAGGCAGGTTGGACGAGGTGTCTGTCACACGAGTAATTCGGTTCACCTCTCAAATTCAAGGTGTAAGTGATGCCATACAGAGACTGGCATCCTGGCTGGGAATGGACAGGAATCCAACATAATGGAAGGACAATTTATTCAAGTTAATTTCTTCCCCCTATAATTAGGCGGTAGCCTCCTTGGCACGGGAATCACTACACGGATGCCCAGAGGGTATGCTGGGAGTTGTAGTACCATAGAGCATCTCCGTTGGGTTCCATTAGGGCTGCCGGAGGAGCTGAAGGGGTTAGTAAATCTGTACCTTGTGAGACTTCCGATGGATGCAGAAGTGCCCTGTGCCCTGGCACCGGAAGTATTCCCGGGTATGAGATAAATAGAACCACCTTATCACATCCATGTGAGTCAAACCAGGGAGGAAGGAAGGAAAGAAGGAAGGAAGGCAACAGGCACAGGTGGGAGCGAGAGAAAAGACAGAGTGACGAGCAAGCATTTGTGCTGAGGACCGGCTGTGTCCACTTCAGAGCGGTGTGTCCTTTTATTTAACCAGAGTGGGGTCTGAGGTTTAAGGGGCTGCAGCGCTCCCTACTGGGCACACAGGATAACCTGTCCGATTTCAGGCCTGACTCAGCCTTTCCAATAATCACACACGATGTCTTGAACTCAGGCAGGACTTAATTGAGTTAACTGATTAGCTTTCTATGACATCTTATAATGTCAGATGCCCTTTCCCCCTCTCTCTGCGCACTCCTTTGTATTGTAGTTTTTATTTGAAATGACGATGATTGTGCCCATCAGTCTACACTCAATAACGCGTGATGACAAAGTAAAAACATTTTTTCAAAAAGGCTGGCAAATTTATGATAAATCAAAACCTGAAATCTTTCATTCACAGAAATTTGCAGACCCTAGTTATGGGTGGTCAGATGCCTCCTTTTTTGCTTTAATTCCCCGTGAGATGTGTCTGGACTCTGATTGGACTCAACCGGTGGCAAACTTAACGGATTGGACATCATTTAGAGTGGCACACGTGTAACTGTACATAGGAGGTCCCACAATCAGGGCCGGAGACAAAGCCCATTTGGACCTCTAGGCGGGGTGGACGGACGTCAATATTATTACATTACGATGATCACGTGGTGGCGGGAGTCCTCCTCAGTTTCCAGAGTGCGCCCTATTCGGTACCTTGGCGTATAGACTTTAAGGAGTGCGCACCCCTGGGTGATCGGGGTGTGCACACTTTTACTATCATTAACGGCGCCCAGCAGGTAATCCTCAGCATCATCAGAGTATGAAGCAAGGTATCAAAAAAAACTATTGGATTCCTTGGCCTCAGAAACCTCAAAAACTGTACTCAAAAAAAAAATTAAATGTATAAAGCACGTTATGAAGGCATGTTGCTTTTAGACGACGACTTCTGGGTAATATTTGGTGCTTTGATATCTCAGTTCCTTTCTAGTTTTCTGGCTTACATCCCGGTTTGTTTTTGACTCTCAGATTCATCTCCCAGTCCACTGCTATTAGTTTTGCCCTTGTGGCTTGCCATTTGTTCACCAGAGGCAGCACTGTCACGGATTCTCTCTTCATTAAATAATCAGCCGAAGCTCTGGATGATTCGAAGGTTGCTTTATTTATGCCAAGGGAGACCAGCACTGTTGCCTCAAGCTGAATTCCGACTGTCCTGAGACCTCACCACTGAAATGCGCGCGTATTTACCACTCCTGGACATCCTACAGCACTCGTGCTACTCGGTATATACTGAATCTGTCAGTTAAGGGCACTTCTTTGGCTGTCAGTCTGTCCTGGGTAAATAATTCTTCTAATCTTGCTAAATTCCAGCGTATGACCTTTGCACTGAAGACTTTGCCTGAAAGTCACATTTTGTTCTGTGCACACATTACATTCTAAATCATATCAGAAGTCGCATAAACTTATTCAAACAATGAATTAATTCCAGCATAATCTGATTCAGGGGATGAAGGCTCAAGCGCAGTGGTGCTACGTATGCCCAGGAGGGCTTTCTAAGAGACGGCCATTCACTGCTTCACAGAATCCCATGGGACACAAACTCCTGGATTTGTATGGGCAGAGCTCCCCCTAGCAGCATTAGGTGCTCATGCATCTCTGCAGCACCGTGAAGCTGTACAGGGGAGCTCCGGGTGGACTTTCCTTCCTAGGACCCCTGACCCCTATAACATGATGTGCCACAGCTCCTGTATATACCGGCCACTTTATTAGGTACACCTGTTCAGCCGCTTGTTAATAATCAGCCAATCACATGGCAGCAACTCAATGCATTTCAGCCTGTAGACATCGTCAAGACGAAGTTCAAACCCAGCATCAGAATGAGGAGGAAAGGACAATGAAGTGACTTTGAATGTGGCATAGACGTTGGTGTCAGACGGGCAGCTCGGAGTAGATTACAACACTCGAGACGAGAGCAGGCCATTCAGCCCAACACAGCTCACCAGTCCACTTATTTCTTCCAAAAAAAACATCAAGTCAAGTTTTGAAAGTCCCTAAAGTCCTACTGTCTACCACACTACTTGGTCGCTTATTCCAAGTGTCTATCGTTCTTTGTGTAAAGAAAAACTTCCTAACGTTTACCCTTCACAAGTTTCCAACTGTGTCCCCATGCTCTTGATGATTTCATACGCTGCTCTACTCAAATATCTCTGAGGCTGGGCGCCGATAGCACGTTGCCGCACCCACCACACAACAAACAACCTGGATTGGGACCCGAGTGAAGCGGGTGACACTTCAGCACCACAATGGAGGTTTTCTACAGTGGCTGGAGTGCCAATCCTGCCACCAACCCCCAAACTTTTCCTGTAAGTTGGAAGACCTGCTTAAATGGCTGGATGCAGATTAATCTCATATAACTGCAGGTTAAGGGCCGAGGCTCAAGGGCCCAACAAAGCAGAGTCACATCTGGCGATTACAGGATTCCGATTACCGGCCCAGATCCTTAGCCTCAGAGCCACCACTCCACCAATACCTCTAAGCTGACCCCTTAACAGAAATGGCTAAGGAACAAATAACAGACTATGTCAGTCTACTCTAATTTAACTGTTTTTTTTTTTTGCAATATGAATAATTATGATGGTGGTCCGCACCCTGAACCTTTAAATCCTGTGTCACGTCAGCCATATGATAAATGGGTTGAATTGATAAGTCATTTGATTTGCTTGCTTTGCCCGAGTAGCTGACAAGGTATCATCAATTTTCAGTAAATCACAAGCCCACAAGGGAAAGACTCCAAGTCCTGTCGTCCTCCCCCTCCATCTTCATCATGGTCATGCATTCATGCAGCCACGGTGCTTCATTTTCCATATTAAGGACCAGCCTTTCTCTATTTAACTGTTTAGTAAATTGCAGCTTCATTCTGCTCTCCCATAAGCAACATTTCAGATTTGGTTCTTTAGGAACGATTGATGTATTCACTGTCACCACCAAATAAGCCCGAAGTTCTTCTCTTAAAAATTAAATAATATTTGAGCAAAGCCATTGATCACTTGTTTCCAGGGGCTTATTAAAACTAAAGAAGGCTTCTATTATATCCTTAGGGATTCTTCAAAACTGTCCTTTACAGAACAATAAGCATTTGTTGCACAGCATATTGCTTTAATGCCGGTACACGAGTACTTGGTGTGGACGCCCAACATCGTATTTTTAATTTCCAGCTGCCCAAAATGAGTGAGAGCAGCTTCTGGAGGTTATTAGCAACAGACAAGGAGATCTGCGAGGTTTTTAAGATAAGAAACAAAAGAAGGAGGTTTCTAAACAGACCGTTGACTTCTATCCAGTGATCGTAGTCGCACAAGAATAATGTGGAGTCATTGAAACTGGAGCCAAAACGTTAAGACTGTGAATTGAATAGAGTTGTGGAAAGCTGTGAGTCATTACTGGAAAATCAGAGCCCATTAAACTAACACTTGCTCATCATTTAAATCCACAATCTTGGACAAAGGACTAATAATTTAGTGCTGAAATATATACAGTAAGTACGTCGACATGATGTGAATTTTGGTGCCTTCTAGGAGGCTGTGCCTAGCAACCATGCAACAGTATATGTGTGTGTGTATGTGTATATATATATATATATATATATATATATATATATATATATATATATATATATATATATATATATATATATATATATATATATATATATAGATATATATAGATATAGTAATAAGGATGCTGTATAGTGCCCGACCTGGCACAGACTAACGCAGAGGCACATACAAGATTAACACAGGCTTTATTATTCTTCAGCTGTGGGACACGTCTTCCCCGTGCCACAAAGCCCAACTCAGTCCCAATGCACAATTACAACACCACCAAAACACTCTTCTCCTTTACCATCACTCCTCCTCTAGTTTAGTCCTCCTCCTGACTCTGGCTCTCAAGTGGTGGTGGCTGGCCCTTTTTATAGCCCACCCAGAAGTGTTCCAGGTTCTTGACCACCTGGTCCTAATTGCACTTCCGGGTGGGGCTGAAGACTCGTCCAGCAGGGCTGTTCACTCCATGCAGCTCCCCCTAACGGCCATCCGAGCTCCCAACCAGGCTGTGAAAGACTCCATCTCCCATGGAACCATGCGAAAGGATGGGGGATGACCGTCGGCCAGGAAGGCTGCCACCAAACGTCCCGGGGGAGGTATTGAGCTGCCCATGGTTGCTCCCTCAGAACAGATGCATCAGGGGCATCACGGCCGGGCATGGGACCCGGCTGTCCATCACAATTATATATATATATATATATATATATATATATATATATATATATATATATACACAGTATATATATATATATATGAAAAGATGCCGATAAAAGAAGAGAAGAAGCGGGCTGCTAGGGTGGAGAAAAGAAAAGCTGCTCATTAAGCAGCAAGCGCATCGACCTCTGAGCAGACGAATGATAAACATACAGAGAAAGAAAGATAGTGAAAAATAGAAATGCTCAAGGCAAGTGTATTACGTGCGCCGTTACTGGTATATATATATATATATATACTGCTCAAAAAAATTAAAGGAACACTTTTTAATGAGAGTATAGCATCAAGTCAATGAAATTTCTGGGATATTAATCTGGTCAGTTAAGTAGCAGAGGGGGTTGTTAATCAGTTTTAGCTGCTTTGGTGTTAATGAAATTAACAATAGGTGCAGTAGAGGGGCAACAATGAGATGACCCCCAAAACAGGAATAGTTTAACAGGTGGAGGCCACTGACATTTTTCCCTCCTCATCTTTTCTGACTGTTTCTTCACTAGTTTCACATTTGGCTACAGTCAGTGTCACTACTGGTACCATGAGGTGATACCTGGACCCTACAGAAGTTGCACAGGTAGTCCAACTTCTCCAGAATGGCACATCAATATGTACCATTGCCAGAAGGTTTGCTGTGTCTTCTAGGATAGTCTCAAGGGCATGGAGGAGATTCCAGGAGACAAGCAGTTACTGTAGAAGAGCTAGACAGGGCCATAGAAGGTTCTTAACCCATTAGCAGGACCGGTATCTGCTCCTTTGGGAAAAGCAGAACAGGATGAGCACTGTCAGAGCCCTACAAAATGACCTCCAACAGGCCACTAGTGTGAATGTCTCTGACCAAACAACCAGAAAGACTTCATGAGGGTGACCCAAGGGCCCCATGTCCTCTAATGGGCCCTGAGCTCACTGCCCAGCAGCATGCAGCTCGATTGGCATTCACCATAGAATACCAGAATTGGCAGATGCACCACTGGTGCCCTGTGCTTTTCACAGATGAGAGAAGGTTCACCCTGAGCACGTGACAGAAGTGAAAAGGTCTGGAGAAGCCATGGAGAACATTATGCTGCCTGTAACATCATTCAGCATGCGCACTTTGGTGGTGGGTTAATGATTGTCTGGGGAGGCATATCCATGGAGGGTCACACAGACCGCTACAGGCTTGACAAAGGCACCTTGGCTGCCATTAGGTATCAGGATGAAATCCTTGGACCCATTGTCAGACCCTATGCTGGTGCAGTGGCTCCTGGTGCACGACAATTCCTGGCCTCATGTGGTGAGAGTATGCAGGCAGTTCCTGGAGGATGAAGGAATTGATACCATTGACTGGCCTCCACACTTTCCTGACCTAAATCCAGTAGAACACCTCTGGGACATTATGTTTTGGTCCATCCAATGCCACCAGGTTGCACCTCAGACTGTCCAGGAGCTCAGTGATGCCCTGGTCGAGATCTGGGAGGAGATCTCCCACAACACCATCTGTCGTCTCATTAGGAGCATGCACCGATGTTGTCAGGCATGTATACTGAACACAGGGGCCATACAAACTACTGCGTACAATTTTGAGTTGCTGCAATTAAATTTTGGCAAAATGGACTAGCCTGCCACATAATTTTTTCACTTTGATTTTTGGGGCGTCTTTGAATTCAGGGCTCTGTAGGTTGATCATTTTCATTTCCATCAAACGATGTGGCATCCTTTCGTTCCTAACACATCACCCAGTCTATATCAGTATAGATATCCAGGAGGATTTCTTTTTCCCATTGAAATCTGATGTGTTTTCAAAGTGTTCCTTTAATTTTTTGAGCAGTTTATATATATATATATATATATATATATATATATATATATATATATATATATATATATATATATATATATATATATATATATAGTGATGTATGGCTGGCCACTCATCCCGGCCAATACCCCCACGCCACCAGGTGGAGCCCTCTCTGCAGTATGGAGGTGCCCAAAGACCAGCAGGGCAACATGGACATTGGAGTCTTGTTGCCCTGCTGGATACCATGGGGGCTGCTAGGGGACACTGCAGGGAGGAACGACGAGTATTTGCCTTACGCCCCAGAAGTACATCTGACTTACATGGACAAGGGGAATGACGTGCTTCCGGGGTGAAGAAAAGGATTTTTTATCTGACCCAGAAGTGATAGGAGATCACATGGACTGGGGATTGGAACACTTCCAGGTCAGAGATTATAAAAGGACTGTGGGAGCTCCCAGATGGCAAGCTGAGTTCGGTCGAAGGGTGGCAATGCGCCTGGTAGAGGAGGATTGCTTATTAGTGATTATTGTAGTGATTGAATGAGTATTGTGGAGAGGAGGGTGCTTTGTGCACTGTTTGTGAAGAATAAGTCAAATTATTGGACTTTTATCTGGTGCCTGGTGTCTTGGACAAGGGTTCAAGGGAGCGATAGCGGACCCAATCTGTCACAATATATATTCTGGTTCATCGTGATGACATCACTTCCAACTCAGCACAATGACATCACTTCCAATCCCCACATGATGATGTCACTTCCGGCTCTCCTTGATGACATCACTTCCGGTCCGAGATCGACGATGTCACTTCCGCCTTTCCTGTTGTGACGTCATTTCCAGTCATACTTTTTTCTGGCCTCCAGTTTGTCTATTAAAACGACCTACTTACTGCTATCTGTTGTCAAATGTCTTTGATTTTTGATCAAAATAACTTTTTTTTTTTTGTTGCAATTTGACTGGGCTTTATTAGGGGCAATTTTCCAACTCTTTTCAAGTTTCTACATCTTGTTAATTTCATCACAATACAAATATACACACACACACATATATATATATATATATATATATATATATATATATATATATATATATATATACAGTACAGGCCAAAAGTTTGAACACACCTCCTCATTCAATGTGTTTTCTTTATTTTCATGACCATTTACATCAAAACTATGAATGAACACATGTGGAGTTATGTACTTAAATAAAAAAGGTGAAATAACTGAACACATGTTTTCTATTCTAGTTTCTTCAAAACTCTGATTACTGCTTTGCACACTCTTGGCATTCTCTCGATGAGCTTCAACAGGCAGTCACCTGAACTGGTTTTCACTTCACAGGTGGGCCTTATCAGGTTATTTAGTGTAATTTCTTGCTTTATCAACGGGGTTGTGCAGAAGTCAGGTTAGTTGGACGCTCATTTATTTTTCAACAGGACAATGACCCCAAACGCACCTCCAGGCTGTGTAAGGGCTATTTGACCAAGAAGGACAGTGATGGAGTGCTGGAAATGGTCATGAAAATAAAGAAAACACATTGAATGAGGCGGTGGGTCCAAACTTTTGGCCAGTACTGTATGTATGAATATATATGTGTGTGTATATGTATATACACACATGCACATACTGTATATAGATATATATATATTTATGTACTTAAATCTTTTCACGAGTTTTGCCTTTTTTTGAGACTTAGGAATTCTTAGCTAAAGTTTATTTGTTTTTAACGCAGTTTTCCCCATTTGTCGCAGTAAATAATCACCTGCCATTTCTGCGTGATGTATTGCACCGCACAGGCATATTGAGAGTAATTGAAAAGCTCGTCTGTATCTTCATTGACTGCCAGAAGCTGCCCCGTACTCCGCACCCCTGGAAAAGCAGGACGAGACCGACACAGACAGCCAAAGTCCTGCTGCATCTTCGAATCTCCCGAAGCACGCAAAGTCCGGCTGCCATTCATCTCAGAAATGCTTCATTGTGGCGATGCCTGCTTTGTAATTTAAACAAGTGTAAAAGGTCAAGTGTCTTGTAAGACTGCATTAAAACAACTGATCTTATTATCTGGTATTGCAAGCTTTTTTTTTTCTTCCTTTCTAAAATGATATATTTTTTCATCCTCCTGGTAGCTATCTATTTCTGAGACCTGATCCAACATAAGCAATTTACACCTGTAGAGAATCCTTAATGAAAATCATTGATTAGTAGATCTAAAATATATTTCATATCAGACTGTTTTAAAACCGGTGTAAACCAAATTGATCTAAAGGTTTAAAAAAAAAAAAAAGCGTCTTTACACACTCCGGCAAAAATGGAAATTACAACAGCGTGAAGGCATCATCCGGGTTGGCGCACCGAGGCTGAAAAACGAAACAAATAATCTGATAGATTAGGCCCTAGAGTTTCTAGAGTACTGTAGCAAAAGCGTCAGCAAGTCGAGTAGCACATTCAGAGTCGGCCGGCGTGAACGGGATGGGACGGGATGTGAAGTCAGTGGTGTTTGGGATTCTTTTGAGTGTGTGGACAGTCGCTTCACGCTTGTTCAGGGTTTTAACTCTAAAGAACTCTAGAGAAGTGTCCAGTTTTAGGTGCCCGAGTGCATCGTATGATTTGACGGTCATGCGACAAATTTATGTAACATCGGCGGAGTGGTGGCTCTGAGGCTAGAGATCTGCACTGGCAAGAGGAAGGTTGCCGGTTCAAATCCCGTAAATGCCAAAAGGTGAACTTGCCGTACTCTTGACATTTGAAGCTGTGCTGACCAATCGTGGGGTGGTCATGTAACCCGCCGCCCTCTGGGATGTCTAGCTGTGTAATCGGACATCCCCAAGATGACAAGATCCAGCATTAAGTGGGACTCGAGGTTGTGCAGTGTGACGCCCGCCTTGGACAGGGAGGATGTCTCGAAGTCTAACTGACACTACCAAGTTTTTGAAATGTCTGAGTGAGCCCACAGCTTTAATTGTCACTAAACATCTGTGATCATTTGGAACCCACAACACATTTCGAGAATCACCCTGGCCGAGTATCGCGCTCTTCCAAAAACAGTCAGCACTTAAAATGTCCAACCGTCAGGCAATCTGCCTTCCCCATTTGTACATTTCTTTATTACCGAGGTGTTTGAGTGCACACTTTGTGAACATTTAATTGAGTACCCACTTTAGAAGCTATTTAGTGGTTCCTGCTAGTGTGTTTGTTGTTGAAAATGACGAACTCGGTGGCATTTTGTTTCAGCAGTTTTTAATGAGGTCTCTCCTGAGTACCCTATTTATAATGTAAGCAAGGTTTACAAAATATGATTTAGCTAAATAATTGGGAAGCCATCATTAACATACACAAGCAAAGAACTTAACACATAATCCACTTTCAAACCTTCTATGTGCATTTTCTACAGATATTTTCATAATCTTTGCTTTAAGTAGTCTACTTACATGCTATTTGTCCGCGCTCGCATAAAATTTCAATTGCAGATGGCAAAATAAATCAACTGCAATGAAATCTACAAATAAACATTTTAACAGTAAAGCCACAGACGTGTGACCAGCCTACCCAGTCAGTCGTGTGCGAGTCGGTGCACTTTGGCCAGTTCCAATGCGAGTTTTCAGAGGGCTATACGGGTCTCTCCCCATAACATAAACCCAATGACTTGTGGGTAAGGGGGCCTGGCAAATCACTACAAGTTGATAAAGAAGGAGGGCTCAGTTACGGGACCCCCACTGGAGTGGTGGAGACAGGGCCATCTTTTTCGAACATTAGAACACTCTGGATGAGAACAGGCCATTCGGCCCAACAAAGATCGCCAGTTCTATCCACTTATTAACATCAAGTTAGGGACGTCTGAAAGTCCCTAGCGTCTTACTGTCCACCTCACCACTTGGTCACTTATTCCAAGTGTCTGTTCTTCTTTATGTGAGGAAAAACTTCCTAATGTTTGTGAGAAATTTACCCTTGACAACTTTCTAACTGTGTCCCCATGCTCTTGATTTTAAAGTCACCGTCTCGACCCACTGGACTCATTCCCTTCATGATTTTAAACACTTCAGTCAGGTCTCCTCTTCATCTCCTTTTGTTTAAACTGTAAAGGCTCAGCTCTTTTAATCTTTCCTCATAACTCATCCCTTATAGTCCTTGAATTATCCTAGTTGCTCTTCTCTGGACCTTCTCTTGTGCTGCTATGTCCTTTATATAAACCCAAACTGCACCCAGGACTCCAGATGAGGCCTCACCAGTGTGTTATAAAGCTTGAACGTCACCGCCTGTGACTTGTACTCCACACATCAAGGCGCTATATAACCTGACAGTCTGTTAGCCTTCTTAATGGCTTCTGTCAGTAGGTTGATAGCTTAGAGTCGACTACGACTCCTAAATCCTTCTCATAAGGTGGACTCTCGATTTTCTGACAGCCCATTGTGTATTCAGACCTCACATTTTTACTTCCATGTATAATTCTTTACATTTACTGACATTAAATTTCCTCTTCCACAAAACTGCCCAAGCCTGTCGGCTATCCAGGTCCTTCTGTGATGATACAGTGGGATGCAAAAGTTTTGGCAACCTTGTTAATAGTCATTATTTTCCTGTATAAATCGTTGGTTACGATAAAAAATGTCAGTTAAATATATCATATAGAAGACACACACAGTGATATGTGAGAAGTGAAATGAAGTTTATTGGATTTACAGAAAGTGTGCAATAATTGTTCAAACAGAATCAGGCAGGTGCAGAAATTTGGGCACCGTTGTCATTTTATTTAGAACTAATTATTGGAACTGATTGGCTTGGTGAGCTCAGTGACCCCTGACCTACAGACACAGGTGAATCCGAGTATTTAAGGGGGTCCATTGTAAGTTTCCCTCCTCCTTTAAGTTTCTCTGAAGAGCAGCAACATGGGGGTCACAAAACAACTCTCAAATGACCTGAAGACAAAGATTGTTCACCATCATGGTTTAGGAGAAGGATACAGAAAGCTGTCCCAGAGATTGAAGCTGTCTGTTTCCACAGTTAGGAACATATTGAGGAAATGGAAGACCACAGGCTCAGTTCAAGTTAAGGCTCAAGTGGCAGACCAAGAAAGATTTCGGATAGACAGAAGCGGAAATGGTGAGAACAGTCAGAGTCAACCCACAGACCAGCACCAAAGACCTACAACATCATCTTGCAGCAGATGGAGTCACTGGGCATCGTTCAACCATTCGGCGCACTTTACACAAGGAGATGCTGTATGTGAGAGTGATGAAGAGGAAGCACAAACAGAGCCGCTTGAGGTCTGCTCAAGCACATTTGGACAAGCCAGCTTCATTTTGGAATAAGGTGCTGTGGACTGATGAAACTAAAATGGAGTTATTTGGGCATAACAAGGGGCGTTATGCATGGAGGAAAAGAACACAGCATTCCAAGAAAAACACCTGCTACCTACAGTCAAATATGGTGGTGGTTCCATCATGCTGTGGGGCTGTGTGGCCAGTGCAGGGACTGGGAATCTTGTCAAAGTTGAGGGACGCATGGATTCCACTCAGTATCAGCAGATTCTGGAGACCAATGTCCAGGAATCAGTGACAAAGCTGAAGCTGCGCGGGGCTGGATCTTTCAACAAGACAACGACCCGAAACACTGCTCAAAATCCACTAAGGCATTCATGCAGAGGAACAAGTACAACGTTCTGGAATGGCCATCTCAGTCCCCAGACCTGAATAGAATTGAAAATCTGTGGTGTGAGTTAAAGAGAGCTGTCCATGCTCGGAAGCCATCAAACCTGAATGAACTAGAGATGTTTTGTAAAGAGGAATGGTCCAAAATACCTTCAACCACAATCCAGACTCTCATTGGAACCTACAGGAAGCGTTTAGAGGCTGTAATTTCTGCAAAAGGTGGATCTACTAAATATTGATTTCATTTCTTTTTTGTGGTGCCCAAATTTATGCACCTGCCTGATTTTGTTTGAACAATTATTGCACACTTTCTGTAAATCCAATAAACTTCATTTCATTTCTCAAATCTCACTGTGTGTGTCTCCTATATGATATATTTAACTGACATTTTTTATCGTAACCAACGATTTATACAGGAAAATAATGACTATTAACAAGGTTGCCCAAACTTTTGCATCCCACTGTATAATGAATTCCAAATTATCTGATAATCCACCTATCTTGGTATCATCTGCAGACTTCACCAGCTTGTTCTTTATATTCCTATATAAATCATTTATAAATATAAAAAATAGCCGCGGCCCCAGCACTGCCCCCTGCTGGTCAACACTCTTAACATCGGCCAATTCTGATGAGGTTCCTCGCACCATCACCCTCTGCTTCCTGTGTCTGAGCCAATTCTGCCCCCGTCGACAAACATCACGACTTCTTTTAGTCTGATGCCCAACCTCTCATGTGGCACCTTATCAACAGTCTTAACAGCATTATAGGCCCCCCAGGCAAAGTGGTGCACTGGCACCCCTATCTACACAACCACTCATGGGAATAAAAATGTAAATGGTCGACAAAATGAAGCATACTGTATATTTATTGTATTGTATTGGTACTTCCAACAAAATCAGTTTTTAAACATTAAAAAAACGGGCTGTACAGCAAAGATTAGGTTTGAACAACAGAACATGAGACTTGGAAAACAAATATTTCAATGTATAAATGATCCTCGATTAGTAAGCCATACAGACGGAGATGGCACAGTATGACATTACTATGAATTATTTACTATTAATCAAGTGTTCAACACAAACATTTGCAAAGTGAGTTAACGCAACACGTACGCTTTTACGTTACGGCATGCGTGAGATCCGCACACACGTGACCGTGACACTAAATCAGAGGTGAATGTCAATGTCCACAAATATTTATAATTTAGTGTAGTATTGAATTTATTTATTTATTGACAGCAAGTCACAACATACATAGATTAGCATGAGGCCCCCCCGGGCAACTGCCCAGCATGCCCATGTGTTAAGACAGCCCTGGGTATCAAGAAGATGTGGCGAGTGCCCTCTTCTATGCCCGAGGGGGTAAACGTTAACATTATACAAAGTTATTGTCTGTTACACCTGCATTGTTATCACTCTAATATTTAATATTGTTTCTTTGTATCAGTATGCTGCTGCTGGAGTTTGTGAATTTCCCCTTGGGATTAATAAAATATCTATCTATCTATCAGAAATGGCTGCCAAAGGGGCTTTAGCTGTGGGACATTTCAGCTTTTTATCCGATTTTAACAGATTTGTTCAAATATCTAAAATCTGCTGAATGTTGCCTGATTGAATTCCAGCGATTTTGGCTACAACATCACAAAGGTGAATAAAGTGTGTGTGTTTCTACTGAAGACTTTCTGAAGGTGCCATGTAGTGTTATTTGTGTGGTGTAGGGCACCCCTCAATAGTGCAGGGTCCTGTTTTGGCTGCCTGCTTCGCCACACCCCGACCCTTTGAAGAACCTCAAAAATCGGTAGGAGTGGCAGTGCCAACCAGTGGCCACCACGGCTGAAAGTACTTTAGGAAAGTGAAGCAGAAATGCGTGAATGCCAGGATGGGCTGTGCAACGCGCTCTTGATGTGCCAAATCGATCTGAAAGTACTGTTTACGGCTGGCACCTGGCCAAGCAGCTGAACAATCAGCTGTGCACAACACCACCAGAGGACTAAGGCGCCTGCCAGCTCTTCCTATTAAAAAGCTAATAGTTTCTGTAAACATAACATTTATGTAGCCGTGCTGCCCAAGGTCAATTGGTTACTTTTTCCTGGGACAGCTGGTATGGCAGTTTGCAACGGAACAGACACTCCAATATTTTGTGAGTGCATTTTAAAGCAAAGCCTTAACCTTTGGTAATAATGAGTACTTAATTTTTGTAAAGACCGAATGCATGAAGGCTGACAATCTGATGTGGAGATTAATCTACAGCCTTTTTAAAATGCCATCTCCGGGCCTTTGCATCTCAACAGAGAAAAAAAAAAAACGCTTCACACGATAAATCACATCCTCCATAAGTTTAGCAAAGCCTATCCCAGCATGCACCGGGCACAGGGCAGGAACAACCCCTAGACGGGGTGCCAGTCCATCACAGGGTGTGCACACATTACTGTGCAGTCCCTTTATGAAACGAACCAAAGGACATGAAGCGTCACATGCACCACATGCACCGTATGACATGCTCAAGTCGAAGTGTAGTGATACATCCGTGTTAAGGGGCGAGCTCAGGAGTGAGCAGGTGGATGATGGACTGTCGTTTGTGAGGCTCAAGGGCTCTGTGAGGAACATCAAGGCATCACCTGAGCAGGCCTGTCTGCTTTACTCCGGAAGGTCAGGTCACCTGTAGACATTCTCGGGAGATTCTTCACTTACAGATGGGGGGGGGGACAAAGGAGGGGAGTCAGGGGGAGAACCTTGAGAATCGTCGGCAACTCCAAGGCACTGGTTATTGACTTGTGCCACACAGAAGACCCTCCGCACCATTCTGGGAGTGGATGTGGAGGTGGTGCACTCCTACAAGGACCTGGTGGTCCACATCAATAACAGGCTGGACTGGTTTCATAACACAGAGGATCTTCATCAGAAATGGCTGAGCAGGTGGCATCCCTTTAATGTGGGCAGTGAGAAAATTTTAAAGAAGTGCACCAGGAAACTACTGGGGCTCCTTCATACCAATGGCAGGACGTCTGTATGGCGTCTCACTGGGATGGGGCTGCCAGGTCAGATGTTTCTGGTGTGCAATTCAGAGAGCGGGGATTCTCGTTTGTCATAATAGAACAGAAATTATTGAGCTTCTGTAAAGAGTCAAACTTCCCCCTTGGGACAAATAAAGTTCTATCTATCTATTATATAGTGCCTTTCAGATTGATCGATCAATCTATCTAGCCATCCATCTATCATATAGTGCCTATCAATCTATCTATCTAGACCTGTAAGGGACGCCATATACTCCTAAACTCCACACTCAACATCTCAGACACAAGTACTTCCCCAGGCAGCACCCACGACACCCACCAGGGCTGCCCCACTGGGACTACAGTTCCCAGCATGCCCTGCAGGTATGTGTATGGGTACCTGACCTGGGAATGTTGCTATCTAGTGTGTTGGGGAAACAATCCTGGGAGGTTGTGTCACCTCGTCCCTCCATTATACTGACCTTTAGGTCAGGTAAGGATCTTCAGTTCTGCCCAGCTGAGACACCATTGTACCCCTTCTCTATTTTCATATTGCCATCTCCTACCAACCACCTTGCTGAGTCAGTGAATGACCTTCCTTTCTTCCTGGCCACTCACTACCGTGTCCTACTGGCGAGGTAAGGAACTAGGGACCTGCCCAGCAGAAATGCCAGACCATGGCTGCCATTCATCTAACTATCTGTCTAATCCTGCCAACTACACTAAATCATCTATCTAACCACATTCATTTTTATTGGTGTATCTATGATATAGCGCCGTTCACATCTATCTTATTGTATAGTGCCGTTCACATCTGTCTGTCCACCTATTTGAGTGATTGATTGAATGACAGGAAAGGAATTCCATAATTGATCGATAGCAGTTTACTTGTCCCCAAGTGGAAATGTAGCTTTCTACGTAAACTCAACAAATGAATAAGTGAATATTCCTGGAACAGCTGCAGTTTGACAAATGAGGGGACCATTCAGCCCATTTGTTACTCATTTATTTGGCTAAAAGCTACGCTGACCTACTATCTTATCTGGGTACTTCTCACTATAATATTATATCATAAATATTCATGTATGTTTTTATTATATTATAAATACAACAAACAATAATCCCCCTGTAATACACAAAAGAATAACTAAAAAAAAGAAAACATCCGACATGCCTACCTATACATCCAAAACGTAATTGTAGTCATTTTCTGATGCAGTATTGTAAGTACAGTATGTAATTTAGGGATGTGTCTATTATATAGTGCCTTTCATCCACATATCTATCTATCAATCTATTAAATAGTGCCTTTCTATCAATCTTTCTATCTATAGTGCCTTTCACATCTATCTAATCCTGCCTACTATGCCAAATACTATTATATTTTTTCTATCTAATCCTGCCTACTTTACCAAATTCTGTCTATCTAATCCTAAAATATCTGTCTATCATAGAGTGCCTTTGTCATCTATCTGTTTATCAATCTGCACTCATCTGAAAAAGTAAGTTCACCAAATTGGAAACGGGTTTCCTTGTCAAGACTTCCGCACTGACACAGCAGACCTTCATGCACGCTGTGCCAACTACAAAGATGATCAATGCAAGCAAATTACACACCAAACTGACATGATGGGTCCATTCTCATAATTTAAATTTACATACAAACAGATTTGTCACATGGAAAAAGTCAGCCCACCCCTACACTGATCGCAACTTTCAATCCATGAAATTATGCATTATTTGTTTTTACCAAGTTTTCAAATGGAATAAAAGCACCATTATTAAATAAAACAGTGAAGTTGGGTAATGCCCTTTATTTATTTATTATTTATTTATTTGTTTGTTTTCCACGTGGTGTTTTACTATCGTCAAAGTCAGGATTATACTGCGTCTGTGTTCATTTTTTTTTCTCAGGAGATTGCGTTCCTTAACGTGTGTAGTGACCTCCTTCACATGCTCTCCAGCTCTGTGATGGCCGGTGTGAGCTGTGCTGTGCCAGTATCATCACCTCCAGAGGGGACCTCCAAATCAATGTGCTAATTTATGAGGCAGGATGCCCTCTGGACCTTCTGGAAGCAGCAATGGAACAGAGAAAGAAGACAAAAGTGATGTGACACTCCACACATCCATCTCTACCTTCTCCTTTCTGGCACATCCAACTTCTCCTGCACTCCCTTCACTGTCCATATCTCAGCTTGACGCGTCATTGGTGGTCTTACACCCATCTAAAAAACGTAACACAGCACTCCTGATACCTTCTTCTGATCGCTCCATCCACACTGCTCTCCATCTCGGTATCTAATTGTCCATCTACCAGTGATCCCAGAAATTTGAACTTCTCCACTCTTTTCAGTAGCTCCCCCCTCCTCATTAAGCCTCACATATTCTGTCCTCTTCCTCCTATTTATCTTTAACCCTCATTCTTCCAAAGCCCTTCTCCATGCTCCCAACTTCCCCTCCATTTCTGGTGCCACAAAACTCAATGTTCTCAGCACAAAGTATCCAACTATGAAGCCGAAAACCTCCAATAATGAAACTACTGGCTGTTTAAAAGGGGACTCCAGCGTTTCGTCCGATTTCACATTTTTGTCATGCCCGTTGCACAGGTTGGCAGATGTTTTGTCTTCTGTGCAGGACACAATGCGCCGCCCTGCCCGCTGGCGACATCAGTGCTGGGTCAGGGCACTCAGAGCTCATCGCTTTCTCGATACAAAAGACCCTCCAGGAAATTGTCACCAATGCTTAGCAATGTCAGAAGAGAAATGTCAACCTTTAAAGAACCCCAAAGCGCGATTTCGATTATGTTAATCTAATATGCTGGATGATAGCGTAATGAAGTGTGTTAATTTCAGATTTAACTAGCTGCACTAATTAACTTACAGGGCCTTAAATGTTTCACATGCTTTTAATTAGTTAAACCGAAAAACTCCATTAAGGCAAAAATCACTGCAAGTCTGCTTACAACCTACAATGCCCATATATATATATATTTATATTTAATTAAGGTGTTAATTTAACAACACTTTATAATCGTGAAAGATTCTGAGGTGACAGCAGTGCCCAGACAGCTCTGGGTTATCCAACCCTCCAGGAATGAATGGAAATAATAAGCTACCCAGACAGACAAAAAAATAAGAGTCACCGTCCGTGTAAGAGGTGACAGACACCAACAGAGTGAATTTCGTCCTGCAAGCCGCTTTGGCAAGAGGAGTAGTGTTGCGCCACGTGGGTCTGGTCCTCTCCGTGAAAAGTGGGTCGGGATTGGCAAACAGAGGATTTAGCATTCATCCGTGCCATGTCACATGTGTGCGCCTTTGCACCACCTTCCTGACTCTGAGTGAGATAAGCAGTTCCACTCCAGGACGAGAGGGGGCACCGACACTAACAGCATCTTCTCTTTCCCTCCTAGCTGCCGGAGGACGATGTCTAGCTCCTCCCACATCACTCAGAGAAGACTCCTCCCCTTCCTGCACCAACACTCTAAAAAGGAACCGCCCAGAGAAGGTGTGGTCAGTGTTTGACCTCACAGAGCTCCAACTGCGTTGCAAGGCTTATGCCAGCCATGTTTTTCTTTGCTTTGTTGCTCTTAACTTTTGTTATAATTTAAAGAGGCGACCGGGCTGGTACCCCGACCTTTTGCCTGCCTATCCTAATCTGCTTTCCGTTCCCAAGCTGCAACAGAAAGTTGCTAACATAGCGTCATAGCGTACCGTCCAACAGGTCTTCCAGTCTTGGCATACACTTGTGGTCATCTGCTAATCGTCACCAGAGGTGGTGCCCTCTCATAGGGACTGTCACTCATTGTGAGAGAAAACTGATTTGCCACCAGGCAAGAATTGTCACAGACCATCAGTGCAGTTCCACAACTGCTCACTGAGAAGGAAACCGCACGCCATGGATACGTTAGGGGCAGAGTACCACAGAAAAGGCCATCGATAAGAGCTGTGGACAAACGTGCACGGTGGCAGCACAGCCTCCAATGCAGGACTGCGAATGACTGATCTGGCCCGATGAGCCGTGTGCCTCCTTGTACTCGAATGACACGAGGTGACGGGTACATCGGAAACCACATGAAGCCTTCCGTTCAAGAAGGAGGTGTCTCTCTGATCTTCTTGGGGGGGTTTCTAATTGTAAGGAAATGGGTCCTTTGGTTGAGGTGATGATGCACTTGAACCAGAAGGGCTAACGCTGGGCTGCTGGATGACCTTCTGTGCTTCATCTTCAGAGTTAACACAGAATGGCTACCCCAAGTCTTCCAAGACGACAGTTCTCAAAGAAGAACATTCTAGTGCTTTCTTGCATCTCGACTGGCTCTCCAAATCCTCAGTGCATGGGACGTTTTGGAGCAACGAGTGAAAGGTTGGGGGTCCAATCTGGGCAAGCTGTGGGATTTGGTGCTGGGAAAAGTGGATGAAAATCGATGTCACCTACATCGTGCCAATCTGTCCATGCCAGACAGACCTGAAGGTGGTCTTCAGTCTCATGGAGGAGTTATAGCCAGGGGTGACTCATTTTTAGTAACACGGGTTTAGTTTATTTAACACTAGCCAACCCGTGGCGTACCATACGCCACATAATCAGGCCAGTTTTTTAATAATTTTTAAGCACAGGGAGAAAATTTAACATTTGCAAAATCGGTAATGTAATAAATCAGCAAGAAAAGCAACATTGTAATAATGCACGGAACGAACCAACACACAATCGTCCGTGCGGCGTAGCGAGGTGGGAGGGCGGTGTGTACAAAGTGCAGGAGCATCTAAGAAGACGCATGTTTGTCGCGGATGCGAATTGCTGTATGTAGCGTGTAAAACACTTTGCTATGCTGCACGCGGTCGTGCGTCGTAACCGAAGACTGCTCACTTCATTGTGTTTTAACTTCAGTTGTAAAGGAATGTTTTAATGATCCCATGGGATAACCCGCGCAAACAGTTTTACACGCCGCATATGGCGATTCACCTCCGCGAGAAACACGCCTCTATGAACAGTCCACGTGTGGGAGGGGGGTGTGCACAAAGGGTAGGGACGTAACCAGTGGGAGCGTACGAGTCGCACTTAGTGGCAATTCCATGGTTTGCAGTCCGAATGGGGTTCAACGGCTTACCCACGCCTAGACACACGCTCAATCTCATGTATAATTATTTATTGAATGGTAAACACTTCTGGAAAGACACGGTTGTCTAAAACAGGTTAGTGTGAGAATACAACAGTAAGTGAATGAAAAGATGGAACTCTGGAGAGAGCAAAATACAACACAATAGTGAACCCGCGGCATAACAAACACCGCATAATTATTTATTGATGGTTGAACACTTCTGGAAAGGCACAGGGACACCCCTCGCAAACTGTTCTACACACTACATACAGCGAATCACCTCCGCGACACGATTTTTCCTAGATGATCCTGTCGCGTCCACCCTTGCTCTCGAAGCCTACACACCGCCTGGTCATGTGTCCGCTCGCAAGAGAAACTCACGGAGAGCCCTCTGCCCACCAGCTGCCTGTATGTGTGTGCCTCTGTCTGTCTCTGGCGCGGCTTTCTCTCACGCTGCCTCTGTGTGAACCGGTCAGGCACAGAGAAGGTCAGCTGCTGACAGAGCGTCTCGACTGTTGCAGGGCGTGCATTGGTGAAGCAGGTGAGACGGTAATGAAACAGAGGCACAGGGCTTATTGGTTTTTAAAGACTGATTCCTTCATTGTGCTTTAACCTCAGTTTTAAAGGATTGTTTTAAGGATCCCATGGGATACCCCTCGCAAACTGTTTCACACGCTGCATATGGCGATTCACCTCCACGAGAAACACGCCTCTATGAACAGTCAACGTAGCTCGGAGGTACGTGACATTAACCTGACCTGCACTGCATGTGGCCTCTACGACAGACGAACATAAATGACGGCATTTTTTCTGTGTCGTCGCGTCCGAGTTGGTGGGCGTGGCCCTGCGAGCTGTCGTCGTATCCAATGGTCTTGGAGTTGGTGGGCGTGGCTCCTTCCTGTGTGCGCCATAGGTGTCTCACTTGTCGGCGGCTTAGTGAATCCACGCCCCTTCCGGCGTGCTTTTCATGGTTGTCTTGCCTTAGTGAATTATATATATATAGATCATTGTGCCCCCCTAAGAATCTCGGGGGCGACACGTTACGGCCCCACAGCTGCACTGACGGCAGTACAACTCTATGGCGGATGGTGGGGGGGACAACAGGCAGAACATCTGGTGCTGCTGTGGAGAGTCGTGTGCAGACCACCACAGGACTGACTGGCAGTGGTCATGAGGTAACTGACCACAAGACCCCCCTAAATGATTTGGAGTCCAGGCCTAAAAGCCACTCCTGGCCTCTTGGCTTTGGGGTCTGACTGCTGACACGTCCCAGGACTGTTTCCGACCTCGTGCCCAGTGCAGACTCAGGCTCAGGCCCCCTGCAATTCTGAACGCTGCAAAAAAAACCGAGAACGTCCGAGATCATTAAGAGCTTTTAGTGAAGTGCGTAGGCTTTAAATCCGGTTGCTTTTCCACTTTATCCATGGAATTCTGCTTTTTGCCACAATTTTTTTTTTTTTTTTTGAAAGTGCTGTGTGACGAAATTAAATCGAAAGACTGAAAGTCTGCACGGAGCGCGCCGTCTGGGTTCCCATGGGAATAAAATCACCACGAAGCTCGAAGAGGTTTTCAAATGTCACTTGGCTGCAGTTTGGTTGAATAACTTTCCTGAACCTTGAACTATGAAAAAATAACTTTCTTTGGCTTTTGCTCCGCAGAAGAACAACACTGAGTGCCCTCTGAACTCAAGCAGAGTGACGTCTCATCTGCCCGCGACCGTCGCTGCCGCGATAGCACAGGGAGTCACTCGCGCCACCAGGCTGGGATGTCGGTTTGCTTCTTTAAAGACGACGCGTTTAGAAATGCAGGGGGCTGCGAATTCACCTCCGATAAATCCAGCAGTTTATATTGCCGTCCAAACGCTCAGGCCTTCCTTTGTGGTACAAACTGAGCACAAGAAAAGGACAAAGAACACAAAATCACATCAAGGCAGCAAACACTTCGCTGCTTCAGAGCCCCACGCTCACTTCTGGCCTTGGTGGGCTGTCCGTGCACAACCACGATACTCGACATGGCAGGCAACCCCATGGGCTCCAGTTATCAGACACCGACAAGTGACGCACCGCTCACTGCAGCTGAAGTGATGGAAGTGACCAGAGACCCCTTGGGAATGATAGGAGATTAGACACGAGTTCAGTCGAAATCCCTCCGTCTACGTCTATCTATGTATCTAGAATATATTTTACTTCTATTAAATATTACCTTTCACATTTATCTATCATTGTACGTTGCCTTTAACTTTAATGTAACTATAATAAAGTGCCTTTCACGTCTATCTTTAATACAGTGACTTTACACGTCTCTAGCTGTAATGTCCTTTATGCCAGTCTATGGACACCTGATACAGTGCTCTTCACACCTCTCTGTCTAATAGTACCTTTTACACCAATCACTCCATTCTAGGGTGCCTTTTACATTGATGGGTCTATTAAATAGTGCTTAACACATTTATTTACCAGCTATCATCTTTTTATCTATTTATCATTGTATAGTGGTTTTCAAATTGATCTATTTTTACATTTTTACAATGCTTTTCATCTAATGCAACCATCTATTACAAAGTACCTTTCACATCTGTCTATCATTATATCTACTGTGTAACATAGTACATTCTATCTATCATATAGTGACTTTCATAACTTTGTTTGTCTGTTTATAATATAATCAACATAGTGCCTTTTACATCTCTATATAATATAATGCATTTCTCACCTCTTTATTTAGAATACTCTTCAACAATTTATAATGCCTTTCACATCAAGCACTTTATAATATGGGGCCTTTCTTGTAGCTCTATTACCATGTATACATTATATAGTGCTGCTATCCCTTTCTTCTATCTATTATTTAGTGCCTTTCATCTATCTCATATAGTGTTTTTCATCTCTCTCTCTAATCCTGCCTACTATACCAAATTCTATCTACCTATCTTTCTATTATATAGTGCCTTTCACATCCATCTATCTATCTATCAATCATGACCTGTAGGGGACACCACAGATTCCTAAACCCCCAAACTCAACATCACAGACACAAGTCAAATAATTTATTTTATTTTGACAGATTCCCTCAAAATGTGCTTCTTTCTAACTTTAAACACAAACTCTTTCTCTCCCCTTTCCTCTTCTACTCTTCCAAGGTGAGTGTTGCCCTCTTCCACCCAAGTCCAACTTTTAACAGTACTTCCCCAGGCAGCACCCATGACACCCAACAGGGCTGCCCCACTGGGACTTCAGTTCCCAGCATACCCTGTTGGTATGTGTATGAGTAGTGACCTCTGGGGCATGTAAGGATCTTCAGTCCAGCCCCACTAGGACACCATCATACAATGTTCACTTTCATATGGCATCTCCTACCAACCACCTTCCTTTCTTCCTGGCCACTCACGACCTTGGCCTGCTGGCCAGGTAAGAAACTAGGGACCTTCCTGGCAGAGATGCCAGACCATGGCTGCCATTCATCACACAATCTATCTATCTAATCCTGCCTACTATACCAAAGTCAGCCTAACCCTGCCTATTATACCAAATTCTATCTATTATATAGTGCCTTTCATATCTATCTAATCCTGCCTACTACACTAAATTAAATTCTCTCTCTTTACCTGTCTATCTAATCCTGTTTGCTATACCAAATTCTGTCTGTCTGCCTATTATATAGTGCCTTTCATATCTATCTATCTATCTATGTAATCCTGCCTTCTACACCAAATTCTCTCTATCACATATTGTCTTTCCTATCTCTCTATCTATTATATAGTGCCTTTCATATGTCCTGTGACAGAACATGCCTATCTAAGTAGTCACCCAGACTGTGATCTGATTCCCTATATTTAACTCCACATCACCTTAATGAAATACTCAATCAGACAGACACAGAATTAAGACTTCGCTTTCCCCCCACCTGTCCAGGTGAGACCCCAGGCTGACCGCGCTTCTCACTTAAATGGCTTGGTTACTTTTAAACACTCTCATGCAGAATGTCCAATTCCGTTGTCAATCCAAAACAAAATCATTGTATGCTCATGACAATGCAAATGATGTCACGTCACCTTTCCATCATTATGACAGTAAGGCGCCCCAGGTCGCCCTAGTACCCCCACCCACCTCCCCCCTCAGTCATAAATGCACAGAAGAAGATGAAATCAGGGACTCACCATATTGTCGGTGGTTCCGACCCTTCAACTTCCAAGTAGTCATACTTCTCCTCCATCTGGAAGTCTGTAAAAATGATGGAGATGGTGTCTCCAGGGTCTGCAAGAATGGTCCATGTACAGTCCGCACTATTGTAATATTCATTGGGGAAATTTGGGCTTGAAATGATCCCACTTGCACCTCTTAGAGTACCACCACATGTGTCCTCAGCTGTCAAATACAGAAAGATTTCTGTTAGCTATCTTTCTTGACTTCGGTATTTAATCAAATGAAAACGGGATTGAATGATAACAGCTGATTCGATTAGAATTGGTTTGGTTTGGGGGTTGGTTTTATTTTCCCCAATACATCAGAATTAAATTTTTTTTTTTTTTGTTTGTTTGCTTTTTAATTTTAAATGAAGTCAGCAATTCCTTTTGCAATATTCAAATATATGCCAATGAAGAAAACATGTCAGACTAATGCAGACTGTATATGGAATACATTTACCACCTTTTATTAGACTAACATAAATTCAAGGAAAATATGCTGAAGCTTTCTTCACCTTCAAGGCCACCGAGATTCTTCATTAGTATGTGAAATGACTGTAGATGGGCCGATAGCTGACGCAGTACTGGGAATTTTTTATCTTTGTCATCTTTTTAATCCGTTAGTCCAATACAAGGTTTTAAAACACCTTCCAAATACATTCTCTGATACATTAGAAAGATGCCGTCACTTACCGTTTCAAGGACTCTTAATTCAATTTGCAAAAGACGGCTTAAACTTATTAGTACTTTGCCTGCGTTCGTGTTCAATAGACATTTACAAGGAAGAAAGAAAAAAATAAAAGCACGGACTTTTTTGTGTCATTTAATGGGTAATGCACATCACCTTGCCCTTAACGTTTCTTATTACTATTATTTCTCTGAAAACCCTTTCTTCTTTTAATGCATGGCTGATGCAGCCTGTCCTTTTCTCCCTCTTGCCCTAATGGTTGAAACAAACTGCGAGAAGGATGGATTCCCACCTTTGAGTGCAGATCTATTCAGGGGGCCGCTTGTTCATTTTCTTTTTACGACAGAACAAAAGAGTCAAGCCTGAGTGAAGGGGGTTCACATTTAAGGGGGACGTCTGCTCTAAACATAGCAACAAACGTAACGAGGAGATGACAAGGCACGTGACTGCACCGCAGCTCATCAGAGGCGCTTAACATCAGATGCACACTCGGCACATTGAGCGGACCTCTTCTTGAGGAGGGCACATTTGCCTTCTTGTTGATCTGCCGTGTGAAACTGGAAAATGAAAAACTTTCAGTAGGAGTGACCCTCCGATTGAAATGGAGGATCCCAAGCCGCTGCCTTGCTTCGATCAGTTGGAAATGGGATTTGTCACAGACTGAGCCACCGTGAATCTGAAATCTCAAAAGAGGGGGAAAAATAAAGTCAAACCCTGGCAAGAAACCAAAAGGGAAATGCACGGAGCCTTACAGATACATTCATTTTGCAAAAAGCACAATCTTCTTGATACAAAAAAGCTCAGCAGGGAGTTGCCGGACAGGAAATCCCAAAGCAAATAATCCTAAAAATTACAAATCCAGCAAGAATGGTCACAAAACAGAGAAGCAAAGTTAACCAATCCAGTCAATCACAAAATGGCACCAAAATCAGCAAGCATATTCAACGAAACACAAGGCTCTCCTAAGCCTTTATAGGGCTGAGGCCAGCCCCTTGAAGGTGATGGGCAGGTGGGGGGACCACCCACAAGTCACATGACAAAATACTCGACAACCAGCAAATCGTGCTTGGAAAAATTTCACAAGAATAAAAGCATTAATGAAATGATGACGAGGGAGAGAAGAACATCACATGTGACAGTAAGAAATGAGAATAGTCACATGATTAGTATGGGATGTTATTATTTATAATACAACGTGTCACATGAACAGGTTAACAGAACATACTGGAAATGATGGGACACATGGAAGTCAGTATGTGTTGTCACACACGTGTGCATTGGAGGCAGCTAAAGGGTCTAAACGAGAAGACTTCCACGTCAGGCCAGGGAGAGGCGGAGTGAGCAGACTCCTTATTTCTCTTTCCTGCAGACCATTCATGGGAAATCCCGCCTGGCCCCAATGACATCTCTTCTGGTTCCGGGCCTCTTTGGATGAGGTCACTTCCGGCTCTGGGGACCTTGGATGACATCACTTCCAGTATAGAACCCATGGAAGAAGAGCCTTCTAGTTCTGGCCCGTTTGACGTCATACATGGGGTCTGAGCCTATGGAAGAGGACCCTTGCACTTCCGCCCTTGATGATGGCATCATTTCCCTTTCTGGCCTTTAAAGCCACCATGTTCAACTCACTTATCAGTTCGATCTTGGACTTTGATCTGTACACATCAGTGCTATCAATTTACCTAATCTGTAGCCAGGGAATATTATTATTAAAACTTTATGACTCTCGTCTCTGGTTTTTGTGACAGTGTGAAGTGTGGCCTTCAGGTAGTGTAGTATACCGACGTCTATAATAATTGTTAGAAACGTTTTTGTCAGCGAAAATATTCCACTGTGTGTAACTCACAAGTACCTGTATGTTTAACCCGGGTTTCGATGTCACTCTGGAAAATGTTGTGTACAACTGGCCAAGGGTAAAAAAAACAGGGCCTGGCAAATAAACTCCGACATGATTAACACTAGAATTACCAGAGCCTACGAAAAAACTCATGGATTCGTCCCATCTTAAAATGCTTTGCACCTCTCCATCAGCGTCTTTTGTCCTTTAAATGTGTTGATAAGCAGCAAACAGCCAGCAGCCTGCTGTCGCATCCCCCACACCGCACAGTTTTCTCAGCTCAACTCTGTTTACCTGCGTGTCAGTTGCTTAGAGTTGTTTAGAGTGAGAAGTCAAGCAAAATGACACCTTTTATAAATATTATATCGTTATCTGGAACACATGCATTTCATGTGTGTTCCGTGTCTACAATGATCTATGTAAACACATTGTTAAAATGGAAACGTTTTTCATGTTTTAGTAATAATTGACAAAATGTCGGCATATAATGTGTGAAGCCTGAAGTCCAAATATCAAAAAAACACTTTCACTAAAGGTACAAATATAACAGAACAAGTGCGCTTTTATTCAAGAATAAAACTGCAGAAAAAAAACCCATGTTAGGGTGCGACATTGACAAGCATTTGCTACGATCGCTTCGGAGGTGCAACAATATCAACTGTTGACTGGTAAGCGAAACTTCATGGGTTCGATCCCCGGACGAGTCCATTTTGAGAAGTGAGCTGCTCGTATTCTTACCATTTTAGAATAAAAACATACATTTGAGTCCAGTCTGTAACAGCCGGTGTAATGTAGGATACTCGTAAAGGTTAGCTTTGTTTTTTTAATTCCGTTTTATTCTCTCAGCCGCGTTCACGATCCCAACACCCAGCATTGGATACTGCTGTTTTCACATACAGTTGATCGGAATACTTCTAGGAGTGAGAGATTTCAGTTTTGGATTTTTTTTGTTTAAACATTTGCAGGCCTTTCGGAAAATGTTTTCACTTTGTCATCATGGGTTATTGACTACAGCGATGGACAAAGATTGCAAATGTATCCATTTAAAAGAATAAAGTGTGCAGAAAGTGAAGGGGGTCTTTATGAATCCACTGGAGGTAAATAAAAAGTGCAGAATGCTACAAGTTTGAAAACAGTTCTTTACGTCACTAAACACACCCAGACTATTATTTCTACTCCTACAGTAGATTTTCTAACTTGTGTCACACGTGTGTGGCTGGGGACCTGGGAGGTAAGCAGTACCACTCCGGGGTGTCAGGGGATGATTTTACGGAAAGTATCTTCTCTTTTCCCAGAAGCCCAGAGAAGACAACCAGTGAGGGCACTCAGTGCTGTCAGTGATGTCATGAACAAGCCCCACCCCAGACACCATAAAAGGCGACGCCCTCAGAAGGTGCGACCAGGATTCAAGTCTGGTGGAGAAGAGGACAGCAGCACTGAAAGCCGATTTTGTTGTGCCATTGTGTACCCTTTTCTTTCTTTTTATTGCCATTAAAACGGGGATTACTGGGTCGGTGCCCCAACTGGCAGACTCTGGCAGTTCCAAATTGGTCCCCTACTATCTGTCACGTTTTATATGGAAACAAACTGAAGATTAAATAATTCAATTCACTGAGGGTGAAAAAAAAAAATGACTTTGTTATCTTCATTATCTTTATGGTTTATGAAATTCATAACTCCGGTTTACTTTTCATTCATTTCGTGTAAAGATTCCGCTAACAAATCCTGTATGGCACTCAATGTAGATAAAAATCATCAAAAATGTAGCAGCGGAAAAAGAGAAGATTCCTTTAACTATTCAAAAAAATGACTGACCTTCAAGAGAAGTATGATCCAATTTTTTAAACCATTCAACTGTAAAGACCTTCACAGTCAATTGAGTTTATAAATCTTTAACCACCTTAACTCTGTGACACTGCTGATTTACGTCGATGGTCTTTATGCTCGGACCCTCCTGAGTACATAAAAGGAAGGAACAGACGTGGCGCTGCTGGCACAGGCCTGAACTTGGCGAGCTTCTTCTCCTTGGAGAGTCTGATGCAAAATACGCCACAGCTAACTCAATGGCCTTCTAGTCTGACTGACCTCCCCATTCAGTCTCATCAAGCCTGAGAGGATCTTCCAGGAAGAATGGGGGCAATACTGTGCAAATCCAGGGGCGCAAAGATTGTAGAGACTTCACCAAAGAAAATCAGGAGTGGTCTCCCCTCGACTTTCTCATATACAAAGATATGGAGATGGATATTTGAGGAGTGAATGGCAAGACGATGATTCTATTTTTATATTATGTTTGTTAAAGAACCTTCAACAACAAATCAAATCAAATGAATTATATATTGAACAATTATAATAAATGTAAAGTTGAATAAATTAGACTAAAAAGGTAAAGTACCACTTCCAATTAACGGGAATAGCCCAAACGTTGATAGAAATTTATGTTTTGTACCTTATACTCGTATGAAAAATTTGGTTGACCGAAGTGAAAACGTCCTCAAGTTACCGTGTTTACAAACACACACACACACACACACAGACAGACAGACACACACACTATAAAGGAGACAGGTTTGCCAAGTTTATTTCTAGAATAAAGTGCACACATCTCCAGCACCACAACTGTCCTCTTCTCTTGCCGCCAGTCCATTCGACTCCACTCCTCCTCAGGCTTTGTCCTCTTCCTCCCGACTCTGGCCCTCGATTGGTGGGGACTGGCTACCTTTATAGGGGACCCGGAAGGATGCAATGAGCTTCTTCCAGCCACATTCGCTTGGTGTGGTGAGCGTGTGGTCAAATAAGGCACTGGAAATGTCCATGCAAAAGGTGGTGGCCACGGGCTCCAACAGGGTTGAGTCTCCAATACTCGTGACCTGTAGCCCCACTGGAAACCAAAGGGGGCTGCCCTCAGTCGGCCCAGGGGAGAAACTGTCCTGGAAATACTCCCTCCATGGTCAGGGTGTCCCGGCCGGGCAAGGACTTCTTCCATCTGCCACAATACGGGGTGGTCCAGATATTTTTCGGACTCTAAAACATCGAGATTCATCCAAAATTCAAAATGTTTTGAATGATTACAATACTTTCCATACCAGAAAGTAAATCAGACTCAGGAAGGTCTAAGACGGGGTGACCAACTCTGTGCCTGGAGGGCCGGAGTGGCTGCCAGTCTTCCTAATCAGCCTTTAGTTTTCCCTGCTAATTAACTCCGTTTCCCTTCATTCTCATAGCCCTGCTTTTAAGGATTCAGTCCTGTGAATTGATTCGTTTCTTCCTTAAACAGAAATGAGACGTGAAACGAGCCAACAGATGACCGACTAAACTGAAACATCAAACTCCAGCCAATTTCACTCCAACCGACCTCTTAATGAGAAGCCATTTCTTGCTGTTAATTAAATTCGTCATCTAATTCCATGGCTTGTTGCTGCTCTCATTCTGCCACGGCAGACATTTCTGGTTTTTTCACGGTCACCCATCAAAATGTTTTGGTGACCTGAGAGATCAACCTTACTGAGACCGCCGTCTTTCTTTAATTTCAGATATTGTGTGATGGGCAAACATGAGCTGGTCGTGTGGCGGCTCGTTTCATGTCTCATTATAGTTTGGCTGCTCATTAAAGAAAAAAAAGAGACAACTAAGGGGGTCCGAGTCACGTTAATTAAAACAAAGGCAAGAGAAGTTAATGAGCAGCAAAAGCAGGCCACTAATGAAGAACAACAGCAACAGCATTTATTTCAAAAGCACATTTTCATAGTGCGTTACATGATGAAGAAAGAGAAAAAAGACAAAATAAATACAAATTAAAATTAGGGAACACTATTTAACATAGAATAAAAGTAAGAAGATGGTTAGAATGAAAACCTGCAGCCACTGTGGCCCTCCAGGACCGGAGTTTGACACCCGTGGTCTAAAACGTCGCGATTCATCAAAATCTCGACATCGAATTTTTTGGACGATTATAATATTTTTCCTATACTTTGTATGTGAGAAGGTAAATAACTCAAATCTCCCAAAGAGGCTTCTAACAAAGGACTGAATTAAGGCTCTGAATACTTCCGTGAAGTTTTTGATGTTGAATATATTTGCATACCTTTCTGATTCCACGTCTTCACTCTGTCATTATGGGCTATTGAGAGGAGATTGATGGGCAAAAATGGTCACTGCATCAATTTAAAGTAAAATCTAAGTGTGCAGAAATGGCAGGGGTCTCAGCACAGGTTCCGGATGTCATTGCTTCAAATGTCTCCTACAGTTCTGAAACGCATTTCCATCACAAATAAGCGTCACTTTGGGATTACAGCCGTGTTTCTGGGAGCTCTTTAACCACACAACCATCATGGTGGTGAAACATTACAGGAAGGCCACCACCAGCCTGCCCTCTGATAAATCCTCCCTTAACTGTTTTAATGTTTACAGTGCAAGAAAAATGGAGGTGCAGGGTGTCACTTGATGGAGGTTTGGAAAATGGTAAAGGCAATAAATAAGACTGGCACGAGCTCTCGCTTCAAAATAAGGTCAATCAGAGCAGGAGCAGGCAGTGAAGCCCATCAGCAGTGAACTTTCAACAGAAATGAACAAAAGAAACTGCTGAACCATGGAGTCCTGCAGTCCTTGGCTGGCCAGGTGATGCCACCTCGACCGAGGGACGCTGAAAATATCTGGGGACACCTCGGACCCCCTGCTCTTCTGGCTGTCACTGGGGTGCAATCATTTCAGTGGGCTGGCACCACTAACACTCAGGCTGAACTGGGATGACGCAGAAATTCTCTAATCAAGAAATCTACGATTTTCTCTACCACCTTAAAAAGTTGCACCTGTCCCAGTCCGTGCCTCCTCACTTACTCCAGAACTGTCTACTATGGGAGTGCATCTCATCATCCGGAGAGGGTCATCTGATTGAAGTGTGCACTTAATGAAGTGTAGACCTGTGGACGTCACGGGTCAGGGAATGTGCCGGAAAAAATAAAAAATAATAATAACAACACTCACCCGAGCAGCCATCTCCTTTTTGGTCAGTTATTACTGTTACCAGACCCACCTGGCACATGAAGCTAAAGGGGGTCTCGGATTCATCTCTCTGTGTCCTCCTGATCTCTAAACACCTCCACTACTTTACTTTATAAAGACTTACTCCACGCATTCCTGGCCATGAGTGCAACTCTCTTTTGATGTAATATATCGTTATTTACTAGGACTGTATGTGATTTTATTATGGTGCCATTGACTGCACAGTGTGCTATACTTCCTAATTGTCATACAGTACCTATGCATGCAAAAGCATGCAACATTCTTAGTAGTGATGCTGCCTGAACTTTTGTAATTGAGACAGCGCCCCCTGGTGCTTAGGGAGCTAATGTTAATGTACTGTTGGATTTATTAATTGGATGCACTCATAAATTGAGTGGTGTACGTTAAACTCATAGCTTATACTTGGAATGTGTCCTTCACCTTCGCGAATGGTCGCAGACATTTCCAGCTCTGAGCCAATATTTGTATAATGAGGTTCAGAAAGTTCAGTGAGTACAATGTCACTCTGCCCGGAAATAAATAAAGATATAGCTGTCTATTACATAATGTCTTTCATATCTTCAGTATCTATTTATCTATCCATTACAGAGTGCCTATCTACTATTATATAGTGCCTATCACATCTCTCTATCTTAAAGTACCTTTCATATGTATCTATTAGATAGATAAATGAGAAAGGCATCGATAGATCGACAGACGGACAGACGAACTCTAATTCTTAACGTGATCAGAGACTTTTTAAAATCAATCAGAATGCTTAACCAAATTATAGAAAGAAAAGATCTAAATCCGTTAAGTTATTCTCTTGTTTGCTAACTAAGCAGAGTTAAGGTTACGCCCCGAAGTAAACGTGTGAGTGAGGAGGGCTCCGCCCCCCGATGAGTCTCTCTCGAATTCGCCGTAATAAATCGGTATCACAAGCGAACTATGATACTGAGCGCAATGAGAAAGTCACAAAATCAACTTAGTGTTCAAACAAATTAAAGCAAAAAAAAACAATCTAAATCCGTAAAGCGGACAGACATGCAAAACGGGTCTAAACAACTATAAGAAATTTCGCACTTGGACCATGAAATTTTTAAAACTATTTCATAATGAGTACCTGTATATACAATATACACATATATACAATATATATATACACACACACACACACACATATTCATATATACAGTACAGGCCAAAAGTTTGGAGACACCTTCTCATTCAATGTGTTTTCTTTATTTTCATGACCATTTCCAGCACTCCATCACTCTCCTTCTTGGTCAAATAGCCCTTACACAGCCTGGAGGTGCGTTTGGGGTCATTGTCCTGTTGAAAAATAAATGAGCGTCCAACTAACCTGACTTCTGCACAATCCCATTGATAAAGCAAGAAATTCCACTAAATAACCCTGATAAGGCCCACCTGTGAAGTAAAAACCAGTTCAGGTGACTGCCTGTTGAAGCTCATCGAGAGAATGCCAAGAGTGTGCAAAGCAGTAATCAGAGTTTTGAAGAAACTAGAATATAAAACATGTTTTCAGTTATTTCACCATTTTTTGTTAAGTACATAACTCTACATGCGTTCATTCAGAGTTTTGATGCCTTCAGTCATGAAAATAAAGAACACACATTGAATGAGGACGTGTGTCCAAACTTTTGGCCTGTACTGTGTATATATATATATATATATATATACACACACACATACACACACTGTATATATACACACACATAGGACAATTTATATATACACACACATTTTTTGCTTCCTAAGCTTTAGTTGTGATTTCTTTTGCTGGCTTCAGGTACAGAAGTGTTTTCGAAGGTTATGAGAGTGTAACAAACTGTCTTGCAGCATATTATTGGATTTTAAGCAGTCGTATCGCAGTGCTGCACCTTTTCCTTTGAAGTTTGTTTAAACGTAGTCTTCATTATGAAAGCCTTAGTAGATGAGACACCAGCGTGTTTTTAAGAGGTGAAGTTATCTCCTCAATGAAATGGACAGTGCGTTCAATAAGCTGACTTGTCAGGAAGTGAGTCTGCCACAGACTGAAGTGTTAAAGGAAAGTAAGGCAGCCACCTTGTAGAGGACAGAACATTAACATATCAAATAGCCAATGGTCCACTGCGCCAGAAATGAATATTTTAAAAACACTTTTTTTTTTATTATATATTTTGTTAACCCCCAAGGGGGAATTGTCTTTTTGCATGACCTTTAGAGGTCAGAGTGCCGCGTTTGATTTATCTTCCACATTTTATGGTTGTTGAGTCTAAGACTTGATTTTCTGGACAGGGATTGTGTATTCTCCTTGTTTTCATGAATGCTATCCTGCAAATGTTATGTTTATTGTAACATTATTGTCATCCCTTTTATTACTATTATTTCATCACCACACCATTGTGTCGATTTTTTTCATGGGTGCTGCCATTTTGTTAATGCTATTTCAAGATGGTGACCCCGTTTGTTGTTGGCTGTTATGCCGATGCTAATGTGATTTAAAGTCAATATGTTGTGTGTGTTTGGAAGTCTGTAACAAACTACTGAGGCATCAACTTGAAGAAGCCGCCTTGAAAACCTTTAAGAAGGGTCTGGATGAGATATCAGGACAGCTTAGCCAGTGGCGGACGAGAAACAGACTGAATAGTATCCTCTCGTTTGTCAGATTTCTTCTGTAAGATGGCAGCCCCCTGTGCACTGTTCATAATGCGACAACTGTCAGTGTTCATGTCGAGGGAAATGTGGAAGTCCATACGCCCGGTGCTGTGGTAGCCCACAATAACCTGAGGGGCACATCGGTCATGTGGGTCTGGCACTGACCTTCTTGTACGTGAGGAACTGAAGAAAAATCAAAGTGCACAAAGAAACCGGCGTCTAGTGTCTCGACTGTCAAAATGTGTCACATAAGAGACGTGTACTTAAACCGCATCAGTACTGCAGTGGTCGCCTGTTGAATCTTTCCTGCTGTATTTATGTAGACGTTTTTTGAACTCACGTTTTTGTTACATGTAATAACATTTATTCTTGTTAAGAAAAAAAAAAATCAACATTTTTGGTTTGTTTTACTGGGGGTAACCATAACGGCAGCACAATACCGACCTTTAATCAATTATTTTAGGAAATGTCTCAATTTCTATTCAGCAAAAGAAGAAAACCTAAAACAACTTTTAAAACCACCATGTTTGTTTGCTTTGTTTTTTTTTTTTGCTTATGAAACCAGAATGAAGTTAAATTAATGTGCTGACATCGGCACAGGGCCTGCAACCTCGGGTTGTTTGTTTTACATCAAAATGAAGTACTGATGTCTTTGTTATGTTCCATCTGAAGAGATCATTAGTCATCCCCACTCTAAGGCTAACGGCTATTGTTGATGGAAAGCTTGTGCTTCTGAAGTCGTAAGGGGAATCGGCCGCCGCTTTGTTTCTGAGCAAGGTCTTTTTCTTGGCGAAGTTCGGAAATCTCATAGACATGTCAGAGTGTACAATAACTCTGGTGCATGCTATTGTTTTCTTTATATTCCTGGTTAGTTTATGAAATTATTTACAGAGTGCCAAATGCCGCCAACAAAAGGATCTCATTTTTTTTTTCTTCGTGCGCATACACACATGACATTGAAAGAAAGTGTAGATAAAGAAGAGTAGGAACAGTCGAACGCCGAGAACGGGCTACGCCGGACGTTAACTCGCCAATGACCGACTCTTATTACAGTGTGATGGGTTGGGGTAACCAGCGAACATGGCAAGTTTTAACATTGTTGGATTTATTGAATCAGATCAAGAAGGGCCGGCTCTGCAGCTTTGGGTGGAAAGCAGAAACCAACCACAAACAGAAATGGGAACGTTTTAGATTTGTTAGTTTGTATTGGGTGCGACGAGGATGGACAGACAGATTAGAAATGAGGACATTAGAAGGCCAGCTCAGGTGGGACAGTTTGGAGACAAAGTCAGAGATTGGAGATTGCGTTGGTTTGGACATGTGCAGAGGAGAGGTGCTGAGTATAATGAGAGAAGGGTACTAAGGATAGAGCTGCCAGGGAAGAGGACGAGAGGAAGACCTAAGAGAAGGTTTATGGATGTGGTGAGAGAGGACATGCAGGTGATGAGTGTGACAGAACAAGATGAAGAGGACAGAAAAATATGGAAGAAGATGATCCATTGTGGGAACCCCTAATGGCCGAAAGAAGAAGATGATGTTGGCCCAACACAGACATCATTAGGTTATGGGGGTTTAGTACTAAAGTACTGAGCAATAGCCCAAACAGACATGAAGAAACTTTCATAAACAAACCATTAATATGCCAAACGATTCTCCATGTTAAAAACCAACATAACACAGAAGCCTTCTTTGGTGAAGGAAACATTTATTTTCCTTCAGAATTGCAGGACTCACGGCAGTGCAGGCCTTGAAGTCTGATTTGATTTTGGGGCTAGGCTGCCTGGAGTGAGGCCTCATTCAATTGCAGGCCACAGGTCTGGTTTCCAATTATTATGAGGGTCTCGTTGTATGTGTTTTGCAATGACATTAGAGGAATCTTATCTTATCATCAGTTTTGTGTTGCAGAATCACAACAGTCTAAAATGCTAAAATGATTTTAGCACAAGGCAGCAACATAGCAAAATGTGGAAAAATTTTGCGAAGGCTCTGTAGATTAATGCATTAGGCTGATAGTTTACCTTGTATCGTAGACTGGGCCATCAATTTCTGTTTTTCTGTTAACGAAAAATGCAATGCGCTTTTCTTATTTTAGCCAAGTAAGACTGATGTTTTGAGGTAAGGTACTCGCAAGTCATAATTTGCATATCCAAGTAAGAAATTCTTACTATATGCTATACATGGGGACAATAATAAACCTACACATCTGTAACTAACTGTGCCAGTTTAACAAAAACATCAAATCACTGGGTGTGTGATACAAACACAGCACGATGGATTCATGAGCCGGCGCTGCTAACGTCTCATTTCAGAAGCCGAATCCACGCACTTACAGATGACAGTTTTCTTCTCGGCTTGGCGAGAATTCCGCCACCTCATTCCTTTTGTCTTGTGACTTTGGGCAATCTGTTATCTGCATGGTTTGTATGTTTGAGGCGGTTGTCATGGCTGAGTAGAAATCCTTTATCAAACAGATTACATCCTATGGGTATGACACAAATAATAACTGTCTGATTATTAATATTTGCATTCCCGTTTCCATCAATTTTCATCACAAGGCCAGTGCTATTCTTACCAAAGGAAAACTCATAAATTATTTATTAGGTTGGAGCTTTCTCAGTCTTCCTAATATTCCTTTACTGTGCAGTACTTGAACAAAAGATGGGGCTTCTAATGTGAAGAGAAGCCACTCGTATTCAGACCTTCGTTATTTATTATTGAGCTGGGTGGTCTTTGTACTGAAGGGCTTCAGGCAGGATGCGGTGAACTGTGCGACTCTGAGTGCACCTCACGGTCTTCTGTTAGCTCCGTTAATTTAATAGCTGTCACTGTCTTGACAAAATCTCCAAATCCGATTAATGCAGAACATCTGAATTTTTATCTTTTCTTGTTACTTATGAAAACACCACCTTGATTTAACACCACATTGGATTGCTATTCTCTGGTTTTTGTTCATTTCATCTACCCAATGAAAGATTTTACATTGGCATGAGGATTTTTAGCGTCAAAACCCTTATCCAGGTTTGTTGTCAGGCGTACACAATGCAAGAGCCTTCCTGGTAGGCTTTTAGAATATTAGGACATTAGAAAAATTTGGACGAGGGCAGGCCTGAACTCTCCAGTCCTAACCACTTAAATCTTACAAAGATAACATGAAGTCGAGTTTTAAAGGTCCCTAAAGTCTTCCATTCTACCACACCATCTTGTCATTTATTCCATATGTCTGTGTGTCTCTGTGTGAAGAAAGACTTCTGAATGTTTATTGTAGAATTTACTCTTAACAAAATTCAAACAGTGTCCTCATGTTCTTGATGAGCTCATTTTAAAGTCACTGTCTAGATCAACTGCACTAATTCCCTTCATAATTTTAAATACTTCAGTCAGGTCTCATCTTAATCTCTGTAAAGGTTCAGCTCTTTAAATCTTTCCTCAGAATTCATCCCCTGTAGCCATGTAATCAGCCTCGTCACTCTTCTCTGGACCTTATCTAGTGCTGCTATGTCCTTTTTGTAACCTAGAGACCTAATCTGCACCCTGGACTCCAGATGAGGCCTCACCAGCGTGTTATAAAGCTTCAGCATAAGAATATTAGAACAATCTGGACAAGAACAGGCCACTTAGTCCAAAAAAGCTTGCTTGTCCTATACAATTAACTCCACTAGAATAACATCAAGTCGAGTTTTGAAGGTCCCAAAAGTCCAGTAGCAGTCAGTGCTGGGGCTCTTGCTCTTTTTAATAATATATACACAGTATATATATATATATATATATATATATATATATATACACACACACACACACACACACACACACACATACATACATACATACATACATACATATATATATATACACACACACACATATACATATACACTCACCTAAAGGATTATTAGGACCACCATACTAATACGGTGTTTGACCCCCTTTTGCCTTCAGAACTGCCTTCATTCTACATGGCATTGATTCAACAAGGTGCTGAAAGCATTCTTTACAAATGTTGGCCCATATTGATAGGATAGCATCTTGCAGTTGATGGAGATTTGTGGGATGCACATCCAGGGCACGAAGCTCCGCTCCACCACATCCCAAAGATGCTCTACTGGGTTGAGATCTGGTGACTGTGGGGCCATTTTAGTACAGTGAACTCATTGTCATGTTCAAGAAACCAATTTGAAATGATTCGAGCTTTGTGACATGGTGCATTATCCTGCTGGAAGTAGCCATCAGAGGATGGGTACATGGTGGTCTTGAAGGGATGGACATGGTCAGAAACAATGCTCGGGTAGCCCAATTGGCACTAAGGGGCTTAAAGTGTGCCAAGAAAACACCCCCCACACCATTACACCACCACCACCAGCCTGCACAGTGGTAACAATGCATGATGGATCCATGTTCTCATTCTGTTTACGCCAAATTCTGACTCTACCATTTGAATGTCTCAACAGAAATCGAGACTCATCAGACCAGGCAACATTTTTGCAGTCTTCAACTGTCCAATTTTGGTGAGCTCGTGCAAATTGTAGCCTCTTTTTCCTATTTGTAGTGGAGATGAGTGGTACCGGTGGGGTCTTCTGCTGTTGTAGCCCATCCGCCTCAAGGTTGTGCATGTTGTGGCTTCACAAATGCTTTGCTGCATACCTCGGTTGTAACGAGTGGTTATTTCAGTCAAAGTTACTCTTCTATCAGCTTGAATCAGTCGGCCCATTCTCCTCTGACCTCTAGCATCAACAAGGCATTTTCGCCACAGGACTGCCGCATACTGATGTTTTTCCCTTTTCACACCATTCTTTGTAAACCCTAGAAATGGTTGTGCGTGAAAATCCCAGTAACTGAGCAGATTGTGAAATACTCAGACCGGCCCGTCTGGCACCAACAACCATGCCACGCTCAAAATTGCTTAAATCACCTTTCTTTGCCATTCTGACATTCAGTTTGGAGTTCAGGAGATTGTCTTGACCAGGACCACACCCCTAAATGCATTGAAGCAACCGCCATGTGATTGGTTGATTAGATAATTGCATTAATGAGAAATTGAACAGGTGTTCCTAATAATCCTTTAGGTGAGTGTATATATATACACACACATTTTATATATATATATATATATATATATATATATATATATATATATATATACACATACATACAAACCGGATTCCAAAAAAGTTGGGACACTATACAAATCGTGAATAAAAACTGAATGCAATGATGTGGAGGTGCCAACTTCTAATATTTTATTCAGAATAGAACATAAATCACGGAACAAAAGTTTAAACTGAGAAAATGTATCATTTTAAGGGAAAAATATGTTGATTCAGAATTTCATGGTGTCAACAAATCCCAAAAAAGTTGGGACAAGGCCATTTTCACCACTGTGTGGCATCTCCCCTTCTTCTTACAACACTCAACAGACGTCTGGGGACCGAGGAGACCAGTTTCTCAAGTTTAGAAATAGGAATGCTCTCCCATTCTTGTCTAATACAGGCCTCTAACTGTTCAATCGTCTTGGGCCTTCTTTGTCGCACCTTCCTCTTTATGATGCGCCAAATGTTCTCTATAGGTGAAAGATCTGGACTGCAGACTGGCCATTTCAGTACCCGGATCCTTCTCCTACGCAGCCATGATGTTGTGATTGATGCAGAATGTGGTCTGGCATTATCTTGTTGAAAAATGCAGGGTCTTCCCTGAAAGAGATGACGTCTGGATGGGAGCATATGTTGTTCTAGAACCTGAATATATTTTTCTGCATTGATGGTGCCTTTCCAGACATGCAAGCTGCCCATGCCACACGCACTCATGCAACCCCATACCATCAGAGATGCAGGCTTCTGAACTGAGCGTTGATAACAACTTGGGTTGTCCTTGTCCTCTTTGGTCCGGATGACATGGCGTCCCAGATTTCCAAAAAGAACTTCGAATCGTGACTTGTCTGACCACAGAACAGTCTTCCATTTTGCCACACTCCATTTTAAATGATCCCTGGCCCAGTGACAAACGCCTGAGCTTGTGGATCTTGCTTAGAAATGGCTTCTTCTTTGCACTGTAGAGTTTCAGCTGGCAACGGCGGATGGCACGGTGGATTGTGTTCACTGACAATGGTTTCTGGAAGTATTCCTGAGCCCATTCTGTGATTTCCTTTACAGTAGCATTCCTGTTTGTGGTGCAGTGTCGTTTAAGGGCCGGAGATCACGGGCATCCAGTATGGTTTTACGACCTTGACCCTTACGCACAGAGATTGTTCCAGATTCTCTGAATCTTCGGATGATGTTATGCACAGTTGATGATGATAGATGCAAAGTCTTTGCAATTTTTCGCTGGGTAACACCTTTCTGATATTGCTCCACTATCTTTCTGCGCAACATTGTGGGAATTGGTGATCCTCTACCCATCTTGGCTTCTGAGAGACACTGCCACTCTGAGAAGCTCTTTTATACCCAATCATGTTGCCAATTGACCTAATTAGTGTTAATTGGTCTTCCAGCTCTTCGTTATGCTCAAATTTACTTTTTCCAGCCTCTTATTGCTACTTGTCCCAACTTTTTTGGGATTTGTTGACACCGTGAAATTTTGAATCAACATATTTTTCCTTTAAAATGATACATTTACTCGGATTAAACGTTTGATCTGTCATCTACGTTCTATTACAAATAAAATATTGACATTTGCCATCTCCACATCATTGCATTCAGTTTTTATTCACAATTTGTTTAGTGTCCCAACTTTTTTGGAATCCGGTTTGTTTGTGTATATATATATATATATATATATATATATATATATATATATATATATATACACACACACACACACACACACACACACACAACCACTGGAGTCCTCAACAATGAGCCGGATCACCCTCTGGTAATCGTGCCACATCGCCATAGTGCCGCAACTGACTATCCCTCACAATGCAGGTCATGTGCCTCATTCGGGACTCCATGAGTAACACAAAGTCAAACCAACGGTACCTAAGTATTTTCCGGAGAGTCACAGTACCAAAGGCGTCCCGTCTACATCTCAGGTCACTGGATAGCGTCCATGTCTCACAGCCATATAGCATGTGTGTATGTATATATATATATATATATATATATATATATATATATATATATATATATATATATATATATATATATATATATATATATATATACACACACACACACACACATATATATGCTAGATGGTTTTCCCCCCTGAGTTGGAGCGGTGCCTTGTTCTCCCACAGGGCTCCATGGGAATTGGAGTTTCATGCAGCCCTATTGGGTCCCGCAGGCTCTTCCAGGGGGTGCTGCAGCTGGGACTCCTGAGCCCTTATGGGCAATGTTTTCACCACACCTGGAAGTGTAGCCAGGACTCGGCACTCAAGCACCTGCAGCACTTCTGGCTGGACTTTAAAAGGAGCCAGCAGCCACTAGGAGATGGACAACGCTTGCCGAGAGAAGTGGTGGTGAAGAGTGTGCTCTGGGACTGCCTGTGGGTCACAGGGAAGACGTGCCCCACCGGTGAAGAAAAATAAATCATTTTAGTTGATTTTAACGTGCCTCCATTGTCTGTCTGTGTCTGGCACATATATAGCGCCTTTATCACACCATCTGTAATGTATTACATTTTAGCCTGAGTTTGACTTCCCATTCTTTTCTCTCTTGCTGTGTTCTGAAGTTGCCCATAAGTCCCGAGACTTTAAAGTCCCTGTCGCAGTGTCCATAGCTGCTACAGGAAGATCTGTCTTGCCACGTTTAATGTGGCACCTGTGTAAATTCATTCGCTGGCCGAGTGTTTGTCCAGTTTCTCCCACATCGACTGCAGTGTCAGGACATTTCATTCTTTACTAGCATAAAGTTTTACACTGCTGGCCTAGCTCTCTTTCTCTGTTTGTTTCAAACCTTCCATCCATCCATTATCCAACTCGCTGAATCCGAACACAGGGTCACGGGGGTCTGCTGGCCAATCCAGGAACCAATCCCGGGCAAGGTGCTAACCCACCGCAGTGTTTCAAACCTTTTTCTTTTTAATTTTTTTTGTAAAACAAAAGTGTGTGTATGGAGTGTTATTTGATTTTAATAAATTCAATAAAATTAAAATAAATAAATAAATAAATAAATGATTTAGATAGGAATATAAGTAATAAGCTGGTTAAATTTGCAGATGATACCCAGATAGGTGGATTAGCAGATAATCTGAAATCCGCTTGGGCAGATTTGAGGCAGAAGGACTTTGAACACGTCCGTGAAGAAGAGATTTTGGTTTTTGATTTGTAATCCATTTTCAAACCTTTCTGAAAGCAATTTAAAAGGAAATCTACAACAAGTGTCAAGTCAAGCGTGCAGAGACGGAAGGTGTCTGCAGACTTTCTGACTCTCCCGTAGTCACAGGATGGCCACTGAGATATCTCCCTAACGTTTTAAACACAAGCTCCAAAAATACCTTTTAAACGTCTAAAACCGGCACTTTTCCTTCAAATCATTTCGGCTGTAAATCACTCGAGGTGCTTAAATTTCAAAGATTTCAGTATCAAGATATTCTAAAAGAAGGCAATCAAGCAAAATCAAAGCGTTTGGCTCAAAGCAATCGATGTGCTGCAGAAGCGTCGTCTTTAAGTGATGTTCAGCTGATTTGCGTTTAACTTAAATTGAGGGAGTTATGTAAAGCCCCCTGTTCTTCTCTCTCCTCTGTTTCTACTTCGACACCATTTCACTTCTGCTGACATTCTGTATAATAAATAATTGACTTGTTTTAGGAAAACATTACAAATTAAATGAATGCTCATCGTCAATTTATTTCAAGGTGTCATGCACTTGTGGATGGAGACACTCGCATCACAGGCCAGGAGAGGGCGCTGTAACGGACTGAATGTTCCTTTTTGCCCACAATTCTGAGGCTCAGTCCAGAGAGGACCATGTGACCCCGTTCTGCTTCCTTCAAGCCCCGCCCCTTCTGCCCATACACCATGTAAACCACCGTGAAGCTGGACTTGTCTTTGTTCAAGTCAGAACGCTCTCGATGACTGGCCGCTACCTATAATTCTTCTGCACCCTCGTGTGCCTGTCCAGTTGTGCTTTCTTAACCATCAGATATATGAGGGTTCTCAAGCTGTTGCCCCAACACTCTTTAACCGTAACGTTCTTCCTTTTAAGCCCTTTTACAAAGGGGATCTCAACAATTGGTGATCATTTTATTTGGGTTGACCGTACAGCTTTGGAAACACGAGGTGTCTCTGGTCACGGTGCTGAAGTTTCGACCCGCCTCAATAAATATGCTTGCTTCTCCGGTTTGAGGTTGTTAGTAAAGCTGATTGTTGTGAAGACGGAGACTCAGCCTCACGTGTCTCTATCATACATCCATAAACACACATACATACACTGCTCTAAAAAATGAAGGGAACACTCGGTCATCCCAGTCTGACACCAAGTCAATGGAGCGTCAGGGATATCAATGTGTCCAGTTAGGTAGTACAAGCAATTGGTGCAAATGAAAGTGACAACAAATGACCTGGAGAGGCAACAGCAAGACACCCCGTCCCCCCAAAAAGGGAATGCTGGCCCTTCTCCATCCTGCCTGATTCTTCACTAGTTTTGCGTTTTCCTCGTCACTACTGGTAGTATGAGGCGCTACCTGCAGACCATTCAGGTTGTACAGGTACTCCAAATCCTCCATACGTGCCACCATAAGCTCAGTCTCAAGAGCATGGAGGAGACACCAGAAGAGGACCATTACACGAAGTGGGCTGGAACAGAAGGTCCTTTGATTTTCGGCGTGACGTTGAATGAGCCCTCGAAGGGTTGCTGATTTTTGGTTTCCATTGGCAGCCTTCACATCATTTTGTTCCCCACGACTTTCACAGTATTACTCAGTAAAGATTTTCCACTTTCCAAGAACAGACGTGTGATTTAAGTGTTCCCTTTATTTTTTAAGAGCACTATTTTTGTATTTTTTTGTTTTAGTTTTGCGCTTCTGCAAAATTGTAATTTCTTCCTGGGGACAAATAAAGTAGAATTTAATGTACTCTAAACCAAAGCACCCTCAAGTAGGCTATCGAATTATTTCTACTTTGTGATCGTGCGACACGGATGTAGATATCGGAAACAGAACTCAAGTTAGTTGAAAGAAGAAACAGTGAATTAACTAAATAAAACGGGTCCCCGTGGTCTGAAAACCGTTCTAAATGTCTGTAGAGTTTGCTGGAGTCGCGTTTGTAGGAGATTAGAAATAAAGTGCGGTACGCGGCAACACATCCCTGTCTTAATTCTCAGTATTTGCAAACACAGCAGTACAAACTGACAAAGAACAGATGTGTCGGAGGTAAGAAGACATTTCTTGTAGGAGGAGAGTAACAACTCGAGAGAAGAAACATATGTCTGCATGATTATTAATATTTTAATCAAACATAATATTTTCTCTGAAATATTCTGCAAAGAACACAACTTGAAGTAAAGGCTGGAAAGTAAACAGGTTAAACTAAACTTGTAAATGTAGTTTGGTTTCGTACAGTAGACGGGTTAGTTAATAAAAACGGTTCATAACTCAGTGAGTCGACGATTTCCTCCACGGTAGCAAGTCTTCCTCCTGTCGGTCTCAATTTTAATTTTGGGAAAGAAATGAAGGCGCTGTGAATGAAATCTGGAGAATATGGAGGTGCACAAAGGAACAAGCCCGTTGTATTTTGGTCAACAGCTGCGACCTCACGATACAAAATCCAGTTTTGGGTGTGCAGCTTCTCCCGACGTTTTTCCCGCCTAGACGCCTCAGCAGGTTCTGTGTGATGTCATTGATCGACAAACTCTTTATGGTGTCAGTGTCCAAAAACGTGACCCTCACTGTCGTTTTAAAAAAAAAATTTGCCTGCGTGACTGCAGAATAAACTCCAGAAATACGCACGCGATCAGCTCAGCAGGATGCTGCTCGGCGGGCTGATTACCCACACTGTAGACATACAACACCGAGCGGCAAATTGAGAAATACACCCGACTCTTGTGCTACTGATGGATTCTGGGAGTTTTTAGGCCCCCGCTTTACAGACATAAGCAATGAACACACGGTCACGTTTGAATGTCCGGACATTGTTGGGCTGTGTGGTTAACACTAGAATTACCAAAGCCTACTTAAAAACTCGTAATTCCGTCCCACCTTAAACTGCTTCTTAAATCCCTTCACACCTCTCCGCCAGCGCCCTTTGTCTTCTAAATGTGCTGATAAAGAGCAGCCGGCTATTCCATCCCCCCACCAATTTAGAACGTGCACGAACTTCTCTCAGCTCATGCCTTGATTGAGTATCTGGGAGTGAAGTGGAGTTTTAGAGTGAAATAATAGATCGTTGTTTGGAACACACGCATTTCATGTCTGTTCCGTTTCTACAGTAATCTGTGTCAACACATTGTTAAAACAGAAACTTTTTTTATATTCTAGTAGTAGATGACAAAATGTAGGCATAAACTATATAATGTATGAAGCCTGAAGTCCAAATAGCAAAGAAACATTTTCACAAGAATAACACAATTGCACTTTTATTCAAACATATAACTGCAGAAACAAAAGCCGCCTTAACATGCGACATTGACACCAGTTTACTGTAACTGACTCCGTGGTTCAATAGACTCAGCCCCGCTTGGAATCAAGGGTCACGGTTCGATCCTGCTCCCCTCCGTTTTGAGAAGTAAACTGCTCTTAGTCTTACTGTTTTAGAATAAAAGCATACATTTGATTTCAGTCTGTAACAGCCGGTGCAATTTATGATCTTGTAAAGGTTAGCTTTTTTTTTATTCACTTTTCACTCTCTCAGTCGCGTTCAGAATCAATCCATACAACCCCATCTGACACGGCTGTTTTCACTAAAGACGCTATAGCTCTGCAGTGTACCACGATGCATACTAACGCCCCCCGGTTCTGACACACAAACGCTGGCGAAGCTGCCTTCTTCGTATCTCACCGTCACTTGCTTTTCTTTTATTCAGTTTTATTGAGTGTTCCTGCCAGTCCCCGCATGTTGCTGTATGCTTTTCTTTTGTACTCCAGGACATGCAGAGGAAAGAATGGTAAAGACCAGTAACTTCGCGCTATATGCAATCATCAGACACTCCCCATCTGCCCGTGTCGCTCAAACACAGGAACATATATTGGTGTAAAAGTATAACAAAAGTGCACTTTTATTCAAGTGCACTTTTTCCATCGCCTTTTCCTGTAAGAAGCAATGTACACACTTCTCTCTATGCTGTGGTTTCTATTACACACCTGAAAGAAAGAGACAATACATATGAACATATCCAGCATACAGCAACATGCGGACTGGCAGGAACACTCAATAAAACTGAATAAAAAGAAAATCAAGTGACGGTGAGATACGAAGAAGGCAGCTTCGCCAGCGCCTGTGTGTCAGAACCGGTGGGGGCGTTAGTATGCATCGTGGTACAACGCAGAGCTATAGCGTCTGTATTCTGTTTCTTTTGTACTCCAGGGCACGCAGAGGAGAGAATAGTAAAGAGCAGTAAGTTCGGCGCTATATGCAATCATCAGACACTCCCCATCTGCCCGTTGTTTTGTTATACTTTTCAATACTTTTATACTGCTCAAACGGGCATGCTCAAAAAATACACGTGTAATGCCACGAAAAGTGCACGCAGACACTTCATTTCGCAAACAAAACAAGTGCACTTTTATTCAAAACTACCTGTATAACCGAAGAAAAAAGAAAGCAAGTTACAGTAGGCGATTGATATGACATCTTGCATGGTGCAATGCTAAGAAGTGCAGATTTTCATTCCGTGCTATATAAAATCATCACATTCAAATATTAACAGTTCCCACACACCCAAGGACCGTCCTTCCTACATTTACGACACGTGTACTTGTTGCCGTGTACACACCTCTCTGTGCTATGGTTTCTATTACACTGAATGAGCACCTGACACTGTACTTTCTTCCCTGGGGGAAGGTCCCGCATCAGAGAATTTCCAGTTCCTGCATAAATTCACACCCGATCTGACGCTGTTCGTTTTCAAATAATATTGCATTAGTGCGATTATATTTTCACATATATTGTCTCTTTCTTTCAGGTGTGTAATAGAAACCACAGCATAGAGAGAAGTGTGTACACTGCTTCTTACAGGAAAAGGCGATGGAAAAAGTGCACTTGAATAAAAGTGCACTTTTGTTATACTTTTACACCAATATATGTTCCTGTGTTTGAACGACACGGGCAGATGGGGAGTGTCTGATGATTGCATATAGCGCCAAGTTACTGGTCTTTACCATTCTTTCCTCTGCATGTCCTGGAGTACAAAAGAAAAGCATACAGCAACATGCGGGACTGGCAGGAACACTCAATAAAACTGAATAAAAAGAAAAGCAAGTGACGGTGAGATACGAAGAAGGCAGCTTCGCCAGCGTTTGTGTGTCAGAACCTGGGGGGTTAGCGTTAGTATGCATCGTGGTACACTGCAGAGCTATAGCGCCTTTAGTGAAAACAGCCGTGTCAGATGGGGTTGTATGGATTGATTCTGAACGACTGAGAGAGTGAAAAGTGAATAAAAAAAAAGCTAACCTTTACAAAGATCATAAATTGCACCGGCTGTTACAGACTGAAATCAAATGTATGCTTTTATTCTAAAACAGTAAGACTAAGAGCAGTTTACTTCTCAAAACGGAGGGGCAGGATCGAACCGTGACCCTTGATTCCCAAGCGGGGCTGATCTATTGAACCACGGAGTCAGTTACAGTAAACTGGTGTCAATGTCGCATGTTAAGGCGGCTTTTGTTTCTGCAGTTACATGTTTGAATAAAAGTGCAATTGTGTTATTCTTGTGAAAATGTTTCTTTGCTATTTGGACTTCAGGCTTCATACATTATATAGTTTATGCCTACATTTTGTCATCTACTACTAGAATATAAAAAAAGTTTCTGTTTTAACAATGTGTTGACACAGATTACTGTAGAAACGGAACAGACATGAAATGCGTGTGTTCCAAACAACGATCTATTATTTCCACTCTAAAACTCCACTTCACTCCCAGATACTCAATCAAGGCATGAGCTGAGAGAAGTTCGTGCACGTTCTAAATTGGTGGGGATGGAATAGCCGGCTGCTCCTAGCTTCTCTTTATCAGCACATTTAGAAGACAAAGGACGCTGGCGGAGAGGTGTGAAGGGATTTAAGAAGCAGTTTAAGGTGGGACGGAATTACGAGTTTTTTCGTAGGCTCTGGTAATTCTAGTGTTAAGCATGTTTAGGGGGTCCGGGGCAGTGTGTGTGTGTGTTTTTATTTAGAAACAATGCGCTCCGAGTTTTAGGTGAGCACGGCAGCATGGCCCCCAAGGTGTTGATGGGAAATTGGCCAATTGCATATCCACATGTGTACCGGAGAGCCCAGCTGGTTTCCTCATTAGAGCTTTGGAAATCGCATTTGAGGCATCTCTGCCCACAACTGCTCAAAAGTGCCCAAGCGGGAGTGTGGAAAAAGAACAAGAAAGAAAGAACAAAAGAGAGAAACCCAGGGAAGGAACGAGAAAAGAAGAAGGAGAATATGGCCTAGAAGTTAAAAGGAAAGGAAGAAAAACTAAAAAGATCATGGCCGAGCTGGTGCTGTTGTAGAGTGGAGACAAGCAGGCGGGTACGGTGCCCTGGTTTGTTCTGTTATTTTCACATTAAGGGCCCAAGTGAAAATAGAGCACTGGGAGATGATCGTGGTGTGACAAAGGCACAGTGAGCCAGAACTTCACCCTTGGAATGCTTGGATTGGGGAGTTACTGAAACTCCACTGCTGGTCGGAGCTTTTATTTTGAAAAGACTGCCAAAGTTAAGGGGAACACAGGGAGGGCTTCAACGTTGATAGAAAGTGCAACAGGAAGATCATCATCCCTCCTGAGGGGGAAAAAAAAAAAGAAGGAAAAGCAGAGATCCTCCATTTTTTTAGGGGGGGAAAAACAGGCCTGAAGAGGAGACTGGGAGTAATAGTCTTGAGGATTACAAAAGGACTACAAATTATGACAAAGTGGTTGTGGAAGGGGTGGCACAGTGGCTCAGTGGGTAGTGCTGCTGCCTTGCAGTAAGGAGATCTGTGGGTTTGCTTCCCGGGTCTGCGTGGGTTTCCTCCCACAGTCCAAAGACATGCAGGTTAGGTGCATTGGCGATCCGAAATTGTCCCTGGTGTGTGTGTGTGTGTGCCCTGCGGTGAGCTGGCGCCATTCCCAGGGTTTGTTTTTGCCTTGCGCCATTTGTTGGCTCCAGCAGACCCCCGTGACCCTGTAGTTGGGATATAGTGGTTTGGATAATGGATGGATGGATGGCTGTGGAGGTCTAGATGGGATGGAGAAGCTTCCAGATAACTAAAGTAACGGATGGTACTTACTGGATGATCCCTGAATCTAGACAAAAGGAAAAAAAAACAACCATCCATTGGATGGAGTTAAGAAGGTCCACAAGGAATAGCTGAGATCAGTCGTACTTTGTAATGGAAAAAAAAACTATTCCCGGGGTTTATTGGGAATTTCAAAGATTAATTTTTTTTGATATTATGTAAACTTAGTACCTCAGTATTCATAGATATTTATATTCCAGTAGTTGCAGTTATTAGTGAATGCATTTTAGAATTCAAAATATATTTTGGTTGTTTTGTTCTACACCATAAATTAAAGAACGGTCTAGAAGTCAACCTTGGTGTGTTAATAATTCAACTCGGTATAGTTGATTGTTACAGTGGCATCCATCAATGTCAACACGCAGCGCGGGTCTGCCAAGCTACACGTAGTCCACTAAGGCTCCTCAAGACAGACTTTGGCTGAGCAGGGGAGACAAGTTCTATCCCAAGTGTCTTTGTACCTCAGCAGGGCCATCTTAACATATCGGCACAATGGGCACTGCCCGGGGGCCCACGATGTTTCTGTTTTGCTATCAAAACAAGGACCCCAAACACACTACTTTTCTCGGGGGCCTATGATGCTGGTAAGATGGCCCTGAACTTCAGTCCCGTTTACCTCCGGCATCCACACCTTCACAGTAAGAATTTAAGAACCGCAACAAAGCTGGTTTTCTGCTCTCCTGGTAGCCGCATCTCATTAAATGCACACTGCACAAAGACACAAAAAAATTCAAATGTTCCATATGGTTCTCACCATCGAAGTGGCTTCGCATAACAGCTGTTGAGTAACCCCTGCAAATCTGCGAATGGCCCGATGGAGGGATGTTGGGGAGTAACGAGCTTTTAACAAGAACGAAAGGCGGCGAGAAGCTTCTCAGCAAATTACAAGACACGCTGCAAAACGTTGCTTGCAGTCAACACTGTCAATTCTTTAGAAATGTTTTCCTTATGTTGAAGGCTGTCGTTATGCAAGAATAGTTGGGAGGACAGCCGGCAGTCGAGACCTGCGCTTCATTCCAAGGTCTGATAAACTTCCAGGTGGCTTGCATTTCTCCCAACATCCTGAAGACAACTGGATGAGTGTATACGAGTGTAATCTATAATGGGCTGATGGCCCACCAGGCCTCCTTATGCCCAATGCTGCCAACACTGGCTTTGACTTTTTTTTGACAAAGTGACATTAAACAATACGTGGAGGGCCCAACACAGTGGGTTACAACATTTAAGTAGGCACAGCAGGTGGAACGTTCGCTTTGAAATTCACTCGCAAACATTTGAAATCATCATAACGCTACCCTCCAGTTCCAGGTCGAGAGGGGCCAAAGCCTATCCCAGCAGCGCTGGGCACAAGGCAGGAGAAAGCTGCATGGTGGATGCCAGTCTGTCACTGGGCCCAGTCACGTACACTCCCAGCACCGTGTGGATTTTAATGACTTCCTTAACTTCTGAGCACCATAAAGCATCTTTTGTTTCATCTTTTCTAGATTTACTACATTAGGATTTGTTACAGGTATATGCAAATAAAAAGTTCAGCTGGTGATAGATAGATAGATAGATAGATAGATAGATAGATAGATAGATAGATAGATAGATAGATAGATAGATAGATAGATAGATAGATAGATAGATAGATAGATAGATAGATAGATAGATATTGGTATAGTAGGCAGGATTAGATAGATAGATAGTTTTTACACTATATAATAATGACCATACTTGGCTATGTGTGACTGTGGTTGTGGTCTGGCCCTGTGATGGTGTGAGTCCACTCTCTTTGTAAGTAATATTTCTAAGTAAAAATTGCATTGTGGAGGAAAGCAAGCAGACTAACACTGAGCCAGTGTAGGCCCAGTGTGGGCAGCCATCAACAGCCCAATTGGGATTTACTCATCGTGGGGACATTGGCTGCAAAGCAGTGATCCAGTGTAGGCAAACAGACAGGAAGGCCATATTTGGTCATCCACTTCCTATGCCTGCTTATCCAGGGTGGAGTTGCCAGGCACCTGGAGTCCATCCCAGCAAGCAAAGGGGCATTCAGACAGGATGCCAGACTGTCACAGGGTGAACACACACTCACAATTTGGCCCCACCGGTCCACCTAACCTGAAGAGTGTGGACTGTGGGAGGACAAAGAACGCGGGCAGAACATGCAAAACCCATACAATGAGGCCCCAAGATGTGAACTCCTGTCTCCTTGTGGCGAGGATGCCCTTTGCTTTCATTTCTGTGAAACTCTTTTTTTTTTTTTAGTGTTTAGCCATTTTTTATCAATTAAATAAAGTGTAATCATGAAGATTTACAATTTATTAACTGATAAGAAAATGAATTAAAAAACCCCACAATACTAATGTGGAAGTAAACGGTTGATTCTTACATAACATAAAATGTCTTTGCATTTATTGCTACAAGTTGAGCTTTTTTTTGTTTTTTTTTGTGGAGTTACCACCCTGAGCACTAAAACATTGCCAATAATACAGTATATTCATCTATAATATGTGTAATTTATAGGAATATATAAAATTGTGAAAGTTTAGCGATATTTTTTGAAATTGTGCAAACTGTTATTTAAGCTTCTACAATCAAAATCTAAACCCCACAGAATATGCTAGTGGAGCGCGTCACTTACTCTACAGAAACATCAAAAAGTGGGCAGCTGTGGGGTACAAGCCATCACTAGGCCAACGGGGGGGCTTAGTGGGCTTGTCCTGCCCGCCGTTAACCTGTTTTGGGCCACCAGAAGAACGTTGCTAAGAGGCGCCTTATAGTGCCCCGTCCCACCTGGGGTTCTTCTATGCCCACCGGGGGCCTCTGTGTGTGCGTTTTGCTGGGTGGCTCAGTCCGTAAGCGAGCAGCACAGGTAACGGAGGAGCAGCGCGGTGGGCGCCGGCAGTTCGACTTCGTGCTTTTCAACCATCTGGGATGTCGATCTGCTCCCAGCTGTGTTTAAATGTAAACAAACCGCTTTACTAGAACATTTCAAGTGATTTTTAAATAATTTGTGGATTGATCGCCTTCCTTAGTGGCGCTAGAACATTTACTGGGATGAATATCAATCAGAGGTCATTGTAAGTGTGATTATGATGATCTGGGGTGTGACTGTGTAATCAAGTTCACAAAAAAAAAAACAAGTGTCAGTTATTAACAATTTTAAGATGTGTTTGAAGTTACATTAGACGTTCATTTTAGACTCCCAAAATATTCGACGGACAGACCACCGATTATGGGCCCAGGTTATGGTTCCTATTTGTGTTTCACATTTTCAAATTCTGGCATCACAACACACATGGATCACACATGAGACACGTTAAGACAAGGCCAATGTGGAGGAAGGACAGGCGGAGAAAACCTGGCAGGGCTGCATGCCCACCCCACATATTAACTGGCAGCCTCCGTGGGCGACACTACCTGTGCGGACACCTGCAAGGCATGCTGGGACCTGTAGTCCCATAGGCCAGCCTCATTGGGGTCCGTGGGTGCCGCAGGGGATCCATCAGCCCTACTTTGTGGGACTTTCGCTCGACAATTAAGTGCTTCAGTCAGAGGAAGCACTCCTGGGTCTGAGATAAAAGACGCTGCTCGACCTCATCCAGTCTGGTGGGAGAAGCACAAAGCTCGCCTGGAGGAGTGCAAGAGTAGGAATAAAAGAAAGTGCATCATCAGAGGGTTATGTTGTGTTTCTGGCAGGGATTAATGGTATTACTGTATAGACCTTCATATTAAACCTGGGGCTTGGGCCTGTGAGGATGTGTTTAGAGTGCTGCAGCGCCCCCTACAGGTCACACCTTAGTGAGCCACAGGTCATCGATGGAGTTAACACTCCCTGCAGGGCACAATACGTTAAAAAATAGTGATGAGAGAAACGAGATTACTAGACTATCCTAGCATCTTGTCTGGAGACCACTGCAACAGACGATGGTGATGTGTCCCCCAAAACAGCACAGAAAGAGGGGAAGAACTTTATTACTCTCAAAGTCTCTTTTTTAAATTGCAATAAAATTTATATTTGAACCTGGGATTTGTGTTGTGTTGGTTGTGTTGCAGGTTTGGGGTGCTGCTATACCCCTGCTGGTCACACAATCTAATCCTGCCAACTACACTATCTATCTGTCTAATCCTGCCAACTACGCTATCTGTCTATTTAAAACATAGTGCTTTCATTGAAGAAAACATTCAGACGTGAGCGTCAGTAGGCTTTGCGCCGAATGAACCAAGTTACCCAAACTGTTCTCTAACATTTCAGTAATTATTCACCGCTCTGATGTTGATCTTTCCAGTCACTATGATATCAATGGACGTGAAGCATTCATAATGAATTGCAAAATTACGGTATTTGAGGTTCTCTTCTCGAATGATTTGGCTGAAAGGCTAACCAGCACATCATCATCTCGGTTAGTTTCGAGTTTGCTATTTTTCCGTCCAGCCGTTTTAGCCCTGAAACTGCGACACACACCCATCATCGAGATATCGATGTTTTCAGTATCAGGGGATCCTAAATAATTCGAGATCCATCGAAGTTTTTGATGAATCCTAAGTTTTCGCTCCTCCCCCACAGACAATCTGTTACGGGCGCAAAGCAAAAATCATTGAGAAACTGTATTATGTTTCCTCGGGTTGGCATTTGTATTAAATTACATTTGTTTGGAAGATCGGAAACAATTAAATGTTATGAATAAGTGAAAATGGAGGAAATCAGACCCCTTAAGGGGGCAAATTTTTCTCAGCGCTGTGAATCTGCACCCAAATTTGAGGGCCATTTTGAGATGTACCCTAACATACAAGGTGTGCACAAAGAACCATTCCTCCACAAATAAACATACAAATAGCCGAATGAGTCCATAAATGATAATTCGCAGTGGTGTCCCGTCAAGGCTTAGGACTGCAGTGTAAAATAAGAGCACACTCTCTGATCATGGGTGACCTGGAGCCAATCCTGTCAACACTCTGGGCACAAGGAAAGTGCCAGTCCTGCTTGGGGTGTCAGTCCAGTGCAGGGCCCACCGACACACACACACACACACACACACACACACAGAGGAATCGCCAGTTAGGCTACGGAGTAAAAAATTCTTGGGAAAATGAACCCTGCTGACTTCTGACAAATCAAAGCACAAGCACCTAAATTGCACTTCTCACAAAAGAAAATGTTTTTTCACGCATATACATTTCATTGCAGTATAATTGCTGCCATCTTTCATGGTTGCCATGGCTTTTTATCCCACGAAAGGGAAACTGGATAACAATTAAAGAATTCAGCATCAGTAGAATTTTTAAACAAGGCAATGGTGCAAAAGTAATTGCCTTCTCTAAGAATTATTAATAAAGTTCACATGCCTAAGTGGCTTTATATAGCTGTAATGAGGGCTGAGGCTGTGATTGACGATAAAAATGGAATAATCCATCCACTTCCTGTTCAGGATAAGAGGGGGCTGCTATGGAGGGCCACGTCGATGACAAGCCAGACTGGCCTGGGAGTACAGAGGAACCAGAGAAGAGTAGGAGTCTGGAGGCATCATGCCTTTAGTGTGGGCAGCTGAAATCTTTTATAGGTTCTACAGTTCTATGATGGTCAGGGTGGTATGGTGGGCCAGTAACCCCATTTAAAAAAAAAGAGTCTCACCGAATCAAACGGCTAATTAGGAAGGCAGGCTGGCTCAATTTGGGGAAGCCCTTTGGACCCACTGATGTTGGTAGTGGAGTGGAGAATAAAGACAAACTTCATGTCCATTACAGACAATGCTGCACATCCACCAACACGGAGGACTTTTAGGCAACAAATTATTAAGCAGAGGTGCATTTAGAAATGCTACTAGGACTCCTTTGTTTCTTTAGTGGGGGTTGTGACATCCTTTATAGGTTTTACAACTCTGTGATGGCCAGTGTGTGGTGTGGTGTGGTGTGGTGGGCCAGTAACATCACTTCAACTGAATCCCACCAAATCAACAGGCTGCCATAAAGATGACAGGAAAAGTTATATGGGACACCCCCTGGACCTGCTGGAGGTGGTAGTGGAGCACAGAATGAAGGCAAACCTGATGGCCATTATGAACAAGGCTGCACATTCTCTCTATGATACAGTAACACTGAGGTCTTTCACCCAATGAAGGGTGTTCAGAAACGCTACCGGGACTCCTTCATTCCTTTAGTGTGGGAAATGACAACATGTGAGTGTTGTACAAATTCATGAGAGCCACTGCGTGGTGTGGTGTGCTAAACCAGTAAAATCAATCTAAGAGAATCTCACCCTATCAACAAGCTAATGATGATGGCAGGCTCAGTTATGGGAGACCCTCTGGACCTGCTGGATGTTGCAGTGAAGTACAGAATGAAGACAAAATGGAGTGCCCGTTATGGATTATTCATCAGACGTTTGTCAAGAAACTCTTACGGGACTCCTTCATTCCTTTGGTGTGGGTAGTGACATTCTTTATAGATTCTACAACTCTGTGATGGCTGGTGTGTGGTGTGGTGTGATGGGTCAGTATCATCACTTCAAGAGAATCCAACCGAATCAACAGGCTTCCATAAAGATGACAGGCTAAGTTATGTGGGAAACCCCCTGGACCTGCTGGAGGTTGTAGTGGAGCACAAAATGAAGGCAAACCAAATGGCCATTATGAACAATGCTGCACATTCTCTCTATGATACAGCAACACTTTCAGCCAATAAGTTATTAAACAGAAGTGTGTTAAGAAACGATACTGGAATTCCTTCATTCCTTTAGTGTGTGTAGTGACATCCTGTGTGTGTTCTACAACTCTGTGATAGCCGGAGTGCGGTGTGGTGTGCTTGGCCAGTAACATCAGTCTAAGAGGATCTCACTGAATCAACAAACTAATGATGATGGCAAGCTCAGTTATGGGAGACCCTCTGGACCAGCTGGACATTGCAGTGGAGCTCAGAATGAAGTTAAAAGTGATGCCCATTATGAACAATGTTGCACATCCTCTCGGGTGACAGTAACAGTGACAATGTTAAGCCAATGGGTTAAGAAAGGCTACTGGGACTCCATCAGTCTGAAGACCTCACTGGCGCTACCCTGTTTAGCCAAACCAGAACTTATTTTTTCAATTCATGTTATTTATTAATTTTTTGCTTGTTATAGTATTTTTGTAAAAATAAAAATTTCCCCTATGAGTCAAATAAAGTGTTATCTATCTATCTATATGACAGGTGCTAGATAGACAGACAGATACTTTGGAGTGGTCTGCCTGCTACTACAAGAGATGCCCCTTCAGTCTCAGCCTTTAACACTAGAATTACCAGAGCCTACGAAAAAACTCGTAAATCCGTCCCACCTTAAATCGCTTCTTAACTCTCACGACTTCAGTTTAGCACACCCTGACTAGAGCTGCTGATTAACAGACTGCATCTCTGTTGTCAGTCATGAGCACTAAAACATAAGTAACATGACAGTTAGAATTTATTACTGACCCACACCTATTCTGTTTCTCTTCTCGGTACTCAAATATGCCACTTGGTGCCACAGCCCACCTGCCAAGTTGTTTTGCCTGCCTAAGGTAAAGTCATCTCTGATTGGGGGATCACAGGAATCGTCAGGTAAAGGGGTCCTTTCACCGTATTGACTGGCCCAGCACTGACCGAGCTATGGAATGGCCAAATGGAGAAGGCAGCTTAATGGCTGAGGTCTCCAGGACTCTGAACAAATCCAAACCATATTATGGGATATCATCTACTGTTAAATTCTGCTCCGTAACTCTAAAATTTTTATACTGTATTGAGGATTACTTGTCTTCTGTTTGGTGTATCGTATTGTATTGTATTGACCCCCTTTTTCTTTTTTACACCCACTGAACGCCCGACCTACCTGGAAAGGGGTCTCTCTTTGAACTGACTTTCCTGAGGTTTCTTTCATTTTTTTTTTTGAAGAGTTTGTCTTGTCTTCTTAGAGAGTCAAGGCTGGGGGGCTGTCAAAAGGCAGGGCCTGTTAAAGCCCACTGCGGCACTTGTACTATACAAAAATAAATTGTATTTTATTGTATTGATAGAGATTTTAGCGTAGTTGGCAGGATTAGACAGACAGATGGCACCTTTCATATCTGTCTAATCCTATCATCTACGCTAAAATATCTATCTATCTATCGTGAAGTGGCTTTATATCTGTCTGTTGTTATATAGTGCCTTTAATATCTATCTGTTTATCTAGAGCACAAACACTGACTGTGCAAATGGCAGAAGCGCGAGTATTCGTTCGACGGGCAGCACTCACCCCTGCCTACAAGAACGTATAAGAGTTCAAGCGTCTGCTCTTTGGATGATGTGGCCTGCCAGTCACATCCAGCAGTTAGTGCAGTGAAATGACATAATGAACGTGGTAAATTGCAATGCTGTGGCTTTCAAAAAGCTGCAACTGGTAAAGTTGCAGGAGTGGCTCGTCAGCAATCTCTACTTGAAAACACCTTGCTAATGAGAATGTTGATGTTTCTATCATTATAAGCATTTCCCAGCAAAATAAAAAAAAAAAGAAAGCAAAAACAACAAAAGAAAATCCCTAAAAGCGTCTCTTTGTTCGGCTGCGCTTTAGTGTGTCATTTGAATTTAATTAGTGGATTACACAGCGGAGGCCGAGAAGAACCCCATAGGAACTAAACTGCCCTTTGTTGAGAAACACTAATGGTGTTAAAAAAGCAGGAGTCAATGGTGAGCCGGATTGAAGCCTGCGTCATCTTCTTTTAGATTTTCTCTAAAACTGCTGTAGTGTGTTGCCAGGAGACAATGGCTTCATACATACAGTTGTGTAAAAAGTTATCAGCTCTGTGATTTTCGCATCAGGACATAATGAACACTCATCTCATCCTCACCGAGTCTTAAAATTAGACAAACTGTCCCTAAGGTGACAAACAACACATAACACATGTCAGGTTATTTTTTTTTTTTTACTCAACAACAAAAAAAGGAAATTTGGGTGAAAAAGTAAGTGCCCCCTCATTGTTGCCAAGTGTGCAGAACAGCCTGTGGTAAATAAACAGGGGACGTTAGCTCTGTGAAGGTTGGCGAGGTGGGAAGTGCACAGTGAAACGCTCAGTTCAAACTCATTAACCACAACAAGAGTGAAAACCGACGACAAGACGGCTAATAACGTCAGACTCAGCCTGAGCTAAAGAGTCGTTGAGCAGAATGTGCAGAGACCCAAATGGATGGCGGCAGCGTGAGCGTCACCTGCTCGTTCACCAAGATGCCCTCCACGCACACGACTGATGTCAAGAACAGGTGCTCCAACATGTCTGGAGTTGCGAGTTGTGGGGTTCTCAGTGCCAGCCTGTAGTGACAATTCCAACGTGACGCTGTGTTGGTACAAAAAACGAACGAGTCCTTAAGTAGAAGATTTGACTCCTCATGATAGAAATTGCTGCCTTGCAAAGAACACTTTTACTGTTTTTCCCAGCATGGAGCAAGAAAACGTCTCTCACACACAAAGCAATAATGAAAACAAAAAACAAGAATACTAAATAAGACGGATAAGCAAGTAAAGTAACAATCACCGGCGAACACACATTAAGGGGCCTCAAATATTAGACCCGTTTCCGGTTTCCAGTTTGAGATGCTGAACATATGCCATATACCACTCTTCAGTCAGCTCACCCATAAAAAACCAAAAAATCAAGATATTTTAATGTAACGTTTAAATTAATAGCTTTTAGGCATGACGGAAACATATTAAATATTAAAAGAGATTTGTAACTACAGTACATGAAAATCTACTTTCTTCATACTAAAAGCACAGATTTAGGATATAAACGTGTGAAGTGAGACGTCAAACCCAATGACACTTTTATTGGCCCACCTAAAAAGATTCCATCTCACCTGAAGAAGTGGCCTGAGTTGCCCGCATATTGTAATCTTTCAAGTTAGCCAATAAAAAAAGTCTCATCGGGCATGGCGTCTCACAACATTCACAATGGCTAACACCCTGGCACTATGAGAGAGTAGGATATGCCAGGACATGAGATTCCGACAACAGTCTGCCATCATGTGTGCATCCCATCTCCCATTGTTTTTGTGTCTTGGTGAGATCTCTCACCTCGCTCTTCGCTTAAGTCACCAAGCGATCCAAGTGACTGTGCCCGATTACGGACAGACACAGGACACACACGTTTCATTTTCTTCTTTGTTTTTACATCACCTCATAATGCACAAATCCCCAACGATGCTCACAGTCCACCTTTTCCTTCCTCTCCCACATGCTCCGCCCCGAATGGAGTGAGGCGGCCCCCCTTTTATAGTTCCCCCAGATGTGTTCCAGGTGCTCCCGGAGGACCTTCCTGCAGCACTTCCTGGTGTTTTGGAAATGCTACATGGGCACCTGGAAGCACTCCAGGTGTACCCAGCACTTTCTGTTCATGCAGCAATTCCTGGTGTGGTGGACGTACCACAGTTTTTGGCTCGGTAACCATCCAGGCACCCCCTGGGCATTGGCCACAGGCCCCAACAGGGTGAGCTTCTAAGCAAACCAAGGTGGCTGCCCTCTCGTATCCCAGAGGAGGTTTTGTTCCTCTCCCGGTCCTTCCACCCTCCAGGCAGGAGCTCCAGCCATCCGCCAATTTTCTGAGTCAGTGCCCCAAATAACCCCAGGAATAGGCCTAAAAAACTATATTTTTTTTGGAATAATAATAATAATAATAATAATAATAATAATAATAATAATAATGGATGAGCTCATTGGACTGACTGGTGTGCCTTGGTCATAATGTGGACAATGAGTCCCTTGCGGTTCATTGAATACACATTAAAGGAGTTATGATTTCAGTATGTGAGTATTGATAGTTTGATTATATATCCATTCTTTAGTATTATTGCCTAGTTTTAATCTTTTTTTTTAACTTTCCCTTTGTTATCTTGTAAAGCACTTTGAGTTACATGTATGAGAATGTGCTACACAACGCATTCCTATGGGTGTGGCTTCATGGGTCGTGACCCTGCTGGTAATTGGTGCAAAAGGATAAAAGGTTGGTTTTGGGGGGGGCCTTTCATGAACCGATCTGCAGATACAAATTCTTTAAAAGAAAAGAAGGGAAAATAATTTGCTATTTTTGCATCTATTGCTCGATTGTCACATGCATGCAAATGGGAGACAGTGTAAAGGTTTGGGTAACTCTCCACCAACCCAGGGGTTGGCACTGTGCGATTACCACCTCCCTTTTCCTTCCGCTACAGAAAGGAACATTGATGGCTCTGCACTTCCAACGTCGCTTCTGGGGTCCGCTCACCTGGACCCATCTCTTCTTGCCAGAACACCTCTTAACCGGAAGAGCCGCCATCTTGGATAGTAACCTTCAGAGGATGCAAGTCTGGGGAAGATTCGTTAGTGCTTAACATGCGTTTGATGCAGGGCATCCCAACACACTGATGTCTTGTGTTATATTAACTAACTATCTATCATATAGTGCCTTTCACATCTATCTATTATATAGTGTCTTTCATATCTATCAGTTATATAGTGCCTTTCATATCTATCAGTTATATAGTGCCTTTCATATCTATATATCAATTATATAGAGCCATTCATGTCTATCTATCTATCTATCTATCTAATCTTGCCAACTACACTATCCATCTATCTCCATGCTATTAACCAAATTTGCGTCTCCCTCTACAAGACAAGATTATGATTATGATGGGGGGACTTGTGAACTGAAGGGGGACTCAGCTATTTTGCTATGAGGATGGTCCCAAAGATCCCCCTTGCTAGCCATCCATCCATGTTTCACAGTTGAAACCACAGCTTTATGGTGGGAAAGTCATAGGCTGGACACGTCAGATTTCTTCAAGTTGTGTAATGAACAACGTGTATAATTTCCAGAAGTATGGAAACCAGAAAGCGTAGTCAATCCGGTCAGTTGGTGGGATAACTCGGAAGAATTCATCATTCCAGAAGCTGAGTGGCATGGCGCCGATGCTGTAGCAGTTGTAGTACAAGTGGTAGAAGGGCAGGAGAGGATGTGAGCCTCCCAGCGAGGCTCGACTGAGAACAAATTGCGTATTTCATCCAATCACGACTCGAGGAAGATTAGATCATAACGGCTTCAGGCATTGTAGGCATGCAGATGAAATTATCTTTTTTTTTTTTCTTTAATATTATTCAACCTGTCACTTCTGTTATTTTGAGATATTTGTTAGCTTGCAGTTTTGGTTAAAAGGTTTATGAACAAAGCTAATCCTGTGAAACTGGGCTCAATGGACTCCATGGAAGTCAGCAGTCATTCAGTGGGTGATTATTTTTATTCATTTTGATTTTTACCTAAAGGGACGCTTAACTTGTGTGGGTGAGGCTTTAAAACGGTTTATGTTGTCTGTCTTTGCCAATCATCTTAATAAATAACAAAACACAAGTTCGTGTTATCCAAAGATTTTTTTTTTTTTTACTTTTACAAAATGTTAAAATAAGCCACACAAATACAAACATACTTTTCCCCCATAAAACGCTCACTCGTATCGTCATGTCTTCCAAATGGATAAGACACTCCAGAGTTGTACAGATTATTGGCTTAGTGGGCTGCATAGCCATCACACTGGACAATGGAGGTTTCAATACTTAAACACTTCTGGGTCTGTCTGATGGATTTTGGCCATCTGATCACAAAGGTCGCCTAAACATTTTCCTATCATGTATCATTTCATCACACTCGGCTAATTTTGCGATTTTCTCTCATTTCAAATGTATGGGTAGACGGGGCTGCACCATCAGTAACTAATTTTGTTTTGATCCCCTCAGACTGGAGGTCCACTACAGCCTCAAACAACGAGGACACTTCCAGTACAATGATCCTGCTGTTACGACCAAGAGTCCCAGAAGCACTGGCCAATAATGCCCACTAGAGGGGGAAATCTCCTCAAAAACCCCAGCTAGACACAAAAAGAGCTACACAGAACCTTTATAAAATAAAAGACTGATTATCACAAGAAATACTTGTTTGTATGTACACAAAACTTTGTGGACCACACAAGGCAACAACAAGTCGCCGGCGAGGACAATCCATGGTGGACAATTTCTACGACCCAATTCAAGGCAAAGTCAAAAGACGGAGCAAAATGGTCAGAAATCCAGACAAAAATCACAAAGCATAGAAGCACACAGGAAAACTCACCAACTGTCAAACACATTTGAAATAAACCACCACGAACTGTGAAAGACCCTCCAGACGTGTAGGGCGGAAGAGGAGATCCTGGCGGTGATTGGCAGGTGGACCTACCTTTTGGGGGACCACCCAAAAAACACACAGAACACAACACAGACTTAGATAGAGATACATAAAAAACAAAGGATACTGCTAATCATACACAAAAGAAATAGTAACAACACATACAAATATCTATCTATTGATTATAAAGGGCCATTAAAATATGTCTATCAATTATACACTATAGTGCCTTTCACATCTATCTATCTATTAATTAAATAGTGCATTTAACATATCAATCTATCTATTAATTATGTAGGGCCATTAAAATATGTCTATTATATAGTGCCTTACACATCGATCTATTATATAGTGCCTTACACATCGTTCTATTATATAGTGCCTTTCACATCTATCTTTTATAATGCCTTATATATCTATTAATCATACCCTACCCTCCAGATACATCTATCAATTAATTATATAGTGCCTTTCACATCTATTATATAGTACCTTACACATCGATCTATTATATAGTGCCTTACACATCGTTCTATTATATAGTGCCTTTCACATCTCTCTTTTATAATGCCTTTCACATCTATTAATCATACCCTACCCTCCAGATACATCTATCTATTAATTATATAGTCCCCTTTATCATATCTCTCTATTTTTATAGTGCCTTTTCTATGTATCTGTCAGTCTCACGTTCCAGTCATGGTGGCTGCATGTCGGTGGGACGTGTAAGTGTGATGTCCTCTGTGCCCTGCACATGTGACAATGCTGCTAGGACTTACATATCTCTCTTACAACCCGGGCAGGGAACTCCAAGGCAGAACGCTGCACCCGTGTGGCAGCAGAGCTAAGCACTGCGCCATCATGCCTCCTTTTAGGAGAGATGCAAACATACAAGTGTCTCCTGCTTTCATGTCTCCCCGTCAGCCCTGCCAGGCGAGAGTAGCCTTTGAACCTGGCAGCACTGCTTAGTTCACCTTGAAGGTCGCCCGCCACTCTGTGAGATGTAAGAGTAGATGAGCTGTCAGCCCGGAGACGCCGGAGGAAGAAAGGAGCACCCGGGAGAGGAAAGAGGGAGGGAGGGCGGGCAGGTGAAGGCCTCCTGAGAGACTCCATTTATATTCCTACCTCACTAAGAAAAGAAGACGCACCTGAGACCGGAGTGGATGAGAGCAAATCTCTGGAGGGCCGCGCTGTCTGAGTGGCTCCTGAAAGGCGGCTCATGGCGTCTGCCGAGGACGCTGGAGAATGAAGCCAGTGCCTTAAGGGCTGAGAAACCTTTGTGCTGTGCTGCTAAGAGGAAGATGCGATTTTGAGGACCCCCAGACTACACCATGAGAGGTTGATGGTGTCATGTCCAGAGAGACAGCACGGCGAGAGTGACGAGACGGAATGGCCGTCGATTCAGTGCCCATCTTTGCCCTCTTCCTGAGCATGTGGGCCATTTATACCCAATACAAGTAACAGGCGCGTGTGAACTGATAAAGGGTCTAGAGGAGTCTCCACAACACAAAAGCGCTATATGATAAGGTCCTATAGTATTATACCCGCCACAGACACCACAAGGATGGCACAGTGCCAGAGGGCATCTGACAAAGACAGCGAGAGGTCCTCTGTACGTTCAGATTATTTAATTGTTTTCTCATTTCGAATTATAAAATGTTTGTTTAGCATAAAACACCTCAAGGGTTTATCTGCAAAAAAACTGGGGCCACAAAAATCTATAAAAGACTCCACTCGTCTGAAGCCAGCGAGCTACCTAGCAAACAAACAAAGGCGGAGCGGGCAGCAACTCTGAACGTAGGGATAATGAAGACGTAGCAAATGAGTTGATCTGTCACGGAGTTCTTAAGCAGCTGTTGGCACGCCTTGAGGTTTGGCGGGACCACAACCTTCATGTACGACAGGGTGGTCAGCACCGCCAGCTCAGGGACGCCACGGCGCAGGTTCAAATCCCATATCCTCTCACTGCCTGCGTGGAGTTTGAGTGTTTGAAGCCAAAAACATGTCTGACGTTAACTGGGGAAGCCATTTGGGAATCGATGAACTGGCAGCCCGTTCACTGTTGGCACCTGCCTAGTGCCCAGTGCAGTCAAGAGAGCCTCCAGTTGTGCTGGCATCAGGAAGGGGAGAAGGCAGCCCTGAGAATGTTACAAGTGGCATTTGTAATTATAGCGAGAGGGCAGCCATTGAACACGTCCGTCATATTATGGGATTGTGGCCTAAGACACTGAAGGGAGAAATCAAATACACACTGCAGTTCTACAGACACGGGTTCAAATCATGGAGTGTGCATGAAAGTCCTTCAGGAGTCTGTGTGAGCTTTACGCCTTGTACTTCCACACCCTAAACACACGACTCGAAACTGGCACAGTGGGACAGAATAGGCTGATGCTGCAAGGGTGGGCACTGGCAACCCGTGACAGAAAACAGAATTAAGTGGGTTAGGAAATGAAAGGACGAATGGTGGGTGGGTGGACCAGAGTCATGGCAGGAATCATCTTTTTATTATATAGTGCCTTTCATGTCTGTGTGTCATCACTACCTTTCCTATTTATGGATTCCAATTAGATTGAGCTTTTAACAGGAATTTATTTCATGTTGTGCAATTTCATTACATCCCTAAATTATATACACTTACAATACTGCATCAGAAAATGACTGCAATTACGTTTTGGATGTATAGGTAGGCATCACTACATCGGAAATACATTTGACTGACTGGAACAGGAACTCCTTTCTTAATCTTCAGCAAAGTCGCAGGTTTTCTTTTTTTAGTTATTCTTTTGTGTATTACAGGGGGATTGTTGTTTGTTGTATTTATAATATAATATGAACATACATGAATATTTATGACATAATATTATAGTGAGAAGTACCCAGATAAGATAGTAGCTCAGCTTAGCTTTTAGCCAAATAAATGAGTAACAAATGGACTGAATGGTCCCCTCATTTGTCAAACTGCAGCTGTTCCAGGAATATTCACTTATTCATTTGTTGAGTTTACGTAGAAAGCTACATTTCCACTTGGGGACAAGTAAACTGCTATCGATCAATTATGGAATTCCTTTACTGTCAATCAATCAATCACTCAAATAGGTGGGCAGACAGATGTGAACGGCACTATACAGTAAGATAGATGTGAAAGGCGCTATATAATACAAAGTAAAGGCGGTATATCATAGATACATCTATAAAAACGAATGTGGATAGATAGATATATTAGTATAATTAGATAGATAGATAGATAGATAGATAGATAGATAGATAGATAGATAGATAGATAGATAGATAGATAGATAGATAGATAGATAGATAGATAGATAGATAGACAGATAATGTAGATTTACTTATTAGATAGCCCGTATCGTTACATTGCAAGTTGTAGGATTCCAAAGTATTTTTCCGGCTGACGGAGAACTGGTGTCTTTTCTGTCATTTCAGAGCGTCAGTCGCCATCGTGCTACCAGTTTACTTCTGTTGGCAGGCCGCTTCGTTCTAAAAATGCCGGCTTAAGCAGCTTTCAGAATTGGCTGCCCGTGCCTCCCAAAGTGGCTGTTTGCCTTTCTGGTGAATTGTTCCGGTTCTTGCTCCAGACTCTGTTGTCATGGCAGACGTGTTTACAAAAGCTAAAATGCAAAACCACAAATATGGGGAGAGCGGACGTTGGATGTGTGAAGCGCAGATAGTGCAGGGAGAGGAAACAGATGATCACAATTTCAAACATCGTTTAACGGGCGTGTAATTGTAACTTGATCATTATACATATCACATGCTGGCCATGTGCGGGCATTGCAGTAAATCTCATTAAAAAGCCATTTGCTGTTTGTGATTTGGTGTTTCTGCTGCTTTTCCTAAAATGCACTATGCTGTTTGATTTCTGTATGATTCATATCCCAAATTTGATTTTACTTGTTAAAGTTGTGCTTTTTAGCAAATCCATCCAATTTTTACATTATATGGCGATAGGGAGTCCCATTCCCCCCCACCAATAGCAGACCCTCCCTCACTTATATGCAACAACTCCGAGTGTCCATCAATGCCAGTGGCATAACCTTAAGACTGTACGGAAAACAAATCCTCAAAACATGGAGGAGCTGGCACTGCTAACTGGAGTGACACTGTGCCACCCAAACCTGTAAATACAGCAGAAGTCACATCTGTTTGTAATCCTCCTAATCCAGACCAGAGTCACAGGAGGTTGCCTATCCTAGAGATCACGGTGTACAAGGTCTGGACTTGGTGCCAGTCCATTGCAGGGCAAACACACACACTAGGGCCAATGTAGCATTGCCATTTCACCTAACCTGCATGTCTTTGGATGGCAGGAGGAAATCGGAGCACTTGGAGGAATCCCACACAGACATGGAGAGAACATGCAAACACCACGCAAGGAAGACCTGAAAACACAAACTGTGGTCTCCTTGCAGCTCTGCCACTGTACCACTCTACAGTACAACAAAAGTGAATTTTATATTTGGAAAACCTCTCCTCTCGCATCCCTAAGACATGTGTCTCAAGATAATTGGGGAGAGTGGGCTTGTGATGGACTGGATGGGCCCCCCATGGAGGGCCGGTGTGCGTTCTGCTTACAAAGAGATTGCCGAGATTGGCTCAGACTTGAATTACAAGGATCTGAGTAGATTGCGTTACGCGAGATGCTTACAGTAAATGAGTCGTCAAGACATCTGGGAGTGTAGAAGAAAGTCGCTGTGCTCCAGACTGCTGTCTGATTAGCTGTGGAGCGGACCAGAACAAGAAATGGAGGACATTCTGACCAAGAAACGTCTGTAGACGGACTATCGGCCTAGAAGAGTCCTGTTGGAAGTGCAAGTATGGCGTTCACATTTGTAAATGGATTGATTAGTGCTGCTGCTGCTGCTGCATGGATCCCAGGTCCACAGCTAGAGCCCTGTATCTGCTCCCTGACTTTCTCTGGGTTCCTTGGGTAACATGCTATACAAGAAAAGACACAGTCACAAGTCAAAACAAAGGAGTTGGAAACCAGGTGGTCTGCCAAGCGGAACGCCAGATAATATCCGGCATGCAGGTTCAAAATATTTTTTTATTATTGACTTTTGCCACCCTCCATCAGTACGAGTGAATGATGAGGGCACCCTTCTCCAGGGCCTGCTCCCTGCCTGGCACCTGATGCTGACGCTTTGGACCCCTGCTATCCAGAGACGGGATATAGCAAACTTATAATAATATTTCCATATTCAAATATGGCCCAAAAAATAGTAATTTAATAATCGACGAGAGAGGTCGGGATAGAGCGCCCGTTGTAAAATAATATTCCGTCTGGGACTGCGTCCGAGCGACTCCGTCAGACCGGGAAACTAAATGAATGATTGCATTGACAGATGGAAGTCTTGCTATTTGGAAATAATCAACTTTAAATGGTTTTGACCTTAGGAAGAGAAAATATTATTATTTATTATTATTATTATTTCTTAGGACACATTTTGGAGTCGTGGCTCATTTCTTTTAATATGCTAACCTGTTAGTGTTATATATATGTTTTTAACGAAGCTTGTATTGTGAACGAAACAAAATCCACAAGAATAATAAAACAATGATCCTTATTTTACCATGCAATATAAAAATAATTGACAGCTTGTACTAAGCATGGTATGTATTAATTCCAATATGGTCGATAGGAGACCCCCCCACCAAATGATTTGCAGACGCTACCTCTAAGCGACCAATAGGTACAAATACATGAAAAATAAGCAAATAAATAAAATCTACAAAGACGCCGACCCAATCGCCTTTGTCCCAGTGTGAACGTCCTGAAAACATTCATCAAGAACATTAAGTGGACATCTAGACAACAGATCTTCTTTCCGTTTTATTATCTTCGAAATGTCACATCCCTAAGCAGCTAAGCCGAATGTACGCACATGAATAGGCCTCGTCGACGTGGACGCACCTGACGAATTACAATGAGCGATACACAATGGTCACAAAGTGATTTTTGCATGGATCCCTCATCAGCACGGCCCGCATTGTTATCTTAAAGGCTAACGGAATTATTAATGGCGTGCACACAATTTCCAAAGTAAGGCGATAGATACATAGAGAATTAAAACTCGCAGCCTCCATTCTTTGAACTTCATCAAAGTTGTCTATTAGATTGAATCTGATCGGCCTTTTCAGAGATTGCCTGGGACCGACTACATGCGTGATAGACTGGCACCCCCCTCCAGGGTGTGTTCCTACCTTGTGCCCCCTATGCTAGATGGGATAGGCTCCTGCACTGCATTCCCCCCCCCCAACACACCCATAGGGCACACTGGCAATCACAGTATTATGAAACAGCGCAGTTGGGTTCCAAGGATGCCACCAGGGGGTGATGCAGGGAATGGCTGTCCGTACTTTATGGGGCTTCCAACTGACCCAGAAGTGCTTTCTCCATGCAGAATCCTGACAACAGTTGTACTCCCAGGTGTGATAGGTGGTCCGTGGCACTATGCTAATTTTAAATAAGTAATCCCACCAAGGAAAGTGCAGGCTCTAATCGGGCACGGGTGGATGCTCTCAAGGGACGGACTGAGTGGGTGGTGTCTGCCCGTTTCTGAAGACACGTGTGGAGTGTGGGTATCAGGTAGGTGCTTCATTACTTCCTTGGAAGGAGTGGCATGTGCACAGCTGCGCCCCATTAGAAGGGTTAGTTTAAAAGGAGCCTGCATAGGGAATGAGACAGAGATAGAGTGGCATCATGTAGATGGGCAGGACAAGCCAGGTAGTGCAGTCGCAGACTTGCAAAAGGATCGGCGCTCTAGGGTCAGATCATCCCCACTGATGAATTCTTGAGGAGTGGGAACGATCGAGGTGTTGTCCTACATCTGAGGTACACCAGGGGTGCGAGAAAGACGACACAGGGACAACCGACCCTGAGTGAGCTGGCTGGCACCGCCAAGACAGGTGGTGAGAACCATTACAGCTGGTGTCTCCCCTGGCCGAGCGGGTAATAGGTGACCCGGGGAGATGAAAACGGACTGGTGCAGGACTCGTCCGACAGAATATGAAGGACCCGATGGCTGTTGGCTTTAATCTCATTGTAATGTGGATTTCAAACTCACAGACCGTCACTGTTTTTATGGATTGCTTATGTGAAGAAGAGAGCTCTGCACTTTTGAACTTGGTTTGTTTTGAGTGACTTTGTTTCACTTTGCACCTACCCCTTGCTATGTGTGAGTGTTCTCATTTGTTAGGCTCATCCCTTGGGTACGTTACCAGCGATAGAAGGTTCAAGAGGCTCCCAGGATACAACCAGTAGTATGGAGACGACCCGCACTGTCACACTGGGTCCTGCACAATGGGAGCCACCTCACATTCATTTGGGACTTGGAGTCGGGCAGTAGGGGACAAGGCTCACCTAAAGGAGTGTGGAGGGAGAGAATTGGATCCATGCTTGGGACTGCCGATGTTTTGGAAGGAGGAACTTAAAAAATGTGCTTTTGTATAATAAAATATAATTTTAACTGGAACCATTGACTCTTTTCATGCACTTGTGCCTGGAGTCTAAGGCTCCGGGGCGCCTCTTTTGATCACAGGGCAAGCAGCAGGTCTTCGTAACATACGACGTTTATGCTCTGTTACACCATGAAAAACTCAAAGTCATAACGGCTTCACCAGCCAAGGCAAATCCCAGGTGAACAAAGTCGCAACACAAAAAAAGGAGCAGAGGTTCAAACTACCCAAAAAAAATCACAAAGCACAGAAGAAAAATCAGATTAACTCATCAAAACTCCTAAGCACATTCAAAATGAACCACCAGGAACTGTGGGAGACTCTCTGAAATATATAGGACAGAGGGCTGCTCCTGGCGGTGACTAGCATGTGGTGCCACCTGTTTTTATAACACAGGCAAAAAAAAAAAATACAGCAGATAATTAAAATTAACATAAATAAATGGGAAAAAAGAACATAAAGCAAGACTTTGAACCACAGCCAGGGAAGGAAGTTATCCACAATCTTGGATAACCCTTGCAGTGAAGGAGGTAAACCTTAGTAGGGTCGTGTCTCAGATGTCACAAATGATACATTTGCCTTTTAAAGGTTTATCCAAAAACTCAGTTAATTTTGTAAATGAATGGGCTAACCTTCATATGGTCTCATCTCTAATGTCATCACAAATCATATATTACTCTTTTAGATGTTAATCCGCAATCTCGGATAACCCTGGAGGTGAACGAGGTAAACCATAGTAGGGTCATGTGTCTGACATCACAAACTGTACATTCATCTTTTAGAGGTTTATCCAAAAACTCAGATAATTGTGTAAATGAATAGGCTAACCTTCATATGGTCTCATCTCTAAAGTCACAAATCACTTATTAGTCTTTTAGTGGTTAATCCGCAATCTCGGATAACCCTGGAGGTAAAGAAAGTAAACCTTAGTAGGGTCATGTGTCTGACGTCACAAACTGTACATTCGTCTTTTAGAGGTTTATTTGCATACCCAGATAATTGTGGAAGTGAACTGGCTAATCTTTATACAGTTGTGTTTCTGATGTCATAAATTGTATGTTAGGCTTTTAGAGGTGTATCCGCAAATTTGAATAACCCTTGAGGTTAATGGGATAATCTTTATACTGTCATGTCTCTGAAGTCATAAATCATACGTTCGCCTTTTAGAGGTTTATACACAAACTTGGATAATTGAACAGGCTAATCTGTATGTGGTCACATTTCTGACATCACAAATCATATAGTAATCTTTTAGACATTTCTCCACAAACTTTGATAACCCTGGAAGTGAATGAGGTAAACCTTAGTAGGGTTGTGTGTCTGACATCACAAATTGTACATTTGTCTTTTAGAGGTTTATCCAAAAACTCTGATAATTGTGTAAATGAATAGGCTAACCTTCATATGGTCTCATCTCTGACATCACAAATCACATATTAGACTTTTAGTGGTTAATCCACAAACTCGGTTAACCCTGGAGGTAAAGAAAGTAAACCTTAGTAGGGTCATGTGTCTGACGTCACAAACTGTACATTCATCTTTTAGAAGTTTGTATTCAAACTCAGATAATTTTGGAAATGAACTGGCAAACCTTTAAATGGCCTCATCTCTGACATCACAAATCACATATTAGTCTTTCAGATGTTAATCCGCAAACTCGGACAACCCTGGAGGTGAAGGAGGTAAAGCTTTATTCTGTCACGTCTCAGAAGTCATAAACCATACATTCGCCTTTCAGAGGTTTATACACAAACTTTGGAATTGAGGCTAATCTGTTTGTGGTCACATCTCTGACATCACAAATTATATATTAGGCTTTTAGACGTTTATTCACAAACTTGGAGAACCCCGGAGGTGAATGAAGTAAACCTTAGTAGGGTTGTGTGTCTGACATCACAAACTGTACATTCGTCTTTAAGAGGTTTATCCAAAAACTCTGATAAATTGTGTAAATGAATAGGCTAACCTTCATATGGTCTCATCTCCGACATCACAAATCATATATTAGACTTTTAAAGGTTAATCCGCAAACTTGCATAACCCTGGAGGTGAACGTGGTAGCCTTTATAGAGTCGTGTCTCTAACATTACAAACCGTTCATTCGTTTTTCAGAGGTTTTTCTGCAAACTTGGGTAACGTTGGAAACAAATGGGCTAACTTTTATACAGCGACATCATGGACATCAAGAAATTGTGAGCTTCATCTGGCCCTGCGAGTAATATTAAGGTTATCCGTGAAAACTAATATGGAGTTATGGAGAGATTAAAAACATTTTAACACTATGAAATAAATTTTGCTTCCAAAAATGATCCAACAACCACAACTAGAAACAACAATGATTGCAAAAAACATAAGAGGAGCTCGAGAAAATTAAAAACAAAAGCGATTATAAATCTCCTTCATAGAAGGATCTCAGAAATGGAGAAATGATTAAAGGTAAAAGAAATGAATAATGTTTGGCCAGTCTTGAGGGCTTGGAAATTTTTAATCTCCGTGGTGGACCTGCAGTAACTGACAATGCGGAGGTCATTATGCTGAGCTACACACGTGTGACCACCTCAGGAGATTGCCGTCCTCGACACTCTCACAACTGAACACACGTGATCCCTGATTTTCTTTATAAAGGCTCTTCTTACGCCTGATAAGAGCTACAGATAACAGCCCTGTGGTACGAGAGTCCATCCAGCAGCACGTGTGACATCAGCCACTAATTTTTGCTTATGAGGATTGTTGTGGAGGTTAAGGAATGTGGACTTCAAGCTTTGTGTTACGTTGAAATTGCGACCTGCTTGTTAAAAAAGGGACGCCCTGGATGCCAGATTGATCCTTCCAGCCTTCGGTGTCTTCATTTGTATCTCTGTGGCTTCCACACTCCTCTCCATTTTCTGGCCTTTCCTCAAGGCCAGCTCGGAGTTTCTTTAGCATTCCCTTTGAAGTCCTCTAAATGTATTCTTTTCTTCACTCTCCTGATGTTTTTCAGCTTTTGAGCGGCTCACATCAATGCACCGTTATGATCGTACCTTATATTCCCTCGGGAGTCCACCTTTCTGATGCTTCTTGTAAACAGCGCGATTACCATCGAGATACTGCAACTTGTGTGATTTGAGCGTTTGTTTCTGTTTTCAATGTGGAAGACGATTCAACTCGATAATCAAAAGGGACCGGAATTAAGAGACGGAGGTCACAGAGGCAGAGAGGGTCATGGGAGTCTACAATGGTGAGCCCCTCGGCTTTGCTGTACAAGTAGCCATTTAATTGGGTCCTCAGACCCCTTCACCTTTTCAGACATTATGTTAGGTTGTAACCTTCTGCAGAAACCATTAAAGTTCATCCTTCCTTCATCGGCCAAATTAACTAAACAAGCTAACAAATTGTATTTGTTGGCCTTTATTTTTGGTAGCGATTAAATACAAAAGTATGAGATACCAAAGAACTGCCTGTGATATAGCGGGTCCACTGCTCCGAACAAATGGCTAATTTTTAATAAATAATCAATTTGGCAAATGCATCAGTCTCCGTGGGGAGTTGATGAGGTGATTGGGGCGAGACGCACCTACACGTGAAGGTGCTACCACCATTCTCTATTGCTTCACTGGTTTCCTGGGGTGCGTGAATTGAGACACCCCCCCCCCATGGAGCCACATATGTACGGGCCGGCAGAGGAACAGGGAGGAGGAAAAATCGAAAGAGATGAAAAATGAAAGAGAAAAAGAAGAAGAGAACAAGAAAGTCACGTAGAGTGAGAGTGTGGCATTGGGGCATAGAGAGAGAGAGAGAGTGTCAGAGGCAGCGCGGTCAGAGTGTCCCGCGACACAGTGAGGGATCGGTGCTCTCGAGACAGATCGTACCCACTGATTGTGCGGAGGAGTGGGTGCCATTGAGGGGGTATCCTCTCCAGGTATTCGAGGGACAAGTATGATGAGAGGACAACCGACCCTCAGTGGTCTGGCAGACACCGACGGAGGCATCTCTCCAGCTGAACAAGCCTTGGGTGAGTTGGCAGACATGGAAGGAGTTGGGAATCGATTCGTTTGACCCAGTAACTGGTGGTTTTTATTCTCGTTTTAAATATTTGGATTTCACCGTTTTTTTATGGATTATTTATGAACTTTGAGAATTGCACTTTTGGACACAAACTGTTTTGCTTTTTTATTGTTCATAAAAGCACTTCTTGCACATGGACACCATCCTGTTGCTTAGCATGTGTTTTGTCCCCACCTGCCAGCCCATCCGCTGGAGCAGGACCCGCACCGTCACACTGCCCAAACTCAATTTCATTTTTAAGCAATATCGTGTTAGTCATAAAAGTCAATTTCTGAATTTTTGAATTACACTTGGACACCGTTCTCTCCAAATAGCCAATGAGAATCAAACGCAGGCGTCAAGTTCAAAGAGGTGACCATCAACCAAAGACATTAATTTGGTGAATTAATGAGCATACGGAGGGAGGTCGCCTCCTTCCCATGGCTTTCCAAGTGTTTGTGTACGAGGCCATCTTGGCAGCAGCACTAAATAATGCCCACCAGGATGCTACTGACTGGGCAAGATGCCTTGATTACGTTGGCACACGGCAGGGGTTTGCCCTCTCGGGCACCTTTAGGGCTGGTTAAAGACTTCATCTGCTGTTTTCTTCTGAATTAGAGGCAACACACAGAGACACCAAAACCCGCTGACTGTACTAACGTCCGCCCGGTGGGCCAGATGGAGCTGATCATTTAAACAACGCCAATGTGCTCATTGCACAAACAACCCTTTCTAATTTTGTGCGGCCAATTCAGTTGACACCTACAATGCAATGCAAATTCTTTTCAAGTTTTTGAAGACCCGAGAAGAAAAAGGCTGACATGAGGATGACAAAGTGTATTGTCTGTCAAAATAAATACGTTTTGTGATGTCGGCCTCCTGTTTTCATACTCTGTTTGGACAGAACGACCATATGAGGCAGAGAAATTCAGCAGTATCCCCATGTGGAGGTCATCCATCGATGAATTTATTGAAGCCACTTCATCTTATTTGGTTATCCAGTAGCCATACCACCTGCACTTCAGAATGGGTCATCCACCAGAAGCTAAGCCTGTTCAGGCCCAGTCAGTACTTGGGTTGCTGCTGGAAGAGGTGTTGGCGAGGCTAGCAGGGGGTGCTTACCCTGTAGTCTAAAATGGGGATCCCAATGTCCCACCCAGTGCAGTTACAGGGGGACACTGTGCTGCCAAATAGTGCCATCCTTCAGAGAAGACATAAAACCGAGGTTCTGACTCTGTGTGGTCATTAAAGATCCCTGGGCATCCTTTGTAAAGACTAGGGTCTATGCCAAAGGCCTGGCTAAATTGCCCACCATGGCCTGGTCATTCCGGCCCCTTAATCATCTCTCTCTCACCATTTGACCACCTAACAGCTGATGTGTGGTGAGCAGAAAAAAATGACTGCCATCGCATCAGCCAGGTGGGTGCTACACATTAGTGGTGGCTGAAAGTGCTTTGAGTAGTGAGAAAAGCATTATATTAATGTAAAGAATAAATTATTATAAAACAGGGAAGCTGAAAGTTATCTGCCAGTCTATCACAAGGTGCACTCAGGCCAATGCCCGTCACCAACTGAAATGTTCCCGGAGTCTTTGAAACTGAGACAAGAGAGGTTAGAGGCTGCGATGACACTAATGTAGTAAAGCCTCTGCTGCAATAGACTTGAGATGGAAAGCAAGGTGGTCCAGAAGAAGAAAGATATGGAGAGTGAAAGGAATAGCGGCTGGAAGGCCAGAATGAAAAGACAGGGGGCCGCTGCTAAAACCACCGGAGAAAAGCACGAGGGGCATCGGTAGAGCAACAAAGGATGGACCTGTGACTAGGAGTCCCCAGGCTTGCAAGTTCCATTAATACCCACTAGAGGGGGAAACACAGCCAAACCCTGGTGAGATAAAACAGGCAAACACGGAAATGTCATTAAAATGAACAAAGGTTAGCCGAGTAGAGCGCGATGGCAGTGATGTCCTTCAGCCACGGGTGGCTGGGGTTCACATTTTGGGTCTCTTTTATTCATTCTGGATTCTTTTATTTCAGTTCATGTAACTTTTGATAATTATTTGCATTATTCTTTGAATTTGATCGTGTCTATGTATGAAAGCTGCCTGGGTTTTGTTATGTTATGTAGGTGCCAATCACAGCCAGGAACGCCCCCCAAATGGCCCTATTAATTCAGAGCTATTCCCACAGTTCCTAGCGGTTTATTTCAAATGCACTAGGGTGTGATTTTTGGCGAGTTTGTGTTCTTACTACATTTTACACATTGGATTTTTGACATTTTTTGTTTGACTATTCATTGATTTGCCTTGTGTCTCAGTCATTTCCATTTTGCCCTTGTGCTCCACTGAGCTTCATTCCAAATGAAATTCTATTTTATGCTGAATGATTTTTTTATTTTAGGAAGCCCCTGTATTTGGCCCAATTACTAGCCAGGTTTGGATAGTTTTACACCTCTAGTCGGCATACATTGGGACTTGAATGCTTTGAAGCTCCAAGTTAAAACCTAAAATCACCCAGCAAGCCAAGGCAAATCAATCCTAACACAGAAATCCAAAGGCAAGGCCAAAAAATGGAGCGTAGAGGTCAAAACTCCAGAGAAATCAAAAAGCACAAGCATGGAAAAAATAATAAAAATCACAAGAACTCACCGACACTCCTTAGTGCAATCGAAATGAACCGCCAAGAACTGAAGACGACCCTCCGAATTTATAGGCCGACGAGGGCAGTTCCAGGCAGTGACTGTCAGGTGGCACAACCTCTTGGGCAAACCACCCACAAATCACTTGGAAAGTGGCAGAGGTGTTAAGACAAATGAAATGAATGAATACAAAGGAATCAAAAATGAACAAAGAGGACGCAAACCAAGAATTTCCGACTTCCTACGCCCACTATCAGGTTAACCCGGTCTGCCGAGGGGCGTATTTCTGCTGTTTATTTTAAAGTACAGTCACACTGGTGACTTGGGCGATTTTTGTTTTTCTCCAAGCCACCATGATAGATTTTCAAGAGACAGCGATGATTGCGTTTTTTGGCAGAGTGTGTTTCCCGTTAATTAGTGATGTTACACTGAAGTGACATCTGGAAAAGTAGCCCACTAAAAACAGGACTGCGTATCTGCACACACCGTGTGGTCACTCAAAGAATTTTGGACCAAAAAACGCTGTGCTTGCTGCTTAGCGCCACCCGTTTTCAACCAGATCTCGCTTCCCTTTTTTTTGTTCCCAAAATTAAAATTGAGACTGAAGGGAAGACAAATGTACTACCCTGGAAAGGCAGATGGCACAATTTTACCTCTGCCCGTCACCTGTACACACAAGGTTTGACCAAACACAACGGTTGCTTCATACCGTCCCCCGTATTCGTCGGATCTCACTTCCCAGTGTCTTTTTTTGCTCCTGAAATTAAAACTGAGACTGAAAGGAAGAAGATTTGCTACCGTAAAAGAAATCCTGGGGGAAAGAGAGATGGTAACAAAAGATGAGTGCAGGAATTGTTCACAGGACTGGGAGGAGCGCTGGCACCGGTGCATGGCACCTCGAGGAGAGGAGTCTGAAGGCGACTGAAAGAGAAGTGCTGTATATTATTTGTAAAGGGTACTCCTGGATGGTATTCAGAGATGCCACATTAAACAAGTTTAGGTCTGAACAGAATTTGTTCTCCTTCTAGAAGTTTCTAACTCGCATCTCTTTCTCATTTGGAAAAGACAAACCTGCCAGTCCCATCTACAGCTAACCTGATGAGAGGACGACTCTTTTTGAGGTTTCCCCCGTTATCCACGTCCCTAGATGATCTACGGCCCGGCTGTATGAAGAGGAAAGTTTTGCTTTTGAGCTTCAGGTCATGTCTCTCTGCATGACTTCATGTGGTTAGCTTAATCGGCCCGAGGGATCGGGCCCGTCCTCTCTTTTCGAAGGAGCTGTACAACTCAATTAAACCTCCCATTAATCTTCTCATTCCAACACTCAGGCCGGTGTTGTTGCCGAGGCGTCTACTTGTTGCTCGTGCCCTTTAACTTTGGATTCATCCTCCAAGCTCGTTACTCATTTTGCACATAAATAAATCCTGTCAGCTCAAGACTGGAGACTCGTTGCAAGGGAAGCGTGCTGCTGACTGAGGAAGTCTCCACCGCCGCTTGCCAGACTCACACGCACGAACTTGGCAGCGTTGGCGATTTCGCTGAATCGAGAAGATGCACTTCGTCTATCAGTGAAGAACAGATTGATTTTCAAGGTTCACTTCAGCTTGTTTTTTATATAAGCAGCTCAAATCAATACATCTGATCATAGTTGGCCAATATCTTCTCGGTTTTGTAGTAAGGTAGAGCCGTGCACTTCTGGTCAGAGCGTATTTGTTATGTTAACCCTCAGAATTGTCAATGCACTGTAGAAGGACATAAAAAAGTTGAACAAGAACCCGGACTGTCGCTCTGACGTCACATGTGATGAAGACCATGGAGCGGCTGGTGCTTCACCACCTGAGGCCACAGGTCCGCCATGCCCTGGACCCTTTGCAGTTCGCTTACCAGGAGAAGGTGGGAGCGGAGGATGCCATCATCGATATGCTACACCGATCCCTCTCCCACGTGGACAAAGGCAGTGGTGCTGTAAGATTTATGTTTCTGGACTTCTCTAGTGCCTTCAACACCATCCAACCTCTGCTCCTCAGGGACAAGCTGACAGAGACGAGAGTAGATTCACACCTGGTGGCATGGATCGTGGACTCTCTTACAGGCAGACCTCAGTATGTGCGTCTCGGGAACTGCAGGTCTGACATTGTGGTCAGCAACACAGGAGCGCCACAGGGGACTGGACTTTCTCCGGTCCTGTTCAGCCAACATACATCGGACTTCCAATACGACTCGGAGTCCTGCCACGTGCAAAAGTTCACTGACAACACTGCTATGGTGGGCTGCATTAGGAGTGGGCAGGAGGAGGAGTATAGGAACCTAATCAAGGACTTTGTTAAATGGTGCGACTCAAACCACCTACACCTGAACACCAGCAAAACCAAGGAGCTGGTGATGGATTTTAGGAGGACCAGGCCCCTCATGGACCCCGTGATCATCAGAGGTGACTGTGCAGAGGGTACAGACCTATAAATACCTGGGAGTGCAGCTGGATGATAAACTGGACTGGACTGCCAATACTGATGTTCTGTGTAAGAGAGGACAGAGCCGACTATACTTCATTAGAAGACTGGCGTCCTTCAACATCTGCAATAAGATGCTGCAGATGTTCTACCAGATGGTTTTGGTGAGCGTCCTCTTCTACGCGGTGGTGTGCTGGGGAGGCAGCATAAAGAAGAGGGACGCCTCACACCTGGAGAAACTGGTGAGGATGGCAGGCTCTATTGTAGGCACGGAGCTGGACAGTCTGACATCTGTGGCCCTCCCTTGCCCCTGTAACATATAACAAACAACGACGAATGACAATAATGAATGAAGTACGGAATTAATGATCGTGAACTTGAGTCTGAGTATATTACTGTTCTGAATGCGGATGACTGGTCAACAGATATGTGATGTGTTTGTATTTCCTGGAACAAATGGAACAACCTCACCCGTGAATCCTCAGCTTGTGGTGGATGATGTAGTCCGACCCCGGGATCTCTGGTGTTGAGGGAATCGATGCAAGTCCGGCAGAACGAAAAACAAACCGGTTACCCAAAAGTGCAATGTGGAAAACAGCAGGTAAAGATGGTTTGTGGTCGTGAAAATGAAAATCTCTGTCTTTCTCCTCTCCTCTCTCTTTCCTTCTTTGTTCCTTCCTGATTGTTTAAATAGTTAAGAGCCGGATGTAACCGATTGTGATTGAAAACAGGTGCTTTCCATCTTGGGGCTGTGGTCTCATTCCATCATCTGCCCCCCTTGTATTTATGGGGATGACATTCACTGACGCACACAGAAACAGCAAACGGGACGATGGAAACAAAATGCATTGAGTACTAACATTGACAACACTATTACTATATAGCTCCGCTACAAATTTATGTTAAAATGCAAGCCTATGGTGGTCAGTGCTGTACATCAGCAAGCAATACAGGAAACGTCACTGGATGGATAGAAATCCAGTGCTGCATAATCCACATGCCTGTTATAAAAAAAAATGAACGCAAATCTTAAATAGGGAACTCATTGACGACACGCCTACTCCTCATATGACGTCATTATGATGCAGCCATGGTTACTAGGGGTCGAGGCACTGGCGTTATCTACACGACGGGTTAAAAAGCCACCTTTCGACGCACTTCTTCATCCGAGTTTGCGGATAGTTCAAGTTCAAGCACTTTATTAATAGTCATTGTGTAACACAACAAAATAACTGGTTGTGACAGCCCCAAGGTGCGTTTAAAGAAAAGTCAATTAATTCCAGACATGATGTATACGGTGTTAAGTGATCAAGTAACCAGAGCAGATGATTATTGCTCAAAGTACAGCAGCATAAATTGGTATTGCACCTGTTAATGAATAGTACATCTCTTATACATTTCTCTTCTGGTTCGTCCTGCTTCCTCTTCAAACCCGGTCACATCACGTCACATCTCCGCCCTGATATCTAGCCTGACTGCGTGACCTTTCACTTCGGAAGTAACGTGACACCAATGGGGTTATGAGAGAGGAGTAGGGAACGCGGTAATCTGAAGGAGGAATAGGAATCAAGAGAACAGAGGTGTGGGGGTATAGGGAGGCCGCAGGCAGCGTTGGGAAGGGTTTGGAAGAAGAGGAATAGGAATGGAGAAAGGCCATGTGAGCGGGACCAGGTTTGAAGGTCAGGATGAACCAGAAGAGAAATACATAAGAGATTATTGAGTGCAAACTGATCGCTATCCAAAATTCTGAAACAATCTTCATTCCCAGAATCTCTCTCCTTCCTTCCGACACCAATCTCCCTTTTAAATTTAAACGCACACAGTTCCCACTCAGATTCGCCTTCTCCATGACTATCAACAAGTCCCAAGGACAAATGTTTGCAAAGATTTGCGTTAATCTACAACAACCAGTCTTCAGCCACGGTCAGGTGTATGTGGCTTTTTCTAGGGTTAGATCTTTCAACTGATTATCTGTCGTCTCCAGCAAAACACATATTCACGACTGCGTCTTTCAAGAAGTATTTCTTTCTTCTAGATTTCTAAATTCCTTTCTCACCATTTTCCGTTCCTATTCTTACACCGCCGTATGGTACGGCGGGTGTTGGCTAGTATTCTATATTGCATTACATTAGTATGTAGCAGTGCTACCATTGGTTAGAACTGCATCTCCCAGCAGTCCTTGCAGGGGCTGTTGGGGGCAAAGGTGGCCAGAGGGGTTTAAAAGGAGGGCAGGGGTCGAAGAGAGAAAAAGTTTTTTTCTTGTTAGTTTGGTGCTTGTACTATCTGTTGAACTGCCTGTCGTTTTCTGCCATATATCATCGTGTCCTGGATTGTATTGCTTGTTGGGGTCTGGATATCATCTGTCTACCTGTTTATTGTTACTGAGGACGTTGTCTGGATTCATTGGCTTTCACGGAAGAAGGAGCGCTCCTGAACCATTCATCGGTCATCATACTTCAGCAATTACCGGTAGGACTGTGTTTTTCCATTTCCCTCGCTTCATACAAATCACTGGACATAACTTCACCGCTGATCATTTCATACATGGACTTTACTGCGTGTTTGTCGTGTTTATCTGTTAATTGTAATATCGCCGAAGGGATCAGGGGTGGTATTATTGTTTTCATTTAGTTAATTTAATTTCATTATACTTTTTTATCGTTTAAGTTCCCAGTGCGTTTTCTTTGTCTCTGTAGCGTGTGTGTGTGTGTGTGTCGTGCCAAGGCTGGGGTTGTCCCTGGTAATCCTCATATAAAATAAATAAATCACTGTCTCTCACGACGGTGTGAATCTTAGCGGCTTCTGACCGCTACAAGTATATTGCACATTACCAATACAGCTTATTGCACATGTTCAAATGATCTCAGACTGAGGAGATTCAGAGTTCAGAAAGTTTATGGCAGATTGGATAAAGCTCGTTTTTAGTCCGCTTGTGCGTACACAGATTGATCTAAAGCGTCTTCCTGATGGGAGGAGCTCAGACAAAGAATTTCCAGGATGAGTTTTGTCCTTGAGACTGTTTTTTGGCCCCTTATACGAAAGTTCGAGTGATGGCAGTTCAGTCCCAATAATGGCCTCTGCTGCTTTTACAACCCGCTGCAGGCCATCATGCAGTTAGTTAAGATGCTCTCTATAGTGCCGCTATAGAAATTAACCAGCAGCTTCTGGGGGAGGTCAGCTCTCCTTAGCTTCCTGAGAAAATAGACGTGTTGTTGTGCTTTGCCTATTCTAGCCCAGGACAGGTCCTCTGAGATGGGGACTCCTAGAAACTTAAAGCTGGAAACTCTCTCCATAGCATCTGCGTCGATTGTTATTGGACTGTGATTGGTCGTTTTAGTGGTCCAAAAGTCCAGAATCACTTCTTTGGTCTTTTTGGTATTTAAGACCAGGTTGTTGGTGTTGCACCATGCTGTCAGATTCTGAACCTCTTCCCTATATGTGAATTTCCCCTTGGGATTAATAAAGTATCTATCTAATCCTGCCAACTTCGCTATCTATCTAATCCTGCCAACTACACTATCTATCTAATCCTGCCAACTTCGCTATCTATCTATCTATCTATATGCAGCTTCATTGTTGTCTGTTACAAGCCCAATGACAGTCGTATCATCTGCAAATTTAACAATAATGTTTGATTGGCTGAGGTGGGCTGGCGCCCTGCCTGGGGTTTGTTTCCTGCCTTGTGCCCTGTGTTGGCTGGGATTGGCTCCAGCAGACCCTCCGTGACCCTGTAATTAGGATATAGCGGGATGGATAATGGATGGATGGATGGATGCTTGATTGGTGGGTAGGTTGACAGTCTTGGGTGAAGAGTGCATAGAGAAGAGGACTTAGTACACATCCTTGCGTCACACCAGTGCTCAGGGTAAGGGCGGAGGATGTGCATTTGCCCATCCTGACAGACTCGGGGCGGTTGGTGAGAAAATCCTGTAACTGGTTGGATATGGACGGAGCAAGTCTGTGATAATAAAAAATAAAACACGTTCTGTTCAAATATGTTTTTGGCTCAGACCTTTCAGCTAAGATGTCTAATTAGAGTGATGGTTTTGTCGGCAGGTTTATTTCAATCTCCCGGTTCTGATCTGCGTTTCTTTGTGACCTCCTCTCTCCTGGCTTCTCTTATCTAGGATTATGTCAGCCTCCTCTATTCAATCCATCGAGCTCGTGGTCATTTTCATTTTTCAGTTTGTCACCGGTTAATCATTTAGAGTCACCCGTCATCCGCAGATGAAACTCTTAGTAATGTTGGGCTAAACTGGAGTACCTTGAGGAGGAGGACATGTGATGAATGCACCATCTCCACAGAGCTGGGAGTTGAACCCAGGGACTTGGAGGTGGCAGCGGCTCGAAGCGCGGTGTCACCTGACTTTTTTATTAGGACGTGTCAGACAAGGTAAGTAATGTGCAGCCTTATTACTGTAATAAGAAGTCATTAAAAATGCATGGATAAATAATACATTTTATAAACATAATTAACTCCCTTGAGTTCTGCCACTTGAAGAGCTAATGAAGACGAAATTGCCCTCATCATTTCATTCACAAATATGTTATAATGTATAGAATAATTATTTCTGTAAATACACAGTCATTTTCTCCACTGCCAAAAACTTTTTCAACTGTCATCCAGAGTAGTGAAATGTGCCCGATAAATGCGGCCATTAAAGAAAGAATGTTGAAGGATTAGTAATGACTTCCATTTGGAAACTTCAGCAATTCTCCAAATAATAAGAAATGAAAATTCAGAGGGGTCACCTTGTTTCAGGAGGAGAATTTCACCACACGTTATGCATGCAAAATGTTGATATTGTTCTGTTGCCCCCTAATTCGGTTATTGCGCTGCCCTTCATGATGGATTTATTTTTTTACCAATAAATTCTGACAGTTTGCCAGTTCCTAATCTCTCCTATAATAATAGATGCGATACTTCTATATGAAAAATTAACACCATAAAGTAAATGTTTGTCAGCCTGGATTAGGAGCTGCCGCAGCCTGAACTCCACCACCTGTTTACACAAAAAGAGAGATAGCAGCAATCAAAATATTCAAAAGGATACAATCCTTAAAAGATATTTAATAAATATTATTAAAAGAATAGGGAGAAGACTATCTCGGCTGCCTCATTGATTTAGCATTCTGGGTTCAAATCCTGCCTCCAGTCATCTACTGCCTGTGTGTAATTAGCGTATTCTCCCCTTGTGTGCTTGGATTTCTTCCTAAAAACTTTCACGATAAGTTAAAAGGGCCAACTCTGTACCAGTCCAGGCTCTGTCCTCGGCCCTCTGTGCTTCTGTGTCTACCTGCGGCTCCTCTGTGTCATGAGTAGGAGTCCCAGAGCACACTGGTCCCAAAAGCCCACTAGAGGGAGAAATTCCGTCAAAAACCCTGGCCAGACACAACAAGGTATACTGAACAATTACAAACTATGAAGCATCAATCAATCATTGAGTACAGAAGTACCAAGTTATCAAGAAAAGTATGGCATCCGACTATAATAACCATCATAATAATACATTTTATTTATATAGGGCCTTTCCCATGCTCGATGCATATTATTTATTATAAAGGAGAAACATTTGTTACATTTTTACTCAGATTACAACAAGAAACATTGAACAGCGAAGTTAATCCCCAACCAACGCTGGCTCCACTATCATATTTTTCTTACTGTAATTCAATTGGAGTTGTTAATCTGGTTTTGGTTTTGATAATGCGTTTCATTGCCTCACGTAAAACATATACATACAGTATATACACACACACACACACCTATACATATATAGGTATATATATATATATATATAGGTATATATATATATATATATATATATATATATATATATATATATATATATATATATATATATATATATATATATATATATATATATATATATATATATACACACACACACACACACACACACACACATATATATATATATATATACACATATATACATACATACATACACATACATACACACACACACACACGCTATATGGTTGCGAGACATGGACGCTATCCAGTGACCCGAGATGTAGACGGGACTCCTTTGGTACTGTGACTCTCCAGAAAATCCTTAGGTACCGTTGGTTTGACTTTGTGTTACTCATGGAGTCCCGAATGAGGCACATGACCTGCATTGTGAGGGATAGTCAGTTGCGGCACTATGGCGATGTGGCACGATTACCAGAGGGTGATCCGGCTCATTGTTGAGGACCCCAGTGGCTGGACCAGGCCAAGGAGAAGCCCACGTAACACCTGGCTGTGGCAGATAGAGGGTCATTTCGGGAGGGTGGCACTGGTCCGCATGTCTGCCTGAGGGGTTGCCAACCGGGATCCCAAGTTGTTTCATCATGAAGTGGGTGAGGCAATGTGCTGTACCAGTGCATTCTCCCCAACTTGACTTGACATTAGTCAGTTGTTCTCAGTTTCTCAGAGTCAAAAAGCCAAATGAAATCCACTAGGATTCAACGTGACATAACAATAAAATGTGAAACTTCCAATAGGGTGAAGACTTTGTAACAGCCAACTTGCTCTCCCTAACTGGCAGCTACACCACTAACACCCGTAGCCTGGCAAGCTGAGGAAAGCTAAACCTGACAAGCCGTACTTCCAAATAAACTTCCCCAATCGACGATCAAATATAAGCCAAAAGACAAATCATATGTAAAATAATAAAGTGAGTATATATTCATAAAAAAAAATGAAACAAACATCAAACAATATATATATATATATATATATGTATGTGTATCTCACACCTCAACCAGCCCAGACATAAACCTCAAAAGTGACCAGTGGAATGTAATAATAAAAAGGTGTAGAAAAAGATAATAAACAACATGAACCCTCCATGATCCCACACTGTACATGAAATCAATGAGAAACACATGAAAGTCCAACAAATTAAACGGGAAAAAATGAATAACGTTTGTGAACATCATTCAGCTGGAAAAGTGTCCTATGGCGATTATATATGGCTGAAAAGGATGGCTCGCTCCTCTTCCCCAAACAACAAGAAACAGTCTGACTGTGCTTATCCTCGGTGTGTCGGCGTAGTCCAGAACCCTGGGGTTTTGCGTCGTAAAGGTGAAGTTGACAAGCGTTAGTGGCAAGTAGAAAAAAGTGTAAATGATGTGGATGGCTGCGTTCTCCTGGCATAGGAATGAATTGGCTTTATAGCTGAACAGGATTCTTTTTTTTTCCTCCCCTCTTTTTGACCTCCTGTTTAAATAGTGAATGTCCCAGATGCAGATGATGGGATTGACAGGACAAATTATCATGAGGGATCACGGTTCCATGGTGTTATCCTTCCTCCTCTTTGTTTCCCAGGGGACTGTGTGTGTGTGTGTGTCCTGCAGTGGGCTGGAGCCCTACCCGGGATTTGTTCCTGCCCTGCCCTTGTGTTGGCTGGGATTGGCTCCAGCAGACCTCCGTGACCCTTTAGTTAGGATATAGCAGCTTGGACAATGACTGACTGTATTTACATAGACACACATGTAAACCATGACCATGTAAACAGGACAACGCTACGAAAGAAGGGACTCAGCACAAAATACACTTCTGATGACGTTAATCATGTCGCACTGATACAACTTTCACATTAAATGCATCATCAGCTCTCGTAATTCCATTAAAGTTCATGGGGGCTGCAGCCTACCCCAACACCATTGGGCACAGTGCATGGACTAACCCCAGATGGGATGCCAGTGTGTTCCCTGGCATGATCACTGTGATAGACGGCCAGCAACTCAATCTGGCCGGGATGTCCCCGAATGGGAAGAATGGAGGAAGGCTGCCTTTTCAGGACACTGCCTCCCCCAGGACGCTAGGTGGCAGCTTCTCTGGACTGTAACTGTACCCCAGATTCCCTCAGGGCATCATGGGACATGGAGTCCATTTTCTCAGCCCTGTTGGGTGCCACCAGGGGGAGATCATAAAGGACCTGGGGACTCCTACTTTTTCTACATCCCTGAAGTACTTCAGAGTCACGAGGACGGAAGCCCACAGTACTTCCGGGCTATTTGAGGACTGATGATGTAGCGTTTGACCCGGAAGAAGAGGAGGAGCACGTATGGGTCAAGGAATATACAGAATAAAGAACTGGTAGAGACCCAGCAAGCTGAGCCGGAGTTGAGCTGCTGGGAGTGGAGGATTTGTGATTATTGCTAATGGTGGTAATTGTGATGCTTTGTGCACTTTAAGAAAATAATTAAAATTTATACTTGGTGCTTTTATACGTGTGTCCTGGACATCTGTCTGTTGGATTTCACAGGGCAACAGCTCCCCCTACAGTCCACATCACCCACTCATACATTTAGTTACTTGTAAAATTTGGACTTGTATTTTACTTGAGAACTTGTCACGCCGCTCCGCTCCTGCACTCTGAAGTGAACTGAATTGAGAGGCTCCAGGTAACCGAAACCTGCACGCGTCTTTGAACTGTGGGAGGAAAACCAGGAACCAGCTTAGAAAGGACTTCACAAAAGCCACGGGAGAACACGCAGACTCTGGATATTCTAAGACGTAACCCATTTGCAAATTTGTAAAGCTAACTAAAAAGACTTCTGCCTTTCTTTGCCATTATTAAAGCAGCTTGCGACGAAAATAAGTTGTTTTACTGGTTTGACTGGAGCGGCTCTGTCGTCCTTCATGCCGGATCCATACGTCTTCGTCTGAAATAGCAGCTTTATTATCGTCTCTTGTGCTCTGACACATCAAAGCTTTTAGGCCTGACATTTGTTACACTCAGTTCTTACCTTCCGGCAGACTTCTTTTTCTTTGTAGGGATTAGTTTTTTTTTCCTGAAAATTATTTATTTTTTATAAATAACGTTAGAAAATCAATACTTTTGCGGTTAAAAATGTTCTTTTTTACTACTGGTCCACCATATGTCTGCGCCAAAAGAAAGAAAATTGTTTTTTATTATTATTTGAAAGTCTAAATGTACTCCTTCGGCTTTCCGCCCATTAGCAGTTCATGCTGCTGTCTCACACATCCAGGGCGTCATGGCGGAGTTCCTCCCCTGGCTGGGGTTCGAATTCCTGTTTAGTTCATCTTTTGATTTTGTTCTCGTCGAGGAGGTACACCTTTCATCACGTTTGCTTTTATAAGCCGTCTTGTTTGTGCTCCACGGGTTTTGTGGGCGGATCCCACCAAGAGTGGCGCGGCCACCTGCCAATCACCTCCAGGAACCGCCCCCCGCCTTACAAGTCCAGAGGCTCATTGTGGATGTGCTCTCGAGTCAGCGAGTCATTTGGGGTTTTGCTCTGCTTCTTCTACCTTTGCTATATTTTGGATTTGGGACCCTCCACGTTATTTAAGTTTTTGTTGGACTTGGCTGGCCTCTGTCACAGGCAATTCCATTTTTGCTTTTGTGATCCTTGGAGCCTTCATTCAGATTGGAATATCTTCTTGTGAAGGATAAATCTCTTATTTGATAGAGATTTGGGACCGGCGTTACTGCTGTTATCTCACACATCCAGAGAGACGCGTCTCCACCGAGGCATCCCATTTGATATGCTGATTTTTTGCATCATTCTTCATTTTTGAGAAACTTTCAAACTCCATTAAAAATTCCTGTCATCTTCTTGGACCTCTCAAATTCCCCAAAGAAACTTTCAATATTTTTTTAGGCACCGAGAAGAAACTGCAAATAATGAAAGATAAATGAGAGATCATGAAACCCTGTTTTAGTTGATCTTTGCCCTGAAGGCTAAACCAATGCTACGACGTACGAAGCCATTTGCCGGTGCTGTGTGTAAGAAAGGCGCTATATATGCGCCCAACCCGACACAGACTGGCAATGGAGGCATGTTAAAATTAAACCAAAAGGATTTATTTTTCTTCAGCCGGGGGTCACAGCCAAACCAAAAGGCACACTACTCTCTTTACCAGCACTCCTCCCGGCAAGCGTTGTCCACCTCCTCCTCCTTTAATAGCTCACCCGGAAGTGCTTCAGGTGCTTGACCACCCGATTCTGATTGCACCTCCGGGTGTGGCTGAACTACAGCCCAGATGGGCCCAGGAACCCCTGCAGCGCCTCCTGGTGGCCACCCCAGATCCTAACAGGGCTGTGGAGAACTCCATCTCCCATGAAGCCCTTCAGGTATCCGAGGCACCACAGTCACCCGGGGGCTGCCACCAAGTGGCCCGGGGGAGGTACTGCTCTGCTCATGCTTGCTCCCCTGGAACATATAGGGAAGGAGCGTCCCGGCCCGACTCTCCATCCGTCACTCTGTAAATTTTATGCAAGGCCATCCCAGCTCTCCATTTCATTCCCAGTATCTTTAAATGTGACTTTTTGCACAATGCAAATTAACCCAAATGTCCTTTTTCCCTTCATACACGTTGTGACTTGTTCACCCTCTAAAGCTTGTGGGAGCTTAATATGAATAAAATGAACAATTCAAACAGCTGGAACATTTGTGTAAATGCAATGCTGAAAACGAAGAGTAAAAATAAATAGATTTAGGGGGATTGAAAATGATTGGAATAATTCACAGCGGAGGTTGACCTGTGGTGTAGCACCTCATTTACACTTGCTTATTTTTTTTTTTTCTTTTTGCCTTCTACATTTTGCCTTAATTTACGTTTTCATTTTTTTTTTAGCACTGAATTCTTCCAAAGAAATTAATGTTTTTCTTTCCCTTCTTCACTAGGATGGCATTTTGAAAACAGCGAGGATGGCATTTACAAAAGGCTCGTAATCTGCTGTTAAAATTGAGTGTTGTCAATAAGCATTTAGTCATTCGCTCTCTAAAATCAGATCTTCTGACACACTGTAGGGGGTCCCACACGTGCGCATGGGAGGCAGCTGAAAGGGCTCACAAAGGGAGAATTCTGTGCCAGACCAGGGGGTGCCAGGGTGCACTCATCCTCCCTCTTTTTCATTGACATTGGAAATTTTGCCAGGACTTGAGGACGTCACTTCCCCTGCCCGGCTTTAAAACCGCCTACCATGATGGTTCTATTGTTGGACTGAAGTCTGTCTAAACCTGTTCTATGGAACCAACTTTTCAATTATGGCAGCCTGATTGAAGAATACGGGTGGCTGCCCCCAAACCTCTTCCCGAATCTATCCAATCAGTTCACAAAGGCTTTTGATTTAGTGGCATGGGGGCCTTGGAACAGACCCCAATGCAGGGCCCACGAATGTGAAAAAAAGAGTTTATTAAACAAGCTTCTGCTATATCCTCTGTCACCTGTACAGTGTGTCCAGAAAGTGACACTGCTGTGCATGACGTCCCGCACTGCTGCCAATCCACTCTTGTTAAGGTCTGCCAGCAAGCATGGGCTGAACAGTACCACCCCCGGACCACTTGGTGGCAGCCCACCCCGGGTGACTGTCAGGAAGCCGTTAATCCAGTTTGATGAGTGCACTTTTAAGCTTAAACCCCCAATTGTACTCTAAGAACAGGACCCTGGCAGAGCACTTTTATTACCCAAGTGTGCCAGGATTGGCATTAAATATAAGAGACGTGGCATCCTCCGAGGAGCCGTTGCGGCAGTAAAACAGACTGGGGGGCCTTGGTGTCGAATGAATACCCCTCAAGACATCAAACCTGAATCACAGTTGTCTCCTCGTTTTCTGCTCCCATGTTGATTGTCGTATATTAAAAACAGAACTTAGTTTGATTTTCATTTGGAGCACCTGAGAGATGAGCTGTCCCATGATTCCATTTGTTGCGTTAAGTACCTTTACATAATTTATCGGCTGTGTAATTACTTTTGGATTTACCATTGAATGTTGCGTTGAACGTTGCTTGTGGATAATCCGTAGGCTCGTAACATGGAGCTCATTTACATTATGTCTCGTTTTTGATGACAATTCAAATGGCTCATACACGGACATCAATGGCTTATTAAAGTCGACAGACAGACAGACAGACAGACAGACAGACAGATTTGAAAGGCACTATATGATAGATAGATAGATAGATATAGTCACACACCTGCACATGGGAGGCAACTGAAGGGCTCACAAAGGGATAATTCCATGCCAATCCAGAGGGTGGCAGAGTGTACTGATACTTCCTCTTTTTCATTAGGACACCAACCACGGGAAATTCCACCAAGACTTATTGTTTCCCAAAGCCCCCCCTCATTTCCGGTTCAACCCTGATGACATCACTTTCCCTGGCCGACTTTAAAGCCGCCATGTTTGCCTGTCTGTTAGTTCTATTGTTGCACTGCAGTCTGTTGAGACCCATTTCATTTGAACCAAACTTCCATCGTTGGCAGCCTAGTTTAAGTATACGGGCAGCTGCCCCCAAACCTTTCTTTCCCTTTGTTTGTCAAATCCTTTCACAATATATAATATATGCAATACATCTCTACATGTATGCAGTAAAGTGGATTCAGAATGTTTAAGGACCTCGTCACTTTCTGCACGCTTCACATGTGGCCACAGGTCTTCACAATATAAACACTCACACTCCCAGATATCAGTTGCATGGTTTTAAAAACGAAAGCCTGTACCTAACCGATTCGCCACAGGCCCATTCAACACCATACCACAACAGCTCCTTCCACCTCAGATGTATATATTTGGTGTCACATGGAGAGATAAGGTCACCACATGAGAGGGTGGGCATCAAACTAAAAGAAGTGGTGATGTTAGTTGACGGGTGCAGAATTGGCTCAGACACAGGAAGCAGAAGGTGATGGTGCGAGGAACCTCATCAGAACTGGCCGATGTTAAGAGTGAGGACCAGCAGGGGGCAGTGCTGGGGCTGCTGTTATTTTTAATATCTATAAATGATTTAGATTGAAATAGAAGGAACAAGCTGGTGAAGTTTGCAGATGATACCAAGGTAGGTGGATTAGCAGATAATTTGGAATCCGTTATATCATCACAGAGGGACTTGGATAACAGACAGGCTTGGGCAGATTTGTGGAAGATGAAATTTAATGTCAGTAAATGTAAAGAATTACACATAGGAAGTAAAAATGTGAGGTTTGAATACACAATGGGCGGTCTGAACATCGAGAGTCCACCTTATGAGAAGGGTTTAGGCGTTGTAGTGGACTCTAAGCTATCGACTTCTAGACAGACAGTGTTCAGAAGCCATTAACACTAGAATTACCAGAGCCTACGAAAAAACTTGTAGATCTATCCCACCTTAAATCACTTTGCACCGCTCTGTCAGCGTCTTTTGTCCTGTAAATGTGTTGATAAGCAGCCTACTATCACATCCCCCACCCGCACAGTTTTCTGTTTACCTGCATGTCAGTTGCTTAGAGTTGTTTAGAATGAGAAGACAAGCAAAATGACACCTTTAATAAATACTAGATCGTTATTTGGAACACTTGTATTTCGTGTGTGTTCCGTGTCTACAACGATCTCTGTAAACACATCGTTAAAACAGAAACGTTTTTCATGTTTTAATAATAATTGACAAAATGTAGACATGAAGTGTATAAGGTGTGAGGTCTGAAGTCCAAATATCAAGTAAACACTTTCACAAAAGGTACAAATATAACAGAACAAGTGCGCTTTTATTCAAAAATATAACTGCAGAAAAACAACTTGCGTTAGGGTGCGACATCGACACGCATTTACTACGATCGCAACAGTATCAGCCGTTGACTGGTAATCTAAACTTCACGGGTTCGATCCCCGACGAGTCCGTTTTGAGAACTGAGCTGCTCGTATTCTTACTATTTTAGAATAAAAACATACATTTGATTTCAGTCTTTAACAGCCGGTGTAATTTAAATTCGTAAAGGTTTGCTTTGGTTCTTTTTTTAATTCAGTTTTATTATCAACCGCATTTGACACTGCTGTTTTCACATAGACGCGCTATAACAGAGGTCAACTCAGATCACGACGACGCTTCTACCATCGGATCAAGAATGCACTTTTGCCATCGCTGTACTTTGTATATGTACAGGGGAAGCTCTGCACCCTACTTGTGACTTTACGCTGTAGGAAGTAAGTAAGTAAATAACATTCGATCTGGCTCTTACATACAAAGGACGGTGCATGTGCCCAAAACATTAACATTTATATGTTTCTTACATAAAAGCCAAATCGAATGGCCTGTTCTTGCCTCGATTGTTCTAATGTTCAATAATGAAGTGCCTGAGAGGGTCAGCACCACCTCGGTCTTCATCTTCCTCAGGTCAGGTGTGGTTGGATACCGAAGGACCTCCTCTTTAGGCAACTGGCAGGCCCCAGATGTGCTAGAAGGATGTCTGCAAGTGTGACCTGAGGGCCTTTGGCATCAATGGCCGCCTCAGACAGGACAGCCTGGAAGCAGGGGGTGATGAGGGGGTCTCTCGAGGTGCGAGATCAGTTAGATGCAGAGAGCGGACGACAAGAGCGCCCCCAGGAAGTGTTGTGCCCAGAGCTAACCTCAGCACTTTGCCATGGCAAGGTCTGTCGTATTGGACTGCGCAGCCACAGCAGGCGCTGCTACAGCCAGTGCATCATTGGGTGGAGACGCAGGACCCCTCGGGACTGAGGCTGCCTACTTCTGATCCTACATTCTCCAACTTCCCTTGTTAATTGTTCAGCCATCATTGCCTTTGTGCCCATCTAACGATCACTTTTCAAGCTCAAGCCATCAATAGATAAGCAAAGGCAGTTAATGAAATTGTGTCTTGAATAAACTCTAATTAAATAATTTGGGAGTTAAGCAAATGAGCGGCTCCTTAAACTGAAAACATTTTGCATAATTCAGAAAAAAATCAAACAAAATTTCCAGAGTATCAAAGGCCATTTTTATCTGCACAAGTATTAATATCATCTCTGGAAAAGGAGATTATTAGGAAGCAGACGATGATAAAGAAAAAAAGGGTAAAAAGAAAAACAATTCAAGACATCCGAGTCGGTTCCCTTTACAAACCTTTAATCATGAAGTGTAAATGGCCCCAGTTTTCTAATGGGAATAAAACGACTGCTAAACAGTGGAGCGGAGAGAACGGGCTTTATTGAATTCTTTCATCCAAAATGATGACGCGATTCCTACAAATAAATTCACGTGGTGAATTATTTATCTGTCCAGACCCTCCATTTCTCGGTGACACCACGCAGTTCATATGGCGGTTCGTTCGGCTCCCGTATTTGAAAGGCCGGGGGCGTTCTTTGAGCCGAGATCACATTTTAAAACTGTGCTGCCTCTAACGAGCTCTGGTTGGGAAAAATAAAACGCACTTTCATCTTTGGAAATATAAGGAGAAACCGAAAATGGAATGATTCATAATTTAGACTTAATTATGCGTAATGATTTCCGTAATTTAATGTGTTTCCTTTAAGCAGATAATCAAACCCCACTCTGCAAGCGTTAGCTCTTAATATTTCCATTAACTCAAAGTATCTTGAAATTATTTTGGTATTGCAATCTATGTGGGGCAAATATTCTTAGAACTGTTAAAGAAGAAAAAATTGTAATTATTTTAAAAGTTACAGCAATTCCCTTCTCGTCACTTTCAAAGTCCTCTCCAACAGATGGAGCACACACATTAACGGGAGGCGCTCTGTGACGTTTCTCGTACTCATCGTTTGTTTCCGTGTCTGGAGTTCCCTTCTTCAATGGTAGAAAATCTTCTCCCTTTCAGTTTCTGTTTTCATTTCAGGAGCAAAATCGAAGTCACGGGGGATGAGATGTGGTGAATACGCGAGACGGTATGAAGAGACAGCCATTTTGTTTTTGGTCATAAAACTCTCTGACTACAACGCGGTGTGTGAAGGTGTGCGGTGGCAGAAGAGGTGCAATTATAATAAAAAAAAAAGAAGGGAGAAGAAAGAAATTACAAAATGTTTCAAAACACAAGTTATACAAGGCGTCACATTAAGGAGCGTTCGGCGACTCAGTTAACTGATGTGAAAGTCGCAGCATTTATTACGTTTTTGATTATTAAGTAGTTTTGTCACCATGAGTCACAGTCAAAAGTAACAGTGATAACAGAGCGCAATTCCATGTGTCCGCAGACGACATTAAACCTGCGCTTTTTAACGGCACTTTACAGAGGTGGCCCAAACGGAGCACACAGAGGCTTTTGGTGGCACAATGGCTTTGATATGCAGCAGACTGCAATTCAAGTGACGTGACAATGGCATCGAGCGGCAATGCTGGGGGGGCTCTGTCACTAATTACTACACTTAACATTTTGAACGTATACCCAACAGAGTCGTAGAGTAGCAATTGACAAACATCTATTAATACAAAATGACTGATGCTAGCGTAAAATCAGGATGAATATCACCGTATGAAAGGGTCTGAAATACATTCTACATCTACAGTAGTGATTAATATTAGTTAAAACAGAGTAACCCATTAAAAATGATAAAAATGAGAACTTGGAAAGGAACTGGCAAAGTTCTATCTATCTAATAATGCCTTTCCTTTTTTTCCTACTGTCACACACGTGTGCATGGGAAACCGTTTACAGGCTCAAAGGTAAGAGTTTCTCAGCCGAGCCAGGGGATGACGCTGTCCTTTCTCCTTCTGCAGATCCTCATCAGAGCCCACGTCCTAAAGACGTCACTTCCGCCTCCCATGTCCGCTTGATGAGGGCATCACTTCCAGTTGCACTTCTGTGAAGATCCCCCCTCATCCGGTTCCCATTATATAAATCGGCTGCCATCTTGTCTCACCTCAGTTCCATGTTGAACTCATGTCTGCAAAGACGTTTTTCTTATTTTTGCCTTCTTCTTCAAGTATACAGGGTTTATATTCCCCAAACCTGAGTCTCATTACACTATCTATCAAATCCTGCCAACTACGCTATCTATTTATGGTACCTTTCACATCTATCTATCCTGTTATCTGTTATATAGTGCCTTTCACATATTTATTATATAGTGCCTTTCACCCTTATCTATCTATTTAATACTGCCGACTATGCTAAAATGTCTGTCTATCAATCTATCATTTATATCAACATAAGATGAGGGACTTACTGCAATTGTTCGTGTATATCTTGGACTTTAAATATCAGGGGCTTTGGCCAGTGAAGCCTCCCTCCTCCTGACACCACTGTCCATTTTTAAACCAATCCTGTGTTTGTATCAGTTGGGACACTACGCCTTTCCCGTGTTATTAATGTGTTCAAACGCTGTTTAAGCTGCAGGATGATAATGCGGTTCTTTACAATAATAATCTGCAGATCATTTTGTTCATTAGATTCAGTCCTATATGTGCTTGCATAATTGTGACATTTTCTGTATTCTTCTCAGTTAACTAACCCAAAGCACCAGGAGAGGGCGCTGCTGTGTGAGCTGTTGGTGCTTACGTTCTGCCCGCCATTTTGGCTCACTTGTATTTGGCATCCATGCAGCTGTCAGCTGAATTAAACTTACACAAATAGTCAACATAATTGAGTAAACATCAGTTTTCTGCTGTTTAGGAACAAGTGTGACAGAACAAGGTGACAAAACTGAGCTTCACAAGTGAGGAGCTTAGAACGAAATGCAAGTCGGTTCCACTCCCTTAGATACTAAAAGCTCATTGGAAAGAAATTCTGTGAAGGAAAGTCTTCAGACGCTACTTCAACACATCGAAAGAGTCAGAAGTTTGCATGGATGAGAAGGGGGCTGCTCATTCTGTCTGGACTGAGGTGTGATGGCACGCTGAGTTGGCGTTGCTAAATGCCATTCATCAGCAGACCTGAGTGGGCGAGAAGAAGCAAAGGACCCCACAAGTGTCTCCATTTATGTAGTTGTTGACCCACTGACTACTCTGTAGGAAAGCATCAAGGATTTAAACTTCATATGGGCTGAAACAAAAAGCCAATGAAGTGACCTGAAAAGAGGAGTGACATGTGCTCACCTAAAGCTGGTTGAATCATCTGCAGCGGCATGGTGACCCAATGCTGGTACCTCTGTCAGCAGAGAGGTGTGGTAGGCCAGACGTGACAAATCCATGGGCTGGACTAAGAGTTGTCCTGCATACTCCATCTGACACGATCTGACTTTGGGGATATTGTGTAGAGACATTGAAGGACAGCTGGTCATCGGTCAAAGACTACAACGAGTCGAGCTGAACAGAGACGGGCTGTTGAATATCAAGAAGGTCCATCTTCACCAGGGAGTAATCAGGGAGACACAATGAGATCTGACCCGATCCCCCCCATTCGCGTTCAGTGATCATCAGGTGGACCCAATGAGGACCTTGTATAGTTCTAATGTCTGACGTGGTATTGAATGTCAGGTTATCGTGGGCTCACTTCATTCGTTCGTGGGAGACATCAGAAACCGGACGGCAAGTTTGACCTTGAACTTGTAGATATCCGGAATCGTCTCCTCGGAATTTTCAGTAGGGGTACCAAGTGGCATCTCCATGGTAACAACATTAGAGACAAACAAGAAGAGAGCAGAAATCCAAAAAAACAATCTGCCAGTTCCATCAGCGAAATGCAATAACGTAAAAGTAGAACGGGCACAGCGTGCAAAACGGCGCTTCAAAGACCCCCTGTTCGAACAATAGTGGCGCAGATTGACAAACAGCTGCAGAGTGGGAGCTTTTCGTGACTCTCTTCCCTCCACATTTGCATTTCTGCTTCTCTGTCGGCTTTAATGGTTGATGAATAATCACAAAGATTTTATTTAGATTGTGTAGGGCATCCATTTCTCCTCCTTGTTTGTTGTCATGAAAAAAAAAAAAATACGAACACAAAGACGCAGCTTAGTGTGAGGCAATTTAAATGATAGGCAGAGCAGAGCAACATTAACTTGTCAACAGCTGCATAAAAAAAATAATTTACTGTGGCAAAATGACGGGTTTATTTTCCGATTTTGAACAAAACATGAACATTAATAAGGGAGTCACGGGTGCAGTGTGTGCAGCAAAAGGAACAAAATTAAAAGGCACGTCATCCCGGTCAGCGTTCTTGATTTTACTACTCTGTACAGAAGCTTAATAAATGAAATGGATGTCTGGAAACAAACCAGGAGGTCAATTTAATACAAAAAAAACAAAAAACAAGCAGGAAACATTCGAAATAAGCAACACGCAAACGTGAGCCAACAAATGGCCCAAGAACATCCGGTGGACGTTCCTGGCTGTGCACACAGGAGCGGAGCGGAGTGGAGCTCCAGTTCATCCATCCGTGTTTTAAGCCTGCATGATCACCACAGCTAATCCTGGGCTGGAGGGTCTGGCGAAATCTCAGAAGTCACTTCAACACTGAAGGTGGCATGGTGGCTGGCGCAGTAGGTGGCAAGTAAGGAGACCTGCACAGAGTTTGCATGTCCTGCTCGTGTCCGCGTGGGTTTCCTCCAGCAGTCCAAAGATAGGCGCGTTAGGTCAACTGGCGATGATAATTTGGCCGTAATGTGAGCGTTTGCCCTGTGATGGACTGGCATCCCCATCCAGGGTTTGTTCCAGCATGGCACCCTATGCTAGATGAGATGGACGCAAACCCTGACCCTGCTGTGGGTTAGTAATTGACATGACTTTCAGATGGGCTCACAAGTGCACGGTTTGTTCGCCTCGATGGAGTGATCACGTAGTGTATGAGATTAGTTATTCCATCTCAGCCAAATCGATGCCTTCTTACAAGTCCATTGTTGTGCCGTGGTACCCAAACACTGTGTGTGCCGCTCTTTACCTAAATGCCATCTCCTGGCGAGTTAGCACAGCTCACATACTCTCCTAAATCCTGGTGAGGTTAGCAGTAGTGTCCTCAATTCAGAAAATTTGACTACTCTTGGGGCGGCACAGTGGCACAGCTGCTGCCTCACATGAGAGGGGGTCCCAGATCCTCCCTGTGCCAAGTTTACAAGTTCTCTTTGTGTCCGCATGGGTTTCCTCCCGCAGTGCAAAGACAGGCGCGTTAGGTCAACTGGTGATGATAATTAGTGAGCGTTTGCCCTGTGATGGACTGGCATCTCATTCAGGGTTTGTTGCGGCCTTGCACCCCTACAGTAAATGAGATGGATGCCCACCGTGACCCTGCTCAGGATTAAGTGAATTAGAAAATGACACGACTTGATCATGGGCTCAAAGTGCATGTCTTCTTCGCCCAGATGGAGTGATCACGTAATGTACGAGATTTGTTATTCCATCTCAGCCACATTGATGTCTTCTTACGAGTTCATTGTTGTGCAGCGGTACCTAAACACTCTGTGTGCCGCTCTTTACCTGAACACCACCTTCTGGTGTCTCCCGGAGAGTTAGGAAAGTTCACATGCTCTCCTAAATCCTGGTAAAGTTAACGGTAGTGTCCTAAATTCAGAAAGTTGATGAAATGCTAGAACTTCTGGGGTGGCACAGTGGTAGCACATGAGGCGGCCCTACGTTTCAGTCCCGGGTCCTCCCGGTGTGGACTTTCCATGTTCTCCTTGTGTCCGTGTGGGTTCTCCCAAAGGCCTGTAGGTTAGGTGCATTGGCGATACAAAATTGACCTGTGTGTGTGCTCACCCTGTGATGGACTGGCACCCTGTACTCACTGGGATTGGCACCAACACCCACCCATGACCCTGTGTAAGAATAAGTGGGTTAGAAAATGACCGACTGTTACTCCTTCTTCTTGGCGTAGGACCAACTTTGTGCCACTCTAACATTTGTGAGCCAGTCTGGTCAGTTTTCCATTTTCGAGATGCACAAGATGGATGGGTTTATTAAATGGGTGGGCTGACTGAACACTTACATGACCGGATGCTTTATTTCATCAACATACAACAATTCCATCACCTCAAAAGAGACAAAAAAAAAAAACCTTAGCTGCTCCAATTCAACGCACAGATACTTTCATGAAATTTCCAAGTGCGGTATCTTACAAAGACAATGAAACTATAAATCCTAAAAATGTGATGCTACTTTGAAGACCCCTCTATTTCACGTTTGGCAGACGAAAATATAAACTGCTACTTGGCCCAGGCAGGCAGGCTGAAGTGTATTTAAAATCCCACTCACATCAAACGCCATAACTTCACAGACGTCCCCTGTCCTCGAGAAAGCCTATGTGACTCCATCTACTGTACAGTGCACTATATATTATACATGCATTATATATTCATTTGTGCTCAAATATTCATAATTGAAGTCAATGAATTACGACGCCCATTTTTTTTCTTGTCCAGAAGACTATAAAGTGTATTCAGGCGCGTGGCTCAAACTCCGACTCGGCTTTGCCTACAAGTCTACAGGCGCATGCGGATGGCGTCCCATAAAAAAGGCATGGCTCCCTTTTTCTTTTTTTAAAAGATGTTTCTAGAATTCCACCCTTTGTGCCTTGGCATTTATGCCCTTGACCCCGGGGTTAGTGTTGCTCTGCAGTCAACTGTTGGATTTGTTTCGCTGTGCCGACGTCTTCGATATTCGCTGAAGATCACGTCCATTTGAGCACCATCGGGAAGTGCTTCCATTTCAGCTGTTGCCCACCTTTGTCTTCCATCAAATGGCACAAACGGAAACCAATCCAGGGTGGCAAGCTGGCACAGTGGTAGTGCTGCTGCCTTGCAGTAAGGAGACCTGGGTTCATGTCCCTTGGTCCTCCATGTGTGGAGTTTGCGTGTTCTCCCAAGTGTCCCCTCAGTCCAAAGACATGCAGGTTAGTTAGGTGGGTTGGCATTTCCTAAATTGGCACTAGCATGTGGTTTGATGGGCTGGCGCCCTTTATTAGCTGGGACAGGCTTCAGCAGACCCCTTTGACTCTGTTCAGCGGGTTAGAAAAATGACTGACTGACATCTGAATGTGCTTTCACTAACCAAGTGTCTTTCTTCTTCTTCTGAGGGGACAGATTTCTCGATCTTAATTGTTCATTCTTCAAGACGGGCCATTAAACCATGACAGCTCTGCTCACGGCTAACTACAGCTATCGACGTGTCACTTGTCGTCACCCTTGTAGAGCATATGTTACATTTGTGGCACATGCGCACTTTGCGAGGTGGCAGTGTTTCTAGAACTTTCATTCAAATGGAGACTTTTAGTCGTGTTACTTTTCAAATTAAAGTCATGAATGATTTCTTTACTGTGTAACCACAAGGGGGCGCCCACTGAGCCCCAAACCACAGACAGTCCCAGGTTCAAATCCAAAGGTTTTTATTTTCAACTAACGCTCTTCCAATTGAGTTACCAGACAAAGTACCCAAAAATGATCTCAGATTCTCTTCTTGACCTCTTGATGCCTCCTGACTCCGACTTCCCAAGGAGATGTGGCAGGCTCCTTTTAAACCAGACCCGGGAATTCTTCCGGTGTCACAGCAGAGGTCACCCAGAGCACTTCCGGGTTATATGGGAAATGAAGGCAGACTCCCCATGACAGTGCCCTCTTGTGGACTCCGACAGGGCTGCTCTTCTAATCTCTAATTCCCATGGACCCTTGCTGGATTACTAATCAGCACCAACCTGGAGGGACACGGTCTGTCACTTATTATGGGGAGGAATGAATTGCCTCAGGCATCCGTGTTTGCCCAATTAATGTTTTTAGCCTGACTGGGATAAGGACCGCCAACCATCCTAGCCATTATTGTTACCTTCTTCCACTGTTGTATCGGTTCACTCCCCGTCCTAGTCAGGGTGCCAGTCCATTTGCCTTGGCATCTACCAGAGTTACTGTTGATAATCAAACCACTGCTTTCTACTGCAGTTTTTAATTGAGTTCATTATTTATCAAACATGCAGCCCCCCCCCATAATATGAATGGTCCAGCAGACCATGTGTGAAGTGTAAATGACACCAGCTACACCACAGGAGGCTCATAGTGACGGCTGGCTGAATTGGGAAGCACAAATGGAGCGCGTTTAAGAATAATGCAGGAAGTGAGTTAGTGTTACGACAGAAAGCAAACAAAAGGGGCAGATGGATGGCAAATGGAGAAAATGTGCATCTGGAGAAAAAGAAGCAAAGATCATCCTGTCTGCTGGTATCTCTGTGAGAGACTCGTCTATAGTGGCGTTCGACTCCCTACAGAAATGCATCCGCATGAGTGGGAGGGTAAGGGGGGTTACGATTAAGCGACCTGCAATATACGGAATGAAATGTATGGGCCAAAAAAAAAAAAAATCACAGCTTGAATCAAAAAAACGGCAAAAGGAGAGCATCCGGGGGGTCAAGATGGCATTTGTGACAAAGTCAGGCCAAATGAGATCGAATCGGTTAGTTGAAAATTTAAATGCAGAACTTCTGAAGACACGGCCCAAGGTAAACACCAATACCTTTGTGCGTGCGTTACTCCAATGTATTCCTTTCAATAAAGATCCAGTTGTCATGTATAATGTTATCTCTCGAAGAGCCAGCTCTTGTTCTGTGAATATTTCACTTGGGTTATAGTTAGGAGCTAAACGTGGAGGGACCCGAGCAGTCTGGGAACCCCAATGAACTCCCATGGATCACCCGAGAGGCAGGAGGTCTAAATTGGTGGTGGTGATGGTGGAGCGGTTGATGACAATCATCTTCTTCTTTTGGCTCCTTCCGTTAGGGGTTGCCACAGCGGATCATCTTCTTCCATATCTTTCTGTCATCATCATCTTGCTCTGTCACACTCATCACATGCATGTCCACTCTCACCACATCCATAAACCTTCTCTTAGGTCTTCCTCTTTTCCTCTTCCCTGGCAGCTCTATGGTGTGTATATATATATATATATATATATATATATATATATATATATATATATATATAAATAAATAAATAGGATATAGATTGATACTTGTGGAAGCATGGAGGTGTTTAGGAGAGATGGCAGTGAAGTTTTTAACCAGATTGTTTAATGGAATCTTGGAAAGTGAGAGGATGCCTAAACAGTGGAGAAGAAGTGTACTGGTGGGCCGATATTTAAGAATAAGGGGGATGTGCAGGACTGCAGTAACTACAGGGGGATAAAACTGATGAGCCACAACATGGTTATGGGAAAGAGTAGTGGAAGCTGGGTTAAGAAGGGAGATGATGATTAGTGAGCAGCAGGATGGTTTCATGCCAAGAAAGACCACCACAGATGTGATGTTTGCTCTGAGGGTGTTGATGGAGAAGTTTAGAGAAGAACAGAAGGAATTTCATTGAGTCTTTGTGGACCTGGGGAAAGCACATGACAGGGTGACCGAGAGGAGTTGTGGTATCGTATGAGGAAGTTGGGAGTGGCAGAGAAGTACGTAAAGGATATGTTAGATCGTTAGGAGACAGGAAGTCAGAGAGGGGAGATTGTGTTGTTTTGGACATGTGCAAAGGAGAGATGCTGGGTATTCCAGTTTGAGGAGGTCTGCACAAGGGATCTTCTTGAAGTCCTGACCTTATTGGTCCGGTTAGGGATGTTTTGAGTTGTGGGATAAACCAACCCCCCCCCACCCCAGCACCTGGGCAGAGAATTGGTCTTCCTCTGTCTTTGTTATGTGGGATGAATACATTTTGGCCGAGTGTGGATCTTATCGTCGCCATGTTATTTCCTGGTGGTCTCTGGAGCCTGCATATTCCCAGGTTATGGAACAGTCTTCCACCCATTTGGAAGTCGGCAGAATCCATTGAACCGTTTGGGTGTCAACTTGGGACACATTTGTTCAGATTTGCATTTGGATAGTGCGGTCATCTGTGGGCGTTTCTTTGTATTGACTTTTCCTTGTGTTTTGCTTTAATATTTCCCTTTACTTTGTGTTTTATTGTTCAGCGCTTTGTGACTTTTGTCTGTGATAGGCGTTGTCACACACGTGCGCATGGGAGGCAGCTAAAGGGCTTGAGTGAAGGCAGTTCAGAGGCATGCCGGGGTGTGGCAGAGTGCACTGACTCTTTTTCTGCCTGCCTGTAGACCATTCCCGGGGGATTCCACCTGGCTCTCCTGACATCACTTCCGGGACCGAGCCAATGGAAGTCGACCACACCAGCTCCAGTCCCTCTGATGTCACGTCCGGCTATGATCCAATGGTGGAAGACCACGTGCTTGATCCATATGACCTCACTTCCTGTCTTCCCCTTTAAAACCTGCCCCTTTCCCCTTTTTCCTCAGTCTTGTTGTGGACTCAGTTGTATGCACCTCAGTGCTGATTATTTTGCTTAAGCGACTTTTGCAGCCAGGATAGCACATTACACGGGTGGCCGCCCCAAACCTTTATCTGTCCATGTCTCGTTCTTGTGACAGCGTTTATAAATACATTTTTACTTACTTACTTTTTTACCTATGACTTTGTGTTGTGCAGCTCCAGAAAGTGGAGTGTAAGCTGGAAAAATGAACAAAGAATTTGGAAGACAGAGGGTCGAAGATGATGAAGAAGAAAACAGAATATATGAAGCCTAATGATGTTCAGGATTCAGATGTTAGCCTGCATGGAGAGCAGGAAGTTTAAATATTTGGGATCAGTGGTAGCCCAAGATGGAGAATCAGATGCAGAGATAACCCTTGGAGTGCAGTGTGGAAGAAAGTATCAGGAGTGTTTGTATGATCCAAGAATGAAGGTTTTTAAGATGGTGGTAGGACAAGCAATGATGTTTGGAGCTTAGACATGGGCCGTGAATGGAGCACAGCAGGAGAAGCTGGAGGTGGAAAAAATTAAATATGTGGAGATGAAGGAGTGGAGTTATATAAAAAAAAAAAAACAGAGCAAGAAATGAGACCATCAGAGGAATTCCACAAATGGGAGAAACATCTAAAAGTGCAGGAAAGCAGACTGTAGTATTATGGACATATGATGAGAGTCAATGAATATGTGGGGAAAGGAATGATGGGAATGGAACTTCAGGGGAAGAGAAAGCGAGGGAGACTGAAGAGGAAGTGGACGGATAAAGTCAAAGTAGATCTGAAGTAAGAGAGTCTGATGAGGCAAGAGGTGCAGGACGGAGCTGTAACAGCAGCAGCATTTATTTCTAGAGCACATTTTCGTACAAATGATGTAGCTCAAAGCGCTTTAGAAGATGAAGAAAGAAAAGTTTAAGAAAAAGTAAAAACATGAAATTAAAAATAAGATTAGGCAATACTAAGTAACAAAGAATAAAAGTATGTTCTGATTGTTGGGAGGTCAGAAAAACAAACAAAAAAAACTTCAGGGGGGTGGAGATAAAAAAAACAAAAAAAACAAAAATAAAATCTGCAGGGCTTCCGAGACCACCTGGCCAGCCCCCACTGGGCATTCTACCCGACATCAATGATCTCAATCAGTCCTCGTGGTTTACAGGGTGCACGTGGAAGAATTTGTGGAGAAGGCAGATCAAGCACATCAACCCCACACAGAAGTGGAAAAGATGATGATGATGAACCACCACCAGTTGAAGAAGAACCGGTCAAAGGCAGGCAATAGAATAATTTAAAAATATTTGCTGTCTCATGTGTGGATCTTCAGCGCCTTCCCCGTGTATTTTTCTCCAGCTCCCTCTTTCTCTCACGTGTTAACGTGAGGCCGTCCTCTCAGACTCTGTCATCATTTTCGAGGCGCCTTTGTCACCTCCTTTCGGTTTGATACTTTAAAGGTGACTCTCTCTCCATTTGCGCCGCACTCACTCGCACTTCCTCTTTTTTTGTCGTGGCACCAAAGCCAAACCAACCAATCAGATTGCTGGACACACAGACCTTACCATTTTATCATATCATAGATGACTTGTTCTTGATTATTCTTGTCTAATTTGATTTTTCTTTTTGTGTAACTTTTTCTTTGACAGATTGTGAGCTCCATTCTGTATATGAATATATGTTAGAGAAATGAATGGAGCTGTGGAAGCCTCTGCAATCCCATGGAAAAAGCAGGTTGGGAAGACAAATGGAGATTCCCTGAATACACACACCGATTTTGCCAGGCTTGCTCCGTAAATGTAATTTTAACTGTAAGTTGTTGCCATAAATGCTTAGAAGATCAGCACACTCTGACCAGTTTAGTCAATAAAATAAACGTGGAGTTTCCGAGTTGAAACACGACATTGGTAGAATGGCGCAGATGACAATTATCTTAATACCGGAAAGGTGAGGAGAGGACTTGAATGTTTTTGTACAAAACCCGAATGCTGAGACGTGCCGAGTCTTTCAAAGAACTGAAGTTTTCACTTCATGTCCTCAGGAAAGTGTGCGTTTCAGAGCTCATTAAACAGAGTGGAGATAATGAGAGAAAAAACAAATGTTTACCACGAGCATTTGACACTGTGAATTCTTCATTCCCACTGTCAATATCTTACCAAAATCATTACTAGTATGAAGAAATTTTAAATAATTAAATAAATAAAGATCAAGGAGGGGGGAAAAAAAAAAAAAAAGATCAGGTCGTGAACTGGTGCCACAGAACCAAGATGGAAAGAAATAATATATTCTAAGAGATAAATCTGCTGAGAAACGAGTCGATGAATTTATCAGTCAAAAGGAATGTCGATGGTGAGCTGTTTCGCCTCTGGTGCCCGATAGCGAGTTGCTCTTTATGAATTTCATCGGCTGCACGTGTATCAGTTTCAGATTGTTTCTTATTTGGAGATATTGGCCAGTGTCTGATGCTTCGTTTAATTATTGATTTAGCATTTAAATCATTTTGCTTTTTCCTTAATTGTCCACTATTTTTTTTTTTTTTACATTGACCGCGTCCTTGTCTCTAACAATAACTTATCTGCTAACTGTAAATCATTGAATCCTAAATCAAGAGTAATTAGGAAGAGTTCTCTATTAGGGGCAATTAGGGCCATCTGTGAGATCCTCTAAGCAGGTGCCTTCAGCCTGGGAAATTTCATTCATTTAGAAAGCATGGAAAAGTGTCCGGTAATTAGACTAAGGCACGCTGATCCTTTAATGGCGGAACTGCTGCCTTCAGGTTCAAGATGGTAACGGGAACAGCGGCTCAGCTCTAAATAATGACCTGTCCTTGTGCTTAGTCTTCATAACCTCCAGCGCTCACCCAAATTCTCTTTATTTTCTAAAAGTACTTTTTTGTGTCACTGAGGGGGCCCAAGTCTATCCCATGTGAAATCAGAGTCCAGTTCACACTCTTATCGGTCCAGTCTGTTACCGTTATGTCCGCATTGACGCGACTTTAACCCACAGATTCATCGATCACAGTTACACCGACTCCGCTGTGCGTGAAAAGGTGAGGGTCTTCTTATCATTCCAGGAGTTAAACTTAAAAGAAGTGGTGAGGCAGGCGGCCTTCTGCTGTTATGCACCTCAAATCTGGAATACGAGATTACCAATGGAGATTCGCCAGGCTAATACGGTTTTTATAAAACTGCTAAAAACACGTTATTTTAACAAGGCTTTCTCACAGCTTCATTTTAGTGTAACCCTGCTATTCTGTGAATGCATTGAACTGTCTTTATCATTTATGGTGGCTCCAGAATCCGTACTCACCCCTACTTTCTCCATTTTCCAGTTTTTTTCTGTTGTGGTGATCTGCACCCCCACCACCTGATCAGGGCACCTCGCAGCCCCTGCATTGAAGGCCAGATGTCCAACATATCCATCATCATCATCATCATCTAATTCTTCCACGTGAAGCCTGAAAACCACAAGGACTAATTGAGATCATTTATATTAGGTGGGCTGGCCAGGTGGTCTCGTGACCTTGGAACCCCTACAGATTTTGTTTTTTGTTTTTTTTTCTGCAGCCCCCTGGAATTTCTTTTTGTTTTGTTTTGTTTTGTTTTTCTGTCCTCCCAACAATCAGAACTTACTTTATTCTTTGTTATTTTGTATTGCCTAATCTTATTTTTAATTTTATGTTTTTACTTTTTCTTAATCTTCTAAAGCACTGTGAGCTACACCATTTGTAAGAAATTGTGACCTAGAAACAGATAGTTGTTGTTACAGCTCCGTCCTGCACCTCTTGCCTCACCAGACTCTTTTCCATCAGATCTACTTTGACTTTATCCATCCACCTGCTCTTCAGTCTCCCTCACTTTCTCTTCCCCTGGACTTCCATTCCCATCATTCTTTTCCCCAGGTATTCATTACCTTTCCTCATCATACTTCCATAACACTACAGTCTCTGCTTTCCTGCACTTTGAGATGTTTCTCCTATTTGTGTTGTTCTTCTGATTTCTTATTCTGTCCTTTTTTCTAACTCCACTCATTCATCTCCATATTTTCATTTTTCTTTTCTGTCCTCCTGGCCATCGGACCTGACTTTATTCTTTGTTACTTAGTATTGTCTAATCTTATTTTTTATATTTTTCTTTCTTCATCTTGTAAAGCACTTTGAGCACGACATTATTTACATGAAAACGTGCTCTAGAAATAAATGTTTTTGAAGAAAGGAACTGTGGGTTCACTAACAGGCGAAAGTTCATACCTGGAAGACAGGACGGCTACTAGCAGTGCTGGACGATACGGCCTTGTCTCCTTCGATTGCCTTCTTTCAGGACCCTCAACTTCAACTGGCCATCTCCTAGTGACTGAGCGACCATCAGCGTGAAATCTTTCATCATATCTCGCCACTCCCATGAAAGATCTGCACTGCTCATGGAACGCGTCACCAATAGGGGGGCCCAGAGATGTTAGATAGATTATACCAAAGCGAGTCACTCAAATTTGATTTAAATTCAGTGCTGGGTCCTCTCTTCCTTCTTCTCTCTATTCCCCTTCTTACTAGGCCCCATCATCTCGAATCAGTGCTCTACCGATGTACCTGTCCTGTCCATACCTCTTGTGAAGATCCTGCCATTTACTCAGGTGGTGAGAGACGTCAGCAGTACACTAGGTAAGCACAGGGGTGTCCCAGGGATCCATGCTGGGTTCTCTCCCACTCTCTACACCCATGTCCCAAGCAGGCCCTTGCATTTGTCGTATCATTGCTCTACCTGTTGTTCCCTTCAGAGGACCACATGGTATCATTTAAAAAATCTCCACATGTTCCAATGTCTCCAGCTCAGCCTGGTGAAGATGGACCCACTTGTTATACCAGCTCATCCATCTCTCCGCCACCTCATCCCCGTTCATCATCTCGGCTCGCTATCGCCAACATCAGCAAAGTCAGTTTGCAACGTCGTGATGTTGATCGATGGCCAGCTGTCCTTCACGGACCCTGCTGCAGCTGTCTCTCTGTATTGTAGATTCACTCTAACTCAACATCCACCAGATCAGACCGTAGCTGACAGAGTACACAGCAGGGCTCCTTGCTCAGGCTTCGGCCTTGTCTCGCCTGGACTACTGCAACACTCCCTGTCATCTCTTCTTTTCAGATCACTAGATTGGCTCCTTGTAGCAGCACACATTAAGTTTGGACACTCAGTACTTACAGAGTAGTCAGTGGGTCCGCACCCACACATATGGAGACACTTGAAGTCCTCCTGTGCCCTTCGCCCACTCAAGGCAGTGAATGTCAATTTGGTGAAGCCACCTATGCATGGCACCAAGTCTCAGTCCTAGTAGGTGGAGTGAGCTGCCCACCCCTCCATTTCAACTGCCAACTGGCTCAACGCGTTTAAGAGGAGATTGAAGACCCTCTTGTTCTGTGAATGTCTGTGTACCCGATGGAGGCTTTAAAAGGTTTTTGTAACCAAGAAAGTACAACTAGCTGGCATCTTGTTCTGCATGCTTCACGTGTGATGACCAATTTTGTCACTTTGTCCTGTCACACTTGCTACCAAACAGCCCCCGACTGATGTTTGTTCAATTATGTTGATCTCTTTTGTTAGACACTTTGGGTAAAAGCGTCTACTAAGCAAATAGGCATACTGTAAATATAAAGGGCTACACATGATAACTCAAAACTGGCATGAAAGCCGAAAATTAGCAAAGCCCCATCATAAATTGGGCACAAATGAATGCTTACCAACAAGAAACAGCAGAAGTTACTAATCACTGTTACTTACTCAAGACCGCCGTCCCCCTTCATTGTCTCGCTACTGTCTTGTACGCAGGAGTGATTCAGCATGTGCCAACGTGTCTATGATAATATTTCTTTCGACTCCTAGAGAGCTCTTCTTGTCACTCAAAGTGGTTCACAGAATGAGTGGGGACCAACGTCAACCACCACTACTGTGGCATATCCACCTGCATGATGTGATGGCAGCCATTTTGGTGTCATGAGCTGTTAGGTGGTGAAGTGGTGTAGGATTAGAGACAGGGGACGATTAGGAGGCCAGAATGACCTGGCTGTGGTGGGCAACTTATCCAGGACATCGGGATACCACCCACAAACCCACTTTACTAACGATACCCAGGGATCTCGAATGACCACAGAGAGTCAGGACCTCGGTTTTATGTCTCATCTGAAGGACGGCTCCATTTTTACAGCACATTGTCACCGTCACTGCACCGGGGCTTTGGGATCCCCATTCAGACTTCTGTAAAATGACATTTTAGGTCATATTACTGCAGAAAAGGAGAACATTTTAAAGGTTTCACGTGCCTACTGTAACGTCTGTGGTATTGGATGATCACAAATGGGAGGGACGGTATGGCACTGAAGGTTTACACCATTAAAGTAACGGCACAGAAACAGGCAAAATATACAAAGTACACTCATTTATATTACAGTGAGATTCAAAATGTGCTGGAAATTCATAAAACCTACTGCAAAAATCAGCTGAAGTATACAATCCAAAAGTTCACCTCACACTAAACAATGGAGGATTCCAAAATTATGCCATTATTATGCCAATGCCATGTAGCTTCCTCACAAAGTCCAGTGAATCACCCAGAACCATGAATTATCTGACTAGAAAGGATTTTGGTTTTCATTTAACCCAGAAAGATCTATACTAAGCAGTAAAAATTGTAATGAAAATACTGTTCCGATAACAGGGACATACCGCATAAAATGTGGAAATGATCAATTCGCAGCCTACTTTATACCCCAATAAAAACAGCTTTTCATGTCCCTTCTATTTCTGAGTAATAGACTGACGCGTCTGCACCCAAAGGGATATAAAACTCCACCATTTCATCGGCCTCTTTTATGGAGCTGTGCTTCTCCAGCTCTTAAAAACGAGACCATGTAAGGTGAAAAATGAGGACTTTCCATACTAAGCCACAATTTAACATTCCTTCCCTTAAGGAGGCCTTGAAACGGCTTTGGAAGCAATCTGTGAAAATCCCAAAGCAAATATTTTATGTCCACTCTCCTCAATCTGCTTAATCCACTTGTAATGTCGTGTCAAGATGGAGATAATCCATGCAACACTTGGCACAAGGCAGATGAAGTTAGTTAGTCTGGAACACCTCCCTAGGCAACAGCATCCTGGACATCCTGGACAGAAACATCATCTCTGGGGCCGCCATGCTGAGCACTGGCAACCATCAATCCCCCCAGGGACACTCTGCTGATGTACAACTCTAGCACCATCTTTAAAATTTGCAGATAACACAATGGTGGAGGGTCTCCCCTTCGGTAGATAGATATATAGATTTTGGTATAGTAGGCAGAATTAGATCGATAGGAGTTTGATTAAGGGGGCCACGATGGAGAAGGCTGTGATTGACAATTTAGCCAGGCCATCAGGATGCACCCTACGCTTTTCAGAAGATGCCAAGGGTGATGACCCCAGAGGGTCAGGACATTGTTTTTAAGTCTCATCTGAAGGATGGCACCATTTCTAACAGCCCGGTGTCCCCAGCACTGCACTGCTGCCATTGGGATCTCCATTCAGAGCACAGCGTAAGCGCCCCCTCCTGGCCTCACCCACACCTCTTTCAGCAACAGCCCAAGCTTTTCCCAGGTGGTCTCCCATCCAAGTCCTGGCCAGGCCCGAGCAGACTTCACCTCAGGTGGGTGACCTCTTCTGAAGCACAGGTGGGATGGATGCTGTAGGCTGCAATTCAGGCTGCGAGGGTGACATGCAGTAAATGTGGCAGTAATGTCTTTTCAGATTCAGTAGAAGTGCTGCCATACATTACAATTTACAAGAAAAAAAAAAAAGAAAAAAAAAAGCTGCACTCGCACTCAGAGCACCATGTGGTGTAACTGCTACTTACATCTATTAAGAAAGCCTGCTGATATTTTTGATTAGAGATAATAGTACAGCAACCACCATTTATGGCAAAAAGGAATTTATACTTGAATTTAAAGGTGAATGAAACAAGCAGCAAATAGTTTTTAAGGTCAAAATGGAGGGAGCCCACACCTGGTGCTTTGGAGCCGATAAAAAGTCTTCACCCCCTTTGGAAGATTTCACATTTTTATTGTTAGACAGCACTGAATCACCGTGGGTTTAATTTGGCTTTTTTATACTAATTAACAGAGAAAGACTCTTAAATATCAAAGTGCCCACAGATCTCTGCAAAGTGCTCTGAATGAATTAACTCTCTCTCTCTCTCTATTATATTATATATATAAATATATATATATATATATATATATATAAATCCAGCGTCCGTCTGTCTGTCCCTCTACTTTACACAAGAGAATTTAATGGATTTAGATTGTTTTTTTCCTATAATATGCTTGAACATTCTGGTTGATTTTGCGACTTCTCTCATCACGCGGCGTTTCATAGTTCACTTGTGGTACCGATTTATTTGTGTCAATCCAAGAGAGACTCAGCGGGCCGGGGTGGAGGTGGGTTTGGTGTTTTCCCTCCTCACTTACGTGCCAGCCTCGGGGCGTATCTTACATCCACCTAGCTAGCGAATGAGAGAACTACTTAACGGAATTCGATTGTGCTTTTTTTCTCGAATTTGCTTGAATATTCTGGTTGGTTTTGCGACTTCTCTCATTGTGCTAAGAATCATAGTTCACTTGCAGGAGTAATATGTTCGCACTAATCCGAGACAGAGGCTGTGGGCTGAGGGGGGGGGGGGAGCGTGACATCAGCAGTGGGCAGCAGGGCAGGACCCTCCTCGCTGTCATGTTTCACTTTACCCCTGCAAAGCCGCATGGGACAGCCAGTAAACAAATAAAATTAAGACCTTCTTTTTAGATCTTCAATTCATCAAGTCTTTAGGACTCGACCCCGAGTCGATGGCAGCTAATAATAAAAGCAGCACACGTTGAATTCACATCCTTGATGTATGCATACAGAGCAGTCAATGGATCAGCACCTATAAATATGGAGACACTTGTGAGGTCCTATGCTCCTTCTTGACCACTCAGGTCTACCAACGCCACTTCTGCATGGCATTCAATCTCAGTCCGAACTCTCCTGGCTGGTGGGTGAGCTGCCCACCTTTATTTAAATTGCTGGCTCCTTCCACGCATTTAAGAAGCTTTTGAGGACTCTTGTTTGGTGAATTTCTGAGAATCTAATACACGCTGTTAGATTTTGTAACCTAGAAATTGGGTTTTCGTCTGAGCTTCACCCTTGTGATGATCAATTTGGTCACCTCTTCCTATCACACTTGTTCCTAAGTTTCCATTAAGTTGATTTCTTTTGTAAGTCGACTTGGATAAAAGTAAACGTAAGAGTAAATGAAAGAGGTAGAAATAGAAGACCAAGAGAGATGTGGGTGGAAAACACAGAAAATTGATTTAAGAAGAATGAAAATGGGGAAGAGTTTGGTGAAAGAGAGGGAAGAGTATCAAAGACAGAGGAACGAGGACCCGATTCTGTGAAGAAGAAGAACAACAACAAGAAGAAGAGGAAGATGATGTGTTGTATTTGCTGTCTGTGTTGTGAATTCCTTTTACTGGTCTGGGGGGACTCTTAAGGAGGAATTTGATTGGACTCTGGACACGTCGTAGCAGTGCTACCATGGGAGGAACTCCATTTCCCAGCAGCCTAAGTGAGTTTACCTGCATGTAGTAAGGGTGACAGCAAGAAGGGTGCTTGGTGTGGCATCTGGAAAGAGGAAGGAGGAAAAGGAAACCTGGTGGTGGAATGAGGAAGTACAGGAGAGTATACAGAGGAAGAGGATGGCAAAGAAGAAGTGGGATAGTCGGAGAGATGCAGAAAGTAGACAAGAGTACAAGGAGATAAGGCACAAGGTGAAGAGAGAGGTGGCGAAGGCTGAAGAAAAGGCGTATGATGAGTTGTATGAGAGGTTGGACACTAAGGAGGGAGAAAAGAACCAGTGGGCTACAGAGGGGCCGAGCTGGGAAAGATGAGCAGCAGGTTAGGGTGATAAAAGATAAAGATGGAAACTTACTGAACAAGCGAGGAGGGTGTGTTGAGCAGATGGAAAGAGTACTTTGAGAGGCTGATGAATGAAGAGAATGAGAGAGAAGAGGTTGGATGATGTGGAGATAGTGAATCAGGAAGTGCAATGGATTAGCAAGGAGGAAGTAAGGACAGCTATGAAGTGGATGAGAAATGGAAAGGCCGTTGGTCCAGATGACATACCTGTGGAAGCATGGAGGTGTTTAGGAGAGACAACAATGGAGTTTTTAACCAGATTGTTTAATGGAATCTTGGAAAGTGAGAGGATGATGAGGAGTGGAGAAGAAGTGGACTGGTGGGCCGATATTTAAGAATAAGGGGGATGTGCAGGACTGCAGTAACTACAGGGGGATAAAACTGATGAGCCACAGCATGAAGTTATGGGAAAGAGTAGTGGAAGCTCAGTTACGAAGGAAGGCGATGATTAGTGAGCAGCAGGGTGGTTTCATGCCAAGAAAGAGCACCACAGCTACAATGTTTGTTCTGCGGATGTTGATGGAGAAGTTTAGAGAAGGCCGGAAGGAGTTGCATCGCGTCTTTGTGGACCTGGAGAAAGCATATGACAGGGTGACAGAGGAGTTGTGGTATTGTATGAGGAAGTCGGGAGTGGCAGAGAAGTACGTAAGAGATGTACAGGATATGTACGAGGAAAGTGTGACCGTGGTGAGGTCTGCGGTGGGAGTGACGGAGGTGAGATTACATCAGGGATCGGCTATGAGCCCTTTCTTATTTGTAATGGTTGACAGACGAGATTAGACAGGAGTCCCCGTGGATTGCGATGTTTGCTGATGACATTGTGATCTGTAGAAAGAGTAGGGAGCAGGTTGAGGAGACCCTGGAGAGGTGAAGATGTGAGAGGAGAGGAATGAAGGTCAGTAGGACCACCAAGATAGAATACATGTGTGTAAATGAGAGGGAGGTCAGTGGAATGGAGAGGATGCAGGGAGTGGAGTTGGTGAAGGTGGAGGAGTTTAAATACTTGGGATCAACAGTACAGAGTAATGGGGAGTGTGGAAGAGAAGTGAAAAAGAGTGCAGGCAGGGTGGAGTGGGTGGAGAAGAGTGTCAGGAGTGATTTGTGACAGATGGATATCAGCAAGAGTGAAAGAGAAAGTCTACAGGACGGTAGAGAGATCAGCTGTGTTATATGGGGTGGAGACGGTGGCACAGGAGACAGAGCTGGAGGTAACAGAGTTAAAGATGTTAAGATTTGCATTGGGTATGACTAGGATGGATAGGATTAGAAACGAGGACATTAGATGGTCAGCTCAAGTTGGATGGTTGGGAGACAAAGTCAGAGATGTGAGATTGTGCTGGTTTGGACATGTGCAGAGGGGAGATGCTGGGAATATTGGGAGAAGAATGTTAAGGATAGAGCTGCCAGGGAAGAGGAAAAGAGGAAGGCCTAAGAGAAGATTTATGGATGTGGTGAGAGAGGACATGCAGGTGATGAGTGTAACAGAACAAGATGACGAGGACAGAAAGATATGGAAGAAGATGATCCGCGGTGGTGACCCCTAATGGGAGTAGCTGAAAGAAGAAGAAGAAAAAGAAAGATTTGGTGTCTATGCTTGTGAGTGTGTGTATGCGGGTCGGGCCAAGACTGGGTGCGTCCCTGGAATCTCCACCAAAAAAAAAATAAATTAATCACAGTCTCATCGTATTGAATCTTAGCAGCGCCGGACCGCTACAGCGTGACCATAAACTTGAATGTGACCTTGACCTGCCAATATACCAATGGAGCGGACTTATCCTTACTAGCAGGATTTGCTTATAAGGCGATAGAAGAGAACGGATAAAGTTTTAGCATTGTATGTCAGACTGACTGGTAACCTCCTCGCGGCTATGTGATCGCTACAATCAATAAACAAAAACAATAACAGATAAAAATTAATTAACTTAAAACCACCCTTTCTTCCAGCCTTAAATTACATTTTGGTAAGAGCTGCAATTACAAAAAAGCTTTATTTTTCACTCTTGAGCAAAATAAATGGATTTTCTTCAAAGACCCCCAGGAGTGAGCTTTTAGAATATTCCGGAACATTCCTTTTTCTGATTTTACAATCAATAAGGGCTTGTACTTTGATGCAAAAAAAAAAAAAAAATGTATATATATAAATCAGGTTTATGTCTGTTTTTTTGTGCAGAAGTGTTATTGTGTTTCTAAATCATACATTATAATCCATTTTTGCAAAAGTACCCTTATGGGAGAATTGATTGTTTATTATGTTGGCAGCCTAGAACTGTGCAACACGTGGCAGTGAAATGCTGGGCTTGTGAGGAGGAGCAGCTCAGGCTTGCCATCATTAGTGCTGTGGGCTCCATACTAAAAGTGAAGGGCCCTGCAGTGCACGCAGCACGACAACGGGGCTTCACTTCAGGTGAAGAACACACGTGTGCGCGTTCATGGAAATGTTCATTAATGAGTCTGAAAAGATAAAGTCCGTCAAAGCCCACATCATCATGTAACATTCCCACTCCAGCCGTGTTATTTTAACTCACGCTGTCCTCTGTGGCGGTGGGGTTCAAGTTCAGTTCCGACAGCCCACGTGGTTTCAAGTTCCTGAGATATCCAGTTTCCCAATCTGTGAGTCGTGTTCCCTTAACTTGGTTTCATTCTTTAATTAGCTGGTCCGTTTTTCTTCCATTACTCTCCATTTAGAAAAGAAGAGTAAAAGTGTGAGATTTACATTCACGATAAATGTAACCTCCTTGGCATTAACCTTGAGTGCATTTTGGGCTTTGAATTTTGTGTAAAAACGGTTAAGCCCGAGTGCCTCTCAAAACTTGAATTCTGTGTAAAAACAGTTAAGCTTGAATATCTCTTGGACTTGGAATTTTATGTAAAAAATGCTTACCCCCAAATATGTCTTGGGATTGGAATTCTATGTAAAAATGGTTAACCCCAAGTGTCTCTTAGGCTCAGCATTTTACATAAAAATGGTTCTCCCCAAGTATGTATTGAGCTTGGAATTCTATACTAAAATGGTTAAGCCCAAGTGTCTCTCGGGTTAAGCCGTTATGATCCGATGTACAGCGTCACGTCCAAACACCACTTCGGACAGAATTCTGATGCCATCTAGTAAATAAAATAACACCATGCTTCAGAAAAATCAGGAGTATTTCTATGCGTTTTGCCACTCTGTGGTAAGCCATCAATATTCATGGGTGAGGTGGAGCCTTCAACCAAAACACACAATGGCATGTAAATGAAAAAATGTAAAGCCAGTCTTCGAACAAACTGAAAGTGAACCACTGGTCGAATCAAACGATAGTGTAGACAATGTGAGTTAGTCATCACACATTGACACGGATAGTGAAAGTGATGCACACGGCACTGTACAACTGAACCGCTGAGACAGGTTTAGCGAATTTGGTTATATGAAGCTTCTGCGTGGCAAAAAGGCAAAATGATTACAGTTCGCATGGAAGGAAAAGCAAGATGCCAGCCCCTCTGAGCACTGGACACAATTTAGCAAAAAGTCGAGGTTTGTGTCAGGAGAAATGTGGGAGTCGCCAAGCCTGGCGCTGCGATAGCCTACAGTACCCAATGGGCACATCGATTGTGCAGCACTGACATTCTACACTCACATTTGCAAGCAACAGAAAAAACATAAGAAAAGTGAACAAACAAACACGTGTCTACTGTCCCAAATGTGATGTTGGGATGTGTGTTGGCGTATGTCTCAAATCATGTCACGTGAAGAATGTGTACGGAGTCTGTCTGCATCAGTACAATAGCGGAGACCAGAAATTCATTTCCTATTGTATTTATGCCAATTTTTTGGTATTTACACGTTTCTATTCCACATAATAACAAGATTTCTTGTTGAAAAAAATTCAACAGTTTTGGCTTTTCTTCCAGGGATAAACATGACGCTAAGGAGGCCACCAGTATTCCCATTTATCCATATAGTTTTAAGTTCTTAAAGAAATAATCCACCCAAAAATGGTATTTTTATTGTTGTTTACCCCCTTGTAGTTTAAAGTAATTGGTGACGATAACTTTTCAATCTCATGATTTCATGCAGAACGGAGATAACAGATTTTCTGGTAGAATTGTCATCTGTGGTGACCAGTGATGGACAACAGCAAAAATGTCCAATTAAAGAAGATGACATTACTTGTGTCACATAAACCAAAAGTCAACTCATCCAGTCGTATGTTGGCAACATCCCAAACACACATACTTTTACTAAAATACAATATACTGTACTAGCTGTGTAAGCCTGTGCTGTAAAAAGCCCGGGGTCCTAGAAACTATTGAAATTGTCAGAAAATAAACTGAAATGTAGAGATGTCAGGTGATTGAAAGAAGCTACTCTGGGCATCTTCCTCCCAGGGTGGGAGGAAAAGTAAAAGGGATAGCGTTTTGCTCATGTTAGTGGCTAAGCAACTTTGTCTTTCTTCTGAGGTTTCATGTTGCTGATTTGCACACCTCACTTGTGTCATTAGCGGCTAAGCGAGTTTCTGTTTCCTTGGAGGCGGAGCCTTTACCTGGACTCCACCTCTCACTTCTGGGTTGGAGAGACAGACAGACACACACACTTCCATGTGTAGACGTTTATATACAAGATACATACATACATACATACACATACATATATATACATATACATAAATACATACATATATACACATACATACATACTATATAAATATAATACTATACTATATATATCTCTCTATTATATACAAAAAGTCTTGTGATGAAAAGTCTCTTCAAAAAAGTCGTCTGAAGTCCCGCCCTCCTCTCGACCATATTCACCCACACCCACGGACCACACACATCTCATTAGTGTGAATGCTTTTGACAGACACAGTTTCTGCTCTCTCAGCTTTTATACATTTTAATGTTTTCCTCACTTTAAGTTCCCACTTAAAGAAGACTTATTATGTCCAAATCTTATTTAAGAATTTCATCACGATGGGTTATCAACAGAAGAAATGAGTACACGGGCAATCCTAGCACCAAGAAACGATGAAGTCAAACGAATTAACACCAAAATAGTCGATCAGTTACATGGCCAATTGGTTAAATGTGTTCTCACTAGACTCTGCTGAAACAGTTGGTGGTGATGGTGCGGAAAATGAAAACATTGACTTACAATATCCTGTAAAATACCTACAACCGTCTACAGGGTCTGGTCGTCCACTGGCCAAATTACTGTTGAAAGAAGGATGTATCCAAGAAAGGTAATGGAGTACATCTTCAAGGGATAACATTACACAACAAACGAGATCTTGATATGCCATTTGTATTAAAATGTTAACAGTTTCCCATTAGAATAGCTTTTGCAAAGACAATTAACAAGTTAAAGAGATGAACATTTGAAAAACTTGTTCTATTTAATAGAAAGAAAGAAACGAAATTCATTCTCAGGTAGTCATACGATGCAAGTCCAAACACAGAATCAAAATTCAATGCAATCTTGACGAAAATTTAATTCAAAAAATTGTTTTTGCTTAAGTTTTACAGTAAAAGTGAAAGTTTAAAAAGTATCTGCTTTTTAATTTCAAATTCAAACAGGAGAAAATTGTATTACGCAGCGAATACCTCTAACGCAACAATTTTCTTTCAGTTTATTATGTTTAACTCTTTTTTAATATGGTTAATTACTCGCTGTAATGTAAAATAGTTATATTAAGCATATGTGACAATTCCCATGAAAATAACAATCTGTTTAAACTGTACATCTGCATGCGGCATAACGCCAGCCTGGGGGTTGGTGAGCGAAGAGGGGGCAGAGCCCACTAGTGTGTGTGTTATATATATATATATATATATATATACACACACACACACATACATATACAGTGGTGTGTAAAACTATTTGCCCCCTTCCTGATTTCTTATTCTTTTGCATGTTTGTCACACAAAATGTTTCTGATCATCAAACACATTTAACCATTAGTCAAATATAACACAAGTAAACACAAAATGCAGTTTTTAAATGATGCTTTTTATTAATTAGGGAGAAAAAAAAAATCCAAACCTACATGGCCGTGTGTGAAAAAGTAATTGCCCCCGTGTTCAAAAATAACCTAACTGTGGTGTATCACACCTGAGTTCAATTTCCGTAGCCACCCCCAGGCCTGATTACTGCCACACCTGTTTCAATCAAGAAATCACTTCAATAGGAGCTGCCTGACACAGAGAAGTAGACCAAAAGCACCTCAAAAGCTAGACATCATGCCAAGATCCAAAGAAATTCAGGAACAAATGAGAACAGAAGTCATTGAGATCTATCAGTCTGGTAAAGGTTATAAAGCCATTTCTAAAGCTTTGGGACTCCAGCGAGCCACAATGAGAGCCATTATCCACAAATGGCAAAAACATGGAACAGTGGTGAACCTTCCCAGGAGTGGCCGGCCGACCAAAATTACCCCAAGAGCGCAGAGACGACTCATCCGAGAGGTCACAAAAGACAACGTCTAAAGAACTGCAGGCCTCACTTGCCTCAATTAAGGTCAGTGTTCACGACTCCACCATAAGAAACAGACTGGGCAAAAACGGCCTGCATGGCAGATTTCCAAGATGCAAACCACTGGTAAGCAAAAAGAACATTAGGGCTCGTCTCAATTTTGCCATCTCAATGATTGCCAAGACTTTTGGGGAAATACCTTGTGGACTGATGAGACAAAAGTTGAACTTTTTGGAAGGCAAATGTCCCGTTACATCTGGCGTAAAAGGAACACAGCATTTCAGAAAAAGAACATCATACCAACAGCAAAATATGGTGGTGGTAGTGTGATGGTCTGGGGTTGTTTTGCTGCTTCAGGACCTGGAAGGCTTGCTGTGATAGATGGAACCATGAATTCTACTGTCTACCAAAAATCCTGAAGGAGAATGTCCGCCATCTGTTCGTCAACTCAAGCTGAAGCGATCTTGGGTGCTGCAACAGGACAATGACCCAAAACACACCAGCAAATCCACCTCTGAATGGCTGAAGAAAAACAAAATGAAGACTTTGGAGTGGCCTAGTCAAAGTCCTGACCTGAATCCAATTGAGATGCTATGGCATGACCTTAAAAAGGCGGTTCATGCTAGAAAATCCTCAAATAAAGCTGAATTACAACAATTCTGCAAAGATGAGTGGGCCAAAATTCCTCCAGAGCGACGTAAAAGACTCACTGCAAGTTATCGCAAACGCTTGATTGCAGTTATTGCTGCTAAGGGTGGTCCAACCAGTTATTAGGTTCAGGGGGCAATTACTTTTTCACACAGGGCCATGTAGGTTTGGATTTTTTCTCCCTAAATAATAAAAACCATCATTTATAAACTGCATTTTGTGTTTACTTGTGTTATATTTGACTAATGGTTAAATGTGTTTGATGATCAGAAACATTTTGTGTGACAAACATGCAAAAGAATAAGAAATCCGGAAGGGGGCAAATAGTTTTTCACACCACTGTATATACTGTGTGTATATATATATATATATATATATATATATATATATATGCTCAAAAGAATTAAAGGAACACTTTTTAATCAGAGTATAGCATAAAGTCAATGAAACTTCTGGGATATTAATCTGGTCAGTTAAGTAGCAGAGGGGGTTGTTAATCAGTTTCAGCTGCTGTGGTGTTAATGAAATTAACAACAGATGCACTAGAGGGGCAACAATGAGATGACCCCCAAAACAGGAATGGTTGAACAGGTGGAGGCCACTGACATTTTTCCCTCCTCATCTGTTCTGATTGTTTCTTCACTAGTTTTGCATTTGGCTACAGTCAGTGTCACTACTGGTAGCATGAGGCGATACCTGGACCCTACAGAGGTTGCACAGGTAGTCCAACTTCTCCAGGATGGCACATCAATACGTGTCATTGCCAGAAGGTTTGCTGTGTCTCCTGCACAGTCTCAAGGGCATGGAGGAGATTCTAGGAGACAAGCAGTTACTCTAGGAGAGCTGGAGAGGGCCATAGAAGGTCCATAACCCATCAGCAGGACCAGTATCTGCTCCTTTGGGCAAGGAGGAACAGGATGAGCACTGCCAGAGTCCTACAAAATGACCTCCAGCAGGCCACTGGTGTAAATGTCTCTGACCAAACAATCAGAAACAGACTTCATGAGGGTGACCCAAGGGCCTAATATCCTCTAATGGGCCCTGAGCTCACTGCCCAGCAGCATGCAGCTCGATTGGCATTCGCCATAGAATAGCAGAATTGGCAGATGCACCACTGGTGCCCTGTGCTTTTTACAGATGAGAGCAGGTTCACCCTGAGCACGTGACAGAAGTGAAAGGGTCTGGAGAAGCCATGGAGAACATTATGCTGCCTGTAACATCATTCAGCATGAGCAGTTTGGTGGTGGGTTAATGATTGTCTGGGGAGGCATATCCATGGAGGGTCACACAGACCGCTACAGGCTTGACAAAGGCACCTTGGCTGCCATTAGGTATCAGGATGAAATCCTTGGACCCATTGTCAGACCCTATGCTGGTACAGTGGCTCCTGGTGCACAACAATTCCTGGCCTCATGTGGTGAGAGTATGCAGGCAGTTCCTGGAGGATGAAGGAATTGATACCATTGACTGGCCACCACACTTTCCTGACCTAAATCCAATAGAACACCTCTGGGACATTATGTTTTGGTCCATCCAATGCCACCAGGTTGCACCTCAGACTGTCCAGGAGCTCAGTGATGCCCTGGTCCAGATCTGGGAGGAGATCCCCCACAACACCATCTGTCATCTCATTAGAAGCATGCACCGATGTTGTCAGGCATGTATACAAGAACACAGGGGCCATACAAAGTGCTGAGGACAATTTGGAGTTGCTGCAATTCAATTTGGGCAAAATGGACTAGCCTGCCACATCATTTGATTTTTGGGGCGTCTTTGAATTCAGGGCTCTGTAGGTTGATCATTTTCATTTCCCAGTCTATATCAGTATAGATATCCAGGAGGATTTCTTTTTCCCATTGAGATCTGATGTGTTTTCAAAGTGTTCCTTTAATTTTTTTGAGCAGTTTTTATATATACATACATATATACACACATACATTTCCAGAAAAACGCTCTCTGAAATTAAAATTGAAAGCACTCAAATGCAAATGAGCACTTGGATTGAAGACTGCAAAGATAACTAAATAAAAAAAAAATGATATCTACAATTATACAAAGCTAAAGAACTATAAAACAAAAACATATAATTACTTTAGAACAACACAACAGAAACGTATAAACAAATTTAATGACAAACAAATTACAAAAAAAAAAAAATGTAAAACACTGGCGAACCAACATTAAAATAAAAAAAATCCTATAAAATATCCCGGAATGTAAATATACACAATTAGAAAGCTCCTTTTTTATTGTCCATAACACAGGAATAATGTCTAAACTTTTGCAAGGGTGGGCTCATCTGTCTCGACTGGGTAACCGGTAAGCGAATGGTTAAAGAAGACGCCGCCTGCTTGAATTGAGAACATAAAGTGCGTGCCCCGGTTCTTCTTAGTATTAGAAAGTCAGAACTAGTTGAGGAGCTCCTCCTCTTCCTCCTCCTCCTCTTCCTCTCCTCCTACACTTTAGGATTCCATTCCCTACTCTCCCATTTGAATGAAAGAACATGGGAGCGGCCTGTGATGAGCGAGGTGAGAAGTTTGACCAGGACATCGCTCAATGGAGAGACGTTACACTGGAAAGTGGGTGAGTGTGCGCGTTAGTGGACATCTGAAGACCATCCCACCAGAAAACACCCTCAGAGCATTAGAAGAGGAAAACAAAAATAAAACAAACAAACAAACTAGTGCGTCTATTGTGTCACTACTTTTAGCAGTGACACGTTAGAAGAAGTAGTAATAAATACACTCACCGGCCACTTTATTAGGTATACCTGTTAACACAAATATCTAATTAATATCTAATTAATTGAGGCAGTTCTGAAAGCAAAAGGAGGTCCAACCTGCTACTAGCAAGGTGTACCTAATGGTGGCCAGTGAGTGTATATTTAAAACAAATAGAGGTGTAGTTAATCATCAAGTCCAAATAAATAATTAAAATAATGAATAATTAATTCAATTTGAACCTTAATTTCTCAAAAGCTGGATGTGATAAAGCAAATCTATTACCATTAAAGCACACTTATAATTTTTGATGGGAACATTTTTTTTCCCGCATACCAGTGTAACTGGAGCTCGACAGCAGAAGAGTGCAATGCCATTCACTTTGACAACAACAACAACAAAGACAACTCGGAAGAACATTCTTCTCTGAGGGATGTATTGATGTGTGTAGATTTACTCAACCGTAACTGCTTGGTGGCCTGCTGTTTTACAAGCAATATCTGAATTATAACAGCTGTCCAAAGATGGCTTTAGCAAGAGGAAGACTCTCAGCTTTGGCCGAGCAGAGGCTGTTTCTCCTAAACACTATGAGCGGCGCGCCTCCTGGAAATGCCAGCCGGACTATCCCTCTGTTCTGACCAGGACTGCCTCAGCGCACTTCACTCCTGCACAGTGCAAATCCTGCCAACTACGCCAAGTGTATTGCCTTGATCTCACACGCCCAGCTATCTTGGCTCACAGGGTGCTATCTGCTGTCGGTCAGCCAACAAACCCGTGATGCGTGGATTACAATGGACCTCAGAAGTATTTTTCTTAGCAGCCTGAGCTAAAGGAGGCTCTCAGCTTTGGTCAAGAAGATACTGCTTTACCAATCACCTCCTGGCGACATTAACAAAGCTGTCTCTTTGTCACTCAGCCTCTGCGTCTTCCTGCACACCACGGGCTTAGAAACTGAGAAACAAGAAGTCCACATAAAGATCGAGTTTCAATGCTAGTCTGAACTGAGACACTAATTAGGAGAACGCAGCTGGCGGTCTATCCAGGATCACTTCCTGCTTTGTGCTTGATGTTGCTGGAATAAGCTTCTCTTTCCTGTGAGCCCGTAAAGAACAAAAGCAGGCTCAGAAGGATGAGCGGATTAGGAGAATGTTTGCAAAGAAGGCCCACATAGCTGTGGTTTCCCGAAGGCCGAGGCTCTCCGCTCAGCAATATGAAGAAGAAAAATATCAGCCTAATTTAATTTAATGGCCGAAAGTGTAGTTTAGCTAGGAAAATAATAACTGGGACGCGTGTAGTTTAAGACCAGCTTTCACTGCGATGCCCCCCTTGAGTCTTCACCATTTGGGAGTTGCTGCCCCCGTTGGGCTCCTTTCATCACGGAACCCCTCCTTTGTTTTTAATATCCCTAAAGTATTGTCCCTTGGCCAACCCCAAGCACCATTATGTAAAGCAGATCTATTTCTATTTTTTCACATCAACTAGCATGGTGACCCTCTCTCGCTTTCGAGCGATTGCTTTAATTAGATTTTCACTGGGGTTTCTCTCTAAATCTCCTTTTGCTTCCACAAGTCATTTAATTAATTTTCACTCAATTGGCTGAAGCATTTCTGCAAAACACTGCACTGCTGTGTGCCCGTCAAGGGAGAGCATGGTGGTGCAGTGGTTGGCACGGACGTCACCACAGATCCACCATCCAGGACTGTAGTGTCAGACCTGTGTGCCTCTGAACCAAACTGTTGTACCACTCTGACACCCCACAAGTGGAGGACTGAACATTAGAACAATCTAGAAGAGAACAGGCCATTCAGCCAGCCCCGTAGTCAGAAAATCTTGGGCCCCTGACAATTATGGCTGAGCACCTGAACCCCCCCGGCTCCATACTACGATAATTTGGCCTCCCCAGGCTGATCGAGTGACGTGCCTGTGCTACACTCAAGCTTAACGTCAATCACATTGAAATTTCGCACAACCATAATTCACTTTTTATAATCTCATCATTTCGCATGTCGTGTCTCAGGATACGTGGAGAGTCTGGTAGCTCTGAATTACAATTACTGACTGAGTCAACGTTATCTTTTTGCAACGTTCTTATTCTGTATGCGTATCTCATGATATTATATCAACAATCACAGTCCCCACCTTCAGATCTTAACATTTGCATCACACATTCTCTTCACGGGAATCGCCTTATCTTTCAAATGATGTGACAGATCCTTTGAATGTTTTGAATTTAAATTTGCACAGGAGGCTGAGATCTCCTCCGTGCTCGTGTTCCAAAAGTTTAAAATCGGACAAAAAAAAGGCGACACGTGTAGGTTACGCTTTCAAAAACACCCGGACAATTCTGAAATGAATGGATCCATCATCGCGTGAAACGAGCCTCTTCTGAATTTTACTTCTGGATCTTGGGGTTCCTGATCATCTGCTTCTGCGTCAGATCCGTCGGACTCAATAAGACATCTTGGTCTTTTGTGACGCCGACCTGATTTGAACACTGCAGGGACTTCAATTTGAACTGCCGCAGCTTTATTCTCCTGATAGGTGTCATGGTTGCATCCCCCTGGCAGTGGCTCTGATTCAGCCCAATAAAACTCACCAATCCTGTCTGCCTAACTCCTCCAAAATACTCGAGTTGTGAAGGTCCCTAAAGTCCTACCAACTACCACACTACTTGGTCGCTTATTCCACGTGTCTGTGGTTCTCTTCCTAATGTTTGTGTGAAATTTCCCCTTCACAAGTTTCCAACTGTGTCCCCAGGTTCTTGATGAACTCATTTGAAAGTCAACGTTTCGATCCACTGGTCTCATACCCTTCATCATTTGAAATACTTTGCTCAGGTCACCTCTTCATCTCCTTTAAAGGCTCAGCTCTTTCATTCTTTCCTTCATAACTCATCCCCTGTAGCCCTTTAATCAGCCCAGTCGCTCTTCTCTGAACCTCCTCTAGTGCCGTTATGTCCTTTTTGTAGCCTGGAGATCAAAACTGCACCCAGAACTCCAGATGAGGCAAGTTTAAGCAAAAGAAGATTAAGAGGTGACATGACTGAAGTGTTTAAAATTACGAAGGGAATCGAAACTTGTTAAGGGTAAATTTCACAAAAACATTAGGAAGTTTTTCTTTACACAAGGAATGACAGACACTTGGAATAACTGACCAAGTAGTGTGGTGGGCAGTAAGACTATAGGGGCCTTCAAAACTGAACTTGATGTTTTTTTGGAAGAAAGTGACGGGAAAAGGCGGGGCTTGAGGTCACTATAGAACCTAACATTCCGTTAGCCTTCTCAATGACTGTCCAGATGTAGCCATCGGTGAATCCATTACGACTCCCAGGTCCTTCATTTAAGCACTGCTTTTAGGAGTTGGACCTGCCATTGCAGGTGCCTGCCTTCTATTATTTGCCATCTTCATTAATGTTTTAATCAAGAGGTCCAACTATCCAGCTCCAACCACCCATCCACCCAACTCCAATCTATTCATATTCCAAATCATTTATTCGGTTTAGGATGGCAGGGGCCACAGCGTATCCAGCCCCATTCGGCACAAAGCGAGACCCAACCCTGGACAGGATGCCACTTATGGATGACGCGTATTGTAATAAACAGAGCGAGTTATTTCCAGAACATTTCAATGCCTGGCATGGCGGTAACCTTGTTGTCAGCGTCTTCAGACGACCGGAACAATGTGAGAAATTTCATTTTCAAATTTGCTTCACACATTGAAGCACAAATTGAATCCAAGCTTTAATGAAATCAAATATTCCCTTTAGATGATTTCACGTTGTTTTTCGGAAAGTTATACACTTTGGCTGCGGCATTCAAATGTACTTTTTCGGGTTGTTTCAAATTTTTCTCATTTGCTTAACATTAAATCTCCCAGTTTTGTGATGCCCTTTGTTCCTAACGCCAGCAAAAAATGATAAAGCCGCTGTCACGTTTGCCTATTAAATGCATTCTCCCAAAACTAATGATACACTAGGAAAAGACCTTATTTAAAAATGGTCATGGCCGATGCACAGTATAATTGTCCAGAACACAGTACAATAAATCTCAATACTTTAAAACAATGGCACCATCATTATCTTTACCCCATTTACATGCAGCAGAGGATTTTTCATAAAGATGATGTTTGTGCTTTAATATGCATAAAGTATTATTACCTACCTAAAGTTTCACAGCTAAGAAGTGCTTATTATACTTACCAGCACAGAATGCTGTTATTTTGAAGGTTCCAGATCCTACTGTTCTCGGGAAGTGACAATATTTTAAATAATTTTATTGACGAGTGTGTGTATATTTGTCAAAAACAGCATCTAAAATATCATAAAGCCAGGGTGGCTATTATTATAAAAATGAGTTCCTGTGTTGTGTGACTGGGACCCACCCGCACACACGGGCTCCCCCCTTCACTTTAAAAGTGAGGTTTGTGTCTCTTTAAGAAAGCTGGGACTCGGGTTTGTCCCCTCACTGCGCCGAATGACACACCTTGGGTGCCACTCACAGCCTCTCTACTGCAAAGGTCCTGATTATCTGTCCGCTCTAAAGGGGGCGGGGTTTAAGTAGAGGAGCGATGTCAAAAGGCGGGCAGGGAGGCGGGGCTTGAGGTCACTATATAACCTAACATTCCGTTAGCCTTCTTAATGGCTTCTGCCCAGATGTAGCCAGCGGTGAGTCCGCTACGACTCACAGGTCCTTCTTTAAGGCACTGCTGCTTTTAGGTGTCGGGCCTGCAAATCTACATTTCTACTTCTTACATGTAACACTTTATGTTTACTTCCATTAAAATTCATCTGCGACAAATGTCCCACAAAGGTCGTGCAAAAAGACAATTTCCCCTCAGGGATTGATAACATATTTAAATCATCATCATCATCTGCACAAGCCTGTATGCCGTCCAGATCCCTCTGTAACAATTTAACTGGTTCTGCCCTTCCACCTAGTTTGGCATCATCTGCGAACTTAGCCAGTGTTCTCCTCCCGGTCCACTGGGGGGCAGTTTACTATACTGCTTATTTCAAGAAATGAGCAGCTGACAAGGTACTCGAGGGTCCGAGTCTTTTAGGTTGAGAAGTGCAGGGACACCAGAGCTTCTGGAAGGATGTCTAGGCTGGAGGAGGATTATGGACCACAATGACCTTGGAGGTGATTTCAGAGCTCAGCCTCGAGTGACCCCGGGAGTCAGAAGGACGATTTAGTGGAGGGCACACTGGTAGGGGCAGAAAGGTAAATCTGAGATGGAGAGACACGGCTAGGGAGATGGTGGGTTTCTTGAGTGTTCAAACCACTCTTCATAATGGATGGAGATTCAAGACAGGTTATGTAGACAGGTTGAGAGAGGGGGTTCTGTTCTGGTTACTTTGTACATCGTGTTCTTCCAATAATTTCCATATTTAATAATCACATCACATTATTGGTATGTTTTGCTGTCATTTGTACTATTTGCTCTGCCTCAAAGAGATGGTAAGGATTTTTAAGTACAAGATCGGGAGAGAAGAGCTTAACAAAACCATGCCAGGATCATAAACCAAAAGAGGTGAACCAAAACTTAGTCCAAAAGGACAGAAATGAAAGTCTTGAATCAGAAGTAATAAAAATAAAAATCGCTAGGAAATGTGCAGTTTTTAACCTAATCTCGTATACCAGGAAGTGTATGGAGCTGATCTTTAAACCCTTGGGCCATAAGGACACACGTGCGGTGCGACGCTGAATGTCACTTAATAGCAACTGCTGAAATGAAAGACAGAAGATGGCAGTGCCCGTGAGAAAAGCAACATGGCATCACGGCGTAACAGTTCGGTCAACTCTTCAAGGACAATATGAAACAACTGGCAAGATAGAATTCACTTGTGTCTATGAACAACAAACCCCACAAACACCGAGATAGTACTAAAATAACAAAACAAACCAATTGCTGTACAACATTCACTCTGGGAGTGGCGCTGCTGCCCACTCCTGTTACACCCGAGAACTTTTAAAGAGCGCAAGGATGACTTCATCTTGATAACAACCTACCTATGAAGCAGGCTTAATGGACTGAATGGCCTCAATACTCACATTTTGTTAATTCTTTCATTCTTGAGGCCAGCACATCAAGTGGAAAAATAATCCAGGACCCCCTGGATTTAATGTCAGAAGACCAGAGGGGTCCTCCCGTCACTACATTATCAGCCAATTAACAACTGCATCATTACAGTACTGCACCACAAGGCCGAAAGAAGCTCCGATACGCCTGAAAAACTCCCCGTACTTTAAATAGCAACACCGAGAAGTGCGGACCGGAGAGTGGCGGCCCACTTCAAGTGCTGCTGAGGAGAAATGAATTGCGCTTTGGTCTTCAAGCCCATTTGGGACAGCTTAGCGAGGAGCTAAACCAACGGGCTTGACGGACTGAATGTCTAATTTCTTATGTTCTATCCGGGTCTATTTGTTAAATGTGAACCCCCAACAGATTTCTGAGTGTTGATTTTTCTAATAAAATTTTTGTTGTTCAGCGAAGTTAAAAGCAAGCAGCAACTGAACAATGAAAACAAAACAGATCCTCACTATAGGTATGGCTATAGTATGTCCAAATAGAATATACAGCACATAATACAATTCATTCATAATATAAAAGGAGAATAAATTAGTTGTCGATTACATAAAGAATGAAAATGCTTACCTCTGCATATTGGCACTGGGAAGTCCCAGACAGCAGCATTGCCTGTGTTGGTTATGCAGGTTAACTGAGGGTGACCATCGAGAACGTATCCCGTGACGCAGCTGTACCGGATCTTATCCCCAACGTCAAATCTCGTCCCATAAAGAATTCCTTTGGGTGGGACTCCGGGATTTCCGCACGAACTGCTTTGTAATTCTGAGAAAAGTGAAAGAAAAAAAGTAAAACACATAAGCTTCCGAAATGGTCAGACTGTTTGATTTTTGAGGAAGAGAGTTTACTTTGGATGGGCCAGCAGAAAGAAAGTATTGTTGTGCTTTTCTGTGCGGCGTGGATAAAAACAGGACCACGATAGAGGAAGCCTTCAATAATTAACTGTGCAGGATTCAGAAGTATTGACAAGTGCACACACATTGAAATTAGTGAAATAGATGATGCTTAACAGGTCATTGACCTGGCTCAGAGTAGATAGACAGAGTGAAAGGCACTATATAAGACCGACCGACCGACCGACCGACCTTGTGTGTATGGAACACTTTTAGCATTCATGCAAACACCAAGCTTGTAAACAATCAACCAACCTGCGCTTCTACAGCACATGACAAGCAGGATAACTGCACCCTACCCCTAACCTTTCTGGTCACCTCAATATTTTAAGGGACAATATATATACACAAGTACAGTATATACACTTATACACACACTCACATATATGGTTACACACATGCGTTTGAACCACAACTTCAGGGCTTGTCAAACAGTAACTCCACCACAAGTCCATGGTTGTCACAGTCACCTAATGCTGCTCTTCTTCATCTGTCTGAAAATCAGAATCAATGGCGGATGATAAGTCACTTCCAGTTTCTGGCCACTTGAGTCTGACTCTTTCACCTCATCTACCTTCTAACCGCCTCCAACGCCATCTTGATCTAGTCAAAACTTAGATACATATACCTGAGACATACATACGTGTGAATATTATATATATATATATATATATATATATATAAATAAGTCACGCATGCTTATCAGAGAGACACCTTCAGGGCTCCTGTGTTCATGAAACCACATCTGAAAATTAAGATGAAGGTCTCAAAAATGTTCTCCTCAGGTCCACAAAAAATTTTTTTGACAGTGGTCATAGGGGAAAAAAGAAAAAATATTTAAATAAAACAGTTTAAGAAATGTTTGTTGTGGCAGAGCCATGAAATTAAAAAAGGGCTTTGATTAATGACAAGAATCGGCTACTAATTAATAAACTGGTTAGAGTAAAATTGGTTGGAGTTTGAGGCCCCCGATTTAGCTGCTCATCTTTTGGCTCGCTTCACATCCCAGTTTTATTTGGCTGCCAGTTAAGGAAACAAGAAGCAATTCAGAGGGCTGTGTCTTAAAAAAACAATGCAATTACAATGAAGGGAAAAAAGTCAATTAACAGTAGAAATTAGTGACTGATTAAGGGGCAGAAAGGAAACCCTGCGGCCACTGTGGCACTTCAGATTCAGTGTTAGACACTCCTTATATGTGTGTGCGTGTATATATATATATATATATATAACACACACACACACACATATGGTGGCTCTGAGGCTAGGGATCTGCACTGGCAATCCGAAGGTTGCCGGTTCAAATCCTGTAAATGCCAAAAAGGACTCTACTCTGTTGGGCCCTTGAGCAAGGCCCTTAACCTGCAATTGCTGAGCACTTTGAGTAGTGAGAAAAGCACTATATAAATGCAAAGAATGATTTTTTATATTTTATATATACATATATATATATATATATATATATATATATATACACACACACACACACACACACACACACACACACACACACACACATACACATATATATATATATATATATATATACACACACACACCTTGCAAATTCATAAAACATAGATGATATTTTGATTGCCAGATGCTCCTCTAGAGAGTACGATTCGCAGACTGGCTGGTGGTAACTCATCGTTCCCCGAGGCAGGAGCCTGGACAAACGTTGAGAGTTGCTAATAATTGTTGGTTGTTGATAACTCCCAAGCAGACGGCTTCATCTTAGAAAAAACACAGTAAGGCTATTCGAAAATCATTGAAATTGAACTCCCGCTACTTCATTAGTGACGAGATGTGGAAGGTCTCTGTCTTTCAATCTAACACTTCAGCAGAAGAAGGTTTGAGCAGCAGAGTGCAGCTGACAAGGTAGAAGGTTGTGAAAGAACATTTTAACGAGGAGGCCGAACTCAGAAGACGTTGCTTTATTCAGCTTTACCGAGGGAGGTCCATACTGGGTGAGCTCTTATCTCCGCTGTACACACCCAGCGAGGTGTTCATATTCCTTGTACTGTACATACGTGTGATGCTTTATTTCAGTGTTAATTGTGTAATGAATATCGTCTGTTACATTTGCTTACAATATTGTTATATTATGGTGTTAGGTTAGGCCAGCAGCTATAACCGTGGCATTTAAAAGACCTTTAACGTGCTTTTGGCGGGTTGCGTTTTAGTTTTGGTGGCTTCGGCCTCATGCTATTACTTGGTGTCATTTCCGCTGATGCGTTCTCCTCTCCGCTGAATGTAGGATGTCTGCTCATAGCGACACTGACCTCCTGCTGCAGCCACCTCTGCTTTCTACTGCTGGGCTGGATAATGCGTCAGCACCACTAATGTTCATTTAATTTAAATTCATATAACTTCAATGCTTTCTTAAAATAAATCTCAAAATCAAGACTGTGAGAAATTCATTTTTATATTGACTTGTGCCCATTCTCAGAAATCCAAATGGCCTGTTTAAGATTTGCTTTGGATCTTTGCAGATTCCTTCCAATTAGTGCTATCTGACTATTTCTGTCTTAATGGATTGCTACTTTAAACTCCTTAGAAGTTTTTCTGGTTTCACTAAAGATTTTCACTGAAAATCATGCGTAATGGTGAGCGTAGGGGACTTTGTAAAGTCTCATTTAAGCCACTATATGAATATGACCTGCCAGGTTTCGTATCCTGTAAAATGTATTCTGAGGTGGTCATTTTATGACTTCATTCATAGAGATGGCATACTCCATGACTCCTTAAACTGCTGCAGAGCCCTTTGTGAATTGAACCTGTCATTTGTGGGTAACCATATTGAGTGCTGGAAGAGCCGGTGTGAAGAAGAGGACTCCATACTGCGTTCCGAGTCATCGATGAGCACTGAATTACACACCAACTGTGCCGGACGTTCACAACAACCAGGCGCCTTAGTGGATACATCCAGCAATGAACACACATAGAAAACATGGCCGAGTCGTGACCTGTTGCATGGTTGCATTAGCGGAAAGGAAATGCTCCATTTATACTGTATATAAAACAATTTGCAGGCTTGTATTCCTGACTTTATTGTATTTGGAATATATAGATTTTTTTTTTTAACAAGTATTTATTGAGGACTGATGCATTGCACTTTTTGGAACACAGTTGTTAGTTTTGAATAAATGCACTATGCACTTTTACACCGTACTTGTAGTCCGGGTCCTCATTGTGTGTTTGTAGTCCATCTGGGTTTGGACTACCAATGTCCCATGAAAAGTAAGAAGCCCGTGGCTATGGGCACCCGGGGCATCACACCGATGTAGGAGGTTTCCACATGATAGTCCATAAGGGCATGCAGTCTGCTGGTGCTTCATTAACTTGTACTGGGGATCTGTTTGCCATCAGTAGTGGCTAATTTGAGGTAAAAAAAACAAAATTACAAGTTATACAAGTTGGTGTAAGTGCACTCCAGGCAAATCTGAAACAGTAAAGTAACTGGTAAGTGAAGTCACACACTTATCGTTTTACTCAATACCCCAAACAACAAAGCGAGAAAAACTATTGAAGGAATTTCTGCAAATTTCTTCAACATAATAAGGTAGACTGATTTCAAAACTGCGCAGACCCTGATCTGTTCGAAAGTTGAGCTGTTGCGGCAAATTTCTTAGGGGAATAAATGAGCCCACGGTAGGGTGTTGAGTGGTTTCGTGCGGACAGACAGACATACGTGTTTAGCGTAATACAACATTTATTTCTATAGCACGTTCTCATACAAACAATGTATGGAGCTCAAAGTGATTTAGAAAATGAAATAAAAGGAATATATAAAACAAACAAACAAGATCAGGTAATAATATTATATAGGCGCTTCTCATAGGATATGTGAACGCACGTAAGAAACAGCAGGTCATTTGCTGGTGCTTCAGCTCCTTTTATGAAAGCACATTTACGATTCGGCTAACGTTGTGTTGTGCACAGTGCTGTGCTGCCCTTATTTCCATCGAGTATGGCAGACACTTCAGGTTAATTTTAAAGAAAGCGCTTTCCTTTAGACTAAATACAGAGCGACTCATTTTAAATTTGTAGGAGGGCATGGATGGCGGTCATGAAGACCCTAAGCAAAGTTAGTAAAGTCACTCCAAATGGCACATTAACAATACAACAGACTTTGTGTTACAAAACATTATTAACATGGCTAACATGAGGTCCTCGCTTGTATTAGCTGGTACCCAGTCAAGTATGCCTAGCAGACGGTAGACACAGCCCTCTGGCATATCTGCGCCAATGTCTTTATAAACTCGAACAAACAATATTCATTTAAGGAAATACTGGGATCATTTCAATGGAGGCCTTTTAGGATGCTTATTTTGTCACTTCAGAAAGCAGCATTAACCTACAAGTATTCAGGACATAATTAGATACGTGCCTTGCCTGGTGATGTTTTAATAAAGAAGCACAGCTTGAGCAATCTAAAGCAGGGATAGACCCAGAAATGTAATGAAGAATGCGCTCACTTGGTTAGAGTCTGCACGAACGTATTTAGAAGAGAGGCGTCCCGCACTTCCAGTTTAGACCCCACAGCTCTGCCACCTGCGATCAGTACAGACGTCAAGGCGCTATAAAACAGGAGAGGCAAACCGTAACCATTGGATTCAGAACGTTTTCACGCCTTCACCTTTTTCACATTTTGTCCCATGTTGCCTTCTACTCAAGTCGTTTCATTTTTTTTTTATCCCCCGTCATCAATAAAGCACTCAATACCCCAAATGACAAAGCGAAAACGGGATTTAAAATATTTTTCCAAATTTATTAAACCCAACAAACTGAAAATATCTGAAATTCTGAAGTTCTCAGACCCTTTAATCAGTACTGAACTGAACCCCCTGTGGCAGCGATTCCCACCAGAAGCCTTATTAGGTTTTCTCCTCAAACGTCCCACAGCTGGAGGGGTTCTCTGCCATTCTCCTCTGCAGATTCCCTCAAGCGCCGTCAGGTTGGATGGGGACCTTCAATGGACGGCCATTTTCAAGATCCCTCCCAAGATGTTTAACTGAGTTCAAGGCCAGGCCCTTGATGGGCCACTCAAGGACATTCTTACAGTTGTCCCTAAGCCTCTCTGGTTTTGTCCTGTTGGAGGACAAACTGTCAACCCAGTCTGAGGTTTAGAGCACTCTGGAGCAGGTTGGCATGAAGAATATATCCATATTTCCGTTTGTTCAGATTTCCCTCACCCTGATTTGTCCCCGGGGCCTTCTATTGAAAAACAAGCCCAGGGCATAATGCTGCCACCAGTATGCTTTACCATTGGAACGGGTGAACATTAGAATATTAGAACAATCTAGACGAGAACAGGCCATTCAGCCCAACAAAGCTCGCCAGTCCTATCCACTTGTTTCCTCCAAGAAAACATCAAGTCGAGTTTTGAAAGTCCCTAACGTCTTACTGTCTACCACATTACTTGGTAGCTTATTCCAAGTGTCTATCGTTCTTTGTGTAAAGAAAAACTTCCTAATGTTTGTGCGAAATTTACCCTTAACAAGTTTCCAACTGTGTCCCCGTGTTCTTGATGAACTCATTTTAAAATACAAGTCTCGATCCACTGGACTGATTCCCTTCATAATTTTAAACACTTCAATCAGGTCACCTCTTAATCTTCTTTTGCTTAAACTGTAAAGGCTCAGCTCTTTTAATCTTTCCTCATAATTCATCCCCTGTAGCCCTTGAATCAGCCTAGTCGCTCTTCTCTGGACCTTTTCTAGTGCTGTTGTGTGATGTCCTTTTTGTAGCCTGGAGACCAAAACTGCACACAGAACTCCAGATGAGGCCTCACCAGTGTGTTATAAAGATGAGCAGAACCTCCTGTGACTTGTACTCCACACATCAAGGCGCTATATAACATGACAGTTTGTTAGCCTTCTTAATGGCTTCTGAACACTGTTGGGAAGTTGATAGCTTAGAGTCCACTATGACTCCTAAATCCTTCTCATAAGGTGGACTCTCGATTTTCCGACCGCCCATTGTGTATTCAAACCTCACATTTTTACTTCCTATGTGTAATACTTTACATTTACTGACATTAAATTTCATCTGCCACAAATCTGCCCAAGCCTGTCTGCTATCCAAGTCCTTCTGTAATGATATAACGGATTCCAAATTATCTGCTAATCCACCTATCTTGGTATCATCTGCAAACTTAACCAGCTTGTTACTTATATTCCTATCCAAATCATTTATATATATTAAAAATAAATGAAGAGCAGGGCCTGGTTTGCTCCAAACTTGGTGCTAATTTTGGTTTCATCAGAACACAGAACCTTGTTTGTCACAGTCTGAGTGTCCCTCAGGTGAGATTTTACAAACTCTAAGTTGGCTTCTAGGTGTCTTTAATAAAAAGAGAGGCTTAAGTCTGGCCACTCTGTCATAAAACTCAGATTACTGGGATGTTGCAGTTATGGTTGTCCTTCTGGAAAATACTTCCATCTCCACACAAATTCTCTGGAGCTCAGACAGGGTTGACGGTCAGGTTCTCGGTCACCTATCTTACCAGGCCTTTCTCCCACCAATGATCAGTTTGGTCAGGCAGCCAGCCCTAGGAAGAGTTGTTGAAGTACCAAACTTTTTCCATTTAAGAATTATGGAGACTACTGTGTTCTTGGGAACCTTGAATGCTACAACACTTTTAATAAGCTTCCCTAGATCTGTGCATCAACGCATTCCTATCTCTGAGCTCTGCAGGCGATTCCTTTGACCTCATGGCTTGCATTTTGCTCAATTGTGAGACCTCCTATAGACAGATGTGTGTCTTTATTAATCAGTCCAATCAACTGAACTGATCAAAGGTGGAAAACAGACAAGGCATGGAAACATCTCCATGATGATCGATACACTGGAGCCAAACTTCAAGTGTATAGCAAAAGGTCTGAATAATCGCGTCAATGTGTGACTTCACTGTGTTCGATTTGAATTCATTTGCAAAAAGGTCTAAAAACCTGCTGTCACTCTGGGTATTGGAGTGTTTGAGCAGGGAAAATGTGAATTGAAATAACACAACAAATTGAATAAAAAGCGTGAAGGGGCCTGAAGACGTTCTGAATCCACTGTATTTGTTTATTGCAAGAAATACAGCAGTAAAGGAAGGAGATGACAGACAGACAGACAGATAATTTTATTTCATATGATCGATTTCACACTATTAAAGTGTCTGGAGGAAGCAAAATAAGAAAAGTGTAGGTAACCAAAAAAAAGTGAAATCCTGATAGATGTGAAAGGCACTAAACAACTAATTTATAGAAATGGAAAACTGAAACGGTGAAAGACACTATATGGTAGATAGATATGATTGTTGCTATATATAATAAATATGAATACAGGCATGTGAACAGTCTTGTACAATAGGAGGAGATGGATGTGCAAGGCACTATATGATAAGTAAACAGATAGATTTAAAATGCAATATACAGTAGGAAAGATAAATGTTAATGGCACAATATAACTGGTAGACATTAAAGCATAACAATAATTATTAGTTAGTAACCAGCAAATGGAGGGATAAATGTGTAAAGAAATATATATTATACCAACTGTGTAAGCCTGTGCTCTAAAAAGCCCGGGGTCCTAGAAACTATAAAGTATCAGAAAAGAAATTGAAATGTAGAGACGCCAGGTAATTGAAAGGAACTCCTCTGGGCGTCTCTCTCCTGGGTTTCATTTTGTCGATGTGCTCGTCTCGCTTGTGTAAGAGTTTTTCTCAGCTGTTTTACTTTGACAACAGGGTCGCTTTCTTCTTCCAACTTGTTAACTTGGGGCCGCCTTGACAGCTCTCTGAGCTTCATGCTGTAGTAGCCTCGCACTTTTGGACCGGACAGACACACACACGTGCGCGCGCACACACACACTTCCACAAGTAGACATTTAGTTTTCTGTTTCGTCAGAGGACTCCACTTCTCACTTCAAGGCCGGACAGACAAACACACTCCACACATAGACATTTATTTATAAGGTACTGTAGATAACTATGAAAAGTAGTATATAGCATAAGGTCATTACATACAACAGGTAAGTAGATGAAAAAGGAAGTATATGACAGACAGACAGACAGACAGACAGATATGAAAAGCACTATATAATTAGTAGACAGACAGATATGTAGATAATGTATAATATACTTAAAGGCATTATAAGACAGTTGAGTAAAACATACATAGATATGTAAGGCACAATATGAAATAGATAGTTGGGTGTGGATGACTATGTGATTAATAGATTGATGTGTAAGGCACTATATAAAAAGAAGAGAGATACGAAAGCCACTACAGGACTACCAGATAGATGTGTAAGGCACTATATGACTACCAGATGGAAGGATGTGAAAGGTGCTCTGTGACTACCAGATAGAGTGTAAGGCGCTATGTAAGACAGGCAGATAGAGGCACTGCATGATTAATTGATGTGTAAGGCACTATATAATGGCTAGGAAAACAGATACACTAGGAATTGGCTGAATGCTATCTTGATCTTCTATTCTCACAGTTTACAAACAATCACGTGGATTTCAAGGTCTGTTCAAATGTACATTTTGTGCCATACATCCAGTTCATAAATTTTACTAAACGCATGCTTTTCAAAGTAGAAATTTCTATTTAAAAAAAAAAAAAAGTGTATATTTTACATATTAGTTAGCAAAAGCAGACTTTCTTTTTTTTTGAGGGGTCTTGTTTACTTGAATTCCCCAGCACGTCTCCTACTAATAATTGCCAAGCGAAGCTCTCCATTAAACGAGTGGGATCTTCCTGTGCATTGTGACACACACACACACACACACACACAAACACACACGCGCACGAGCACCATGGGCTCCTCTAACTCACTCATTTGTTTAATAATCCACAGACAAAATCTGCAAGGAGTCCTTAAAGCAGGCTGACTGCGGCTGCCACCGATTTATTTAGCACGTCTTTTTAACGTGCTGGCTTATCTGACTTCGCTATCACGATGTAAACTCTGAAGCTGTCTCCAACTCTCCAAGTCGCTTGGCTAAGTGATAGCTCAAACAAAATATGTAAATGTCTGCAGGTACTTCTGTGCCAATTTTATTCATTTCCCTAATTACTTTACTGCTGATTTTGTAAAATAGCCGAAATCAAAATACCATAATTAAATTGCCACCCTGCATGTTCTTTCTTTAATGAATTGAGATAATTATTATTGCCTCTTATAAGCAGACTTCTAATTTGAATCAAAAAGTGAACGAGATGGACGTTAAATGCGCCAAAGAAACAGAATATGATTTCCGTTTTACTGTCAGCTTTGCTAATGACTTGAGTGGACAAATAAAAGGTAAAAAGCGGGCAAGGGCAACCCGATAATTACATAGTGACGGGCAGATACCTGTCAAAAATGATTGGCAAAAATAAAATGAAATATTACGTAAATGTCTTACTTTAAATTGGTGGCGCTGCCTTCCACGCAGGGTGGTGGTGCTGCAAGTTCTTTGAGGGCCTGATTGGCATTGTGTGAGCAGCTGGGCCCCCTTAATCTTTAAAGGAGATTTTTTCTCGTTATAAATTATCTACCTCTTCATTTATTTGGTTGAGACAAATTGGGCTTCTGTCTTGTGTTTGCCTGTAATGTTGTGTGAAAGTGAGACTTTTAAAAAGGGTAATGGATTTTTGTACACTACCTTGAAGCACAATACAATTAATGTTGTGATCCACAACAAGTTCTTGTTAGAAATTTCTGGTGTCATGCATGTGCATCTGGGGACCACCTTCCTGGCTCTGGTAAGGTAAACAATTCTACAGTAGGACAATAGGGGGCGCTGGCGCTAACCATATCATCAGTTTACCCAATAGCATTGAAGGAAGGTGCCTAGCTCCACCTCCGAGGAGACTCCGCCTCCTCTGCCACTATAAAGACCAGACATTACATGTTGACCGGTGAGAGGAGAGCACAGGAAATCCAAATCCCAAGCTACAACATTAATTACAAACCAAGGGTATTCACAGCAAATTTTTTTTTTTTTTTCGTTTTGTCACCACACGACTGTACAATTAAACGGGGTGATCTCGCTGGGGCCCCAACTTTTAGCCTGCCTATGACAGTTTGTTCTCGGTCACGTTTCGCTCTGTACAATAAAAACACAAGGTGGCCCGAGTAGGAAGATGCTCCTAAGTGGCTCCAAAATCTCACAGTGTCGCCAGTCTTTCTAATTTAGATCACTACTCCTAGCTTCAGCAGGATTTAGGACTCACTAAAACAGGGGTTCCTAACCTGAGGACCGTGAAGACGTGGAGGGGGGTCCATGGATGGGTTTCATATGGTCCTTGGGGGTCATATAAAAAGTAACATTTATATTCACTATACAGTCTGGTACTGTTGATTTAGAGTAGTAGTAGTAGATCAGCTTTAATTTGCACAAGAGGATTATCTTCTATAATATGCGACCATGGCTGTCCGTTTGTCTGTCCAGGATTTTAAGTCGCCTGTCGCTCACTAACCCTTTGAACCATTGACCTGAAATTTGGTACACATATACTACATGAGGTCTACTGTTCGCTTTTGGAGTGATGATTGACCTCCAAGGTGATTCCTCTTTTAATTTTTATTTTATTTTATTGTAGAATCAACTCTCAGCAGGGGCCAGCAGGGTGGCCGTGTGGCACATGTGTACGGGCGCCGTTCTCATTCCCTCCCTCCTTCTCCGTCTCCTCCCCTACCTCTTCATATCTTAAATCATTCTTGAGGCAGATTGAAGACTTAAGTGCCAGCTTAAGTGAAAAATGAAGAAAACGTACTAAGTTATTGCCACACAAGCACCGGCTTAACGTGTTTAACGTGAACAGATGCCAATGAAAGAAGAGAAGAAGCGGGCCGCTCGGGTGGAGAAACGAAGAGCTGCTCAAGCAGCAGCAAGCACATCAACCTCTGAGCAAACGAATGATAAACGTACAGAGAAAGAAAGAGGATGAAAACTAGAAGTCAAGTGTATTCACTGCATGTTATCGTTACTGGTATTTCATAATTATAATGAGTGGCCATTACTTAATGCCTAAAAAAGGAGTTTACTTTAAAGTTTAATAATACTTTGTGTGTCAAATATGTATGAGACCATCATATCTCGATAAATGAAGTTCATTCTATTCATTGCATGCAAAGTTGTGTTTATGTGACTATTTCTGGGGAAGGGGGTCATTAGCTTTCATAAGATTCTTAAAGGGGTCCGAGACTCAGAAAAGATGAAGAATCCTGGGCCGTCTTAACCCGGGCAAAGCAATGCACTGGGACCCCTACCTACACAACCACTCACAGAAATAAAAATGTAAAATGGTCGATAAAATTAAAACTATATTTCTTGTATTAGTACTTCCAACAACATTAAAAAACATGCCGTACAGAAAAGATGAATCAACACAAACGTCTTAACAATAGAACATGAGCCTTGAAAAACACAAACATATAAATGATACTCAATTGGTAAACCATACAGACGGAGATGGCACAGTATGAAAGGACTATGAATTATTTACTATTAATCGAGTGTTCCACACACAAAAACATTTGTGAAATTTCCTTGCAGAGGTGAAGTGACGTTAACATGTACGCTTTAACGTTATGTCGTGCGTGAGATCCGTACGCACACAGGTGACAACGATACGAAATCAGCGGTGAATGCCAATGTCCACTTGTAACACAATGACATACTTGGGGGCATTGCCCCCTTCTTGCTTCACTCGCCAACCCCCTGGGCCAGCGCTACACGGTAGACTCTTTGTGGTTCTGCCGCTCGTGGATGTGGATATACAATTTAAGTGTTACATTTGCATTAACGTGACGTACAACTGTCCACGATTGAATTTTGTTTCTTTCTCTCTATTAAATACGATTTTTTCGAATGTTTGGCTCTGAGATTTGTTAATTGTCTTTGCAAAAGCTATTCTAATGGGAAACTGTTAACATTTTAATACAAATGGGATATCAAGATCTCCTTTGTTGCCTAATGTTATCCGCGGGAGATGTACTCCATTACCTTTCTTAGATACGTCCTTCTTTCTACAGTAATTTATGCAGTGAAAGACCAGACAGTGTGAACGATTGTAGATATTCTTCGTGATATCTTAAGTTGTTTTCATCTTCCACACCATCAAGCACTGCTTCAGCATAGTCTATTGATACGCATTTAACCAATGTGCTGCGTTACCAATCAACATTTTTGGTGTAAATTAATTTGACTTCATCGTTTCATGGTGCTAGGATTGCCTGTATACTAATTTTTGTTGTTGATGACCCTTCGTGTTGAAATTCTTCAATAAGATTTGAACACAAGTCTTCTCTAATTAGGAACTTAAAGTGAGGAAAATATTAAAATTTATAAGAGCTGAGAGCGCAGGAAGTGTGTCTGACAAAAGCATTCACAAGACTGAGAGGTGAGAGCACCGTGTGCGCATTTGAAAATGATTGATAGGAGGGCATGACTTGAAAGAACCTCATGGCAATATTCTCGTCTCACGGGACTTGAAAAAATCTTTTCCAAATAGTCTCATCTCTTAAAAAGTCTTGTCACCTCGGAAGATTTCTCTCTATTATTAAAAATTTTGAAAAGAGACACTTTCACGTCCCGCGAGACGGTCAAGTCACGTCACACTTACAATCTTTGGAAGCAAGTCCTGTGTTACACATGCAGAGCAAGTTAGAGATTATGGAAGTAGGAAAATTTGAAAGTCTCAAGAAAATGAGAGTAAAGCTCTCATAATCGCAAACAAATGGAAAATATTACTTGTTGATATAACGGAACAGCGCAAAGAGATCAAATAGTGTTTGAGGATGTCTGGAGGAGAAGAGAGACAAGTGACTTTAAAATGTTTGAAGTGTCGCACAAAATGCAGATCACGCCACACAGAAGCAGCAGCAAGCCAGCAGCTGTTCGAGTAAAGAGGAGGTAAAAGAAATCAACCGTTATTTGTTTCCCATTGTATCACCATTTAAGAGCAGTTTTGGAGGAGCGAACACATTCTTTTCCTACACTCAACTTTTAGTAAATTTCCTAGGCGTAATTCCAAGACACGTGATAAATACGAGCACTGATCTGACGTCCATCTGTTCTGTCTAACGCAACTGTCAGAGTAGCCTCATTAGCTAGGTCCCATGTGAATGCTGTAGGCAAGTTAGAGGAGTCAATTTTCCTTCGGTTGCCACCAAAATATCAGAGTCAGTCCGACCGCTGTCCGCTTTTTCCCTTTAACGTCGCACACAATGCAGGGGGCAAACAGAACGTGGTCTGCCGCATAGACATTGGCTGCACATTACCTTCTTTTAATAAAACTTTCTCTGCATATACAGTGCTAGTGTAATGAACGTTGAAAGGAAATTGCGACAATCCCTCATAACCCAAGCTTTCAATTTAAAGAAATTGTTTGCCTGATTCTCATTTATTTCAGCCTAGTTGGCTGCAGATGATCTTATTTTTTAGACAGTTAATAAACCTTTTATAACTTTAATAAATGTGAGAGAGACTATGCACCTTCATGAAGTACAAATATTAAAGTTTTTCTGCTTTTCAGAACATGGTTGGGTACTTTTAATCACCATTCATCCCCCTTGCCTTTTGCAAAATGATTTAAGATCAGTGGATTCACAAAGTATATATATATATATATATATATATATTGCTCAAAAGAATTAAAGGAACACTTTTTAATCAGAGTATATCATAAAGTAAATGAAATTTATGGGATATTAATCTGGTCAGTTAAGTAGCAGAGGGGGTTGTTAATCAGTTTCAGCTGCTGTGGTGTTAATGAAATTAACAACAGATGCACTAGAGGGGCAACAATGAGATGACCCCCAAAACAGGAATGAAGGGTTTAACAGGTGGAGGCCACTGACATTTTTCCCTCCTCATCTTTTCTGACTGTTTCTTCACTAGTTTTGCATTTGGCTACAGTCAGTGTCACTACTGGTAGCATGAGGCGATACCTGGACCCTACAGAACTGGCACAGGTAGTCCAACTTCTCCAGGATGGCACATCAATACGTGTCATTGCCAGAAGGTTTGCTGTGTCTCCCTGCACAGTCTCAAGGGCATGGAGGAGATTCTAGGAGACAAGCAGTTACTCTAGGAGAGCTGGAGAGGGCCATAGAAGGTCCATAACCCATCAGCAGGACCAGTATCTGCTCCTTTGGGCAAGGAGGAACAGGATGAGCACTGCCAGAGCCCTACAAAATGACCTCCAGCAGGCCACTGGTGTGAATGTCTCTGACCAAACAACCAGAAAGACTTCATGAGGGTGACCCAAGGGCCCCATGTCCTCTAATGGGCCCTGAGCTCACTGCCCAGCAGCATGCAGCTCGATTGGCATTCGCCATAGAATACCAGAATTGGCAGATGCACCACTGGTGCCCTGTGCTTTTTACAGATGAGAGCAGGTTCACCCTGAGCACGTGACAAAGGTGATAGGGTCTGGAGAAGCCATGGAGAACATTATGCTGCCTGTAACATCATTCAGCATGAGCAGTTTGGTGGTGGGTTAATGATTGTCTGGGGAGGCATATCCATGGAGGGTCACACAGACCGCTACAGGCTTGACAAAGGCACCTTGGCTGCCATTAGGTATCGGGATGAAATCCTTGGACCCATTGTCAGACCCTATGCTGGTACAGTGGCTCCTGGTGCACGACAATTCCTGGCCTCATGTGGTGAGAGTATGCCGGCAGTTCCTGGAGGATGAAGGAATTGATACCATTGACTGGCCACCACACTTTCCTGACCTAAATCCAATAGAACACCTCTGGGACATTATATTGTAATTTTGTATTATATTGTATTATATATTGTGGTGGATGGCGAGCTGATTGAGAGTCACATGGACTGGGGATTAGGAACACTTCCGGGTCAGGTATAAAAGGACTGTGGGAGCTCCCAGATGGCGAGCTGAGCTGGGTGTAAGGGTGGCAACACGTCTGGGAGTGAAGGATTGTAATTGTGATTTATATGAGTATTGTGGTGGAGAGTGCGCTTTGTGCACTGTGGCGATTTAATAAAGTCAATTTGAGGACTTTTACCTGGTGTTTGGAGTCGTGGACAGGGGTTCCAGGGAGCGAGAGTGCCCTCTACCACTATATTATATATATATTATATATACACTGTAAAGGACCGAGAGAGACAGTAGCAAGGGTTGGGGTTTTTCCGGCCCCGTATATTGTACAGATTAAACAAAAAGCAGGTCAAAATCATAAACTAAACAGTTCATAATACGCGACGCCGAGTCCTGGCGTCGGCCATTTTATTGGGGAGGAGCGGAAGTGGAGGAATGTCGGGAAGGACCGCAAGGGAGGATGGGAAGGATGACGTCAGGGCAAGATGGCGGAGGAAGGGCGGAAGTATCGCACTGCGGTCATCCATGCCTATGGTGCAGGACGGTCTTTTTTCCTATGAGGAAGCAGAGGGAGAAAGTTAATACCCCACCATTCCCTGGGGCGAGTGGTTTCCCAGGTGCTGTCGAATCAATCCGCGGCCTCCTACTCGCGCGTGCTTGACAACACATATACACACACACACACACAGTATCTAGCGTATATACCTGTGGAGAAGTCAGGGCTTGATTTTACAGTATGATTTCTGGTATTTTATAATGTCAGTCATACAACTCGAATGTGGATAACTCACGATATTGGTCCAAGAAATTACATTCTGCTAACACCCACCGGAGAGAGTAGCCATGGAGCAGACAGCCTTTTTTCCCCCCCTATGTATTGTGCCTACATGACCACACGGTGATACCCGCACTATTCCGAAGCGATGTTCGTACTGATTTGTGTTTTGTATCTTACGCCCTCAAACACCTTTATCGTAAGAGCATCACTTATCAACGATGGAGCGTTCGATCATAAGAAAAAAAGGAGGTGGTTTGAAATTAAACGTCGTTGAAGTGGCGAAAGAAATTGATAACTGCGCTGCTGCAACAAACTTTGATGTGTCTGAGAAACTGGCGAGAGATTAGAGGAGGGAATAAAAACATTTAAGTGTTGTAGTTTTGAATGATTTTATGATCAATTTTTCAGGTTTCGAGGCCCGACTTATACGATATTATACAGTATACATATATAAAGAAACGTATGTCTGTCAGTCTGTCCCCTATATCTGGATAGTTGCTGTCTAGGAGTAGATGGACAAGACAAACTACTTTGGAGTCCAAAATGTCCACCCTGGGCGTTGCAGTGTTTTTTATTTGATTTAATTTTTTCCCCTGCGTGCTACAGTTTGCACACCACTGCCACCTGCTGGCTCAGAGTGAGTGAAACATCCAAACCGACTAAAGCCAGACTAGCAGATGAAATGGCCAGAGCTTAAACACGACTTACCCGGACAGCGCCGCATGTGCTGCTTGTATCTCCTGTAATATAAAAAGGAGTACTGTGGGCTTTTGCATGGCGCTCTTGGGTGAGGCCTGATTGAGAATGGAAGTGCAACACAACACAAAGGAGGATCAAAGGGTTGCTGTTGAACTTGTGCTTTGCTGGCTTTTCTTCCTAATCTGAACACTATGAACTCTCCACCTTGCGCTAATATGACAAATTAGACAAGACAACATTCATGGTTACCATCCAGAAAGGAGTTACTGCAATTCTAAAGTCCAACTGGATCTAAAAGAACAAATAGTTGACTCATAAAAGCAGAGACATTGATAGAGCGGTGGTGTGGAACAGCTAGCAATAATAACAGGGTCACCATTTTAAAAATTAAAACCCATAAACCTTTGCTTTCTTTCCAACCCCACTCTATAAATAAACCTCGGCCAACGCCAGGACCTTTGGCTAATTTACAATAAAGAAAGCACAAATAATTGCGCTGCCATCCAAGGGTGTATTGTTTGAATATTGTGTTTCCTTTCAGGAGGTTAATTGCCAAAACAAACAAAGACGCACCGACTAAGCACAATCCATTGGAGGAAACTGAATTCTATTTGGAAATTGCTGGTTCCGAAGCGACAGATATTAGCAGGATCAAAGTGAGACCCACCTGAGTTTCAGGCTATTAAGCAGCTGCCCATTTCTACCCTTTAATCTTCATTTGCATAAATTTCAATGTAATTTACATGTACTTATAATGACAGAATGCAAACTTGATTGCAAGGACACAAAGCCAGATTAATTTCATTCTTGACGACGCACTGGATTATTTTTATCAGCTTCAGTTTGGATGTTATTTTTACTTCACCCGCTTATTTCAACCACGGGTGCACGCAGGGGCGCACACGTATATACTGTACGTGCCTGTCATGGAGTCAAAAGTCTAAGGGCAATGTGATCCTGCTGCTGCAATGAGCACGTTCAGAGAAGAACAACAAGAAAATGAGGGGCTCTTCTGTCAATAAATTCTGGAATCTGAATAAAGAAGTTGAATTCAGCTTGAGACTGGGGGGCCTTCAGCAGCTGGTGGGCTCGCTACGCTCCTCGTGCTCAGCACGGCGCCACAACTGACCCTACAAGCTCAATTAAAGAAGGCCTTCTATGGCACCTGCACGTGCAGAAGTGGCAGGTGACATCGACTCACTGGGGGGGCAACTCCCACCCTCACATTAAAAATGACAAATTTCAAAAGATAAGCACATGCGGAATCATTTTAGAGGATTTCATGATCACGGATTATGAGATGTGAGATACGGCCGGCAGTGTATCCCGGCAAACACATCCAGGCTGGTAGATGGAGTCCTCCCTGCAGCATGGAGGTGCCCCAGATTCCCTCAGGGCATCATGAGAGATGGAGCTCGACTTCACACACAGCCCTCTTGGGTGCCATCGGGTGACGCCGCAGAGAGACACGAGGATTTTTATTTCCCATATAGCCTGGAAGAACTCCCAAATCACAGGGATGGAAGAACAGAAGTACTTCCGGGCTGAAGAAAAATATAAATCTTCAACTGACCCCGAAGTGCTAGTGACTCACAAATGACTGAAGGACAGGAGCACTTCCGGGTTATGGACTATTTAAATGACTATGGGAAACCCAGCCAGCCGAGCCGGAGTTGGGAAGTAGAGTGATGGAGCTGCTGGGAGGAGAGGAGGATTGGATTATTGTGACTTGTATTGGATTATTGTGTGTGTGTGTGCTGTCTACTGTGGCACAATATCTAAAGGAAATGAAATTAAAATTATTTCTAACACTTTTACTTTTACTTGGTGTCTTGGACTTTTGTCTGCGGAGTTTGAGGAGCGACCGCGCCCCCTAGTGCCACAGAAGTTAATGTTGACTTGCCCTCTATGGACCACCATCAAAGGGTGGCAAATGACAACTTTCTATCACGATTAAGAATATCTGAACTTTAAACATTTAACTTGAAGTGGACATTAAGATTTCAAACATGTGAGACACTTATTCTTGTTAATTCAGCGTTTCTCAACCCGAGTTTTCATAAAAGTTTTAAATCGCCCCCCCCCCTAACATTTTTTTGAAATGTAGATGCAGATTTTATTATACCTGTTTAAATGTTTATCGACATTTAGATAACTCTAGATTTATTGTTCTAGTATCAGAGTGTAGTTTAAGTTAATTTGTTTTGGTTTCAACAGATGTTTTCATATTTTTCATTCTTCTTTTCTTGTTTCACATCTTCGCACCCCAGAGGTTGAGAACCACTGTGTTAATTACATATTTCTACATCAGGAAATACATCTTTATATTTCTTATTAACACCTTGATTTAGGGTGGCTTACGCTAAATTCAAACTTTTATAGTTTGTTCATAAAATAATTAGAATAAAATTGTTCCAATATTCAGGTTTGAAAATCCTGTTCTTGCTGCTCGAGTATCCCACTGACTTCGCTGTGCAGGGCGTTTGCCGGACCCACCACACAACGAAAACCGCTCAGGGTCCTGGTTGGAAACTCCCCAGGGCAGACACTCGGTCCAGTCCCACCCTCTGGAAGTGAACTCTATCTGCTGCAGCCAGGGGTTACGTGTGTCCCCCCCTTGGTCTGGTCCAGCAAATGGGGTCCCGTGAGCCGGATCACCCTCGGGTAATCTCTCCACATAGCCGAACACATTTCTCCAGTTTTGATGTCACTACACTGGTTGCCTGTGTCATTCAGGATTGACTTTAAAATACTGCTTATGGTTTATAAAGCCTTAAATAATCTCGCTCCATCTTATATATCGGAATGCCTGACACCTTATATTCCAAATCGTAACCTTAGATCTTCAAATGAGTGTCTCCTTATAATTCCAAAAGCTAAACTTAAAAGAAGTGGTGAGGCGGCCTTCTGCTGCTATGCACCTAAAATCTGGAATAGCCTGCCGATAGGAATTCGCCAGGCAAATACAGTGGAGCAATTTAAAACACTGCTGAAAACACATTACTTTAACATGGCCTTTTTATAACTTCACTTTAACATAATCCTGATACTCTGTATGTTCAATTCTTCATAATAACTATTCATGGTGGCTCTAAAATCCGTACTGACCCCTACTCTCTCTTCTGTTTCTTTTTCCGGTTTCTTTGTGGTGGCGACCTGCGCCACCTCCACCTACTCAAAGCATCATGATGCTCCAACAATGATGGACTGAAAGCCAGAAGTCTACGTGACCATCATCATCAGGTCCTTCCATGAAAATATGATGATTTATGTTAGGTAGAATGCCCAGAGGGGACTGGGCGGTCTCGTGGTCTGGAACCCCTACAGATTTTATTTTTTTCTCCAGCTTTGGAGTTTTTTGTTTTTCTGTCCACCCTGGCCATCGGACCTTACTCTTATTCTATGTTAATTAATGTTGACTTATGTTTATTTTTTATTGTGTCTTCTATTTTTCTATTCATTTTGTAAAGCACTTTGAGCTACATTTTTTTTGTATGAATATGTGCTATATAAATAAATGTTGATTGATTGATTGATTGATTGATAGCCGTAGCGCTGTAACTGATGCTTCGTCACAATGCAGATCATGTGCCTCATTTGGGACCCCCTGAGCAACACAAAGTCAGACCAACGGTACCCAAGGACCCTCTAAAGAGACACACATGAAGGAGTCCAGTCTTCATCTCAGGTCACCGGATAGCATTCATGTCTCACAAACAGGAAGCACCAGGACTCTAAAGACTTGGACCTTCGTCCTTTTGCAGAGCTATATATCGGGAACACCACACACCCCTTTCCAGTGACCATAAGACCCCCTAACTGTGCAGATTAAATTTATTATTTTACAGCACATGCAATAAAAAAATGCATCCCTATGACTTTTGTTCAGTTCTTATCACTCCATTACAAGCATTCACATCCTTAATCTGTCCTTCACGACGTGGGCACGATGACACCGACCATGCCAGGCAAAAACGTACACATAAGGAAAAACTTTTGCAAAACTAACACAATATTTTTGGGCAGCAATGTAAACATTTTTCAAAACAACAAATCTTGTGTTCTGTGTGACAACGCACTACTTTGGGGCAACAGTGCAATACTTTTGTGAAACAATTATTTTGTAAAATAACACAATAACCTCTCTTGACCTCCTCTCTCCTTCCTCCCAACTCTGGCTCTCTTACTGGAGGGAGGCAGCCCCTTTTATCATGACCCGGATGAGCCCGAGGTGCTCCACCTGACGTCACATCCTGGTGTGGCGGAAGTGTCAGGAGAGCACCTGGAAGCACCCTGGGATTGCTTCCGGCAGCACTTCCTGGTGTGGCGGAAGTGCTGACATCCAGGATTCCTCAACTGTCCGGGTGTCCCCTGGCGGTGGCCACGTCCCAGCTCCATTCCCGTGGCCCCCAAACAGACCTGAGCAGCTGCACTCTCGTGGCCCAGGGAAGGTATCGTCCAACTCGGGGACTGTCCAGGCGTCCCGGCTGGGCAGGGTCCCCGTTCGATCGATCGAGAGTAGATAAAAACATGAAGCATTGAGTGCTAAGTTTAAAGCAGATTAATACTAAACACTACTTAAGTTTACCAGAGCTGAAGGTGGCAGAGTTAAAGATGCTATGATTTGCATTGGGTGCGACGAGGATGGACAGCATTAGAAATGAGGACATTAGAGGGTCAGTTCAGGTGGAACGGTCGAGAGGCAAAAGTCAGAGAGGCGAGATGGTGTTGGTGTGGACCTGTACAGAGGAGAGATGCTGGGTATATTGGGAGAAAGGTGCCAAGGACAGAGCTGGGAGATAAGAGGAGGAGAGGAAAGACTAAGAGAAAGTTTATGGATGTGCTGAGGTGGTGGGTGTGACAGAAAGATGACCTGTCAGGAATATATTGGTAGAAAAGATGATCTGCTGTGGCAAACCTAATGGGAGCAGCTGAAAGAAGAAGGAGATTAATTAAGAGTACGTTTACATAGCGCGTTCCTAACTGCTCACATTGGGTGAACGTGGACTGTCCTCGAACTCCGACGAAGTTCTGTGAACAACCAGAATCCGACAAGATCCAATCCACCCTTCTCCTTCACTGTCAGCAAATTCATGGAGTTTGGCTTACTGTTCATATAGCAGAACCCAAAAGAAGAGTTACACAGGATTCCAACGATCGTGTTATTATTCTTTAGTATCTATCAATAAGACTGCAATATTTAAAAAAAAAAAAGAGTAAAATGTAACAGTTACAAATGTTCAGTATTAAAATCGGGTTTGCCTCTCCTGTTGACCTCAACCTTGGCCTTTTCTAAACTTACATTTATGAATGAAAAGGCAAGCCTTGCGAAGGCTCAGCTCTCAGAGTTTCCAGACTCGAGGCCTTACCAAAGTCGCTCACGGTGTCCAATTGTCTCGTATTTCCGGTCAGCGCTCACATGTTGCTCGGAATTAGTTTTTCAAATTCCATACAAAATATAAAAGAGCTGAACTATTCTCAAGTGGCAGATCGGTTCTTTCTCTTAGGATGATTTATCATCTGTGGCAAAGGTATTCAAGCAAAAATGCTCGAAGCAAAAAAGTTTGCCCTTCTAAAGCCGCATTTTTAAAATGCGCCATCCTAGTTCATTGAGCTTTGACTCCGAGACATGCAAGGCTGTAATTGCAAGGGAGAACTTCAGGGCGAGCCTTGTGTGGAATACCAAAAGCATGAATGAACCTCGGAGTGCGGCAGAAACAAGTGCAACATTTTGCCAACAAGATAAATAATTTAAGGAACAGCAGATAATGAATTCTGCTTAGACTTTATAGGAAGACTAAGCAGCATATGCTCTGGCTAGACTTGCAAATGTGATAATTAGAGCCACACGGTGCTCAGTAGATCTTCATGACTGTTTTTGTTAAGTCAGTGGAACAGACATTCCTAGCCAAATGTTTAAGTACGTTCTAAAACACTTGGCACGCCGCGTGTATATCACGAGGACATTCCCGTCATTTGACAATGCTCATACTCATGGGTTACCTCCTGTCCAAAAACAATCTGCAGTCATGCGACTTCCTCTTCTTCATTGACACCAGAAGTTTAGTGGCCCTTGTCACTTAAATCTGCTTTGCCACCTCAGTCTCAGTGGCCTCAAATCATAACTTGTCTCCAATCAAAGTAGTCATCTCACATCTTGCACCTCCCACGCATTATTCACTTTACTTTAGATTATGCATCTTACATTAAGACACAAGTGTGCGTGTGTGTGTTCACATGTCTATTGTTACACATGCTTCCCAGAGAGTCTCCTTCCAGGTTCATCTAAGATATGTCGTACCACTCTTTGAGTTGTGTCTCCTTTTTCCCTGCACATCCTCAAGAAAACACCACGTCATTGCAAGGAACCCAAGGAATCCCCACCTCTTCTGGCAACCCGTATAAAAGAGGGACCATCCCAGAAGGTGGAGTCTCATTTCAGACCTAACTACAATCAAGCGCATCTTTTATTTAACATTTTATATTTTCTGTTAGAATTAAACCGGTTTTTGCCTGGTTGGCTCCCCAATCGCTTCAATTTTGCTCCGCCTCATCACCTGCCCTTCTACACTATCTATTATTGTGCCTTTTCTATCTATCTATTGATTATCTTGCCTTTTCTATCTATTGATTGATTGTGCCTTTTCTATTGATTAATTATTGTGTCCATCTCTCTCAATCAATTATTGTGCCTTTTCTCTCTGTTGATCTATTGACAAATGCCTTTTCTATCGATTATTATGGATTTTCTATCGATTATCGTGCCTTTATCTCTGTCGATCATCGTGCCTTTTATAACTCTCGATTGATTATTATGCCTTTTCTATTTCTCAATCAATTATTGTTCCTTTCTATCTCTATCAATTATTGTGCCTTTTCTCTCTGTTGATCTATTGATAATGCCTTTTCTATCAATTATTATGGATTTTCTATCTATCGATTATCGTGCCTTTATCTCTGTCGATCATCGTGCCTTTTATAACTCTCGATTGATTATTATGCCTTTTCTATTTCTCAATCAATTATTGTTCCTTTCCATCTCTGTCAATCATCGTGCCTTTTATAACTCTCGATTGATTATTGTGCCTTTTCTCTTTATCGATCTATGTATTTATTTTCATATCTTTCCTATCTATCTACTTTACTGATCCAATTCTTTCAAACTACCTACCTAAAATAATTAATGTGTTGGTTCATCATTGGGATCCAATGGCAGTGCCAGGAAAGAATCCTTCAACCATTTCCCTTTCAGAGAATCACAAAGGCGTACAGTTCACTTAAATTAGACCTATAAGGAGGAAACCCGTTTGAAATCGATCAGCAAATCAGGTGGTGATGCACTCAAATTGAGCAGAGACAGACCCGTTTTTGTCGTCACCCACCCTACACTTTGACTACATTTTGAACCTTTAATGGAAAGCACTTTGTCACAATCTTCTTTTATTTATACACCCTTGTGGTTTTGACTTTTATAATTGAAATTCCTGGCTGCTCGTTTTGGTTTTGACGCTCAGGTGTTTGACCTCCCGGCTTTGAACTTTGCTCATTTTTAAGATTTCCGTCTCCTATTCGTTAAACACTCCTTGTCAGCTTGCTGAAAAAAAATGACGCCTAACAAACCCACTTACATTGTACTGATCATCGATAATCGGATAATCTGATGACGATATGTGGATTCATGTCTATTGAAGCCACAAGGACATCCAATGGAGACATGAGAATGAACATCCAAAACACGGTGCTCACTTTTACAATCAGATGCCTTCAAGTTCTAAGCGGTTGCAGGTTATTTCTTCTTCCTCAATGGTACAATAGATGGCAAACAAAAATAAAGGGTTGAGTGATGTGTAAAGAACTCCAAGAAGCTGCTAGGAGGCCATCAGCGACGACGATGATATATGGTGATGTCTTTTCATCTCTGAAGCTTTAATGAGCCTGCCATTTGCTAGAAAGGTAATACGGTTAAAACATGAGAGCTTTTAATTGCTTCTCGGTACTGCCTGGGTGTGGACGGCAGTGCGTCCCCTGTAAATCCTGACTCCTGTTACCTTATAGCTTTAAACCATCCTCTCTAATTAAATCTAAGAGTGGGGCGACTTCAATTTAGAGCTGTTCCACTTGTATCAGTTTCTGCAATAATGCAGATTGCCTCTCATGTATGATATACAGTAAGGCTTATTAGCAAAATACCAGGGAGCCATAAAGTGCGACAGACGGTGAAATGCTAATAGTTTAATTCAACAAATATACCGGCCTCTTAAAATATCACCATTGCAAAGGTTACACAAAAAAAAAAGAGAAAACCAAATAACGGTAATAATTTTTACTGTTTTGTGGCACCTGGGCACTGCACTAGTGACGCATGCCATTGTTTGATGAAATGCTCCATTAGATTTTTGAAGGTCTGCTATAACTTCATACTTTATCCACCTTTTTTTTTTTTTAAAACAAACAAACAAAAAAATGATCATCTAGGATCAAAATGAAGAATGTGCTGACTGGAGGTCTACAAAGGAAAATGGGGTTAAATGTTTTAAAAAAAATAATAATGGAAGTAGAAATAGACTAGCATGGGTGCCATCATCGGAGGGGCATTGGGTCCTTTGACCACCAATGTCAGAGTAATGCTGAGAAAAGTCACAATGGCACGTATATACACAGCTGATGCATTTGAGTCTACACGTTACCATAAACTTCTTATAAAGTCAGATCTGCACATCGCCCATAGCTTACACTGATGGTGACAGCATAATCTTACTGAACCAGCCCCATAAATAAATTCATTTTACTTAGGTCCTTGAAATTTGAGAACCTGTATTTATCAGGAACTGTCTAAGAATTTTAATGAATGACTTCACTCACCCAGGCGACCATCTCAATTCAATTATTACCATCACAGAAATGTGACTCGTCACTAGTGGAGAGCAAACCCCACTGCATTTGCTTCACCTCAAATTTGGAGGAACGTTCAGGAACTTCACTGATCTTGGTGAAATGCAATATGGATGGAGAAACTGAACTAGTTTGGATTAGAATGGTCTTTTAAAGGGTCCCTGAGGGCAGGGAGGTGATGCCTCATATCAATAGAACCCCGGTACGACCTTGAACCCTGGACATCTAGCAGTTCATGGCGGAGGACAAGTGGTAAAGATAACGGAGACTCTGACAAATATAACAAGGGATGAAACAGTGAGCCTTGTTATCTACAGAGAAAGACAAACAGAAGAAATCAAAAAATAAGTGTCATGTCAGCTGCAAGGCAATCACACACTCCTAGATGACCAACTAAATAACGTTTCACAAAAATATTTACAAAAAAAAAAAAAAGATTCCTTACAAAGGCAAAAAAATCAAGAAAAAGTGCAAGGTGTCTCCAAAAATAACTGTTAACAAGACAAACAAGCTTAAAGCTTATCAAGCCCCGACTACTGAAATGACAAGGGGTTTTGGTTCTCCTCTCTCCACTCACGTTTACTCCAGCTGTGGGCAGAAGACCACTACCCATGCCTTCTTGTAGGACTGTCCTGTCCTGATCCTCCAATTCTGACGTTCTCTCCACTAACTGGAACCCTGCAACTTTTACCAGCACTTAAGTGACCCTACTTGTACACCAAGGACCTTCAGGCTACAGACTGCTCTCCCTATACTCTCTCTCACTCCATCGGCTATTACACTGATACGGCTTCTCCGTCGCGGCTTCAGTGACACACCAGAATGGCAGCCTGCTGAGTTTGCACAGAGGTTTGTGCAGAACTGCAAATCTCTCAGAACCTCTCCGTACTCAAAGTGCAAATTTCTTGCAGACTGGAAGCCTTAATTACTGGATGGGAAGAAAAAAAAAATTTAAGGAAGAATGCAAGTGAATCTATAAAACAATTCACTTCCAGTCAAAATTCTTCTCCGAGCAGACCCTGTGCTCTCACACAACTGTTGATTACAGAATTAATTATTTATACTATGATTTAACTCTTTTGTTTTCAGCCCAGCTTGGGGTTATCGACTTTGTTCTCAATGGATTACTGGAATGGTGGCATTTTTACTTGGAAATTCTTTAAGTTCAGCCACCTGCTGCTTTCCTAAGATGTAAATATCGAAGTCCCTGGCACTGCTTGTCATAAAGGGGGCACAGTGGTGGCTCTGAGGCTAAGGATCTGTGCTGGTGTCCAGAAGGTTGCCGGTTCGAATCCCTGTTACTACCAAAAGAGATCCTACTCTGCTGGGCCATTGAGCAAGGCCCTTAACCAGGAATTGCTTCAATGGCTGACCCTGCGTTCTGACCCCAAGGGGTATGCGAAAACCAACAAATTCCTAATACGAGAAATTGTATATGACAAAATAAAATTAAAAAAAAAAAAAAAGCCCTGACTTGGAAGGTCTCTTACTTTTGAGTGAGGGATGGCTACCATTTAGATGAAAGATTTTCTTTATAACTGGAAACTGAATACAAATGAAGGCACCACCACATATTGGGTAGACATTCCCCCTACTTAATCGATGGTGTCATCATTTCACCGTCTGTTGAAAGTGTTGCACACGTGTGGGTTACAGTCGGCATTAACATATACAAGTATATGTAAATCCTCCACTCAAGCTTTCTTTTACAAATCCCGAGTATTGCATGAATAGCTGCGTATGCAAATTTTTGAACCATTTTCTGATCAAACGGTAGTAAAGCCATTTTGGTCATTAGGTGGACCCACAAAGTTCATGCAAATACTCTTCAGTAGTAAATGTTTCCAATTTTTGCACAAGTTCCTTATCTCCCTTCACATCTGCACTTGCATTGTGACCACTTACTCTTGCTTCTTAATGCGCTTGAACCATCCTGAGCTAGCAGTTGCACATCATACAGGGGTAAAGACAATGATGCAATAACTGCAACGGATAGAAGCGGACGCAACACAGTGCATTCGCAATGATTTGTGGGTACCAGCTTATAGTGTTGCGGAGTCAACACTAATGTCACAACCCAGATAATGCAAGAGTCATCGCCACTACATTTATTTATACATGACGGCTAATTTATTGTAAGGCCCCGAGTGCGTCACTTCAACTGCCTGTGTTCCATTTCCAGAAAACTGATACAAACAGTTGTACCTTCTCTCTGTACTCATAAAGCATCTTCGGGTGGCGTTCATTATACACTCACCGGCCACTTCATTAGGTACACCTTGCTAGTATCGTGTTGGACCCCCTTTTGCCTTCAGAACTGATGTAGTTCTTTGTAGCGTCGATTCAACAAGGTGCGGGAAACATTTCTCAGGGATTTTAGTCCATGTTGACATGATAGCCTCAAGAAGTTCCAAGATACAAATCTCCCATTCCACCACATCTCAAAGGTGCTCTACTGAGATGGAGGTTGGGTGACTGTGGAGGCCACTTGAGTCCAGTGAACTCATTGTCATGTTCAGGAAACTAGTTTGAGAGGAGTTGAGATGTGTGTTATGGTGCGTTATCTTAAAGGAATTGGCCATCAGAAGATGGGTACACTACGGTCATAAAGGGATGGACGTGGTCAGCAACAACACTCAGGTAGGCTGCGGCATTTAAATGATGCTGAAATGGTACAAAGGGGCCCAAATTTCCAAAACATTGTTACACTGGAACGGTTACAACGGAAGAAACATCAAAGGTGTCCTAGCCATCAATCAACCAGTCTGCAGAGGGAGCGCGAGAGAGAGAAAGGACACAGCGCCACCCCCTGGATTGGAGGTAGAACTGCAGTCACTAGGGCCCTTTAGCCGTCCCCTATGAGCACGGATGCGACAGTTGTATGGGGTGGTCCAGATCCAATTGTGCAATTTTCATTACACTATAACTTAAGTTTATTGCATAGAAAATCGCCCAAAAATCCCGGAGCATCGAGAAGTGTGCAAACAGATGACATGAAGAATCGTCTTTGCGCCGAACTGGAATCGTCACCACATAAATCAAAGTCATCCAGACGATCTGGATCTGCATAATTAGATCTTAACCACCCAATATTTCTCCTGCTTAATCGATGGTGTCATCATTTCACGGTTTCTCCAAAGTGTTGCGCACTCATGGGTCAGAGTTGTCATAAATATACGCAAATTCTCCAATCAGGTTCTCTTTTACGAATCCTGCCCATTGCACAGAAAGCTGCGTATGGCACATTTTTGACCTCTTTTTTTTCCAAAATCTGAGCCCCTGGCCTGACTGGTGGGATTTGGAGGCCTACTCATTCATGCCCCCATTTTCTGCTGCAGCCTTATAACAGAAACCAACCGGGTGTGAGATCTAAAGAAAAGAATCTAAAGACGTAGAGCAGCAGTGCTAAGCCCTGTGCCACCGTACTGCAGTCGCAGGGTTTGTGTCATTCATTATTGAATAAAAAATAAAAAAAGTCTTGCAGTAAGCGGTCCTTCAGGAACATGATATTTAACCACTGCAAATCTTGCACAACATCTGAATGATCTGGGGACTTTTTTTGCAAGTATTTTGTGAAGTAATGCATTCAGTTCTCTTTTCTTTTTTTATTGGAATTTTCCCAAATGGGCAATTACCAGAAATGCTCCCAAGCAAACAGGTAGTGAAGAGAACAAACTGAAATGAAGGAACGAAAGAAAGAAAAAAAAAAAAACACACATGAAAAAAGAAACCTTCAAGGCACACTTTCAATCACATCCCATTGTTGAGACAGTTGACACCGAAAGTTAAGAAAATGACAATGGCACTTAGAGCCTGAAATAGCTTATAGATCAACAAAGCAAGGTGAAATTGGCACTTTAAAGATGAACAGAAAGGGGCTATTTATTTCGGTAACAATGAACAGCAAATTCACATAAAAAAAAAAAAAAACCATAGTGCTTTGAATCAGCCTGAGCGGGCGCCGAAATGTGCCAAAGTGTCTGTGCTGAATAGAATCCGACATTTCATTTCTGTACTTGAGTTTAGTCTGATGGATGAATCGTCATCACCTAGGGGACAATTCAGAAAACACAATGATGAAAAGGAAACGAGGGGGTTACTTGTGGACCGGCGGTCCTGCTCAGGTGGGCATTCAGCTTCACCAGGCCTTTTTACGGCGGGCAGAGCTACAGCACTCTGGGAATTTTGAATTTGCAGCCTTTAAAATAGATTGGAGTAACAGAATTATTGATAGACCAAGTAAACCTCTCTGTATATAGTGCCTAAAATGCACCCTAAAGCATTAGAGGTGAAGTGTAAGATATTTACACTGGAAACAGTTAAGCAATCTCCAAGTTTATTGTCATCTCATCCAAATACGGAGTACGTGGTACAAATGGAGTGAAATAAGACAATGGACACAATACAGTGCAAATAGACAAGACATCATGCAGTAAACTAACCTGCCAATGGGAGGACACAGTGCAGCACATCAGTTATAACTGGTGTCACACACACGTGGGGACAGCGTGAAGGCTCTGCTGGTTGTAATTCCTCACCGATCCACTACATGGCACTGTTTACTAATACCATTTCACTTCCTCCCATCTACAGTCCGGATGATTGACAGCCCTACCATCTCTGACATCACTACTGGTGTCCGGCCCACCTGGACCCACCTCTTCCTGCCGGGCAATGTGTTGCCATCTTAGGGCAGTCATTTTGTACTGTATGAGGGCAGCAGGGTGGCGCAGTGGGTAGTGCTGCTGTCTTACAGTTAGGAGATCCGGTTTCACTTCCCGGGTCCTCTCTATGTGGTGTTTGAATGTTCTCCCCGTGTCTGCATGGGTTTCCTCCCACAGTCCAAAGACAAGCAGGTTAGGTGGATTAGCAATTCTAAATTGTCCCTAGTGTGTGTGTGTGTGTGTGTGTGCGTGCCCTGTGGAGTGCTGGCGCCCTGCCCAGGGCTTGCTTCCTACCTTGTGCCCTGTGTTGACTGGAATTGACTCCAGCAGACCCCCCGTGACCCTGTAGTTAGGATCTAGTGGGCTGGATAATGGATGGATGGATGTACTGTATGAAGATGTCTTATTTTTGCCCTTTTTCCAATGCATTCATAACTCAACATTTATTTTCAATAATACCAAATCTTTACGCTTACCTGTGTTTTTCGTAACATTGGATCAGTTAGCATTGTTTTGCTAAAAATGTGCAATATGCGCAGATAATACATGTGTCGTCATCAGCACCCGCAGGAGTTTTACAGTTGCACACACTCACGTGTCATCCGTTTGTCTGGACGTGGCAAAGCTACCAGGGTAGTGCACTGAAGCCTGGTGAAATCACAAATGAATGGATTCAATAACACCACCGCAGGGCACAACTGGTCACCGAGGTGCGCGTGTGATATGGCAGGCCCACGGCTCCGAAAGAATGGCAGAGTTTTTAATAAATCTGTTTGGTCGTGTCAGTCTCGGTGGGCGTGCTAGCGCCATAGCGTGGAGTTGATGAGGTGATCAGGGCGAGAGATGTGCCTGCACGTGAAGGGGTTATCGTTCTCAAATCGCCTCATTGGCTTCCTGCAGTGCGTGATTGAGACGCTGCACACACGGAGCCGGCGCAGGAAAGAGCGAGAATGAGAGAGAGACTTGCAGAACAAGAGAGTGTGGCATTGGGGCATCAAAAGGGGACAAGCCAGCCGGCTAGACAAAAAGAGAGAGCAGCACGGTCAGGGGTCCCACAATGGAGCGTGGGATCGACACTCCAGGGACAGATTTTCCCCACCGATTGTGCCGAGTAGTAGGTGCGATCGAGGGGCCATCCTCTACAGGGACGACCACACGGGCATGAAGGATGACGAGAGGACAAACTGACCCCAAGCGTTCTGGCAGACGCCGACAGAGGCAGCCAAGACGGGGGGTCAGGACTGAGAGGAACATAGCGATAGGTGAGCTGGAAGACGTGGAAGGAGTTGGGCTCGACTTGTATGACCCAGTGTTTGGAGGCTTTTAGTTTCATTTTTAGCCTTGTTTTAAACTCTTGGAGTTTCATTGTTTTTAAGGATTATTTAAGAACTTTGAGAACTGCACTTTCTGGACACTTTTGATTTGGTTTTGTAATAAAAGCACTTAAGCACTTTGCACCATCCCGCTGCTTAGCATGCGTTTTGCCCCCATCTATCAGCTCATCTGGTTACGTTATCGATGTCAGGTCATACCGCCACAAGCGTGAGTGCGTCCCGTGATGAAATGGTGCCCCACGGATGGACTTGATGCGTGCTACATCGCCGTCACCGCTCCACAACAGTTTGGACAAATGAATGGATGGCTGCACAAACACAAAAGATATGAAACCTCCACATTGTTATTTTTAAAATCACAAATGTCCAGTTTAAGGTGGTAGCAGCGCTCCAACGTAAAGGACTCAATTTCCCAGCTGCCCCGAGGGTATTACCCTGATCGGACATTTGAGGAGAACGCGGGGCTGCTGGGAATCTTAAAAAGGGGGCCGGCTAAGCAGTAAAGGGGGTTTGTGGTCCCCCGTCTGTCTCGTCTGCAACACCACCTGTGGAATATCGTTTTTATCTTGGATCGTCGAACCTGTAAGGATGTATGGAGTGTCTCGTGCCTGCCTGTCGTGTGTTGAATTGGTCATCGGAGGGAGCGCCCAACACCCCCCATCCATCAGGACTAGCGGTCGGGTAGGACCGTTTATTACATTACTTACAGACGGCTCTTCCCTGGATCGTCGTCTGTTCCTCCATTCCAGTTCATCCACTACTGTTTATCGACTGGGTCATTGGTGTTTATCGTTCGATTCTTTTTGATGCATTAGTATTTAATATTATTGTGAGGAAAAGGGAGAGTTAGCTGTTCATTTGTTGTTCGTGTTTTCCTTTCACTCAATATACCGCATAGTAATTTATTTCATTTGCTGCTCATCCGTGTCTCTTTGTGCGAGTGGTACAAGTCGGGCCAAGACTGAGAGCGGTCAGGGATCCCCACCAATAACAAATAAATCACCGTCCTGTCAACAGTGGGAATCTGAGCAACACCGGACCGCCTTTCTCACAAGGTATCCAGTAAATTAAATAAATGGCACAAGAAATTACAAAGGAACACTTGAGTGGCGCGCCGACTGAGCGGAGTAACATGTTTGGGGTGGGCCTGGTTACACGGTGGGCTCCCCAAACCGCCTGGCTAGAGGCGTGCAGCCCCGGATCCTTGATTAAACCAGCTCATTCCAACTTCTCCATTCTTTGTGTAAGCCAGAAAATTCCCATTAGGCTTTGTTTTGTTTTTCTAATTAATTTAGCAAAGATTTGTGTGCTTTATACACCGGAATGGATTACTTTAAGAAACAATTAACAAGCAAGTGAACTGAAACAAAGAAAATGAGTAGAGACTGAAAAGACATTGACAATACACATTTTTCTAAATTACAGACTCCGGAGTATTTGACTACAAATGTAGAGTGGAAGCAAGTCATCTAATTATACTGGGAAAAAAAAAAATCTCTTATTAAGAAAATGGCTGGAAAAGAAAAAAGCCATGACAGCCACGGAGGACCTGCGTGCTTCAGGTTTGTTACTCTCATATATCAGTCAGAGGTGGCACTTCGAGCAGCTTCAGTTTTGTTGGTTGGACTGTCATGCCATCCAGTGTGCCTTCTCCTGTAAGACTAAACTGGTTATAAATTGGATGGAAATGACAATGAATGCATTGTTGATGTACACCCTTTTGCATACGGTGTTGCACACACTCATAAAATAGACGTACATACAGCAGGAAAGCTTGACCTCTTGCTTTTTCTTAACTGCCTACAAGCACATGCAAAATAGGGGGCATCTTCGGGGTTCTCCTCTGCTAAGCAATGCCACTCCGCACTGGGAGAGGGCACCATTGTTAACCCAAGTTCCTGGTCCATCCATCTGCAGTTCGGGAGCTGGGTGAACTCAGTTTCTCACCAGTCCAGGAAGCCCCGCTCATTTCCAGGGTCCCTTACAAAACCAAGATGTCTGAACCTGCGATTGAGGGAGACTGAGCCCCTACTCAGAAGTGCCACTTTCATCAAGACTGGCTTTGCTAAAGTACTGAAATTCAGCCTAGTCTTTGGCGTGCGAGACACAGACTCACATATCTTTACCTCGCTCTGTATAATATATATATATATATATATATATATATATATATATATATATATATATATATATATATATATATATACACACATATATATATGTATGTGTATACACATATATATACACACACACACATACATATATACACATACATACATATATACACATACATACATATATATATATGTGTATGTATGTATATGTATATATATATATATATATATATATATATACACACACACATACATATATATATATACATATACATATATACACATACATACATACATACATACATACACATATACATATATATACATATACATATATATACACACATACATACACACTCAGCAAAAAAAGAAAGGTCCCTTTTTCAGGACTGCGTATTTCAACAATAATGTTTTAAAAATCCAAATAACTTTACAGATCTTCATTGTAAAGGGTTTAAACAATGTTTTCCATGCATGTTCAATTAACCACAATCAATGAATTAACAGGCACCTGTGGAATGGTCGTTAAGACCTTAACAGCTTACAGAAAGTAGGCATTTAAGGTCACAGTTCTAAAAACGCAGGACACTAAAGAGACTTGTCTACCGACTGTGAAAGATGCCCAGGGTCCCTGCTCATCTGTGTGAACGTGCATTAGGCATGCTGCAGGGAGGCATGAGGAATGCTGAATAAATTGCCATGTCCGCACTGTGAGACGCTTAAGACAGCGCTACAGGGAGACAGGAAGGACAGTTGATCATCCTCGCAGTGGAAGACCACGTGTAACAACACCAGCACAGGATCGGCACATCCGAATATCACACCTGCGTGACAGGTACAGGATGGCCACAACAACTGCCCGAGTCACACCAGGAACACACAATCCCTCCATCAGTGCTCAGACTGTCCGCAATAGGCTGAGAGAGGCTGGACTGAGGGCTTGTAGGCCTGTTGTAAGGCAGGTCCTTACCAGACATCACCAGCAACAACGCCGCCTATGGGCACAAACCCACCTTCGCTGGACCAGACAGGAGTGGCAAAAAGTGCTCTTCACTGATGAGTCACGGTTTTGTCTCACCAGGGGTGATGGACGGATTCGTGTTTATCATCGAAGGAATTGAGCACGTCTGGGACCTGTTGGATCGCAGGCTGAGGGCTAGGGCCATTCCCCCCAGAAATGTCCAGGAACTTGCAGGTGCCTTGGTGGAAGAGTGGGATAACATCTCACAGCAAGAACTGACAAATCTGGTCCAGTCCATGAGGAGGAGATGCACTGCAGTACTTCAAGCAGCTGGTGGCCACACCACATACTGACTGGTACTTTTGATTTTGAGCCTCCCTTCATTCAGGGACACATTGTGAAACATTTTTAGTTGATGTCTTATGGTGTTGACTCTTTTAGTGTTCATACAAATATTTACACATTAAGTTTACTGAAAGTAAAAACAGTTAAAGGTCAGAGGACGTTTCTTTTTTTGCTGAGTATATATATGGTTTACAACGTCTCGACATGTGACGTTTCGAGTTTACAACACCTACTCCCATAAAAACGTGAGTGTTTCGACTTATGTCATTAGTGTCATACTTACGGACTACGTGGCGAACTAGTTTGGTTGCGCGCAGCAGAAGAATACGCAGTAACGCGGCGTACGAGTGAGGGAGTTGGCGAACTAGTTTGGCTGTGCGCGGAGAAAGTGTTCAGTTTGCGTTGCACCTAAACGAAAGTCAGAGTCTTCAGATGGAAGTGCATCGACGAAGAGGAAAGCCATCACGATAGAAGTGAAATTAGACATTGTAAAGAGATCAGAAGGAATAAAGGGAAGGAATTGCTTTACACTCATTTTTTGTCATTTTCTGTTCCTACAGTACAGTGTATTTATGTCCTTTTCCTTTGGCTTAGTTGTGTTTTTATGTAAATTACGATTTTGCAAATGTGTTAGGTGAGGTAAGGGTGTGTTTCGACTTACACCAAAATTCGGGTTACATCACTGTTGTAGGAACGGAACTGTGTCGTAAAGCGAGGACCCCCTGTATTTTATTTATTTTATACACACACACGACAGTCAAAGGGTTTCACTGAGAGTAAGTTGTCAAACCTTTCTCTTGTCCTTCTGTTACAATACACACACACACACACACACACACATATATATAAAAAGGTGCTATATTGCGCCCGACCTGGCACAGACATGACATGGGAGGCACATATAAAATAAAAGACTTCTTTTTCTTCAGCTGGAGGGCACATCATCCCTGTAATCCCTCCAGCCACAACACAGTCCCAAGGCACAAACTACACCACAAAACACTCCTCTCTTTCTCTTCTTCCACCACCACCACCACCACCACCACTCCGTCCACAAGCTTAGTCCTCCTCCTCCTGACTCTGGCTCCCTTTTATTGGGTACCAGGAAGTACTCCAGGTGTTTGATTGGCAACATCCACCTGTACTTCCGGGTGTGGTGAAACCAGTGCCCAAAAGGGGCCAGCCACTCCTGTGGCAGCATTCCCTGGTGGTGCCTGGGGAACCCCACAGTGCTGCACAGAACTGCAACCCCCATGAAACCCTGGGGGAGTCAGAGGCACCGCTGCAACCCAGGAAGGCTGCCATTTAGCATCCGGGGAAGATACTGGGGTTCCCACCCATATCCCCTGGCAGATGTGGTGAAGGGGCATCTATATCTAAAATTTCAAAAACATGGCTGGTTGTGTTTAAGGGACCTCTTTACCTGCAGACTAACTGAGAACACAACCGCACGGTGATAAATAGATCTTTGATCACTTGGGCCCAAAACCTCAAGAGGAGTTGAGCGGATTACAAATGGCCGCTCTTAGGTCATCTCTCCCCTGTCCTTATTATTGTAATTTATTATCTGAATTCTTGTTTCTGCCATTCCTCCTTTGATTATCAGCCCTTTAGCTGAGAGGGGGGCATAACCGGATATGGATGATCGTCTCCAGGACTGCACCCTTCTCAGGCGGCACATCATCTCCGATCAAAGCGGTGCCTTCCTTGCTCATTTTGCTTTTTAAAACGCAGTACGCAATATATATTCTAACAAGTCCCACCATTAAGAACAAACATTCATTAGAAACGCAGCAGGGGTCTTTTGATTTTGATCAAATAAAATCACACACAGCTTTTAAAGAAAAAAATAAATAAATAAATAAGGGCTGATCGCTTATGGAAATGTGATTATTTATTGTCAGGCTGCTCTTTCTTTCTCTCTCCCTCCGTAATTCTGATTGATATCATTTGTTTACACCGTGTAATTACGCGAAATAAAAAGGCAGTTGGGTTCGCTCACTTTGGTAGTGCCATGAAAAGGCAATCATCCCTCACACTTCAGGCCTTTAAGTTCACGTTGACCAGGTTTATGTTTCCAGTGTAACGCAGGCTAATGAAAAATTAACTTCGTTTGAGAAGAGACGCGTTTGTCCGCCTCACGTATAGAAGCTGCGATGGCCTCCATGCTGGCCCACATGCCAATGAATCAATGGGGTTGCTTAAGCCGATGTCACACGATGTGACGTTTTGTCGTGTCAGACTACCATATCACATTTACTGAGCGATTGTTGATCATCGGGCACACTTGTGCTCGCCCCTTTTTCTGACAGCCAATAGCGTGCCGCCTGATGGGATTGGCGACATACGAGTTAACAGCAGACCTTTATTTCTACTTTTTTTTTCCATTCTGTTATGGTATGTGAAATATGAGACCACAGACAGACGAGCTTCTCTTCTATTTGTGACGTTCAGCAAAGGCCTACTCCTTATTCCTCATCGCTACATTTGTACTTTCAGCTGAATACTCATTGGCTCTTAAGAGAAAAAAAACAGACATTAACTGGAATGATTATAAGTAGTTACTTCACACTTCCAAGTACTGTATTTTGTATTAATCATGCTGCAGAGAGCTTTATGATACATTATTTCTATAGGATTTGTTCTTCATTTAGATAGAAAAAGAATTAAGCTTGTGCACAGGATAAGGGACTAAAAACTCGCCTTCTTTCATGAGAAAATGCTGACCTCTTGATACTAACAGAGCACCCTGTGACATTATAAATCAGTGGGACAGTTTCTGAATTCTTGCTTAAAATTATTTGAGCATATTTCTTAAAACTGTGAGTGCCCTGATAACCTCTTTATCTGAAAGAAGCAATGCGCACATCCCAATTCAGGGAGTCGCAAGCTATTGTGATTTATGTAAAACCTCAAGATTCACTGCTAGGTTTCCTTTTTCTTCTTTTTTTTGTATTATTGTCAACAAACTTGAGTTTTAAAAGGAAGTCTCTCCTTCTTGCTTGCAGGCTGTCTGATCTGACCGGCTGCTGCATGTGGCAAATTGAGCTGGCAGTTGGAGGCAACCTCTTTGACTCACCAAGAATAAAGAAATTGCTTTTTATTTTAAATTGGGGTTTATCTCCCGTTTTCAACTTCAGCGGCCGCACTCTCAACTCCTGCACACAAGCAGTCTGCGATTGGCTAGGACAAAAATCAGACCCGTTTGGTTGGAGGGGCGGGCTAACTGGTCTTACTTATTGGGCGATTCCCATGATCTGACTGACCAATGGCCTCCAGCTCGCTAAGATAAGGTAAATGAAGGGGGCAACTGGAAAAAAAAAAAATCACTGGAAAGGTCGTCTAAGGCAGCCAACCCCGAGAGCTACTTTTACAAAATAAAAATGGCCGAAAGCTCCTCAAGTTTTCTTACGTTTCTTCTCATAGATTATTTCAATCCAAGCAAACTGAATGCACTCGTTTTACCTGAACATTTACAAAAGGTTGGTGTCCACAACAAACAGGGGTGGGCAAAGTCATTCCTGGAGGGCCGCAGTGGCTGCAGGTTTTTGTTCCAACCCAGTTGCTTCATAAGAAGCCCTTATTGCTCAAGTAACACTTCGGCTTCATTTTAGTTGTCTCACTTGTTTAGATTTTGAACCCTTATTGCTTATTTTAGTCTTAAACAGCTGTAGTCTTGGTTTCTAATCAACCCTTATTAGCAATCAGATGCAAATGACAAAAGAAATTCAGCATTTCTCCATTAAGCTGGTTTCCATTTACACCTGCGTGTGTTTATCGTGCACTGTTTGGTTTAATTCAATACATGGAAAGAAAATGAAGAGAAAAAAGTGAATGACTGAGAATTACTCATCTGTTTTAGACTTCAAATCATTTGGATGATATCCTTAGAAAGGAAAAAATATCTAGGATATGAGAATGACCCGACATGGCAGAGTTAAAGCACTATCGAGCCCTGAAATTAAATCATTGACAAGGATTTTTTTTTTAATTAAGCAACTGGGTTGGAACAAAAACCTGCAGCCACTGCGGCCCTTCAGGAATGACTTTGCACACCCCTGATTTAAAACATCATAAAAAAATATTGGAGTTCGTCTGCGAGTGCATTTTCTATGTCTATGGCAAAGACAAATGAAAACATGAATGCTGTCAAAACCAAGCAATGCAATTCCAAATCCGCAGATCAGACGTATTCCTTTGTCATTTTGTCCCGTGTCACTTTATTCACAGGTCCAGTCGCATGTGTGATGTGGTTTTCAGCTCGTCAGATGACTGGCACTGAGGGGTGTGGTGGAGTGGAGCCCCTCAGGTTCACTCGGCTGGAGTCCTTTCAATGTTCGTCTGTCTGTCTTGTTCTGAACTTTGATTTCAGGACAGCCATGTCAGACTCACCGAGGTATGCAGACATTTTCAGAGCTGCTTGGTGAAGATTCTTAGTTATCGGACTCTACTAAGCTCCAGAAATGAGACTTTAACTGCACATTAGTTTGAAGGTTTACGAATACATAGTAGCTCACAAAAGCGAGTACAGCCCTGACATTTGTGTAAATATTTGATTCTGTCTTTTCATGGGACAACACTGAAGATACAACACTTTGATCCAATGTCCAGTAGTCCGTGTGCAGCTTGTATCACAGTGTCAATCTGCTGTGCCCTCAAAATAACTCAACACACGGCCATTAATGTCTAAACTGCTGGCAACAAAAGCGAGTAGACCCCTAAGTGAAAAACGGCCAAATTGTGCCCAAAGTGTCAATATTTTGTGTGGCTGCCCACCATTCATTTTCCAGCACTGCCTTAACTCTCTTGGGCATGGAGTTCACACGAGCTTCACAGGATGCCACTGGAATCCTCTTCCACTCCTCCACGACGACATCATGGAGCTGCTGGATGTTAGAGACCAGGCTTGTCCACCTTCCGTTTGAGGACGCCCCACAGATGCTCAGTAGGGTTTAGGTCTGGAGACGTGCTTGACCAGACCAGCACCTTTACCCCGATTTTCTTTAGCTTTCTTTTGGAGTCGTTCTCATGTTGGCATACTGCCCTGCAGCCCAGTTTCCGAAGGAAGGGGATCACGCTCTGCTTCAGTATTGTCACAGTACATGTTGGCATTCATGGTTCCCTCAATGAATTGTAACTCTGTGGTATAGCAGGTCCATAGCTCCCGTCAGAGGCCAATTTTAAATAAATAAATCGCCGTGCTTGCAGCTTAGCGAGGGGGCATGGTGGTCGAGTGGCTGAAGCAGTTCCAGGGGAATTCGTGTTGTGGGCATTTCTCACCTAAGTGCACAGGTGAGAAACCGTCCACATCCGGGATTGTTCCCAGGAGCTGCCGATTGCTACAGCTGCCACGTCCTCTTCATAAATAGAAGCGCAAGGCGGCTAAAGGGGGAGAAAGAAGAAAGACGGAGGTTGCAGGAGAGCAGCGTGGAGAGAGAGCCGGTGCGAGTGAGCGAAGGCTCGCACGCTGGCAGCTGGACAGTTGAGCCCTAGCAGGGGTGTTTGGCCGACACCTAGAGCAGTTGGTAGTGGTCGCTCCCTGCTCAGCATACTAAGGAGCAGGAGTGACCGGTAGTAGGATGGCTGGCCGCGTAAGGCCAAGAAGGCAGCGGGAGTTGGGAGACTTGGGCAGTGAATTCCCTGATGTGGGCATTCTGCTCGCCAGGGAAGCCAAGTCTCGGTGTGGAGAGTGTGCGACCGAAGCCAGCGATCAGGAGGCCTCCAGACCAGCGGAGCGGAAAGAAGGTCAGCTGCTGGTAGGGCGACTCTCCTGTTCCAGGGCCCAGATGGGAGAAGCAGGAGAGCCGCCAGATAAAAGACGACACCGGGCTGTGTTGTTTTTAAAGGAGTCTGCTTCCAGCATTGTTTTAACCTCATTTTAAAGGATTGTTGTTTTTTTTTCCCTATTTATTGGATTTTTTAACCTCCACAATTTCACCTCCGTTTTTATGGATTATTTATTTAATGACTTTGGAGGCAATGCACTTTATTTATTTGAACACGGTTTCTTTTTATTGATGTTTTTAATAAAACCACTTTGCACTTTTACACCATCCCTATGCTATGTTGTGCCTCACTGCCGTGCTCATCGGGGACATTACCAACGGTGACGGGTTCAAGGGCTCCCGGACGGAAGATGGGAGATGCCCAGTGCCAGCAGAACTCATGCAGCCCCAAACCGTGACACTCCCACCACCATGCTGGACTGTAGACAAGACACACTTGTCTTTGTACTCCTCACCTGGTTGCTGCCACACACGCGTGACACCATCTGAACCAAATAAGTTCATCTTGGTCTCATCAGACCACAGGACGTGGCTCCAGTAATCCATGTCCTTAGTCTGCTTGTCTTTCTTGTGCGTCATCTTTAGAAGAGGCTTCCTTCTGGGACGACAGCCATGCAGACCAATTTGATGCCACGTGCGACGGGCGTATGGTCTGAGCACGGACAGGCTGACTCCTGCAGCAAGGCTGGCAGCACTCATACGGCTGTTTTCAAAAGACAGCCTCTGGATAGGATGCTGAGCACGGGCACCATGGCGAGGCCTGTTCTGAGTGGAACCTGTCGCTGTGTGGTCTGGGCCACCGTGCTGCAGCTCAGTTTCAGGGTGTTGGCCATCTTCTTATAGCCTCGGCCATCTTTAAGGAGAGCAACAATTCTTTTTTTCAGATCCCCAGAGAGTTCTTTGCCATGAGGTGCCACGTTGAACTTCCAGTGACCAGTATGAGAGAGTGTGGGAGCGATGACACCAAATTTAAACACACCTGAGACCTTCTAACACCAACGGGTCACATGACACTGGGGAGGGAAGATGGCTAATTGGGCACAATTTGGATATTTTTCACTTAGGGGTGGACTCACTTTTGAGACACTAATGGCCGTGCGTGGAGTTATTTTGAGGGGTCAGCAGATTGACACTGTGATACAAGCTGCACACGGACTACTGGACATTGGATCAAAGTGTCGTATCTTCAGTGTTGCCCCATGAAAAGATAGAATCAAATATTTACACAAATGTGAGGGCTGTGCTCACTTTTGTGAGATGCTGTATAATACAGAAAATCCAATGTCTCTCTGTCTGTCCGTCCGCTTTTCACGAGAGAACTACGCAACAGGTTTAGATTGGGTTTCTCTCTATAACTTTCTTGAGCGTTCCGGTTGATTTTGCCACTTCTCTCATCTCGCTATGTATCGTAGTTTGCTTGTGGCACCGATTTATTTGCACAAATCCAAGAGAGAGGCGGTGGGCCGAGGGGGCGTCTCCTCCCTCACCAGCTTCGGGGCGCAGTCCTTGACTCCGCTCAGCTAGCAAATGAGAGAACAATTGAATTCAACTTTGTTTGATATTTCAAATAAATTGTTTGAGTCCGGATATTCTCTTAAGTGTCTGCCACCTTGGAACGAGAGATTGCAATTTAAATTGTGGATCGTGATATGATTTTTTGGGAAAGATCGCCCACCCCAAGTTTGACTAATCAAGTTTTCAAATTTATGTAGGATTCATTAACCCTTTGGCGAGCTACTTGGAAAGAGGTGGAGACCACTGCTCTAATGCGACTTAGCTGTCGACATTACACCCATGATGGAAAAGCACACACACACCTCTCAAGATGTCCAACCAACCCTCCCTTCATTGTGGCTCACTAACAGAAAAGTTGCCTTCAGAAAATGGAAGGTACGGGCCAGAAGGGTGGAACCATCAACATGAAGTCCATCCTCCAACAGCATCTTCTCATCTCTTACGCACGAAGCCATTGATAGGAGTGGTTTGGTTTACACAGTTTTATGTCTGTTTTTTAGTTTTTTAAATTCTGGCTAGCGGGTTCCTGTGGTTGCGTCACGAGTCACCAACGTATTTAACAGGAATTAGGTCACATATGGCTTGCAAAGTGTGCTGTGGTGGGCCTCCACCAGCTGACTAAACAATCGTCAATGATGCCGAGCATCGATTCTCAAAGAGGGTACCCTCACCGATCGTCTTAGGGTCTTGAAGACCTTCAGAAGGACAAGATGGGGTTGCAAGTCTGGTAAAAGCCTGGTTTTAAAAATTTTCAAATGAAAAATCGACACGACAATGAATGGGGTATTCTGGCCCATTAGCGTAAATTCAATAGTGACGACGGGTTTTCAGTAAAGGACTGCAAATTAATGAACAACGTCCTTCGCAGACGTATTCAGACCCTGAGCTGTGGAACTGCAGCTTGTGCTCCGGTGCCTCCTGCTTGCCTTAAATCTCCGTGAGATGTTTCTAGAACTTGATGGGCCTCCACTTGTGTCCAACTGAACTGACTGACATCGTTTTAGGAAGGCGCACACACGGACCTGTTGTAATGCAGGCATCCTGCTGGATTCACTTCCCTTCCTATGCCTGGCTGGGAAGCACAGGAAGAAAATGGACTTAAGAGTCAGGAGGTCCCCTGCCTGACAGAAATTGAGGGTTTAAGATGGCATGACAAGAATGGGTATGCTGGCATCCTGACGAGATCCATTGGAGGAAACATTACCCGGCCCGGGCATTATTATATTATTCCCCCAAACCACTAGGCAGCAACATCTCTGGGGACAGGTATATATACCCATGGCCAACCAGAGGGCATGCTGGGAATTGTAGAATCGTGGAGCATGTCCCTCTGCCAGTCGATTTGGACCCCTGAAGGGTTGAAGCCATCTCATCTGTGTGACGATTAACAGAGCATGGCAGGCTCTTAAGTGGCAGAGCATTTAAAAACACTAAATTGAATTGAGCTGATCGGAAATCTAGTTGTGTATGTGGGAGATGGTGAAGGGGGGGGTTATGGGGGGCTTATTTAAATTGATCCATCAATTTCTGACCCCATTTAGTCCAACTGGAGATTCTCACAAGCCACTCTAATGAGGATTAAGAAATGTCATTTTCAGTTATTTGACTGTCAAGTGATCGCTTCGGATTTGATCCAAGGGGTCTCTTCTCCAGATAAGTGGGCCCAGAAAATGGATGGATGCATTTAGTCCTTTGAAACACTAATTCAGCTGAGAAAGAAGAGTGCTGTGGAATTCTAAATCTCTTAAGGAGATGGAAATAAAGCACCGAATCAGTGAATCACCCGAGAAGATAAAATCAAATCAATGAGCTGGACTCCGCGAACAAGACGCAATTGCTTTCAGAAAGGCAAGTAGTAATGGCGGGGTCAGCCAAGACACTGTCGCCTTATTGGATTTTAGATTTTTTATTTCTGTACTCAGATGGTAAAAATAGTTTGAAAAATAAAAAAAAAATGGGTGTTAAAAAGAAAACCAAGGTGAGCAAAGTATGTGATCTTTTATCCTTTAATGCTGGAAAAAAATCCCACCTTCATTAAAGTTACAAGTGTCTGTGCATCGGTTTGTCCGTTTAGGTGCCATCACTGTCATTACAACAGATGGCACAAAAAACAACTGCAGTAATAATACAGGTAGGCATTGAATTTGTCATTCTAACCCAGTGGCTCTCAAACTGTGGGGCGGACCACCCTATGGGGGCGCGAAGATGTGAAAAAATGAAAAACAAGACTCGAAAATATGACAAATACATCTATTGAAACCAAAACAAATGAACTTAAAACTACATTCTGATACTAGAAAAATAAATCTAGAGAGTTAGATGAATGTCGATAAAAGTGAAGTAGGTATAATAAAATATGCATCTATGTCATTAATTAAAAAAAGAAATTGGTATTAGTGGGCTCCTTTAAAAAAAAAACGTTAGGGGGGGCGCGATTAAAACGGTTATGAAAACTCGGGTCGCAAATATTTAGAGGTTGAGAAATGCTGTTCTAACAGGTGGCGCATCACCAACGTTAACACTGCTTTTACAAATCCCATCCCAGATGGCATGTAACAGACTTCTGCCCTGCATGTGTCATTCCAACAGATGGCAATTCATAAACGTTTGCAGTTATGCATTTTATTACTACAAACTTTTGTGACGCACCATCTGTTGGAATGAAAAATGCAATTCGGCGGATTACTGCCTGCATTACAAACTACATTTCAATTCATAGTGCAATGCAAACGTTCGCACGGAGATCTACGTTGATTACTCAGATTTCAACCCATTTTAGACAGGTAGCACAGCTAGTTAAGAATAAATTAATTATAATAATGCTGGGATGGGAATCAGCACCTCCAAATCCGAGACCATGGTCCTCAGCCGGAAAAGGGTGGAGTGTCCTCTCGAGATCCTGCCCCAAGTGGAGGAGTTCAAGTATCTCTGGGTCTTGTTCACGAGTGGGGCAAGAATGGAGCGTGAGATCGACAGGCGGATCGGTGGGGCATCTGCAGTGATGAGGGCTCTGCATCGGTCTGTCGTGGTGACAAAGGAGCTGAGCCGTAAGGCAAAGCTCTCAATTTACCAGTCGATCTACATTCCTACCCTCACCTATGGTCATGAGCTATGGGTAGTGACCGAAAGAACGAGATCACGAATACAAGCGGCTGAAATGAGTTTCCTCCGCAGGGTGTCTGGGCTTTCCCTTAAAGATAGGGTGAGGAGCTCAGAGTAGATCCGCTGCTCCTCCGCATCGAGACGAGTCACATGAGGTGGCTCGGGGATCTGATCAGGATGCCTCCTGGTGAGGTGTTCTGGGCATGTCTAACCGGAAGGAGGCCCCGGGGAAGACCCAGGACATGCTGTCTCTCGGCTGGCCTGGGAACACCTCGGGACTCCCCCAGAAAAGCTAGAAGAAGTGGCCGGAGAGAGGGAAGTCTGGGCATCTCTGCTCAAGCTGCTCCCCAGCGACACGGTCTCAGATAAATGGAAGAGGATGGATGGATGGATGAATTATAATTACACAAAGTCTACTTCTATTACTACTAATAATAATATGAATAATACACTGTGTTTGTATAATCTAGCACCTCAAGAACTTGCCTTCCAATTCTTTAGAGAAGTTAAAAAACTCAGAATAAACCTACAGATGAGTTCACTATTCAGAACAATGTAATTGAGTCTAAGATTTGGGAAGTCGGTGAAACCGTCAAAGCAGCGGCTTATTTATACAAATTAGTGTGCAAACTACATTTGCTGGGCTACTTTAAGTTTAAAAAAAAAAAAAAACAGTTAAGAAAATAAAAAAAAAATACGCTTATTTTGTAGAAATAAGAACATGAAATTCTTGTTTTATTTCTTTAAGGCAATTAAAAAAAAATGAACAAAAATATAATACACACTTTTTATAAATTAGCATACAAAACACCTAAGTTTAGAAAAAAAAAAATAAAACAATGGAAAATATGCACTATTTGTATAAATTAGTATGTAAATGACTTACTTTGTATTACTTTAATGAAGTTAAACTAAGAAAATAAAACCAAAATATATGTGTATAAAATAGCCAGGGAACAATGTAAGTTGTGCTGTGTTAATTAAGATGACAAAAATAAAATCTAAAAAATGCATATTTCACTTATTTATATAAAATAGCCAGGGAACAACTTGTTGAATTTTAAGAGGAAAGAAAAAAAAAAAAACACACTATGTTTTAAAATTAGTATGTGAACAATTCATGTCACATTACAATAGTGAAGTTAAAACACTTAAGAGTAAAATTTACTTCCTAGATTTGTATTACTTTTAATTTGATTAAAATTAACGTGAATAATGCATGTTCCAATTCTTTAAGGAAGAAGAAGAATAAAAAAATCCACAACTATTTACTAACATCACGATTTATGATAGAAAGATAGAGATAAAGATAGATAGATAGATAGATAGATAGATAGATAGATAGATAGATAGATAGATAGATAGATAGATAGATAGATAGATAGATAGATAGATAGATAGATAGATAGATAGATAGATCAGACCTCTATCAGTACTAGTACAGAGAGTGGTATCTTAATGTGCAACATCAAAAAAAATAAAATCAATTTTATGCAAACCTCAGATCTTCATTTAACAATGCAATCATCTTAAATTGTGAGGTCATCATAATAAAAACTAAAATTAGGAGTAGAGTACAATGAAGAGCGCCATCTTAAGAAACTGGTTAGCGAGAGCACCACATTAATAATGACCACTGCCAGTGGGCCATAATAATAACAGGACGACGCAGTATTTCATTTGTACGTTTTGCTTTGACAGGGTGGCCCCGGTCAGCACCCCAGATTCAAATCCTCTTCTGGTTGGATGTTCTCCCCAAGTCTTTGTGGATTGTTCTTCAGGTTCTCCTTCCAAGTCCCCAAAGAGATGCCGGTTGGGTTAACGGACGACTATATACTGGCCCAGAGAGTTCTTATGTGGCACCAAGCCCAGAGCGGAGTCGCAGTATCAAGCTGTGAATTGCCTTAAGTAGGCCTGGCAGTGTTCGGTTATGTTAAGGTTCGACTTTTTCATGCTTAGGATCACAGGTGGGTCAGGCTAACTGGCTGGAGCCCCCTCTGGACAGGACTCCATTGTATTGGAGAATTTGAAACACATCCGAGAGTAAGTGTTTAACTTGGCGTTTGCCTTTCTTTTTTGGGGTTTTCTTTACAGATGGTTTCACACGCCTCGTCGGGGTCATTTCCATTTTGCGATCAGAGTGGCTTATTTTATGACAAACGGTACCAACAGATAAAAGCAATAATGAGGGGAAGCGGCCCCCCGTTTGCAGCCTTTGTGCCCACGACGCACGCCTCATGAAAGGAGTTGTGCGAGCGCTCGGTTCTGTGATGCGAGTTGAGAGAGGGGACTCAAACAGGGCTGAGCTGGCAGCATTTTTCCTAAAACAGCAATCAGCGGTGGCTTCCAAGTCTTATTTACCTTTATTAACATTAAGCAACTCTTCTCTTGCTGTTACCTAGACTTTCAAAAATCAGTTGAAAGCCTGTAATTTATGATGTTGAAAAGGCACCAACATGCACGGTACACTTTTTAAAGATATTAGAAACAATGCCTCACATGGAGAAAATTATTGTAATTTAGAGTGGAAATGAGGCATAACACATTACACTTGGGAGGCAGGTGGCATGGCGGCGAGCGCCGCTTCCTGCTGGCGCCGTTCTCCACCTTCGGTTCTCTCACTTTCTACTGGGTGCCACTGGGTCCATCTGTTGCTCGATTAATGGCGCAATCATCAAAAAACCGCCAATTAAAATGTCCCCTTTCTGTAGTTTTCTGTGCAGACAAACCCTTTGATAAAAAGAACTTCCAATGCAGGTTGCTGTTCCTCCCATAAATTGGTGCCACCATAAATCTGAATGGGGTAACTAAAATCTAAAACCCATCCATCCTTCCATTTTCCTTCATCCGTTTCACTCAGTTAATGCTCACAAGAAGCTCAAGGCTGGAAGCAACCCTGAATAGCACACCAGTGTACAGCCATACCCACCAGTCACCCCACTCGACTGGTTTCTGGGATGTGGAAGAAAACCAGAGCTCTCCCCCAGAAGAAGCACCCTCATGGACGACAGGATAAAGTGATAACTCCACCACAACAACGACCAGCCTCCTGCTCCTCCGAGTGCCAATCGTCGTCTTACTATCCCACCCATCTAAAACACTTCTCTTGCATCCCATAATTCTGAAACCTACTTGATACCAACTAATGGCCACTTGGAGGCAGCACTGAGCAAGAGAAAGGAAACAGCGTGGCACCATAACAAGGTGCCAACTTAGAGTCAGCTGAAGGGCATCTCTTTTGGGATGTGCGGAAGACCAGAGTGCCCAAGAGGTGCAGACTCCACAAAGTGTCCGAGATGTTGGATCCAAGAGGCAACAGCACTTTACTATACAATTACTGCTACAAATACAATTACAAGTAATTTAAAAAATACAATGTACTACAATTACTACACCGCAGTACTTTAAATCAACAAATATGAATTATTTTAACCGCACTTTCCTCTGAGAACTGCAGGATTAGGCTGTTATGTACCTTCATGTGGATAAATTAGCAGAGACCCCTCAGTGCATCACAAAACACGTTTTATTTGACAAATCCATGAGCCAAAGTCAATAATTCTTCACTCGTTGACAATTCTATTTCGGTTGGCTATGCAACTAGAGAAAATACTTTGGAGGCTCATCACAGGGCAAATATTTTTCAGCCGAGATGCCTCGTGGTGGGAGTGCACAGCAATTCAGTTGCAGATTTTGGCAGAGCCGTGTCACCAGCATCACAGCCCACCTGGGAAAGAAGTGAACTGGGACCGCGGTTTTGACGGCAAAACAGAAACATACATAGGCATCAGAAACCTCATGGGCCCTTGGCCAGTGCCCATTGTGCCCTTACGTTAATGATGGCCCTGGATTTGGGTGGGATTTGCACTGTTAATGGGTGAAGTGTAGTGGGTGACACTGGAGAGAGAGAGAGAGAGAGAGAGAGATCGATCACCTGATGTCACTCAGAAAGCGCATCACTCAAACTAGTCAGAGATGGGCTTTGCACAGCTGACAGATGGAAGTCTGGTTTAGCTCATGCCACAAAGCGCTCATTGCTGAGCCACAGCACTTTCAAATGCAGAAACACAAGAAATCTTAAGAGAACAAAACTGTAGAGCATGTGTAAACAGTCAACCCCGGCGACATACTGGCAACAGTGCAGTTGGTGAGACACCATGCCCCTCAAACACACACTCGGTACAATCAAAGTTAAATGTATAGTATTTACTCACTAAGTGCAGTGTTAATGGCAAAGAGTTACAAGAAAAGTAGCGTACTACACTTAGAGATTTGCTTCAGATAAGGAGGAACCTTGATAATCAGGGCACAAATAATACATGCATATTACTCCTCCTCCTCCTCACTTAGTTGTGTTCGACCCTTGGATACTCTGGAGGCCAGTCCTCCATTCCCGTGTCATTCCTGATGCATACATATACACATATAGGGTGGTCCAGATCTAATTATGCAATTTTCATTGCACTATAACTTAAGTTTATTGCATAGTAAATTGCCCGAAGAATCCCAGACCATCGAGAAGTGTGCGAACTGACGACATGAAGAATCACCTTCGCACCGAACTGGAATCATCCCCGCATAAATCAAAGTCATCCAGACGATCTGGATTTGCATAGTTAGATGTGGACCACCCTGTATATCGCTCCATTATAAAAAAAATCTTGGAAGGAGACGAGACGCGATTCTCTCGGAGACAATCCCGTGAGATGACAAGAGTTTATGCAAAGAGATTATGAAATATCCTGCGTGGGGAAGTCAGACACATTTCTTGTAGAGAGAAAGAAAGAAAACAATATTCACTCAAGGGCAGTTGTGCGTTGCGTTGTCACGATGTAATTCCAAACACGGAATCAAAATTCAATGCGATATTGATGAAAAGGTAAAAACAAAAAGAGATCGAATATATGGACGTAGGTGATATGAAAGAAGTGTGCCACGCGAAATGCTGATCACGCATCACGGCAGCAGCAAGCCAGCAGCTGATCGAGCAAAGAGGAGGTAAGATGTGTTTGCCATTGTTTCACCGTTTAAGAGGGGGTGTCAGGAGGAGCAACCACATCTCCTTGAGATGCGTTCAGCCCCCCTCTTCACAACACGAACAGCAGAGCCGCGAAGTGGCTGCCACGTGGCACAGATTGGGGGAGAAAAAGAGGTTGGGTTACGAGCTTTCAAAGACACGAATCATCAGACCTACTGAATGTGGAACATGAAGGAGGCCCGGTGAGGTTTTGAGGCACATATCTATTATAGAAAAAAAAATCTTTTTATGAAGAGTCCCTCGAGTTGAGACTTTGGCCGTGAGATTTTGTCAAGTCCCGCCCTCCTCTCAACCATATTCAAACACGCCTCATGATATCGAGTCTCCACAAGTAAACCTGGATGAACAGGGCAGAGACTGGGTGACCGGATAGGCCAGATTAAAGGAAATGTGTGTAAGTAATATACTCGAGAAAACAATCCGAACCCTGCAGGCCCCTCAAATACCAAATGGAGCGGGTTCAGAAAGTGTTTGGACCCCTTCATTTTTTTTTTTTTTGCTATATTGCCGTCGCGTTCTAAAATCATTTCAATTTAATTTTCTGCCATCCAACAAAGCCCAATAATCCAGAGTGATGAAGCGAAAGCGGGATTTTAGAGATGTTTGAAAATTTATTAGATATGAAGGTCTAAGGGTCCAGATTGGGTCACTTTTTAGAGTGGACTTTCACATTCACCCCACGTGATAATTCCCTTTTCCTCCAGCATCCCAAAGTCACGGTGACACTTAATCGTACGATGGCTTGGCAGCACAGGGCACACTCACTTACACCCGTCGAGTCCCATGACCAGGCCCGACTAGGAGGTTCTTCTCCAGAGTTCCCTCGATTTGGATGTCTGCCTGTGCAGAGTTGGTTTCAATCGTTCACCAGTGATACCAGGATGGGATCCCAGTGACCTACCAAACTGAACTGGTAAAGCAGGTTTCAGAAAATGGATGAGTGGGGCATGTGGTTGGGCAGGGTTACCATAAATACACAAAAAATAAAAAAATAAATAAATAAAAAGACTGCGGGGGGGTACGTGGGTTTTTTTTCCGTGTCAGATTGGGTGGGCCGAGTGGAGTCGTGTCCCACTTTTGGAGTTTCTCTTCATGTAATTGTGGCGGGAAGGGTCTCCCCATTGAGTTTTTGTAATTACCTCTAGAATGTGCGTGCTGTACAATTTGGGAACATCTATGGGATCACCTTTACGGTAGGCTGGTAGGTAAAAAGGAAGTGCCCTGAAAATAAACCGGTCAGGGAATGATGGGCAGCGGTGTGAAAAACTCGGACAAACTGATATTTGTGTTAAAATTGCCTGGAACGTCCAGATTTCCGGGCTCACCCAGATGTATGGTGACCCTCAGGGAGGTAAAAGATCAAAAGGAGTACCAAGTGCCAACGGAGAGGCAGTCCTCCGAGTACCAAACATTCCATTAAAAGAAAGCCAAGTTCACGTGCCAAAGCCAAGTCGCCCATTAACAAAAGCATGACGTAGCATCGACTGTCCGGGGTATGAAGACCTCCAGTGTTCTTCCGACGTTTTGTTCAACTGCTTCCTGTGATTAAGCCCGATGTTCAGAGTAAAGTGGCATTTCATCCGTCGTCATTTATACGATGGCCGACAGCTGAACTTGTGAACTTTCTGCACGTAACGGCATACTTCTAACTTAAGCAAATCGAGAATGAGACGTGGCTAAAGAGAGCAACAAAAAAAAAAAAATAAAGTCAAATGTTTAGAAGCTGTCAGCTTTCATCTCGGCTTTGGGTTTTACTTTAATACAGAAGGCATTGCCTCAAATGGAATGGATGCTACAAACCTAAAGCTTTCAGCATTAGTTACCTTAATGTCCCTTTTACAAGTTTAAAAAAGCCATTTGTTTTCCCTAAAAGAATGACTTGCCTCAGCCATGGCACGACGTCGCTCTATTTCCTCTTTATCTGAATCCAAATACACTTCCCATTCAAAAGTCTTTTTTTTCGATTATTAGGTTAGTTAAATGCAGGCTGTGCATTAAACACAAAGGCCTCTCCTCATTATAGGAGACAAAATGAAAAAATAAGAGGTTCAGCCTTCAGTAACAATGCCATCTGTCTGGTTAAAAACCTCCTGAAAGAAGTTCAGTGCCATGGTGGTGGGCAGCTCAATGGCGTCGTGCCAATGACAATGCAGGATATCCAGACCTGGAAGTGATGCCAGTCTATCGCCGGATACACACACAGACACAGGTGGGGTTAGAGTCAGCGATTCAAGCGAATCTGCACCATGTGGGAGGAAAGCCATGCAGATACGTGAAGAACGTGGGGCCGCCAGTCCAGAAATGGCAAAGCAGGCACCAAAACCTCACCGGGCCTCCTTCATGTTTCACAGTAGGTCTTTGAAAGCTTCATTTGTGGACACAGAGCTGATGGGACATTGTCAAAAAGCTCCAGTGTTGTCTCATCAGTCCAAAGGACCTTCTCCTAGAACAGGGGTGGGCAACGTTGGTCCTGGAGGGCCGCACTGGCTGAAGGTTTTCATTCCAACCCAATTACAGTCATACCTTGAGATACGAGTTTAATTCATTCCCTGACCGAGCTCAGAAGTCAAAATGCTCGTATCTCAAATCAGATTTTCCCCATTGAAATGAATTGAAATGAGATTAATTCATGCCAGCCCCCAAAAAGCCACCCCAATTTTTTGTTAAATGTTTTCAACATAAGAAAAGTGTATTTATAATGAACAAAAATTGTATACAAACAAAATAAAACCTAATACATAAAAGAGAATCTAAAGAAATAAATAAACGTTGGCGAAGCCGATTAGCGTATTGTAATGTTTATTTCTTTCACGTCACTTTTGCTTAACTTCATTTTCTTCTTCACTAGTTTTTTTTTCTTCTTCGCCACGCTTTCGTCACTTTCATTCGCAGGGCGTTTCAATAGAAACCTGTCCATGGATCTTTCTTTAGTCCTCCCCTTTAGAACGTTTCTGAAATGAGTTTCGGCGAGTGTCATTAAATTGCGCCGCTGCACGACCAGTTGCAACTTTTCCAGGGTGGTTCTTTTCTTTAAATTTTGAAACTTTTTCCCACATTGCAAACACTTCCTTTATCTCACTTGAAGAGAGAACCTCCTCCGCGATACCGATCTCCTGCAGGACCTCCGTATGCGGCTGCGTCTGTAGTTCCGTCACCTCCTGTGTCATCAGTTCCTCGAAATGTGCAGCGACAAGCTCTTTGAAAAAACGACGACCTAGTGACGGCTCTTATCTCAAAAAACTCGTACGTTGGCGCACTCGTGTCTCAAGGTACCATTGTACTTAATTAGAAACCAACCCTTGCCAGTCTCGGACCGTATTTAAATTTGATGGCCGGTTAGTCTGCAATGTTAGGTTTCTGTTCTTTTTCTGATCAAAGCACCAGCTACATTGGTGGATTAAAGGCCAGAAGTCCATGTAACCGTCGTCATCATCAGGTACTTCCATGTGAACCCTGAAAACCATGAGGACTGATTGAGGTCATTTATGTTAGGTTGAATGTCTAGGGGGGGCTGGGTGGTCTCATGGCCTCGGACCCCCTGCAGATTTTTCGCCAGCCGTCTAGAGCTCTTGGTTTTCTTTTTTCTGTCCTTCCTGGCCATCAGACCTTACTTTTATTCTATGTCAGTGGTCCTCAATCCCGGTCCTGGAGGGCCACAGTGGCTGCAGGTTTTTGCTCCAACCCGATTCCTTAATAAGAAGCCCTTACTGCTCCAGTAACACTTCTGCTTCACCTTAGTGGTCTCCACTCTTAAGATTTTGAACCCTTATTGCGTATTTCATTCTTAAACAGCTGTATTCTCCGTTTTTAATTGCTCCCGATTAGCAAGAAGATGACAAGAGAGACCAGCATTTCTCCAGGTAGCTTGTTACCATTCACACCTGTGTGTTTTTATCGTGCACTATTGGGTTTAACTAAATACTTGGAAGGAAAGTGAGGAGAAAAACGTGAAGGACTGAAACTGACGCCGAAAACGGATCATTTACAGTCTGTCGCATTTTTATTCTACGCGTTTTCTTAAACCAAATTGTGCAGGATGAATCCACAAAGGTGTGAATGGAAACACGTGAAATGGAGAACTGCTGACTGCTTTGTCATTTGCATCTTACTGTTAATGAGGAGCCATTAAAAACAGCGAATGCAGCTGTCGAAGACGGAAACAAGAAATTAAGGGGTGGGGAACCTTAGCAAGCGAGACCCCCCTAAAATGAAGCACCAAAATGTCACTTCAGCAATAAAAGGGCTTCATCACTGATAATTGACTTCTGGGGTGGTACAAAAATCTCGAGCCACTGTGGAAAGGACTGATGCTGCCCACCCCTGGACCTAAAAAAGCAATGTGGCTTGTCAAAGTACATTTTGGCAAATTGCAAAATATGGGCTTCTTTACGTGGAGACGACCTCCATTGAGCCCACAGTCACTCGAAAAGCGACCCCACACACTGACGGACCTCGACCTTGGAGTTTGGCTCACATCTTTGGCTTCTTGTCTGCCTGCCCATTCTGGGCTCGATTTTCCTCTCGTGGCCACGTCCAGGGAGGTGAGCTACAGTCCCATGGACTTTCAACTTCTTCATAACATTTGCAGAGCATAGTGATGGAGGATTCATTCTAGTTACATATTCGGTTTCACTTTACTTTTTATATTTGTGCCTTTGCCTCTCTGTCCAGTCATTTCCTTTGAGATTAAGATTTCCGATTCCGATGTTTCCCCTCACTTGACGGTCACCGTCCTTCCATCCATTATCCAACCTGCTATATCCTAACTACAGGGTCACCATATCGGAATAAAATGCAGTTTAAGCACTTGAGATATCCTTAATGAAGACCTTCTCCGGAAGTGCCCTGGACCTCAGACTGGGCCGAACAACAGGACACAAAGCAAAGACAACACAGGGGTGGCTTACGGACCACCCTGGGAGTGTCCTTGGGTGGTCCAGCCAGCACTTGGACTTGAACCCCATCAAACATCTCTAGGTGGTCTCTGTTCTGTGTATTGTATTGACACCCACTGCACGCCCAACCTACCTGGAATTGCCTTTCCCAAGGTTTTTTTCCCCCATTTTCTTCTCTACAAGGGTTTTCTGGGAGTTTTTCCTTGTCTTCTTAGAGAGTCAAAGCTCTCAAAAGGCAGGGCCTGTTAAAGCCCATTGCAGCAGTTCTTGTGTGATTTTGGGCTATACAAAAATAAATTGTATCGTGGAAAGCAGCCATCCACTGGTGGTCTCCACTCAACCGGACTGAACTGGAGAGGATCTGCAGAGGAGAATGGCAGAAAAATCCCCAAATCGAGGTGTGCAAAGCTTGTTGTGAAACGACTCCAGGGCTGGATTGGCTGCCAAAGGGGCTTCAGTGAAGTACTAAGAAAAGGGTCTGAATGCGCGTGTCAGTGGGATATTTCAATTATTTTTTATTATTCAGAAATTTGCAAAAAAATTGAATCCTGTTGTCACTCCTGGGGTGTCGAGTGTTACTTGATGAGGGGTTAATAACAACAAAAAGAAAAGAATTGACTTGATTTTAGCACCCAAGGCTGCCACATAACAGAATGTGTAAAACACGAAGGGGGTCTGAAGACTTTGAGAATCCGCTGTAAATTCTGCAGCCCAGGATTGGATTAGAAAATCAATGACGGTATTGTATCCATAACCTTATTGCTGCCATTATTTCCAGAGTAACCCATGAATTAAACAGCATTCCGCAAACGATCAGACGGTCTTCAGATATAGACTGACCTGCAAATCCCCCGCAGTCACAATAAGCCAGGCGGCTGACCTTATCGGCTTGTAAAGCAGCGGCAGAGTTAGAAGGCGGCAATGGAGGGGTCTTAGCATGCAAGGCTGTCGGGCCTGCCCGAGCTTCGGGATGAATGGCCGCTCAGGTCACGGAAATATGACAATTGGACTATGAAATGTCATCAGCGGGAGGTAATGCCGGACATAGATCAGCGGCCGAGTATGGCGCTTGCCTGCAGTCACAGTCAATTGTTCAGGGAAATTGCTGTTCACATAGAATATATCTCATAATCCATAAGGAGATGCCAAACAAGTGAACAGGTTTGAAGTCACGTATTTTACACTTTATTCTTGAACACAGATCACTGAAAGTCAAATTATTATTATTCAATTATATATTTACCTGAATGCATTAGGGGTTACAGTTAATCTAACCCTAATTACTATTAAGTTGAGAATTTCTAGTCGTATGCACAGTAAACAGCACAAAAGTCCGACTCTGTGTGCTCTTCCGGCCATCAGTATACATAAATTAAACTCAAGACAATACAAATAACGAGCCAATCATCAGACAATAGAGAAGAAAATCAACTTCCCATCATAAATACAGAAGTGCGATATAAGCATTGTCACACAAGTGCGCATGGGAGACACAGCTAGAGGGACCAATCAAAGGTAATTCCACGGCAGGCCAGAGGGTGGCAGCGTGCTCTCAGGTTTCCTCTGATATTCCTGCAGATCAGCTATGGGAAATTCTGCCCGAGTCCGATGACGTCACTTCCGGGTCTCCCGGGCCCAGATGACGTCACCTCTGGTTCTGGCCCCCAGATAATGTCACTTCCGCCAACCTACTTTAAAAGCAAGACCGCCTTCACTTGTATTCAGTTCGGTTTTGGGCTCAAACCTGTTTGTAACCTTTTGCAGCCAGGCATTAAGCATACGGGTGGCTGCCCCAAAGGCGGATTCATTTTCATAGCATGTATCGAGCAAATACCGTGAGAATCAAGGCGGAGGTGGGACAGGCAGGGGGTTTGATGTCAAGAGTGGGCAAGCACGGCCTACCAGGGAAATACAAAGCTTGGTGGTAGCAGTATGGGGTTTGCCAACTGCCTGTGTAGGACTTCCCCACAACAAGTGTGAAGGTGATGGAAAGAAACATCAGCAGCCATTTGAGTAGGGTGGCCGATGCTTGCATTGAACACATCGCTGTAATCAATAAAGAACTTTCCGACAGAACTTCTTTTGTTTTCCGGCTGTGACAATGAAGACAGCATTCTCTGTGGACCCATTTACTTGACAGAGACAGAGGGGATGGAGGTTTGAACAAGGGACATATTAAATATGTCCGCCAACACCAATGAACGCGCTCCGAGTACACATCTAGGGATTTGTTTCTGGACCCACAGCTTTCAGTGGGTTAATTCTTGAAACTGATAGGAGGTGTTGCAGTAAAAGAGGCACACGTTCATCTTAAAATCTAACTTGGAAGCAGTGGAGTGCTGGTTTACAAGTGGGCCATCCCAGCTGGACAAAGAGGGACCCCCTGTAGAATACAACGATGGTAACGAATGAACAGTAGTACCCCTGTAAGCTCTTGTGCTCTTTAATGTGACCTCAAGGTTCAGATGGAGGGGACGTTCCAGTGGGCTGTGCTGTTGCCTCACGTCATCACGAGGGCCCTGTCCTTAAAAATCAAACACCCTACCCCACTAAGGGGGCACACCACCTGTTAAAGCGACATCTGTGTCACAAAAGGATCAAATCTGGCATAATGAGATGAAATCATCAAAGAAATGCAGAGAGTGTCAGACAATGCTGTGCCGGTTTTAAATTTCTACTTACTCCATTTCTACTACCACATCCCAAACACTTCACAGATTAGATTAACTGGAGGAAAACCCCAGAGGGACACGGGGAGAACATTCAAAATCCACAGAGACTCAGACTCAGACAGTTGACGCTGACCCAGTAAACCAGCAGCACTTGGAGCCAAGGCTCCTTTACACGGACTTATTTATATTTTTCCAAAGACGCAGACGCTGATCTTTCTTTGTACAACACAGTGGAAAAAAAAAAAAGAAGTGATTTTGGATTTGTGGAATACCAGCTGAGAAGCCTGATTGACACGGCATAAGAGGAAAACCCACGTCAAAGAGAGGCAAAGCTGTGACATGGCAGCCAGGGCAGCGCTCCTCTGTTATTCTTTGCTTTCACATTCTTAAACCCCGCAGAGCTTTACAAATGACGACAATAATGGAAGTAAAAGATGAAAGAGAGACCATGGTGACAATGAGGTCTTCACCAGAATACAAAAAGACGACAGAGAGGAAGCTGTAGGTGAGGAGAGACAGATGTTCGGTAACAATGAAGTAAAAAGCGTTCTCGGCTCGTAAAATTAAAGGGCAAAAATCCAAGTGGCCGTGACTTGCGTTCCTTTCTCTTTTTTTTTTACCTTTCTACAGAGCACCCCGTGTGTGTGTTGTGACCGTCCATAAAATGGTTCATTCGTTTAAAAAGCCTGACCGCACTGAGCCAGCCACTGTCCTTCCTTCACTTCCATTTCAGCTCTGGCTGCACTGATCCTGTCCTAATCAAGAAGAGACACCACTGGGAGCCAGTGGGACAGCCTTCTTACATCTTGTTTAATGTTCTACCTAATGTCCTGCACCTTGCTAGCTAACAATCCCAACATGCCATCTTTCCTCATCCTGCTAGATCTCTTCTCTGGCTTTGACTCAGTCAGCCAGCAGATATTCTGGTCCGACGACGCCAAGATTAGCATTGCATATGGAGGAAACCAGGCACTGCCCATCGCTTGTGTCACACCATTGCAGTGGTGATGCATGGTGGTGGCAGCCTCAGGGACTAGGAGACTATATTGGGATGAAGGAAAGTCATATGGAGCAAAGTACTGAGTCATCCTTAACAAAAACCTGTCCTTGGCATTCTCTGGACCTCTAACTGGGGTGAAGGACAACAACCACAAGCACAAAGGAAAGTCAACTCAGGTGGACCTTAGGAAAAAGTCTGGAAATGAACATGAGTGGCCCATGCAGACCCAGGACTTGAACTCAATTGAACATCTCTGGAGAGACCAGAAAAGAGATGTTCACTGGTGGTCTCCATCTAAACTGACAAAGCTTGAGATGATCCCACCGCCTTCTTATCTCTTCTTCTCTATGTTCTACCTAACATCCTGCAGCTTGCTGGCTAACTATCCCAAAATGCCAGTTTTCCTCATCTTGCTAGATCTCTTCTCTACCTCTGACATAGTCAGCCAGCAGAAGTTCTGGTCTGACAACACCAAGACTAGTGTCACGTCTACACCTGTGCCACAACATTCCAGGAAAGTACAGAGACATCCTTAACATGAACCTGTCCTTAACGTTCTCAGGCGCTCTGACTAGGCTGAAGGACAAGTCCTAAGAACAAAGCAAAGTCAACTCAGGTGGACCTTAGGGACAACTCTGGGAATGTCCATGAACGGCCCATGCAGACCTAGGACTTGGACACCACCACTGAACAGCTGTTTTCAGGTCTTTCCAGAGATGCTCAATTGAGTTCAACTAAATTGACAGAGCTTGTGATGATCCCACTGCCTTCTTATCTCTTCTTCTCTATGTTCTACCTAACATCCTGCACCTTGCTGCCTAACTATTCCAACATGCCATCTTTCCTCATCCTGCTAGATCTTTTCTCTGCCTTTGAATCAGGCAGCCAGCAGATGTTCTGGTCTGATGACACCAAGATTAGCGTCATGTCTGGAGGAAACCAGTTACTGCCCATTACCTGTGTCACACCATTCAGGTGGTGACGCATGGTGGTGGCAGCATTAGGGACTAGGAGACTAGACAGGGATAAAGGAAAGCCGAATTGAGCAAAGTACAGAGACATCCTTAGCAAAAGCCTGTTCTTGGCGTACTCAGGACCTCTGACTGAGCTGAAGGACAATGACCCTAAGCACAAAGCAAAGTCAACTCATGTGGACCTTAGGGACAACTCTGGGAATGTCCATGAGTGGCCCTACCAGAGCTGGGACTTGAACTCAAATCGAACATCTCTGGAGAGACTGGACGTTAGCAGTCCACTGACGGTCTCCATCCAACTTGAGAGGATCAGCAGAGAAGAATGACTGAAAAACCCCAAATCCAGGGACCTCATGTATAACACCATGCGTAGAACTCGCACTATAACATGGCGTAAGCACAAAAGCCGAAATGTGCTTACGCATAGAAAAATCCAGATGCAGGAATCTGTGCGTACTCCAACTTCCACGTTCTTCCGCTACATAAATCCCGATCAGCGTGAAAAGTAACGCTCGTGCACGCTTTTATGTCCCCCAACTCCTCCCAGAATTACGCCTCTTTGAATATGCAAATCAATATAAATCACCCTTAAGCTCAGCCTTCTGTGAAAAGACAATGGGAAAGCACGGGGGAAAATATAAGAATTTCAGCGAATACCAAGTGGAGGCAAAGGAAAAACATACAATTTGTTCAAATAAACCGTGGAATAATCAGCAAAAGGAAGTTGATCGAGTGACAGAGTGTCGGAGGAACTTGAAAGCTCACATTCACAAAAATCGCACAGTGCCGGAAATAAAAAAGAAGTCACATATCAAAGTCGCTGTGAAAAGCTGAGTTGTAAGCCCACTGTCTGTGTGTCAAATGTAAGCTTATTAGGATACAGAGGAAAAAAAAGGCACACAGTAGGGGAAAAAACACGAAATGTCAACTTCAATCTCGACATTTCCACTTTAATCACGTAGTTTATTTTGTCATTAAAGTAGAACATTATAAACTTCATCTTAAAATCGTTTAAATTAACCAGTTTCTCAAATCACATCGTAATTAAAGTAGCACGTGAAATGCTTTGTTTTGTATTTGATCTTCTATGTGCTCTGTGTGTGTAAACCAGCTCTCTTCCTCCGACTGGATACAGAATCCATTACATTCGTGATATTACAGCTCTCTGAATAACTCAAATATTGAGATGTATACGTGATGTCATTTTTATGATGACAGGAGTTAAAGCACATTATTAAATAGGAGTTTCACGGCGCAGTGATTGTGCGTGACTTTCGATGAAATCATTTATTGCAGCAGTACTCAGGGGCGGCTCTAGGCTTGTGGTGGCCCTGGGCAGAAGAAGAATCGGTGGCTCCTTCGTTGGCCAATGTCAGTAAGGTATCTTATGCACGGTGGATGGCCACGTCCGTTGCAGACACTGCATAGCCGCCTCATGCTCATGACACAAGCGTTTAACTTTTGCCGAAATTTGTTGCTGCGTTTTTAGCTGTGTTGTTATTTTCTCTTTCTGTTTTATATTCAATATATATTGGCGTAGCCACCACTTTTCTTTCCCCAAATACCCAATCAGAATTGGGGAGCGCCGATTCTTCAAAACGTTTAAAGAACATTGAAATATCTTCATAGTACATGTTTAATTATTCTATCCTTCACGACACTCCCAGTGAAGAATATAGATTATTTAAATTTAAACTTTTACCTGTATAATATAACAAACATATTTTGCTGCATTTCACCTTAAAATGATATCGTCATCATATGTAAATACGCGCTTTATAAATTGGCTCAGATTGTGCGATATTATAACTGTAGTGCAAGTTTACAGTGAGGTGATTGTACTTATAAGTACCAACAGTTCTACAAGGAGCACTTGATTGAGTGCATTTGAAGTTTGAAACTGTTTCTGAACCACGAGGTCCGGACAGGAAAGGCTTTGAAACGTTTTGCAGTGGCTGAGACAGCGTGTCCTTAAAGCTGTATACCGATAATTCTCTTTCCGATCAGCTGCTGCTGTGATTCACACTCAGATACAGTGATATAAATACTCCGAGTGGTGCAGTGAGAGTAATATGGAAAAAGATGATCCGCTGTGGCAACTCCTAACGGGAGGAGCTGAAAGAAGAAGAAGGAGAAGTGAGAGTAACAACACTAAAGCAGTTCTGGTATTTGGAATACTATGGCTGTTCCCTGGACCATTATATTGTTACAAGTTAATTACAATCAGATGCATTACACTAATAAACAATACGCGGTTAGTTTCTGTGTATTTATAAAGCCGCGTCAGGAAAATAATGAGTAATCACACAAGAACAGTAGCACTGCTTTGACGCTGGGTGCTGCCAGTCTGCAAAACCGAGCGGAGAACTTGCGTACGACAAGGTATGAGGTACCGTGGAAAAGTGCGTGGCTTTACGCCAAGTGTAGGTTTAATACATCACGATTTGAACGTGGAAAAGTTCTTACGCAACATTTCTGTGCGTACGCACCGTTTATACATGAGGCCCCTGGTCTGGGTGAAGCTTATGTCAGACCCCAGGCTGTAAAAGGGGCTTCAGTTATTGAATAAAGAGTCTGAATACTTCAGTCAGAAAGGATCACTTTAGTTTTGTATTTTTAACAGATTTGTAAAAATCTCTTTTCGCTGGTCATTCTGGAGCACTGAGGGTTGCTTAACGAGGGGGGGAAAAAATGAATGCAAGCGATTTCAGGACAAGGCTTCAACATAACAAAACAGGCAAACAGTAAAGGGGGTCTGAAGACTTTTCAAATCCGCGGAATTTAAGAATTTTAGCAGCAGAGCTTATGAAGACCCTACTTAAAGTCGACAATAAATAGGTATAATCAAAATTTCAACTGATAACCAAATTGTAAAAAATTCCTTTACCACCCTCGATGCCCTGGCAGTGCCCTCAACATTCTGAGGTTCAAAGAGAAAAGCAGGGGCCTGGCCCGGTCGCCCTGCTAAGCTTCAGTTTCAAGATTTTGGCCGTTTATTGTTTTATTCGGCCTACTGGTGTCCTGCGTGCACACAAGTCCTGGCATCACACACCTCTGCATCAAAAGCCAATTCCTTTGTTGCTCATCCGCTTCCCTGCCGCTATCTACAGTCCACTCAGACACGCGGCGGCCGTCTTATCTTTCCTTCCATGCATAGTGTTGATATTTCCAATTTTCTTTACTTTTTTTTTTTTACTTTAAACTGTTTCCCCTGACTAAGACTCTCTGGAGGATTTCTGCTCATGCAATTAGCTCCAGCTTGTTCCCTTTCTAAGCACTTCAGATCTTTGCTGGCTTTGTGAGAGATTACAGTCTAATAAGGATGCAGCCAAACAAGTCTGGGAAAGCGATCTGCATGTCGGCATAGAGAAATCGCTCATAAATGGATACATGGGCATGCAAAAGGAAAAGTAACAAGGCACCGAGATTCACAAGCGTGGTACTAAAAATGAACACGTACCTATCGCCGATTCAGAAATTCTCGCACGTTTGCAAATTATCTCCCATTTGTAAAGACACGCCAATTCCAGTCAAACTCAACTTGGACCATTAGAACAATTTTTGAACAAACTAGGCTCTTTTAAATCCTTGAAAGTGACCAACTCACCTAACCTGAAGATCTTTTCCACGACAGGAACCAGAGACCTTTTAGAAACTCTGACTTTGGTAGCATTTCTACTGCAGGAACTCGGGACATTTTTACGAGGTGCCACACACATATGCATAGGAGACGCTCAATGGACTTAATCAAGGGTCAAACGCTGGGTTGACAAAGTGCCCCCACGTCCTTTCTCCATACTCGGATTCCCAGAATTAAAAGATGACCTAAACCCCAACCAGGTTCCACTTCCATCTACAGACCACGTCCTACTACTGATCCCACTGCCGCCCGTTCCCCATAGGACCCTCCTCTTTCTTCCCACTGCCTAGAAAACCAGCCACTTGCCTTTCCCAGTCAGTCCCATCTTGGGCTCAGTCATTTGAGACTACTCAGTATTTCTCTTATGGCCTTAGTTTTCGACTCCGACCCCTTACTTCTTTCTATTTCCTCAATTAAAAGTCAAGCAATAATGAGACCCAAAACGAGCAAACAGGTGACCAGCTAACCACATTATCTGAACATAAAGAAAGGTGAGGGTCTTGGTAAGGTTGCTCTCTCAGGTCAATAATCAGAAACAGAAAAATCAACAGTTTGGGAAATGTCTGCCGTGGCAGATTGAGAGCGGCAACAAGCCATAGAATTAAGTAACGGGTTTAATTAACAGCAAGCATTGGCTTCTCATTAAGAAACTGGTTGGAGTGAAATTGGGTGGAGTTTGAACCCCCAGTTTAGCTGGTCATCTGTCGGCTCGTTTCACATCTCAGTTCTGTTTGGCTGCCATTTAATGAAGAACAGAATCAATTGAGAGGAGTGAATCCTTAAAAAGAAGAGAAAAGGAGTTAATTAGCAGTGGAAACTGGTCACCGATTAGGAAAAGGGTGAGAATGAAAACCTGCAGCCACTGCGGCCCTCCAGGCTTGGAGTTCAACACCCGTGCATTAGCAGCATCAAAATACGGCAAACGTTTATATTTGTGCCATCTGCAGGCCGAGTTGTGTCCTCCTCTTTGCAATCTTCTCACATTTCACACACACCTCACACTCCTACGCAGACTTTTAAGGAGGACAATTTTTTACCTTATTTAAGAATGAATTATGCAAATAGATGAAATGCTGTGAAATCCTGCACAAGTATGGCAAGGCCTGATTATTCTTAGAAATCTCCTAAATTATAGATCATCGTTCGCAGAACCTTCACAGAGTAACACCTGCCCGCCAGTCCAGCCATCTACTATGGCAGCGCCACTCACATAAAAATGACAAAAGCCTTAAAAACGGGAAATGTTTCTGTAAATACCTGGAAACATTTTCAGACAATGTGTCCCGGTGAATGACCAAACGGATAAGGCAAATAATGAAAAGGTTATGTCACCTGCTGCAATGCTTTTCATCTTCCTGAAAGCCAGCTAGTAATTTTGGTCCTTCTTGTCCATTTACATTTGCTGCATGTGGTGATTCATCCAAAGAACTTTTAAATGGGTTCCCATTTTGTGTTTAACTGCATGTGTGAAGCCACCCTTAAAAATGTCAGGAACTTTAACTACAACTATCCCCTCAATGAACAAATTATTAGGACCCCCCACCCCCTTGACCCTGTGCAGGACTGTGGGCTAGAAAATGACTGACTGGCTGACACCCATACACCTGCTTCTCCATGCAATTATTTAATTAGCCAATCACGTGGCAGCAGCTCAATGCCTTCAATTGTGCAGCTAAGGGTCAGGAGCTTCAGTTAATGTTCACATCAAAACACCAGAAATTGGGGATGACCAGCAATTGCAGAAATACTCAAAGCAGCCCAAATCACGTGGGGTCAGAGGGTCACGTTCAAGGTTCATCCAAGGTAAGCCATACCACCCTGGGACATGAGGGGGCAGGTGTCCCGAAGGCAAAGGTGCTAAAGCACTCTCAAAAGCTGCCCGCTATAGGGTGGAGGGAAACACTGTCAAATACCTGGAATAGATACCCAAAGAGCCGAGACAAATCTTTATAAAAAAAAATAAATAAATAGTTTACTCTGGCAGAGGCTTTGCAAGTCCCAAAGGGCACAGAGAAGATGTCTGAAGAAGCAAAGGCAAACGCAGCAAATGAGACCCAAAACGGAATCCAAAGGCTGTGATCCAAACAGAGCAGAGGTTCAAAAAAATATCAATAAGCACAGAATCAAAAGAGAGTCTAAGTGGCGTAGTGAAAAGCAGAGCGCACAGTCGAAATAACAGAAAAAACACAAAGCAAAGCACAGGGACTCACCAAAAACTCAATTTAACAAACCGCTGGGAACTATGGGAGGCCCTCCCTTAAACAGGGTGGAGGGCTGTTCTTGGCGGGTGATGGGCAGGTGGCCCCGCCTCTTGTGGGACCACCCACAAAGCACAAGGACACATAACTAAGGCCGCTCCCCTTTTCCAACATACAATCATAATAAACCATACAAACATAAATGCAAATCACTGACATAAAATTAGCCAAAATCAATGTGAACCCCCTGCTAGGGGGGAAAATGCTGGCTGAAAACAGGACAGTGTGGTCACCAACGTGGTCAACTCTTTTTCTGCTCACAACTCTGAGAAAACGCCCAGTAAGGGCGAGTGACTCCGCCCCTTGAGGTCGAGGACTACAAGTTGGAGGCCCTCCATGACAAAGGGGTCTTCTCATTTTGAACGTAGATCCGCCGCAAGACGAAGTTCTACCCAAGACTGACCGCTCTCTCGTTTGGTGGCGCGTTGAGCGCCGTTTCTTTTGTTTTCAAGACTATTATTAAAAGGGGCGACCCGGTTGGCAGACATTTCTGAAAACGTGTGTTCATGACGGGCTATTGAGCGTAGGCCGATGGTAAAAAATGGCAAATGTATTTCAAATTAAATCTACAACACAAAGCGTGCACAAAATGAAGGGGTTCGAGTACTTTCTGAATAGACGGCACATTAATAAGAGTCGCTCAGATAGGCACATGGCGGTTGGTAAAGGCCGAGTAGTTTTCTGTTGGAGCTGATCTTATTTTTGACATCTAGGAATGATGTGAATTGAGCTGCCTGCAGTCCCGTCTGTGGTGGGTCCCTGACTTGCACCCACTGCACGGATTTCCCTCTCACTGCCCCATGGGTCATGAAGTAAGAATCAACCAAACACCTTTTCTGGGATCTGATGAGCATTGGCATCAAGTGCCTTAACTCGGCATTCGGTTCATCTCGCAGTGCCAGTTCTACTTACCAAAAGTGGCCCACTAGGCACTCGCTGCTCCATGCCAGCAAACCAGGCTTCTTACCCATTTAAAGTTTGAGAATAGGTTGAGATCGTTTCGACCCCCAGGCCTCTTATCATTCGCTTTACCAGATAAAATTGTGTTTGGCGAGTGCCAGCTACCTGGAGGGAAACCAGCTACTAGATGGTTTGATTAGTCTTTCGCCCCCATACCCAGGTCGGACAACCGATTTGCACATCAGGACCGCTGTGGACCTCCAACAGAGTTTCCTTTGGCTTCGCCCTGCCCAGGTGTAGTACACCATCTTTCAGGTTCAATCACGTATGCTCTGGCTGCAACTCCCCGGCAGGGTGGGCAAGACAGGCTGGCGGTGCATACATATAAATAAACATAAATACAAATCACTGACATAAAATTAGCCAATATGAATTTGAACCCCAGCCAGGGGGAAAATGCTGGCTGAAGCATGCCAGCGTGGTCATTAACGGGGTCATCTCTTTTTCTGCTCACAACTCTGAGAAAACACCCAGTAAGGGCCAGTGACTCCGCCCCGTGAGGGCCCTGACTCCGCCCCGTGAGGGTGAGGACTACAAGTTGGAGGCCCTCCAAGACAAAGGGGTTTTCTCATTTTGGACGTAGATCCTCTGCAGAATGGAGTTCTACCCAAGACTGACCGCTCTCTAGATGTGGCACTGCCGCTTTAGCATTGCGCGGTTTAAAGCTGTTACTTTTGTTTTTAAGACTATTATTAAAAGGGGAGGCCCGGTTGGCAGACATTTCTGAAAACGTGTGCTCATGATGGGCTATTGAGCGTAGGCCGATGTTGAAAAATGGCAAATGCGTTTCAAATTAAATCTACAACACAATAAAGTGTGCGCAAAATGAAGGGGTTCGAGTACTTTCTGAATCGACAGCACATTAATAAGAGTCACTCAGATAGGTGCATCTTGGTTGGTAAAGGCCGAGTAGTTTTCTGCTGGAGCCGAGCTTATTTTCGACATCTAGGAATGACGTGAATTGAGCTGCCTGCAGTCCCATCTATGGCGGGTCCCTGACTTGCACCCACCGTGCTCCGTGTGATCGTAGGAGCCGTACGGATTTCCCTCTCACTGCCCCATGGGTCGTGCAGTAAGAAGTCATCCATCACACCCTAATTACGGCACAATGACAGCTGTACAGATTCCAGTTACAACGGCTCACAGGTGAAGAGTCTGCACAGAGCAAGTGGGCCTGAAACGACGTGAAGTACACGAGGAGGAATTTATGTGCAATTCAAGGCGTCACTTCAAGGTGCCGAGGGCTTTACGGTGCACCCCGAGGGGTGCTTTAAAAATCAAAAAGGGAGGAGACGCTCCCATATTTCATTTGCCTTCCTTTCTTCTCTAAAGTCGGTGCCTGGTCTGTCATGCTGCTCTTTAATGGACTTCAGAGCTTTAACGCTCCTAAGACGATACTCCGATTCTTTGAGCATTATATTGTGTCTTGCTGTAAGTTGCCAAAACTGTCATTTTCCCCCCATAACACAGTCTAACATACCGTAAATTAATTAGTAGTGGATCACGGAGAGCTGTGGAGGCCATCGCTAATCAGCTCACCAAATATCCACACTGCCAAGACAGGACATACTGGAACTTGATATGGGGATTATGTGAAGCTTTATTTGCTTCTTCACTCATTCAATCTGTCAGGAGGTTCTCACCGCAGCCATTCACACTCACAGACAAAAAGGTGTCGAAAATGGAGAGCTTATTAAAGGCTAAAACACCGAGAGGAGAGCGGGAGATATTTTAGGTATAAAGAAACTAAACTCCGCCCCCCCGGAGCTTCCATACAGGTCTTGAACCCGTGTCAGTCCTGTGGGATGGAGATCTCCATAAAGCACCAATAAACTCAACCGTGGCTCCTCCATGAAAGCCTTGAACCCGTGTCTGTCAGGATTCACAAATAATTACAAAGAACTCTCGAAATAGGTCTTGAACCCTCGTCTGTCTGATGTCAATCCCTCCACACCACTGGATGGACAAAGTAAAAATAAACAGAACGATACGCAAATCTGTAGAAGTCTCTAAATGGGACTTGAACCCATGACTATCTGATAGAGTCGAGGGGCACACAAAGCAGAAATGAACAGAAAAGTAACCAAAGCTCGGCCGCCCCCATGGTCTCTTTCTGGTGGGTTGGCTTTCCCACTGGGCCTTCTCAGCACTTAGCGCTCCTCCTGAGCTCTCCCACCGACTGCCATGTTTGTAGCGGAGTTGACCCACATTGACTAGAGGGACCCCTTCGAAGATGGTTGCACCCCTGAGCTTTTGGTTACTGTCAATGGCAGGACCTCCAAACTAGACGGGTGAGCTAAATGGCCTGCTTTTGTCAAGATGGCTAGAACGTCCTAACTTAAAGCACACATACGGGAGGCACTGCCTCCTAGTGGCCACTCTGCTCTACTCTGGCATGCGTAAGCTCTTTCATGATCGTACAGTGGCTCATCCTTCACTAAAAAGTCTTTCTGTAGGACTTAGACTGTCCTGTGCCCTCCTGGTGGTGCCCACATTTTTACCAACCAGGTAACGTCCTACAATAGAATATAAAGGCCCAGTGAAGAGCTGGAGTATGCACTGTGCCATTCCTCATGGGCACTGACCAGTTTAAAGGACCAGAGAAGAAATGCGGCGTGACTTGATGCCAGCCCTTGAGGTTTGTTTTAGAAAGTGTCATATTATGAAAAATGGAAAGTTGGCTCAACTTAACTAACTAACCCGCAGTCAATTAGACTTTATTACTGTTAATGTTAACTTGAGCCTCTGTCACGGCGAAGATTTATTCTTCTAATTTAACAATTCAGCTTTCCGCAACTCATTTAAGGCACTCATTGGCTATTACTGAGGTGCATTAGCTGCCATTTTTCTTATGAAGTGTAGGAAGGACAGAGTGAAAGATGACCGCAATTGGAACTCGTCTCACTGCCCAGGCTTTAGGAGAGCGGCACGCAGACATCCAGGCGCCAGCTTCTCAGATGGCACTGAGTGAACAAGTAGTGGACATATGAACAGACATGAAAGGCACTATATAATAGATGGATAGATCAACCATTTCATGTCTGTCTGTCTATATAGCAGACAGACACAGAAATGAAAGGCACTATATAGTAGACAGACAGAATACAGACAGATGTGATTGACACTATATGAGGTAGATATATAGTGCCTTTTACATATCTAATTAAGATATGTAAAATGCATTATATAATAAATAAATATGTTGCGGTGGGCTGGCGCCCTGCCCGGGGTTTGATTCCTGCCTTGTACCCTGTGATGGCTGGGATTGGCTCCAACAGACCCCCGTGACCCTGTAGTTAGGATATAGTGGGTTGGATAATGGATGTATATTATATTATAGGATGACATATTAATGGTGCGCTGCGGTGGGCTGGCACCCTGCCCGGGGTTTGTTTCCTGCCTTGCGCCCTGTGTTGACCGAGATTGGCTCCAGCAGACCCCCGTGACCCTGTAGTTAGGATATAGTGGGTTGGATAATGGATGGATGGATGGATGGATAAATATGTAAAAGACACTATATAATTAATAGACAGGTATATAGATAGTGTTTTTTATCTATATAATTAATAGATAGATATGTAAGAGATACCATATGATAAATAGATAGATACTTTAGTGGCTGCCTGTCTGTCTATATATCAGATAGACAGATAGCCAGATGTGAAAGACACTACATAATAGATAGACAGACATGAAAGCACTCTATAGTAGATAGACAGACAGATTGGCAGATGGATATGTCATGAAAGGCACTGTAAAGTGGATTAATAGATGCACAGAATTTTAGGTAATTTCCCTGGGGGCTCAAACATTTCCATGGCCCCTAGTTCAATACCTGGCCTGGCACTGTCTGTTATTTGTATGTTCTTCTGATGCCCATATGACTTTTTCCAGGTATTGTATTATTATTTATTTTTTACTAAATCCTCAAACGGTTAGTTTAATTAAGATGTCTAAATTGGTGAGTGAGTGAGTGAGTCTGCCTGCCATGTGATGGACTGGCACTTCACCAGCCTGTATGCTCCTTAGCCCACTGCATTGCCACTTTGGTGGGTACATGAACAAGCTCCCCTCACCTGTCTTTTTCTTCCTGAGCTCACACTTGTGTTGATGCCCTGGACGAGTTGAACCTTCAGGCAGACACCACCAGGGGTGCTAGTGGACTTTCTCTGCACCCGGTCTGTCAGGTTTGAATCAAGGAGTGTAAAGATGTCGAGATCCACAGAGAGAAGCTGCTCCGCATGACAGCGTGTGGCCTGTCAAGAATACACTCGCAGAGTTCAACTGGTGCTTGCCTTGCGCGGGACGAGACTCAGGATGAAGGCAGGTGTTGTCATAAAGCAAAATTACAAGCTGGCAGAAGTCAGATGTGTGAAGCCATTATCACCCGAACTGTCAGATGATCCCACGTGAGCTGAAGTCCTTCAGATGATGACGGCCACAACAACAAATGGCTGCACGCTGCTTTTCTTTGAGTGCAGAGGCACTCGGGTCTCAATTTGAGGTGGCCCATCCAGGTGGGCACGTGATCATTTACACCTAATTCTAGTTTGAGGTGGTGATAAATGGAGGGCTGCCCTTACTCAGCGTGTGATATTTCTTTTCATATTTATTTAAAATATTTATCTATAATGGGCTACAAAATTGAAAGGTGTTTGTTATCTTACAGTATATGATGACCTTTATCTATAGCTACTGTTTGAATGGAAATCGAATCTTCACAGATCTTAAAAAAAGAACAAACATATCATGGGGTGCACTTACTTTTTCACATGACTGGAGAAATCAAAGAATTCAAAGGAAGGACAGTTCCCTGGACAGACTTGATTTTGAAGTTGTAAAGAAGCCATCTTTTAAAACAGTTACACAGAAGCTCCCAGAAGGCACGAAGAGGTTTTCAAATGAAAACCGGACGCCCTCAAAAGCCGAGCGCCTTCCCAGTAAATGCGTTGATGTTTGTTTGCTCCTTTTGTAGGAGCTGTGATTTAAACTAATTGTGTCTGTCACCGCGGCCTAATAGAACATTAAGAAATCTCATTATAGCGCCACTAGTGGCGCATAAATCTGTGCTTTTTTCCCCCCTCTTTGTTAGTCCTGTGCAAGTGCCAATTATCTGTTTCTGTTTAACGTGTGGATTTTCAAATAATTAATAATACGCGCTAAGGGACTTAGTGCAGACAAGCCGAGATAAGAGAAGAAAATTAAGGTTTAGGAAGGAATATTCAGCGTAGGAGTCTTTGGGTGTACTACACAGTATATGTTACTTTATACTCCAAGGCTAACTTGCCTTTAATTCCTTTTATGTAATTTTTAAAAGAAGAAAATCCTTATTTTTTTAAAAAGCATTTGCACGTATGTTAGCACTGCGTTCTGTCATAAGTGTGGGTGGAATGGTGGCTCTGAGGTTTGGGATTTGAGCTGGCGAGCGGGAGGTTGGCGATTCGAATCCTGTAAATGCCAGAAGTGATTCCTCTCTGTTGGGCCCTTAACCTTACAATCGCCTCATCCTGGGAATGACGTCAACCAGCATCCAGCCCTGCAAACTGGTCCTCCAACTTGCAGGGGAAAATCCATGGGCTTGTGGCAAGATTGGCACTCCATTTGAACTAGTGTGGTGCTAAGGTGTCGCCCGCTGCACTCGGGTCACAATTTGTGATCCTGAGGTGGTTCATCGTGTCAGTGCACACTCCCGACCTCTCTCTCCATCAATAGAGTTTGAAAGTTACAAACATTTTGACGTGAACAAGTCATTTGGTCCAGCAAGCTCACCAATCCGACCCTAAATGAACCACTCTGGAAGGTGGAAGAAGAATTTAGCACAATATCACCACTTAACATGGACACCATCTCAGGACACTTTGAGTCCCGGTCAGATGGAGGGACTTCCTCAGGGCCACACAGTGGTAGCTATGGAACCTGTGGCCATGGAATTTTAAGTAGCACCTTTCATTATTCCAAATCATTCCAGGAGAGTGATTCATTATCGGCCAATCCGATTTCAATTTCTCCTCTGATTTCATAGCTAGAAACAGAATACTTTATGAGAAATTTCCATTTGGGATAAATACAACGAAGGTGCTGCCATGGAATCACAGCCTGGTGTCTTGCAGTGTTGTAACTGCCTGTTGCCAGCCACAAACCCATCACGTGTGGATTTCATAGGTCCTCAGAAGTTGTTCCTTTTTAGACAGAATCGGCAATAGATGAAGAACTTCTATGCTTGGTAGGACAAGGACTTCTTATAAAGCACTGCAAGTGGAGTGAATACTTCCTGGCAAGATCAGGTAAATGTTTTCATATTCTCTCTCTCTCTGCATAGCACTGCCACTACACTCCAATAGAGCAAATCCTGCCGACTACGCCAATTACTGTATGCTTTATGTCTTGGAACCACACCTTGATACATTTCAGTTCAGTCATTTGCAGTATTTTAACAGACGGTGGCTGGCAGCAAGCCTGAAACATGTGGATTACCAAGACTCTTATTGGCAGTTCCTTTACAGAGAGAGCAATAGCAAAACACTGCTTGCCTGCACAGAGACGACCTGTAAGCACTGCAAGTGAAATGCTTTCTGATGTCAGCTGACCCCCTTCTCTGTCTGTCTGTCTGTCTGTCTCTGTCTCACTTAGCTCCCATCTTTCTGCACAGCATCGACAATCTTATAGGGTTTAAAATATCTGGTAACCTTAGAAATGTTTACATTATTCTGCACACCTCATCATGAGGGCAGCACGGTGATGCAGTGGTAGGCCTGGCAGTATCCAATAAGGAGACCAGAATTCATCTCCAGTCCTCCATGCATGTTGTTCTTTTCATGTCTGTGTGGTTTCCTCCCACAGTCCAAAAACAATTAGGTTAGGCAAACTGGCGACACTAAATTAGCCTGTGGGTGTGTTTGCCCTTTGATGGACTGGTACCCTAAACAAGGACTGTTCCAGCCTTGTATGCCATGTTGGCTCCAATAGGCTCCACCCCCAAACACCCTGCGGCAGACGGCGAAGGATCCTGCCCAACCGGGACACCTAGAAGGACCGGGAGAGGAGCAATACCTCGCTTGGACCACATCGGGGCTTAGAAGCTCAACTCTGTTGGGGTCCGTGGCCACCACCAGCGGGCGCCCAGAGTGTTATGGAGCCCTGGACTGCAGTACTTCCGCCACAACGAGAAGCACCTGCAGCACATCCAGGGTGTTATAAAAAGGGGCCGCCTCACTCCACTAGTAGAGCCGGAGTTGGGAGGAAGACGACAGAGCTTGGGAGAGGAGGAGCGAGGGCGAGAGAGAAGAACAAAAGACAAAGAAAGGGACCGAGTGTGTACAGAAGGGCATTGTGAGGTGCTGTATATACTACAAAACCATTAAAGATGTGAGTTTCTTGGACATCTGGCGTTCGTCTGTCTATCTGTGTTTGGGGCTGAACTACTACAACCCACACATCCTGGTCTGCATTAAGTAAGTTAGAAAACAACATGAATGACCAAAGAACGGGTAAGCCAAATTTGGATTTGGTAAGGGTTTCAAGGGATGGCTTTCTGATGTCAGACGCTAACTTTAAATCTGTAAGTAAATGACTGTCGTGGGCCAACAACTTTAACCAATCTTGGAGAGATTCTCAATCGGTGGACCGTGGAGAAGACATTCAGAGTGTATACACCATAAAGCTAAAGAAGAGTTCCCAGGAACCTGTGAGCACATGGGGTTAAACGTCACATGACACTCATCCTCAGGACTGCTTCCAGATTGTGGACCAGTGTGGACCCCAGCTGGGGGCACAATGTCCCGTTGCTTCCGTTTTATACCGTGAGGAGTCAACTTTAAACACGACTGTCTTGAACGAGGAGGTTTCAGGGACAACAAAAGGCCATCAAATCTACGGAGCACTTGCAGAGTTGGAGAGTGCAGTCGAGCCAGACACTGAACTGTCCGTTTCAGGAGTTTTGGCCACACTGTCAGCCTAATTATTTAACTGCCCTCTTTGTTTGTGAGGCCGGTAAGCGAATAAACACAAATTAGAGTCATTTCCAGAAGCAAACTGGGTTCAGGAAGAGACGGTGGAAGTACCATCCTTCTTTCTCCTCTTTCGTGCTCACAAACACCCTGCCATTAATTAAGGCCATCTTCAAATGAAAGGCCTACCCAGAGAATATTCTATTTTTGGGGGGTCTGACGTGCCTGCTTGCTGCTTACTGAGGGATTCTGAAATCAATAGCAATCTGGACTTGAAAACTCAAAAGCTATTGACTGAACCATCAGATGATTTAAGTTTGAAGATTACATTTTTGCAGGCTTATAACTTCCATTGTGGACGCGTAATATGGACGAATACCTTCTTGTCGGTAAAAAAAGGCTATCAGGGTTCTTTTTCCATCACTTGCATGTGTCAGATTGAATTTTCCACAATGAAATCAGAGCAGGAGATACAGAGTGGATTCTGAAAGTCTTCAGAGCCCATCACTTTCTGCACACTTTATTGTGCCGTAGTTTTCATTTGAAATGGATACATTTGTCATTTTTGCCCTTCAATCTACACTCTTTAACCCAAAATGGCAAAGTCAAAACCTGTCGCCTGAAAGGTTAGCAAATTTACTAAACAATTGTAATCTCTGCTTCATAGACTGATTCAGACATTTAATTCAGTAGCCCATTTGGCAGCAATTCCAGCTTTGAATCGTCTTTGGAGGGTGGTCTCTACAAGCTTGGCACACCAGGATTTGGGCAGTGCATTCCATTCCACCTGGCAGACTCTCTCAAGCTCCATTAGAGTTGATGGGAAGCGTCTGAATGGTCATCTTCAGGTATTTCCATTCATTTTCTGTGGGGTTTAAGTCTGGGCCACTTAATGACATCTACTCCAGCATTGTCCTGGCTGTGCTTTGGGTCATTGTCACACTGAAAACTATACTGTCACCCCAGTCTGAGGTGGCACACATGCTCTGCATTGGGTTTTCTTCAAGGACCCCTCACTTTTCCACTGCATTCATCATTCCCTACAAGATGTCGCCATCAGCAGGCTTCACAGACAGTCGAGGAGACATGTCTGATCTTCTCCAGACACTGTGCAAGGACTTTTGCCCAAAGACTTTAATTTGTGTCTCATCGGGCCAGAGCGTTAGAAAGTTTACCATAAACACCTGGTTGATGGTGGTCCTTCCTTGAAGTTCTACCATCTCAGCAGAGGACACCTGAAGTTTAATTAGATTGACTATTGGGTTTAAAAGGTCCTTCTGGACTGGTTACTGATGGTTTCAAACTCATTTTTTCACATTTTGCAAAGGCCGCAGTGCTCCTGGGAACTCTCAAAACTTCAGAAATGGTTACATCTCCTTGCCCTGATCCGTCCCTCATTGTAAATTTGATCCTGAGGGTCTCCACAGAGTTACTTGGACTTCATGGGCGGATTTGGTTTACAAAGTAGAACACCAACTTCTGTTTTTAAATTCAAATCTTTGGGAATCATTTTTGCTCATCACTACCAGGACCCCTGCATGATATGCTGTAAAGAGACCCCCTGATGTCCAGGAGAGCGTTGGGAACCAGAAATGCAGACAAGTGGCACATTTTGCTTTCAAAGATGGACTGCTATCCCAGCAGTGATTCCTGCCTTGTGTGTCTTTTGCTTCAGAGTTAGAAAAAAAATCCAATCCATAACTGGGATGAAGCCAGTCTGAAAAGGCATTGTGTGATGGTCTGGGTTGGCTTCACTTGAACCTGAAACCATACCTGAGAAGGAGATGAGCCAATCAGGACACACAGTCAGCAAGAGGAGTGCCCCACCCACAAGTGTCGGCCACACCCTCCTCTTTCGGGGTCCTCACTGCCTTCCCTATAAAATGACTGCGGCGGTGGCGCTGGATTGCGCCTGCCCTTCAACTTTCATTTTCTCCTTCCTTTTATCTTCCATCTTTCTCTTCTTCCTCAGTCCCCCGATTTCTCTTATATACGGATAGGGATGCCAGTGTGACGAGGATAGACCCCTGGAGCACTAACCGAACCTCAAGGATCTCCACGATCTGTCCAGATCACACCCCAGAGCTTCTCCGCCATGCTACCAGACACACTTTCATCCCTCCAAAGCCCGAGCGCCTTTAACAAAGTTATTTATTTATTTAAAATCGTGCTGCCGCTGTTAGATACGATTTGAAATTGGGGGAAAAAAAAAATAATAAACAAATTCTCACTTTGCCCATCTGTTCAAAACTTTAAAAGCTGGCAGGATCTAATCAGTAACATTTTAGAATACGCATTTATACAGTTTTGCTCTGCTTGTTGGCCTTCCTCTTTCTCATGTGTGGGTGTTGATTTGATTTTAGTTTGGTTAAGTTTGACTTGATCGTATGGAACGTTTAAGCTTTTAATAAATTCAATAAAAGATCCAAAAAGACTCCACGATCCAAACCACCCAGAGCAATTGGTGTGCCGAGGTCTTTGGCGTGGCCTCTTATGTGCGCTTAAGACCCCATCATGAAATTAAACCCAAGCCCCTCTACTAAAAAACAGGACATCAAAAGAATAGGACAATAAAACCAGCAATAAATAATAAATCCTTTAAAATTTTGTTCAAATAAAGTCCATCCAGTTTGGGGAAAATGGGTCCTTCAGGAAAGCCAGCCCTTGCTGTTCCTCTTCCATCTTCGTTCCTTCGGCTCATCCCACCGCTGCCACCAAATCTATCAATCTGGGCTCAAGAGGCTCCCAGGAGCTGCCATGCAGTATGGAGCCAACCCAGACTATCACACATTTGGAGCGATCGGGGCAAAGTCCCAACGACATTACTAGGAGCTAGGAATACCCGAAGATGCGAATGCGACATCAGTGGACAAAACTGGAAAACAGAGGTAAAGTACCGAAATGCCACCGAACTGCCTGAATGTTTTACCCATCTTCACCACTAACTTTTTAAACACGACCATTTTTAAGGATGGCGAGCCACCAAAAAGAAGCACGTAAAGAGCAAACAATCCCTATCAGCATTGCTAAATCTTTGCAATCCGAATCGGCAAACTCCTTTAGCTGACATGACTCGAGTTCTCAGCACAGAATATATAAAAAAAAACTCACAATGCAGTCACCGGACTTTATCTGGGGCTCATCAACTCGCCGATCTTAACCCACATGTCGGTCAGTTAAGATTTCTTGGTCAAAGCTGTTTGAACCTTCTGGAAGCCCTCCGCCACAATTAACAGCATCAAGACACTGCCGCCTGTCCGAACTCCTTCAAAGCGGCTGCCACGATCTTGATACCCACCATGGCGACACAATCGTGCCAGTCTGTTAATGAAACTGGATTAAGCGGTAAAGAAAATGGATGGATTGATGGGTACCATTCGGCAGTCGGAGGGTGCGCTGGTCTCGTTCAATAAATCCAAAGCGTGCAGATTACAGATGGCTCAAGAACAAACAGAGTGTTGTCTGGGCTTTGCCAGGGCCCGGCGCTCCTCCTCGCTTTCTCAGCAAAAGCAGAAAAGCATGCGGGTTTTATAGCCAACACACACTATATTGCTTCATCATTAGAGGAGCCATAGGCCTTTTAATGGAGCACATTTATGAGCAATTGAAAAATCGCTCACATTTTTTGCATACTTAAGCAGGAGCAGCCATTATATCTAATAATAAATCAACTTTTAATCCTTGCAGCTGGGTTTGATAATAAGCATTGCCTGAATTTGACATATGAATATCATTACTCATATGGGGGATACTATCAGTGTGCAGGCTTACAGGGTCATTACGGTCACGTGCACAGAGCATAGAACTGAGGGGAGTCACTGGAGGGCCGATTTAAAGGCGGCACTGGGGAAGGATTTGGAGGTTTCACCACAGCTCATATGACTGGGATGAAGAAAAGAGACCCCAGCTCAGCTCAGCTCAACTCCGCTCCACCATGCTGAACGTGACACTGGTGTCAAGTGTGGACACAAGAGGTGTAGCGGAGACTAGAACTTCAAAATGTTTTTGATTTGGAGAAATCGCATCGGTGATCTTGTTGGGCCTAATAGGACTTGTGAGCAGAATGCAGCATTCATCCCAACAAGAATGTCCATCCTGTTCAAAGTAACATCATGTGAAGGTCCATGAAGTCCCGAGTGGCCCGTTCTCATCAAGACTGTTCCAATGGTCCAACTTTAGAGACCTTACCATCTTGGCAATAAAGGAGGATTTCCCAGAAACCTCAGCCTTGCTTCAACCTTTATGTGCTTTTAACTTCCACCATGTCTTATGACAAACCAAACCGCACATTTTTAGGCAACACAAACCTGGAGATTTGTCATGAAACCTACAAATGTGTGATGCACCATCTGTTGGAATGAAACATGCAATCCATTTTACTACTACTTGCATTACAAAATGAATCCATTTGGTGTGGGGTTCATAAAAGCAGTGTTAATGTTTGTGATGCGCCATCTGTTGGAGTGACAAATGCAATGCATATGTCTGTTATATGCCATTTGGTGTGGGATTCACAAAAGCAATGTTAATGTTTGTGATGCACCTTTTGTAGGAATAACAAATGTAATGCATTTTATTAGTACAAATGTTTATGATGCATCATCTGTTAGAAGACACATAGATCCTTGCCCTTTTTTTATGGTGGATACCACTAACACATATTGTGCATCTTTTCAGCAGCATACTTTATTATCTTTGAACATTTATCTGCCAAGGTGACATTATTCAAAATGCAATAACCTAATTGAATCAACAGTAAACTGAGCAAAGAACCACATCACGGTCTTTAGCAAAGCTGCCGCAGGGCACATACCACAGTTGATGCCATGCTGCGTTTCTCAACATACCAGTCTTAGGCGGCACAGTGTTATCTAATCCACGCTGGGTGCAGGCTGTGGTGGACTGGTATCCTATCTGTGGCACGTCTCACGCCTTTGGCGATCAGCTTAGTCTTTGCCACCTCACAAACCTGACCTGGCCCAGGGTGAAGAAGCAGAAAATGGATGGATGGATGGACAGGCAACCATCCAATTACTGACAAGGCAATTTATAAACTCATTTTTTTCCCCCTCTCACCAGGTGGCAGCATTTCCTCAAGTTTTCCAGTTTGTCAGGTGTGTGTAACCCCGCTCTTGTTCATACATTAACCGTTGTATCGATCAATTATATTTTGCGAGCATGCAAGAGATAGTAAAAAGTAATTTACCGAGCGGAGAAATCGCTATCAGATTTTGGAACGTACGAGAGAACATTTTTTCATGTCAGAGCCCTCAGCCTACACCAGTTCTCCATGATGACAATGCAGTTCTTCACATTCAAACAAATCACTCGGCTCCTTGCGATTTTTTCTTGTTTAGAATGACAGAATCTCATTTTGTATCAATAGAAGAGATTTACAGAGCCATGACCGCAGAGCCACAGCAACTGGCCTTTCAGACGGCACATTTCTAGGGTGCTTTGAACCATGGCAGCTACATTACTAAGCATGTCGAGACTCCAAAGGAGATGCTGCTGGAGGTGAGCACAATACACAGCTGGTATGTCTTCAGGTTGGTTTTTCTATTCCTTTTAGGTTTACACTTCATATTGTTTATTTGATGCACATGCAAATTTTTTATTTAACATCCTTCCCTATAGTCGTCAGGAATCCATTGATTTAATTGACTCATTTAATCCACTATAAAAAAAGGTCCTGGGCAGCCAAATCCTCACCATGTCTGGATGGGACACCAGCTTGCCCACGTGGCACACTCTCTACCCATAGACCAGGCAAGTTCAGGGTTAAATTTAATTTTAGTGGCCATAAAAAGGATGTAGTACATGAGTAGGCTGGAGTCAAACAACAGAATGAATCAAAATCCAAAACGAAGTCGAAGTCAAACAAACAAGGACGAGGTCGTCAGATGAGCTTTAGTTACTTATTCTTCAGTCTCGTGAGGCCAGACGGAAATCTCAGATTGAGTGTGTGCATCTGGGGACAACTCGATTAAAAAAAAAAAAAAAATAATAATAAAAATATGCTGCTAATGAGGCTCCACCCACTGGGCTTCTAAAACTCCACCCTCACTTCCCTAGAGTCCATACTAACTTTGAACATTTGGGCTTGCACCGTCCCATTTCTCCTTATGTATTAGGCAAGTACAGAAAGACAGGAGACACTGAGGAACAACAGAAAAGGGAAAAGCGTGCTATCCGCTCAGGAGCTCAGTAGCAGAAGGTAACTGAAGACTGATTCATTTATAACAAGCTGCTATTAAATTTTGACTATCACTACATGGTAGAAGAGCAGTAAATAATGTTTAGGGAATATTGTGAGAGCTCAGCGAATGTATATTAATACCCTACCGGGACAAGAGGGGGAGCTTCCACTAATAGGGCTGTCCTTTTTTTCTTCCTCAGCAACAGGACGACACCCATTGAGGGCAAATTACCCCCCACCCATTCCACCTGGATGACTATAAAAGGCCTGGGCATTCCTGGGGAGGTCTCATCTAGACCTGGATGAATCTAAAGGACAGAGCACAGAGGTACTCGCCTGCTCTCCAGAGCCATTATCTTGAAATCCCATGAAGGTTATTTTATACTCTATTTTGCACCCTCAAGTGCTCGTTTTGTTGTTACATACATACACACACACACTCACACTAGCTGTCCCCCACAGCTCTGTCAACCCTATCTGAAAAGGGAAGGGTGATCGCCTGGATTGTGGCAACTACAGGGGAGAACACTGCTCTCAGGTCAAGACCTTCTTAGGGTCGCCCGCAATACGATCCATGATCACTCGCTCACTTACCACCAATCTGAGCAGTTGGGTTTTAATGTCTAAGAAGTCTACCATCGACTGTAACCTAGCACTGAGAGCTCTCAAGCTCCTTTACAAACTCCAGTTGTTTCAGAATGTTGCTGCCACTCGTATTACCAGAACCCCTTCCATAGAAGGCACCACTCCTGTCCTTCAGCAGCCTGACCAGCTCCCTATTAAATGTTGAGTTTAAGATTCTGCTTATTACTTAGAAGACCCTTCATAATTGGGCACCTCCTTATCTTTCTGATCTCCATTCCTGCTTGTATCCTTAGATCTTCCTCTATCAATCTTATTAGACCTCCTGCTCGCTTGATTGCCATGGGGGTTAGAGCTTTTAGTCAAGCGGCCACTCGCCTCTCCCTCAAGACATTCATAATGTCGACTCTCTTCCTTCCTGTAAATCTCCTCTTAAAACATATCTTTTTAAGCTGGCTTCTTCTGTCTGATCATTATAGCTGATAAATTTAAATTCAATTTTATTGTATTTATTCTGGTTTTATTGTACTGTAATATTTTCTTAATTTTGTTTGTTATTAATGTGCTCTGTAAGGTGTCCTTGTGTGCCTTGAAAGGTACCTATAAATATTTTTATTATTAAAAATGAATATCAGCAGAATTTCTTTGCAGTCTTTATTAACTTTTGCAAAGCGTTCGACTCAGTTGAATGAGCTGCTCTGTGGGACATCCCGAGACTTCACGTGATCCCCTCGAGGTGGCTGGATATCACGGCCGGCCTGTACACTGGCACTGTGAGTGCTGTGCAGAGTGGAGGAGCAGACCCTCGGTGTCACCCCCAAGTTGATTCCGAGGTTCTTCAGGGGTGCGTTTTTAGTCCTACTCTGGTCAATGCTTGCGTGGGGTCCAGCAGCTGTGGGGAATCTGTTGGTGAAGAGAGATTCACTGATCTGGACTTGGCTGATGATGCTGTGATCTTCATGGAGTCAATGGAGGCTCTGATCGGGGGCTCTCGGGAGACTGAGTGAGGGTCCTGATAAAAACCAACATCCAGGCCTTTAATGACCTCCTGGGCACGGTGTCTGTCTGTGGAGAGCGTGTCGACCTCGTCGAGAGGTTTACTTACCTCAGTAGTGACATTCATATGTCTGGTGACTTTTCCTATGAAGTCATTAGACGGACTGGGAAAGCATGAGGGGGTCATGAGGTCCTTAGAAAGGGTCTGTGGCGCTCCTGATATTAATGCAAAAGGTCAAAGGTCCAAGTCTTTAGAGTCCAGGTGCTTCCTGTTTGTGAGACAAGGCCACTATCCAGTGACTGGAGACGAAGACTGGACTCCTTCATGTGTGTCTCTTTAGAGGGTCCTTGGGTGCTGCTGGTTTGACTTTGTGTTGCTCATGGAGTCCCGAATGAGGCACATGACCTGCATTGTGAGGGAGCGTCAGTTACAGCTCTACGGCCATGTGGCTTGATTACCCGAGGATGATCCGGCTCATTGTTGAGGACCCGAGGGACTGGACCAGGCCAAGGGACAGCCACGTTATACCTGGCTGTGGCAGATAGACTGGGTGGGACTGGACTGTGTGTCTTCTTGGTGGGGTTGCCAACCAGGACCCCGAGCTGTGGTGGGTGCAGCAACGTGCTGTACCAGTGTATGCCCCCCCAACTTGACCCGACCTATCACTTTTCCCACAATTATATGGGATTCGCCAACATGGAGCCCCAACTGTTCATCTTATTCCTGCTTTTTGTTTTACAGCATACTGCAGATCCACTGTAGATGCAGGCAAGTTGGCCAAATCCGGATGGTTTATTAGGAAACAAAATCATTAAAACTGTCAACTGGAATGGCGAGCAGCGTTTACTGTCAGCATTAAGGTCCAAACTAATTGTAAGGACTCTGCAGTGTATTACCGAGGACAGTGATGCAGGTTTATAGACATGGGAGAGGCCAGGAGCCTCGTGCTTCACCCTATTAGACTTTCAAATGTCGCTGAGAAGGATGCTATATAGGAATACACTGAATTGAATTTGTATAAGCTCTAATTATGAAACGCTCCTTGACCTGCCTTAAGGCTGTGTTCAGCAATGCACCTCCTGGAAAAAGTCAGTGAATCTCAACGTACGAGTTCCAAAGCTTTTAAAGGTCAGGCGAAATAAAAATAGGCCATCGACTTCTGGAAAAGTCACCTAAGTTTGAGCTGATCGCATCACAGCCATGGTTATTATCAGAAGGCGCATTCAGGCCAGCCGCTTTTTTGTAATTTGTTCTGTTGTGATTTCGGCAGTGACGCAAAACTCGATTCAATGCTTCACTTGGAATTTGTATCTGTGGAGGAAGCTGGGCTAGCGCACGCCATGAAAAGTGCATTGTAGCCAAGCCAAGTCGCTCCCAGATGCGGCCGACATATGAATTGACTGATGCCAAGGATTCGGGCGAAAGGGATTTGAACTCCAAGTTGAAACAATGGGAGATGCCGAGATAACAGTGTACCTAAAATGAAACAAAAGGGGGAAAAAAATAAAAGTTCTACAAAGCAGATGATTGAGATTTGGATGAAAGGGGCTGTCATGCCGGCGTTTCATTTATGAAGGTTGTTTTCGCCAATGCTATTGTTGTGCGCGTTTGCCTGCCGCCTTTGTTCCCTCCATTTTTCAACAAAATTGAAATGCATTCACTGCTGTCAAGACACAGTTAGGAGTTTGGCTACTGAGGTGTAAGAACCTCAGTGCACCTGCTGGCCGAACAGCAACTCATGAAATGACTGAGCACATGAGACTGCAGTATGAATTAGAAACTCTTGTAGGTTAAACAATATTCAGAATATCCACCTTAATAAAAGGGTACATGTCTGTGTGTCTGTCTGAGAGTTGCCAGGTCTCCGATATTGTAAAAGATGGCACATCAAACAATTTAAGTAATAAAATGCACTCTGTCATTCCAACAGATGGCGCCGTACATCCATTAACATTACTTTGACAAATCCAGCACAAAATGGCCTAAAACAGATATACATTTCATTTGTCATTCCAACAGATGGCACATTACAGCCATTAACACTGCTTTGACAAATCCAGCACCAAATATCATATAGCAGATATACATTGCATTTTTTTCATTCCAACAGACGGAGTATCACAAACATTTGTAAAACTAAAATGCACTATTTGTCATTCCAACAGATGGTGCATCACAGCCATTAACGCTGCTTTTACGAATGCCATACCAAATGGCATAACGCACACATGCAGTGTATTTCTCATACCAACAGATGGCACGTTACAATCATTAACATTGCTTTGATGAATCCAGCACCAAATGGCATATAACCAATACAGTATACATTGCATTTTTCATTCCAACCGATGGCTCATCACAACCATTAACACTACATTTACAAATTTACACCAAATGACATAGAACAGATAAAAATAATTCTTTACATTTATACAGTATTTTGTCTCTACTCAAAGCACTTTACGTAGTGAGTGGAGAGCCACTTCAACAATCACTAATGGTCAGCATCCACCTGGCAGATGTGACGGCAGCCATTTTGATCCAGTACACTCACCCCACATTAGTCGATGAAGGGGGAAGAGAGCTAGTCAATTAGAAACAGGGGATAATTAGGGGGCCATAATGAATAGGTGGTAGTGGGCAGTTTATCCAGGGTGTTGGGACACACTCTACTCTTTATAAAGGATGCTCTGGGATCTTTTATGACCACAGAGAGTCAGGACCTCGGTTTTACATCTCATCTGAAGGATGGTGCCATTTTTACAACACAATGTGCCCGTTTGTTGGATGTTTAGTAGTGCAAATTTATCGAGTGTAGCCTTGGCGACTCTTGTTCAGAAAGCGGACACCACTTGGTCGTTTCACAATAATTATGATTAGGTATTTAAGTAGGTTTTACATTTTTGTTATAATTTTAGCCCTAAAATAGTGACTTAACATCAGGAACCTATTGTATTGACCTTAAGGTTAGTGTTTGGGTGAGGGGAAGACTGTCTGAAGTGGCGTCCGCTTTCTGAACGAGACCCGGCTTGAGCAGCTTCTGGTGCAGAATGGAAAAGTCACTTCTGAATCTGCATCTTCGCACCCTGAGCGGACAGTCTTACATCAGCACAGTCGGATTTTGGCCAGGGAGTTCTCGCCACTTCGCAAAATGGCCGGCCAAAGTAGCATATACGCTGGTCATTTCTAGTAATTCGGACTTTGGCCACACCTCACAGCCAAAATGTGAAACGCCCAGCCAATTCGGGAACTAGCTGAACTTTGGGCTTTGGTCGTCACACACACACACACACACATCGGGAGGTGCGTTTGAATACCAACAGACGCTTATACTGTATAAACAACAGCTTGTGACCCCCTAAAGCAGTCGCACACATTAACAACAAGCAGTTTACGTGCACAGTAGACAGACACGTGTAGAAACAAGAGCAGCCCCTTGGGCAGTGCAGGCAGACGACACACTAACGAGAAAGATGAAGAAGATGGTACCTTTGTCGGGTATTACAATTCAAAGTGATGAATAGATATACTATCTCAGTATCATTCATATATATATATACACATATATAAATAATATATGCCTTCACAGTTTCCAATAAAAATGCGGAAACCTTTTGAACGTCCCTCATATGTGTGTGTATATATATATATATATATATATATATATATATATATATATATATATATATATATATATATATATATATATATATATATATATATATATATATATATATATATATATAAATTTTACATACATACATACATACATACATACATACATACATACACTGTAGCAGTGCTACTATGAATTAAAACTGCATCTCCCAGCAGTCCCTGCAGGGGCTGTTGGGGTCAAAGGGGTTTAAAAGGAGGGCAGGTGTTGGTTGTTGTTGTATTTTGTATGTCGTTTACCCGTCGGACTTCCTTCTGTTAATTAGGCCGTGTTTAAATCGCGGTGTCCTGGATTGTATTCGTTGTTGGGGTCTGGATCATCGTCCGTCTACTTGTGTGCCGAGGACTGATTGTGGATTCCTGGATTTCCCCTCAAGTGTAGGAGCGCTCCTGAACCATCTATCCATCTTCACTCTTACAGGGTCTACAGGTAGGACTGTTTTTTCATCCCCTTACAACACACAGATCTCTGGACTTCCTCTCGTCATCTCCCAGTACAGCCGGTGTGGTATTCCATGGACTTTGCTGTGTGGAGTTGTGTTTTTGTGTTTAATGTAATATCGCTGTGGGGGTACTGGGGTGGCATTATTTATATTCAATTTCATCATATTTTTTAAATTGTTGTTCGTTCCCAGTGTGCTTTATTTTGTCTCTGTTCGTTAGTGTGCGCAGGTCGGGCTAAGGCTGCGAGCGTCTCTTGGATCCTCCATAAAAATAAATAAATCACCGACATCTTGACGGTGTGAACCTTAGCGGCACCGGACCACTACAATACTGTATATATGGATGTGCAGACAGGTGTGAAATTATTGAAATTTCAACTGCTGTCTTCATCGATTTGGACTTACAAGATCTGAATTACGTCATTGGATTTTTGTTCCGATGGGGCAGAGGTGGATTGAGAGTCAGGGTCTCACACGATTTCAGATCCTCTGCTCCTTTCCCGTCTTCCTCCATTCAGAACTCTCCTATAGAGGGACAGCTCATTCTGAAGAACCTAAAATATCAGTCAAGCCCTCTCTACTAATTCTGAGCATTTGCCGCGCTACAGGCTTCGCCCTGCTCATGCCATTTTTGAGTTGTCAGGTTTGCCGCGTCTCTTTAGTTTAAAATTCACCGTTAGCATCTGCTGCTTTGCCATGTTGCTCAAAATGAATAAATATAAAGGACTTTCTTATTGTGGCCTTTTCTTCTTGGACAGACGACATCGTTCTCAATGATTTAGATTGAAATCTTTGTAGATTTTGACCTTTCGGATTCGGATGTTGCCCAATGCCATTTGTTCGTCTCCAGAGCCCTCTGCCAGTTTTGCGCCACATCTCTGCCTAATGGATTAGTAAACCTGTCTGCGTCTTTCCTTTATTGATTCTCCCTTCCTTGACCTCTGCTACGATCGTTGCTCTCGTTTCTGCTCCTACTCAACCCACACACAGCATTGATGAGCCCTTTGCCCTGGAGGGTCAAAGGCCCAACCTCAGGGTCCCCAGAGAGACGAGACACGCCGAGGGGTGATGACAACTGATCGATAGTCTATTGCTGCACTATATGGCGCGATTAGCAGCCGGCATCATTTCAGGGCCCTTTGCAGGACTAACCAGATTAGAATATTGAATTTGACAGTTAGTTATTAGAAATGGACGTGTATGCAGTGCGCTAGACTGCTGTCAGTCGCCAGGAGGAAGCTGGCAGTAGATCTGACAGATGTGACCACAGCTACAGTGACAAGGGTCCAGAAAGAGCTCATGTGGCAGTTTTTTTGCACTTTAGGGTGTTTAAAAATGTCATCACTGCTTTGAATTTGATATCCGTTTAGGTAAATGAAGAACCTTAGGTTCAATTAGGTAAACGCGTGTTCTAAATCAACCCTGGACCAGTGTGAACGTGTCCAGCAGCTGAATTTTAAAAAGCCCCTCGGGCTACACCAGCCGTGGGCACTAAAACTGGCACAAGGCAGCAGCATGAAAGTAAACTCGCACAGTTGAACAAAATTTCTCGTTCCCTCCATCCATTTTCTCACTTCTCATGCGACTTGGAGTCGTTAGAATTACAGTATAATTGGTGTATTACATTGAATATTTGATTTTTTTTCTTGGGTTTTCTGTAAGCCATAAAAACTACTTTTGAGCCATTCGGGGGTTTTTTGAAATTTGTTTTTGCTAGTAGGCTTCCCTTAATCTTTTAACATTATTTTGTGCCACCATTTTGGGACATTGCTATGGCAATGTATCCCATGATCCACTGGGAATGCACAATGGGTGATGTCATCAGCACAACAGCATAAAGGATGCTGCTTACATTGCAGAGTCATCTGTGATTTTGAGAATATGACAGTAATTACGTGCAACTCTCTCTGCGACTCCTACTACTAGAGGGCTGTGGTTTTTAGATTAGTGTTGGTGGCTTTGGTGACGGGACTTTCGACTCCCCAGTTTCAGTCTTTTCTTCTGGTCGTTACTTCAATTTTGAGACAGTGCAGTATTGTGTTAAGATTCAAGCTCTTCATTTTGAGAGCAGCACACTTTCTTATTAAAAATTCTTACATTTGAAAGGCGAAGCACGCAAGTAGTGACGACTACTCAAAAAGCCGTGCCAATGCCATCACTCAGTGTGACTCTCTGCAGCACAAACATAGCAATACGGCATCAGAGCATTGAAAGCACAAAATGGCGGTGAGCCACAAAACAACAACATGGCGTTACAGTAATGCAGAACAATAGAACGGCTAACAAAATGTTGAGAGATAATTTGCAGAACCAATTTTACTCACAGAATTGTAAAACGTTCATCAACTCCAAAAACCTGTAATGGCATTTTCACAAAAATTTGTACAAAGCACAAAACAATTTTACCGTAACCCATATAACAACACTTAACACACTTTAAAAAAATAAAAACGATCATAGCAGCCCTGGAAATGAACTCTTCATTAAAAAATATCCACAACCTCGGACAAGCCTGTGCCACGCCAATGACGACATCTCGCAAGGCAGCTTCCAGCATTACGGGGTAAAACCAAAACGCAGCAATAGAATACAAAGAAGTCCAACAAGAGAACAAAACTGTTTTACGTATATTGTTTGGCCAAGTTCAGCATATGCAAAAAGACAAGAAATAGAACATCCAAAAGGGAAAAAAATCATCAAGTCCAGGAAAAGTCACATCACATACCAGAAAAAAAAGAGAAAAGCAAAGCATGAAGTCATACGGTCTTAGAAAAATTATTTAAAAATTTATAAGCGTACCCTTCTTGTACAAGTATCTGCTTCTTGGATCAGCAACTCTTCCGGCACCACCATCCTCAACTGGCTTCATGATGTTCAGTTAGTAAAGAGCCGCTTGAGGTTTGCTCCACGATGACGTTCCTCCGGTCCACCTTTCCTTGTTCTGTTTCGGTCCCCCTGCTTACTTTGTCTTGCTGGGTTGTGTGTATGTGTATGTACACACACACCAGTTTACCCATTAAGTTTTTTTTTTTTTTTCTTTGGATCGTGCTTTATCTCTGGTCATTGGCAGGTGGATGCTGGCGGTGGGGCATTTCGTTTCTGTTCTCACACAGGATGAAAAATACGCTATTATAGAAGGTTTCCTTTTACTGTATCCCTTTAACATCAAAATAATGATAAAATAAAAAGCTGGACTTAAACCCCAATTTAAAAGTGATCAGAGGTCATCGGCGTGACACTGAAGTCCCACTGAAATCGGGACTGTAGTCATGCACAATGGCTACTCTTCGGCCTGGATTTGTATGCATTGTGGCAGACGGCTGGCCGAGACTCCCATTTTATGGAAGGACAGGAGGAGAAAGCATCATCTCCCATGAATTACTAGATGGTAGTTCCCTCCATGGGTTGCTACAGCACTTGGGATTCCCACAGGGCACACTGGGACTTGCAGTTTGGGGGCTCAGCCCTCTTGGGTCCTGTGGGATGTTGCTTCATTGGGCTCCCACATGCTCCCGGACCACACCTTCGGTACTCCCGGGTATTCCATAAGAGCTGCCACTGTGCCAGGGGCCAGAATCAGGAGGACCAAGGAGGAGGCAGAAAGAGTGAAGAAGAAGAAGAAGAAGAAGAGACAAAGACAGAGAGTGCTGCTATACTTTGGACATCCTGGCTGAGTAAAGGCCCCGGCCATCCACCACAATGGTCAGTGGGACCCAACGCCAGATCCAAATTTTATACATTAGACCAGGAGAGCAGGCCTTTCAGCCTGTCAGTCCTGTCCACTTAAATTCTTCTAAAACAACATCAAGTCGAGTTTTGAAGGCCCCTAAAAGTTCTACTGTCCACCACGCGATTTGGTCGCTTATTCCAAGTGTCTATCATTCTTCGTGTAAAGAAAAACTTCCTAATGTTTGTGCGAAAATATAAAGTCACCATCTTGATCCACTGGATTGATTCCCTTCATAATTTTAAATACTTTTGCCAGGTCTGTTCTTAATCTCTGAGGAGGCTCAGTTCATTTAATTTAATTTTTCCTCATAGCTCACCCCCTGTAGCCCAGAAATGAGCCTTGTCACCCTGCTCTGGACTTCTCTAGGACTTCCATGTCTTTATGGAGACCCAAACTGCACCCAGGACTCCAGATGAGGCCTCACCAGTGTGTTATAAAGCTTGAGCAGAACCTCCTGTGACTTGTACTGCACACATCAAGGCGCTATATAACCTGGCAGTCTGTTAGCCTTCTTATTTGTTATGATGGATTCAGAAAGTCCTCAGGCCCCTTCACTCTGTGCACATTTCATTGTGTTGCATCCTTGCGTTAAAAATCATTGAAATGTAAAAAAAGTCTGAGGGGGAAAAAAAACTTGATCTGAAAATGGACTGGTGATGCTGCGACTTCTTAAAAGTCCATTGGCTTTGTCCAAACAGAAACTCCATTTGTTAATGCAGCATCAAAACCGTTTATCGCGATTGTCGTAGAGAAGCTTTTAAATCAAATCCACGGTTGGAAGTTGTAGGAGGTGATCCCATTCAGAAAGCACTTCTTCAGAGTATTTGTTGAAGAGCCTTTTTAAGCTTAGTTCTTTTCAACTGAAAAATAAGGATTTGTTGATAGCATGACAACTGCAATTATTAAAGCGCTTGCATTCATTTTACTTTTAGATACTCTGGCATTTTAATGCGCAAACAAAACCATTAATCTGAAAAAAAAAAAAAAAGAGAGAGGCCCCAGACTAATGGTTTATTGAACAGCAACTCAGAGAAAAGTATTGATTTTAGAGTTTAGAAATGAGAGTTTTTTGCATGTTAACCACTAAGCTCTCAATGAGGACCTTAACAAAATACCAGCACATAAGCTTAGGACTGGGAGACACAGCTTAAGCAGAATCAAACCTTTTATATGCTTGGGTGTATATTAAAAAAAAAAAGTTACGAGTCCATTCAAATGTTGTGTGTGTGTGTGTTAAACATGGAAACCGGGAGGAGAGGTGGTGGCGCAGTGCTTAGTGCCGCTCCTGCACACCTGTCTAAAGTCAAATTGGGGTCTCTGTGGATTTTGCTCTCTCTCTCTCTTTGGCCTCAAATGAAAATACTGCCTTTTTAATTTTTAATTCATTTTAAAACATGCAGGAAGGTAATCGTACAGTAAAGATTGGGTCCACATCCAAAGACATATACGGTAAATTAGGGTCATTCTACAGTGACCTACTGAAGCAGAATGGCATTCTTTGAATTTAATTCCGTAATTTCGATTTTGTTATATTTTTATCACTATTATGGTCACATCTAGTTTGGACTGGTGAAATTCACCAAAGCGTTTCCTGCATTGAACATGCTGGGTTCACCGAAAGGCCTGGTTTGCCAAATCTTTTCCAACTCCAGTGTCCCATGATGCTTTGTGAGGCCAGTCAGTGTGACAGCACAGAGATTTTATGCAAGTGTACTGCACGATCGTCACCAATGTGCTTCACTCATGTGTGATGTTACGACCTAAACAGTACTATGGCAGGATTTCCATCCTCCATGTGTTAAAAAGAAAGTCGCATACACACACAGTGTGGGAGACGACCAGGGACCTTGCCTCACCGGGACACCTGGAAGGCAGCCCCCCTGGATTACATCAGGGTCACGGATGGAGAGCTTGGATGCTCAACCCTGTTGGGGTCCATGGCCACCACTAGAGGGCACCTGGACCATCTTACAGCCCTGGACAGCAGCACTTCCGCCACACCAAGAGGTGCTTCTGGAAGAGGAACCGGCCACACCTGGAGTGTTTCTGGGTGTCCTTGCAGCACTTCTGCCATGTCAGGAAGTTCTGCAAGAAGATCAATCGGGGGGAGCACCTCGGGGTGTGCCAGAGTTGGGAGGAAGAAGGCAGAGCTTGTGTGTGGAGGAGTGAAGGAGGCAGAAGAAGAGTGAAAAAGGACATAGCATTGAGGGTGATTAAGGCACCGTGTGCTAAAGGAAATGAGAACTGTGAATAAAAGTGTGTCTTGTAGACATCTGGTGTCATGTCTGTCGGGGTCGAGGCTGATCTTTCCACATTTTTTTTTTTTTTAAGTTATATACTGTGTATATATAAATAAATTGAGGTGTTCAGAGACATACTGTCTGCTCAGATCCAGCTAAATGCAGTCAAATAGATTGGGTGGTGTTTCACGATACAGATGGACAATGACCCAAAACTTACACCCTAAGCAACCCAGGAGTTTATTAAAGCAAACAAGTGGAAAATTCTTGAATGGCCAAGTCAGTCACCTGATCTTAACCCAACTGAGCAGGCATTTCACTTGTTGAAGACTAAACTTCGGACAGAAAGGCCCACAAACAAACAGAAACTGAAAGTAAAGGCCTGGCAGAGCATTAAAAAGGTGGAGACAACAGCATCTGGTGATGTCCAGGAGTTCAAGACTTCAGGCTGGCATTGCCAGCAAAGGGGTTTCAACCAAGTATTAGAAATGAACATTGTCAGTTATTTCATTTGTCCAATTACTTTTGAGCCCCTGAAATGAAGGGATTGTGTTCAAAACATGCTTTAGTTGCCTCAAATATTTATGCAATCGTTTGTTCACTCACTGAATTAAAGCTGAAAGTCTGCACTTCAACGTCATCTGAGATGTTTCATTTCAAATTCATTACGGTAATGTACAGAACCAAAATTAGAAAAAACAAAAAAATTGTCTCTGTCCAAATATTTATGGACCTGTGTGTGTGTGTGTGTGATAGATAGATAGATAATCTCTCTCTCTCTATATATATATATATATATATATATATATATATATATATATATATATATATATATATATATATATATATATATATATATATATATATACTGCTCAAAAGAATTAAAGGAACACTTTTTAATCAGAGTATAGCATAAAGTCAATGAAACTTATGGGATATTAATCTGGTCAGTTAAGTAGCAGAGGGGGTTGTTAATCAGTTTCAGCTGCTGTGGTGTTAATGAAATTAACAACAGATGCACTAGAGGGGCAACAATGAGATGACCCCCAAAACAGGAATGGTTTAACAGGTGGAGGCCACTGACATTTTTCCCTCCTCATCTTTTCTGACTGTTTTCTTCACTAGTTTTGCATTTGGCTACAGTCAGTGTCACTACTGGTAGCATGAGGCGAAACCTGGACCCTACAGAGGTTGCACAGGAAATCCAACTTCTCCAGGATGGCACATCAATACGTGTCATTGCCAAAAGGTTTGCTGTGTCCCCCAGCACGGTCTCAAGGGCATGGAGGAGATTCCAGGAGACAGGCAGTTAGTCTAGGAGAGCTGGACAGGACCATAGAAGGTCCTTAACCCATCAGCAGGACTGGTATCTGCTCCTTTGGACAAGGACAAACAGGATGAGCATTTCCAGAGCTCTACAAAATGACCTCCAGCAGGCCACTGGTGTGAATGTCTCTGACCAAACAATCAGAAACAGACTTGAGGGTGGTCCGAGGGCCCAATGTCCTCTAGTGGGCCCTGTGCTCACAACCCAGCACAGTGGAGCTCGATCAGCATTTACCATAGAATACCAGAATTGTCAGGTCCACCAATGGCGTCCTGTGCTTTCCACAGATGAGAGCAGGTTCACCCTGAGCACATGTGACAAACGTTGAAGGGTCTGCAGAAGCCATGGAGAATGTTATGCTGTCTAACATCATTCAGCATGACCAGTTTGGTGGTGGGTCAGTGATGATCTTGGAGGCATATCCATGGAGGGATGCACAGACTTCTACAAGCTAGACAAAAGACACCTAGACTGCCATTAGGTATCAGGATGAAATCCTTGGACCCATTGTCAGACCCTACGCTGGTGCAGTAGGTCCTGGTTTCCTCCTAATGCACGACAATGCCCGGCCTCATGTGGCAAGAGTATGCAGGCAGTACCTGGAGGATGAAGGAATTGAAACAATTGAATGGCCTTCACGATCCCCTGACTTAAACCCAATAGAACATCTGTGGGACATTATGTTTCGGTCCATTAGGCGCCGCCAGGTTGCTCCTCAGACTGTACAACAGCTCAGGAAATGCCACAAGACACCATCCGTCGTCTCATTAGGAGCATGCCCCGATGTTGTCAAGCATGCATACAAGCTCGTGGGGGCCACACAAGATACTGAAAAGCATTTTGAGTAGCAGAAATTAAGTTTTGAAAAATGGACTAGCCTGCCACATCTTCATTTCACTCTGATTTTAGGGTGTCTACACAATTGAGCCCTCTGTAGGCAGAAAACTTTTATTTCCATTAAAAGACTTGGCATCCTTTTGTTCCTAAGACATTGCCCTGTCGTTATTTGTATAGATATCCAACTTCATATTGAGATCTGATGCATCTAATGTGGTTTTTTTAAAGTGTTCCTTTAATTTTTGTGAGCAGTATATATATCTACACATACACACACTATATATAGCCTTTCACCATTCATATCTCTATCTATATTATATGCAGATGGCTGGGACCCTTGCCTGCCCAGGACACCTGGAGGATGGAAGGACAAGACAGAGCTTGAGGGAGAGGAGCGAGCCGACATCTTTCATATTGTACCCATAGTTCTTGCCGTTTATTCCATGTTGTTGGAGGTCCTTGTACCGTCTGCATCTTTGGTTGTTTGTTTGTGGACTGGCCACAATAAGTCACTCCAGAGGAGCGGTCAGACACGTCACTAGCCTTAAAGGACAAATCAACAGACCACTGCACTGTAATCCACTCAGAACGTGTTCAATTTCATCTTCTCCTTTCGACGAGTTTGGTGAAGCGCCGGAACATTTCTGTGAATTCGCTGAACACCCTCCGTGCACATCTCTATTGACATCATTGTCACGTATGCCTTACTATTTGAAATTTAGTGTTTGTTTTCTTCATGTGTGGTGTTCATTTTATTTCTTGTTGCTTCGACTTATCATGGTTCTGTTTTCCGCCGGGTGTTTGCACATTGTGGCCGTAGACAATTACACCGTAAATGAAGGTGGTCTACAAAGCCTGCTTTCTCCTTGCCCATTGAGCGTAATCTCTTGTGTCGCTCTTACAACTAAATAATCAACTTTTCGGATCCCGTTCTTCCATGAGAAGATCAAATCGATGGTCACCTCAGGCCCTGAAGGCTCAACCCGGAGATCAGGATTGGATTATTAAAGTCAGAAGAAAAACAATAAAAAGGCTGGCAGGGTAGAAGCCCCTCCTGCTTGCCCAAATAAAATAGCACAAGGAGTTCATTCAGTGGTAGTGGATGCCCAGTGACATTGACTTTCTAACTTCTTCAAAACAAAGGAGGTCCAATGTGACCACCGGGAGGCGCCCACACAAATCACGTGGTCTCCATCTGAAGCCAGCCTCTCTAGCATTTGTGTACCTCTCGTGTATTCCTTACTCTCGTGCTCTTGGTTTGCCATTACAAAAAACTCTCCGCTCAGCCTTGTTGATAAATGAAGCAACTGGTGGCACAGCTACAACTGCTGCTTAATTTTCGCCTCTCGATTCTTAAACAAGAATTAAATTTTGCCTTAATCAGCAGGAGTTTCGGATAGCAATCCGAGTCTGTAAAAGTCAGACAACGGGAGTCGGTCGCCTCTGGGCTTTTGACAAATGCTGGAGGTGTTGGATGTCAAACGGAAGTGACATTTTCCGGGCAATTGCACTGGAGATGATGAAAACAACGGTTAGCACACACTTTAAAGCTGGCAAGCCGGAATGCCGCTCTTTCATTAATTGAAGGCCACCGATCGGGCTATGAATTGCTCATGCTGTGGATGATAGCAGTCCAGCTCATCAGAAGAAAACTCTAAAGCTGTTTTTCCCCCATTTAGAAAATAATAAATACAGTAATTGTGTCTCACTCCGCTCCATATCAGAGGCATTAATATCACACGTTATACCGACACATCGAGGGTTTGTGTTTAAAGTCACGTCTGCTCCATTTTGGGTTCATGTTGAAGTCACCAGTTCTTATGAACAGCTTGTAAAAGGTGGGCACAGTAAGCCGGACCCCCAGAACTATAAACTTGTTGAGCAAATGGCCAAAAAGGATGGCAACCTTAATTTGTCCATTAGGGATGCCAGTTTAATGATGCAGTGCACTCGGAAAGTCTTCAGCACAAAATGTGAAAAACGTGAAGGGGTCTGTACGCTGCAAGCTTGTGCTAAACTGATTTAAATGAATCCCCCCCCCCCATATCAAGCAATGCAATCCCCCAGAATGACAAAGTGAAAACTGTTTACACGCTTTACGCCACTGCCGTACTAAAGCAGATTTCGTAGGTGTGCTCCATGTCACGTTTTAAAAATGGTCACCAACACACACAGACAGACACGGTTTAACAAATGTCAAAAGATTTTTGTAATATTCCAGATGTGCCCAGAGCTTCCTTCGGTCAGCACGTAGAACTGGATGCTGAATCGTGTCCATTTGGATGCGATGTACTGTACCCTCCACGACAGTCTTTCCTTGTAACTCATGAAAGTTCAATACTTGCCTCACACCTTCTGCGTATTTTTGGTGATCGCCCGATTTCAACGTTTGTGGACTTCTAGTGATGGGCTTCTTCATATTCCTCATTATGAGTGACATGAAGTCAAGTCCATAATTAGTGAAAAAGAATCACTTATAACTGAAAAAGAGGCATCCACTTCAACTGGTGTATGGACCTGTAGCATCTCTGGAATGGTTTACCCACAATGCCCTGCAGTATCAGGAGACTGAAAAACACCTACATGTTGTCTGGAGCGCCAGGCTGCCAGCGACTGTGACAATCAAATGGCTTATGGCGACTTTTGACACTACTCAGCATAGCGATTCACTTCGACAAGAGTTTTCTCCACCAGACTATTACTGACAAAATCAATGGTCGCGATAATCGTGATCAAGACACGTTTTTACATCAGGGTAAATGAGGAGGTGCAGGATTGGCAGTAGCATTTTGGCGGACACCGAACTCGATCCTCACTGAAATCTAACAAACAGGCGTCAGTTTCACTGTCCGCGTCAGCGGCTGATGACAAATTCACATTGTTATCACTAATTGCTCGCTGCAAACGCTGGATCGGGTTCACTTCACTAAAAGTGGCTTTCATTTCCGGTTGTGTTTTTGGGTGAATGCTCCACCCCACTCATGAATATTAATGAGTTACCTTGGCGGTATAGCAGTTTTGCTTCCTTTTGTTACTAGTTGGCTCCACCCCCCAGTGGGCATTTTTGCAAGTGCTTTTTTTTTGGGTGGCGTTGACCCTGCGTGCTTTGGGACACTTAAGACACAACACATTCTCAGATGCTGCAGACTTATGGTGGCCTCCAGATTCTTTACGCTTATCCTGTGACTTTTTAAAAAAGTTTGCAACGTGTCTGAAAGGCATTTGAGTTGAACCAGCGCTTGGGTTTGCAATGACAGCAATCAAGTCATCAATTTAAGAATCCAAGTATAAATTTATAGTAACAACTCAGATGCCAGATCACAGCTTTTATTCCAGGCAAAAAGAAAAAAATCTATATTTTACTCTAAAGCAGGGGTGTCCAACTCCGGTCCTGGTGGGCTGCAAAGGCTGCAGGATTTCATTCCAACTCTTTCCTTAATCAGCGAGCAGTTTTCACTGCTATTTAGCTCCTTTTCTTTTCGTTTTAATAGCCCCGATTTTAAGGATTCACTCCGCTGAATTGAATGGTTTCTTCATTAAACAGAAATGAGATGTGAAACAAGCCAACAGATGACCTGCTAAACTGAAACATCAAACTCCAGACAATTTCATTCCAACCGATTTCTTAATGAGTAGCCAATTCTTGCTGTTAATTAAAGCCGTTATTGAACATCAGGATTTGTTGCTGCTCTCATTCTTCCACAGCAGACAGTTGGTTTTCTGTTTTTTCTACAAAAACCATCAAGATGTTCTGGTGACCCGAGTAGACCAACATGGCCAAGACCTTCACCTTTCTTTATTTTCCAGTCAACTTGGTTTTGTGTCTCATTACAGTTTGGCTGCTCATTAAAGACTAAGGGGTCCGAGTTACGTCAATTAAAACAAAAGCAAAACAAAGAATACACAATGGATGGTCGGAAAAATTGAGAGTCCACCTTATGAAAAGGATTTTGGAGTCAGAGGACCTTAAGCTGTCGACTTCCAGAGAGTGTTAAGAAGCCATTAAAAAGGCTAACAGAATGTCACGTTATATAGCGCCCTGCATGTGTGGAGTACAAGTCACAGGAAGATAATGTCAAGCTTTATAACACACTGGTTTGGTCTCCAGGCTATAAAAAGGACAGAGCAGCACAAGAGAAGGTCCAGAGAAGAGCGACTGGGCTGATTCCAGGGCTACAGGGGATGAATTAGGAGGAAAAATTAAAAGAGCTGAGCCTTTATAGTTTAAGCAACAGAAGATCTGATTGAAGTGCTTAAAATTATGAAGGGAATTAGTCAAGTGGATCAAGACTGTTATTTTAAAATGAGTTCATCAAGAACATGGGGAGAGAGTTGAGAAGGCTAACAAAATGTCAGATTATACTGTATAGCGCCTTGACGTGTGGAGTACAAGTCCAATGACGTTATACTAAAACTTTATGGCGAGGCCTCATCTGGAGTCCTGTGAGCAGTTTTGAACTACAAAAAGGACATAACGGCACTAGAGGAAGTCCAGAGAAGAGCAACTCGACTCCAACTCGACTCGCTACAGGTGATGGAGTTATGAAGGGGGATTAGCAGAGCGGAGCCTTTACAGTTTAAATAAAAGAAGAATGAGCTTAGATATTAGCCAGCCAGTGTTGAGAAGCCATTAAGAAGGCTAACAGAATGTCAGGTCATATAGCGCCTTGATGTGTGGAGTACAAGTCCCAGGAGGTTCTGCTCAAGTCTTTATAACACACTGGTGAGGACTCATCTGGAGTCCTGTGTGCAGTTTGGGTCTCCAGGCTACAAAAAGGACATAACAGCACAAGAGAAGGTCCAGAGAAGAGCGACTAGGCTGATTCAGGGGCTACAGGGGATGAGTTACGAGGAAAGATTAAAAGAGCTGAGCCTTTACAGTTTAAAGAAAAGAAGATTAAGAGGAGACCCGAGTGAAGTGTTTCAAATTATGAAGGAAATAAATGACTTTAGAACCTTTACCAGACTGAGAGATCTCAATTACTTCTGTTCTCATTTGTTCCTGAATTTCTTTGGATCTTGGCATGATGTCTAGCTTTTGGTCTACTTCGCTGTGTCAGGCAGCTCCTATTGAAGTGATTTCTTGATTGAAACAGGTGTGGCAGTAATCAGGCCTGGGGGTGGCCACGGAAATTGAACTCAGGTGTGATACACCACAGTTAGGTGATTTTTGAACAAGGGGGCAATTACTTTTTCACACAGGGCCATGTAGGTTTGGATTTTTTTTTCTCCCTAAATAATAAAAACCATCATTTAAAAACTACATTTTGTGTTTACTTGTGTTATATTTGACTAATGGTTAAATGTGTTTGATGATTAGAAACATTTTGTGTGACAAACATGCAAAAGAAGAAGAAATCAGGAAGGGGCAAATAGTTTTTCACACCATTGTAACACCGGGACACTAAACTTACATTCTTATTACAAAACATTAGGAGGTTTTTCTTTACACAAAGAACGATAGACACTTGGAATAAGCAACCAAGTAGTGAGGTGGACAGTAAGACGTCAGGGACTTTCAAAATTCAACTTGATTTTTTTTTTTTTTGGAAGAATTAAGTGGACAGGACTGGCGAGCTTTGTTGGGCTGAATGGCCCGTTCTCGTCTTGATTGTTCTCATGTTCTAAAAGTTAAATCAGCAGCAAAAAGGGCTCACTAATTAAAGATGGTTAGAATAAAAACCTGCAGTCACTGCGGCCCACCAGGACCGGCGCTGGACACCCCTGCTCTGAAGTCTCGTCTTCTATTCTAATCCGATAAGCATTTTAGTTCTACAGCATGCAATATTTGCTTGAAATGCTTTCATAAAATAAACAGCAATTGGAAGCCCAACTGCACGTATTCTAATAATTTGCCGGGTCGTTGTACGATTTTCACTCCTACAAGTTTTCTCGTGTGCTTCAGAAATTAGTGATTAAGGCATTCTGTTCCTGAATGCATTTATTTTCCAAAGCCTTAATTAAACTTGATGAAGTAAAGCATTTCATTAGTATTCAGGATTGGCTGCATGCATGATTTCAGTTAAAATTTGGAGGCTGTGTTACGGCACTTAGGATACGGATACACATGGGAAGAAGCTGGTTAGCTGGTGTACAACAGGGAATAAACAAGAAGTGAAGATAAATGCTTGTTTCATATTAATGATCCTCATAGGAGAAGCAAAGAAACCGAAATCCAGCTGTCAATACGCGGGGAGCAGCAGATGCACTTGTCATTTTAGCGTACAAAGCAGGTGCGTTTCAGACGTCAAGCTTTTGTGGGTTCTCTTTTTTTGGCTTTGCTAGACGTCATCGGCTCTCCTACCTGTGAGCTTCGCCGATTCTACCGAGGATCTTCCTCCTGGTCTTAAATCGGCCAGCCTTTTGATTGGACTTGTGGTTAGAAAAGTCAAATGAAGACTTCAGACAACACGGAAGAAGTAAAAACGGAAGAAAAATGGAGAAAAGTCAGACACCGTCTACTTAATAAAAAGATAGCCCACCCCAAAAAAATAAATCTAAGGGGAAGCGGTTAAGAAAATGGCCATAAGGAAGGTACGTTCTGCTAGAAGGCAAACACTTTTAAAGCAATTATGGCTTTCCAAATTGTTGTTTTTACTTGAAGGTAGCCTGCACACACATAAAACTAAAACAATAATAATTAAAGCAATTTTCAACAGTGCCATTTTCTTCTTGAATGTGCTCCGTATTTAATTAGGGGTCAGCGGCACGCGCCTTTCCACCATTTGCGTTAGCGTTTGAAGCCTTATTGATTAATTAAAGCCTATGAGAGAATAGGAATCCCAAAAAGCCTCAGTCCCTGCTGCAAAAATTTTCCTTTTTTTTTGTTTTATGGCATTTAAAAAAAAATCAATCACCATGCACTTCCACTGCACACCAACAGATGGTGCTGTAGGAATTCCTACATAGACGCACACTCAAGTTTGACGATGGAGTCGAAAACTGGCTACAGGTTAACTTCAGATATGTGGTGTCCTGGTCAAGGCTTTGGATTTGAATCCTACTGCTGCTGACAACACTGTGTGACCAAAAGCAAGTCAGCTGACCTGTCTGGGCGCCAATTGGAAAAACCAAAAAGAAACGCAACCAGTCATTGGCTTGGATAAAAGGGATCGGCCAAATAAGTAAATGGTGATTCCGTGATTTTCAAAACATTGAGGAAATCTGAACTGTCCATTGTGTCGGTGGAAAAATCAAAATCAAATGGTCAGGTGTTAAAAATGTCCATTTTTTTCCTGAATGATGATTTTTTTATGTATTTTTTTTTAATTTAATAGCAGTAATGGCACACTGCTATAACATTAACATGCAGTGAATCCACTTGAATTGAGAATTCCTTGTTTTCATCCTGTTTCTTCCCCTGTATGTTGATCATTCGTTTGCTCAGAGGTCGATACGCTTGCCGCCTCGTGAGAAGCTCTTTTCTCCACCCTAGCGGACCGGCATCTTTTTGCGTTAAAAGTGATTAAGTCAGCGTTTGTGTTACTACTACTACTTAATACATTTTCTTAAACTTTTCACTTAAGCTGGCACTTGAGGCAGATTGAAGACTCAAGAATGATTTGAGATATGGAGAGGTAGGGGAAGTGATGGCAAAGGTGGTAGGGATGAGAACGGTGGCCGTACACATGTGCCGCACGGCCACCCTGCTGCCGAGCGTGGATTCTACAATAAAATAAAATAGAGGAATAACCTTGGAGGTCAATCATCACCCCGAAAGCGGATTGCAAACGTCACGTAGTATATGTGTACCACATTTCAGGTCAATGGTTCAAACGGTTTGTGAGCTACAGGTGACTTAAAATCCTGGACAGACAAAAACGGACAGCCACGGTAGCTTTAACCCTAACCCTATATAAAGATTGTCGAGAGCTCCTCGAGAACTTCGAGAGAGAGAGAGGTTAGGAGCAGGCACTGATACAGCGCATTGCCGCACCCACCCCATGACAGGATCCCAGATTAGGACCCGAGTGCAGCCGTGAAACGGGTGACACCTCAGCACCACAGGAGTTCAGATGGAATCGAAGAGTGCAAGGTGTTTTTTTTGTTTTTTTAAGGTGGCCAGAGTGCAGGTTAGAGGGCCTAATTGTAGAGCTGGACGCAGATTATCATCATGCCCAGGACGGAGCAATTGCAGGTTAAGGGCCTTGCTCAGGGGCCCAATAAAGTCACTTGACTTTTGGCAGCCTTTTGATTGCCAGTGCAGATCCCTACCTCAGAGCCACCACTCTGCCCATGCTAGAGAAGATAAAACTTTACAACAAGTGGTTTGTGAGATAGCCACCCTGAATGCCAAGACCAATCTGAAACAATAAATATTTTCCAAATAAAAATCAGCTGGTCTTTCTCAAACAAGTTGCGTGGTGTTTGCCTTGTTGCAGGCTCCGGGCCGGTGGTTTGTTGCTGTACTTATTTGCCATACGTTGGTTCAAAAACGGTTTGACCGACGTCTAACGATCACAGAAATTATTTCTATAGCAGTTACGTGGGATTTTGGCAGTCTGCTCCATTCAGTCATGGGAGTGCTGCTATTGATTAGCACGACTAGCTTGCGATATTCATTACTTCTTATTTAAATGCACACAAGTTTTTGAATGCAGACACACACTTGAACATTCAAAAGATGTTTGGCAAGAACCAAAATGGCCTGCCAATCTTATTCACCGACGTCCTCCAAAATCTCATCATGCCAAGTTTTGAACGTCTCTGGACTCCTACCACTCCACTCAGTCACTTATTCCACAGGTCTGTGCTTCTCTGTATAAAGAAATACTTCAAAGTGTTTGTGCAAAACGTACCCGTAAGTTTGCAGCCGTGTCCTGGGGTTCTTGTTGAGCTCATTTTGAAAAGTCACAGCATCCGTTCAATAGGATTCATTCCACTCAGAACCTTAAACATGTCAATCATGTCCCCTCCTAATCTCAGTTTGTCTAAACCGGGAAGGTTCAGCTTCTCCTCACAGCTCATACCTTGTAGTCTTCTAATCAGCCCGGTTGTCTTTTTCTCTCGACTTTCTCTAGTGCTGCCGTGTTTTTTTCTGGTAGAAGAGGACTCCAGATGAGGCCTCACCACCGCGTTATAAAACGCTAAACAGAACCTCCTTGGACTTGTACTGCACAGATCATAACCAGACATTCTTTTGGCCTTCTTCATGGCTTCCATATGCTGGCTGGAGGTTAATAGTGGTGACTCGCAAGTCCTTCTCATAAGGTGTGCTTTCAAATTTTAGGCCTCCCATTTTAAATTTTCACGTCTAACATTTCAGAAGAATTTGCGTTGTGGGTGGGTGGAGTGGAGTGTTAATGCTGTGCTGAAAAGGCAGGGACTGGATGACAGAAAACGCTGCCGACCTCACCAGGAGGTGCTCCACTCCACTTGCAAGGTTTAGTGACAATCCCTACACACATGGACATGGGAGAATCTTTACTCATGGCTTAAAAGGACCCTCCACCATGCGTCTTTCTAATGAAGACATTGTGACTTTGTGGTTGGCAACATGCAGTTCCCAAAGTACAAATATCCAAACTGGGATGGATAGTAGTATCATTCTACAACAGAACACGTGGCGTAGTCGGCAGGATGTGCACTGTGGGTAGAGATATAGTGATGCTGTGCAAAAAAGATGGAGGGAGAGGAGAGAGAGAGAGAGAGAGAGAGCTCAGCTGATGTCCCCAGGAGGTGCTCCACTTGCAACGTTTAGCGACAGTCCCCACACACAGACATGGGAGAATTATTACTCATGGCATAAAAGGAGCTTCCACCATGCATCTTTCTAATATAGACATTGTGGCTGGCGACAGGCAGTTACCAAAGAGCAAATATCCAAATTGGGTTGGATCGTAGTATCATTCTACAACAGAACAATTGGCGTAGTCGGCAGGGTGTGCACTGTAAGTGGGTAAAATGTAGTAATGCTGTACCAAAAAAGGAGGCAGAGAGAGAGAGAGAGAGAGAGAGAGAGAGAGAGAGCTCAGCTGATGTCCCCAGGAGGTGCTCCACTTGCAACGTTTAGTGACAGTCCCCTACATGCATGAGCATGGGAGAACCTGTGATGAGACAGAGTGTCTGGTTTCGTTGCAAGGACCAAGAAGCAACAATGGGAACCCAAGTCTTAGTAGTAACTGCCAAGCAAGGTCAAAACCAGGAGACAAGAAAACACACACACGCTGGGGTTAAGCAAAACTTGAAAGTCAAAGACGAAAAAGAACACGAACCTGAAAACAAACCTAACACTTGGCCAACTTGGAGAGACTAACTGGCACCAATGATTCCTGTTTAAATTTTTCATCCATCTGAAAGATGAAATCGACTTGTGCTGTGGCCATATTTATCACGGGACTTCCAGTTACCAGTAACAATCACATGACCTGTAATTTGCATTGTGTTAAGCAATAAATGGAAATATTAACGTAAATTCAAATCGTTCCCAACAACTACTAATGTGTATCATGACAGAACTCCTGCTGCTCACAGTGTAAAGGCGTCGCTTCGGATAGCCTTTGTAATCCAGACATTGCGAGCTGACTGTACGAGAGTGAAGATCTCCACACTGGGAAGGAGTAAAGAATGATTTCACAACAAAACAGAGAATGCAAAACACAGTGTTGGAAATTTTTGGTCTTGCTTTTTAAAAAAAAATTGGGGTTGTTGTTGGGTTTTGCTTCCCTTGCCATTGGGCACCACGCCTGTTACAAGGCTTTTCCTTTTTGTCACACTCGCTGTTGATTTTCTTTGTCACAACCTTCTCTTAACTTCACCCGATTTCATCGTTGCTGCCGCCATGTTCCCAGATTCACCAAGATGTACTTTTGGGTTCCAAACTGGATTTTTTGCAATTCCCTGGTAAGAAAATGCCAACCCCTGCCCTCTAGAGGCCTGGGGAACTGCTGCCCCATAATAAAACCAGCTTTAAATCATTCATGGATGGTCCATAACCTAAGATTGTATGTGGTATAGGTAAGTGATAAGACCACCACCACCTCCACTTGTTTCATGTTTAATTACACAAAGATGGAGGGTCAGAGGAGCCAACATGCCAAGACGAGGCAAACCAGAATCCACAGATGCCTAATGAAATGAGTGCTCGGTAACGTTTTATTTCTGGTTAAAAAGTGAGTGAAGTTGTACAAGTCTAATCAATTAAAGGGAAGGGACTTTTAAACTTTCACTATTAATGGACATTTTCCTCCTAATAGCAGTTCCCGTGCAGGTTGCCAGAAGAAATCGGTGCTCGGGGAATCGGAGGAATGTGCCAGCAACACTGCATCACTGTCAGGGATCCATAAATGGACTGTGTACACTGGTGGCAGCAAATGTCTCCCTGTGCTGTAAATCTTTCTCTGCCGCCTCATTATCAAGGCAGGGCTCCTTGTATCACTTAACCCTCTTCTCCAGGCTCTTTGTCTGCCATCTGGACAGTTTATGCAGAGGTTTCTCTCATTAAAAAACATAACCCTTTGCCACCGTCTCCCACTGACTTCACAGGCACACTTAGTGTGCTTTTAAATTGGGCGAGGACACACAGTGGATTCACAAAGTATTCTGATGACTTTACTTTCTGCACACTTTATTGTGCTTTCATTATAGAAGAATCAATCTACCAATAAATCTACACTCAATAACACAGAACGACACGTCCTCGGAAAGGTTTGCAGATTTTTGAAACCTCAAAAGCCAAAATCTCTCATTCCCAGAAGCATTCAAACCCTTGAATCATCTTATTAGGCCAAGTCTCTACAAGTTTTGCACACACTGGATTTAGGTCCTTTTTTTCTTCTGTTCTTCCCGGCGGATCCTCTCGCATTTCACCAGACTGGATGTGTTGCATCTGTAAACCGCCATCTTCAGGACTCTCCACATAAATTCTACTCAGTTGATGTCTGGGCCACTCGAGGACACTCGGAGACTTGTCCCATAGCCACTCCAGCATGGTCATGGCTGTATGCTTCAGGTGGTTGAACCGTCCCGTCCAAATCTCAGCTGGTGTGCACACCGGGGCAGGTTCTCTCTGGACCTGCCCTCAAAATTGTGACCAGTCTCCCTGTCCCCGCACTCCCATAATCTTGGGCCTTGAAAGTCAGAGAGGTTGCTGTAGCTAAACCTATTGGAGGGATCTTCACTGAACCTCTGGGGTTGAAAAAGGACGACTTGAGAATCCATCCACCTCTTCCTCTGCTCACCACCCACCTCATGGGTCCTGTCAGACCCCAAACCCCTATTCTTCCCCGTAGGATCAAAGCTTCTGCTGTGATTTTACGAGAACGTAACGAGAATGGACTGCACTTTTAATATTTCATTTGATTTGTAAGTCAGAGAGAGAGTGAGAGAGGAAACAGGCACGCACACACCCTTAAACCGCCAAGATAACCGGTTGCTTCCGGCAGTGTTACACTCCAAGTCCTCAGAAGTGATCCGACACTTGATGCCCTCAGAATCTTTGCTTTCCAGCGCTTTGACTGGGAAGATTTAGTGGGGGGTCATAAGTGATTTGGAAAGTTTTAGGAGTCCCTGGTGTACCATTCATTTCAAATAAAAATAAATTAACAGCTTGCATATAAAGTTAAACTAATGCCCTCTTCTCTGTTACCACCATCTGCCGCACAATTAATTATCCACATGAGAGAATAAATTGTCAGAATATGTATACACGCAGATTAATATCAGCCTACAACTTTGAGATGCAAGTGGAAATACAGCGCTTGTAATCCAGATTGGCGACCAGAAAAGATTAAAGAGGTTCAAAAGTTAATGTCCTGTATGTATTAAAAAAAAAAAATAAAAAAAAAGAATTCAATCTGTAGCTTCTTATTGTTTGTGAACAGCACAATGGGATTGTGCGTCTTCAAGTGACTTGTGACAAGATTACAACACAAAACATTAAATCCAGCACCACAGGCATGCAGATGTCACATCTGCCTATGCGGTGGTCCCGGGAGCGGCCACCGAGTGCAGGTCTGCTTATGCGGTGGCCCACTGAGCGCAGGTCTGCCTATGCGGTGGTCCCGGGAGCGGACACGGAGCAGGTTTACAACTCCAGGATGAAGACTGTCCTACTGAAGCTGGTTCGTCTGCCTTCATAAGAAGTCTGTGGGCTTGGGTTTTGATTTCGGGATTCTTTTGCTACTTCACAACTTCAAGTAAAACTACGTCAATTTTGCCAGCTCTGCTGAATTGCCTTCAGTATTAATATGACGGGCTACACCAGGACTTTCCAAGTTTTTCCACAATTTTGACTGACACCACAGGTTAATAGGCCTGCATATTTACATACAGTACAAAAATCGGTAGATTTTACAAAGACGGATAAGAAAAAGCACGATTTATATTTACATGCACTTTTTTTTTTTTAATGAAATACTTTCTATAGTTAGTGACACACATACAACAAAAAATATCTTTGATGTTAGGTCATACGTGAGACACGTTTAAAGACGTTGCACGCCTAATTTGTTTGAAGGTTTTCTTCAAACTCCGAAGACATTGCTCCTGTGCAGACCTGGACAAGTAAGGGCATCGCAGATCTGTTGTTACTCAGTCTCACATTTCTCTGCTCTGCCATCGTTTTTCAGATTTTCTTGTTGCGTTTGCTGTGCACGGCCATGAATACAACTCCCCAATGTCTGCCGCCATCCCATCCCATGGCCATTCAAATCAGTGGTACCGATGGGCAGTGTGTATAAAGGGCAGGAACATTGTCAATGTTCTTATTGGGAATTCCTTACTCATGGGGAAGTCCCAGTCTCCACCACAAATGGGGTTCAGTGGCTTTCCCAGACCTCTCAGCACCAGGTAGACACCTGTTGGTTCTTTTAGTAGAGCACACGTGCAGCCCCTGGACATCACAGGCCCGTTGCTGGACGATCTCACGTTTCTCTCGGTCCTCCAGAATTTATATTTGGTGCCGTTCATAATCACAAATACAACTCCATGATCTCAGCCAGTAGCGAGTTACCTTATCTGTGAATAGGGGAGAGTAAAATGGCGGGCATCACTAAACACTTTTATAATCGCGGAGGAGTGAAACTGTGGGAAAATAATTCACAACAATTTACTGCACATAAGGACACGGAGTAGGATTCAGTCAGGAAAAAGCTTTTTCATTAGGATTAGGACCTCCGATTTGATTTACTTATCTTGGTATTTGGTAGCCAACACGTCGTTCTTTCGTTTTGTGACTCCAGCTCTAAATTTGGAGTTTTCCCTAAAAGCCTCTTTAACTGCCGACATCTTGTCCATCTCTAGTTTGAATATCAGCCACCATATCGTGTGCCAATGGAGGAGTACGATTTAGTAAATGTGCCTTTGAACTTTACTAATGAAATAAGTTAACAATTCTAATTAAAAATTAGAATAAGAAAAAGTCACTAAATGGGTTCAGCTGGGAAATGTTTCCATCATTTATTAGGACCAGCATCGTACAGGGTGGTCCACATCTAATTATGTAGATCCAGATCATCTGGATGACTGATTTATGTGGGGACGATTCCAGTTTGGCATGAAGACGATTCTTCAGGTCTTCAGTTCGCACACTTCGATGGTCCGGGATGATTCGGGTGATTTTCTATGTAATAAACTTAAGTTATTACATAATGAAAATGACATAACTAGATCTGGAACACCCTACATTTCCAATGGAGATATTGCTGAAAATCTAATATGCTACCGTGGCTGTCCGTTTGTCTGTCCAGGATTTTAAAAATCACCTGTCGCTCGCAAACCGTTCAAACTATCGACCTGAAATTTGGTGCACGTATACTGAGTGACGCCTACGGTCCGCTTTTGGGGGCGAGGATTTTTATTCCTCTTATTTTATTGTAGAATCAACTCTCAGCAGCGGCCAGTAGGGTGGCAGTGTGGCACATGCATATGGGCGCCGTCCTCATCCCCACCACCTTCGCCATCACTTCCCCTACCTCTTCATATCTTAAATCATTCTTGAGGCAGAATGAAGACTTAAGTGAAAAATTAAGGAAAAACACACTCAGTAATTGCAACACAAGCACGGACTTAAATCAGTTTTAAATGCAAAAAGTTGCCGACGGAAGATGAGAAGAAGTTGGCCACTAGGGTTGAAAAACACGAGCTGCTCAGGAAGGAACAAACGCATCAACCTCTGAGCAAACGAATGATAAAAAAAACGTACAGAGAAAGGGGAAAAACTAGGAATGCTCAAGTCACGTGGATTCTCTGCACGTTATCGTTCAGTCCGCCATTACTGGTAATAAATAAATAATGTAGATGTGAAGCAGTGGACACCCTTGTATTAACATTTAATATTCAAACAAAATTAGACAAACTCACAATCTAAGATGTAACAAAGTGACAACGCAAAGTGCAAAGCTTGAAATTCAAACGAGGTCAGAGACTGAGGAGGCCACAGGCCTGCATGTCGAGATGAGCCTGGCTGGACGTGACCTCCCAGATAGACAGACAGACAGACACTTTATTAATCCCAAGGAGAAATTCACATACTCCAGTAGCAGCATACTGATATAAAAAACACACAACAGTTACGGTTAGCAGTTTTACAGTGAAAAACGGATCAAAATCCGATCATTCTGGATTCAATTAATCATCATTATACAAAATTATTTCTTGATAAATACGCTGAGGTCATATCTAATAGGAATAACCGAGATCTGTCATGGTCACCCGGACCGCACTCATTCTTGGCTGTGAGTGAAGGATAAACACTTTGGATCCAATGTGTCAAATTAATGAAGAAAAAAAAAAAACAAATGCCATAATGAATATGCATAAAAAGGATCGGGAGAAATTTTAAAAAAGTGGTTGTTAGTTGCTTTTCTGTAGATATTTAGAAGCTCCTTCACTGTTCCTTGTTTTCTAGAAGTGCACAATCCGGCCTGATGACGAGGAGGATGACGACGAGGACACAGCAGGGAAAATAAAGTATCGTTTTCTCAGTGCACACATTTCTAATGGCGCCATTGACATGAAAATGTTCACCTGATGTCAGTAACAACCCAAGCAATCCACACACATCTGAAGAAATTAAAACAAATAAATAAATAAAGTGATGTGGAATAAAGTGGAAGGACAAAGGGAATAAGCAGTGAACACATGAAGAACAGGAGGTGCAAAAAGGCCTGCAAAGCCAAGAAAGCAGCGGACATCTGACAAACCAGGCGGAGTGGTTTGCCGGTTCGAATCCCGTAAATGTCATGTTGGGCCCTTAACCTGTAATTGCAGAGCGCTTTGAATAGTCAGAAAAGCGCTATGTAAAAATGTAAAGATTATTAATCCTGACAGCCTCCCAACAGAACAAATTAATATCTGTTGCTCGAGTCCTAATTGATGGCCTGTCATTCCCAAGGTGTCACACAAGAAGCATCTCAAGATGGGTGAAAGCCAAGAGCTCTCTGAACACCTTCACAAACATATTGATGGCATTGGTGACAGACGCATCTCTAAAACGTCCGAATGGTCCAGCGAGCGCCGTTGAGGCCGTAATCCGGAAGTGGAAAGAACATCATTTCACCATAAACCGGTCAAAACCAGCTGCTCCTCGCAAGATTTCTGACAGATGATTCAAAAGAATAACTCAGAAGAGCCAAGGACTACTCGCCGAGAGTTTCAGAAAGACCTGGAATTAGCAGGTCCAGCAAGTAATGCACTCCACCACCATGGCCTCCTCTATGCACAAGGCTCCACTGCCGAAGAACAAGCACGTTGAATGTTTGCTGCACAACATTTTGACAAGCCAATGAAATACTGGGAGAGTAGAAAGTCTGGTCAGATGAGACCAAAACTAAACTCTTTGGAGGTCATTGCACACGCCAGGTTTGGAGGAGAAATGGCACTGCACATCATCAAACCCCAAACTATTGGCAGACTTGAATTGAAGGAAGGATGAGTGGAGAAATGTAGCGGGACAGTCAGTCAATCGATAAGAATCTAATGCTAGGATGCTGGACATTTCAGCAAGATACAAGGACCCCAAAACACACAGCCAAGGAAACTTGGTTTTAGAGAAAGGAAATCAAGAAGCTGCTAGACGGGCCGAGACAATCACTGGACTTGAACTCCATTGGAAAAAGAAAAAAAAAACCCCAAACACACACACACACACACACAAACAAAAACACGATGGAAAGAACTGAAGATAGAAGAGACCCCCAGAACCTTCAAGAGTTGAAGACAGTTTGGGCCAAAGTCACACCTGAGCAATACCTGCGACTCGTTTCTCCATCCAGGAGCCACCTTGAAGCCGTCGTCATTACCAACAAAGACTTTTCTATGAAGTATTCGATAAATTCCAGTTAGCGTGTTCAATACGTATTCCCGATGTTATTCCACAGAACTATTTCTTTGTATGTGTGGATTACTTGGACTATCAGTAGCCCCATTAGAAATATTTATGGAAAAAAAATGTGGACACGTTCAATACTTATTTTCCCCCGCTGAATGAGTGAGGGGAATGGAAGCAGTGCATTCTGGGATTAACCAGCGTCCCATTCGGGGTTGGTCGTTTCCCCAATAGAAGGACAAAATAAATCTGTGGAGGACGCCATAATCCTGGACCTAAACTCTGCGAGAGAGGAACTCAATTCCGCATCGAACGGCATCGTCCCCAAACTAAACGGATTGTTCCCGTGTGTAAAGGGGTTTATGGTTTTCTTTGACAAACAGGAATGCGCGCCCACCTTTCAGACCATCTCTACATCAGCACAGGTGCTCCTTGAGGTTGTCCATCTTTGCTCTCTTCCTTTTACACCGATAACTGCGGGCCCACTGAGCCTTCAGTGAAAATCTTGAAGCTTGCGGAGGACCCCAACATCATTGGGCCAATTACTAAATGAAATGAAGCAGCATAGAGATCGGAGGTGGACTGGTCGTATGTCTTGGTGTGCCACCAATAATCTAGTGCTGAACACCACCGAGACTGAAAACGATGATCACAAACGGCAGTTACACCCTCACACTCAAGAAACAAACGATTCTACGGTCAGTATGGTGGATTCCTTCAGGTTGTGGAGCACAAGAAGGTGGGACATTAACTCCACTCCACTTCCATCCCCGAGAAGGTTTAGCAGCAGATGGGTTTTCCACACCAACTAAAAGACGTTAAAATATTCCCCCCCAAGCCCAACCTAATACAATTCTACAGAGCCATAATTGAAAGTGTGAGCACATTCTCCATTGTTGTCTCGTTCGGTTCAGCAACAGTCGGCTCCCAAAAAAAAAATAAAATGACAGCGTGTTGGGAGGTCTGCTGAGAAAATAAATTGGCTGCGCTCTTCCATCTGCTGCAGACCTGTAGGCATCCCGTGTCATAAACCGTGTCAAACGGATCAACGCTGACTCCGTTCACCAGGTCAGCACTTGTTCCTGAAACTCCCCTCTGGCAAACGCTTGAGGTTAATTAAAACTTAAACCGGCAGATGACAAAACAGTTTCTTTCCCAGAGCTGTAGCCCTCGAACAAAAAATAAAATAAAATAAAAAAATCGGTAATTCAGCCCGCCTTGCTCCCTTATCTGTGCGCTTTCTCATGTCTGAAGGGGAGGGTGTGTGTCCACCTGCATGTGTACAGCCGTGGCTAAAAGTTTTAACAAGGACCCAAGTGCTGGTTTTCACAAAGTTCGCCGCTTCAGTATTTTTAGATGTTTTTGTTAGTCGTTTCTCAGGTTCACTGAAGTAGAATTACAAGCACTTCAGAAGTTTCTAAGGCTTTTATTGACAACTAACTGAAATACCCGGCATTGACCAGGAGGAAAATAAAGTTTTTTTTTTTTTTTTTTTAAAATTTAAAAATTGTAAAAAAAAAAAAAAAATTAAAAATAAAAATTAAACAAACAATGAAGACTCACTAATGTGCTTGTCTTCCATGTATGTATTTGTTATCATCCAATTGACGCTCAGAACCGGCCAACTTTATTTAATTTCAAAAGCACCAGGGGTGCCTGGGAGGTGGTGGCGCTTAAACACAAAGAAAGAATGCTGCCAGCCTCCTCCAGTTCGCCCTCCGATGGTCGTTCCGAGTGTCAAATGGATGATAACATGCATACAAGACCACAAGATCACCCAGAAGGGGGTGGGTTAGGGTCGACTTCACCCAACAGTATTTTTTAGTCAACCAATGAGAAACATGTGTACCAAGTTTCATGAAAATCGATCCAGCCATTCAGAAGACAGACAGACAGACAGACATCTCTCTATTATACAAAAAAAAAAATAATCTTGGAAGGGAGATGAGACATGATCTTCTCGGAAGACAATTTGACCTCATGCAAGACAAGGCAGATAGATATGAATGGTGAAAGGCACCATATAATAAATAAATAGATATTATTAATCCCCAAGGGGAAATTCAATTATATAGTGCCTTTCACCATTCATATCTATCTAAATAGATATCTATTATATGGTGCCTTTCACCATTCATATCTATCTAATAGATATCTATTAAAAGGCACTATATAATAGATATCTATTAGATAGATATGAATGGTGAAAGGCACTATAAAATAAATAGATATCTATTATTAATCCCCAAGGGGAAATTCACATACTCCAGCAGCAGCATACTGATAAAAACCAATTGTAAGAGCCATTTTCCTAGTTCTATAAGATTCATGAATATTTTACTAGATGACAATGCATAATCTATGGGAAGTTCCTATAACCCCCGTAAATAGAATTGCATTGGTTTATTCCTGCCATTTCTAACAGCTTGGAGTAAACAATATTCTTCAGTTAGTGACAGCCTTGCCACGAGTAAGGTGTGGAAGGCATAAGGTTTTAAACCGTGCCAATCGGCCTACGGGCCTTTTGTGTATGAAGGAACTCGTAAAAAAGCACTTAAAGCGTTGAACCGTATGCTTAAAGCATACAGAAGAAGAAGAAATTAAGAACCTTTAAGTATAGAAAGAAGAAGAACTTTTAAGTATAGAAATAACTAAAGTTTCTCAAGAAAAGCTAAGTTTATAGAAGATGCATTTTCTTTTTTTTTTGCCTTTTATTCTACGTGTGTAACCATTTTTTCTTTTATTCTTGTGTGGATTATTTGCTTTTAACATTCACCAAAATATTTTAAAAACAAACTTTTGGACTTTGAGATTTCTTTTGGTACGCGTTTACCCGTGCTTGACAATGTCTTATGCCTCGGCAGCTACAGCAATATTAATTAAAAAGAGTGCTAAAAATGCAGTGCAAGTTAAAAAATACAAGGTGGAGAGTGCAAGGCAGGTATAACAGACAATAACTTTGTATCATGTTAACGTTTACCCCGCCAGAGTGGAATTGAAGAGTCACATAGTGTGAGGTCTCCTCAGTCTGTCGGTGGAGCAGGACGGTGACAGCAGTCTGTCTGTCGCTGAAGCTGCTCCTCTGTCTGGAGATGATCCTGTTAACTAATTTAAAACAAGTTCACGGACATCTAACCCCACAGTTGTTGGAATGCTTTTGGCAGACACGCTTCATGTGCTCCAGGCTCTTAAAGCAACGACAAGCAGAACACGCAGCTCCCCAGCAGATGATCCGACCGCCTCTCCTTAGCGTGCGTTCAGCCTCCTCTCCTGTCATGACGCGAGCAGAGTTGTATGTCCTGAGAGAGGGAGATGTAACCACACCTGGGGCCGGAAATAAAAAAGGACAAGTACTGTATTGGTTTAACTGAAGTTGTAAAGTGTCTTTAAATTGTATAACCAGTAAACCAAACCCGGGTGAGGGTGGGCGTGCGAAGCGAGCAAGGGGCAGAGCCCCCTAGTAGGTAGATAGATTCCATTAAGTTTATGCAAAGAGTCCAGATTCACAGTGTTGGCCCTTCTCTCTTTTTCAAGACCTCTGCACTTCACCCTGGCATGCTGTTCGTCAATCAACTTGGGGCCCTACTGATGGCTACCCATTCTTGCATCATCAAGGATTGGCGTTTTTCAGAATTGGTGGTTTTTTGTTTGTCCACCCGCCTCTTGAGGATTTGACCACAACTTCTCAGTGGGGAGTTTCCTGGCCATGGACCCAAAATTTCGATATTTTGTTCCCCAAGCCACTTGGTTCTCACTTTGGTCATTTAGGCCTGTGCTCCATCATGTTGGTCACCAAACTGTGCTTAGATGGTTGGCACAAGTTGTTCTCGGAGGATGTTTTGCTCCCATTCTTTGATTCGCATGCGTCTTACTTCTACTTGGACACCCACATTACAGTTCAGAGTTGAACTTGTCGTACACCCCACCAAAACACACCGGTTTACCACAGACCCCTGACACGCCATACCACACACAGGATGTTCTTCAACTATGTGATGTTGTGTTCGGTCAAAGCAGCTCTAAAGCTACCAAGTTCAATTCTTGTACATTAAAGTTGTGGCAAATAAAATTGATTCTGTTTCTAATGTTATGGAGACAGCCCTTTGTTAGCAGGTTCAGAGAAGAAACCACACACTAGAATGCTTACATATTTTTACATACTACATTTCGGCAAGAAAAAAAAAAAAGACAACAGGAAGGGACACAAGGCAGTTCATCGAGGTGCTCCAGCATCTGACACTACCATTTGGTGACGGATTTCAAAAAAGCACCGTTAAGTGTTTGTGATGCACCACCTGTTGGAATGACAGAGACGCAGCAACCAGACAGCCACACAGACACAAAGCATCAGAAATGCTGGTTCCAATTGTAATGCGGTGGCGGTACAGTAGGACTCAGCAATCCTTTAATTGGCAGGTTCAGATAATAAATCACACACACACTATAGTGCTTACATACATTTCGTAGTAGTCGGGTGTTGTACCATGTTAGCCATTAGAGATGCAACCAGAAGTCAGGAAAAATTAATTACATCTGCCTGAAGCAGGGCCTTAGCTGCCTCGAAAGCTTGTACATTGTAATCGGATCAGTTAGCCAACATAAAGCGTCATTTTGCCCGACTTCTCATTGCAAACTACATTTTGGTAAGAAAACCGAGTATCGCCTATACATTGTTGTAAGAGAATTTAACAACATCGCTATTTTTAAAATTAATGATTCCATTTATGGATATGAACGGTTTATGCCAAAATTTGTTTCTTCTTCTATCCCTGACTGGTTTGTTAAAATTTTGAACAAAAGGATCTAATTGAAGGGCGGCACGGTGGCACAGTGGGTAGCGCTGCTGCCTCGCAGTAAGGAGGCCTGGGTTTGCTTCCCGGGTCCTGCCTGCGTGGAGTTTGCATGTTCTCCTCGCGTCTGCGTGGGTTTCCTGCCACAGTCCAAAGACATGCAGGTTAGGTGCATTGGTGATTCTAAATTGTCCCTGGTGTGTGTGTGTGTGTGTGTGTGTGTGTGTGTGTGCTCTGCGGAGGGCTGGCGCCCTGCCTGGGGTTTGTTTCCTGCCTTGCACCCTGTGTTTGCTGGGATTGGCTCCAGCAGACCCTCCGGGTTCCTGTAGTTAGAATACAGCAGGTTGGATAACGGATGGATGGATCTAATTGAAGGGATGAATGCATCACTTTCACAAATCATGGACATATTTCTGCCTAAAATCAATCATCATCTTTTCAGAAGGATTCCCACTTAGTCTGCAGTTATTCAGTTAAAATTAGCTCTGCTACCCGTCTACAATGACATTAAATGTAACTAGTCAATGCAGACCTCGGGGTAGAAATTTTGCATTGCATTTGTAATTCCAACAGATGGCACATCAGAAACATTTGTAGTAATATAATTCATTACCACCAGGATAAATCAAAGAGTAAAGGCAGCTTGAACACACAGCGGTCTGCCATTAATCTACAGGACTAATACGGATGCTCTGCTCCACTCCGGGATTGCACCACTGTTGACCAACGCGCCTACTGAGAGGTCTTTGGGCAGAGGAAGTGAAGCCTGCAGAAAATTAGGCTAACTCCCCAAATATCATCACAATCATGGATTGGGTCGGCTTCGATCATTTACAGTTACTGTAGTTTTCAAATTCCTTCATTTTTGATTTATGCTCATACAAGTGTTTTATCATTCCAACAGATGGTGCATCATAAATCCAATGTCTGTTTCTGCTATATACAATTTGGAGAAAATACTACTGATTATATCTAATGTACCATCCATTGGAATGACAAATGCATTTTTTTATTAATTGTGATGCACCACCTGTTGGAATGACAGAGACATAGCAAACAGATGGATACACAGTTATAAAACCTTTCAAATAAATCCAATTCGGATTGTTATGTCATGGACAATCCGTCTGTCAGCAACTCTGTTCACAGGTTTGGAAAATAATAAAAATCACACAATATAGTACTTAAACATTTTAAACTAGATTTTGTTAGGGAAAAGGAGTACATTGTGGAAGACGTTGTCAAGAGTCAAATAACAGCTACACCAGTGTAATTTAAAAAAAAATAAAAAGATTTATAAATATGATCAGTGTGATTTTTTTGCTGGTGGTACAGTAGTTCTCAGCAACCCTTTGTCAGCAAGTTCAGAAAATAAAAATCACACCACATAGTACTTGCATATTTTTTTAAAAAACTATATTTTGGTAAGAAAAATGGAGTATCAACTATAAGTTGAGAATCAAACATTTTTTTTTTTTTAAATAATTACTACATTCATTCAAATAAACTTATCTATACGTTTTAATAATTTATGCCAAAACTGTTTCACCTGCCCGCCTGACCCATTTTTTCTGCTGCAGTTTGATTCAAAGAGAAGCTCTAATTGAAGGGACGAGCCTGTCTGTCACTTTCGCTAATCGTTGACAACGTATTTCTGCCTAAAATCAATCATCTTTTCAGCAGGATTCCCACTCAGTCTGCTGCTAACTGCTTTATTCAATTGAATTTGGTACAAAAACCTTGGATCAAGCAAGCTACCCCAACAGAAATGTAAAACTCAAGTAAATTAGAGGCAGCTAATTAAAAGCCGAGGAGCCAAATATTATTAAGCACTTCACTCACCGACTTCAGCCGAATGAAGAAAACAAATCGTGGATAGAAGCAGACAACAAGGAGGCGTCGACTGCACACCTGCCATGCCTTTCTAGACACTAGAAAAGGATGCGACGATTTCAAGATGGTAGTGACTGCAGCAAATATTAAAGCTTAGTGGAGCAAAACGTGAAATAACAAAATACATTTAAAATGAAAAATACACATCGCCCACCTGGAATAACACATCTTGACCATATTTGTGCAGTAACCCCACTATGACCTTAACAGAATTGTTTTAAAGAGTAAGCCATCGATGATAAACAGTGCGTATCAAACCCTCGAGTAAAGTCGGTCACCGAAGGACTATTTGCAGGAATTCATTCAAATATTTACTTATGTTTAATTTGAATATTCAAACCTTGCTTTTTGAATACTTTGTCATTCCTAACACAAAATGCCAATGCCAGAATGTTATGGACATTAAAATGTGCAAGACTTATTGTGGGGCAGAAATGAACCAAAAAAAAAGCAAGACGTGGGGAGAGGCAGACGAGTCTCGAAAACCAGAAAATGAAAACTGAAGTACGAAACAGCAAGACGGAACGTTTGAGGGCCAAAAGCAGCGCGATTTCAGAAACCCAGAGATCAGGCCCACCACTAGGGTCTACTTAGGAGTCCAGCGAAGTACGCTATGGAGGGCCGGTTATCGCTTACCCACCAAGGCATGAGAGTAAAAATTAAACTTGCAGCCCTATTTATACGTCAAGTAATGGCGCCCGACAGTCACGGTCATGTGACTCAGGAAAGCAGACAACAAATATTCAATGCTTATCTATACTAATAAAAGGCAAAGCCCTCACTCAGTCACTCACTCATCACCAATTCTCCAACTTCCCGTTTACAAAAGTCGGGCAGGTTTCATTTCAAAATTCTACGCGTAACGGTCATAACTGGAACCTATTTTTCTCCATATACTGTAATGGACGTTCGCTCGATGGCCGTGGAGGGCGGAGCTGCGTGTGACATCATCACCCCTCCCACGTAATCACGTGAACCGACTGTGACCGCAGTACGTAGAAAAGAAGGAAGAGCTTCAAAAGAGCGCTGAAGAAAAACGCAGAATACTTTATTCGCGAGATACAAGTTTAATGAGGAGACACGAGGTATAAACGAGACTTTGGATCACTTTGTAACGGAGTTAAAATTGCTGTAAAAGTGCCGGGTCTTAGCTAACATTAAATAATGCCGTGGACATTGCGAGATCGCACAAGATAGCACAGGCACAGCTCAGAAGCTCTGATGCATGTACTCCGAGCGGCTCACGTAAACGGACTATGAACGCAGTACGCAGAGCAAGCAAGACCTCTAAAGAGCGTGGAGAGTTTTGCTCACGTGAACGTGTCTGCAAAAAGTGGCGTTTCCTGCACTGCAAAAGTCGGGCGGCCGGTGTGCGTCTGCGTAGCTGTGCCGGCCTTTGAGATGCTGACTGCGCTTCTACCTTAAGTGAAAGTAAACACTTTTCATGTTTTTCGCCCCCTTCCCATGAGGTATAGCCCAGACAACTGCAAACATGGGATCCCATTTCTAGACCGCGGCAAACTAATATTAAGGCGCTTCGCACTTTCTTTTACACGTATACGATTATTAGGTCGGATTATGAAGACACGCACAGGACCGACAGTGCCATCCCGGACAGTTAATGGCAGGGCCGTCTCTCCAGTCTACACGAGACCCACCGCGACGCTCATATCGTCAGCGAAGACATCTCTCTACACAATATTAAAGAAAAAGGCAACTTTCCTTTCTTTACACCTTTTTTCCTTTTATCCCAAACCAAAGCCTTTCTCTCTTAACACTGCAGAGGACACAAAAATGATTTTCTTTAATTGCTGGTAATGCCAGTAAGGCACATTACCACAGGCAGAAATTTGGACGTTCACACAGAAAATGTGATTTTTATACCACAGCCGTCGTGTAGCGCCTTTCAAAAGGGATCTACTACCGAGAGATCATCCATATACATTTTAGCTGCTGTTAGTACTACTTACCTGTTGTGTTACACCGGCTTTAAAATGTAGTTTACCTGCAACCACTCCAGTAGTGCTCAGTGTAGCTTTACTTCTTAAAACGTTAATGTGTTACTGTTTAATAACTTAGTCTACAAGTTATTAATTTTTCCCTTGCACTCAGTGACCAAAGCTACACACACCTATCGATCTACCTATCTAGATAGGTAGACTCAAACCGATTAGAACATCAGCAATCCAAGCTGTGAGACAACACTAAAAAGGAGACGCGTCAGACGTCGTGGTACATTTTCTGAAGCAGCGAGACGAAAACAACCGTGACGCTGCCACCAAATACACAAAACAATTACATTGACAATCAGGTTACGTTTTTTTTAAAATGTTTCCTTTTCTTTTCATAACTTCTTTAAACACAATACTTCTCCGCTGCGAAGCGCGGGTATTTTGCTAGTTTTATAATAAAAATTAAAAAAAAAAAAAAAAAACCACACACCACATCATCAGGAAGTATAGAGGATTCCAAACCTTAAATTAACTGACACACTTATAATAATTTTAGGGAGAGGAGAATCCTGTAAACCTGTAACCAAAAAGAAAAAAAGCCTTCAAAACAATACAATTAAATTCATTCCAATGCAGCAGAACTGCTTAACTAAATGTTTTTTTTCTAAAATCTACAAAAGCAATGGGTCCAAAAGCCATCGACTCCAATAAGAAGTAAAATTCAAGTACAAAGCTGAATGGCAAGGAGCACAAAAAGGAGCTGAAGATCAAAACTAGAAAACGAATGGCTGACCAATGTGTTCCTCAACAGGCCTCAGGCAGTGCTGTGTAGGCCCAGCATACAGAAACAGAAACAGACAATTACAAATAAACTGAAAAATTCTAAGATAGAAAAAAAAAAAAAACAGCACAGATTTAATAATCAAGAACAATAACCACACAAACAACTCAAACTCAACTTGAACACTGAAACCGGGCTGGAGAACAGAGCACCATCCATCAGGTGTATCGCACATAAACAAAATGAAGAAAAGTGGAGTGAGGCCTTCAAAATGGTCAGGACAGCAGGCCAGGAGTCTCCAGTGGTCTGCCCAGAAGGGGAGCACACAAAGGCAGACTGGCTCCAGTTTACACAGACAGACATATAGCTTCTCATGTGATCTCTAATGGAGATCATTTCGGCCGTTTGTACCCACAATCTCGTCCTCATTACTCACGATGATCAGTGCAGGTAGGGACACAGAAGGGCTGGTAAATCGACATTTTGGCTCAGCTCCTTCAGTAGGGCGACCAACATCATTGCACTCATCACCCTGATCCTACCTTTCCTTTTCCCCTCACTTGTGAACGAGACACTCAGATACTTAAACGGCCCACCTCCCTCAGACAGGGCAGTCCACCATCTTCCCATCAACTAAAATTCAATGTGATGCTGTCAAAAGTCGCATGTAGCGTTTTGGCTTGAAAGGTCAAAAGGCAACATCTCGACCATCCTGATTTATTATTACAACAACACACCATTATTACTGTAAAATGATGCAGACATTAAGCCGATTCCTTACCTTCATAATAAACTTTAAATCCGTGTGCGCTTACTGCGAAGTCACTAGTGAGCCTCAGCGAAAAGACTGGCCCGGTACTGGTGACAGGGGGAGGAATCTGGAAGCCTGTCAACCTGTCAAATCAAACAAAGAAGCCATTATTGGTTCAGCAGTCACTTGTCCTTTTTCTGCTCAGCATTGTCTTACTGTACAAGAATTTATTCAACGCTGATCCATCCATCACTACATTTTATAGCAAAGCTTAAAGGAACACACCACCTGAAAACATTTTTGTTACTTGCCCCATGCAATTTGTACTAATGGACAAGAAAACCTAAACCTCATGTGGTTATGCAGGAAGGACTTAAGAAAGCTTAGATTGGATCAGAGATCTTTGTCACATACAGTACACTGGGAGAGCATCATGAAAGTCTTGTGCCACAGTTAGGAGGATGTATAAAATAGAGCAGACAAATAAGAGTAGCAGAAGATAAATAAATACAGTAAATAAGAGGGGAAAAAAAATGTAAAGCTCAATTACACATAAACCAGCAGACGGGTAAAGCGCACAGAGCAGTGCAGGTGGAATTTGGTGACCTTATGACCTAGGGGCAAGACGCTGTCCCTGAAGTGTGTGGAGTGAGTGGCGAGGCTTACCAGAAGGCACAAGGTGAGGGGGCCGTCACCAGAGACGAGGGGCTCGGCACTCCTCAGACAGCTGATTGGAGTACAGTAGGTGCTATGAAGCTGTGGAAGGTCTGTCCCAATGATTTTAGAAGCTGTACAGACCATCTTTTAGAGGAGTTTGAGGTCACCAAACCAACCAATGGTGACCAACGTTGGACAAGAGTAAACAATATCAAAAACCAACCCTGAAATAATGTCACGTCGCCTGTGTAATGTGATGCATTCGTTCGTTTGCTCACAACTGGTTAAACGTGGTTTACTGGCACAGTCTAAAGACTTGCTGGTTTAGGTGGATTGGCATTGCGAAAATGGCACCAGACTTAATTGTGTGTTCGCCCAGTGACGCACTCGTGCCCGTCTCAGGATTCTTCCTGCGTTGCGCCCATTCAGTTTTTCCAGCTGAAGTGAACGTGGACAGGTAACCGGATAATTAGCTTCACGAGTGTCGCACTTGAAGATGCTTGAACTTTTCAGTCCATTTGTACACGATTTGCTGAAGCAAGACCATGTGTCCACACTGTGTCGATAGTCAAAAAAATTAAAAATAAATAAATAAAATCCATGTGTGGATCTCACGCACCTTCAGGCCTCCAGAGGTGAATTACAACTTTAGAACATGTTGGACGATGCAGGCCAACAAGCTCACCAATCCTATTCAGCAAACCAACAATGTCCTTAAAGTCCTCCTCTCTACCACATTTCAAGTGTCTACGATTCTCAAACGTTTTTGTGAAATTTGCCCTCAAAGAAGTTCCCGATAATTTAAGTCACAGCTGGGATCCGCTTTACTAGTTCCTTTCATAATTACCAATGCTAGAGTCGCGTCATCTTTTCTGAACATTTTATTGAATTTATCAAAATCAAAAAACAGTCCATATAAGCAAGTCAAATATTACAAAACATCAACCCTCACCCATTAGGAAGAGAGCCAGGCCAATATAGTGAAACTTTAATAGTAGAAAAGGGTCAATAAATAAACACAGGGCACAAGGCAGGAAGAGGTGCCAATCCACTTCCTTAATTTAAATGCTTATTCTAAAACATTATTAAACCATCCAACCCGCGTATTAGTGAAACAGGACAGAGAGGAGGGCCTGCCAAGCTCTCTACTGCCGATGTCCCACTTCCTCCTCCCTCGGCCCGCAGTATCGGCCTCGGATTAGCACGAATATCTCAATCCTGCCCGTGAACTCTGATTCTTAGCTCAATGAGAGAAGTCGCAAAATCAACAGGAATGTTCAAGCAAATTATTGGGGAAAAAAAAATAAATATATAAATTCGTTAAGTAGTTCTCTCGTTCGCTAACTAAGCGGAGATAAGGTTACACCCCGAGGCAGATGCACAAGTGAGGAGGGCAACATCCCCGATGAGTCTCTCTTGAATTCGCGCTAAAAAAAAAAAAGTGCCGCCAGCAAACTGATTCTTAGCTGGATAGAATTCGCAAAATCAAAACGAAATGTTCAAGCAAGTCATAAAAGAAAAACCCCAATCTAAATCCGTTAAGTAGTTTTTTCTCGTGAAAAGCAGACAGACATAAAAAACGGGTCTTAAAAAAAAAACTAATAAACTGTCATGGACCATGACATTTTTTAAACCATTTCTTAGCAAGCACCTATGGGCCAAGGGTAACCTAAATTCCAAATTTCAATTCCCAAGTCCTCATGGTTCGGAAGATTTTGTGACGAGTGAGGCCGTGGTAATTGGCTTTTATATAGAAATAAGATTAGATCCTGCCAGGTTTTAAAGAGAGTTTTGCACAGATGCAAGCGAGTATTTAATTTTTTCCAAATTTCAAGTTGTATAACACATCAGTTACCCACAGACTGAAAACAGGCGAGTTAGGATTCTTCCAGTTCAGCGAGACAATTCTTTGTGCCAATAGTGAAGGCCATTGCAGTTCGTTTGTCCTTCTCCACATTAAGCCCCTCTGTGAGCCCACCAGACACAGCGGTTAGTGGGTTAGGAGGGATTGGGACACCAAGGCTGTCTGAGAGGCATTTAAAGATTTTGGTCCAGAATGATGTTCATTTGCTGCACACTCAGAGCATGTGGCCCAGTGAGGCTGGAGCTCGATTGCAACATTAGCAGGTTGGCTCTTACCCTGGAAACATTTTGGACAATTTTTAAACGAGAAAGAGAGAGATGTGCTCGACAGAGGATTTTAAATTGAATAAATTGTATGCTTTGCTCATATGGTGTTCAAGTGAATTCGGTGCATTGCTGCCTTCCACTCCATTCCTGAGATGTCGAGTGAGAGATCCTTTTCCAACTGTACTCCGAGATCTTTAAAAGGGAGGGACTGTAAAATGGTTTTATATGTTAGATGCTGTCCGAGTCCTCAAGACTGATCGATATTTTGTGTATTAGAAGTAGGTGATGGGGAAGGAAAATTGGGTAGGTTTTGTTTAACAAAGTTTCTAATTTAGTTATGTAGTGAACAGGCTCAACTCCTTCAGTCTGCAACAGGACGTTGCTCTTTGGTACATACGGGACAGGGAGCGGCCATGTTAACAATTGCACGACAGCCATTAACCGAACGAGTTTGGCCCGTGTCGCAGCAACGTACACAAAACACATTCATATGCAAGTACCGCTGCGTCAAACAGACCAAAACCAAAAGTTCCAAATTTTATTAAGGAGTAACCACATCACCCGTCGAAGGCAGACAACAGAGTACATTCTAAAATATTCAACACTGGATATCTAAATCATATTATGCGAGATCCTCTACTGTTAAATTCTGCTACATATTTTTTATTTTTACTGTATTGAGGATTTGTCCCATTGTGTATTGTATTGACCCCCTTTTTCTTTTCGACACCCACTGTACACCCAACCTACCTGGTAAGGGGGTCTCTCTCCGAATTGCCTTTCTAGAAGTTTCTTCCATTTTTTCCCTGCAAGGGTTTTTTTGGGAGTTTTTGCTTGTCTTCTTAGAGAGTGAAGGCCGGGGGGCCGTCAAGCGGCAGGGCCTGTTAAAAGCCCATTGTGGCACTCCTTGTGCGATTTTGGGATACAGAAAAATAAATTGTATTGTAATTGTAGATCTCTTGCCCACCGTGGACCTTCAGTGTTCCTTGTACACCTTTTCTCGATCTGTGTGGCCCTTCAATGAAAATGGCATCAGCAGACACCTGGACTTGAACCCCACATATGCAGGGTTGAAAATTAGGACTTGCAAATAATAAATACGAGTTTTTGAGCCATACCCTCTGAACTCCACCTCATTAATCCCTCCGATTTCCTTGATATCTGCGTGTGGGCCTGAACCGCTCTCCTGGTGCCAACTCCCTCAAGTGTGTTCCCTTCTGAGACCCTACCAGTTTGAGGTGCCTTGCTCACCTCCAGTAGACTTTTTTTTTTTTTTGGACTACCACCAATAGTAGATGGACCCCCCATTACCGGCTGTACAAGCATCATTCACATTCTTACGAAATGTTTCGTTCTTCGATGGCAGCTCTCACTGTTCCTCCTCTGCCTTGAACGCTGTAGCCTGAAGCTTCCCCAGCTGATCCAATCGCCAAAACAAACCCACCAATCAGACCAAAGACGAATTGGCCAATCAGAATACTCGGAGAGACTGGACACACCCACCCACAGCATTTTATGCCATTGTAGATTGATACTTTTTGACTTCCTCTTGTTCCGTATAGACAGTGCATGAACGATGAAGATGATCCTAAGAGCTGCCGATGCCTCAGAAGACCCAAGCCAGCACTTCAGTTCTTCCTTAATATGCTTAGTGGTTGGGATGTAATCTATAAATCGCGCTAGCAGCATCAATATTTCCTCTGCATATTTTGTTTTCTCATTAACAGCGCCCAGGCTTTTTAACACAAGCCAATTTGAAGGCTGTTCACCTTATTAATTACTAATACACGTCTCATTCCTCTTTGTGGGATTTAGGAGTGCCGTGTGACAATGAACCAATAAATCCATTAGTCTTGGCTCTGCGGCGTTTGTGGATATTCGACTCTTCCCGGGTCTGCTTTACTTTTTAATGATTACAGCAAATAAGTGCAGTCAAGGTCAACGCCATTTTAGACAAAACTAAAACATGATGAACATTGAAGAGTCGTGCTGCGTCAAGGTCAAGCACTTGAGTTCGGGGAAGTCACGGCTGCCTTGGACTTCCAGTCCCTCCTTTACAAAGAATATACACAAAAAATGAAGAATAATTTAGAAAGGCTTAATGATTGGTTTGTATTTATGAAACACAAGAAATGCACAAACATATGCTGTACCCTGTAAAAGGATGAATCTACACCAGGGGTCTCCAACTCTGGTCCTGGAGGGGCCGCAGTGGCTGCAGGTTTTCATTCTAACCCTTTTAATTTGTGGACAGATTTTGCTGCTAATTAACTCTTTGCCTTCATTTTAATTGAAGGCACGACGTACGACTCGGGCCCCTTAATTATTTCTGTTTTTTTCTTAATTAGCAACCAAAAAAATATTTAGACACAAAATGAACCAACAACCTGCGTCCATCACACAATAACTGAAAATAAAACAAAGGTGGAGGCCTCAGTAATGTGCACAAAACATTTTAACAGCCAGCACCCTTAAAAAAAAAAAAAAAAATGGCAGAATGAGGGAGCGCCAAGGAATTAAATAACGGGTCTAACTAACAACGAGAATTCAGAAACTGAATGAAGTGAAGTTGGTTGGAGTTTAAGGCCCCAACTTACAGTAGTTGCTCATCTGTTGGCTCACTTGACATCAAATTTATGTTTAGGTGCCGTTTAAAGGAAAAAAAAAAAATAATTCAGCAGTCAGAGTTTCAAGACAAGTCAATTAAAATAAAGGGAAAGAGTGAATTAGCAGCAAAAACTGGACACTAATGAAGAAAAGAGTTTCAGCCACAGTAGCTCTCCAGGTCTGAAGTTGAAGACCCCCGAACTACACAAACACATACGCACCCTCTATGGCAGGGGTGTCAGACTGCGGTCCTGGTGGGCTGCAGGTTTTCATTCTAACCATTTTCTTAATTAGTGACCCGTTTTTACTGCTAATTAACTCGTTGCCTTCATTTTAATTGATGCACAACTTAAGATTCAGGCCCCTTAATTATTTGGTTTTTCCTTAATTAGCAACCAAAATATCCATCCATCCATTTTCCAACCTGCTGAATCCGATTACAGGGTCACAGGGGTCTTCTGGAGCCAATCCCAGCCAACACAGGGCACAAGGCAGGAACCAATCCTGGGCAGGGTGCCAACCCACTGCAGAACCAAAATATATGAAGACACAAAATGAACCAACACATAAATAACAACCTGCGTCCATCACAAAATAACTGAAAGTAAAGAAAGGTGAAGGCCTCAGTAATGTTCATCTGCTCAGGTGTACAAAACATTGACAGCCAGCACTCTTTTACAAAAGAAAAAAAAACAAAAATCAGTTTTGGAAATGTCTGCCATGGCAGAAGGAGCGAGCGCCATGGAATTAAATAACGGGTCTAACTAACAACGAGAATTCAGAAACTGAATGAAGTTTGTGGCCCCAACTTCTCTTGGCTCACTTGACATCAAATTTATGTTTAGGTGCCGTTTTAAGTAAAAAAATAAATAATTCAGCAGTCAGAGTTTCAAGACAAGTCAATTAAGATAAAGGGAAAGAGTGAATTAGCAGCAAAAACTGGACACTAATTAAGAAAAGAGTTGCAGCCTCAGTAGCTCTCCAGGACTGGAGTTGGAGACCCCCGAACTACACAAACACATACGCACCCTCTACGGCAGGGGTGTCAGACTGCGGTCCTAGTGGGCTGCAGGTTTTCATTCTAACCCTTTTCTTAGTTAGTGACCAGTTTTTGCTACCTTAATTTTAAATTAATGGGGACACAAACCCCCATAAATTGTTCCTTTTTCTTTAATTCGCAATAGAGACACGAAATGAGCCACCGCAGGACCAGCTCACCTGTGCCCACCACACAATATGTGAAAATAAAGAAAGGTGGAGGTCCCAGTAAGGCTGATCTCTCAGGTCACCCAAAACTTGATGGGCGACTGTGAAAAAACAGAAAATCAACAGTTTTGTAAAATGGCTGCTCTGGCAGAATGAGAATAAATAACAACGGGTTAAATTAACAGCAAGAATCGGCCTCTCATCAAGAGAATTTGGTTGGAATATATAGCTGGTCACCTGTAGGCTCGTTTCACATCTCCTCGGTTTGTCTGTCTTTTAAATCAATTAAAGAGTCAATTCAGACGACTGAAATCCTTAAAAACGGGGCTATTAACATAAAGGGAAAAGGAGTTAATTAGCAGTGAAGCCCGATTAGGAAAAGGGTTAGAATGAAAACTGTGGCCCTCCAGGCCTGGAGTTCAACACCCCTGCTCTACGGGGTAACCCTGGGGGTCTGTGTATTCATTGAATTGTTTGAGAAACAAAATGCCTCACAAACACAAGTGAATTGAACAGGTGTCAGTGGCGCCAATGCAATCACAAAGGTTTCTCTAATAACCCATTAGCATGTAAACAGGACTAATTAAAGATAGGCTAAGGGACTTTGACATTAGGGCACTGAAAGAACACCTTCTGACAACGTGAACAACAAATTTAAAAATATCACTCATTTCAAGCAGTAATAGCCTTTAGAAACTCGAGTAATGCTTTGGCCGTACTTTTAAATCAGTGTAATGTCTGTCAGTCAATTCCTAACCCACTTTGTCTTGAACGGGGTCACTGGGGTCTGCTGGAGCCTATCCCAGCTAGCATAGGGTGCAAGGCAGGGAACAAACCCTGGACAGGGTGCCAGGCCTTCTCAGGGCAAACGCACACCCACGGGCCAATTCAGTATTGCTAATTCACCTACCATGCATGTCTCTGGACTGTGGGAGCAAATCCACACAGACACAGGGAGGACATGCCAACTCCACACGGGTTTCCTTACTGTGAGGCGGCAGCAGCGGCAGCAGCACCACTGAGCTGCCCTACAAACATAATGGCAGATTGATTATTAAAAGGGGCGGCACGGTGGCGCAGTGGTAGCGCTGCTGCCTCGCAGTTAGGAGACCCGTCTGGGTTCGCTTCCCGGGTCCTCCCTGCATGGAGTTTGCATGTTCTCCCCGTGTCTGCGTGGGTTTCCTCCCTCAGTCCAAAGACATGCAGGTTAGGTGGACTGGCAATTCTAAATTGGCCCTGGTGTGTGCGTGTGTGTGTCCTGCGGTGGGTTGGCACCCTGCCCAGGATTGGTTCCTGCCTTGTGCCCGGTGTTGGCTGGGATTGGCTCCAGCAGACCCCCGTGACCCTGTGTTCAGATTCAGCGGGTTAGAAAATGGATGGATTATTAAAAGGTATTCATTTCTATCAAAAACATGAAAATTAGAGACTAAACATTTGAATAGTAGCATGTTATTCAGTGGCGTAGCCTGGGGCGGAGGGGGTGGTCCGCCCCGGGCGGCACATTTATGGGGGTGGCATTATTGGCCACAAGGCTCAGTACAATTCGTGTGTAAGCAGCAGGGTTTGGAAGAGTATCACTCATGTATGGAAAAAAAAAAGTCAAATTCTCCGATTTTTAACCACAAATGCTTGAAAAATAATGTTCAGACTGTCCTTCTGCATCAGACACAGCAGTTGAAATTTATGAGGCAATGACAAAAACAAACAGAAACGTTAACACCGATAATAATTTCTAGGAAGATAAACAACTAATTTACAATTTATAATTTAATTTCATTATTAATCTGAATGCGTTCTTGCTCTGCGCAGAAAACATCCCCACCTATTACTTTGGTTGTGGTTTTCGTAGCGTAATTATATTAAACTAATAATCAGAACACGGCTTATCAGTGTGTCTATACTATATTCTTGTCTAGTTGATGCTTATAAATGTATATAAAAAATTATTGCTGTTTCTTTATATATGAATAAATCTATGCAAAATGTATCCTAATTTTTCTCTACAGATCATTTAAAAATTTTCTATTTAAATAGTTTAACATATTCAGATATGTTGGAGGGCGGCAAATTGAAGCCCCGCCCTGAGCGGCACGAACTCGAGCTACGCCACGGATGTTATTTCTGTACATACAATATAACAACAACATATATTTATAGAGCACATTTTCATACAAAAAGTAGCTCAAAGGGCTTTACATAATGAAGAAAAAAAAAAAATAAGACAAAATAAGAAATTAAAATAAGACAACATTAGTTAACATAGAAAAGGAGTAAGGTCCGATGGCCAGGGTGGACAGAAAAACCAAAAAAAAAAAAACTCCAGACGGCTATAGAAAAAATAATAAAATAAAATCTGCAGGGGTTCACGAGACCACCCCGTCCCCTCTGGGCACTCTACCTCACATAAATAAAATAGTCCTCTTTGTAGTTAGGGTTCTCACAGAGTCACTTGATGTTGAAGGTCATGTAGACTTCTGACTTTTAATCCATCCATCATTGTTGGAACATCACGGTGCTTTGAGAAGATGGTGGTGGCGCAAATATGATAGATAGATAGGAGGAGTTGGCAGGATTACACAGATAGACATTTGCACTCACACACACACACACACCTCTACATGTATTCATACATATATAAATACATACTGTGAGTGCCATGGAGAACAAACAAGCATTCCAGCAGAACAATGGCATGACCCCTTGACAAGATGCAAAGTGCCAGGGGACGAAAGAGCAGAACCAAAAGGCCATGGAGTATACATTAGGCGGCAGTGGTCTGCTGGAGGCATCCCAGCTTGGAAACCTACCAGGGTTCATAGGAAGTGGAGTCCAGAACAGCCTTGTGGAGGGTCTCTGGGTGTTGCAAGTGGGCGCAGTTGAAGGACTAAAAGCATAAAAAGGAGCTTGGAAAGGATTCCGGTGACGCTAGCATGAATTATAGTTATTCGAGAACCAGGGCAGTCCTATACTGTACATATAAACTGCTCGGAGGAAGAGGATGGTGAAGGAGGAATGTTTTTATTGCTGTGCTGTGCTCTGTGGAGGATTCTAGAAGGGCCTGTAAAAGGTACTGGACAGACAAAACTCATTATATTTGAACCTGTGACTGTGCCAGTTGTGGGCGTGGTTGTGGGCTCAGTGACGCCCCCTTTCTTTCAGTCTGCATAACGAATTAATGTCTGATCTACACGGCCGCCCCAATTGTTAATGGCATCCGTTATTAAGGCAGCGCATTGCTGCACTCCTCTCATCGTAATGACGCGAGGTATCTTAACCACACACTTTTACCTTTTTTTATCTTTTATTTCCCTTTTCGTTCGTCCTTTCTTTCTGCTCGCTGGTTGAGTAATGAAGCCCACACAGCTGATTTGCAGGCTCATCACACCCACTTACTCGAGATTACTCGCTTTCCTGCTAGGATTCACATCACCAGTTTAGTCACACTACATTTCCAGTATTGGAGGGAATAAAAAGAACAAAATACCCCAAGAAAGGTGAACTTGGAAGCGTTTTATATGTGTGGTGAAAATTAAAGGAACAGATGACAGGAAGGAGCTCCAAGTCCCGCAGCTTAGGCCATTTAAATAAAACGGCGTGCTTTGATCGGCTTCAGCAGACGTTACTTCAACGCTTCCTTAAAAGCCCTAATCCGTTACCTCCGCTGCTTTTTTATTTTTTTGAAAGTCAGTTCTTCCGAAGCATCCTTCGTACGCTTTAAACAAGACAGACGGGTAGGCTACTTGTGTACTCAACGGACGGCACTATTATCGTCACGCAAATCGGTGGGGCCGGCGCCCCGGTTGCTTAATTTTTGGAGTTTAAATAATTCGACCGACCTACCAAAAATACCTTAAAGTTAGTGGGGGCGGAGCATAGTTGCTTGTACGTCCCCAAAGTTAATGTCCCCTTTGAGAGCCCAATCTTAAAAGCGAAAATCCAATTTGCGTCACGATAATAGAAATGGCTACTAGCCGTCCGTTTAGGACACAAGTACCAACAAACGGGAAGTCAGATTGGATTATCCTAACATATTGGAGAAATGGAAGTAAATGCATTTATTTAATATATTTGCCCACTTTATACAATTATGGATTGGTGTGTGTGCGGGGTTTTGATGCGTTTTCGTTTTTGCTTGATTACTGATAATAAAAGCTTGAGTCCGCAAAAATGACGACACCTTAGACCTAAAGTGTGCTGCATTTTGTTAGAAGCCATTTTTTTCTCTCTCCAATAGCACTGACAGTGGACCATTAGAAAGAAAATACTTCCCTCTCATTAAAGTAATCTGTCATGGGGTGACTGTAGCACGTTACAAAGTGCTGATCCCCGAGGTTTGACTAGCAATTAGATGATATGAGGGAGAAGATAAAGAAGCTCAGGTGACAAGAGGACAAAACACCAGTCCCCCCCCCAAAAAACCAAAAGGCACACTCACCTGCCTGCAAATATACGCTGCAGCCCGACTAAAAGCAATCCATCACGGGCCGGCAGCGCGCTGCCGTTTATTTGCATTTATGAGGCGAACGAGCGTGAATGGCGTGCAGACTGCGGCTAAACCTGCAAAAATAATGCACTTCACGTGAAAACTCCGAAATGCCACATCATATAGGCTACTAGTGCATCAGTGACGGAATCCATCGACTGTACCCGATGATTGTTCAGAACGCTTTTTTGGCTTTTGATTAACGGCTGTTGATTTGACTAATCGGCTTATTCTGTTAATTAGACACACTGGTGTCAAATTTGCAACGAAACAAAGAGCAACCATCGGGCATCTTCTATAATTAATGAAGGTGGTCAACATAAAAAAAAACAAGGAATAAACACAGAACAGAGGAGAGATTTACAGTGGCCACTCCATTGTCACTGTGGGTTTTGCAATATTCACGGGCTTCTTTCTTAGTAGATTTACAGTTTGAGAAATTCCATAAGTCAGCCATTTGGCTGTAAACAAATTGCCGGCAGATTGATTGTTAAGGACCGCTACTCGCTTAGCAGTGCGATGCTGGAAAATGACAGCTCTGAACTTAAGGATCCATGTAAGATACAGCGTGAAGGTCTCAGGTCACCCATGGTAGGCTTTTTAAAGCCTCATCGTCTTCTAACCTGCTTAATCCAGACCAGGGGGTCCTATGGCCGCAGCCTATCCCGTTTTATTTATATGGTGCCTACAGATGCTCCATCATTAACATTAGTAATACTAAAATGCATTGCATTTGTTATTCCAACAGATAACCATAATAATACATTTTAATTAGGCTACAGGTACTGCATCACTAACATTTGGAGTAATAAAATGCATTGCAATTGTTATTCCAACAGATAATAATAATAATGATAATCTGTAGTTAGGATATAGTGGGTTGGATAATGGATGGATAATAATAATTAATAATAATAATAATGATGCATTTTAATTATATGGTGGCTACAGGTACTGTATCACTAACATTTGGAGTAATAAAATATTTTGTATTTGTCATTTCAACAGATGGTGCTTAACAAACAATAGCACTGCTTTTATTAATTCAATATAACAGAGATATAGCAACCTGACAACACAAATACACAGATAACTGTCCTTTAATTAAGGAGGACTGGCTGAAGTATCTGTTTAAGAGAGGTTAAAATCTAAACAATCAGCATAGAGCTCCGCATATTTAGCATTAAGGATTGCAATGCATTATTTATTGAAATGTATTTTGTAATGCATATAATAATAAAATGCATTGCATTTTTTCATTCCAACAGATGGAGCATCACTAGGATTTGTAGTAATAAAATGAATTGCATTTGGCCTTCCAACAGATGGTGCACCACAAATATTTGTAATAATAAAATGCATTGCATTTGTTATTCCAACATATAATAATAATAATAATAATAATAATTAATTAATAATTAATAATAATAATAATAGTACTGAGAAAAATAATACATTTTACTTATATGGTGCTTACAGGTACTGCATCACTAATGTTTGGAGTAATAAAATGCTTTGCATTTTTCATTCCAACAGATGGTGCTTAACAGACATTAGCACAGCTTTTATGAATCCAGTACCAAAAGCCATATAACAGAGATACAGCAACTGGACGAATGCACAGATACCTGTCCTTTAATTAAGGAGGAAAAGCTGTAGTACCTGTCTAAGAGAGGTTCAAATCTCAACGTAGACCTCAGCATATTTAGTGTTAAGGACTGCAATACATCATCAACTGAAATGAATCTTGTAATGCATTGCATTTTTTATTCCAACAGATGGCACATCACAAATATCCACCTTAATAAAAGGAAAGGTGTCGGTGTGTCTGCCTGTGTGTCCATCAGGTTGCTATTTCTCCATCCTTCCAACAGATGGCCCATCACAGGAGGATGAGGTTGGCTCCGCCTCTGCCAGTCGGGAGTGAATAAAAGCAAGCGTGCTCAGAGTGTCACGTCTCAGTCTGACCGAAGATGTGGAAGGAGCACCCGAGCCCATTCTATTTGGCTGCTTTTTGGAGGTTGGATTGGCTGACTTTTAATTTGTTTCCCACTAACAATACTTTTATTTTATTAACATTAAACTGGGATGCCCAGCTGACACCACGACTATTCCTGGCTGTGAAACTTGATAAAACACGTATTTGCCATTTTTAACTCTGATGTATGGCCCTGTTTTCTTTCAACAAAATGTTTTGAACTTCATTTAATTATTTCTTTATTTCACTAAGCAACAAACAAACAAACCCCTTGCTAATTTAATATTTCCTTTAGATCTCAGCACAATGAACACCACAGAAAATATGTATTATTTAATAAGGAGATGAAAAATGAAATCAAATAACTCTGGGCAGTCTGTGCCTTTAATATTTCATAACGTTATTTAGGATCAGGCGTTCCCTTCTGATGAAGCCTGGTGTGCTGGGTGTGCAAATGTCCTCTGGCAAAACCTCCTCCTCTCATCCGACGGGATTTAAATCACAGTGTTCTTCTGCTCTGACGGGGTTTCCATCTTGAAGGAGTGACTTCCACTTCGTGGTCATCGGGTCCACGTGTGAATGTCACTCGTCAAGTCCTCGGATGAAAACTCGGTCATCAGTGCTTTACCGAGGCAAAGACGTTTCTACATTCTGTAATTATAAGTAGGGTGGCACGGTGGCGCAGTGGGTGGCGCTGCTGCCTTGCAGTTAGGAGACCTGGGTTCGCTTCCCGGGTCCTCCCTGTGTGGAGTTTGCATGTTCTCCCCGTGTCTGCATGGGTTTCCTCCCTGTGCTTCAAAGACATGCAGGTTAGGTGCATTGGCGATCCTAAATTGTCCCTAGTGTGTGCTTGGTATGGGTGTGGGTGTGCCCTGTGGTGGGCTGGCACCCTGCCCAGGGTTTGTTCCTGCCTTGCGTCCTGTGCTGGCTGGGATTGACTCCAGAAGACCCCCGTGACCCTGTACTTAGGATATAGCGGGTTGGACAATGACTGACTGACTGCCTAATTATAAGTAAAAACGTGTTACAACACAAAACTTGCTCTTTTCTATTTGGATTCTATGGAGTGGATTGTAGATTTGACGATGGTCGTGCTGGAGCTGCTCAATCTGCTATCGTGGGGTTTCTGTGCAGGACGTCAGGGTTGTCATTGCAGGAGAATCCTTCCCTGTCTGGCCAATAGGCTTTAGAGTTTGCCTGTGACATCATAAGGCGGCAGTCATTGCGTCCGCAGTGGATTCAGAGCGTATTCAGACCCCTTTACTGTTATGTTGCAGTCTTGTGCTAAAATCCTACCTGCTGAGCCACCTTACCTCCCATTATGGACCTCATTTTAATAAAACAATCCTTTAAGAAATTTAGCATTAAGTCAGTATTTATTATTTTACTGTAAAGTCAGTCAGTCAGTCCTGAAGAGGGTCGCCCGGGAGGCATGCTGCTGAGGCCTTTCCCAGCCAGCACAGGGTGCAAGGCAGGAACAGTCCATCACAAGGCAATATTATAAAGTCAAAGTATAATCAAAGATTTTTCATTTGAATGTAAAATATAAATAAATAAATAAATAAATAAATGAAACAAAACTAGGGCATGCAGCAATGGTAAAAATTTCAAATTTTAATTATGTATGCACTTTTGATTTTTTTTCCTTCCTAATATGGAAAATCAGTATTTCATCTCTTTGATAGCAATCATATAAAAATGCGGAAATGAGAAATGTTACTTTATGCATATTTGTATGCAACAAAAGTCCCGTTTAATCGATGCTAAATGCTACCTTTGTGAGAGTTCAATCAGTAGGCACTGAAGTTGCCAGAATACAAATGCTCTTATTTTCCATCTTCTTACCATTTTAAGAAACAAATCCTTTTGGGACGGAGATGGAGATGTTAAACATTTATTTTTTCTTCTTTTCGTTGTAAGAGTGGAGTAGTGTACCGCGTCCAAGAGAGTGCTGCTCTTAACTCGATACCAATTTTAATCACATTTCATGATCGATAATCCACCAAACTTTATTCGATTGACAAGCACAAGTCATCAGAAAAGAGAGGTACGACTCAATGACACAGACAACAAACGCACATGCGGGGTCCATTTCGGGACATCCCCTTCCCTCCAGCAGGACTCTACCTGCCCCACCACCATCTCCTCTCCACGTCTACCTTAAATATTGGAAAAGCCTGTGACCTCTCCTCCCTCTAAACGCAAAAGAGGGAAAACCTTCCTCCGAAAAGGGGGATACGTGGCAGCCATCAATTATTGTAATAATGAAGGATTAAATGGCCCCACCTTTAACTATGCCAGTCATTAGCAAAGAGATGGGCATCTGTCAGGCTTTAATGTCTCTTTACGTAAATGTGGGTGGGAATACATTTTAGAGCCCTTTCCCTCACCCCCTTCCTAAGACCCCTGCTTGCTTGCGTGTTTCATGTTTTGTATCCGAGTTCTAACGGAGGAAAGAGATTTTGGCCGAGGTCGGCGGTAGGAGGAAGAGCCTTACCTATCTGAGGTAGGAGATTGGAGGGGAGTTTTATAAGAAGATGGATGTCGTTTTGGGAGACATAGGAGAAAGGATGACGTTTTACTGGGATGGAGGGAGTTGGCATTTTGTTAGAGGTTGGGAGGGGAAGGGTGTAATTTTGTTGGAAGATGGATAGAGTTTCATTAGACCAAGCATCTTGTCCTCAAGGGGACACCATATGCAAGGATAACATTTCCCCTTATGTGACACACGTTGACATAGGGGGCATCTGTGAAGCTCAAACAAGGTAGGGCTACCACTGCAAGTGCCTGAGAGAGACCACGTTGGCAAATGGCCGCTTCTATTTCACACACAAACTGGAGGACACGTCCTGAGGTGGACCCCTGATATCACTATGGGTTTCACCTGAAGGTCCTGCTTCTTCCACCCTCAGGGCTATTTAAGGAATGACAACATCAAGGCAGTTCAACCGGGATGCCACATTCAGTGACCATGGAGCAACACAGATGAAGACTACCCAGAAACTCACTAATAGACAGGCATGCATAGCTGGCACTTTTATTATTCTCACACTTTTCTGTTATCTACAATGCTCATGAAAAATGAAGGGAATGCTTCATCACCCCAGGCCAACACCAAGTCTGTGAAGCGTCAGGGAGATCAGTCTGTCCAGTTAGGAGGCACAAGCAATTGTGAATCAACTTCACCTGCTTTGGTGCAAATGAAAGTGACAACAGGTGACCAGGAGAGGCCACAGCAACACACCCCCCAAACAGGGAATGGTGGCCACAGACAGTTGTCCTCCCTGACCAATTTTTCCCTAGTTTTGCATTAGTGCCCTCGTCACTACTGGTGGCACAAGGTGCTACCTGCAACCCATTCAGGTTGCACAGGTAGTCCAAATCCTCCAGGATGGCACATCCATATGTGCCATTGGCAGGCAGTGTGGCATAGCAGTTAAGGCTTTAGACTTCAGACCCTGAGGTTGTGGGTTCAAGTCCCACTACTGACACTGAATGACCTGCCTCGGCTCCAATTGGGAAACCAAAAGAAACGTAACCAATTGTGTTATAAATGTTCTAAGTCACCTTGGATAAAGGCAGAACTGGAACAGGACTTTAGAAGGGCATGAAGCCAGTAGCAGGACTGGGTGAGGAGGAGCACTGGCAGAATCCTACAAAAGGACCTCCAGTTGGTTACTGGTGTGCAGGTTTCTGTCACAAACAGATTCCATGAGGGTGGTATGAGGGCCCAATGTCCACTAGTGGCACTGGTGTTCACAGCCTATCACCGTCAAGCTCAATTGGAATTCGTCAGAGAATACACAATTGGCAGCTCCACCATTGGCGCCCCATTCTCTTCACAATTGAAGGCAGGTTCACACTGAGCACACGTGACAGATGCTGGGGTGAGCGTTACACAGCCTGCAGCATCATCCAGCATCACCGGTTTAGTGATGGTCTGGGGAGTATATCCTCGGAGGGTCTCATAGACCTCCATGTGCTAGACAACGGTACCCTTACTGCTGATGAAATCCTCAGAGCCAATGCCAGACCTTACGTTGGTCCCTGGGTTCCTTCTGGTATAGGACAATACCCAGCCTCACATGGCCGGAGTGAATGACCCCGTTGACTGGCCCGCATGCCCCCCAGACCTGAATCTAATTGAGAACCTCTGGGATGTTATGTATCAGTGCATTCAATGCCGCCAAGTAGGGCCACAGACTTTCCAGGAGTGCACCGATGCCCTGATCCAAACTGGGAGGAGACCCCAGGACACCATCCGCCGTCTCATCAGGAGCGCATGTCCAGACAATGTCAGGAATGCCTACAGGCAACGTGGGAGCATCGCACATGACTGAGTCACAGTAGGAGTTGCTGATGAAATTCACACCAGTTGGATCAGCCTGGGATTTCAATTTTTGACTTTTTGGTTTTTGGTGTGATGTTGAATGAGCCCACCGTGGGTTGAGGATTTCAGTTTCCATTGATCGTTGTTATATCATTTTGTTCTCAACGGATTGCACAGGATTGATCAGTAAAGATTTTCCACTTGAATATTTCGTTCACCGAGATCCAATGCACGATTTAAGTGAATATTTGATTTTTTTATTTTGTACAATGTATTAAACAAGGAAACCGGTCACTCCTCAGAGCGTTTACAATCTCTACCTCTTCGTCATTACAGCGTGTAAGAATTTGTTTTAATGTCAAGTAGAAACTTGACCTGTGGCTCAGTGGGTAAGGCTTTGGACTTCAAACCATAAGGCTGTGAGTGAATATCCCACCGTGAGCACGTCACTTCACCTGCCTGTGTGACACGGTGAGAAAAAAAAAAACTAAAATTAGAGCTCCATACGTTACCAGTTGTAGCAAGTGTTTTAAAAGTAGGTGCCAGCCAGACAATTAAATGTAACTGTCTCTGGGCTGCGAGATGGACAGTCACTGGTGTCAGAAGTGGGATTTGATGCCCAAAGCCATAATAAACACTAAGCCACACTGTCAGTCATGGACAAATGGCACAAGTGACCAGGTAGTATGGTGGACAGAAGAACTTTAGGGATCTCGACTAAGGTAAATAAAATTGTTGGGTTGACCCTCCCATTCTCGTTAAAATTGTTTATCAGTAACATTACTTCTATTGATTTTTTGTGACGTCGGCGTAACATTTTTGGTGCCCTAATAATTATTTTTTTAAGTCAATGTGTCACCGTATGTACTCGCGTATAAGTCAGAAAATCGATCATAAATTCAGACCCCGACTTATACGCCTGTTGAAAAATAATTTTTTTTTACGTCATCTTGCTTCCTCCAATCTCGCACCAGTTTCTCAGACGCATCGAATTTTGTTGCCAATTTCTTTCGCCACTTCAACGATTTTTAATTTAAAACCAGCTTCATATTTTCTTCTGATCGAACGCTCCATCGTAGATAAGTGATGCTCTCACGATAAAGGTGTATGAGGGTGTGAGATACAAAAAACACAAAACAGTGCAAACGACTCTTCTGAATCGTTCTGGTATCACCGTGTGGTCACGTAGGGCACAATACATAGAAAACAAATGGCCGTGTGCTCTGTGGTTCTCTCAGGTGGGTGTTAGCATATCGTAATCTCTTGGACCAATAGCATGAGTTTTACACATTCGACTTATACGACTGACATTATATAATAAATTATCAAGACGGTAAAATCAATCCCCGGCTTATTCACAGGAGAACTTAAACGCGAGAATATACGGTAAATGTATCCTGGTGTCTGCTGGATTTGTTTTCTCCCTGTCCCCTCTGCCTTTCCACCAACCTCATGTTAAGTGAATTAGCGCATTGCCTGGTCTGGTGTTGGCTCTCGCCCGATGATAAGCGGGTTAAAACTGGATGGATGGCGTTTATTAAGTGTGACTTGCTTCCCGTATTGTAAATCACTCGGCCCATTTTCCAATTTTATGCTCCTTGAATATTTCTGATGGGCTTCTTGTTGGAGGTTGCTTTTATTTTCTCGCACCTTTTTTCTTTACAACTTTTTCATTTCCACGCCACATGCTAGCCAAACAAAATGTTCTCTTAGTTGTGCTCAGAACAAACTGAACAGCTGCATTTTATCTGCTCAATTGTATTTGAGAAAATAAACTTTTTCTTTTTTTATTTCTTTCCCACATATCGGAATACCCACATGCCTTCTGCTGCCGTCTTGCAGGATTAGCACAAATCAAACTTCTGTGGCGGCACTTTGCCATTTTGACTTTCCCTCGGTATCTGACTAGAAAATCACACCAGACGCTCACAGAATGAATAGGAAAGTGACAACACCATCTGGGGGGCTTCCAGGAACGTTAAATCTACAGGCTTCAAGGATGGGACGGGGCGGGTGAGAGTTGGCTCCACGGGTAGCGAGGCCACGGCTCAGGCCCAAAACTCCCTTCAGTTCACTCCTCCAGTGTTCATGTGGCCATCGCCGGCAACCCGCAAATGTAGATGCCCGTTAGTCGTCTTGGACCAACCGGAAGTGATGGTAGCACTCAGAGGCGATAAAGCAAATGTACCAAAATAAAAAAATAGGATGTGTGAAAGATGCCCGGACACAGACAGACACTGAAACAGCCAAATCCAAAACACACGCTATTTATTTTCACCGTACGACACAGCCACAGTTAACTCAGCTCACAGTCCTTTTCCTTCTCTTTCCTTCTGCCACCTTCACTCCTCTCTTGCAAGCTCTGTCCACTACCACCCGACTCTGGCTCCTTTTATAGCCCACCTGGAAGTGCTCCAGGTATTTGATGGCCCATTTCCGGCTTCACTTCCGGGTGTGGTCGGAGAACTGTCCACATGGGCTCAGGAACCACTGCAGTGCCCGCTGGCGGCACACCCAGATCCCAACAGGGTTGTAGAGAACCTCATCTCCCATGGAACCCTGCTACGCATGAAGGGCTGCCCTCTAGCGTCCCAGGGAAGGTACCCATTTTTGTCCATGCTTGTTCCCCCAGGCCATACAAAGAAGATGCATCCCGGCCGGGCAAGGGCCCCGGCCATCTGCCACAGATGGGTTGCTCTTATACGGAAATGTTTATAATCAAAACTGAGTGTAAAAAAGAAATGATCATATTACGTAAAAAATGTATGGGGGAATGGTGGCGCAGTGGTAGAGCTGCTGCCTTGGAGTAAGGAAACCAGAGTTCTCATCCCTGCATGGGGTCTGCATGTGTCTCCCAGTGGCTGAATTGGAGATACTAAATTGTCCTCTGTGTGTGTGTGTGTGTGTGTGTGTCCTCTGATGGACTGGCATCCTGTCCAGGGTTTGTCACTATCTTGCACCCATCCCTCTAGGTAAAGCTGCAGCCCAACAAAATATGGCTATCCAGTTCCCTGTAGCACCCCTGGTGGCACCCATCCTGACTGAGTCACAGAACTCCAATTCCCATGATGCCCTGTGGGAAACCATGATGTCGTCACAACCCGGGGGTTGGGGGGCTGCCATTAAGCACTCTGTGGGGGATGATGCCCTGGGCATGCTCTCTCCACCCCAGTCCTTCCTTTTTCTGGACAGGTAAGCCTGCCAGCTGTCCCATACAGAGGGTCCAACAGATTGTTGGAAATAATAAAACATGGCAAAAAAAAAAACTGAAGCATTTTGCCTGTCCCACCATTGAAGACCCATTTGGTTCATTCCTTTCTCTGCTCATTCAATAACAGACACTGTCACATCTCTCCATTATCAGATGGCACTTCTTCCATTATACAGTCATAGAAGACACCAAGTCTGGATGTGTATGCCAGTCCATCACTTGGCACACTTGCTCAGCCATCAGTCACCGTCATATAGATGTCCCTTCTAAGAGGTAGAAAATGGCAGGACCCGGAGAAGAGTCCTAGTGATGACACGTATGCCCAGACTGGGGCTTGAACCCGAGTCCCTGAAGCGGTGAGGTAACGGCGTTAATCGATGTGCACCCTTTGAAGAAAACACCCACTCAGCCAGCCACCTGCTTTCACACTTTAAACTTCGGCCCTTTTTTTTTTTTTGGCGACCATTTCTCGAAGCTAATTAAAAATTTCATACAATTAACTAAGTGTGTTGGGGCAGAGGGCGCCTCGAGCTCCTTCTGCTGGGCGCCTTTTAAAAACGCTCTAATTTATTCATTGGAATTTGAGCGGTGATTGCCAGGCAGCCCTCCTCCCGAATGCCTTCAGGTTATCACGGCTCTTGTGCAGATGGGGCCCAGAGAGCGGGTACTCCAGGCTCCAGAAGAGGTCTCGTCATCTGTCAGATTGGCATCAACTTGAATCTCGATGTCGTCTTTGAGAATCGCAGCAGTCTCGGGTTTTTAGGATGCGTCCTTCAGTCTTTGTTAGGAACCTGCAGGGAGCAGGCGCTTCACGGGCGGCTCGCATTAATTCTACATATTAATGGACGTCGGCCTGCTGATTTGTGAACGCCGAGAAACGAAACAAAAAACGCGTCCTGTGCCTTAGCTTTGTGTGGCTCGTAAACCGGAGAACTTTATGTAAATCTAGGAATACGAAGAAAACAACAAATAGTGGCACGGAGGTTCACGCTGTCGGCTCATGGCATCAGGGACCCGCGTTCACATTGCGGCTTCAGGCTTTGCTTTTGCGCAGTTTGAATGTCAGAGGAGTTTGCATCAAGAACGGGTGTTGCTCGTGTGTTTCATCGCATTAAGCACTCTGCCAGTCCCCAGTGTGCTACCGAGAGGGTAGCACAACGGTTAACGCTGCTGCCCGACAGCAAAGGGATCTGGAAACAGACAATAAATCAGTCTTCATGGGGCATGCGCCATCATGGGAATGCATGATGAGACAGGGTGGCTCATAGCATCAAGGATTTGGATTCAAGCTGGACCCTTGTGTAATCTGTACAACCAAAAAACTTTGCATACCTTTATGAATATGCAAGAAAGCAAACGCTGGCACGTTAGCTATAGCTGCTGGCTCATAGCAGCGGGGGTCCGGTGTTCAAGTCACGGCCCGCATAAGAATCCATCTCAGTGAGGTTTGCATTGGTGACCACCAGTGGTTCAGTGGTAAACTGCTTTTGCCTCACAAAATCAAGGACCCGAGTTCAGATTGTGCCCCTGCATGCCGTTGGCACTCCAGAGAATTTTGTATTGATTTGCGAGAATATAATAAAACAATATGGTGGGCTGGCGCCCTGCCCCGGGGATTTGTTCCTGCCTTGCGCCCTGGCTGGGATTGGCTCCAAAAGACCCCCGTGCCCCTGTGTTAGGATATAGCAGGTTGGACAATGACTGACTAATAAAACAAGTGCAGATGTGTTAGTTGAAGCTGCTGGCTCACGGCATCGGGGACTTGTGTTGAAATGTTTGTGTAGTTTCGACGCCAGACGCATCATATTAAACACTCGTTCAGTCCGGGGCGTGCCAATAATCTGCCAAAATGTGTAATCCGGAGGGTGGAACACTGGTTAATGCTGCTGGCACACATAAAAAAAAAAGGAGGGCTCAGTGGTTAGGGTTGTGCTGTCATAGCATCAGGGGGTTTGGGTTCAAGTCATGGCATGTGTCTTAGTACACCAGAGAAGTCAGCATCGGTGCCTGAAAATAAAATGAAAAGTGTGACAGAGTGGTCAGTGTCCCTGTCACACACCGTCAGAGACCTGGGTTCAAACTGTGAAGTCTGAACAGGACAGACCTTTGCATCAACATGTGAGCAAATAATAATAAAAAATACTGCATATATATATATATATATATATATATATATATATATATGTATGGCCCAGTGGTTAATGAAGTGGCCACACAACATCAGACACCAGGGTTCAAGCTGTGACCTTTTGTCACAGGCAGCTGCATTCATTTAAATAAATTGTGGCTTAGTGGTTAAGAATGATCAGGGGCATGGGTTCAGATCAAGGCTTGTGTCATTGTCCTTGTGGATTTAGTTTGTCCATATGTGATGAAGTAGGGTGGCACATAGGAAAGTGCTGCCGCCTCACAGCTCCAGACACCAGGGTTCAAATGACAGCACAAGGAACGATCTGCCTTTAGGGCCTCCGCTTATATGCCAGGGCTTGGCATCAGTCTGTGAATATGCGATTTTAAAAGCCGCACCATGCTCAAAGCGGCTGCCTCACTCTGTCAGCAGTCCAGGGTTCAAATGAGAGCTCACTCAGGTAACAATCTGTATGAATGCAGTTTGGCTCGGTTTATGAATTGTCATTGGCACCAAGCATGGGCTGGCATTCTGGCCAGGATGGTTCAAGGACTCTCACCAGGGCGGGAGGCCAGTTTAACAGAACGACAGTGGGAGACCACTCACATGGACTATTTGCTCCCCCATAACAACAGGTGGCAGTCTCCCTGGGTTACAGTGCCTGCACGGATACCTGCAAGGCAGGCTGGGAGTTGTAGTCCCAATTGACAGTCCTGTTGGGTTCCATGGGTGCCACCAGGGGGAGCTGCAGGGACACACTGTCTCAACTTTAAGGAACTTCTGCCTGTCCTGGAAATGCTTCCAACGTGTGGCGCTGTAACACCGGAAGTACTCATAGGTCTGGTATGAAAAGGACCAGACCCCCTCACCTTAGGGGTCAAAGTCAGTAAGTGGCGGACTGGAAGGAAAACTAAAAAAAGAGGTAAAGAAAGGAAGGGCATTTGGGGAGTCTATGACTGATAGAAAGAAGCTTGTCAAAGTATTGTGAAAATTAAATTCATGTTGTTGAACTTGTGTTTAAGAATTAAGGCGCCCCCCGCAGGACATAAAATATACAATGACAAGAACAACACAGCTGTGAAGTATTGCTGCCTCATGGCTTCGGGGACCAGGGTTCAAGATGATCGGCCTTTCAGTAGTATATATATATATATATATATATATATATATATATATATATATATATATACTGAATATACTATAGGGCAGCACAGTGGCGCAGTGGTAGTGCTGCCGCCTCACATTTAGGGGTTCACTTCCCGGGTCCTCCCTGTGTGGAGTTTTCATGTTCTTCCCATGTCTGCGTGGGTTTCTTCCGGGTGGTCCGGTTTCCTCCCACGATCCAAAGACATGCAGGTTAGGTGAATTGGTGATTCTAAATTGTGCTTGGTGTGTGTGCCCTGCAGTGCGCTGGCGCCCTGCCTGGGGTTTGTTTCCTGCCTTGCGCCCTGTGTTGGCTGGGACTGGCCCTGTAGTTAGGATATAGCGGGTTGGATGGATGAATATACTATACTATATACTATACTTAATATACTATATTAATAAAACTCGCACATTTACACCATTGTGGACCCAAATCACAGCACAGGTAACTGTCATTGTGCCATCACAAGTTTAGAGTGCAGTGTTGGCACGGCTGCCTCGCAGTAAGGAGACCAGGGCTCATGTCCCAGCCTGGAGTTTGCACGTTCTCCTGAAGTTCTCCTGAAGTTCTCCTGGTGCTCCCGTTTCCTCCCACAGTTCAAAGACATGAAGATTAGGTGGATTGATGTGACTAAATTGGACCGAGTGTGTGATGGTGTGTGTGTGTGGGTGGGTGCAGTGGACTAGCGCCCTGTCCAGGTGTGCCCTTTGATTACTGTTCTACACGACCATGCCTTGGATAAACAGGCTTGGAAAACAGATGGATTTTTGGACGGACGGGTGATGAAAACAGGCTGGTAAGCGCCACTGCCTCATGGCAGGTTCAAATCCCAAATAGACATTCACGCTCTCCTTGTGTTTGGGTGGGTTTCGTTCGTATTTGCTCTCGACCACCCCAGTACCTGTGTCAGTTTCATGGGGAGCTCTAAATTATAGCAGAATAAAACAGAATGAAAGTGCACTTCAATGGATGGGCATCCAACTTCAGGTTTCCTTCTGCTTTGACCAACCCCAAAATAGAGTATGAAAATTAGGAAAAACCAGCAGGCAGACTGGTTTGGGGCTTGTGGGTGACTGTGCCCAGGGATGGTCCCCGTTCTGCACTGAGCGGAATCCGAGGAAAGACACCAAGCACTGAAGGTCCGATGCCACGGCTCTCCTCTGTGCACTCGAGTTCTCCCATGTATTAAAACCCCAATCATGCTCTTTTCGATAATTATTCAGCCTTAACAAAAGCTCTGTGTAATCAAAATTCCACATTCTTCCAAGATCGCATTTCCTCTCAGCAGGAGGAACATATTTAGTTTCATTTTCTAATGCTTCTCATTATGGTTTTATTTACATATGGCAATGTCTGCTGCTCCAAAAAAGAACAAATCTGATTTCAAAGCCGCGCTTTAATTTTCTGATAATGGATTTGCGGCAGCGTGATGGCTTCCACACAACAAAGCAGTTGCACTTAGTATTCCGGCGTCTTCTTTCACTGTGGTAACAAAGCGGCAACACCGCTGAATATTTGGGCATCTGCGTTAATAACAATAATAATAATTCGTTTTATTTATATAGCGCCTTTCCCGTCCTCCAGGTCCTCATTAAAATCGTTTGGTCGGAGATGGGCAGTGTGGCCGAGTGGCAGAGTCACTGAGCTGTGACATCAGGTTGGTCATGTCGACAGGAATCCCGGTTGTCACCTATTCTTGTTAGTGACTTTTTAAACGAGTGTGGCTCAGTGTCCAGAGGGTCATTTAGCAAATATCACGTTGAGCCCCCCGCCCACTCAAGCTCGTACTTGTTAAATTGTATGGACCTACTCTAAGTTATTAGGTTGCCCCCCTTTGACATTTTGGATGATGGAGTCCACCGCCTGATGGTATCTCTCTGTTTCCTCTGGAGATTCTGATTGTCCTACCACACCCCAAGGATGTGCCACTTAGGTGAACTGGTGACTGTGTGCGTGTGTCTGGAGGGGAGTGGACCCCCTCAAAAGGACTGGCACCCCATTGCCCGGCTGATTCCAGATGCTGCTGGTGAGAACATCCAGTGACCCGTGAGCACCAACTGGGGTTAGCAGTTTTGACATTTGAAGTTATGTCACATTGTGAAGACAAGGGACATACAGACAACGCCAGCTGCAGAAAGTCACCCCTCGTTTTAGTGACCTTGCTTGTTCCTCACCTGGGCTGTTCTCTAAATCGAGTCGGGATGGACTCTGGATTGATGTGTCTACTGTGAGGCTACTTTACTGGTATTCTTAAGAGCGAAAAGTTAGGAGCTGGAAAAGAACATTAAAAGGAAGACTTTGCCCTGTGGCCTGTTACTGAGTAAATCGTAAAGTTCTAGACCGCTGGCTCTGCTTACCGCACAACAGGTCAGAGCCAGTTCAAAGTTCTGGGCTCGGCTAGAGGCCCTGTCACATTATGTGACTTTTCCAGCTGTAGAGACAGCCGTGTGATGTGACGTGCCCATGTGACAGCCCTGGTACCCGCAGCCGAGGTCAGTTTCCTTTATACGTGGACATCGATAGTCAGGAACTGAGAATGGAAGGACCAGGAGGGAATAAGCAGACTTAAGCAAATGTCACATTAGATAGCTTTACCCGTCATTTACATCTTTTTAGCCAGTTGGAGGTTGTCACAAAAATCAAGAAAAGCCACAGGAAGGGTTGGGGCAGCCACCCGTATTTATTAGTCCCTGGCTGCAAAAATGGTTTAAAGGTTTGTACTGATGTGTACAGATTGTAGTCCCGAACAGAATGATGGTGGCTTTAAAGGCCAGTTCAGGAAGTGACGTCACAGGGGCTGGAACCAAGAATGACGTCGTCGGGGCCAGGTGGAATTTTCCGTGAACGGTCTACAGAAAAGCGAGATAAAGAGTCAGTGCGCTCCGCTACCTCTCTGTCTCATTCATGGCCTTCAGGTGCCTCCCATGAGCACATGTGTGACAAGGCTCCCGTGGGTCAGTCATCTAAGGTGACACACCTAATGACCTACACTGACCGGCCACTTTATTAGGTACCCCTTGCTAGTACCTGGTCGGACCCCCTTTTGCCTTTTCAACAAGGTTCTGGAAACATTCCTCAGGGTCCATATTGACACGACAGCATCCCACAGTTGCTTCATATTTGTCGGCTACACATGCATGATGCGAATCACCTGTTCCACCTCATCCCAAAGGTGCTCATATTGGATTGAGATCTGGTGACTGTGTGGAAGCCACTTGAGTCCAGTGAACTCATTGTCATGTTCAAGAAGCCAGTTTGAGATGATGTGAGCTTTCTGACATAGCAGGTTATCAGGCTGGAAGGAGCCATCAGAAGATGGGCACACTACAGTCATAAAGGGATGGACATGGTCATCAACAACACTCAGGAAGGCCATGGCATTTAAATGATGCTCAGTTGGTACTAAGGGGCCCAAACTGTGCCAAGCAAATATCAAAGACACCCTTAGACCACCACCAGCAGCCTGAACCGTTGATACAAGACAGGATGGATCCAGGCTGTCATGTTGTTGATGCCAAACTCTGAGTCTACCATCTGAATGTCACAGCAGAAATCGAGACTTGTCAGACCAGGTGACATTTTTCCAATCTTCTATTGTCTAATTTTGGTGAATTATAGCCTCAGCTGCCTGTTCTTAGATGACAGGAGTGGCACCTGGTGTGGTCTCCTGCTGCTGTAGCCCACCTGCTCCAAGGTTTGACGTGTTGTGCATTCACAGATGCTCTTCTGCGTACCTCGGTCGTTATTTGAGTTACTCCATCCATCCATCTATTATCCAACCCGCTACATCCTAACTATAGGGTCACAGGGGTCTGCTGGAGCCAATCCCAGCCAGCACAGGGCGCAAGGCAGGAAACAAACCCCGGGCAGGGTGCCAGCCCACCGCAGTATTGGAGTTACTCTTCCCTTTCTATCAGCTGAATCCAGTCTGGCCGTTCTCCTCTGACCTCTGGCATCAACAAGGCCTTTTTGCCCAGAGAACTGCCGGTCACTGGAGGTTTTCCCCTTTTTCGGACCACTCTCTGTTAACCCTAGAGATGGTTGTGCGTAAAAATCCCAGTAGATGAGCAGTTTGTGAAATACTGGCACCAACGACCATGCCACGTTCAAAGTCACTTCAGTCCCCTTTCTGCCTCATTCCGATGCTCGATTTGAACTTCAGCAGGTCGTCTTGACCATGTCTACAGGCCGGAATGCATCGAGTCACTGCTGTGCGATTGGCTGATGAGATATTTGCGTTAACAAGCACGGGTGTACCTAATAAAGTGGCCAGTGAGAGTATTTTTACAGAACTTTGGTGACTGTGCTGAAAAAAAAAAATGTTTAACCGTGTCTCTGTGCGGTAATCTGTGTGGAATTTCTGCAGTGTCTCCCACTTTATTTCTTAAGGTTACCAGCTCTGGTTTGGTCAACGTCACCAGGATGCAATTTGGGTGAATTTCGAGAAAATCGACTTTGCTCTTCAGGATTCCGGTAGAAGGTCTCATTTTTAGAGAAGTCCACTTACTGTATAGTTTCTTTGGGACTGAAGAGGTTGCTTTCCATTGGGTTCCTCTATGCCTCCTCTCCCCCTGGCTCGAATGAAACAACTGCCTGCCGACGACGATCTCAGGCCGTGGAGACTCTGAGTTCTGCACCATACGGCCTGCAACAGCGACAGCAAACCTCTGAGCAGAAGACAAATTTAAAGGCAAAAAAAATGATTCATCACCGTATCCCTTTGGAGATTCGCCTACAGCAAGCGGCTCATTTCAATTGATATTCACCAGGGCCGCTCCGGTTGATTCATGCGGCCTTTTTCAGGCAGGCTTTAAAAGAGAATGATTCCAGAAATGAGCAGGCGCTGTGCATTCTCATTATTTCTACACATCTATTTAGCTGCCTATCTATCCATTTTTCACAACCTTGCTTTGTATATATTTAGGAAGTTAATAAAAAGCTTTGTCTTAGATCATTTGCTAAAAATGTGCATAATGGCTTTGACGTTAGCCAATGCCTAGGCCAGCTTTCTGAAGGGGTGTGAAAACCTTCGCCCGTGGACTTTGTCTTTTTGACGTCACTGCTGCTTTGTCACTCCTCTCAGCCAACAAAAATAAGGATCCGGTGGTGGATCATTGGAGTGTCGTTTTGGGGGAGTATCACTTTCTTTTTTCGTCTGTTGAACTTTTCTTGCTTTGTTTTCTGGATTTAGTGAAGTGGATTGGGACTTATTCGCCTCAGATTGCCTTTTAGGCAAATTCTTTTTTGCTGTTCTGAGCATTGTGTTGTATTTTTCATCCGTCCATCCGTCCATTATCCAGCCCGCAATACCCTAACTACAAGGTCACGGGGGTCTGCTGGAGCCAATCCCAGGCAACACAGGGTACAAGGCAGGAAGCAAACCCCGGGCAGGATGCCAGCCCACCACAGGGCGTACACACAAGGGACAATTTAGAATCGCCAATGCCCCTAACCTGCATGTCTTTGGACTGTGGGAGGAAACCTACGGCAAACTCCACGCAGGGAGGACCTGAGAAGCAAACCAGGGTCTCCTAACTGTGAGTCAGCAGCACCACCCACTGCGCCACCGTGCCACCCTTCTATTTTTCGATTTTCCATAAATAAATCTTAAAAGTGTAAGTCTTACATATCTCCACAAGCCAGAGTTTGATGGCTTCTCTCCCTTGTGAGTTATATTTTGAGGACGTTCTTCCTGTTTTTAACTTTTTAAGCCAGATCCCCTTTCTGGGCCTGTGTAGGTTGAAGCCAGCAGGTAGTAGTTGGCTGGTTTTGGGGTGAGCGTCTTCTGAAGGTCCTGACCTGCTTTATGATTTGTTTGGAGTCCTCACACTCGGTTCTGGGCCAGATTTGTGACTCCACCACACAACAGGTTAAGTCAGCTTTGCATGATTCCATTTTTCTTTAACACTTTAAGTTACTGAATTGCTGCGGACTGCACGCCACAAAGCACCTCAGTCCCGAGATCTGCACAGTGGTGAGCTCTTTGCACAAATGGTCAAAATCTTCGAATTGAGGAGCTTCACGTGTGACTCTATGGCAATTCACTTGGCGATGAGGATGGGATGTGCACTGTGAGCAGGTGGAGTGTGACGAGTGTAGTGGCAACACTGAGTAGAAAAAAGGTCGGGGCTGAGACACAGTCCTCCACTCATCCACTCAGTGAGATGCAGAGACCACCTCGGCATAGCCGACTTAATGGAGATCCCCTATTAGCTAGCACCGCCAGGAGACCACTTCTGACCCAGGTGGGTGTTGTGGGTTTGAGACCGGCAGTTCACCAGAGTGCAAATCTTCAAACTAATATGCTTCATAGTGGGAGTCCAAGATAATTCACTTGGTGACGAGGATGGGATTTGCACTGTGGACAGGTGGCGTGGGAGAGATGCTGGCGAGACAAGCAGGGGGCGCCTACTCTGTGGTCTGTGTGTGGATCCCAAAGCCCCAGTGTGGCGACTGCGACACTGTGCTGTTAAAACGGTGCCATCCTTTGGATGTGACGTAAAAACCTGAGATCCTGAGATCCTGACTCTCCGTGGTCATAAAAGATCCCTAGGTGTCGTTTGTGAAGAGTAGGCCGTACCCCGAAGTTCAGGCTAAATTATCAACCACAGCCTGGTCATTCTGGCCCCCTATTCATCCCCCATCCCTGATTGGCTCTCTCTCTCTTTCTCTCTCCCCTCATAGCTAATGTGTGGCGAGTGTCACTGGCGCAAAAATGGCTCCCATCGCATCATCCAGGTGGGTGCTACACATTGGTGGTGCTTGAAGTGGCCCCCTTCCGTCTATGTAAAACACTTTGAGTAGCCAGAAAAGAGCTATAAAACTATAATTAATTATTATTTGTCAATTTACAAGGTTGAGCACTCATATTGGAGGCTTCTGGAGCTCTAGATTCTGATTCTTGTATTAGGTTTTCGATTGACAGATTTCTCGAGTTGTTGCTGTTTTGCACCATTTTCCCCTCCATCTGGGTCATCCTGGCATTCAGAAAGTGTGCCACGTTGCCAGGGGATGCGTCTTCAGTGGTCCTCAGCCACCCAAGGTTACAAGATCAGTATTTCGGGCACTACTTCATCATCATCATCCGAGGTTGTGGATTCTGACCGCCTTTTGTCGAAGATAACCCTTCTGCTAAACTACTCTTTGGGTGTCAACTTGTGTTTGACGTTTTGACAAACATTTTTGATTCTTGTAAATGGTTTGGTGTGGTGGTCTCCCCAGTTTTGACCCCCCCCCTTTTTCTTTCAAAAATTTTCCTTGCTAGTGCACTATCCTCATGCCAACAGCTGGGCATCAATGCACAATAAAGCAGTGGGGGCAATGGGTGTGCCAAGAGAAGTGGTGGTGGAGGCAGGAGAGGGGGCAAGGGAAATGGGGGGTGGCATCATGACAGGGTGGGCAGTTTCCTTTCAATTATTTTAAAGAATGACAGAATTCAAAGTTACAAACATGGTGGAGCTCCCAGCAGCACTTGCTTCTAATTCTGTGCCGTCATGTTCATCGTCTTTCTCTCTCCTTTTCACACTTTACAAAACTACTTTTTTTTTTTCTTGCTATCTCAGTCACAATTTGCATTCATTTAATGAAAAGGAAGAAATGACTTTGGTGAAATTCAAACTCGCCACCTCGCCAAGTTTTCAAATGTGTCAAATTAAAGCGACAGCTCAACTGGCAAATTAAACAGAAAGATCAATTAGAACATGAAATTGAAAGCAATAATGAAATTTCACCTGGCTAACTGCTTAATTCTGTCATCAATAAATTAATTTATTTTGCATTTATGAAATGACAAATTCATATCAAACTAATTTTTAAATTGATGAATTGATTTAAGGACAGAAAGTAAATGTCTTGTGAGCAGCTACTGTTGCTACAATGGGTGGGTCATTTCGAAGTCTGTCTTATTTCACTTTATTTATTTATTTATTTGTTTGTTTAATATATTTAATTATTAGTTTTTATATGCTTCACTTAGAAAAAGAAATTTAACCCTAATCTGTGTTCAACAGCACGGTGGTGCACCGGTGCATTGCAAGAAGAAGACTTGACTCTCCGTGTCCGGCTGGAGTTCCTCCGGGTGCTCCGGGTTTCCTCCAACAGTCCAAAGTCATGCAGGTTAGGGGGCACTGGATGGGTGCCATGCTCAGGGGCTGCTCCCTCCTTGATACCAAAACAGAAACATACATTAGCATCATGGGGCCCCCAGCCAGTGCCCATTGTGCCCATACATTAAGACGGCCCTTCTGTAACCTGGGGATTAGCCTGGTTGCTCTTCTTTGAACTTTTTCTAGTGCTGCTATGTCCTTTTTAAGCCAAAGACCCAAACTGCACAGAACACTCAGGATGAGGCCTCACCATAAAGCTTCAGCATAACCTTCTGTGTCTTGTATCCGCACATCAAGGCGCTATATAATCTGATGTTCAGTTAGCCTTCTTAATGGTGTCTGAACACTATCTGGCTAATAGCTAAGCTCGTTCTTCTTTTACTTAAACTGTAAAGGCTCAGCTCTGCTAATCCTCCTCATAACTCATCCCCTGTATCCCTGAAATCAGCAGAGTTGCTCTTCTCTGGACCTTCTCTAGTGCTGTTATGTCCTTTTTGTAGTTCAAAACTGCCCAGAGGACTCCAGATGAGGCCTCACCAGTAAAGTTTGAGCTGAACCTTCTGTGACTTGTACTCCACACATCACGGTGCTATATAATCTGTTAGACTTCTTAATGGCTTCTCAACACTGTCTGGCTAATAGCTAAGGTTAATTTTCTTTTGCTTAAACTATGAAGGCTCATCTCATTAAATCTCATCCCCTGTAGCCCTGGAATCAGCCTAGTCGCTCTTATGTCGATTTTTAAACTGAGACCCAAACTGCACAGAGGACTCCAGATGAGGCCTCACCAGTAAAGTTTGAGCAGAACCTTCTGTGACTTGTACTCCACACATCTAGGCACCATATAATCTGTTAGACTTCTTAATGGCTTCTGAGCATTGTCTGGCTAATATCTAAGCTCAATCTTCTTTTTCTTGAACTCTAAAGGCTCAGTTCTGCTAATCCTCCTTCATAATTCATCCCCTGTAGCCCTGAATCAGCCAAGTCGACCTTCTCTGGACCTTTTTCTAGTGTTGCTATGTCCATTTTAATGCCGAAAACCCAAACTGCACACAGTACTCCAGATGAACCTCCTGGGACTTGTACTCCACACATGTAGGGCGCTATATAACCTGACATTCTGTTAGCCTTCTTAATGGCTTCTCAACACTGTCTGGCTAATAGCTAAGGTTAATTTTCTTTTGCTTAAACTATGAAGGCTCAGCTCATTAAATCTTATCCCCTGTAGCCCTGGAATCAGCCTAGTCGCTCTTATGTCCATTTTAAACCGAGACCCAAACTGCACACAGGACTCCAGATGAGGCCTAACCATAAAGTTTGAGGAGAACCTTCTTGGTCTTGTACTGCACACATCAAGACGCTATATGACCGCACACTTTGTTTGGCTTCTTAATGGCTTCTGCACACTGCCTGGCAGTTGATCGTGTCGAGTCCACTACGACTCCTAAATTCCTTCTGAATTGCGTATTAAAACCTGACATTTTTATCTCCCACGTGTCATACTTTACATTTACTGACATTAAATTTCATCTGCCCAAGCCTGTCTGCTGTCCCAGTCCCTCTGTGACGATTCCACAGATTCTTGATGGCATCTGCAAACTGAGCCATCTTGTCATTTATATTCCTATCCAAATCATCCGCCTTAATGGCAGGATAAGCTGTCTGTGTGTCTGTCTGTCTGTGTGTCCGCCTGGCTGCTACTTGTATATCTCAGGCATTTCAACAAATGGCACATCACAAACATTACGGCCGCTTAATGAAATGACGTATGACAGACACGTGGTGCACTGCATGTGAGGTGTATGTGGATTACGTCAATTCCTTCCATTTCAAGTCACCTTAAATGGGTAGCAGAGCTGGTTTATATGTATTGTCATACCCGGATGGAGGTGGTACCCAGCCGGGACGCCTGAGAAGACAGGAGGAGGCCTCGGGTAAAGAGCTGGAAAGCTCCACCCTGTAGGGACCCGGGGTTACCGCCAAGGGGACCCCAATACCAGGAAGACCCTAGACCTCAGCACTTCCGCCACACCAGGAAGTGCTGGGGGGAAGAGAAAGCAGGGACACCCGGAGTGCTTCCGGGGAGACAGCCGGCACTTCCACCACACTGGGGCGTGTCGGTGGGAGATTGCTGAGAACACACCTGGAGCACATCCGGGTGCTTATTTAAAGGGGCTGCCTCCCTGCAGAAGGGACAAGAGTCGGGTGGAAGATAGGACAAGGTCTGGAGAAGGCAGGAGGCGGCCTGAAGAAACAAGAAGAGAGAAGGCATTGTGTTGGCCTGGACTGAGGGGTATTGGGGCTGGTGAGCATGGACTTTTGTAAAAAAGAGATAAAAAATAAACGTGTGTTGGGAGACTTGAGTGTGTCAGCCTGTCTGTGTCCGGGGCAATGTTCACAGTATGTATGTATGTATTGTGGAGGCTGGCCCAGGCACAGACAGGCAGACACGTTCATTTTTCCCACCACAATATGTACAATAAGTACAAGTCCATAAGTGCACCACAACCCCTAAAGTCCCCACAGTCCTGGCCACACAATGCCTTCTTCAGACCGCATCCGTCTCTCTTCTCCAGCTCAGTCCACTCCACTCCCGACTCTCGCTCTCAACGAAGGGAGGCGGCCCCTTTTATTATCACCTGGATGTGCTCCAGGTGGGTTCTGGCAAACTTCCACGGACACACCCCCCGTGTGGCGGAAGTGCCGGCTGCAACCCTGGAAGCACTCCGGGTGTCCCTGCTCCTCTTCCTCCCAGCACTTCCTGGTGTGGCTCCAAAGGCATGGGGGTGACCCCTGGTGGCGTCCACGGGCTTCTACAGGGTGAAGCTTCAAAGCTTTGTACTCGTGGCCCCCAAAGGAACCAGGGCGGCCACCCCCAGATGGTCTGGGGAAGGCATAAGCCCTCCTCCGGTCCTCCTGGGCGTCCTGGCCGGGTCGCCACCCCAGGCACCTCTGACAGTATGTATGTATGTTTATATGTATGTATGTATGTACGTATTAAGAACAGCAGTAGCCCTGGCACTAACCCCTTGCTTGACACCACACTTAACTTTGCCCGAAGAGGCAAGGAAAGGTAAATTAGCATTGTGCTTCAGTCAAGGTAGCCATCTATAAATGATGATGAACAAGTGTGTAACAATACCAGCCGGCTTCAGTTTTGCGTTTGACTTCAAGACAAGCCAACAAATGCCCAAGGGATGCTGCCAGGGATTATTAGCCTTACATACCTTCCCTTCTCGCAGCTAGAAGTAAACATAATGAAAGGAGCCGAGCAGACAAAAGCAGCCGGTTCAAAGCACTGCGGTAGGATAGCTTTTAAATGGAAAGTTGGTTTAGGATGCAGCTGGCAGAGCCACCGACGCTGCACTGTTTTTGATTTTAAAAAGTGGTCTGTCAGCTAAAGGCCTCATCTACTTTGTCCCCCGGTCATACATTTTTCTTCTTCTTTAAGTTGGTGGGTGGTCAACACCCTGCTGGAGGGGATGATGAGCTCACGTCGGCGGATCGCGGTGACACGCTGCGACATCTTTAGCAAATATACGGTGCTCCCTGACATGAAAGCATTCCCAGCTCAGCCCGCTCCGCTGAAATATGTTACACTGATTCATTAGGACAACGAAACCAAACTAATAAAGGCTTTAAACAGGATTCCTACTTGGATAGTGAAGGTCTGTTTATTGTTATTTGGCTACTTTAAGGTGCAGTGGGTTGGCACCCTGCCTGGGATTGGTTCCTGCCTTGTGCCCTGTGTTGGCTGGGATTGGCTCCAGCAGACCCCCGTGACCCGGTGTTCGGATTCAGCGGGTTGGAAAGTGGATGGATGGCTACGTTAAGGTAAGCTACGTGTGTCAGCTCCTCTTCAACTCTGCTAATCTTCGGATGGGATGTCCTCATGTTGGACATTCAGAGACTGGAGCTCATCCTTACTTTCAAAAACAATATGCAAGAATTGCCCTAACACTGACATCTGATCAGGATGCCTCCTGGACGCCTCCCTGGTGAGGTGTTCTGGGCACATCCAACTGGGAGGAGGCCCCGGGGAAGACCCAGGACACGCTGGAGGGACTATGTCTCCTAGCTGGCCTGGGAACACCTCGGGATTCCCCCGGAAGAGCTAGGAGAAGTGGCCGGGGAGAGGGAAGTCTGGGCATCTCTGCTCAAGCTGCTGCCCCTGCGACCTGACCTCGGATAAGCAGAAGAGGATGGATGGATGAATGCCCTGACACAAGAAATCATCTTACAGCCATCCATTTTCAACAAGTCTTCCTTAAAGGAGAAGATCAGCATTTTTCCACTTCAAATTATTTCTTCATAATTGTTAAGAACTTAAGAAATGCGAGAATCCGGTCAGCGCGTCAAACTCGTTGGCTTTGTACGCCCAACGTCTCCTCCAAGTCCTTCTTAAAGGCTGGCAAGGTTTTCTGCAGCTGGCACCTCCGTTTCTTGCTAGTTTGTTCCAGGTTCCCACAAATCTTTGCATGAAGAATAGTAACGAGGGAACCCAGTGAGGTTGGTTTCTCTACGAGTTCAACAAAGTCACACAAAGTTAACTGAACAAAGTCAAGGAGGAGCCGGACGACTTTGGAATGGCTTCTCCTGGTCCAATGGGGGATTTAAATGTCCCGGAGGGCGAGGAAAGCTTTTGCCAACAATGCTGGACTGATTCTTGTGGCCATAATTGGTGGTCTGAGCTGCCACTGCGCCACCATGCGTTAAGCTACAAAAGACGGCAATGGAATAAAAAACACAAACTAAATACAACAAATGACCACAAACTAAAAATAATAATAATCTGGATGTGAGTGTCAGCAGGCTTTGCACCTCAGGAACCAAGTTACCCAAACTATTCTTTAATATTTCAGTAATTATTTACCGCTCTGTCTCCTGAGTACAGGCCACCTCAGACAGGGGCAACAAGTCTTGGGGTGTCCTCGAGTGGCCGAGACTACAGAGTACTGAAACAAGGGGGTCCAGACATGTTCGCCTTTGAGGATCTTCAATACATTTCAAACCTTTCTGAAAATGTGTTTTCACTTTTATCATCACGAGTTATTGAGTGAACTCATAGAAACAAAAATCAAAAAGGAGATCTCCTTAAAGTCTTTGTGGCCTCTCCTAGAGAAGAAGGAGATCGGGAAGAAATGAAATGGAGACCTTGTCTTTTGCTTCCTGCTTCTCAGAGTCTTTTCCTGAGAAAAATATAAATGGTAGGCCTCATAAGGGTCTCCTCTTGAGTTTCAGCAGACATCTCAGCAAAGTCCGATTTTCCAGATAGTGTCTTGACAGGTTGTTTTTTTTTTTTTTGTTCTTCTTCTTTCGGCTGCTCTTGTTAGGGTTTGCCACAGCGGATCATCTTTTCTACCAATATATTCCTCTTCCTCTGTCACACACTAGACCTATATATTTCAATTACAAGTACGGTATAGACTAGAGCGAATATATTACTTTAACAAAAGATAGACTCCTAGGGGAATAAATATTGTAAAGTTTAAAACTAAAATATCCAAACGTTTTTGTCATAAGAAGGAATTCTATTCAATGTGGAGTCCTGCCTTTCCTATAAGAGGTCTTCTTCTTCTTTCGGCTGCTCCTGTTAGTGGTTGCCACAGCAGATCATCTTCTTCCATATCTTTCTATCCTCGTCATCTTGTTCTGTCTCACCCTTCACCTCACCACATCCATAAACCTTCTCTTAGTCCTTCCTCTTCTCCTCTTCCTTGTCAGCTCTATCCTTAGCACCCTTCTCTCATTATACCCCTCATCTCTCCTCTGCAAATGTCCACACCAACACAATCTCGCCTCTCTGACTTTGTCTCTCAACCGTCCAACCTGAGCCGAACCCTCTAATATCCTCATTTCTAATCCTGTCCATCCTTGTCACACCCAATGCCAATCTTAACATCTTTAATTCTGCCACCTCCCGCTCTGTCTCCTGTTTATTAGTCAGTGCCACCGTCTCCAGCCCATATAACATTGCTGGCCTCACGACAAATATACAATTTGAAAATATGTGCCTTGTGTGCTCAGTAATATACAGCACCACGGTGTTACGGACAGTTGTTTGTGGTACATTACTGTCGACCTCGTTTCTGAATAGCACTATCAGCTGCTCTAATTTATATTGCTGCACTCCAATTAGTTAACACTCATGCTAGAAGAAAATAATAATTCTTTGCATTTATTTAACGCTTTTCTCAGTACTCAAAGCGCTCAGCAATTGCACATTAAAGGCCTTAGTCAGGGGCCCAACAGAGCAGAGTCCCCCTTTGGCGTTTACGGGATTCGAACCAGTACAGATCCCTACCCACAGAGCTACCACTCCGCCTCAAAAGTCAGGCAGCGTGGCGTAGCCGTTAAACCACTGGACTTCAAACTGTGAGGTTGTGGTTTCACATCCCACTACTGACACCAAAGCAACAGGCACACCAATCGGAAAAAAACAAAAGAAATGTGAGCAATTGTATCTCAAAATGTTACAAGGCCTCAGTCCAATAATAAGTAAAAAAATATATGAAGTCTTGAAAGAGATTAAAACAAGACTAGAAAGTGAGCTCACAAAATGCAACATTCTGTTCAAAGCAAATTCTCCATTTTGACTCCTTTTACCTCAACTGTCTCATTTCGGTCTCAGACTATTTCTCTTAAGGAATTTGAGGAGAAACATCTCTGACAAAGTGGATTCGGAAATGAAACTTAAATGAGAGTCTCACAAGCTATCAGAGGTCAACCTTTGAGTGGTAGACGCTTCCTATGGGTATGTAGATGGAAGGGGAACAGAATGGCCAACATATTCATTTAAAATGAAACCTACAACACAATAAAGTGTGCAGAGAATGAGGTGGTAGGAATACATTCTGACCGCAATGTTGGTACACGGCTGCCATTACGGTAGGTTTTCTAACAGTCAGACTTTGTGACAAGGGAAATACGAGGCAATGAAAAGAAATGGCCGTAGTGTCTGGTAATTAGAGTGCCCTCGATAAACACACACACATTATATTTTATATATATATATATACATATATATATATATATATATTGTATATATACTGAGAAATAGGGAGAGCAAGAGAGAAAATCATCTTCCTTTCTTTCTTTCTTTCTTTCTTTTTTTCTTTGCCAAGGTTGCAGATGAAAACACCTGCCTACTCTTTGTACAGCTATTGAAGAAATGTCACTGCAGCCGCCTGCTAATTTCAATATGCCATTGGCATACACATTTTTAAATAAGATATCCTTCCAATGTCATGAACAATTTCCTGCTTCCTGTAATAGCTGCTCCATACCTGTTTGATTCGCTGACAGGGCGGCAAGCACATTTCGACAGAAGAAATCATCAGGAAGCGACTCTCTGAATATTTTACACGGCTTGTTTTCCACTAGGGTGTTCATAAGTTAAAAAAAAAAAAAAGGACAATGTGAAATAGTAAAATAAAGGACTCTCAATAATTTTTAGCCGATGCTCTTCTGATTTGAGAGTCTGGAAGATGTAATAAGGCAACAGAAATATCTGTCCATCCATTTTACTTTCATATTTATTCACAGAGCAGATGGTTTTTTTTTCTTCCCCCAAAGCGACTTACTAAAGAGGTCTGTGTAATCAAGTAGACATCAGTCTGGGGGACTGTTGGGAACAAGACGAGGGTACAAAATTGATCATCGCAAGAGAAGAGCTCTAAACTAAACTAAACAGAACAACACAAAATGAATATTTCCTTAGTCACACGTTTTCAAACCCTCTCATTCTAATTAAGGGTGAAAAGAGTCCGAGCCCACCCTAGCACTTTTAGGTATCAGGCTGGGATCATCTCTGGACAGGCTGCCAGTTTTATCAAGGACACACTCACACATTTACTCTCTAAGAGACAACATTTAATGTAACTCAAAGGTTTGAGGACGCTCAGACTAAATCTACAATGTGTCGAGAAAACCCTAGACGGACATGGGGATAAGATACAGTAGATAGATAGATAGATAGATAGATAGATAGATAGATAGATAGATAGAAGATAGATAGATAGATAGATAGATAGATAGATAGATAGATAGATAGATAGATAGATAGATAGATAGATAGATAGATAGATAGATAGATAGATAGATAGATAGATAGATTGCATAGTTGGCAGGATTAGATAGATAGATAGATAGATAGATAGATAGATAGATAGATAGATAGATAGATAGATAGATAGACATTTTAGTATAATTGGACTCCTAAAAATTAAAAGCCTCCTCTGCCTCTTCTTCTCTGCTGTGATGAGGCCATTCCAACCTGTCACTGATGTGGACCACCTCTTGATCCACTTCGTGAATGTTGACCAGACATGGAGGCTCTTTGGTGCAGTGAAAGTCAATCACCAGTTCCTTGGTTTAGCTGACTTTACATTGCAGACAATTCTTTCGGCACCGAGACACAAAGTTCTCCCCCTGACTTCTCTCCTCTGTCTGATCCCCCTTTCCAACACACCCCCATAAGTGCAGAGACCTGACCTGGTGCTTTATGTATAGCCTGAGGTGTGCAGAGTGAAGACCGAAGCAGACCGGCCTGTTCCTTGTGGCGTTCCAGGGTTGCTCACACAGTCCTTGAGTCAGTCTGCCCGACAGGCAGTCCATTATCCTGGGAATCTTTTATATCTCCTAAAGGATGGGAGTGTCCTCATCATTGCACGGGGACATTGAGAAAAGCGCCCCCTAGTGGCCTCACCAGCAGCTTTTCCAACAGCAGCCCAAGCTTTTTCCTCGATGGTCCCCCAAGTACTGGGTGGGCCCAAACCTGCTTAGCCTTAGGCAGATTAGCCTTTCTGAAGTGTAGGTGGGATGGCTGTCACGTTAAAGGGCTGATGAATGAAATTGCTCCTGTCTTGTTCACTGTATATTCGTAATTTTCTTGCTCATTTTCTTTATTAATTAGCCCATAAGAACAAATGTCAAACAGGACACAAAATACAAAGTTGTAAATGAATTATTGGTAACAGTTTCAATGGCTTTCTAGAATAAAGCCAAAGAGAAGGGCCCTTTCTCCAACACTTTTCCCATTTCCGATTGCCACTCGAATATAAATTTGAAGTGTCAGAAGCATTGTTGCATGTAATGGATGCCGGACCTTGTACTAGAAAATGAGCAGATTTGAAACTTGACCTCGAATGGCGCCGTTAATACTTTGGCCCCACTGTTACCTACAATTCAGGAAAATTTCCAAACATGATTTATGAACTAATTTATTTGTACAAAATGATATACTATCGCTGTCAAGCTATGATAACATTTACACAACCATTCCATTTTTTGCATAATTATCACAGGTCAAAGTACAACATTATTTAATTGAACACTTGTAATTTTCCCTAAAAAGTAATGAACTACCTGCCAGACCATGACAAAAACAGTCACATTCTTTGGAAAATGATACATTTTCTGACAACAGCGTAATTTATTATAAAGCTTCAGCATTTATTAAGAGAGTCACAGGCTGACAATCGGTAGTCTAATTGATAAATCTGTTTCTTTGCGATCAAAAGCAAGTAAGGACTACACATACGATGATACGCTGTTATAATCTGTGCCACTTCCTCCAGATAAAAGTCCCATTATTTTTCTATTAACGCAAACCAGACGTGGAATAAACGGCTCACGTAATCAATGTAATTAATGGAACATGAAATAAATATGCCAGCTTGTGAGCCTGCGGGTCACCCTCTTGTGTGACACTAAACATAACGTGACATTCTCCAAGCTGCTTAATCCAATTTGAGGGGCCGAAGCCGACGCCAAGGAAACAGCTTTGGAATGCGGCGTCAGCCCATCGCAGGGTCCGCTTACGAGGACTTCATTTTTTTTTCACTTAAAGAAAATAACAAAAGCGAGACCCCTTATAACATAGCGAGAAGATGAAAAATGAGCTCACGCTTTTGTTTTTAGTCCACTTGATTACTGCAATGCACTCCTAACAGGTCAACCTAAGAAAGCCATCAATGAGTGCAGAATGCAGCAGTGAGAATCTTAACTAAAAAAGGAAAATCTGAGCCCATCACCCCAGTCCTAGCGTCGTTACACTGGTTACCCGTGTCATTTAGAACTGACTTTAAAATACTGCTGATGGTTGACAAAGTCTTAAATAATCTGCTCTGCCCTCTATTTTGGACTGCCTGTCTCCCATAAACTCCAAGTTGTCACCTTAGATCTTCTAATGGTGGTCTGCTTATAATTCCAAGAGCCAAACTTAACCCTTAAACTGCCACATACTTGGGTTAATGGACCCCCGGACGCCAAATACTTTTTTGCTGCATTTTTCAAGGAAATGTCACAATTCACCAAGAAAAAGTGAAATTTAAATGGAACACACATTTTTTTTTCAGGCAAACAGCATCACAATTACTGCAACACTGATCCTTTCACACACTGCCAATGAACTGTAAAAACTATTTAAAAACACGACTGCAACAATCTATTATTCTATGTAGAAGGTGCAACTGACGCCATTGATGAAATTCAGCAAATCACCGACTGTGCCAACTGTGCTTGAACTGGCCAAACACAGAGGCCAACTCTGATACTGGCAGGCTAGTCTAGTGCAGCGGCTCAATCCCAGGGACAGTGAGGCTGATTCGTTAGGGGGCGCCAGTGGTCACGAGTTTGGTGTTCAATGAATGGACGGCAAGGACTGATCAGCTCTGGCGTGCTGGCAAATTGCACTGGGAAGCGACTAGAGCCAGTTGTGGCATTCAATGAATGTACATTGCCAAATGTATGTCGCTGAATATGCTTGGCTCTGGTGTGCTGGCAAATTGCACTGGGAAGTGACTTTAGCCAGTTCCAGCGGTTTAAGAGTTAAAAGAAGTGGAGGGGCGCCCTTTTGTTCTTTCATCCATCCATCCATCCATCCAACCCGCTATATCCTAACTACAGGGTCACGGGGGGTTGGCTGGAGCCAGTCCCAGCAAACACTGGGCGCAAGGCAGGAAACAAATCCCGGGCAAGGCGCCAGCCCACCGCAGGGCACACACACACACACCAAGGACAATTTAGAATTGCCAATGTAACTAACCTGCATGTCTTTGGACTTTGGGAGGAATCCCACGCAGACACGGGGAGAACATGCAAACTCCACACAGAGAGGACCCGGGAAGCGAACCCCTAAATGTGAGGCCACCGTGCCACCCATTTTTGTTCTTACGCACCTAATAACTATAATACTTTACCAATAGAGATTTGTCAGGTTAATACTGTGGAATATTTTTAAAAACTGCTGAAAGCCCAGTATTTTTTCGTCACTATATTTTAGTTGTCCTCCTAATAGACTATGTATCGGCATGGACTTCTCATATTCTTCAGGGATTTGCAGCCTTTACTAATCTCTGCTGTCTTTTCCGGTTCTTCAGTGGTGGCGATTTGTGCTGCCACCATCACCTGATCAAAGTCCTCTGCTGTCCCCAAGGCCCACTTCAACAAATCCTCTCATATGAAGCCTGGGAACAATGAGGAATGACTTAAGAACATCTATGTGGGGGCTGGGGGTCTGGCCGGGTGGTCTTTTGGCCATGGAGCCCCTGCAGATTTTGTTGGTTTTTTTTTTTTCTTCAGCTTAACTGGAAGTTTTGTTTTTTTTTGTCTTCCTGGCCATCTGACCTTATCACCGGACTCATCTCTAGGGACTTGCCTCATGATGTGGTTGGTATACACTGTAAGATCGCTACTCTGCTACTTCTCTGTTATTTAAGATCGTATGGATTTTTTTTGCATTTTCTTTTCTTATAATTTTCTCCTTGACGTCTTCTAAAGCACTTTGAGCTCCGTTGTTTGTATTGAAATGTGTGATAGAATGAAATGTGGTTGTTATTGCTTGGACAAGTTATCCTAACAGCCGTATCTTTGGGGGTTTGAAGGGGAAACCCAAGCAGACAAAGTAAGAACAGACAAACCCCACCCTAGAGGACATCTGAGCACCAAGGATGCTGGGCCCATGATGCACTGCTGCTAACCACCATGCTATTATTGAACCGTCCATCTGTGTGTGTGTGTGTCTAGTCTGGCCGAATAAACCAGAAATCAAAGTCAGAGAGAGAAGTGGTGGAATCAGAAACCAGAAAGTCGAGAAAGAATAAGCCTTTCATTTGATCAGGTTTTTAGCCCAGATGAAGTAAGGTGTCCCTCCTGTGGAATATCAGCCCCGACACAGACAGACACCGAGACACAAGTCCAATAAGCGCACGCGTTTTTAATCTTTTTCTTCTTACAGCACCGCACACAGTGCACAAACAACCCACAAATGCTCAGTCCTTTCTTTCTCTTTCTTTCTTTATATTTCTTCTTCCTTCTTCAGCTGATTCCTCTCCTCTCAAGTTTAGTAGTCCTCCTCCTGACCCAGGCTCTATGAATGACACTAGGGATTTGCACTGGCTGTCGGTTGGAATCCCGTAAACGCCAAAAGTGACTCTACTTCATTGGGCCCTTCAGTAAGACCCTTAACCTGCAATGGCTCCGTCCTGGGAATGACGTTAATCTGCCTCCATTCCTAAAACCTGCAGGGAAAAACCTGGGGGTTGGTGGCAGAATTGGCACTCCGGCCACCATAAAAAAACTCACACTGGTTCCATTCCATCTGAACTTGTGTGGTGCTGAGGTGTCACCTGTTGCATGGCTATACTTGGGTCCCAATCTGGGATCCTGAGTTGGTAAGTCATGTGGTGGGTGCGGCAATGCGCTGTATCAGAGCATGCTCCTAACCTCTCTCCTCTAACCTCTGACCTTAATGTCTGCCGCAAAACTGTAGGTGTGCATTTATTACAACAAATGTTTGTAAAGCGTCATAAGTTGGAATGACACATACAATGCATTTCATTACTAAAAATATGTGTGATATGCCATCTGTTGGACTAACACATGCAATGTATTTTATTACTAAAAATGTTTGTAATGCACCATCTGTTGGAATGACAGATGTAATGTACTTTATTACAGCAAATGTTTATGTTGCGCCATCTGTTGGAATGACACATACAATGCATTTCATTACTAAAAATATGTGTGATATGCCTTCTGTTGGAATGGCACATGCAATGCATTTCATTACTAAAAATATTTATGATATGCCATCTGTTGGAATGACTCATAACATTCAATTCTAGTACTACAAATGTCTGTGATACACTGTCTGTTGGAATGATGAATATAATGTGATTTATTACTTCAAATGTTTGTGATACACCATTGTTGGAATGACAGATGTAATGTACTTTATTACGACAAATGTTTATGTTGCGCCATCTGTTGGACTGACACTTGCAATGCATTTTATTACTACAAATGTTTGTAATGCACCATCTGTTGGAATGACTCATGCAATGAAACTACAAATGTTTGTGATGCACCATCTGTTGGAATTACTCATACAATGCATTTTAGTACTACAAATGTCTGTGATACACCATTGTTGGAATGACAGATGTAATGTTCTTTATTACGACAAATGTTTATGTTGCGCTATCTGTTGGACTGACACATGCAATGCATTTTATTACTACAAATGTTTGTAATGCCCCATCTGTTGGAATGACTCATACAATGAAACTACAAATGTTTGTGATGCACCATCTGTTGGAATGACAGATATAATGTATTTAATTACTACAAATGTTTATGTTGTGCCTTCTGTTGGAATGGCACATGCAAAGCTTTGTATTATTACAAATGTACATGATGCACTATCTCCTGAATTGACAGAGACATCACAACCAGATGCAGAGACACTTGTCCTTTTATTAAGGTGAGCTTCCCCCATTTTCTCACCCCTTTTATATAGCTCTGTTACACAGTTGTCCCACAGTTTTAAGGACTTTAATTGTTTTCTTCTTCTGTAGGTTCTTTGGGCCTCTTTCATCTCACCACCCAAAAATGTTCAAAAATTGGAAATTTGACAAACTCCCTGAATCGAGTTTATTCCTAGAGTGTGCTCCACCTTTCATCAGCGAAGAACAGATGGCAGCTTCCACTCCTAGAAGTGACAGGCGACTTTGACAATACACCTCAAATGTCATCCCTGAACGTATTACTTTTGACGTTGCTTACATTCCGTCCAGAACTTAAAATGAAATCGTAAAATCAAAGTACCATTTTTTTGGGAGTTAATAAAAGAACTCTAATACAGAGGTACCTAACAAAACCACTTGAAACTTGTGCTCGATAGACAAGTAACCATCAGTGACAGCTTCAGTTGGATCTCAGAGCGGATCTCTCCAAACACTTGAAGTGCTCCATATCGTTTCCTTTTGTTTGTCTTTTCTTCCATTGTATTTCATTTCAAATACAACTTTACATTTAAATCTTTTTTCTTTTTGTCTCTTTTACGCACTGTTTGAGTCTTTTGTCCCGTGTAAATAAATCTTGCTAAGATCCCATTTTTCAGAAGTGACAGATAGCAGCCAAGCTCTTTCAGGTCGTCTCCCTTTTTTGATGGCTGCTTCCTCCTCTTTGTTTTTATTTACAGCCAATTCTGCCTAAGCGTCTCCCCTCCAAAAGCAGCGCTTCAGTCGGGCTGGAGGGCCCTCGTCTGTTTATTGGACATTTATACACAAGAGCAGGATCTACAATGAAAGTGGAGAGCTCCACACGCACTGCACAGCGAGGGGAGCTGAGTCACGGCCATGAACGCGCTTTTGCTCAGCGACTTCCCGGTGTGCGGGTTTGCTGCTAAATGAAGGGAATGGATGCGAGGTTTTGGTGAAGTACACTTAATAGGAGGACCCCCGATTAGTCTGATTCATCTCTTAATGCAACAGAAAACCTCTGGGATTTTGGCTTCAGCGCTTTATAAATTAAATTTAGAGCAGGGGTTCCCAAACTCAGTCCTGGGGACCCCCTGTAGCTGCAGGTTTTTGTTCCAACCAACTTCCGTTTTTCATTGGACTCTTTGCCTAATTAAGTGAGTCATTATTTCCCAGTTGGGGACAGCAGGCATTATAGGGACGGGTTAGGGTTAATTGAATCCATTCTTCACTAATGACGTCTGTCTTGAATATCCTTTGTTTCTGTTTTTGCACCCTAAGGTATCCATTGGATTCATTTATTTTTGGAATAATCACAGTCTCAGTGGCGATTTGTGGAGTTATATCGCTGCCATTTCAATGGTGGTATTGTAAATTCCTGATGCTAGGACCGTCCGGTGGGGTGGTGGTGGGGGTAAGGGGGGCGTGTCTTCAGAGGTCGTGGATAAAAGGTCCTCCAGGGGTGTGCTTCCTTATCCCACCACAGAGATTCCCAAACACTTCAAACCTTTTAAAGAATTTGTTTCTCTGCTTTATGAACTCTCTGCACTCCTTCCTGAGTTTTGTCCTACCGATTCTTGGCGTCGGTTACTGATGGCTGTTCTCCTGGTTCTGCCCCTCGCAATGATTTTTCTTTTAACTACACTTTTGTGTTCCAGTTGCCCTCTGAAGAATAATAATTGGGTGCCCCCGTAATGTAAATTGAAGCTTCACCATACTAATTGTTCCTGGGGTCTCCAGATAATACATTAGGAACCTTGAAACAAGAACATGCGATTCAGCTCTCAGCTCGTCAAACCTACTCACCTCATTTCTCCAAAGTAATGTCGGAGTCCACTGTAAATATTTGGACATTTTCTATTTAACTCTACAATAACTTTGTTTGTCATATTTTTTTATTGCCCAGTTTTTAAGATGCATTGAGCGATGGGATCACTCGTTTACCTAACTTTGCTGTGAGCCTAATTTGGCTTTGTAGGTTCTTGCGAGTTTAGTTTGAACCATCTTTTTGTTCAAGAACCTAAGTTGGTCGGGTGGAAGCTTAGTTTCTCTCTTTGTTAATTTCCATCCATCCATTACCCAACCCGCTATATCCTAACTACAGGGTCATGGGGGTCTGCTGGAGCCAATTCCAGCCAACACTGGGCGCAAGGCAGGAAACAAATCCCGGGCAGGGCGCCAGCCCACCGCAGGGCACACACACCCACACACCAAGGACAATTTAGAATTGCCAATGTAACTAACCTGCATGTCTTTGGACTTTGGGAGGAATCCCACGTAGACATGGGGAGAACATGCAAACTCCATGCAGGGAGGACCCGGGAAGCGAACCCCTAAATGTGAGGCGGCAGCGCTACCACTGCGCCAGCGTGCCGCCCCTTTTTGTTCTTACGCACCTAATAACTAAAATACTTTACCAATAGAGATTTGTCAGGTTAATACTGTGGAATATTTTAAAAAACTGCTGAAAGCCCAGTATTTTTTCGTCACTATATTTTAGTTGTCCTCCTAATAGACTATGTATGGGCATGGACTTCTCGTATTCTTCAGGGATTTGCAGCCTTTACTAATCTCTGCTGTCTTTTCTTTGTTAATTTGATGTACAAAATGAACTAAACAGCTTTGGGTCTTCGAGATTTTTTGAAAGCCTTATACTGCGTTGATGTGCTTACCAGACAGACGGTGAAGACGAGATTCCGTGACAGAAATTCGACGCGGCCGCTCCACAGATTCAAACCTGCAAATCGGATGATTCAGAGAAAATAAAGCTAAATGAATTCTCCAAGTTCTGACATAATGCTGACCTTTCACCCTGGCTAATTGAGTTAAATCAACACTCTCCATCCATCCATCCATTTTCCAACCCGCTGAGTCACGGGGGTCTGCTGGAGCCAATCCCAGCCAACACAGGGCACAAGGCAGGAACCAATCCTGGGCAGGGTGCCAACCCACCGCAGGACACACACCAAGCACACACTGGGGCCAATTTAGAATCGCCAATCCACCTAACTGGCATGTCTTTGGACTGTGGGAGGAAATCCACGCAAACACGGGGAGAACATGCAAACTCCACGCAGCGAGGACCCGGGAAGCAAACTGTGAGGCAGCAGCGCTACCACTGCGCCACCGTGCCGCCCTATCAACACTCTCTATATATAAAATCTTAAGCCTAAAAGTGCAACGATCTTATGTGACATTTTTATGTCACGCTTTAAATCGGGCTTATTTTAAAACCTACATACGGTATATATGTTTCGGATCCTTCTTTTCAGACTTTACTGAACTTTAATGTGATGTTGTTAGATTTTCAGATTCTTATTCCATTTTTAAATTCTAAATTAAAAAATATCAAGAACTCACGTCCTGTGAGACGAGACTTAGTGCCAAGAGATTTAACCAGGGAAATAAAAGAGAAAGATTAGGACAGCTGCTGTACAGGCTTTTAAATTTGCGAGATGGAGTTCACACGGCATGGCAGCAGCAGCAAGCCAGCAGCTGATCGAGCAAAGAGGAGGTAAAAAGAAAACGGTACTTGTTTCCCATTGTGTCACCCTTTAAGAGGGGGTTTCGGAGGAGCGACTGCGTCTCCTTTTTGTGCGTTCAGCCCCCCTCTTCACAACACGAGCGGCAGACTGGTCTCAACTGGTGGTTGGGCGATGAAGGCGCCAGGGGGGCTTGCCCCCCTAGTAAAAAAATAATAATACATTCTGGTAACATTGCTGAGTACCATTCCAGTGACCTAGACGTACCCTTCACTACGTTCAATTGTTTGCTGAGAAGGAGGAATGAGAGGACATCTGGGAGAAGTCCGGTAGTATGGAGGGAGATTGCGGTCAAAAATAACTCGTAATAATTCAAGTAAAAATTTACATTTCACACGTGTGAATTACGCTTGTGTTTCTGAAAGGTACTCTTGCTTCTGAAAAATACGAGTACATTTCTCAAGCGTGAACAAACTCAAAAATACATCGTTGGACGCACAAGGCATTTGCTATGGAGGAGGAAACAATGGATTTTTGTTGCTACGCATGAGCCGCAAAGGTGGCCAGATGGAGCCAGCAAGTATACTTCATACTTACTCTTCATACAGTGGCTCAGAGGGCAAAACGCAAAACAAAATAACATCCGACACAATGCAATTAATTAAAAAAATATGACCACATGCTTTTAACGCTAAAATGTGAACGTGTGAAATTAAGAAAAAGTGAGAACGTGAAATCAACCAATTAACATCGCCTTTCAGACGTTGTGTTCTAAACTTTACGTAACGTCTTAGCCGAGTGTCCAGATGTTTGTCATACGTGTATAGAAGAGTGAGATGTTGCAGAAGGCTTGCACCCTCTTGGTCATAGATTTGAGGATGAGATGGGAGCCTTCCTCCCCTTCTGTCCCAATGAGTATTTAGGGTGTACTCCCATTAGGCCCATTTGCTCCGTACTGTGCCCGAGTTCGATGGTCCCCACTCGCTACTCCCCCACTGGCCTGTACTCACACTGTGCTTAACGTTCTGGGCCCGAGCTCGTATTCGTCATGGCCATGCGACTTCACGTAAAGCCCAAAACGAGGTCCAAACACGGAGGCACAACACGCAAGTCAAAATGATTTTCCTTATTTTGTGGTTGTTTTAGAGTCGTGTAGGGACGGATAACGCTCTACTCTCTTACAAGATTTATTGAGTGTGCAGAACAGTCGTTAATCATGCAGAAGATTTTTACGGTGACAAATCATGTTAAGGAAGGAATTGGCAGCTTTTCTTGCCGTCTACAATTCTCGTTCATGTGTAAGGAGAGAATAAAAACCTGTTTTTACCTCAAAAGATATTGAATGAAATGAGAATTGCACTACCTGACTCGTCGCATCATCGACGTGATGGCTATTTTCGGTGCTCAGATCACACTGTTAATGAATCCTACTGAACTGTGCTTGGGCACACCTCTTCCAAGTGGACCAGGGCACGTTATGGTTGGCCCGGCACAGAGTGGTCACACTAGTCAGACAAACGAGACTTCGCAGGGGTTACACGTGGACAAACGTGCTCAGGCGCGGAACGAATTGCCAGAGTGAGTACACCCTTTGAAGATCATCAGACCAGAAGATAGCAGTCGAGTCTGGTAGTCCATCCTGTTCTGTCTTGATGGGCATTTAGAAGATTGTCGGACTAGAAGTCTGCATTCATTCTTGGACTTGTGGTTGTGGAAGATGGGACTCCGCTAACAGAAACCCTTCTGACTCGCCTGACACATAGCGTCCTTCCTTTGGTTGGTTATCTTCTGGACTTTTACTTTCTTCTTACCTTGCTTAATAAACGGGGTACCATAGTGGTCCCCCAACATTTTATCCTACTGCCCCCCCTCCTTTTATTTTGTAGATATCAGCACACTTTATCATAATGAGGTTCCACTTGGAAACAATTTCCTCAAAATGGGGTTTTTCTTCCGTTATCTTTTGTCCGCCTGGGACAGACGTTTCTCCTTCACTACTCCAAATGAGGCGTGTGAAGGGTCAAAAACAAATAAGTAAATAAACCAAATAATAATTCCAAATGTATTTACGCTTTCAACAGAACAAATAAATATTCAGTAATAATATTACAGAAATGTTTCAAATGAATTTTATGTCAAAGCTGCTGCGGTGTTCTTGTCTGGGAAATGAGAACAGAGCCTTTGATAAAAAATGAGAGAGGAAGGGACAGGCTGAGGAAAGTTGACGCCTAGGGATATTTTCACAGATAATTTAAAACTGGCTCTACAGACATTTTGCAGCAATACTCTTTATGTAAGCAGTTTTCTTAAGTATTTTTGGAATATTCTTTTATCTCTACAATACAAAAAGAAATGAAATTCAAACAGACTTGAGTTAAATAATTATTTAAACAGTGAAACAATTCTATGTCAACATATTAAGATCTAAACACACACTACACATTGCCTCTTGAATGGGCGCCCTCTTCTGAAACTGCCTTGTGGTGGTCTGCTACCCTATGAAGGTTTGGTTCCTTTATTGTACCCCATACTGCTGAGAAGACCCCATGTGAAGACTGGAGATTTTTGGAGGCCTACTCACCCTTTTCATTTCACAACAGCTGTTCATCGTGTTCTGCCTCCATTATTCTTCCTCCATATGAATGTGTGACCCGCGTTACACTCTGCCCTGTACACCAGGTCCCCAAATTGTACAGAAATGGTGTCCCGTCACACAGTAACTGCTGGTTCCAAACCAGCAAACGCATCTGCCCAGCTATGCTAGGCTGCACTTTCAATTAAATATAATAAGATATCCATGACAGCAGGCAGGTTAGACGGTGCCCTTAAGATGAGCCGGTGAGCACTGACACCTCAAGAACTCAAAGAGCCCGACACAGATGAACTGCTGCCAAGTTTACCAGCCCTGGAACTGATGAGAAAAAAGGGAGGCAATGGAGGATGGAAGGATTGTGAGAGGAACAATACCTCCTCTAGGACACGAGAGGGCAGCTGCCCTGGCTTGCATCGGGGCCATGGGATCAGAGTTTAAAAGCTCAACCCTTCAGGGGCCCGTGGTCACCACCAGGAGGTGCCTGGACGATCTTGGAGCCCTGGATGGCAGCACTTCCGCCACACCAGGAAGTGCTGCCAGATAAGGAACTGGGTACACCCGGAGTGCTTCTGGGTGCCCATGACCAGGAAGTGCTGCAGGAAGGTCATCTGGGGCACACCAGGGGGCCGCCTCGATCCATTCAGGGAGCCAGAGTTGGGAGGCAGAGGACAGAGCTTGCAGGAGAGGAGTGGAGGTGGCAGAGAAAAGAATGAGAAAGAAAGGATTGTGAGCGATACTATCATTGTGAGAAGAACATAAATGGTGTGTTGGGGGCTTCTGTGTGTCCAGTATCTGTCTGGGGCCGGGCTGAACTTCCACAACGGGTACAGATGGCCGACCTGGTGAATTTGACAGATGCTAATCTGTACCCAAATTAACTCTTTCCTTGTTCTTCATCTCTCATCTCTTATTGAGCAGCTTGTGCTTTTCGGCTCTTCATGTGCCCCCCCAGGTGCCAGTCTGAGGCTGTTTCAGATAACTGTGGGTAATACTTTAGTGAGAAAGTAGGAGAGTGAGACCCTTCTCTGATTACAAGTCGCAATTAAAAAAGGGAAGGCTGCCCGTTAGCGTCCATGAAAAACAACAAGATCTTCAGTACGCAAGAAAGAGAGGAACGTTTAAGTGGAAGGACCCGACTTCCATATTATGGCCAGCAGTACCTTGACAGTCCATAAAACACTAGAAGGGCGATCCTCAGATGCTCATGCGTGACAGTTTATTTATTACAATTTCAAATTATTATTATTGTCACACACGTGTGCAGGGGAGGAAGTCAATGGGCTTAATTAAGGGTAAAAATACCGGGCCGGTGTTGATTTGTCCAGATTACAAAATATTTATCAACTTATTCACCACAACACAATCAAAATGTGCCATTTTTAACCTTGAGGAGCATGTGAGGCCAAATGTTCTAAAAGTTGAATTTAAAGTAGAAACAGACCTTTCAACAAGGTCATGAGCCAAAGCCGGTTCAAAAAGAAGCCACGGAGGTGTTCATGGCGTGGCCTAATCAAAGCCGTGACTCAAATCCAGTTTTAATGTTGGGTGGGGATTTGAAATGGGAAGGGCATCTTGCAGGAAAAGCCACCGACATCTTGCAGCTGGCATGGAGGAGAGGAGGATGCAGTCCAAAATGCCTCTGACTCGATGTCAGGGAGAGTGGTGGGCAGTTATGTAAAACATGAAGTCACTACCTGCTTCTGAAGACAAGGGTGGGCTTACCTTTTTCACGGTGGACCACCCCATCTATTGAATAAATGATCGGAAAGGCAAATTTCCCTTATGTGTTTATTCAGGTCTATCACCTTTTACTGTAGGTGCTGTGTGACTGGCCAGAATATGTTGAAAACTTCAACAATTACCAGGGGGTGGACTTACTTTTTCACATGACTGTATCTTATATATAAATGTCTACGCATGGAAGTGTGTGTGTCTGTCTGTCTGGCCCAGAAGTGCAAGGCTATTAGCCACTAATAGACAATGGAGGTGAGCACATCAGCAAAACGAAATCCCCAACTCTGCATTTCAATTTTTTGTCTGACAATTTCAACAGTTTCTAGGAACCAAGGCTTTTTATGGCACGGGCTTACACAGCGAGTCTTATTTATAAACGTCTATGCATGGAATTGTGTGTGTGTGTCTGTCTGTCTCTGTACTGACCCCTACTCTCTCTTCTGTTTCTTTTTCCGGTTTCTTTGTGGTGGTGGCCTGTGCCACCTCCACCTACTCAAAGCTTCATGATGCTCCAACAATGATGGACGGATTAAAAGGCAGAAGTCTACGTGACCATCATCATCATCAAGTCCTTCCATGAGAACCCTAAACCCAAAGAGGACTGTTTCATTTATGTTAGGTAGAATGTCCAGAGGGGACTGGGCTGGTGGTCTCATGGTCTGGAATCAATACAGATTTTATTTTTTTCTCCAGCCGTCTGGAGTTTTTTTGTTTTTTCTGTCCCCCCTGGCCATTGAACCTTACTCTTATTTGATGTTAATTAATGTTGATTTATTTTGTTTTCTTATTGTGTCTTATTTTTCTATTCTTTATTATGTAAAGCACTTTGAGCTACTGTTTGTATGAAAATGTGCTATATAAATAAATGTTGTTGTTGTTGTTGTTGTCTGTCTGTCCGGCAAGGTGGCCCCAAGTTGAACAAGTTGGAAGAAGAAAGAAGGATGAGGCGCTACAGTATGAAGCTGAAAGAAAACAAAATGAAACCGCTAAAGAAAGACAAACTCACTTAGCCGCTGATACACAAACGAGGCGAGCACATCGGCAAAACGAAACCTCAGAGGAGAGAGAAACTCACTCAGCCACTGATAGACAATGGAGGTGACCCCGTCGGCAAAACAAAACCACCGACTCTGCATTTCAATTTTTTTTTCTGATAATATCAATAGTTTCTAGGAGTCTGGGCTTTTTAACAGCACGTCTTACACAGCTAGTCTTATATATAAACATTGTCACAAAAGGCTGGGGTCCTTACCCAACTGGGACGCCTGGAAGGACCAGGAGGTGGCATTTATATCCTCCAGGCCACCAGGGGGCAACCGCCCTGGATCAGGAGAGGACCACGGGAGAGGAGTAAAGAGGTTCCAACCCGTGGGGACCTGTGGCCACCACCAGGAGGCGCCTTAAGCCTCAAGGAACCCAGTAAACATTTACTTCCGTCACACCCGATAAGATGGAGGAAGAATCTTCCAGGGACACCCGGAGTGCTTCTGGTGCAAAAGGCGGCACTTCCGCCATACCAGGAAGTGCTGCCAGAAGAACATCACCAGGCACCTGGAGCACATCCGGGTAGAAATTAAAGGGGCCGCCTCCCTAGTCTGGAAGCTTGAGTCGGAAGTGGGAGCAGGACAAAGATCCCATGAGGAGAGGAAAGGTGACCACGGACAGTGAGAGAAAGCCCGGGATAGGGGTGATTGGTGCTGGGAGCACTGTGTGTTGTGTATGGGACTGTGTGCCTTTATAAAGATGTGGTCTCCGTCTGATGGTGTCCGGGCAAGTCTCACAACGTCTACGCGTGGAAGTGTGTGTGCGTGTCTGTCCGTCTGTCTGGCCCGGAAGTGCGAGGTTACAGCATGAAGCTGAAAGAAAGCGAATCCGTTGCCAAAGTGAGACTGCCAAGGAAAGACAAACATGCTTAGCCACTGATACACAAACGAGGCGAGCACATCAGCAAAACGAAACCTCCGAGGAGAGAAAAACTCGCATAGCCGCTGATAGGCAATGGAGGTGACCACGTCGGCAAAACAAAACCACCGACTCTACATTTCAGTTGTTTTTCTGATGATACCAATAGTTTCTAGGAGTCTGGGCTTTTCACGGCACGGGCTTACACAGCGAGTCTTATATATAAATGTCTACACGTGGAAGTGTGTGTGTCTGTCTGTCCGGCCCGGAAGTGCGAGGCAACAGCATGAAGATCAAGGAGCTGGCAAGGCGGCCCTAAGAAGAAAAACATCCAAGGCTACAGCATGAAGCTGAAAGAAAGCGACTCCATCACCAAAGTGAGACCGCCAAGGAAAAAGACGAGAGAGCAAAACTCGCTTAGTCGCTGACAGACAAGAGGGGCGAGCAGGTCCACAAAACAAAACCGCATTTCAATTATTTTTTTGATGATGTCAATAGTTTGTAGGAGCCCAGGCTGTTTACAGCACGGACTTACACAGCTAGTGTAAAATAAAGGTTGTTTTCACTGTGACGTGGTTGGCCCAGCTGGACTTTGTGGTGCTTCCTATATGGAGTGCGGATCTAATCCCGTTTTTCAATTCCCCTTCTGCCTTTGGCCTTTGTCTACAGCTGCTCAAAGACGTGCTGCCAGTGGGAGCTCACCCTGCCGTGTGTGCGTGTGTAGGACAGCTTTAGCTGATGCCACATCCACGGACTGTTCCTGCTGTACAACTGCGACTCCCAGGATGCTCCCTCACCGTCCTCCGGCCTCAACTGGAGCACCGCAGCTGATGAAGGTGAACGGCTGGCGTCCTATTTTGGATTTTATTTTATTTATTTATTTTTGGTTTTTAATTTTGTTCCTCAAAGCACCTGCTATGCATGTTGAACACATGTAGGTCAAAGTGACTTGCATTCACCGGCCCTCTGAAGGAAGCAAAATGCATCCTTGCTAATGAATTTCCTGGAAAGTAAAGAGGCAGGTTTTGTTCATTACTTTGGATTGACAGATTCAATAGAGAAACAGAGAAACAAGTTGTCTGTGTGAATGAGGGCTTGAATTAAAGACAGAAGTTAACCTTTAAAACCGTGAAAAAAAACTGGCGTATGTAAGGATCTGAAGGCCGATGTTTAGCAGCACCAAACGTAAGGTTTAAATGGGAGAAAAATAACAGGACGGCGATCTGCCAACGATTATGTGCGAGTGCAAAACCGATGGAAAGAATCTGAGACTTCCATCAATATCACAAATCAGATTCCTGTTACTTTCCTTGGGTGGTCAAGCTATTTGATAATAATAATAATAATAATAATAATAATAACAATGTATCTATATATAAAATGACAAAACAACTACCATCTGGTGTCTGTCAGTGGCCGGCGTAACATAATAAACCGCCTGGCGTCTGTCCGTTCCTGAGCGTAACATAGCAGCGTTTACATGTGTCAATGTTGCCCACGTTGTCTGGCACTCACAAGACTCTTTTTTCTTTTAATTAATCCCCTCGGTAATTAATAAATCTAAAATGAATTCTTCTTTAGATAGCCAGAGACTAGAATGTGAGAAAAAGGCTAAATAAAAAAAAAAAAATGAAGAGCGGAATGAGAAAAAGAAAGACAAGCTAGAATGTTGAATGAGCGGAGAAGGCAAGAATCACAAAGAAAGAGAAAAGTGAAGGCGACCACATTTGATGAACTAAGGCAACAGCAACAACACAGAAAAGCAGACGTGGAGCCAAGACTGTCCGATGAACAAAGGCAACAAAACCAGAAAGAAAGATGAATGTGAGGAATAGAACAAAAGAGAAAAAAATCAACAATAAAACAAGTAAGAAAATGAAAATAAATCAATAAATAAATAAAAGAAAATATAGATGAACAAAAGTAAAAAATCAACAAGCATTAAAGAAAGACAGACATGAGGGCTACAGTGTCCAAAGAACAAAAGCAACAACCACCACAAAGGCAGACAGAAGACTAGAATACAGTATCTGATGAACAAAGGCAACTAAACCAGAAAGAAGGACAGATGTGAGGGATAGAATGAAATAAAACAGATAAACAACATAGATGAACAAAAAATAAATAAATAAATAAGAGAAAAAATCAACATCCATTAAAAAATGACAGACGTGAGGGCTAGAATGTCCAATGAACAAAAGCAACAAAAACCACAAAGACAGACAGATGTGAAGACTAGAATATCTGATGAACAAAGGCAACTAAACCAGACAGAAAGAGAGATGTGAGGGATAGAATGAAACAAAATAAACAAAATAGATGAACAAAAAATAGATAAAAAATAAATAAACAAAAAAAAAACAACTATTAAAACAAAGACAGATGTAAGAGCTAGAATGTCCAATGAACAAAAGCAACAAAAAACACAAAGACAGAAAGAGGTGAGGAAAACAATGAAACAAAATAGATGAAAAATAAATAAAAATAATAAATAAATAAATAAATAAAATAGATGAACAAAAGAAAAAATAAACAACCATTTAAAAAAGACAGTCGTTGGGGGGCTAGAATGTCCAATGAACAAAAGCAACAACCACAAAGACAGACAGAAGTGAAGCCTAGAATATCTATGAATATCTATGAACAAAGGCAGCAACAGCAACAACAACAACAACCATTAAAAAAGACAGACGTTGGGGGGCTAGAATGTCCAATGAACAAAAGCCGCAGCAACCTCAAGGACAGTTGGATGAAACGGCTGGCATATCTGGTAAGCACAGATTCCTAAATGCACGACATGAATAAAACCGACAGGCGGTTGTTGCGCATTGCCACCAGTGTCACCTTGCCTACGATGTTCCCACCGTTGAATTTATCCTAATCAGTGGGAGTTGTGAACCATTGCATAGTATTTGTGTATCTTGCAATGCTAAGCCTTTTCCAGCCGGGTTCCGTCCTCTAGGCAGCAGGTGGCAGCAGTCCTCTTTTGGCATTTCAGTTGGGACAACAACATTTGGGGTGCTTAGGTGTTGGAGTCTGGAAATTCAACCCTGTCAGGGTCCCTGGGTGCCGATAGTGGGTGATGTTGGGGGGAGGACCTCCCTGCTTTCCATATAACCTTCCAAGAAGACACCCTTTGACACCAGAAGCATTCCCGGGTCTGGCTTGAAAAGGAGCCTGCGCCTCAAGTCGGGGATTCAGAGTCGGGATGTAGCGGGGAACACTCTTGGAGGACAGAACAAGTTAGAAATTGATTTGAACTCCATATAGTTTTTTGATATTTGCTTGAGTGGTGGTTGGAAAGGTGCTACGGTTTAATACAAATCTTTTATTTAAACCCAAAAGTGTGTTGGTTTTTTTAAATAGTAACAAAAAGTTCCTATTAATGCAGGCTCCTGTCAGGCAGAAGGCCAGGGATTCTGCTGACTACACCACTTGTGACCAGTAGCGGGTGTTGCAGCGCCCCAAACACAATCTCACAAACACAAATCCTGGGTTCAAACAATTGATTTATTGTACAAAATACCTTCACAGGTTATTCAGCATCACAAGCCCAGGCACAATTTCTTTTCTCTCCCTCCCTCCCTTCCATCCTCCAGGCAAGTGTTGCCCAGTTTGTCTCCCGACTCTGACTTGTACTGAAGCTGAGCTGTCGCCTTTATGCAGGCCCCAGGAGTACTTCTGGTGTCACGAGACTGTCCACTGGGAGCACTTCAGGGGGAGGTGGAAGTCCCATAAAGTTGGGAGCATTAATGCCTTCAGTGCTCCCTGGTGGCACTCACTGAACCCAACTGGGCTGCTCCATGGAGACTACAGTTCCCAACACGCCCTGTGGGTCTCTATAGAGGTACAGTAACTTAGGGACACTGCCACCTAGTATTTGGGAGAATAAATAAACCCAAATAAATTGTCTTCCCCTGTCCTTCCATTGTACTGGTCTCCTGGCTGGGCAAATATCCTTGTTCAGTCCTGGCCGGGATGCCAGTCCGTGCATGCCATCCATTACAGCTTCTAATTTTCAAATATTTGAAGTTGTGCGCTCTGTTTAAAGTTGTTTTATCTTGAGTACTTTTTGAGTTTGCTTCTCTGTTCAGAGTATTTGGCCTACTTGTAGGTATTTGTAAAATTCCTTTCTTTAGAGATCTACATGTGTTTAATGCTTCCTGGGATTTCCTCTCCTTTCATATTAAGAGGTGTCCATCTGATGTTAAGGAGTTTAAGTATTTTATTAGGGCGTTAAAGAGTAAATAAGAATTAATTGATAGTTAACCAGTTAAAATCACCTTAACAAAGTACTTCTGGAGTGCCAATGATCTGTATTTGGGAATGTGGTATTATCTTGTTTTCTGAATTAATCTGGATTCTTATTTTAATTAAAAGGAAACGTTATCGGTAAATTAGTTTGTTTTCTTTTGAAGGTAATTGGTCAAAGGCATTTAATGACCAATTATCTCCGAGGAAGATTACTGTGTCCGATTCCATTTATCTTATTGCTTTATATAAATTAGGAGATGGTGCAGACTTATTAGTGCCTCAGAGTCCGCCTGAACGGTAGATGAGATTGGGTGGACAGGACGGGCCTGCACTACACAAAGCGGAGTTCTGAGGAGACTCTGGTCATTCAGTGTGTGCCCGGAGTGGCCGAGTTTGTTATAATTTTGGGTTTCAGAGATCATGTTGAATCCATGGCTGTGCTCATTTTTCTTCTCTATTTGACAACCCTAATATTTTTTACCATCCACAGTCTGTTGTTTCCGTGTTGCCTTACTTAGATGGCAGGCGACGCCATTTTGTACATTTTCACCCAGAATTATTGTTTTTATGCCTTTTGACAGTCACATAACATGACGGACAAGGGGGTCACATTACATTTTATGTCATCACTCCCTGCTTATAAAAGATGTCGGTATGCTAATTTAAACCTTAACTTTAGCTCTTCCAGATCTCTTTTAGAAGTCAGGACTTTTGTGTGTGCGATTACAAGTTTGATTTGCATGTTGATTTTGGTGGCTTGGGACCCCTCAATCTTTTGGATCCCACCCACGCTTGCTTTTCTCATTTCCTGGAACCTCTTTTCTACAGCTAACATACAGAAGACAAGAGGCTTGAAATATAAGCGTGCAACTTCCCATTGAGAAATGACATCATCAGTTTGGTGAAGGTTTGTTCCATTTTCTGATAAATCCCATTTTTCGAACATTAGCTTGACTCCCCCTCGTATTCAGACCCCTGAACTTTCCTCACACCTCATTGTGTTGTATTGTGGAGTATTCAGAGTCAACGAACTTTCAGAAAACTGATCATGTTTATTTCTCAATGTCATCTCCACCCTTCTCAATGCACTTACGCCACCTGCCTGGCAGTGCCAGCAGAATAAAAGGTTTTGTCTTGTCCTCGCCACCACGTGTGCCCCCAAGTTATTGTCGAGCACTCCAAGCCGAGGGGTACTCCAGTTATTACTGCGAGCTACTGTGACTCAATGGAGACCAACATGAAGCCTGCTATTCGATCCAAGCGACGGGGACGTCTGTCTTAAGGAGTCCTTTTGCTGCCAGACAATGCTAAGAACACCAAAGGGCTTGTCTGGAGAAACTGAAGTTTCAGGTATTGACACGTCCTCCTTATTTGGCCAATTTGGCACCGTGTGATTTGTACCATTTTGGACTGCTAAAGAAACACATCTGGGTGGTCGTTGACTCAAGACAGATGACGATGAGAAGAAAGTGGTACACAAGTGGTGGTGAGGACGAGATAAGACATTTTATTCTGCTTGCACTTCCAGGCAGGTGGCGCAAGTGCATTGAGAAGGGTGGAGATGACATTGAGAAATGACATCATCAGTTTGTTGTTCCATTTTCTGATAAATCCCATTTTCTAACTTTAGCTTGACTCCCCCTCGTATTTAGACCCCTGAACTTTCCTCACACCTCATTGTGTTGTATTGTGGAGTATTCAGAGGCAAACGGTTGTCAGGTTCTCCTTGAGATGTTTCTAGAACTTGTTTGGAGTCCACTTATGGAGACCAGAACTGATCGGACATCATTTATAAAGACACAGTGTATGCCTGCGTATAAAAAGTGCATATCAGCACAAAAACCAAGTCATGGAGTCCAAGGAACTCTTTGTAGGTTTCCATGATCAAATTGTGGTGAAGCATAGATCAGGACAATGGGGTAAAGCCATTTCTACAGCTTTGAGCATTCCCAGAAGGACAGTGGTCCCAATAATTGTCAAATGGAAGAAGTTTGGAACCACCAGGACTAGAGTTGGCCATCCGGTCAATGGAGTAACCAGGCAAGAAGGGTCCTGATCAGGGAGTCAAGTAATGGACTCAATGGTCACTCTAACAGAGCCTCAGAAGTCTTCTACTGAACCTGTCAGAAGGACAGCCATCTTGGCAGCACTCCATCAAACATGCATTTATAACAGCATGGCTAATTCCTACTTGGAAGTTGTTCAAAGAGCATTTAATGGTCTCCGAGAGCACAAGGACACATATTTTGTGGTCTAATAAGACACAAATTGGACTCTTTGGGCAGAACTCTAAGCACTATGTCTGCTGAAGACCAGGCGCTGCTCATCACCTGCCTAAAACCATCCCTATGGTGTAGAATGGTGATGGCCGCAGCATGCTGTGGAGGTACAGGGACAGGAATACGGATCAGAAGTTAGGGTTAGGGTTAGGAGGGCAGGATGAATGTAATCAAATACACAGAAGTCCTTGAAGAAAAGCTGCTCCGGAGTGCACATGAGAAACAAGATTTTGTGGTCTGATGAAACCAACAGATCTTTTTTAGGAGTCAGTACTTTTGTGTGTTTCTTACGATTACGAGTTTGGTTTGCGTGTTGATTTTGGTGGCTTGGGACCCCTCGATCTTTTGGATCCTACCCACGCTTACTTTTCTCATCTCCTGGGTCCTCGTTTCTACATCTAACGTTAAGACAACAAGAGGCTTGAAATATAAGTGTGCAACTTCCCACGCAAAAAACAAGATTTCTAAAAGAAAACTTGAGGGGGGTAAAAATCCGTATCTATTTACGGTAACTGACCCACGTGTACGCAACATTTCAGAGAAGCTGGGAAAAGACAACAAGTACGGAAATGTAGAAAAACCAGCTAAATGACGATTCAAGAGTATAATAATAATAATTCGTACCACCAAGCTGTTGTTATACTGTGTGTTGACGTGGCAAACATGTCACACCTCAAAAATGATGAATATGATGTACAGAAAATAGTTCAGTTCTCTTAAGAGAGGGCCAATGCTGCATATTTGCACTGAACAACATTTTTGGTTTTTCGTTAGTTTATATCGGCTACCCGTTGTCACTTCTCAGGGGACTGGAATATCTCAGCCAAGTGTCACTCCGTCATTCCCATTGTACTGGAAGCCATTAACAGACTGGCGAGGAGCTACCTCCAGTTTTTGAATGGTGTGCGTGTATTTGTTCATAAAACATTACCTGTTTTTGTGTACAATGCCAATCAAGGGATTCACTTCAATTCAATTTGATCACGTCCAGCATCCAGAGAGTGAACAGAAGTGATTAAGAAGCCCAATAGGGCATCAGGTTATATATCACAATGTCGGAGTACAAGATAAGAGAGGTTATGATTAATCTTCATAATCCTCTAGTGAGGCCTCACCTTTGTAGAGTTTTGACCTCCATTTTACAAAAAAGACATAGCAGTGATAGAGAAGGTCCAGAGAAGAGTGGCCAGCCTGGTCCAGGAATGAAGAGCTATGAGCTGTGAGGAGGCATTGAAGGAGTTGGACTTTATCAGTTTAAGCAAACATGACTAAAGTGTTTAAAATTAAGAAAGGAATTGATTGGCACAGTCAATCCCACTTGTTATATGACATATATTATCCAACGAGAACATGGTGACATGGTTGGAAACCTCTTAAGGGCAGATTTTGCACAAATGCTAGAAAGATTTTCTTCATAGTAGTGTGGTGAAAAGTAGAACTTCAGGGACCTTTAAATCTCCTCTTGAGGTTATTTTGGATAATTTAACTTAATAGCATGGATGAGGTGTTTGGGCCGATTTAATCAAATAAAGCTGAAATTATGCGGTTTGACCCCAACTTAATACTTTATTTATATACTGTATACAAAGCATATTGTTGATCTGAATGGCCAGTTCTTGTCACAACTTTTATAATGTTGTAAAAAGGGTCAGATTGTGAAATTCCACGTTCCACATCATTAAGCCTGTCCATCTCCCTCAGTCCATTTTTCACATGGACATGAGAGGGGTCAATGGAAGCCAAGGCCTATCCTAGCCAAGTGCTTTAAGTGGTAATCTTATAAATTCACAGATGGAAGTACACTGACAAGACTTGTCCCCCCATTTGACCTCACAACTGTTTAAATTCTTTGGGCCAGGAACTTAACCGAGTTTCAAGGAGGTGATTTAGGTGACATCTTATCTACAGTGTCTTACTCTGCAGCATTTTAAGTTACATCACCGTATTCAGTCACTTCAATTTGAGGCTGGTTGCTTATTCCTGTCTAATAATACACTATTGTGTCAAGTGGCAAAGTACACTCCGGGGAACAATAAGCACAACAAGCATCTTCTCATGTGGCTCGTCATCAGGATGGGACTGCCTTCTTCTGCCTAAAGACATACAAGGAAGCACTGCAACCTTGAAATGTGGAAAAAGGGAAAATGGTAGAAAGCACTCGAAAACCTTTGTAAATATTTCCTTTAGATTTGTCCAGTGCTTCTGGAATTAAAGATCACTACTTTTATTATGCACTTTATTTATGGATGTCTCGTAGTAAGGATAACCAGAGTTCACATCTTGAGTCCTACCCATGTGGAGTTTGTATGTTCTCTCCATGTCAGTTCCTCCACCAGTCCAAAGACATGCAGGTTTGGTGAATTGGCGATCCTATATCGGCCATAGCACATGATTGGTGTGTGTGTGTGTGTGTGTTCGCCCTGCAATGGACTGGCGCTCTGTCCAGGGTTTGTTCCCTGCCTTGCACTCCATACTAGCTGGGATAGGCTCAGGCAGACCCCCATGACTGACTAATTTACAGATATGCAGTGAACCAGCCATTGCTTAATATGATGGTCACTACAATAAAACCCTTTCAGTCCCCCAAGACCTGGGTTCCCTATTCCTATGTTGGTACTCAAAGATGAAGTGTAATCAGAAACTAGGAGGGGGAGTCACGCTAAAGTTAGAAAATGAGATTTATTAGAAAATGGACCAAACTTTCGGAAAACTGATCATGTTTATTTCTCAATGTCATCTCCACCCTTCTCAATGCACTTGTGCCACCTGCCTGGCAGTGCCAGCAGAATAAAAGGTTTTGTCTTGTCCTCACCACCATGTGTGCACCCAAGTTATTGTCGAACACTCCAAGCCGAGGGGTACTCTAGTCATTACTGCGAGTTACTGTGACTCAATGGAGACCAACATGAAGCCTGCAATTCGATCCAAGCGACGGGGGCGTCTGTCTTAAGGAGTCCTTTTGCTGCCAGACAATGCTAAGAACACCAAAGGGCTTGCCTGGAGAAACTGAAGTTCCAGGTATTGACACATCCTCCTTATTTGGCAGATTTAGTACCGTGTGATTTCTACTGTTTTGGACCTCTAAAGAAACACATCTGAGTGGTCATCGACTCAAGACAGATGACGGTGTGAAGAAAGTGGTATGCAAGTGGTGGCGAGGACGAGATAAGACTTTTTATTCTGCTTGCACTTCCAGGCAGGTGGCGCAAGTGCATTGAGAAGGGTGGAGATGACATTGAGAAATGACATCATCAGTTTGTTGTTCCATTTTCTGATAAATCCCATTTTCTAACTTTAGCTTGACTCCCCCTCGTATTTAGACCCCTGAACTTTCCTCACACCTCATTGTGTTGTATTGTGGAGTATTCAGAGCCAAACGGTTGTCAGGTTCTCCTTGAGATGTTTCTAGAACTTGTTTGGAGTCCACTTATGGAGACCAGAACTGATCGGACATCATTTATAAAGACACAGTGTATGCCTGCGTATAGAAAGTCCCACAATTCACACTGCATATCATGATAAAAACCAAGGCATGCAGTCCAAGGAACTCTTTGTAGTTCCCCATGATCAAATTGTGGTGGGGCATAGATCAGGACAATGGGGTTAAAGTCATTTCTAAACCTTTGGGTATTCCCAGAAGGACAGTGGTCTCAATAATTGTCAAATGGAAGAAGTTTGGAACCACCAGGACTAGAGCTGGCCATCCAGTCAACTAATGGACTCAATGGTTACTCTAACAGAGCCTCAGAAGTCTTCTACTGAACCTGAACCTGATGACAGCCATCTCGGCAGCACTCCATCAAACAGGCATTCATAACAGCATGGCTAATTCCTACTTGGAAGATGTTCAAAGAGCATTTAATGGTCTCCGAGGGCACAAGGACACATATTTTGTGGTCTGAGAAGACACAAATTGAACTCTAAGCACTATGTCTGCTGAAGACCAGGTGCTGCTCATCACCTGCCTAAAACCATCCCTATGGTGTAGAATGGTGATGGCCGCAGCATGCTGTGGAGATGCAGGGATAGGAATATGGATCAGAAGTTAGGGTTAGAGTTAGGAGGGCAGGATGAATGTAATCAAATACACAGAAGTCCTTGAAGAAAAGCTGCTCCAGAGTGCACATGAGAAACAAGATTTTGCGGTCTGATGAAACCGAATGTGATGGGCAGTACACATGGGCAGACGTGCCAGCTGGGATGAGGTGAGATTCCATACCTGTACTGGACACCACCCATTTAGAGGTAAGGCAAGGAACATCTTACTTCGGCTAGGAGGCAGACAGGAGATGCCCTTGAGCATGTGGGATCAATGGCATCCTGGCTGGGGTGAACTGAATATCCTTACCCGGACCGTCTGATGGAGAAACAGGGGGAGGAAATCTGCTGGGACTATCTGCTACCCCCAATACGTTAGGAAGGCAGCATCCCAAACTGACACCCATAAGGCATGCTGGGAGCTGTAGTGCCATGGAAGAGCCCTGTTGGGTTCTGTGGATGCCACCAGGGTGTGCTTTGTTGGTTCAGGGTGCCCACTCTCACAGCCTTAACCCGAAGGTGCTCTGACACCTGAAGTACTCCTGGGTCCAGTTTAAGAGGCGCCACTCTGCTTTCCCTGGGGGAGTCAGCGTCGGGAGGTGAATATGAAACCTTTTAGAGGAATGGATGAACTATACTTCTGTGTTTGTGGTACTTTGATTGTGTTCAACTGTCCATTAAACTACGGGGGTTAATAAAAGGGACAATATTTGAACCCATGACGGTGTTGGGTACGATTGTGTCTGGGGGTTTGGGGCTTGGTGGCGCCCCCAGTTGTTACACAAAATTAGCATCGTGACTGGAGGAAACCAGACTCCACTCCTCACCTGTGCAATGCCAATCCAAGGGTGAAGGATGGTGGTGACAGTAACACCCTGTGGGAACTGGGAGACAGGGCAGGGTTGAAGAAAGGATGAATAGGGCCAAATACAGAGAGGTGCTTCAAGAACTCCTGATCTGGAGGGCAGACCACCTCAGACTAGGGTGACGGGTCATGTAGTCAATGACCTGAGACGCCAAGGCAATGGTGGAGTGACTTTGAGACGAATCTGTGACCGTCCTTGAGTAGCTCAGTCATAGCTCATCGTAAGTCACAGGCACCTCAGAGGGTCCTCACAACTTGGGGCGTCCCACGTACTGCATTTGTATTCGGTGATTACTGGATGGTCTCCAGCTCACCATGAACCTTAGAATAAGTGAAGAGGATGTGGCGCTTTGTTCAGTTTTGTTAAACTGGACTTCTTACATGATTGAATTAGAAGACAACTGCTCTTAAATAACTCAATCCACGTGTTATGATGGAGGAAACACATTTTTATTCTTTCAAGTAATAATTTTATTTCGACCAACTGCTGGGTGAGAGATTTTTTTTTATCTTCTTCTTTTTAGACAGGAAAAGGAAGAGATTATTTCTGAATGTGTTATTCTGCCTCCGAATGTGTGAAAGCTGACAGATCTGCTTGTCTTATCCAGAGATTTGCCAGACATGCTTAACATTGATGGTTTAATTTTAATTGAAAATGTGAGAGGCAAAGGCAATGAGATCTAACATGTTACAGGTATGCTTACTACACGGAGATTTTCCTCTTAATAGCTAAGTGTGCCTGGAATTATAATTACTACATTATTCAGATCTAATTATTTTAATGATATTGTTTCAGTTATTGCTTAAGGCAAGATCATCAGCGCCTGAGGTAATATCATTGCCTCTACATTGGGCAGGATATATTTTAGACATAAAAGATTCAAACTTTTTAATTTCGTTTTATTTTATCACTCACTGCAAAGAATCCCACCGGACAGGTTTTCATCTTTATCCATTTTTCTCCGGCCTGGCCAGGGTCAAGGCCTCAACAAGCGGAGCACACTGGACTTTATTTCCTGTTCCCTAAGAAGAAATCACAACACCTCCAGTGGGATTCTCAGCTGTTCGCAGACCCAAATGTCGGATGCTGTCCTAACAACACATCTGCCCTTGGGGTCTCCTGCAAGTGAGAAAAGCCGGTTACACCTTTAGATAGAGGCATCGTCACTCGATATTTAGCTCGATTCAGTCGGTCCTCCATGTCCAGAGAGGGGCAGTGACTCTATCTTAATAGCAGGGGGGCAGTTTCTCGGTTGGTTAACACCGACGTCTCACAGCTTCCGAGTTGGAGGTTCACATCCCTGCCATGCCATGTACGTCCGTGTGGAGTTTTCAGGACTGATTGCTTCTTCACACTCTTCTTAACATTCGTGTCGCGAGTCATTGAGTTGAAACGGAAAACGTTGACCATCATGATAGCCAGCGTGGGTTCAGATGAGAGGGGTCGTGTTTTACTAACATGCTGGAAGCAACAAAAGGGTGCAATCAAAGGAGCATCAGTTATAAACATATGGTGGGAGACACTGTCCTACAGGATGAAACCTCTGAAAAGAATTTAGGGGCTTATGTTGTGTGGCAGGCGGCTGAGGGTCCATGCCCAGCCGGGACGCCCCTGCACACTATATTATATATACTATATAAGAAATAGTATATGCAGTATATATATATTGTCACACACGTGTGTTTAGGAGACAACTAAAGGGCTTGAATACTTGTGATTCCATGCCAGACCAGGGGGTGGCAAAGTGCACTAATTTTCCCTCTCGATCTTTTGCAGACCATTCTAGGGAAATCCCGCCTGGCTCTGGAGCAGCCACTGACATCACTTCCGGTTCCGGTATTGATGACATCACTTCCTTTGCTGGCCTTTAAAGCCGTCATCTTGTCTCTAGAAAATCAGTTCTGTTTTGGACTCAGTTGGATGAACATGTTTTGTTATTTAAATCAGTTTTGCAGCCGGGAACAATTATACGGGTGGCTGCCCCAAACCTTCTCAATGTTTGATGGTCATTATTGTGACAATAGATATACGATATCCATCCATCCATTTTCTAACCCGCTGAATCCGAATACAGGGTCACGGGGGTCTGCTGGAGCCAATCCCAGCCAACACAGGGCACAAGGCAGGAACCAATCCTGGGCAGGGTGCCAACCCACCGCAGTAGATATACTATATTCTCTGTTAAATTCTACTCCGTACTTCTAAAATTTTTATTTTATACTGTATTGAGGATTTGTTCTGTTCTGTCTATTGCATTGTATTGTATTGAAGCCCCTTCTTTTTTGACACCCACTGCACGCCCAACCTACCTAAGGGGTCGCTCTTTGAACTTCTTTTCCTGAGGTTTCTTCAATTTTTTCCCTGCTGGAGTTTTTTTGGGAGTTGTTCCTTGTCTTCTTAGAGAGTGAAGGCTGGGGGGCTTTCAAGAGGCAGGGCCTGTTAAAATCCATTACGGCACTCACTGTGTGATTTTGGGCTAAACAACAAATACATTGTATTGTATTGTATTGTATTGTATATTCAGGGGGAGCAGCCCTGAACACTGCAGTAACTCCCCCTGGACACTAGATGGCTGCCTCCCTGGGTTGGAGCAGTGCCTCGGTTTCCCACAGGGCTCCATTGGAATTGGAGTTGGGTGCAGCCCTGTTGGGTTCTGCAGGCGCTGCCAGGGGGTGCTGTGTTTCGGACTCCTGAGCCTGTGTGGGCAGCCTGTCCATCACACCCGGAAGTGCAGCCGGAACTCAGGGGCCAGAGTCAGGTGGAGGAGGAGGAGGATGAGGTTGCCTAAGAGGAGTGGTGGTGCCAGAGAGGTGTGCTGGTACTTGTACTTGTGTGCTTAGTACTTGGGACTGTGTTGTGTCTGTGGGTACGGGGAAGGCGTAACCCACAGACGACGAAAAATAAACAGTTTATTTATTTTACACGTGTCTCCCGTGTCCAGTCTGTGTCGGGTCAGGCGCTATATAGCGTCCTTCTTACAGTTGACACATTTTCCACGACTAAACACTGAGCAGAACCGGTTGAAAAGGCAAATAAAATGTCAGGCCATACTGTATCATCAAAACTGTTGTGCGATATTCTGTAAGTGAAGGGACGTTATGCTCAGACCATATAACACACTAGCGAGGCCACATCTGGAGTGTTGTGTGCAGTCCTGGTCACCACAGAACAAGACAGACATAGCAGCACTTGAAGCCGTGCAGAGGACAACAAACGAATGCATCCCGCAACTCAAGGACTGTGACGGACTCTGAAAAGTAAACCTGTTGAGTCTGGAGCAGACAAGACTGTATTGGAGACCTCATCCATATCTTTAAAATCCTCAAAGGCATTGATAAAGGAGATCCAGCAGAATTCTTTCTGCTTAACGGTGAATACCATACTCAAGGACATCAGTGGAATTGAAGGGGAAGGGCATTTAAGGCTGAAGCTGGGAAGAACTTCTTAATGCAAAGAGTTATGGGAGTCTGGAACAAACTACAGAGTTAGGAGTTGAAGGAGAAACCTGGAAAGCCTTTAAGAAGAATCTGGATGAGATTCGGGGACGGCTCAGCTATTAGCTAAATAAACAGGATGACAAACGGACTGAATGGTCTCCTCTCATTTGTCAAATTTCTTAAGTCCGTTCAGAACGCACTTCGTAAGGCCCCGCAAGAGAGGTTGGGCATCAAACTAAAACAAGCGGCAGTTCAGGGTGTGGTGTGTTGCAAAACTGACTCAGACACAGGAAACAGAGGGTGATGGTGCAGGGAAATTTATCAGTGAAATTAAGAGTGCTGTCCAGTAGGGGTCAGTGCTGGGGCCGCGGCTACTCTAAATATGTGTAAATGATTGGAATAGGAATAGAAATAAGAGGCTGGTCAAGTTAGCAGATGATACCAAGATAGGTGGATTGGCAGATAATCAAGAATCTGTTCAATTAGCACAGAGGGACTTGGACAGCAGACAGGCTTGGGCAGATATGTGGAAGTTCTATGTCAGTAAATATAAAGTAAAAATGTGAGGTTAAAATGCACAATGGGAGGTCTGAAAAATAGAATTTAGGAGTTGTCATGAACTTGACACTATCATTAAGAAGGCTACCAGAATGTCAGGTTATATAGCGCCTTGATGTGTGGAGTACAAGTCACAGGAGGTTCTGCTCAAGCTTTATAACACACTGGTGAGGCCTCATCTGGAGTCCTGTGGTCAGTTTATGACTCCATAAAGACACAGCAGCACTGGAGGAGGTTCAGAGAAGAGCGATGAGGCTGATTACTGGGGGTGAGTTATGAGGAAAGATTGATGGAGTTGAGACTTGTAACCATTTAATGTCAGTAAATATAAAGAATTATACATAGGAAGTCAAAATGTGAGGGTTGAATACACAAAGGGGGTCTGAAAATGGAGAGACCACCTAATGAGAAGGATTTAGCAGTCATAGTGGACTCTAAGCTATCGACTGGCAGACAAGCCATTAAGAAGGCTCACAGAATGTCAGGTTATATAGCGCCTTGATGTGTGGAGTACAAGTCACAGGAGGTTCTGCTCAAGCTTTATAACACACTGGTGAGGACTCATCTTGAGTCCTGAGTGCAGTTTTGGTCTCCAGGCTACAAAAAGGACATAACAGCACAAGAAAAGATCCAGAGAAGAGCGACTAGGCTGAGTCAGGGCTACGGGCGATAAGTGATGAGGAAAGATTAAAAGAGCTGAGCCTCAAGGAGATGAAGAGGAGACCTGACTGAAGTGTGAATTAGTCCAGTGGTTCGAGTCGGTGACTTTAAAATGAGTTCAATGAGAACACGGGGACACAGCTGGAAACTCGTTACGGGTAAATTCTGCACAAACATTCAGATGTTTTTCTTCACGCAGAGAGCCACAGACACATGGAATGAGTGACCAAGTTGTATGGTGGACAGCAGAACTTTTGGGACCCTCAAACCTCAACTTGATGTTATTCTGGAGGAATGAAGTGGACAGGACTGGTGAGCTTTTTTGGCCTGATCGCGCCTCAATGGGTCCTTGTGATGGACTACTGTCTTGTTTTCAGCCTTTTGCTCAATCCTGGTGGGTTAGCCTTCTGAAATGCATTGAGAAGGTTCTAGAACCTGCTTAACTGGACTCAGTGTCTGCACTATCCTCGATCACAACTGAATGTTACACCATGCATACATTTTCTAACGTGTTTAAGACTTGTGCACGTATGTTATGATTGGCCGAACTTTGCTCGCGAAGGAAAGAGCTTCTATTAGCTGGAGAACCTCAAGTTCTCTGGCCATCTCTCTTTAGGACGTTTTGACTTGAACTCAGGTTTGTTTTTAACTTCAGCCTTGTTTGCTCTTTCTGTTTTGTGAAACTATTTAGAATAAAACCCAACAGTCCCAGAGGTCCCTCGGGAAGGAGCCTGGGAATCTCTGTTACATTTAGGAGAGACGTTCGCACCCCATTCAGGGACTACCAGGAAGAGCTACAGGACCTGAATATGCCTGAATGGATTTTTCTTTCACTCTTGGTTTTTTTCCATATAAATAAATGACTAGTCAAGCAATAAGCTCAAATCCGAGTGACTATTTACAGACAACTAAGTTTATTTGCACACAATGCATGTCTACTCAACCATTATTGAAATTGTTTACTGCAATAGAGAGTCACAGAGGCCTGGGGGCTGCCCTGGCAGCAGTGGGCACAGGGCCATAAGAAATCGTGAACAGGGCAGCACTCAAAATCCCTGCCTGTCTAAAATTGAAAAATAATTTCACGAAAGACAACATCGCATCAGTGGGTGAAGTTTGGGGGGAAAAAAAGAAATTAAATAAAAAATACAAACGTGTGGTACTCCTGGTGTTTTGGCTTCTTCAGCCAAAGCGTTCCCCCTCATACTTATACTCTACTGGTTAAAACTTCACGGCACCCCCATTTTTCCAGTTTCTATTTAAATTTGAGCAGTTCGAGTCCAGTGTGTAACCTGAAATGGTCCAAAGTAAAGTAAAAAGGTTAAGAAGGAAGGCTTAGATGACTAAAGTGCGTCACAGGAAGACCTGCGATGTTCCGATTCGGTGGTGTCTTGGGGTCTACCAGACCTGTCCCTGTCACAGCTTCCTCCAGTACCCGAGTGCCTTATAATGGGGTTTAGAAGCTGCACTCAGTAACTCTTTGGTTTTCCTTGCAATGTCTCTTAGGTCAAGACCCCCACCCACATTTAGGGGTTCTGATGGTCAGTCTGTCTTCCTTTGCTGATGACCCTTTTCTCATCATTACAGTATATTAGTAATTTACAGTTTCTCAATAAGGACTCGGATGGTGTAGCACCAAATACTGTTTTAATAAAGACTGAGGGCTTGTAAGTAATCGACAAAAGTCAGGACACTTGCAGGAATTGTTTGCCAACAGATTTCATTGCTGCAGGAAAGCTGAAGGCTGTTATCGCATGACTTGTTCCCTGAAAAAGTACTTTTTGTATAACTCGTGTCACACACCTGTGCTTGGGAGTCAACCAAAAGGACCAGAAAACGCCAGTTCCACGCCAGGCTTGACCGGAGTGGTGGACAGGAGAAAAGAAAGAGTGAAGGAGGACTTGTGGTATTGTGCAGTGCTTGTGCTGGACTGTGTTGTAAGCTTGTGGGAACGGGGAAGGAGTGCCCACAAGGTAACAAAGAAAATAACAGCCCTGTGTGCTTCGAACTTGTGTCCCACGTCTGTCTGTGTCAGGGCTGACCTTTACAGCTGCTAATTTAGGAAAAAGAAACAATTAAGGGGTCGGAGTCTTCAAGAACAGGTCGATTCAAATTAATTCAAAAGTCGTCAATTACCAGCAAAAACAGGTCACTAATTAAGAAAAAGTGTTAGAATGAAAACCTGCAGCCACTGCGGCCCTCCAGGACCAGAGTTTGAGAGCACTGCTCTAAGGTGTGCTCTATCACATGACCATTCTGGACGGTCCATTATAAGGAATCGAACGCCTAGTCTGCACCTTTGAGTTATCAGTGCTAGAAGCAAACCTGACAGGATCTCCACCAGCGCATAGTTTTAGAGCACTTTGGCAGATCTTTGTCTTTCTCTCCACACCCTACACGTCACCTTTGCCACCTGTGCAGGGGTGAATCGCTGCATTTTCAAGCATTGTTTAGCGCCAGAACCCTCTCCACTGCTGCCAGGAACAGGAGTTCTTGACTGCTTGCATCGAAAATATGAATTTATATATTTATTTGACACTTTACCTCATACTGAATTTTTGGTCTCACTTGACTTATCCTTACATTTTAGCATGAGGAGATAATCAAATCCGTGCTAAAGTACACCTGAAATCTTTTCGACTTCCTTCTAGAAACCAATGAGCAAAAATAAAACTGACCCGCAGCAATAAAAAACAGCAGCGCAACTAAGTCTTGTCACAGGCATCCACATAGGGGACAGTTTATGGATCCTAGTAATTGCAGTTCTACCACCTCTCCAGGGGTTGGCGCTGTGTCCTAATCCCTCTCTTTCTCTCTCTCCCTCCATCTCTACATTGGATGATTGACAGCTAGGACATCTCTGACATCACTTCTGGTGTCTGTCCACCTGGACCCGCCTCTTCCTGAGAGAAGGGCCCAAAACTGGAAGCTCTGGGACAGTTCTGACTTGAACTCGCGTCTGTAGAGATGACTCCGCAATATTTGCATGTTTTTTTAAATTTTATTTTCATTCGTTTCTGATATACGAGGTGACCATCTTGGCACCCTATCTCTTTCTCATCATCCTCCCTTCCTGTTACAGTGCAAATAGTCTAATGGCTTCGTTTTGGACACCATTTTTGGCTCTCAATTGCCACCATCTTGAGACAAGGGTGGTGTAATCATCTAGCGAAAGGCTGGTTTGCCAGCCATTTGGGTTATGATGGCAGACAGGTGTATCAGCCTTTTGAAAAATATGCCACTATGGAGGCAGACTGCAAGATTTAGAGAGCAGCGTATCATAGTAGCACCTTGGGATTAATAAAGTATCTATCTATCTATCTATCTATCTATCTATCTATCTATCTATCTATCTATCTATCTATCTATCTATCTATCTATCTATCTATCTATCTATCTATCTATCTAATCCTGCCAACTACGCTATCTATCTATTTATCTATCTATCTATCTATCTATCTATCTATCTATCTATGTATTGTATTGTAATCATTAAACATTCTTTTCAGAGATATTGCGGAAAAGGCGTCATCGGAATGTAATGGCTGTTCCAGGCAATTCACAACACAGCTTAGCCAAACCTGTTCTCACCGTGATGATATCTCGCACTGCCACCTGCTGGATTCCTCCAGATTTACGTAAAGAGCGCGCGGAAGTATAAAACAGTAAAAAGCTTACATAGCAGGAGCGTCACGTTGCGTGACGTATAAACCTGACCTAAGTGTGCGTTGGGACTCCTGCACTGTAAGACATGACAGTTTGCTGCCAACCTTATCATGGCAGACAGGTGCATTCTGCCTTTTGAAAAATATGCCACTATGGAGGCAGACTGCAAGATTTAGAGAGCAGCGTATCATAGTAGCACCTTGGGATTAATAAAGTATCTATCTATCTATCTATCTATCTATCTATCTATCTATCTATCTATCTATCTATCTATCTATCTATCTATCTATCTATCTATCTATCTATCTATCTATACAGCTATGCATGGTCCATTAATCAGGCCAGGATGGATGTGATAGTAGACAGGTGGGCTGTTATACCAGCCTTCGGGTGTAGACCACTATGCAGTTAACCCAAAAACCAGACTGCGGGGTTAATTTATTTATTTATATTACTGGTTTATTTCAGAATGTCTGTCACCTTACACTCCAAATCGTAACTTTAGATCTTCAAATGAGTGTCTGCTTATTATTCCGAGAGCTAAACCTAAAAGAAGTGCTGTTAAATGAACCTCAAATCTGGAATAGTTTGCCAATAGGAATTCGCCAGGCTGATACAGTGGAGATCTTTAAAAAACTGCTGAACACACGTTACTGTAACATGGCCTTCTCACAGCTTCATCTTAGTTTAATCCTGATACTCTGTATATGCATTGAATTATGATTATGATTCATGGTGGCTCCACAATCCATAGCTAACCCCTACTTTCTCTTCTGTTCTTTTTCCGGTTTTCTGTGGTGGTGACCTGCGCCCCCACCACCTGATCAAAGCACCGTGATGTCCCTACATTGATGGATGAAAGGCCAGAAGTCCACATGACCGTCATCCTAAAGTTCTTCCATGAGAACCCTGAATACATTGAAGGACTGACTGTGAGGTCATTTATGTGAGATAGAATGCCTAGAGGGGGCTGGGTGGTCTCGTGCCCTCGGTACCCCTGCAGATTTAATTTTTTTCTCCAGCCGTCTGGAGTTTTTTTTTTTTTTTTTGTTCTTTTCTGTCCTTCCTGGCCATCAGACTTACTTTTATTCTGTGTTAATTAGTGTTCCCTAATTCTATTTTCTAATTTATTTTGTCTTGTTTGTCTTTCTTCATCATGTAAAGCACTTTGAGCTCATCATTTGTATGAAAATGTGCGACAGAAATAAATGTTGTTGTTGTTCATTGGGTTAAGACAGGGCTCCTCAACCTGTGGGGCGGGGGCGCGAAGATGTGAAAAAAAAAATCAAAAATATGGAAAAAAAACATCTGTAGAAACCAAAACAAATTAACTTCATTCTGATACTAGAACAATAAATATAGAGTTAGATAAATGGCGATAAAAGTTAAGTAGGTATAATAAAATATGCATCTACATTTCAAAACAATGTTAGGGGGGGGGTGCGATTAAAACTGTTATGAAAACTCGGGTCGCAAATACTTAAAGGTTGAGAAACGCTGCGTTAAGACTTGATGACCCCTCACAATCCAAGTCGGGGTTGTGAAGGACCTGAGCCTCTACTGAAAGCAGTGGGTACAAGTTGGACACTTGGATGCCGGGGGGCTCCACGCTAATCTATGTATGTGGTGACTTGCTGAGTGGTTGTGTAGGTAGGGCCCCCAGTGTACTGCTTGCCCAGGGGGTCTTATAATGCTGTTAAGATGGCCCTGTTCACACACATACACTCACACTCACAGAGGGCCTACTAAGTAAAAATCACAGGTCATCCTACTACACTAGTGTTTTGGGGTGCACGGAGAAAACCAGAAGACGGATGGACGGCCAAATGTGGGGATTTTCAAAATGACTGCTACTGTCAACATTTATTGGTCCATCTATGTCTACTTTTGACTTAAGCAGGTCATGGCACCATCATAAAACAACATGAGGAGCTCTGGCACACATAAACTCAAAATGGCGGTCAACACCCATCCCTCCTCACGTTATTAATTATTACTATTATTGTCCTGTGCCATACCACCAGGAGCAATGGCAATGTAAGTTTCCACACCCAATTAAGGAGCCATCACAAATTTGCACAATAGAGGATTTAACTGGGTGGCACAGTGGCACAGTGGTAGTGCTGCTGCCTCGCAGTTAGGAGACCTGTGGGTTCGCTTCCCGGGTCCTCCCCGCGTGGAGTCCAAAGACATGCAGGTTAGGTGCATTGGCGATTCTAAATTGTCCCTAGTGTGTGCTTGGTGTGTGTGTGCATGAGTACCCTGCGGTGGGCTGGCGCCCTGATCGGGATTTGTTCCTACCTTGTGCCCTGTGTTGGCTGGGATTGGCTCCGGCAGATCCCCGTGACCCTGTGGTTAGGATATAGCGGGTTGGATGATGGATGGATGGAGGATTTAACCTGAGAAGCAGCAAAGCCGCAGCTCATGCATTTCAAATCTCCTTGTCGTCGGAGTGGCCAGTGACCACCCTGACATCTAAAGCCTGAAACAAAGGCACACAGTCGTTAAAATTACTCAAAGTAGAATAGTTTAGTGACATCATATTAACCTTTCGAGTAGATGGACACAGGGAGATCACGGTCACTGAACTCCAATCTCGGCAGCTCGGTCCACGGTGCCATCCCAGTTTTATTTGTCACTCCGAAAGCTCTAAAACGCTAAAAGCACGCCGACACCAGACGTCCCATTGTCTGATGATCCCTCTTTTCACACAATTCTGCTGCAGTCACGTTTTCTTAAGCCTCCGGCCTACGCAAACCGTGTTGCTTGTTTGTGTCTTTCTGTAATTTAGCAGAGAAGCCCAGTGCTTCCAGCGCATTAATTACGGCAGGATTTCCGAAAACATCTTATTTGGATCTATCGTAGCCATCTAATTACATTCCACACTTCCCTGATCTTCTAAATCTGAGCAGTCCATGCGGTTTACTAATACAGTTGTATTAAGATGTGTCCATTATGATGAATCAAAGAGGATATGCGGGATTAAGGAGATGGAGGGCTCAAAAATGAACAACTACATCACTGAAACAGGAGCCGTTTTCACATCGAACTGTCAGCTGAAGTGCCAAAAAGACGGCAGGCACGAGCATCGATATCTCCAAGTTAATTAAAAGGAAATCTAGGGGGTTGCTATCCTCAGAAAATCCACTAGGTGTCAGCAGTGAAAGAGACAATTGTGCTTGGAGAGCCGAGAGAGAGCCGGGCTTCATGCTTTATCTCGCCGTGAGAGTGCGGACCCTCAGAGATCACGTCCCTGTTACGAGGCCTGAGAAGGCAGGATGGTGTACAGATGTCTTTAGTGCCACGTGATTGAGCGGATGTGAAATGGGAATGCAAAGCCTGCAAATACATTTCACTTCACAGTGATAATTATCAGTGTTATTAAATCATTAACATCACTGGTTGACTAATATGTTAAATAGGGAGGTGATGGAAAGACTCATATTTCTGCAACAGAACTGATTGTCAGTAGAATTTAGTGCTGCCGACTGACAAATTAAGTGGCAAGAAATAGCCGGAGCTGCAGTCGGAGTGAAATCATGCCTCATTTGCTTAAGAAAGCTTAATACGTTTTTGAGTAATAGAAGGTTAGCCAAAGTAATCCAGAAGTGGATACCCTAAGATTTCATTAAAACTTCATGAAGAAAACGCAACGTCCGTGTGAATAGCAAAGCTTTTCCATTTTTCTCTGCTTTCGGAGTTCAGTCCCCCTGGGGGGAACCTCTGGGACTTCACCGCTCTTTTTGTTGTTCCAATCTGCTTCACAATCAGTCAGCCATCTTCCCTCTAATTGATCGCATTGTTTAATTAGATGCTCTTGTGTTCTGCAGTTCGAAAAGAGCAGGAGTGGGAGATTCACTGGGTGATCCCAAGAAGTTAAGAAACATTCCTATTTGTTGCCATAGTTTTCAGATCTCTGTTGCCATTTTTCTACTAATTTACCTTTTCTGTGGAATTTGCTCCCTTAATTGTATTCTCCATCCATCCATTATCCAACCCGCTATACCCTAACTACAGGGTCACGGGGGTCTGCTGGAGCCAATCCCAGCCAACACAGGGCGCAAGGCAGGAAACAAACCCTGGGAAGGGCGCACACACACACGCCAAGCACACACTCACTAAGGACAATTTAGGATCGCCAATGCCACCTAACCTGCATGTCTTTGGACTGTGGGAGGAAACCCAAGCAGACACGGGGAGAACATGCAGACTCCACACAGGGAGGACCCGGGAAGCGAACCCAGACGGGTCTCCAAACTCTGAGGGAGCAGCGCTACCCACTGTGCCACCGTGCCGCCTATGCTTAATACACTAAATGAATATTTCCAGAAACAACATATTTTTACTAACAATGAATGAAACTTTTTAATTCCCTGTTAAATTATGTTATGTTAAATGAACATCACTCACGTCAATAAAGCATAATATTTTAACAATTGTTTTATAAACGTTTTAAAAAATGCACCTCACCGAGTTACTCAGCTATAACATTTTTCGGTTGTCAATTATACTTGATCCAGTATCATTTTATAGTTCATGTTCAAAGTTATTGATAATAAAATAAACAGGTTTGCTTATACCAAAGCTAGTTTCCGTCCATCCATCATCCAACCCGCTAAATTCTAACTACAGGGGTCTGCTGGAGCCAATCCCAGCCAACAGGGGGCGCAAGGCAGGAAACGAACCCCAGGCAGGGCGCCAGCCCACCACAGGGCACACACACACACACACACACACCAACCACACACTAGGGGCAGCTGTAGCCTTGTGCTAAAAAATGTAAATTAAAAATCACTATAAAGGTCGGGTGAATTGGCATTGTTAAAACGGCATGAATGTGTGTGGTTACCCTGCGATAGGCTGGCACCCTGCTCACGGATTGCGCCCGATGTTCACTGGCATAGACTCCAGCTTCCCCATGACCCTGCTAAGGAGAAGCGGCTTTTGGAAGAATCGGTTGTCACACACGTGTGTATGGGGGGCAGCTAAAGGGCTTGAGCGAGGACAATGCTTAATCTGACCGGGATGTGCCAGAGTGCACCGACTCTTTTTCTCGCTTTCCTGCAGACCATTCACGGGAAGTTCCACCTGGCCCCGTTGACATCACTTCCGGGTCCGGACCTATAGAGGAAGGCCTTGCCGACTCCGGCCCCCTTGATGTCACATCCAGGCTTGAGCCAATGGCTGAAGACCTTTCCGATCCCGGCCCCCGCTAGATGTGACTTCCTGCCCTGACCATTATAAACCTCCGGCTTGTCCCTGTTCCCTCAGTTCTGTTTTGGACTCCATTTTGTGCACATCAGTGCTGTCATGTATTTGAAATCTGCAGCCAGGAAACCAAATCTGGCTCTTTGTGGAGTTTGTGACACGGCAGATTCTGCTCATCCGGGTGTTCTGGTTATTAAAGCTCTTATTTTGAGGACATTGAAGGCTGCAGCCTTTCACCATTCAATAACATTTTTACAGTGACTACTTCACTCCTCATTAAGGGATTACATTTCACAGAAAAAGATTAAAAGCAAATTAAAAAAAAGAAAATTTTAAAACTAAACCCATGCCAAAATATCAACATTTCAAATTTTTTTTCAATCTCACATTGCTGCATTTTTCTAAAAGGAGGATAAGAACAAGGAGGGCATAAAAAAATGAGAACAATTAGAGGGCAAATGGCACACTGCTTGTGAAACTGATCGAACAGAAACCCCCAGCCATAAGGGGGGGGGTCCCCCAGGACGGGACTTGGAAAGCACTGCTCTTGAATTTGGCTTATAACATCGAGTGCTGCCTGCTGTCTTATTAGGTGAGAATTCACCTCTTCCTCTTCAGAGGACGTTTTCGTCAGTAGCTCAATATCAGCATTGCATCCAGAACTTTCTGTGGAAGGGGAGGCTGAAGAACAACAGGGGGTGCCACCGGTTTTATTTTTATTTTTTATTTTAACGTCATTTACCACTTCCTTGGTTTTACTGATGTTAAGCTTCAAAGTCCTCAAGAGGGTCTTGGATTCTGTATCAGGACTTTGCTCGCTTTGGTTTGCCTCACTGTTTAGGCAACTCCTTTATGTCTTGGCGCTCAACGCAGCTTCACGCATTTTCATTAAGAATAATTTATTTTATTTTATTAAGATCCTACAATGGCCTTTTGGTGCCTTGCTGGGGTTTTTGGATGGTATTTCCCCCTCAAGTGGCCAGTTTTGGAAGTACAGTTTAGGACTCAGGGCTCATTTATACTTCACGCTCAGAACGCGTATGCGCACGCATTATGGCTGCTACACATTCCCAGCGTTCATTTGACGCGTCCTCTGAGCAGAAATTAACGCAACGCATGCGCGAGTTGCAGTCCCAGCAAAAAGTTGAGGGACGCAGTGCGATAAAAGTCGGAAAGTGGCGTCAGAGTCCCTGTTTACTATCTACATGTGACAGAAAGCTTCTGTGCAGATCCTACAGGATCGATGTAAGCGCTTCGATGTTTGATGAATGGAAGCAAATGCAGACATACAGATGCATTCGTGGGGCTTTTACATTCAAGCGTCGCCTATTCCCGATCGTAATGACATGATACATTTTAAAAGTCTCACGTATCATCTTCAGTGCCGGCTTCATCCTGACCTGACAGGAGCGGCAAACAGCAACAGACCGCCACACAGAACACAGCACATGTATGATATTCCAGCTCGCTGGACATTTAGAATTCTTAGATTTGATATCACTTTTTATGATGAAATGCATTAAAGTATGTATGTTACATTTTATAGGTAAATTGTTAATTTCATTTAAATAATGAATACTGTCAATAATTACACACATGGGGGTGACATGGTGGCAGAGTGGTAGCACTGCAGTCTCGTCGCTGGTATTCCCTGCTTGGAGTTTCCATGTTTTCCTGCTGGGTCTCCTCAGTGTGCTCCTTCCAAAGATATGGTGATGCTAAAATGACACCAGTATGTATGGGAGTGCTTGTATTCACCTTGCCATTATCTGATGCCCTGTCTAGGGATTGTTTCTGCCCTTGTGCCCAATGCTAGCTGGAATTGGCACAGCCCTGGATTAATGGATTTAATCATCGCTTTTAAATCCCGGCTGAAGACTCACAACTTCAGTTTAGCACACCCTGACTAGAGCTGCTGACTAACTGTACAGACTGCATCTCTGTGGTTAGTCATGAGCACTAAAACGTAAGTAACATGATAGTTAGTTAGAATTGGATACTCACCCTCACCTATTCTGTTTCTCTTCTTGGTACTCAAATGTGGCACTCGGTGGCACGGCCCACCTGCCAAGTTGTTCTGCCTGCCTAAGGTAAAGTCATCCCTGATGGAGGATCGCAGGAATCATGGGAAAGAGGGGTCCTTTCATCGGATTAGTGCTAATTCATCTGTGGAATGGCCAAATGTGGGAGGCATTTCATGGATGAGGTCTCCAGGACTCTGAACAAATCCAAATCATATTATGGGATATCATCTACTGTTAAATTCTACTCCGTACTTCTTACATTTTTTATTTTTATACTGTATTGAGGATTTTTTCTGTTTTGTGAATTGTATTGTATTGTGTTGTATTGACCCCCTTCTTTTTGACACCCACTGCATGCCAAACCTACCTGGAAAGGGGTCTCTTTTTGAACTGCCTTTCCCGAGGTTTGTTTGTTTTTGGGAGTTTTTCTTGTCTTCTTAGAGAGTCAAGGCTGGGGGGCTGTCAAGAGGGGGGACTGTTAAAGCCCATTGCGGCACTTCTTTTTTTTGTATCAGTATGCTGCTGCTGGATTATAAGAAATTTCCTCTTGGAATTAATAAAGTATCTATCTATCTATCTATCTATCTATCTATCTGTCTATCTATCTATCTATCTATCTATCTATCTATAATATAGTGCCTTTCAGATCTATCTATCTATCTATCTATCTATCTATCTATCTATCTATCTATCTATCTATCTATCTATCTATCTATCTATCTATCTATCTATCTATCTATCTATCTATCTATCTATCTATTGTATTGTAATCATTAAACATCCTTTTCAGAGATATTGCGGAAAAGGCGTCATCGGAATGTAATGGCTGTTCCAGGCAATTCACAACACAGTGTAGCCAAACCTGTTCTCACCGTGATGATATCTCGCACTGCCACCTGCTGGATTCCTCCAGATTTACGTAAAGAGCGCGCGGAAGTATAAAACAGTAAAAAGCTTACATAGCAGGAGCGTCGCGTCGCGTGACGTATAAACCTGACCTAAGTGTGCGTTGGGACTCCTGCACTGTAAGACATAACAGTTTGCTGCCAACCTATCATTAATATACTGCAAGAAAAACCAAATCTGAAAATAATGAAACTCTCATAAACATAACTCTATATATATTTTTTTTCCCCGATAACAGCAGTGGTATTTATTTAGAAAACAGCTACATCCTGGCAGTTGTTTGCTCATAATCAAAAATGAAATACCTCTCTCATTATCGCTCTGCTGTTTGTAAAAATCAAAAGGTTGTACCCCTGCTGTAGACGACGTTGTAAGATTAATAGGCGTGCCATTTGTGTCTCCATTACCTCGGGAGTGTGCTGCAGAACTACCAGCGAATCCCTAAATCCCTCGCATCGTTTATTTCATATTCACAAAGAAAACCCTTTTATGGCGCCCATTGTCTCAGAGACTTCTTGCTAGCACATGGATGGCAGCCAGAAACTCTCCTTCTTTTACACCGAGCGTGCTAACGATACTTCACTTTTTATTCTGTTTGTTTTGCCGTGGAGCTCATTGAGATTCAACATTACGGTTATTTGTGTTTATCCAATAGTGCTTCAAAAATGCCCTCAGACCGCGCATAAAACAAGGGGTGGTAAACATGGATTGGAAATTAAGCACGCGGAAACATTGCAAACAAAGGAAGTGTACCGTTGGTGGAGGATTGTGAACAATGATTCCCAAGGCAATTTTTCTTTTTATTTAATTTTTTGTGAGGAGTAGAAACTGAAAAATAGCCACCATCAATCAAACATCTCCGAACTCACATGTCAGCCATTAGTAATAATAAAATTAAAAGTTTCCATTGCAAGTTTTATTTGCTGCCATGCTGATAGTGGTGGGCGACGTGGTGACGAAGAACCTCCTAATGAAGGCGATCAGCGGGTACCCGTCTTTATATCACAGATTGAACTGCCAGTAATAATAACAAGGCGGTAGCTTTTTGAAAATGCGATCCAGAAAGCAGTGACATTTAGCGGGCCAGGGGTCGAGCAACAGGGTTGGAAAAACTTGGAAACCTAACGTCTTTAAAGCTGTTTTTTTTTTCTTTTCTAATAAGGAGCCACTTAGGGTTTCTGAAACCTTAACCTCCTGCCAGGCAGGTAAGTCAGGACAGAAAGAATAATGAAATTCAGATTAAAATGTCAAACAGAGAGCCCCACGTGTCACAAATATGACTTGCTGTTGAGTTGTGAGAGAATCCCTCCCAGACCGGTAAAAATCACGCGGGAGTCCATCTTGTCCAAGCAAAGCAAGAATCAATAGATCGTGAAAAGTCTTTTGTCCCCTGCCAGCCTCTGGATGTACAAATTAAGTGACACTACCTCTGCTACTCCTCGGAGGTCAAATATTTGTTCTGTTCTGTTGTTTACACGTTATGGCTGGCTAGAGCTACCACCAATGTCACATGTCTTCATCCTTCTAGATCTCTCCTCTACCTGTGACTCAGCCGAGCACCAATGTCTCATGTCTTCATCCTTCTAGATCTCTCCTCTACCTGTGACACAGTCAATCACCAATGTCACATGTCTTCATCATTCTAGATCTCTCCTCTACCTGTGACACAGTCAATCACCAATGTTACATGTCTTCATCCTTCTAGATCTCTCCTCTACCTGTGATACAGTCAAGCACTAGTGTCACATGTCCTCATCCATTCCAGATAAGCTGGTGCAGAATCATTCCACACACGCACACTGGCAATCTCTTTAAAAGAATCCATGTCTTCTTGTTGTCATGCAGTGGCACACACAGGACAATGTGGGCACAAAAATATGAAGGTACGGTACATGAGTGACATGGCTGCTGACCAAATTTGTGTCACATGAACCCTTGTGGCTACATAGAAAATATAAAATGGGAATTGGATTAGAAATTAGTCAACGTTACCACCTGATGAATTTTGGAGATAGAAATTAGCCAACACTACCCCCTACTGACATCTAAAGGCATTACACCGAGTGCGTTTACTTGTGCTTTAACAACCTGATTATTCACATATCTCCAGTTTCAAGTATGCCATGTTTACTATTACCACGGTTAGAGAAACTGCGATATTAGTCTCTGTCTCTAAGAAGCCACTTAGATTTCTCCACGAGTATCTGGGTTATTTGTGATTTGGTTTGCTGACGATACCACTGTAATAAGTCTGATCAGCGAGGAAGATGAGACGGCCTACAAGGAGGAGGTCAGAGTCCTGGCAGAATGGTGTCAGGACAACAACCCTCGCCCTCACCGTTAGCAAAACTAAGGAGATGATTGTGGATTTCCACAAACAGGCAGCAGAGCACAGCAACATCTACATTGGAGGTGAGGCTGTGGAGCAGGTCAGCAGCTTTAGGTTCCTCCGAGTCACCCTCACTGATGACCTTAAATGGTCAAGTCACACTGCAGCAGTAGTCAAGAAAGCCCAACAATGCCTCTACTCCCTCAGGAGACTGAGTAAGGCCCGGATGGCCCCCACAATCCTGTGCAGATTCTACAGGTGTACTGTGGTATCACATCCTGGTACAGCAGCTGCTCAGTTCAGGTCTGCAGAACTCTGAATACAGCAAAGCAGATCACGGGCACACAGTTCCCTACGATCCACAACATCCACACTACATGCTGTCTCAGAAAAGTGAACCATATCAGGTGGGACCCCAGCCACCCTGCATTGTCACTCTTCACCCTCCTCCCATCTGAGAAGCGACTAAAGTCCACTCAGACGCGCACCTCCAGGTACAGGAACAGTTTCTACCCAACTGCAATCAGACTCATGAACAATCAGTAACCTTGTGTCACCTCCACTGCTACCTGCCCATATACAGTACTTCTGCCACTGTGTCTGTTTATTCCTAGGATCCTGGCTTTATTTATTTACTTATTTATATTCATTTATTTATTGTGTGGTTTTTGTCTGTGTTCACTATCTGAGGGGGCACATGCAAGCAAGCATTCCATTGTACATGGTACTTGTACTTGTACACATGACAATAAAGAATTAAATGGAATTGAATTATTTGGCCACGTAAACCCTCAACCAGGTTAGAGTAAAGGATTTTGCAGTTTGAACAGTGGAAGCGTTCACAAGGATAAACTTTCTAAGGCAAACGCTCGAGCGATCACATCATTCCTTCTCCTGGTTAAAATGACCTGCCTGAATATTTCATAAATCACAAAACTGATGTTGTTGACCTGAGAGTACAGCGTTAAACTCGGCAGCACCATCTTGGGAGACACAGACTCCAGGCTTATTTTAAGATCCACGACATCGGAGCATTTTGCCAAAGGAAATGCCATAAGTGGACTTGCACATGAAAAAGTGTGGTCTTTTCAAGTAACCCGACTTGTGCCTTTACCAGCCTACTCACCTTAGCCCGGCTTTGTGTGAGCATGTGAACGCATTGACTGCTGATCGCTGAATGCCCTCACTGAGTAACTACAACCCAGGGCCGAGCCCTCCATTCTGAGATGCTCATCCTGTTTAATCTTTCTCCGTGCCACTCCCTGGACACTGCATGTCATAGCAGCTGTCACACGCCAGTGTTTAGGAGGCAGTTTAAGGGCTCTGGTGATGGTAAATACCTGCTGAACCAGGGGTTGGCACTGTGTGCCAATGCCTTCTCTCTTTCTCGCTCTGCAGAATGGAAGATTGATAGTCATTCCACCCGGTGACTGCATCTTTGTTGTTAGTCTTTAGCACTAAAACATAAGTAACATGATAGTTAGAATTTATTACTGACCCTCACCTATTCTATGTGTCTTCTCGGTACTCAAATGTGGCACTCGGTGCCACAGCCCACCTGCCATGTTGTTCTGCCTGCCTAAGGTAAAGTCATCCCTGATGGAGGATCGCAGGAATCATGGGAAAGAGGGGTCCTTTCATCGGATTAGTGCTAATTCAGCTGTGGAATGGCCAAATGGGGGAGGCATTTGATGGATGAGGTCTCCAGGACTCTGAACAAATCCAAATCATATTATGGGATATCATCTAATGTTAAATTCTACTTCTTACATTTTTATTTTTATACTGTATTGAGGATTTTTTTCTGTTTTGTGAATTGTATTGTATTGTGTTGTATTGACCCCCTTCTTTTTGACACCCACTGCATGTCAAACCTACCTGGAAAGGGGTCTCTTTTTGAACTGCCTTTAACGAGGTTTTTTTCCATTTTTGTTTTTGGGAGTTTTTCTTGTCTTCTTAGAGAGTCAAGGCTGGGGGGCTGTCAAGAGGCAGGGCTGTTAAAGCCCATTGCGGCACTTCTTTTTTTTATATCAGTATGCTGCTGCTGGATTATGTGAATTTCCCCTTGGAATTAATAAAGTATCTATCTATCTATCTATCTATCTATCTATCTATCTATCTATCTATCTATCTATCTATCTATCTATCTATTGTATTGTAATCATTAAACTTCATTAAACTCTTCAATTCCACCCGGGGGAGTAAATGCTAACATTAATTTTATTTTAATTTTTTTCATTTTTATTACTATTTAATTTAATATTGTTTCTTTGTATTAGTATACTGCTGCTGGATTAAGTGAATTTCCCCTTGGGATTAATAAAGTATCTATCTATCTATCTATCTATCTATCTATCTATCTATCTATCTATCTATCTATCTATCTATCTATCTATCTATCTATCTATCTATCTATCTATCTATCTATCTATGTATTGTATTGTAATCATTAAACATCCTTTTCAGAGATATTGCGGAAAAGGCGTCATCGGAATTTAATGGCTGTTCCAGACAATTCACGACACAGCGTAGCCAAACCTGTTCTCACCGTGATGATATCTCGCACTGCCACCTGCTGGATTCCTCCAGATTTACGTAAAGAGCGCGCGGAAGTATAAAACAGTAAAAAGCTTACATAGCAGGAGCGTCGCGTCACGTGACGTATAAACCTGACCTAAGTGTGCGTTGGGACTCCTGCACTGTAAGACATAACAGTTTGCTGCCAACCTATCATTAATATACTGCAAGAAAAACCAAATCTGAAAATAATGAAACTCTCATAAATATAACATAAAGTTATCTCTGATGGAGGATTACAGGAATCATGGTGTAGAGGGGTCCTTTCATCGGATTAGCGCTATTTCAGCTGTGGAATGGCCAAATGGGGGTGGCAGCCTGATGAATGAGGTCTCCAGGTCTCTAAATAAACCCAAATCATATTATGGGATATCACCTACTGTTAAATTTGACTTCTAAAATGTTTATTTTTATACTGTATTGACCCTAACCCTAACCATAATTTGTTCTGTGTATTGTATTGTATTGACCCCCTTCTTTTTGACACCCACCGCACGCCCATCCTAGCTGGAATGGGGTCTCTTTTTGAACTGCCTTTCTCGAGGTTTTATCCCTACTAGGGTTTTTTTTTTTGGGGGAGTTTTTCCTTGTCTTCTTAGAGAGTCAAGGCTAGGGGGCTGCCAAGAGGCAGGGCCTGTTAACGCCCACTGCGGCACTTCTTGTGTGATTTTGGGCTACTATACAAAAATAAATTGTATTGTATTGTACTTCCGCGGTCTGCCCTCCTGCGCCCGCCCCTTTCGCCCAGGATCCCATATGACCAGAAGTTTGAGTTAGTTCTGCATTGTGCCCCCCAATGCCAGTCTGAAAAGACATCATTGCTATTTTTGTAAGAAAAGATCTTGCCTTTTATGATTTATTTCCATCATACGGGGTCACGGACCCTTTTCGTGTCTGCTTCTCGTCTTCCACAGCCAACTCAGTATAGGTTTTCTAGCCAAGACCTCGAAACAGGATGCCATATAGCAACATGGACGTATGCTACTCATTTTTTATCTCCCGAGTAAATATTTTCACTCTCTCTACTCGCTAGCACTCAGTTGACATAACATCACACTTTTTTCTGCGTGTAAAAAGATGCGGCCTGATCCTTCTATCAGTTTTATTAAGACTTTGTTATGCCGTAGCCGGCTATGGTGTTCCTTGATGTACTTGGAAATAACAGAAGCCAGGCTGGGCTGTGAAAAAAATCATCCATCCATGTGAAAAGATATTGGCAGCGTATCTAAAGCCGTCTGTGCTTGTGTGCCGTCTTCTTCTGCAGCAAGATTGTAAACAACTTTCAGTGAAATTAAAGGTCACCTAGAAGTAAAAGCAAGCAGGGCCGCCTCGGTGATCGAGGACTCCAGTGTAATTCTGGGCTCCCGACTCAGCATGTTCTCCATGTTTCCTGTAATTCCTTTATTTCAATTTGGTCCTGAATGAAATGTGTGTGAGTTTGCTCCTTTTAACGACATAACAATAGAGAGATGTTGGGGGACCGACCTGGACCCTGTTTAATGCAAAAATAAAAGATGAAGAGAAACGTCCAAAAATCAGATGATGGACATACAGCAGGTGTCCTTCAGTGCCTCTCTCAAGGCAGAATTCAGTTCTCTTCGCACTCACGTTCAGAAATGAACGTGTTTGTTCTTCAAATAACCCGTGGGACCTGTGGGACAAGACTGGAAAGTGACAACAGTGTTTGTTGGTGGAACTGGTCTGAGGGTGAGAAGAGAGAGGATGACAGCGACCTCACTCCTGCAGATTGCTGGTTTTGTTGTGCTTACTTTGTGGATGCCCCAGATACGTGTGCTTGTGCCACCTGCCATGGACTATTCTGGACACAGAATTAACCCTCAATTTAAACTACTGACGTCACATTAGGGTATGTCAGCTTTTCGGATGACAGTTGCTGATCTCATCACCGGACCAGGTCGATTTACAAGACTAAACCACTGCGCTTGTCACATTTAGCAATCTCATGTAAACTTTCTAGTAGAGTCGCTCTCGCGTGCTGCCTGGCAGAGCCGGTGTTGTATGAAGGGTTAACAAGATGGCAAGTTCAGATGCGAACCTGGTCCTTAATCCATAAGTCCATAATCGATCATCTATGAGGGAGCAGTGAAAGCTTTAGAGTTGTCAAAAATTTCAATCTCCAGTTTTTGACAGATCTCCACTTTTTAGGATCCCCCCCCGATACAGAAAACATCGATATCTCGATGATGGGTGTGTGTCTGTCTGTGTGTCACAGTTTCTCGAGGACGGTCTAGATCAGGGTTGTCCAACTCCGGTCCTGGTGGGCCGCAGTGGCTACAGCTTTTCATTCTAACCCTTGCCCTAATCAGCAAGCAGTTTTCGCTGCTAATTAACTCCTTTTCCCTTCCTTTTAATGACCCTGTTTTTAAGGATTGATGTGTTTCTTCATTAAATGGCAGCCAAACAGAAACAAGACGTGAAACGAGCCAACAGATGACCAGCTAAATTGGAAGGTCAACCTCCGGCCAATTTCAGTCCAACCAGTTTCTTAATGAGAAGCCGATTCCTGCTGTTAATTAAAGTCGTTATCGAATATCAGGACTTGTTGCTGCTCTCGCTCTCCCACAGCAGACTGTTGATTTTCATTTTTTTTCTAAGACCACCATCAAGATGTATTGGTGACCTGAGCAGACCAACCTAACCGAGACCTTCACCTTTCTTTATTTTCAGATTAGATGGTCATCTGGCTGCTTATTTTGTGTCTCATTATGGTTTGGCTGCTCATTAAGGAAAAAGGAAACAACTAAGGGGTCTGAGTCACGTCAATTAAAACGAAGGCAAGTCAATCAGCAGCAAAAATGGCTCACTAATTAAGAAGATTAAGAACAATGACTACCTGCAGCCACTGTGGACAACCAAGACCAGTTGGACACCCCTGGTCTAGAGCGAAAACAGCTGGACAGAAAAACTGGAAACTTGAGCTTTTTATGAGCTGACGATGTGAAACAGGCACTCGAGAGGAACCCTCAAATACCGTAATTCTGCAATTCGTTATGAATTCTTCTCATCAGTTGCTATCATAATGACCCATTTTATGATCAGAAAGATCAGCGTCAGAGTGGTAAACAATTCCTGAAATGTCAGAGAAGAGTTTGTGTAACTTGGTTCCTACGGCACAAAGCCTACTGACGCTCACATCTGAATTTTCTTTTTCCCTTTTCTGTTGCGATACGTAAAACACGAGTCATGAGATAGACAAGCTTCTCCTGGGTTTAATTTCTCCAGATTGTCTTGGCGTGCTTGTTGTCATAACAGGAGTGAATGTCACTCTTTAGTTTGCAGCGAGGGCTTGGTGTAGCACCGGCATTGTTCCTAAGTAGGCCTCGTTTCGCAGTTCATAAGGAGTTATTGGAATTGCTCGGACGTCAAGATGGGCCTGAAAGTGTCTCTTTATTAGCCCCGTTGATCCCAGACCAACAGGCACTACTTCTGTTTTTTTCTTTTGTCCCACATATGGCGTATCTCAGGTTTCATTTCTTGGTACTTTGTTGTTTTTTGCCCCTCTATTCTTAAAACTGAGTAATCACTCGGAACTGAGGCTTCCATTATCTGGGCTTTCTTAGACTGATGTTTATCCTTGAAGACTTTATCTGGGGGGGTGGCATGGTGGCGCAGTGAGTAGCGCTGCTGCCTTGCAGTTAGGAGACCCCTGCGTGGAGTTTGCATGTTCTCCCCGTGTCTGCGTGGGTTTCCTCCCACAGTCCAAAGACAAGCAGGTTAGGTGCATTGGCGATCCTAAATTTTGCTTGGTGTGTGTGTGTGTGTGTGTGCGCCCTGCGGTGGGCTGGCGTCCTGCCTGGGGTTTGCATCCTGCCTTGCGCACTGGGATTGGCTCCAGCACTTTATCTGGTTTTGTCTAATTTTCTGTCAGTCGGTGGTATTGCTGCACCCCAAGTGACAAACACCTCCTCAGTATCCATTATACGGTTAGGGGTGGTGGTCCCAGGATCTTTCTGCTGCTGGTGGTCCCAGGATCTTTCTGCTGCTGGTAAAGTTATATTTCTGGAGGAGTTTCCTGTGAATGAGCTTGGCCACTTTGTACAACCTTTCAGTCATCTGAATGTCACACCCAGCAACAATGCATCTCACCTGTACTGTGTGTGGCAGGAGGCTGGGGGCCAGACCCAGCTGGGACACCTGGAAGGACCGGGAGGTGGTCTATACGTCTCCCGGGCCATGAGGGGGCAACCGCCCTGGATGATGAGGAGACATGGGATGGAGCAAGGAGGCTCAAACCCACTGGGGCCTGTGGCCACTGCCAGGGGGCGCCCCTGAGCGTTGTGGAGCCGGGAGATCAAGCACATCCGCAACACCTGGGAATGTGGAGGAAGGATCTTCCAGGGATGCCCGGAGTGCTTCCGGGTGCTAGTGCGGCACTTCCGTCACACCAGGAAGTGCTGCCAGAAGGTCATCAGCAAGTACCTGGAGCACATCCGGGTGGATATAAAAAGGGCTGCCTTCCTACAGTCGGGAGCTGGAGGTGGACGAAGCTCCAGTGACATGAGGAAGAAAGGCGGCCCTCGGACAGTTGAAGGCCCAAGTAAGGGTGTTATGGTGCTGGAGCTCTGTGTGTGTGTGTGTGTGTGTGGGACTTGTGCTTGGAGACACTAGTTTAAATAAAGTGTGTGTTTTTAAGAACTGTTGGTGTCCGTTTGGTTGAGTCCGGGCTGAACATCTTACATGTGAAAGAGGACAGAGATTGAATTCTTGCCTCAGCAACATGGAAGACATACAGGAAACAGAAAATCATCCATCGTCGGTAGGGGAGACGGGACTTTGGAGAAGATTCATCTTCTGGCACATCTTTAGTAATTAGGGCACAGTTACCATCCAAATGGGACGAACAAAAACCAGAATCAAATGCATGTTCTGGAGTTGGCCATTCAAAGCTCACACCTTCTACCAATCAACAATTATAGCGTGTCGCCGGAGGTGAAACAATTCCCACCCAGCTTTGGGAACGTCAGCATCCTTATATATAATTTGATACTATCCATATGTATGGTGTTCACCGCAATACCTCGACTCAATACAAGTTAGAACCATGCAATGGGACTCTGCCTCTGTAGTTAGAGCATCAGGTGGCAAACGCGGACGCAGCATTGCATGATTGGCTAAGAATGTTCGAATGCTTCAGTGACTCCGCTGGACGGCCGAGTATAGTAAGTCGGTGTTGGTTCGAGCAGATAACAGTAAGTTCGGACGGTTTTTGGAACGCTGGTTTGGTGGAGCGTACTTTCCAGGACTAACATCGTCGACTGACTTAAACCCTTCGACAGCTCCTAGACCGTAAGTAATTTAGAACGTATAGCCGAAATCTATCTTTCGGCAGTTCGGTCTTGGCATCCGTCCTTCTGACGTCTGTTGGCAAACTGAGTAATGACGGCTGGGTATTAACAACGGGCACTGTTTAAATTTTAGTCGATCTCAGATCTAAAATGACCTCGCCAACATAATTATTACTCCAAACTCTGATTAGAGTCGTAAAATACGGTTTGTTTTGAAAACTTGATTGCCGTAAAAGAGCAAATGAGGTGCGCCGAAGAGCTGAGTTCACGTCCCGCAGCCCCGTTTAAACAGGAAGCTCTTCATTACATCGGCCGAAAAGGTTTATTTAGAGCACAAATCAGTGCCATGATAACAAAATCATTTGAAGGACTTGAAAAAACAAATAATTCTTTGCAGTCAAAGTATGGATTTCACAAACGTAGAATTTGTAGCCCGATTCGATCGGACTCCCAGTCACTAGTAACTTAATAAAAGGATAATGTCGACAAGAATAACAGAAACTCATCATGAGCGTCTAATTAATGGAATTGTCATCATATCATTAATATTGTTAATACGTAATAATCGGCTGACGTCTTTATCCATATTGACATATTACAACATGTCGAGGTATGACTGCTTCCGCATTTCTTTTTGTCTTTTCCAGTTGGCGCACAGGCAGGTGAAGTGACGCGCTGGGGTCTGCAGCAGGATTTGAACCCACCACCTCGGGGGTTTGAAGCGAAATTACTCCACATTTCCTGTCACATGGTACTTTTATTAAATAAGGGAGGAGGTAAAGATTCATGAAATCAGTCCATTATACTTTTTAATTACTTAATTAGACAATTTATTGGTTGATTAATCATAATTTATTATGTATTTAATTATTTATTCTGTCCAGGGCTGCTGCCTCCCGTGTGCCTGATGCTACTGGCATAGCCTCCAGCCCCCCATGGCCCTGAACTGAATAAACAGGTTAGAGAATGTTAGATTACAATGTTTATTTATTCATAATTAATGTAGAAACCTCTGTAGAACATCATTTTGGCTTTGACATGGTACGGTTTTTATGCTGATCAATGGCACAGAAATTTTGATTAAAAGCATTGAAATTTCAGAAGGTGAGGTGATAAATATCCCGACGGCCCTGAACTGGATTAAACAGGTTTGGGAGAGTTGTGTTATGTTATACAGGTTATAAATATGAATAAAGCCCACAGGGGCGAAGCCCGTTTTATTTGCATGGTATTAGTTAATAACATTGAGCCGGTACACTTACACCTGTGACCCCGGATTAAGCAGATTTGAGAAGGGATGTCTGCAAAGAAGCTTGTTTTCTAATGATATGCTATCCGTCCAAAGTTTTCATATCTGCGAAACACAATTTTGAGTGTTCGGGGAAGGTCACCCACCCAATAGCATCGGGACTGAGGCGGGAACCAAAGTACACTGAGAAAACCCGGAGAGACACAGAAGGATCGGGACCCTGGAGCTGGGACACAGACGCAGCAGCCATTGCCTACAAATTCACATCAACCCATAGCAGCACATAAACTGGTGCTCTTTAAAATATGCAGAACCAGATAAATGCAGTCATCCTTTACCTGCTGCAGAGCTCCCATCATGCTGTTACCTGCAAAAGCAGACTGGTAGCAGACACCTTACATCCCATGTCTATTACAAGTATGATTACTCCATTGTGATAGATTAAGGGCTCTCTCGCTCCCTTGAACCCTCAGATACCACGTCAGACACCAGATAAAAAGTCCAATCATTATTTATTATAATAATAAAGTGCACAAAGCACCCTCCACTCCACAATACTCAATAAATAAACACCCAATAATCAAATAAACAATCCTCCAATCTCCCCGACGCTTAGCCACCCTGCCTCCCAACTCAGCACATCTGTCTGGGATCTCCCACAGTCCTTTATGGTCCTTGACCAGGAAGTGCTTCTGAGCCCTCAGTCCATGTAATTATCCAGCACTTCCGGGTCAGGTAAAAACTCCTCTTTGTCTTCAGTAGTAGAAGTATATCATTTCTTCCGTTCCCGTGACTTGGAAATACTTCCGGGCTATACGGGAAATATAAATCCCTGGGCCTCCCTGCTGTGACTCCTGGCGGCCCCCTTGGTATCCAGCAGGGCTGTGCATTATAATTCCACTATCCATAATTCCCTGCTGGCATTCGGCGCACCTCTATGCTGCAAGGAGGGCTCCATCTGGTGGCCTGGGGGTATTGTCCGGGATGAATGGCCGGCCATGTCTCACACCATCTACACCATCGGATATTAATCCCAGTTCAGTTGAGTCGGACTAGACAGAAGACCACCATCCCTTAATCTAGTCATGAAAAATCTGAAGAAGCTCTCGGCCTCGCCTTGTGTGCTTATAAGAACCGCGGCGGGTGTGACCATAAGGATTGTCCTCTTAGAAATGCGGAGGGTCTGTTGTATCACAGTTCACCGGAATAAATCCTGTTTTTGTTTGAAGATATCCTTCTCTGCACAGTTAAACGGCTTCACTGAAGATGAGATGCCAGGTGCTTTGAAGAGAGCTGCCGATATTTATATACAGAGATTAGTTACGTCTTGAGTGTGGAACTCCGGCTGCACTTGACTCCCAAGCAATGGAGATCAGTGCAGGGCTAGCGGGTTTTGAAAACTGAAACATCCTGTCTTGGACACTGAGGAATATATAGTCTGATCTGATAGATACATATACAGTATATACTGTATGTGGATATATATATGTGTGTGTGTGTGTGTGTGTGTGTATATGTATAAACCAACTGTGCTACCCATCAAAGACGGCTTGAAATTTAAGTCATCAACACAGACCTCAGCCTTAATGTTTGACGAGCATGATATACAGTATGTCACTTGGTATGGGATTCATAAAAGCAATGTTGACGTTTGTGATGCACCAACTGTTGAAATGACAAATGCAATTCATTTTATTACTAAAAATGTAATGTGCCATCTCTTGTAATGACAAAGACATAGCAACCAGATGGACACATAGACAGACACACTTAGCCTTTCATTAAAGTTGATAGATAGATAGATAGATAGATAGATAGATAGATAGATAGATAGATAGATAGATAGATAGATAGATAGATAGATAGATAGATAGATAGATAGATAGATAGATAGATAGGCAGATAGATAGATAGATAATAGATAGATAGATAGATAGATATGATAGAGATAGATAGATAGATAGATAGATAGATAGATAGATAGATAGATAGATAGATAGATAGATAGATAGATAGATAGAGATAGATAGATAGATAGATAGATAGATAGATAGATAGATAGATAGATAGATAGATAGTTTAGTAGGCAGGATAGATAGATAGATAGATAGATAGATAGATAGATAGATAGATAGATAGATAGATAGATAGATAGATAGATAGATAGATAGATAGATAGATAGTTATAAGTGTCCTGTTTCAGCCAGCATTTGTGTTTCTTGTCCGTTGTATCATTCATTTGTATTTGTATTAATGTTTCTGTTGTACATCTTACTGTGTGTATTGGGACTTGTGTTTTGTGATACCTCCCCAAGGGGCGGGGTCACCTGTCAATCTCCACCCGGGGCCTCCCATAGTTCCTTGCAGTCCATTGAATGTGCTAGCAGTGGAGAGTTACTGTGAGTTTGCTGTATTTTGTTATTTTTTTGGGATTTTTTGGATTTTTTATTTATTAATCCTTGCTTTGCTTTTTGACCTCGCCTCTGCGATTTTGGATTGGGACTGTGCTTATTATTTTTTCACCTTTTATTGTATAGGTCTTTTATTTTTGCCTTATTAGTAAACTGGGTAACTTGCTTTGTACCCAAACCATTTCTTGGAGTACACGGTCCTGTCACAAACACAATAAAGTGTACAATAAGTGAAGGGATTGGAATACTTTCCAAATCCACAATAAAATAAGATTAGCAAAATTATGAGAAACCCTTTCGGTGTCCCTGTTGAAATACTTATGGACTAGAGGTCATCAGCACACGGCAAATGTCCTCCCTTTTATGAGGTGAATTTAGTATTCTCGCCCGAGGTCTTCAGTTCAATATTTCTGCAGCAGCCATGCATCTGTCAACATGTTATATCATGGCTGAAAGGCAAGGGCTGGTGAACTGGGGCTTCATATTCGCTGGCATTGCATTAAAATGCCTCGCCTTGCTGAGACGTGCGCTGCTCCTCATTACGACGGATTTGCTCCTTTAGTTTCCCTTGATTTTGGTTAGTAAAATTATCAAGAAGTGCCCTGTAAATTATAAACAATTATGCAAGAATGCGGTTGTATGCTGTAAATAAAAGTAAAGCACCAGTGGAGCTGTTGGCACCGGCGTCTTTTCATGTCTAACCTGATTTAAATTCTGCCAGTGCTTGCTGGAAGCTCTCTCTCGGAACTGACAGAACTGTTTAGAAGAATTTCAATTCTCTTCATTGAAAATTCACAACCTCATTTCATTTTAATGGACAGGAGTTGCTTTGGAAAAGTTGTTTCCATTAATCCTAAAATGAAAACCAGTGCTCATGAAAGTGTGTGCTTATCGGGGCAGTGCGGGTGCACAGACGGTGGATGGAGGGCAGATGCTTAAGTAAGTGAAGGGTGTACTGCGGTGGGCACAAGTGGCTCCACTCCGCACCATTTTTTATGATTGACGGCAGTGTTAGACCATCAGAGGTCACGACTGGGGGTGTAAGGGGACAGGCACTCCAAAATATACATTTACTTTTATATGCTTGGCAGACTCTTTTATCCAAAGTAACTTACAAAGAAGAAAACGTAATCGAGTAACTGTAGGCCTGGACCTGTTGGTTCAGCAGAACAGATAATAGGAGAGATAATAAAAGTTATCTGATTGCCACAAGTGAAAAGATGTCATAACTAACCCGTTTATAGTCATATATTAACAATCAAAAGAAGCAATTCAACTTAATGTAACAACAAATCAACCAACAATGTGAAACATCACTGAGCATATATATTTTTTTTAATTAGGGTTTTGAGTTTTTTAATTTAATTTTAATTCAGTGGTTTATATTCCATTAGCAGTAATGCAAAATCAGTTCTAAAGGACACTGGTAACCAATGTAATGATGCCAAACCAGGTGAGAGGTGCTTAAGCTGCTGACAGTGCAGAGGAACCGCCCAGTAAGGGCAATTGACCCCGCCCACCCATTCTGGTTCAGCCTCCATAAAAACCCCTGGAATTAGGAGTCAATTCTGGCAGGACTGACCCGCCAAACGGAGCTCCGCTATCACGGCGACTCAAACCTTGAATAATCATGAGACGAAACTCAAAAGTCGAGAAATGTCGCGAATAAGTCAGTAATTGGAATATTTCATGAAGCCAAAGCTCAAAGCATAAGTCAAAGCCGTATTTGTAACCAGTGAGAGCTTTAAACAATAATAACGTGAAGGCTTTATTTAGTTTTGATTTAAACACAAACATGGACGGACGGGAAGCATACAACGCTGAGCTCCTTATGGTAATGATGTCACATGTCACACACCTCCAGTTGTCCTGCCCAGCAACAGACTGGCCAACCCGTATCACAAAACAGCAGACAATGATGGTGCAGCAAAACATATTCAAAATAAAATAACATTTTCAAAGACATTCCCAATCAAAGAACGATCTGAGCCGCCCATTTCTGAACCTCTCTAAAGCCCCCAAATGATGTATACAGCCCATCACTTTCAGAGATTAAAACATAAAGAAAGTCCAGATCATGACCGAGTGTGCATAAGGCCGACTCACTTCAGTTTATTTGAGTCATTGATATACAGAATATGATACCGGCCAGGACCTTTTTCCAGTCATCAGTAACATACTGCATGCCGCTGACCATTTTAAAGCCAGGAATCACGACTGGGTACTTCCACCATGGTGGTGTTGGAGAGACAGGATGGATCCCATGACGTTATACTTTCAATCATCTCTTTGCTCATTTCTTTTTCCCATTGAAATGCCTAATTGAACATCTACGACTGGCTTATGGTGAACTTTGAAGAACCCAATAAGGACCACTCAGTTAAATCAATAATTAAAAGATAATCTTTGGCAATTGTTTCCATACATCATTAGTATCATCAAGCAAACCCTCCATTATCACAAACTACACATTCTGAGGCTACCTGCTACCTTCATCTTCATCCATCCATCTATTATCCAACCCACTATATCCTAACTACAGGGTCACGGGGCTCTGCTGGAGCCAATCCCAGCCAACACTGGGTGCAAGACAGGAAACAAACCCCAGGCAGGGTGCCAGCCCACTGCAGGACACACACACACACACATACACACCTGGGGCAATTTAGAATCGCCAATGCACCCAACCTGCATGAAATTTGGACTGTGGGAGCATCCGAAACCCCACACAGACACGGGGAAGCGAACCTGGGCCTCCTAACTGCAAGGCAGCAGCGCTACCCACTGCGCCACCGTGCCACCCTACCTTCATCTTGATTGAGGAATCCACACTCTCAGTAATGGACTCATCATATTCTGTTGAGAAGCAGGATGTAAGAGCCTGGACTGAAAGATGGAGAGGAGTTGGCAGACCACAAAGCACAAAAGGACTGGGAGATGACAAAAAATCTGGTCAACTACGATCATATCCAGCATTTCATCACTAGTCAGCCAAACTCAATGTCAAAAAGACATGAAAATTGGCATCCTACAAAGATTTTTTACACTGGCTGCCTCATACACAGTTTCTTGAATTATCTGCAAAATTAACGATAGCACTTATATATACTGGTGCTTTTGTGATGTCATACGTTACGACTTCCAGACGTCAAAAACGTAGCACCTGGCCAAGCAGGCTGGTAACAAAGAGAAATGCAGCAACATAAATAAACTAATGATAGAAGTTAGTCGACAGCTCCAAAGTATAAAAGACAATAAATAAAAAGTGCAGAAAATGAAGGCAGCTTCTATTAAATCCCCCAAATTCATAAATGCCATGCAAGGTAGAAACATTAATTATGGTCCAACAGGATGAAACGAGAAATGAAAAGATTAAACTTTTACACAAAACAAGCATATGATGTAAGGGACAGTCAGTGGTATGCCAATGTCGAACTGGACAGAGTGTCCTGAATTGAAAAGTGTTTTCACACATACGTGGTTCGTTTAGGACTGATTGTCCGGCTCATTCAGGTAGATGTGAACATACCAGTCACACTCTGGTGTGGACCAAAACAACCAGGTCGAGATGTTTTATAAAAAGTGGTCTTGGTGTGATACCGAGTGAAGCCTGGAGCGGCTCGCTTGAATGTAATCCCACATTGAACCGATCTACACGACAGGATATACATTGCATTATGGGAAACATTGCCAGACATTAGAGAATCTCCGTTTAAAAATAAATCCACACTTACGTAGTTCCCAAGTACCAATCAATAAGATCAGTCCTAATACCCGATTCACGTTAAAAATAAATAAATAATAAATAATATTCACATGTGATTGGGTGGGTCAGCCCAACCACACTCGAAGTCGGTAAAAAACAAAATGGTCTTTGAGCCCGGCAATCAAATCTCCTAATTCTGCACCACAAGAGTGATGCGTATTGGTGGGACGTCCTGTCAAGGTGATCACACTCCTAGCACAGAGCAGACACTAGAGGCACATTACCTTTGATTCTATGTAGTAAACGTGAATCAAACAACACCAAGTGAATATTATTAACAAATACTTACAGGCCTGCAGACAACAGATTTGTGATTTGAGATATTCCAAATATCAGGTGATGTTTAGGCTACCAAAGAGGAAATCCACAGCATCATGCGGTGCAGATAAATTCACCCGCTATGGCTACTGTCTAAATAAAACTGAGACACATCGCTGTACGTCCACAGCAGAGCTTACCATCAAGTCGCCAGATATAATGTGTCCTTCCTGTAGCATGCAAACTAACAGATTTTCATGTTCCCTCCTAGTGACTCAAAGAACTCTGCTTAGTAAACAAACCACGTAATCATTACAAATGTGTAAACATGGCCCTTACCGAATCTTCATGATGATTCTTCCTAGGAGAAAATGTTTTCAACCTAATGCATGAATTCCACACCAAACCCATAGGACGTTTATTGTTACTTCTGGTTCATATAAAGTTTACTGTGCGAAATGCAACCAAACTAACAAGACATTGAAACAAAGTAACAGATCATCTCATGCTTCAGAAGAAAGCAACCGAGTGTGAAAACGCCTTAAATCCATATTAAGATTCAACTCAATGGTTGGTTTATAAATTAATTTCAAATGTAGTTGTTCAAGTAAAATCAAACGCTAAAGGAATTATTTATAAATACACTTTTAAAGGTTACATTATCAATGAATTACTGTATTTATAGACGGTAACATTTTTAAAGTGTATTCATAAGGGAAAAAAAAAATTCAAAATTCACAACTCTTCAATATCAAGCAGGAAATCATACTTGCCTCGTCCTGAAGTTAGCAGGATGTGGATGGCCATCATAAAGTGACAAAAAGTCATATTCTTCCTCCACTGCGAAGGATTGAAAGACAACCTGTATTCGGTTCCGCTCCTCTGCTACTATTACCCATGTACAATTTGCACCATTTGGATATCCATATGGAAAACCGGGGCTTTCTATGGTCCCATTTCTTCCTTTTAAAGTCCCACCACACGTATAAATGAACCCTGAAATAAAAAAAAAGAAAGTCATAATAAGTAACAGACAGCAGACACATCTTAAAGCTTTCCATACTGAATTCATGTCCTGGGACAGTACTTCCCAAACTTAGTCCTGGGGACCCACTTTAGCTGCAGGTTTTTGTTCCAACCAACTTCTGTTTTTAATTGGACTCCTAGCCTGTTCCATTTTCTCCAATAACTCATCAACACAGGGAATGATCAACAAATTAGGAAACCTTATTTAAGCTTCTAAAATTGATACAGAACTGAATTAAACCATCGGGTTTTGGGACCAAAACGATCAGGCTACACCAGTCACTTTTACTTTCATGAATAACACCCAACTCAAGCATCTGTCTGACTTCATCACGCACTCAGGTATCCAAAAAGGGCGCATGTACACCTTAACACCAGGCTCCTTAGCAATCTTATGTTTGGCAAACCCAGTCAGGCCTGGCATGGAGGAACAGACATCAGTGTTCCGACTTATCAGAGACAGCAACTCCGTTTTCTGTCAAACGGTCACCAATAGGAACATCTGCCTGGGATATAGCAGCCACTGATATCAACATTTCCTGGGGTTTATGCCACTCTTTCAAGAGATTAATATTTAAAGCCTACATGGGCCTCTGTCTGCCAGGTATGCTGACTTTGTAATTTACTGGCCCCATATGCTCCCCAACAACAACAGGACTCTGCCATTTCGCAAGGAACTTATGTGGATCAGAAGGAATCAGAACCAGGATGCGATCACCAGGCTTGAATTGTCAAAGTTTGCTCCGCTTATCATAATGCCGTTTTTTGGTGTCCTGTTCAAGTGAGTTGTCATTTTCCATTTCTAAGTTTTGGAGTCAATGGAGAAATTACAAAAACAAATTTGGTAAATTTTTATTAAAATGTACTAAACAGGGTGGCACGGTGGCGCATTGGTAGTGCTGCTGCCTCACAGTAAGGAGACCCTTAAGAGTTTGCTTCCCGGGTCCTCCCTGCGTGGAGTTTGTATGTTCTCCCCGTGTCTGCGTGGGTTTCCTCCCACAGTCCAAAGACATGCCGGTCAGGTACACTGGCGATCCTAAATTGTGCTTGGTGTGTGTCCTGCAGTGAGCTGGCGCTCTGCCCAGGATTTGTTCCTGCCTTGCGTCCTGTGCTGACTAGGATTAAGTCCCATGTGTTTTGTGGGCATTTCCCCAAGAGGCGTGGCCACCTGCCAATCACCTCCAGGAACTGCCCTCCACCCTATTTATTGGAGGGCCTTCCGTAGTTTCCGGCTGTTTATTTCGAAGGCACCAGCGAGTGGAGAGTTTCTTGTGTCTACTGGACTTTGTGCTTTTGCTTTGTCAGTTCCTGTGCTTTGTTTTCGACTTTGCCTTTGATTCGTGTTTTTGGACTTTGTTTGCTGTGGATTGCCTTGCTTCTTCAGACAATTCCTTTTTGTGCTCGTAGGAGCTTTTTGAGATTTTTGGTTTGAATAAATCCAAGCCCCTGTATCTAATTGGGGTTTTGATGGTATCTCCATCCCCCCCGGAGGGCAACCTTTGAAAGTGTGTGTGTGTGTGTGTGCCCTGCGGTGGGCTGGCACCCTGTCCAGGGTTTGTTTCCTTCCTTGCGCCCTGCGTTGGCTGGGATTGGCTCCAGCAGACTCCCGTGATCCTGTGTTAGGATTGTCACGCACGCACGCGCGAGTGGGAGACCGCAGAAGGATCTTAACACACCTGGGAAGACATTCGCCGGCAGGGAATGGCGGGGTACTAACTTTCTCCCTCTGCTTTTTTTAGGAAAAAAGACGCTCCGCCACCATAAGCCGGGTTTGCCCGCAGTGCGTTACTTCCGCCCTTCCTCCGCCATCTTTTCCTGACGTCATCGACCCCATCCTCCCTTCCCAGCATTCCTCCACTTCCGGCTCCTCCCTCATAAAATGCCCGCCGACGCCATGATTCAGCATTGCACATATGAACTGTTTAGTTTATGCTTTGACCTGCTTTTTGCTTTCTTTATTGTGGATCGTCTACAATATATGGGGCTGGAAAACCCCAAACCTTTATGCTGTGTCCTTCTACATCTTTTACAGGATATAATGACTGACTGTACTAAGCAGTTATAAGGGGATTTTTTTGTAACTTTTTAACAATTTTCAGGCTGATTTTCATTCTGCTTTTCCAGGTGTTCTAATTGTTTAATTTATTATCTACTAATTAGTGGGTCTGACTCTAAAGTTATTGCAGCCTTTCATCATTCAGTGTTGTTTGCCTGGCTGTCAGCTCTGTTTGTTTTAATGATCATTATTAGGATACAATCAAAGGTGCAAACTGCACAAACAAATAATAAATCAATAGGACAACAACAAAAGAGAGTTAAGCTATTAAAGCAAAAGTACAAATATTTCTAAATGTCTTAGAAAATGTAAAAATCATACCGCTGTGCTTTTCTAAAGGCAGAATAAGAGAAGGGAAAAAAAGACCATATAAATAAATGAGATCACTCATTATCACTAACTGTGAATTTGGCTGGAATAAAAAACCTACAGCCACAGTGGGTCCTCAGGACTGCGTTTGGGAAGCACTGTCCTGGGAGAGGTAAAACATGAGCACGCATCACAGGACATTTTGTTTCCTCTTTTCCCTTCAATTCATACTGCCATGGTTGTGTCCTTGACTGTTCCAAATAACGGATGTAAAAGCGGCAGAAGAATCCTCATGTAAGGGTCATTCAAGCTGAAAGAAACGTCATTGCAGGTGAGTAAACCTGCCTTCTAACCAGCACTGTCAGATTAACAGCAAACCAGGCCATTCCTTTAGTTTGTTTCTGTATTAGCACCAGGATAGAATCCGATACTCTCAAAAGGCAGAATTAAAGTAATGGATCAAGAGTTGTGAAGAAAACAAAAATGAGAACAAGCCCAAAAGTCAGAAAAAAAAAAAATGTAAGAACCCTGCATGTCTGCCGTCTCAGTTTTTAAGCAGAGGACCAGAAAAATCAGACAGACAGAAAACACACTAGGATAACAACCAGGAAATCAAGCCCCTCTTTCAGATCATCAAAAACACTCAGCAACAATCAAAGTCAAACAGCTACTAGCAAAAGTCTTTAACAAAAAGAACATCCGAAGTTCAGTAGACGTTAATTAGTCTTTAGGGATTTAGTGGAAAACTGGGATGGAAAAATATATAAAAAATGTTAAAAATAATAATAAAAATAAAGACCCTTTTCACACTTCTTTATAACTGACATCGAGGTCATGACCTGCGTGGCCACACCCATAGCAACTAACTAGCACCACAATGACAAAGTCACAAAATACACAACTGCCCTGTTCTAATGGCTTCTCTTCGGGTGTCTTTGGAGGTACGAAATGATCAGCCTGCAATGGACATTAAAGCGAAAGCTGCCTGTAAAAGACTCTTTTTTGTATTGTGTTTCCCTTGTCTTAATATTTCCACTATGATTACTAAAGGGATATTATATATATATATATATATATATATATATATATATATATATATATATATATATATATATATACAGTATATATATATATATATATATACACAGTGCACCCAGAAAGTATTCCCAGCGCTTCATCACTTTTTCCACATTTTGTTATGTTACAGCCTTACTCCAAAATGGATTAAATTCATTTTTTTCCCTCAGAATTCTACACACAACACCCCATAATGACAACGTGAAAAAAGTTTACTTGAGATTTTTGCAAATTAATTAAAAATAAAAAAATACTGAGAAAGCACATGTCCATAAGTATTCACAGCCTTTGCCATGAAGCTCCAAATTGAGCTCAGGTGCATCCTGTTTCCCCGGATCATCCTTGAGATGTTTCATTGGAGTCCACCTGTGGTCAATTCAGTTGATGTGACACGATCTGGAAAGGCACACACCTGTCTATAGAAGGTCCCACAGTTGACAGTTCATGTCAGAGCACAAACCAAGCATGAAGTCAAAGGAATTGTCTGTAGACCTCCGAGACAGGATTGTCTCGAGGCACAAATCTGCAGCAATCCACCAATCAGGCCTATATGGTAGAGTGGCCAGACGGAAGCCACTCCTTAGTAAAAGGCACATGGCAGCCCACCTGGAGTTTGCCAAAAGGCACCTGAAGGACTCTCAGACCATGAGAAACAAAATTCTCTGGTCTGATGAGACAAAGATTGAACTCTTTGGTGTGAATGCCAGGCGTCATGTTTGGAGGAAACCAGGCACCGCTCATCACCAGGCCAATACCATCCCTACAGTGAAGCATGGTGGTGGCAGCATCAGGAACTGGGAGACTAGTCAGGATAAAGGGAAAGATGACTGCAGCAATGGACAAAGACATCCTGGATGAAAACCTGCTCCAGAGCACTCTTGACCTCAGACTGGGGCGACGGTTCATCTTTCAGCAGGACAACGACCCTAAGCACACAGCCAAGATATCAAAGGAGTGGCTTCAGGACAACTCTGTGGACGTCCTTGAGTGGCCCAGACTTGAATCCGATTGAACATCTCTGGAGAGATCTTAAAATGGCTGTGCACCGACACTTCCCATCCAACCTGATGGAGCTTGAGAGGTGCTACAAAGAGGAATGGGCGAAACTGGCCAAGGATAGGTGTGCCAAGCTTGTGGCATCATATTCAAAAAGACTTGAGGCTGGAATTGCTGCCAAAGGTGCATCGACAAAGTATTGAGCAACGGCTGTGAATACTTATGGACATGGGATTTCTCAGTTTTTTTATTTTTAATAAATTTGTAAAAACCTCAAGTAAACTTTTTTCACGTTGTCATTATGGGGTGAATTTAATTCATTTTGGAATAAGGCTGTAACATAACAAAATGTGGAAAAAGTGATGCGCCGCTGTGAATACTTTCCGGATGCACTGTATATATATATATATATATATATATATATATATATATATATATATAGTGGGTACAGAAAGTATTCAGACCCCCTTCAGTTTTTCTCTCTTTGTTATATTGCAGCCATTTGCTAAAATCATTTAAATTAATTTTTTCCCTCGTTAATGTACACACAGCAACCCATATTGACAGACAAAAAAAAGAATTTTTGAAATTGTTGCAGATTTATTAAGCACACCATTGTTTTTCTTGTGAAATTCCCGATAAGTTTGATGTGTCACATGACCCTCTTCCTATTGAAAAAACAAAACTTGGATCCAAAATGGCCGCCTTCAAAATGGCCACCACGGTCACCACCCATCTTGAAAAGTTTTCCCCCTCACATATACTAATGTGCCACAAACAGGAAGTTAATATCACCAACTATTCCCAATTTATTAAGGTGTATCCATATAAATGGCCCACCCTGTATATATATATATATACACACACATACACACACACACAAAATATGTACTGCAGTTCTAAAAGAACACATTTCCAGGCAGCATGCACCCCCTGCTGGACACAAGCCCACTTTTTCAAGTTACGACAGGGGTGGGCTAAGTCGTTCCTGGAGGGCCACAGTGGCTGCAGGTTTTTGTTCCAACCTAATTGCTTAAATAAGAAGCAGCTCAAGTAACACTTCAACTTCATTTTTGTTGTCTTCATTTGAGCCCTTATCGCTTATTTTAGTCTTAAACAGCTGTATTCTCAGTTTTTAATGGCTCCTGATTAGCAACTGAAACCAGCATTTCTCCAATGAGCTTGTTTCCATTTATACCTGTGTGTATTTATTGTGCGCTATTTGGTTTAATTAAATACTTGGAAGGAAACGGAGGAGAAAAAAGTGAAGGACTGAGAATTACTCTTCCATTTTAGTCTTCAAATCATTTGGATGATCTCCTTAGAAAGGGGAAGAAAATCGAGGATATGAGAATGGCCTGACATGGCAGAGTTAAAGCACTAAGAAGCCATGAAATTAAATTATTGGCAAGGATTGTTTTTTAATTAAGCAAGTGGGTTGGAACAAAAACCTGCAGCCACTGCAGCCACCCCAGGACTGACTTAGCCCACCCTTGAGTTAGAAGATAAAGCCTATAGGCAGGTTTTCGGGCCAGCCTCATGGTGTCATGGTGGTATTATACCAGAAAGAGTATAATGGCCCTTCTATCGATCACCATAACCCTATGACTTGAGTAACAGGCTGTGTATATCACTACTCTGATCTCTAAACTTTGCAGTCTTCTGCTGCAGATCCATATTTTCCTGAAAGGCCACTACACCTCTAACTCGACTGGCCAGAACACTGGCTTTCACTATGTTAGATTACACCCATAATACTCCACCGTCTAGCTACGCTATTATGCTACTTATGCAAGGTACACTGTTGGCTTTTTGACTGCAGGTCAGTTATGGTTTTTAGATTTCAAGAAGAAAATGGAACGGATTTCAGTTGTAATTTAGCATGGGAGCAACTCAATACAATAGACATGTACTTCTTTGCACACACAATCAGATCAATAGAGCTTCTTCCCTTCTGCTCTACGGGGCGTTTCATTCCTCCTTGAGCTCACCTTAGACCATCTGTGTTATGATGCAAAGTGTGTACCACCCCAGTCCTCACCTGCCAATGTCCCCAGATCATGGAAGTTCAGGCGCTTTACACCAGAAGCGAGAGCAACACTGTGACACGTTGGACTGGACTGGAAGATGTGAAAGTCATGTCTGTCGAGTGTTGCTTCTGCCACTAAAAATGGTTTTGAAGCAAAGGTGCAGTTTTGACGTTGGGTCCTTAAAATGGATGGTAGAAAATGATGAAAACTACGAGCCTCAAAGTGATACAGCTTGTTCTATAGTATCAATCTGATGTTATAACATTGTGGATTATCATTATACAATAACATTTTACTTTCATAAAGTAAAGTTTTTGGTTTTCAAAATTTCAGAAAATTTCTGGGGAGTTTAGGGTTACAGGGCTAAAGCACTGAGGAGGACAGGGCTCAGAGGGTGAATATGACTTGACCGACTAATTTCCACAACATGAACCTCTTAACTGGCAGATAACAAAGCTGATCCCCTGGTGTGCGATTTCCACAGCAGTGTTGTGAGTGAGATGCCCGCGTCACCATTCAAGTTGATGGTGTCACAGGAGGCTGGGGGACAGACCCAGCTGGGATGCCTGGAAGGACCAGGAGGTGGCATATATGTCCTCCGGGCCACGAGAGGGCAACCTCCCTGGATCTTCAGAGAACCATGGGAAAGGAGCAAGGAGACTCAAGCCCATTGGGGCCACTGGCCACCGCCAGGGGGTGCCCCGAGTCTCAGAGAGCCCAGGAAACATTCACTTCTGCCATACCCAGGAAGATGGAGGCAGAGTCTTCCAGGGATGCCCGGAGTGCTTCCGGGTGCAAGAGCAGCACTTTCTCCACACCAGGAAGTGCTGCTGGAAGAGCATCATCGAGCACCTGGAGCACGTTCGGGTGAACATAAATGGGGCCGCCTTCCTACAGTCTGGGAGCTAGAGTCGGGAGTGGGAGCAGGATGAAGCTCCCGTGGAGAGAGGAAAAGGCGGCCCACGGACAGTGAGAGAAAGACCCGTATTAGGGGTGGTTGGTGCTGGGAGCACTGGGTGCTGTGTGAGAACTGTAAATAAAATGTGTGCTTTTTATAAAGATGTGGTCTCAGTCTGGTGGTGTCCGGGCGAGTCTCACAATGGATACTCCACCATGGTTGTTCATGAAAGTAAAAGTGACTGGTGTAGCCTGATCGTTTTGGTCCCAAAACCCGATGGTTTACCTCAGTTCTGTATCAATTTTAGAAGCTTAAATAAGGTTTCCAAATGTGTTGATTATCCTATGCCCCGTGTTGATGAGTTATTGGAGACAATAGAACAGGCTAGGAGTCCAATAAAAAACAGAAGTTGGTTGGAACAAAAACCTGTAATGTTGAACCTGACGCATGAATATCATGGGCAGTGCTGCAGTTTTAATGCGATAGATCTCTGCATTTTAAATGTCCCCGCATTATCAGGCTCAATGAGAAGCTTGAAAGGATCCTTCAGTCTGCTTAAAGCTGGGCACACAATTTTGTGTGAAGACCGGGCTCAATTGATTTGAGGTATTTTTGACTCCAACCTGCCCAAGTCGTGCCCGCGTGGCCTCGCAGAGCAAATCAATGTTTATAACTTTGAAAGAAAGTCTCCAAAGAGTGTAAACCAGTGCTCTGAGCCCAGCAGAGTTCCATTTGTCACATCTCAGTGGAGCTTTCACAGGCTCTGGATATTCTCATTTAAATGTCGGAGCCTTTTGTATTCTTTCTTTCAAAGCCGTGCTGTTGTAAAATACTAAATGGAAAGTGTTGCAAGGTCGTTCACATGGCAGTCTCTCCATACAAAAAGAACTTACTTAAAGATGCAAAAAGCCCCTTTAATCTTTCAAGAAAAAAATAAATAAATAATAAAATCTTTAATGGAGCCCTCTTATCATATTTGCATTTTTCTTTCCAGGGTAATTTCAGGCTACCTAAGGGAGGCAAATGTATTTCACTTTAAATGGAGACTAAATTTTATTTAGTGAAAAATTCAAAAAAAAAAAAAATCCGGTATCTGAACCCTCTTAGTCCACAGGGTGAAATAATGATATTAATTATCAAATATAAAATGGCAAAAATAATACAAATTTGCCATTGTCTCTGACACCGACGTGTCTTTTAATTGAGAATCCTAATTCAGCGACTGCCACGTTTTGGCCACTGGCGTTAACTGGCTTTCAGGCTTCAGGAGATGATGGACAGATCAAAATAATAATAATTTAAAAAACAAACGTCTTCAGGGGCTTCATGTGCACCCGTCACAATTTCCTTTCACTCACACAAACATTTATTTGCTCTGACTGCACGCAATTCTTGCCAAAAATCGGTCCCATAGGCCTTGAATTCTCTGCATTTAGGGAAGTGGAGAGGGTTTAAGGCAGCAAAAAAAAAATGAAATGAAAGAGTGGATGCGGCACAACCATTTAAATTTATTTTACCAAAGGCAGATCTGTCAAGTAAAAAGAGCTAAGGTACATTTAAAAAAAACAGAAGGTGCATTAAACTTCTAAAATTCAGGGGAGAATCTCCAGTCTTACAGCAGCTAATGTGTCCCCTGCTAGGTATTAATTAGGAATGAATAATTAGTTGATTGGTTAATTAATACAACCCCACTTGGAAAATGCTAATTACTGTATAAAAGTAAGGAAATGTATGTATGGCCTAACACGTGGGTGCGTTCGAGGGCCCGGCAAGCACCGTGGTCCCTCAGCGCCCAGTAGGTGAGTTCTAGAACCTTCTCAGTTTTGGGTTTGGGGGCAAAGGCTCTCTCAGCAGGATTGGACAAAAGGCTGAAAACAGACCTGGAAGGGACTCTAGTCCATCACAAAGACCACTCTCACTCACACACTCACACACACAACCCTCATATTCACACACAGTGACAAGTCAGAAAATGCGGTGACATTCCGGAGCATTTGAGGGCAGTGGAGGCTCTGTGACCCTCCATGGGTGGTGTTCACTAGTTTTCTAGAACCTTCTCAATGCATTTCAGGGTTGTGGGGGACAAAGGCTTTCTCACCGGGATTGGACAAAAGGTTGAAAACAGGGCTGTAGTCCATCACATGGACCACGCAGATCAACACACACACTTCTTCACATATAGTGACAATTTGCTATTTAAACTTTTGTAACGAGTTCCATTTTTGCTTGAGCACATCTGGCTGTTGTAATTTTCACAAAATGGGACTTGCAAAGCTGTCCAGTTCCTGCAAATATCAGGGAATAAAAGAAGTGAAAGGCAAAGTTTATAACAGTGGTGGTTTTAATAACGCAGAGGGGGCAAAGAATTTATAAATGACCCCTTTTTGCGTTTTTTAGCAGTTTCCATACTGTCCCAACTTTTTCAGAATTGGGTTCTGTTAGAGATAATTCATTGAGAAAATATTGATCATAATGTGAAAAGAATGAAGTGTGACTATTAAAGTGTTTATTCTCCGAGTTCAGTTGTATTCTACGGTGGAAGACCCGTGGGAAATTGTGTAATTAGTTTTGGTGATTCTGCCTGGTTCCAGGTGCTAAATTGCCTTTATCTTTTATTGAGGTGTTCCTGCATAATGTTATTTCGTAACCTAATTAACTTTAACTGATTCAAAAAAGCTTTATTAAGTTTAATTACTCTTGTTTTTTAAATGGAGGAGCGGAGAGCCTTGTTTTGTGGTGAGAAACTCGCTTTCATCGAGACGTTAGCACCACTTTGCTGGATCTTCACCGTCTTGAAGAACCTTTTCAACAAGACCGTCGCCATCGTTTAATTCTGTAGCACATTTTCATACGGAGCCTGCAGCTCAAAGGGCTTTACAAGATGTCAAGAAACATTTGCAGGAAAACAAAGCAAAATTAGAAGTAGATAAGAATGGAAATAGATAAGCGTAAAAGTAAAATGTAAATTCTTGTACGTTTTTTGCTGCTTAGTTTGAATTTCAATAGATTGTAGCTTTCGTGTAGATAATGGAAGATTCTGTTTTACGCCCATAAGCTAATAAGATAATGGAATTTTCTTAATGTTCATCTAAATCCATTAGAGATAACAGAGAGCTCTCAGATTTTAGTTAGACCGAAAGAAACATGAACCCTCAGACAGAGAGGCGGCCATTAAAGGCATAGAGTTTACGAACTGTGACGTTACCACTACCATTTATTTGACTGGGACAGGCTCAGAGAATTAAACCTGTTTAGATAGATAGATAGATAGATAGATAGATAGATAGATAGATAGATAGATAGATAGATAGATAGATAGATAGATAGATAGATAGATAGATAGATAGATAGATAGATAGTGTAGTTGGCAGGATAGATAGATAGATAGATAGATAGATAGATAGATAGATAGATAGATAGATAGATACTTTATTAATCCCCAAGAGGAAATCCACAATTCATTGTGCAGGTTTTTAATAAAATAAATCAATCAATCCAAGGAATCAGGTAGGAGGAAGTTTGTCCATTGTGTCTTTTTTCTCTTCATGAAGAGGGATATACTCCATCATCACGTCAGCCTGCCACCCGACTCAGCTCGCCCATCTGGGATCTCTCACAGTCTTTTATAGTCCATGACCTGGAAGTGCTTCTGATCTCTCAGGTCATGTGATTACCCAGCACTAAAACTCCTTTTCTTTATTTGTTCCGTCCATGTGACTGGGATGTACATCTGGGCTGTATGAAAAACAAACGTCTCTGTGCCTCCCTGCAGCATCCCCGGTGGCCCCGACGTTATTCAGCAGGGCTGTGTATTAAAACTCCATAGTCCATGATGCCCTGCTGGAATTCGGGGCATCTCCACGTTGCAGGGAGGGAGCTGGCAGCTTGGGGGTCTTGGCCGGGCCATAGTCCACAACATATATAAACAAAAGACCTTTGTGTGTGTGTTTGTGTGGCACAGTACTCTACAGAAGATGTGTGACTTGCACTTGGTGAGATGGTCCATGTATTTATTTTTTATATTTGTTCGGCACTTGCATGCACCCTCACTTCTCATTCAACCCAAGCAGACAAACTCAGCTTTGTGGTCAATTCACACAATGAGCTACCACACATTTTCCTGAGACAGGTTCCAGCCTGTCCCACTCAATTTGTCCCACAGATGCACTCGACTGCACATCCACCTTGGACAAGATATAACCTTTCCCGGTCCACTTAGTTGACGCCAATATAGTAAAACTGCTAGGGAGTCTTTAGGTTGTTTTTTGTCCCAAAGACCACATGCAGCCAGTAATATATAGATAACTGAATTTACATAACAGTGCTGAATTAATGCTTACTCTGATTGGTTCACTAGCTTGCATTCACTCTGATTGGCTAAAAGACATGAGTTGTTTTAGCAGAGAGCATTAATCGGCTTACATACCCCGAAATCTCAAAGTCTCATTTCTACTACCTTCTTGGTCCTTACAATACTTTTTGATACTTCGCATTCCTCTGTGTATGACATCTGTCAAGTCTCACTGGGCATGTGACAGTCAGTCAACTTCTTGAACCATCACCCAGGACCTTCTTGTTCTGTTCACGTGGGCCTTTATCTGAGACTATTGCACAATAAGTATTTTTACCCCTAAATGACTACTTGACCCCTAAGTCTAATTTTTCTTCCACACTTTTTACCTACCTGTGCGTGTAATTAATGTTGGTCCCCTAATTCATGAAATTTCTGTTTCTATTGGTTCTTCTTCGTAAAGTTCCTCATAATCAATTCCTTGTAATTAATTAGTTTTCAGCATTGTCTCTGTTTAATTCCCTAACTTAACCAAAACCTACACGCCAACACCAATCACCAGCCCTGGATACAGAAGAAACGAAAAACTGGAAAAGAAACAGAGAATAATTAATAAATCAGCCGTCCAACTTTTCAGGGTCTTCAGTCTAAACCCAAAAACTGATCCCGGTGCTCCTGGGTTCATTTGGGGCTCTATATCTGTATACGAGAAGTTAATGAGATCTCCAGAAATCTCAGAGCAAAAAACAACGTCCAGAGTTGGTTGGGTTAACCCGAGACCCCCGGGTGCTCAAGAACTTTCTTCTTTTCTGACATAAAAGTAGTAACTTTCAGTAGTTAAGTAAAAAACGTGACATTCTCACACAAGTCCTCGTCATACTAAATCACTCCGGGAGGCTGATGGTGCATTGATATCTTTCAGCGAAAGCCTTAATCTTGCTAATAGCAAGGTCTTTATAATTTATTTATCAAACGTTGCTTATAAGATGACTATGCATCCATTAGTGCGATGTATCCCTAAATCTCTAATGCAAAAAATCAGGAAGATGGCAGTTGATTTGGGATTATTGAGTATCTGCATTAGCACTTTCATGTTTAATATTGCAGTGTAATACGTGACCTTGGACGCAATGGAAAATGGCTTTCTGCTGGGGAACTGCCTCGGTAGAACAACACCATTTAAACAGTATGATAAAAAAAGTCACAAGATTTCACTTTACAGTTCATTTCTAATCTTAATACACATTACATTATCGAGACCTGTAATGGACTGGTGTAGATTTGTTGGTTGGTTTCTGCCCGACGCTCCTGCCTCCCGTAGCCTTGAATGGCATTAACTCTTTTTGGGCTGATGTTGGCCTTTGTCAAAATTCAGGGGTAGAGGACGGTAATGGACTGTTTTGCTGATTTGACCTCGGACTCCCTGCACATGCAGGAGTAGTGAAGAGCAAACAGCCTCTAAAATGGCATCGACATCTGACCAGACTAAAGCAAATATGCAAAGCAAAATACTCCATGGACGTTTTACATATTATTACTGAATCGGACTCTGACTTTTCGGAGTCTGAGTTTGATGCAAGTGTTCTGGAGATGGATATCGAAAACGAAAGTGAGGTACCAGCATCAGCCTATCGGTCCCCAGCTGATCGTGGTGCTGAACACATTCGTGTAGCTGATGCGTCTACAGCAGCGTTCACCACTTATGATGACAGGAGGTACAAAACATATTGCCACCATCGCCCACCTGCTGTGCAAAGTCAAAGAGGTATTCCTGCTGCCCATCGAGTTGCCCCTGCACAGCCACTGCTACCAGAGATGCCAAACAGGTGCCAACAGCAACTACAGCATGCAGCAACAGACATTTTATGTTGTGCAGCCTGGTGAACGTTGTGATGTAACGTCCTTCTGCACCAAGGACCAAATCTGAAAATCTACTCCTGTTGTTTTACGTGCATCATCAGTGATACTTTGAACTGATTAGAATAGTGGGGGACATTACGTCGCCCCTTGACGATTCCTTCGTTTTTAACGTATTATATTTAACACCCCTTATCAAGCGGGGTCATTTTTGCTAAATCGCTTGTAATTCGACCTCTCCAAATTAGAATCATTGCTGTTATTGAACTATCTGGAGTATAAACACATGTTTGGTCTCTTTGTAAAGGTCACATTCTCTAGTTTCACCCTTAGTAGTCAGAATCACTGTAGGTGTGACTGATCAAAAGTTATGCACATTAGAACTCACAAAAAAAACGAATTTTTTGTTCTCACCTAAGTTTTTTTATGAAAATAAAGGAAAATAAAGCTGCAGTAGGTAGGTGGGGACAGAAACACACTATGTACCAACAGAATAACTTGTTGACTACTCACATTTCAAATTTGAAGAGAATACCTGTAAAAATGACATTTTTTACACCAGTTTTTATGTGGGCATGTCCAGGGCTTTTAGAGGGACCATTATCCACATTTTGGAACGTATGGAAAAGTGTAATAACTTTTGAATGCTTCAACCCACAGATATCAATGAGGGCTCTACTGAAAGCTTACACCTAAAGGAATCTATATCTACACACAGTGTCACTCTATTAGTTATAAAAATAATAAAAACAATAAAAAATACACATTTCTATGTAAAAATAGTCAATACAAGTCTTATGGGCCAAAAATATATTTATATTTTTATTTTTACTTTTTTTATAAAATGCACACAAACTATATACATTTCTTTTACAAACTGTTACAACACAGCTCAGCGTTTTTCCATGTGCCACTTGATGGCAGCAATCACTAGCAAGCAGAAAGCACAAGGCGTGGCACATGTCGCTCTCTGCCATTAGACGTCTCCTGGGCGATTGAATACTTTCACGCGTACATGCATCTATTATTTAATCGAGTGTATTTACGTTTATCTACTTTATTCATATTTAAAATGCGAAAAACTTGGCGAAATCACAATAAACAACCACGCACCAACTCTGCAGACTGGCACAAATGCCACCTTCACGCAGCTCGATCGTTTGTTTACAAGTTAGTATGGCAAGTTACATATCAAAATGCTCGGCTGCTCATTGGCTGTAAGTTTTGAGTGTCACTCACAGTGTCCAATCAAACTGGTAGATTCTACCAGGGTTTGGAGTTGTATGTCATCCTTCAGCTGTCTGTGACACTGGTTGGCTATACGAGGTGCCAGTCAACCCCAGACCCGTCGTAATTGGCCAACTTAGGTGTTGATCAGAAGCTAACACTTCCGTGTTTCATGTTGTAGCATGGTTATCGCCGACAGAAACAAATTACGTCTGATATGAGCAATATAAGTGAAAAAAAATTACGTAGCTAGTCTCAAGTTATGAAACGTTTTCTGGAGTTTTTGTCCCTTTGAGGATATATCGTGTGTTTTGGACCTAATCGTTTTACTGGATTATATTCACTGGAGCCTTACGGACACAATGGGATCAATACTGCTCGGAAATATTGATGTTTGACTTGCAGGGGGTCTTCAAAGGTAGGGAAAGTCAACTCTTAAAAGTATGTACTTCTCTGTAAAAAAGGCTTTAGTGTCAGTGCTGTGGTTGTTGTGTGTCAAAATGGTTTATATCATCGGAAAGACGAGACTTTGAAGTTTCATTTGATGGGTAGTATGTCGAGATGCATGGCAGATGTGCATGCACACATTACTGTAACGTCGTCAAAACGCTGTTATGTCCCGGGACCGGTACGTGTGCGCGTTAAGGGGTTTAAGACGTTAGGGACTTTAAAACTCGACTTGATGTTTTTTTGGAAGAAATAAGCGGATAGGACTGACGAGCTTTGTTGGGCTAAATGGCCTGTTCTCGTCTCGCTTGTTCTAATGAAGACGTATGAGAGTTACATAATGTGATGTTTTAGCTAACTGCGCAGACCTTGATCAACGTTTTATAAATTCAAATTCACGTCAATGAAGCTCTTCATTCATCCTTGCCGATGGATATTTATAATTCTGTGCCTTCAATCAGTTCTAAATGATTGCGTCCGAGGTCACGAGTTATTATTCACCATGGCGTGATACTGAATTATGAATCAAGTGGTTTTAAACTTATGAAAGAGAGAGTACTAGGAAAAGGAAAACGCACTTCCATAGGGACAGTCAAAGATGATTCATCAAGCACAATTGATTTCTGACAATTTTTGGAGTTTGCTTTTTTCATCCCATAGTTACAAATGCAGGAAGTGGCGAAGAAAGATGGCTGGCAATACCGGATGGGAGGCCAGTCCATATTAAGACACCAGCCTCCATGAAGCAGGCTAGTTTAGTCTCTCCAAAATGACCTCACAAGCGTGGCTTTAAGACGACAACAAAGAAAACCGATGGGGAATCTTAGAGAACAAATGAGAGACCAGCAATCAAATCAGGGTCCTTGGGGTAACCCTAATCACTACACCACAGTGCATTACGATGTCAAATTTAGAAGTACAAAAACACAGTAAAAGATCATCAATCCAGAAGGTCCAAGGCCCTAGCCTAGTCCTGAGGAGCTCAGTGTCCTTCAGTTGACTTCTCAGTCACCAGATCAGAATCCCATAGAAGACCTTTGGGATGGGAGAGAACGAGAGATTCACTTCACGAATGTCCAGAAACAATCCTGGACCAGAATCGTAAAGGAATGATTCCGTCATCTAGTGGAATCCATGGCATGAAGGACTGAGGCCTTTTGTGAGAGCATATAGGGGTCCTACTCAGGGTGACGGTGGGGCCCGTCTTCAGCATTTTACAGTCAGCAGGGGTACAGAACTCTTACAATTGGAAAGAACAAAACTGGAATCTGAGCCACCAGGCCATCAATGTTATTATAAGATTGGGCAGGAAATCCTCAGAGGGTCCCACAGCACATAAATGTACAAAATACTGAAGCTCCCGAAGATAAAGGAAAGATGATGAGTTAAAACCAAACGCTTTGATTGGCGATTCATTTTGGAAGGAGTACAATAATCGTTTGCTGAGTGAATTTCTATTAAATACTTGAGCAGCAGCGATTGCATCAATCGTTTACAGAAACCTGCAACGCCAAACCGACGTCGTAGTGAAGCCCAGGAGTCGACTCACAATCCGCACCGTCTTTTTAAAGTAAAACGAGAGGATGCCTTATGCTTCACCGTTTGTAAAGTGTTACGATTCTGCTCTAGTAAAAGGAGGCTTCGGGCTCCATGCCTTGGGAGCTGATGAAGGCTCATGCAGAAGAACACACCACCATATCTCTTAGTTTCATTTCTTAGACCTTAAAAACATTTTCTTTAAAAATGATTATGTAATTTCTCACTTCCAACAAGCATATCATGCCAAATTGCTCATTGGAGCGATTCACTACAGCGGCTGGTGCTGATTCATGGCGAGGTGGGTGCCCCTCTTTCTTCCAGCACTTTGTTGGCTTCGGTTTCTTTCACATATTCCTCGGCTTGGCTCTGCTCTTCATTCTGCCATATCACACTTTTGTCATCTTAGGCACAGATCTGTTTTGTTTTCTTTTTTTACTTATTACTTTTCATTTCAGCCAGCCAACATTGTCATTCTTTAACACCATCATTTTATTTATTTCTGTGGTGGGTGTTTGTTTCCTGCCTTGCGCCCTGGCTGTGTTGGCTGCGATTGCCTCCAGCAGACCCCCGTGACCCTGTAGTTAGGATATAGTGGGTTGGATAATGGATGGATGTATAGATGTGAAAGGTACTATATAATAGATAGGATATGAAAGGCGCTATATAATAAATAGATAGATGTGAAAGGCGCTATATAATAGATAGATAGATAGATAGATAGATAGATAGATAGATAGATAGATAGATAGATAGATAGATATAGATAGATAGATAGATAGATAGATAGATAGATAGATAGATAGATAGATAGATAGATTTGAAAGGCACTATATAATACTTAGGATATGAAAGGTGCTATATAATTGAAAGATAGATAGATGTGAAGGGCTGTCGTGGACTGGCCCCCTGCCAAGTGTTTGTTTCCTGCCTTGCGCCCTGGCTGTGTTGGCTGGGATTGGCTCCAGCAGACCCCTGTGACCCTGTAGTTAGGATATACAGTGGTGTGAACAACTATTTGCCCCCTTCCTGATTTCTCATTCTTTTGCATGTTTGTCACACAAAATGTTTCTGATCATCAAACACATTTAACCATTAGTCAAATATAACACAAGTAAACACAAAATGCAGTTTTTAAATGATGGTTTTTATTATTTAGGGAGAAAAAATCCAAACCTACATGGCCCTGTGTGAAAAAGTAATTGCCCCCTTGTTAAACAATAACCTAACTGTGGTGTATCACACCTGAGTTCAATTTCCTGATTACTGCCACACCTGTTTCAATCAAGAAATCACTTCAATAGGAGCTGCCTGACACAGAGAAGTAGACCAAAAGCACCTCAAAAGCTAGACATCATGCCAAGATCCAAAGAAATTCAGGAACAAATGAGAACAGAAGTAATTGAGATCTATCAGTCTGGTAAAGGTTATAAAGCCATTTCTAAAGCTTTGGGACTCCAGCGAACCACAGTGAGAGCCATTATCCACAAATGGCAAAAACATGGAACAGTGGTGAACCTTCCCAGGAGTGGCCGGCCGACCAAAATGACCCCAAGAGCGCAGAGACGACTCATCCGAGAGGTCACAAAGACCCCAGGACAACGTCTAAAGAACTGCAGGCCTCACTTGCCTCAATTAAGGTCAGTGTTCACGACTCCACCATAAGAAAGAGACTGGGCAAAAACGGCCTGCATGGCAGATTTCCAAGACACAAACCACTGTTAAGCAAAAAGAACATTAGGGCTCGTCTCAATTTTGCTAAGAAACATTTCAATGATTGCTAAGACTTTTGGGGAAATACCTTGTGGACTGATGAGACAAAAGTTGAAATTTTTGGAAGGCAAATGTCCCGTTACATCTGGCGTAAAAGGAACACAGCATTTCAGAAAAGAACATCATACCAACAGTAAAATATGGTGGTGGTAGTGTGATGGTCTGGGGTTGTTTTGCTGCTTCAGGACCTGGAAGGCTTGCTGTGATAGATGGAACCATGAATTCTACTGTCTACCAAAAAATCCTGAAGGAGAATGTCCGCCATCTGTTCGTCAACTCAAGCTGAAGCGATCTTGGGTGCTGCAACAGGACAATGACCCAAAACACACCAGCAAATCCACCTCTGAATGGCTGAAGAAAAACAAAATGAAGACTTTGGAGTGGCCTAGTCAAAGTCCTGACCTGAATCCAATTGAGATGCTATGGCATGACCTTAAAAAGGCGGTTCATGCTAGAAAACCCTCAAATAAAGCTGAATTACAACAATTCTGCAAAGATGAGTGGGCCAAAATTCCTCCAGAGCGCAGTAAAAGACGATTATTTTAGAGTTTTTTAAAGTTATTAGGTTCAGGGGGCAATTACTTTTTCACACAGGGCCATGTAGGTTTGGATGTTTTTTCTCCCTAAATAATAAAAACCATCATTTAAAAACTGCATTTTGTGTTTACTTGTGTTATATTTGACAAATGGTTAAATGTGTTTGATGATCAGAAACATTTTGTGTGACAAACATGCAAAAGAAGAAGAAATCAGGAAGGGGCCAAACAGTTTTTCACACCACTGTAGCATGTTGGATAATGGATGGATGGACCTTATTTATTTATTTATTTATTTAGAGTTTTTTTGCAGAGGAATGGCTCACGGCCAGCACTAAATGTGAAAGAAGAACATGCAGAGTTTAGGGTACATTCAGACTTTCCTACTGAACTCCACCGGTCAGAAAAAATGGACAGAACTATGAAAAGGGAAACAAGATAACCGGAAAGGGAAATGCTGGGACACAGCAGCTGGTGTACGGCACAAGACTGGGGAGTAACAAGTTGTTTTGTACAGATTATGCTTTCTTGTTTAGAGTTATTTCTTTATGCTCTACAAGTGCTAATAACCCTATCGGCCCTGGGTTTTCTGTTTTTATGGGAAAAATTATTTTGTGAGAAATTCTATCTTTGGGGTGACTAAGAAGCTCAAAAAATGAAAAAAAAAACAAAAAAGAATCACTGTTATTAAACAATAGCTACTAAATTCTTCCATCTTCTTGAGGAAATAAAATTGAGAGTGGAGCTGCCTACTATGTGGTGCAGAGAAGCGTCCATTTTCACTTCCATGTTTGGCGGACTGTATGCCACCCGGCGACACCCAAAGCAACTGCTACTTCTCTCCAGTGTGCGCTAACTGCAGCACACGCCCGGTTCCAATGGCGGCAAATGTACCTGTGTTTTACAAAAATGGCTGCATATACGTACTACTAATAAGCCAGCGTTTCTCAACCTTTACGTATTTGCGACTCGAGTTTTCATAACAGTTCTAATCGCGCCCCCCTAACGTTTTTTTGAAAGGAGCCCACTAATACCAATGTGTTCTTTTTTAATTAATGATATATCATAGATACATATTTTATTATACCTTTTTAACTTTTATCGACATTTACCTATAACTCTATATTTATTTTTCTAGTATCACAAGGTAGTTTAAGTTATTTTATTTTGGTGTCAATAGATGGATTTTTCATAGTTTCGATTCTTGTGTTCTTTTTTTCACATCTTCGCGCCCCCCTTTTTGTTACTTTGCACCCCCCCTAGGGGGGCCCGTCCCACAGTTTGAGAACCACTGTAACAGGATGTCAGGGTAAAAAATTTACTTTTATAAATTATTAGTTTGCAAAAATCACCAATGTATCCATTTTCTGATTCTGCCATTTCCAGTACAGCATTGCAGAAAGCCGAAAGCTTTTCTGAGGAAGAACAGACAAGAACAAGTCCAATCAAGAGTGTACTGTACAGTCGATCCTTCGTATCGGTGGTGTGACCTCTAGGGGGCGTTGCAGCACCCCAAACCCCAGACAACTGTGCAGACACAAGTCCTGCCTGGGCTTTAATTAAAGATTTTATTACAATTAATGGAAAGGCTTTGTTATGGTACTGGCACAAGCACAATGCAAGAAAAAAAAAAACACTTCTCTCTTCTTCTTCTTCTTCTTGTTCATCTTCTTGTTCATCTTCTCTTGTGCTCCACTCCTCCCAAGTGATTGCGCTGACTTCTTCCACCTGACGGTGAGGCCGAGCGATTCCTTTTATCCGAGACTTGGGAGTACATCTGCTTTCAGCGTTGCTGGTTGGGTTGTGTGCCGCCTTTGATTCTTGAGCCTCCTCCAAAACGTCAGTGTCTTCAGTCAGAACCCGGTTCTTCTGATTTACTGTAGATGATCCTATGGACGTCCTGTCAGAAGACTCAAGGTAGCCTGATGTCTCAGCGCTTACCTACAGTGCCACACATCTGTTTGCCTTTTGGTGAATGTTAACACAGTGTGTGTGTGTGTGTGTGTGTGTGAGAGAAGAAGCGAGAGCAATCTGAAAGAAAGAAAGAAAGAAAGAAAGAAAGAAAGAAAGAAAGAAAGAAAGAAAGAAAGAAAGAAAGAATATCACGTTGTTGCTAATGTGCACTACGTAGTTAGGCATACAATGGCTGTGTCTATACTGAACATGCAGACATTTTCTTGTCCTTGTTTCCTAAACTATACAGTATAACACTCTTCACTTAGCCTTGACGTTGTTTTAGGTATGACAAGTAATCTAGAAATGATTTAAAGAATACGTCCACAATGGCTTGGGTAGGTGACTAAAGAAGATGATCCAGTCTTGAGGTGTTCTGTTCTGTTTAGCGCTCTTCACTTATGACGATCAATTTTGTACCCTTGTCCTGTACCAGCTGCTCCCAGACAGTCCTTTAAACTGATGTTTGCTCAATTATGTTGACCTCTTTGGATAAACGCGTCTGCTAAGTGAACACAGGTAAATGGTTTACGTGTTTTCCTCATGACTGTGTGGTTTTTCTTTCTGGATGCTATGGATTTTTTACCTACAGTGCATGTGGAAAGTATTCACAGCGGCGATTCACTTTTTCCACATTTTGTTATGTTACAGCCTTATTCGAAAATGGATTAAATTCATTTTTTTCCTCAGAGTTCTACACACAACACCCCATAATGACAACGTGAAAAAAGTTTCCTTGAGGTTTTTACAAATTTATTAAAAATAAAGAAACTGAGAAATCCCATGTCCATAAGTATTCACAGCCGTTGCTCAATACTTTGTCGATACACCTTTGGCAGCAATTCCAGCCTCAAGTCTTTTTGAATATGATGCCACAAGCTTGGCACACCTATCCTTGGCCAGTTTCGCCCATTCCTCTTTGCAGCACCTCTCAAGCTCCATCAGGTTGGATAGGAAGCGTCAGTGCACAGCCATTTTAAGATCTCTCCAGAGATGTTCAATCGGATTCAAGTCTGGACCACTCAAGGACATTCCCAGAGTTGTCCTGAAGATACTCCTTTGATATCTTGGCTGTGTGCTTAGGGTTGTTGTCCTGCTGAAAGATGAACCGTCGCCCCAGTCTGAGGTCAAAAGCGCTCTGGAGCAGGTTTTCATCCAGGATGTCTCTGTACATTGCTGCAGTCATCTTTCCCTTTATCCTGACTAGTCTCCCAGTTCCTGATTCTGCCACTACCACGCTTCACTGTAGGGATGGTATTGGCCTGGTGATGAGCGGGGCCTGGTTTCCTCCAAACGTGACGCCTGGCATTCACACCAAACAGTTCAATCTTTGTCTCATCAGACCAGAGAATTTTGTTTCTCATGGTCTGAGAGTCCTTCAGATGCCTTTTGTCAAACTCCAGGTGGGCTGCCATGTGCCTTTTACTAAGGAGTGGCTTCAGTCTGGCCACTCTACCATACAGGCCTGATTGGTGGATTGCTGCAGAGATGGTTGTCCTTCTGGAAGGTTCTCCTCTCTCCACAGAGGACCTCTGGAGCTCTGACAGAGTGACCATCGGGTTCTTGGTCACCTCCCTGACTAAAGCCCTTCTCCCTGATCACTCAGTTTAGATGGCCGGCCAGCTCCAGGAAGAATCCTGGTGGTTTCGAACTTCTTCTACTTACGGATGATGGAGGCCACTGTTCTCATTGGGACCTTCAAAGCAGCAGACATTTTTCTGTAACCTTCTCCAGATTTGTGCCTCAAGACAATCCTGTCTCGGAGGTCTCCAGACAATTCCTTTGACTTCATGCTTGGTTTGTGCTCTGACATGAACTGTCAACTGTGGGACCTTCTATAGACAGGTGTGTGCCTTTCAAAATCGTGTCACATCAACTGAATTGACCACATTTGCAAAAATCTCAAGTAAACTTTTTTCACGTTGTCATTATGGGGTGTTGTGTGTAGAATTCTGAGGAAAAAAATCAATTTAATCCATTTTGGAATAAGGCTGTGACATAACAAAATGTGGAAAAAGTGATGAAGCGCTGTGAATACTTTCCAGATGCACTGTACATCCCCATAAGTTCTTGGTGGGCAGTGTGACAGGGCCTAAAGGTGGACTGGCATCTTGTCCAGGTGCCTGATCCTGAACCTGATTAGGGTTGGGGTCTCAAGCGCATTGCTTAATTGGGTTTGAGAATGCAATGTTACAATATAATAAAGGTCTTTAGAATAATCTTTACCATAAGGGTTGACATTGAAATATTAGAACATTAAATAATAATTCTTCACATGTATATAGCACATTTCGGACTTCTCAAAGCACTTTACAAAGTGAGTGTGGAGGGAATTCAATCACCAGTAATGTGTAGCATCCACCTGGATGATGGGATGGCAGCCATTTTACAGCAGTAGGCTCCCCACACATGAGCTATTAGACGGTGAAGGGGTGACAGAGAGAGAGATGGGATGATTAGGGGGCCAGAATGAGCAGACCGTGGTGGGCAGTTTAGACTGGATGTCGGGTACCCCCTGCTGTTTACGAAGGATGCCCGGGGATCTTTAATGACCAGAGAGAGCCAGGACCTCAGTTTTTTACATCTCATTTGAAGGATGGCACCATTTTGTCCCCGTCACAGCACTGGTGCCCACATTCAGATCACAGGGTAAGCGCCCCCCGCTGGACTTACCGAACAGCAACCCCAGTATTTCCTGGCCAGTCACCCATCCAAGTACTGGCTGGGGCTGAATGTGTTTAGGCTTCAGGTGAGTGACCTGCTCTGAAGTGCATGTGGCATGGCGGCTGTCTAGAATACTAATAATATATTTGAACAGGCTACATGGCCAGTCCTGTCCACTGAATGTCTCCCAAAACAACATCAAGTCCAAATCTGAACCTACCTAAAGTCCTCCTCTCACATGCTAATGCAAACCCTTCATGTTCTGGAGCCCCCAGGCTTTGCTGTCCCCTTTTCCTTAAAACCCTCACAAACCCTCTTCCCAATGTGTGCCCTCCAAAGGCTGACACTGTCTGTTTCCCAATAGTCTGACAAGTTGCTCCATCTTGGACCCTGAACCTGTACTTTGTGAGCGCGCTGGTCTTTCATGATTACCCCTGGGAGTTTTTGGTACTTTTTTTACTCCTACAAAAGGCCAACGTGGTTTCTTTCCGATGGCAGCTAAAGACGCCAATTAGCATTTTACCTCATTTTTCAATTACCGCTGAGCAAGCCGGTGTTGCAAAACATCTCGCGTTATACTTGGAATTTTTAACAGGCAAGTCCGCTAACGCCAAAGCTCTCTAAATGATGTTGGCGCCACATTTACGGGCCGTCTTATCTTCTTTTCTTTTTCTTTTTTTTTCCTAGTCAAGAGTGTTGTCAAACCTCGAGGGAAAACCTACACACTTTTCCGAAGATAAATGAGGTTTCTAAAACCAGAGAGTATTTACCTTTAATGTATTCAAGTATTAAATTGTCCCCTAAAGGAATTCATATTTAACAAAAATGTAATTTAATAGTTTTACAGGAAAAAAGAATCACTTTTAAAGATTTTTTCACCTCTTAACCTAATGGTATCCAGGCTGCAGTGCATTAAAGAGAACGTTTCCGATGTTTATCAGAAGAACCTCTAAACACAATGAAAGAGAATTTATTTATTTTTTTGTTAATGGAATCGAGTTCTCGTCCTCATTCGGCAGGGTGGGCTGTGCTTTGTGTTATCTGGCGGCTGCCATATCTGGGATCCTGTGCTGTTATCTTGAGAGTTTGGGACTAAATGCCAAAGAAGTGGGTTTCTTTTTTTCCCATGAAATCACCTTGGCTCTTATAGAACTTATTAATAATATTCATGTTTATTTTGAGGAGAAGTCAAGTCCTGCGGTGGGTTGGCACCCTGCCCAGGATTGGTTCCTGCCTTGTGCCCTGTGTTGGCTGGGATTGGCTCCAGCAGACCCCCGTGACCCTGTGTTCGGATTCAGTGGGTTGGATAATGGATGGATGGATGGATGGAAGTCAAGTCATGTGGGTTTATTGTCACACCTTCTATACACCGGATTGCAGCAGAAGGTGGCACTGAATAACGATCTCCAGGACTGCGGCGCAACGTATGCATAAATACGGAACGAGTGCATGACAGGTAAAGAACTAGATTAGGCAATAAATAAATAATAGGGAAGTGAATAAGGAGTAATAATTTGAAATAGAGAGTGATAAATGAAAAACAGTAGTGACAAGTGTCATCAAATGTCCTGCATATAAATGCATAAACTGCTAGGAGCAGATCTGAGGGCTGGGGGGCAGCACGGAGTTCAGAGTCCGGACCGCCAAGGGCTAGGCGAAGTTGCAGAGCCTGACAGAACTGATTTGGATGCGACCAGATGGAAGTGGGACAAAGAGACTGGGTGAGGTGTGACAGTGGTCTCCCAAAATACTATAGGCATCACTTTATAAAGAGGTCTTCAATGGAGGACAGAGAGGTTCCAGTGATCTTTACTACTGTATCCATTATAGGACCTTACGGTCAGAATATCCTTAGTTCCCAAACCAGACAGTGATGCTGCTCATGGGCACCGTAGTGGGGTAAGAGTAATGGATACCCAGGGCTCACACTTTACCCGAAGCTTTGTGGACAACAATACAAGTTTTGTGGCAATCAAGATAATCGTTTGACTTTTAAACTTCCTGCAAAGTAAACTCAACAAAACCAAACAAAACACTGGCAGCTACTAGAAGGAATCTATGGAGCTTCCCTGGGTGAAGAGAGGAGCCACGCGTCTGCACAGTTAGGAGTCGTCCAGTTACATCCTGAACACGTGGCATACAGCAGATTTACACCCCAAATGCAGCACAGCAATGCAGGCTCTGCAGCACGGGTGGGAATTACTGGCTGTGATCGGCCTCAACAGAAGCGACGGCGCGACACAAAACCGAACGGCGGCACGCGCTCAACTGTGAAGACACTAACAAACACGCGCTAACGACGCCAGGACTGTCTAAATGACCTCACGTGTCTCCACGTTTAAACAGCCGGCTCTGTAAGGTGCCACCGGACTCTAATTGATGACGATTTGAACTGGCTCCGCTATCGTGTGACACGAGAATACCCCAGTGATGCAAATATTTACTTATTTAACTCTTTGAGGGCTGAATATTTGTTTCGGAAAAAAAAAAGCACATGGGTTTCACACATCAATCAACATAAAACGTCTGTCGCTGCCTGCTGTGGCTGCTGTTGGCACCTGCTCCGCATCTCTGGCAGCAGTAGCTGTGCAGGGGTGACTCGATGGGCAGCAGGAATGTACGGAGGGGCCGGCTACCTCTTTGTCTTCACACAGCAATATGTGTGGCGCAATATGTTTTGGAGCTCTTGTCATCATAAGTGGTGGTCCTCCTAGGCGACGTATCAGCTACATGAATGTGTTCAGCACCACGATCAGCTGGGGACCGATAGGCTGATGCTGGTACCTCACTTTCGTTTTCGATATTCATCTCCAGAACACTTGCATCAAACTCAGAGTCCGATTCAGTGATAATATGCAACACGTCCATGGAGTATTTTGCTTTAGTCTCGCCAGATGTTGATGCCATTTTAGAGGTTGTTTGCTCTTCACTACAACTGCACACACAGGGAATCCGAGGTCAGATCAACAAAGCTACATAACGTTCCTTCAACCAAAGAGAGTCGAACTAAGAAATAAGGGCGAGTTTTGTTGCGGGTCACAACCCATTACCGTCCCCTACCCGTGAATTTTGACAAACGTTAACATCAGCCCTGAAAGAGTTAAGGTATTTGAATGTATTTATTTTAAAATGAATAGATGATGAGGCTGCATGGGACTTCGATCAGAGAGTGGTGCTGAACGCCATCACAGGAGAGCCAGAAAACAGAGAAAAGGTAACGATTAATAAAGATTGCAGGTCCACTGAAGAGTGTCATAACTCTACATTCTACATGTAGAGATTATTTTGGGTGGGAGCACCGAGTGATACAGCGCACTGCCGCGCCCACCATACGACAAGATTATTAAGGGTAGAACAAAAATGCAAGTGTGAAGTTACAGTCCTAGCAGCATTAGGCACAGGACACAACCCAACCCTGGGGGGGGCAAAGGGGGACATCTGTCCCCAGGCGCAGCATCCAGGGGGCACCAAATTGATGTTACAAAATTTTAGAATAAAATATTTTCCATTCTTAAATTCACTAAAAAGTAAATAAAAAAACATTTGCATACTCAGTCCATCACTCCTGTTTTTTGTCTCTTTCTGATTTCGAAGCACGTGTTAGTTCTTTATACCCATCAGACAATAATTTATCCCCTCCACTACTCTAATATGCTTGACTCCCACCCAGAAACATTTTTGACGTTATTAATCAGATCGCGCGACTGACATGAGGCGTTAGTGTATCATTGTCTAAGTTGTTGCAAATATATATTTTCGAACTACCATTGTTGTCTTCATTCTCTTTATAAATTTAGTGAAACCTTGAAAATATACGCATAAAAGTGCTTTAAAAAATTAAAATATTTAAAAATTTTAAACTATTTGAAATAAAAAATATGACATTTTTTCTTAAAATACTATTATTTTAAATACATTTTTTAAAATTTTCTTACCCTTCCCCATTACATTTTGGACTACCAGGAGGGGGCGCGAAATCTTCAGTTGTCCCCGGGCGCTGAAAACCCTAGCTACGCCTCTGACCCTGGGCACAGCACCAGCCTAATATCATCTCTCTATTATGAAAGGAAATCCTGAGACGAGACTTTCTTGGAGATAATTTCAGGTCCCGCAAGACGAGACTTTTGGACAAGAGATTTTGACAAGTCCCGCCCTCCTCTCAAACATTTACAACCACGGCCCACGGTCCACTCACTTCTCATTGGTGTGAATGCTATTGTCAGACACCAATCCTGCGCTCTCAGCTCCAAGCAGGATCAGAAATAAAAGACAAAGAGCAGAAGACAAAGTAGAACGTCGTAAAGAGGTTCAAAAACGTTATTGCGATACACATGCAGAGCAGGTTAGAGATAATGAAAGTGCTAAAATTCGAAAGTCTCAAAAAAATGATAGTGAAGATTGCATTAGCTGTAACAAATGGAAATTATTACTCAGTGAAATAACGGAACAGCGAAAAGAGATCGAATATATGGACATAGGTGATAGGACAGAAGTATGTAGATATTGTTCATGTTTAAACTTTAAGTCGGAGACTTGTAGATCATCTAATTTGTGTTCCCATCAGGGAAAAGTACTGCTGCTTCCCAATGAAGAGGCCTTTCCACGAGAAATAAAAGATTTGTTGTTTGGTGAAAGTAAAATTTCAAGCCCCGCGAGACAAGACTTTATGCAAAGAGATTTGGAAAAGTCCCAACCACCTCTAAAACATTTACAACCACGCACACGGTACAATCATTTCTCATTTGTGTGAATGTTATTGTCAGACACAGTTCGTGTAGAGAGAGAAAAAAACGATATTCATGCACGGGCAGTTATACGTTGCGTTGTCACGACGTAATTCCAAACACAGAATCAGAATTCAATGCAATATTGACGAAAACGTAAAAGCGAAAAGAGATCGAATATAGGGTGTGGACGCTAGGGGTCGCTGTTGCCCCGTTGAACCCACCAGACAGACGTCCAGATACACGTGTAAAAGCACAATAAGATTTTAATTATAATATTCTTCAGTAATAGTGCACAAAGCACCGCACACTCCACAATTCTCCAACAATAAATCAATAATCAATAATACAATAATAACCACAATCCTCCACTCCTAGCAGCTCCTCAACCACCCAACTCCGGCTCGATCTGCTGGGGTTTCCCACAATCCTTTTAAAGCCTCTGACCCGGAAGTATTCAGTTTCTGGGTCCAACGCCTTCTTCAGGTGTCCCAGAAGTACTGCGGGTTTCCGTCCTCGTGACTCCTACGTACTTCCAGGATGTCATGGTAATATCCCCCTGGTTCTTGGTGAGCTCCCCCTGGCGGCACCCATGGCACCCAGCAGGGCTGAAGAACCGGACTCCATGTCCCATGCTACCCTGCGGGAATCCAGGGAGCCATTTCCGTCCAGGGGAGCAGCCATCTTGCGTCCTGGGGGATGTAGTGCCCTAAAAAGGCTTTCTTTTAGTTGAGGGACGTTCCAGCCAGACTGAAATGCCGGCCGTCCATCACAATGGACATACTGTAGGTGATATGACAGATGGATGTGGATATTTTTTGGCTTTAAACATTAAGTCGAAGACTTGTAGATCGTCAAATTCGTGTTGCCATCAGTAGTGTTTCTTCTTCATGAAGAGGCGTATCCGCGAGAATTAAATGATTAGTTGTTTGGTGAAAGTGAAATTCACATATGTGAGTGGCAGAGACACAAAGTGACTGGTGCATAGTGCCCACCCGGGAGTTGGTGAGCAAAAAATTTGAAATGGATTTTCTTCTTAAATGCGGCCAAGATGTTTTGCAGAAACAAATGAACAGACAGATGTGGATATTATATGTGAATCCCGGCATCATCGTCCCCGGCTCACTTTCATTTCTTTACAAGGCCTCTTTTGTGCTCCCCATTATTTGCGTTGTCACACTCGTGCGCGTGGGACGCAGCTAAAGGGCCTGAATGAGTGTAATTCCAGGCCAGACCAGGGGGTGGCGGAGTGCTTCTCGGCAGACCAGTTACGGGAAATCCCGCCTGACGCCACGTCCGGTTTTGCCGCCCCACTGATGACGTCACTTCCTCTGCGCTCCTTTAAAGCCGCCATCTTTGTGCCGTCGAGTCACTTCTGTTGTGGACTCCAGTCTGTACATTTATTAAATATCCATTTTTGCAGCCAGGAAACAATATACGGGGAGCTGCCCCAAACGTTTTTGTCTTGTTGATGAAATATTATTGCTAAGACACATTTACTAGCCGGCCACATTAAAGGTGGAACGTTGTTTCAAGCAAACTGAAGTTATGAATCCCAGTAAAACGTTGCTTAAAATAAAAAAAAAAAAACACAAACAGAAGATGTGACCTGATTTATTTGTGAAATTCCTCGACGAAGTGAGCTTGGTGTATTTTTGGCCCCATTTGCATGTCAGATTGCGCGTTTCCTGCAGGGAGGCCATTACATTATGCTAATCATTTTGGCTTGCTGAGCCTTCACACTAGAAATGAATTCAATTTCTAATTTAAGGACACACAGGAATAGTTAGGGACAACCACAACAATAAAAGGTGGGCTTAAAAAAAAAACAAAAAAAAAAAAGACGGTTTACTCCAAAATTCCCCACCAAAGCCCCTTCCGGTTCAGATCTCGTGATACGGCAGTGAGGCTGACGCCGCAGGGGTCGACGTCTTCATGAAGTGCTGACAGTCTCCTACGGTGCTTTGGCAAATACAGTTTTTTAGAAACAAGCGAGCTGCATTGCGGAGAGTGACTCTTATGGAGTGTCTCGAGCTAAAAAGCACATCAAGGAACTGCCACCGATGAAATATGATTTTATTTCGGGTTACATTTATCAAGTTAGGGCTTAGAATTTTAATACCTTTTGTTGCCAACGCTTCCTACTCTTCGGTGCGTTTGCTGGCTCAGTGTGGCGCACACGTTAGGACAGGGCACAACATCCTCAGATTTGCTTAATCCAATTAAGGGTCATGGGGGTCGGGGGATTCAGACGGCCCTGGATAGAGCGCCGCCAGCCTCACTCTTAAACCAAAGGAGCCTGTTGACCTGATCAGTGCATCTTTGAGGATGTGGGAGGACAAACGGAGTACCCGGAAGAAACCTGCGCAGACACGGCGAGGACATGCCAACCACACAGTGGGCAACAACCAGGACTGGAATTTCAATCCATGATGCTTAATCCAATTAAGGGTTATAGGGGGGGATTCAGACACAAAGCAGGAAACGTCCCCGGATAGAGCGTCGCCGGTCTCACTCATGTTGTCCTGATCAGTGCGTCTTTGGGGATGTGAGAGGACAACTGGAGAACCCGGAAGAAACCTGCACAGACACAACAAAGGCATGCTGACCACACAGTGGACAACAGCCAGGCCTGGAATTTCAATCAAAGATCCTCAGTCCAGGAGTTCATGTTTGTGGTCATGTGTACAAGTACAATGAAGTTTTACATTTACTTACTTGGCCCACGCTTTTACAACATTTCAGACAGAATTGGTTCCATTTTTTTATGTTTTCCCAATTGGAGCACAGCCAGGGGAAGTGACTTGCTCAGGGTCACACAGTGTCAGTGGTGGGATTTGAACCCACAACCTCAGGGCTCGAGGTCCAAAGCCTTAACCGCCACGTCACACTCCTTGCAAATACTGCATCGGATAGCAAGTGGACGCTGCATCTGCAGCTTTTCCAGGAGAGCACCGAGTTTACCTGAGCACTGCTTTTCAGAGTCGTCTCCTCGGCCACTGGCACAGTCTTATGGTCACAAGCCCCTCTCTGTCACGGGCACATTCGGTATTGTCAGCAATGGTGGATGTGGAGGGATGACGGGATAATGACTCACCTGTGTGGCCATTCATAGTCACTTTGCTCTCTCTCTCTATATATATATATCCTATATCCTAACTACAGGGTCACGGGGGTCTGCTGGAGCCAATCCCAGCTAAAACACGGGGCACAAGGTAGGAAAACAAACCCCAGACAGGGCACCAGCAAACCACAGATATATATATATATATATATATATATATATATATATATATATATATATAGTATATATAGATAGATAGATAATAGATAGATAGATAGATAGATAGATAGATAGATAGATAGATAGATAGATAGAATTTGATATAGTAGGCAGGATTAGATAGATAGATAGATAGATAGATAGATAGATAGATAGATAGATAGATATACAGTATATACTGTATATTTATATATAGATATAGATACCCATCCATTCATTATCCAACCTGCTATATCTTAACACAGGGTCACATGGGTTTGCTGGAGCCAATCCCAGCCAACACAGGACACAAGGCAGGAATAAATCCTGGACATGGCGCCAGCCCACCGCAGGACACACACACACACCAAGCACACACTAGGGACAATTTAGAACCGCCAATGTGCCTAACCTGCATGTCTTTGGAGTGTGGGAGGAAACCGGAGCACCCGGAGGAAACCCACAGACACGGGGAGAACATGCAAACTCCACGCAATGAGGACCCTGGTGGAGAGGATGGCAGGACTTGAGAAAATATCATGGCCTAAGTTTTATCTCTTCAAAAAAGTCTTGCCTCGTCCCAAGATTTTTTTATATAATAGATAGATAGATAGATAGATAGATAGATAGATAGATAGGTTTTTGTTCCAACCAGCTCCTGTTTTGATTTCTTTAATTGGACTCACAAACTCGGCCCTGGGGACCCCCTGTGGCTGCAGGGTTTTGTTCCAACCAGCTCCTGTTTTTAAGTGAACTGTTATTTGTGTTTTGGGAACAATATAGAAATTAGAAAACTAAGTTTGATAATTTTTTATTTTTATTAAAAATGTACTAAAGCAGTTATATAGGAATAATGTCTTTTTTTTCTTGTTAACCATATTTTCATCTTGATTTTCATTCTGCTTTTCTAAGTGTTGTAATTTTTTAATTAATGTATTATTTACTAATTAGTGAGTCTGACGCTAAAGTAGGTGCAGCCTTTCACGATTCCGTGTTGCTTGCCTGGCTGTCTGCTCTCTCGTTTTTAATTCTCATTATTAAGATAGAAAGAAGGGAGAAAACAGAGAAAGGACAAAATAGAATGACATCAACAAAAGAGAGGTAAGCATTGCAGTCTGCAGAAAAGATAGAAATATTTCTGAATATCTTACAAATGTACAAATCACGCGGATGTGCTTCTCAGAATGTAGAATAAGAGAAGAGAGAAATGCCAGCTAATTAAATGAGATCCGTGCCATCAGGTGTTGTCACTGATTATGAAGTTGGTTGGAACAAAAAGCTGCAGCCACAGTGGGCCCCCAGGTCCGACTTTGAGAATCCCTAGCTTAGTACATTTTAATATATATATATATATATATATATATATATATTTTTTACCACACTTAGTTTTCTAATTTTTATATTGTTCCTAAAATACAGAATCTGGGAAATAACAGTTCACTTAATTAGCCCAGGAGTCCAAAAGCAGGTTGGAACAAAAACCTGCAGCCCCGGTGAATCCCCACGACCGAGTTTGAGAACCCCTGTAATAAGGTATTAGAGAAACCTTTGTAAATGGCCAACTATTGAATTATTTATTTATTTATTTATTTTTGGGACTATTAACCATTCGCTACCTGGACAGATAGGCCGTGGGCCATTGCAGACTAGGGGCTGGGCCGCTACATAGACAGAAGTAAAGGTTGCCAGAGGACGTCAGCGTTTTGTCCCCCTGATCTCCCAGGAGCAGCAGAAGACCACAGATTGTGGTTCTGTACCCCCAGTATGGACCTTGTGACCGTCTGAGGAGTCATCTGCATGCCTCTCAAAGGGATTAGAGGTGACAGTTCATTGGTCTTCGCCCTGCCATTTATAAGGACCTTCAGTGCCACAACTGATGGAGCCGGGAGGAAGATAAGGGCAGAGGTTTCCTCCAGAAATGATAAGGAGGAGCGCAGCAGAGGGGAAATGTGAGGTAAGATGGTGCGTCAGAGCATGACAGGTAGATTCCTAAGCAGGAATTCTGTTTCTCCTCCACTTAGACGACTCTTGGGTTGATTGAGGTCCAAGATTTGTTGGCTTCTCTGTGCCAAGAGGTCTCCTGGGTGTTCTCCTTCCTTTATAGCGTCCCTTAGACATTTTTGGTTAATAAATACTACTTGCTGAAGGTCTGTCTTCTGGTTGTTTTTCTGAGATGGAGAACTGCCTTTTTATCCCCCCCCTCAAGACATTGACAATGTAACTATATACAGTATGCAAATCAGAGGATCACCTGCCAGAGGGGGCACCATTATTCACGGTATCAGCTCTTTTTTCACCTGCAGTGCCAAGAAGATGCCCTGTAAGGTCAACTGTCTGTGCCCATTCCAGTCAGAATGCCCCAGAGAGACAGATACCTGAACTTTTTAGAGGATTGAGCTGCCAGTCATGACCAGCTGAGAAGGCTGCTTCCATTTCTTCCGTTTTGTGCCATCGAGCGCCAAGTAAAGTCAAGTAACAAAAATGGCATTAAAAGGGGCAACCCAGCTGACGCCCCAACATTTCTTTGGGGTCCTTCCACCCACCCACAGTGTGTATTTTCTTAATTGCTATTATTGTCCCATCATTTGACTTTGTTTCTGTTATTTTCCTAATAAATGACCGTTTGATTATCCCACCACCTTTGGAGCTCCACGTTCAAATATTTTCATTTGGAGACAAAGCACATCATTTATGCTTCATATATCCACATAAGTGGACACTGTCTTGACAGGAATGCCACAAAAATCAACATTTCTATTAAAATGTACACAGTTTGGTGTCTCGAACATCAGAATAAAGCAACTTAAAAAAGCTTAGAGTAGAAGCCCTGGAATGACAGTTGAGCTGCCTTCTGCAAAAATTATGCAAAGCATACAGCGACTCCAAAGATTAACGTCAGAAGAATATCTAAAAACGTGAAATTTGCATTGCAAAAAGTACTCTCTCATGCTAAAAATGTTTTAGTATTTGGATACAATAATTGGGACGTATTCCAGGTATCCGGATCTAAAAAAAAAAGAAAAATAAAGAAAAGTAGACAGGGTGTCTGCATATAAACTTGCATTTGCATTACAATAACTGGATTAGGAGTAAAAATAATTTTGGTTTCAATAATAAGCCTGTTCTGGGTTGGTTTTTTTTGTTTCATGATCAAATCATTTTTGGAAGCAATGAATATGCATAGTGTTAGAATGTCATACTTTTAAAAAACACCTCAAATGGATTATTTATCATTGAGAGTCTGCCAGCATTTGAATTACTGAAGTTAAAGACACCTAATGCCAGTGTGAGTGCCATGCGTTAGCCCTGGCATCCCAACTGAGAATGGAGGCTGGTCCCATACCAGGAAGGGGGGCCACAATGGGAGGACGGAAGTGGACCGCCGTCCCAACTGACATGGGTGCTTGTACCATTCCTGGAAGCGAGGCCTGTTCGGCAGCATGGCTGCTTCCCAGGGTCATGGTGTCTCCCAGTACACATAATGGAAGGATCCCACTAGTGGAAATATAGATACACACGGGGCAGGATGGGGATTGTAGTCCACTGAGACAGCTCTGTCAGGGTTCTTGGGTGCCACCAGGGGGCACTTCTTCTTCTCCTGACCCAGAAGTGCCACCAACATGACACCAGAAGTACTCCTGGGTCCAGCATAAGAGAGGAGTCACAGTCTTAGGGGTTCAAGAGACAACATTGGAGCTGTGGAAGGAGGGAAAAGAGCTTATGACTTTGTTATATTGTCTGAAAGAGTAGAAATTGGACATTTGATAATTCTTCACATTTCCAGTTCTTCACGTCTCTACTCAATGCCTTTAAACAGTGGGTGGGGAGCCACTTCAACCACCACCAGTGTGCAGCACCCACCTGAATGAGGCGATGGCAGCCATTTTGTGCCAGTAAGCTCTCCACACATTAGCTGTTAGTTAGTGAAGTTGTGAGAGAGAAAGACAATTAAAAACGGGGGGTCAGAATGACCAGGCAATGGTGGGCAATTTATTCCATACACCTCGCACTTTACTAAAGATGCCCAGTGATTGTTGATGTCCACAGACAGTCAGGACCTCAGTTTTACATCTCACCTGAAGGATGGCACCATTTTTACATTTTACTGCACTGGGGGCATTGGGATCCACTCACGGACCACAGGTTAAGTGCCCCCTGCTGGCCTCACCAACACCTCTCCTAACAGCCACCCAAGCTTTTCCTAGATGGCCTCCCATTCAATTTGTGAAGGAATTGGCTTAACCTTAAATAAAGCTCCTGGTATTTGAACCCGTGACTGGCTTGTTAAATTGGGTCTCATGTTTAGGGCTCGGGGGCGCCCCTTACAGGCCACCCCAGTAACAAATTAACTGTAAAGGTAAAACTTCCAGTTCCTTCATTTCTATGAAATGCTTGAAAACAGTTAAGACAATAAAATTTAACGACTGACTTGATTGTGTGTGTTGCTCTTGTCCTGGTGGTATTCGTTAGACTTGATCGTATGGAATGTTATTTTCCTCAAATAAAATCAATAATAAAAATAAAATAAAAAAATTAAATTGGCTTTATAAAATACAATTTCAAACAGTATTATTACTGGTCCTAACTACATACTGTACAAAAATATCTAACTTTTTATGTGCTTTTTTCTGTTTATCTGAGGCTTGGGTAGATCGAGCAGAATCAAATGAAAAACGGATAACGTATTTTACCAGCGAGAGGGAACCTTGCAGTCCATCGATGGCTGGAACAGCTAATAACTAAGATGTCCCGAGGTTTCTTCCAGGTATTTTCTAAAAGTTCTCATGGATTCCCATTCTATTCCATAATTCAGTAGTTTGTCTAAGATTCTGCCAACACTTGGTGTGAAACACCGTTTCCTGGCACCTCACCTTAATTTCCACTAAGTGTTCTCATGTACACGATTCCCAATTTATACTTGGGTCCCAATATTCGGCGGAACTGTTTTCTCGAATTTGAATATTTGCGAATGGCAGGTGACGTCACTCCCTAAGCCACCGCACCATGTCAAGAAGACGTTGTGAGGTTTTCGAACTCTTTTCAGACCCCTTACACAATGGGACAACACACTGAAGTGTGACTGTCGACCATAGATCTGTAATCTTATGGACCTTAAGGACACCATTGCCTCCACATCTCTCGCTGCTTAGAATGGAACAGAGAGCATGTGGGTATGTCTCCAGGCCCAGATCTACAGTAGATGGTTGTAGTGATCAACGGAGGAAACACCAAACCAAAATCATAGTGAAGAGAAGCGTAGCAAACATCTTAGCACTAACTGGGAGAGCTGCCCCAAACTTACACTGACAACATTTGATTTGTGTTCTTTTGTCCTGGATCCAATACTTGGGTAATGGACAACTAGATGACAAAGTAATTAACTTGTTATACATTGAAAAATTTGAAGCACATGTGATAGTTAAGCAACAAATTGTCAATGAAGACTGATTCCCTCAAATGACAGAAATAATGTTGTAAAGGCTTGTCTCGAAGCAGCCGATCATCAGACACCATAAGAAATTTAACCGAGATGACCAACACGTTCAACAGTCGCATTTCTCTCTAAGGCCATGGATTAGAGCGGCACAAACACTTCAATTCCATCTAATTAGAAAGGCCGCGCTTGGATTAGAAGGGATTCTCATTGTGCTACATTCGAGTGTAGTGACAAACGTTGTACTTGATCCATTGCTGCAGGTATCGCGCAGCAGATGTTGAACAAGCTGTTACTGTGAACACCTCAGGGTACGAAGAGTGAAGGCGCCACTCAAACCAGCTGTGTGCTGCAATTAAGAATGGCGCTAGGAGAATCCAACAAGGCGCATGTGACAACTGTCACAGTGGGGCTCTTAGACGAACTCGGGCGGGAGCAAAAGTCCACAGCTGTTTTAACTGGCCCCACTATACATACATAAATAAATAAATAAATAAATAAACATGATGTCGGAACTCAAGCATCCACGGCTGAAGACAACCAAAGCATAACTGAGAATCAAAGAAATTCCTTCATACTATTCAGACAGGGCCTTCCGAACGTCTTCAGGCCCCTTTCCTTTTTGCACGTTTTGTTGTGTGGCACCTTTGCGCTAAAACCATTTCTTCTTCACATCGAACCACTCAATACCCCAAAATTACACAGATAAACATGATTTTTTTTCAGATTTATTAAAAATGAAAATCTGTAGGATGACTGGTCATCCTGACGTGTGGTCATCCTCGTCTGTTAGTGCAGTGTTAAACATGCGGCAGTATGCCACGATTGTTATCCCAAATGCCAGCGAAACCTGGTGGATCATGAAATGGAAAGATCACAAGCTCACCTGGTCTTCCACCAGCAGTGCCCCTCTAACAAATGTGATCATATTTCCTAATTTAGGAAGCGACCCCCTCACTTTACCAGGACTTCAGAGAGCTCAGGAGATTTCATAACTCGCTAGAAGATGACATTCAGACATAGATTGTTATACGCTTCCCCAGAAGGGCACAATGTTTTTATCAAATGTGATCACATTTCCTAATTTAGGAAGTGACCCCCTCACTTCACCGGGATTCCGGAGAGCTTGTGAGATGTCATAGCTCTCTAGAAGCTGCTAGAAGATGCCATTCAGGCAGAGACTGCCATGCACTTCTTGGCTAGGAGCTGAATACTATTGAGAGTATCCTGTGCTGCTGCCTCTGCGTGGGGTTTTCCAGCTGCACAACAGAGCAGAGGAAGACACTTCAGCGGATCGTAAAGACTGCCCAGCAGATCATCGGCTGGTCTTTACCCTCTCGGGATGAACTGCACAGCTCTTGCTGCCTCAGGAAAAACATCTTAAAAGACTCCTCACACCCCGTTGAAGACATCAGGCAAAAGATAGAGGAGCATCAAAACAAAGACAAATGGACTGAATAAGAGTTTCTACCCTGGTGCTATTAGGGCACTGAATGCCACCTCATCACCTCCCATGCAGCAGTGCAATAGATGATATTTTGTGCAGTAGTGTTCATGTGCAATTAAGGTCTTATGTTGAATGTTTGTGTTCTACCTCATTTCTTCTTATCTTTTTGTAATTATCCATCCATCCATCCATTACTAGTGATGAGCGAGCATGCTCGGACAAACATGTGTTCAGCTCGAGCATCGCTATGCTCGGAGCATGGCACTACTTGAACGAGCACCACGTGTGCTCATGCGCCATGCTCGAGTCTCCGCCCCACACGTTTCGTGGGTTGGAGACAGCCAATCAAGGGGCAGGTAAGTACTGCCCTCACTGTAATGTAGACACTCCCATATCATGTTTTAGAGCGTCAGCTCACCTGAGGCACTGGCATATAATGTTTTAGAGCGTCATTTTTCCTGTAAAATTGAATTTTTTGGGGGGGTTTTGGCCGTGTTTTTGTCAGTCTGTAAAAGTGGCGTACAACTCAGACAAACTGGTTCCCAGTAGCGACTTGGGAGTCCAAGATGCATCCAGACATCGTCCCCATGCTGTTCCCGGTCCATTTGGGTGGTGTTTCTGTCACTTTCTGACCTTTTCCAATGGACCAGGCTCTTCAGAGCAGGGGGTGCCTGGTTGTCTCCCATTGACTTACATTATACTCGGGTGCTCAGTAGAGCACACGAACATCACGATGTGTTTGGACCGAACAGCCAAACACTTTGGTGCTCACTCATCACTATCCATTACTCAACCCGCTATATCCTAACTACAGGGTCACGGGGGTCTGCCGGAGTCAATCCCAGCCAACACAGGGCACATTTATGTTTTGACACCACAGGGACTACACCTAATTTTGTTGTATTTGTTACAATGACAATAAAGTTATTCTGATTGTTGCTGAATGTCTTTAATAAATGTGATCAAAATTCCTAATTTAGGAAGTGACCCCTCACCTCACTAGGACTTCAGAGAGCTCAGGAGATGTCATAACTCGCTAAAAGATGGCATTCAGGGAGAGAATGCCATGCGCATCTTGCAGAGGAGCGGAATATTTTTATCACATTTGATCAAATTTCCTAATTTAGGAAGCGACCCCCTCACTTGACCAGGAGTTTAGGGAGCTCAGGAGATGTCATAACTCGCTAGAAGCTACCAGAAGATGGCATTCAGGCAGAGAGTGTTATGCGCGCCTCAGGATGGGCACAGTGTTTTCATTGAGTTTTATCAGATTTGTTAATTTAGGAAACGACTCCCTACTTCACATTCTGGCACGATTGATCTTGGCTTCATTTTTTTGACATTACATTATAACAGCAGTATGTAGACATTTTATTTCCGTTCTTCAAACTACTAACCCGTTTTTCTTAAGATGGTGTGATGTTTCATTGATAGTGCCCTAATTTAATTAAGCGTAAAAATGCAAAATAATCCAGTGACCGTGGCAGAAGCACAAATATTTAATTTAGGTGATATTTAAATCAATTCCACGACCGTTTAAGCTACATTTATAAACACATCTGCTTGCGCACCTTAGAAATGAACCACAATCAGTTACTACAAGATGATGCAATGAAGAAAAGACCCAAATGAGGCCGCATCCTCCATGCAGACCTACTGCCTGTTGTGACATTATTATCCCAAAGAAAAGAGTTTAGAAACAAGAAAGCAGCTGAATCTGTCACGCAGCACACCATTGTTCCGTGTTCTCATTCTGTCATGCAGATTTATCCACTTGAACCTGAACATCTGGCATGAAACAGCTGTGAGGAGCACAGAAGAATGGGAAGTGAAAATTAACAGAGGTTTTCCACATAACGACTGCAAATATCTTCATTATTTCTGCTGCTCAAGGTACCCACCCAACGACTAGAATTACACTAACAGGTAAAACACACCCGAGGGGGAGCGGTGTCGCGTGTCTAATCCTCTTTAATGGACAGTTGCAGGCCTCAGATCGCCTAAAGACGGGCAAGCAAGCTTCTTCCTGATGGCCACTGTTGTCCCTGCACCACTGATCGTAATCCCCGTTCCTCTGAGCTGCCGGTCTGAATCCATGTCTGAGTGGGTGTGCCCCAAATTGTGGGGGCTACACCTCCCTCCACGTTCAGTACTTCATGTCAATGTAATCACCCGGTTCCTCAGGGTGCACCTGGCGTCTGACTTTACTTGGTCAATGAATGCCCCCTCCATAGCCAAGAAGGTACAGCACTGTCTCCATTTCCTTTGGCGACTGCAGAATGTGAGTCCACCTTTTCCCATTCTCGCCACATCCTACAGGAGGCCGCACACCGAGAGCATTCTGAGCATCATCTGCTTTGGGAAATGCGGTGTCTCTGACCATAAGGTCCTACTAAAGATACAGCAGAAAAGACCATTGGGACCCTTCTGCCCTCCATTAAAGACATCTGTATGAAGCAATGCAAAGACTATAGCATTGTGAAGGACCACTGACACCCCTCCCAGGCAGAAGCCTCCAAACCAGTTCTGTCTGGTTCTGCAACAGCTTCTAGCCCTTGGTGGTCCGGAGTCAGAACTCTGTGCTGCACCCCTGCCCTCAGATCTGCTCCTGCTAGCCTATTTATAATTCAGTACGTTTATGACACTTGTCACCACAGTTGTTTTTTTTATTATGTTATTATTTTTTTATTATTTTTATCCATTTTGAATTATTACTGTCTATTCACTTCCCTTTTATCAATTAATTGATTGATTAATTAATTTATAATTAAGTTCTTTACCTCTCTTGCATTTCTCCATGTTTAAATGTTTAAATATTGTACCGCTGTCCTGTTATTTGATGCCACTGTATGCTGCAATATGGTATTTGGATGGTGTGACAAAAAAGCCACTTGTCACTTGACTTGACTTGACGTGATTCAGTGGCACGCCATTTCATCTGAAGAAATGAATGGTAGCAACAAAAAGATTCTCCTGCCACAGATGCCACTTGTTACTTGGGCACATTATACCTAGGGAAAGCCACACTTGCAAGGCTGGCCTTCCTCCTGAATCCTATTCTTAATCCAAGGCGCTCTGTAAACTCAGTAACCGTTTCATTACAGCTCTGCAATGTGTGACCTGTCAACGATGAGGTGGCCACAGCCTCTGAAGTGGCTCCATAATCACCGCACTGCATGACTGGCACACATGTCGACATTTCTTTTTGCTCTCCGATTAGAAGTTTATTTCCCTTGAGCACGACCACATCTGAGTAAAGCCAACTTCTCATTAAAGGAACGCAACTGCACAAGGCAAACATTTACTGAGCGCACATAGTTCAACAGCACCATATTGTGGCAGATTAATAATCAATAAGAATCATAAGTTTATAATTGTGATACATTAATAAATGTTTTTTGGTTCTAAAAGGGGTTGAAATCTAAATAATTAATGCAGACCTCAGCTTTAAAAAAAGGATAAGTGTCTGAGTGTGTCTGTCCAGTTGCCATTCTAAAAATGATGCATCACAAACATGTTAAGTAATAAAAATGCATTGCAGTTGTCATTCTAACAGGTGGCGCATCACAAACTTTAACACTGCTTCTTGTGGATCCCATAACAAATGGCATATAACAGAGACATATACATTGCATGGCATGGGGCACAGCAAACATTAACACTGAAGTCGGTATTGATTATTTATGTTATTTAGATTTCAACCCATTAATAATACATTATTATTATTATTATTATTATTATTATTATTATTATTATTATTATTATTATTATTATTATCTTAGATGGGCAGCACAGCCAGTTGGAATATACAGGGTTGGGCAAAATGTATGCGAGACCAGCAATTTGATCAGTTACAAGATTGTACCTAAATGCACTGTGCCATTGTGACATTCTTTTGAGTTAATAAAGTTAATAAAGCTATTGTAATAATGATAACCTGCATATCTTTGCTCACCCCTATACTTGGTAATGTATGTAATAATAAAATTGATTTGCACTTTGCCTCGCAGTTAGGAGACCCGGGTTCGCTTCCCAGGTCCTCCCTGCGTGGAGTTTGCATGTTCTCCCCGTGTCTGCGTGGGTTTCCTCCCACAATCCAAAGACATGCAGGTTAGGTGGATTGGCGATTCTAAATTGGCCCTAGTGTGTGCTTGGTGTGTGGGTGTGTTTGTGTGTGTCCTGCAGTGGGTTGGCACCCTGCCCTGGATTGGTTCCTGCCTTGTGCCCTGTGTTGGCTGGGATTGGCTCCAGCAGACCCCCGTGACCCTGTATTCGGATTCAGCGGGTTAGAAAATGGATGGATGGATGGATTTGCACTTTTCATTCCAATTGTTGGCGCATTACAAATATTTGTATTTGGAACTGGATTTGCAAAAGCAGTGCTAAATGAGTGTGATGCACCACCTGTTGGAATGAAAAATGCAATACATTTTATTACTGCATGCATTACAAAAAGTTCCAACCAGCTGTGTTGCCCAATTAAGAATTAAGTAATTAACGTAGACCACAGCATTAATATTTCCAATGCAGCAGGCACTCTCTGTTGGAAAGACAAGTGCAATGCATTTTATTACTACAAATGTGTGTGATGTGCCATCTGTTGGAATGACAGAGACATGGCAAAGATTCTCTAATGAACATTAATGCAACATTTATTTTTAGAACCTCAAAAAAAAACGATTGTGGAAAAAAAAAAACAGCTTAACAAGTAAACCCTAAATGCCCAACATCATAACATAGACATTTGAACACCACATGGTCAAAGAGCAGAGATCTCCAATCCTTACGTTTATTCAATCCTCTCTATGTTTTATCATGTAAATGTGGTGCTTTGTTCTTTTCTGTATAAAGTTACTTTTGGTGTTGTAATAAATGAAAATGATATAACATTCATATTTGCTGTGAGCAGCTCCACCTTTGATCCTCCTTGGAGTCTCAATATTAAATATTGTTTATTGACAGACAGTGCCTACGATGAACGGTTTCACAATAAAATGGGGGTATTTTGTTCATTTCATTACGTTTAACTGGTAGTCAAAGATGGCAGAAATGCTGAAGTGCCACATTTGAAAGCAATTTGTGCTTGAAAGCATAAGAAATCTCAAAGCTGCTTTTGTGTTTTTACTGCACAGTTTGTAAAAGAAAGCAGCAACACGCATTGTCAATGAAGTCAAAGACATAAAGAAGCTGCGCTGAAAATATTTAACAGAAATATATCTTGTCAATTCTTCTGTGCTCCCACTCTCTGGTGATTCTTAGGGATTTTTATTTGGAGAGCCTTGAGCATGGAAAGGTGCTATATACATAAAATGTATGATGATGATGATGATGATGATGATCATTACCATTATTATCTTTTAAGAGCAATAAACAAAGATTCAAAGAGGGAGATTCCGAATTCCTAATTGATGGCTTTGGGAGAAACTTATACCAGGACCCCACCTTGCCCACTGCCTCACTAGCACTGGCACTGTGGCCGACCCTGTTCCCGTTACTCTGTGGGTGGGCTGTCTGGGTCACCCCCATTACCAGGGGATAAGTGCCACTTGCTGGCGGGCACTTGGTTTTGATGTGGCGTTTTTGGTGAATCACTTCAGATAAAAGCGTCTGCTGAGGGAATAAATATAAATGTTAATATTGGGCTAGAGAGACACTTCTAGAAAATTCTGAATCCTTGTGTCTGTAATTGTAGCCAGCTGTCTTTTGTGTGTTATCAGTTTATTGTGTTTTAGTTCATTTTCTGCATTTGCACTTTAAACTGTGCACCATGTTCTACTGAGTGATTTCAACATTTTGTTAATTGTCAACGTATATAGGCAGTGTGACAGATAGGGGGCACCACCAATTCCTAAATCCTGGATACAACCAACATATAGATAGCCAGGGTGGCATGGTGGCGCCGTGGTAGTGCTGCTGCCTCGCAATAAGGAGACTTGGGTTTACTTCCCGGGTCCTCCCTGCGTGGAGTTTGCATGTTCTCCCCGTGTCTGCGTGGGATTGATCCAGGTGCTCCCGTTTCCCCCCCACAGTCCAAAGACACGCAGGTTAGGTGCATTGGTGATCCTAAATTGTCCCTAGTGGGTGCTTGGTGTGTGTGTCCTCAGGTGGGCTGGCGCCCTGCCCAAAGTTTGTTCCTGCCTTGTGCCCTATGCTGGCTGGGATTGGCTCCAGCTGACCCCCATGACCCAGTAGTTAAGATCTGGTGAGTTGGAAACTGCCTGACATATACAGTCAGGGGTTCAAACCAGATGTTTTTTTATAAAAAGCCTGCACAAAGGCTGCTGCGGAAGTTTGCTCAAGCAATTACAAGCACAATTCTTCTTCCTTCCTTCTCTTCTCTCTCCATCCGTCTGTCCACCTCCCTCCAGCGAGTGTTGCTTTCCTTCCTCCCGACTCTGACTGAGCTCGAGGATGCAGGAAAGCTTTCTTTTATCTCGGACCCCGGAGTAATTCCAGTGGCAGGACAGAGCCCGGGTCAAACAGAAGCCCCCAAAAAATTCAGGGATCATAAATCCCCACAGCACTTCCTTGGGGGTACCCATGGGATCCAGCAGGGCTGATTAGACAGCACTACAACTCCCATCATGCCCTGCAGGTGTCTATATGGTTACTGAGGTCCTGAGATACTGCCATCTAGTGGATGGGAGATAAAACATATTGCAAAATAGGAGCCTTGTCCCACAACTCCTTTGTTTTATTCTCCCATCTGGGTAACAATCCTGAACAGGATGCCAGTCCATCACTGTCCTTCCATTCTTGGCAAGTGTCCCCCGTTTCCTCCCAGGTAGACAATCCTGCCTGCTACTTACAACTGTAATAATCACACGAGTCTTAAGATCAAGCATCAAACTAGAAAATACAAAAGCTGAACGGACTGAAGAACTCCTTCACTGCTGTAAACTTCATTATGTGCCTTCTTCCCACTTCTCCCCAATCACCTTCTGATTTTTCTCATCCATTGCCAATTAAACAGTTGTTTACTGTAATGAATATTAATATGAAGCTGACAAGCTGTGCGGGAGACAATACTTTCCTCAGCATATTATTGTTCTACGCTGTAGGCCCGTTTTGAAGATTTTATATAATGTTTGACTCTTCTTGATACATTTCCTCGATTTGGGACACCAAATGACTGCTCGTATGACAACGCATTTGTGCGTTTTATTTAGTTGTTGCTGGAGTCGCTACACTAATGTGCATTTAAATTTCAATTCTGCATCGATGAACATTAACTGCAGGATGACCTTGGAGAATCCGGAAGTTTTGCTGCCGCAGCACTTTCAGTCAGAATCAGATAATCTCCCCGTCCACCCACCCCAACAAACTCCCGTATGTGATTGTGATTGTGATGCAGTACGCTGTCGACGAGCCTCCATAGTGGATTCAAAGTGCATTTGCTAATGGAGAGAACGAAATAATGATAATAATAAAAATAACAATAAAGGTGAACTTGTAGTTATTCGGAAAAAAAACAGAATCTCCCGTCTCTGCAGAGGACTCCTGAGGTTCTGTTCGAGTTTCTCATCCTCTCCCTGATGATCAAGACCCTTCTCGGCTGGTTATTTAGTTTGGCCGGATGGCCAGATCTATGGAAGAGTCCTTGATGGTTCCAAATGTGGCTCTGAGTAGCGCTGCTCTGGTACCATGAAAGAAGTCAATTTGACCCCACTACTATATTACGCGAATAAACACACTGTTTAGTACAATATTTTGGTTTTCTCCAAATAATAATATACAACTGTGGCGGACGGCCGGGTCCCATGACCGGCCGGGACGCCCCTTCAACATATGTTCCAGGGGAGTAACCATGGACTGCTCAATAGATCCCCCGGGATGCTTGGTGGTAGTCTTCCTGGCTGACGGTGTTGCCTCAGCTTCCTGCAGGGCTCCATGGGAGATGGAGTCCTCCACAGCCCGGTTGGGATCTGGGGTGGCCGCCAGGGGGCGCTGCATGGGTTCCTGAGCCCGGCTGGACGACTCTTCAGCCTCACCCGGAAGTGCAATCAGAAACAGGTAATCAAGCACTTGGAGCACTTCTGGGTGGGGCTATAAAAGGGGCCGGCAACCACCACTCATTGGCCAGAGTCGAGAGGAGGAGGAGGAGGACGAAGCTTGAAGGGAGGAGTGGTGGTGCCAGAAGGAAGTGGTGCATTTACTTATTTATTATTACTTACTTATTATTTATTTGCTTACTGGGCCTGTGTTGTGCCTGTGGGGTTCACAGGGAAGAAAAATAAAAGTATTTTTGTGTTTTTTCATGTGTCTCCGTGTCAAACTATGTTGGGTCGGGCATAATATAGCGCCTTACATTACAACAACAAACAGTTGTACACAAATATCGACAGATGTCAGTCAGTCATTATCTGACCCTCTATATCCTAACTACAGGGTCAAAGGGGTCTGCTGGAGCCAATCCCAGCCAGTGCAGGGCGCAAGGCAGGAACAAATCCTGGGCAGGGCGCCAGCCCACTGCAGGGCACACACACACACTCACACACCAGGCACACACTAGGGACAATTTAGGGTCGCCAGTGCACTTCACATGCATGTCTTTGAACAGTGGGAGGAAACCGGGCACCAGGCCTCCTTACAAATATGCCCTACAAATAAAATTCATTATTATTATTATTATATTGTGATTTTGCTGGCTCTGTGCTCCAGAAAAAGAGGTTGGCAAGACTAAAAATCAATTATTTTAAACCGGGAGTTTTGTTGGGTGATGTGTGTCTGTGGTTTGGGGCTCAGTGGCGCCCCCTTTTGTGGTTACAATATACACATTTTCTTTTTTTGTTATATTTTATAAAATTCTCTGTTGCCCTCTTTGTGACCAGCAGGGGTTTGACGGTGTTTCCCCCTCTAATGAGCACTTTTGTCTATTTGTGAACATTCGCATTTGTTCCTTTCTGCCCGGGGTTTGCCCGGGGAATAAATATAAATGTTAATATTGGGCTAGAGAGACACTTCTAGAAAATTCTGAATCCTTGTGTCTGTAATTGTAGCCAGCTGTCTTTTGTGTGTTATCAGTTTATTGTGTTTTAGTTCATTTTCTGCATTTGCACTTTAAAATGTGCACCATGTTCTACTGAGTGATTTCAACATTTTATTAATTGTCAACGTATATAGGCAGTGTGACAGATAGGGGCACCACCAATTCCTAAATCCTGGATACAACCAACATATAGATAGCCAGGGTGGCATGGTGGCGCCGTGGTAGTGCTGCTGCCTCGCAATAAGGAGACTTGGGTTCACTTCCCGGGTCCTCCCTGCGTGGAGTTTGCATGTTCTCCCCGTGTCTGCGTGGGATTGATCCAGGTGCTCCAGTTTCCCCCCCACAGTCCAAAGACACGCAGGTTAGGTGCATTGGTGATCCTAAATTGTCCCTAGTGGGTGCTTGGTGTGTGTGTTCTGAGGTGGGCTGGCGCCCTGCCCGAGGCTTGTTCCTGCCTTGCATCCTGTGTTGGCTGGGATTGGCTCCAGCAGTTAGAATAAAGCGGGTTGGATAATGGATGGCTAAGTTTTGTTAATTTGCATTTGCTTTGCCCCTCTTGTTCCTTCGTCAAGTTAATTGAATTAATGATGCTAATTGTCGGGGTTAACATGTTTGTTCTTTAATACATAAACCATTAATTAGTTGTTTTCTTTGAGTTCCGAGTTGAGTTGAGTTTTTTTTTTTTTAAGGGTCTGGCCTTCTGCCTGGCGATAAATCCTAACAGCAGTGGGCAGCACTGGCACTTTGTGAGCACACTGGTTCCAGGTCAGATCCTGAGATGGTGGGCTTGCTCTCCCAGCTATGCTATCAGAGTCCTTCGGGGTGGACGCCCAGGGCCGGATTAAGGTGGGTGCTATTGATGCTGCAGCATTAGGCCCATTCCTGACATAGGCCCAGATAAAAACAGACGAGAATTTTCCGGAATTCTGAGCAGTTTTCCTTTGCTCTATTAACCTCAAAATTATTCTGAGAATGGAATTTGGAGTCCGACTTTCGGACTACGTCTTTATTATTATTCATGTTCAATAAAGGCTGGCTGGTTGTGTCGCAAGCATTCAAGGCTCCTTGGTCGGTCTGAGTGCACATGTGCGGTGAGTGTTGAATGCATATGCACCAATGCCGAGAAAAAATAGGCCTTTTTTGTGCCGCAGCATCAGGTCCAAATTCATCTTAATCCGGCCCTGTGGACGTCGACATATAACGACATGTAGGGGCTGCCGCCCGCTACTCAAACACATTCCGCACTACGATCAGCCAAGGCTGGTACATCACTTTTCAGTTTTTTCGATCTTCAGATCACTTGCATCAGAGTCCGATTCCGTAATAATACATAAAACGTAGTTCCATGGAGTATTTTGTTTTGCAATTCGCTTCGCACTCTCACCACATACACCTTTAGCTCCAACAAATATATTCAGCCCTCAAAGAGTTAAACTGTCCCTTCTGTATGTGTTGGCACTTAGTAAGGAAGCAACGTCACCATCACATCCTCAGCCTAGCTAAGGTGAACTTAGAAGACGGAATTGCTTCATAGGATTACTCGCCTGTTTGGATTTCTTCCTCGCCGCACCTTAAAGTCCGAGTTTCGTCAGTCTGACTGCTGTGTCACAGAATCGCATCGTTAAATGAATGTGTCCCCTCTCCATACAAACAGGCTAGTCTTTATTTATTTAGTTGTATTATCATTACTACTAATCCTTTTATCCTTTATTGTTTAACATGACTAATGGCCTACTGGCTATAGCATCTCCTCAAATGCAACAGGAGAGCATTTTGGAGATCCTGTCCCTGCCTTCTTGAGTGCGCTGTCAGGACCAAATCATTTCGCCGTAATGGCAGCCTGTCAGCAGCAGCGTCTCTGTGAGGCTCCCTCCTCGTTGCCAGGGTAACCGCTAAGCCACTGTTGCGTTGATACCTTCTCGTTTTTATTTTTTTCCTGATTTTTTTCCTGATAAATGCCAATGATAATTCTGCTATTAAACACACAGAATCTAATTTCCTATGTAAATGACTAAATCGCGCTCTCTGAACCGCCTTTGCCGAATTTAATACGGTCCCAGGAGAAGGAGGATTTGCTGGACTCGGTTCAAACTGACCTTCTCTGAGTGCGCGATACATTTTAATAAGTGGATTTCGTTTCTTTCTAGCCATTTAGCAGTGCATTCATTCGTGCCTGCCTGCCTCCTCCATATGCTGACAACTTTTGCCCATTTATTTCATGCACAGCGGAAATCTGGTGGACATCATTTTCTGGCACACCAAGCTTCTCACCTGCCTGCCCTCTGAATTATCCGACTGGGAGCTGCGAGAGTTAAAGGACAATTCTGGGCAGTGGTAGCCTACTGAATTCAGTGGGGGCTTGTCTAAAGCCCCTGGGTTAAAGACACTGGCTGGATTGGTAAGGGAATGGATATAAAATTTCCCCAAAATTTTAGATCTCCTCCATTTCCATCAAATGTAATCAGTTGGAATACATTCAGGTCAGGAGGGGGCGCTTGCACTGGTACAGCGTGTTGCCGCACCTACCACACGACGAAACAGCTTGGGATCTCGGTTGGCAAACACCCGGGGGGGCAGACATGCAGTGCAGTCCCACCCTATCTGCCACAGCCAGGTGTTACGTGGGCAACCCCTTGGCATCTTGGGTCCTCAATTTTGAGAATCCTTCAAGCCGGACCACCCTTGGGTAATCGTGCCACATGGCTGTAACTGATGCTCCCTCACTGTTGTGATGTGAGATTTTGCATATAACTTGATAAATGTTTTGTCTTTATTTGTAATTTAGGCAAAGCAATGTAATATTAGTGTTACTTTGGTGAGAGGCATTCGTGTTTGCCCCATATTTACGACTGGGTGTCTTTGTAATTTTACGACAGGATTTGGGGGATGTGTCTTAAACCAGTTTGATGAGTATTTCTCTGCTAAAGTCTTTCAACCCCCCCGCAAAGAATCCAGGTTATGTTAACATATGGTTTGGGGTGGCAGGTGTTAAGATGTTCTATTTCCCCCACTGGTCTGAGGTATGGCTGTTTGAAATCGGCTTGTCTCAGAGGCCTTTAAGTACCATGATGTCCTATTGGCTGTAGGGGTTGGACAGAAAAACCCATAAATTTGCTTGCTTTATCTCATTCTCTCTCTTGCTAACCTGTGATGATGAAGAAGTATCTCTCTCTTACTAACATCTGAGAAAGAAGCATCTCTTGTTAACAACTGATGAAGACCATCACACCATGAACTGACAAGAACAGCACAATGAAGAGCACAGCTCAGCAGACATAATGAGACAGGCTTGAGGCCTGTTCTGAAGAAAGCCGAGCACCAATGATGCCTTAACTAGAGACATTTTAAGTAACTGCAAGTCTGTGTGCCACCTGAAACTACACATCACCATGTAATCAGGTTGTATGGTTGCCAATATTCAAATGTACTTTGCATTTTGTTATTATTTATGAATATTATCAATAATACATTATTTCATGTGTAACTTAACTCCTGCTTGTCTTTTTACTACATCTAATTGCCTGAGGTTATAGATATAGAAGGGAAGGTGGGGAGATGTTATCTCTATATATAATCTTCATTTGGATCTTTATCTTTGTTTGTCCATGAATTAATTAAAAGAAGAAGCACTAGATGGCAGTAGAGAGACAACTAAAACACAGGCATTACATTAAGAATCTCCTCCAGGCTTATACTACTGAAGACTGTAGTACGCCAGTCACACCTCAAAACACAGACATTCAAACTAAACAGATTGTTGTGCTTTAAATTAACTAAAGAGATCTTCATTTACATCTTGATCTTTGTTTGTCCATGAATTCCACACATGCGTAGACCACCGTCCAGTTTAGTATGTTGTTGTTACTCACGGATGTCAACAATGTGCCGGAATAACAAAAGGGGTGGTGGACAGTGTTACGCTGGTTAGCTCCTGAGGCCTGGTTAGAGAATGAGATTGCCGAAGATAGAAGGTACGAGCCTACGTAACATATGAATGAAATAAAGACGGTGGGTAAAATGAATGACAACGTAACAGCACATTCTGGAAATTATTATTATTACGCTGTAGCCGGCGAGTGCTGCGCGTCTCACAGTTGTACCGTGGCTTGCTCACATGTCAGTGAAGTGATCCTTATTTATGCTTTAAAGACCCTGGATACCTATGTGTCCCCCTTTTATAACCATTACTCCGGGTATATTGCCTCACTCTTTGGATTGCCACAAAGCAACCTGTGAGATTGGAAAAAAGGTTGAGAAGACATCGTGAGAGGAAACAACAGCGTCGTGAAAATGAAATGGATTGTGAACAGACAGAAGCAGAAATGCTCCTAAGGGAATTACGATTCGGACAGTGATTCCGAGTAGGCCGTTCCTATCGAATCAATGTCCAAGGGTTTTCTTTTGTAATTTTGTAAAAATCATAATGCTGTGCGACGAAGGGCCCAGTTCACGACTGGCAGCCGCGTTTAAACAGGGAGCCCTTCACAGACAACTTTAACACGTGCAACATAGTTGGGCGCACATGGCTAGTATACTATAATACCTTATAAACAGTGGTAAGTCTGTGAGATTAGGCATTCTAAGGCTACATATTAATAATACAAATAGGGGAAAGTAGAGCAATATATTACTCCACCAAGATAAAACGCTCACATTGTCGGTAACGTGCCTCATTTGGGACCCCGTGAGTAACCGCTCATTCAACACAAAGTGAAATCAGGGAGTCTCTGAAGAGACACAGTACCGAAGAAGATGAAGAGGATGAAGAGAAGGGGGGAAAACCCTCCGGAGTCTCATCCTCAGAAGAGTCAATGAGGTCAGGTTGGGGATCAGAACTGGTGTGGTGCTGAGGGGTCGCCTGCTGAACGGCAGCACTTGGTTTTTCATTTGAAGTGGCCCATCCGGGTAGACGTGTGGAACATCCTGTTTCTGATAAGGAGGACCGTCTTCCTGAAATGCAATAAATGACCTCAAATGTTGAAAAAGGTGAGCAGTAAACTGCCAGAGGTTTAAATTTAAAGTTTAGGGTAGCAAAAACTGAAAAAAGAGGAAATATGACAAATGGGCCAGCAGACAGCAACTCATAGGTTACAACCTACGGGTGTTCTGCCGCAATTCAAGTAAATGAAGCCTTGCAAGTTGAAGCAAGCAATTTGCACAGGTGTCCTGACTTCTGCTGATTACTTGAAAGCAGTCATTGCAAAAGAAGCAATGATACTTACAAGAAGACCCCTACAAAATTCAATGCACCACCACCTGAGGTCCTCTTCGCCGGGTCTTACATAACCGGGAGGTTGTCTCAGCAGTGGTGATGTCAGGATGGCCCCGCCTCTTGGGGGGCTCCACCCACAGAGCACAAGGGACATGAGAGAATAGGATGGACAAGATGGCTTGTTGGGCTGAAAGGCCAGTTCTTGTCGCGCTTGTTCAGATGTTCTACAGTATTTACAACGTCGTATTTTTCAGATGGATATTAATGGTTGGCCGATCAATAAAAGGGGGGCCATTTCTTTAACTGAGAACCTCAAAATGTTTTAAGTGACTCTCATAACAAGTGTATCAGCTAAAAGATAATACCAAATCTGTCGTCTTCCGCTGTTACCCTAAAGATCGGTTTGCTGCGCATTGCGGCGCTACATCTTGGAGATTCCTCTTCCATTAATGGTCCTCAGGAACAGACAGCGGCTACCATTTACACCGAGCACCGGCGAAGTATCATGTAGCCGTGCATAGACAGACAATCCACTCGGCCTGCTTCATTCTCCCTAACTGAGAGCTCACTGTTTACCATCAGCGACAGTTATCTATGGCTCCTGGAATTTCTAGGGCTAAAGCAATAGTTCATCTTCATGCTTCTGTAGTGGTGTGATGATAGGGGTGCTGTGGGCAGCAGTAAATATCACATTCTAGCAGAGAAATCAAAAATAAAAGGAAAAAAACAGCGACCTTCATGGTATTCCATTGTAATCATCGCTGTTGCCTGTGCTCTGATCCATGGCATTGTCTGGCTGATCAAGAACAGCGGGAACTGGGATTCAATAAACTAACACTCCGACAGTTTAGGAAACTCCATCGTGTTCATAATAATTAAGGGGCAACAAATTTGGGATTAGCATTGCATGGTGGCACAGTGGTGGCATTGCTGCCAGACGCAAACCCGGGCCTTCCCTTCGTGGACTTCCCAAGTCTGCTTTGGGTTTCCTCCCACTGTCCCAGGACTTGGCATGTTAGGTGAGTTGGCGGCGTTGAACTGGCCCCCTGTGTGTGTTCAGCCTGTGATGTCCTGGGTTAGGTTGTGCCCTTTGCTAGCTGCGACGGACACCAAGCCCCCGAGTTACCCTGAATTAAGCGGGCCCAGAGTTAGGTGGGTTAGAAAATGACGATGACACGACTTTGAAATCATTTCAGGTTTTTATTCTCTGTCACCTCATGAGTCACTGACATGAGAAAATCCCACCTATAAAATATGCCACCCGACTCTTCTTGATGTCTAGTTGTGAAAGACGTCACACTTTTTGGGCTCCCCTCCTATTTTTGGCCCTCTACATCATTTCTAGGCCATGTTTGGACCTCATTTTGTGCAGGAAATGACATTATGAGGAAGAGTAAACCAATTGGTGTATTCGGCAAAAACGGTCATGCAGACCACCTCAACCAACACTAGAGGTTCACCCCTATTGGAATATGAGGGGTCAACGTTACTCCTTTTCACAAAACTCCACAAACGTGGGCATCAGTAATACTGGCATGTGGAGTGTCATTTTACTCACAGTCATATTTTGTGACATCTGATTCTTTACTGGTGGTCCTAGCCCTCTGAGACCCACTCCCATAAGGTTAAAAATGACAAATTTCAAACATAAGCATGTGGCACATCATTATAGACTATCTAAAGGTCAGCGATTACAAATTTGAAGTTATTTTTAATTTTTGATCATTTACTAGCCCTCTAGTTGAAGCACACATATTAAATTTTCAAATATTTGATGCATCTCTTCCAGTTTATGATAAAGTAAATCATCACATTTCTTATAAACATTTTAAATCAGGGTGCCCTATGCTAATTTAGACAACTGTGTAAGTATAGAGCATGTACAATGCCTTTACATTTCACTGTGTTTTCTATTGGTGTTTCATCGTCTTTGTGTATTTGTGTAGTCATTTGATTAATAATTACTGTGGTGTTGCCAGGCTTTTAGGTTGCAGATACTGGTAAGATGTGTACACTCTAGATGACCAGAGCTCCCAGCGTGTCATTTGTCACCATCTTTCCTGACCTCTCCTGTACCTTTGACACAGGTAGCCACCTTCTCTGACCCTGACATCACTTGGAGTGCCATTTAGATGTTTTGAGTCCCACCTCTCGGGCAGAACTTACTGTATAAGGGGGTACCAAAAAATAACCGGAATTGAAAAAAAATGAATTTAATAAGTTTTACTTATGGAAACTTTAGTCTCCTTCAAAGTCCTCTCTATGTGAATGAATGCACTTGCCCAAAAGGTTTTCCCTCTGGTGGCATTGCTAAAGAGGAACGTTGTCGAAGGCAACATTTTCATATTTTCAGGTTAGGTACATGCAATGTGTTTATAAAATAGTGTTTGACATTTTACATTTTGAGAAAGGAAGCGACACAGAGAGCTCTCACAAGTAACCGTAAAGAATGATGTGACACTAAATTCTGCAAGCCACATTTATTAAATTGCAATTTCTAGCTACATGAAGATTAATACATGGAGGTGAGCACACACGTTCACAGGCACTTAGTGTGTAGCATTGATCAAGAAATACTAGTGGTGCCATTATTACTTAATGAGATTGAAGGGACTGCTGAGCAGCAGCATCCATAGCAGAACACAGCTATCTAGATGAAGGTCAGGGTCCAAAAATAGATAGATAGATAGATAGATAGATAGATAGATAGATAGATAGATTTAAATTTTAGTGTAGATAGATAGATAGATAGATAGATAGATTTAAATTTTAGTGTAGTAGGCAGGATAGATAGATAGATAGAAAGATAGATAGATAGATAGATAGATAGATAGATAGATAGATAGATAGATAGATAGATAGATTCTGGGCTCATCAGAGGTAAACACTACCACTCTGGGACGTGAGGGGGCGCTGTCACTGAGAGTATTGTCTCTTTTCCCACTCACAGCTTTAGGAAGACCCTAATAAGGGCAACTGACTCCACCCTTTCTGGTTCAGGGACCTTCCCAGAAGGAGCAGACCGCCGAACGGAACTCCAACCTAAACCCATGAGCACTCTCCAGAGTTTGACTCCCCTTACTCGAGAGGTGCTTAAGCTTGTTTCTGTTTTTCTTTCAGTTTGGTGCCACTGTGCACCTGTTTATTTTGTCAGACAACTTAGTTATTAAAGTGAGTGACCCAGTTGGGACACCAATAATTTTGGACTGATGTGTTCCCTCGGTTGACAACAATAGATAGATAGATAGATAGATAGATAGATAGATAGATAGATAGATAGATAGATAGATAGATAGATAGATTACATGCTCTTTATCATATCTAACAAATTAATTATATTGACTAATATTTTTCCTTTTAGAAGGTTTGCTGGTTTCCAGGGCTTAAGGTAAGATTTCCTACATTTTGAAAACGACGGACTCTGAGAGCGAGTTGCAGAGAATTACACAAGTCTACCCCGCCAACCGTGTAATAAAGTGATATTATTTGTCAGTCACTGCAAAAGATGGGATTAGCATTCCATTGCATTTTTACAAACAACGCAAAGCACCGCCAAGACGTCACGTGTGAATGAGCCTCTATGAATGGCGTGAACATTTTAGCAGGCATGAAGCTCCAGTTTAATTTCCACAGATCCCCCCACCCCCGGACCACGGCTGCTCATTTTTAACGAAAACCTTGACTTCTAAACACAAAACAAAAGGCCTGCTACAGAAGAGAAAATGCTGACATCTCAGTCTCTGAAAATCCTATTAATCACCAAGGCCAGGCAGTCTCTTATCAGCGTCCTATGGAGACTGCATAAAACATTTAAAGGAGAGATTTAGTGCCTCACTAATGTGATACTTATTGGGTACGACTCACCAAATTGGCCTGAATTCTGGCAAAAGAAAAGATGAGGTGGCCCTAAAGGTAAAGGATTGGGTCACCTTCTGGTGCTTTCCTTTTTTCTTTATCTTTACAATTGGGATAAGTGATGCCATCCCATATGCATCTGTCCATTTCAAACCTAATTAATCTAATGCAGGGTCGCTGTGGAGTCTGGCACAACTCAGATAGGATGCCCACCCGTCACAGAGCCTGGTTTGCCTTATTTGTTGAATAATTCTAACATTTAGCCCTGCACTGAATCAATGTACTCCTGTTGGTAAACCAACTCGAGATCCAGTTTGGCAGATTACCTTTGATGCCCACAGCTTCTAGTTTCAAAGTGAGAATATTAGAAAACAAATTTGGCAAGAACAGAAGAGTAGAGACAGAATGACCAGGCCAGGACATCGGGATACCCTTCTACTCTTTTCCAAAGATACCCAGGGATCTTGAATGACCACAGAGAGTCAGGACCTCGGTTTTACGTCTCATCTGAAGGACGGCGCCATTTTTACAGCACATTCTCAGCACTGTACTGGGGGCATTGGGGATTCACATTCACATTCAGACCATAGCAGGGGTTGCCATCTCCGGTCCTGGAGGACCACTGTGGCTGCAGGTTTTCATTCTAACCCTTTTGTTTAATGACTGCCCTATTTGTGCTGCTAATGACATTTCTTGTGAATTCATTTTTATTAAATTGCTTTTCTAAGATTTGTTCCCCTGAATTTCTTCATCTTTCCTCTGAATTGCTTCATCTCTCTTCCTCAAATGGCACCCAAACACAAATGAAATGTGAAGTGAGTGAGCCGACAGAAGACCAACTGAGTCCGGGCCTTAGACTCCAACCAATTTCACTCCAACCCGCTGCTTAATGAGGTGCAGATTCTTGTCGTTAATTAAAGCCGTCCTTTAATTCCATGGCTTGTTGCTGCCCTCGTGGTTCAATAGCAGACATTTCTGAAATTGTCGATTTTCTCTTTCTAAGACCACTGTTAAAATGTTTTGGGAACCTGAGAAGATCGACCTTCCTCGTTTTTTATTTTCAGATATTGTATGATGGACACCAGTTGTTTTGGCTCATTTTGTATCTCATTACTGTTTGGCAGCTAAGTAAGGAAAAAGCAACACTTAAGGGGTCTGAGTCTTCAACAGCAAGGCATTTAAAATGAATGGAAAAGGAGTTAATTAGCAGCGAAAACAGGCCTCTCATTAAGAAAAGGCTTAGAATGAAAACCTGCAGCCACGGTGGTCCACCAGGCCTGGAGTTGGCGACCCCTGGACCACAGGGTAAGTGCCCCCTGCTGGCCGTCCTAAACACCTCTTCCAGTAGCAACCCCAGCTTTTCCCAGGTGGTCTCCCATCCAAGTACTGGCAGGAAGACCTCTTCTGAAGTGCAGGTGCTGCGTGTTTCTTTGTGGTACCCCCCGTCCAAGATTATTTGGGTCCTTTATAATCCCTTGCATTTATTCCTTTCAAGTTTTTATGGAGGAAAAAATGACTCACTGACACATTTCGGGCAAAAATAAGCACTTTCATCATAATGCAGAAAAGCTCAAGTATGACAAGTGCATCTTGTTTTTTTTTTGTTAACGGTATCTGGTAATCTCTCGGCTTTACTAATAAAGTATAATTTCAATGAGCCTGTAGTCAGTGCCGGAGCATAACAACATCCAAAGGGCATTAAAATCATCAGACATGTAATGGCGGTAATCCACTGTAAAGTGCTTTTCTGCTCGCTGTCAGATCAGAGACGCTGACATCAACAGTCTTAAATACCCGCTCTGAAGGACTGCGCCTCGAAAACAAATCAAACTCCATTATACTGTATATATACTTTTAGTTTTATGGGCACTTTGAAAGAATTCCCTAATATTCGAAGTCCATCCCGAGTAATGAAAAATGGCAAAAGTCAAGCACCCAGAATGAACGAGCCGCTATTCCTGCCAACAACTCCATTGGTCGGATCCTTGACCTTGAATGAAGTTATCATCTCTCAGATCGCTCCTCCAGATTTAAAGCTTGTTCAGAATTAATGAAGGTTTACTTTGCCGGAGCTCCACTTAGTGAGGAATACACGGTGATTAATTAAACGCTGTTAATATAAGGGGAGAACAATTTTAGGCAAGCGATATGATAACTTATTTAAATAGATTTCTATACGCTTAATTTAATAAGTTGATTTACTAGGAGCTCCAGTCATATTCCAGCCACCAGGCTGTTAGACCCCCGGGGGTGGCATATTTTGTCCTCATCCAGGCCCATAGGGGGCATAACTGCGGCTTTTTGCCTAAAGCCACCCAACAGGGATGAAGGGCTTGAAAATGCTGCCGGCAGTGGGAGCCGTGAAGGCTGCAAGGAAATTCAAAGGATTGACTTTGAGGAGAGGTAGTTATGGGGTCCAGCGGCTGTGGGGCATCTGTTGGTGAAGAAAGACTCATGGATCTTGACTTTGCTGACGATGCTGTGAGTCAATGGAGGCTCTGATTGGGGCTCTGCAGGGACTGAGCGAGGAGTCTGAGTGTCTGGGCTTGCGAGGGTCCCAATCAAAAAAACAACAGCCAGGCCTTTAATGAGCTCTTGGGCACGGCCATCAGCAGTGTGTCTGTCTGTGGAGAGAGGTTCACGTACCTTGGCAGTGACATTCATGTGACTCTGGTGACTCTTCCTATGAAGAGTAGAAGGATTGGGAGAGCATGGGGGGTCATGAGGTCACTGGAAAGGGGTGTCTGGCACTCCCGATATCTATGCAAAAGGACGAAGGTCCAAGTCTAAAGTCCTGGTGCTTCCTGTCTTTCTAGATGGTTGTGAGACATGGACGCTATCCAGTAATCTGAGATGAAGACTGGACTCCTTTGGTACTGTGACTCTCCGGAAACTCCTTGGGTACCGCTGGTTTTACTTTGTGTTGCTCACGGAATCCCGAATGAGGCACATGACCTGCATTGTGAGGGAGCGTCAGTTACGACCATGTGGCGCGTTTCCCCAAGGGTGATTTGGCTCGTAGGATCCTCATTGTTGGGGACCCAAGTGGCTATACCAGGCCAAGGGGTCACCCACATAACACCTGGCTGCGGCAGATAGAGGATCATTTACAGAGGGTGGGACTGGACCGCGTGTCTGCCTGGGGGGTTGCAAACTGGGATCCCGAGTTGTTTTGTCGTGTGGTGGGTGCGTCAATACTCTGTACCAGTGCATGCCCCCCAACTTGACTTGACTTGACTTGTAGTTATGGCCAGAGGTGTGAGGTCTGGAGTCGGAGAATCAATGGAAAATCAAAACAAGGTTTATCAAGTGGTCATCCACAAGCGGGCAATAGGTCAGAAACACAGGACTGGCAAAAACGTTAAAAAGAAGCAGAATGAAAAAAGATTAATGGTTTCAAATAAAATTAAAAATGTTATATGCATCTTCACGCATGTGCCCTTGGGGGGCCGCCTTCCTGGCTCAGGTGAGGTAAGCAGGACAAGTGGGAGGTGCTGGTGCTAACTGGTATCATCTCTTGCCCCTATAGTGTTATGAGGCCACTCAAAGGTGATGCCAGGCTCCACCCACAAAGCACTGAGGAGACCCGCCCCATTCCAGCTCCAATGATATAAAAAGGGGCCGTCCAAGGAATGTAGCGTCAGTGTTTATTGGACAGAACTCCACCTCCATTGTCAGCACTAATTTAAAAGTAAAGATGATAGTAACCATATTTACTTTCGTTCTTTTGTGAGCTACTTTTGGAATTAAACAGGGTGACCCGTCTGGTTCCAGCTATTGTCTGTCCATGTTACAACACTTGAACTGTGCAGCGCAATGGAGACTAAAGGCGTTTTCTCACCCCTAGTCCATTCGCTCTGTTCCAAATCAAAGGATGTTTGATTATTTTGTTTCAATTTCCAGTTAGTTCGATTGCGTTTCACGCGGCAAAACTTCTGAGCAAGCTAAACATATTAATAAACGGCCCATGGAAATGTCGTGGACTTCTTTTATTAGGCAGAAACTTTTGTTCTCAGGAGAAAATATCACGAAGGGTGCAAAATTGTTTGCGTGTTTGCGCACCACCTGCATTTTCAATCATTTTTTGGTTTATTTACCAAACACAGCATTATGAACAAAACACCTGTTATCGAATAACTGGAAAAATATGTGAAGGTGCATGTGACACACGTTTGAAATGGGCGCGTGTACAAAAGAAGGCAAAGTCTGCTGAAGATGTACGCTGATGTGCTTCAGTTTTATGATGATGGACATATCAGACAAGTTTCATTCATGGTGTTACATATTTACGAGCCAATGGCCACCATATGAGCGTAACCTCGATGTCGGTTATCTCAAATTCTGTATCTACTGGGATTAGCTATTTGTTTGATAAACATTTACTACACAGGTCAAAGATAGTGTCGCACCCAAAATCATCAACAATTACTACATACTCCGAAGATGGCATCGTACATGAAAAGCAATCAATCACATTGCGAGGACGCCCGAACCTGGACACATCTATTTTGTGGTGTAAGACTAAGGAGTTTGATCATCAGTCTCACAGAGCACTGCTGTTCGTTTCTCGTCGTCTTGTATGTCTTTTGGTCGAATGGGTTACGCGTAAATTTACACCTTTTTTGGGCTGAATTGGAACCAAAGCAGGGTGGGTGTCTGTTATCTGCAGGGCACACTCAGACATTTACACAAAGCCTAATTTAAAGACATCTCTCCACCCACTTCTTCTTCTTTTTCCTCTTCCTCTTCCCCACTTCTGCGTGAGGGTCGATGTGCTTGGTCAACCTTCTAACACACACCTTGGTCCTGCTGCTCCTCCTCCTTAACTCATTCTCGCCCTTTTGTTTCAGATCATCTTTTACCTTATTCACCCACCTCCACTTTGGGCTCCCTCGCTTTCTCTTCACTTCTACTTCCATCTCCATCACTCTTTTGCCCACATATTCATCATCTCTCCTCTTCACAAGTCCATATCACTTCCGCCTACTTTTCTGTGCTTTCTTAGATATCTTCTCCCACTTGTGTTGTACCTCTGATGGTCTCATTTCATATTCTACCCTTTTTTGGTAACGCCACACATCCATCTCCACGTTCTCATTTCTGCCACATCAAGCTTATCTTCTGTGCTCCCTTTACTGTCCATACGTCATTGCTGGTCTTACCACTGTCTTAAAAACCATCCTCTTCTTTGATCACACAACACTTCCTGATTCCTTCTACACTAAACTCTGTGGGTTATCTCTGCACTTGATTCTCCACTTTGGACTACCACTGATTCTAAAAATGTAACCTTCTCCGCTCTTTTCAATCATTCACCCTGCAGGCTAACTTCTGAATTCTGATCACCAAATATTCTGTCTTCTTCCTATTTATCTCCAATCTTCTATGGTTCAGGTGCTCTCCTCCATTCTCCCAAACCCCACGCTGACTCTCTTGTCCTGTCCTTGTCAGGTGTTGCTCAATCTTCTCCTTAATAATTCCTTCCATTAATTTTCCTGTGATGCATGTTAAGCTTACTGGCCTTCTTAATGGCTTCTGGACAATGTCTGGAAGTTTTTTTTCTTTCACCTTATACAATTTCTTGTATTAGGAATGTATTAGTTTTTGCATACCCCTTGGGGTCAGAGCACAGGGTCAGCCATTGAACAGCACCCCTGGAGCAATTGTGGGTTGAGGGCCTTCCTCAAGGGCCCATCAGAGTAGGATACGCTTTGGCAGCAACCTTCTGGATACCAGCCCAGAGCCTTAGCCTCAGAGCCACCACCTTACCCACAATAACAAAGTTGATAGCGTCAAGTCCACTACGTCTTCTAGGTCCTTCTCATAAGGTGTACTTTCAATGTTCAGACCTCCCAAACCTAACATTTTGATTTCCTACTTGCAATCATCTGCCACAATTCTGTTAATAGCCCACCTGTCCACCCACTCCTTACATTTTTAACAGGAGGAAGGAAGCCAGAGCGCCCCGAGAACACACACGTGAACATGGGGAACACGTAACAAATTCTGCGAAACATGTATACGGGACAGGGTCTGCCTCTTCACCGTGTCACAGTATAATCCAGCCATCCATTATCCAACCTGCTATATCCTAACTACAGGGTCACAGGGGTCTGCTGGAGCCAATCCCAGCCAACACAGGGCGAAAGGCAGGAAACAAACCCTGGGCAGGGCACCAACCCACCGCAGGGCACACACACACTGGGGATAATTTAGGATTGCCAATGCACCTAAACCTGCATGTCTTTGGATTGTGGAAGCAAACCCACGCAGAGGCAGGAACAAACACCGGGCAGGGCGCCAGCCCACAGCAGTCACAGTATAATATCAACATAAATTGAGAAGTTTTGAGAAAATGCTTTACATTCTCTAGAAATGAAAAGGGTTAAACGGATATCTGATTAATACAGTCGTCCGTGTACTCATTAGGCGCATTGATTGACGAGCGTTAATTGACACAACAGCCGCAAAGACCGCACATCCCTGGAATGCATCACACGGCTCGAAGACACCGTTTAAGCGGGCTTTCTCTATTTTGTCATTTGCTTAAAAGGTTTTTCTGAAGATATCATCTTACTGTCTGCATGCTGAGATTGAACATGGCACTTTCCTATAGCACTGTATTTTATTAGGTCTGATGCAATTAAAACTCTCTCCTTTCCGCTTGTTTATTGATCCAACATCCTAATCTGTTTACACTCAAGTTCCGGGATAACAAGATCTGTTCGCTGTGGATCAGCTAACTGCACTTTACAGCCTTAAAACAAAGTTTGGCTGGTCTTGAAATACATAGTTATGAAATATGTGGACACTTTTAGCTTTTTATATGGATAGGAATGATGACTTAAAACTTTATCTGGTTTGTTAATAAGAGGGTGGAATGGGTGGAGAAGAGTGTCAAGAGTGATTTGTGACAGACGGGTATCAGTAAGAGTGAAAGGGAAGGTCTACAGGATGGTAGTGAGACCAGTTATGTTATACGGGTGGAGACGGTGGAACAGGAGATGCTGCTGGAGGTGGCAGAGTTAAAGATGCTAAGATTTACATTGGGGGTGACGAGGATGGACAGGATTAGAAATGAGGACATTACAGGGTCAGCTCAGGTGGGACGGTTGGGGGACAAAGTCAGAGATGTGAGATTGCGTTGGTTTGGACATGTGCAGAGGAGAGATGCTGGGAATAATGATGCTAAGGATAGAGCTGACATGCAAGAGGAGGAGAGGAAGGCCTAAGAGATGTGGTGAGAGAAGACATGCAGGTGATGAGTGTGACAGAGCACGATGCAGAGGACAGAAAGATATAGATGAAGATGATCCACTGTGGCAACCCCTAATGGGAGCAGACGAAAGAAGAAGAACAAGAGCAGTTAATTACAGGCCGATACAAGTCTGTAGCTAACGTCACAGAGACCAGACATTGCCCTGCTCTCTAAATTCTCTAAGCAGGTCTGTACTTATGAAGCTTACTGTTTCACTGAGAGATCGGATCCATCGGCCGATGAAAATATGTAGAGCTGGAAGAGCAGCGCTGGGACAACGGGGGTCAAGTGAGGCGGGAGCCGACTGAAGGAGGCTGCAGAGGATTCACCGGCCAGTCCTTCTGCCAGCTGCTTGCCATCCTTGGCATTTATTAGTGTCTAGCTGTCCCCCATGGCTTCATCCACGTAGTAGTGCAACAAGTCAAACTTTAAAAATCAATAAAAATGGTAATTCTGACCGAGCACAAGGTAAGTATGCACCAATGTCAAACGTTGGCACTGTATCTGATGGTGCTCAGCTCTGACGGGAGAGCGTCTTACCCGTGGGGAGAACAGCACGTGGCCGTGATACCTCTAGCAATCAGCAGGTACCCTCTAAAACACGTAGCTCTGATCTCTCTATCAAAAACGTCAAACGTTACTCCTTAACAATCTCTAGATGACAATGACTGCTGAACAAACAGGTATAGCTAGTTAAGTGGAGGTGCGTGAGTGAGGACCTCTCCTCGGCCTGCAGTGTCTCTCTCTCTCAGATTCGCACAAATAAATCAGTACCGCAAGCGGAATATGATACTGAGCATGATAAGAGAAGTCACAAAATCGAGAAAATTCTAGAAAAAAAAAACCAACAATCTAAATGAATGAAGTAGTTCTCTCGTGAAAGACTTGCAAACCCTGCGAGTGCAAAGAAATCCCCATAATGGGATAGGGAAGCAACTGCCCACCAAGCTGGAGCAATTTATGTGGCCAGAAATGTGATTTGAGCCATGAGGCAGCAGTGCCAACCACTGCACCGCTGTGCATCAAACAACAAAAGACAAAGATGGAACGATAATGACAAGCAAACCAAAAAAAATCAAATGGCCACCGACTACTGTATATATCACTGTGCTCACAGAGCTCCAGTCTTGGTGAACATATTAGTGGATGTTGGTGGAGTGGGGGCTCTGTGGCTAGAAATCTGGAAGGTTGCCGTTACTGCCAGAAGGGGTTCTACTCCGTTGGGCCTTTGAGTGAGGGTTACCCTAACCTGAAAACTGCTCCAGAGGTGCTGGTGTAAGAGTTGAATTTGAACCCGAGTCCAATGTGCACCTAGCATGTGTCTGAGTCTCATATCCTTCTGAGCTTATGCTTAAAAGCTGACGCCGTTATTTCATTATTCACTATGATAAATGCATTTTTATTATTTTATATTACCCCTAAAAGAAAATGTTATATTTTATGGCATAACCATTTTCCTTTATTTTGCTTAGTACTAAGTTTCCTTTTTTTTGTACCCAGCTGGATCATAAAAAATTAGATCTTTGTCCTCTTCATTCAAAATGGGATAAACCTGTAGGGGAACTCACACACCTCCTAAAATGAGAATTAAAATAATGCATTTAAAAAGTCACACATACCCTAAACTAACAGGACAATCAATCAGCCTAGTGGATGGGGTCAAATTGTGGTCATTTAAGGTAATAACGTTAGGAACTCAGTGTAACCATCCATCCATCCATCCATCCATCCATTTTCCAACCTGCTGAATCCGAACACAGGGTCAAGGGGATCTGCTGGAGCCAATCCCAGCCAACACAGGGCACAAGGCAGGAACCAATCCCGGGCAGGGTGCCAACCCACCGCAGGACACACACAAACACACCAAGCACACACCAGGGCCAATTTAGAATCACCGGTCCACCTAACCTGCATGTCTTTGGACTGTGGGAGGAAACCCACTCATACACGGGGAGAACATTCAACCTCCACGCAGGGAGGACCTGGGAAGCGAGCCCGAGTCACCTAACTGCAAGGCAGCAGTGCTACCACTGCGCCACCGTGCCGCCTCAGTGTAACCAATCATGTTAAAAGTGTTCTGATTAGGTAATGACTTCCTTTTTTGAGCAGCGACCAAATCAACAGATTGTATAAATTGATTGCAGAGGACAGTTTTATTTTCATTGCAAAACACTAATATGACAAGTTTTGGCCTCTTGCAAGATTTAGATAAAGAATAATGATTGTCGCTTTCTCCTGCCTCTGTTTTATTGCTTAAATTGGGGCATTACAGTGGGGTGGGTTGGAGGTTCTGTTAAAATTTTCTTCCACACTGTACAATGGCTGACCCTGCATTCTGCGAAAAGACAGTTTCCCCTTGGGGACTGAAAAATGTTACCATCATTAGCCATTCAATGAAGCGGCAGCATGGGACTGGCTTGTTCCGGACACAGCTGGAACTGATTTTTGTCTGTTTCTGATCTCTGTGCAGACGCTCTACACTTTTTTCTTTCTTGAAGTAGTTGGAAGACAGTAATAAATCTTTTGTTATTATTATTATTATTATTATTATTATTATTATTATTATTATTATTATTATTATTATTATTATTATTATTATTTCACAGGTTTGCATGTGTTTTCTTTCTCAGCAAGGGGAAGGAGAAGGTTCTTTGGATTATAGCAGCAGCATATGGCTAATTACACAGGCAAATTAGCCATGCGGTGCTGCGCTGCCAGCGCACAGGGTTCGGTGTTCGATATCCAGTAGCAGCACTCACAATATTGTCTAATGTACCACCCAAAGGAAAATACTGCAGACTTTTTGTTTAAACGTGTGTGGGGTAGAAGGCTGCAGTACTGATCGCGTCTTCACATCGAGCATGCCCAACGCAGACCACCAATGATCTTACAGTACACAGGTATGAATGTTGAAAGCATGGCTGCTACAGTTCAATGATGTCACACTGGCATCATGGTTGTCATGGTTCTTCTCATTTATATTCTGCGTTGTTTGTTTAAGCTCCTTTTTATGTTTTCTTCATTTAACTTTAAGTGTTTTCTATAAGTTGTTTTAATTATTTATGTCGTGTGTGTAATTCTTCATTATTCTGTAGTTATCGTTCATAGTGCGGTGTCGTGTTCTGTCAGGTCCCATGTTCTGTGTGTGTGAATCCCCAAGAGGAGGGCCCACCTGTCTGTCTTCATGTTTGGACCACCCCCCTCGGCTCACCTATAAAGGCCAGGGAGACCCAGTGGTCTAATGTGGTTCATTGTCGTCAGCTTTTGGTATTGGTGAGTTCTCTTTGTGGGCATAGTACTATTATAATGCATTTGATTCTCTGGATTTCTAAAATCTGCTCTGTTTTTGACAACGATTATTGGATTTTGTTTTGTCATTTTGTTATCGGGTTACCTTCGGGTTTGTTTGATCATGGCTTTAATTTTGCATATACAGATCAGGTTTGAAGTAAACCTTTTATTTTATAAAGATTCTTTGTCTTGCCCCTTATATAGAGATAAAGATTGACAGTTACCTATTCTCTGTTGGGGACATTAGGTACGGTATTTTGGGACATATCGGTTTTTGTCGCCAGTTTCCCTTTCTCCCGATGGGAATTGGCTGAATTAAGTGCTACCCAGTCAATGTGAAGGCCCCCACATTATACCAATGAACTCCCCATCATAGCAAATGGGTTAGGTAAGTTTAGTAATGGGAATCAGGTACCTGATGGGTACCTTTCTGGGTTAGCGCCCTTGAACGTCTCCACCTTTCCCGAAGCAGTGATGAATGCCCTCTCCACCAGCATGTTAGTTTCCACAGTGTTTGCCTCTGACTCTCATTATCCACCTTATAATGGAGTTAGGGTTGGGTAAGCCAATAAGAAAATATCTGGTGAATAAAGTCACCAGCGAGTGCTTTGGCGAATATCGCCGACCAACACGAACATTTATGGGACTGAAAAGAAAAAGGCCATAAAGATAGCCATGGAGGCCGCTAAAGCTTTTTGTTCAGTCTAAAAAAAAAAAGTCAGCGTGTCGAGTGTCCAAATGCTTTTGTTTCAAAGCCGGGCACTGCTTTAATCACATGACACTCCAATATGGCTGTCAGGGCACCGTTTTTGTCTTTGTGCTGCATTACACATGCCACCAACCTGACATATCAGTGTAATTCACATAATGGAACTTGGGAAGCCATTTTCACATCTGCTGTGAATAATAATACCAGATAATTCCGCGTTATTTATGGCTGTTTGTGTAACTACCACTGCTGGTCATCTCTGAGTTGTCATTACCTGACAAAGAGATGTTCCTACGGTACTTGTGGGTACTGAAGTGCAAATTGTAATCAGCGGTGGCTGAAGCAGACTAACATTTAAGCTACAATTTATTAATAGTCCTTGCGATTCTTCCTTATTTTATTCATCTGAAGTGAGTAGAGCCATCAGTCCCATCCCGGTCCATTATAAATGGCCTCACCCGCCATATAAATCGACTGTCTCACTAGCCAAAGGGCTGACGTGCCTTCAGTGAAATAAAACCAGGGGATGATTTAGAAGGTTACCACTCAGAGCAGCTTTGTTCTTGCATTGGTTTTGTGACCATTTTGAAAGTTCTTTCACACGTTGATAAAACAAATTTTTGACTTCTAAGAATTCCTGTAATTAATTGATCCTTTTGCGTTTTCCTTAACATTATAAACGTATTCATCCACATAGAGAGCAATAGGTACACGGAACAGAAAGTCAAGCAGTGTAATGGACGCCTCAACTGATATGGTCGGGTTTCTGATTTGCCCAAACTACACAGTCAGCCACCTGCTCTCATTTTAGCAAGTATTTGGACATGCAGTGCAAAGTGGCACCAATGATTTAAAGTCTCATTGTGTGCGATGCCCCCTGCCAGCAGCCCGCAGAATTGTCTTTGACGGGTAATCTGGTAAGTTCCTTGACTGAGGACGAACGAGTAGTAATTGAGGGGACCGACAAGATTTAAAGTGCAAAAAATGGTGTCATTTCATAAGAAAGAATTAAAGTGTCCACAGCGATCCTTACAAACAGTGTCTTTGGGTGAATAAAATTAAAATTATAACGTTTAAAACATGAGGGTCACATAAAACAGTCCGTCACCTTCAGAAAAATCAAATAAAACCCTAAAAGCAAGGAAACTTCTAGTCCTGCTAGAAGCACAGATAGTAACCATGCCAGGAGTTTGGGATCAAAACCTCAGCAACCTGCCCACCGTTAGCCCCAAGCCCCGCCCACAGAAGCGTCATCTCTCGGCTTAGCACTCGGCTCCACCTCCAGAGTGTTCCTTCAACTAGCCAGCCACCCTCTGCCTTCACTGCTACTTAACCAATCGTTCCTCAGTTCTGGGCCCACCTGTCCTCCCAGCTGGATCACACCCCTTTCTTGTTGCTATGGTAACCTACTCAACGCTCACTCCATTCCTGATCCGCTGTCGCCTCTCTAGATCCCTTCACTTGCTTCTTGAATTCTAATTTCTTTCTCTTGTAACTGTGCATGTTGGCACCGATTAACCAGCGGGCTAAGTAACAACATTTAAAACACTTAATGAATTCAATCCTCAAACCATCCCGCTATGAAACACCCCTCCACATTCTGCCTGACCACCATATTCAATTCAGGTCAGTTTATCTTGGTATAGCGCTCTTCACCGAGCTCAGGCTTAGAGTGCTGGGACAAGTTCATGGATAAAATGTAATTACCATTTTACAAATTACTTATTACATACTGCATACACATAAAGACACATTTGTTTAAACACACTCCAAACTGGCAAAAACGGAGTTGAACTGTGTCCGATTTTTCCAGCCGAGTATGATGGTTTTCCTCACACATCCCCAAAGATTTGCATTTTAGGTGGATTTGTGGTTCCATTAACCTCCTTAGTGTTAGACCCGAGTGTCACTGGAGCTGCAAAGACAGTGCTAAAGACATTAGTCCTGAGTGTCACTCAGGCGACGGTATAGATGTGTCTCACATAAGCATTAGACCCAAGGATTACTCGGGCTGTAAAAGTGTCAACAACCTTAGTGCTGAGCATTACCTGGGCAACAGTATAGGTGTGTCTTGGGTAAGTGTCAGGCTCGGGTGTTACCTGGGCAACGGTATAGGTGTGTCTTGGGTAAGTGTCAGGCTCGGGCGTCACCTGGGCAACGGTAGAGGTGTGTCTTGGGTAAGTGTCAGGCTCGGGCGTTACCTGGGCAGCGGTGCAGACACGTCACCTCCTAGCCTCTGTGAAAGACAGACACAGACTCCAAATCTTCAAAACACGACCCCTTTCTTGTGCAACACACAAGACCAGCACTGTGCACAAATCACCACGCTATACTCATTCCTTTTCCTTCCTTCAGCCACCTCCACTTCTCTCTCGCAAGCTCCGTCCTCTTCCACCCAACTCCAGCTTTTGAATGGAGTGAGGCGGCTCCTTTTATCTCGCCCCCGATGTGCTCCAGGTGATCTGTGATGGTCTTCCGGCAGCACTTCCTAGTGTGGCGGAAGTGCTGCCCTTGCACCCGGAAGCACTCCAGGCGTATATAGTTCCTGGCTCGGCAGAACTTCCTGGTGGTGGCCACGGGTCCCATCTCCATGGCCCTGATGGAATCCAGTGGGGCTGCCCTCTTACACCCAGGGAAAGACAGTGCCCCTCTCCTGGTCCGTCCTTCTTCCAGGCATCCCAATGGGGCAGGATCCCTGGTCGTCTGCCACACCAAACAAATGGCGTCTTGTAAGAAACGCAGTGATAACAAAGTGAATCTGTCTTCAGGTCCTGAAACTGAAACGGCCAGTGAAACCGAAAGTGATTCTGGGAATCCGAAAGTGAGACTCGCATCACATGCAGAATGCTGTTCATATTATTATTATTATTCTTCATCATCATCATTATTATTTGTGTCATCATTATACTGACTTTGCACGTTTTACAGTAGAAAGACGAGATTTATAATTTTGTGCCAATTTGCCTTTCACATTATCTCGCATCCTTTGCAAGGGAGATAAAAATCTGGTGCAAAATTTTGAGAAATGGTTGGTTGTGAACACCCAAATCATGACCATAGCAAACACGCATGGGGATAAAGAAAAAAAGTGACGGTACCAAGACTTTCATTTTGGCTCACCGTGTCGATACTCTGATATTGCATGCCATTCCCATATGGGTGCCCATCCACACTTGGGGGCAAAGATCTTCAGGTGCCAACAACAAGTATAGCAAAATCAGTGATTGGCATGAATTCAGCTGGCTTTATCATCGCCTCACGTGGAAGGGTAGGGAAATGTGTAAGTCTGTGTTACCTCCCACATTGTGAAGGCCTTCCAAACTTCGAGAAATGGTTGGCTGTGAAAAACCCAAACCATTGCTCTAGCAAAGCTACATTTTCTCTGTTTCCAAAAAGTGTAACGGTACCGATGCCTTCATTTCAGTTGATACCGCGTGACCACCTGAGTGTTGATACTGTGATATCCCTGGGGTTTCACATACGTGTGTTCATTCACACTTGGGGTGATGATTTCCATGTGAGCGCCGTCAGTCACACTAAACAACGCCAAGGAAAACAGCGATTTGTGTGATTACAGCCCGCTTTAACTTTACCTCTCATGGAATAGTGGAGAAATGAATAAATCTTCGCATTCCCTCACACACTGTCAGGGTGTTCAAAGTTTGGTGCAACATTTGAGAAATGGCTGGTGGTGTCAAATCCAAACCGTCACTTTAGCAAAGCTGCATTTTCCTTGTGACCAAAAAACACTTTCATTTTCGCTGACAATGGTGCACGGCTTCTCCACGTAGATGGATCAATCATGTAATGTACGAGATTTGTTACGATTATTACTCCCTCTCTGTCAAATCGATATCTTTTTACAAGGTGATTGTTGTCCTGCATTTCCACAACATTGTACCGTTCCTGGAATATATGTGTGCCAGTCTCTGCCTGAATGCCATCTTCTGGCAGCTTCTAGCGAGTTAGGACAGCTCATGAGTTCAACTAATTCCAGGTGAAGTTTGGAGTAGTTTCCTAAACAGGGGAACATGAATAAAAAAGCTTTTACTCCTAATTCCTAAGAGTGGGGTCAAATCTGCACCAGTCTGAGATTTCTGAGCCAGTTAGGAAATGCCTGATAAACATGGGCACAGGTCTACCTCCATAGATGTGTGGGAAAGTGCGTCGGGTGAGTCAACTGAAGGTCTCCTTCCCTGTCTGGGGGTAATTCTTGTCACGCAGCTTAATCTTTGAATTGGGTTAAGCAGGTTTGAAAATTGTCCCGTTATATTTTGGGTGCCCACTAATGCGCAATGTGGGGCCTAATTTTACTCGCCCTCCTAGTAGTAGACCTCGAAGCGTAGAAACTGTGAGATATTTTTCCTTGTCAGGACTGCATAGCTTAAGTGCAAACTTGTAATCTGCTAAAATCTCCAGATATTGTTTCACCCAGACCATTTATGAATTAAATCCTGACAAAGCATCCTTGAATGTACATTAGCATTATCTCTTCTGATATCTGATTACCTCAGCTTGGCCAGACTTGTGCATTTCAAAGAATGTGATGTTCCATTACCTCCCTGTATAAACTGCCAACCTCTGCATTTAAGTGTGGGTCCTTCTGCTTGAGCTCTCACAAAATGCATTTCATCTTAAAAGGTAACCTCTAGCTCTGACATCTTTTATATGTGGCTGGGCCAGTGGACCTCTGGGAGCCCGGTCAATGATCATCTGGATGTACTCATGGCCTACATTATTTGACCCCAACCTCACAGAGCACAGCACCAGAGTCAAAAGTAAAGCATGGATTGAGAAAGTAAAACGCCAATAAATGAATACCAGGTCAGAGGTTTGAAAGAGGAAACAAAATAAATAAGTATAAAAAAAGATGAGCTCATTCAAACTTGTGGGGAACCTGAAAGCCAAACATGACCCTCTCCGGTTTTCATATCGTCAGAACCGCTCCACTGAGGATGCCATATCATCTACTCTTCATGTGGATCCATCCCAGCTGGACAAATGAGAAACTTATGCTGAAATTCTGTTTGTAGAATTCACTTCAGCATTCAACACCGTCATCCCTCAGGCGCTCATGGGCAGCTTGAGTCTGCCAGGCTACAACACTCCCCTATGCAATGGGATCCTGGACTTCCAGACAGGACAACTCCAGAGATTCCATATTGGAAACAGCATCTCCAGTGCCATCAGCACTGGCACCCCCAAGAGCTGTGTACTCAGCCCACTTCTGTTCACTCTGGCGACTCACGGTTGTATGACTGTGTACAGCTCTGACCCCATAATTTGTGGACGACATGATAGTGGTAGGTCTCAGCGGCAATGGGGACAAGTCATCATACAGAATGGAGATGTGAAAATTGGCAGACTTGGTCAAATGCAACAATCTGTCTCTTAACATGGTGTGGGAAGCAGCCCAGACACAGACAGGCGGGCACCGATGGTTCACCCAACACACGTTTAGCTACACGATCCATATTTACAAAGTGACAGCACACTACCCCAATACTCCCCCAAAGTCCAGGCCTTTCACAATGACTCTCTTTCTCTGGTCCGCCTCCACTCCTCTCCTCCCGAGCTTCATCTTGCTTCCCCTCGACTCCAGCCATCGAATGGAGGGAGATGGCCCCTTTTATCCTCACTCGGAGGAGCTCCAGGTGCCCCCTGATAAACTTCCGCTGGCCCTCCCAGGTGTGGCTGAAATGCCGGCTGTGCGGTCTTCCCCCCCAGCACTTCCGGGTGTGGCGGAAGTGCTGAGGGCCAGGGTTCCACAGGCATTGGCGCGCCCCCTGGTGGTGACTACAAGCCCCTATAGGGTTGAGCTTCTAAGCTCCGTTCTCGTGGTCCCCAAAGCCACAAGGGTGGTCCTCTGGTCCTTCCAGGCATCCTGGCTGGGTGCCACCCCCCATGCCACAAAGGCTAATATATATATATATTAACACCCCCATAACATATATATAATAATAACACCCCAAGTCAAGTGGTGGTGCACATGTTAACACAATATCTGTTTCTGTCTGCAGTTTTGGGGTAGACAAGAGACAGTACTTCGAGGTTCATACCATTAAGACCCGTCCCTTCCAGGAAACATATTTATATATATATCATTCATTCATTAATCTATCTATCTATCTATCTATCTATCTATCTATCTATCTATCTATCTATCTATCTATCTATCTATCTATCTATCTATCTATCTATCTATCTATCTATCTATCTATCTATCTATCTATCTATCTATCTATCTATCTATCTGTTTAGTTGCCCATTGCCCCTGTATGCCTATTACACACGCAGGTCTCTGTCTGTTCAATGGTCTTGTGAACTTGGGGTTTCTGAGAACAATAAGTTCCAAAAATGACTCAAAGTAACCATTAGAGGAGGGAAAAAAGCTATCCGACCCTGGCTAGTCACAAAAAGAGCAAATGTAGGATTTTAAAAAATAAGAAGATTTAATTTTTACAAAATTGTTCTGGAATAATCAAAGCTCCACACAGCACAAAATGCAAAGAAGGAGCTCCCTAGGAAGCTCCGCAGAGCACAAACAGCACAGAAGGCAATGCCTTCAAAACATGCAATCCCAATAGCAAACACAGTCCCAATTCAAAATCCAAGAGAATGGTATAGAAACAGAGCAAAAGGTTACAAATATAAAATTTGGAAATATTGAATATGAGCATTAAACACAGGAGAACTCACTAACCACCTAGCATATTTAATGAACCGCAAGGGACTGTGGGTTTTCCTAAGACTTTACAGGACAGCCTCTTGAGGGTTATGGGCAGGTCTCCCAGCATCAGGCCACCCACAAAACCCATGTCACACAGAACAAGATACGTAAATATATAGCAAAGATAATAACATGTAAAATGAACAAAACAGACAAAAGAGAGGGATCTGAGCCCCAGCCAGGCGGTGAACGTAACAGCTGAGCTAACTGTAATGCACTCTCAACGTCACCTTCTGTTTTCTCTCCGGACAGCAAAGACTGTCATCAGATTACTGGCAGTACAGAAACTAATATGAACAGTAAAATGTTATTATTAAACTTCTTTATAAGATAAGCACTAGGCAAGCCGGACTAGTTTAAGAGTAAACCAATTAAGTCAGAAATCAGGAGTTATAAAGAGCTAATATTGTTTGAAGCTCCATCCAAGAGCCAATTCCCCAGTCAGGTCCGGGGTCAGGATTGTCCAAAGGGGTCTTCAGGATAGAACTACTCCATCTGAAGGGCACGCAGTCCCCTTGTAGCCTGTTCGGCCCTTCATCCAGCTATAAAGGCAGGTCCTTCTGCACCTCTGGTGCCAACCTATCAACCTTCTTGTAGAAATACCAGCTCCTTTACTTTAAGAAACATGACGAGAGCCAGGTGGAAGTTCTAGTTCTGATAAATATTTATCACTCGAAAATGTGACACAGGCCAAAATGAATAGCTTGACATTTCACACATACACAGCTTTCGCTCCTTTTTGCCTTTTATTAGGATCATTATTGCTGACATCTTTTATTGAAGCGGGTTCATGTTGTCGCCACAAAACAACAGGCATGGGCTGAAATGAAAGTGATAAATTCCTTTTTGAGATTTCCTTAACACATCATAACAATAAACTGACGGCAGATAAAACCATAACTGTACCATAAGAGCCACACAGAATTAATCGTAAGTGGAAATTATTGAAAATGACGCTCATAAAAGTCATTGTAGCCTTTGAGCATTAAATGGGAAAAATGGACTCACATTTCAAGTGTGCGGACATTTTACTAAACACAGCGAAACCAATTGTAAGGGATAAGAAAAGCAATCGTGCCTATTGACAATTGCAAATTGCTGTAAACAGTACTTATTGATCTGACCGTTTCCGCACTAATTTGGCTCATTTCAAGTCAGTAAAGTTTTGGCAGCGACAGACACTCATAGATAAAGGTAGAACATCAATAGTTTCTGGTAATTGTGTTTCAAAAAATGGAAAACAATTTAGAAAAACTAGGCGGTAGCTACAGCTGAGAGCCCTCGACCCCTTATCACACGCAGATAACACCAATTTGAGATTATTTCACGTCATTTTGATGTCTACGCTGCCTTTTGTTTTTTTTTTTTTGCAAACATCACCATCACAAAGCATTTTACAAAATTAACAGAGAAACGATTTAAAATGACAAAGCGCCCAGTAACGGAGCTGAAATGCCAGATCCTGTAAATATTCAAACATTGGGAACTGCCTGCAAATTTCAAGTCATAATAAAAAAAAAATAGAAAGAAATGTAGATAAGAAGAAGCCTGTCACTTGGGCTTGATGGGCAGAGCAGCGCGCTGGCATGAGGGCAGCGGGAACAGAAGCGCCAGCTCTAAAAGACAGGTTTACTCACCTGTAAAAGTGTGTCTTTCAGCTCGAATGAATCCTCCTGTCACATGCGCTCCCTGAACGTTTCTGTCAGCTGACAGGAGAGAAGAACAGGCGCCGGTGTCCGAGGGTTTCATGGCTATGGTGGGTTCCTGTCTTCGCCAATCTGGGGAGTCGCCTTTGCTTTATTTAAGGTCAGAATCCCAATGTGGTTAGGCTCATTTTTTTAATATGACTATTTAAGGACATTCTCGGCTGAGAATTCCATTCCATTCCCCTTAAAATCAGTGGGAATCTGGAAAGAGACGTCGGAGGGAATGGAGCTGAAGCAGAAACCTTGACAACTTCTCAAAGGTATTTTGGATGAGGTGTCGTGATAACGTAGCAACTTGACAGCCAGCTGGTCTCAGTTCAATGTTAATTCTTGTCAGTGTAGCACGGAAGGTGGGAAAAGCATCCTCGGAATGGCAGACTAGTGTGGTGGTCCCCATATTTAAGAAGGGTTTCCACATGACTGGAGTGAAAGCTTGTGGACGTGAGGGTATCCACTTGGGGAGGCTGAGAGGGGGCAGAATCTTTGCTTTATGCCAATGACTTTGGCCTCTTTACCTCATCTGACTGTGACCTTCGGCACACACTTGAGTGATTCCCCGTCGAGTGGGAAGTGGCTCCAAGTCGGAGGTCAGGGTTCTCAATCAGGAAAACAGTGGATTGCTCTCTGCAGGGGATGAAGAGAGCTCTGGGCAGCTGCTTTTAGTAGAAGAGTTGAGGTATCTCGGGATCTTGTTCACAGGGAATGTGAGATTGACAAGTGGATTGGAGCCGTGGCAGCCATTCTGCAGGCCCTGTGATGGTCTGTGACGGTGAAGCTGTAGCTGACTCTAATAATAGAACTCTTAGTCTTTCTACAAACCTGTATGTTCATGAACTGTTGGTAGTGACCTGTGATGGATGGCGGCAGGTGCCATTACCCGACCGGGACGACTCAGTAACGGAAGGACAGGGGGAGATGACTTATGAAGGGTGTGTAGCGGCCCCTCTCGGAGGCCCACAGGGATATATGGGACTTGGTATTAGTTGGCTCGGCCCTGTTGGGTTCCAGGGATGCTGCCAAGAGGGGCTGCAGAGCCCTACTTTGGGTTTCTGCCACACCTGGGAGTAATTACAGACCTCCCCAATGAACCAAATGGAGCTAGCTACCACACAGAGGGGATTCAGAGTCGGGAAGAAGTGGACGACACTTGATGGAGGAGGAGTGGAGGTGGAAGAGTGAAAGAAAGAAGAAGCAAAGGCTTTTGTGCTGAACTCTACATTTGGTGCTGGTGTTGTGAACATTGTGCTGTGTTTTGGTGGAGCAAAGAAGAAACGCTTCCCAGGCTGAAATACTTGTGTCTCTGCCTCTCTGTGTCAGGTTAGGGTGGCTGTACGCACCCCGGTGGTCCAGAAAACCAAAATAATAAGATTGTGAGCACAAGTTGCAGAAATGAAGATTCTGCTCAGGGTGGTTGGGCTGATAGGGGTGAGAAGTGAGGAGATCTGGGAGACCCCCAGAGTAGAGTCAGTACTCCTGTGGATTGAGAGGAGCCAGTTGAGGTGGTTTGGGCCTATCATAAGGATGTCCTCCCTAGAACTGCTCCAGTCACACGCCTCTGGTAGGAGACCAGGGACTGAAGTGGGTGGGTGTACCAGCTTTATTCCATACTGGCATTCAATGGTTGTATAGCGATGTGCCCTGAATTAAGTGGATGGGACTGGCAAGCTTTGCTGGACTGAATGGCCTGTTCTTCTCTACATTGTTCTAATATACTGACACCTCACCCACTAATAAAGACCCCCCACAACACCACTGGGTCTATAAATATGCTCAAAACTCCGTATCTCAAGGTGGACCAAGCAGCCCATCAGAAACAGAGAGTACTACCAAATATTTGGTCCCACTTTAACCACTGAAGAACACCCTGCAGTGGGCTGAGGACACACTGGAGGCATCACATCTCTGAACAAATCCATATGATGTGATGTCATCTCCTCTTGAATTCTGCTCTACATTTGTAATATTTCTATTGCACTATTATATTGCATTGAGGATGACTTCTGTTCTGTGTATTGTGTTGTATTGACCCCCTGCTTTTTGACACCCGCTGCACACCCAACCTACCTGGAAAGGGCTCTCTCTTTGAACTGCCTTTCCTGAGGTTTCTTCCATTTCTTTCTCTACAAGGGTTTTTTGGGTGTTTTTCCGAGTCAAGGCTGGGGGTGCTTTCAAAAGACAGGGCCCATTCAAGCCCATGGCGGCCTTCCTTGTGTGATTTTGGGCTATACAAAAATAAATTGTATTGTATTGCATTGTACTGTATTGTTTTGTATTGTACTGTATTGTATTATATTGTATTGTACTGTAGTGTATTATATTGTATTGTTTTGTATTATATTGTACTGCATTATAATGTATTGTTTTCTATTGTACTGTATTCTATTATATTGTTTTGTACTGTATTATATTATACTAGACATTAAGCCCGTTACAATAACGGGCACTAGAACAGTATTGCATAAACATTATTAGAAACAGTCTATATTAAATGGCAAAGGACCTTGACCTCATTCTGTTTGTTGTCTTAATTTTTTTGTTAAAAATATTTTTGCAAGAAGCCTAAAGTAAAATAATATTAAAAATAAAATAGAAACGTATATGACAATACAATAAGTATAATTAATATGGCCTTAGTGTAAAACTTTATAACAAGCTGTAATACACAATATCTGAAGAAGATCCATCCATCCATCCATTTTCTAACCCGCTGAATCCGAATACAGGGTCACGGGGGTCTGCCGGAGCCAATCCCAGCCAACATAGGGCACAAGGCAGGAACCAATCCTGGGCAAGGTGCCAACCCACCGCAGGACACACACAAACACACCCACACACCAAGCACACACTAGGGCCAATTTCGAAACGCCAATCCACCTAACCTGCATGTCTTTTGGATTGTGGGAGGAAACCGGAGCGCCTGGAGGAAATCCACGCAGACACGGGGAGAACATGCAAACTCCACGCAGAGAGGACCCGGGAAGCGAACCCGGTCTGAAGAAGATATTTAAGAAAATGTTTTTATTTTTTTACCTCAGGACATTTTTCAATAAAATTTCATTATAGACAACATTTTCTGTAAACAGTCTTGTTCAGGACCATCTACAACGTTGACAACATCATCTGTAAAACTTCTAACTCTTGATAATGCAACATATAACTGACCGTGGCTGAATGCTGGTTCTGGCAAGTACTGTAAATGGCAACTTTTTCTAAGGTTTGCCCTAGCGCTTTATTAATTGTTATGACAAAGACTAATGTAACTGGAAATTGTCGCCTTCTTATGGTAAAGGGTAAATTAGTAGAGGATAGAGCCAGATCAATACGAGGAATATTCTGACGCTCATTTTCTTTTTTTACAATCAATCTATTAGCTCGTATTTTTCTTTGTCTTTCAGCCTTTCTGTTGTTGATGTTTACTTGCTGAGCTGACTGTTCTTCCAGGAGATGTTGCTTATATACGATTTGAGTGTCTGTGTCTTTTGTTCTACTTGACGTGTCCTTTTTTTTTTGGGTGGCATGTTGTTAGTAGATAGTTAGTTAGTAAACATGCACGGGGCAGTATGTGTGGCGTCTCCCCAGCAATGGATTTTATGTGCGCGGCCGCGACTACCCAATCAGCACTCTCCCCGGCAATGCTGTCCTTTATTTGCGGCTATGCCATTCACTGTGTGCCCAGCTTCCAGTGTGTGTGCGTCCACGATGCCGGTCGTGCGTGTCGCACCGAGCATCGCGCATGCGCTCTTCACCAAAAGACACACACACACGGATACCTGGACGCACATAGGGGTTTTATTATATTATATTATATTGTATTGTATTGTATTGTATTGTATTGTATTGTATTGTATTGTATATCTCTTGCCTGGCTTGGGATCACCTGAGAATTCCCCATGAACAGCTGGAGTCTGCAGCTAGGGGACAACCAACTCTGAGCCGATCTGCTTGGCCTGCTGCCACCACAACCCTTTACCAGATTTCAGAAAATGAGCTGAGATGATCTCAATGGATTTTAAGGTCTCTTCTCATTGGAAGCTTCTCATCTCCTGTTGACTATTTTGGACATTCATTTCCACTTGTGAAGGACTCCAAACACATACCAGCCTGCTCATACTGGGTCCAATTTGAAATGAACCTGCTGCACAACTTTGGAGTGTGAGAGGAAAATTGGAAATCCAGAGAGGAAAAGGCACAGAGACATGGGAAGTCCACACAAACAACATTAGGGAGTGGGATTTGAAACCCAGAACACTAAATCCATGAAGAAGCGGTGCTAACCAGTCCATTATCATGGCTGCCCTTACGAAAAGAATTGAATTAAATTAGAAAGAAGATGTTGCAGAGTAACCTGCCTGGTCTTCGACCATCTACAAAATGCAAAATGTCTGCACTTGTAAACTTTCTTGCAGTCCATTAGCCACCTCATCACGTTACCTGAATTTAGACACGAGACTTGACGGGATATGCAGCGGTGAGATCTGATGTGATATGCAAGTGCTTGGTGTGCTACTACAGAAGTTAACACCACGTGAACTTAACACGTTGACTAAAGAAGCTAACATGTCACCTGGGCGCCAAGAGGGTTTCTATTGGTTCATATTTCAGCAAAGCCGCGCTACGTTTCTTACAATGTATGATTATGCGAGGTATTAAAATGAATGCAGCAAGTGTAACCATAGTGCTATGTCTAAAACAAAGAGAAGCTAATTAAATGAGTGTTTAATGAGACCCCTCTGTACACGATGGAGGTGATAACATGCTATTAGTATAATCAGCGCAGGAACTCTGGTCATAACTCACGTTTTCATTTTTTAATAAATACGCTGTTGTCTGCCGGTAAATTAAAAGCTAAATAGAGAAACGGTTAGTAATAAACAAATATGTCACGGTAAACATTCTTATTAATAAGCAAAAACATGAAGACATCCAAACGCAGAAGGAAACATTAGGATCCAAATTAAGCAAAAGTAATACAAAAGGCAGAACTTGGAGGGAAAAAGAGGAGATGATTAGCGAGAGGAGAAGAATTAGAATTTGGCAGCAGAGAAGAAAAATTGAAGAAATCTCTAACACAGTTAATGTGGGCGAGTCACGTGCCTGAAAAACCACACAGAGATATGGAAAACGTGGATACTGAACCATTGATCCGATGAGGAAAATGGGGCTAGCTTCCAGGTGGGGAAAATCAGCTTTATCAGCTTGGGGAGACAGGGTCGGAGGTGCGCACACTCACCCCTTGAGGCTCAGGAAGGTCCTTTCCACTGTTTCACCTACAGGAGCCTCGTTCCGAATTTTCCTCCCTCTATCATCAAGCGCGATTGTCTTCTCTTCCAGAGGCGGCGAGTGATGCGGCGAGTGATGGCAGTGGGGCCGATCCAAAGGTGTCACTGATCACAAACGTCTTTCTGAATCACACAGTCAAGAACACCAGTGGAAATTAAGGGCAAGAGCACTTAGGACTGAAGCCAGGAAGGGTTGTGGGAGTCGGGAACAAACTACCGAGTGTGATAAGGCGCTATATAGGCGCCCGACCCGACACAGACTGACAACGGAGGCACGTGTAAAAATCAAAGAAACGATTTTATTTTTCTTCTTCACCACGTGGGAAACGCCTTCCCCGTTTCTCACAGGCACAACGCAGATACCACAAGCACGTAAAAACAAAACAGAAGGCACAACTAAAGTTTCTTCCTCCACTCCTCCCAGGCAGCTTTGTCGTCCTCCTCTTCCCGACTCTGGCGCCTTGAGTGGTGGGTGTCGGCTTCTCTTTTAGCCCACCTGGAAGGGCACAAGGTGATAATCGACCTAAATTAGGCTGCACTTCCGGGTGTGGCTGCGTCACAGCCAGGAAGGGCTCAGGAAGCCGTGCAGCTCCCCCTGGTGGTGGCCATGAAGCCCAACAGGGATGACCTCCGGTGTAACACAATTGTGACCCTGATGCAACCTAGGGGGTCTGCCACCAAGTGTTCCGGGGGATGTAGTGTGCATCCCGTGGCTGCTCCCCCAGATCCCGTGTCCAAGGCGTCCGCTACACGAGACATGGAGTTGAAATGGAGATGGCGAAAACCTTTGAGAAGGATCTGTGTGAGATGTTGGGACAGCTTCTCTATTAGCTAAACAAAAGGGCAACAAATGGACTGAAGGGTCTCCTCTCATTTGTTAACTTTCTTGTGTTCTTACGCCCACAGTTCCCAGTCCATTTGTCAAATGTTTTGTGTTCTTACGCCTGCTGTCGCCAATGAACCTAACATACAGTAAAGGTCCTATAGCAGTGGTTCTTAATTTTTATTTTTTTGTTTCTCGTGACCCTGCTATACCTTATTTGTGTCTTTGCAATTCAAAGTCACCACAATCATCATTCTGGCAGTGGCCCCCCTTGTAGAATCGCTGCCCATGGGGCAAAGCAATGAGAGACAAATGGCGTTTGCTTAAGCGGCCCATCACAAGGCATCCCACAAACTGTTCCCGACCATTCCCATTCAGTACTATCGTGATTCACGAGTGTGAGTGATCCAAGTTCGGCCATTATGTGACCCGACCCATAGTTTGAGAAACGCTGATCTACAGGATTTGTTGCTGAGGGGGGCATCTTCAGGGCTCTGAGAGCATTGGTATCACAGAAATGGAGAATGGGGAAACATGGTTACTGACTCCTTTCTTCCTGTCTGTCTGTGGAGAAAAACGATGATGTCGGTTTCATTCCAGCCGCAAAACACCTTCCTACCCCTCCACTGCCTCCCACCATATTTAAAAATCAAAGAGACTGAAAGTCGAATCTCCAGCCGATGCTTTCTTAGTTATTCGACGGGTCTCGTATTTAGAAATTCTGTTATTTTGCTGACTTCCTTTTCTCATGTGGACATTCAACAGGGTACCGCGCAGGCCCCCTAACCCTTTATCTTATTTTCTTTTGTCTCATTTACAAGAGCACCTTGAGGATATTTTGACTGCAATAAGCGTACTAAAGCGGCCTAAACCTGAAACGCTTGGAGTAACAGCGATGATTTCCATCGAGCAAAATGGCGCACATTCAGTTGTGAATTAATGCTACAGGGGCAACGCAGAATATGAGCTGAACAAAAATGACAGGGGGAACTTCTCCTTGTTAGTCAGTGCAATAAAGGAGAAGAAAACTCAGGAGCAAAGGGACAATCATTTCTAGTATGAAGGCATTAGGGGAAGATGGACAGGCCAATGAAGACAAGCATCTGCTGCTTTGACAGGAGACATCACTACTGTGCTACTAACAATAAATGGAAAAAACTGTTCAGATTTGTGTTATTTGCCAAGCTTAGCACCACAAAAGATACAGAAGTGATTGCAGGAGCAGTCGGGTATAGAAAAGAACTGCCAATGCAGCTGCTGCTCTACCCAGGATGCTCATCAGGAAGCAGATGTTCATTTTTTCCATCATTCCTCCCAGCTAAAGCTCACTGGCCTAATGGTCCATGGCCTTTAGTTATTTCTCCCTCGGGATCACCCAATTAGTCATAAATTGTCCACATTATAGGATGTCTAGAAAGTTCTGCGTCCTGGTGGACAAAAAACAAAACTTATTGTAGCGGGCACACTTAGCCCAGGAAACGCCATAAAGCAAACTCAAGGTCCTCTCCCACTGAGACGAATATTTGAGATTAATTGGCACCTCAAAATTGGGCACATGTGTGTGTGTGTGTGTGTGTGCGTGGGTCCCATAACCGAATGACACTCTGTCCAGGCTTGACAACGGCTACTGCTGGGGCTGACCCTCTAAACCGTATTAAATAAGTTACAGACAGAGACTCATGGCCACATAGAGAGTTCACAGTCTGTTATGTTGCAGCCTTGTACTAAAATCATTTGAATTCATAATTCCCTCAGCAAGCAACACTCAATACCCCAGAATGACAAAATGAAACCAGGAGTTTAGGAAGTTCTGCAAATTGACTAAAGATAATACACATGACACAAGTATTTTTAGGACATTTGAAATTGGGCTCACGGGCATCCCATGTTGTCGGTCGTCATTTAGATGTTTCTATACCTGGTTTGGAATCCGCCTATGGTGAAGTCAACTGACTGAACTGTTTAAGAAAGGCACACACATCTGTCCATTGGTGGTCCCACAGAAGAGCAAAACCTAAGCCAGGAAGTCAAAGGAATCCCCTGCAGCGCTTAAACACAGGATTGTGTCAAGTTTCACACTGCAATGAAAGTTCTCGAGAGAACAGTTGCCTCCATAATTCTTAAGTGGAAGAAGTTTGGAACAACCATGACTCTTCCTGGAGATGGTTGCCTGGTCAAACTGATCAATCAAAGGGGAAGGGGCCCAGTGAGTAAGATGACCAAGAACCTCATGGAAACTCAGGCTGAGCCCCAGAGAACCTGTGTAGGGATGGGAGAAACTGCCAGAAGGACAGTAACAACAACAACATTTATTTCTATAGCACATTTCCATACAAATAATGGAGCTCAAAGTGCTTTACCTGATGAAGAAAGAGAAAAAAGACTATAATAAATAAGAAAAATAATACAAAACTCATTAACATAGTATAAAAGTAAGGTCCGATGGCCAGGAAAGACAGAAAAAACAAACAAAACTCCAGACAGCTGGAGAAAAAATAAAATCTATAGGGGCTCCAGGCCACGAGACCGCCCAGGCCCCTCTGGGTATTCTACCTAACATAAACGATCAGTCTTCATCGTATTCAGGGTCCTCATGGAAGGACAACCATCACTGCAACATGACCAATCTGAGAAATATGGAAGAGTGTTTAGATTACAAGTGTATGATATAGTGCCTTTCATATCTATCTATCTATCTATCTATCTATCTATCTATCTATCTATCTATCTATCTATCTATCTATCTATCTATCTATCTATCTAATCCTGCCAAAATATGCTAAATTCCATCTATATATCAATCTATCTAATTATACTAAGATATCTATCTATCTATTTATCTGCGTAGTGCCATCACCTCACAGCTCTTGGACCCCCTGTTCATTCCTCAGCTCAGCTGGTTTTCATGTTCCCTCCATGTTTGCTTATATTTTTCCCAATGGATGCCCCTTCAGCATTGCCCAATTTGGTTAATAGAAGACCAGAAGCTGCTGTGCCGCGTGTATGATGGAGTACTGGCGTCCCAGCAGTTATTGCTCCCACCTTGTCCCCCGTTTCTTTTGGTTTCAACTCTGTTGTCACACTATGCTAGAAAACGTGAGCCTGGAAAGATGATGGATGCTCCAAATGTCAGATCCAACTTTAGGTTTAAATACAGTACAAGCTTTCCCTGTAAGTGTTTCAGATTCAAGTTCTTGTGAGGAGAATTTCAGATTTTTTCAAATAATCATTTATTTCTCACAAGTTTCCCTCTTCCCTCTCCCCCCGTATTGTTACTTGAAAAGTTTGCTCGCCATGCTTTGTGACATTTTGGATTGCCATGATGTCCGCGGAATGGAAATGCTTTCCTTTGCGAAAAACAATTTTCCGTTCCCCGGATTGCTTTGATTGTTGTTTCCGCTCTCTTTGTGGCTCCATGGAAACTCGGATTTTTTTCTTCTGTTCAGTTTGATTTTGTTGCCAGTTTGTCAAGAGGGAGCCGTGTGTTATTGTTTTGATAGCTGTGGCAAAACTGAGCTTGTCAAAGAAACAAATCTCATCAGGTCTGTAAAGGAGATGCCACGCTTCAACCAGAAAACAAGCCACGGTGACGGTGCGGTTCGACTTCAAGCTACTGGGCCATTCAGGGAGCCTCTTGAACCCGCCATCACCTGTAACGTAACCAAAGGATGAGCCGAGCAAATGAGGACGTACACGCACAGCAAGTGGTCCGAGCGCAGAAGAGTGACTGGACTGCTGATTCACCGTCTCTTTGGCTGCAAGGTCCCGTTTGGGGTTAGCCAAGGAGACGTCCATTTTTAGAAGAGATGCACCGGGACTGATTTGTTTTACTGTTTTATTTAGTTGTTTGTAACATCCACTGTTTACTGTTTTCATTGGATTATTTATTTATTGAACACTTTTGATTGCTGCACTATTTGGACACTGTTGTTGTTTTTTAATTGATGGTTTTAATAAAAGCACTTTGGCACCTTTATGCGCCTACCCCTTGTCTGGCTGTATGTGTCCTCATCTGCTAGGCTCATCCCTTGGTTCTGTTACAGATGGTGGCGGCTTCAAGAGGCTCCCGGGATGCAACCAGTAGCCAACTCGCACCATCACAGTCTCTTGTTGCTTTCCAATTATGCTTTTCTTCATATTTAATTTTGTTCATTTTAATAAATATAATATTTGACATTATTTAATGCTAGCCATTTCATACAGAGTTGTTATCTTGGATGTAAATTAGTTGCTGGAATCCCGAGTCCAAATCACAGCCTCGCCACCATCGTGGTGGAATTCATAGATCTTCCTCATATATTTCAAAACAATGGATCCCATCAAAGTGCAGGTTGGCTTTAAATGGCCCAGTGTAGAGGTACCCTCTGATTGGCTGGCACCCTGTCCAAGGTCAGTTCCTGAATTGCAGTGTTAGTATCAGTATGGGCCCACTGAAACACTGTTTGAATTAGTGGAGCGGGGTACAAGATTTGAGAAGGTGACTGGAAGGAAAAAACAAAGTCAGAAATGAAGTGGTCAGAGCCAGGAGAGCAAAAATATCGACATCAAAATCCAAAAAAACACAAGACAAATTTGACATTAAAAAGTTCAACACCAGAGAAACAAATGCAAGAAAGAGTTTGGGAATCCGTGTACTCGGATAAGAGAGCATTCCTTTCTATGACCTTTTATCTGGTTGTGTCGTGACTGACAAGGCCACGACCTCTGAGGACACGCCCACCACAGGAGTCAAAAGAGCCAAAATGGCGGCGACAGAACAGCCCACATCGAAAATGAAAAGCAGGCGCAATTTCAAAAAAATAAATGAAACCGATGCATTCCTTGAGGTAAAGAATAACCCAAGTGAGGCAAACGTGAATATCAAGAATTCTCTGGAGAGACACTTCAGCAATTTAGTTTCATGCTGCTGATTAACAGTCTTTTCTTGGAAAAACTCTTTATGAACAAGTCCGTTAATGTCGAAAAATGTGATCATCATTATTTTGGTATACGATGACCTGTCGTGCTTTTTTGGCTTATACTAAGAATATCACCAAAGTGACCTGCATGACTATAGAATACATTTTAGAAATCAACTCAGCACAATGGCATTTGGGAGACTCATTAATAAGACTCTAGGTACACGATACCAAGTGGCATAGCTGATAATTACACCCTACTCGTGACCCATTGACCGATACTGAATATTTGTGGTTTTATATATCTTAATTAAAATATATTAGTTCATTTTTGGTATGTATATATTGTGACGGATGGCCGGGGTCCATGCCTGGCTGGGACGCCCCTTAGCAACATCTGCCAGGGGGACAAGGATGGGAATCCCAGTATCTCCCCCTGGACGCTAGATGGCAGGCTCCCTGGGTTGCAGTGGTGCCTTGGACTCCCCCAGGGCTTCATGGGGTTTGGAGTTCTGTGCTGCTCTGTGGTTTTCCACAGGCGCAGCCAGGGGGTGCTGCAGCAGGAGCTGCTGGCCCCTTTTGGGCACTGGTTTTGCCACATACGGAAGTGCAGCACCCAATAAAAGGGAGCCAGCGACCACCACTCAGTGGCCAGAGTTAGGTGGAAGGAGGACAAAGCTTGCTGAGGAGGAGTGGTGGTGGAAGAGAGAAGAAGAGTGCTTGGTGTGACTTTTATACTGTGCTTGGGACCCAAAGGTTTTCCATTTGTTTCTTTTATATAGTATCTTACCTTTCCACTCCCATATGCCAAAAGAGTGCAGGTTATGGAGACTCAGTGACCTTGTGACAGACTGGCACCCTTTCCATGCTTCTGCATTACTGGGCTGGCTGGCTGGCTGACTGGCTTCAAACCTCCATAAGCATTAATTGGAATAAGCGGGTTTAAAGAAGGAATAAATAAATAAATAAATGGATAAAAGAGCCCAGTCTGAGAAACCTGAACACAGATACGCTATGTGATTTGTAAGTCTCTTTGGATGAAACCCTTAGCTGAACAAATCAATAGAAGTGGAAATGTAATGGAGCAGCAGAGAGACCTCTCAAGCCCAGAGAAAGTGGAAGAAGATGAAAGATACGAGTGAAGAAGAAAGATGAAAGGCAGAGAGGGTTTTTATTTTGTCACTCAAGCGCAGCTCAAGGCAACTGAGACCAATAAATTAACTCAAACAAGGGCACTGCCTCAAGGACAGTGCGCTTTATTTGCTGTGCCAAAGTGACTTTCACTTTGTCCCATTGTGCATTGAACTTGCCACCTTTACAGTGCGCTACTCGTCTGACTGTAGGAGAAAAAGAGGAAATCTTAGCATTTGGGGTGACATGCATGCTCATCTAAAGATCTCCTCAGCGGCTTTGTCAAGGTATGTAATGACCTGCCACACCATGAGAGGGCGCTGCCGCTAACCCAATTCTTTCCTTCACTCTCCGCCCAGTGAGGGCACCAAGCCACTCCCCTTCCATTCACCAGAGGATCGTGCTGCTAGTCGGACCTCAATACAATTGACTGAAACTCCCAAGTCCTTTTTTTTTCTTTAGCTCAAAGATAAGGCAAAGTGATGCCACAATGGGCATCATCCTAATTTTTTGGCTTTTCATTAAATGAAATGACCCGGTTGGCACCCCAAATTATCTTGAGATCTTCTGTTATTTCTGCACCCAGCCACAGGGTACATCAGTGAGGCTCGGTCATCTCCATTTCCAAGCTAAGGGTATGGTGGCACTACACGGTGACTTTAGAAAGTGTTCGGCCCCTTGGAAGTTCTCTTGTTATACAACATTCAGTCTCATTGACTTTAATTTGGCTGTTTTGACCCTGAGCAACAGAAAAAAAGATTCTTATAATATCAAAGTGAGAACAGATCTCTGCATTAATTACAAATATAAAACATAAACGTTTTGACTGCATAATCATTCAGGACAAAAGAATAGAAAAATAAATAATAAATAAATAAAAGGACAAAGGAGCCCAGCCTGAAAAACTTGAACTCCCCCTAATATGACACCCCCTAAATCATCATAAATGGTTTTTCCAAGTCTCATCATTAGTTCAATAGAGGTCACCTGGACCTCCTCCGTCTTATTGACTTATACCGTGAATGATGGAAGGAAACCAATCAAGGCAAGACAAAGTGGTTGACAGAGACTGGGTTCTCTTGGCCAGTGGGTGACATTTATCACGTATATCCTATGTGGGATCTGGAAAGAATTTATATGTCATTGTCTCAATTTAAATACTAAAAATGTAATGCATTGCTTTGCTTCAAAATATTGTTTCAGTGTAGATAATGCTTTTTAAATATTCCACTATGCGATGTCCAATTTCCTTGGAAAAGGATGGATGGGGCTGGCATTTTAACAAGGATGGATGGTTCCTTACCCTGCCAACAAGCCCTTCCAATGAATGGAAGGAGTGACTGGGTCTGTCTTTTGGATCTCAAATGCAGGGATACATGGGAGTTGTAGTCCTAATGGGCAGCCCAGCTGGGTTTCTTGGGAGCCACTAGGGGAGCTGTGGAGAAGAGGATTCCTTCTGTCTGACCCAGGAGTGCTTCCTGAGTGCATTATGGTGGCACCGGAAGAACACTCTGGTCCGACATAAAGGAAGCCACTCCGCCTCACCCAGGTAAAGGACAGCACTCACCTGGGGAGGAGCAGAGGAGAAGGAATAAGAAAGAAAGAAAGAAAGAAAGAAAGAAAGAAAGAAAGAAAGAAAGAAAGAAAGAAAGAAAGAGGATTGTCTATAATTGAAGATAGGTGTTTCTTTAAAATAAATCATGTTGAGCCCAGGACAGTTGTCCATGCAGTTGTGTTTGAGGCTCTGAGATGCCCCCTACAGGCCACACAAGTGTGCTTATAAAATGTTGCTTGGTCACCAAGTACGCCTTACAATGTACTGTGCACACCCAATATTTACATCTCTAAAAGGCATCTGCCAATTTCACATGAATCACATTTTTTGAGCAGGTGTTTTTATTCCACGGTGTTTTGTTACAAGGACTTCTCAACCAGGGTGCAAATGTTGGTTTTATCTTCTGGATTTCAGACATCCTCTCTGATCAAAAAAAGCAATGCGTTAGAGAGCAACGTTTTTTTTCAAATAGGGCCCTCCCGAGGGGGGCTGTACTCTCGTTGGTACACTTTTTCTGTAAATAATAAGATGCAGATGCAGGATTCGACATTTAAACTGTTTAAGTATGCCGACTGTATGGCTTTGGTTGGTCTACGGCAAGAAGGCAATGGCGAGTGGGAAGAATTTTAATCATCTGAGTATCTTGCTGAGTTGGTGTCAAGGAAGTGTGGAGATGATTAATGCTCCAAAAACAAAAGAATGAATTATTTGGAGCAGCAGGGATTTCCCCCTTTATGTCAAACGATTGCAATCAATGGCCAACCTGTGGAAGTAGTGAGGAATTTCAAATATTTTGGACATTTTTCTATATCACAGCTTAATCTTCTTAGAAAATGCTGACTACATGTTTAAATAGGCCAGGAAGTATTTGAACTTAAAGAAGCTGAGCAGTTGTGATATTGGCAAAGCATGATCTCACTTTAGAGCTGGGGCTCCATTATTAGTGACGTATCGCTATACGATACAAAGAAAGCCCCTGCTAGGGTCTCATGTCTCAGCGCCAAGTGTCCGGCAGGTTGCACCAGAGGTCATCTCGATTGTAACGTGTGCTCTCTGGTGCTTTGTAGGGCTTACTGAGGTCAAACAAAACGTTGGTTAAAGTCTTGTTACCATTAAACATTCATTATGCATGTAATATATATATATTTTTATAAGCTCTCCATTCACTCTTTTCATGTCTTTGAACTTCGTAGATTCATTTTGTAGCACACTTGTGCACCCGGAGGTCAACTTCACGCTCCATCAAGGTAAGCAGTACCACCCTGTCACCCCTGAGAGGGAGCGCTGTCGCTAACGCGGTCTTCCTTCCCTTCTGCATTTCTGACAGGCAAGCTCCCAGGACGGCCCCCCCTTAAGGCCCACTTTCAGCTTTCAGTTGGCTCCGCCCCTCCCAGTCTGGAAACTATAAAAACAAGCAGAAGCCCCAGAAGGATGGCGTGGCGGTTCATTCTGAAACCAAATGGCAAAAGAGGCTGAGCCCCCTTTAACAGACGATGTTGTCTATTCTCTTGAGTTGCCCGTGAATTTGATAGCATTTGTGAGCCCAGAGCCGCTCAACGTGTTTTTGTTTGTTTTTTTTTTTCTTTACAATTAAATGTGGTGCCCCAGCTATTCTTATCTTGCAGTCTGTCCACCTGTTGTGGTGTGAAATCTTGTATATAAGTTGATAAATGTTTTCTATGTCTTTCTTTGTGATAAAGCAATGTTATATTTGTGTTAATATCACTGATAAGAACAGTGATGGTTTGATATTCAATTAACACCATTAGGAATGAGTCAGGATAGTGAGGAGTTATGACAGGCTCGAGAGAACTGCCTAAAACCAGTCTGGCCAGTGATTCTCTGCAGGACAGACTCTCTTAATCAACACTCCGAATGGAGGCCAGACTACCTGGCTGGCAAGCATCAGCTCAACGAGTGGTTTTGAGGGGCAAGTGTAAAAGGCACTGTGTGCCCCCATTGGTCTGAAGTATGGCTGTTTGGGATCGGTTTGAATCAGAGGCCATTACATAGCACGGCACCATATTGGTGTAAAGATTTGGACAAAGAATGTATACATTTGCTATATTTCACAGATGAAGGAGCATCTCGCACATCATGGACTGAAAAGAAGACCACACTGAGAAGCACAACTCGGCAGCCATATTGAGACAGGCATGCGGCCTCCTGTCCGGAAAAAAGCCATACAATGGGGACTTAACTAGAGAGAAGTCTGTGTGACGCCTGAAACTACACGCCAGCGTTTATCAGGTTGTATGGTCACCAGTATTCGCTTGTACTTTGCTTATTGCTATTACTTTATGAATATTATCAATAATACCGTATATACTCATGTTTAAGTTCTCCCTGGGATAAGCCGGGCTTGATTTTACCGTATGATTTCTGGTATTTTATAATGTCAGTCATATAAGTCGAATGTGGAAAACTCACGCTATTGGTCCAAGAGATTCCGATCTGCTAATGCCCACCTGAGAGCGTAACCACGGAGCACACAGACTTTTGTTTTCTGTGTATTGTGCCTACGTGACCACACAGTGATACCCGCACTATTCCGAAGCAACGTTTGCATTGATTTGTGTTTTTTGTATCTCACACACCTTTATCATAAGAGCATCCCTTATCTATGATGGAGTGATCGATCAGAAGAAAATATGAAGCTGGTTTTAAACTAAACGTTGTTGTAGTGGCGGAAGAAATTGGTAACTGCGCTGCTGCAACAAAATTCAATGTGTCTGAGAAACTGGTGTGAGATTGGAGGAGGCAAGAAGAAGTAAAAATAAAAATGAAGTGTTGTATTTTTGAACAGGCATATAAGTCTGGGTCTGATTTTATGATCGATTTTTGGGTTTCAAGACCCGACTTATATGCGAATATATACGTTAGATTAATTAAAGTTGTGACTTAACTCCTGCTTGTCTTTTACTCTGTGTAATTGAGGTTGTAGAGGTAGAAGGGAAGGTGGGGAGAAGTTATAAAGTCCAATACCTGATAAACAGTGGCACGTCTGTGAGACTGGAGGCATTCTGACAAAGGCTACACAATAAGGCATACAAAAGGGGAACGGAGAGTAATAGAGAGCTTCACCAAGACAAAACACCACCAGTCACAATCTTTATTAATTTATTTACCTACAATTTTATTTATTCATTTATTCTTGATGTTGCAGTCTATCATAATGCTGTTTTGTTTGGTTTATGGGCACCACAGGTTTGCGACTCATGTTGTTATAACACAAATCCCAATTGTTAGGGAGTGTGGTACCGGAGGTCATCTGTCTTGACGTCATAAACGCAACACTTTATGGAGTTAGAATCGTCTGAGACTGCGGCTATGCTAAAGATGTCTGTGGATTATTATAATGATCTTGGCAACCTCTGATTAACTTTGAATTTTAATTAACGATTATGTTATGAGATGTTCACTTTAAAAATATTTTTCCTTTGAATACATTTGTCAAATAAAAGTGTACGAGGAAATGTGTTTTTCTTTTTATTTCTGGAATATTCTATGCAGTTAATTTTGCAATATAATAATTATTATAATGATTAGAGTATTATAATACAGTGGAACCTCTAGATACGATCACCTCTGTATATGAGAAATTCAAGATAAGAGGAAAGTATGAGCGAAAAATTTGAATCTAAATACGAGTATTGGCTCACGTAACGAGCCACGCGCCAGGCTGTGGTTATGCATGACGCGTTTCCCGATCCGCCTCGACTCGGAGATTCACCCAAGCTGACGCTGCCAGCCCGTCAGCTCACTCACTGTTCCTTGTTCTCCTGTAGCATGAGGATCTACGTGTTTGTGCGCTTGTGATTTCATTGTTTCGCTGTAGCAGTTCGCTGTATAAGCATATCCAAAAATATCGCGGACATGCAGATGGAGAATAGGAGACGATTGCCCTCAAGAGGATAGAGAGAGAGAGAGAGAAAGAGACGCGTGCGCGAGCGAGAGATAAGGAGAGAGAGAGAGAGAGACGTGTGCGCGAGCGAGAGAGATAAGGAGAGAGAGAGAGGAGAGAGAGAGAGAGAGAGCGCGCGAGAGAGATGCGCACGAGAGAGAAGAACCATCAGCTCAGTTATGCTCACATGACGCTCAGCAGACAAAGTGTATCCATACTACTTGTATTGCAAGACATCGCTCGTTTTATCAAGTCAAAATTAATTTAAAAATTTAGCTCGTCTTGCAAAACACTCGTAAACCAAGTTACTTGCAAACCAAGATTCCACTTGTATATATTATTTATCAGTATTATTTGTTAGGAAAATTGATTTTTATGTTGATATTAATGGGGGTGCGGAACAGATTAACTGGATTTCCATTATTTTCAATGGGGAAGTTTGTTCTAGATACGAGAAATTCGCTACACAAGCTCAGTGCTGGAACGAATTAAACTCGTATCTCGAGGTTCCACTGTAATTTCCTAATTGCAGTGAGTGATTATTTCACTGTGCCGCAGGGTTATTTCATTTGACAGACTCCTTCAAGAGACATATGGAGGATTCATGGAATAATAGCATCTTCTGCTATGTGTTTTGTAGGTGGTCTCCAAGGGGTGGGGGGCCACCTGCATATAACAGTTAAGAACCGCTTCAGACGTATAAAGGCTAAGGAGAACCAAGAGTCCTTTGCGGTTCATTGTGTATGCCCTAGGGTGTTGGTGAGTTCTCCTGTTCTTTTTACTCTTTTGATGTTTTTGCAGTTTACTGGATTTTTGTCACCCTTTGCTCTGTTTAATGCCCATTCTTTGGATTTCATGTATTGGTATTGTATTTTCTTTTGTGGTTGTCTAATTTGAAGGCATTGCCTTCTGTGCTTTTGTGCTCCTTGGAGTTTATTTTTGCACTACAGCATTTCTGTATGAATAAATCTACTTATTTACACAGATTCTTTATTGCCATCTCTGTTACCAGCCGGGGTTTGATGGTTTTTCCCCTTCTAGTAAGCATTTCTTAAATATTTTGAGATATATTAAGTGTCTGGGAACTCTTTAGTTAGTAACACTCCATGCACTTCAGGCCTACAATCTGGTTAATCAGTCAACCAAGTGGCATTGTGTTGAATTGATCAAGTGCGTCTTTCTGCCATTTACTCTATAAAAGTGTGTGCCACTTGGTGATTTTTTTCCTTTCTCCAAGCCACCATGACAGATTTTTAAGAGACAATGATGATCACATTTACCAACATCGACAGCCCTTGTTCTCCCCCGTGGAAACACTGCTAATCATTACACCTGTGGAGGTGTTTATGGGAAAGAACCAAGAAAAAACTATCCGTACAAGTGGCCCACCCAAAACTGCATTTTGCACAGTGACAACAGACCCGTAACACACCGCATTGTCAGTCAAAGTGTTTTTGTCCATAAACTGTGTGGCTGATGGTTTGTATTTGACCCCCCGCCGCTTTTACCAGATTGTATTCCCTTTTTGTTCCCAAAATTAAAATTGAGACTCCAAGGAAGAAAATTTGCTACCGTGGAAGAAATCCGGGGGCTGTAAACACGGTAACATGAGAGGCGTACAGGAAATGCTTCCGGGAACTGGAGAAGGACTGGGACGAGTGTACTGCATCACAACAAGAGGATACTTAAAGTAGCTCAAAGGTAATTACTGAAAGCTTTATTATACATTTCTTTAACAATTCTGTGAATGTTGGACTCCCCCTTACATACTCATCAAAATCACTAGAAACCACACAGTTTACTACACTGCCACTTGACGCAGTTCTTTGTATTGTTGTGTCCATCAGGGACTCCTATTTTAAGTATCGTTTGTTCACGTCGAGGAATTTGATACCATTCGGTATCCATTGGCTTGATTTGTTTTCCAAATATACGTTTAACTTTGATTTGTGATTTGGCCGGTTATACTGTTAATTCCCATTGCTAGGACCCTCCCAGAGTGGGCGTGTCCTTTGAGATTCTGACCTGTCAATCGCAACACAATGGGGTCAAAGGTCACCTAAGGGGACTCCCTGAACTCTCTTTCTGACTGTGATTTTGTCTTAGCTTCTCCTGGTTGTGATTTTTTGACTTCCAGTCACCCTCTAAAGTCTCGTGCCCGCTGAGCATTTCATTGCCAGTCTGACCAGGATGAACTCCACAGTTTGAAGTGCCAACCTCTCTTTCAATTTCTAATCTCGTTTACTTTTTTTGCACCTCAGATTTATTTATTTTTTTATTCAGTATAAACTTCTTTGCCATTGCTCAGTGTTTCCTATAAAATCTCTACCCCTGTCTGAGGTTGACACCATTGACCTGGTTCTTGCACGGCTCCATTTATAACTATCAATATCAGTATCTCTATTTTTTTTACCTCAGGTGGACTTCAACATATTTCTTTGAAATTCGTTTCTGTCTCGCAATGTAGACATCTGAAGTGCCTGCAGATTCAGTCTCTGGTAATCTGTCTCTGCAGGAAACGACAAGGAGTTCAACATAAAAAATATCAGCGAGTTACTCCTTAGAAACATCTGGTAATGTCAGCCAGCCCTGTCAGAGGACAAACAACTGATAAGATATGAGAAGACACGAAGGGATGGCACATTTATCAGGCCTGATCTCTCTGAGCTGCACTCACACGCGAGCTCTGACTCTTGGAGCTGACTTTGCCAGCAGTCGTTATCTACTGTAAAGATACATTGGAAATTTAGGGTGAAGATAATTCATAAGTCATTTTTTTAATGTGAAAGTTCTGTGCCTATATAAAAGTCTGCACCCCTTTGGCCGTTTCCTTGTTATACAACACACTGAATGTAATGTGGAGTTTTTGACCCTGATCCAGAGGTAAAGTGAGATCTCTGCAAAGCATTATATCCTAACTACAGGGTCGCAGGGGTCTGCTGGAGCCAATCCCAGCCAACACAGGGCGCAAGGCAGGAAACAAACTCCAGGCAGGGCCCACACACCAAGAACACACTAGGGACGATTTAGGATCACCAATGCACCTAACCTGCATGTCTTTGGACTTTGGGAGGAAACTGGAGTACCCATGCAGACACGGGGAGAACATGCAAACTCCACGCAGGGAGGACCCAGGAAGCGAACCCAGGTCTCCTAACTGCAAGGCAGCAGCACTACCCACTGCGCCACTGTGCCGCCCTACAAACGTACAGCACAAGCTAAATAATTTGCATTAGTCAGCATCTAGCAGATGGCAACCATTGCCCCCTGTGGTAAGGTGAGGTCTGCGGCTCATTGCCTTTTTTAATAAATAATCACCACACTTGCGGGTTAAGGAGAGGGCATGGTAGTGTGCCTGCAGCAGTTCCCGGGCATGATGCGGAGTGGGTGTTTCCTCACTTAACTGCACAGGTGAGCAATCGTCTGTATCCATAATTGATACTAATCGCCACACCTGTGCCACGTCCCCACGTATAAAATGAGAAGCACGAGAGCGAGTGGGGGAAAAAGGAGGAAAAAGAAAGGAAATAGATAGAACAGAATTGTTGAGAGGTAGAAAGACAATTAAAGGACAGTCTCGGGAGGACGATCTGGCCACCTAGAACAAAAAGGTAGCACGAGCTGGTGCCCCGCAAAGGAACATAGGTTGTGGCACTCTAGGGGCTGAATAATGGTGTTGAGTAGGGCGAGCGTGGAGGATGACCTCCCTATGGATCTGCAGGTGCAAGAAGGAAGACGGGAGGAGTGCCGACCATGGACGATCTGGCTGCTCGGTTTGGACGGTGGTCGGAGGAATTAAGTAGATGGCCGCTGAGTCCCACCGGCTGCGCAAGTTAATGGCTGAGATCGGGAGGAGCCATTGACTAAATTTTAACCTCTGCTTTTCAAAGATTTATTTATTGTGGTTTTTATCCCCCACTCTTGACTTGTTTTTTATGGATTATTTATTTATGGATGTTTTTGAAGCACTGCACTGTTTTAGGTTTGGTTTGATTCTTTTAATAGAAGCATCTTTGCACTTCTCCACCATCCCCTTGCTCCACGTGAGATTTGTCCCTGTTAGTCAGCTCAGTTCGGTCATAACTATCGACAGTGTTGGGTTCGAGAGGCACCAAAATTCGTTAACCTCAGAGATTTCCTAACCAACAGCTTAGTGATCTTCTAACCCCAAGATATGACTACAAAAAATGAAATTAAAATTCAACTATAACCTGCTTGCTTAGGAATGCCTTGTTGTCAATTTTTTGCCTCCTTTTTGCTTTTTGAAATTTCTATTGGGCAATTCTACATTCATTTGTTGCCTTAATCTTTACCTGCCCGGGTTTGACGGTAATCCCCTCACTCTTTGAGTGTATTTTGGAACAATTCAGAAAATATTTCTAAACCTTGGGAGTTAAATGTATTTTAGTCAAGGAATAGTCCAAAGCCTGCCACCCAAATGGATGCTGGACTGCTTTTCGGTTCGGCATCTCCTCTTGGCTGGCTGGCTGGCTGGTGGAACTCAGACCTGCTTCACTGGATGTTTTTGAAGGTCTAACACCAAATTTTTAAATTTTTCTTTCAAACTGTTCAAACCAGTTCCCCATTTTAGGCCTGTTTTAGCCAAAGCCTGCAGGTAGCAGTTGGGGAAGCTGGCTGGCTTGTAGTGGGCCTTTTCTGTGTGCTGACCTCACCTGTTTGCGGTTATTGTGATGGTTTCTCATGACCTTTTCGTCATGCTCGTGACTCCATCTCACAACAGAAAGAAGATCACTAACTGCAGCCTGACTATCGCTGCCCATCCCTCCAAACTCATCCACATTCATAGGAACGCCCATGTAAAAGGACTGCCAGGACATCTTGTAGCAGTGCTACCGTGGGAAGAACTCAATTTCCCAGCAGCCCAAGAGGGAATTACCCGCACAGGATGACTGGAACGGAAGTAGGGACTGCTGGGAACGAAAGAGACCAGCAGGAAAGTTCAAAAGGTGTCTGACGGAGCAACAAGAGATCGGTGTTTTTGTGTATACTGTCCAACGTGTTGCCTGAAAAGTCAATTGTTGTCAAGGATTGTTTCCCATTAGGATGAATGGAGTGTCTCTCTCGTGCCTGCCTGTCGTGTGTCTAGCGGTGGATTAGTCGTCGTGCGTCTTCAGAAGGAGCACTGCTGCAAATCTCACCGCTCAGGACTATTCACTCATTTATTACGGAAGTTGTTCTTGGGATGGTCATCTGCACACCATACCGTTTCATCAGCTGTTGCTGTATTGGACTGTATCAGGACGTTGTCGTGAGTGTTCATTGTTGGGGTTCATTGTTCTGTCACAACTGTTTCGCCGTAGGGGAAAGGGGAGGTTTGTCTGATTGTTGCTGTTGTGTATTGGGTTTTCATTTCATAGATTATTTATTCATTCATTCGATTCGTGTCTCTGCTTGTGAGTGTGTGTGGGTCAAGCCAACGCTGGGTACGTCCCTGGAATCTCCACCAAAAAAAAAAAAATAAATCTCTGTCTCATCGACGGTGTGAATCTTAGATGCATCGGACCGCTACAGTCTCGCCTTGTGTTTGCCGAGTACCTGGAAAATCCAAACTTTACTTAGTGTTGTAGTCCTCACTTACAGTAAGTGCATTTCTTAGTCACTTATTGCTATCGTACAACCAAAGCCTTTGCGTTTCCTCGAGTGTCGTTCATCAGATTTTACAACTCCTGGAGACGGGCCAGACGGCAGCTGCGGTTTCAGGCAGGTGTGGCGAACAGTGTGAGCTCTGCAGAAAACCAAAAAGAGTTTTAAAAACCCAGCGTTTTCAATGCTGATCTTACACGTTGAACGCTTGTTCTCTTAAGTTGCACTTATGCAAATGACATGTATTCATTTTTGTCCTTTGCTGTACGAGGCAACCTACAGTCAGTGTTTCGTTGTGACATTTAACTCCAGTTGCAAAACATTCTGGATTCTGCTCTCTGGCAGTGGCAACAGCTGACAAAGCCAACCGATCACCTGATGCTGTCTAAGCAAAAGGTCGACTGCAGCAGGGCAACGAAACGGCAGATTTCTGTCCACAGAGAACATGAGCACATGTGGAGGGCCGCTGCGCTGACAAGTGCTTACCAACAGGTTGGCACAGTTTAAAGGGTGACCTACATCAGACAGAGAAGTCAGGAGAAGCACCACGTGACAGTATGGCAGGGTGGCAACAATGGAACAAACTGGCCAGCAGGACTTCATAATGCAAACACAACTAACAGAAAAAGGTTTAATTTTTCAAAAAGTTTGATGCAATTATTCTCATTTATTATATACTTCTGCCTCATGAAGCAAATCCCTACATTTCATACAAACACCCCGAATTAGGGCGGCTTACGCTAATTCAGGCTTTTTGTGGTGTCTGCTCATTGCTTATTAGTTCTCAACCCCACTTCTGGCCCATGGGCTGCTGCTGGTGGGTCGTGAGTTCTATTGTTTATAATGGTAGTGGGTGGCAGGGGGTTGTGGAGGGTCACCAGGTGGGTCGCTCTGACGATTGCTCAAATCTCCAAATGGGAGAGTGGGTCGCAAATACACTTACATGAGAAAAAAATCGGGAGTGGTCTCCCCTCGACTTTCTCATCTACTCAGATATGGGGATGGATATTTGAGGAGTAAACCACAAGGGAATAATTATATTTTTAGATTATGGACATTAAAGAACCATCCATCCATCCATCCATACATCCTCTTCCACTTATCCGAGGTCGGGTCGTGGGGGCAGCAGCTTGAGCAGAGAGGCCCAGACTTCCCTCTCAACGGCCACTTCTTCCAGCTCTTCCTGGAGAATCCCAAGGCATTCCCAGGCCAGCCAGGAGACATAGTCCCTCCAGCGTGTCCTGGGTCTTCCCCGGGGCCTCCTCCCGTTTGGACATGCCTGGAACACCTCACCAGGGAGGCGACCACGAGGCATCCTGATCAGATGCCCAGCCACCTCATCTGATTCCTCATCTCGATGTGGAGGAGCAGCAGCTCTACTCTGAGCCCCTCCCGGATGACTGAGCTTCTCACCCTATCTTTAAGGGAAAGCCCAGACACCCTGCTGAGGAAACTCATTTCAGCTGCTTGTATTTGTGATCTCGTTCTTTCGGTCACTACCCAGAGCTCATGACCATAGGTGAGGGTAGGAACGTAGATCGACTGGTAAATTGAGAGCTTTGCCTTTTCACTACGACAGGCCGATGCAGAGCCCACATCACTGCGGATGCCGCACCGATCCACCTGTCGATCTCACGCTCCATTCTTCCCTCACTCGTGAACAAGACCCCGAGATACTTGAACTCCTCCACTTGGGGCAGGATCTCTCCCCCAACCCTGAGAGGGCACTCTGCCCTTTTCCAGCTCAGGACCATGGTCTTGGATTTGGAAGTGCTGATTCCCATCCCAGCCGCTTCACACTCAGCTGCAAACTGACTCAGAGAGAGCTGAAGATCACGGCCTGATGAAGCAAACAGGACAACATCATCTGCAAAAAGTGACCTCCTTAATACCCTGGCTGCGCCTAGAAATTCTGTCCATAAAAGTTATGAACTGAATCAGTGACATAGGGCAGCCCTGGCGGAGTCCAACTCTCACTGGAAATGGGTTCGACTTACTGCCAGCAATGCAGACCAAACTCTGACGCCAGTTGTACTGGGACCGAACAGTTCTTATCAGGGGGTCCGGTACCCCATACTCCCAGAGCACTCCCACAGGATTCTCTGAGGGACACAGTCGAATGCCTTTTTCAAGTCCACAAAACACATGTATACTCGTTAGGCAAACTCCCATGCACTCTCCAGGACTCTGCTAAGGGTGAAGAGCTGGTCCACTGTTCCGCGACCAGGACGAAAACCACACTGTTCCTCCTGAATCCGGGGTTCAACTATACGATGGATCCCTCCTCTCCAGAACCCCCGAATAGACTTTTCCAGGGAGGTTGAGGAGTGTGATCCCTCTGTAGTTGGAACACACCCCCTTGTCTCCTTTTTAAAGATGGGGACCACCACCCCGGTCTACCAATCCAGAGGCACTGTCCACAATGTCCATGCGATGTTGCAGAGACGTGTCAACCAAGACAGTCCACCAACATCCAGAGCCTTGAGGAACTCCGGGCGTATCTCATCCACCCCCAGGGCCCTGCCACCAAGGAGTTTTTTAACCACCTTGGTGACCTCAGCCCCAGAGATGGGGGAGCCCAACTCGGAGTCCCCATCAACAACAAATCAAATCAAATTAATAATATACTGAACAGTTATTACAGAAGTAAAGTTGAATAAATTGGACTCTGCAGCTGCATGCATAAAAGGTAAAGAACCACTTCTGGTTAGCGAAAATAGCCCAAAAGTTAACAGAAATCTACGTTTTGTACCTAATACTTGTATGCAAAATATGGTTGACCTGAGTGAACCGTACTCGAGTTATCGTGTTTACACACACACACAGACAGACATAATTATAAAAATGCCATTTTCGGACTCAGGGAGGTCTAAAACGTTGAGATTCATCAAAATCTCGACATCATATTTTTGGATGATTCCAATGCTATCCCTATATTTTGTATACGAGAATGGCAGGAAAGTCTAAAACTACGAGATTCATGAAAATGTCGACATTGAATTTATGGACAATTCCATTACTTTCCCTATACTTCATATACAATAAAGTAAAAAGTGACTCACTGCACCAAAAAGGTTCAGAAACACTGTCTCAGATGGTGCTTTACTCACCCAAGACAGAGACCAGTAGGTTTATTACTATTTTCATTTGTGTATTTGTTATTTCTTAGTGGTTTATGGTCAGGGTCAGCCCTGTCCACCACCGAACACACTGACCACCACCATGTCAATTAACCCTAACCCGCCCATCATTGAGACTTGGATTTGGATGGAAACCATTTTATCCTGAGAAAGAGAGATCAGCCTTCATGGACAGTGGCCTGACTGAAGACTCAACTCTGGTCCAGACATAGCAGTGCTAGAGAAAGTCCATAGGAGAGCGACAAGGCCAATTCTGGGATTGAGTGGTGTGAACTCGGAGGGGAGATTGGAGGAGCTGAACGTTTTCAATTTAAGCAAACTGAGACTGAGAGGGGCCATGAAGAGATGGCTGTCTTTTTTTTTTTGAACCCGATCCTTCTGGAGTTGTCTGCATCACAGATTGATGGAGCATTTCTAACCGGAAATCGTGTGCCTCCCCAGTTGAACCTTGTACTGAATGTGCAGGTATTCATGTTGCAGGGCACTCCCTGGATCCTGTATGGTGGCGCAGTCGGTTGGCACAGCCATGGCACAGGAATTGGGACGAGGAGGGGGGACTGTGTGGGTTTATTTCACATGTTGTTTCCATTTTGAAGTATTGACTTATTTTTAACTCTATTAAATGAAATAAACAAATGCTCACCAAATATCCCCGACAAACTGCAAAACACGCATTTACAGCACACTGTGTAAAGGCCTTTCAAAGAGGTGGTGTCACCCAAAATGAAACCTTTAATACCTGTCACCTCATCTAAGAGACGCGGAGGATAGCGGCAATAAAAGAGTTTGATTGCTTCTAATTGCACGCTCAAGCATGCATATGCAAAACGTGTTTATTTCGCTTCTCAAACCAATTCAGTGGTGTTTACATACAGTCATTTAGCTGCTGAAATGAATACCTTTTCAATAACCCCTGAGTCTCAAAAGCTATGAAAAATAAAATCTAGCAGCACTTTGAGAAAGACTCAATTACCACGCATACAGCTGCCTTTTGTGTCGTTTCCCCCTTGGGTGTTTCTAGAGGATCGAGAAGACAGAACTCTTATAAAAATATGCCATTTAGGATGATGAGCTGACACAATATTTAAAATGTGCATTTGCTTTTCATTTAAATAATGATGAAAATGTCACAAATGTGTTGTTTCTTTTTTTTTGTTAATCTTATCGATTTTTACAAACCGGGATGCCGAGGTGCATTTTTAAAGCCAAAGCCCAGCTTACCACACGACAGCGTGCAGTTGTTCTCTTTGAAACATTTGCATTTCTTACTTTATTTCTATGGATCGGCGGCCTGTTTGTTCTTCATATCGGTTAACTCAAATCCCTGCCAGACTCTGACCTGTCTTCTGACTCGTAATGTGAGCCTTTATTTTTTGTTTTTAAGTTTCACACATGCATCCCCAAAGGGCCAGGCTGTTAACAACACTTTGCTTCTGTACCAGAATTTCATACCAAATAAACCGTAATGGAGCTAGCCAGCCATTTTGTGAAAAGGCTCATCCATTACATGCTCACCAGGGAGTTGGAGTCTTTCCTGGCAGCAATGGTTAGAAGATGGGAGTTAGCCCAGCAGAGGGAACCCCTGGCGCTATTGGCAATCCGTCTCCAGCCATAGTTAATGGCACACCAGAAGGGGGCACCACTCCGTCTGTAAGCACTGGCACGGTTTGTAGGCTCCGCACAAGAAGTCAAACTGGGGAACGGCTTGGGATGGTAAGAGGAGCCCAGAGAAGACCAGTGACCTCACTTCTGTGTTGCATCCAGTCCCACTGCCATAAAAGAACCAAACCTGTCTGGAAGTCAGCATTCATTTTCAGGTCATCACCTACTAGAGCTACATTAGCCTGCAGGAACAACAACTTGGACTTGAGTGTTTCGAAGTTCATTTAGCATTGCGTGTGTTGACATGCTCTATAATAGCAGGGTTATTCACAGAAACCCATGTAGATCTCTCCACGAGGAACCCAATACGATGGCCACGTAAAACGTGATGTCAAGGATTTCGTGCTCTACAAACAGAATGTCTGATGCAGTCCATTAGCCAGCACAAATCTTTGCTTCACACACACATCTAGCAGCCATGAGTAGGAGATAGATAGATAGATAGATAGATAGTGTAGTTGGCAGGATTAGATAGATAGATAGCGTAGTTGGCAGGATAAGATAGATAGATAGCTTAGATGGCAGGGTTAGATAGATAGATAGATAGATAGATAGATAGATAGATAGATAGATAGATAGATAGATAGATAGATAGATAGATAGCATGGATGGCAGGATTAGATAGATGTGAAAGGCACTATATAATAGATAGATAGATAGATAGATAGATAGATAGATAGATAAAGCACTATATAATAGATAGATAGATAGATAGATAGATAGATAGATAGATAGATAGATAGATAGATAGATAGATAGATACTTTATTAATCCCAAGGGGAAATTCCCATACTCCAGCAGCAGCATACTGATAAAGAACAATATTAAATATTAGAGTGATAACAATGCAGGTATAACAGACAATAACTTTGAATAATGTTAACGTTTACCCCCCGGGTGGAATTGAAGAGTAGCATAGTGTGGGGTCTCCTCAGTCTGTCTGTCTCTGAAGCTGCTCCTCTGTCTGGAGATGATCCTGTTCAGTGGATTCTCCATGATTGACAGGAGTCTGCTCAGCGCCCGTCACTCTGCCACGGTTGTCAAACTGTCCAGCTCCGTGCCTACAATAGAGCCTGCCTTCCTCACCAGTTTGTCCAGGTGCGAGTAATAAGTAGAAGTGAGTGAAATGGTATAAGTGTAAATTTCCTGATGGAAATGCAAACATAGTAGTGGCTCTGGGACATCAATGGGAATGTCCTCGAGTTGCCCAGCCAGAGCCCAGACTTGAACCCAATCAATTATCTCTGGACAGAACTGAAAATAGATGTCCACCAATGGTCTCCTTCCAACCCAAACGCTTGAGCAGATCTGTAGAACGGGATGGTGGAAACTCCAAAATTCCAGACATGTGAAGCTTGTTAAGACTTACTGTACCCAAGAAGACACAAAGCTGGAGTTGTTGCCAAAGTAGAATCTACAAAGTACTGAATTAAGGGGTCTGCAAGCATGAAGCAGCGATTTCAGTTTTTGCTTTGAAATAAACTTGCAAACATTTCTGAAAACAAGTTTTCACTCCTCAATTCAACTGGATTCTCATCAAGTTCTAGGAACATCTCAGGGAGAACGGAAGGAAACAGGATGTACCTGAGCTCAACTTGGAGTGCCACAACAAAGAGTGTCTGAATACGTCTAGGAATGAGAGGTTTCAGTTTTTGTTTTTTTGAATAAAATTGCAAACCTTTCCGAAAACGTCACTTTGCCATTAAGGGTTATAGACTGATGGGCAAAAATGGCAAATTTCTCCATTTCAGATTAGATCTACAACTTAGTCAAGTGTGTGGAATGTAAAGGGTCTAATAAATTACTCTCTGAATCGACCATAAATACTAACTTAGTATTTGAGTTACAATGTATTACTCCATCTGGATTAGTCCACTCATATCCATCACACGTGACCCAGCCTTTTGTCTTGTGGGTGCTGAGTTTACGCCATGTTGGCTACGTGGGTGCAGTAATTACCATTTACTAAAGAAAGAAGATGAAAATCCATGTTAGTGAGGTGATGTGGGCTAAGTGTAAAGTGCAAAGGTGAACAGGGCGAGCAGAGCGACCTTAAGCATGACTGACGTATGAAGAAATTAGAGGAACCATTGGATTTCCTGCTAGGCCTAATCTGTCGGTTTACTTCATTTCTTTTAGGACATTTTAATAGAAAAACTCCACATGGGCTGAGTAATTGTGCCATTGCAGCAAGTCCGTAGCCGCCATTTATCACATATTATTTTAATTTCTCCACAGTGTGCTGTGATTGGTTAAGATTCTTATGTTACAGTTACACTATATTAGTATTTAATGGAGAATTTTATGTGCTTCATTTTTTTTTTTGGTAGGGGGGGAGTGGGCTTTGGTTCAGGTTATTGCTGCCTGTGACTGAGATTGAAAAGATGGCAGTTCTGTTTGCCGTCCAGAAAGAATGAAGCTCCAGAGGCAGACATCGAAGGACTTTCATTTGTCCGACACTCTCATTTGCGCTTCTCTCATTTTCCCTGGCAGGGTTCAAACTTGAGATCACTGCTGCTTCAGCGATTCGTCCACTCCGCCGTACGGAGTCTATACCACGCAAGAATGAGTTGCTCTATTTGTTTTCCTTCATGTGTTCATGTGTTATTCATGGCTCACACCGAGCCCCCCGTGTGTCAGGCACTGAGGTCATGGAAACCTCTCTTTACCAATCATAGGCAATCACATGAAGGCATACATTCTTGGATAAATACAATCAGAGCTGGGAGGAAAAGTCCAGCTGTTCTCGGCAGCAAGGGCTTTTACAAGGTTTGCTATTTTTATTGTAAATATCTGTATATCTGTATCTGTATGAATGTCTTTTCTAGCATATTCCTTCCTTAAAGGTGGACACCTCCAGTGTTTTCTAATCCTGAATAGTTATTTTCTACCAAACGGTTTAATCGTGAAAGTGTCCAGAAAGGCACCTTAACCTCCAAAGGTTCTCTTTAATTGGTGGAATCCTGGAAATGCCTGAATAACATTTCTGAGTTTACTAACCATTGTCACCGATTCTGTTCATAACTTTTATGGACAGAATTTCTAGGCACAGCCAGGACATTGAGGGGGTCCGGTTTGGTGGACTCAGGATTGGGTCACTGCTTTTTGCAGATGATGTTATCCTGTTTGCTTCATCAGGCCGTGATCTCCAGCTCTCTCTGGATCGGTTCGCAGCTGAGTGTGAAGTGGCTGGGATGGGAATCAGCACCTTCAAATCCAAGACCATGGTCCTGAGATGGAAAAGGGTGGAGTGCCCTTTCAGTGTTGGGAGCGAGATCCTGCCCCAAGTGGAGGAGTTCAAGTATTTTGGGGTCTTGCTCACGAGTGAGGGAAGAATGGAATGTGAGATCGACAGGCGGATCGGTGCGGCGTCCACAGTGATGCGGGCTCTGCATCGGTCTGTCGTGGTGACAAAAGAGCTGAGTTGTAAGGCAAAGCTCTCAATTTACCAGTCGATCTACGTTCCTACCCTCACTTATGGTCATGAGCTATGGGTAGTGACCGAAAGAACAAGACTGCGAATACAAGCAGCTGAAATGAGTTTCCACCGCAAGGTGTCTGGGCTTTCCCTTAAAAATAGGGTGAGAAGCTCAGTCATCCTGTAGGAGCTCAGAGTAGAGATGCTACTCCTTCGCATCGACAGGAGTCAGATGAGGTGGCTCGGGCATCTGATCAGGATGCCTCCAGGACCCCTCCCTGGTGAGGTGTTCTAGGCACATCTAATGGGGAGGAGGCCCCGGGGAAAACCCAGGACACGCTGGATGGACTATGTCTATCGGCTGTCCTTAGGATTCCCCCGGAAGAGCTAGAAGAAGTGGCCGGGGAGAGGGAAGTCTGGGCCTCTCTGCTCAAGCTGCTGCCCCCACGACCCGATCTCGGATAAGCGGAAGAGGATGGATGGATGAATAGATGGAGTTTACTAACCTTGTTTAACACGTACAGCTGGCAAGATTTACTGTACCCCTGGAGTCCTTATCAAGGGCAGGCTGAATGATGCAGAGACCGATCTTGTTCTCGATTTTCTATCCCTGAATTTATTTAACACTTAACCTCTGAGTACCTTAGCAGTGGCCAGCTCTAGCATAGATGGTCACCTTGTTGGGATGTGGCACCTACCAATCAACCCATTCCATGAAACAAATGATTTTCTGCATGGCGACATCACCAAGGGAGAATCGCTTGATGAAACAATCGTGTGTCCACTCTCTGAAACCACCAAGGGGAAAACACTTGATGAAATCATAATGTGTCCACTGGCTGAAGTCACCAAGGGGTGAATCCTTGATCTAATCATTGTGAAACTTGATAAAAAGACAGGTTGTCCGCTCTCCTAAATTACCAAGAGGGTCCCCCATGTTGTCTCAAGCACAATCTGATAGTGGATTACCACAACCCACAGCTCGGCGATCTGAAATTAGGAATATGGCAATCGCCTTCAAGACTCCATGGTTTGGGCGTGACGTCTTTCCTTTTGCCCAAGGCAAAAAAGAAGCATCAGCCAGCCCTGGTTAGTTCCTACCTTGTTCTCAGTTTTCAATCCCTGAAAGGATTTAACATTGAAAATGCGGGTACCTTACCCGTGGCAGGTTTGCATGCTGTTGGTACCAAGGGCAACTCTACCGTATCTGTAAACTAGACGGTGAAACTTGATGAAACAAACACTTGTCCACACCCAAGAGGGTCCTTATGACAACTCGTGCAAAATCAGAAAGTGGATTACCATAACCCACCACTCGGCGATCTACAATTAGGTATTTAACAATCACCTTGAAGACTCCATGGCTTGGGCGCAACGTTTTTTACTTTTGCTTAGGGCAAAAAGAAGCGACAGCCAACCCTGGTTAGTTCCTATCTTGTTCTTAATTTTCCATCCCTGAAAGGATTTAACACTGAAACTGTGGGTACCTTACCCGTGGCAGGTTTGCATGCTGTTGGTACCAAGGGCAACTCTACCGTATCTGTAAACTAGACGGTGGCCTAGGGTGACAAAGCTTTTGGGAGACAGAGCTTACCAGCCAACTGACCCAATGAAATGAACGATCGTCCACTCACCAAAATCACCAAAGGAGAAACTTGATGAAACAAACACTTGTCCACACCCAAGAGGGTCCTTGTGATATCCATTGACAACTCGTGCGAAATCAGAAAGTGGATTACCACATCAAGCCACTGCTCGGCAATCTCCACATAGCAGTCTCCTTCAAGACACCATGTTTTGGGTCACAACATTTTTACTTTTGTCTACGGCAGCAAAGAAGCTAGAGCTGGTCCTGGCTAGTACCAATCTTCTTCTACACCTTGACGATGGTCGCAGCCAACTTTCCACCACTCCAATAATTGAATTGTTCCTACTAATGACTTTCTACCCTGAAAGGACTGCACAAAATAACCTAGCAAAGGCCAAGAGCCTTCTCCAGCCGGGATCACAGACCACCATCTGCTCCGTTTTTGCTACCTCTGAAAGGATTTAACGTGAACAAGAGCAGCTTGTTACACTCCTGAACTTCTAAACACTTGTGACCTGGGTTAGGATCATACAGAACCTGGATAAGTATCTCAGTCCCTCATCCTATAGAACCTGCGGCCCCCCGGTGATGGTTAGTGTCAATGAACAAAAAGGCAGTTTCACTGTGATAACTACAAACTGTTACTTCAGTCTAAAGTTACGTTTGTTTGTTGAGAAAACAGACACATCAGACACTAGAAGTTCAAACAGCCTGAACGATTCAAATCAAAATCCATACGGCAAGCTTCACATCAGAGAGTTCGTTTGGCTTTTTCGCTGATGCAGTCTTAATCTTCTTAATCCAGCTAAGGTGCTCCTTTAAACCACCAGATATTGCGCCATCTTTCACTTCTTAGGCCAATTTAGGCCAACTGACTAATATAAATTAGGCCTACGTTAGCAAGGAAAGCCATTCAGAGGGATTTCACATTTATAGCTTTAAAAACGCTACCTTTATGCAGAAGGCAGGAGAGTTATCTGAGGGTTTAAATTGTAACACATCAATAACTCATGTTTGTCTAATGAATGTGTATTAATGCATATTTCATAAGATATTGATTTACATGAATAACCATGAGCATTTAGTTAATACATACTTGGTGTAAAATCTTAAACAACTCTACCTGATGGGTATTTGCAACCATTTAACAATGCATACATAATTCATGCAAATTGATATTAAAAAATAAATTAACTTACAAAACAAGCGTATTGAAGTCTTCCCCCAACAAAAACTAAGATTCTGACTGGAATTTCAATTTTTTTTTAATATCCTAAGTATAAAAATGCAGAAAGCAGAGCTAATCAGATAACACTTTCCCCTTACTTTTACTCAGTCTATTGTTTCTTTTGGAAAGTGTGAGGGACAGCATGCTGAGACTGGCATCCTGGATGGAGCAGAACTGGGATTCTTACCTGGCAGGGATGCCAATAGAATGGAAGGACAGGACATTGTCTCCTCCAATACCCTAGGTGGCAGCCCTCCAGGCTTTGGTACTGCTATGGAGATCCACATGGCATAACGGGTATTGTAGTTCTTATGGAGAGCCCTGTTGGGTCCCGTGGGTGCTGCCAGGGAGGACGGAGGTGATTTGAAAAACCTGCTTCGCCAGGCTACAGATGTACCCGGTAGTGCTCCCAGGTTTTATTTAAAAGAAGCAGCCTGAATCGGGAGGAAGCAGACAATGCACGCCTGGAGAAGCAGAGGAGAAGAAAGAGCCTGGAGAATCGTGTTGTGTGTGCTGTGTGCCTTTTAAACACCTGCTTGTGAAGGCATTTAAAGAATTCAAACCTTTATATTAATCGGGACTTGGGTCTCTGTATTTGTGTCAGGAGTGTGGGAGGCTGCGATGTCCCCTGGTGGTCACAAAAGTAAGAGGTTATTCCAGCAGGAGTTGGGCATAAGACAGGCTGAATGCCAGGCCACTGCAGGGCACACTCAATGACCAGCTGTCTTGCAGTATGACATCCTTTGGCCAACGGGAGGAAGCGAGACCACCCAAAGGAAACCATCCGGGATGCATGGCAGGCATTGGAACCCGACACAGTGACAGCGGCGCTAACTGCCACACCACAGCTTACATAATCCAAGACAATTTCAAGGAGCCATGGGCATCTCTGGGGTATGGCAGGAAACAGCGGAACTCTTTGGACTTCTGCAGCGGCACCCCTCTTCCACAAGGTTATGATGATTGGTTATTCTAAACTGATGGATGGCTGCTTTTAACATTGTACTCTATAATGGGTGTCATAAAGCAATGAAACAAAATATAAAAATATAATTAACAATATAATTTAACTCTTTGATACAATAAAAAAATGATAAATAATAAAAACCATTTGCTAGGAACAATCTGTTGATCAAATAAAGAACAAGAAGATAGGACTATATTTGAACCCCTTTGATGTAAGGATGTGCCATCTTGGTCAAACACGTCAGAAAAGGTGGAAGGAAACCAGAATCTTATTTATGGATTTCAGTTCTGCGTTGAACACAATCATACCTACTTAGTCTGATCCTGGACTCTGCCAGGTGTCTCCGGATCTCTGATTTTCTAAGGAACAGATGTCAGACAGTGAAGATGAGAGGCTATCAGTCAGGGTCTCCTCAGGAGTGTGTTCCGGCCCCTCTCCTTTTCTTTCTCCGCATCAATGACTGCGTGTTGTGATGCCCCGTGTTTTATACTTATCCATAAACCCGAGACATTGATAGTCATAGACCGAGGGTAGACTGGGCAATGAGGACATATAACAACAACAGGGAGGTTCTAATTTGTAAAGTATTTTTATTTTCACAAACCAAACCAGTCAATGTGCAAATAGTGCAGTGCAAAATCTTCCCAAATGATTAAAAAAACAGCGTTCAGTGGAGGTTAAAATCCAACGGGTTGTCCACTGGGATAAAATCAAAGATAAAACCTCATTCAGGATCTGCCCTTTAAAACTACTCATGAGCGTTTGTGCCTCCTTCCAAAATGACGTGAATGAGGATCCTATGGGAAGCGCTGCCAACCCTTTATCTTAATTGTGCCCCCCCCTAACCCTACCATCCCTTGGTGCCTGTGGTGACCCTGCGAGCCCTGCTCCATTCTCCCACTGCCATCTCTCGGTGTTCTGTCTTATCTCTCAGAGCCGGTGGTCACTCCTGATCCATCAGACACTCAGCAGAAGTGACCCCACCCCGAGAATGCTGCCCACTCGATCCACCTGAGGCATTATCCCAGACCACTTGCCTCCTCTCCATAGCAGCACTGGCACTGCCAGCATCCTGCCCTCTTTTCTCTTCCTTCTCCTTTCTATTTAACCCATGTACTTTTTTCCTCCCTCAATTCCTTTTCTCTCATCGCTCTCCTCAGTCTCTTCTTTTTACTGCAGTGGGTGTGACATCTTAATTTCGACCCTCGAATTCTAATGTGAAACAGCTGAACTGACCGATCAATCATCTGGCTTCCACACTGAACGTCGGTGGTCAAACAGCTCTGAAGTTGGTCACACACACAGAGCCCGAGATGCACAGCTTTTATTTAAAAACCAACACACTGCCACTACTCATCACACACCTCCAGTGACCTGTCTGTGACATGGCTGAAGGGTGACACCACCCTGATTGGCCTGACCACAGATGGGGATGATGTTGCATTTCGGATGAAGATGGATCCACTGACCAGTCAACAAATAAATGAAACTTTAGCGGTCACTAAAGACGAGAACTACTAGACTTATAAACGTGTCATGCATGTGCAACTGGGGGCCATCTTACAGGCTCGCTTTAGGGCAAACGATACCACTCTGGGACAAGAGTAACAGTAACTTGTCTTTCCACCACAGCTTGGAGAAGATGCCCAGTGAAGGAACCCAACCTCGACAGTGACACACAGAGAGCGCTCTGCTCCTACCTGTCACATTGTCATTAAAAAGGACATCCCCAGAAGGTGACATTTACAGTATTTCAAAACTAAGAGTCAAGAAGGAGCTAACTACCATGCTAGAGAAATTGGGGTGAGCTCATTTGAGTTAGCGTCTTTATTGTTGCATTGACTTGCTTTTTAAAACGAGGCTACCGGGTTGATGTCCCGATGGTTCTTCCTACTTTGCTGTGGTTCAGTACAACCACCCACAACAGTTTCTGTCCAATTGCAATCACTCTAGTTGGACACCATCCATCCCTGGTTCATCTCCCTCTTCTCTTCATTTCTAAACTCCATCATCCAATCTAAATTACTGGCATGTTTGTTTTACGAGGACTTACTTGATATATTATTGTGTAGAAGTGCAATTCTGCCTTACTATATTGTTTGATATATGTGTGCTTTGTGAAATATGTTTACATTACTACTGTATATAACGTCGTGAAAGTGTCACATGCTGTTTAGTTGTAGTTACTTTTGTTATGACGGATAACCAAGAGGAATTCCTAGCAACTGTGTAGCCTGGCAATAGAGATCAAGTTTAAGTTTAATGATCTATTATCTTTAAGTTAAGTTAAATTAAATATTAAACTTAGGATAAGTTAACTATTAAGATTAATATTAACTTAAGTTTAAGTTACGTTAAATTAATTAAATATTAAGTAATTGAATATTAGGGTGGCACAATGAGTAGCGCTGCTGCCTCGCAGTTTGGAGACCCATCTGGGTTCACTTCCCAGGTCCTCCCTGCGTGGAGTCTGCATGTTCTCCCCGTGTCTGCGTGGGTTTCCTCCCACAGTCCAAAGACATGCAGGTCAGGTGCATTGGCGATCCTAAATTGTCGTGTGTGTGCCCCGTGGTAGGCTGGTGCCCTGCCCGGGGTTTGTTTCTTGCCTAGCTCCCTTTGTTGGTTGGGATTGGCTTCAGCAGACCCCCGTAACCCTGTAGTTAGGATACAGCGGGTTGGATAATGGATGGAAATATTAAGCTGATTTCAACTATTAATTAATTTAAGTTAAAGTTTTAAGTTTAAGTTTAAATTTAACTATTACGTTTAAAGTTAATTATTAAATTTATTAAGTTTAAGGATTAAGTTAAACTAAGTTATTAAGTTTAAGTTAAAGTTTTAAGTTTAGTTAAGTATTAAGTTTAAATTAACTATTATGCTTAAAGTTAATTATTAAATTTAAGATTAAATATTAAGTTTAAGTTAAAGTTTAAGTTTAGTTAAGTATCAAGTTAAAGTTAAGTTAAAATAAGCTAACTATTAAGCTTAGGTTAAAGTTTTAAGTTTAATTAAGTATTACACTTGAGTTAAGTTAAATTAAATTAAGTAATTGATTTAAATGAACTATTAAGTGTAAAGTTAATTTTAAATTTAAGATTAAGTTTAGGTTTAGATTTAACTAAGTATCAAGCTAAATGAACTATTAAGTTCAGGTTAATGTTCAATTGAGCAGTAAGTTTAAGTTTAATATTAAGTTTAACATTAAGTTAATCTTAAGTTAATTATTATATTTAAGATTAAGTTAGGTTAACTGTTAACTTTAAAGTTTAAGTTAAGTGTTACATTTAGGTTAGGTTAAGTTAGTTATTAAGTTTAAGATTCAGTTAACTATGACGTTTAAGTTTAAGTTAAATATCTAATAGGATTTGTCCATATTTCTTCCATTCTGTGTTATCAGATCTCTCCTTTGGGTAAGGGACGTAGAGTTTTGCTGAAGGTAGCGGTAAAGACGCTCTACTGCTGGCTGCCAAAGTGCTTTGTAAATATACAGTGTGTTGTTCCAAGTGGGTGTCCTTAGAGTCTGCTTTTAAAGATTGTGAAATGTCCCTAATTTACAGGGATTCTACACTGACTAACTATTGAGAGAATCTACCGATCAGAGTGTCTCTAAAATGTATTAATCCAATTTATTGAAGTCATTGAATGACTGCGCGGTTATTCTGAACTCGTGCCCATCCCGCTTGCTCTGCTCCAAGTGGATAAGCAGTTTTTGTTTTCATCTGCTGGAGAATTATGACCCACATTGTTTCCATTCTGGGAAATGTCTGTGACGGTCAGCCGAGGCTTCATTAATTTAAACCACACACGCTGCTTTTCTGTAACACCGCAGATTCTTCTGCAAATAACAGCAGGTCAGTGGAGCAAGGAGCAGCAAAACAAGGCAGGTTGAGGGAATCTGCCTAAGCTTTTTAAATGTGTTGTCCTTCACTGACCCGTGAGCACTGCTTGCTAGAATAATGTTTATTCTAGGACTGACATGTGTCCAGGCCGAGGTTCAGAATGACATCAAACAAACACGCACCTTTTTTAACACCAATTTAAATTTAAATCAAAGATGATGATGATGATGATGATGTTCACAGACACAAATAGACAGACATTGCCAAAGTGGTCACATTCAAGTTAACTGAAATCAATTGAAAATTCCAAGCTGGAATTTTGACTCCAGCCCATTATTTCCCAGTATTCACACTTGCAGTACATGGAATTATCGCTGTACAGAAAAGTCGAATGAAGCAGTTTGCTCAAAATTGCTAATGAACAAAATGATTTACGTGAAATTAAATCTGCGGTAATATCTGCTGGTGTTTGTCTTTCAGCAAAATTCACGTCATTGACACAAGGCGACAGGTCCGTATTTTCTGTGTTGTCATGCATTAATTCTGCATTCTTGTTCTTTAGTTTCTTAACTCTTTGAGGGCTGAATATTTTTTCCAAAAAGCATAGTTTCTGAAAAGCAACGGTTTCACACAGAAATCAATGTAAAGCATCTGTTGCTGCGGCTGCCAGCTTGCCAAGAATGTATGGCAGACATGCTGCCAGTCTGTCTTTGCGTGGCTGGGGCAGCAGCGGTCACGGTCGCAGTGCATTGCAATCTGGTTTCTACCTCTTACTGTTGTTAAGTGGCAGTCCTCCTGGCTAACATTGTCATAAGCGTGTCAGCTACACGATTAGCTGGGGACCAGTCCGCTCAAGCTGGAACCTCACATTCATTTTCGATCACTTGTATCAAAATCAGAGTCCGGCAAGTCACAGTCCAGTTCAGAGATAATAATAGGCAGAACGTCGTCCCCGGAGTGTTTTGCTTTACACATTCGCTTTGATCCCTCGCCATTATTCCGGTGCCATTTTTGCTCTTGTTTGTGCCTTACTACTCACACGAGCGCAGAAAATCCCCGTCAAACCAATGAAGTTAACTTTCCTTCTAGCAACGAGAGTCCATCTAAAACATGACGGTTTGTTTTGGTACAGTTTATAGTCGATTACCATCGTCAGCTCCTCCTTCTGACAAAAGTCGACATCATCCCTGAAAGAGTTAATAAACAGGTCAAAGTGCGAGTGACATCATCAGTCAGTGTGACTCATCTTCTGGGCTGGGTGACGAAGGCCGTTAATCTCCATCTGTCAATGAGCTTATCTCAGTTGTGTGGTGGGGATGCTCCCTATGCACAAGTGTGTGACAATGCCACCATTTTGACTCCATCACAATACTTACTTCTTTATATGCATTGTTTTATCAATGGCACAGGTTCTCAAAATTCTTCACAATTGTAATCAGTGATAGAGGGTCGAATAAGGTGTGCAGAGTTTCTTGTGATGGGTTGTTTAAGCAAATGCTATTGTACCGCTATAACGTGCGTCAACGATTCTCCAAGGGGAAAGGATAGACAGGTGGCCATGACTCTCTTTCCCTTTTCCCTTCATGGCTACTGGTTTTCATTCTAACCCTTTTCTTAATTGTGTGCTGTGTGCTGCCGTCCCACCACATATTGTATAGAGCAGGGGTCTCCAACTCATGGCTACAGGTTTTAACTCTAACCCTTTTCTTAATTAGTGACCAGTTTTTGTGGCTAATTAAGTCCTTTTCCCTTCATTTTAATTGACGTTTTTTAAGATTTCGCTGTGTGTGCTGTGACAATGTGATGTGACAATGTGACGTGTTACTGCTGTCTACCAAGGGGGACCACAGATGGCCACAGTTCTCCAAGGGGGGCATCCTCCAAGATATATAAAAAAAGTTCATTTGGGTCATGGAAAGAAACATTCAAGCACTACTGATCGATGAGAAGTGGTAAGAAAAGGAAGGTAAGGTAAGGTAAGGGAAATGGTGTCTTATAGGTATTCACAATTCCATACAGCGTAGTTTCTTAATCCAAAAACATAGTTTTACACAGAAATCAATATAAAACGTCTGTTGCTGCCAAGAATGTGCGGCAGGCTTGCTTGCCAGGCTGTCTTCGTGTGGCTGGGACGGCGGCAGCAGCAGCAGCGGTCCTGATCGCAGTGCATTGCAATCTGGTTTTTACCTCTTACCATTGTTAAATGGCAGTCCTCCTGGGGAACAGTGCTGTAGGTGTTTTCAGCTACATGAACCTGTTTAGCACCACGATTAGCTGGGGACCAGTCAGCTGAAGCTGGAACCTCACATCCGTTTTCGATCGCTTGTATCAAAATCGGAGTCCGGCAAGTCATAGTCCAGTTCAGAGATAATAGGCAAAACTTCGTCCACAGAGGATTTTGCTTTATGCATTCACTTTGATCTCTCGCTATTATGCCAGTGCCATTTTTGCGACTTACTACTCACGGAAGCGCAGGAAATCTCGGTCAAGCCAATGTAGCTAACTTTCCTTCTTGCAACAAGAGTCCAACTACAACATAACGGTTGGTTTTGTCACAAGTTACAGCTCATCACCATCATCAACACCTTTGACAAAAGTCGACATCAGCCCTGAAAGAGTTAAACTACGGGTCTTGACCCATTTGGGATTGTGGTTGACTGTGTTTGGGTCACCAGTGTATTCAATGGTAAAAGTTCATGTACAGTTTGCAAAGTGGCGCAGTGTCTCATGATGGGTCACAGCAGGCAGTTTAAACAATCGACATATCTCCATTGTGACTGTCAGCATTGATTCTCCAAGGGGGGACACCTCCTCATACTGGGGTGACTAATCTGGGTATTGAAGACACTAAGAAGGGCAAAACTGTGTCATGAGGGAAAAAAAAGACTTTCAGAAACATTGCTCTATTTTAAAATATGAACAAGATTCTGAAAATGTCTTTCTTTTGGCTTGAATAATTCAGATATTTGGAATGAAATGAGAACACCCAGGACAAAAAAAAAAGCAACATGGACACAGAACAACAAATGAGCAGGCTGGGAGTTGAACCCAGGACACTGAAGCTGTGAGGATACACTGCTAATACCACCATGCCATTCCCACCTATGACATAGCGATTGTACGTCCTGGTTACATTTACAATGTTGTGAAAAACAAGTCTCCATGTTTTACAGAATGACACCATGTATTAATGGCTGCTGAAGCCCAAAACCTTTTCCAAGCAGGTTCTTATCACTACTGAGTTTTTATATCATAATGCACAGTCTGCCTGGGTTTATTTCATTCTGACAGCTTGTTTTCATTTGTACCATCGCTGCCAGCATCCTACTTCCAATCTCCTTTTTCATGGTGTGCAGGCCTTCAGCTGGCCTTATCTGTGCTCTCAAACACAAGGTTGCGCCATCTTCCAAAATTACTCATCACAAAAACTGCCATCAGTCTGCGTCCATAGAAATTATCATGAGCTCCAGGAAAAAGTGCTTGCTCAAACATAAAATAGCGAAATGAGGACCTAAAATGGCTGCTTTTATCAGCTCTCTCTGTGTGCCATGACAATGTGATGTGTTACTGCTGTCCCGCCACATATTGTATAGAGCAGGGGTCTCCACCTCTGGCCTGGAGTGCTCCAGAGGCTACAGGCTTTCATTCTAACCCTTTTCTTAATTGGTGACCCAGTGGCTATAATGTGATATGTTACAGGTTTTCATTCTAACCCTTTTCTTAATTGGTGACCAGTTTTTGTGGATATTTAAGTCCTTTTCACTTCATTTTATTAAGATATCACTTTGTGTACGTGATAATGTGATGTGTTACTGCCATCCCACCACATATTGTATAGAGCAGGGGTCTCCACCTCTGGTCCTAAAGCACTTCTGTGGCTACAGGTTTTCATTCTAACCCTTTTCTTAATTGGTGACCAGTTTCTGTGGATTTTAGAAGTCCTTTTCCCTCCATTTTATAAAGATTTATTTATGTGTGCTGTGACAATGTGATATGTGACTGCCGTCCCGCCACATATTGTATAGAGCAGGGGTCTCCACCTCTGGCCCTAAAGCACTTCTGTGGCTACAGGTTTTCATTCTAACCCTTTTCTTAATTGGTGACCAGTTTCTGTGGATTTTAGAAGTCCTTTTCCCTCCATTTTATAAAGATTTATTTATGTGTGCTGTGACAATGTGATATGTGACTGCCGTCCCGCCACATATTGTATAGAGCAGGGGTCTCCACCTCTGGCCCTAAAGCACTTCTGTGGCTACAGGTTTTCTAACCCTTTTCTTAATTAGTACCTAGTTTTTGTGGCTAATTAAGTCCTTTTCACTTCATTTTATGAAGATCTCTCTCTGTGTTCTGTGACAATGTGATGTGTTACTGCCATCCCACCACATATTGGTCCTGGAGTAGAGCAGGTGTCTCCACTGTGACTCTGGTCCTGTATAGAGCAGGGGTCTCCAGTGGCTACAGGTTTTCATTCTAACCCTTTTTTTAATTATTGACCAGTTTTTGTGGCTAATTATGTCCTTTCCCCTTCATTTTAATTGACTATTTCTTTAAGATTCAGTCCTCTGAATTGCTTCATTTTGTTTCCTTAAATGGCACCCAAACTGAAATGAGATGTGAAGTGAGCCAAAAGATGACCAGTTAAGCTGAGGCCTTATTCTTCAACCAATTCTTGTTGTTAATTAAATCCTATTATTTAACTCCACGGAGTGTTGGTGCTCTCATTATGCCACAGTGGACTTTTTCAAAACTGTTGATTTTCTTTTTTTAAAAGCGATGTTGAAACATTTTGCAGACCTGAACAGTTGACATTGCTGTGAACTTTACGTTTATTTTCAAATATTGTATGATTGACACTGGTTGTTGGTCGTATGCGGGCTTTTAATTGCATCTCGTCTCATGGAAAAAAAAAGAAGTAATTCAGAGAAATGAGTCTTAAATAAACAAGTCAATTAAAATGAATGTAAAAGGAGTTAATTAGCTGCAAAAATTGACCACTAAATATGAAAAGGGTTAGAATGAAAACCTCCAGCCACAGTAGCACTCCAGAACCTCTAGAGACCCCTGGTATAGAGAAGGAAAATAGGACAGTCTTAATGATATTCATTTTACATTGACAAGGACATCAGGGAGTGGAGATGTACTGCTGTCCAGGAGTTGGGATGAACCACTACCCAGACACAGTTTCATTCAGGATTTGGACAGCACCACTCCCTGGATGGGAGACCAAGGAGTCGTCTGGGAGTTGGACTTGGCCCGGTCCAAAATGGGGTGATTAAAGATGGCTGGGGAAGGTCAAGAGGGATCAGTCGTTAGTCCTCTAGGCCACTTGGGAGCAGTGTTTTCAAATGGATTACAGACAATCTGGAATGACTTGTTGGTCAGTTAGAGGTGACCCCGGTAGTGGCCACAGATCACCTGATTTTAACAACTGCTAAAGCTTTTGAAAATTGGATGGCATAAAAAAAGCGAAGACATCCTAACGTGAGACCCTGAAGACGTCTGTTGTTTCCATCTAATGTCCGTTTTGCCTGCACTGCCAGTAAGCTCAAGTGGAGTTGAAGTGGGGTCTGGGTGATTGAACCTGAGACCTTTGGAAATTTTAGCTGAATACGGAAGTTGTGTCCTCTTCCCGGGCCTCCGCCTCAATGCCTCTACTTCTCCTGGCATGCATTTGGGGTCCAACAATGGACTCTGTGGTGAATTTGCGGATCCGAGTGATTGCACCCGAGTACTTTGGAAACTTAAGTTGAATTTGGAAGTTGAAGGGCTGAATTGAATTTGGAAATTCAGTTCTGTCCCCTGCATTGTAGTTCTCCCGCTAGGCGCAACACCTCCACCTGTCCTGGGATGCATTTGGGGTCCAACAATGGACTCTGTGGTGAATTTGCGGGTCCGAGTGATTGCAGCTGAGTACTTTGGAAACTTAGGTTTCATTTGGAAATTGAAGGGTTGAATTGAATTTGGAGGGTCAGTTCCCTCCCGTGCACTGAAATTCTCCCTCTAGGCCCACCATCTCTATTTGTCCTGGGATGAATTTGGTGTCCGACAATAGACTGTTTTGTGAATTTGTGGGTCCAAGTGATTGCATCTGAGTACTTTGGAAACTTAAGTTGAATTTGGAAGTTGAAGGACTGAATCCAATTTGGAAATTCAGTTCCCTCCCCTGCATTGGAATTCTCCCTCTAGGCCCACCATCTCTACCTCTCCTGGCATTCATGTGGGATCCAATAATGGACGCTGTTGTGGGTTTGTGGGATCGGGTGATTGTACCTTTTAGAAGTTTGAATTGAATTTGGAAGGTAAGTCCTCTCCCCCCATGTTGGACTTCTCCCTCTATGCCCACCACCTCTACCTCTACTGGTTTGACCACAATAGTCCTCCTGTCCTCACTTCAACTAGCATAGAACAAATGCCCCATTTAATGAGAGGAAGTAAACGTTCCTGGACAGAATGTACCCTAAAAGAGGGCACTGCATGTATTGACCCCTAGAGCAGCAACATTGTGGCACTCTATTGATCGCAGAAGGCAGACGTGCAAGTGGATGAAACAATTTCTGTGCGCTAACAAGCACTAATCCCAGACACCTCATTAGTGTCAAACTTCCGCACGTATTGATGTGGTTGCTCGGCTCCTAACTGCCTCGAATGCAAACAAAGCATCTGATGAAGTCAGAATTAAAGCTCCTGTCTGATACTCTGATCATTAAAGTCCTAATGACACAGAGGAGCGGAAAAACATACATTTGCACAACTTTGAGCGCTCCTTCAATGCCAGCGTTCCGGTGCTATTTACAATCACGTCCTCCTTACTTATTTGATTACTTTCTTTATTTAGTTTTTCAATGTGGATTTATGTGAATGGACCCCGCGCGTCACTGCGTCTACAAGGATGGAGTTTGTGCTCATTGATTTGTATGAAAGGTATCCTGCCAAAAGAAGATTTAATATGCAGTGGTGTGAAAAAGTAAGTGCACTCCTGTGGAAATGGCTGACTCTTTCATTATATTTGAAACGGACAGATGGTGCCTACAGATCAAGGTTATCTTGAACAAATAACACAAAATAATTGACATGACGTATTCAGTCTGTGGCGGATGGCCGGCTGCTCAACTCGGCCAGGGCGCCCAAAGAGAAGAAGGATGGGGGAAGGCAGCTACTGTGAGACACTGTCTCCTCCAAGACACCAGATAGCGAGTTCCTTGCAGCATAGCGGTGCTCCAGATTTCCACAGGGCATCATGGAATTTGTAGTTCGGGATCGTAGCCCTAATGGGTACCACGGGTGACACCAGGAGACGCTGCAGGGAGATCTGGGAAATTGTATTTCCCCATATTGCCCAGAAGTATTCCCAAGTCACAGGGTCGGAAGCCCCAAAGTACTTACGAGCTGAAGAGAAACCTTAAGTCCTCCATCTGACCTGGAGGTGCTGGCAAGTCGCAGGGACGGAAGAACGGAAGCAATTCCGGGTCAAGGACTAAATAAAGGACCAGCAAGCGAGCCGGAGTTGGGAGGTAGTTGACAGAGCTTGCTGGGAGGTGTGGAGGAGAAAATTGTTTTGGTTTGTTATTAGTTTATTTGTGTATGGTGGCTGTGGTGCTTAAAAGGCACGTTGGAGAAAGCAGAATAATTAAAAGATCTTCTTATTGTTTTTACCCTGTGTCTACGTCTGTCTGTGCAACAGCACCCTCAAGCGTTCTTTCAGGTCTCATAATCTAACAAAAATGTAGATCTGCCACATAGAAAAGCTAAGTTCAAAACTACAGTACATTTATCACCATTTCAAATCCAAAAAAAAAATAGAATCAGGTGTTCAAGATGAGGTGCCAATGGTTAGATTTTCCTAAAGGAGCATGCAGAAGGACCTGAGCGTCTTGCTTAAAGTGCAGATATTGAGTGTCTGGTGATTCCCTCACCATTGACGTGTGTGCTGCCATCATGCCAAGGTCAAAAGAGCTCTCTAAGGCCCTCACAAAGAAGGACGTGGGTCCCTAGGAGTCTGGCAAGGGGTTTAAAAAGATCACCGCATTATCTGAAATCAATCATTCCTCTGTTAGGTAAATCATCTACAAATGGAAAACAACTGCTAACTTGTTGAATAAGTTCAGGCCGAGAACTGGCCATCTGATGCTAAGAAAGTCTCCAAGAACCCCAACATTTCATTGTGGGATCTGCAGGTAACTTTTCCAGAAGTTGGTGTCAAAGTTCATACATCTACAATTACAAAGAGACGGCACAGATTTGATCCGCATGCGACGTGTGCCACAAAAATGCCAAAGAACATTAAGCAAGACTACAGTCATGGCCAAAAAGTTTTGAAAATGACACAAATATTAGTTTTCACCAAGTTTGCTGCTTCAGTGTTTTTAGATCTTTTTGTCAGATGTTTCTGTCGGATACTGAAGTAGAAATACTTCCTCACAATGCAGGTCATGTACTTCATTTGGGACTCCATGAGCAACTGCTCATTCGACACGAAGTCAAACCAACGGTACCCAAGGATTTTCTGGAGAGACACAGTACCAAAGGAGACCAGTCTTTGTCTCAGGTCACTGGATATCATGCATGTCTCACAACCATATAGCAAGACAAGAAGCACCAGGACTCTAAAGACTTGGACCTTCGTCCTTTTGTAAAGATATCGGGAGCACCACACACCCCTTTCCAGCGACCTCATGACCCCCCATGCTCTCCCAATCCGTCTACTGGATTCACAGGAAGAGTCAACAGAGACATGGATGTCACTGCCAAGGTAAGTAAACCTCTCGATGACGAGGACAATACTCTCTCCGCAGACAGACACACTGCTGATGGCCGTGCCCAAGAGGTCATTAAAGGCCCGGCTGTTGGTTTTTATCAGGACATTCGCAAGCCCAGACACTCAGACTCCTAGCTCAGTCTCTCGAGCGCCCTGATCAGAGCTTCCGTTGACTCCGCGAAGACCACAGCATCGTCAGCAAAGTCAAGATCCATGAATCTTTCTTCACCAACAGATGCTCCACAGCCGTTATTATTGACAATGACATGAAGTTTATGCAAAGAGTCCATATTTGCAGTGTTGGTTCTTCTTTCTTTTACAAGACCTCTGCCATTCCCCTTGGCATGCTGTCGATCAACTTCTCGGCAAAATCCTGACTGATGGCAGCCCATTCTTGTTTAATCAATGCATGGTGTTTGTCAGAATTGGTGGGTTTTCGTTTGTCCACCCGCCTCTTGAGGATTGACCACAACTTCTCAATGGGGAGATTCCTGGCCATGGACCCAAATATTTGATGTTTTGTTCCCTGAACCACTTAGTTCTTACTTTTGCCTTATGGCCCAGAGCTCAGTCATGTTGGTCACCAAACTGTTTTTGGATGTTTGGGAGAAGTTGTTCTCGGAGGATGTTTTGCTCCCATTCTTAGGCCAAATTATGAGTGAGCCCACTGCCTTGGCTAACAACCAACCCCACGTGATAAAAATGGTCTCAGGATACTTTACTGTTGGCCTGACACAGGACTGATGATAGCGCCACTCACCTTTTCTTTTTTCCGTATACCCCAAACAATTGGAAAGGGGAATTCATCAGAGAAAATGACTTGACCTCAGCAGTCCAATCCCAGAATATCAGTCTTGGTTTCTTTGCTGCCCATCTTGACACCCACCAGGCCACCCTCCAAAAGTCTTCGCTTCACTCCCACCTGCCTGCTGCCATTCCTGAGCAAGCTCTGCACTGATGGTGCCCGCAGTTGAATCCAATTTAGGAGACGCTCCTGGCACTTGCTGGACTTTCTTGGGCACCCTGAAGCCTTCTTCACAACAGCAGTGGAAATGGTTTCTTGGGATGAAATTCATTTTCATGGCAAAGAGGGACTTTGCAATTCATTGCAATTCATCTGATGACTCTTTAGAACATTCTGGTGTAGATGCAAATTGCCAACATAAAAACTGAGGCAGCAAGCTTTATGAAAATTAATATTTGTGTCATTCTCCAAACTTTCGGCCATGTCTATACAGCTTGCCATTGAATATCTAGACAAAGACCTGGCCTCCTAGAACAACATGCTCTGGACAGATGAATTAAAGACAGAGCAGTTTGGCCGCAGTATCACAAGTAATGTTTGGCACAAGCCGAAGGTGGCATTTCATGAGGAGAACCTCATACCAACTGGGAAGCATGGCGGTGGAAATGTTCTGGTGTGGAGTTGCTGAGCTACCCAGAGTCGTCACGTGAGCTATGAATTCTGCATCCTATAAAAGTGTGCCTGAGGAGAATGTGAGGCCATCTGTCCAAAACTTAAAGATGAACCAGAAATGGACCTTTCAACATGATAATGATCCAAAGCACACTAGTAAATCCAATCAGGAATGGCTCCAGAGTGGCCTAGTCAATAGCCTGACTTGAATCCCATTGAAATGTTGCCAGAAAACTCACAAATATCATACAGCTACGGATGGAGGAGAGGAGTGGACCAAAATGTCACTGAGTTATCAGAACAATCTAGATGAGAACGGGCCATTCAGGCCTCTCCTATCCACTTCATTCTTTGTAAAATAAGATCAAATCCCGTTCTGAAGGTCCCTATAGTCCTCCCGTCTACCACACAACTTGGTTGCTTATTCCACATGTCTGTGGTTCTCCATGTAAAGAAAACCTCCTATCGTTTGTGCAAAATTTAGTCAACGTCAGAAACTGCAAAACACCAATAAACAGAGGGCAATACCAGCTTCCACAGTAGACCATTACATGGTCATGGTTGATATTTGACTGAATAAATGACTGAAAAGGCATATTGTCTATCACCTTTATCTGTAGGCATGAAGATCTGCTGTGTGTGCCTGGTAAGTCAACAGTTTCCATGGGGTGCACTTATGTTTTCACAAAACTGTGTGAGTTAAAACAAAGAAAGATAAAATATGGGGCATATGGGTGATCTGTGAATAACAATACAAAAAAATTCTCTGCAAGATCATTTTTATAGTTTAAAATGTAGTTTAGTGTCGGCTTCTAGAAGAACAGGATTATCATGCATGCTTGAGGTGGTGATGAGCATCTTTAATGGCTTAGTCATTTCCTTGGAGGCCAAAGCCTCTCACATGGTCGGTGGTCAATTAGCCATGAGACATAAGGCACCTTAGGGACAAAAAGACCACTCTGAGTACAATCACAGCTCATCCACACGTCGATGTACTTGAATTTGCAATTCCCACCATTGAGAAGCAAAACCAAAGACTTGCATATAAGAGACCTGAAATATGAGGACTGTGAAATGTTAAAGACTCACATCGAGGCAATGATGAGTCCGTTTAAATGGTAAAACTTAGTAGTCGTTGTGCACATGTATACAGAGTACAGTAAAAATCTTATTTGCATGTCTGACAAACAATGGGCCTGCGGTGGGATGGCACCCTGCCTGGGATTTGATTCCTGCCTTGTGCCCTGTGTTGGCTGGGATTGGCTCCAGCTGACCCCCGTGACCCTGTAGTTAGGATATAGCGGGTTGGATAATGGATGGATATTATATTATACACTATTATACACTATTATATTATATTATATTATATTATATTATATTATATTATATTATATTATATTATTATAGGGTGACATGTTAATGGTGCTCTGGGGTGGGATGGCACCCTGCCCGGGATTTGTTTCCTGCCTTGTGCCCTGTGTAGATTGATGGGCAAAAATGGCATATTTCTACATCTCAAATGAAATCTACAACAAAGAAGAAGTCTGAATACTTTCTGAATCCACAGTAGATAGATAGATAGATAGATAGATAGATAGATAGATAGATAGATAGATAGATAGATAGATAGATAGATAGACAGATAGTGCCCTGATGTGTGGAGTGTAAGTCAAGGGAAGTGATACTTAATCTTCGTACACAATGGGTGCCTGTGTCTTGACAGTATAGAGAAGTGATTAAGGGGGCTAACAGCTTGCTCAGTCGGATGGCACGTTGGTGTGTAGAGCGCCAGTCCAGGGAGGCTGTGCTGCTTTAGCTTTATATCTCGCCAGTGAGGCCTCACCTGGAGTACTCGGCTCAGTTGTGGTCTTTCTCCGCACTAAACAAAGTCCAGAGGAGAGCGAGTAGGCTGATTTCAGGGCAGCAGGAATGATGAGGAGTGTTTGAAGGAGTTGAACTTTTCTAGTTTAAGCAGAAGGTGATTATGAGAAGACAGCATTGAAGCATTGTGGACCCCAGCTTTTACTCTTCAACAAGAACACAGGGACACGGCTCTAAACTTGTTAAGGTCAGACAGTTCGCAATTTTTAGACAATTTTCTTCCTGCAATGAACTAGAGACACGTGGAATACATTTCCAAGTAGTGTGTCGCAGAGCAGGACCTTCTGATCTCAGCTTGACGTTATTGTAGACAATCTCGGTGAACAGGATGGATGTGATTCTTGGGCTGAATGGCTTGTTGTCGTCACCACTTGCTCTAACACTCTAATCACGTTCAAAGCTACGTTTGCCACGGATTCTGACGAAGTATGCAAAATGGAACTCGGCCGTTTCGCTTGTCATGCCTGCTCTCCCCACAGCCTCGAGTTCGATTAAGCAGGTGAAGCAGACTTGATGGATGCCGATGCCTGATTAGACTCCCCATGACCCAGCAACACAGAAAGTGGGTTCAGACGATAGATGGCTGCTATGACTTATGATGACAGTACAAGTCCAAGTGGTTGGCAAAGCAGAGGATGTAAATCAGGCAAGTCCTCCCATTCCGCACATTTGTTCTCAATGCTGGCTGATTACTCATTAAATCCTACCTTCTTCGTATCACCTGAAAGGTCATTTACTGCCCTTTTATTTGATATATGGAACATTTTTATAGATATTAAAAATGTAATAAGTTATATGCTGAAGTCGAAATGTAGCTGCCATGTAAATAAGGACGCGTTTGCGAGGTTAGCTCATATTAGCTATGGGGTTTGTCTTAGGCTGTAGAAATCTAACGATGCTCTGCCTTATTTATTCATCTATTAGCACGTTCCTATCCTTCAAAATGAAAGGCACAAACAGCATTTTCCCTGCTTGATGATTGGCTCCAGGGTGGCATAGTGGCTCAGGGGTCTTAAAGAGACTGAGCTTCTCTTTCCTCCCCAGGTCTTTTTTTGATGGGGGGGGGGATTGCCAGTGCTTAATTTATAAGTCACGACTCATATTACAGTAACTACCTAGGGGTGTGGAGACAAAGGCAGTGTGCTGCTAGCGTGGCATTACGTCATCCACCTCATAAATACATGAAATCAGCCCGGCTGACACATCAGTTACTGCAGCATTTCACGCAGACGTCTTGCAGTCTTACATTGCTTGGCTGTCCACACAGTTTTCGCTCTTCGCCTGATGTGTCTTCAGCTCTAGCGCCATACTCTTTAGTCTTCGGCCTCCATTTCACCATCCACACCCGCTGCACCCGCTTTTTCTTATCACTTACAGTGACTTGACGATTTATTTCAATTTATGCGCCTTCTTTGGTGGCTCCAAGGCTAGGGTTCTGCACTGGCAATCGAAACCTCGTAAAACGGCAGAAGTGACTCTACGCCATTGGGTCCTTAACCTGTATTTGCTCCATCCTGGGTATGACGTCCAGCCCAGCAAGCAGGTCCTCCAACTTACAGGGAAAACCTGGTGGTAGGTGGCAGGATTGGCACTCCGGCCACTGTAAATAAAGCTCACACTGTTCCAGTCCAGGTGGTGTGGTGTGTAATCAGCTGCACGCTCCCAACCTCTCCTCTATGTTGGCAGACATTTTTCTCTTTTACATCAGCCTGTGGTGAGTTGTGCTAGTGGGCCGTGATGATGAAACGGGGCAGCAAAGCCCCTATTCGTGTGCACATTTGTGTGAAACTGGGAGGTTTAATGGGGAGACTGGGTCTGATGGCACTTGCACATGAGGGCAGGGCTAGTTCCAGTTTTCTTGCATTGTCTCTGCGCGGGTTGTAATTAGGACGCCACTACCAAGGCGGTATAAAGGAGAGCCTGCATAAGGAAAACAGAATGGCGAAATAGAAAAGAACAGTGAAGGAGAGACGAGATAAGGTGAGACAAGATTGGTTTGAATCCTACCTGGCAGGGAGAAAATTCTTTGTGAGTTGTGGTAATCAAATCTAGACAATCAAGACACATGATATCCGATATGGTGTTCCACAAGGCTCTATCCTGGGTCCGCTGTTATTCTCAATCTATATGCTTCCGTTAGGTCAGATTATCTCAGGTTACAATGTGAGCTACCACAGCTATGCTGATGACACACAGCTGTACTTATCTATAGCACCTGATGACTCCGACTCTTTCGATACACTAACACAATGTCTTACTGGTATTTCTGAATGGATGAATAGTAATTTTCTCAAACTAAATAAAGAGAAAACTGAAATTTTGGTAATTGGCAATAATGGATTCAGCGAGGTTATCAGAAATAAACTTAATGCACTAGGATTAAAAGTTAAGGCGGAAGTAAAAATTTAGGGTAACCGTTGACTGTAATCTGAATTTTAAATCGCATATTCATCAGACCACTAGGACAGCATTTTTCATTTAAGAAACATAGCTAAAGTTAGACCTCTTATATCATTGAAAGATGCTGAGAAATTAATTCACGCTTTTGTTTTCAGTAGACTAGATTACTGTAACGCACTCCTCTCAGGACTACCCAAAAAAGACATAAATCATTTGCAACGAGTGCAGAATGCAGCTGCTAGAATCCTAACTGGGAAAAGAAAATCCGAACACATTTCTCCAGTTTTGATGTCACTACACTGGTTGCCTGTGTCATTCAGGATTGACTTTAAAATACTGCTTATGGTTTATAAAGCCTTAAATAATCTCGCTCCATCTTATATATCGGAATGCCTGACACCTTATATTCCAAATCGTAACCTTAGATCTTCAAATGAGTGTCTCCTTATAATTCCAAAAGCTAAACTTAAAAGAAGTGGTGAGGCGGCCTTCTGCTGCTATGCACCTAAAATCTGGAATAGCCTGCCAATAGGAATTCGCCAGGCAAATACAGTGGAGCAATTTAAAACACTGCTGAAAACACATTACTTTAACATGGCCTTTTATAACTTCACTTTAACATAATCCTGATACTCTGTATGTTCAATTCTTCATAATAACTATTCATGGTGGCTCTAAAATCCGTACTGACCCCTACTCTCTCTTCTGTTTCTTTTTCCGGTTTCTTTGTGGTGGCGGCCTGCACCACCACCTACTCAAAGCATCATGATGCACCAACATTGATGGACTGAAAGCCAGAAGTCTACGTGACCATCATCATCAGGTCCTTCCATGAAAATATGATGATTTATGTTAGGTAGAATGCCCAGAGGGGACTGGGCGGTCTCGTGGTCTGGAACCCCTACAGATTTTATTTTTTTCTCCAGCCTTTGGAGTTTTTTGTTTTTCTGTCCACCCTGGCCATCGGACCTTACTCTTATTCTATGTTAATTAATGTTGACTTATGTTTATTTTTTATTGTGTCTTCTATTTTTCTATTCATTTTGTAAAGCACTTTGAGCTACATTTTTTTGTATGAATATGTGCTATATAAATAAATGTTGATTGATTGATTGATTGAAGACGGGAGAAGATGTAATGAGACGGGATGGGATGGAATGGGACAAAACGAGAAATAATGAGATGTGATGGAACAGGATGAGATGGGATGGGACAACAGAATCAGGACCGAGCTGGCGAAGCAGTGGCAGGCGGGCAGATGAGCCCTGGGATGAGCGTGCGGCTTGCACTCGAGAGGCAGAGGTCGCTCCTTCTAAACGCACCAGGATCGGAGATGATCTACCACTCTGAGTGGGCTCCAGCTTGAGGCCAACAAACTGGTGTAAAAATCCCGTAGCATCCTCCTAGATGGCAGTAACGACACCCACATGCCAATTTAGAGAAACCCAAATCAGACATTTTTTAATTACAAATAAACGAGATAACTCCAAATATTGTGTAAACGTCCCCGCTGTTTAGGCCAAAGGAAACGACCAGTAAACTAAAACTTTCCACCATAACAAATGTTGTAACCGCTGAGTCTCTCATCCCTTCATGCCCTGACTCCCTCAGAAGAAGACAGTCGCTTCCCTGCACTGGTGCCCACTGATCTTCCACTTCACTCCGACTCTGCCCACCTTCCTCTTGGCTTCCTGTTTAGTGCAGGAGACATAATGGCAGGGTTTGGACTTGTCCACTTGAGTCCAGTCAATGGTACTGTTTATTCTACAGCAGACAAAGGCATATGAGATAACTTTGTGACCACAGTCTAGTGATGGTCCTATTGTGGTCCCAGCCTGACCGTTGCCCCTGTGCACTAATCCAGGTCCATAAAGACATGGAGGAACTCGAGTGTCCTGCAAGTTTCCCTGACCTCAACCCTATTGAACACCTGTGGGATGAACTTTAACGTCAATTGTGAGCCACGTCTTCTCGTCCAACACCAGTTCCTAACCTCACAAATGCTCTTTTTCTCACAGGCACACTCCAGAATCTTGTGGAAAGAAGAGGGGAGGCTGTTATAACCACTAAGGGGGAGCCAACGTCAAGTGAATGCCATTGGCTTTGGAATGCTCACATTGGGGTGCTGGTCAGGTGTCCGCACACTTCTGGTCAGTTCGTGTTCATTGTTCAGACTTCTTATTCTCTTGTGTGTTTGGTAACAAATGTGCATATAACGTCCTCCTAGCGTGGCCTTGAAGAAGACACTAAGAATGCCAGGACACTTCGCCACCCGAATCTTGACTGTCCCATCTGTAAGTTCTCAGCCTCAAGCACTTCCCATGACCTTCTTCTTCAAAACAAACTTCTGTTACAGGTGCTGAATTTATTTACTTTTACGCATTGTGAACATTTCAGATTGTCTTTTGGGAGGACTGTAGCCCATGAAGGAGTGAATGAGCAAAGCACGGCTTGTTTTAAGTTTAAGACATTTATCGATATGAAAGAATATGGAGATGAGCTGACCCAGGAGCTTACCTGAGCTAACAGACGGGTTCTGTTGAATGTACTCTGGTGGGATGATTGTGACTGCAACGACTGCTTCCTCGCTACAAAATCACACAGCAGGTGCTCGCTGTTCCTACAATAGACTTGGCAGTACAGACATAACATTTACAAAAAGGTAAAAAGTCTTTAATTTTAGTCAGCAATGATGGATTCCCCTACAATAATAACCTTGCAGCACGGACATGCCGCTGAAATAATTAAAAATGTGTTAGGTTAAACAAAGGCCCTCAAAGAGGATGTGTGCAAACACTTCACTAAAATAAAATTTAATTATACCTCTGCTGATTTAATTTCACCCGGAATACCCTTTTAAGATCATTTCAGCCTTATCTGTGTATATAGATATGTTGTTTAAGAGAAAAATAACGTAGACACAGTGAGATATGTGAAAAATAACAAAATATACTGGATGTGCATATGTATTGTTTCAGACGACTGGGGACCGTGCCCCACCAGGACGCCCCTGGGAAGAAAGGACCGGAAGAGAGGACTCATTAGAAACAATACCTCCCCCTGAACACGAGAGGGTGACCCCTCTGGATCGCATCGGGACCACAGACTTGGAGCTTGGAAGCTCAGCCCTATTGGGACCCGTGGTCATCGCCAGGGGGCACTTGGGTGATTCTGGAGCCCTGGAGCGCAGCACTTCCACCACACCAGGCAGTGCTGCCGGAAGAGAATCCGGGCAGAGCTGGAATACTTCTGGGTGCCCATGCAGCACTTCCACCACCCCCGGGAGTGCAGGACAGATTAGCACCTGGAGCACTTCGGGGTGCAATATAAAAGAGGCCGCCTCACTCCATTCAGAGAGCCTGAGTTGGGAGGACGAGGAGGACAAAACTTGAGGGAGAGGAGTGGAGGCGGCAGAAGAAAAGAAAGACAGAGAAATAGAGAGAGAAAGAGAAGAAGGGACAAAGCCTTATATTGGGAAGGGCTGTGTGTTGTGTGCTGTAAAGGCAAGAAAGAAAAGAAAAATATCTGTGTGCTTAGGACTTGTCTTTAAGGGTGGTGTCCAGCAGGGGTCAGTGATGGGGCTGATGCTATTTTTAATAATAGTAATAATTCCTTGCATTTATATAGCACTTTTCTCACTATTCATAGCACTCAGCAATTGCAGGTTAAGGGCCGCCTTGCTCAAGGGCCCAACAGAGCAGAGTCCCTATTGGCATTTACGGGATTCAAACCGGCAGCGTTCCGATTGCCAATGCAGATCCCTAGCCTCAGAGCCACCACTCCGCCACCACTAAAATGAAGAACTGATTTGTATAGGAATAGAAATAACATGATACCAAGCTGGACTCATTGGCAGATAATCTGGAATCCATTGAGTCATCACAGAGGCACTTGGACAGCAGACACGCTTGGGCAGATTTGTGGCAGATAAAGGTAAAGTATTGCAATAGAGGAAGTAAAACTGTGAAGTTTGAATACTCAATTGGAAGTTTGAAAAATTGAAAGTACATCTTATGAGAAGGATTTAGAGGTCGTCGTGGACTCATCACTATCAAATGCCAGACAGTGTTCAGAAGCCATTAAGAAGGCTCACAGAATGGCAGGTTATATAGCGCCTTGATGTGGAGACTACAAGTCACAGGAGGTTTTGCTGAAGCTTTGTACCACACTGGTGAGGCTTCATCTGGAGTCCAGTGTGACCAGGCCTGGTCAGATTTGTGGCAGATGAAATTTTATGTCAGTAAATATAAAGTATTACATGGTGGAAACTGAAACGTGAGGCATGAATTCACAACGGGAATTCAGAAAATCGAAAGTCCATCTTATGAGAAGGATTTAGGAGTCATAGTGGACTCTAAGCTATCGACTTCCCGACAGTGTTCAGAAGCCATTAAGAAGGCTCACAGAATGTCAGGTTATATAGCGCCTTGATGTGTGGAGTACAAGTCACAGGAGGTTCTGCTCAAGCTTTATAACACACTGGTGAGACCTCATCTGGAGTACTGGGTGCAGTTTTGGTCTTCAAGCTACAAAAAGGACATAGCAGCACAAGAGAAGGTCCAGAGAAGAGCGACTAGGCTGACTCCAGGATTACAGGGAATGAGTTATGAGGAAAGATTAAAGGAGTTGAAAGTTTTAACAGCTTAATGTCAGTAAAGGTAAAGTATCATGTAGGAAGTGAAAATGTGAAGTTTGAATACACAATGGGCGGTCGGAAAATCGAGAGACCACCTTATGAGAAGGATTTAGAGGTCGTCATGGACTCATCACTATCAAGTGCCACACAGTGTTCAGAAGCCATTAAGAAGGCTAACAGAATGTCAGGTTATATAGCGCCTTGATGTGTGCAGTACAAGTCACAGGAGGCTCTGCTCAAGCTTTATAACACACTGGTGAGGCCTCATCTGGAGTCCAGGGTGGAGTTTTGATCTCCATAAAGACATAGCAGCACATGAAAAGGTCCAGAGGAGAGCGACCAGGCTGATTTCAGGGCTACAGGGGATGAGTTATGAAGAAAGATTAAAAGAGCTGATACTTTACAGTTTGAGCAACAAAAGATTAAGATGAGAACGTTAGCGATGAACCGATTCTATCCATACCGTGGTGGTTGTCATCAGCATTGCAGATTGTATGGAAAGAACTCCTCGGAAATGAGTATGGCAATTGTCAGAAATGATTGAAGTATCCAGTGGCCCTGAGGGGCAAAGCACAAAACCAAACAGAAAGGAATGGGTCTGGAGGATTGAGACCGTGACTTTAAAAAGAATTCATCAAGAACATGGGGACACCGTTGAGTAGATTTTGCTAGACATTAAGTAGTTTTTCTTCACACAGAGGACCACAGACGTATGGATTCAGGATACATGGAATCCCCTGTGAATCGCAAGGGTTAACCATATTTGCCTTTTTAGTTCTGCTGCCTTGCATCTCCATTAGTCTGTGCCCCATGTCCATTTGGGTGCCCCTTCTTTTTCCCCACATCTCAGAGACATTTGGTCTACTCTGGTTATTTGGAGACGTGCAGGGCAGGTTAACGTCCTCTGTGGATGTCCGTCCATGAGTGAGCGTTGCGATGGACTGCCGTGCCTTCCACAGGAGATTCCTACCTTGCGCCTGAGGCAGCTGGGATCGTCTCTCCGAAGTGGATTAAGCAGGATTAGGAAAAGAATGGAATTTTTTTTTTCCCCCACACACTCTATTGTGTGAATCGGAACACCACAATCATAGCACTCTAATAATAACTTTAGCAGATTTTATACTATAATAAAAAAAAATGCAATGAAAGGGTATAAAAAAGACAAGTTAAAATCTCATTAAAAGCTGAGAGGGAATGAAAATCAGTAAGTGCGTACGCTCCCAGAGAATTAAGGTTGGGAACCACGGCACTAAAACTTGATGAGGCTATAATACAAGACAAGGTCATTTATTTCTCCATCCGCAACACCCAATTTTATGGCAGGCACCTGTCATGCATCAGCTCAGCACATGCCCATCTCCTTAATTGCTGTCACTCAAAACCTTCAATCCTGTGACCTCCATGGGCTGACCTGAGCAATGAATTAAACTGAGGAGATGTCTGGGATTTCAACCATAAACCCCAAATGCTCCACACCAATCAGCACTCATGGCGAGATCTATGATGGTGTTCAATGTAGACATCTTCTGTAATCAATTTTTTTTTTCTTACAAATTTATAGGTTGTCAGATGCCAACATATTCCAGGATACACACCCTCCCCTGGCATATAACAATTTCAATTTTAAATATTGATATGAATTTGAGGAGGAACCAACTCTGGACTATGTGTCAGCCCATTGCAAGTCACACCACACACTGGGCCCAGAATTCCAGATGAAGACATTTAAGTGGCGCGGTGGTAACGCTGCTGCCTTGCAGTAAGGAGACCTGGGTTTGGTTCGCGTGTTTGCATGTTCTCCCCATGTCTGCGTGGTTTTCCTCCAGGTACTCCGGCTTCCTCCCACAGTCCAAAGACATGCAGGTTAGATGCAATTGTGATCCTAAATTGTGCCCTGTGGTGGGCTGGCGCCCTGCCTGGGGTTTGTTCCTGTCTTGCGCCCTCTGCTGGCTGGGATTGGCTCTAGCAGACCCCCGTGACCCTATGTTAGGCTATAGCGGGTTGGATACTGACTGACATTTAAGGATGAGGTCAAGGTTGGCAACAAGACCTTTTTTTTTCCTGCTGTACCACTAGGGGGCAGCCCAAATGTGCTACTGTAGCCTCCTTAGCTTTATACTTAGCCCCAGAAAAATGAGTCAAAAATGTGGAATATTTTTCAACGACAAAAAGATATGTGGAACAGAAACACGGAAATCCTAAAGTGACAGCATAAATACAGACATGTGTCGATTTACGGCTGACCGAGTTGTGGTGATTTGTACCTACAGCCATGGGCCTTAGGAAAACAAGAGGGCAGTAATGTTTTAGAAATTGGCAACATCAGCTGTATTAATAAATGTTTAATTATTATTATTTCTTCACGGGGTCTTGTATGTTTTCTGACTCTTGGAGGGCCCTTTAAGGTTTGTTTTGATCGATTCCACTTCACGTGGCTAATTGACTGAGCCCGCCGCCAACACCTCCCCTTACATCAACGTTTCTCAACTTTTATGGTCCTGTGACCCAGCTGTGCCTTTTTAAGTTAACTGACAACCCACTAGCAATAACTGAAAACTGCCCCCCTTTGATGAAACGAATGCAATCTGCGGTCCCCCTTGGTAAAACAAGCTCACTTGGGAACAGGAAAACTTGATGATCACTTAGGCGACCCACCAAGACCCACTCGTGAACCAACAATGAATGGCAACCCATGACCCACCGGCAGCAACATGGGTCGTTATTTAGTGGTTGAGGAACACTGACTTAGGCGACCCACCGCAACCCACATGTAAACCAATGACAGTACCCTGCATCCCACCGGTGGCTCAATCCACTGACTGGGAAAACCGCAGACACTGAGACTGGAAAACTGGTTAGTGTTACTCCGTACCAGCAGTAAAAGTATGCGTAGCGGTGACCTGCACCAGACCCACAGAGCCACAGTTGCAATGACCCGCACACTTTGTGACCAACATACGGCCCCAAATTTAGCTGAAAGTCGATGCATTGAAAAGCTAAGTCCAGTGTGCACAGCTGCATGGACACTATAGTGGACACTAGATGGACTTTTCAAGATGGTCAGCTTTGACAGACGGACTTTTTCAGAAGGTCAACTAAAAACAAATTCTAAAGCCAAACAGAAGATTCAATTTAGGCAGAGTGGGGCCTCAGTTTCTCCAATCTGCGTGTTTTGGGTCAAAGTGTCCTACTAATGTTGAACGCCCTTGTAATGACAAATGCTTTTACACTGACCACCAGACTTTCACCAAATGTCCAGAGTAAATATTTATAAAAATTGTACCACAACATTTTACTGCATGTAACATCATCTGTGATTTGGCACATGGTCTGCCATTGGCTCATATCCTGCACTCCAGTGTCGTCACCAGTTGAGCTTGAGTAATTACATCTTTGCCATTGTTAAAAAATGAATAATCACTGAAATATAAAATGATTTCAAAAAAATTTAATCAACATACTCAAAATTGGAAACTTTTTTCAATATAGTGTACAGTCAGTGAATCATTTCTGCTTAGTCCTGAACAGTGTTTGGGGGTGCTGGAACCCATCCCAGCTAGCACAGGGTGCCAGGCAGGAACAAACCCAGGACAGGTAAGAGCAGATGAGGAGAGCAAAACAGTTCTGGAGATGTCTATGGCGCCTTGCAGGAGCACCCCAGCCGCTTTCTGCTTTACAAATGTGCTCGCATTTCTTCAGATGATAATTTCAACATTTTGTTAAAGGTGACTCTTGATAAATGAGGGCAGCTCTTCCTTTAATAAAACTGCTTGATGTCCCTTTGGGTTGCTTCTCCCCCCTCAGGTTGCTGGCACAGTGCTGATAGAATTCAAAATGTCAGGCTGGGCCACCAGGTTCTCTGTGGGCCTCAGGGCAAGAGCGACTTAGCCGTTCACTGCTTAGTCTCATTTCCTTCGCTTACAGATCTGACCTCGCAATTTGGACTACTAACCAATCACAAGGTGGATTTGACCATCACTTGTTTCTATCTAAAAATCCTGCCAACTACACTAAAATGTCTGTCTATCTAAATGTCTGTCTGTCTATCTAATTCTGCCAACTACACTAAAACATCTATCTATCTATCTATTACATAGTGCCTTTCATTATCTATCCATCTATCTATCTATCTAATTCTGCCAACTACACTAAAACATCTATCTAGAGCAAGTGGTGATGACAACAAGCCATTTAGCCCAAGAATCACATCCATCCTGTTCACCGAGATTGTCTACAATAACGTCAAGTTGAGATCAGAAGGTCCTGCTCTGCGACACATTACTTGGAAATGTATTCCACGTGTCTCTAGTTCTTTGCAGGAACAAAATTGTCAAACAATTGTGAACTGTCTGACCTTAACAAGTTTAGAGCCGTGTCCCTGTGTTCTTGTTGAAGAGTAAAAGCTGGGGTCCACAATGCTTCAATGCTGTCTTCTCATAATCACCTTGTGCTTAAACTAGAAAAGTTCAACTCCTTCAAACACTCCTCATCATTCCTGCTGCCCTGAAATCAGCCTACTCGCTCTCCTCTGGACTTTGTTTAGTGCGGAGAAAGACCACAACTGAGCCGAGTACTCCAGGTGAGGCCTCACTGGCGAGTTATAAAGCTAAAGCAGCACAGCCTCCCTGGACTGGCGCTCTACACACCAACGTGCCATCTGACCGAGCAAGCTGTTAGCCCCCTTAATCACTTCTCTATACTGTCAAGACACAGGCACCCATTGTGTATGAAGATTAAGTATCACTTCCCTTGACTTACACTCCACACATCAGGGTGCTATATAATGAAGAATGATTTTTATTTTCTTTTTAATAATTGTGGTATGTATTTGAGGGGAGATGTGTTGTTATTATCTGTAAAAAGTTCAACTTCCTCCTTGAGGCAAATAAAGTATAATCTATCTATCTATCTATCTATCTATCTATCTATCTATCTATCTATCTATCTATCTATCTATCTATCTATCTATCTATCTAATCCTGCCAACTACACCAAATTCTTTCTATCTGTCTGTCTGTCTGTCTGTCTAATCCTGCCAACTACACCAAATTCATTCTGTCTGTCTGAGTAATCCTGCCAACTACACCAAAATCTATCTATCTATCTATCTATCTATCTATCTATCTATCTATCTATCTATCTATCTATCTATCTATCTATCTATCTATCATGTAGCACCTTTCCTTTATTTACCTCACTATCTGTAGTCAAGTCTACCCGCCCTGCCACCAGCACCATTCACGTAATTACAATGGACCTTCCAAGTCCTCCTTCTTTCCAAAACCACACGCCACAGTAAGTTCAAAACTGACTCACCTGATACAAAATGAAAGCCCGGAGCTCTGCACTGTTGTGTAAACAGCAATGGCTATGGATCTGAGCCCATTTGTCATAATGGGAAAATGTTGAAACTGCTGACATTTCAGTCTTGTGATAAATGTCTGGCTGCAGCCACCTTAACTCTGTTGATTTTGCACATTTTGTGCCCCGTGCTCTCCTCAGCTGGCACCTGGAGTGCAGGTGATGTCGCTTCACAGTTAGAGATTGTCAGTTATATTCCTATTTCTGCTTTTTGAAGTTATTTTTTCACCAGTTGACTTTGGGCTGTTGCATATCCCACTGATTTTCATGAACCAACATTACTGCTTATATCATCACTCATGAGTTTGTTTCAATCGACAATTGACTTTGGGTCTCAGGAGCATTGAGGACATGTCTTTGTCCTTCTCTGTTATGTTGTGCTGACTAACATGAGAATTAAATTTTGCACGTGTGAAACCAACTGAAGTATGGGGGAATTGGTGTCTTTGTGGTACTGCTACACAGTCTGAAAATAATAAAAGTCCAAGTCCATCATTCATACAGATTTAAATGTGTAGATGCAATAATAACCCCTCGGTGACAGCTGTTGAGAAATGTGCAAACAAGAAAGAGGCACACAGAAGGAGATGGAGCAGCGCAACACCAAGAGAAAGACAGGAGCCAAAACTGAATGAGATGCTGGTTATGATGGCACACTCACTTACTCATGTACATACAACCTTGGCCCCCTTAGAGAGGCCAATAATCATGGCATGCAAACCATTAGTGTATGGAGGAAAACCAAAGTACATCATTTATGTGTTCTCATCCTCTTAGATCTGAGTGCCGTATTTGATACTATTGATCACAATATTCTTAGAAATCACCTTAGTCAATGGGTGGACCTCTCTGGCAGTGTCTTAAATTGGTTTGAATCCTACCTGGCAGGTAGAATATTCTTTGTTAGTTGTGGGAATTATAACTCAAAGACACTTGATATTCTATATGGTGTTCCACAAGGCTCTATCCTGGGTCCGCTGCTCTTTTCGATTTACATGCTTCTGTTAGGTCAGATTATCTCAGCGCACAACGTGAGCTACCACAGCCATGCTGATGACACGCAGCTGTATTTATCAATAGCACCTGATGACCCCGACTCTGTTGTTTCACTAACAGAATGTCTTACTTGTATTTCTAAATGGATGAGTAGTCATTTTCTCAAGTTAAATAAAGAGAAAACAGAAATTTTAGTGATTGGCAATAATGGATATAATGAGGTTATTAGAAATAAACTTGATGCATTAGGATTAAAAGTCAAGACGGAGGTAAAGAATTCCAAGAGCTAAACTTAGAAGAAGTGGTGAGGCGGGCGGCCTTCTGCTGCTATGCATCTGAAATCTGGAATAGCCTGCCAATAGGAATTCACCAGGCTAATAAAGTGGAGTACTTTAAAAAACTGCTGAAAACACATTACTTTAACATGGCCTTCTCATAGCTTCATCTTAGTTTAATCCTGATGCTCTGGATAGTCAATTAATTATCATTACTATTTATGGTGGCTCCAAAATCCGTACTCACCCTTATTCTGTCTTCTGCTTTTTTTCCGGTTTTCTGTGGTGGCGACCTGCGCCATCATCACCTAATCAAAGTACCGCGATGTCCCTACATTGATGGATTAAAGGCCAGAAGTCCAAGTGACCGTCATCATCCATGAGAACCCTGAATACATTGAGGACCAATCATTTATGTTAGGTAGAAGGTCTGGAGAGGGCTGGGAGGTCTCATGGCCTGGAACCCCTGCAGACCTTACTTTTAATCTATGTTAATTAGTGTTCTCTGATTTGAATTCTTACTTTGTCTTTTTTTTTTCTTTCTTTATCATATAAAGCACTTTGACTATAGTATTTGTATGAATATGTGCTATAGAAATAAAGGTTGTTGTTGTATCTATCTGTCAATTTGATATGGTGCTTTTCATATCTACCTCTTGATCTTTTCTTTAATGACATTTTGTCTGTTACAAATTCACATTTTCTGTTATATATCAGCATTATTTTCAGTTTTATATAGTGTTTTATATTTTATTCAGGGGCATAGAGAAATGGTTTTAAATCCCAGCAGCGCTGGACACAAGGTGGACAGAAACCCTGTCCAGACTGGCCTTGTGCTGGCTGCTCCCGGTGTTGCATTATTATGGCAGGGAGTCATGAAACCCTAAAAGGTTTCACGGAGATGAAAGCCCTGAACCCTCTGAACATGAACAAATAAGAAGTCAGAGAGACACACACGATAAGGCTGCAGACTAAGTCAGTAGGACAAGTGGACCGTCAGCATGGCTTATTCTCTGGTGAAATTCCACTCCATCAGACTTAACACCACACCGTGACGCCTTTCTCTTACTAATTAGCGTGCAAAGACAAATACCCACTAATTAGAGCCTGTAAACAGTGAGTCGTTCATGATCCACGACTGTGGTTGGCGCTGCCCATCGGAGGTGCGCGTGCCACATTTAGCTGCCTGTGTTAAGATGAAAGGGACTTATTATAGAGCCCACTTGTCTGTCTGTCAGTGAACCATCCATTGAACGAGGCTCAGTTTCCAATTAGGCAGCCGAAACGCCACTGATCTTTGTTTGTTAAGACACGTATGGCGATGCTTGTTAAACTAAGATGTTGTTTTGTCCTCCTCACTGAAGCTACTTCACCAGGCTGTTTTTAATCTTCGCTGGTGTGTTTGCCATATTGCATTCCAGGTATCAGCTCTGAGGCATCTGTTGTCTCCGAGTCCTGTCTGTTTTATTTAATTCCAGGCCTTTTTTTAACTTGGGGTTCCAGACTCATTAAGTTTTCTCTTCTGCACATTCAATGCGTTGTATTTATTTAGCCCCTTTGTTAATTTAGCCACAAATCTCCTTTAACCTGCCTTCAGAATTAGCAATGTGACTGAAATGTGCTTCACAAGCTCTCTTTCAGCGATGCCCAAAACCCTCTGCCTTGGCATCTCCGTATGAACCCTCAACAGCCGAGAGCCGACGTCAGTTTTGCCCTGCAGATGCGAGCTTAACCAGCACGTGAGCAGCGTTGTTAAAAGTACCCAACGGCTTTCCTTGAGTTAAAGCGGAGGTACCATTCTGGAAACACAAGATGAGCGTGTGAACACTCAAGTACACCTCGCCGCTGGCTGCCGATCAAGACCCTCCACGCTTGGCAGGCTGCCGTGAGCACACAGATTCTGAACAAGGCAACGTTCACCGTGGAAGTAACGGAGAGTGGAGACTGCGCGCCACTAACCTTCTGCCCCGCCCTCAAACACTGAGCCCCGCCCCACCACTTCTTTGGGTCCTCATAACACTTCAAGTGTTTACTCATCTCTGCCATGTGACCGACTAACAAAACTTCACTTGGAGTGGCCACGTTTGTTAAGAGCAAATGAGTAATAGATGCATTTAATTTTATTTTCACTGTTTTTAAAGTCTTTCCCTCATTTTATACCAGGAGGCCTAGGCCCAGCACAGCAACCAGCGAAGGGGTTTCCATTCTGTTGATGATCTGCATTGCCAGATTGGGGTCTCCCTTGGAATTTCCATGCTGTCGTCAGCTATTATCAAAGTGGTGTACCGGAGAAACCAGGACCACCGTACAGGAGATCGGGGGCTAAATGTGCCTTAAACAGGTGGGGTGGAGGGCTCTCAGGAGTTTCAAGGTCGAGACCAGTGGCTAAATCCCCAGAAGCGTTAAACCACCAACCATTTTATGCTCCTGACCTGATCTATGCCTCACCACGATTTGGTCACAGAGATCTACAGGGAGTTCCTTGGACTTCATGACTTTGGTTTTTGTCCTGACATGCCCCATGAATGGTGGGACCCTCTATACGCAGGTCCACATCGGTCTTCTTAAACGATGCCCAGTCAATTCAAGTCGCCGCAGGTGGACTCCAATACAACTTCTGGACACGTCTGAAGGAGAATTCATGCAAACAGGACGCACACCTTGGAGGGCCGCACCCCAGGGTCTGTACACTTCTATGAAGTAGAGAGGTCAATTTTGGATTTTGAATGCATTCTCAAACCTTTCTGAAAACTTGTCTTCACTTTCAGATTCCAGGTTTCTGAGTGGGAAATGTCAACTGCCTCCATTTAAAATGAAATCTACAACACGGTAAAGTGCGCAGAAGCTAAATGGGTCTGACGATTTTATGAATCCGCAGTACGTTGAGTATCTGGGAGGTGTGGGACACCTAAATCCTTGGGGTTAACGGGCAAATTCCACCAGGCAAAGAACTGAAGTGAGACCTCTGGAGGTGCGGGGCTAAAGATGTGCCAATCCCAGGGATGGCATGCTGACCACTTTAGGATTTCAGAGGCCTACATGAAGTCAAATACGCTAGTAGTGCTGCGCTGTTCCAAAAATGGAAACCCCAAGAATGTCCTTGAAGGATGTGCGTATAAAAGACCAGAATTGTGAAATACCTGACTGGAATGTGAAAAGCAGCACGAGCCGCCATTGTGAAAGGAATGATAAATGAACGAGTATCGGCTGCTCCTGATAAACAGCAGAGTCATGTTAAATGATGAGGAGGTCTTCGACAGCGCGATCGTTACAGAAGGGATCAATACGAGAACTTAGATGAAAATGAACTCCTGGAGTATGTAATATTTTAGCTGTTCTTATTACTTTTAGATTTGCTCTCTCATTTGGCAATGGAATGCCAAGTAGCAGCAGGGCTCAAGCCGGTCTCTGATGTGTGTATGATTTTTATTTAGAACTAAAATACTTAACACCGTAAATAACATCCCAAAAAAAATGTCAGGGTTGAAAAAAATCTGTCAACTCATAGCAGGATGGCAAAAAAAAAGAAAAGAAAATATGTATAAATGTAATGAATTGACTGTGGTGGGCTGACGCCCTGCCTGGGGTTTGTTTCCTGCCTTGCACCCTGTGTTGGCTGGGATTGGCTCCAGCAGACCCCCTTGACCCCGTATGAGGATATAGCGGGTTAGATAATGGATGGATGGATGGATGGATGGACTTGGCAAATCACCATACGACATGGATATTTCAGGAGCTGTCATAGACAATTCTGGCCAACACATCCAATGTGTGTAAGCCGTTCAGGTCTCTTAACCCTTAGGCCTTGTTCACACGGGCGTTAAGTTTTTGGATAAACGAACTTGCTCTGAACGTCCTAGACATTTATGTTGCATTTTGTGGTGGCGATCGATTGAGTTCTACACCGGCGTTCGTTTGTCTCTGTCTAACGCCAGCCTGCAGCCCAAATTGTAGTTTGTGTGTTAACCTGTGGAGGCAGTGTCGGGAACTGGATATGAAAGCCCTTGTCGTTTTATTTGAGGTGCCTCCTTTCAATATGGACCATTTTGTTATCTTAGATATTAATCTTCTTGTTTTAAAAATACTCGTAATACGGCGACGTAGGGAGAGAAAACATCGCCGCCGCTACAGGGTTCATCCTCTGACTGCACAACGTCAGGTTAAAGCAGTGCTTCTCAATTATTTTCTGTCATGCCCCCCCTAGGAAGAAGAAAACATCTCGCGCCCCCCGAGCGACTATAAATAGTATCATTTGTCTATAAAATTGTTATAAGTACACCTCTGCATAACACTGTATCCTTATTAACGTATAAGAGAATAAAAAAGAAAGAAATATGGACCAATTTACAACAAAGAATAGCTTTATTAAATGTAACGGAAAAGATTTAAAGTGCATTCTAAATTCAAAAAAAATTTAAAAGAAAAATAAAAAAGCATGTTCCCCGAGGTCAAACGTGACCTCCTTGACGGAGCCACGGGGGCGCGCCCCACTATTTGAGAAACACTGGGTTAAAGGAAGTTTTTTTGTGTTTTATGAAAAAATGCGAAAATTTCCGCGCAAGTTTTTTAATTACTGTCGGATGTCGGTTTCCACTTTTGATTGTCTGCTGCAGCTGGTGCAGTGCCACATTGCACGCCGATCAACCAATATGCGACTTGGTGTTAGCCCGAGAGAGACTACTTGTCACTTTGAGGTAAGGAAACAGTAGTCGAGTGTGCGCTTACACCGGTGTTATGCACTGAAATGCCCCCGCCATGGATTGCCCCCCCTACATAATCGTTATCAAATATTATATTAGAACATAAATTAATAGGTTGATGGTTTACAAATTACATGAGACAATAAAATAAAATAAGCAATATGAAAATATATATGTTGTATATGAAAACATAAAAATATTAATATTTTTTCATATACAACATGTAAACTTATATATATCCGGTCCTCCGAAGCATAAAATAAATGCGCAGAAAACGAACTAGAAGCGGTTTCCTTGCGTTCGTTGGGTTTTGAACGCCAAGAAAAAGCTGCATGCAACGTTTTTGATGCCGTATAAACGCTGCGGACAAACGCCGTCACCAAAGCCCGTGTGAACACTCTCATTGACTCCTACGTAGAAAACACTCGGCGCTTGATCCGCTCACGGACGCTTCTGAACGCAAAAACGCTCGATTTTAACGCCCGTGTGAACAAGGCCTTAAACTGCCACATACTTGGGGTGGGGTTAATGCACCCCTTGATGCCAGATACTTTTTTGCTGCACTTTTTAAGGAAATGTCACAATTCACCAGGAAAAAGTGAAAATTGAATGGAACTCAATTTTTTTTTTCATGCAAAGAGCTTCACAATTACTGCAACACTGATCATTTCACACACTGCCAATGAACTGTACGGACTGATCAGCTCTGGCGTGCTGGCAAATTGCACTGGGAACCAACTAGAGCCAGTTACAGCGGTTTGAGGGTTAGGTTTACATGACAGCGTCTCCCAGCACGGGTCTTCTTGGTGATTGTGTTCTTCTCGGTTCTCCCACTTCCTCAATTTTCTGAAAGCTGCTGCCTTTAAAAGCTTCTCGAGTCCAACATGAACACCCAAAGTCTCATGTGAGGTGACTCCTTCTAGGGCAGGTGGGTGTAATCATATATGTGTGGGTCTGCGTCAGGAAAGAATCGGGGCGTGGAAAGAAGAGAATCGATGTTTTAGGACAGGTAAACACCAAAACCCTTCCACGATAAAACACCGCCTTCCATTTGATTGCTTTATACAGTTCACTTTATCAATCACAGAACAATTATATAAACCCTCCATACAACATATATGAGCTGCAACAGAATTCCAACTGAGATCATAGGCCTCACATCATACTGGGGATAAACAGCTTTGGAGACGTCCAAACATAAAAACGAAGAACACAGTCGCAAATGTCCATCTTGGAAATATTCCACACCATCCCTTGAGATTTCACAAAAATGCTTCTTCTTCGGGGCCTAATAGTCAAATCACCTTAAAAAGCAGGCTGAAATTTTTAACAAATCCATTGGAAATCCACCATAAAGGAACGCTCATGCGGGACACTTACTGTACTCTCCATGGGAGAGTCTGAAGATCCTCTGAAGTCATACAATGTCTCAGTCTGCCTGCGGTTTTTTAGATGGTAGATTTACACCCTCAGAGGTCATCTGCATCTGATTGAATTAGGTCTATGGAAACCAATAAACTACATTTGTAATTCATTTGGACCCTCTGTACTCACTTTGACAGTAAAGAGTCTTTGATTCCTGCTGATCAAAATGTCAAAAACAGCAAATCGAAGTCTACCGCGATTCAGTGTTATTTAACAAGAACATGTGAAAACTTCCAAGGGGGTGAATACATTTTATAGGCACTGCAGATGTAATCATGGTGGCCTAAATTTTTTAATAAACTAGGGGGCTTTGACCCCTGCTCGCTTCGTTCACCCTTTTTTTGGTTTTCCGGATACACACTTTTAAGATTTTTTTTTCTTTGAATTGTTTTCTTTCACTTTTATTTCAGAACTTCTGTAAAAAGAATATTTGGAGTCTTTCGAGTCGCAACGTGTTGAATCTTTTAAATGAGGTCAGTGAGACGTGTGTGCCATAACTCAGGATAGGTTTCTCTGTTTCGGATTTCAGCACAGACAAAGCGATCTTCATCATCAGCAGTTCAGAATTTTTTTTGTGAAGTAAGCAATAAATGTATGTGAGGTGAACTCCGTTTTTGAAATTCTCTTGACTTAAACTTCAAAGCCTTACAATATTTATATACTTCTGACATATCACCCGTGTCCATATATTCGATCTTTATTCGCCTTTTCGTTATTTCTCCTAGTAATAATTTCTCTTTTTTTGCGCTAATGCGATCTTTACTGTCTACGTTTTGACACTCTCGTATTCTGTATCTTGCTCTGCATGTGTTTTGTGCCTACGTTTTTTTCGAGTCTTTTGAATTCTACTTTTCATTTTGTCTAATCTGCTCTCCATGTGTTTGGCCCCCTTGTTTTTTAACCTCTTTATGATGTTTGACTTTGTTTTCTACTCTTTGTCTTTTATTTCTGACCTCGCTTTATCCTGCTTTTTTTCCATAGACACCTGCTCCGTGGGGATTATTTTCCCTTTTTTCAAGTAATAATTTCCGTTTGTTTGCGCAACTACGATCTTTACTTTCTTTTTTTTTATACTTTCTAATTTTCCTACTTTCATATTCTTTAACTTTCTCCACATGTGTATGGCGTCTTTATTTTTTTTTTTTTGCCTTTCGAATTCCACTGCTTTCATACTTTCTAACCTGCTCTGCATGTGTATGGCGTCAATGTTTGTGAACATCTTTATGAAGTTCTACTTTGTCTTTTACTTTTAATCTTTTGATTCTGAGCCCGACTGGACCTGCTCTCTCTTTTTTCAATTCCACTTGTTCCGGGCTGATAATTACTTTCCTTATTTTCTGAATTTGCACCTCGATTATTCTTTTTCACATTTTTTTTTCTCTCCAGCGCTTTTGAGTCTCTTTTCTCCGCACTGCTCTTTCTTCTTCGCTTTGTCGTCGATGTTTCATCTCTAACATATTGTCTTTATACGCCTTATATGAGCCGAGAGCCCTTTATCTGTGTGTGCTCAAAGCCTTACACTCACACGACTGAGTGTTTTGCTGCCCGTGCTCTTATTTGGTTGTAAGTCGGGCGTGTCTTGCAGGAATCTCATGTTCTACGTCCCGGCGAAACGTTCCTGGGTTAATCTCTTGGCACAAAGTCTCATGTTTAAGGTCCCCGCGAGATGCTCCATTGCCAATCTCTTTCGTCTCTCGGGCCATTTAAGTGTCTTCCATGATCGTAACGTGAAGATCACGTCTCATCTCCCTAGTGTTTCTCTCCAGGATTTTTTTTTTATAATAGAGAGATAAACTGTATTGTTATATGGTTGTGTGTGCTAATATTGGGGTTATGAAATGAAGAACAGAAAAGAATTTGTCCATCCATCCATCCATCAGTCCATTAATTTCCTGCCACTTATTCAGGTCAAGGTCATGGGGGCAGCGGTCTCAGAAAAGATGCCCAGACATCCCTCTTCCCTGCCACCTCATTTAACCCCTCCAGGGGGTTACCCAGGCTTGTTGAGAGATAGAATGTCTCCAGCTTATCTAGGGTGTGCTCCAAGGGCTCCTCCTGATTGGACATGCCCAAAACACCCCCAGGAATCATCTAAATCAGATTCCCAGACCACCTCAACTGGTACCTCTCGATGTGGAGGAGCAGCAGACCTCCTCCTGAAAGTCTGCACACCTCACCCTGTCTCTAAGGCTGAGCCCAGACACCCTGAGAAGGAGGCTCATTTCTGCTTCTTGTATCCATGATCTAGTTCTTTCAGTCACAACCCACATCTCGTGACCATAGGTGAGATCAGGGACATGGATGACCAGTAAATTGAAAGCTTTGACTTTCAGCTCTCTCTTCACCATGACTTACTGGTACAATGTCCTCCTAACTGCAAATGCTTGTTGATCTCCCAATCCATTCTTCTCTCGCTCATGAACAATACCCCAAGATACTTAAACTCCTCTAAACTTCCCCAACCCAGAGAGGACATTCCACTCTTTTCCATCCGAGAACCACAACCTCAGACTTGGAAGTGCTGATCCTCATCCCGGCCGCTTCACCCTTCACACAAACTGCCCCAGTGCATGAAGCCAGTGGGACCACATCATCTGCAAAAAGCAGACATGCGATCTTCATACCACCAAACTGGACAACCCTCCACTCCTTGGCTGCACCTAGAAATGCTGTCCATGGATATTATGACAGAGAACAGCCCTGGCAGAATCTCACACCCACCAAGAATGAGTCGGACTTACTGCCATCAGTGCCAGCCAAGCTTTTGCTCGGGTTGTAGAGAGGCCGCATAGACCCCCGGCAGCAGGCTCGGTACCCCATTCTCCCATGGATTTAGAGAAGAATTCACTTGTGCTCTCCCCATGGCTGTTCCCTGCCTGGTGTTGCTGGGATAGGATCTGGACCACCATAACCCAGAACTGGATTAATGTTTTATTATTTCTAATCTTATAGCTATCTTATAGTAGCTACCATACGTATGAGTTACGCCACACTTCTCTAGTTCTATGCAAGTAAAATGAATTCTGGATTTCCGCAAGGCAAGAGGTCACATGACTTGATTTCAAATCCACTGATTGGTTGTTGTTCATGCACTGTTTGTTCATTCACCCTATGCATTGTAGGAATTCTCTCCAGGTTCCCCAAAGTTACAGGTGTTTTATAAATAAAATGTATTAAGGTATATGTATTATACCAATTGCTCATTCTAAAGTGATAATGTGTGTGTAAGTGGGGCTCCTGTCAGGATAGGCATCAACCCCCTTGCAACCATAAATTGGCATTTCTACTTAAGAGAGACCCCCCACATATGTAGACTTTTCCCCAACATACCTGTGCAGGTTCTTTCCTATCACAAAATGCACTAAGAACCCTCTTAGTGAAATGTGCAGGAAGCAGATGGTACCAGAAATAATTAACCACCAAATTCAAATAAATCAAGTCAGCCAAGGTGACTGAACAAGAATACCTTTGAAGCAGAGCACAATTTTCTTCATTTGTTGAGGTGGGGGGGGGGCTACTTTTTTAATGCTCTCTGGGGAACCCTCCAGCAAGAGCCAGAAGGCTGCCATCTGCCTTATTTTTATGATTGCTTAAGATTTGATTGGAAATGTGGAGGTGGCTGGTGGCTGGAAACCGAACAGTAAAAAAAAAAAAAAATACCAAGTAATCAGGCTCTTCTTTTGCTTTCTTCTTTGCGTGCCCAGGGGGTGCACTGGAAGTGCGATTGCCAAAGAGGTATATGAGTTCTTTCGAATGGCGCTGTGCCCGTTTTCTATTACTGCATTATCAATACACAGCAGCTAAGTTAAATGCAGCGAATAGTACCGGAGTTGGTGTTGCTTTTTGCTGCCCTTTCCAGCGAAAGCTCTAAGCTGAAGAATGTTTGGAAAAAAATTGGCGGTGCCCAGCTTGCTGCTGAGAATAAGCTGGTGGGGGCTATGTGGCAGGGGGGTTGAAGTAGACAGTTCAGCTGATGCCACCACAAGTGTGGTATTCTGAAGCAGTAACCGCTTGGGCCAAAGCCGAGAGTCTTCTTTTACCTCAGGCTGATAAGAGGCCACTTCTGAAGGCCATTTTGTGATTCAGTCGTTGTGGGCAAGCGGGCACCTTCCTTCATCTGTGTTTCATTGAATTCAGTCCTCAAACCATCCCAGACCCTCTCCTTTCCATGTTCAGAGCAACATCCCAGTGGCTCAGACTATCCAAAATAACACATGCCCCATTTAACAATAACAATGATAACAATAACACTAAATATCCATCCATCCATCATCCATCATTCAACCCGCTATATCCTAACTACAGGGTCACAGATCCAATCCCAGCCAACACAGGGCGCAAGGCAGGAAACAAACTCCGGGCAGGGCACACTAAATATCATTACGCTTTAGTCTCATTCACCCAGTCCACAGCCAATGGCTGACCCTTTCTGCTGTTTTCAATATCCTATCCCAAAACTGATGTGGTCAATTTAGGAACAAACCCTCTTACCACTACCACCGCCAACCTGATTAAAGTTTGTCAACCACACTCTGTCACCGCAGCAGCCAGCTCAGTATTAAGTTGCATTTCTTCTTCTCGAAGGTACAGTCAATTCAATAAAACACACTACTTGTGCGTCCTCTGAGCACAATACCAGAGCGGGTCTCAACGCATTGACTGCGATATGCTGAGACACCTAATAATAATAATAGTGCATTTTATTTATATAGCGCCTTTCCCATCCTCATTTCCCTATACCTGCTATCAACTTCCAGTCTCACGCTTTGCCCCTTGGTCATTAAAACCCTGGATATCGTTACAGTTCAGCCAGGGTGTGTTCCCAGGCTTATGTTCACTTTCCTTTAATGTATCTTCTTTATTTTTAATTGAATGTATTATTTTTCATGTGTATTGTAATTACTGAATGTTTTATTACTTTTGCTGTTTTTATTTCCTGAATAGTTTCTATGTATTTTGTATAGTTCTCCTATTTTCTTGTATTTAAAGCATAAAACCCTCAAGAGGCGGGGCCACCGTGATGTCACTGCTGAAGGACCGCCCTCAGCCTTTATATTCTGAAGCAGAAAGCGCATCCCTCAGATGATCGCTGTTGGTCATTGAGTTCATGTCTTTCTGGTTTATTTGATTTATTTGCTTCTGTTCTGGGTTTTTGATTTTGACTTGGATTTGACCTTGGATTGACTTTTTAGGCAAATCCTTTGTGCCTATTTGCCATTTTTGTTCTTTTTGTCATCTGTATCTATCTTTATAAAATTATATATGTATGATAAATTATATATACCAACCAACCTCCTAGCCTGCGCAATGTGCCAGCCACTCACGTATGTGGATTTCACTTTCACCAAACGATAAATCTTTTAATTCTCACGGATACGCCTCTTCATTGAGAAGAAACATTACTTTTCCCTGATGGCAACATGAATTAGACGATCTACAAGTCTCCAACTTAAAGTATAAAAGCCCAATAATAACTACATACTTCTGTCATATCACCTATGGCCATATATTCAATCTCTTTTCGCTGTTCCGTTATTTCACCGAGTAATAATTTCCGTTTGTGTGCACTAATGCGATCTTTACTATCCGTTTTTTGAGACTTTTGAATTTTAGTACTTTCATTATCTCTGACCTGCTGTGCCTGTGTATCGCACCAACATTTTTGAACCTCTTTACGACGTTCTAATTTGTCTTCTACTCTTTGTCTTTTATTTCCGACCCCGCTTGGAGCTGAGGGAGCAAGAACTGTGTCTGACAATAGCATTCACCCCAATGAGAAGTGAGTGGACTGTGGGCCTGGTTGTAAATGAGAGGAGGGCAGGATTTGTCAAAATCTCACGAGACCTGAAATTATCTCTCGCAGGAGTTGAAATTATCTCCGAGAAAGTCTCATTTCAGGATTTCCTTTTATAATATAAATATAATGATAATGTCTGTCTGTCTGTCATATGATTATTTGCAAATTAATGGTGGTAGAGCCTTGATCTTGGTCTTAATTGAACGTTTATAGCCTGATATAATCTAAGAATTGAAAAAACAAAACAGATAGTGGCAACCTTCTGGCCGCTTCACTTGTTGGCAGAAAAGTTTATTGTTAATAAAGAATTGTCTCCACAAGCCCATCCATTGCTAATCCCCCAGGACACGTTACCAACATGTTCAGAATTCATTATGAGGTGTGAGTTTTTATGTTTGCAAACAACAAACGGAGAGTTTCCTATCAATTTTACAGTAACTAGGTTTTTGTAGCATTTTATTTTAGGACTATGGGGCTGTGTGTTTCACTGGTTCCTAAATGAATCATTGCTTTTAAAGGAACACTTTTGTCTATACAAGCCAATTGTTTTGATGGTTCATTTCCCTAGAAAGACAATTTTGTGTATTTTGGTATATTGTGGGAATACTGAAAGGAATCTTTCAGGGCTTTGTAGGCCAAAGCCAGCCATTTGAGTTTCGGGGTCAGGCTGCCTGTAGTAGGCCCTGTTTGAGATTTTTTTAGGAGGCCTACACTGTCATAAATTAACATTATTCCTTGCACTGGATGATAGTTTTTTATTATGAATAATTCTTTTTGTGCAATTTATAGTTATTTATATTATTTAGACAAAGTCAAATTTTTATTTTGGTTGTTACCGTCTCTTCTTTATACGATGCACGGGTTGTGTCACATAATTCTGAGTGATGCATCAATGACGCAAGCAAAAGTTCTCCTACAAATTTGGAGGCTCACAGATAGATAGATAGATAGATAGATAGATAGATAGATAGATAGATAGATAGATAGATAGATAGATAGATAGATAGATAGATAGATACTTTATTAATCCCAAGGGGAAATTCACATAATGTTATAATTCACAATGTAATTTGTAGAAATTCTTTCAAATGAAACCTTCTAGTGTAGTCAGATTATCTCCAGGTAGGCCGAGTGCTAAGTTTCGTTTCAGAGTTGACATCCTCCTGGCCCTGACTTCTCCTTCAATTCCCCCTCTTTGTTGGTCATTCCTTTGTCAGTCCTTCATTATGAACCTGCCTGATGTCAGTTGCATCTCCTGAACCTCACCACAGTTTGTGGAGACGTTGTCTCAGGATTACCCCCCTTACACATAGAAGTGCACTCGGATCATGACACAGAGAGAATGTATGAAAAGAATGTAAAAGACCAAGGAACTGTCAGACTAAAATAATCACCAGCCTAATCATGACAGTTTTGTCAAACACACACGTATGGGGAGTGTTTTACCGGGTGTTCTTGGGTAAAAGCAAAGGAGGAAAGTCAGGGAGATGTACAACTTGTAACTAATGTCTCATTTCTGAACTTCGAGTAGAGGAGGGCGCTCCAGGAAAGGGTGTTCTCTCAGCAAATTGACGAGGGATATTTAGTGAGCACCAGGAGACAAATGAAGGACGGCAAAAGATCAAAACTGGGAGACGAGTGTTGAGCCAAAACATGAGAAAGTTAAACAACAAACAAACTTCGTAACCAGAAAAATCAGGTAAAAAAGGCAGTTAAGCAAACTTGGATTAGGAAGTTAAATTTCAGCAGGTCCTTTTAACTGTCGAGTACCTGTGAGGACACACAATCTTTACAACGTGGGACACTGTCCTAACGGCAGGTGAAGGCGATTGTTAAAGTACAAGATGGCCACCTAAATGGACCAAAATTAAATGGACACCAGTACTCCAAAAAACGAGTGTAGAGCCATTCAAAATGATCGACGAGTCACGTCAAATCCAAAAGTGAGCAATCATCTATGGAAAAAGAGACATACACACCGAGACCGCAGTGTTTAATTAGAGGAGACGTTTGCTTTCTATTAGCAAGTCACAACATGAACCCAACCTGAATGTGAAGTCAGTCCATCACAGGGCACTCATAGACACCAAAAGCTGAGTGAGACGCTTACTCCTGGCAGACCTTTGTCGAGAGAACAGTCTATGGGACGAGGACACATGGAAACTCAATGGACTGGGCCAGGAGACTGCACCACGCTTCAGTGCTAAGTAAAAGCTACATAAGAAATGGAGATTAAAAATCAGAAATGCAATTAGAAAATAAGTCATTAGGATTCCAAGTTTTCCATGGGTCTGAAATAAACATTGGAGAGAGGGAAGAATCCAATTAACAGAGCAGCATTATATGCATTCCTATAAAATTAAATACACACTATATTCTCCAGCCATTAAACAGCCCTCTAAATGTTAATACATTCAATCTGTAGGTCTCTTTATCTTTTTCAAGCCAGTGTCATTCTAATAAAAAGTGATTAAAATGGTGTGAACATCGCATTTTAATTAAAATCTGGAATGCAGAATATTTTATATGCCATGTTTCTGGTTAAATATCATAAGGAAATGACATCTGGGTGCAGAATGGATTAGTACAAGTCAGAAAAGTGACTTGAGATGTCGGAATTTATCACTTCGGAGACTGCAGGAGGGTCACTTTTCTGCAAATTTACAAATCTAAGAGGTGGGCCAGGCAGCCTGCTAGGAATAAAACAACTGCCAAACGCCCTTCTTTCTTTTCAGGCGGAAATATCAATGGTGAGTACAAGTAATGAAATCAAAGGGAATGGAGTCATGCGAGTGAATACATTTAGAAACAACGCTCCTGTGACATCGGGCCACCAAGACCACCGTCTCCATTAGTGCTTTGGGATCAAACGATTGGATGCCCTACCCTGATTCACCTGATGTTGGCGTTTCTAACTCTTCCCCAAATTGAAGGCCAACTTCTTCTTACTCTTGATCTTTTTCCACTTCTATGTGGGAGTTGATGTGCTTAATCAACCTAAGCATTCAGATTTTCTACTTTATCCATCCACCTCTGTTTTGGCCTCCCTCGCTTTCTCTTCTCTTGGACTTCCACTCCCATCATTCTTTTGCCCATAGTCACTTTTCATCACACATCCATACCACCTTTGCCTACTTTCCTGTACATCTTTAGATGTCTCTCCCACCGCTGTTTGTCTCATTTCTTATTCTCCCCTTTTTCGTACCTCTACACATCCATCTCTTATTTCTACCACATCCAACTTCTTCTCCTGCTGTGCTCCATTTACTGCCCGTGTCTCAGCTCCATATGTCAGTGCTGGTCATATCACTGTCTTAAAAAACTCACTTTTAACCTTCGCTTTCACTCTTTGATCACACAACACTCCTGATACCTTCTTCCAATGGATTCCATCCACACTGCACTCTATGGGTTATCTCTACATCTAATTCTCCATCTTGGGCTACCACTGATCCCAGATATTTAAACCTCTCCGCTCTTTTCAGCAGCTCTCCTTGCAGGCTATCTTCTAAATCTTGACAATCATTAAATCTCATATATTACATCTTCCTTCTATTTATCTTCATCGCTCCATCTTCCAAAGTCCTTCTCCATTCTTCCAACTTCCTCTGCACTTCCTCCTTTCTGGTGCTACACAACACAATGTCATCGGCACAGAGCCTGCACCAGGGGGATTGGTCTTTTATCCCACGACTCAACACATCCATAACCAGATCAATGAGGTCAGGACTTCAAGAAGATCCCTGGTGCAGACCACCTCTAACTGGGGTCTTGTCTGTTTCCCCAACGCTGCTTTTAACCCAAGTCCTCACTCCTTCATGCATATCCTGGACAATCCTTACACACTCCTCTGGTCCTCCTTTTTCTCTCCAGCTCCTCCAGACTTCTTGCCGTTGCACACCATCCTAAGCCTTCTAAAAATCCATGAACACCACATGCTAACCTTCCTCTTCTTCTCGGAGCTTCTCAATGCAAGATTGCAGCAGTTGTTCTTTTCCCTAGCATCAAACCAACCTTCTCCTCCCCTATGGTGGGCTCTTCCCTAAGCCTTGTGACGGTGTGAGTTGGCTCCACACTACTGGCTGCATCCCGGGAGCCTCTTGAGCCCACTACCGCCAATTACATCCCCAGGGATGAACCAGCGGATGAGAACACAACACACAAACATAGCAAGGGGAAGGTGCAAAAGTGCTCCAGTGCTTTTATTAAAAACACTCCATCAAAACAAACCAAGTGTCCAAATAAATAGTGCAGTGCAAAAAAGTTCAATACATAAATAATCCAATAAAAGAAGGAGGTTAAACATCCAATAAATAAATCCAGTATAAAAAAAAAAAAAAAACGAGGGTAAAATGAGCAGGAAACGGTCTTCTACAAATCACTCGAGCTTGAGATGTGATCCAGGCAGTGAATGAATGAGCTGGCAAAGCTGAAAAGATCATTTTCGGGGCAATCGCCATTTCTTTGAAAAGTAGAAAATATTTAACTTTTGAATAAAACCTTTGGGTTAAAAAAAAAAAACAACTACTACGAGGGGGAATCAAGCTAAAGTTAGAAAATGGAATTTATTAGAAAATGGAGTGGAACCTGCGGTGGGTTGGCACCCTGCCTAGGATTGGTTCCTGCCTTGTGCCCTGTGTTGGCTGGGATTGGCTCCGGCAGACCCCCGTGACCCAGTATTCGGATTCAGCGGGTTAGACAATGGATGGATGGATGGAGTGGACCTTCACGCAACTGATCCTGTTATTTTTTAATGTCGTCTCCACCCTTCTCAATGCACTGGTGCCACCTGCTTGGCAGAATAAAAGGTTTTGTCTTGTCCTCACCACCATTCGTACCCCCCGTGTTATTATCGAACACGACATGCCGAGGGGTACTGCAGTCACCAGTGTGAGTTACTGTGACTTGCTGGAGATCAACGTGAAGCCTGCTATTCGATCCAAGCGGTGGGGACTGTTGTCTCAAGGGGATCCTTTTGCTGCCAGGCAGTGCTAAGAACACCAAGGGGCTTGTCTGGAGAAACTAAAGTTTGAGGAATTGCCACATCCTCCTTATTCGCCAGATTTGGCACCATGTGATTTCCACCATTTTGGACCACAAAAAAAAAAAAAAATGAACGAGTGGTTTGCAAGGACGAGAAAAAAAAAACTTTTCTTCTGCTGGCACTGCCAGGCAGGTGGCCCAAGTGTATTGAGAAGGGTGGAGACGACATGGAGAAATAAATGACATGATCAGTTTGGTGAAGGTATCATTCCATTTTCTCATAAATCCCATTTTCTAAGTTTAGCTTGACTCCCCCTCATACTCTCTGGTTTTATTTTAATCCAAAGGTTTTATTAAAAAGTTAAATATTTTTCAATTTTCCAAAAGAAAAGTTTTCCCCAAAAATATTTAGATTTTTAGAAGACAGTTTCCTGCTCATTTTACCCTCTTTTTTTTTTACTGGATTAATTTATTGGATGTTTAACCTCCTTCTTTTACTGCACTATTTATGTATTGAACTGTTGTGGCACTGCACTATTTATCTGGACACTTGATTTGTTCTGTTTTTAATAAAAGCACTGGAGCACTTTTACACCTACCCCTTGCTATGTTCGTGCGTTGAGTCTTCGTCCGTTGGTTCATCCCTTGGGGGCGCTTTCGGCGGTAGTGGGTCCAAGAGGCTCCAGGGATTCAGCCATTAGTGTGGAGCCCACCCAGACCATCACAAGACTTAGGGAAAGTGCCCACCATAGGGGAGGAGCAGGTCGGTTTTAAGAAAGGAAGAGGAACAACTGATGCAATCTTTGCATTGTGACTCCTCATAGAGAAGAAGAGGAAGGTTTGCACGTGGTGTTCATCGATTTGGAGAAGGCTTATGATAGAGTGCCATGTCAAAAGGTCTGGAGGTGCTGGAGAGAGAAAGGAGGACCAGAGGAGTGTGTGAGCATTGTCCAGGATATGCATGAGGGTGTGAGGACTTGGGTTAAAAGAAGTTATTGTCGAACACAACATGACGAGGGGTACTACGGTCACTAGTACGAGACCAACGTGAAGCATGCTATTCGATTTCAAGAAGTCATTATGCTGCCAGACAATGCTCAGAACACCAAGGCTTGTCTGGAGAAACTGAAATTTGAGGTATTGTCACATCCTCCTTATCCTCCAGATTTGGCACCCTGTGATTTCAACCGTTTCGGACCGCTACAAAAACACATGCGGGTGGTCGTCGATTCAAGACAGATGACGACGTGAAGAAAGCAGTGCATGAGTGGTTTATGAGGATGAGACCAAACCTTTTTTTCTGCTGGAATCTTGGCACTTCCAGGCAGGTGGCACAAGTACATTGAGAAAGGTGGAGACAACATTGAGAAATGACATGATCAGTTTTGTTAAGGTTCATTCCATTTTCTGATTAAATCCATTTTCTAACTTTAGCTTGACGCCCCCTCGTACAAACGGATTCCTTGGGTGTCATAAAAAGTCACCCAGAAGACTGCGGTCACCTTAGAAAAGTCTATAAAAAACATGAAAGGAGAATCCAGTGTGGTTTTTCAAAGTTAATCTTCTCCTCATGCCTCCCCACACTGGCCCACCCCAGACACTCCCAAAGCTCACTCACTCCCCTTGTAGCTCTCTAAAGTTACTTCAAATCAAGAGACTTCCAGCTCTCCCAAAGCTAATAGACCTGGCACGTCTTCTTTTTAGTCATCATGTCTCACATCCTGATACGCAGACATGCACCCACTCACCACAGAAAGTAATCAAGCCCTGTTCAGTGGTGCCTGAAAGGCGCAGACCTTTATGAAAAATGTAACTCAAAAGTTTGATCCCATCAAAAACATACACCTTCTCTGTATACAGTGGATATAAAAAGTCTGCACACCTCGGCCAAAATGGCGGATTTTGTGTAAAAAAAAAAAAAAATGAAACCAAGAGAAATCCTGTCAGAACTTTTTCCACCTTTACTGCCAAATTGCAATCTATACAAAGAAGGTGAAAAAAAATCAGAAACTGTATGTTATAACTACATACATTCAGGTTAAGTAACATGCTGCAATCACAAAAAAACTCTTTCTCAGGGAGCGTGCGCCCCCTACTGGAAACAAGCACTTTTTTGTACCCCTTTCCTGACTGATACTTTTCAACGAAGAGATCCCATCCAATTTTAAAAGCTCTTTGCGGACGACGGTTTTTAAAGTTTGTCGCACTTGGACAGAGGCAGTGGTGCTGTAAGAATTATGTTTCTGAACTTCTCTGGCGCCTTCAGCATCATCCAACCTCTGCTCCTCAGGGACAAGCTGAGAGAGATGGGAGTAGATGGATCATGGACTATCTTACAGACAGACCTCAGTATGTGCGTCTCGCGAACTTCAGGTCTGACATTGTGGTCAGCAACACAGGAGCGCCGCAGGGGACTGGACTTTCTATGGTCCTGTTCAGCCAACATACATGGGACTTCCAATACAACTCAGAGTCCTGCCACGTGCAAAAGTTCACTGACGACACCACTATCGTGGACTGCATCAGGAGTGGGCAGAAGGAGGAGTTTAGGAACCTAATCAAGGACTTTGTTAGATGGTGCAAATCAAACCACCATCACCTGAACACCAGCAAAACCAAGGAGCTGGTGGTGGATTTTAGGAGGCCCAGGCCCCTCATGGACCCCGTGATCATCAGAGGTGACTGTGCAGAGGGTGTAGACCTATAAATACCTGGGAGTGCAGCTGGATGATAAACTGGACTGGACTGCCAATACTGATGATCTGTGTAAGAGAGGACAGAGCCGACTAGACTTCCTTAGAAGGCTGGTGTCCTTCAACATCTGCAAGAAGATGCTGTAGATGTTCTAGCAGACGGTTGTGGCGAGTGCCCTCTTCTTCATGGTGGTGTGCTGGGGAGGCAGCATAAAGAAGAGGGACAAACTGGTGAGGAAGGCAGGCTCTATTGTTGGCACAGAGCTGGACAGTCTGACATCCGTGACAGAGCGACGGGCGCTGAGCAGACTCCTGTCAATCATGGAGAATCCACTGCATCCACTGAACAGGATCATCTCCAGATGTTGTCACCGTCCTGCTCCACTAAAAGACTGAGGAGACCCCACACTATGCGACTCTTCACTTCCACCCAGGGGGGTAAACGTTAACTTTATTCAAAGTTATTGTGTGTTATACCTGCATTGTTATCTCTCTTTAATTTAATACTGTTCTTTATCAGTATGCAGCTGCTGGAGTATGGGAATTTCCCCTTGAGATTAATAAAGTATCTATCTATCTATCTATCTATCTATCTATCTATCTATCTATCTATCTATCTATCTATCTATCTATCTATCAGTCAAGAGGACATCAGAATAATCCTACAGGAGCCGCCAGACTTTATCTGAGCTCACTCAGAGCCACTTGAATTGATGTTGGGTGTTTTTGACATGAGACATCTTGTGATTGGTTGATTTTGAACACACCCACATCCCTGATCGTTAAGATTGGGCGGGCGGAAGGGGCACACTAATGGCACCAGGTATTTCTAGGACTTTTTTTCCCCATTTTCACTAAACACTATCTGATTTGTTTTCACCTTCTTTGTGCAGATTGAAATTTTGCAATTAAGGTCGAATAAGTTCAGACAGGATTTCTCTTGGTTTCATTTTCTCATTACACTAAATCTGTGATTTCGCCAGGGGTGTGTAGACCTTTTATATCCGCATACGTATGGTATTCTTATTCTTGATTATGACGACAGACTTTACCCAAACAATGTGTTTTAGCCCACTGCTTTAGTACTCACAATGTCAGAATGTCAAAACATCTTCAGAGGTAACAGACAGGCCCTCGACATCCTCGTGATGAAGCCTTCACCGATGACTCTAGCAGAGAGCTTTCAGCTGGAATCCGCTTTATTGTAACCTACAATTACCACCCTGTACGTTAAAGCAGATGACACATTACTCTTCCCGATTCAAAGTGAACACCACGCAAGATCCTTGACAAGTCTGATTAAGCTCACTCACAGTTTGGCTACAAAAGAGCTCAGTCTCTGTTTTTATACTCTTTCTTTATGAGTTACATAACGTAAGAACCTCACCTTTGCCTCTTCAAATTCAAGTCTATAGGCTTAAAAATGAGTCAGACATGACACATCATTCCGATTCTCTTCACTGTTGTGGTATAACTTGAGTGTCCACTTTTAGGGGGGCTTCTCAGCCTCATCTTGCCAGAGCTCTCCACTGTCTTTGATAACTTCTAGATCCTCCTTGCTCCTTCTCTGACCTTGGCATCCCTGGGACAGTGGTCAGGTGGTTTGAGTCCTAACTCTTTGGTAGATCCTGTCTAGTTCAGATGCCAAGCCTGGGGGTTCCTCAGTGACTGGTGCTGGATCATCTCTTCTCTGTATTTGTCACCCTATTAGACCCTACCATCAGGTCCCATGGCTGCTCAGATACACAGCTGTACCAGTCATTCCCTCCAGAGGAACACAAAGTGCCAGCTAAATTCTCTGAATGTCTCAGCGATATTGCTATCTGGATGATGAAGTAACACCATTTTTAGTTTTAATCTGGAAAAAATGGACCTTCCTGTTATCCCAGCTTGTCCGTCTATTCAAATTCCAAAGCAGAATAGTTTATTGGTCCCAAAGGAAATCACATAAATTAGTACCCCATCTCTGTTCAGCTTGGCTCACTGTCACTAACACCCACCCAATCAGTACGCAACCTTGGAGTGGGGATCACTGACCACAATGCAATGGTCTCTTGGGTTTACAGATTGGGTTTACAGTCTACTGTATGCAACATCCACCAGGTCAGACCATATCTGACAGAGTGCGCTGCTCAACTCCTGGCCCGTGCTTTAATCGTGTCACGTCTGGTCTACTGCAACTCTCTGCTGGCAGGAGTGTCACCAACGTCACCAGCACCACCACTGCAGATGATTCTAAACGCAGCAGCACGTCTGTGGCTCAACCAGCTGAGGGGCACACATGTTGCTCCTCTCTTCTGAGCACTACACTAGTTTCCTGTAGCCAGGGCCGGTGCCACCATTAAGAGTGCAGATCTTAAGGTTTACCAGCTGCATGGGTTAGCTTTCGCACTAATAAGCTTGGCCTAAGGCACAAAATGACCTAGCACTGGCACATGGCACATGTAGTGGCACATATTAGGATCAAATCCTTGATGCTTGCCTACAGAGCAGTCACACCTATGTATATACGAGGGGGTACCCAAAAATAACCTGAATTGGAAAAAAAATGTCACTGTGTTATCTATTGGGGTTTCATCGTACTTGTGTATTATTGTATTTGTGTAGTAATTTTATTAATTACTAGCCATCATCTGTGAAACAGGACAGTGAGGAGGCCCCGCCCAACTCTCTACTCCTGACGTCCGGCTACCCCCTCCCCGCGGCCCGCAGCCTCTGTCTGGGATTAGCGCAAATATATGGCTCCTGCAAACAAACTATAATTCTTAGCGCAATGACAGAAGTCGCTAAATTCAACCCGTCTCTCTCAGATTCGCGCTAATTAATCGATACCGCAAGTGAACAGTGATACTTAGTGCGATGAGAAAGTCGCAAAATCAGTGGAATGTTCAAATATATTATAGAAAAAAAATGATCTAAATCCGTCAAGTAGTTCTCTCGTTTGCTAGCTTAGCGGAGTTAAGGTTACGCCCCGAGGCAGACTCGTGAGTGAGGAAGGCCCCATAGCCTGATGAGTCTCTTTCGGATTCGCGATAATTAATCAATACCGCAAGTGAACTCTGGTAATTAGTGCGATGAGAAAGTTGCAAAATCAGCGGAATGTTCAAGCAAGTTATAGAAAAAAAAAAAAACGATCTAAATCCGTGAAGTAGTTCTCTCGTAAAAAACGGACAGACATACAAATGGGTCTAAAAAACTATAAGAACTTTCATGCTTGGACCACGAAATTATTAAAACCGTATTTTAGCGAGCACCTATGAGCCAAGGGTAACCTACATTCCAAATTTCAAGTCCCAAGTCCTCATGGTTCGGGAGATTTTGTGATGAGTGAGTCAGTGGGATTTGGCTTTTCTTTTATATATTTACTAGCAAAATACCCGCGCTTTGCAGCGGCGAAGTACTGCATTAACATTTTTATTAAGAAGAAAAGTAAACCTTTTTAAACTGAGGGAAAATATGCCAATAATTATTTGTTAAGGATCTCTTTGTATACCACGTTGTCAGTTTGGCTCTCCAGTTGTAATCTGACCAAGCTGTGCGCTGAGCTTACTCTTGAGCATGTAACGTACAGTTGGCCATGTGAACAGTAATCTTGTTTCAAATCTCACAGCTTGGATTGCTGCTGTCATAATCGGTTTGAGTTTCATGGTTTGTTTCAATTACGACAGTATTTGTAGGACTTGTTTTGAAGTGACATTCGGCAACTGTCAAGTGTTGTAAGTATACAGCCGATTTCATCAATAACTTCACATCCAGCTTTTGAGAGTTTAAACATTCATAAACATCAAAGTGTCCACTACTGAAATGGTCACCTGTCAATCTAAGATGTTTAAGAGGCATTGGCGGTTGTTGAAAGAAATATTTGGCCATTTCGGTACACTTGAAAGTGACAACCAAACAATTCAGCGGCAGCCATCAACTCACATGTAGAACCACAGGTGAAGGGCTTAAGCATTTCACTCTTCTAGTGCTCCTGTGTAGTCTAATTATCTCCTGTACGTCATCAGTCCACACCTTGAACCTGTCCCAGTCATTCAATACATGAGACACAATGGATATCAAGAGTGAGCCTGATATGGCCGTTCAATATGTAACAAAGAGAATGGAAAAGGCAGGCGCCATCTCCGGGCATGGAAACCACTCGGTAAGTGACAGTTCTTTGATCGATGGTGATCACCTCGATAGACATGTTAATGGGGGTACGGTTGGAACAATAAAGGAAATGGGGACCTGAACAATGTAAAGTAAGTCTAAAATACCTACACAATAACTATAATCGTAATAAGCGAACAATAAAACAGCGGAGAAGCCGTGGATTAAATAAAAAGGCTGTAGTTATCAGCAGGGAGACGTGAATCCCATGGCGAAGCAAGGAAGGGAGTGTAGAGACCGGAGCGACTGACTGCCTTATATAGGCAGGCAGCCAACAACGTGGGAGGCGTTGGGATGGGGGACCCAACGCCGCCTCACACGGCGACCGAGCTGCAGGCTATGGACATATATATGTACGTAAGTAGGATTCAGTTAGCGTTGGGACCCCGTGTACCAAATTTCTTGAAGATGGGCCCATAAGTAACAAAGACTGTTGAAAAGTTCAATATGGCGGCCGACAGTGGCATCATACCACCGAAATGAGTACGTACATTGGTTTTGGTTAGCGCAAGGAAGCCGCCTACCAAATTTCGAGAAGATGAGGCCATAAATAAGAAAGTTCAACATGGCGTACGTGGTTAGCGCGTAGAATTTTGAAATGAAACCTGCTTAACTTTTGTAAGTAAGCCCTGCCAAATTTCAGCTTTCTACCTAGGGAAGTTGGAGGATTAGTGAAAAGTTCAATATGGCGGCCGAGTGGCATCATACATGAGCGTACATTGGTTTTGGTTAGCGCACCGCCTACCAAATTTCGATGACCATAAATAAGAAAGTTCAACATGGCGTAGAATTTTAGAATTTTGAAATGAAACCTGCTTAACTTTTGTAAGTAAGCTGTAAGGAATGAGCCTGCCAAATTTCAGCTTTCTACCTACACGGGAAGTTGGAGGATTAGTGACGTTGGAAAGTTCAATATGGCGGCTGACAGTGGCGTCATACCACCGAAATAAGTATGTACATTGGTTTTGGTTAGCGCAGGGAAGCCGCCTACCAAATTTCGTGAAGATGGGGCCATGAATAAGAAAGTTCAATATGGCGGACGTTGTCGACCGTTATCGACTGCTATGACCGTTACTTGTAGAATTTCAAAATGAAACCTGCTTAACTTTTGTAAGTATGCTGTAAGGAATGGGCCTGCCAAATTTCAGCTTTCTACCTACATGGTAAGTTGGAGAATTAGTGACGAGTGAGTGAGTGAGTCAGTCAGTGAAGGCTTTGCCTTTTATTATTATAGATAGATGTATATATACAGTAGATTACTGTGGTGTTGCCAGGCTTTAAGGTAGCAGATACTGGTAAGATGTGTACACTCTAGATGGCCAGAGCTCCCAACATGTCATTTGTCACCATCTTTCCAGATCTCCCCTGTGCCTTTGACACAGTTAGCCACCTTCTCTGACCTTGGTATCAGTTGGAGTGCCTTCAGGTGTTTTGAGTCCCACCTCTCGGGTAGAACTTACTGTACAAGGGGGTACCCAAAAATAACCGGAATTGAAAAAAAAAATATTTGAATACTTTTTACTTACTAAAACTTTAGTTTCCTTCAATGTCCTCTCCATGTAAATGAATGTACTCGTCCCGACGGTTTTTCCCACTTGTGGAAACATTTTTAGAATTGCTGAAGCGGAACGTTTCCCCAAGGCCTGTAGGGATTTTCTTTTGACTTCCTCTACGGTACAAAAACACTTTAATTTGAGTTCTTTTTTCATCAGTAAAAGTCACACAAGGCAAAGATCACGCGAGTAGGGAAGTCGGCAAGAACTCTCAGACACATGAGTCAATTTAGAAATCTCTTCAATAGTCTGACAATGATCTTTGTAAATTGCATTGTAAACTTTTTCCAAGATTCTCATCGTTCCTCATTGTGGAAGGTCGGCCAGATCTCGGTTGGTCTTGAAGTGACATTTCCCCTCGTTTGAAATGTGAAAACCACTCGTAGACCTGAGTTTGACTTACAACTTTAAAGCTGTTTTAAGCCCCACTACAGTTTCAGCAGCTGTTTTCCCTAAGAGAAAACCAAATGTAACACAGACTCGCTGTTCGTTATGATCACCCATCACAAAAATCACCGAACACGTTTAATAAAAACTGACACTGGTCACCTTGCCAGTAGAACCTGTGCAGAGAAAAGTAGCAGGCCAGGAGTAAATCGCCTGTCACCTTTACATTGGTGGACATAATCGAAGTCTTCCAGATTCTCAAAACACATTATTTAATAAAGTTGATGGCGCACAATTCTTGTTGTTAAACAGAGAATCATATTACTTAAGGACACCTAGTGGTAATTAAAGAAAGTGCACTTCAGGCAGAATCGAGGAAGCATTCAAAGCTTGTTAGGAATTCAGAACAGACAATCGAGAGGAAACCTTGACGTCTCTTAGTTATTATGGGCATGGTGGACTGGCCGCGTCTCCGCTTGTTTGTCAGACTTCTTATATCCTAACAAATGGTAGCTCATTTAAAGCAAATGATTTCGTTTCAAGACTATTAGACCTATTAATACACTCTATTGTAGGAATAAAGCTGGACAGTTTGACATCTGTGGCAGAGCGACGGGCACTAAGCAAACTCCTGTCATTCATGAAGAATCCACTGCATCCACTGAACAGGATCATCTCCAGGCAGAGGAGTAGCTTCAGTGACAGACTTTTGTCACCGTCCTGCTCCACTGACAGACTGAGGAGATCGTTCCTCCCCGACACTATGCGACTCTTAAATTCCACCCGAGGGTGTAAATGTTAACATTATTTAAAGTTATTGTCTGTTTTTACGTGCATTTTTATTACTCTTTAATTTAATATTATTTCTTTGTATCAGTATACTGCTGCTGGATTATGTGAATTTCCCCTCAGGATTAATAAAGTATCTATCTATCTATCTACACCTCTGGGAAGTGAAACTATTCTAAATGCATGAGCTAAATGGATACCACTCTCTGCAAGAAGAGCTACCCTCCAAAGACAGAAACCCCACCGATTCACTTTCACGTGCAGGGAGATGTTCATCTTGGCTGACCGGCTGCCCGACTCTACCGAGGTTTGATTATGAGGTCAGCTTACACTCAGTGCATGTCTAATTTTAAAGATGCTTATATAAAGGGAGTCTGTGAAAGGCATTTGCAAAGTTGACAGAATCTACTGGAGGTATCGCCGAGTCTGCTGCTCAAATATCACACTTCATCAGTTTAACCAACTGCTTCGCAAGATGTCATATTAAATATGAGTTGTTCATTACACTTGAGCTTGGATATTTGAATATTTGACAAATGAGGGTCTTTAAGACAGATATTATGGTAAGCAGATAAATGTAAAAAATAAAACACCATCGGTAAAAATAGAAATCACTTTTATTTAGCCTTGTTAACACTATTGACATTCTAGAATTAGAGAGAAGTCGCACACACGTCGCGCAAAACACCACAAAAGAAAAAGCAAGCAACTTTGAACAGGACAGTTCTAGAGCTCAAGAATAGTTTACTTTAGTTAAGCAACATATAAGACTGATTATAAGAAATAATAAACGGTAAAACTCTGAATTAGTGTTAGCCGCCCCAATTTACAAGAAGTGTCACAATTTACTTCAAGATTTACAAGTACGTAATAAACAAGAATAGTTGTGTCAGATATTTGAAATATTAAAATGTGTGCTTCAATTTAAATGCTTAAATTGTAAATATTCATAATTGCAATAGAAACTTGTCATTTATTCTCCTCTGATGGAAGTCCATTTAACGCTAATAAATGATACAAAATCAAAAATAACCTCCTATTCATAATCGCTGACCTTAAAATAGTCTAAAATGATACCCCACACGCTTATGTTTGAAATGTGTCACCTTTAAACTTCTGGGAGTGCCCCTTAGAGGGCTAGGACCACCAGTAAAGAATCACATCTCAAAAATGGGGGCAGGATGTTCCATGTGCAGGTGACTTACACAAAACTGGGATCAACTCCATCGCTTTCTGTCGTCGTCATTTGTCGGATTCAACCTCAGATTGTTTTGCCACCTAATGGATTATGCAGCACCATAGGGGGCAGTCTGCCAGCTACATTAAAATGTCTGTCTATCTATTTTATAGGGCCTTTCATATCTATCTATCTATTATATAGTTCCTTTAACATCTATCTATCTATCTATTATATAGTGCCTTTCACATCTATCTATCTATTATATAGTGTCTTTCACATATAAATCTATCTATTATATAGTGCCTTTAACAGCTATCTATTATATAGTGCCTTCCACATCTATCTATCTATTATATAGTGCCTTTCACATCTATCTATCTATTATATAGTGTCTTTCACATATATATCTATTATATAGTGCCTTCCACATCTATCTATCTATTATATAGTGCCTTTCACATCTATCTATCTATCTATCTATTATATAGTGCCTTTAACAGCTATCTATTATATAGTGTCTTTCACATATATCTATCTATTATATAGTGCCTTTCACATCTATCTATCTATTATATAGTGTCTTTCATCTATCTATTATATAGTATCTATCTATCTATTATATAGTGTCTTTCACATATATATCTATTATATAGTGCCTTCCACATTATCTATCTATTATATAGTGCCTTTAACATCTATCTATTATATAGTGTCTTTCACATATATATCTATCTATTATATAGTGCCTTTCACATCTATCTATTATACAGGGTGGTCCAAATCTAATTATGCAGATCCAGATCGTCTGACTTTGATTTATGCAGGGACGATTCCAGTTCAGCGTGAAGATGATTCTTCATGTCGTCAGTTCACATACTTCTCGATTGTCCGTGATTTTTCAGGTGATTTTCTATATAATAAACTTAATAAGTTATAACATAATGAAAATTGCATAATTAGATCTGGACCACCCTATATAGTGCCTTTCATATCTATCTATCTATCTATCTATCTATCTATCTATTATATAGTGCCTTTCACATCCATCTATCTATGTATTTATAGTGCCTTTTACATCTATCTATCCAATCCTGCTTACTATGCTAAAATTAATATCTATCCTTCCCTCCCTCACATTTTTATATAGGTCTATTTTCTCTAAACTTACATAGTGCACGTTATGTGTGTAAAAATGTATTATATAGAGCCCTTCATTTATATTTAACATTTTATATAGCGCCCTACCTCCATCTCCCTATGACAGTTTCATGCAAAGCACTTAACCTGTATACCACATATTATTTTTTTATACAGTATTTTTCTTTTTATATCAGTTTATTCTTTTATCCTTCAATAAATATATGGTCACACACACAAAAAAAAAAAACCAAACAAGCAATATTGGAGTCATCTTAATAGCTTTAAAATGTTCAGCTGTATGTGAGCTGGAGAAGTGAAGCTTTGCAAGACAAACTGCTTGAGGACTTGAAGAAAACAAATACAAATGTGTTTAGTGTGATTGCAAATCCACTTCTTGTTTAGGAATCTTATATAATTTCATGTATGATAAGAGTGGCTGTCAGCTTTGCGAAGTGAGAGAGGGATTTCTGCAAGAGCCCGCGAGCCATTTTGCTCTTCTGTTTCTTCACACAGACTTCCTTTAAGAGACATTTGCCTCAAGTAGGAGAAATCGCACACATTGGCAACCTAATGATCCCTGTTATTAGATCTACCAACGCACAGTCTGCACTGTTTAGGCGACTCTTACATTTTTTGTGTGGTTTCCAAATTGGAGAAAAAAGAAACAGTGTAATTGTAACCAAACATTTCATGCTTAGTGCACTGCTGCTATAAGATGGAAATTGTATGAAGAACACTGTAATAATGACTATAATATTTAAGAACCCAGAATAGAAAAGTTGAACTGCAAAAATGTGTTGGTGAAAAATGTGAATGCTGAAAAATTGATCTTCATTTATTATAAGACTGTTGATCTCAGCAGTTCTGGAAAGCAAAGACATTTAAAAAAAAAGAGGAAAGAATCTCTAAAAGCTCATTAGAATGTCGCGAGACAGCCATAATAAATTACTTCAGTTATCTCCAGTGGAAAATCCAAATTTCTAACCTACTTGTTGCCAATTAACCAGTAGACGATGCACATTTAGAATTAACAAAACTGCAAGGCAGTTTCTAAAAATAAAGCATCAGAGAGACTAATAACGCATATTAGTAATTAATGTTCTTTAATTGATCTGTTGGGTTCAAGGCAGCAGCTGATTCTGGATGAGGAATGCCAGTCCACACACACACACACACACACATACTATGTGAAGTGAGAGCTGCCAATTACTGTGACTTCTGCGTTTGTGGGATGGCAGACAAAAATCAGAGTTTGGGTAATACCACAAAAAAAAAAAAAATGATTGGGAACTTCATACAGCTGGTCACAAAAATCAAACTCAGGACTCCATTTTATCATCTTGTGATATTATTAATTACATGTCTCCTCAGAATGGTAACAGTGATACAATACACATTAAAGCACACATACATGGAAGGAAACATATATATATATGTATGTATATATATATATACTCACCTAAAGGATTATTAGGACCACCATACTAATCCGGTGTTTGACCCCCTTTCGCCTTCAGAACTGCCTTAATTCTACGTGGCATTGATTCAACAAGGTGCTGAAAACATTCTTTAGAAATGTTGGCCCATATTGATAGGATAGCATCTTGCAGTTGATGGAGATTTGTGGGATGCACATCCAGGGCACGAAGCTCCCGTTCCACCACATCCCAAAGATGCTCTACTGGGTTGAGATCTGGTGACTGTGGGGGCCATTTTAGTACAGTGAACTCATTGTCATGTTCAAGAAACCAATTTGAAATGATTCGAGCTTTGTGACATGGTGCATTATCCTGCTGGAAGTAGCCATCAGAGGATGGGTGGTCATGAAGGGATGGACATGGTCAGAAACAATGCTCAGGTAGCCCGTGGCATTTAAACGATGCCCAATTGGCACAAAGGGGCCTAAAGTGTGCCAAGAAAACATCCCCCACACCATTACACCAACACCACCAGCCTGCACAGTGGTAACAAGGCATGATGGATCCATGTTCTCATTCTGTTTACGCCAAATTCTGACTCTACCATTTGAATGTCTCAACAGAAATCGAGACTCATCAGACCAGGCAACATCTTTCCAGTCTTCAACTGTCCAATTTTGGTGAGCTCGTGCAAATTGTAGCCTCTTTTTCCTATTTGTAGTGGAGATGAGTGGTACCCGGTGGGGTCTTCTGCTGTTGTAGCCCATCCGCCTCAAGGTTGTGCGTGTTGTAGCTTCACAAATGCTTTGCTGCACACCTCGGTTGTAACGAGTGGTCATTTCAGTCAAAGTTGCTCTTCTATCAGCTTGAATCAGTCGGCCCATTCATTCTCCTCTGACCTCTAGCATCAACAAGGCATTTTCGCCCACAGGACTGCCGCATACTGGATGTTTTTCCCTTTTCACACCATTCTTTGTAAACCCTAGAAATGGTTGTGCGTGAAAATCCCAGTAACTGAGCAGATTATGAAATACTCAGACCGGCCAGTCTGGCACCAACAACCATGCCACGCTCCAAATTGCTTAAATCACCTTTCTTTGCCATTCTGACATTCAGTTTGGAGTTCAGGAGATTGTCTTGACCAGGACCACACCCCTAAATGCATTGAAGCAACTGCCATGTGATTGGTTGATTAGATAATTGCATTAATGAGAAATTGAACAGGTGTTCCTAATAATCCTTTAGGTGAGTGTATATAATTACATGGTAGGCATACGTTTATAGAAAAAAAAAGCATATTTATTGTATACTAGGGGGGCAAGCCACCCTGGCACCTTCAGTGCCCAACCCCCCTGGCGCCTTTGGCACCCAACCCCCAGTTGCAGCCAGAATATTAGTAAAATCTGTAAATGTACAAAAGAAAAATAATTTCTTTGAGTCAAAATCAGGAAATTCTAAAAATATGTAAAAGAAAAATGAATTATTATTTAATGGAGTAAAAATCATTAAATGACAATAAAATATTTCCTCTCTTACCGATTGGAGTATTCCCGTTAAACTGAGGTCCACTATGCTTGATGAGTATTTATAAGAGACTAAAGAAATGATCTGTTTGTTTGAACTGACATTCTTATAAACCACTACTTTCTTGATATTTTAGTTTATAATTTAAAAACGGAATAAGAATCTGAAAGTCTAACAACATCACGTTAAAGTTCAATAAATTTTGAAAAGAATATCAGACATATATATGTGGGTTTTAAATTAAGCTCGATTTAAAGTGTGACAAAAAACGTGAAATAAAAAGTCACATAAAATTGTTGCACAAAATCATTACAGTTTTAGGCTTAGGATTTTATATATACAGTATACACATAGTATAATGGCCAGTAGGGGGCATAACTACATCCCAAACCCCACAACACAATACAAGATTTCCTTTATTCTTCACCTCCAGTGTTCTTCCAGTTCTTTTCCACAATAACACAACATAACAATAAATCTCTTTCCTCCCTCCACACCTCCCTTGAAGCCCCGTACACAATCCTCCCGACTCCCGATACATATCTACAGTATGTGCCACACTCATACATATACAATCGTGTCTTGCTTGCTGACAGCATATGATTCTGACCAGTTCTTCGTTAGTCGTGTTTGTTGTTAAGCATGTCGCAATAAATTAAGGGGACGGGAGTGGGCCTCCGTGTCTGATGTCATTTTCGCTATGCTGACATTGGATACAAGGTGCCGCGACTTCATTGCTACATTCCGTGAGCAGCGCACAGTGATAACCTTGTATGCAAGGACGTGCCTTTGTGTCATTTTCACCGATGATGCCTCAAGTATACACCTGACCTGACATAACTTACCCTAAGTTAACCTAACCTCAAGTAACCTAACCTAACATTAGCATAATGCATTAATCAAATATATCAATAATATTTATTATTGAGATACAGCAATTATGATAATGCATATTTAACAATATTAATGCTGGAATATGACCAATTACGATGGCATGTCAACGCCAATTGATTTCATTTATTGTATCTCAATGGAAGCGCTGTCATTAAAGTGCAACATTGTGAGTGGGGACGTTGTTAACTGAGTCAAGTACATACCATCTGTAGATACTGTTTTCTCGGATTTGCTTATGTGCTATTTCACAAATGTATTCCATTTCGCTAACCAGGATGTATAATCAAACCTATTCACGGTCATGTGCAGTAGAAAAAAAAATTAAAAATGCGTATCACGTGGGAACGACATGTCAGATTGAGCAATAACTGATGGATTACATTTGTGTGATAGCAGATTAGCCAGTCCACGGATAGAGTGGATTTACTGTATACAGTCATGACTCCAAAAACAGAAATCAGCATGTCGCAGTGGCAGCGCATAATAATAGTCTTAAAATATATTCTTCTTCAGAGTCGATAAATGGGCAACACACCTAGATGTAAATGTTCCCAGGTAATCAAAATCCCAAAGTCGGTGCGGAACTTATTAAAAAAAAAATGTAACACATGTAGAGGGGCAAAATGAGGGTGCAAGACAAACTTGAATGCTTGGGGTGCCAGCTGGGCAAAACTCTGTTTAATTAGAACAACAAAGCAGAAAAGAAATTATTGAGCCTCAATGTGCCTTCTTTATTACTACAGTAGTCCTCTCTCTGGAACGTCAGACGAGCGTCTCTGACTCGGCTCTGCACGGTAGCAGCGTGAACACAGTAATGAGGCGCCACCTCCTGTATACAGCATGAGGACCAGAAGGGGCGGGGCTTCTGCTTCAGTGCCCTCAAGGGGGCGGGTTTACTGAGGCTGTGAGGAAACAAGCAGATAAGACTGTTAGCGACAGTGCCCCCTCTCATCCCGGGGTGGTACTGCTTTCATCAGGCAGACCTGGAAGGTAACCCTCTGGGACGCATGCTTGAAATGCTATAATAATTTTTAAAGTTATCTGACTTACCACCAAGACTGATGTCACATCTGGTCTACAGTAATATCCCCCCTTTCCTTCTGGGAAGGACAAGATTAAAGGATCTGTAAAGTGGGAGAACTCCGAAATTCAAATTTCAGAAGTAACAGAATGGCATTCCCGACCATTCCCACTACCCGAACATCGAACTCATGTTGTCTTTAATTCATGAAGGCTCTCCTTTTAGAGATGCTTCTTAATGTAACCCTCCTTTTAATTCAAACAAGACCCACTTTAGCATTGCAGAGAATCAGTGGCAGGAATGAACTGGCATCCTCTTGATTTTTGCAAATAATGTCAATACATTCACACGTGTTCATGAAGCTGACAAGCTCCTAGTTTATACTCCTACACCTTAGGCAATCGGCCATGCCGCCTGTGCCTTTGACATTCACTTTGTACATCGTAAATGATGACAGCACTCAAAAGAGTCATTTTGAGATGAAATACACAACAAAACTAATTGAGCAGAAAATCAAGTGTTAGAGCTGATAATAAAAGTATGAAGGTTTCACAAAATGCATATCGCAACCTCCCCTCCATTTTCTGAACCCACCTACTCCATTCCAGGGCCCGCTGCCATTGCATCTCACATTCACCAGGAACTGAATGGCTTTACATCACAAGCAGTCCTTGTTGCCTCTTCTCTCTGTGACGCTTTTTTGAGAACACTCAATGGCACAGGCCTTGCTTTCTGTAGCAACGGTACATGTTATACTTCTGCAGTGCATCCATACACACCCTGACCTTGGATTGCCAATGCGTACACTGAGGCGGTGGGCCACAGGCTGCCCCATTTAATAAGTAGCCTTCAGTGTGCAGATGATATCACAGCCTTTGTATCTCATGCCTATACTAGTCCTGACTGACTGGGATGGCACTCTTCTGATCTGAGGGATGTGAAGGTGGAGCACTGGTGCATTCTGGTTTTAGGTCCTCCATTTGGTGAGCATCTTCTTGGCTGAGGGTAAAAGTAAAGGATTAGTGAGCTGCTGACCACTCTCGATCTCATTCCCTGCGCCCCTTTAATACTGGAACCAGAAGAGAAAGAACGTTACTCATGCATATGTTTATGAATATATACTGTACATAAATATCCCGAAATGCATGTGCACATGGGGGATAGCTTTGTAGTGTGCAGTCGGGGAGTTGGAGTTTGGTGCAGCCCTGTTGGGACCCGCAGGGGCCGCCAGGGGGTGCTGCAGCAGGAGCTTATGGGCAGTTCTTCATCCACACCCGGAAGTGCTGCCGGAAATGAGTCATCAAGCACCTGGAGCACTTCCCGGGTGCCTTATAAAAGGGGCCAGCAGGCACTACTCAAGAAGCCACAGTTGGGAAGAGGAGGACGAAGCTTGACCGGAGTAGTGGACAGGAGAAAAGAAAGAGTGAAGGAAGACTTGTGGCATTGTGCTGGGACTGTGTTGTAAGCTTGTGGGAACGGGGAAGGTGTGCCCACAAGGTAAAAAGGAAGATAAAAATCAGCGTGTGCCTTGAACTTGTGTCCCACGTTTGTCTGTGTCAGGATCAGGTGGCAGTGCCAGCCTGGGTGGCCCACTATATGTGTATAAATATGTAATGTAGATAAATATTCAGTCATGCGCGTGCACATTGGGGACAACTTAAAGGCTCTGGTGATGGTAATTTCACGCTGCAACACAGGATGGCGCTGTTTACTAACACCTTGGTCTCTTCCTGCCTCTGCAGACCAGAAGATTGACAGCTTTACCCTCCTTGATGTCACTTCTCGTGTCGATCCGCCTGAACTCGCCTCTTCTGGTTGAAAGTCCTTATCACCAGAAGTTCCACCATCTTGAATCAGTCACTCTTAATAGTCGCGTCTGTGAGGTTTCTTTTCCTTTTTAACACGTTTGTAACCCGCATTTTGTTTCACTTGTATGGGGTTTGCCTGTAGGTGTCCCAACTCTTTAAGACTGTTTGTAGTTTTTCTTATTAAATTATACAATATGTGTGTATGTGTATATCCATCCCTTAACCAAACTACTATATCCTAACTACAGGGTCACGGGGGTCTGCTCTAGCCAATCCCAGCCAACACAGGGCGCAAGGCAGGAAACAAACCCTGGGCAGGGCGCCAGTGCACCGCAGTATATATATACATAGATCGAGGTAGTATGTGATACCCCACCAGGCTGAGAGGGGGCGCTGTTGCTAACATTCTCCTCTCCATCCCTCCCGACAGGTTAGAAAAACTGCCCAGTGAGGGCACTTAGCCCGTGCCCATTCTGCTGTACAAGCCATAAAGAAGCCTGGCTGCCCAGAAGGAGGCTGAGAGTGAACAACTGGACAGAGCTCCCTTTCTTTGAAAGTCGAGGGTTTATTTTGTGTTTTGTGCCTGTGTGGCTGTTTTCTTTATCACCTTAAGGCATATTGTAAGTTGAACTTATTGTAATTACATGGGACAACCTGCTGGGTGTCCCAACTTTTCAATGTTGTCCACCCTGTCCTTCCTGCACATACTATATATAGATATCTATCTATACAAACATATATTATATAGATGTATCCATCCATCCATTATCCAACCCGCTATATCCTAGCTACAGGGTCACGGGGGTCTGCTGGAGCCAATCCCAGCCAACGCAGGGTGCAAGGCAGGAAACAAACCCCAGGCAGAATGCCAGCCCACCACAGGGCACACCCACCCACACACCAAGCACACACTAGGGCCAATTTAGGATTGCCAGTTCGCATGTCTTTGGACTGTGGGAGGAAACCCACACAGACACAGGGAGAACATGCAAACTCCACGCAGGGAGGACTCAGGGAGTGAACCCGGGTCTCATTACTGTGAGGCAGCAGCGCTACCACTGCACCACCGTGCCATCATATATATATGTATAGTGACACTAGAGGGCGCTGTCGCTCCTCGAACTCCAGACAGAATGTCCAAGATTCCAGGTAAAAACACCAAGAAATTAATTTTTAATTATTTTCTTTAATAAAGTGCCCCAAAGCACCTCCACCACCATGAACAATAAATCAATAACAATACAATTACAACAAATCAATCCTCCTCTCCACCCAGCAGCTCCGTCACACTTCCTCCCAACTCCAGCTCATCCTGCTGGGTTTCCCATAGTCCTTTATATAGTCCGGGACCCGGAAGTGCTCCTGTCCTTCAGTCCATGTGATTCACTAGCACTTCCAGGTCGGCTGAAGATTCATAGTTTTTCTTCAGTCCGGAAGTACTTCTGTTTTTCTGTCCCCATGACTTGGAAGTACTTCCGGGCTATAGGGAAATTAGAAATCCCTGCGTCTCCCTGCAGCGTCACCCGTGGCACCCAACTGGGCCGTGAAGTCGAACTCCATCTCCCATGATGCCCTGCGGGAATCCGGGGCACCTCCATCTAGCGGCCTGGATGTATTGGCCGGGATGAGCTGCCGCCATCTCTCACAATATATATACACGCACAAATATAAATACTAGCTGCCCACGTAGTAGTGAAACAAGACAGTGATGATGGCCCTGCCTGGTTCCCCACTCCGGACGTCACGCTTCCCTCGGCCCGCAGCCTCTGGTCTCAGATTAATGTGAATGTATCGCTCCTGCAAACGAACTATGATTCTTAGAGCAATGAGAGAAGTCGCAAGATCAACCGGAATGTTCAAGCAAATTATAGAAAACAACTCAATCTAAATCCGTTAAGTAGTTCTCACGTGAAAAGTGGACAGACAGACGCTGGATTTTATATATATGGAGATATATGTATAAATATATATATATATATATATATATATATATATATATATATATATATATACAAATATATATACACATTACATAGATAGATAGATAGATTGATATATAGAGTATATGTAAAAAGTCAATAAATGTACGCATGCGCATCTGAGGGTAACCTTCCAGGCTCATCAGAGGTATGTAGTGCCACTCCAGGGTGACAGGGGGTGCTGTTGCTCACACTGTCATCTCCTTCCTCCTCCTCATTTCTGAAGAACCCAATGGTTACTCTGTTTGAGCTTCTGAGAACCTGTTTAGAGATGTCAGAAACTTCCAGAAGGACAATCACCACTGCAGTCCCCCTGTAATGTGGACCCTGTAAGCAATAGGGGGTCCTCATTAAACAGTCAGTGGTCTGTTGCCTGTACATCACAACAAAAAGTGTCCATCTCTGTTCCCAGTTCCAAGTCTAATCGATGTCATTGCCAGACTAACCCTTTAGGTTGGCTTAGCACTGAGGTATCACAAAGGGCAGCCACCTTTAATGTAGATTAATAAGGGACAACTCCTCCATCCTCTGTCCCCTCTGACACGATGCTATAATACATATGGCTTTATTGAAAGTCAATACATGGGCACCCCGTCCCCCCTGGAGCTTTTGCACAAGTCATTTCAAATGTGATGTGTATGATAATATGGAAGAAATTGCATTCTGTTTCAATCCACGGACCACGTCTTTTACTTCCCAGTTATGGGACAATTCCATATTTTACAGGACAGCTGGCAACCCTAGTATCGCATGTCTTGGATCTTTTGATCTGAAGTCTCGAACTGCGGGCTGTGTGGACCACCACTTTTCATGCATCGTGTCAGTGCTGCGCTTTCTAGCAAGCAGAGCCGTTTCTGCTGTCAACAGCTCGGCAGTGGCCATGAAAACAGCAGAACTAATTTATAACAACAAAAATAGCAAAAGTAATAATTTCAAAAATTAAGAGGAACAAAATAATACTTTTCTCCAAGGAGATCCAGGAAGTAACACATTCACAATAGCAAGAATAACAATTCCAGAAATTAAACAGAACAAAATAAAATGTTCTCTTATAAAACGCTCACAATAACAATGAAAAATGCCAACAGGACTGATTCCAAAAATGCCATAAATCAAACCTCTAATGAGTTTCCGACATAAAGAATTGGGACTTCTGGCGATAATAGGCATTATTCCTGAGGGTGTCATGGTGGGCAACAAAATACAAGAACATAAAACGCATACACAGAAGGCTCAGGCATTAGTTATTGTGCATCTGGTCCCGTCTTTGTGCCGCTCCCTCCTCTTGGTGTAAAGGCTGATTTCTCCCCAGGGAGCAATGGCCGCAGTATTTCGGGTTGATGAAGTTCCCAAGTGTTTGCAAAAAAAAAAAAAAAAACTGGGAACACATTTTTATAGAATTTTTAATGAATAACAACTAGCGAGGGACATGTACCACCTGATTGATCCCTTTGTGACCATCTTGTAACAGATGGATGTTTTGGAAGTAGGTGCCATCTGAGAATAGATGCCAGGATTACAAAATTTCAGAGCCTGTTTGAAGAATAAAATGATAAAAAAAAAACCAAAGTAGTCTAGGAGTGGATGCCTGCAGGCGTCAAGGAGCATGGAAGACGAGTTTCAGAAATGTCAGCAGTGTTGTAGCCCACTTGTGGTGTATTTTTATTTATTTCTGTTGATATTTCTGGCTGGTGGTCTTCCACTGTCTAAGGAGCCAAGCTGACAATGTTATGATCATGGCAGCAGGTTTGATGTTTCCCTATAAAAGGAGGCCTGTGAGAAAATCAAGACTGAATTGGGGATTTCCATTGATGGTGTTATTTTTATATGTTAACTGATTGTTTGTTTATTTATGGGATCACTGAATATTCTCCTTTTGTTCTTGATTTTGTTTCTATTTTCTGCACTTGTTTTAGCTCTTTAGGAGTTACTTCACACAGGCAGGCGCTTCCAAGCGGCCACACAGGGTGAACAACCCAAGGCCTTAGAGTCACCGTATTGCCTGGCTCTTTGTGTATGTGCCATAGATTGTGCTGTTTAACCCTTAAACCGGCTCATACTCGGTGGGTTAATGGACCCCATGATGTCAAATACTTTTTTATTGCACTTTTTAAGGAAATGTCACAATTCACCAAGAAAAAGTGAGGTTTTAATTTAGCACATATTTTTTTCATGCAAAGAGCATCACAATTACTGCAACAATGATCATTTTACACACTGCCAATAAAATGTAATAACTATAAAAAAAACTACTGCAACAATCTATTATTCTATGTACAAAGTGCGACTGACGCCATTGATGATATTCAGTAAATCACCGACTGCACTTGAACTGGCCGCACCCAAACACACAGAGGCCAACGCTGACGCTTACCAGGCTAGTCTAGTGCAGCGGCTCAGTCCCAGGGACAGTGATGCTGATTCGCTAGGGGGCGCAAGTGGTCACAAGCTGGCTGCTCAATGAATGTACGGCACGGACGTGATGGCAAATTGCACTGGGAACTGACTATACGCATTTGTGGCGGTTTAACCCATTGTTGGCGATTGTCGCGAATTCGCTTCCAGCCTGAACGCAGCTGAGGTGGCGTATGTATCCCGCCAATGCCAGTCGATGCGTATTTGATGCGTACCAAGGATTGTATTGGAAGCACTGGTCACGCCATCTAGCAGTCATTTTGGAAACTACATCCACCTGATGGAAGCAAAGTGTTAGCGTGGCAGTGCACGTGGATTTTGGCTGCTAATTTTGAGAAAATACTTTCTTTCCTTGATGTTTTTACAAATTTATTAAAAATAAAAAAACTGACAAATCCCATGTATATAAGTATTCACAGCCGTTGCTCAATATTTTGTCGATGCACCTTTGGCAGCAATTCCAGCCTCAAGTCTTTTTGAATGTGATGCCACAAGCTTGGCACACCTATCCTTGGCCAGTTTCACCCATTCCTCTTTGCAGCACCTCTCATCAGGTTGGATGGGAAGTGTCAGTGCACAGCCATTTTAAGATCTCCACAGAGATGTTCAATTGGATTCAAGTCTGGGCCACTCAAGGACATTCACAGAGTTGTCCTGAAGCCACTCCTTTGATATCTTGGCCGTGTCCTTAGGGTCGTTGTCCTGCTGAAAGATGAACCGTCGCCCCAGTCTGAGGTCAAGAGCGCTCTGGAGCAGGTTTTCATCCAGGATGTCTCTGCACATTGCTGTAGTCATCTTTCCCTTTATCCTGACTAGTCTCCCAGTTCCTGATGCTGCCACCACCATGCTTCACTGTAGGGATGGTATTGGCCTGGTGATGAGCGGTGCCTGGTTTCCTCCAAACGTGACGCCAGGCATTCACACCAAAGAATTCAATCTTTGTCTCATCAGACCAGAGAATTTTGTTTCTCATGGTCTGAGAGTCCTTCAGGTGCCTTTTGACAAACTCCAGGCGGGCTGCCATGTGCCTTTTACTAAGGAGTGGCTTCCGTCTGGCCACTCTACCATACAGGCCTGATTGGTGGATTGCTGCAGAGATGGTTGTCCTTCTGGAAGGTTCTCCTCTCTCCACAGAGGACCTCTGGAGCTCTGACAGAGTGACCATCGAGTTTTTGGTCACCTCCCTGACTAAGGCCCTTCTCCCCCGATCGCTCAGTTTAGATAGCCGACCAGCTCTAGGAAGAGTCCTGGTGGTTTCGAACTTCATCCACTTACGGATGATGGAGGCCACTGTGCTCATTAGGACCTTCAAAACAGCAGACATGTTTCTGTAACCTTCCCCAGATTTGTGCCTCGAGACAATCCTGTCTCGGAGGTCTACAGACAATTCCTTTGACTTCATGCTTGGTTTGTGCTCTGACATGAACTGTCAACTGTGGGACCTTCTATAGACAGGTGTGTGCCTTTCCAAATCGTGTCCAATCAACTGAATTGACCACAGGTGGACTCCAATTAAACATCTCAAGGATGATCAGGGGAAACAGGATGCACCTGAGCTCAATTTGGAGCTTCATGGCAAAGGCTGTGAATACTTATGGACATGTGCTTTCTCAGTATTTTTATTTTTAATAAATTTGCAAAAACCTCAAATAAACTTTTTTCACGTTGTCAATATGGGGTGTTGTGTGTAGAATTCTGAGGACAAAAATGAATTTAATCCATTTTGGAATAAGGCTGTAACATAACAAAATGTGGATGCAACAAAAAGTGATGCGCTGTGAATACTTTCCAGATGCACTGTAAATATACACACACACACACACACACACACACACACACATACATACATACATACATACATACATACATACATACATATATATATATATATATATATATATATATATATATATATGAGAGGACAGAGCCGACTATACTTCATTAGAAGGCTGGCGTCCTTCAACATCTGCAATAAGATGCTGCAGATGTTCTACCAGACGGTGGTGGCGAGCGCCCTCTTCTATGTGGTGGTGTGCTGGGGAGGCAGCATAAAGAAGAGGGACGCCTCACGCCTGGAAAAACTGGTGAGGAAGGCAGGCTCTATTGTAGGCACAGAGCTGGACAGTTTGACATCCGTGGCAGAGCGACGGGCGCTGAGCAGACTCCTGTCAATCATGGAGAATCCACTGAACAGGATCATCTCCAGACAGAGGAGCAGCTTCAGAGACAGACTGAGGAGACCCCACACTATGTGACTCTTCACTTCCACCTGGGGGGGTAAACGTTAACATTATACAAAGTTATTGTCTGTTATATCTGCATTGTTATCACTCTTTAATTTAATATTGTTTTTATCTGTATGCTGCTGCTGGAGTATGGGAATTTCCCCTTGGGATTAATAAAGTGTCTGTCTGTCTGTCTATCTATCTATATTCAAATTAACAATCTCCACTTAATTTAGCATCAGCTTGACAACAAAAACACAAATTTATTTTTTTATATAATTGTAAATAAACTTAGGCAACAAGGGGTAAATGGTTAAGTAGTTCTCTCGTGAAAAGCGGACAGACAGATGGACGGACGGACGGACGTTGCCTGTCTTGAAATTAAAGCACAAGGGTTTTGGAATACAAGTAGTCGGGTAAGGACGTGAACACAGAATGACCCTCATCTCCTGATGAGTAATGATTGACCTCTGAGGCCACGCCCCCTACTGGGCAAAACTTGGCAGTCTAGCACAGCTGAACCAAAAACAAAATGGTGGAGGAAGACAGCCCAAATTCAAAATTAACTTTAAAACAAAGCATTGAATGGAAAAAACGAACAATGTCATCAGATTCCTTGGTGTTGATAACCCTGATGCGATAAGCGGCTCAGTACAAGAGGCAGAAAATCATTTACAAAAAAAAAAATATCCCAGGCTCCTGATACAGAGAGTACTAACCAGGCATGCAATGCAACTGTGGGCGTCTTTCTCTCCTTACTCATAACCACAAAGTCTTTTTACAAAATTAAAGAATTAAATGCTTCATCTTGTCAGCTTTTCCATTCCTTTCTGAATTTTTAATTATCCGACGAGCATTTATGCTACAGCAGGTGCTGTTTATATGATTTGGCTGTCTATCACTGCAAATTGGCCTAAACATGATTTCCCATTCTTTCAGGTGTTTTGCTTCTATTTTGTTTTAATTGGAATTCTTTACCATCACCGATGCATGAATCAGATCTCCTACGTATTTTTTTGGCTTCCGACTGGACAGCGTGATTCAGTTACAGGATCGCAGCACATTTCTTACCTTTTTTCCTTTTGGTTGTGCTGCGGCCTTTTTCAGTTTAAGGGGATGAGTTCTTTATTGTTCAAGTCAAAGTTATTTCTTCACAAACATGCTACATATGCATTTCCCATACAAAACAGTGTTCTGAAGTTAAACATTTTACAAAATACACAGCCAGTGTCTATAGGGTACAAAACTCAAACAGAAAATTAAAGCATAGAAACATACCCAATATTTTCCCTTTGAGTTTCAATAACACAAAACATGCAGTGGTGCAAGTAAGGGGATTATGTGTCCCGAGTCCTCCCTGCGTGGAGAGTGATTTGAGTAATGAGAAAAGTGCTATATAAATGTAAAGAACTATTATTATTAGAGGCATGTTTGTGGCAACATGATGAATCTGGAAATGATTGTTTTATTGGATATTCCTAGTGGTCTGGAACCCAAATTTAGGTTTTACCCTAAGCAGCCTGACTCCAAACTCCATTGGCAGGCTTTGGCCTATCTAGGCCCCCAGAATGGGGAACAGGCTTTTTAAATGTTCAAAATATATAAATGTCCTTAAATATAACCACATTCCTCTTAAGAGAAAGGAAAAAAGCTAAACCTTTAGAAACAAATCTACAAGGATTTTTTTAAAAGCAGGATTTATTTCAATTTATTTAAACCAGAGCAAAAAAAAAAAAAACCACAGAGGCAAAAAACTACAGAAGGCAACCCAGAGCAATAAATCCTGATCCATAATACAACAATCATAAACCAAAGTATGAAAACAAAAAGTCTGAAACCCGAAGAAGCACAGCAGTAGCCTTCAAAAGTCAAATGGCCGCAATGAACCACTGAAGGACCCCAGATATAGAGGCAGAGGCAGCCATGACATCAGGGTGGCCCCGCCTCTCAGGGTGCCACCCATTAAACACAAGAAACATAAGAGAACACATCCAGCATTGATACTAAATAATAAAAAAAAACTAAATTAACAACGTTTACACAATCAATGAGAAGCTCATGAGAAAGGATACATCAGAAAAAGCAAAGCTAACATAAGGAATTAACTCTTTCAGGACGGATGATGACTTTTGTCAAAAGGAGGGGTTGCCGGTGGTACTCAACTGTAAATGGTGACCAAACCTACTGTTATGTTATAGTTGGACTCTCTTTGCTAGAAAGAAAGTTAACTTTATTGGTTTGACCGAGTCTTCCTACACTCGCATGAGTAGAGAAGGGCAATCAACTGCAAAAATGGCATCGACGTCTGTCGAGAGTTTGAAGCAAATTCATAAAGTAAAATACTCCGTGTACGACATTTTGTGTATTATTAATGAATTGGACTCTGACTTGTCAGACATCCGATTTTTATAAAAGTAATCGGAAACGAACACATCAGCTGATCTGTCTCCAGCTGATCGTGGTTCTGAACCCTGTTGTGTAGCTGACAGAGCAACATTCGCTTGGGAAGACCTCCACTTGCAATGACAAGAGGTACAAACCAGATTGTGATGCACCTGGACTGCGACCTCCGCTGCCGTCCTCAACCCCGTGAAGACAGCCCAGTCAGCCAGCCGGTCATGCATTCCTGCCAGCTATCATGCCACCCGTGAGTGGCTTGAGCTGCTGGAGACTGCAAACTGGTGGCCATGGCACACAGCAACGGACGTTTTGTGTTGATTTCTGTGTAAAACCATTGGAAAAAATATTCAGCCCTGAAAGAGTAAATATAAAAATAAGACTGGGAACACAAATTAATTGGAAGATAAAATACCAAGTAAAGCTAGAGGAAGGATACGACACCAGGGCCCAGATCTGAGACTGCAGGGCCAACCACAGTCATTTTGGAAATGTGTTGTGTGAGTCAAACCAACATTAGAACGTTAGAAAAACTTCTGATGAGAACAGGCCATTCAGCCCACCAAAACCAATCCTACCCATTTAGATCCTCCAAAAAACATCATGTTGAGATCTGAAGGTCCCTAAAGTCCTACTGTCCACCACACGACTTATTCCACACGTCTGTGGTTCTCTGTATGAAGAAAAACCTCCTAAAGTTTTGTATGAAATTTACCCTTAACAGGTCTCCAACTTTTTCTCCGTGTTCTTGTTGAACTCATTTTAAACTCCCAGTCTCGATCCACTGGACTCATTCACTTCATCTTTTTAAACGGTTCAGTCGTATCTCCCTTTAATCTTCATTTGCTTAAACTGTAAAGGCTCAGCTCTTTTAATCTTTCCTCACAACTCATCCCTTGTGGCACTGGAATCAGCCGAGTTGCTCTTCTCTGGACTTCTCTAGGACCTCCATGTCTTTATGGAGACCAAAACTGCACCCAGTACTCCAGATGAGACCTCACCAGTGTGTTATAAAGCTACAGCATAAGAACATTAGGACAATTGAGACGAGAACAGGCCATTCAGCCTAACAAAGCTCTCTAGTCCCTTTCTAGATAATTTTTTTAAAATGACATCAAGTCGAGTTTTTAAGGTCCCTAATGCTCTACTGTCTACCACAGTGGTCCTCAATCCCGGTCCTGGAGGATCACAGTGGCTGCAGGTTTTTGCTCCAACCCAGTTCCTTAATAAGATGCCCTTACTGCTCCAGTAACACTTCAGCTTCACTTTAGTGGTCTCCCTCTTTAAGATTTTGAACACTTATTGCGTATTTTATTCTTAAACAGCTGTATTCTCGGTTTTTAATTTGCTCCTAATTAGCAATAAGATGACTAAAGAGACCAGCATTTCTCCAGGTAGCTTGTTACAATTCACACCTGTGTGTTTTTATCGTGCACTATTGGGTTTAATTAAATACTTGGAAGGAAAGTGAAGAGAAAAACGTGAAGGACTGAGAATTACTCCTCCATTTTAGCCTTCAAATCATGTAGATGATATCCTTAGAAAGGGAAAGAAAATCGAGGATATGAGAACGACCTGACATTGCAGAGTTAAAGAAACTAACAAGCCATGGAATTAAATTATTGGCAAGAATTGCTTTCTAATTTAGCCACCGGGTTAGAACAAAAACCTGCAGCCACTGCGGCCCTCCAGGACTGGGATTGAGGACCCCTGGTCTACCACGTTACTGGGTCACTTATTCCAGGAGTCTGTTGTTCTCTGTGTAGGGAAAAACTTCCTAAGGTTTGTGTGTAATTTACCCTTAAGAAATGTCCAATTGTGTCCCCATGTTTTTGATGAACTCATTTTAAAAAGAACAGTCTTGATCCACTGGACTAATTCCCTTCATCATTTTAAACATACAAATCGTGTCTCCACGTAATTCAAACTGAAGAGGCTCAGCTCTATTAATCTTTTTTCATAACTCATCCTCTGTAGCTCTGGAATCAGCCAAGTTGCTCTTCTATGGACCTCTCTAGGACCTCCATGTCTTTATGAACATCAAAACTGCACCCAGTACTCCAGATGAGGCCTCACCAGTGTGTTATAAAGTTTGAGCAGAGCCTCCAGGGACTTGTACTCCACACATCAAGGCGCTATATAACCTGACAGTCTGTTAGCCTTCTTAATGGGGTCTGAACACTGTCTGGCTAATAGCTAAGCTCAACCTTCTTTTATTTAAACTGTAAAGGCTCAGCTCTTTTAATCTTTTCTCATAACTCATCCCCTGTAGCCCTGGAATCAGCCGAGTTGCTCTTCTCTGGACTTCTCTAGGACCTCCATGTCTTTATGGAGACCAAAACTGCACCCAGTACTCCAGATGAGACCTCACCACTGTGTTATAAAGCTACAGCATAAGAACATTAGGACAACTGAGACAAGAACAGGTCATTCAGCCTAACAAAGCTCTCTAATCCTCTCTAGTTCGTTATTCTAAAATGACATCAAGTTCAATTTTGAAGGTCCCTCAAGCTCTACTGTCCACCACGCTACTTGGTCACTTATTCCAGGTGTCTGTTGTTCTCTGTGTAAAGAAAAACTTCCTAATGTCTGTGTGAAATTTCCCCTTAAGTTTCCAACTGTGTCCCCGTGTTCATGATGAACTCGTTTTAAAGTCACCGTCTCGATCCACTGCACTAAGTCCCTTCTTTAAACACTTCAGTCAGGTCTCCTCTTAATCTTCTTTTGCTTAAACTGTTAAGGCTCAGCTTTTTTAATCATTCCGGTTATGTTTAAGACCTGAGCAGTGATGTTTTATTTCTTTACGCATTGCACTGTATAAGCAATAATCTAAAATGCACCTCTACCTTCTTTTTCTTCACCGATACTCGACTCGCTTTTGAAGCACACAAACGGCCACACCGGCTGAGCCTCACCGTTTATTATTTCTTCATAGTTCTCCCTTCCTTGAATGTTCGATAAGCGTAAGCAGTGCCTCACCGTTAGTCGTTCTTCATAATTATTCAGTGTCATATGTGCATTACATTTCTTGAGCACTGCTATCACTCATTGAATTGCTCACAATAAAAGTTCGAAACCCACTAGGAAGCTCAACAGGTATCAACCGTCTCCCACACATGGCAGTGATAAGGGGTGATAACCTTCATTCTATCATTGATAGCAAACACAACAGCTAAGGATACCAACGAGGAAGGGTTTATACATGGAAAAGGCAGATGTGCCGGCCTCGATTAAAGCAGCACACATACAAGTACTTAATGAAATTTAACCTTGAGGTCTTTCTACACGTTGGCATTGAAAATATTTAATAAAAAAAAAAAATGAGGAAATGATTAGGAAGACGATGACAATTTGGCTTTAACATCGCATCATTAAATGAAGTATAATAGTATGACAGGGCCTAGCCGTGTTAAGACACTTCTTACTGCTCTTTGTGTTTATTAAAAAAATGTTGGTTTTTTTGGTTCCTGCTTCCCGGGTTTTTCTCCTGATACTCTGATATTCTCACAAACATCTCCTCTTGAGTCTCAGCAGAGTCACACAGTGGACTCAGATACTCATTTCTTGACATTATTTTCTTTTTCTGCACTGTGTGATCAGTAATATACGGTGAAATGTATGCACAGCTGTTTGTGGTAATCAAAGACTTTACTCGGATTACAAAACTCTAGTCCGATTAGTTGCTTTCATTCATATTGTTGGGCTCCAGTTTGATCAAACTCATTCCGGAAGAAAAGGGTGGCGTAACGGATAAGACTTTAGACTTCAGATCCCACTTCTGACACCATTGTGCGACCACAAAAAACAACAACAGCATTTATTTCTAGAGTATGTTTTCATAAAAATGATGGAGCACAAAGTCCTTTACAGGATAAAGAAAGAAAAAAGAAATACAATTAGGCAATACTAATTAAAAAAAAGAATAAAGTAAAGTCCGATGACCAGGGAGAACAGAAAGTCACTTCATCTGCCGGTGGTCCCATTGGAAAATCAAAACAAATGTAGTTGATTGTATCTCAAATGTTGCAAAGGTATCAGTCTAATAATAAGTGAAACATGAAGTCTTGAAAGAGATTAAACCAAAACTAGAAACGTAACGGTTAATACTTTGGACTATAAATCCCACTGCTGACACCATTGTGCGACCACAAGAAACGACAACAGCATTTATTTCTAGAGTACATTTTCATAGAAATGATGGAGCTCAAAGTGCTTTACAAGATGAAGAAAGACAAAATATACAAATAAATTAAGGCAATGCTAATTATATATATATATATATATATATATATATATATATATATATATATATATATATATATATATATATATATATATATATATATATATAAGAATAAAATAATGTCAGATAGCCAAGGAGGACTGAAGGTCACTTCATCTGCTGGTGGTCCCATTGGAAAAACAAAAGGAATGTAGTTGATCGTATCTCAAATGTTGCAAAGTCATTAAAGTGAAAAATATGAAGTCTTGAAAGAGATTAAACCAAAACTAGAAATGTAACGGTTAAGACTTTGGACTTCATATCCCACTTCTGACACCATTGTGCGACCACAAGAAACAACAACAGCATTTATTTCTAGAGTACATTTTCATAAAAATGATGGAGCACAAAGTCCTTTACAGGATAAAGAAAGAAAAAGGAAATATATACAAATACAATTAGGCAATACTAATTAAAAAAAAGAATAAAGTCCAATGACCAGGGAGAACAGAAAGTCACTTCATCTGCCGGTGCTTCTAGTGGAAAATCCAAACAAATGTAATCGATTGTATCTCAAATGTTGCAAAGGTATCAGTCTAATAATAAGTGAAACATGAAGTCTTGAAAGAGATTAAACCAAAACTAGAAACGTAACGGTTAATACTTTGGACTATAAATCCCACTGCTAACACCATTGTGCGACCACAAGAAACGACAACAGCATTTATTTCTAGAGTACATTTTCATAGAAATGATGGAGCTCAAAGTGCTTTACAAGATGAAGAAAGACAAAATATACAAATAAAATTAAGCAATGCTAATTAACAAAGAATAAAGTAATGTCAGATGGCCAAGGAGGACAGAAAGTCACTTCATCTGCCGGTGGTCCCATTGGAAAAACAAAAGGAATGTAGTCGATCGTAACTCAGGTGTTAATAAAAAGTGAAAAATAGGAAGAGATTAAAACAAGACTAGAAAGAGATCTCGCCAGATATAACACACCAAATTCTAAGTTTTGACTCCTTCTAACTCCATTCAATCTTGTCTAAAGCTAGTTATCTTAATTAAGGAATTTTAGGAGAAACGTCTGTGACAAAGTTGATTCTTCAATGAAACATAAACAACAATCTCTATTACGTCTCGCAACCTTTGGACAGTAAAGTTTTCCTGTGGACAAGCATAGTAGCAGCCTACGTCTTATGTTTCCCAGGTCCCAGCCTGCATGTCTGTATGCTCATTAGCTCCTTCTTGTATTTCAGACATTCATTCATGTACCCACTGGTTAATTTAGCCTTTCATTCTTTTGCATTGTGTGCCTGAATAATGCCATTTGGGCTCATAAGGAAGTTGAAATCTTTCCCTCTCTACAAGATCTCCTTTATCAAGCATGTTTTATGTCAGTGCCCCTCCCCCCCAACGCCCCCCACCTCGGCCTCCAGGTACCAAGGACACTTTGTTTAAATAGGACCACTCTGGGCTAGACGAGCTCATAATTGACCGTGTTGCTGCAAGCCGACCATCACAATCATTTTGGACATTACAGCCAACTTTCAATCAGTGGGTTGGGGAAGGTTAGCCCGCTCAGAGGAAGCTAACCGCTGGACAGGATGCCAACGTGTTGTGCCAAAGATCACTAAGCAGACCTGAGCTGTAATGGGCCGAGACAGCTGCCCTCGCGGTTACCCAACAAGTCTGTTTAGCGTGTCAAAGGTACGGAAGGAAGACGGGTGGCGTGGAAGAAAAGAGAATGACACGGTGTGGCCTTCACCTCAGGGACGGAGAGAAAAATGTCCCGTTATTGAAATTCAGGTGCTGCCTGCCATGTGCCGTCAGACTGCATGTGTGCAAAATCCCTGAATGGATCCGGCGTTTTTTAATAAAATATCGTCGCCTCAATCAAATTGTTTACCAGAGTGCCTTGATTTCATAGTACGGCTGTAATTCAGACATCACTAACTAATAACACAACACATAAAGCAGCAATCTGCTCACAGCATTTGAAACTGGTAGGAAATATCGACTACAAAGGCAGCCATACAAGCGGCAGTTTTATATTCTGTCAGACAAAGCAAATTAGAAAATTACCTTTAAAAGGTGAGAATGGCTTTTAAAATCACAATAACAGGCAGAAAGAAAGCTTCATTTTGAGGCACAAAAAAAAATTAAAATGCTGATCATCGTAATAAGGCACTTTGTACAACAAACTGAAAACTCTAACGCATTAACGGGACCCCCCTGTAGCAGACGGACATCCCTGCGTGTTTTGGTGTTTTTTTCTTTCTAGGCTCTCTCAAGGACAATAAAGAAAAAAAAAGAGCTACAAATTAGGGGAACGGGACGTGAAGTTAGGGTCATGCATATTCATGATTTAATTTTTGATATTTTTTATTAATCCCCGAGGAGAAATTGTCATTTTGAGTGACCTTTGTAGGTCAGAGTTCAGGGTCAGCCATTGTAAAGCTCCGGCAGAGTAATTCTCAGGTTAAGGGCCCAATGGAGTAGGATCCCTTATCTCATGAATAAGATTTGAACTGGTGAACTTCCAGATACCAGCACAGAGCCACCAATCCACTACACAATATTACGCTATTAACAGACTACAACAAATAACAAAGCAGAAATCATCATCACAATAAAAATCAAACACAGAAAAACTGAAATAAATACAAGAAAAACAACAGGAGTCACACACAATGGCGCAGCATAGCGCTGCTTCCTTGACCCAAAGAGATTCGTGTTTGCTTGTTCTCCCCGTTCCCGCGTGGATCCCCTCCAGATGCTTGGGTTTACTCCCACCGTCCGTAGACATGCAAGTTAGGTGAACTGGCCTGTTTGGCGTGTGGATGTTCACCACACGGTGGGCTATCGTCCAGTGTTGGGTCTTTGTCCCCTATGTTAGCTGGGATAGGCTCTAACCCTAACCCTGATTTAAATTAAGCAATTTGTATGCAGGCATAAAGTAACACACTCTTAAAAATAAAGATGCTAGAAAAGGCCCCCCTGTGGCATCACTCTGCAGAGCCACTTGGGCAGCCCTCTTTTTAAGAGTGTAGTTTTCCTCCCACGTCCATAAAAACATACAAACAAAAGAAATTTAACAGATGACTACTTTTTCTTCTTCTTTGGGCTACTCCCATTTAGGGGTCGTCACAGCGGATCATCTCTCTCCATCTATCCCTGTTGTTCACATCACATTCTGCCACACTGAATGCCTTCATGGCCTCACTCATCACGTCCTCTTTGGCCTTCATCTTTTTCTTGGTGGTTCCATCCTCCGCCTTGCCTTTTCCTAATGTCCCCCTCATCTCTCCTCTCTTCATGTGCCCAAACCATCTCAATCCTGCCTCTCTCACTTGGTCACCAAACTATAATACCTGTGTTCTCCCTCTAATGTACGCCTTCCAAATCCTGTCTACCCACATTACTCCTTGTACCATCTATCTATCTATCTATCTATCTATCTATCTATCTATCTATCTATCTATCTATCTATCTATCTATCTATCTATCTATCTATCTATCTATCTATCTATAATTAGCTACCTGACCCAAGCTGAATGTCTCCTATAAAGGCTGACATTGTCATTATTCTGGTTCTTTATAAATCACATATAGATCTCTCAAAGAAGCAATTATTGCAGTGGAGCATTGTGGGTTTTCTTTGGGGGGGGGGTTGATTTCTTCCTAAAATCCCACATCTGCTTTCGAGCAGTCACACGTCGACAAGTACAGCCAGTCTGAAATCAGCAACTGACGGGTGCCAAGCTCATCTTCCGCTGCTTTCATTCCCTTTGATTCTGATGCATTCTGAATGCAAAGGGAATGATATAAAGCCGGGGCAAAGGGTTAGCACTCCTGCTCTTTCTTGAAACATGCAGTGGGATTTTTAATGTCCACAGGGAGAGCGCAGGTTCTCAGCTCTAAATCTGATTTGAAAGATTAATCATCCAACGCCACAGATGCTCCATTATCCTTCCCTTTAAGCAGCTTGGAAGATGTCGAAGGATGTTTTCAGACCAACAGCCTCATACAGAAATGTCCATGCTGGCCTTTTTCAGGTTCATTAAGAGCTGTTATTGGCAAAATAAAAATCAAAGTATAATCACAGACAAGGCATGAAAGAAGTGATCTCCTGCAAAACTTTCAAGTGTAGCTTATTATTGTGTACACGTTATCTACAGAACATCCGCTTCTGTGTCAATTTGTCACTGACACTGTGAATGAGTCAACAGTGCTGCAGAAAAACAAATGAAAATGATAAACCAACTGAACCTTTCAACGCTTAACGAATCCCGGGTCTCTCAGTAGCCAACCAAAACAACAATATGCATATTTACAGAATACACACCTGGGGTCCGAGTAGAGTGTGGGCTAAGCGGCCTTACGGGTCTCACCTAATGCCTTTCGTCTTCAGTAAGCCTTGGTCTCCTGATGTGACAAATAAATCCTCCCTGTGCTTGCCAGTCATATAAAACACTTCAGACCAGAAGAACATTTCTTGCACTTCTTATTATCCATCAAATATCAGAATGATACAGTTGCTACACAGTGAAGTAGAATTGCTCCCCAAAACCCAGAGAAATAACAGGCATGCGGAGCTGCTAACACATTCACTTCTAATGATCTGACGGCGTACGACCCGAGCACCGCCATCATTTAGATCATTTAAGGAGGCTGTTAGTCGAATGTGCTAAAGAGAACAGCCCTGGCAGCATGACAGGAGCGGCTGCATTTACGCTGCCTAAAAATGAGGTGCTAATTTCACTTCAGGAAAGACGCCGTTCAACGGGGCTGTGGGAGCATCCTTCATTTTACTGTTAGCCTTCTGCAGTCGCAACTCTAGGAAAAAAACGCAACTGGGAGATAGGAAAAGTATCAACTGTAAAACTTTAATAGTGCCAGAATTAAATATCCATATGTTATATGTTAGAGCTGTCCTCCTATTACTTCACATTTAACACAAGGAAGGAAACACAAACACTCAGCACTAAAAGCAGCCAGAAAAAGAAAGAGAAATGTTAAAATAATAACAACTTAAAAACCATACTTGATAAATATATAAGGCACTATATGATAGATAGATAGATAGATAGATAGATAGATAGATAGATAGATAAAATTTGGTATAGTAGGCAGGATTTGATAGATAGATAGATAGATAGAGTGAAAGGCACTATATAACAGATAGATAGATAGATAGATAGATAGATAGATAGATAGATAAAAATTTGGTATAGTAGGCAGGATTTGATAGATAGATAGATAGATAGATAGATAGATAGATAGATAGATAGATAGATAGATAGATAGATAGAGTGAAAGGTGCTATATAACAGATAGATAGATAGATAGATAGATAGATAGATATTTTAACGTAGTTGGCAGGATTAGATAGATAGACAGATAGATAGATATTTTAGCGTAGTTGGCAGGATTAGTCCACAGCACCAGTCCATAGTCCAGTCACCAAAGCCTTTAAGGTGTCTCCCACGCACACGCACAAGTGACAATAGATGAATAAATATACACACAAACACGCACTCTATAGTCTGAACACACACCAGAATAACTACAAAGGAAGAAAATTAAAAGGAAAGAAAGCTTCTGACTTGGGGGTCCCAGACCCAGTCAGGCACTATACCTAGGTATTGCTGTTGGTATAACAGAGTCCCCGTAGTGTTCCTTGACGCACTTCTGCTGAATAATCCATTGTCTGGAAGTCATCATGTTGCTGTGTCAGAGAGAAAATGTGCAGCATTGTTCATAATGACACACAGTTTTTCTTTAATTCTCTCCTTTGTTGTTACCTCCAGTGGGTCCAGAGTGCGTCCCATAATTGAGCTTGCCCTATTAATTACCCCGTTGTTTCAGTGGTCCTCTCTTGAAGTGATGTTACCAGCCCAGCACACCACACTGGTCACCCCAGAGTTGTAGAAGATGTGAAGGAGGTCACTTCCCGTATTAGAGGAGCGTAGTCTCCTAAGGAAGAAGAGCCTGCTCTACCCTTTTGTCTCTACTTCCTCTGTGTTCTGAGACCAGTCCAGCTTGTATTGACGTAGACCCCTGAGTACTCGTAGAAGTGGACCACCTCTACATCAACTCCTTGAATAGTCACTGGGTGTAGAGGCATTTTGGTCTGGTGAAAGTCAATCACCGTTTCCTTTGTTTTGTTGATGTTGAGTTGCAGACAATTGTCTTTGCACTATAAAGCAAACTTTTCCACCAGACTCCTCTCCCTTGCCTCATCCCCATTTTTGACAGACCCCATAAGTGTAGAATCCTCTGAGAATGTCTAAAAGTGACCTGACCGGCTGGTTTATTTCTAGTCAGAGGTGTACAGAGTGAAGAGTAAAGCAGACAGGCCTGTTCCTTGCGGTGCTCCAGTGTTGGTCACTCGAGCCTCACAAATGGTGGTCTGCCTGACAGATAGTCCATCATCCAAGGACACCATCAGATCATCCACCTGCATATCTCTAAATTTAACAGGAATGGCCAGATGGTATTGAATGCACTGGTGAAATCAATAAACATCATCCTCCCAGTGCTGCCAGCTTTTTTAAGCCTTGTGGAGCAGACAGATAATCGTGTCTTCCACTACAATCTTTGTCCAATAGGCGTATAGCAGTGGGTCCAGATGGTCTACCACAAGAGGACTCATGTAGCCGAGGACCTGCCTCTCAAAGGTCTTCATGATGTCAGATATGGGTGCCGCCAGTCTGTAATCTTTAGGTGAAGATGCACCAGCCTTCTTCAATGCAGGATGCTATCTGCAGCATATTGTCCATAACAGTCATCAGCCCCTCTCTGTGAGTTTGCATGGTCTACCACTTCATGGCTGAGTGGTTTTTGCTTCTTCCATTCTACAACAGTGGCATTTAGAGTTGACCAGGGCAGACAATAGCACACCATAAATTTCAATGACTGAAGGGTGACAAAGGTGACAACCCTATAACAGTGCCACATTTTAAAGTCCCTGAGCTCTTCAGTATGGCCCAGTGTTTGTCAATGGAGATTACATGGCAGTGCACTCGGTTTGACAATCAAACAACTGGAGCCAGTCACATGGAGGGCTCTCCGCATACTTTGGGCCAGTTAGTGTATAAACAGCACAACCCTGGTTCCTTCATGGCACCTTACAGGCTGTGTGGTTCATCATAGAACTCTTGCTTGACTGGCACTGTAAGGGTCATTGACTCATCAAAATGGTCCTTAGGGTTTTGAAAAGCTTCCTAATATGTGGGCACAACATAAATCTCTAATGTCTAGAAGGGTGCCCAGCAGGGTCAAGAGAACCCAAACTGAGTTATGCCTTTGTTTGCAACAAGATTCCTAATGAAATCGGGAGCCCAATCTGTTATCACATACTTGTGGTTATTGGTGGATCCTGCTGCAAATCTAAGGTTCTTTCTTTGGAAACCAAAGATGGTTGGTTCCCCTATGGCATCACTCTGCTTGGGAAAGCACCTTGATTTTTTTAAAGGAAGTGGAATATTGCTGATATGTTTGTTTTTTTTTTTGTTTGTTTTTTTAACCTGAAAAAATTTGCTTGCTAGAAGTTTATAAAAAGTTAAAGGACGGCTGAATGTTTCTTGCTTGCTGGTCTGAACGTCTCCACAGGACCACCGCAAGCACACAAATGAGTTGCGCTTCAAAATGACTGCCAAGGTTGCCTCGATTCTCACCCACCCACTCATTCAACTGTGCAGCCACGACAACACTCGGTAAGGGGCAAAAAAAAAATAGAAAAAAAAAATAAGCTTTAGACTGCAAAAGACTTTCTTCACGGCCTCCTACGCCCTTTCTCGGTATTTGGATAATGGAAAGGACCACCGGATCAAGAAGAAAATAACAGAAACTTGGACCACGCCGGGCATTAGGGCCGGCCTTGTAACGGGGGTGGGGCTAGGGAGAAGTTGGGAATGCCAGCGTCGTGTCGTGATTGGCACGTCCCTCTTCCTAGATGTCACTTGTTTGCCCCCCCAATCCTCCAGCACCACCGCGGTGTCCGCGTTACGCTTCTCGCATCTTAATCAGCGCATCGGCTCGGCGCCGTCGGCCAACAGAGAGAGCGCACCTTCAGTGCGCGGAGGGGTACAGGAGTACTCGCCTCGAAGTGAATTGCGCTGTGGCTTCTCCTTTTTATGTCTCTTATCGTTGAAATTATTAGGCGCCTTATGGAAATGCCATTTTCGGGTTTAAATCGGCATTGCGGCGAATTAGGAGGGTGTTACAGTAATCCTACAGGAGAGGTGTCGTGATTAACGGGGGCTATCTAGAAAGGAAAGGAAAGATTCACATTACCGTTATGAATGCGTCGTTCTTTGCCTTTATGTTTTTTGTCACTGGCAAGTAACAAATACTTTAAATAAATAAGAATACTTTCTTTCTACATTTTAATTTTTAGCAAAATAACGTTTTCGGAATGCATTTCGCCATAGCAAAACAAAATCTTTCCTTAAAATATTTAACAATAAATAAATGTTTTCCTAATATACTTCATCAGCTCTTAACGAGTATGCTCAGGGTTGCGCCTACTGTTCCCGGCGATTGGCATCAAGTAGGCTGGCATTTGCCACGACCACGAGAAGAGAGTCAAGTCACGTCTCCGTGTAATTCATTAGCTTTATGTATTCGTACACACCAAACACTCGCCACCGTTTCTCATAAAGCATATACAGCTGGCAATTAAGCCGTATTCATGAAGATGAACACACATCGACGATTTGCAATACCCAGTGCCAGGCAAAAAAAAGTGTAAGGCAAACTGGCACCCCGTAGTTCCCCCTGCACAAGTCCACGCATTTCAGTTTATTTCTCATCTTCTCTCCGGCGCTGCCCCCGCGCATCACATTGAATCTAATTCTACCCTGCTAACCGCAGTCACAATTATTAAATCAATCTATGGTTTTAAAAAAACGGGACTCCATAATATTTCATATCATACTGCGTCGATCAGAGCACAGATCCCCGAACCAATTAGAACACACCGAGGCAGCGCGAGGCATGGCTGTCATTCTCCTTGCCCGTTTTTTTTTTTTGGATGCTCAGAAGACGTAAAGAACAAACACGCCAGGTTGGGTGAAATGCGAGCTAATGATGGGAGTACCTGCAACCAGCCCTTCCCGCAAAGTCATTTTATTTTCTAAATAAGCAGCAACCTACACTGTCGTGACATAATCATTGAAAAAGGGGAAGCGGCAAAAGTCTACTTGACATGAATCGGGTGTGGGGTGGCGCTGAAATGCTGGGCAGGTGGTAAATACTGCGTGGTATACAGTATGAGATACGCGTGTATATGTGTGTGTGTGTGTGTGTGTGTGTGTGTGTGTGTGTGTGTGTGTGCAGATAGCATAGGAGTAAAACCTCAGCCTTACGGATCCTGGGCTGTCATTAGTTTAGAATGCAAATGCGCCGCCTTTATAGAATACAAACAGCTGCAATCCCCATTCAATATAAAGGGGATTCAGAGAGGACGGGACAGCGTGTAGGCAAACAACATCTCAACCTCGTCGACTCGAAAGGAAAACAGCGTGGATTTAAAGGATGACAATTACCGCTGCCCACTGTCGTTCACGGTACCCAGTGGAGACCCCTCGTGCAACAATTAGCCAAATCACACCGCTAGAAATGCGCCCGGGGAGCAACGACACCCCCTTTACTGGGGCAACGTGGGCAGCACTGCTCGGACCTGAGGCGGACATGTTTTGTATTTTCTGTTACTCTGTGTTCCTCGGGATTCTGGAATGCGTTACTCTTAAATCACAAAAGCGGACAGACAGACAGATGGACGGTGCCGTGTATAAATATGACAGATTAAAGGGCGCTATATGAGATGTTAGCGATACCCGGGTAAAGGGCATAAGATATGACACAGATCAACTGCTCCATAAGCAACTATTAGAGACAAGACAGTGCGACCAACATGTTAAAGATAAATGAAGGGCGCTATAAAAAAATATTCAGGAGAAATGCTGGTAACATTTATAAATGAAGGGCATTATATATTTTTTCAGAGGATGAAATGTAAAATTAAGAGAAAATGCTGATAGATAGATAGATAGATAGATAGATAGATAGATAGATAGATAGATAGATAGATAGATAGATAGATAGAGTCACTGGTAGGATTAGATAGATAGATAGATAGATAGATAGATAGATAGATAGATAGATAGATAGATAGATAGGATAATAATCTATGAAATAATAATCTGTGAAATAATATGACATTATCTATGAAACTATTGCAGATAGAACGCATGTAGTGCATTACACACCATATAAATAATAACATGAAAGGTGCCATATAAAACCATTTAGAAAGACGAAGTTCATTATATGAAAACAGAGAAAATGGCATATATAGATAGATAGGAAAGGCGCTATATATAGAATGACAAATAGAGTGTGCTGTGTATAAATATTATAGATCGAAGGGAATGTTATAGATACAAGGGCAAAGGGCACTATATAAAACAACACATATAAACTTCTCTGTATGAAACTACTATAGACAGACAGATGAAGTCCGTTATATAAAGTGCTAAGATAAATGAAGGGCACTAAATAAAATTTTTAGAGATAAAATGTAGTGTATAAAAATGTCGTTATATAAAAATGGCATAGATAGATAGATAGATAGATAGAGTGAAAGGCACTATATGACAGATAGATAGATAGATAGATAGATAGATAGATAGATAGATAGATAGATAGATAGATAGATAGATAGATAGATAGATAGATGGGTGAATATAATATATTGCTAAAGTGTTCTATATGAAATTACGATAGGCAGATAGACGAAGGGCGCTATATAAAATGACAAATAAAGTATGTATATTAAACTACCATACACAGATAAAGAATGAACGCTATATACATTATTAATATAAATTAAGAACGCTATATAATAAAGTTTTACATAGATGGAATGTAACATTTTAAAATAGATAAAATGGTGTTAAGTAAAAATGTTATAGATAGATAGAGTTATGGATCAATATTACAGGTAGAAAGGCACTATATAGAGTGCTATATATACAAGGGTGAAGGGCACTATATAAAGATGACACAACTAAAGTGCACTATACGAAACTATTATATGGCAGACAGACAAAGGGCGCTATATGAAATGTTAAATGTAAATGAAGGACTTTATATAACAAATCTTTATAGTGTACTATATAAAATAGAGAAAATGGCGCTATATAAAAATGAAAGGGAGGGCCAGGGAGATCGTGTGGCGTAGTGGTTAAGACTTTGCACTTCCATCCTTGAGGCTGTGGGTTCAAATGTCGCTGCTGACACCGTGTGACGATAAGCAAGTCACTTTAACTGCCTGTGCTCAAAGTGTGTGTGTGTGTGTGTGTGTGTGCGGGGGGTGATTGAGCCAATTGTATCTTAAATGTTGCAAGTCGCTTTGGATGAAGGAATCATCCCAAATAATACGTAATGATAAATGGATGAACCCCACTATATGAAGCATAAATCCTCTTCCCACGCTCTTACATTTTTAAAGGCTAATTCTTTCATTTTGAAACTACAATCGCTCAAACAAGTGACAGAAAGCGGTACTTTACAACAGTCGAAGTGAAATTGTTAAGGGTGTGTTACTCTCTGCTTCTGCAACATTCGGACCAAAAATAGCAAAATATTAAAAAAAAAACAAAAAAAAAACAGGGTGCCGTAAAGATCGCAGCCCAGTACCTTCCCTCAGCACTCGCCCAACTCAAGCGCTATGTAACTGGAAAGCCACGCTTCATCCATACGTTAACTTGGTTGTCTGCTTCGATCGAGGGCTTAATTGTACAATGAATGTTTCAGAGGTATGTTACAGTAGCCGAGCATTTACAGAATATAATTAGCCAGGATCCGTGCACACAGATCTAACAACAGCAACGGCCGAATCTTCCCCAATAGAAATAAAGAAGACTGCACATAATTAAGCAGTAGTTACTAGGCATATGAAGCAACTCACGTTTCCGTTTCGGCATACTGCAAGAATATTTATTGAGTTCAAGCTCAATGCCTGCATTCAATGCTAAGCCTGGCATGCGTTTTCCCCGATTCCAATTAACATTTTGCAGCACATCCAGATAACGGTGTATACCATAACGGCTGTCAGCCCGTCCCTCGGCGTTTTGAAAAAAAGAAATAACAAGAAAGCATCGGTGGCATCGGAATCCTACCTTGCACACATGTGGTCATCAATAAAAGGATGATGTTCCAAAATATAACTCCAGTTTTATTCCCCATTTTTCTAGCGCGGAAGATGTCCACTCGATCGCATTTAATACATCCTCTTTTAAAGATCTCTACTAATGCCGGCTCCCTGGCATACAACTCCCTTCTCCGAATTGCTTTCATATTCACATGAAGCTTGTTAATTCCTATTCCTTGGCCAGGCGCAGTGTGGCTGCTGCTGAGGCTGCTGCTGAGGCGGCTGCTGCTGCTGCTGCTGTAGTTGGTGCGCGGTCACAGCTCGGAGTGAATGGTGTTTCTGGGATACCACAGCAACCTTGACGAGGACTCAACCATCTCGCCAACGGGGGCATGAAGTCTTGGCTGTTTTCTGCCGAGTTTTTTCTTTTATTCCCTATTTATTTCCCTCTTCTTTTCCCCACAAATTCGGCTCAACATTGTAATCGCGCGAAGATGTGTAACAAACTGCCCCAATCAGTCATTTGCATTTACAATAATTAAATAAATTATTAGAGGAAAGAAGGCGTGCATGCAGAGGCAAGGAGGTGCGCTGTCGCTCTCTCTCTCTCTCTCTCTCTCCCTCTCTCACTCCCTTTCTCTCTCTCCCTCTCTCTCTCTCTGTGTCTCTCTCACTCCGTCTCTCTCAAATTCAAGTACTCTTTTCTTTCAACAGATCAATAGTGCCTATGCAAGCGCTCCAGAAATAATACATTAGACAGATATTTCCGCTCACGGAGTAAGTAATTATGCCAAGATAAAAGGCAGGAACGGACCTAATATCTTCCAATTGTTATTATTAGGTCAACGCTTCGGAAACTTACATTTTTAAAAGCTAATGCAATAAAAAGTAGATTTTTTTTTTCATACACTTGCTATAGATAGATAGATAGATAGATAGATAGATAGATAGATAGATAGATAGATAGATAGATAGATAGATAGATAGATAGATAGATAGATAGATGCGCGCACACGGTTAAGACCAAACACATTCATATGCAACATATCACTGCAGGATACGCTGATTCATTCATTTATGTTATGGAAAGTATCGGACCTTTCACAAGCAAAATCTTAGCAAATAAGTACTCTGGAAAAATCGAATCTAATTCATATTCCAAAAATGTGAGTAACATTTAAACAACGGCTGTATGCCTCTCTCTCTCTCTCTCTCTCTCTCTCTCTCTCTCTCTCTCTCTTTCTCTCTCTTTCGTTTCGTTAAAATCAATAATTAAATCCTCAGCTTAAAATATTCTTATAATAATCAAACTTCAGGACGGCAATTATTTTCCACGGGTTAATGGGAAGCTTTGGAAGAGCGCTTGTGCCATCTACAGGCTTGAGCACCAGGAGCTATCAGCCATATCCGAAGGCCGACTTTGTATGAAATGTAGCGGCGGGGCGCTCGGCGGACTCTCGGGGACGAGCGGCGTGACGGCGACACGGGCGCACTTTCACCAAGTCTTTATGGCTATGATGACGCGCTTTACTTAACGGTGCGCTCGTGTGTCGTGCAGTTTTAGAAGACGACGTGGTGATCAAAAATTGCACGCGGCAACGGAGATTTTGCTTCTTAAACACTTTTGGGGGTATCTTCTGGATGTTGGTCCGCTGATTAGAAAAGAAAAAAATCACCTTTAAATTATTCCTGTCAGGTACCATTTTATGCCAATCACCTATTTTTGTGATTTTTCTCTGATATTATTAGTATACGTATACAGAACAGCAACTGCAACTGGAAAATTTGGAACTTATGTTGGTTTTTTTATTATTAGTTGTTGCTATTATTTATTTCAATGTATTACTATTTATTTATGTATTTGTTTGTTTGTTTGCTTAATTATTTATTTGATTTACTACTACTATCATTTACTTACAATTTATTTATCTATGCATTTATGTACTTAATTAATTAATGTATTACTGTCTATTCATTTATCAATTATTATTATTTTTTTATCTGTTTAGGAGAGCTGCCTGATGGGTAGTGAGCCTGCCTATGAAGGAGTGACGTCTGGTCCATGAAATGTCTTTTTTCTGCAATGGACCAGGCCTTGTTTGTAATTCCCAGCAACTTTTCAAGCTGAAAAGCATCCCATGAAGTTATCCCTCATTGTCCTCTTTTATCACGACAATGCTCCACCACACTGGGCGCACGTGACAATGGAAACAAGAATTCAACTTCAATGTTGCCCCACTCTCCTTATGGCACCTTCTAACTTATTTCCCTTTTGTGAGCTGAAGAAACAAAACGCTTGTGTGGTCACCATTTTGACAAATAAGATGTTGTCATCGATGAAGTGGCACCATGGTGTGACTTTCCTGTGATTATCTGGAGGTTGCAACACCAGTGAGAGAAGTGCATTCACCTTCAGGGAAAATCCTACGAGGGGTGTGCGGCACCACGGCCTGTATGGGTGCATTCTTAAAAATTAAGGTGCTTCTTCAGAGCAATGACACAGGGTACCCATTTTTGGTTCCCAAATGAATTATTCACGTGAAGGTTCTAGAAACAATCTTTCATTTCAATCCATAACCCTCATTTAAATCTGCTACAGATTCCGTAACAGACATGAACTGATGATAACCGACCTGAGAAACACCAAGGGGCTCCTCATTTCAAAAGGACTCTTGTTCCATACAGTGACTCAGGCAGAGTTCAGCTTTTCTTGCTGTGTCACATCCCTCCTATACCTTCAAGATTTCTGTTTTGTCCAAATCGCAGGAGCCTTTTCAAAACCCAAAGAAACAGACTTCATGTGTTAAAACCCCCTTCTAAAACAAAATGGTTCTTTACCAACCAATGGTTCTACAAGGAACCACACAACCCTATAAAGTGCCAATAAAAAAACACTATTCTTAAGAGTGGAGGCCCACTTCCCATCAGACACATATAGTATAGTGTAGTATAGTATAGTATAGTACAGTACAGTACAGGATTACTTATGTTGTGTTCTGTTTTGTGTATTGTATTGTATTGTATTGACCCCCTTCCTTTTGACACCCACTGCATGCCCAACCTACCTAGAAAGGGGTCTCTCTTTGAACTGCCTTTCCCGAGGTTTTTCCATTTTCTTTGTCTTTTTAGAGATTCAAGGCCATAGGGGCTCTCAAAAGGCAGGGCCTATTAAAGCCCATTGCAGCACTTCTTGTGTGATTTTTGGCTCCATAAAAATAAATTGTATTGCATTGTGTATAGTATAGTATAGTACAGTACAGGATTACTTGTGTTCTGTTCTGTGTATTGTATGTATTGTATTGTATTGACTCCCCTTTTCTGACACCTACTGCATGCCCAACCTACCTGGAAAGGAGTCTCTTTTTGAACTGCCTTTCCCGAAATTTCTTCCATTTTTTCCCTACAAGGGTTTTTCTTTTTAGGAGTTCTTCATTGTCTTCTTAGAGAGTAAAGGCCGGGGGGCTCTCAAAAGGCAGGGCCTTTTAAAGGCCATTGCAGCACTTCTTGTGTGATTTTGGGCTATACAAAATTTAATTGTATGTATAGTATAGTATAGTATAGTATAGTATAGTATAGTATAGTATAGTATAGTATAGTATTGCATCGCATCGTATCGTATAGCATAGTATAATATAATATAGTATAGTATAGTATAGTATCGCATTACATCGTATTGTATAGCATAGTATAATATAGTATAGTATAGTACAGTATCACATTGCATCGTATCGTATATCATAGTATAATATAATATCGTATAGTATAGTATAGTATCGCACTGCATTGTATCATATAGCATAGTATAATATAGTATAGTATAGTATCGCATTGCATCGTATCGTACAGTATAGTATAATATAGTATAGTATAGCATCGCATTGCATCATATCGTATAGCATAGTATAATATAGTATAGTATAGTATCGCATTGCATCGTATCGTATAGCATAGTATAATATAGTAATTTAATTGTATGTAGAGTATAGTATAGTATCGCATCACATCGCATCGTAGAGTATAGTATAGTATCGCATTGCATCGTATCGTCCAGTATAGTATAATATAGTATAGTATAGTATTGCATAGCATCGTATCGTATAGTATAGTATAATATTGTATAGTATAGTATCGCATTGCATCGTATCGTATAGTATAGTAAAGTATATTATAATATCGTATAGTATAGTATAGTATAGTATAGTATAGCATCGTATCGTATAGTATAGTATAGTATCGCATTGCATTGTATCATATAGCATAGTATAATATAATATAGTATAGTATCGCATTGCATCGTATCGTATAGTATAGTATCGCATTGCATCGTATTATATAGCATAGTATAATATAGTATAGTATAGTATAGTATCGCATTGCATCATATCGTATAGCATAGTATAATATAGTATAGTATAGTATCGCATTGCATTGTATCATATAGCATAGTATAATATAGTATAGTATAGTATCGCATTGCATCGTATCGTACAGTATAGTATAATATAGTATAGTATAGCATCGCATTGCATCATATCGTATAGCATAGTATAATATAGTATAGTATAGTATCGCATTGCATCGTATCGTACAGTATAGTATAGTATAGTATAGCATCGCATTGTATCGTATAGTATAGTATAGTATCGCATTGCATCATATCGTATAGCATAGTATAATATAATATAGTATAGTATCGCATTGCATCGTATCGTATAGTATAGTATCGCATTGCATTGTATCGTATAGCATAGTATAATATAGTAATTTAATTGTATGTATAGTATAGTATAGTAGCGCATTGCATCGTATCATATAGTATAGTATAGCATCGCATTGCATCATATCGTATAGCATAGTATAATATAATATAGTATAGTATCGCATTGCATCGTATCGTATAGTATAGTATAGTATCGCATTGCATCGTATTATATAGCATAGTATAATATAGTATAGTATAGTATCGCATTGCATCGTATCATATAGCATAGTATAATATAGTATAGTATAGTATAGTATCATATTGCATCGTATCGTATAGCATACTATAATATAGTATAGTATAGTATAGTATAGTATAGTATAGTATAGTATAGTATAGTATAGTATAGTATAGTATAGTATAGTATAGTATAGTTTGTTACTTGTCTTGTACTTGTCCCCTGTTTATGTATGTGCTGCACCACGGTGGTCCTGTTATTTTGTGCCACTGTATACTGCAATACAATGTATGAATGGTTTGACAATAAAGCCACTTGATGTGACATGTGATCTAAAAGTAGTGGCATGTCTACTAGCAATGCAGTATCAGATATTCCAAATCCTATAGTTTTATTTGTGCTAAAGAGTCTCAGGAAGAAATAGCATAGGAAAGGCACAATATATAAATAAAATCTGTTATCCATTCATCCATTTTCCAACCCGCTGAATCTGAACACAGGGTCACGGGGGTCTGCTGGAGCCAATCCCAGCCAACACAAGGTACAAGGCAGGAACCAATCCCAGGCAGGGTGCCAACCCACCGCAGGACACACACACACAACCTCGCACCAAGCACCCACTAGGGCCAATTTAGAATTGCCAATCCACCTAATCTGCATGTCTTTGGACTGTGGGAGTAAACCGGAGTGCCCGGAGGATATTTCCACAAATAAGTGTTGCCAATAATAAGGAAGGCCCCTTCGTTGGTCCACAAATCAGACACATCATCATCGATGACAAAGCGGTTCAAAGTTCTGCTAGGGGGGCCGGAGGAGGGCATTGCATTTTAAGGCATTCAAGGACGTTGATGAGAATGTTGGCCACACACCAGAATACGTCCAGCTGGTTGAGAATGTGCTTCAGGTACCCCACACCGTGAAGTGTATGAAGTGCCTCACTACAAATGAATCCTCCGCCTTCACACTTGGACTTGTTGCCTGCTAATCTTGGTGCAGTCGGGTATGAACATGATGAAAGGATCCAAAAGTGACATTTCAATGATGGAAAAGTGGAATTAGGACAAGTGTAATGCATCAGTGCTGGCCAATTATTTCCAGACACGTAAACAAGTAGCATCAGATGTTGAACAAAAATGAAAATCAGCAAAAGAACATTTTAGCTGAGCTGAAGTAGTGCAATGTGTGAGCATCATTAAGAGATTAAACACACTAAACTCGATAAAAGTTCATTGTGCTTGTCTCCAAATTCCTACCTGATACCGTCAATCTAAAATTGCATTTCTGCTCAGTTTGAAACTGCCTATCACCAAATTCTTTTCAGGAAGCAAAACATTTCAAAAACGTGTGTTGTCCGGTGTTACCTTCTCTGTTTTCTGTTGTTCCTGTCAGTCCACCTATCCTCAAAAATCTCACTCAGTTTCCATAATAAATAAAATACAAATAATAAATGTTTGTGAGAAGACTACCGTCACTTGTCTGCTTTGTTTTAGCAGAGCTGGTCAATCCATTAGGTGACATGTAGTTGACACCACAGTAACGAAGGAAGACCTTGAAGTCAAAACTGTCCCTAATTGCTCCTGAGGCAGCTTCACGGCCGATATTCGAGGGGCTGTACGAGCCTATCAGAGTTACGAGGAGAATCCCCAAGACACAGCTAGAATATCCCTCTGGGAAATAGAAACGTCAGTGAATGTCACTTGTGACCCTCACCTGGACAAGTCGTGCAAAACAAAAAATGTATTGGTGGGTCGAAAACAATTGGGCTAAGTGCCGGGGTGACATGGGTTTTTGCCTAGGATGCCATCTGTGGGACTCCATTTATGAAACTTCAAGGGGTGGACACCACTTTGATTGTTGCAGTAAAATGTACACAAAGAGGTGCCATCTGTACTTGCGTCCCTGGGCTCTGGACACCAAGGTGGTCCTCCACCACCCCAAGGTAGTCAAACTATGATGATAATAAATGAAAGGAAACTCAGGGAGGACATTTCATTGAACTATGAAGGTACTGAGTAGGCGTTGTTACTTACAGGGCGCCATTTATGAAAGTAAAAGACGCACATGCTTTGTATGTCAAGGGGCGCATGCTCCTTATGGTCCAAGGTATATACTCAAAGGGGTGCAATTTGTGCTATGGAAAGGGCAAGTGCTCCAGATGTTGAGGGGGAAACAGGGCATCGAAGTCTAATAATTGTGACCACGAGGGGTGACATCCATCCACTCTGCCTAGGGCCCGGAATGGGCTTTGACTGGCACTGTATTTTAGTATTTTTATCAGGCCACTACCATCTGTGCCTTTTCATTATGATTCTCTAAGCTTAATGTGTCATTTTTTTCCACCCAAATATATCAATACTGATATCCGATCATCTTATGTATCTACTTAATTGACTCTCAGGAATATAGGAGTCAGAGCTTAATTTGAAAAATCATGAATCTCATTTCATACCAAGGTGTCTGTGACTGTCTTGAGAGAGAGAGAGAGAGAGAAGACGGCAAACTGGATCTGAGAGAAAAAGAAGGACATCCATGTGCGTAGGTCCTCAGTTGGCTTCATTATTAAATACACACCAGATGCCAGTGTCCTCTGTAATAGAGAAAAGACGTCCAGCTTTATGGAAACGTGATCGAGAGAGGAAGAAAGGTATTGACACGTGGGGATACTGAGGAAAGGCGTAGGAGGAATTCTGTGGGTACTCGTAAGGCAGGAGAAATCCGTAATTATGTAGGTATCAAATACTCTTATAATAAAGGTACTTTTGTTACTGCTATTTTATAATCAGTTTCTGATAAACCAATACACGTTTTGTTTTCTAATGATAGTGTTGTAAACTGTGTTTTGAGATTTTTCACGTAAGGAAGACGGACATTTGAGGTCAAGTAGTTCTACTTACTAACCAGCGCTTCAGAGAGTGCTGATGTGTTGCATGTTGATTAGCACCTGAATGTAAGGATTTTACTGCACGCTGTGCAAGAGACATTAATAACCCTGTAAGCCTAACTAACTCCATCCAGCCAGTTGCCAATCAAGCATCTGGTCCCATCCAGCTCAGAGATCTGACCTCACCCGGCCAACTGCCACTCAACCATCTAGTCCAGCCCACAAGCATTTAACCTCATCAAGCCAGCTGTCACTCAAGCATCTCGTCCTGCCTAACTCAAACATTTATCATCAAGCCAGTTGTCACTCAAGCGTCTAGTCAAGCTCAACTCAAATGATCTAACTCCGCCCCACAAACTGCACTCAATTATCTAGTCCTGCCCACAAGCATATAACCTCATCAAGCCAGCTGTCAATCAAGTATCTAGCCCTGCATAACGCAAATGATCTAACCTCACCCAGCTAGCTGCCACTCAAGCATCCAGTCCTGCCCAACTCAAATGAAATGATCTAACTCCATCCAGCTCAGATATCTGACCTCACCCTGCCAACTGCCACTCAACTATCTAGTCCTGCCCACAAGCATTTAACTTCATTAAGCCAGCTGTCAGTCAAGCATCTAGTTCTGACTGACTCAAACATCTGACCGCACCCCACCAACTGCCACTCATCCATCTAGTACTACCCAACTCAAATGATCTAACTCTACCCCACCAACTGCCACTTAATTATCTAGTCCTGCCCACAAGCATTTAACCTCATCAAGCCAGCTGTCAATCAAGTATCTAGTCCTGCCCAACTCAAATGATCTAACCTTGCACAGCTAACTGCCATGGAAGCATCTAGTCCTGCCCAACTGAAACATGTGATCTCACCCCACCAACTGCCACTCATCCATCTAGTCCTGTCCAACCCAAGCATTTAATCTCATTAAGCCAGCTGTCAATCAAGCATCTAGTTCTGCCCAACTCAAACATCTAACTCCACCGCACCAGCTGCATTCAATTATCTAGTCCTGTCCACAACAATTTAACCTCATCAAGCCAGTTGTCAATCAAGCATCTGGTTCTGCCTAACTCAGACACCTGACCTCACCCCACCAACTGCTACTAATCCATCTAGTCCTGCCCAACTCAAACATTTAACCTCATCAGGCCAACTGCCACTCAACTATCTAGTCCTCCCCACAAGCATTTAACTTCATTAAACCAGCTGTCAGTCAAGCATCTACTTCTGCCTAACTCAAACATCTGACCTCACCCCACCAACTGCCACTCAACAATCTAGTACTACCCAACTCAAATGATCTAAGTCCGCCCCACCAACTGCCACTCAATTATCTAGTCCTGCTCACAAGCATTTAATCTCATTAAGACAGCTGTCAATCAAGCATCTAGTTCTGCCCAACTCAAACATCTGACCTCATCAGGCCAGCTGTCACTCAAGTATCTAGTCCTACCCAGCTCAAATGATCTAACTACACCACACCAGCTGCACTGTTATCTAGTCCTGTCCACAAGCATTTAACCTCATCAAGCCAGTTGTCAATCAAGCATCTACTTCTGCCTAACTCAAACATCTGACCTCACCCCATCAACTGCTACTAATCCATCTAGTCCTGCCCAGCTCAAACATTTACCCTCATCAGGCCAGCTGTCACTCAAGTGTCTAGTCCTACCCAACTCAAATCATTTAACTCCACCCCACCAACTGCCACTCAACTATATAGTCCAGCCCACAAGAATTTAACCTCATCAAGCCAGCTGCCACTCAAATGTCCAGTCCTGCCCAACTCAAACATCTACCCCTGCCCAGACAGCTGTTTCTTGAATATCTCATCTCACCCAACCTTCAGTACTACTCAGTGGTATTCTTATCCTAATCCTCATTATTTGCCAGTCATTTATATTGTGTGCATTTATGACAAATACATCCTAAAGAAGACAGAAATTTTGAGGTCAGGTACTTCTACTCACTAATCACAGCTTCAGTGAGTGGTGATGTGTTGCAAGTTGATTAGCAAAGAATTTCAGTTCACACTTCACATATGATAGTGATGACCCTATAAAACTATCTGTCCGTGCTCACTTGAGTCATCACTCAAGTATCTCACCCCGCCTATTCATTTGCATTACTAATAACCTTTCTCCTCATGGTCCTCATAATCTTTCTGTAATTTATGTTGTATGCATTTATAACAAATACTTTCTGGGATTTTCCAAGTAAGGAAGTGTTGAGGTCAGGTAGTTCCTCTCAGCAATCACGACACCATAGAGTGACAATGTGTTGCAGGTAGATTTGCAAATGCTAGTGAAAATTCCTTTGTGCATGTGACAGTAATGGCCCTATAAATCTATGTGAAAGAGGGCAAGTGTGGGTGGGCACTGCAGTGGACTAGCACCTTTTGCAGAGCAGTTTCTTGTGTTGTGCCCAATGCCTCCTGTGATAGGCTTTGTAAACCTCAAGTGGTATTAGCATGCATCAGACATTAGCTCGTGCTGTTTCGACCAAAGGGGTGTCACAATGGTTAGTGATACTGCCTTCCCAGATCCAGCATTCTGGTCTCAAATTCCATGCCCTCTCACCATCTGTGCATTGTCTGAACTTCTGCATTGAGTTTCTTTAGATATTTCAGTTTTGCTCCCATTTCCGAAAGATTACTTGACTTCCTAACTCACATTTGTGTGTGTGAGGGACACAATGAGGGTCCGAAGCTTTGTCCAGGGCTATTTCTTGCCTTGTTCTCAATGCCGTTAGAATAGGTCATGTCACCTCATAACCCAAAATTGAATTGTATGGTTTTTATAAAATTATGCAGCTTATTATTATGGTTGGCACAGAGGTTAGTACTGCTGCATCAGCATCATGGGTTCAACTCCTACTCCTAGTCAGTGTCTGTGTGAACGCTGCACAGCCTCTCCATATCTATGTCTGGTTTCTCCAGATCCTTTCATATTTTCTTCTCATATACCAAAAGTGGGATGGATGGAGTAGTTGGACTCCCTGAACTGGTCCTGTGTCTGTGAGTAAGCCATGGCACAGACTGGCACCACTGTCCATGGTTGGTTTCTGCCTTGTGAACAAGACTGTCCAGCAAAGGCTTTGACTTCACTGGACCCTGAAATTGAATTAGGGAGGTCTGATAATGTTGTGTTAGAATTATTTTCAAGTATCTTGTAAAAGGAGAAAGCACATTGATCAATCCAGTGAACCACATTTACTTAACCCAGTCAAACCCTTCTGTAGTCCATCATTTCATGTATCCTCCCCCTTCAGAAGCACTTTGGCATCTCAAACATTTAACCGCAACAAGCCAGCTGTCACTCAAACATCTAGCCCTGCCCAGCTCAAACATCTAACTCCGCCCAGCCAGATGTCACTCAAACATCTAGCCCTGCCCAACTCAAACATCTAACTCCACCCAGCCAGATGTCACTCAAACATCTAGCCCTGCCCAACTCAAACATCTAACTCTGCCCAGCCGGCAGTCACTTAAACATCTATTCCTGCCCAAGTGAAGCATTTAACTCCGCCCAGCCATGGAGTATCAAAGCCTTTGCTGGTCACCAGGGAAAGTACCAGCTGTGGGTGGGGAGCAAGTCTGTCGCATGGATTACTCACACACAGGGAGAGTTCAGAGAGTTCAACTACTCCATCCGTGGAGGAAATGTTCAAGAGAAAGCACATCGATCAATTGATTGAACCGCATTCACTTAACCCAGCCAAGCCCTCCCTTCATCCATATTCATTTCCTGCGTCCTCCCCCACTTCAGGAGCACCTCGGCAGGATCTCCTCATTGTCAAGGCCGGGCTACCCATCTCTGCCAAGAGGCTTTCTGGCACGCTCACTTAAAGCCGTCCATTCATAATTTATTTATTTTTTTTTTTTCCCTGTTCACAAATATCGATGTTATCCAAATGACTGTCCTGTCTGTTAAAAAAGCAGCCACCTTTAAAAGTGACCTGAGGGACTTCATTTATGACGAGGTACGGATGCACTTATAGTCAAGCAATTCAAATTCCATTGCATTTTAACATTCCTGTCTATGCAGGTCTTGACTTTGCCCGCTAATCAAATCTGTCCTGTTAGTTCTTTATACTGCAGAGACGGAGCAGCTATGGATCGCTGACAGTTTTCACCAGATGAATGCCTACATACGTAATTAACAAGGAGCTGCTAATGCGAACGATGATCTCTAGGAAAAGTGCGGATATAGAAAATGGAAGAAACCCCTTTTGAAGAATTATGTGAGCATTAAGATCATCCGAGTCAGCCATTAACCTTTACAGTAAACAGGCAGCTCTGGCGTCTCCTCTCGTTGCTCTTTTTCTCATTCTGCTATGAACAGGTGCGTTCCAAAAGTGAATTCATGAATTCGCCAGTTTGAATCCGATTATTGCCAGGATGGAAGCCCGGATGAATGCCTTACCCTCATGTGCTTTATCTCCCCTCTGTCTCTCCACGACAAAGCAGCATTGATTATGCTGTCCGGCCTTGATGCGCTTTTGCATTGAGGTGACGCGGGTGATTCTTTAAACAATGTTTTCACATACTAGCGGCACATTGTTTTCCAGGCACAGGAAACCCCGAGTGTTTCAACGTCAAGTAAATGCCCGTTCACATTCTTGTACAATATGCAGCCTCTAATGAACCGTTTTCTTTTTTTTCTTCCTGAGATACCCAGCTTTCCATTGTTAGTTGGAGTAATTAACGGCTTTTATTGACTGTTTACTTATGCAAATTCTGGGCACATGAAAATACTCCCAATGAGACGTCCATTCTGAATCCGTCTGAAGTGGGCAGCAACGCATGAACAGCAAGCAAAGCCCGTGATGAATAACATGACATTCTGAAACGCGCTAGTTGTAAGGTTATGGGTAACTGTAACCTACCCCGGTAGCACTGGGGAGCAAGACAAAAACTACCTGGGAAAATATGGCCGTCTACTGCGACACGCCTGTAGAAGGGTCAATTCAGAGATACCAATAGCCTGTAATGGGCCACATATGCCGGCTGGCATCCTGGCAGGTATGGATGGTTCCCTAACTGGCCAGGAGGCCTTGTTAATGGAAGGATATGGGTGGATGGGCGTACCGACCAGGTTGGTTAGTTATTAAAAGGCCATTATAATGGATGGGCAAGGGGAGACTGCTTCCCAGGGCGATGTGCGTCCTCAGTAGACTTCTTATAGTTGAAGTAGAAACCTTGGCAAATTTTAAATTCAATCTGGATGAGACATTGGGACAGCTTAGCTGTTAGCTAAACAAATGGAATGAATGGTCTGCTCTCATTTGTTCAATGTGTGCTTTTTATTAGCATGTTGCAGTCAGTGTTTCAGCAATTATTTTACTAAAGATAAGTGGAGGTAAATAACACATGAGGTGGTAGTTACTGTTTATGACCGATCTCTCCAGTCACCCTTTGAATTTCGAGCCACACGAAGCACCACTACACAAGTGCAGACGTGGATTATCAAGCACCGAATGACAATAAGAGCTGCGTGGCATTTCCAAATGGCTGTGCAGAGAGGCAGTGAGTGGCGTGGAAACAGAAAAATGGTGTGAGGCTGTGCAGCTGAGACGGAGCATAGGTCACAACGGAGTTAAAAATGGAGCCCAGACAGGTGCATAGAACTCAGGCGATGTGAAATGGCATCAATTGAAATACTCCTGTTCTTGCTGTCAGTCGACCTATCTGCAGCCACTTTCCATCTCTATATATATAAAATCCAATGTCTGTCTGTCCGCTTTTTATGAGAGATCCACTTAACGGATTTAGATCGGGCTTTTTCTATAATTTGCTTGAACATTCTGGTTGATTTTGCGGCTTCTCTCATCATGCTAAGTATCATAGTTTGCTTGCAGGAACGATTTATTTGCGCGAATCCGTGAGAGACTCATCGGGGGGCGGGCCCTCCTCACTCACGCACCAGCTTCGGTGTGAACCTTAGCTCTGCTTAGCTAGAGAATGAGAGAACTACTTCACGGATTTGGATTGAGTTTTTTTTTCTAGAATTTGCTTGAACATTCCAGTTGATTTTGCGTCTTCTCTCGCTGCGCTAAGTATCATACTTCACTTGTGGTACTGATTTATTTGCACGAATCCAAGAGAGACACAGCAGGCTGGGGGTGGGGAATGCCCTTCTCACTCATGCGCCAGTCTTGGGGCAAATCTTACCTATGCTTAGTTAGAGAACTACTTGACGGATTTAGATGGGGTTTTTTTCTCTAATTTCCTTCGACATTCCGGTTGATTTTGCAACTTCTCTCATCGCGCTAAGAATCATAGTTCGCTTGCAGGAGCGATTCATTCAGGCTAATCTGAGACAGCGGCTGCTGGCCGAGGGGAGAGGGAGGCGGGGCCCCCCTCACTCACATGCCAGCCTCAGGGCGTGTACCTTACATCTGCTTAGCTAGCGAACGAGAGAACAACTTCACGGATTTGGATTGAGTTTTTTTTCTAGAATTTGCTTGAACATTCCGGTTGATTTTGCATCGTCTCTCATCGCGCTATGTGTCATACTTCACTTGTGGCACCCATTTATTTGCTCTAATCCGAGACAGAGGCTGCGGGCCGAGGGGAGGGTGAAGCATGACGTCAGGAGTGGGGAGCCGGGCAGGGCCCTCCTCACTCACGCGCCAGCCTCCCATCGAGTCGGTGCACTTCTGCATTTTCGAGAGTACCTTGCCTCAGCTAAGCTAGCGATACCTGTTTGCTCATAGATTTTTACAGTTTGTCCTGTTTCACTGCTACGCAGGTGGAGCCGCGGGACACGGCTATTAATAGATAAAATACAGTTAATAAATGTTTGTAAGAAGACTACCATCACTTGTCTGCTTTGTTTTAGCAGAGCTGGTCAATCCATTAGGTGACGTAGTTGACACCACAGTAACGAAGGAAGACCTTGAAGTCAAAACCGCCCCTAACTGCTCCTGAGGCAGCTTCACGACCGATATTCGAAGGACTGCACGAGCCTATCAGAGTTACGAGGAGAATCCCCAAGACACAGCTAGAATATCACTCTGGGAAATAAAAACGTCAGTGAATCTCACTTGTGACCCTCACCTGGACAGAATGGATCGGTGGGTCGACAACAATTGAGCTAAGTGCCAGCACTGCAGTGAGAAATTAGAAAGCAGGGAGTCCAGGCTGGCTGCATGATTTTTGAAAGAGTCTAATTATACAAATTTCTATTAAATAATGCATTTAAGTTGAATCCAAATTGTTTTGCAGTGATCAGCAACCCACAAGTGCTGAAACTTGTTTGTCCTGTAAGCTATCATAAATTAAACATGTGGTGTCCTTGTTCAGAATTGGCGATTTAATCTGCGCAGCGAGCTCCTTCTATCCCAAGACAACGCAAACAACTCCCAAGAGCAACACGCAGTATTTTTAATAATACACAGATATTCCTGACATACATTTCAAAGTTAACCTTTAGTTAGCAGTTTATGAGCAAAAGTCAACATAGGATTTTAGATCAGAATAAGAGTTGACTAACATATTGTAACGACACTGGAAAGTGGCATCAGCCAGGGATGAAGGAGCAATCGAGCAGCTTCAGGGCCAGCAGCAAGAGTGCCCATTAAAAACACACAAGCCTGAAATGTCGCAAAACAGAATGCCGTCTTGGTGTCCCGGCAGAGAAATCACAAAATACAAATATTTACCAAAAAAAAACGAGAGACAGAAAAAGTATCAAAGCCAGCAGATCAAAAATGGCTGCCAAAATCAGACCGTCAGATGAAAATCGAGATGAAAAAGTTAGCTAGTCAAAAACTGAAGAACACAGATGTCCTTGTAATAATAATAAAAATTCTTTGCATTTATATAGCGCTTTTCTCACTACTCAAAGTGCTCAGCAATTGCAGGTTAAGGGACCAACATAGCAGAGTCCCGTTTGGCATTTATGGGATTCGAACCGGCAACCTCCCGATTGCCAGTGCACATCCCTAACCTCAGACCTCTGAGGTCACAATCCTAGAAACTCGGGACGTAGACCAAGCGACAGGTGCCAACAAAATGGAGGCAATCATGGGCACTTAAGAAAGCATCCCAGATGCTGTCAAAAATATTAGGAACTATTAGGAAAATCGAACAAACAATGACAGAATCCTTCTCTTATAAAACCCCCTTATTAAGTCCAAGATCACACTACTTGATTCTTAAAATAAGCAAAAAAATGAACAGCAACACCCATATCATAACATTAGTTGTGCCAATGGCAATAGTGAGCTACCTAAAAGACTTGTGTAAAGAGCAGAGAACCCATAACGGCACTTGGTGCTGGTGTTACATTGGTGTCAGCAGTGGGATGAAAAGGACACCCAACTTAATAAGTGTGGAGCCGTGCCGTGAACTTGTTTGGCTCTTCTGAAGGAGATGCTGAAGAGTTTCAAGGCTAATACCCAAGATCTGACAGGGCGTTTGCAGCATTTGTACAGGAAGAGAGACAGCTGAGCGACTGCTGCCTCACTCGCTCCACCACCACTTCCCTAAGTGCTAAGATCCACAGACACCAGCAGGAGTTTCTGACTCAAGGAGCTGGGAAAAAATATGGCAGACGGAGTTGCACAGCCAGTGGTGCAACTTTGTAGGAAAAGGACAGGGTGTTTGTTACAGAGCGGCTGTGGAAGGCGAGTATCAAACCTGAGACCCGAACCTGTGTGCAGGGTCAGCTCCAGACAAGGATGTTTTCCCGCTCACTAGTAATCTACAGATCACCGCACAGAAGTTCAGCATTTAACATCCCTGCTGTGCAACCTAATGGCAAAGCGCTCAAGACCCCTGCTGGTGTGTTTTTGTACTCAGACCTTTTATACTTTAAGGAGTGTAGCTGTGTCCTCAATGATCCGCCCAGCGTTAACAAGGGATGGCTGAGTCCAGGGCCGGATTTTCCTATAGGCTAACTAGGCTTCAGCCTAGGACCTCAAGATCAAGAGGGGCCTACATTCAAATTGTTAGCAAAATTAAAATTACACTACAGTAATCCCTCGCTATATCGCGCTTCGACTTTCGCGGTTTCGCTCTATCGCGGATTTTATATGAAAGCATAACTAAATATATAACGCAGATTTTTCGCTGCTTTGAAAGTTCTGCGGACAATGTGTCTTTTTTACTTCCTGTACATGCTTCCTCAGTTGGTTTGCCCAGTTGATTTCATACAAGGGACGCTATTGGCGGATGACTGAGAAGCTAACCAATCAGAGCACGCAGTTAAGTTCTCCTGACTGAGAAGCTAACCAATCAGAGAACGCAGTTAAGTTCCTGCTTGCTGAATGCAGTGTTAGCCAGGAAGTCTTGTCTCGCTCATTCAGCATCAACGTGTTTCGCTGTGTAAGGAGTTGTGCTCTTTTGTGTTTATCTTTGTGCGTAGTCGAGCCCTTCATTATGGCTCCATAACGATCTGCTACTGCTTCAGGAGCCGTGCCCAAGCGCCAAAGGAAGATGTTAACGATTGCCGAAAAGGTAAACGTTTTGGATTTGTTGAAGGCTACGATTCTTTTTATTTAAAAAGTAGGAAAGGAATATAAGATCTACGGCCGCAGTGTTTTTTTAACCAGGGTGCAAAACAAGTTGTAAGTGGATGTAATAAGACAGTAGTCTGGATGGGATCTGCTTTAGGGATTTGGATTGAAGAAGAACAACAGCGGTGCTACACAATCGCCTGAAGAGGCTCCTTTAAGGGCTGTAACGCTCTACTTTGATGTGCAGTAAAATTAAACTCATTGTTATCAGACAAGTCATTGTGTCATTGTTGGTGAGTAATCATAATTAATTTTCTACTTACAGTACTTAGTACATGTACGTACGTTTAGTGTCACTGTACACAAATTTACTGTATACTATTTTTCTTGCGTTGTACATATTTATTGTTGGTGGCCTGTCTATCGTAATGGCTGTAACATATGTGATATCGGAGACACTCAATATCTTTAAAATAATATTAAGGTTTTACTGTATATAAACAGTGTGTTTATATACAGTACATCATTTCGATGAATCTTACCTAATATCTAAGAGAATACAAAGGGATTATGCTGTATAACTTTGCGGGGAATATTTATAAACAGTGTGGGAGAGTTTATAAGGGCTTAAAATATATAAAAATAACTATACAAACATATGGCTTCTACTTCGCGGATTTTCACCTATCGTGGGGGGGTCTGGAACGCAACCCCCGCGATCGAGGAGGGATTACTGTATTCTAAAAACAGTGAACACTAAAACACTGAACCGAAAATAAGGAGAAATTCTATGCATATGACTAATAAACAAACATAAAAATGTGTTGGTTAAGATCAACGCGTTCGGCTCATTGGGTCTAATGAGCCCGCACAGTTTTCCCTCGAAATGTGAGAGATCTTTATGCCCCAGCCTTTATTATTCTAATGTTAGGTTAGGTTACTTGAGGTAAGTCAGCGATAATGACACAGACGCATGTCCCTATAAGCCACTGGCACACATGGAATGTGGCAATGCAGCGGCGCCTTGTAGCCAAAGTCAGTGCATTGAAAATGGCATCAGACACACACACACACACACACACATCTTAATATACGTCAATAAAATCTTTTCATGACACTATGGTCAGAAAATATGTACCTTTATTAAGAGAGACACGGCTGAATGTAATTAAAAGACAACAAAACATAAGGATAAGATCAGATAAAAAAACTCCATGAGAAGGAGAAAATTAACAAAAATAAAAATCATTTACAAAGAAATAAAATAAACAAGAAGCTGGCGCCCTGCTCGGGGTTTGTTTCCTGCCTTGTGCCCTGTGTTGGCTAGGATTGGCTCCAGCAGACCCCCGTGATCCTGTGTTAGGATATAGCGGGTTGGATAATGGATGGATGAAAGAAGCTAAGACAAGGGATGAAGCCCTGGCAAAAACAATAACACATCCATTGTTACCCAAATACACAAATGTCACTAATCTTTCTGTTCATTTTTATTAGAATAAAATCTCTTCTTTCTCGGAGTTTTAACTGCAAAGTTGACGTTATCTTACAAGTAGAAATGTCCAGATTTGGTGGTCCCCGCCCACCGGCACTAACTTATCTTCTTATATGTTAAAGTCAACACAGAGCTATCCGCCACAGGAATTAATAAAGCCGGGAACAACACCATTGACATCCCGATAAATAGGACAGGAGCCATAAAAAGTGCCACTGGCAGCCTCATCTGACACTCTGCATCTTTAGAGGGTGGTGAGGGTGGTGCTGTGCATGCATTTATAACAGACGCTAATCTCGTTTCTCTCATTCTCCATTCTTCATTGTATTGTTTACTGTTACACCTCTGTGCATAAAAACCTAAAACTGGAATTAAAGGAATGTTAGTAGAGAACAAACAAAGGCCACCTACGTGCAACACTGTTTATTAGATAGATAGATAGATAGATAGATAGATAGATAGATAGATAGATAGATAGATAGATAGATAGATAGATAGATAGATAGATAGATAGCGTAGATGGCAGGATTAGATAGATGGATAGATAGATAGATACTTTATTAATCCCAAGGGGAAATTCACAAAACGTGACAAAGTAGAAGTAACGGAAGTCGGTATAACAAAAATGATGTGTTTTAAATGATATGTCCTCTCGAGGGTGGCTTGGTGGCACCATGGCAGTGTTTGCTCCCTCACAGTAAGGAGACCAAGGTTCACATCCGGGGTTCTCCCTACGTGGAGTTTGTATGTTCTCGCCATGTCTGTGTGAGTTCCCTCCCACAGTTCAAAGATGTTCCAATTAGGTGGATTGGCATCGCTAAATTGGCCCCTGATGTGTGTGAGAGTGTTCACCCTGTGATGGACTGGCACATCTGTCCTGGGATTGTTCTGCCATGGTGCCCAGTGCTTTCTGGGATTGGCTCCAAACCCCAATGACCCTTCTCAGGGTGTAGTGGGTTTAATAATTGGCAGGGTATGGTTTCCTCTTACCTCAGCAGTGACATTCACGTCTCTGGTGACTCTTCCTATGAAGTTAGTAGATGGACTGGGACAGTTTAGGAGGTCATCAGGTCCCTGGAAAGGGGTGTGTGGCACTCCCAGTATCTCTGTAACAGGACCAAGGTCCAAGTCTTCAGAGTCTTGGTGCTTCCTGATTGTGAGACGTGGATGCTATCCAGTGACCTGAGATGAAGACTGGACTCCTTCATGTGTGTCACTTTGGAGAATCCTTGGGTACTGCTGGTTTGACTTTGTGTTACTCATGGAGTCCCGAATGATGCACATGACCCGCATTGTGAGGGAGTGTCAGTTACGGCCCTATGATTTCCCGAGGGTGATCGATGATCGGCTGGACCAGGCCAAGGGGACTCCACAGAACACCTGGCTGCAGCAGATAGAGGGTCATTTCCAGAGGGTGGGACTGAACCGTGTTTCTGCCTGGTGGGTTTCCAACCGGGATCCCGAGCTGTTTTGTAGTGTGGTGAGTGCGGCAACACACTGTACCAGTGCACGGTTCCAGACTTGACGACAGCAGGCTGCTTATTATAACAACGAGTAAAAAACTAAACCTTGGAATTTGTTTTAGCTTTCACTTGGATTCATAAAGTCTTCAAACCCCTTCACGTTCTGTACATTTTATTGCATTTATTGTTCATTTCAACAGAAATATATCCTCAATCTACACTCAGTAACTCATAATCTATCCATCCATCCATTATTCAACCCGCTATATCCTAACTACAGGGTCACGAGGGGTCTACTGGAGCCAATCCCAGCCAACACAGGGTGCAAGGCAGGAAACAAACGCCAGGCTGGGCAGTAATTCATAATGACAGAGTCCGTACATGGTGTAAGAAAGGTTTATTACAGATCAAAAACTGAAATGGAGTTTGCATGTTCTCCCTGTGTCTGCGTGGGGTTCCTCCCACAATCCATCGACATGTAGGTTAGGTGAAGTAGCAACGCTGCATTGCATTGTGGGTGTGTGTTTATTTGGCGAGTGTGTGTGTTTGCCCTGCGGTGGACTGGCGCCCTGTCCAGGGTTTGATCCTACCTTGCAGTCTGTGCTAGCTGGGATGGGCTCCAGCACCCCCTGTGACCCTGATCTGGATTAGGCGGGTTAGCAAATGATATAACATGACAAAAAATGAAAGCTCTCATTTATAGAATATATTGAGACTCTTTGCCATGGCCCTCCACATTGTGCTCAGGTGCCTCCTGTGTGCTTTAATTCTCCTTAAGACATTTCTAGAACTTGATTGGAGTCCACTTGTGGCAAATTGAGTTGATTGGTCATCATTTAGGAAGGCAGACATGTATCTGTTTTGGGCGATGGCTGGAAAACTTACCTGGCTGGAACTCCCTGATTATGGAAGGACCGGGGGAGACACCAACAGAGGGCAGCCCCTTTGGTTTTCAGCAGGGCCATGAGTCATGAGTATGGGAGCTCCACTCTGCTGGGGCCCGTGGCATGGACGTTCTCGTGGCCATCATTAGTGATACACTCTTCAAGATGATTTCTGAACGCTCTCATGACTCGTTCAGCCATTTCAAAGGGAATAGTGGAGATTTTGTGGCGAATAGCGTGCTTGAGAGTGTCAAGGTTTTCTCGGTCGGTGTGTGTATCCCTTCGACTTGAGAAGAAATCGCACAGAGCGAGATCAGGAGAACGTGAAGGCCACCCATCATCATCACGGAAGAAGATCAGCTTCCCCGGAAACATCTCCCACAAAATTTGCATGGATCTCGGTGCAGACCGTATAAGCTGTGGCTCCATCCTGTTGACACCGGGCATCCACCACATCCATTTCTTTAGGTTGATGCTGGAAAGGTTTGAGGTAGCCACCCATATATTGTCCCAGGCTGCAACAGGGTTTTTAAGTAAGCACTGATGTGCAAAGATTGAGCTCCAGACTGAACTGAACTGGTGGTGGAGAAGATGGCAGTTTTAAAGGTTGAGACCGGAAGTGATGTCATCTGAGGCCGGGAAAACGGAAGTGACATTGTTGTTAAATCAGGCAGGTTTTCCCATATTTGGCCTGCAGAGATAACAGAATAAGGTTTAGCGCACCCTGCCACCCCCTGGCCTGGTGGGTAATTACCTGCACTTGGTCCATTCAGATCCCTCCTCCTCACACGTGTGTGACAGGCCGCAAAAAGTCCTCTAGCATTTCAATGCAATGTTCTGAAGTGACGGTGACCGTTGCTCTCCCCTCCTCAAAAACGTAAGGGCCTAAAATGCTAAATTCTGCAACGGCGCACCAAACTGTACCACATGTGCTCACTGTGCAGGGGTCTCTGATGAAGTTCACGAGGGTTGGTTTCAGAGCAATAGCTAAAGTTTTACTTATTTATGCAAACATTTAAATGGAAATGTGCCTCGTCGCTGCACGTGACAATGGCATCTCGATGAACGGTTTGCAGAATGTTGGCACACAACTCTCTACTGCTCTCCAAGTCTACCTTAGTTCCTGCACTGCCATCATTTTGTGTGGATGGAAATTAAGGTCCTGGTGCAAAATTCTCCTCAAAGACGTGTTGGAAATACCAAAGGCAGAAGTGTGATGAATGTCTAGGAGTTTGCAAAATTGACATCCTCACCGCTTGGATGTTTTCAGGTGTTCATACATTCTGAGGACGGCCTGGAGATTTTCTGTTCAATGTTGTACCCATGTGGGCTGACGCCCTGCCTGGGGTTTGTTTCCTGCCTTGCGCCCTGCCCTGTGTTGGCTGGGATTGGCTCCAGCAGACCCCCATGACCCTGTAGTTAGGATATAGCGGGTTGGATAATGGATGGATGGATGGATGTTGTACTCATCTGTCTAAATTTAGCCACCCATTGAAGAATTGTTTTCCGATTTTGGATGTCACCGTTAGGACATCGTTAGGAGGAATGCTGAAGTAAATTTAGAAGGCGCGTTGCGTAGTGATGATAGATTTGTTGTGTTTGAAGATCGCTTCGACTGAGAAATCATGGTGTGCACTGGACCAAGGCTTGTGGCCGACTGAAAACTACAAGGGACCGCCTATCCGAGGACCAACCCAACCCACTTGACTGCCTCTACCTTGAGAAATGGGGTACTTCATTTTGACCCACCCTGAATTTAGGTCATTCAAGTTAGCCACGTCGGCCAGGGACATTTAGGAAGTGATGACAGAGCGTACACAAATTGACTTGTAATGTGAATATGCGTTCATCTACTCGCTCCTTAATAGCAAATTCTTCATGTTGGATTCAAACAGCAGGGTTCCCAAATTCCGAGTTACCATTTGCATTTTATTTACATTAAACAGGACTGCGGCACGCATATTTCATAGCCATTCTTCCCAATTGTAATGCAGAAATAAATATTGCAAGGCGAAAATTTCAACCCAGCTTACTGCGCTCATAAGGCAATAATTAGACTTACAAAGCTGTAGGAGTAAATATTCATGTCAGCCAACACAGCTTTTAAGTGAGCTGAGGCATGTAAATGATCGCTCATTGCCAAATTATTTATGGCAAGTTGATTCATATGATAAATAAAGGGCATAACATATACCGTACTGTATGAGCAATTCATCAAAATAGACCAGCGGGTTATGTAAGAGTCTAAAAAGAGAAGTAGTCAACCAGGAGCAGAAGAAGCCGATCTAAAGCTTGTCCTCATTGTAACAGCACGTCTATTTATAATTTGTGTGTGTGTGTTTACACCGAGATTGGAAATGAACAACAACTGCAACACGAGAGCACTTGGGGGCCTCAGTCATGGAGGATCAGCCACGCGTTTGAGACGTCAGAGATCTCACATTGACCTAAGCGACGGTGTGTGTGTGTGTGAGTTTGCTTGTTTTCCACCCTCCTGGTGTCACTCCACACCTGCAACAATACCAAAAACAGTTCAACATACACTACAATGGGTGCTTGTTATTTGGAGTAAAGGATACGAGGGAGACGCGTTTTAACGCGGAGCACATCAGAAGTAGGCAGAAAACAAAACTCTGCTGCCTCCACTGAGAGCCGCCATTTCTGTCTGCCGGGGTGGCTCACCGACTTGAAAAATCTCATTTTCAATGCTTTGCAATGACTGTAGGCTCAGAGGTCATACTTACAGCTATAACGTGTTAACAATTCTAACCCTTTTCTTAATTAGTGACCAAGCAAAATTGTCCGTAGATGATGTTTTACTTACTATCGTTGAATCGGACTTCTCAGACTTGGATTTTGATGCAAGCGATCTGGAGATGGAGATCGAAAACAAAAGTGAGGTAGTAGCATCGGCCGATCATGACGCTGAACACGTTCGTGTAGTGGATGCACCTGCAGTAACGTTCGCCTGGGAGGATGACACGAGGTACAAACCAGATTGAGTTGCATTGTGACTGCCACCGCTGGCCCCACGCAGAAACTGCAAACAGGCACCGACAGCAACTACAGCACGCAGCAAGAGATATTTTAGGTTGATTTACTGTATTGTATGTTGTGAGACCCGGGTCCGAACACCACCAGGCAGTCACCACTTCTTTATAAAAAACACAGCTTTATTGCTGAAACAAAGTCCCGCACAGCACACAGCGCTCCCAGCACCAATCACTCCCAACACGGGCCTTTCTCTCCCTGTCCTCTCTTCACGGGAGCTTCGTCCTGCTGCCACTCCCGACTCTAGCTCCCTGAATGTAGGGAGGCGGCTCCTTTTATCCCCACCTGGATGTGCTCCAGGTGCCTGATGACTTCTTCTCCTGAAGTGGCGGAAGTGCTGCCCTTGCACCCGCAAGCACTCTGGGCATCCCTGGAAGGATCTTCCTCCATCTTCCCAGGGGTGGCGGAAGTGAATGTTTCCTGGGCTCCATGAGGCTCGGGGTGGCCCCTGGCAGTGGCCATGGACCCCATTGGGCTTGAGTCTCCTTGCTCCTTTCCCGTGGTCCCCTCAACATCCAGGGCGGTTACCCCCTAGTGGCCCGGAGAACGTATACGCCACCTCCCAGTCCTTCCAGGCGTCCCTGTGACAATGTATGGAACAATTGCCTTGTGTGCTTTTCAGAAAACTGAGGTTTTTGGAAAAATATTCAGCCCTCAAAGCCACCATCTTTACCTCACCAACCAGTTCTGTTTTGGACTCCAATCTGCACACAACTGTACTCTCTATTTATCAACTTTTTACAAGTGTATGGGAGGCTGACCCAAACCTTTTTGTGGCTCTTTTGCCGTTCTTTAACAACAGTTAGAAAACCGTATGCCAATATCCAATTTGCGACTTATCTTACAGGATGCCAAGTTTAAGATGATTTCCTAAATGGCTTCATTAACACTCAGTTTTACAGATATAGCCTATTTCATGTTAACTTACAGGGGGCATGCGTGTGGGAATAATAATACATTAATAAAAATATGAATACTGTAATACGACTGCTTACAATGCATCTCTATGGAAGCTTCATCGTTAAAGCGTGACTTCATTAGTCAGGATGTTGTTAACCGAGTCATGACTGTATATATTACCTACAAGCTGTCTGCCGTGGCTCCAAACATGTAGTAATGAAACAGGATAAACTTTAAAAATCAATAAAAAACATTTAAACAATTTAATAATTAGTATTGAGAAAAATCTATATTGACAGCTTTTGGGTCCGAGGGCCTCTTGATATGCAATTTTTTTTGTTTTTGCTATCAGGGGCGAGAATGTAGCTGTGATCTCTTTGCCAAAAATATAAAAAGTTGGCAAGCGGAAGGTAGGTACACTCGGACGTCTGATGGCGTTCAGCTCCGATGGGAGAGCGTCTCCCACGTGAAGCTCGTAGCTCTGATCTCTCTCTCTCTCAAAAACGTCAAACGTTACTCCTTAACAATCTCTAGATGATAATGTCTGCGGAACAAACAGGTATCGCTAGCTAACATATGGCGAGAGGTAGAACGACTCGAATGAAGGCTGGCGCGTGAGTGAGGACCTCCCCTCGGCCCGCAGCCTATCCCTCGGATTCACGCAAATAAATCAGTACCGCAAGTGAACTATGATATATACATACTGTACATACATACAAACACACCTGCGTAGAAGTGAAACAGGACAGTGAGGAGGGCCCTGCCCGACTCCCCACTCCTGACGTCACACTTCTCCTCCCCGAATTAACGCAAATATATCGCTCCTGCAAGCGAACTATGATACTTAATGTGATGAGAGAAGTTACAAAATGAAATGTTCAACCAAATTCTAGAAAAAGACCCGATCTAAATCCGTTAAGTAGTTCTCTCGTAAAAAGCGGAGACAGACAGGCAGACAGATGTTGGATTATATATATAGAGATATATTTCTGTAAGTCATATGAGCAGCTGTTATATTTCTGGTGGAAGGTGTAGAAGCAGACAGCTCTGATCCTTGTGGTGCTCCAGTGTTGCTCACACAGTCCTTGAGCCTCACAAACAGTGGTCTGCCCGACAGGTAGTCCATCATCCAGGACACCAGAGGCTCACCCACCTGCATATCTCTGAAGTGACCCCTTGGCAGAGATGGCACTGGAGGAATCAAAAACAGCATCCTGATGGTGCCGCCTGCTTATGCCCAGGTGAGAATATGCCTTGTGGAGCAGATTGATAATTGCATCAACTGCAGTGGGTCCAGGTGGTCTACCACAAGAAGACTCGTATAGTCCAGGATCAGGCTCTCAATGGTGTTCGTGATGTGAGACATTGTAACGGCAGACCCAATGGTCCGGACCGGCATCTACACCGCCAAGACCAGCCCGTGGCCTGGCAACCTGAGGGAACGTTAGACTGGACAAGCAGTACTTCTTCCAAATCATCTCCCCAATTGACAATCAAAATAAGCAAAAAGCCAAATGGTATTTAAAATAATAAAGTGAAAACATATCTCTCTATTATAAAAAAAAAAAACTTGGGCCAAGATGAGACTTTTTTTCCTGCGACGAGACGTGATCTTTTGAAGAGTGACAGAGAGACACTTTCATGTCCCGTGAGACCGTCAAGTCACGTCATACTTACAACCTTTGGAAGCAAGTCCAAAGTCACGCGCTACTTACAACCATTTTCAAACAGGACCCCGGTCATGTAACCCCTCAGTTGCTGGAATGCTTTTGGCAGACACACTCCCTGTGCTCACAGCTCTTAGAAATGTTATACGTTCTAGATGACACACCAACGACTAAGCGAAGAAGAAAAAGCAGCGCAACGAAAGGAGACCCAAACGCGTTGCAGAGAAAAGAATGCAAAAAAGAACAAAAATAATCTATGTGCAAATTCTGAAAATAATGAAAGTAATAATCAGCCTTTTACAAGAGATCTAACCAGGCCCAGGGCCAGAGAAAGACAAAGTAGAACGTCGTAAAGAATTCAGAGTAGGTTACAGAAAATGGAAGTAGGAAAATTCGAAAGTCTCAAAAGAAATGATAGTACAGATCGCATTAGCACTAACAAATAGAAATTATTACTCAGTGAAATAACAGAACAGCAGAAAGAGATGGCATATTGTTTGAGGATATCTGGGGGAGAAGAGAGAGAAGGCAGTGAGACAAAAGGACAGCTGCTGTACAGGCTTTTAAATGTTCAAAGTGCCACGCAGCAGCAGCAGCAAGCCAGCAGCTGATGGAGCAAAGAGGAGGTAAAAATGTTTCCCATTGTATCACCGTTTAAGAGGGGATTCAGAGGAGCGGGTGGAGTTTAAAAGGAAATGAACCAAACTCCAAACAATGTATACATATCAGACCCCATAACACACAACCCCAAAAGTGACTGGCAGAATATAATAATAAAAGGTACAGCAATAAATATACAATACAAACCCTCCCTTTGTTTCTGCACTGAACACAAAACAGATTCGACACACGGAGAACACGAAACACACATAAAAGTCCAAAAGAGTACACAGAAGCTGAATAATGAAAGTGAACCTTGTCCGGCTGAGAAGTGTCCTCAGTAAATAACATACGGGTGAACATGGTTCCCCAAATGACAAAAAAACAGTCTCACCGTGCTGTCCTCGGCGTGTCAGGATGATCCTGAACACCAGGTTTGCGTAGTGATGGTGAAGCGGTTGAATGTTTGGCAATCGAAAGCAGCAAGCATGAAAAAGGTGTCAATTCCCTATCGCCGTCTTTCTTTGGTTTCCAGTGAAGTGTCCGGGTTGTGACTGATCCTCCATTTCTTCTCATCCTCTTGTTTATATAGCAATGGCCCGGATGGAATTGATGTGATTGACAGAGAAAATTACCTCAAGGGGTCACAGCTCTACAGTGTTCTCCTTCGTCCTTTGTTTCCAGGGGGGAAACATTTAAATAGACACACAAGAGACCATATGAACGGGACAACGCTATAAAGACGCGACTCGGCACAGAACACGTTAAAGACGTCCCCGCTCATGTAGAACCGCTACAACGTAAGCGCCACTGGTCTGTAGCCATTAAGTGAAGAGGCGCCTGCCTTCTTTGGAACAGGAGCCAACGATATGAGCCTGTAGCATTCGATATGATAAAAATAACAATAAAAAATATTGTTCTTAACATTAATTGGTCTAGATTATTGCATTTTTCAGGTGAGGGGAGTCAGTCTAACAGTTTCATTGCAGGACGACAGGGGCTTCTTGACCACCGCAGGTAGCCAGACCTGTAAGGTTCTACGACAAAAGGATGAACTTCTACGGGCTTTTGGGTCAGCACTGACTCCAGATCTGTCACCCCTTAGCCTGTGAACAAGACAGATGGCCAGGGTGTCCCCCACAAGCCACCTCTCGACAGTGCAGAGTGTAACAACAGCCCCCAGCGATCCCCCTAGTTATTTGCCGTCTTTGACGGAAGTCTTTTTAGTGTAATGCTTGGACTGTTAAGGAAAGCTATTTACTCGAGTTGCTATCTCTTTGTATACCAAGTGGCAATTTAATAGAATAAAATTATGGAGCAAAACTATTCCATTTCTCTTAACAGATACACTTAGTATTCGGTGAGATAAAGATGTTTATGGCTCTCAAGCCAGCATTAAATGATGGATCACCACTTAGAGCCTCATTAGGGCGTTGTGTTTTTTCTTGTAGAATGGGCACTTTATAGGATCATTCTGACCTTTTTATGGGATAAACACCATCATCCATACTTGTATTCAGAGTGGGAATCATTAGCGGTGTGTTAATTGAGCATCTACAAAATGTTCACCCAGAAATGCTTGACAGCGTCGACAGACCAGTTGTGGGAGCCATTTACTTTTAAATTAACCCAGAATACTTCAATGCACTTATCGTCACATCTACCTTTGTGGAAATAACTGCTTCATATTATTCAGTTACTCCAAGATAAGCGTGCGTAGTGAAAATTGAAATCAATTCCCTTATCTCGTGTAAGTGTATATCTTAAATAGAGCGAGGACTTGGGTTGAAAGCAGAGTTGGGATGACAGACAAGATCTCCGTTTGAGACGTCTGAGCCAGGGCTCTTCTTTAAGTCCTCCTCTCTTTGATTTGGTTATGGAGGTGTTGATTCGGGGACTGAAAGACCAATCCCCGATGCAGGCTTTGTGTTGTGTAGCACCAGACAAGAGGACGTTGGAAGAATGGAGAAAGGATTTGTAAGATAAATAGGAAGAAGACACAATACGTGAGGTTTAATGACGATCAGAATTCAGAAGTTAGCCTGCAGGAACAGCTACTGAAAACTGTGCAGAAGATTACATATCTAGGACAAGTGCTAATAATAATAATTAATAATTCTTTACATTGATATAGCACTTTTCCCCACAGTTCAGATTGCTTTACACAGTGAATGGGCAGCCACCTCGGACACTACTAATGTGTAGCATCCACCTGGATGATGTGACGGCAGCCGTTTTTCCACCGTTATGCTCACCATGCCATAGCTGTTAGGTGATGAAGGGGTGACAGAGATAGACAATTAAAAACAGGGGATGATCAGGGGGCCAGAATGACTAGGCCACAGTAGGAAATTTATCCAGGACATCAGGATACACCCTACTCTTTATGAAGGATGTCCAAGGATCTTTAGTGACCACAAACAGTCAGGATCTCAGTTTTACATCTCATCCAAAGAACGGTACCATTTCTTACTGCACAGTGTCCCCGTCACTATACTGGGGCACTGGTATCCATATTCAGACCACCCCCGATGGCCTCACCAACACCTCTTCCAGTAGCAACCCAAGCTTTTCCTAGATGTCCACCCATCCAAGTACTAGCCGGGCCCAAACACTGTTAGCTTCAGGTGGAAGACCTCTTGAGAAGTGCATGTGGTGTGGCTGCAAGATGGACAATTAGATGTAGAGATCTTCCATAGAGTGCAGTTTGGATGGAAAGACTGGAAGAAGGTGTCAGGGGTGTTGTGTGATCAAAGAATTAAAGCAAAGGTTAACTGTAAGGTAAGATCAGCCAGGATGAGATATGAGTTGAGATACGGGCAGTATAGAGGAGTGCAGAAGAAGAACGTGGATGTACCAGAAATGAGAATGTTGAGATGGATGTATGGTGTCACAAAAAAAAGGTCAGAATAAGAAATGAGACAAAGTGAACTGCCTTAATAATAATCATAATACAAAAATCCATCCTTTGCATTCTTTACAAACAAAGCAGCTGTCGTTGAGGTCATCATCTGCAAACTTAACCAGCTTGTTACTTACTGTATATTCCTATCTAAATTGTTAATATATGTAAATGATTCAGTAGGACTATAAGTAACAAGCTGGTTAAGTTTGCAGATGATACCAAGAGATATGGATTAGCAGATATTACGGAATCACTTAAATCATCACAGAAGGTCTTGGGCAGCAGAAAGGCTTGGGCAGATTTGTGAACAATGCAATTTAAGGTCAGTAAATGTAAAATATTAAAACATAGCAATTAAAAATATTATACAATAGGAGGTCTGAAAATCGAAAGTCAACGTTGTAAGAAGGATTTAGGAGTCGTTGCGGACTCTACGCTATCAACTTCCAGACGGTGTTGAGAAGCCATTAAGAAGGCTAACAGAATGTCACATTATGTAGTGCCTTGATGTGTTGAGTAAAAGTCACAGGAGGTTCTGCTCCAGCTTTATAACACACTGGTGAGGCCTCATCTGAAGTCCTTTGTGACCAGATCTGGTCAGATTTGTGTCAGATGAAATTTAATATCAATAAATGTAAAGTATTACATGTAGGAAACTTAAATGTGAGGTTTGAATTCACAGTGGGAGGTCTGAATATCAGAAGTCCACCTCATGAGAAGGATTTAGGAGTCATAGTGGACTCTATGCTATCAACTTCCAGACAAGCCATTAAGAAGGCTAAGAGACTGTCAGGTTATATAGCGCCTTGACGTATGGAGTACAAGTCACAGGAGGTTCTGCTCAGGCTTTATAACACACTGGTGAGGCCTCATCTGGAGTTCTGTGTGCAGTTTGAATCTCCAGGACTACAAAAAGGACATAACAGCACAAGAAAAGCTCCAGAGAAGAGCAACTGGGCTGATTCTGGGGCTACAGGGGATGAGTTATGAGGAAAGATTAAAAGAGCTGAGCCTTTACAGTTTAAGCAAAATAAGACTGAACTTAGCAATTATCCTGACAGTGTTCAGAAGCCATTAAGAAGGCTAAGAGACTGTCAGGTTATATAGCGCCTTGACGTGTGCAGTACAAGTCACAGGAGGTTCTGCTCAGGCTTTATAACACACTGGTGAGGCCTCATCTGGAGTTCTGTGGGCAGTTTGTGTCTCCAGGCTACAAAAAGGACATAACAGCACAAGAAAAGGTCCAGAGAAGAGCGACTAGGCTGATTCTGGGGCTACAGGATATGAGTTATAAGGAAAGATTAAAAGAGCTGAGCCTTTACAGTTTAAGATCAAGAAGATTAAGAGGAAACTTGACTTCAGTGTTTAAAATGATGAAGGGAATGAGTCCAGTGGATCGAGACGGTGACTTTAAAATGAGCTCATCAAGAACACGGGGGTACAGTTGGAAACTTGCTAAGAGTAAATTTCACACAAACATTAGGAAGTTTTCCTTTACACAGAGAACGATAGACACTTGGAATAAGCGACCTAGTAGTGTGGTGGACAGTAAGACTTTAGGGACTTTCAAAACTCAACTTGATGTTATTTAAAAGAATGAAATGAACACGACTGGTGAGCTTTGTTGGTCTGAATGGCCTGTTCTCGTTTCGATTGTTCTAATGTTCTAAAATCCACAGGGGGTGCAGACATGACGGCAAAATGTGCCACTAGCACAGTCCGCACGTCACATTTCAAGAAGCTGGCATAACAACAATCTCCCTCGATTTGAGATCAGAAAAGAGAATCAGTGGAAATTCTCCAAATCTTCAGCCCTTTTCCTACCCCCTGTGTGATATTTGCCTGCCGCTATCTTAGTTACGTTAGTGCTGTCTGTCTCAGAGTCGCCCCTTGCACACTACAGCACTCTCCTCGCAAACTAACAAAAGGACCTTCACAGGATGGATCTTTTCACACGTGTCTGTGTGTTTGATATCGATATTTTGTTATCTTATTGAGTTTGATGGTTACGATAAATGTGTTTTTCTAATCAGGTAAAGAGGGTTCGAGCGTGAAGGCAAGATAAGTCCTTCTTACTTGTCATGACACTGGAGACCAGCGCCGTGTTTCACGTTGATTAGCACATGAAAGTAAGAGTTTCACTGTGCTCTCTACATGCAGCGACAGAAAACCTTTAAACTTCAGACCTCCATCCTGCCTTTGGCTAAATTCCTTGATAAAGTACATGACAGTTATCACTGAAACTAACTGTGGCCTCGCTCATTTCTAGAAGATGGGACCCTCTCCATTTCTACTTACATCTAGTCATGGGAAACAGCTTGAAGGCTTGGGTCACAGTAAATCTCCACGAGGCAGAGGTGGCACTGTGACTGTACTAATGACTTCTCTTCTTCCCCCTTCTGCAAAGAGGATGATTGACGCCATTCCATCTGATGTTACTTCCGGGTTTAGTCCACCTGGATCCACTTCTTCCTCCCAGAATTCCTTAAATGTAGTGGAGCCGCCTTCCTAGTCAGTCTACGTAAGACGAAAGTCGGGATGACTCAATTTTTGCGTCATAACACGCATTTTCATTCAGTTTATTTCTTATAGTACTAGGGTGTTGTACCGTGTTAGCCATTAAAATTATACGGGTTGGCTGCAAAACTCTAACCTTGTCCTGATATTTCTTTCACAAGCTGTACTTTATCAAATTTGTTAAACCAAATGATTAAAACTTTGTCTATGACAGCCAATCCTCACATGGAGGAGCCAAAGCCCAAAATGTACAAATAATAAAGTTGACAACAAGCATTTCATGCCCAATTCCTCCTAGGACGGCAGAACTTTTTGCATAATGAGGAGATCTACACAGAAAGTAAACAGTGTACTTTAGAGGCCCGGTGGTGACAAATTATCTCCTGTTTTTGACATCTGTGGCAGAAAAGTGAAAACAAGGTTTAATTAAAATGGTTTGCGAGCTCGTTTTTTTTCCCCTGCATCCAGAGTTGTGATCAAGTTAAATATACTGTATGTGACAATTTTCCTTTTAGCAGCCATGATACTTAGAGATGACAGAACAAGAGCTTGTGTACTGCAAATGACTAAGAGGCGAGGATAATGTGCTGATTAAAATATATTTGCTCACTTGAGCGCTTAGTTAAAATGTGCTCTGACAATGGAAGGCTTATTTCAATCTACTGGAGGAACAGACAGAGCTCTGGGGTTGTTCATGTAGCCCTCCGTCTGTTTTCCAGTCCGTTTTATCCACTATTTGTTGCCCTGCACAAGCTCTGAATGGGGAGCCGGTCCTTCGCTGGGCACACTCACATGCTAACCTGCGCCAACTCCTACTGGACAACTTTGTGCATATAGTTGAGATGTGGGAGGAAAACTAAGATAACCGTTGGCTCCCCATACCCCAGACTTGGATAAGCTGGGCTAGAAAATGGAAGAAGAGGCGAGTGCTAACATACAAAATAGAGAGATAGAAACTGTATTTGTCCTCGGGGGGGAATTGGGGTTTTTACAGAAGCCCTTTAAATAAATAGATAAATAGATTGATAAATATACACATACAGTGGTGTGAAAAACTATTTGCCCCCTTCCTGATTTCTTATTCTTTTGCATGTTTGTCACACAAAATGTTTCTGATCATCAAACACATTTAACCATTTGTCAAATATAACACAAGTAAACACAAAATGCAGTTTTTAAATGATGGTTTTTATTATTTAGGGAGAAAAAACATCCAAACCTACATGGCCCTGTGTGAAAAAGTAATTGCCCCCTGAACCTAATAACTGGTTGGGCCACCCTTAGCAGCAATAACTGCAATCAAGCGTTTGCGATAACTTGCAATGAGTCTTTTACAGCGCTCTGGAGGAATTTTGGCCCACTCATCTTTGCAGAATTGTTGTAATTCAGCTTTATTTGAGGGTTTTCTAGCATGAACCGCCTTTTTAAGGTCATGCCATAGCATCTCAATTGGATTCAGGTCAGGACTTTGACTAGGCCACTCCAAAGTCTTCATTTTGTTTTTCTTCAGCCATTCAGAGGTGGATTTGCTGGTGTGTTTTGGGTCATTGTCCTGTTGCAGCACCCAAGATCGCTTCAGCTTGAGTTGACGAACAGATGGCCGGACATTCTCCTTCAGGATTTTTTGGTAGACAGTAGAATTCATGGTTCCATCTATCACAGCAAGCCTTCCAGGTCCTGAAGCAGCAAAACAACCCCAGACCATCACACTACCACCACCATATTTTACTGTTGGTATGATGTTCTTTTTCTGAAATGCTGTGTTCCTTTTACGCCAGATGTAACGGACATTTGCCTTCCAAAAGTTCAACTTTTGTCTCATCAGTCCACAAGGTATTTTCCCAAAAGTCTTGGCAATCATTGAGATGTTTCTTAGCAAAATTGAGACGAGCCCTAATGTTCTTTTGCTTAACAGTGGTTTGCGTCTTGGAAATCTGCCATGCAGGCCGTTTTTGCCCAGTCTCTTTCTTATGGTGGAGTCGTGAACACTGACCTTAATTGAGGCAAGTGAGGCCTGCAGTTCTTTAGACGTTCTCCTGGGGTCTTTTGTGACCTCTCGGATGAGTCGTCTCTGCGCTCTTGGGGTAATTTTGGTCGGCCGGCCACTCCTGGGAAGGTTCACCACTGTTCCATGTTTTTGCCATTTGTGGATAATGGCTCTCATTGTGGTTCGCTGGAGTCCCAATGCTTTAGAAATGGCTTTATAACCTTTACCAGACTGATAGATCTCAATGACTTCTGTTCTCATTTGTTCCTGAATTTCTTTGGATCTTGGCATGATGTCTAGCTTTTGAGGTGCTTTTGGTCTACTTCTCTGTGTCAGGCAGCTCCTATTGAAGTGACTTCTTGATTGAAACAGGTGTGGCAGTAATCAGGAAATTGAACTCAGGTGTGATACACCACAGTTAGGTGATTTTTAACAAGGGGGCAATTACTTTTTCACACAGGGCCATGTAGGTTTGGATTTTTTTCTCCTAAATAATAAAACCATCATTTAAAAACTGCATTTTGTGTTTACTTGTGTTATATTTGACTAATGGTTAAATGTGTTTGATGATCAGAAACATTTTGTGTGACAAACATGCAAAAGAATAAGAAATCAGGAAGGGGGCAAATAGTTTTTCACACCACTGTATGTGCACATACAATGGGATCTGAAAACACACCAGAGAGACTAAAAAAGGAGGAAGATTAAAGGAAAGAGAAAGTCACAGTCAGGTATTACGTGGGTGTATTACTGTTGAAATAAAGGAGCCCCCATAGTGTTTCTTCACACACTTCTGCTAAATAATTCATTGGCTGAATGTCCTGGGTGTGAGTGTGTGAGAGAGAGACGATCTGCAGAATTGTTCATAACTGCACTCAGGTGGCATAGTAGTAACACAACTGCTTTGCAGTAAGAAAGTTGAGGGCAGGGCCATCTTAACGCATGAGCATGCTGGGCAGTTGCCCAGGGGTCCCACACGTATAGGGGCTCCATGCTAATCTATGTATGTTGTGATTTGCTGAGTGGTTGTGTAGGTAGGGGCCCCAGTTGCCCGGGGGCCTATAATGCTGTTAAGACAGCCCTGGTTGAGGGTTCTTTTCCCGCGTCCTCCCTCCACGGAGAGCACTTTGAGTAGTGAGAAAGGTGAGGCAGAAAGGACGGACGTTTTTTTACAAAATCACAAAATTGTTAATTTTTTTCTTACAAAGAAATTTATTGAAAGATTTGAGTTCATATTAAAATAGCATTTGACAAAATCAAGTGTGGAAAACAGCATCTCCCATGTGGTGTCCATTATCACTGATGCATTTCTGAAGGCATTCATGGAAGTTGGTCTCCACTCTTTTTCAACATCGCTCTGTCGATTTGGGCGACTTCCACGCGATTGGCTTCCTTCAGTTCCTCCAATGTACGGGGCTTATGCTTGCATACATGTGCCTTGAGGTGACCCCACAAGACATAATTGCACATGGATAAGTCAGGGGACCGAGGAGGCCAATGAATGTCATCAAACCTGGAAATGAGGTGACCAGGGAGGAGAGGACGAATAACATCCATTGATGCTCTAGCTGTGTGGGCTGTCGCCCCATCCTGTTGAAACCACACACGCTGGATAGGAATACGTTTTTGTCCTAATTCAGGTAAAAAAAAGTTGTTTATCATCTCGATATAGCGCTCTGAGTTCACAGTAACAGCATTCCCATTATCGTCTTCGAAAAAGTAAGGACCAACGACGCAAGTTTTGTCCATTGCGCACCAAACTGTCACTTTCGGGCTCTGCAGCTGCCTTTCGTGTAATTTTTTTCCGATTTTCAGAAGCCCAATAACGCCAATTCTGTTGATTCACCAAGCCATTGAGATGATAATGAGCTTCATCACTCATGAATGAGGTTGTCATTTTGCTCCAAAATTGCTTCCATTTCATGTGCTAAGTTCAGTCGCTGTGCGTAATCCCCGGCCATTAACTGTTGCACAACGGCCAATTTCTAAGGATGGAACCGAACGATTACTGAGGCCAAGTTCAGAAGAATGCTTCCGAGCAGATCGACTTGGACTGCGCAGCAGGGCTAGTCGTACGCTTTCCACATTTTCAGGGGTACGTGCCGTTTGTGTAGCCCCCAGTGGTCTTTTGTTCATTAGTGTACCTCGTGTACGAAGTGCTTTAACCCAACATAGGATAGTGTTACGAGCGGGAACAGCTTTATTTCTGTGGATATTGAAATAGCAACGAAACTCACGCTGAACTGCGGTAATAGATTGGTTGTTCTTGACAAAACAGTCGTACGCAGAAATGTGTTCTATCTTCCACGGCTCCGTGGCTTCAACTAAAAAGAAAATAAAAAAATGCTAAGACTTTGAGAACCTAACACAACCTACCACACATCTGTCACTCCACCTAGTGGTGAGTTCTAGCCATTTCAAAGACGTCCATCCTTTCTGGCTCACCCACAATATAAAGAGTTATCATTTTTATTATGAACTAGCAAAATACCCGCGCTTCGCAGCGGTGAAGTACTGCCTTAAAATTTTTATTAAGAAGTAAACCTTTTTAAACTGAGGGAAAATATACCAATAATTATTTGTTAAGGATCTCTTTGTATACCACATTGTCAGTTCGGCCCTCCGGTTGTAATATGACCAAGCTGTGCGCTGATCTCACTCTTGAGCATGTAACGTACAGTTGGCCATGTGAACAGTAATCTTGTCTCAAATCTCACAGCTTGGATAGCTGCTGTCATAATCGGTTTGAGTTTCATGGTTTGTTCCAATTACGACAGTATTTGTAGGACTTGTGTTGAAGTGACATTCGCCATCTGTCAAGCGTTGTAAGCATACAACCGGTTTCATCAATAACTTCACATCCAGCTTTTGAGAGTTTAAACATTCATAAACATCAATGTGTCCACTACTGAAATCGTCACCTGTGAATCTAAGATGTTTAAGAGGCATTGGCGGTTGTTGAAAGAAATATTTGGCCATTTCGGTACACTTGAAAGTGACAACCGAACAATTCAGCGGCAGTCATCAACTTACATGCAGAACCATAGGTGAAGGGCTTAAGCATTTCACTCTTCTAGTGCTCCTGTGTAGTCTAATTATCTCCTGTACCGTCATCAGTCCACACCTTGAACCTGTCGCAGTCATTCAATACATAAGACACAATGGATATCAAGAGTGAGCCTGATATGGCCATGCAATATGTAACAAAGAGAATGGAAAAGGCAGGCGGCATCTCTGGGCATGGAAACCACTCGGTAAGTGACAGGTCTTTGATCGATGGTGATCACCTCGATAGACATGTTAATGGGGGTACGGTTGGAATGATAAAGGAAATGGATACCTGAACAATGTAAAGTAAGTCTAAAATACCTACACAATAACTATAATCGTAATAAACGAACAATAAAACAGCGGAGAAGCCGTGGATTAAATAAAAAGGCTGTAGTTATCAGTAGGGAGACGGAAATCCCGTGGCGAAGCAAGGAAGGGAATGTAGAGACGGAGCGATGGACGGCCTTATATAGGCATGCAGCCAACAATGTGGGAGGCGTTGGGATGGGGGACCCAACGCCGCCTCACATGGCGACCGAGCTGCAGGCTATGGACGTATATGTGTACGTAAGTAGGATTCAGTTAGCGTTGGGAACCCACGTACCAAATTTCTTGAAGATGGGCCCATAAGTAACAAAGACCATTGGAAAGTTCAATATGGCGGCCGACAGTGGCGTCATAAAACCGAAATAAGTACGTACATCGGTTTCGGTTAGCGCAGGGAAACCGCCTACCAAATTTTGTGAAGATGGGGCCATAAATAAGAAAGTTCCCCATGGCGGACGTTGTCGATCTGTTACGGGTAGAATTTCGAAATGAAACCTGCTTAACTGTTGTAAGTAAGCTGTAAGGAATGAGCCTGCCAAATTTCCGCCTTCTACCTACACGGGAAGTTGGGGAATTAGTGACGTTGGAAAGTTCAATATGGCGGCTGACAGTGGCGTCATACCACCGAAATAAGTATGTACATTGGTTTCGGTTAGCGCAGGGAAGCCGCCTACCAAATTTCGTGAAGATGGGGCCATGAATAAGAAAGTTCAATATGGCGGACTTTGTCAACCGTTATCGACTGCTATGACCGTTACTTGTAGAATTTTGAAATGAAACCTGCTAAACTTTTGTAAGTAAGCTGTAAGGAATGAGTCTGTCAAATTTCAGCCTTCTACCTACACGGGAAGTTGGAGAATTAGTGACGAGTGAGTGAGTGAGTCAGTGAGGGCTTTGCCTTTTATTAGCATGGATTAAACTGCTTAAAAAATTAAAGGAACACTTTGAAAACACATCAGAACTCAATGGCAAAAACAAATCCTACTGGCTATCTGTACTGATATGGACTGATATGGTAATGTGTTAGGAACGAAATGATGGAAATGAAAATGTTCAACATACAGAAGGGGCTGAATTCAAAGACACCCCGAAAATCAAAGGGAAAAAAATGATGTGGCAGGCAGGCGAGTCCATTTGGCCAAATTTTCATTGCAACAACTCCAAATCGTACTCAGTAGTTTGTATGCCCTCACATGCTTGTATGCATGCCTGACAACGTCCGAATAAGACGACAGATGATGTCCTGGGGATCTCCTCCTAGATCTGAACCAGGGCATCACTGAGCTCCTGGATAGGCTGAGACGTCGGATGGACCACAACATAATGTCCCACCCAGAGGTGTTCTACTGCATTGAGGTCAGGCGAGTGAGCGTGGGGGGTCCAGTCAATGGTATCAATTCCTTCAGCCTCTCGTGTCGTGCACCAGGAGAAACCAGCATAGGGTCTGACATTGGGTCCAAGGATTTCATCCGGATACCTAATGCAGTCAAGGTGCCATTGTCTAGCTTGTAGAGGGTCTGTGCATCCTCCCATAGATATGCCTCCCCAGACCATCACTGACCCACCATCAAACCGCTCATGTTGAATGATGTTACAGGCAGCATAACGTTCTCCACGGCTTCTCCAGACCCTTTCACCTGATTAAAAAGTGATCCTTTAATATTTTTGAGCAGCATCTATTCTCTCCTCCTCCAGAGTGTGTCCCATAACCGAGCCTACCCATTTAATGAGTATGTTGATTCGGTGGGCCTTCTTCTGGAGTGACTCGCCCACCACCCCACACTGGCCATCACAGAGTTGTAGAAGATGTGAAGGATGTCACTGCCCACATTAAGGAAGAAGAGACCGCTCTGCCCTTAATTCTCAAGTTCCTCTGCATTATGAGACCAGACCAACATGCAATTGATGTTGACCCCCAAGTCCTTGCAGGAGTGGACCACCTCTACATCCACTCCATGAATAGTAACCAGGCGTAGAGGCTCTTTGGTGCGGTGAAAGTCAATCAGCAGTTCCTTGGTTTTGCTGATGTGTAGTTGCAGAGAATTCTGCGTGGACCAAGAAATAAAGTCCCCCACCGGACTCCTCTCCCCTGTCTCATGCCCTTTATCGATGCATCCCATAATCGTAGAATCGTCTGAGAATGTCTACAAGTGACCTGACCTGCTGTTTTATTTCAAGTCAGAGGTGTGCAGAGTTAAGAGTAAAGTAGACAGGCCTGTTCCTTGTGGTGCTCCAGTGTTGCTCACACAAGTCCTTGAGTCTCACAAATGGTGGCCTACCAGACAGATAGTCCATCAGCAGGACAACCAGAGGCTCACCCACCCGCGTAACTCTGAGGAGGAGGAAGTTGGGAGCAAGCGCGGAATACAGTCCATCGTCCAGGACACCAGATTCTCATCCATCTGCATATCTCTGAGGTGACCCCTTAACAGGGATTGGCTGGATGGTACTGAACGAACTGGAGAGGTCAAAAGACAGTATCCGGACAGTGCAACCAGATTTGTCCAGCCTTATGGAGCAGATCGGTAATTGCATCTTCCATTACAATCTTTGTCCGATGCTCAAACTGCAGTGGGTCCAGGTGATCTACCACAAGATAACTCTTACAATCCAGGACCAGCCCCTCATAGATCTTCAGGATGTGAGACATCAAGGCCGCTGGTCTGTAATCATTGGGTGAGGAGGTGCCTGCCTTCATTGGGATGGGAACAATGCAGGGTGTTTTCTATGGTGGTGGCACTTTCTGGAGTCTCAGGGACAGACTGAACAGGTGACAGAGGACACCACAATGTTTGTTAGCCTACAGGCCTTAAGAACTCGGTCGTACAGTAGATCCAGGCTGTTTACTTTAAAATGAATTCTGCAACTTGAAGCTTGTTAAAGGCAGGTTTCGCACAAGTCTTTCATGTGAAGAACCACAGAGACATCGAATAACTGACTGAGTAGTGCAGTGGTCTCAAACTCTGGTCCTAGAAGGCCGCAGTGGCTGCAGGTTTTCATTCTAACCATTTTCTTTATTAGTGGTCTGTTTTTGCTGCTAATTAGCTCCTTTTCCATTTATTTTAATTGACTTGCTCTTGAAGGTTCAGACCCCCAGTTTCTCTTTCCTTAATTAGCAGCCAAACAATAATGAGATACACAATGACCCAAAACACGACCAGCAAACTGTGTCCATCACATAATATCTGAAAATAAAGGAAGATGAAGGTCTCGGGAATGCTGATCTGCTCAGGTCCACAAAACATTTTAACAGCGCTCTTAGAAAAGAGAAAATCAATTTTGGAAATGTATGCCATTGCACAACACAATACAATTTATTTTTTGTATAACTCAAAATCACACAAGAAGTGCCTCAATGGGCTTTAACAGGCCCTGCCTTTTGACAGCCGCCCAGCCTTGACTCTCGAAAAAGACAAGAAAACCCTTTTAGGAAAAAAAACAAAACGGAAAAATCCTTGGGAAAGCCAGCTGAAAGAGAGACACCCTTTCCAGGTAGGTTGGACACGCAGTGGGTGTCACAAAAATAGGGGGTCAATGCAATACAATACAATACACAGAGCAGAGCACAAGTAATCCTCAATACAGTATAATAGTAAAATCAAAATATTATCAGTACAGAGCAGACTTTAATATGATGGCAGCAACAAGCCATGGAATTAAGGAATGGGTTTAAATAATGACAAGAATCGGAGCCTCATTAAGCAACTGGTTAGAGTGAAATGGGGTGGAGTTTGAGGCCCTGACTCAGTTGGTCTTCCGTTGGCTCACTCACTTGACGTTTCATTTCTGTTTGGGTGCCATTTAAGGAAAGACATTCGGGTTAGGTTGGGTTAGAGGAGGTTTATAAATTTATAAATAAGCACGGGTACGCTGATTCAACTATTAAAATTTATTTTAAATTATCCTGAAACCCATCCATCTTAATTTACACCTAACAATTGTAAAACTTAAAATCAAATCCATCAATACAGCTAAATCAATGCTCATTCAATTTATATTTAAAGAATCATATTTAAAAATATATATATTTTAGCAATAAATAACTTAAAATACATTTGGGGTACAAATAGCACCCCCATTGAAATTTTAAAGGATTGCTCTAAAAATGTATTTTACATTAGTTTTAGGATTACTATCAAAAGAGCTATATTTCTGCTGTCAATAAATAGATAAAAACCCACAACCAACCCATAATAAATTTAAATAAAGTTTTAAAAAATAATTCAAAAAATAATTTAAATCAGGGAAACAGAAGGGTTAACTATTTAAATTTCGGCAAGAAGTCTTAAAATGTTTTAGGGTTAAGGGTATGGAGAAGGTAGGAACATCTTAATCAAAACCCAGGGTTGCTATTTAAGATTAGGCATGGCACCCTGTGACTTTAAGATTAGGGGTATGAAGAGGGGTAAGATGATCTACTGTATATATGTTAATTGGCCCCAAAAGGAGATCTTAACCTCAGGGCCCAGTCCAAATTAGAGCGCTGAAAAAAATGTTTCAACGTCAGGGACCTACCCCATTGACTTTAAGGTAAGGGATGAGGAAGGAAAAGGACATCTTTAAAATTCTTAGGGTTAGGGGTGTGAGGAGGGGTAGGAAGATCCTAATCAAAGTCCAGGGTTACTATTTAAGATTAGGTATGGTACCCTGTGATTTGAAGATTAGGGGTATCAAAAGGGGTAGGATAATCTATATATGCTAATATCTTAACATCAGAGCCCAATCCAAATTAAAGCCCTAAGGCAATTTTTAACATTAGGGACCCACCCCATTGACTTTAAGGTAGGGTTAGGGTTAGAAGAATGTTGAAGAAATTCAGGGGAACAAATCCTGAAAAACAAGTCAATTAAAATGAAAGGAACAAGAATTAATTAGCAGCAAAAATTGGTCAACAATTAAGAAAAGGGTTAGAATGAAAACCTGCAGGACCGGAGTTTGAGACCACTGGAGTAGTGTGATGGAGAGCAAGATTTTAGGGACTTTCAGATCACAACTTGATTTTGTTTTGGAAAATGTACTTTGTAGGTGAATAGACTGGATGAGTTTCTTTCAGTCTATTCATACTCATCCAGTCTATTCACCTACATTGTGAGGAAAGTGAGAGGATGCCTGAGGAGTGGAGAAGGGTACTGGTGCCGATATTTAAGAATAAGGGGAATGTGCAGGACTGTAGTAACAATAGGGGGATAAAATCGATGAGCCACAGCATGAAATTATGGGAAAGAGTAGTGGAATCTCAATTAAGAAGGGAGATGATGATTAGTGAGCAGCAGGATGGTTTCATGCCAAGAAAGAGCACCACAGATGTGTTGTTTGCTCTGAGGGTGTTGATGGAGAAGCATAGAGAAGGCCAGAAGGAGTTGCATTGCATCTTTGTGAACCTGGAAAAAGCATATTACAGGGTGATTGAGAGGAACCGTGGTATTGTATGAGGAAGCCAGGAGTGGCAGAGAAGTACATAAGAGTTGTACAGGATATGTACAAGGGAAGTGTGACCCTAGTGAGGTCTGCGGTAGGAGTGATGGCAGTGGGATTACATCAGGGATCGGCTCTGAGCCTTCTTATTTGTAATGGTGATGGACAGGTTGGCAGATGAAATTAGACAGGAGTCCCCATGAACTGTGATGTTTGCTGATGACATTGTGATCTGTAGCGAGAGTAGAGAGCAGGTTGAGGAGACCCTGGAGAGGCGGAGATATGAGAGGAGAGGAATGGTGGTCAGTAGGACCACCAAGACAGAATACATGTGTGTAAATGAGAGGGAGGTCAGTGGAATGGTGAGGATGACGAGAGTAGAGTTGGCGAAAGTGGAGGAGTTTAAATACTTGGGATCAACAGTACAGAGTAATGTGGAGTGTGGAAGAGAAGTGAAAAAGAGAGTGCTGGCACGGTGGAGATTTGTGACAGACGGAAATCAGCAAGGTCTACAGGACGGTAGTGAGACCAGCTATGTTATATGAGTTGGAGACGGTGGCACTGACCAAAAAGCAGGAGACAGAGCTGGAGGTGGCAGAGTTAAAGGTGCTAAGATTTGCATTGGGTGTGACGAAGATGGATAGGATTAGAAATGAAGACATTAGAGGGTTAGCTCAGGTGGGACGGTTTGGAGACAAAGTCAGAGATGGGAGATTGCATTGGTTTGGACATGTGCAGAGGAGAGATAATAATAATAATGAGAGAAGGGTACTAAGAATAGAGCTGAGAGATAAGAGGAGAAGAGGAAGGCCTAAGAGAAGGTTTATGGATGTGGTGAGAGAGGACATTCATGTGATGGGAGTAACAGAACAAGATGACGAGGACAGAAAGTCTACTCTGGCGACCCCTAACGGGAGCAGCTGAAAGAAGAAGACTGGATGAGTTTGTTGGGCCCGATTCCTGTCACTTTATTCTAACATTCTAATGCAGTGTTGCCCAACCTTCAGGCCGACTCGCTAAGATTACACAAATGAAGGCTACAGCTGAAAAATCACTGGAGAATTTTCAGTCTTTACATTAAACGGGTAATTAAAAAATAAATAAATAAATAAAATGATACTTCAAGGAGATGTTTTGTTCCATTTTACAAGTTCTGCAAGAAAAAAAAAATGGAAGCATTGAAATGTAAATGGAGTTTGTTTCCATGCCAATGCATTTTGCCAATATCACATTGTTCCTGGAGAAGCTTTTTTCTGGTTTTATGGGTACAAACTAATTTCGTATAAAGCAATTATTCTATTGGAGGTTAACTGATGCTAATTGTGGTGACTTGGCACTTGAGAAGGTGAAGAGCTGCTTCTCTTAGAGTTAACTAGACTATGAGAGCTGTCCATAGTGGAATAAAGCCTTAATTAAATTAATTTCTTTTGTAGCTGTAGTTAGAGCAAGGTTTAATTAGATAATAATAGATGCATTTAGACCTTGTAAATTCATTTTCATATCTACCAGTTTTATTATTACTACATTGCTATATTTTGATTTGTTTACAGATTAGCCTCAAAAGCCTTTGCATGGCTGTTTTTGTGGCCTGACAATGTTATTTTTCCTCCTGTAAAGATATGGCCACCCAATTTCAGACCCAGTTGTTGTACGTGGCTTTATCGTTTTAGTGTAACCTTGATATTCTGTGTATGCATTGAATTATCATTTTTATCATGGCTGCACAATCTGTACTAAACCCTACTATTCTCTGCGGCACCTGATCAGGGCACCATGCAGTCCCTCCATTGATGGATTGAAGGCCAGATGCCCACATGACCATCATCATCATCATCAAAGTCTTCCACGTGAAGACTGAAAACCATGAGGACTGATTGAGATCATTTATGTTAGGTTGGTCTCATAGCCTTGGTACCCCTGCAGATTTTGTTTTTTGTTTTTTGTTCTCCAGTCATCTCAAATTTTTTTTGTTTGTTTTTTTTTTGTCCTCCCATCCATTGTACTTTACTTTATTCTTTGTTATTTAGTATTGCCTAATCTTATTTTTATATTTTTCTTCATTTTGTAATGCACTTTGAGCTACACCATTTTTATGAAAATGTGCCAAAGAAAGAAATAAATGTTGGTTTTCCTTCCTTGGGAGCAGTAATTATTGGGATAGACTCCAGCTGTCTCACAACCCACTTAATAAAATGGCTTGGGTTCTATTTGAAGAGTCAGAAGTGCAGTTCACCAGACAGAAGCCCACCCAGAATGGAATGCTGCTAGGGGCTAAGAGAACTTACCATGCGTGCTTTTTAATACCCCCTTTCACTACTAAAATAAGCGTCTAGGCGCATTTCCATAATAAAACGTTAAGTAATCATGAAGTTCTGGAGAGTAAGATAATATGAAAGTTTAAAGTTTGTTTATGGTTACAAGCGGTTGTGCCAGCTGCAGTATTTGGCATCCCCAGTGGTGTCCAATCACGGGCAAGAGTTTCAAGCTATAAAGAGTGAAGATTGTGTTAACTGGGGATTCAGGACTTAACTGTTACAGCTCTGGAGAAGCATCAATGCTAATAGCAGGCCTCCTTTTGTTAGATTAAAGTATTGTGGCTTATTTACGTCCACAGTTCTGTCCATACAAAGCTGAGGCAACCCAAAGAGCAGCCAGCGTTAGTGTGGTGTGGGTTGAGTGATCTGGAGATACAATACAATACAATTTATTTTTTTGTATAGCCCAAAATCACACAAGAAGTGCCGCAGTGGGCTTTAACAGGCCCTGACTTTTGACAGCCCCCTGGCTTTGACTCTCTAAGAAGACAAGAAAAAAACTCCCGAAAAAATGTTGGGAAAGGCAGTTCAAAGAGAGACCCCTTTCCAGGTAGGTTGGGCGTGCAGTAGGTGTCAAAAGGAAGGAGGGTCAATACAATACAATACACAGAACAAATCCTCAATACAGTATAAAAATACAAATTTTACAAGTATGGAGCAGAATTTAACAATAGATGATATCCCATAATATGATTTGGGTTTGTTTAGAGTCCTAGAGACCTCGGCCATCAAGCTGCCTCCCCCATTTGGCCATTCCACAGCTGAAACAGTACCTGGCCAGCCAATGAGATGAAAGGACCCCTCTTTCCCACGATTCCTGAAATCCTCCATCAGGGATAACTTTACCTTTGGCAGGCAAAACAACTTGGTAGTTGGGCCGTGGCACCAAGTGGCACATTTGAGTACTGAGAAGTGAAACAGAACAGGTGAGGGTTAGTAACAAATTATAACTGTCATGTCACTTATGTTTTAGTGCTAATGACTAAAAACAGAGATGCAGTCTGTACAGTTAATCAGCAGCTCTAGTCAGGGTGTGCTAAACTGAACTAGTGAGTCTTCAGCTGGTTTTTAAAAGCTGGGACTGAAGGGGCATCTCTTGTAGTAGCAGGCAGACCACTCCACAGTTTAGGGGGGTCCTGTAACTAAAGCTCAACCTCCCACTGTTATTTTATTAATCCTTGGAATCTTAAGCAAACCGGCATCTTGAGATCTTAATGTGCGCTCTGGTTTGTAAGTCATGATTAGTTCAGACAAGTAAGCCGGACCTCGGCCATTTAAGGCTTTATATGTTAAAAGGTTGGATTTTGAAATCTGCCCTAAAATTAACCGGGAGCCAGTGTAAGGATTTAAGAACTGGAGTGATGTGTTTGTATTTCTTGTTCTTGTAATAATTCTTGCAGCCGCATTTTGGATTAACTTGAGGCTGTATAAAGAACAGTTTGAACAGCCAGTGAACACCGAATTGCAGTAGTCAATCCTACTAGAAATAAATGCAGAAATTAATTTCTCATAATTCTGTTTATTTAGAAAGCACCTTCATTTCCCAACATTTTTAAGATGGAAGAAACCTGATTTGGAAAACTTTGTAATGTGTGCTTTAAATGACATGCTAGAGTCAAAGATAACTCCTAGATAACGGGCTGATTCAATAAAATGAATGGGGATTCCAACTGAGTTAAATGATAGCAGAATATTGCTGTGATCAGCATCAATTCGTCCAACAATTAACATCTCTGTTTTATCTGTGTTTAAAGACAAATAGTTCTCATCCATCCACTCCTTTAATTCTGAGATCTGAGCGTCCTGCAGGTACCATAAACGTCTTTTGAAATGCTGCTGCTAGTGAGATTTTGTTTTTGTCAAAAAGCCAAACTGTAAATAAAAGTCAAAAGGAAGCATAGCTGTTTTCGAAATGGCCATAACGAATCTGAGGTGTAATTTACTGTTTGTGGTGTAGGCTCGTTTGTTTCAGATGCAAACAAAGGTGCTCCAGATCAGCGGTTTCTCCACCCATGGGTCACGAAATAAATATATACAGTATGTACGTAAGTACATTTACCTTGTCACACATGTGCGATTGGGAGACAGCTAAAGGGTATGAATGATAGTAATTTCACGCCAGACCAGAGTGCGGCAAGGTGCACTGAATTTTTTTCTCACTCCCTTGCAGACCGTCCACGGGTTCCGACGCCACTGATGACATCACTTCCGTTCTCGGCATATAAAGCCACCATCTTTAACAACCTAAGTCAGTTCTGTTTTGGACTCTGAACTGTGAACAACTCTCAACCATTACCTTAATACAGGTGGCTGTCCCAAATCTTTTTGATGTCTCTTGGTCATTTTTGTGACAACATATATATTAAATATATATATACTGTATATAATCCAATGTCTGCCTTCCTTACTGTCTGTATGTCTGTCTGCTTTTCATGAGAGAACTACTTACCAGATTTAAATCAGGTTTTATTGTAGAATTTGCTTGAACATTCCGGTTGACTTAGCGACTTCTCTCATCGTGTTAAGAGTCATAGTTCATTTACGGTACTGATTTATTTTGCACGAATCACTGGACCGAGGGGAAGGGGGATGGGCCCTCCACACTCACACCAAAGCCTCAGGGCGTTCCTTACCTCCACTTAGCTAGCGAACGAGAGAACTACTTCATGGACTGAGATCGGGTTCTTTTCTAGAATTTGCTTGAACATTCTGGTTGATTTTGCGACTTCTCTCATCGTGCTAAGAATCATAGTTTGCTTGTAGGAACGATATATTTGCACTAATTCAAGACATAGGCTGCGGGCCAAGGGGAAATATCAAGAAAAATTATTTCAACCAGGGAAAGGAATAATGTGATTACCCAGGCATTTACATCAGAACATTTATCTTTGTGAATAAATTCCACCATTTTTTACTTGTAGCTGCTGATAGAGGCACATGCACAGACTAAAAGAGTCTAAAAGAGACATACGCAGAAAACAAAATTATCACATGGCTAAAACATCGGGTTACTCGCTAAGAAATCCACGCATGCTCACCAAGTTTCTCAGTAACAATAGCAACAAACTATAGAAATCATCCCTAAAAGTATAGTCTCTGAGGCCAATATTCCAGCTTCCTCTAACTTGAATAAGGGTTTACACAGCAACTGGGCATACGTGAATAATTTTATTTAAACTGAATGTGAGCGCACTCATTGTGCCCATTCCACTCACCAGAAGTTACACACAGAAACAGTCAGGGTTGAGATTTGGTGCCACGCAGAATGGAGGAACACCCACTAGAAGACACCTGACGCCCCGTGACTCTGCCTCTTCTGCCCATAGAACTAGACTGTACATTTTGGACTATATTTTCAAGACAAAACAACAGATGAACTTAATACTTGCATAGACAGTTAAGTTCAAAGACAATCTGTTTTCCCAAATCACAGTTTCATTTTGTTTGAACTGACCAGCAATTCAGGAGATGCCTCAGGCTATTGATTACTTTAAAACCTGGACATCAGGGACAACAAGTTGCTAAATGGTTTTACAGCCTGGGATAGGAAGACATGCCAGTAGGTGCTAAACAACATCAAAAAGTTTTATTGTTTGGGTAAATGGATGAGTGAATTCATTCATCATATTGAAAGCCAGCAACAATCACATGTTGTGAACCCACCCAGTAGAATTTTATAATAAATATGCCTCGGCTGAAGAACAACATCAGAACAAGGGACAAAGACGTCAGGAGAAGAGAACACAGAGATATCAGAAGAGGGCGCCAACAACGTGTCGCTGTTTTCCATCTGATCGGCAGAAAAGCTACAAGTGTGAGATCACAAGCTGCCTGCAACATTTATCCTTGCCATCTTTAACTTTTTCGTAAGCTTTTTCTAAAGACTATATATGTGCAGACTTTACTCTCAGTCCTATTTTCTATTATTCTTTGTTCCACTGGTATTATTATCTTCTTATCTAATATGCTACTGTGGCTGTCTGTTTGTCTGTCTGGGATTTTAAATCACCTGTAGCCCGCAAACCGTTTGAACTATTGACCTGAAATTTGCTACACTGATACTACGTGACGTCAACTATCTGCTTTCAGGGTGAGAATTGACCTGCAAGGTCATTCCTCTTTTTATTTTAATTTTATTTTATTGTAGAATCAACTCTTGGCAGCGGCCAGCAGGGCAGCCATGCGGTGCATGTGTATGGGCGCTGTTCTCATTCCCTACCACTTTCCCTACTTCTTCATATCTTAAATCATTCTTGAAGCAGATTGAAGACTTAAGTGCCAGCTTAAGTGAAAAATTAAGGAAAACATACTAAGTAATTGCAACACAAACACTGACTTAATCAGTTTAAAGAAAAACGAAAAAAGATGCCAACGAAAGAAGAGAAGAAGCGGGCAGCTAGGGTTGGAGAAATAAAGAAAGCAGCAAGCTCATCAACCTCTGAGAAAACGAATGGTAAACATTCGGAGAAAGAGGATGAAAACTATAACTCAAGTGTATTCAAAGCACGTTAACATGCAGTCTGCCATTACTGGTTCCTGTAATAAATACCACACTGCTTTTAACTTTCTATGCTTTGTCTTCATGTCTAGAGTGATTGAAGTAATATGGTAGATTTCTTTGAACACCTGGTGCAGCCGGAGGATTGCCATACGCTCTGTTCTGCGAGGTTTATTAAGGCTGAGGGTGTGTGCTCCTCCCAATAATAGGGAACTTTGGGCTGACAAATGGCCTATACTCAAGGATCCTGAGCTTTTGTATGTTTGAATATTTTCTTGGAGACCAAACGTAATATTTAGGTCTGAGATATCTTTTAAACGTATGTTGTTCGTGCCGATAATAAGTAAGTCCCTTGAAGTGCTGAGAGAGTGACAGGCTGTGTTATTCATAAGGCACTTGTGTGGTTTAAAGTGCTAGAGATTAACCTGCTGTGTGTTTGCCATTCACAAGGCACTATTGAGTTTCAGTGTGTATGCGTATAGCTATGTGTGTGTTTGTGATAATCTTAAGGTGTAACAGTAGACCAACCCAGTAACGTATCTCATGAATACACTTACCTGTAGACAAAGGGTAAGTAGTGAGTGATACCACGATAATACACCGGCTAACCAAAGGGGCTGGACGACCAGAGAAACTGCAAAGCTACTTACATTTGATATTTTACACCTTAGTTTCTTTTTAACTCTCTCAGATATTAAACAGAGCATCCTTTGAGACCCTGGCACATTCTCATCACTTGTTTCATTCATTTCATTTATATATATATATAAGGATGCATCTTGCAGTGACAGACAAATTAGCCTTCACTTCACACCTTTGAATTTACTCTGAAGACGCGCTTCTTCTCAGTATTTTTAAGTGCAGAGTCTTTAGAGTGATTAACCATTCATTTTTTTTTCTTAAAGTGTCTTTTTCAAATCAGAAATCCCAAAAAGCTGTACGCAGACCTGTGTTTATCAGCTCCTTGAACGTTCTTGATAGCTCTGAGTCATTTCAAGTAAATAGGAAAATACATGCTGCATCCTGAAGCAGTGTAAAATATAAAAACATAACCGCAAAAGAAACAAATGCTTCATTGTGGTGACTTTATAATTATGCAAAAATGAAGGAAAACACATGAACATTAGACGAGAGGCTCAAATCTGATAAACCCTGGGTGGATGAAAGGCCAAATTCTGTCTCAGTAGAATCAGAGCCCACTTACGCACACACTCACCGTGGACCACTTTAGAGCTGTCACGTGACCTCAAGGACATGAAGGGCTGTCATTTTCCCATAAGCTGTATAAACTCCATTTAAATGCCTTTTTGTATATCAAAGCACGAGAAATGAAACTGACAAGAAGCAAAAAAATATTTGTGATGCTCTTGAAGAGAAGGCCATTATTCATTTAGTGCAGCGCTTCTTTAACTTTTTTGAGTCACGGACCCCTCGAAGAATCTCATGAAAGCTATGGACCCCCTTCTCAAGAAATATTCACATAAACACAACTTTGCATGCAATGAATATAATGAACTTTATTTGCAGTATTATGATTTGATTGTCTCTTACATATATGGTATACACAAAGTATTATTAATCTTACAAAAAAAATCAAAAAATAAAACTCCTTTTTATGCAATAAGTAAAGTTCATTCATTCCAATTATGAAATACTAGGGGGCCCCGCTCCCTGCTCGCTTAGCTAGCCCACCCCAGGGTTTGGCGTTTCTCAGCCTTTAAGTATTTGCAACCCGAGCTTTCATAACAGTTTTAATCGCCTTTTGAAAGGAGCCCACTAATACCAATTTGTTCTTTTTTAATTAATGATATATCACAGATGCATATTTTATTGTACCTACTTAACTTTTATCGACATTTATCTAACTCTATATTTATTTTTCTAGTATCAGAATGTAGTTTAAGTTCATTTCTTTTGGTCTCAATAGACATTTTTGATTCTTGTTTTCTTTTTTCACATCTTCACACGCCACATTTTGTTACTTTGCCCCCCTAGGGGGGTCCGCCCCACAGTTTGACAACCACTGGTTTACCGGATATACAATGTAAACAGATTGTTATTTTCATGAGAATTGTTACTTATGCATTATTTTCAATTTTTTTTTACTTTTGTAAAAACAATATTTGTCCTTTATTTCCGAGTGGTTAAATCTCTCTCTCACGGGACGTATAACGCTGCTCGTGTTGTGGGGGGTGCTGAACGCACGCTAAGGAGATGCGGTCGGACCAGCTGCTGTGTTGCTACTACTGCTGGCGAGCTGCGTGTTCTGCTTGTTGCACTGAGTGTCGATCATTTCAAAGCCTGTACAGCAGCTGTCCTTCTGCCACTTCACGTCTCTCCCGCTCACATTGTGAAAGGGGGGGCTGAACACACGCTAAGGAGATGCGGTTGTATCATCTGCTGGCGAGCTGTGTGTTCTGGGCTGGAGTCGGGAGAGAAGGAAGGACTGAGCTTGCTGGAGGAGGCAAGGAGGCGGCCTGAAGAGAATAAGGCGTTGTGTGGCCAGGACTTTGGGGGTTTGTGTGCACTTTAATAACTTGTATATATTGTAAATAAACGTGTGGTGGTGGAAAAACAACATGTTTGCCAGTCTGTGCCCGGGTTCCGTTCACAACCTGTACAGCAGCTGTCCTTTTGCCACTTTCCGTCTTTGCCGCTCGCATTGTGAAGGGGGGGGTGTGGCTGAACGCACGCTAAGGAGATGCGGTTGTATCATCTGCTGGCAAGTTGTGTGTGCTGCTTGTCGCTTGTCATTGTTTTAAGAGCAGGGAGCACATGAAGTGTGTCTGCCAAAAGCGCTCCAACAACTGCGAAGTTAGATGTCCGTGAACTTGTTTTAAATTGTTTGTAAGTGGGGCGTGATGTGCAAAAGTCACCATCTCACAGTTCTTGCTTCCTAAGGTTGTAAAGTCTTGTCTCTCTGAGATGACTACGTCCCGTTCACTTCACACGCCAACACCGGGTTCCCCAGGGGCGCTATGCTACAGCCACTTTGCATCTCTCCCGCTTGTGTTGTGAAGGTGGGCAGGGGAGGAGCTGAACGCCCGCCAATGAGATGCGGACGGATCAGCTGCTGGCTTTGTGCTGCTCCTGCCGAGATGCGTATTCTGCTTGTTGCGCTACACTTCGATCATTTAAAAGCCTGTACAGCAGCTGTCCTTCTGTCTCACTTCCTTCTCTCGCGGGACATCAAAGTGTCTTCTGAGAAGTTCACGTCTCGTCTCCCTCCCAAGATTTTTTTTATGATAGAGAGACAATCCTCTTGTGCAAATTAACTCTTTTGAGGGCTAAATATTTTTTCCAAAAAATACAAAAAGTTTTCTGAAAAGCACACAAAGCAACAGTTTCACATGTGAATCAACATAAAATGTCTGTTGCTGTGTGCTGTGGCCACCAGTTTGCCGTCTCTTGTGGCCCGAGCCACTCACGGGCATGATAGCTGGCAGAGATGTGTGTCAGGCTGCCTGCCAGGTTGTCTTTGAGTGGCAGGGGTGGCAGCGGCAGTCACAGTCGCAGTGCCATACAATCTGGTTTGTACCTTTTGTCATTATAAGTGATGGTCCTCACAGGCAAACACTACCATAGGTGTATCAGCTACAGGAACGTGTTCAGCACCACTGTCAGCTGGGGAGCGCTCACTTTCGTTGTTAATCCCGATCTCCAGATCCCTTGCATCAGAATCAGAGTTCCACTGAATATTTTCACGTTGATCTCTCGCCAGATGTTGAAAGCCATTTCTGCTGTTGTTTGCTCTTCACTACTCACGTGAGCGCAGGGAATTTTGGTCAGACCAACTAAGCTAACTTTCCTTCTTGCAAAGAGAGTCAAACTAAAACATAACGGCAGGTTTTGCAATTGATTACCACCCTCAACCCCACCTGTTGATAAAAATCGAGGCAGACCCTTAAATTTGATCAAAAATAATAAAAATGATTTAATGCTTCATTGAAACATCTTTCGAGATGTGAGTCCCAGTGTAGATTATCACAAGATGGTGGTGGAACCCCTCAAGAGAAACCCAAGGTGGAAGAGGCAAGTCCAGGGGACCGGAACCCAGAAGAGAAGTCAGTTGTCACCCCATTGCTGGTCATCAGAGTTGCTGAAAACAAAGGAGGTGAAGCATCAGACAACAGCGCCACCCTTGAACTTGGAGTGGTATTACCATTCGATGAGCCCTGAGGTTGTCTCCCAAGCATATGCGCGTGACTAGCCCTCTACTGCGTTGAATAAATTGAATAATTAAAACACCCCTCGGACTCGTTTCACCACACAAGATGGTGCCATAGGAGAAGAGTCTACCAAGTGAGCACCAGATGCATGGCAGGACGTGATGTGGCAGAACAGATTCATTTTACCAACCAGCCTGGTCACTGGAATGCCAATGCCTATGCCATCCTTTAGTATATATATATATATATATATATAATTCACTAAGGGCACGCAAGACAGAGAGCGCAAGCAAGACAGAGAGCCATGCCTGCCAACTCACAGAGCCCCGCCCGCCAACTCTAACCCTCCTCCTGCGTCCACCATCGCTGTTGAGGCATGTGCTCTGCCTGCTCATGTGCCCGCACGCAACAACTCACCAAACACAGGCTCAGTCGCTTTCGTCTGTGCTACAGTCCACATGGGAGAGACACACACACAGGTGCGCGAGAGAGAGAGACACACACACACAGGTGCGCATGTGCATTGTTGCAATGTTACTTTTCTTGGTTGTTTATTAAATTATGGATTTTTCAAATGTTAATTTTTTTCCCTGTACTTAAAACTCATTAAAAAAGTGTTTTTAGCGAGCGGTTCGTGGCGCTATAGCACAAACTCTTGCAGTGTTAGTGTTATTCAGTGTTTTCACATTTAGTTTACCATTACACTGTGCATTCAATGGTTTAATTAACTATATTTGTTCTTAAAAACTTAAAAATATATATATTTACATACAGTTCGTATGGTCTGCAACGGATTAATTGTATTTACATACAATCCTATGAGGGAAATTACTTCAGTTCACAACCAGAGTTTTGGAACGCACTGTATATATAATCGACCAAGTCACCCGACCATGGGGAACACACGACAGAGCCTCGCCCGCCAGCTCTCACCCTCCTCCCGCGTCCACCTTCGCTCTCGAGGCATGCACACTGTCTGCTCATGTGCCCGTCCCCAACAGGTCACCAAACACATCCTCACTCGCTTTGGTCTGTGCTACAGTCCACATGCAGCTGTGAGCCACGTTGACTGTTCACGTTGATAATGATGCGGCGTATGCTACGCCTGCGGGTTGGCTAGTATCATAATATTATTTAGGTGGGAATTACTTCATAAAAAAAACACAATCATTTTGCATCATGCCATATCTCTTCAGAGTTATTCATTTTTAGTTTAACTTTATTACGATTTTCTTTCTAAATGTTTTCCTAATTCTAGTCTGACTGCGTCTCGTCTTAGTTGTCAGACCCAGGAAGTTCATGATTGCTCCTTTGACATTGTTCACTCAACTCGTTATTTGAGGTTGTTCAAAATACGATGACATTATTTCTGTGCAGCAGTAACTGCAGAATTGGAAAGTGTAGTTTGCAGAGCTAGAAATATGTTTTTGCTTCCAAGAAGGACTATTATTTATTTATAGCAGCTCCTCACCAAACTGTTAACGTGGTGATATACAGACATGCTGTCCAGAATATCAGGGGAATGAGCTTCCTTGCACATTTGCTCCTTTCACATTAATTGGGCACGATGCTTGGCCATTGAACTGAAATACCAGCCTAAGGCCGGGTAAACAATATCACATTTAACATGTACCAAGTGTTTTGTTTTGTTTAATTAACATTTGGCAAAAGTCAAATGGATAATAATTGTTTTATAGTACCATACAACTAATTGGATGGATAATAATTGTTTTATAGTACCATGCAAAATACTTAAGCAGCATTGTGTTAAATCGGGCCTTGTTATCAGCAAGCTGGCAAATAGGAAAGCCAAACCTGTAAAAGCTCTCCCAAAATTATAGAACTCACTTAAGGTGATTTGTAATAATTACTTCATTAAATAATTCAAACAAACAAACAAAAAAAAGACTCACTAATGAACTTAAATAATAAGATAATTAATCCAATAATAATAATAAATGAAAATTCAAGCAATTAACAATAATTAAAAAGAACTGAAATAAATAATACTAAAGAAGCTAAAAAAGTACAATTTTAAATAAGCCAAAATAAGCACAAATGTATCTTGCCACAGCTGTTGAGATTGGTATCATTTTATTAATTTTTTATAAATTCCTCCAAGTCTGTTTTGCTGTTCTTTGGGAATAATTGAAGGGTTTTTTAGGGGGTATGCAGAATTAAATTCTGACATTTTTTCCTTAATTGTTCTGAATAATTTGTGGTCTTGATTTTCATGCATACTGTTGTTCTGTGACTCACGTTGTTAATCATGCTCTCCTGGCTTCTGGAGGTTATGACCCCTGATCTCATTTAGAAGACGAGTTGAGAGGTCACCTGAGATGGTGCTTTTGAAAAATGGCAAAGCCGCAGGTCCTGATGGCATCCCATCAGAACCATTAAGGGCAGGTGCAGAGATGGGGACTAACGGTACATCTACCCTCTCTTTGAAAGAATTTGGGAAGAAAAACGGATACCAATAGAGTGGAAGAAGGGACATATCATTAAAATCACTATAGAAAAGAGGACCTGCTCCAATTATAGAGGGACAACGCTATCGTCAATACCTGGAATGGTACTGAAGAGGAGTTTACTGTCATTTTATAAACACCAAGTGCAACCACTCCAGACAGGTGGATCAAAAGAATCCTGCCCGACTTGAAACAAGCTGTGTAGTAACCATTAGGACAAGCTGTCATACAACCACGTGGTTCTGTATTAGGCAGGCGTATCTCTTAGCCAATTTAATTACACTATGATTGTTACTTTGCACTCTGCTGTAACTGACAACAACGTTGTGGCTTTTGGCTGAGTGTCTGTCGCACAATAAAACCACAGCAGTCATCAGGTGGACCCCTCTACTAACTGGTGTTTTATTAAGTTTAAGGCCCACAACACCGAAAAGGAATTAATAGTGTGTGCAATGTCATACCGTCTCATTTCCTGACAACAGAGGGTCAGCCAAATATAGATATGCTGTATCCCACTTCCATATTAATTTACAATTAAGGTAATGCATTTTACTACTTCAAATGTTTGTGATGCGCCAGCTTTTGGAATGATAGAGACACAGCAACTTGACGGACACATAGACAGACAGACAGACCGACAGATAGACAGACCAACAGATATTTATCCTTTTATTGAGATGGATGAGTTTCCGTAAAAAATCTACCTATCTGTCTGCCTGTCTGTCTATCTTTATCCTTTCCTATCTATCTATCTATCTATCTATCTATCTATCTATCTATCTATCTATCTATCTATCCTGCCTACTATTCTAAAATTAAATTCTATCTATGTATCTATGTATCTATGTATCTATGTATCTATCTATCTATCTATCTATCTATCTATGTAGGCCTTAAACCTGCAGGGTAAAGCCTGGGAGTTGGTGGCAGAATTGGCACTCTGGCCACCATAAAAAAAAAACCCTCACAATTGCTCCATTCCATCTGAACTTGTGTGGTGCTGAGGTGTCACCCGTCGCATGGCTACACTCAGGTCCTAATCTGGGATCCTGAGTTGGTTCGTCACATGGTGTGTGTGGCAATGCGCTGTATTAGCATGTGCTCCTAAGAGCACAAGTCAAAGCAGAAATGGAATTCATTGAACACCATGGGTAGAGCTGGAGGACCCGGAATTCACAGATATCAATTTGGAAACTCTAAATTGGCAGCAGTTGAGTGTGGGATTCTAAGCTAGAGTACTGGAGTTGAGGGGTGAAAGGGTCAACCAGTGTGTGACCGAGTGGCACACCTGACTTAAACTTGTATAAAATGACTAAAGCGTTTTATAGTTCAGGAGCCAAATATAACCTTTATAATACTTAAACCCACCTGAGGGTCATATGGTGGGACAGGGTTTGATTTGTTCTCTCTTTTAATAGTTAATATCCCTCAAAAAAAAATCACTTTTAAAGAGCATGTGTCAAACGGGTCATATGTGAAGAGCACTCTTATGTTTGTTTTTGCCTTAACCAGGTTCCTGATAATCAATAGCGTGTATGCTTGTAAAGAAATCAAAGTGTCATAGCCTTTCTTCTAACAATCTGTAACTGCAAATTTCATGTCTCTGTTGAATATTATACAGATTCACCGCAATAAATGATTGTATCCATTTTTTTTATTGTTAATAAGAAACGGGCCAAACAAGACCCGATGGAATAGAAAGGATCGATGGAAGACTTCATTTAAAAATGGCAAAGCTGCGCTGTTACTGAAACAGCGAAACTGTAAAATATTTACTTGACTATAACTTCACGGCAGGAGCGTGTTTTTTTCTGAAGGGAGTAAAATAATATTAAACGTATTCGTCTTTTCTCAAAATATGCTGTCTCTCTTTCTTATAAGAAAATGTTCAAGTTGTTTGGTGCCCTGGAAGGTCAGATATATCAATTTGTAGTTAAGATTGACACATGAAAATTCAATATAGATGACCAGGAGGTTCATTTATCAACCCTTTCTTTGAACCTTTTGGAAGGTAATGGAGATTACTAGCAGGAACCACGATGGAATGGGATGCCTTTCCATTAGATTTCCCACTCACATGCATCAAGAGCTGGCCAATTTACAGATGATATCCATCCATCCATTCATCTATCATACCCAGACAAACATTAGCAGCATTACAAGGGGAAGAAACTTAAATAAGTAGGAACCACACCAGAGCAGAGTTCCGGTCCTTTGCAGGACACAGTTATTCACACAACACACCCTGAGGGTCAGTTAACTCTGCGGAGGTGAAGTATCCGGTGTCAAAGACAGACAAATAAAGGAGCCAAAAAAAAAAAACGTTTGGGGCAGCCACCCATATAATATTCCTGGCTGCAAATGAATAAATTACTTGTACAGATGTGTACAGGTTTGAGTCCAGCACAGAACTGATTTGAGATTGTCGTTGGCGTTTTAAAAAGGCAAGCAGAGGAAGTGATGTCATCAATGAGGACGGAACCAGAATTGGTGGCATCAGGGCTGGGACCGGAAGTGGCGTCATCAAAGGAGCTGGAAGTGACTTCATCATAGGGCCTGCGACTGGAAGTGACATCATAAATGGGCCCAGAACCAGAAGTGACATCATCAAAGTGACCAGAAGTGACTTCATCTGTGGTCCTGGGACAAGAAGTGACACCATCAATGGGCCCTGAAACGTTAGTGACATCATCAATGTGGCCAGAAGTGACTTTGTGGGCCCGGGTCAAGAAGTGACACCATCAATGGGCCCTGAAACGGAAGTGACATCATCAATGTGGCCAGAAGTGACTTTGTGGGCCCGGGACAAGAAGTGACACCATCAATGGGCCCTGAAACGGAAATGACATTGTCAATGGGGATGGAAGTGACTTCATCAGTGGGCTCGGGACCGGAAGTGACATCATTAATGGGTCCAGAACCGGAAGTGACTTCATCCGTGATCCCAGGACTGGAAGTGCCATCATCAATGGGCCCGGAAAACCGTAAGTGATATCATCAACGGGGTCGGAACTGGAAGTGACTTCATCAGTGGGCATGGGACCGGAAGTGACGGCATCATAGCCAGGCAGAATTTGCCATATCTGGTCTCCAGAGAAGTGAGATAAAGAGTCAGTGTACTCTGCCACCCCCTGGTCTGGCGTGGAATTGCTCTCATTCAGGCCCTTTAGCTGCCTCCCCTGTACTTGTGTGTGACACCAGGGATATCTGTGAACGAGTCAAAGTTCACAGTTGTTGAGATTTGCACCCAGGCCACCACAACTGTGCAGCAAGAATGGTATCCCCGTGCCATAAACAGCCGGCCTGCGGAGGACCTACCCACCCGTTTTTTTATCATTCAAAGCTCCTAACTGTGACCCTTTTCTCACTTTTAGACTCTTTATTTCGTAGACATGAACAAAGTGCCCCAAATCTCCACTCCAACCCTAGAATTATTTGGTTAACCAAACTGCTTCCTAACTACGATTCTTGAAACACAGCCTGGGCACTGTGCGCTCAACTGTTAGTCCATTTGGTTCTGTCACTTGGCCAGAAATGTTTGACTCAGTGACATGTCCTGATGCCAGTTCTTCTCAAAGCTGGCGCCACCTCTTACAGTCAATTCCATTCACTAACCAAACCAGTGACAAATGAACCTGATGGTCTCCTCTTGTTTGCTAAAGTTCATTTGGATCGAATGAGGTAGCAAAATACTTTTTCCAGATGGTGTTTCTCTAACTAATGCTGGGTTTGGAATGATTTACAATAAAAACTGTACTGTCCCTTGAGTTTATTGGCCATTTGCTTTTTTCATATCCTAAAGAGTGTGTGTTAGGTTGACTGGCGACTTAAAATTGGCCTTGGTGATCCCACCTTATGCCTGGTGCTGCTATAATAGGCTCCATGACCCTGAATGTTAAGCCAGTCCAAGAGTAAATAAATGACCTCTCACAAAAAAAAAAAACGAAACTGAATGATTAGGTAGACACCCAAACAGCAGTCCTCAAGGCCTGAATTTAATTTGATGGTTCATAAGCTGTGCTGTTTACACAAAAAAGAATTAAGAAAGGCTACCAACCTACTAATGGAATTAAAGTGTGTGCTGGAAATTACTTTTTTTTTTTTTCCAAAATTTTAATTTCACCACATTATGGTGGGTACTGCAAGCCAAAAAAAAAGCTCAGCACTACATTTGTCAGACTTCTTGGATGGAAACGCTTTAATAAAAAGGGCAGTGAAATAGAGAAGGCATCCCGCTGTATAGAACTGGAAGGAATTATTAAGGATAAGACTGAGCAACACGGACAGGAGTTATTAGGAACAGTCAGCGTGGGCTCAGAAGAGGGAGGTCGTGTTTTACTAGCAGGCTGGAATTCTATGAGGAGGCAACAAAAGGATACGATCAGAGTGGAGCAGATGAGATTATTAATTTGAACTTTCAGAAAGCATTTGATAAGGTGCCACATGAGAGGGTGGGCATCAAACTAAAAGAAGTGGGGTGCAGAATTGGCACAGACACAGGAAGCAGAGGGTGATGGTGTGAAGAACCTCATCAGAACTGGCCGATGTTAAGAGTGGTGACCAGCAGGGGGCAGTGCTGGGGCCGCTGCTATTTTTATATTTTTATAATAGGGGGCCACTTCGCCCCCAGTTCGTTTCGCTCGCCAACCCCCGTGTTTGGTTTTCCGGATACACACTTTTAAGATTTTTTTTTCTTTGAATTGTTGCTATTTCATTAGTTTCACTTTTATTTCAGAACTTCTGTAAAAACAATATTTGTAATCTTGCGAGTCCCAACGTGCTGAATCTTTTTACTGAGGTCAGTGAGACGCGTGTTTAATGACTTTGTACCATAATTCAGGTTAGGTTTCTCTGTTTGGGATTTCAGCACAGACAACACGATCTTCATCATCAGCAGTTAATAATTTTTTTATACAAAGTAACCAATAAATGCATGTGCGGTTAACTCAGTTTTTGTAATTCTCAAGATTCTTTATTTGTCACATGCATACAGTAGTTATACAGGACAAGACACAGTGAAATGCATCATAATCCGCTGATAAGTTAGAAGAATATCAGTTAGATTAACAAAAAGTCATAGACTGAAAGATAACAGTATAGTAGAACATAATAAATAAGTAAAATTATGTGAATAAAGTAGAATTAAGTGTTAAGGTGCAATAGTGTAAAACCAAAGTTAGACAGGTGCGTAATTAAATGACACCGTTTGTTTGTTTGTTTGTTTGTTTGTGCTCCTGCGATCTTTACTTTCTTTTTTTATATTTTCTAATTTTCCTATTTTCATATCCTTTAACTTTCTCCACATGCGTATCGCGACGTTCTTTTTTTTTTTTTTGAGCCTTTCTAATTCCACTGCTTTCATAATCTCGAACCTGCTCTGCATGTGTTTAGCGCCAGCATTTGTGAACGTCTTTATGGAGTTCGACTTTGTCTTTTACTCTTTGCCCTTTAATTCTAAGCCAGATTGGACCAGCTCTCTTTTTTTTTCAATTCCATTTATTCCAGGCTGATAATTACTTTCCTTATTTTCTGAATTTGCACCTCGATTATTCTTTTTTGCTCCTTTTTCTCTCCAACGCTTTTGAGTCTGTTTTCTCCACGCTGCTCTCTTCTTCGTGTGGTTGTCGACGTTTCATTTATAACGTTCTGTCCTTATACGCTTTATATGCGCTGAGACCCTGGATCTGTGTGTGCTCAAATCCTTTATACGACTGAACGTTTCTCTGCCTCTTGGCTTATTTGATATTGATTGTAAGTAGGATGTGTGTCTTGCAAGAATCTCATGTTCCACGTCATCGTGAGATGGTCCTGGTCAATCTCTTGGCACAAAGTCTCATGTTTAAGGTCGCCGCGAGACGCATTGTGGCCAATCTCGTTTATCTCGTGGTTTCTTTTAAATGTCTTCCATGATCTTAACGTGAAGATCACATCTCGACGCCCTTGTGTTTCTCTCCAGGATTTTTTTTTATAATATTGTGGCAGTAGGGGGCGCTAGTGCTCCCTTGAACCCTCAGGTACAACTCCAGACACCAGGTAAAAGTCCAAGACGTTTTATTTTCTTTTAACACAGTGCACCAAGGACCTCCCACACTACTCATAAACCAAATTCAGCACACTAATCACTTCTCCTCGCCCAGACACTTTGCTCCTCTACCTCCCAGCTCAGCTCAGTGTCTGGACTGGCCCATAGTCCTTTTATAGCCCCTGACCCGGAGTCGTTCCTGTCCCAACAGTCCACAGTTCCTTATTCCTTCCAGGTGAGGGCAATCAGTCCTTTACTTCAACCCGGGAGCACGTCATTCTTTCCTGTCACGTGACCGTGCCGTACTCCTGGATCATAAGGCACAAAAGAGCCCACAGCGACTCCTGGTGACCCCCAAGGTATCCAGCAGGGCTGTGTATAAACACTACAAAGTCCATAAGGCCCTGCTGGATCTCGGGGCACGATCCTGCTGTCGGGAGAGCTCCTCCTGGCGGCCTGGGGGTGAGGGCCGGCATGGGAAGCCAGCAGTCCTCCACAAATATTTATAAATGATTTAGATAGGAATATAAGTAACAAGCTGGTTAAGTTTGCAGATGATACCAAGACAGGTGGACTAGCAGATAATTGGGAATCCGTTATATCATCACAGAAGGACTTGGATAGAAGACAGGCTTGGGCAGATTTGTGGACGATTAACTTTAATGTCAGTAAATGTAAAGAAAAAAAATGTGAGGTTTGAATACACAATGGGGGGTCAGAAGATTGAGAGTCCTAATTATGAGAAGGATTTAGGAGTCATAGTGGACTCTAAGCTATCGACTTCCTGACAAGTGTTCAGAAGCCATTAAGAAGGCTCACAGAATGTCAGGTTATATAGCGCCTTGACGTGTGGAGTACAAGTCACAGGAGGTTCTGCTCAAGTCTTTATAACACACTGGTGAGGCCTCATCTGGAGTCCTGGTGCAGTTTGGGTCTCCAGCAGTGCTTCCCAAACTCGGTCCTGGGGACCCACTGCGGCTTCAGGCTTTTGTTACAACCAGATTCATAATCAGTGACACACCTGATAACACTGTTCTCATTTTTTTTTTCTCTTATTATACATTCAGAAAAGCACAGTAGCATGAATTTTACATTTATAAGACATTTAGAAATATTTCTGCTTTTCCTGTAGATTTAAATGCTTAACTCTTTTTTTGTTGATTTCATTATATTTTGCCTTTTCTCTGTGCAGCTCTCCCCCTTTGTTGTATCTTATTAATGACAATTAAAAACAAGCAGAGCAGACACCCAGGCAAACAACACTGAATAATCAAAGGCTGCAACTACTTTAGCATCAGACCCACTAATTAGTAAATAATTGGATTCATTAAACAATTAGAACACATGACAATTAAAGAGAAGCAGAGCAGACACATGGGAAAACGACACTGAATGATAAAATGCTTCAACTACTTTAGTGTCAGATCCGCTAATTAGTTAATAACAGATGAAATTATCAGAAAACCCAGAAAAGAACAATGAAAATCAGGATGAAAATATTGTTAAAAAGTAAAAAATACATTTACCAAATAACTGCTTAGCACATTTTAATGAAAATTGACCTAATTTAGTTTTGTAATTTTTACATTCACTCTAAAACACAGAAACTGGGAAATAGCAGATCACTTCATTAGGCTAGCAGTCCAATTAAAAACAGAAGTTGGTTGGAACAAAAACCTGCAGCCACAGTAGGTCCCCAGGACCGAGATGGAGAACCACTGGGTCTCCAGGCTACAAAAAGGACACAGCAGCACAAGAGAAGGTCCAGAGAAGAGCGATGAGGCTGATTCAGGGCTACAGGAGATGAGTTATGAGAGAAGATGAGTGTGACCCTTTACAGTTTAAGGAAAAGAAGATTAAGAGGAGACCTGACTGAAGTGTTTAAATTATGAACAGAATTAGTCCAGTGGATCGAGACGGTGACTTTAAAATAAGTTCATCAAAACACGGGGACACACCTGGAAACTTGTGAAGGGTAAATTTCACACAAACTTTAGGAAGTTTTTCTTTACACAAAGAACGATAAACACTTGGAATAAGCGACCACGTAGTGTGGTGGGCAGTAAGACGTTAGGGACTTTCAAAACTCGACTTGATGTTTTTCTGGAAGAAATAAGTGGATGGGACTGGTGAGCTGTGTTGGGCCGAATAGCCTGTTCTCGTCTCGCTTGTTCGAATTGAACTGGCCGTGTGCATAAGTGAGCACTTTGATGGACTGGCAGGACCACCAGGGCTCTTTCTTGACTTGTGTGTAGTGCTGCAGTGATTGGCATCCCATCACTGTGAATTGGATAACGTGGATGCGAGAATATTGTTTGTTTTCAAGGGTAGCATGGAGGTGCAATGATTAGCACTGCTGCTTCATGGGTCCAGTGCCCTTGGGAGCACTCGGCAGTGCCTACAACAAAGAACGTAATTTGCAGTTTTAGAAGGAATTGCTTGATTCGAGCGATAGTGATGAAGATACAACATTGACATGGATACTGAAACTAATGCATGATACGCCAGTGTATGGCCAATCCAGTGAATTAGACTGGCATAAAGCTTCACCATGGTGTGACAGTAGTGTGGCATGACAAAAGGGGCAAATTAATCGAGATTGAGCAAAAGGACAAGCAACATGCTAGCCCCCCCAATTAGGCAATTTTATTGTCATGAGATTTGTGGAAGTCACTAAGCCTTGCACCGTGGTAGCCTACAGTAACACAAGGGGGCACGATGATCAGGTGGATTGGGCACTGACATTCTACCCTCTTGTGTGCAAGCAAAAGAAACAAATATTATAGGATAAATTTGCAAGGAAACATGCGTCTACGTTGGGCTGTGCGTTTTTAACTGTCACAGAACGTGTACTAAATCAGCATCAGTCCAGCAGTGGCTAATAGGGTGTAATAAGAGTATAAGTTTAATATGTCACTGTACTCTGTACAAATATATCTTATAAATCTGCCTTTTTCTACTCACATGCACAGTTGACACTCACCCAGATTTAGCACAGGGGTTCACCATATAGTAGTGCTTGGCAAGCAATATAATAGAAGACAAGGCAGATAGAGACAACTGGGAAACGGGAGGTCAGACTGAACACCATTGTATACTACTTTTGTCTGTCAAAGTCAGCATGAAACTGTCTCCTCTTTCGCCTTGTTTGGAATTGCTTGATTCTCCTAAGTGGGGACTTGCTCGTGAAGAAAGAGTATAAAGTCTTGGAGCATTGCCTGGCACACCTTTGAAACTGAAAATCCTTCCACTGCAACACCGAAAATGGCAGACTCCACACATCGGGCCCCCACTCCTGAACTGGGTTTTAGCCATCGGCTTCCTTCGTTTGTTATACAGTGTAAGCCGTCATTAAATAAAGCTATTTCTCTTATGTGATTTCTTACCGCCGTATCACTAAGGGAGGAGTATCGCCTTTTTATATCATATCTGTATAGTTTCGGTTTTTCCAACACGCCGCACTTACAAAAGAACTCATTCCCAGGGAGCTAACACCCCCTGCTATATACATAGTGTCATCCCAAAACTCTTCCATGATAAAACACTCCCTTGTGCTCATGTTTGTCTTCTACTATATTTGGTATTTACATGTTTCTGTTCTATGTATTAATATTTTTTGGCTCATTTTTGGTTCATTTTTTCTGGGCGGTGTTCATCAGTCACCATTAGATACTCGCCAGGCTCTTGTGCTCAAATTTGCATCACATTTTCTGATCATGAAAGTGTGACCCTCACGGCATACGTAATTCTCTTATGGCTGTATAGGCAGGAGTCGTGCTTTAGGATACCACTCAGAAGAGCACGAAGTGGCTTGACTCACAGCTGTTCATTCTGGCCTCCTCCGCTCACTTGGCCATACACTTAATGTTATTACGTTGGCTCGCTTCTTCTCATTCTCAGTCACTGGCTCAAAGCCACTCAGGTTTTCTTTATCTCGTGTAAATTAAATTTGCTCTGAAGGATTCAACAGACAAGTTCATTCTGCCAGCCATCATTAACTCACCTTGATGGTCAGCACTTTGTGTCCACTGATTACAACACCTCGTTACCTTAAGGGTGGTTTCTGGTTTTGTATTTCTTTTCTGTTCTGTCACTCCATCATTTTTCCCTTTCATTTTCACCCTGTGCCTTCCATATTAAAGAATGTGGCTACCTGAGACCCTAAATTTTAATTAAGCAGGTGTTATTAAAAGGCCTTTAATGACATCTTGAGCACGGCCGTCTGCAGTGTGTCTGTCTGCGGAGAGAGTGTCAACATCGTCGAGAGGTTTACTTTCCTCGGTTGTGACATTCATGTCTCTGGTGACTCTCCCTATGAAGTCAGTAGACGTATTGGGAGAGCATGGGGGGGTCATGAGGTCACTGGAAAGGGGTGTGTGGCGCTCCCGATATCTCTGCAATTGACGAAGGTCCAAGTCTTTAGAGTCCTGGTGCTCACTGTCTGTGAGACATGAATGCTATCTGAGACCACGACTGGACACCTTCATGTGTGTCTTTACAGAGAATCCTTGGATACCACTGGTTTGGCTTTATGTTGCTCGCGGAGTCCCAAATGAGGCACATGACCTGCATTTTGAGTTACAATACATTACCCAAGGGTGATCTGGCTCACAGGATCTTCATTGTTGAAGGCCTGACGGGCTGGACCAAGCCAAGGGCAGGGTACACCCACGTAACACCTGGCTGTGGCAGATAGGGGGTTATTTCCAGAGGGTGGGACTGTACAGCATGTCAGCCCGAGGTTTGCCAACCGGGATCCCGAGCTGTTTCATCATGTGGTGGGTGTGGCAACATGCTGTGCCAGTGCATGCTCCCTAACCTGACCTGACCTGGCCAGGTTTTATTCTAGCTGGATCTCACACCAGATCTCCTTGAAGCCCCTTATGGCCAACAATCTGCAAAAACTGAACAGCTTTTGGAGTTCAGTGAGAGTGTCTCTCTCACTCTCTCTCAGATTTCCTCCAGTGGGATGTGTGCGACTATTTTATCAAGAAAGGTGGAACCGCTCATAACTGGGTTGCAGTCACTTCCAATTAGAAAATCAGGGCCTGCTCACAAGCGAGTTATTCTGTCCATCACGATTGTCTTGTTCTTGCTTGAGTCAATTTTGCGCTGTCTGACTCGAGAAGATGGTAGAGGGGCCTCCACAAACATGTCAGTTTAGTGCCTTTGTTATCAGAGCTGGAGTTCAGCACGGATTGTAATTGAGGGCTTTGTGCAGCCGTACGTCTGGTAAAACTGCCACCTTTAACAGGCCGGGTGTGCCACTAAAGCCTAGCAGAATGGGCAGTGCCTACAATAATCAGCTCTGCTCCCACACGCACTCACACCAGATCTCCTTGAAGCCCCTTATGGCCAGCAATCTGCGCAAACTGAAGAGCTTTTGGAGTTCAGTGGGAGTGTCTCTCTCACTCTCTCAGATTTCCTCCAATGGGGTGCGTGCAACTAGTTTTTCAAGAATGGTGGAACCTTTCATGACTGGATTACAGTCATCTCCAGTTAGAAAATCAGGGCCTGCTCACAGGCGAGTTATTCTGTTCATTCCAGTTGTCATTTCTTGAATTATCAGTCTTTGTTCTTGTTTGAGTCCATTTTGCACTGTCTGACTCAAGATGTTTGCAGGGGGCCTCCACAAAAGTGTCACTTCAGTACCTTTGTCATCACATCCCTGAGCAAGCTGGAGTTCAGTCACTTAGCGTGGATTGAAAATTGGGGCTTTGTGCAGCCGAATGTCTGTTAAATCTGCCACCTTTAACAGGCTTGGTGTGCCAGTAAAGCGTAGCTGAATGGGCAATGCCAACTTTGTCTTCTACATTAATCAGGTCTGCCCTGTAGTCACATACACACACACACACTCTCTCTCTCTCACAACAGATCTCTTTGAAGCCCCTTATGGCCAACAATCTGCACAAACTGAACAGCTTTTGAAATTCAGTAAGTGTCTCTCTCAATCTCTCACTCTCTCTCAGATTTCCTCCAATGGGATGTGTGCGTCTAGTTTATCAAGAAGGGTGGAACCGCTCTGGGTTGCAGTCACCTCCAATTAGAAAATCAGGGCCTGCTCACAGGCGAGTTATTCTGTCCATCCCGATTGTCTTGTTCTTGCTTGAGTCAATTTTGCGCTGTCTGACTCGAGAAGATGGTAGAGGGACCTCCACAAACATATCAGTTCCGCGCCTTTGTTATCAGAGCTGGAGTTCAGCGCGGATTGTAATTGAGGGCTTTGTGCAGCCGGACGTCTGGTAAAACTGCCACCTTTAACAGGCCGGGTGTGCCACTAAAGCCTATCAGAATGGGCAATGCCAACTTTGTCTTCTACAATAATCAGGCCTGCCTTGTACTCACACACACACAAACACACTCTCTCTCACAACAGATCTCTTTGAAGTCCCTTATGGCCGACAATCTGCACAAACTGAACAGCTTTTGGAGTTCAGTAAGTGTCTCTCTCAATCTCTCACTCTCTCTCAGATTTCCTCCAATGGGATGTGTGCGTCTAGTTTATCAAGAAAGGTGGAACCGCTCATAACTGGGTTGCAGTCACCTCCAATTAGAAAATCAGGGCCTGCTCACAGGCGAGTTATTCTGCCCATCCCGGTTGTCTTGTTCTTGCTTGAGTCAATGTTGCGCTGTCTGACTCGAGAAGATGACAGAGGGTCCTCCACAAAATATCAGTTCAGTCCCTTTGCTATCAGAGCTGGAGTTCAGTCACTTACCTTAGTGGATTGAAAGTGCGGGCTTTGTGCAGCCAGACGTCTGCTAAAACTGCCAGGCTGGGTGTATCACTAAAGCCTAGCAGAATGGGCTAACCCTAACCCTAATCCGCTCTGCTTACACATGCACTCACACCAGATCTCCTTGAAGCCCCTTACGGTCAACAATCTGCACAAACTGAACAGCTTTTGAACTTACTTTGCAAAAATAGAATTTCCTTTCTAGTCCACTAAATACGGTTGGCTCCACCATTTCCCCCTTAAAAACATTTTCCTCGTCTTTACTCTTTGTAGAAAATCGCCTTCAAATCTGGCATTTTTCATGCCGATGAGAGTTCCTTTCACTGCCGAGAATGTACTTTAATTATGAATGCGAAAGTGAGCTCAGTATAATTTAAAAAAAAAGTTTATAAAGAAAATTTCTCTAGGATACAACAAATCCTGTGAAATCTTTGCATCAATACCTCTCAGCCACAAAATGATTCCACTGAATTCTTTCCTCTGAGAAGCAGAAGTGCTTTGATTTTCGCTCTCGCAGAAGTGCCTGCAGTGTTCCAGCACAAGAATATAATCAGGGGTCAGCGGAATCGGCAGCCTCCTCCCTCGTTGCTGGTAGCATTGGTAAATACAATATTTTAGACCCCAGCATGTCTTAGAAATTTAAAGACTTTTTTTTTCTTAAGTATACTTAACAAATTCCAGAAAAGGCCGACTTACTTTGATACACGAGAGTAAGCAGCACGGCCACGCTCATTGTTCGCACGTCTGTGCGTTTCAAGCTGTTCATTACATTTCCGATTCATGCACCACATTAAAGAGTTTTTTTTTAAAATGTGACTAGAATATCTGCTTGTGAGAGAAATTAATTTAAAAAAAAGAATTGGAAAAATTGTGTCATTTGAAAATGATTAAAAAAAAAATTATAAAAAAAAGATAGCTAAGTGGCTGAGCACGTTCAGCGTCTCTTATGCCCTTCAGGTTGGCGTCTGTCATGATTTCAGTTAGCGCAGGCTCTGCTCCACTGTGCTTGGCATCATTTTGCTTATTTTTTTTCTTGCAGTTATGTTTGATATTTTTAGGTTAAGAAGCTTCTTTAAGGATCTTCTGGTGTTGCTTGTGTCTTATTTGGGAAGAATTACATTTCAAAGAAAAGAGAAATAAATTATATGGACTGTAGGGGGCGCCCCAGAGCCCTAACTACAAATACAACTCAGCCGAACACAATTGCCACAGCCCAGCAGAATATCGTTGAAAGAACAAGTGTGTGTGTGTGTGTGTGTGTGTGTGTGGGTGGGGGGGGTCTCCTTATTATGGGGAAACATAGGACCTCCAAAGGGCTTATTTGAGGTAATTTTATTGCACTGGAAGTACTCCTGAGTCCAGAATAAATAAATTGTGAGTGGTCCCCCCTCGACTTTCTCGTATACTCAGATACGGGGATGGATATTTGAGGAGTATACTGCAAGACAATGATTATATTTTTATATTATGTACATTAAAGAACCTTCAACAACAAATCAAATCAAATTAATAATATATTATATATATATATTATATTATATAATATATTGAGCAATCATTATAAAAGTAAAATTTAATAAATCTGACTCTGCAGCTGTATAAATAAAATGTAAAGTATCACTTCCAGTTTAGCGGAAATAGCCCAAAAGTTGATAGAAATGTACGTTTTGTATGTAATACTTCTATGCAAAATGTGGTTGACCCAAGTGAAAGCATACTCAAGTTATCGTGTTTACACACACATACACAAACAAAATACCAAAAATGGTATTTTCAGGAGGTCTAAAACATCAAGATTCATCAAAATCTCGACATTGAATCTTCAGACAATTACAATACTTTCCCTATACTTCATATACGAGAATGTCAGAGAGGTCTAAAACGTCGAGATTCATCAAAATCTCGACATTGAATCTTCGGACGATTACAATACTTTCCCTATACTTCATTACGAGAAAGTGAAGGAGGTCTAAAATGTCGAGATTCATCAAAATCTCAAAATAGAATTTTTGGACTATTACAATACTTTCCCTATACTTTGCATATGAGAAGTTCAGGGAAGTCTAAAACATCAAGGTTAATCAAAGTCTCGACATTGACTTTTTGGTCGATTACAATACTTTCCCTATCCTTCGTATACGAGAAAGTAAAAAGGGCGCTCATCCGGCTCCTCCCAATTCTGAATGTGATGTAGATGAGGTGCTGCTTTTTTAACACTGCTTTTATGAATCCTATACCAAATGGCATATAACAGAGACATATGATTTACACGGTCCATGCTGATATTGATTTCAGCCCATCTTAGATGGCTAGCTGGCTTTCTATGACTCTGAAATTTGAAGGTTGCCAGTTCGAATCCCATAAATGCCAAAAGTGACTCTTCGTTGGGCCCTTGAGCAAGACCCTTAACCTGCAATTGCTCCGTCCTGGGTGTGACGTTAATCTGCATCCAGCTCTGCGAGTTACAGGGAAAACTTGGGGGTTTGTGGCAGGATTGGCACTCCAGCCACCATAAAAAAACCTCAGGCTGTCCCAGTGTGGTGCTGAAGTGTCACCCGCTGCACTCCGGTCCCAATCTTGGTGGTCCATCATGTTGTGGATGCAGTAATGTGTTACCAGTGATGCTCCCAACTCCTCTCTTTCTCTTAGATGGGTAGCAGAGCCAGTTAAATGAATAGATACAAACACACACACACCATTGGCTGAACACACACCAGAATGATTAAAAAAAAAGAAAACTAAACAGAATGAAAACTTCTGACTTGGCAGTGCCAGTCCCAGTGAGGTGCCATACAGGCGTATTGCTGTTGGTATGACACACATTTGCTGAGAGTTAATTTGTTGGCTGAAAGTCCTCAGAGTTGATGTGTCAGAGAGAGGATGTGCAGCATTGTCCATCATGACGCCACTCAGGTTTGTCTTCCATCTCTCCTCCACTACAACCTCCAGCATGTCCTATAACTGAGCCTGCCCTTTAAAGGAGCTTGTTGATTCAGTGGGCCTTTCTTGAAGTGGTGTTACCAGCCCACCACACCACAATGGAAACCACAGAGCTGTAGAAGATGTGAAGGAGGTCACTACCGACATTCAAGGAGCACAGTCTCCTAAGGAAGAAGAATCTACTGTGTTATGAGACCAATCCAGCCTGTCACTGATGTGGACCCCCAAGTACTCGTAGGAGTGCACCACCTCCACATCCCCTCAATGATTAGTGATCAGGCATGGAGGCTCCTCGGTGTGTTGAAAGTAACCTAATTCAGAAAAACAAGAGCCTGTTCTGCCCTTTCTTCTGTAGTCCCTCAGTATTATAAGACCACTCCAGCCTGTCACTGATGCGGACCCCCAAGCACCACCTCCACATCCACTCTTGCAAATGTGACCAGGCATGAGGGGTTCTTTGGTGTGTTGAAATTCAGATATTCGGACTCTGCTGATAATCCTTTGTTCCCGGCGTTTTGGCCGATTTTGTACCCACCTGCACACGGGACCCTGAATTCCCCCTTCTCCTAGGCTGATCCCAAGTCTTCTGAAAATCTGAATCAATCACTTCACTTCTGAGGCTTTTTCATTGTACCTCCTGTCTGATGCCAGGCTGACTGCCCACTGATATGCCCGTCCCTGTCACAAGATGCTCGATGTACCCACAATGCCTTGATACCCGAGGGCTAAATGGCCAGGAGCTCAGAGCTCAACGTGGATTCCCATAAACAGACACAAAAAATGGCACTTTGGATTTCTTCTGGTAGAACCCAAACCCCGAGAGTGGCCGCTTAAAAGATGTTACCAGTGTGCCACTCAGAAGATTATTATTTTGCCATCTTCTTTTTGGAAGAATTGAGGAGTTTTAAAAGAAAGTTTTATTTTATTTTTTTTTTTATTGTTTTTACCTCCAGCTAAACAGACTCTCGCTATTTTTGTTTCTTTTACCTTATTTTTATTTTAGTTTTTTTTTTCCACTTGCCTCTAGTATTTTCTGTACTGGCTGTAATCCCAACTAATGCATTTTTAATCATTTAAGTCTTGATATTTATGCATTTTATATTTATTCAGTATTTGTAACACATTTGATTTTGATTTTTGTTACACCCGTTCGTTGTAAATTTTAAGGACGCGTGTCCAAAAATTACTTAAATTACACTTCTGTTGGCTCATTTATTTGATTATTCTAAGCTAAAATGAAGTATCTTCATGTTAAGGTCTGATAAATAAACTATTTTAATAAACAAAAGATTAGTCGATATTCCCTTTGATTGTTCAGCTGTCAAGCCACCTTTATGAGAAATTGCAGGATTTAGCCAATGGGAAAAATTAATACGAAACTGGCTAATTTCCCAGAAATGCCAGTAAATAAGCTAACTGGAATATTTGACTCAACGTTATTTTGAAATTATGCACATTTTATTTTTCTATTTATCTTTCTTAATGCAATGTGTAATTTAAATGGCAGTGATTCTTAACCTTTTTTGAGTCACGGACCCCTTTAAGTATGTGATGAAAGCTATGGACCCCCTTCCCCAGAAATATTCACATACAGTCGTATGAAAGAGTTTGGGAAGCCCTCTGAATTCTTTGGATTTTTGTTTCTCATTGGCTGAGCTTTCAAAGTAGCAACTTCCTTTTAATATACGACATGCCTTATGGACACAGTAGGATTTCAGCAGTGAAATTAAGTTTATGGGATTAACAGAAAATATGCATCATAACAAAATTAGACAGGTGTATAAATGTGGGCACCACAACAGAGATATGACATCAATACTTAGTGGAGTCTCCTTTTGGCCTCTCGACGCTGTCCTCCTATAGCCTGTGATGAGTGTCTGGATTCTGGATGGAGGTACTGGTGACCATTCTTCATATAAAATCTCTCCAGTTCAGTTCAATTTGATGGACAGCCTGCTTCAAATCATCCCGTAGATTGTCGATGATATTCAAGTCAGGGGACTGTGGCGGCCATTCCAGAACATTGTACTTCTCCCTCTGCATGAATGCCTTTGTAGATTTCCAACTGTGTTTTGGGTCATTGTCTTGTTGGAATATCCAACCCCTGCGTAACGTCAACTTTGTGACTGATGCTTGAACATTATCCTGAAGAGTTTGTTGATATTGGGTTGAATTCATCCGACCTTCGACTTTAACAAGGGCCCCAGTCCCTGAACTAGCCACACAGCCCCACAGCATGATGGGACCTCCACCAAATGTGACAGTAGGTAGCAGGTGTTTTTCTTGGAATGTGTTGTTCTTCTTCCGCCATGTGAAGTGCTTTTTGTTATAACCAAATAACTCCATGTTTGTCTCATCAGTCCAAAGCACTTTGTTCCAAAATGAATCTGCTTGTCTAAATGAGCATTTGCATACAACAAGCGACTCTGTTTGTGGCGTGAGTGCAGAAAGGGCTTCTTTCTCATCACCCTGCCATACTGATGTTCTTTGTGCAAATTGTGCTGAATTGTAGAACGATGTACAGATACACCATCTGCAGCGAGGTGTTCTTGCAGGTCTATGGAGGTGATTTGTGGTTGTCTGTCACTATTCTCACAATCCTGCCTCTTCATGTGCCGCTCCTGTATTTTTCTTGGCCTGCCAGACCTGCTGGTTTGGTTTAACAGCAACTGTGCCTGTGGCCTTCCATTTCCTGATTCCATTCCTTACAGTTGAACCTGACAGTTTAAACCTCTGAGATGTCTTTTTGTGGCCTTCTCCTAAACCAGGAGACTCAACAATCCTTGCTTTCAGATCTTTTGAGAGTTGCTTTGAGGATCCCATGCTGTCTGTCACTCTTCAGAGGAGAGTCAAAGGGAAGGAAGCACAACTTGTGATTGACCACCTTAAATACCTTTGACCACTCATGACTGGACACTCCTGTCTATGAAGTTCAAGGCTTAACGAGCTCATCCAACCAAGTAATCAGCATTGAGCAGTGACAGGCATTCAAATCAGCACAATGACAAGGGGACCCACATTTGTGCACAGCCAGTTTTTCACATTTGATTTAATTTCATACAACTAAATACTGCGTCACAAAAAATCTTTGTTCAGAAAACACCGCAGTACTCAGATGTTCCTAGGAAATGAAAGACATACCACTGATATCCTTATGTTGAAAGGAGAGTCAATTATTATGCAGGCTGAGAGGGGGTCCCAAACTTTTTCATAGACTGAAAGCACAACTTTGCATGCAATGAATAGAATGTACTTTATTTATCAAGATTTGATGGTCTCATATATATATATATGTGTGTGTATACATATATATATATATATATATATATATATATATATATCATAATCAAAGTATTATTAAACTTTAAAGTAAAACACTCCTTTTTATGCGAAAAGTAAAGACCCCTCATTATAATTATGAAATACAATTCTTTTGTGCAAGTTAAAGCAGATCTACTACTACTACATTTTCTACCACCATTACTACTTACTACTACATCTACTCTAAATCAACAGTACAGGGCTACATAGTAATATAAATGTTCATTTTTATCTGACCCTCACGGACCCCATGGACCCCCTAGGGGTCCACGGACCTCAGGTTAAGAACCCCTGCCTTATGGGGATGCATGTGCCATCTGGGTGCCCCCATGTTTCTATCCCGTCACAGAGACACACATTTTCATTTAATCAGCGAGTCTAAAAATGACTTGGGTGTGGGTGTGGCTACAGCCTGTGATGGACTGCTGCCCCGCCCACATTTGGTTCCTGCCTTCATCAATTGGCTCCAGCCCCTGAAAAACCTGTGATTGGTCTAAGTGGGTTCAGAAATTAACAGATGGATATATAGGAGAGTGGTATACTGTTTACAGGGTGGGTGGCAGTAGGCAACCCCAGTCCCCCTGTGGTTTCGCGGCGGTCTCAGAACCAGGAGGCCTTGCTGTTATGAGCTTAGGATTTTCTCTGGGGAAGTTTCCATCTCCAGACGCCATCTCTAGTGCAGCTGTTGTAGTGGATTTAGGGATTTTGACTGTGTCTAGTGTCACAAACTTGACCACAAGTCATAGCAAGGTTTGGGGCAGCCACCCGTCTAATTGGTAGCCTGGCTGCAAAATTGTAAAAATGTTACACAGCACTGATGTGCAGAAAACCGAGTCCAAAACAGAACTGAGGGAATAGGGAAAAAGTGGAGGCTTTTAAAGGGGAAAAGAAGTATGTGAGGTCAAAGGTGTTGGGCTCATAAGGTTCTTCAGCCATAGGCTTGGGCCCAGATGTGACATCACAGGGGCCGGAGCTGGCAAGGTCTTCTTCCATAGGCTCAGACCCTAAAGTGACGTCAAGAGGGCCAGGTGGAATCTCCCATGAATGGTGTGCAGGAAAGGGAGAAAACGAGTCAGTGCACTCTGCCACATCCCGGTCAGATTTGGAATTGCCCTTTAGCTGCCTGCCATGTGCACGTGTGTGACACTAGATAGGTAGGAGGCTCCTGGGGAGACCCCACTTGTTAGGGTCGAAACACAGAGTTTATTCTGGTATTATTAGAATGTATTTATTAACTACCTGTGTAAGCCCAAGCTGTAAAAAGCCCAGGCTCCTAGAAACCACGGATTCTGGAACTGCAATCAATTGATCGGCTCAGTTGTGTATCAACGGTTAAGTGATGTTCTCTTTCCTCGACGGTTTCGTTTTGTCGATGTGCTCACCTCGCTTGTGTATCAGCAGCTAAGCAAGTTTTCTTGGTGGTTTCACTTTAGAGACAGATTCGCTTTCTTTAAGCTTCATGCTGTAAGCCTCACACTTCCAGGCCGGACAGACAGACACTCACTCCTCCACGCATCGACGTTTTTATATAAGATTATTGTATTATTTGTCTTCTTCTCATCATTATAGTTAATATTTTGTATCCTTTGTGAAAGGCACTATATAGGTGCCCGACCCGACAAAGACTGACAACGGAGTCACAGGTAAATATAAAAACAAAAGATTAATTCTCTTCTGCTAGGGGGTCACATCTTCCCCGTGTCCCTCAGCTACAGCACAGTCCTGCAAAGCACCACACCAAACAAATCAAAAATGTTCTTCTTCCTCCAACAACAACAACATGTATTTCTATAGCACATTTTCATACAAAAAGTAGCTCAAAGTGCTTTACATAATGAAGAATAGAAAAATTAAACACAAAATAAGAAATTAAAGTAAGACATTAGTTAACATAGAAAAGCAGTAAGGTCCGATGGCCAAGGTGGACAGAAAAAACAGAAAAAACTCCAGACGGCTGGAGAAAAAAATAAAATCTGCAGGGGCTCCAGGCCACGGGACCACCCAGTCCCCTCTGGGCATTCTACCTAACATAAATGAAATAGTCCTCTTTGTAGTTACTCTTCCCAGGCAGCTTCATCCTCCTCCTCCTGACTCTGGCGCCTAGAGTAGTGGCTGCAGGCTCTTCTTATAGCCCACCCATTCCAGCCCACAGGGTCTCGTTACACCACGCAGCACCTCCCGGTGGTGACCACGGAGCCCAACAGGGCTGAGCCCTGAAGTCCCACGCCTGTGGCGCCGATATAACCCAGGAGGGCTGCCACCACACGTTCCGAGGGAACGTAGTGTCCATCCATCCCATGGCTGCTCCCACGGATCCAGTGTCAAAGGGGCGTCCCGGCTGGGCATGGGACCCGGCCGTCCACCACACCTTACTTATGATTTATTTTTAGGTAACCAATGACCCCGGGCTTGAATGGAGGATCATATCATCCGGATGCCTTGTGATTTGTGATGAGTTGGCAAGTGTGGCCAAGGAAAAGGAGTGTGGGCCTCACTGTTAAGACCATTGCCCCTGCGAGTTGGCTGAATGAATGAAATTCTTTATTATTTTTCGATTCATTGAACCACCTTATCAATGTCTCTGAGTGTGAGTGTGTGTGTGTTTAAGGCCGACTGTCTTCCCAGGGGGTCCCTGTAATAAAATAAACAACTCGCCGTCTTGGTGATGAATGGTGTGAATCTCCGCACCCTCTGGACAGCAACAACTTAGGATATTCCTTTTAATCCCACTTAATTCTCATACTTGTACAAACAGTCTTGGAGTCGTTCAAAAGCTATCAGCACCCCTGAATAAACTTCACGAGTCATCTGACATCGTTTCTGTCTTCCAGGAATGAAAAGAATTCAAAGGTGTCGTCTTCAGAGTCGTCGAACTGCCAGGGGGTCGGGAGCACAAGCTCGGTGAGTGGTCTGCAAAACACCAGAACCCCAGCCTCGGCGATGAACTGCTTGTATTGGACAACCAGTCCCTTATAAAAGCTTTTATTACCGTGAGATACGAGACTTGTGCTTGACTACAGTTGATTCGCCATTTCCCTGAATGTGTCTGAATGGTGAAGACAATTCAATCTCCACACACGGCACGGACTCGGGAAGAGGCAGTGACTTCTTGGAAAAACCCCTCTTCACTTTTTTGTGTTCTTCTTTGCATTCCTGTAAGTGTTACCATTCATTTTCAAGAATCGAGGGTTTGGCTGAAATCACCCAAAAGCTGTTGCAGACAGGAGTCCCGGATAAAAACACTTAAATGTAAATAGTGTCGTTGAGAATTTGTGCCAAATAACTTTATTAGCACTTTAGAAGCGTTCTTGTCTAGTGTTAAGATGGTAGAAAAACATTTAGGCCCCAATCTGGAGTGACACGATGAGAAGTTCAAATAGCAGCACAAGAAGAAGATGAAGAAGATAAGCGCGTAAGTCTGGTGGGCACTGCACTACTAGCTGTGTCCTCCCTTATAAGCTGCAGTATTGTTAATGTATCTGCATTTATTATTACGTTAAATTGACGTCCCTCTCCCTCACCCGGCATGCTGAAAGAGTAGAATAGGGGACCATCAACAAATAAATCGGAATTGAAAATAAACCAGACTCAAACATAATGGGAAGAAGTACATGAAGAGGCTCCCCTTTAATGTTTGATACAGGAAAGAAAAGAAAAAAAAAACCTTTTACTAGTATTTTCAAAAGCCTGCTGAACAAAAGCAGCATTTTGAGTGTCGTTATTTTCAGTCAAACACTCTTAACAAAACGCACTGGAAGAATCGTTTCAAAGAGAAAAGGCCCATTCAGCCCCAAAATTGCTAATCATTCCTTATTCACCTAAATTTTAAAAAAAGTCTTCAAGTCGAGAGTCAAAGTCAAATATATTATAGAAAAAAGGAGAATCATGTAAGTGGCGTGTATTGGAAAATATTTCATTTTATGTGGTCTGGACTACAACGAGTGCTACCCATCTAAGACAGGTTGAAATCTAAATATTCAATGTAGACCTCAGTGTTAACATTTTCAGTGCACCATACAATGCACAGGACTCTGTTACATGCCCCTTGATATGGGATTTGTAAACAAAGTGTTAATCTTTGTGACGCACCATCTGTTGGAATGAAAAAAATACAATGCACAGGTCTCTATCATAAGCCACTTGGTGTGGGATTCGTAAATGCAGTGTTAATGTTTGTGATGTGCCATCTGTTGGAATGAAAAATATAATGCATAGGTCTCTGTTATATGCCAATTGTTATGGGATTTGTAAACACAGCGTTAATGTTTGTGATGTGCCATCTGTTGGAATAACAAATACAATGCACAGGACTCTGATACATGCCCCTTGGAATGGGATTCGTAAACAGAGTGTTAATGTTTGTGATGTGCCATCTGTTGGAATGAAAAATGCAATGCATAGGTCTCTGTAATATTCCATTTGGTATGGATTTGCAAAAGCAGTGTTAATGTTTGTGATATGCCAACTGTTTTAATGATAAATGCAATGCATTTTATTACTAAATGTATTGCAAATTACATTCCAACAGATGACACATCTGAAAATCTCATCGATGCGTTGTACATTGATTAGTTCGATTTCAGCCCATCTCAGACAGGTAACACACTTAGTCATTTTATAAAATGGTGTCTGCTAGGTGTGACAATTGCATTGTGAGCACCCTGTATAACAACCTGAAAGACTGCGTCACAATCAAATCCTTTGTACAAAAAAAAAAAAAAATAGCAATGATAGTCCAAATAAACTTAATATCTTATGAATGAATCTGCCATAAATATTAAAATACCCTCCAAGTGCTAAGGATATTCACAGTCTGACAGTTAGTTGTTTTAAGAAAAATTCCATCTGGATAATCCCTCAGCTAATATTATACAGAAACTAGAATCCGCACCTCCCGTATCTGATCTTGTGTTATCCACAACAGGATTGCAAGCAGACAGAACCTATCTTAACGTGAATCATCTCTGGATGGGATGTCATTTTATGGCAGAGCGGGTCAGTCTGGAGGGCCCACTTAAACTCACACATGCAGTGTGTCAGGGATGTGAACCCGGCCCTCTGAAGCACCTTCCATACTCCTTTCCACTCAATTTTACAATATTGTGGATGTTGGAAAAATTTCAACAACAACAGGCCGTTCAACCCAACAAATTCTGACATTCCTACTCAATGAATGTTTTCTAAAATAATATCATGTTGAAGGTCCTTAAAGTCCTACTCGCTACCACGCTACTAAGTGGGCCACTGCTTGTTGCTCATCTTTGGTGCAAACGGAGGGTCGAGTTGCTGTGTCTACACCTAGAAAACAAAAGGACTGCGGCCGAAATCTTGTTACTGAGACCACCATGAGTACACATAACTGTAGGAAATGCTGTGCAGCCCACCAAAACAAAATTATTACAGAAAATGTGGGTAATGATTGACTTCCTCTTGTATGATTTATGCAGAGTTATGTTAACTTGACACCTGCCATTATAGTTCTGTAAGCTTCTCACAACTGAGCCTATCTGGTCGCACGACAATTCATTTTCAGAGACTGGGGATGAAGTCGGGCCAACGCCTGAACAGCAGGCCTTTTCTATCCTGGGCTGTGGTTCCCAGCGCTGCTTTGCCTTTCTATATGTGTGTGTCTGTGCCCAAGTGCAAATGTCTTTACGAATGCTGCACAGGGTCATAAAATGAGCAATAATTGAATTGAATGTTAAGGAATAACCATTTGTGAAGGGTAATTAACACACTAATCATTACACATAAGCAATGATCATCTAGTTAGTACAAATCAGCAGTGTGCAGACGAGAACAAAAGGAAACTACAAAGCCCTGCAGGCTTTCTTCTTCTGTTAAATTCAGTTAAACAGCTGGAGTCAAAGACAGCTGAGTTCCCAATCCACTCAAAACCGTGTAACATAATGGGACTACCTAATTAATCTAAAAAAGTCTTTCACTAAGGAATTAACAGAGCCTTCAGACTTGACCACCCTGTTTTTTTAAATTAAGTTCATTTTGTAATCTCAGTGTCCTTGTCAAGTCAGTAACATATGAGAGACAAGACTGGTGTGAAGGCTTCCTGATTTCTTATTGCGGAAAGTTTAAATTGCTGTGAAGTCACTGGGAATGTGTCCCCTTCCTCTGATATACAAGGTGGAATGGGAATGGTGTCCCGTTCATTGTATCTTGCTGCTACCTCCAGTCTGTAAGGAAAAATCTGACAATAATAACATCTCTGTAAAATATACATGATAGACCTCCATAGCAATGCAATGGAATTGGAATTACTGTACACGGTCCAAAGATAGATAGATAGATATGAAAGGCACTATATGATAGATAGATAGATAGATAGTGTAGTTGGCAGGATTAGATAGATAGATAGATAGATAGATAGATAGATAGATAGATAGATAGATAGATAGATAGATAGATAGATAGATAGATAGATAGATAGATAGATAGATAGATAGATAGATAGATAGACGTTTTAGCGTAGTTGGCAGGATTACAGAGGCTTATTAAATAAATTATATACACACCTCCACACACTATGGTATGAACACACATTGGAATGGGAAAGAAAATTAAAATAAAGATAAAGAGACCTTCTGGCATGGCAGTCCCAGTCCCAGTGAGGTGCTATACTGGTATCTTGCTTGCTATCTCTCCTCCTCTTCTACCTCCAGTGGGTCCAGCATGTGTCCCATAACTGAGCTTGCCCTTTTAATTAGCTTGTTAATTCGGTGGTCCTCTCTTGAAGTGATGTTGCCAGCCTAGCACACCTCACAGAGTTGTAGAAGATGTGAAGGAGGTCACTACCCACATTCAAGGAGCGCAGTCTCCTAATGAAGAAGAGTCTGCTCTGCCCTTTCCTCTCCAGTCCCTCTGTGTTATGAGACCAGCCAGGCCTATCATTGATGTGGACCCCCAAGTACTTGTAGGAGTGGACCACCTCTATATCCAGTCAATAAGTAGTGAGCAGGCATAGAGGCTCCTTGGTGTGTTGAAATTAAGCTAATTCAGAAAAGGCTTCTTTCCTGATAATCCTTTGTTCCCATTTTTTTTAGATGATTTTGTACCCACATACGTAGCACCAGTTGGCACTGTTATCCATTCAAAATGAAACATACGACATAATAAAGTGAAGGGGTCTCGGTACTTACCTAATCCACGGTATTAAACCCGGGTCAGAATTACACCAACACTGCAGTTCAGATAGTCAGTGTTAATAAGAACATTATATTTGTTGAATTTATAATCCTAATCAGTAACATATTTGTCAGTTGTGCCATCGTAGGTGAGGGGATGCTCCTCTAGATTTTGCACGGCCACACAGCAGCGATGCTGTACTCGTTTCTCATAAGGAATGAGGTGGAAGGCGTTTTTGCTAAAATTGTATTCACCTCATGAACTCACAGCTATCAGTATTCCTCAGTTGTTCACATTATAATATATTTGTCACAATTCAACAAATGCCTCCTTCTTCACAATTTATGCATTTCACTTAATTGGGTGATCAAACAAGTCTGAGAATAGAAACTTTGGGAATGTAGCAAGTAGCATAATGCTGAATTGACCGAAAAATGATTCAGTGCTACAATATATTCCTGGTCAGCATCTAATCCCATCGATTGTTTCCTGTAATAATTTGCATTGTGCACCCTTCACGCCCTGACTCTCTGTAGTACATGTAAAGGAACAAAGAAATGGTCCTCTTTTTAGTTTGCTCATTTCATTTTTAATGTGTGCTACCATTTTCAGCCCAAGCCATCCATTTTTGAAAACCCCCTTAATTCAATTCAGGTCAAGATGAATATTCCAGTAGCATCAGGCACAATGTGGACAGGACGCGTGGGAGGCCTGTCGTCACACACCTACACTTGCTCATTCTGGGCCAACTCTGAGTCACCAGTTAGCCTCATCATGGGCACAAAGATTAGAATATCTGGAGAAAAATCCACAAATGCAAAGGGAGAATAAGGAACCTCCACACAGACAGTGACCAAGCTGGAATCTGAACTGAAAACTCCAGAGCTGTGATCCACAGTCATAACCACTGAGCCACCATGCCACCCATATTCCATGTTTTTTTTAGTCTGCTGAAATTAAAGCAGGCGGCATGGTGGCGCAGTGGGTAGTGCTGCTGCATCACAGTTAGGAGACCCGTGTTCGGAGTTAGGAGACCCGAGTTTGCATGTTCTCCCCGTGTCTGCATGGGTTTCCTCCGGGTACTCCGGTTTTGTCCCACAGTCCAAAGACATGCAGGTTAGGTGCATTGGCGATCCTAAATTGTCCCTAATGTGTTCTTGGTGTGTGTGTGTGCATGCCCTGCGGTGGGCTGGCCCCTTGCCCGGGGTTTGTTTCCTGCCTTGCGCCCTGTGTTGGCTGGGATTGGCTCCAGCAGACCCCCATGACCCTGTAGCTGGGATATAGTGGGTTGGATAATGATGGATGGATGGATAGATGGATGAAATTAAAGCCAGGAGGTAATTAACAATAAGCTTCCATAAGAAGCGGAGGGGCTCTGAGGCTAGGGATCTCCACTGGCAATCAGAAGGTAACCGGTTTGAATCCCGTAAACGCAAAAAGTGACTCTACTTCGTTGGGTCCTTCAGCAAGGCCCTTAACCTGCAATTGCTCCATCCTGGGGATGACGTTAATCAGCATCCATCCCTAAAACCTGCACTCCATCCACCATAAAAACCCTCACACTGGTCCATTCCATCTGAGCTAGTGTGGTGCTGAGGCGTCACCCGCTGCACTCAGGTCCTAATCTGGGATTCTGTCATGTGGTGGGTGTAGCAATGCACTGTATCAGCCCCTGCTCCTAACCTCTCCTCTCTCTTCTTTAAGAATACAAACTACATACAGTAAGTTAGAGGCTTTCGTAAAGGGCACCCTAAGAAGAGGCAAAGAGATTCACCCCTCGCCTCCTTAGCGTTATGTTCGGATTTAGGTATGGGTGACAGGGTGGCTTTTTGCCAGAACGCCATTTTTAATATACAGCATAGAAATGATTTGGATAGGAATACAAGTAACAAGCTGGCTAAGTTTGCAGATGATACCAAGATAGGTGGATTGGCAGAACATCGAGAATCCATTGAACCGTCACAGAGGGACCTGAACAGTGGAAAAGCTCAGGCAGATTTGTGGAATTTAATGTCAGTAAATGTAAAGTATGACACAACATGTAGGACGTAAAAATGTGAGGCCTGAATACACAATGGGAGGTCTGAAAATCGAAAATGTTCTGCAAAAGGATTTCGACTTATCGTAGACTCGTGACTGTCCACTGCCAGACAGTGTTGAGAAGCCATTAAGAACGCTGACAGAATGTCAAATCATATAGCGCCTTGATGTTCAGACTACAAGTCCAAAGAGGTTTTGCTGAAGCTTTATAGCATACTGGTGAGGCTTCATCTGGAGTCACGTGTGACCAGGCCTTGTCAGATTTGTGGCAGATGAAATTTAATGTCAGTAAATGTAAAGAATTACATGGTGGAAACTAAAATGTTTAGGCTTGAATTCACAATGGGAGGTCAGAAAATCGAAAGTACACCTAATGAGTGGGATTTAGGAATCGTAGTGGACTCGTCACTATCAGCTGCCAGAAAATGTTGAAGAGCCATTAAGAAGGCTAACAGAATTTAATGTTATATAGCGCCTTGATGTGTAGACTACAAGTCCAAGGAGGTTCTGCTCAAGCTTTATAATGTACTGGTGAGGCCTTATCTGGCGTCCAGTGAGACCAGGCCTGGTCAGATTTGTGGTAGATGATATTTCATATCAGTAAATGTAAAGTATGACATGACACATAGGAAGTAAAAATGTGAGGTTTGAATATACAATTGGTATTCTGAAAATTGAAAGTGCACATCGTGTAAAGGATTTAGGGGTTATTGTGCACATTGTTCAGAAGCCATTAAGAAGCCTAATAGATTGTCAGGTTATATAGCGCCTTGATGTGTAGACTACAAGTCACAGAAGGTTTTGCTGAAGCTTTGTACCACACTGATGAGGCTTCATCTGGAGTCCAGTGTGACCAGGCCTGGTCAGATTTGTGGCAGATGAAATTTTATGTCAGTAAATGTAAAGTATTACATGGTGGAAACTAAAACGTGAGGCATGAATTCACAACGGGAAGTCAGAAAATCGAAAGTCCATCTTATGAGAAGGATTTAGGAGTCATAGTGGACTCTAAGCTATCGACTTCCTGACAAGTGTTCAGAAGCCATTAAGAAGGCTAACAGAATGTCAGGTTATATAGCGCCTTGATGTGTGGAGTACAAGTCACAGGAGGTTCTGCTCAGGCTTTATAACACACTGGTGAGGCCTCATCTGGAGTCCTGGGTGCAGTTTTGGTCTCCAGGCTACAAAAAGGACATAACAGCGCAAGAGAAGGTCCAGAGAAGAGCGACTTGGCTGATTCAAGGGCTACAGGGGATGAGTTCTGATTAAAATTAAAATTTTATTTAAGATTAAAAGAGCTGAGCCTTTACAGTTTAAATTAATTGGAGACCCGATTGAAGTTTTTAACATTATTAAGGGAATTAGTCCAGTGAATCGAGACAGGGACTATAAAATGAGTTCATCAAGAACATGGTGACACAGCTGGAAATTTAAGGGTAAAGTCCACACAGAGAGCCACAGACACGTGGAATAAGTGAATGAGTAGTGTAGTAGACAGTAGGACTTTAGGGACCTTCAACACTCAACTTGATGTTATTTTGGATGAATTTACTGGACAGGACCGGTGAGCTTTGTTGGGCTGAATGACCCGTTATTGTCTAAGATTGTTCAAATGTTGTAAAAAAGAATAAGGACCTTAGGTGTCTTGGATCTCGCAAACAGAAGAAAGGCTCAGTTGTCTAATGTCTTGTGTTTTAATTATCATGGCATAATCGGAAACAGAAAAACAAAAAGGCAGAGTCTGCAGCTCCATTCTGGAAAATATTCATACAGGGCCAGTTCTGTCAAGCAGCACATTATTGGCTGTCGCGAAAAATGAGCTCAATGGTGATATCATAGGAAACATGAAACGGTTCTGGAGAGTCAGCAAATTTGTCATCCCCTGTGATTTCTAGTCATGTGGTCCAGCATCCTCAGGTGACCAGAGCAGTCCCTCCAACTAGACATCATGTAGAGTGCCACCAGTGTTTACTGCCGCAGTCTGACAAAGTGGCGCTACGTGAGGAAGAAGTGCATGAATTGATCAACTTGATAACTTGGTGCCATCTCAATATCTCACTAGATACGTGAGAAGACCCAGAAGGTTTTGTGGAAGAACATGGATGCTGCCTTGCAAAATGTTTCTAAGGTTGGCCAAGCCACGTTCATATGTGACGGCACATAATGTTTACCCAGCTGCTCATAGCTATTCATAGTGGATTTCTTAAAATAAGAAGATATGCTAGCAAGCTGGCAGATCAGCAAAAAAATCCATTTACCAGCAGCGGTCCGGTCCCGATGTTGTCGGACAGGAGAGTTCGTAATGTACAACCAATGTGACTCTGACCCTTGAATTGTATGCTTTTAGTAATTGCGGTTAAGAGAGCATATTGGACCCTATTTCAATGATGCTGAAGTGGCGAGGCCTTACATATCTTACTAAGCAATTCAATTCATTCCTAACAATCATAATGCTTATTTTATGATTACAAAAAAGTCTAAAGCAGTGAAACAAAACTGTAAGCCTTTTTTTTTTAATTAAGGGTGGCTCATGACTGAAACACGATGTAGCATATTTAACGTCTCAAATTAATCTGCATTCTAGATGCTAGTTCATGCTAGAATGATTTAACCTTGTCTGCCTGCATTCCACTCAAGAGTTTGTGAAGCAGGGAGGAAAGTGTCAGCAGTTCCCACCGTACAGCTGTTAAGTGCAGCAACACAGGAGGGGCAGACATCGCAATCCTGATTACACTTTTGGCTGCACCCAGCCTGGGGAACTCGGCGGTTCCAAAAAATGTTACAACCAGTTAAATGCTTTCAAACTGAGGGAAGCTGCAAGTGCGGCAAAGTATGGCTGCCAGGTTCCATTTTCTGTCTCTGCTCTGACGTGATTTGCAGGAGTGCAACAAGCCTCGAGCTGCATGTTGTAAACAAAGTAAACCATTTGATGCAGACATTTCAATGTCATTGCATGGAAATATACAACAATGCTTGCCAATGACATCCACCCATGTTTTGCAGAATGACACCAAGTTCTGGAGGCCCCAAAAGTCCTGCTGTCTACCACACTACTTGCTCACTGCATTTCGTACATGGAGATGAGGCCTCACCAGTGAGTCATAAAGCTTAACCATGACCTTCTTGAACTTCTACAGTTCTCCAAACTCTTACTGTCCACTGCAATACTTGGTCACTTATTCCATGTGTCTGGGGTTCTCTGTGTGAAGAAAAGCTTCCTAACGTTGGTGTGAAATTCACACTTAACAATGGTGTCCCTGTGTTTTGAAGTAATTACCGAGTCTACTGAACTCGTTCTTTTCATGTCATTTCAGGTCACCACTTAATCTGTTTGATTAATCTGAAAACGTTTAACTCCTTCAACCTTTCCTTCATAATTTATCCCCAGTAGCCCTGAATCAGCCTAATCGCTCTTCTCTGGACTTTTTCTACTGCTGCTATGTTCTTTTTTTGTAGTAAGGAGACCAAAACTTCATGCCATACTTGAGATGAGGTCTCATCAGAGCGTCGAAAAGCTAAACCCCGACCTTCTTGAACTTCTCTAAAGTCTTACTGTCCACTGCACTACTTGGTCACTTATTCCATGTGTCTGGGGTTCTCAGTGTGAAGAAAAACATTCTAACATTGGTGTGAAATTAAACGTAACAAGTTTCCAACTGTTTCCCTGGGTTCTCGATGAACTCATTTTAAAGTCACCATCTCGATTCACTGCACTAATTCCTTTCATAATTTTAAACACTTCAGTCAGGTATCCTCTTCATCTCCTTAAATGAAGAGGCTCAGCTCTTTTATCTTTCCTTATAACTCATCTCCTGTATTCCTGAAATCAGCCTTGTCATTCTTCTCTGGAATCATCAGTGAGCTTCAGCCCACACCTTATTTACACAGCACTGCTGCTAAACTCCACCCATCCACAGCACAAATTCTGCCGACTACGCCAAGTGTTTTGTCATGGAATGACACCACGAATGGTCCCAGTTTGAACATTTGCACTGTGTTAACTGCTGATGGGCAGCTGTGAATCTGCAATGCCAGGATTACAACGCACTCAGAAGCTTCAGCATTAGCTAATAGAAGAACATCTATGCTTGTGTACGTTGTAACGGTTGTTGTCTATTTTATGTACTGTTACCTGTTTCTGCCACTTCCTCCCTTTTGGAATAGATGTCCGAGGGAATGATTGTCTTAGACTATATCTCTTTAAGTGGAGCAGGGGGTCAAACCACGCGTGTTGGTCCTTGCCTAAACATACTGTTGTATGTCGTAAGAAGGATAACTGACTTAAAAAGGGTAAGCGCGTATTTTAAAAAGGAAAAGGAGAAGGACTGTTTAAGAAGGAGCTGGCTTAGGTGAACTAGAAAGGAAGCTATCGGTAAAGCAAATAAGGCTCCGTTACAAGAGCGGTTCGGGCACATGGAAAAAAAGAGAGTGCTGGCTAACCAGGAATGGTCTTCGGAGCGCACGGCTTTACCTTGTATTTTTGATGCTGCCGTCTGCCATGGACGAACATTAACGCCAATACACCCGGGTGAGGCAGACTTCAGCATTCTATAAAAGAGTCGTCACCAAGCTGGTGAGATCACTTCTTTTATATTTATAACGAGTCAGTGGAATATATTTGGCTAGTACGCTGGATGTATCGGCAGACTTCCTAGGCCGGTTGGATTACAAAGCTAAGACAAAGTTGATATAAAATCGACCGGGGAACGTGTGCGGAGTGTGTATGTCTAATTTACGTTTGTATATATATGTATGTCTGCGGTGGGCCGGCACCCTGCCTGGGGTTTGTTTCCTGCCTTGCGCCCTGTGTTGGCTGGGATTGGCTCCAGCAGACCCCCATGATCCTATAGTTAGGATGTAATGGATTGGATAATGGATGGATGTTTATATGTATGTGCTGTGAATATATTTGAGCTGTCTGTAAATGGTCATATTTCCTTTTTTGTTTTTCTCTTTCTTTCTTTTCTGTTTTGCCATTTTCTGGCGAGTGCATTATAGAAGGGCTCAAAGGGGTGGTCATATTAATTAGTATTAGTTTAGTTGTTCCGGATTTGGGTAGGATTGCTTAAAGGGTGTTTATAATTTTGTTTGGTTGTTTATAATATATATTCTTGTGTGTTTCGTTAACTTAATTGTTTCAGTGGTGTGGAGGACTGCCGGCTTTGTGCTCCGGCCATCCAGCCACAAGGAGGAGCTCTCCCGACAGCAGGATCATGCCCCGAGTTCCAGCAGGGCCTTAAGGACTATGTAGTGTTTTTACACAGCCCTGCTGGATACCTTGGGGGCCACCAGGAGTCGCTGTAGGGGGGCTCATGGGCTCTTGTGTGTCACGGTCACGTGACGGGAAGGAATGACGTGCTCCCAGGGTGAAGAACAGGACTGTTTGCCCTGACCTGGAAGGAATAAGGAACTGTGGTCTAATTGGACAGGAATGCCTCCGGGTCAGGGGCTATAAAAGGACTATGGGCCAGTCCAGACACTGAGCTGTGCTGGGTGGGAGAGGAGCAAAGTGTCTGGGCGAGGAGGAGAGAGAATATTGTGTTTATTTGTTGGATTTAATAGTTTATGAGTAGTGTGGAAGGTGCTTTGTGCACGGTGGAAAAGAATAAAAAGTCTTCGACTTTTACCCGGTGTCTGGAGTCATCCCTGATGGTTCAAGGGAGCACTAGCGCCCCCTACTGCCACAGTGGTTATTTCCTTTTGTAAATTCTTAAAGGACATCTCCAGCTGAGGGGATCAAATTGGGGCTAAGGTTCTGTCTGGTTCAGCTCCCGATAGAATTTGTTTTTCCAAAGAGTAGGAGATTTTCGTGTGTGCCTGGCTCCTCATCCTACTTTTAGAGGAACTCACTACAACGTGGTGCCTGCCCCTAAGTACTGACAGCACAGTCTTTGTTGGTGAAATCAGCTGAGCACTTTTTCATTCAGCCCACACCTTATTTGCACAGCACCTCTGCTACACTCCACCCATCCACAGGGCAAATTCTGCCGACTACGCCAAGTGTTTTGTCATGGAATGACACCACGAATGGTCCCAGTTTGAACATTTGCACTGTGCTAGCTGATGATCGCCAGTTGTGAATCTGCTATGCCAGGATTACAAACCCAGTAGAAGCAGTTCCTGTACGGCAAGAGCGAACATTTCTCCTGATTTGATTCTGCTCCACTTGCTGATTCAGTGCCGATATTGTTCTTGTTGCCGCTTTCCCTGCTGATGCCGAGTGACATGTACAGCATACGTACTGTACAGAATAGTATAGAAGAACTTCAATGTCAAAGGGTATTTAAACAATAGTGACCAGCAGTGAGCTCATCTGTGAATGGACTTCTTCAGCAGAATAATTCTCCATAGCACATGACCAGGAGAGTCTAAAAATGGTTCCAGGATTATCACACTCATGAGTTCTCAGTCAAAACAATCACACATCGAATGAGACACAAGCAGATATTCTGAATAGAAATCCACCCACAAAAACCGAATGAGACTGGAAATTTGGGCCAGCATCCCCATGCCATAGGTTTGACACCCTATAGATCTGACTCAGTCTGCTTTATTGGGGGAGCAAATGGGGACCACCTCACTTTTTCGAAGGTAGCCCTGATAAAGCGGCTTTATAAGCAGTATGTCTTAACAAAAGATTAATCTACAGTAAATGCTCAAGCAATGTTATACCTCAAAAGATCTAATTTCTGCGAAACACCTAATGTTAGTGACATTAAAGTTAATGTTCCCGACAGCCCCGTTTCTATTTTCTGCATAACAGGCTGCTGAAATTTGCTGACATGTTAATCTAATGATAAGCGGGAAGCAAAGGTGAAAGGCTCAGTTTACAATTAATGCACTTCTCCTGGTAATGTGTTTAATGGTCTGTAGAAGAAAAACAATGGAGTGGAGATTCAGGGAGAACCTAGCTGGAAGATTCTTCCCAGGTTTTGTTAGATTCACAGTTAAATAATCACGTCTAAAAAGAGAAGCCTCACTAAGGTCTTTTCTGTACCAGGACTTCTGGTAACACCTCTACGTTAGTCTTGGCCACTGCAATTCCAGCTCAATGCCAGTCATGCAAGGAGTCCCCTCAGGGTTGTGTCCTCAGCCCTCTGCTCTTCTGTATCTATAGGCTTCCCCTTGGCCATATCATTTGTAGTTATGCACTGGCTAATCACTTTTTATGCAGATGATATTCAACTCTGTTTCAAGGTTGAGAGCTTTCTCAACTCACAACATGCCTCAGCGAAATTAAAATTTGGATGGGGGCACAACTCTTAATAATAATAATTCTTATTATTATTATTATTATTTTGGCTGCTCCTGTTAGGGGTCGCCACAATGGATCATCTTTTTCCATCTCTTTCTGTCCTCGTCATCTTGCTCTGTCACACTCATCACCTGCATGTCCTCTCTCACCACATCCATAAACCTTCTCTTAGACCTTCCTCTTTTCCTCTTACTTGGCAGCTCTATCCTTAGAACCCTTCACTCATTTTACCCCTCATCTCTCCTCTGCACATGTCCAAACCAACACAATCTCGCCTCTCTGACCTGAGCTGACCCTCTAATGTCCTCATTTCTAATCCTGTCCATCCTCGTCACACCCAATGCAAATCTTAGCATCTTTAACTCTGCCACCTCCAGCTCTGTCTCCTGCTAATAATAATAATAATAATAATAATAATAATAATAATAATACATTTTATTTATATAGTCCCTTTCCCATGCTCTTTAAAATTAAATTGCATCAAAACGGAACTCCTGCAAATTGGCAATAAAGCACAACTTAAGAAAAGGAGCTCCTTCTCCAGTCACTCTTCAGACCTTCTTCTAAAACAAGGACTCTTGGTGTCATTTTTGATTCCTCCTTTCACTTAAACCACAATAAAAAACTTTCCTACTTCCACCTCCATCATGTATCCCATGTTCGCTCGTTCCTGTCCTTTTCTAATGCTGAGACACTTGTCCCTGCTTTTATCACATCCCACAACGACTATTGTGACTATTGATTGTGGCAGGTGCCCCTTCAGATCTCCTATCACAGCTCCCGCTGATTCAAAACTCTGCTGCAAGAGTCCTTACACGAACCACCAACAGTGAGCACATCACACCCATCCTGCTTCAACCTCCACTGGCACCCTGTGTCTTACAGGATCCATAATAAAATTCTATTCATGACCTACAAAGCTTTAAATGATGTTGCACCAGACTACATCAGTGACCTTCTCCATCACTCTGCTCCTGTTCGTCCACTAAAGTCCTCTGATTCTGGCCATCTTGTTGTGCCCCACACTAACCTGCATCTCTATGGGTGACAGCAGGGCCTTCAGCCTGAAATGACCTCCCGAAATTAATGAGACCAGCTGACTCCATTCATTCCTTTAAAAGAAATCAACTTAAACTCATCTGTTCAGGGAGGCGTCTCACTTAACCTGACACTCTGCCACTTCTTCCAGTTCACCTCTCTGATCAGATGCTCAGGATGATTGGTGTGTGTGTGTGTGTGTGTGTGTGTGTGTGACGTCATACATTATGGGGTTTGTTCAGGCATTTCTGTTAGTGTTGAATTCAGTATTACACTCTGATTTATTCTTTCCTTTACTCGATGTAATGCTTTTATATATTGTGTGTTTATTTGTTTATTGTCCTATGCAGAAACTATTTGTATCATTTTACTTTGAGTGCCTTGAGCATGGGAAAAGTGTTATATACAGTAAATAAAATGTATCATTATTATTATTATTAGTTAAAGTTAAAGATGCTAAGATTTGCATTGGGTGTGACGAGGATGGACAGGATTAGAAATGAGGACACTAGAGGGTCAGCTCAAGTTGGACGGTTGGGAGACAAAATCAGAGAGGCGAGATTGTGTTGGTTTGGACATGTGCAGAGGAGAGATGAGGGGTACAATGAGAGAAGGGTACTAAGGATAGAGCTGTGAGATAAGAGGAGGAGAGGAAGGACTAAGAGAAGATTTATGGATGTGGTGAGAGAGGACATGCAGGTGATGGGTGTGACAGAACAAGATGACGAGGATAGGGAAGAGATGGAAGAAGATGATCAGCTGTGGTGACCCCTAATGTGAGCAGCCAAGAGAATTATTATTATTATTATTATTATTATTATTATTATTATTGTTTATGCATTTTTTATTACAAAACCAAAAACATCCTGGCATAATGTTTTGTTCTACAATATCTATGGTCAAGGGGTTATCTAGAAGGTTGGCTTTGGTGGTATTGTTTTTAAAACAAAAATACAACTCAATTTAAAAACTATTATTCTGTTTCATATACATAGTATTTAAAACCCATTATGTTAACATGGCTTTCTCACAGCTACATTTTAGTGTAGCCCTGACATTCTGTATATGCATTGAATTATTGTTTTCATTATGGCTCTGCAATCTGTATACTAACCTCTACTTTCTCTGCTGTTCTTTTTCCACTTTTCTGTTCTGGTGATCTGTGCCACCACCACCACCTGAACAGGGCACTGTGTCATCCCTCTATTGGTGGATTGAAGGGCAGACGTCCCCATTACCATCAGCATTGAATTCTTCCACGTGAAGCCTGAAAGCCATGAGGACTCATTGAGATCATTAATGTTAGGTAGAATGTCCAGTGGGGAGCTGGCCAGGTGGTCTCGTGGCCTCAGAACCCCTGCACATTTTTTTTTTTTCTCCAGCCCTCTGGAGAGCCCTCCTCTCCTCCCGGCCATCGGACCTTACTTTATTCTTTGTTATTCAGTATTACCTAATCTATGCCCATGATCGGTGTGAAGATTGTCTTGATCTTTACATGGGATTTTTTTTTTTCTAAATACTCCCATTTCTGCACTCATCCCAAACACAAGATAATTGTGGAAATGTTGTTTTGGGAAATCGCCTGTTGGGCTGGCATGCCCCATGCTGGTATTTGTCATGCATGCCATACATTACCAGGAGGGACTGTAAAATCTGTAACCTCCTTGGGAAAAAAAATATTTGTGTGGAAAATACGTGAATACACAAACACACGCATACAGCATGTCTCATTCGCTCACAGATGGAACTAAAACAAAAAAGTATAGAAATTATTTTATGCATTTTCTGAACATCAATTAGCTCAGTTTCTTCACTGGAGCATGTAGGAGATTCGATGGTTAAAGCTAAACATAAGGTTCAGAGCATCTGTTTTTAGGGAAATCAAACTTTCATGGTGTTCTGTGCAAAACCATATGTCTGGAAAACAGATAAAGCACCGCAAGGCCACGTGTAGACCAACGAAGTGGAAGGATTTCATGAAAAAGTAATATTCTGTCGGCAAAAATTTTAATAAACAGAAAAGAGGAAAAACATATCTCTGGAAACACAATTTATTTCTAAATGTATAAATGTGTATTTTCTGTGGGTGTCACTCATTTCTTGGAGAGTAATATGTTGCGTCAGACAATGTTATTATCGTCATTTTACAAAGGACGAACATGTAAAGATGCCAGAAAGAAAGAACATTCATAGATAGATAGATAGATAGATACGAATGGTGAAAGGCACTATATGATAGATAAGATAGATAGATAGATAGATAGATAGATAGATAGATAGAGTAAAAGGCGCTATATAATAGATAGATAGATATGACAGGTACTATATAATAGATAGATAGATAGATAGATAGATAGATAGATAGATAGATAGATAGATAGATACGAATGGTGAAAGGCACTAGCGTAGTTGTCAGGTGTAGCCCAGCTGGCCTGCCCCCTCAGTCTCCTCTTCCTCCAGACCCCAGAGTCTATGAGCCACTACAATCTTATAATAAATGTAATAATAAAGGGAGCTACTAAAGCCTTGCAGATATGCAGTCTTGTGTCCAGGAAGCGGACTGATTGAGGGTTTCGTATTCTGTGGATGACTGCTGAAACTAAAAGAAGGTCTTGGATTACATATATATTTTATTTCTTTTTATTTTTTTGAAATGTATGTGACCATTGACAGTTGTTTGGGATATAATTTAAAATTAAAAGAAAAAAAGAAAACAACTTGAGAAATTTGATAAGACCAAAATAATCTGAAGCTGTTTGAGCTTCCTGCCCGCTCTTTACGATTTAGGAGTTTTCGGTCTTTTGTGCCGTCATTTTATAGATGGATAAGTGGCCAGACATCCCATCAAGGTGGTGTTTTCTCAAAGGCTTAACTTGCTGGTAGAGGCAAAGTCAGAAATTCTGGCACGACACGCTGGGAGTGCGACCTCCCATAATTACACCGGAGAAAAGATGACAGTAATTGGCTTTTCGATGGCTGCTCGCCGTCGCCTGTCCACTAACGTGCGATACGCCAGCAAATTCCATTCCTACAAGAGCACACGCTGTATTTCAAGGGTTGTAGGTTGTAACTTGATTTTCGTTTACTAAGAGCACCAGGATAGCACTATGCTGCTGTTATACATGTTAAACATTTTCAGATTAGTAACAGTATTAATATTTTCTTTCCATGTAAATACGATGACTTACTTTGAGTATATTTTATGATGAAATATACAGTGGACTCAGAAGGTTTTCAGACCCCATCACTTTATTGTGTTACAGATTTTATTTAAAATATTTTATACATTTGCCATTTTCTCAGTGGACCACCCTCCCAGCTCATCACAGGTACTCCCCATCGAGCCGACAGGGGGCGCTCTCGCTAACAGCCTCATTTTTTCTATTCCTCTGCAGCAGTGCAAAGATGCCCATTGAGGGAAAATAAGCCCACCCCTTCCAGCGGCAGGGCCATAAAGGTCTGATGCCTACTGATGTCAGGGTCTGTGCACCCGGACTTAGTGGATGGATGGAACTCCCTGTGACAGACCTGCTCTTCAGAGCCAAGGAATCTGATTATTTTGTTTCCATTTTTGCACCCAGAAGCTGTGAATTTGGATTTGTATATTAGAGAATTATAAAGGGCATCCATGTTGGCAACCCAATACTTTGTGTACTCATCTGAAATTATTCACCCGTTCACACTATCATATAGTGCTTTTCACATATATCTGTGATGGCACGGTAGCACAGTGGTATGGTTTGCTGCCTCGCAGTAAGGAGACCCAGGTTCGCTTCCCGGGTCCTCCCTGCATGGAGTTTGCTTGTTCTCCCCGTGTCTGTGTAGGTTTCATCCGGGTGCTCCGGTTCCCTCCCACAATCCAAAGACATGCAGGTTAGGTGGATTGGCAATCCTAAATTGTGCTTGGTGTGTGTGGGTGTGTGTGTGCCCTGCGGTGGGCTGGCGCTCTGCCTGGAGTTTGTTCCTGCCTTGCGCCCTGTGCCAGCTGGGATTGGCTCCAGCAGACCCCCGAGACCCTGTAATTAGGATATAGCAGGTTGGACTGACTGACTGATGAGATAATAATCGAATTACCCGCGTACTTAAGCAACAACGTTAAAGGATCTGCAGTTAAAGGATGGATAGGAACAGGGCAGCTCACACAAAATTAAAGGCCCACAAGTGTGCATGGGGGGCAGCTAAAGGGCTCATAAAAGGGTAATTCCATGCCGGGCCAGGGGGTGGCAGACTGCACTGATCCTTTCTCTTTTTCCTCTGTAGACCGACTACGGGACATTCTGCCAGGGCTCAATAACATCACTCCCATTTCTGGGACCGATGGCATCATTTCCGGTTCCTGGGCCCGATGACATCACTTCCGTTTCAGGACCTGAGGATATCACTTCCATTTCCGATGCCCTAAGTCATTATTTCTGGTTCCGGTCCAGACAACATCACTTCCTGTTTGGGGGCCCCTGATGATATCACTTATGTTTCATGTTTCCAGTTTTTTTTTTTTTTTGGTCTGACGACATCACTTCCGGTTCAGGACCCAAGGACGTCACTTCTGGGTCCGTCGCCCGATGACATCACTTCCAGTTCCGGAAATGACAGCATCACTTCCAGTTCTGGAGGCTTTGATGACATCACTTCTGGTATTGTGTGTGGGTTGGGGGCTCGATGACATCACTTCCGGACCCTGCCCGGATGACCTCGTTTCCCCCACCATGTCTTGTCCATCTCGCCAGTCCTGTATTGGACTTTTGGTTCTTAAGGCCATTTTGAGAGAACCTTTGAATTCTGACGGGCTATTTCAAGTATACGGGGGGCTGCCCCCAAACCTTTTCTCTGTGTTGGCAGATTCATTTCACATTAGCTAAGACCGCCATAGGACAAGTGCAGGGTCCAATGCGGAAGATCAGTTGAAATCTTTTAAGAAAGCGACTGTTTATATGGCACCAGTCAAAGCAAAGAAAAGAAAGACATTGCCTACAATTCAAAGATTACTTTGAGCTTAAGGAGTAATTTACCATGAGAAGAATTTTTGTTTCGGAACTGCTCGCTTTTTTTTTCATTCTTATTTCTGCATAACCGAGCATTTAACTGAAAACTTTGAGGAGCTTCGTGTATTAATATATGTCAATCTTTAATGGCTATTTTAAGCCATATTTTGCATTTTGGGCAGAGCAGCCCGGGGCTGAATTACATTGTAATAATGTGATCTGGCTTGAGGGCTGGGAATTTGAATCCCCCATTAAATGTGTGCTATGTGCCCGTTGAGTAGATCCATAACTCAAATTGAAAGTGATTTTGTGGCCCAGTGGTACACACACAGCCTCATTTGCACAGCATCTATGAATATATCAAGTTTATAGGCCAAGCTGACTTTTTGGTGTGAGCGGCCGATGTGTTTTAAATGCCAGCGAGTGCCTCGGTATTGAACACAACGCGGCCTTCTCTGCTTATCAGTTTGGTGATATAGATGGCATCTTTAGCAACTTACATGCATGCATTCACAAAGCTACTTCATCCCACTCAGGCTCTCAGGGTTGACGTCTCTCCCGGGAGCATCAGGTCCAAGATGAGAACTCTCATCAGGTAGGCCTTCAGGTCATCACAAGGCTTTATTTGTGACACATCTCTCTATTATAAAAAAATAATAATCTTGCGACGAGATGAGATCTTCTGAAGAGAGATGGGGAGACACTTCAGAGAGGCAAAGACACTTTCACTTTCACATCATACTGACATCCGTTGGAAGCATGTTCCTGTGAGACGGTGACCTAAGCAAGGAAAGTAATAATCAGCACGGAACAAGTGGAACTGGAAACCTTACAGATCCAAACTGGGTCAGAAATAAAAGACAAAGAGTAAAAGACACAGTAGAACTTCATAAAGACGTTCAAAAATGTCGGCGCCATACACATGCAGAGCAGGTTACAGATTATGACTGCAGTGGAGTTCGAAAGGCTCACAAAAAACGTTGCCAAAAAGATATATATATATATAGATAGATAGATAGATAGATAGATAGATAGTGTAGTTGGCAGGATTAGATAGATAGATAGATAGATAGATAGATAGATAGATAGATAGATAGATAGATAGATAGATAGATAGATAGATAGATAGATAGATAGATAGATAGATAGATAGATAGATACTTTATTAATCTTTATTTATAAATTCAAACACTCCAGCAGCAGCCTACTGATATAAACAATATCAAATTAAAGAGTGATAACTATGAAGGTATAACAGACAATAACTTTGTATAATGTTAACGTTTACCCCCCGGGTGAATTGAAGAGTCGCATAGTGTGGGGTCTCCTCAGTCTGTCTCTGAAGCTGCTCCTCTGTCTGGAGATGATCCTGTTCAGTGGATTCTCCATGATTGACAGGAGTCTGCTCAGTGCCCGTCGCTCTGCCACGGTTGTCAAACTGTCCAGCTCCATGCCTACAATAGAGCCTGTCTTCCTCACCAGTTTGTCCAGGCGTGAGGCGTCCTTCTTCTTTATGCTGCCTCCCCAGCACACCACCGCGTAGAAGAGGGCGCTCGCCACAACTGTCTGATAGAACATTTGCAGCATCTTATTGCAGATGTTGAAGGACGCCAGCCTTCTAATGAAGTATAGTCGGCTCTGTCCTCTCTTACACAGATCATCAGTATTGGCAGTCCAGTCCAGTTTATCATCCAGCTGCACTCCCAGGTATTTATAGGTCTGCACCCTCTGCACAGTCACCTCTGATGATCATGGGGTCCATGAGGGGCCTGGACCTCCTAAAATCCACCACCAGCTCTTTGGTTTTGCTGGTGTTCAGTTGCAGGAGGTTTGATTTGCACCATTTAACAAATGGCTTGATTATGTTCCTATACTCCTCCTCCTGCCCGCTCCTGATGCAGCCCATGATATATGGCAGGACTAAAATTCGAAAGTGTCAACAACAAGGCAGTAGAAGATCGCATTAGCACAAACAAACAGAAATTATGACTCTGTAATATAACAGAACAGCAAAAAGAGATTGAATATATGGACATAGGTGATATGTCAGAAGTATGTAGATATTGTGAGGCTTTAAAGTTTAAGTTGGAGACTTGTAGATTGTCTAAATCGTGTTGCCATCAGGGAAAAGTATTGCTGCTTCCCAATGAAGAGGCGTTTCCACGAGAATTTAAAGATTTGTTGTTTGGAGAAAGTGGAATCAACAAACACTACAGGCAAAATATATGTGTTGTGGCAGACAGCCGGGTCCCATGCCTGACCGGGATGCCCCTTCTACATATCCTCCGGGGGAGCAACCATGGGCTGCTCAGTACCTCCCCTGGGACACTAAGTGGCAGCCTCCCTGGCTTATGGTGGTGCCTCAGCTTCCCGCAGGGCTCCATGGGAGATGGAGTTCTCCACAGCCCTGTTGGGATCTGGGGTCGCCGCCAGGTGGCGCTGCATGGGTCTTTGAGCCCGGCTGGATGAGTCTCACACTGAAGTGCAAACTGGAAATAGGTGATCAAGCACCTGGAGCAGTTCCAGGTGGGCTATAAAAGGGGCCAGCAACCGCCACTCAGTGGCTAGAGTCGGGAGGAGGAGGACGAAGCTTGACGGGAGGAGTGGTGGTGCCAGAGAGGAGTGTGTTTTTGTGCTTGTGCTATTTTGGACTGTGTTGTGCCTGTGGGGTTCATGGGGAAGACGTGCCCCACAGGCAAAGAAAATAAAGATCTTTGTGTTTGTACGCATGCCTCCGTGTGAGTCTGCAATATAGCGCCTTATTACAGCATCTACAATAATCATTTCGCGTTAGCATCTTTCAATGCACAAAACCTTGACTTACACAATAATGAGCCATACACTATGAGTATCTGTGTTTCTACAACAATTACAGCTACAATTTTAATTTTGAAACAAAAACACAATTTGGTTAGGTGTATCTTCATGATCACGGAGAAGCGATGCAACATAGAATCAAAACAGTTAAACAATCTGACATAATAGATATTATACAGCCAATAATGGATACAAAACCATATGTATCGCACGCAAGATTTACCAGCAACACACAGACAAAGACATTTTCTAGGATGTCTGTATGAATCCGAAAGATCACAGTCGCATTTATAATAAACCCACATGTGACGAATTGTCAGCGATAATACTTTTGAAAGACGGAGATATCAAAGACAGAGTAGATATTCGTGTGTATCCAAAGACAAAGCATGCTTCGTCATTTATGTCAAATACATCGTCACATGCCGACCCTTTACTCTTGGTTTACCCAGATGGCGAAACAGGACTGTCGTACAATATGAAACAAATGCATTCAGAAAAACGCATAATACCCACACAATATTTCGGGTCAAAATTAGTCATACGCTCCTATGTATTTATCCCACTTCTATCATCTCAACATCTATCGCAACATTACATTATTAATGCGTATGTAAAAGTCGCAGCTAATCGTCTCTTCTTTATTAAATCGAGTCATGTTACACTAAGAACAAAACATATGCAATGTCACATTGATCACGTTCAAAATTCAAATATCAATAGTTCAGACAAATTCAAAATAGGTACAGCAGTAATATTACCTTCATCATATCAAGCAAGTCCAGTTATATCTTGATGCAATGGCAATATCCAGAACTATCAGTCGGGCAGATTTATTTCTTACAATGACGTGCAATCCACAATGGCCAGAAATCCGCATCTTCTTGAGAACAATGCCACCAGCTACATCGGCTCTGGATATTCCCACTTTCATGAGTAGATTGCTTTATCAGAAAAGTCTTACTTTTATTGAAACGATATTCACTCATGGCCGGTTATACGTTGCATTATCAAAAGTGAACATAATGTACGTATATGTAACAATTCCCATGAAATTGTATTTCCACGGGACCAAACCAAACGGGGTTAGCAAGCAAAGCGAGCAGGGGGTGGAGCCCCCTAGTATTTCAGATTTACATACCTTAACGGTTCAGCTTTTCGTCTCCATTTTTTATCACTCACTTACTATTGACCTCGGTTCACTAAAGAAATTGAGGTGGAGACAGCCACCTTTTATAATGGGGTGGTCGAGCAGTTGGTCTTCTCCATGTAAATAGCAATGGAAGTAATGGCCATCGAGTATCCCCACATATGTGACTTCTAAATAGGCTGACCAATTGGGGTCCTATCATGCATTTCCTGCCATTTCCAGAACAACCAGAGACCAATGAGAATGAAGTTCATGGAGAAAAGAAGGCAAAGCTTGAGGACATAAGACAATGTGTGGAACTTAACATAATACTAAGAAGACTACTGGGCAGAACAATATAAGTTTGGCAGCTTTTTTGATACTGTTGACAGAGCGCCCCCCCTGTAGTCCAAGATTCTGAACTCTTTGTATGCTTCATCTCCTTCTTCTTCCTCCTCACCACATGATGCTTTGTCTCACCTGCATGATAAACCCGATGTTCTTTTAAGGCCTGACTGGGAGTTTAATGATCTCCTGGGCACGGTCATCAGCAGTGTGTCTTTCTGGGGAGAGAGTGTTGACGTATTCAAGAGGTTCTCGGGTGTGACATTCATGTCTCTTGTGACTCTTCTTATGAAGATTGGGAGAGCATGGGGGTGTCATGAGGTCACTGGAAAGGGGTGTGTGGAACTCCTGATATCTCTTCAAAAGGATGAAGGTCCAAGTCTTTAGAGTCCTGGTGCTTCTTGTTTGTGAAACATGGACGCTATCCAGTGACCTGAGATGAAGACTGGACTCCTTCATCATTGTTTCTCTTTCTTGGGTACCACTGGTATGATGTTGTGTTGTTCATGGAGTCTCGAATTAGGCACATGACCTGCATTGTGAGGGAACATCGGTTACAGCACTACAGCCATGTGGTGTGATTACCCGAGGGTGATCCAGCTCATTGTTAAGGATCTGAGTGACTGGACCAGGCCAAGGGGGCACCCACAAAATATCTGGCTGCAGCAGATAGTGGGTCAATTTCGAAGGGTGGGACTATACTGTGTGTCTGCTGGGGGGGTTGCCAACTGGGATCCCAAGCTGTTTTGTTGTGTGGTGGGTGCAGCAACTTCCTGTACCAGTGCATGCCACACAACCTGACCTGACATGACCTGACCTGGGAGTATTTCTGGTGACACACTTGAGCAGGGGAGTCGCATTTATAGTTTATTTGGATCCCTAAAAGAATAGCAGGGCCACCTCCATCAGTTTTCCTCTAGCGTCCCCTGAAAAAAATAACTGCCAAAGCAGCAATTAATGGGAATTACAAATCTGAGATAACCCCGTGAGGACTCTGAGTAGTCCAGCAGCATGTGGACATCACCAGCTCTCAGACTCATACTGTAATATGCCTTCAAGGTCTCACTGTGGAATTATTCCTAATCGAATTCCATTTGAGGTGTCATAATATGTGAATGAGGAATGGTGTGAAGGGGAGCACACCTACTGTTTGAAATCTGTGGATATTTATGTATGTATTTATTTAGTGAAAATAATAATAATAATAATAATAATAATAATAATAATAATAATAATAATAATAATAATAATAATAAAACATTTTATTTATAGACTTACTAACCTATTTATTTATTTATTTATTTAAAGGGCTTCTGTAAATACCAAATTTTCCCCTAGGGTCAAATGACATTTTATCTATCTATCTATCTATCTATCTATCTATCTATCTATCTATCTATCTATCTATCTATCTATCTATCTATCATATAGTGCCTTTCACATATCTATCTATCTATCTATCTATCTATCTATCTATCTATCTATCTATTCAGTGCCAACAATCTAAAATTACATAAACAAAACCTGAAAGGGGGCATATACTTTTTCACATCACTGTCTGTTTTCTGTTTTTTTTTTTTTTCATCCTTTATTAACTTTCATGTTTGCTGTTAACATTTCAATGGCTGGTCTTTTTTAACGTGTTAACAGCCACGTGTCTTCTCTTCTATATTCACCTGCCATCTTCTTCTCTTCTCTGCTTTGCTCGCATGTCATTTTTGTCAGCCACTAAACTGATTACAATCAGCAGTCCGTCGTAGTCTGTTATATTTTCTGACAAAATTTGATTTATGGGCTAAAATTGGTATTCAGTACTTTGGCAGTGGGATCAATAAACTTAAATATCTGCCATCTGTAATAAAAGTTTTGATTATCTTTGATGCTGCCCATTTATTTTTCAGATAAAGATGTCCATCCAGGCAAAGATGGAGAATGCGTTTCTGCTGTAACCCACTTCAACGAGATGATGCTTTTTTCAAAACGAAGCATACAGCACAGCATTTGCTGTCTTGCATTAGCTGAAGTAAAATGTAAGTATTTATCTATAAAATGTTTAACTGGGATGGACTGTCACCTTGTCCAGTCCAGGGTTGGCTTCTGCTTTACATGCCGTGCTGCCATTGCAGCACCACATATTACTGGACTAGGAGGGCCGGTCCAAAAGTTCTGAGCCTGAACCTGGAAGGAGGATTTGTTGGTATTGCGTCCATGGGTGGGCACTCCAAATGACCTGTTATAGGTGGATTTCAGCCTTGTGTCTAAAGCTACCAGTAAAAGCACCAACTCCTCATGGCCCTCAGAAGGATAAGGGGATTAGAAAATGGGTGTGTTGAAAAGGCAAACCAGGGATTAGTTTGCATCTTAATTTATTTTATTTTTACTGTTTAATCGTATGTATAGAAGACAGTTTCTTAAATGATTGATCCTATTGATGTTTGAATCCCTGATTAACTGAGAGGTATGATTTATGAGCAGAGACTGACGGAGGGGGACCTTAGCAGTTAACAGATAATAGAGATTAACAAGAAGGCCAAAGGCTGCAGACGTCGTCCCATCTTCATCAACGGGACTGTGCTTGAGCGAGTCTCCAGCTGGGCCTCATGGTCCCTCAACACCTCCGCCCAGCCAGGTCACAATCACACAGTAGCATCCTTACTTTCTGAGGAGGCCGAGGAACGTCCAACTGTCTCGTCAGGTTCTGGTGAACTTCTACCACTACGCCATTGAGAGCATCCTGTCCAAGTGTATCACAGCGAGGTGTAAGCTCTCTAAAAGCTTTCAGACCAGAAGACTCTTGAGCGGGTAATGAAAATGACCTGGCACATCAACGATGCCTTGCAGCTTGTCCTTGAGGACCTCCAGTGCAAATAGATGGGCAAAGTTATCAGGGTCATCATTCATTCCAGCCATCCACTATCGGCAAAGGAGCCATATGTGACTGGAACTCCTTCTACCTTCTGTCACCCTGCTGAACTCCAAGGCCACTTCCACCTTTCTCACCTCAACATAAAACCTTACAAGCACACCCTAGGACCCTCCACTCACCTGAGGCCTACAGTGTTGGATTCTTACAACTTCAGGACAATCAGGGCTCTGCTGTACTTGCTCCTCTCCAACTGTTTGCACTTTATCATTAAACTGTTTCTTAAACTCGACTGCACTTCTTCTATTCATACTGTACTTACTGTATATACACATATATGAGTGTACACAGTGACAGAGGACCAGGCCGAGGCTGCCCCATGTAATTAATAAGCCAAAAACAATTACTAATCCTCTTCAGACAAGCACCACAGCATCCTCTGGTGGCAGCGGCTCAAGTCCGCTTACAACGAAGGGGGCAGAAGTTGTGTGATCTTCACCAGGACATCCCATCAGCTGACTCCTGCGCTGTAGCGAATGAGAATGCCTGCAATCCCAGTTCCGTCCGCCTCCCCTTCCAGCATGACTAAATTAGTTCAATGCCTTCTACGGACAGAAACTGGCAGATGTTCACCAATAACTCTGAAAGAACGCAATTTATTACCTGCAGAATGAAACGCTGCTCTAACCGAATAAAGAAAGACGGAAACTGAACCAGAGTATCAGCTGTCAACGTGCATTTAATTCCAAATGTCTACATAAAGGAAACCACAAAGGCGATATTGAACATAAACATAACTTTTCATTCCAGCGTCTATTGAAAAACACAAAAGATCGAGCCTTACATTTCTCGGCAGACAACAAAGAACCCTGGCTGGCTGATCCTTTTCTGCAGATTCAATTTTAACAGTACATTAACTGATGGATGGGTTGGATTAACTGATGGAGCAGCGTGGACTTCGGTTTTCTAAGTGCTGGAGACAACAGAAAAAAAAAAAATTGTTTCCAAATTTATTTCTTGAATTTTTTAAATGATAATCAGTAAGATGTCTGCCAGGAAAGAGTAGCAAGAGAATCGTCATTTCATTTTTGTAATTTATGTTCCATTCTATTCCGAATGAAGACCTTTAAGGAAAATGTTTAGTGGATTTGTCTTATTTTTGTACTGGAAGATACTTTATTTAAATTATTTTAGGATAAATTTGGTGATTTTTTTACTGAGAAAAATAAACAAGAACCCAAAATAATTAAATAATTACATTGTACATGGATATAGTAATTAATATTAATAAAGTATCTATCTATCTATCTATCTATCTATCTATCTATCTATCTATCTATCTATCTATCTATCTATCTATCTATAAGAGCTTGCATGGTGGTTAGTGCTGCTGTCTTACAGGTGGAGTGTCCTAGGTTCAAATTTTATGCTAGTCCAGATACTGTAGATAGATAGATAGATAGATAGATAGATAGATAGATAGATAAGGATGAAAGGCACTATATAATAGATAGTGTAACAAAAAGGTGCTATATAGGCGCCTGACCCGACTCATAACAGAGGCACGTATAAAACCAAGAAAACATTTTATTTTTCTTCACCTGTGGGGCACATTTTCCCCGTGACCACCACAGGCACAACACAGTCCCAAGTACAACAAATAAGCACACCACACACTTCTTCCCCCATCACTCCTCCTAGGAAACCTCGTCCTCCTCCCCTCGACTCTGGCCATTGAGTGGTGGTTGATTTCCCTTTTTAAAGTCCACCCAGAAGTGCTCCAGGTGGTTGACTGCCGAGTTCCGGCTGCACTTCCGGGTGTGGCAAATACACTGCCCATAAGGGCTCAGGAGTCCCAGCTGCAGCACCCCCTGGTGGCGCCTGTGGGACCCAACAGGGCTGCACCAAACTCCAATTCCCATGGAGCACTGTGGGAAACCGAGGCACCGCTCCAACCCAGGGGAGGTATTGCACAGTCCATGGCTGCTCCACCTGAACATATAGCAAAGGGGCGTCCCGGGCCAGGCATGGACACTGGCCATCTTCCACATTAGATAGATAGATAGATATGAAAAGCACTATATAATAGATAGATAGATAGATAGATAGAGAGACATGAAAGGCACTATATACAATACCCAAGTTGGTAACTGCTTTGCCAGTTTACAAAAGAAGATGGTAGAAACGGGAGGGTCTATCTTAGATAGATAGATAGATAGATAGATACATAGAATTTGGTATAGTAGGCAGGATTAGATAGATAGATAGATAGATAGATAGATAGATAGATAGATAGATAGATAGATAGATAGATAGATAGATAGATAGATAGATGAACTTCCTCAAAGCATGTTGGGAACTGCTGGGTTCCATGATTCCTACTTTGCGGGACTTCATCTGACCAAGATGTGCTTCCAATGGGCTATGCCCTATGCCTTGATTCTGAGATAAAGGAAGCTTCTCAACCTCATGCAGGCAAGTGACATGTACTATATATATGATAGACTGACTGTAGATTGTGCCTGGCCAGGTACAATAAGGAAGATCAAGGTTGGCCTAAACAAGGGGACATGCCAGTGAGTGTCTCGACCTTCCATCACCTCTCATGCAAGTGCCATGTCAAATTGAAGACACATCACCTCAGAACCGCAGTGTACGACTGACAAAGTGCCTGATATTTAGGCACACTGAGTGTCCCACTGCTACCCATCCGTTTTTGCTTTGCTTCTGCTTGAGGCCCATTTAGATTAACCTGCGCCAATGTTATATCTCTAAAGAGTGAAGATCAGTTTGAACCTGCTCCCTGCTTGACACCACCTTACTGTTTATGAACTAGGGGGGTAAAATGGAAAGGAATTAAGGAACTTCATCAGTGCAGTGTGGTCATAGTGTGGATACAAGCCAACCGATGCATGCAGATGGTTAACATTTAGGCATGTGAGTGGAAGTGAATAAGAAGGGTTTAGGATGATATAATAACCAGGGGGCTAGGCGTCACCCTTTAGAAACCCTCTATGCTAAAACACAACCCATCCAGGTTTCTTTTCTGTCTTGAGCTCAGTAGTGCCAGGATAATCATTGGCTGTCCAGACCCCAAACTGGATAAGGATTAGGAACCTTGATAGCTGAAATAAGAAAACTGATGGATTGATGGATGGAGAGAACAAATAGTCCACTTAACGAAACAAAGACAGACTGGAGAACAGCATGGAGAAAATCTTCCTGTCAGATCCCACTGTAAGCAGCTGTACTACCCTGCATATGCACAAATGTCATGTATTTTACACATCAAAAGCGGGTCCATTGGAGTGGGAGGTAATTTAAAAGACAGATACAACTGTCAGGCTTCAACATGTGTTTGCATTACTTCGGACTCAAAGACTCGGTAGCCGAGAAAGGAACATTGGTGTGCTGTTTAAAGTCACATGACCAAGCACATGCAGCACACGCGCCTTTCATTCCGTCAGATATAACTGTTCATTAAGCTGTTAGACGTCTGGCTGGTTCTTTTCTTGTCAGAGTTTAAATCCCCTTCCCTATCATATTGACTATTAAGAATGCTGCACTAAATAAATACATTCTAAATAACACTGAGTTATTTCCCCTCAAATAGCTGGCAATCCCGTATCATTTGATAGTGATTTTCATTAATGGGTCATTAATTAACATTAGGTAGTGACTAACACATCATTAGCTCATGAACATTGAAATATTAAACCCGTTGTGAAGTCGTGATTTTATATATCACTATCACTTTATTTCATCAAGAGGTGTAATATGAACAAATAAAATAACAGAATATCATAAAGGGTTGGGGACACACCGAGTACCCCACTTAATAAAAGAGGTCAAAGCCCTTTGCTCTGACCTCCAAAGTTCACGCAAAAAGACAATTTCCCCTCAGGGATTAATAAAAATATATAGAAACAAAATTTTAAAAATGAAAGGGAATCAAGAAGGCAACAATAAGGACATTTCAGGTTCTTGTGAGTCACCGTCATGGAGATTTTAGCGGTAAGTGAGCTGAGGGTGAAATGGGTTAATTCTTCATCCTGGTATCTCTGAACATCCTATGTGGAAGAAAATTATGAATGCAGACACCCCCTAATGGAATGCCCCAATTTAAGCAATAAAACACAGGCAGGAGAAAGTGTCAATCGTTATTCTTTATCTAAATCTCAGAAGAGGCAAAAAGCATTATATCAGTGTTTTTGCAAAGAAAAAAGTGTCCTCTGCGCTCTATTTATACAATCCATTGATTAGGACACTACTCAAAAAAAGAAATTCATTACTGATTTATCGCCTGTTTACCCCTTACACTTGTGAAGTTTGTTATTGGATTGGTCTACACCTGCACCCCAAATAATAACACACACATACATAGATATACACACACTCAGACCCTAACCCCAACAGTGCCCCATGAATGACACACACACACACAGAGCTGGCTAACTTTTAGCACTTTAAACCACACAAGTGCCTTAGGAATAATACAGCCTGTCACTCTCTCAGCACTTCAAGAGACTTACTTATTATTGGCACAAACAACATACGATGTTTTAAATAGATTTCAAACTTAAATATTACTTTTGGTCCCCAAGAAAATATTCAAACATACAAAGGCTCAGCATCCTTGACTATCGGCCATTTATCAGCCAAGAATGCCTTATCTGACGTCCTGTTCCCTTCTAATGAGTGAAGCTCTCACCCTCAGCCTTAACAAACCTCGCAGCACAGAGCTTATGGCAAACTTCCAGCTGCACCAGGTGCTCAAAGAAATCTGCCTTATTACTTCAATCACTCTAGACATTAAAACAAAGCATAGAAAGATGAAAACAAGTTAATATTTATTAAAGAACAATAATAAGTAAGAGAAAATAAGATCGATAGTAAAGTCTGGATAAAATAGTCTTAAAAAAAGCTTACTGAAAGGAATCAGAGACGTCAAGGATGAATGTCCTAGGGTGGCATTTAATTTAGCAATCGATGTTCAGGAAAATGCTGTTAACTGACGATCGGATGAAAACTGGTCATAAGTGTCTTTGTTTTTGTTTCTGACGTTGCTCTTTCATTTCTCTTCTGACTTTGCTTTCAAATGAGGCATATTTATTATAAAGTTTCATGCCGTGGTTTCACAACACATGATTGTTGCATGCACCTGATTGGCTGGCTGTCAATATGATGGATGAATTTTAATCAAACTCTTTAATCTATCTTTTCCCAGATAATAAAATGTTTCTGATGTTGAATAAAACATCTGTATGTTCTCCTTTCCAAGGCAGTAAACCAAATTGTTGTCCCAGATGTCCATCCATAAAATAATCAATAGCCTGAGGTATCGCCTCAGTCTTCCGTTCCGAGGCTGTAAAACTATTTTAGCACTACGCTGTGAATAACTGTTATAAAAATGCGTTGTAAGGGAAGAGGATATGCCTTTTTAATTATAATGCCTATACAAGTGTCCTGAATCTGAATTCATCTTGTTGGGATTGAGCAAAACATAATAATAAAAAAGAGAGAATAATTTGTAGATTTTATACACATAACAATTGCAAATTTAGAAAACTTTGAACATGATTGGTTACACCCTGTTGCTAACTGGGCATCCAGATGTTGATACCTTAGATGACCACAATTTGATCGATAGTCCTGTTTGCTTAGGATATACGTGATATTTTAAATGTATTATTTTTATTGTTATTTTAGGAGATGTGCGCTCTCCACACACACATTGTTTCTCATGGTCAAAAAGTAAAAGAACAATGGCCTATATACTGTATATACGAGGGGGACCCAAAAAAATGAGACTTTTCAAAAGCAATCGTTTTATTTAAAATATTTCAAAAAATGTACTAGTGTCCTTCAAAGTACTCCCCCATTGGAAGACACACACTTGTCCAATCGTCTTTTCCACTGATCAAAACATTTTTGGAAGTCCTCAACTGGGATGCTATTTAGCGCTGTCGTCGAAGCAGTGATGACGTCCTCCCCACTGTCAAATCGGTGCCCTTTCAAGTCCCTTTTCATTTTGGGGAACAAGAAGAAAGGGGGGGTGACACATGAGTGTCATGCCCTGACTGGTCAAAAACTGGCAAATTCGCAATGCTGTGTGTGCCGCCGGGGCATTGTCATGGTGAAGGAGCCATTCGTCTGACTGCCACAATTCCGGCCTTGTCCTCCACACTCTCTCTCTGTCAGCTGTCTTAAGACCCCCAGATAGTACTCTTGGTTGACCGTCTGACCCCTTGGAACGAATTCCTTGTGCACAATGCCTCTAATGTTAAAGAAACAAATCAGCATTGTTTTCATGTTCGATCTCACCTGTCTGGCTTTTTTGGGCCTTGGTGAATCAGGATCCTTCCACTGGCTCGATGCTTGTTTCGTTTCAGGGTTGTACAAATAACATCAACTCTCGTCACCTGTTATGACCCTGGACAAGAAGTCTGGGTCACTTCCAAGCTCCATTTTCAAGTCTTTTGCACACATTGAGTGGACTGATAGCAGACGGGGGGGCAAATTTGGCCGAAACACGCCTCATGGCCAGGTCTTCAGTCAAAATGCACTGAACTGAGCTCCATGTTACTCCTGTAGCATCTGACAACTCGAGAATTGTGTAATGGCGGTCTTCATTTATTTTTTTTTGCAGATTTTTGCAATGTTTTCATCGTTCTGGCTGCTTGAAGGGCGTCCAGAACGGGGTTTATCCTCGATGCTTAAATTTACATTCTCGAAGCACGAAAACCATTCGAAAACTCTCGCCTGACTCAGAGCTTCTTCTTTGAAAGCCATCTGAAGCGTTTGGTACGATTCCATTGGTGTTTTGCCAAGCAGAAAACAAAATTTCAAACAAGTTCTTTGTTCTGTGAAATTCGACATCACAATTTTGACAGGGTCGTGAGAGCAGCTTCTAAAAACAATGACCGCGTGACACATGAGATCGAGGGATGAGAGAACAAGCACTGACCTTGATCCAACCCCCTCCAATCGCCGTCCAGCCACACAGTGGCCAGCCTCGTTTCTTTTGGGTCCATCATCGAATATTATGATCCAGCTGGGTACAAACACAGGAAACTTAGTATTACAGAAGAAAGGTTATGCCATAAATATAACACTATTCTCTTAAGGGGTTAAATAAAATAACAAGAAATACATTTATCATAGTGAATAATAAAATAACAGCGTCAGCTTTTAAGCATAAGCTCAGAAGGATATGAGACTCAGAAACAGGCTAGGTGCATATTGGACCCGGGTTCAAATTCAACTCTTCCACCTACTTAAAGGACTCAACTTCTCTGTTTGCTAAATCTACGACTGGAGATTGTTTGGGCTTGTAAATCGTTCACACAAATGAGCTAAGAACCTTGTAGAAGGTCAGATGTGTTAGCAGCTCCTCCAAGCTCAACATGCGGCTTGCGTTTCCTCAGGGTTTGTGTTTAGGACTCCTAATGAGTTCTTTGACACCAGGCCTTCTTGAGTCTTCCTACTCAAAACAATGCTTTGGGGACTCGCGTATCACACACAATGTGTGTGTGTGTGTGTGTGTGTGTGTGTGTGTGTCTGATGCTCACTGCATCAGCTGTGGCATTTTTAGATGATTGATTTTGTATTAACACATATAATTTATGTTTGCAATTGCTCAGCTGGTAATAGCCAACTGCCTGATCCTGCGTAGTGTGAAAACATAGTTGCTTAATTTATGTCTGTGTTGATTAATTGACTGCAAATCTTAGTCAGACTTAACTTTGTGTTTTATAAACAATGTGACGAGGACGGGGGCTTTAAAGCACAAAGCTGCCGGTTCAGTGTCTGCCTTTGATTCGCAGTGCAATCCTGAGCAACTCCCTCAACTCATGTGAACTCCAAACTGGATGTAAAGTGTTGTAAGCCACTGGAAAGGTTAACGTGATTAACAACGACTTGATGGGCAGAGGAGAAAGGTCACAGTGATCGAGTAGTACGGACAATTCATTTCGGATACAGGAGAGCTGGAATCATCGGGTGGTAAGATTCTCTCACCTGATTGGACGGCTTGGAAGAAAAATTGGACTTTGTGGTCACATAGTCATTAAGGGGTGATGTAGATTTTGTGCATAAAGTGTTTTGGTATGCTTTCCACATTAAAATATAGCATCCAACTTAGAAGTAGTATAAAAGGGTTAATACATGTCAGAAATGTGTTCAAGCATATTAGGAAACCAGATAAAGGTCACGTGAATGACAAACAACAAGAAGGTTCTGGGCCAGTGGGTCTCAAACTGTAGGGGTGCGTGGAGTAACAAAAAGGGGGGCACGAAGATGTGAAAAAGAGAAAACAAGAATTAAAAATATGAAAAATCCATCTACTGAAACCAAAACAAATTAACTTAAACTTCATTCTGATACTAGTAAAATATATATAGAGTCAGATAAATCTCGATAAATGTTAAGTAGGTATAAAAAAATATGCATCTATGATATATCACTAATTTAAAAAGAATAAATTGGTATTAGTGGGCTCCTTTCAAAAAAACCTTAGGGGGGCGCGATTAAAAATGTTATGAAAACTCGGGTCGCAAATACTTAAAAGTTGAGAAATGCTGTTCTGGGCGATGGTTCAAGAAGTTGGCCGCCTGTCGTGAAGCCAGTAAGACGTGATAGATGTTACACACACAGGAACTCAAGAAGTATTGAAAAGTATTGTAATGACCAAGAGTGTAGTAGAAACAAGACTTTTATTTTGGGGTATGTAAGCTGGTTAATGCTCTCTGCTAAAATGTCTCATGTCTTTTAGCCAATCAGAGCGAATGCAAGCTAGTGAACCAATCAGAGTAAGCATTAATTCAGCACTGTTATGCAAATTCAGCTATCTATAAATATTGCTCTAAGTCTTTACTTTGCGACCATTCAATCTCAGGCCGCTGTGATGATGGAGTGTGTCCCTCTTCATGAAGAGAAATTAATGACACCACGGACAAGCTTCCTCCTGCTCGATTCTTCGGTTTGATTATTAATAGATACTAGGGGGCTTCGCCCCCTGCTCGCTTTGCTCGCCAACCCCCGTGTTTGGTTTTCCGGATACACACTTTTAAGATTTTTTTTTTTTTGAATTGTTGCTATTTCATTAGTTTTACTTTTATTTCAGAACTTCTGTACAAACAATATTTGTAATCTTGCGAGTCCCAACGTGCTGAATCTGTTTACTGAGGTCAGAGAGACGCGTGTTTAATGACTTTGTACCCTAACTCAGGATAGGTTTCTCTGTTTGGAATTTCAGCACAGACAAAACAATCGATATCATCAGCAGTTAATAATTTTTTTATACAAAGTAACCAGTAAATACATGTGAGGTAAACTCAGTTTTTATAATTCTCAAGATTCTTTATTTGTCACATGCATACAGTAGTTCTACAGGACAACACACAGTGAAATGCATCCTAATCCGCTGATCAAAAACTGTACAAAGTTAGAAGAATATCAGTTAGATTAACAAAAAGTCATAGACTGAAAGATAACAGTATAGTAGAACATAATAAATAACTAAAATTATGTGAATAAAGTAGAATTAAGTGTTAAGGTGCAATAGTGTAGTGATTACTGTGCAAAAACCAAAGTTAGACTGGTGCATAGTTAAATGAGGCAGTTTGTTTGTTTGCGCTGCTACGATCTTTACTTTCTTTTTTATATTTTCAAATTTTCCTATTTTCATATCCTTTAACTTTCTCCACATGTGTATAGCGACCAATGTTTTTTTTTAGAGCCTTTCGAATTCCACTGCTTTCATAATCTCTAACCTGCTCTGCATGTGTTTAGTGCCAACGTTTGTGAACGTCTTTATGAAGTTCTACTTTGTCTTTTAATTCTGAGCCGGATTGGACCTGCTCTCTCTTTTTTCAATTCCACTTGTTCCGGGCTGATAATTACTTTCCTTATTTTCTGAATTTGCACCTCGATTATTCTTTTTCTTTTTTGCTCTTTTTTCTCCCCAACGCTTTTGAGTCTCTTTCCTCTGAGCTGCTTTCTTCTTTGTTTAGATGTCGACATTTCATTTATAACGTTCTGTCCTTATACGCTTTATATGCGCTGAGACCCTGGATCTGTGTGTGATAAAAGCCTCCACTACATGACTGAATGTTTCTCTGCCTCTTGGCTTATTTGATATTGATTGTAAGTAGGGTGTGTCTTGCAAGAATCTCATGTTCCATGTCATCGCGAGACGGTCTTGGGCCAAGGATTTCATCCCGATACCTAATGGCAGTCAGGGTGCTGTTGTCTAGCCTGTAGAGGTCTGTGCGTCCCTCCATGGATATGCCTCCCCAGACCATCACTGACAATGTTACAGGCAGCATAACATTCTCCACAGCTTCTCCAGACCCTTTCACGTCTGTCACATGTTCTCTTATCTGTGAAAAGTACAGGGCGCCAGTGGTGGACCTGCCAGTTCTGGTATTCTATGGCAAATGCCAATCGAGCTCCATGGTGCTGACTGGGCAGTGAGCACAGGGCCCACTAGAGGACATCAGGCCCTCAGGCCACCATTACGAAGTCTGTTTGTGATTGTGTGTTCAGAGACATTCACACCAGTGGCCTGCCTGCTGGAGGTCATTTTGTAGTTTCTGGCAGTGCTCATCCTGTTCCTCTTTGCTCAAATAAACAGATACCAGTGGGTCCTGCTGACGGGTTAAGGACCTTCTACGGCCCTGTCCAGCTCTCCTAGACGAACTGCCTGTCTGTCTCCTGGAATCTCCTCCATGCCCTTGAAACTGTGCTGGGAAACACAGCAAACCTTCTAGCAATGGCACGTATTGATGTGCCTGCCATCCTGGAGACATTGGACTACCTGTGCCAATGTAGAGTCCAGGAATGGCCTCATGCTACCAGTAATGACACTGACCGTAGCCAAAGGCAAAACAAGTGAAAAAACTGATGAGGAGGGAAAAATGCCAGTGGCCTGTTACACTATTCATGTTTTGGGGTTCGTCTCATTGTTGCCCCTGTAGTGAATCAAAGCAGCTTATACTATCTATCTATCTATCTATCTATCTATCTATCTAATCCTGTCAACTACGCTATCTATCTATCTATCTATCTATCTATCTATCTATCTATCTATCTATCTATCTATCTATCTATCTATCTATCTATCTATCTTATAGTGCCTTTCCTATCTATCTATCTATCTATCTATCTATCTATCTATCTATCTATGTTTTTTCCTGGCTTGTTTTACACCAGGGTGTCATGTTGCTAAAGCAGGTTGTAATTAATCTGACGTTTTCCATTCTGTATAAGAAAAAATTTGGTAATTTAATAGTTCTGGACATATTGTGAGTGCTAATCCTCAAAAGACTGTGGACAATTCAAATGAAACAATTAAACCCAGCCACCCTGAGAATTCATTTTAGCAATGATGGATTAACCAAATAAACTTAAAGACCCAGATAAGCAGACTTTTTAAAAGAAGTCTGAAAGTTTAGCTTTAGTGTAAGAATTCCTGGGTGTTAAAGTCATTTTAATCATAATTTTAAAAACTAAACAAATACATTACAAGTGGGATGCGTCCAAGTGTCCGTGAGCAGGATTAATTGGAGTTCACGTTCTGTGCCACCTGTGAACACCGAGGGAGCCGACTGGCACACAAAGACTTGGGTGTGAAGAAGCTCTAATTAAAACTCCCATGGATTCACTAGATGGTCTGACCCCGAATAACACGAACTGCACCATCCATCCTAATAACTGATGTGCCATCTCTGCAGAGTTACAGGGGGTTTCTTGCCCTCACCCTGCACTCTGTGGACGCTCGCTGTATTTTTAGTATTAAAGAGCGGTATTGAATCGAGATAAATGGATGAGCTTTTAAGCTTCTAATTAATAGTGTTAAAACAATGAAACAGTGTGAGGACACGGACAGAGAACAATTAAAGACCATCTAAGGAAAAACTTAAAGATAAAAGTAGTTTTAAGAGTTTAAAACGACTTTCAGTTAGTTTAACTCCCTTGAAACACTGAAATAGTAATATACAGTCAGCCCGCCATATCCATGGGGGTTGGTTCCGAGCCGCTCAAGTCCCTTATTCACACACAGTAAAGTAAAATAAGCTCTGCACATCCTCCTGTATACTTTAAATTATCTCTAAGACTACTTAGAATACCTAATACAATGGAAATGCTATGTAAATAGTTGTTACACAGTGCTGTATTGGTTAGGGAACAATAACAAGAAAAAAAATCATAAAGAACAGCACGCATGGGCTGGCGTCCCAGCTGGGATTAGCCCCATTCCCTTAACTGGTCAGGAGGTCAACATGGCAGAGTGACTGGGAGATCTTCCATTTCAAAGCTGTATGCTCCCTTGACCCACTAGATGACAGCACCCCTGGACATCAGCACCCATTGGAATACCTGCAGGGAATGCTGGGAACTGTAGTGCAGTGGTGCAGAGATCTGTGGGTGCCACCAGATAGTGCTGTAGGAAGTTACGCTGCCCCTACTTTATGGGACTTGACCCAAAAGTACTTCCATTGGGCCATCCCCGGGTCCAAGATAAGAGAAGCAGCTTGACCTCATCCAGGCAAGTTGGGGTCGGGTGTGGAGGACGGACAAAATAAGAACTGAGTTTGATCTATGCCACTTTTGGTGCCTTTGTACAAAGTCTTACTGTTAATTAATCTTTTATTTATGATCATGAGGTTTGGGTAGTGACCCAAAGAACTTGATCATGAAAATGAGTTTCCCATGCTGGGTGTCTGGGCTCAGCCTTAGAGATAGGGTCAGAAGAGTAGACATTCGGGAGGAGCTCAAAATAGATAGGCATTGAAAAGGAGCCATCTCAGGTGGTGTGGGCATCTGACTTGGATCCCACATAGATGCCTCCCTTTGTAGGCATTTCAGTCATGTCCAACCAGGAGGAGACCTTGGGGCAGACTTAAGGACACACTAGAGAGATTTGGCCTATGAATACCTCGGTATCCTCCTGGAGGAGATAGAGGAGATTTCAAAGAGGTGTCTTGGCATCAATGCTTAGACTGCTGCCCCACGATCTGGAACTGGGTAAGTGGCAGTAAATGGATGGATGCATGGGTAGGTGGAGAGTCTTTAGCATGACTGTCCCATTTGGGATATTTGAGCTGCACTGCTTTGACTTTTAGATCAGCACAGATATTCCAGTTGTAGTCTTACTGTTCATGTATAATTATATTAATACCATCAGAGTGTTACCACTAGTGAGCACCACTGACCCTCCAAAACAACAGACATAACCACACCAAGACAGTCCTGGGAGCAAACAGATGTTTTTTTATTCACAAAAACATCTGGAACAGGCCTCTTCTTTTTACAGCACAGCAGAGCAGATGTTTTTTTTCCATCTTTCTCATCGATTTCTTTCCAGGCGACTGCTGTCCCGTTCCTCTCCCGACTCCAACTCGCCTGGCTGAGATCGAGGGGATTCCTTTAACTCTGCACACAATACAGTGACATCCACTCATCAATCATGTATGGAGGCTGTCGCTTTACGTTATACGCCAGGGATAAACACACTATGGTTAAGATCAGGGTTGGGGGAGGAGTTATCTGACACAAGTCAAGTAGACCATGTGACAAAACCCATCCATCCATCCATCTTCTTCTGCTTATCCAAGGTTGGGTCGCAGGGGCAGCAGTTTGAGCAGAGATGGCCATACTTCCCTCTCCCCGGCCACTTTTTCTAGCTCTTCTGGAAGAATCCCGAGGCGTTCCCAGGCCAGCCGGGAGACATAGTCCCTCCAGCGTGTCCTGGGTCTTCCCCAGGGCCTCCTCCCGGTTGGATGTGCCTGGAACACCTCACCAGGGAGGTGTCCAGGAGGCATCCTGATCAGATCCCCGAGCCACCTCATCTGACTCCTCTCGATGCGGAGGAGCAGCGGCTCTACTCTAAGCTCCTCACCCTATCTTTAAGGGAAAGCCCAGACACCCTGCAGAGGAAATTGATTTCAGCTGCTTGTATTCGCAATCTCTTTCCTTCGGTCACTACCCATAGCTCATGACCATAGGTAAGGGTAGGAACGTAGATCGACTGGTAAATTCAGAGTCTTGCCTTAAGGCTCAGCTCCTTTTTCACCACGACAGATTGATGCAGAGCTCGCGTCACTGTGGACGCCGCACCGATCCACCTGTCGATCTCACGCTCCATTCTTCCCTCACTCGTGAGCAAGACCCCGAGATACCTAAACTCCTCCAATTGGGGCAGGATCTCACCTCCAATCCTGAGAGGGCGCTCCACCCTTTTCTGGCTGAGCTCTTGGGACGTGACAAAAACCTGCAATCCAATTGGCTGTCTGGAAGAGCTACCTAATCATGGAGCTGCGCGGGTCTGCAGCTGAAACCCATCTCTTAGGAGTAATTCCAATGCTTGGCCAATGCCGGCTGGAAAAAGTTCTAAGTCGAATGGAAGCAGAGTCGGCCTTAGGGGTGTGGTCAAGGGCTGACCAACCCCACTGCCGATGCCGGTTATGTCAAACGCTGTTACCGGTATGTGTGGACTGTATAAACTTGCACATGAATTTAATAAAAATAATGTTAACATACACCGGATTTTCTCATTACCGTATTCAGCTAAATTTTTTGCAAGATAACACACAGACTTTATCAAAATATGACAATTTAATCTATTTAAAAAAGTGCAATTCATAATTCATGACAATACCACAACAGTGCAAAATGCGATGCGGTGTCATGCGGAAATTAGCAGGGCTGCTTTCTAGAAAAGGAACCCAAACTTCAAGTATACTGTGAGTCCCGATATGCAGGATGTCATCGTCATAAGTCACGCTGATGTCATGTCAGCCGGTTACCATGTTTTTGTGCATTAATATTCGGACATGTTTATGGCCTACAAAAAAAATGTGAGTTTCAGTGTTTCGACAGGAAGTGTGAAATTAACATAGAGGTATCATCATGAAATCTCTAACAGGCTTCCAGGTTCAGAAACGAAAATCCACTTTTCTTGCCAATTGGAAAAGTCATTGATGACATCTTCGTAGTCGAATCTGGATCTGCAATGTAACCCAGTGACTAATGGGCTATACCTATTTTAGGCAGGGATTATACTGGCGACCCTTTTCAGGCGATGAAGGTGGACTATGGAATGTTTTCAAAGAAGTACGTGTTTGTAAATTGACTTTGAAGAGGGATTTTAAAAGGGTCCTGGGTATAATGTCAATCTGCATCTGTCCATGCATGTAGGCCCTCCAACCTGCAGGGAAAAACTTGGGGGTTGGTGGCAGAGTTGGCACTCCAGCCACCATAAAAAAAAGAAAAAACTCCCACTGTTCCACTCCATCTGAACTAGAGTGGTGCTGAGGTATCACCCGTTGTATGGCTGCACTCGCGTACAAATCTGGATCCTGAGTTGGTTTGTCATGTGGTGGGTGCAGCAATGCATTGTGTACTCCTAACCTCCTCCTCTTCCTCTTTGAAGCATCTCAAAAATATATATACTGGAGAATATAATTTGACAAATCCAGGGGCACGCGGACCTTAAAAGCAGCACGGGGCCTGAGCAAGTCGCTTCACTTGCCACCCCCAAACACCGCTCTTGAAAATAGGGATTGGGAATCCTTCTCGCTCTCCAAAATAGAGCTAAAGGTCCCAGCATGCCCTTCTGGGTGTCCGTGTGGGTATCCTAACTCAGGGAGGCTGCCATCTACTGTATTGGAGGAAGAAAATATTCATCAGTGCTCATTGCACTTGTCGGGTACGGGTCTCAGTTCAATCCTAGCTGGGATGCCAGTCCATGAGTGTCATCCATTACGAGAGAGAGAGAAATGTTAGGAGCAGGCGTTGATGGAGTGCATTGCCACACCCACCATGACATGACAAACCAACTCAAGATCCCAGATCAGGACTCGAGTGCAGCCATGCAACAGGTGACACCTCAGCACCACACTAATTCAGATAGAATGGAACCAGTGTGAGGTTTGTATGGTGGCTGGAGTGCCAATTCTGCCACCAACCCCCTAATTTTCCCTGCCGGTTGGAGGGCCTACTTGCAGTCGTGAATGCAGATTAACGTCATCCCCAGGACGGAGCCACTGTAGGTTAAGGACCTTGCTCAAGAGCCCAATGAAGTAGAGTCTGCTTTTGATGTTTAGGGGATTTGAACCAGCAACCTTCCTATTGCCAGCGCAGATTTCTTGCCTCAGAGCCACCACTCCGTTACAAGAACAAATCACAAAAATAGGCGATTGAAAGGAAACAGTATGTGACAGGAAAACGTGAAGGTGATTGAGCAGGCAAAATCCACGCGATGGACCCAAAAGTGTTGTCTGCGGATGTCAGTATTTTATTATGTATGAAGAATTAGGGCGCTAAACACCACTAAAAGAAATGACTGGATGCTCTGGAGCATCTCAAAGGGTTAAAATGAATTGTAAATGCTTCTTCGTATTTAAGGGGACTCATAAAGAAATTCATGAAGTAAGTAATCGGCATCAGAGCAGAAAGCAAATGAGATGCAGGGAAGTGAAGGTCGTTACTCGTGGTAGCTCATCTTCTAACCCAAGAAGTTTATAACACGTTTTTGTGACGGCAGATGAGTACAAATTTCAGTGAGCAGATCATTTTCATACATTTTTAATTTCAAATTAAACCCACAGACATAATTTGTCTGACTGAACGCCTTCGCTGATGTAGGGCGAATCATAGGGAAGTCGGTGAGCATCTAGCCGGTGAAATTGAAACGACCTTACCGAGTGCTGTGATGATGTGCCGGGGACAGAAATGAGTGAAGCATTTAAACTTTTCAAAAAGTACATAACAGTAAAAGAGCGGACACGCCGGCCGCTGCCACTGTTTAGTGAGGGTGAGGAGCAGCGTGAGAGGCAGCGTCACCCACCACCAGTCAAGTAATGTCAAATTTATAGAAGGCAGTGCCAGAAAGAGGAGTTCTGTTGTACAAAAATTCCAAACCTGTAAAGAACCCAACAGGATTCAAAAAGTCATTAGTGATCTATCTATCTATCTGTTATATAGCGCCTTTTATCTATCTATCTATCTATCTATCTATCTATCAGTTATATAGCACCTTTTATCTATCTATCTATCAGTTATATAGTGCCTTTTATCTATCTATCAGTTATATAGCACCTTTTATCTATCTATCTATCTATCTATCTATCTATCTATCTATCTATCTATCTATCTATCTATCTATCTATCAGTTATATAGCACATTCTATCTATCTATCTATCTATCTATCTATCTATCTATCTATCTATCTATCTATCTATCTATCTATCTATCAGTTATGTAGCTCCTTTTATCTATCTATCTATCTATCTATCTATCTATCTATCTATCTATCTATCTATCTATCTATCTATTATATAGTGCCTTTTCTATTTTTATCATGCTTTTGAACTCCTGCACAGCTGTAATTGCACTGTTCCCCGGTGCTCAAAGCTTCATTATGGAAAAACCCCCCAGAGACTGAAAATATCATTCTGAAATGGTATTACCACTTTTGTTATCCATATCTGCTCAGCAGTAAAAAAAAATAAAAATATTTAGAGGAACGATGATCCCGACCAGGAAAGGGAATGCCAACCCATCCCATCCACCGATGTTCTCCATCCATTATGAGTGATGGGTTACCGCCAGCCCATCCTTGCCTTCCATCACACTGCTGCATGTGGCCCAATCCCGGCCGTCTCCCTCCGTCTCTCATACCGTAGGTATAATTGTACTCTTTCCCTGCTGATCTGTCATTTTCTCTTCACAGCAGATCTTTGCCATCATCTCCCATAACAAATCTACTCCTCTCCCTATGAATTGCAGTGTAAGATGTGAATTGCAGTATAGCAGATGCTCAAATTAGAATGTTGTTGGGAAATCCTAAGCAAATGTATTGAATTTTGAGTAAAAAAAATATACATCAAGTGAACCCAAAAAAGAAAACGCACTGTTCAGGAAGCAACAAAAATACATTTATATATCTATTTATCTGTATATGTTTCCTCCATGCTTAATCCATTTCTGTGCTCATCGGCTCTCTGCCTCCTGTAGTTTGATCGCCAGCCTTTTATGGGCTACTTCATCAAAGGCTTCTTGAAGATGAAACTAGACGCCACTGTATGCATTACACAAAGGGAAAGTGACAGCATTTGAAGTGAAGCTGAAACCCATAATTTTAGTGTTGTCACGAGATGTCACTCGTTAATTATTCAGGAACGACTGCAGGACCGTCCTCCATCTGAAATCGTTTAGAACTTTTGTAAATGGTGCGATTTTGTGAAGCTCTGCACCTTGTGGTTGCAGACAGATACTGTACTTTTTATTTTCGTGACTTTACATGTACAGTAGGTGTTATGATTGGTATTCATTATAAATATTTTGTATGTTATCCTGAATCTTTTTTGCTCTTCTTGTTATACAAATAAGTCTTTTTTATCACAGAGTTCAATTTTATTATTATGTTCTTGCTAGGATGTTGTTTTTGATGAATTTCTTGCAATTTATTCCGATGCCACCTTAGTTTTCACGTGCAGTGGTTGCTACGATGTTTTTAAAGTCACCGCTGACACCATCAACCACAACAGGATGAAAAGGCAGTGCCGTGCATTTCTTCAACATTAAAATGCATGCCAGAAAATTTTCACGGGGACAGAGTGGGAGAAAAGACGAGGTCAGAAAAAAAAATAGCAAAGATCAATCATGGGAAAGAGGGGTCCTTTCATCGGAGCAACGTTTCAGCCGTGGCATGGCCAAATGGAGATGCAGCTAGATGGATGAGGTCTCCAGGACACTAAAAATATCCAAACCTAATTATGTCATATCATCTACTGTTAAACCGTAATTCTAAAATTTTTATTATGCTGTCTTAAGGAATTGTTCTGTTCTGTGTATTGTATTGTATTGACCCCCTACTTTTGACACCTACTGCACGCCCAACCTACCTGGAAAGGGGTCTCTCTTTGAACTGCCTTTCCCGAGGTTTCTTCCATTTTTCCCTACAAGGTTTTTATTGGGAGTTTTTCCTTGTCTTCTCAGAGAGTCAAGGCTGGGGGGCTGTCAAGAGGCAGGGCCTGTTAAAGCCCATTGCGGCACTTCCTGTGTGATTTTGGGCTATACAAAAATAAACTGTATTGTATTGTATCAAAACCAGAGAGCGAAGAGAGCAACGATAAAAACCAGAAACGTGAATCCAAAGAACACAAAGTTGAAGAGCAGAGCAAACATCTTAGCGTGTCGTTTGAAAATAAATTTAGTCTTATAAACCAGAGCTGTGAGAGGTGACTCTTTATAGTTGTGCTAATGATGACATCATCACCCTGTCCCAGTGCATTGTGGGGTGTGTCACCATGGTAACAAGTGGTGCAGTATCATCATCATCCATAACAGGTGGGACATGAGATCTTCCACAAGGGCTTTCCATAATGATCAGTCAGTGGCCTTCTTTGCCACCGATGTCCACATCAGGCCGTGTTTGTTCAGTTCTTTTTCTAAGGTTCAACGCCATTGTATCTTCAGGATGGACTCTCTTCCCCATTCCTTGATTGGAGCTTCTGGCTGAATCACATCTCCGTCATCTCCACCTCTTCATCTTGTCAACTTGCTGAAAGTGCTTCTGTGTCAGCTGAGATACAGCAGGTTTTTGTTTCTGATGGGGTTTGGGCAAAATGGTCACTTAATTGACCTGGAACGCCTTTAGCTGTTCAGCAGATGCATGTAAAGCAAAGTCCTCAAAATGCCGGCACCCTTTGCGAAAAAACAAAGCAAGTTGAAAGAAAAACGATAACGCTTGTGTAGAAGCCTGGATGGCACCCCAGAGACCCAAATTCCTCTCCCTATCAGCGTCGACATCGTCCAAGAGGGCCTGACGTCTGCTGAAAAACTCATATGGGGGGACTCTCCGACTCTGGAATGCAGTAACGGAAACACTCTAAGGGTTGTCTACAGCTTTAAATCTCTAACGGAGAGTCGACAACATTCATTTGTTGGTTACAATAATTATTTATTATTTGACTACAATACTTTCCCTATACAGTCGACCCCTGAAATTCGCAGGGGTTACGTTCCTAGAGCGCCGACGAATTGTGAAAAACCACAAATTTTGGATGTGGTCAAAAAAAAATGCCTATTTTTATAGTTTAAACCCAAAATATGCCCCCCAAACACTTTAATTTCATTTCAAACTCAGCTTAATACATTACCCTAAAAACAAAAAGAATGTAAAGGTAAAGCCGTAAACTGTACAGTACTGTACTGCTGTGTCTCGCAGAATGTAAAATACCGATGTTACCCCTATATGTACTGTAACTCATACAAGCGCGTTTTCTTTGGTATAAGTAGGGTAAATACAGTGTGAGAGATGGCCGGTCGCAGACAGACATGGAGGCAGCCAGATGTCCAAAAGCACACACGTTTATTTCACACAACACTACACAGCACAAACACAGTCCTCAAATTAGCCCAAAAACAGCTCACAGTGCTTTTCACCTCACTCGATTGCCGCCTCCACTCCACTCCTCGCAAGCTCCGTCCTCTTCCACCTGACTCCGGCTCTTCAAATGGAGTGAGGTGGATTCTTTTATCCCTCACTGGGATGTGCTTCCTGAAAATCTTCCGGCTGCACTTCCTGGTGTGGCGGAAGTGCTGCCGTCCAGGAATCCACAACTGTCGGTGGCCGCGGGATCCAACAAGGATGAGCTTCCAAGTTCTGACTCTGTGGCCCCCATGTTAGACCAGGATGGCAGCCCTCTGGTAGTCCAGGGGAGGTATTGTCCCCCTCCCGGTACTTCCAGGTGTTCCGACTAGGCAGGGTCCCCAGCCATCTGCCACAACACTAATAATTTAATTTAATAGAAATACAGTAAAATGTACGGGTACTCACCAATTATGAATGATATTGATTGAAGATGATGATGATGATGATGAATTAGCTGTGCAGTAAGATGAAGGTATGCAATGAAGATAATGACTACACAGCAAAGCAGAGGATTGACAGCTTCTCGGGTGGTGCCTTTTCTTCAGGAAGAGTCGTATCTTCTGACGGGGCTTCTTCTGGTGGGGTGTTGTCCTGCCTTTCCTTGATAGGTTTGAGGAACATTGTAATGGGAAGTTGCTGTCATTGTTTCTTCATGGTGGCAAGGATGATTTTATGTCTCTGAATGGCAGCATCGATGCCATTATTAACTTTGAGAGCCCTAACCATATAGGGATTCCATGCTTAGGTTCATTGCCAGAAGCCTTAGAAGGGGCAGGGAGTTTGGGTGGCGTCTTAGGACTTTAAGAAGAACAAACCCATACATGCTCAGTGAAACACTCGAGATAGCTACATGCGGTAAAACTGTTATGATGTGGGAATGCTGGGCTGCATTGGCTGGAAATGTGTCACCAGGACAGCAGCAAGGAGAAATGAATAACGCTCTCGGATTGGCTACTTTCAAACCTCCCGCCTCTGAGTACAGGGGTACAGTATTTCACCATCCCAAACCACGTTTTCCTCCATGGTTGCTTTGTGTTCTCTATATAGTACTAAAAAATTCATACAGTATTATATTTTCGATGGAAATTTTGCTGAATTTACATTAATATTTATGTTACAAAATTAGTAATTTATATTGTTCTTAATAATTTAGCGTTAAAACGCATGAAATATATTGCCATACAAAAATTTGCGGTTTCCGTGAACAATTATTAGTTAGGTTCTAAGGAGAAATCTGCAAACGACTGAGGCTGTGAACTCTGAACCACGACTTCATGGGGGTCGACTGTATATGAGAAAGTAAAAAATGGAGGCAGGTGGTCAGGAGCAGAACCTCAGGATGAGGAGTCTACAGCTGAAGAAGTGGAGCTCCTATTGAGGCGGGTTTTCAGCTGTCATTGGGCTTGAAATATTTGTTGGACCTGCCAACTATAAAAGAGGGACCCATTACAGTAAGTGTCAGACCCCCATATAACTGCTTAGAAAAACAAATGGCGGTGTTGCAAACAGGTCTTTTTGGACAGGAGTGATTAAAGATGGCGATGCCTTCATTGTTGAGGGCGGAAGAGGCGGGTCACAGGAAGTGATGTCATCAGTGTTAAAGCCATCAATCTGCTGGTCTAAAGAGGAGGAAGAGAAAGAGCGTTCAGTAAACAGCGCCAACCTGTGGAACAGCAGGGAATTACCTTTACGCCGAGGCAGGAACAACACCTGGATAGGGTGCCAACCCGATTTAAATTTGTACTACATAATAGAATATTTCACAAAAATTTATTTTATGGAGTCCTTTAACTTCATTTGATGCAAACAGTCAAACAACCTCCACTTTGGCTTTTTTATGTGCAAGTTTTAAAAAATAAAACTAAAATCTCTGCTACATTGGATGTAAAAACACTTTGTGAAAGGAACATATTCCTTGTCGAGAAGACGCATTTAAAATTCTATCACATCAAGTGTGTCATCTGAAGCGCATTTCAAAGTTGATATTTTCTCTCTGGCCCTTTGAACTTCATATATGTGTAGCTACCCATATTATTAAAGATCAAAGGATGATTGGATTCAAGGCAACCTCTCCCATTTCTGTCTCAAGTCCAGCTGGAAAAAAAAATAATACAAAGGTATTACCTCTTTGGAGGAGCCTTGTACTGAGATTTGTCAATTCGATGAACTCCCAGCAGACCACCCTTCACCCTTCATCCTTCAATATAAAAGCAATTATTGCCACGTGGAGCTTAAGAGTAGCACAGTTGGCTCTGCTCTCGTTTAATATATCTGCCGTTTATGAGGACTGCTGGGTAACTGACTCCAGAGAAGATGGCAGCACCACAGCATGGAAGCCTGCAAAAAAAAATGACGCCTGTGGTACAACTTGGGGTGCCTACCCATCAGGATGATCATTTACAGCAAAGTCATTCATATTATTTTTATTACCTCAAATCAATTTAAAAATACCATAAACTGGTCAGCCTGTGCCATTGACCTCCCCTGAGCCACGTAGTTAATTCTTTCAGCAAACGCTGATCTTCAAGTTGCTTGTCATTTGCACGAAGAACAAACGTTTTATTGTGTAAAGACTCTGCGTCTGCCTTATTACTGTTACTATTATATTGCCCTATTACTAACCGGGGTTTTCACAGCAGTATCCCCCTCTAGTGGATATTTTTGGGAATTTTTGCCTCTCTCAGTCCATAACACAAGTTTAGTCTTATTTATAGCTGCTGTTCCTTTTGCCCTTGGGTAGCACTTTGTAATTTTGTACGCTGTACTGCATTTTCCAAGTGCTGGCCCAGCCGTTTATAACCTTTAAACCACCGGGACCGGCTAAAGTCAGTTTCCAGGGCAATTTGCCAGCACGCCAGAGCCGAGTATATTCGTCAACATAAATTCATTGAATGCTGCAACCGGCTATGGTCGTGTCTCAGTGCAATTTGCCAGCACGCCAGACCCAACTATAGTCGGCGATATGAATTCATTGAACGACGCAACCGGCTATAGTCACTTCCCAGAGCAATTTGCCAGCACGCCGGAGCTGATCAGACCGTGCCGTATATTCGTTGAGCAGCCAGCTCATGACCACTGGCGCCCCCTAGTGAATGAGCCTCACTGTCCCTGGGATCGAGCCGCTGCACGAGACTGGCCTGCAAACGTCAGCGTTGGCGTCTGTGTGCCTGCATGCGGCCAGTTCAAGTGCAGTTGGCTCGGTGATTTACTGAATGTCTTCGATGGTGTCAGTCGCACCTTGTACGTATAATTATAGATTGCTGCAGTAGTTTTTGTAATAGTTTTTGCAATTCATTGGCAGTGTGTAAAATGATCAGTGTTGCAGTAATTGTGATGCTCTTTGCATAAAAAGAAATATGTGTTCCAATAAAATTTCACATTTTCTTTGTGAATTGTGACGTTTCCTTAACAAGTGCAGCAGAAAAGTATTTGCCATCCAGGGGTGCATTAACCACCAAGTATGTGGCAGTTTAAGGGTTAACCTCTTTGGCATTAACTCCTGGTATGACATGGGATCGGAATTCAATTTAATTACGGTTAACCAGGAGTCACGCTCGGGGTGACACGTAATGATATACTTTACAGTGGAACAGGGGAGAGGGCATATTCAGGGCAATACCCCAGGCTCACAGTGGGGCCACGGGTTTTATTGCTTAGAAGCTCAATCCTTCTGGAACCTGTGGCCACCACCAGAGGGCGCTTAAACAGTTGCTGAGCTCTGGATTGCAGCACTTTCTCCACACCCAGAAATGCTGCCGGAAGAAGATTTGGGACCACCCTGAGCACTTCCAGGTGCCCTACAAAGGGGGCCGCCTCACTCCATTCGAGAAGTAAGAGTCAGGAGGAGGTGGATGAAGCTTGCTGAGAGGCAAAGAAGGGAGAGAAGAAGGAAAAAGGGGGACTGTGTGGTACTTTGCCCTGTGAGCATTGTGTGATGGGAACTGAAAATAAAATGTGCGTTGTGTGGCAAACTCGTCTGCGTCGGGTTAGGGTGGCTGCAGATGCCCCGGTGGTCCACAAGTGTTAAGTGTAAACTCTCAGGAGCTACAGTTGAATAGCATCGCATTGCAATACCAATACCGGTTACGGTATCAACAGTGGTGGGTTGAAGAGGCTCCCAAAGACGAGTGGAAGCATGGAGTCAACCCGCACCATCACATTGCATCAATTGTACTGATCAGGCACTGGCATTCTACCCTCTTGCAGACAACGGAAAAAATGTAAGAAAAGTGGGCCAAGAAAGTCATGCTTTTATTTCTAGTAAGATTGACTACTACAATTCGGTGTTCACTGGCTGTTCAAATTGTTCTTTATAAGACTCCATTTTATCCAAAATGCTGCCGCAAGAATTATTACAAGAACAAGAAAATACGAACACATCACTCCAGTTCTTAAATCCTTACACTGGCTCCTGGTTAAGTTTAGGACAGATTTCAAAATCCTCCTTTGAATATAGAAAGCCTTAAATGGCCAAGGTCTGGCTTACTTATCTGAACTTATCATGACTTACAAACCAGACCGCACATTAAACTCTCAAGATTTTGGTCTGCTTAGGATTCCAAGGATTAATAAAACAACAGTGGGAGGTCGAGCTTTTAGTTACATGACCCCCTAAACTGTGAAATGGTCTGCCTGCTACTATAAGAGATGTCCCTTTGGTCTCAGCTTTTAAATCCCGGCTGAAGACTCACGACTTCAGTTTAGCACACCCTGACTAGAGCTGCTGATTAACAGACTGCATCTCTGTGGTTAGTCATGAGTACTAAAACATAATTAACATGATAGTTCTAATTTGTTACTAACTCTCACCTGTTCTGTTTCTCTTCTTGGTACTCCAATGTGGCACTTGGTGTCACTGCCCACCTGCCAAGTTGTTTTGCCTGCCTAAGGTAAAGTCATCTCTAATGGAGGATCACGGGAATCGTTGGGTAGAGGGGTCTTTTCATCGGATTGGCTGGCCCGGCACTGACTCAGCTGTGGAATGGCCAATAAGGGGAGGCAGCTTGATGGCCGAGGTCTCCAGGACTCTGAACAAACCCAAATCCTATTATGGGATTACTTGTGTTCTGTTCTGTGTATTGTATTGTATTGTATTGTGTTGACCCAGCCTACCTGGAAAGGGGTCTCTCTTTATATTGCCTTTCCCAAGATTTCTTTCAGTTTGTTTCTCCCTACAAGGGTTTTTTTATGTCTTCTTAGATAGTCAAGGCTGGTGGACTGTCAAATGACCTGGGGCCTCATGTATAAACGGTGCATACGCACAGAAATGTTACGTAAGAACTTTTCCAAGTTCAAATCGCGATGTATAAAACCTACACTTGACGTAAAGCCACGCACTTTTCCACGGTACCTCATGCCTTGTCTTACACAAGTTCTCGGCTCGGTTTTGCAGACTGGTGGCACCCAGCGTCAAAGCAATGCTACTGTTCCTGTGTGGTTACTCCTTATTTTCCTGACGCGGCTTTATAAATACACAGAAACTAACCGCATATTATTGATTAGTGTAACGCATCTGATTGTAATTAACTTGTAACAATATAATGGTCCAGGGAACAGCCATAGTATTCCAAATACCAGAACTGCTTTAGTGTTGTTACTCTCACTGCACCTTCTTCTTCTGTCAGCTCCTCCCGTTAGGAGTTGCCACAGCGGATCATCTTTTTCCATATTACTCTCACTGCACCACTCGGAGTATTTATATCACTGTATCTGAGCGTGAATCACAGCAGCAGCTGATCGGAAAGGGAATTATCGGTATACAGCTTTAAGGACACGCTGTCTCAGCCACCGCAAAACGTTTTAAAGCCTTTCCTGTACGGACCTCGCGGTTCAGAAACAGTTTCATCTCAAGAACTTTAAATGCACTCAATCAATTGCTCCTTGTAGAACTGTTAGGACTTATAAGTACAATCACCTCACTGTAAACTTGCACTACAGTTATAATATCTCACAACCTGAGACACTTTATAAAGCGCGTATTTACATATGATGACGATATCATTGTTAAGGTGAAATGCAGCAAAATATGTTTATTATATTATACAGATAAAACTTTAACTTCTTTTAAATAATCTATATTCTTCACTGGGAGTGTCGTTAAGGATAAAATAATTAAACATGCACTACGAAGATATTTCAATGTTCCTTAAACGTTTTGAAGAATCGGCTCTAAGCTTACAGATGACTTAACTTCTATTACAGAGCTGATTGTGTGGCGATCGGTTACTTGGGGAAAGAAAAGCAAGGACTGCAGTGGTGGCTACGCCAATAAATATTGAATATAAAACAGAAAGAGAAAATAACAACACAGCTAAAAACACAGCGACAAATTTCGGCAAAAGTTAAATGCTTGTGTCATGAGCATGAGGCGGCTATGCAGTGTCTGCAACGGACATGGCCATCCACCGTGATAAGATACCTTACTGACATTGGCGGGCGAAGGAGCCACCGATTCTTCCTCTGCCCAGTGCCACCACAAGCCTAGAGCCTCCCCTGAGTACTGCTGCAATAAATTATTTCATCGAAGTGAAACCCATGTTTAATAACGTGCTTTAACTCCTATCATCATGAAAATGATATCACGTATACATCTCAGTATTTTAGTTATTCAGAGAGCTGTAATATCATGAATGTCATGGACTCTGTGACCAGTTGGAGGAAGAGAGCCAGTTTAAGAAGCAAGTAGTGATTCACACACATAGAGCACATACGAGTAGAAGATCAAATACAAAACAAAGCATTTAACGTGCTACTTTAATTACGATGTGATTTGAGAAACTGGTTAATTAAACGATTTTAAGATGAAGTTTATGATGCTCTACTTTAATGACAAAATAAACTACGTGATTAAAGTGGAAATGTCGAGATTGAAGTTGACATTTCGTGTTTTTTCCCCACTGTGTGTCTTTTTTTCTCAGTACCCTAATAAGCTTTCATATGACACTCAGACAGTGGGCTACAACTCGGCTTTTCACGGCGACTTTGATATGTGACTTCTTTTTTATTTCCGGCACTGTGCGATTTGTGAATGTGAGCTTTCAAGTTTCTCCAACACGCTATGTCACTCGATCAACTTCCTTTTGCTGATTATTCCACGGTTTATTTGAACAAATTGTATGTTTTTCCTTTACCTCCACTTGGTTTTCGCTGAAATTCTTATATTTTCCCCCGTGCTTTCCCATTGTCTTTTCACAGAAGGCTGAGCTTAAGGGCGATTTATATTGATTTGCATATTCAAAGAGGAGTAATTCTGGGAGGAGTTGGGGCGGGACATAAAGCGCGTGCACGTGTGTTACTTTTCACGCTGATCGGGATTTATGTAGCAGAAGAACATGGAAGTTGGAGTACGCACAGATTCCTGCATGTGGATTTTTCTGTGCGTGAGCACATTTCGACTTTTGTGCTTATGCCATGTTATAGTGCGAGTTCTACGCACGGCGTTATACATGAGGCCCCCGGCCTGTTAAAGCCCATTGTGGCAATCCTTGTGTGATTTTGGGCTATCCATAAATAAATTGCATTGTATTACACTGCATTGGATTGCATTTCTTGAATTACCTCGATTGCAACCTCGGGCTGTGTGTTGGTGACGTGTACAAAATCTGCATCAGTACAGCATTGGGCACTTGACATGTCTTTGTTACGCTACTGATGCTGACGTTTTAGTATTGTCACGTTTATGTGACATGTAATAACATTTTTCTTGCTGAAAAAACTTCAACATGCTTCCTAAAGAAGGAACTAAAGAAGCTACTTATTTTTGCTGCCTCCTCAGTGTCTGCTACCCGTCCAATTTTAGTTTCACGTATCGAGAAACAACTTTGATCCACAATGTGGCTCCAAACCATAAGGAAGCAGCACTCTGTAAGGTTACAAATTTAAAGGAGCTGATTGCAGAGATACATTTGTGCGAGGTTAAGCCTGAACCGTGACAGTCTGAAGTAGTCAATGGTTTCTTTATCAGGGCCAGGGCCAGATACCAGAAGATGTCAGCAGAAGATCATCCCATGCATTTTAGCCAAACAAGATAAAGTGTCTTAATAAAGGAAAGTTAAAATCTGAGCGAGCAATAAGTTGAGAATTAAATAGAAACGTGAAAGGCGTCAGCAACCCAAAGAACACAAACAGGGTGAGCCCTGGTCACTGGCCGATCCGTCACAGTTGTATTATTGTGACATTTACTGTACCTCATACAAATGACTTCAATTTCACATGCTCATAATTGAAGACAGACAATAAGAAAGCAAAATCAAGTGACTTGTGGTGAAACATCATGAGACGTCATTAACAGGACTTGATTGAATGTCTTGAATGCACTGATGAAACCCCACTGGGTGAAACAGTCTAACAATAAAAACAAGAGTAAAACGTATCGGCCATGCATGTTTTTAAATTGCTATTCGTAACTTTGATGTTTTCATGAGAGGGTCTTGCAGTAGACGGGCACATCATTCATACAGTACTTTAACAGGGCGTGTATTTAGGGGCTTCTCAATGCACTCCCTCGGCTGACAATCCCAAAACATAACGCACATTGGGCAACCACAAGTACTGGCGGACGTTGTGAAGGGAAGCACACGAGATCTCTCCCTTGTGACGTCCAAGTGACAGAGGCAGATGGTGAGTCCAGGCAACATATTTTTCTGTTTTAATTCCTAAATGAACAGAAAGTTCATTTGGCTAACTCCCTTGAAGTCTTCCATGCCTGTCCCATGGGTCCAATTATACAGTAAACTACAGAAATAAATCATTTTGCCTTTATCATTGCCCAAACTAACCAGAAAACTTCTGCCAGGGTTTCCCACTTCTAGCCATCACTGTGGTATTATATTTACTGTATATTTCAGGTCCTACTCGCCTATCGTCCATGTTTCTTACTTGTCATGCAATCTTGGAAAGATGTTAGGGACACGTGTGTAGCAAGCAGAGTGCCGCAAAGATTTACACCGTGAATTTATTTATTTTTTGTCTGTGGGGACCCTAAAAACGCACCCAGCCTTGTCCAGACTCACACTCACAGAGACCTAGATACAAAAGGGATCAACCAAAAATCAAAAATAGGTGAGATATAACTAATCAATAAACCAAAAGACAATCCCTCCCCAGCATCTGACCAGCACTTTCGCAGATAACTCAATACGGCAACAAGAACGATAAGCACCTCACAATACACATGAACAACAAAGTCCATAACCCAGTCCAAAGGAAGCGGCACCAGATAATGAGCAATGAAGGTGACAAATGCTCACTGTATGTACTGTTTAAACAGTCCAACTGGTATTCCTGATATGGCGAGGGGTGCAATGAAGCACGATGATCAATCCGGCTCACTACTCACACGACAGGCAGGCACATAACAGTCCATACAGTCATACAGGTGCGATGACCCAGGACAGAGACGATAATCCACAGGTGACGTATTACTGACAAGACAGACGGGTGAACTCAAACACAAACAAAAGACCTTCCTCCTGGTTAGCTGGACCCGCTTTAAAAGGACCCAAGGGCTGATCTCGTCCCCAGCAGCCCCTGTGCTCTCTGCAGGGCCACAGCAGGGACTGCTGGGAGCTGTAGTTTCTTAATTCATTGAAGCACCGCTAAACACGTTAACACAAATTAACAATGAGCACACTGAATGTGCGCACTGATGGGCTTGACACCACTTGCTTGGTACCTGCTTTTAGTAGGACTCTGGGCTTCTTGACCCTGAATTGGATGACTTTGTGAAAGTCTTGATAGATAGATAGATAGATAGATAGATAGATAGATAGATAGATAGACAGATAGATAGATAGATATGAATGGTGAAAGGTGCTATAAGATAGATAGATAGATAGATAGATAGATAGATAGATAGATAGATAGATAGATAGATAGATAGATAGATAGATATGAATGGTGAAAGGCGCTATATAATAGATAGATAGATAGATAGATAGATAGATAGATAGATAGATAGATATGAATGGTGAAAGGCGCTATATAATAGATAGATAGATAGATAGATAGATAGATAGATAGATAGATAGATAGATAGATAGATAGAAAGTGTGCAGAGAGTGAAGGTGTTAGAATTATTTTTAAATCCACTGTATGATCACAAGAAGCACGTCTGTCCACGTCAATACACATTTAAATTCTGCATTCAGTTATTTTTTTACCAAATGCCCCTTAGTGGTCCCATTTCCGGCCACAATCATAGAGGTGGCTCTGTGTAGATGAGCTGTGATCGGAATTTTCTGCTGTCTTCTTTTGTACGGGTAACTGAAGCCAGCAATTTAAATTAAATAATTCACAAGCCTCTTGAGTTCTTAGTTGGTAGAACAGCAGCAGTCTTTAATTCTTAGTACCTTAACACGAAGGCAGTGAGCTTTTCTCCAGCTCTGATTCTGAGCATTTTTGATTTTCTTGCACCTGAGCTTGGAGCTGAGCGCAGTAAACAGAAGAGAGCCTTACTGAATGGCATCTTGGAGTAACCGTCTCTTACAGCATTGTAAGGAGTATGCAGAATGCCGAGTCAGAAGATGTATGGCTGCCAGATGAGGAATATGGTATTAGTTTGATAAGAGGGGGTAGAAACAAGGAGGTGGGGTACTGCTGGACTGGGCCAGTGAGTCAGTGACAAGAAAATTCCCTCAAATGGGATATTACGTTCAATGTGTCATGATGTCTAGTTATGCAAGATGTCAATCTTTTTAGACTCAAACATTCCTCCTAGGTAGGCCATGTTTGGACCTTATTTTATGCAGGAAATGATAACCTTGTGATAAAGAGTAAACCAATAGGTGCCTCCAGCAAAAATGATCAGAAGGACTTGCAGCTGTTCATGGACATCAACTGACCTCGAAAGTTCACCCCCTAGTGGAATACAAGTGGTCCAAGTTACTCCTCTTCACCAGAACTTTGAAGAAATGGGGGTCGGTAATATAGACATGGGGAGTGTTGGTTTATGCCATTTCGAGGGTGCTGATCAGGAATTTGCTAATATTTTTGATATTTGATTCTTTAACGGTGGTCCAAGCCCTCTAAGAGACACTCCCAAAAGGTGAAAAATGACCAAGCATGTGGGGTATCGTTTTAGAATATTTCAAGGCCACTGATTCTGAATATGATGTTATTTTTGATTTGCTGGCCCTCTAGGGACCTCCACCAGAGGGTGACAAATGACACTTTTCCACTACAATCGAGAGGAGTGGTGGCTCTGTGGCTAAGGATCTGTGTTGCTATCTTGAAGACTGCTGGTTCAAATCCCATTACTGCCAGAATGGATACTACTCCATTGGGCCTTCAACCTGTGAACTGCTCTTGGAGGGGTCCTGTACAACGGAGGACCCTGTGCTCTGACCTCAAAGGTCACCTGATTTGTAAATCAATTCAAATATCTAGACATAAAATATCGAAACTGAAGTACACATTTGGATACTTCAAATATTTCAGGTAACTACTCTCGTTTATTACGTGGCTCTGTCTCACAAAGTAAATTTCATAAAAACACCCCGAATTAAGGCGGCTCACACTAACTCAGACGTTTTATGCTATCAAATTGCAAAGACAGCCGTCCCTTCTCCAGCCATTCCCTGAGCAGTTATTATTATGTGTTTTTTTTTTGTACAGATATCTCTCCGTATCTGAATATCTTTCATTTCTTTCCTTTAATCTTTCGCTGGTCAATTCAAGAAATATAAGAAAGGTGGATGTAATGTAAGGCTTTCATCCATTCTCTCCGGCCCCTGCTTATGCAATATTAATAACCTTTGACAATGCCTGTCTCTCCTGACTTGAGCCTACTCTAAAGACATCATTCTGTTTTCATTGGCCAACACACCACTGCAAGCCAAAAGACTTTCCTTTCATTTTTTTATATCTATTATTAACTACTAGAAACGGGCAGAACTGGAGCCATGTCACTACACACCATGAACTCAGAAATACAGTAACAGACTTCCATCAATAGGGTCACGACAAATGACGCCATTCTCAGATATTTACCGTCAAACTCGTCCAGGCTTTTACAGAATTTTTACTTGAAGATTGTTGAATACAACAAAACCGTTTATGAAATCCTAATTAAATATTATTGTAGCCTGCTGGGAAGGCATGGAGGGGATAAATAGAGTTTGAAAGGAATACCAAGAACATGACGAGTATTCAATATAAGGCGACTGCTATTACCCTCGGGTCTCTTACACTGAGACATTTTAATAAAATTCACTGCTGCAACTTGTCCTATACACTGTATTAACTCTTTGAGGGCTGAATATTTTTTCCAGTTTTCTGAAAAGCACACAAAGCAATGGTTTCATACATAAATCAACATGAAACGCCTTTTGCCGCATGTCGTGGCTGGTGTCGGTGCCCGTTTGGCATCTCTGGTGCTGGGGCAGCTCGATGACCTGCAGGAATACGCGACAGGCTGGCTGCCTGGCTGTCTTCACGAGGCAGTAGCGGTCTGACGCAATCTGGGTTGTACCTCTTGTCATCGTAAGAGCCAGTCCTCCCAGGTGCATTAGCTATACGGACAGCTGATGCTAGTCCCTCACATTCGTGTTCGGGCTCCAGATCACTTACATCAAAATCCGACAACTGCAAGTCCGACTCGGCGATATGATACGCAAAATGTCGTCCACAGGGTATTTTGCTTTGAGCATTTTCGCTTTGGTCTCTCGCCAGATGTCGATGCCAATTAAGGGGCTGTTTGCTCTTCGCTAGTCATACACACGCAGGAAATCTCGGTCAAATCAACAAAGCTAACTGTAAAGGGAGTCGAACTAAAACTTAACAGCGAGTTTTGTCACCGTTTATAGCTGCTTACCGTCCTCTACCCCTGAATTTTGACAGAAGTCGACATCCGCCCTGAAAGAGTTAAAAAGTACAGGGCATTCAGAAAGCTAAATGGAGCAACAAACGTAGGCAACTGGATCCTGAACGTTCTGACAGAGAAACCCCAGGCAGTCCACATCGGAAACGCCATCTCCAGTACTACCATGTCGAGCACTGGTGCCCCCATAGGGCTGTGCACTCTGCTGTGTGCTGCTCTGACTCCATCATTAAGATTGCAGATGGCACACAACAGTGATGGGTCTCATCAGCGATGGAGATGAGTCAGCTTAAGGAATGAAGATACAACATCTAGCAGACCGATGCCAACCTGTCTCTTAATGTGGACATTTGTCGACTTCAGGAAGGTCCATGCTGCTTACACCCCACAGCACATCGAGGACTCTGTGGTGGAGTTTGTCAAGAACACCACATTTCTTGGTGTGCACCTGGCGACTGATCTTACTTAGTCTATTAACACCATGTCCACAGCCAAGAAGACACAGCAGTGTCTCCACTTCCTTTGGTGGCTCCCTCATAATTCTCACAACATTCTACAGAAGACACCATCGAGAGTGTTTCGACCAGCTGCATCACCGTCTGGTTTGGGGACTGCAGAGTTTCTGACTATAAGGTCTGACAACAGAAAAGATGATTGACATCTCTCCATTATAAAGCACTGCATCCATAAAGTTTACAGCTTTGTGATGGCCCACCACTCCCATCCTTCCCATGGTCTCTTTGTCTCACTTCCATCTCACAGAAGGTTCAGTAGCTATCCAAACCAGTTCTGTCAGGTTCTGCAACAGCTACTACACCTTGGTGGTCTGGACTCTGACCTCAGTGCTGCCTTCTTGCCCTCAGATTCGCTCTTAGAAGTTTATTTATATGAAGTACATTTGTGAAACGTGTTACTACTGTTGGTGTTCATTATTATCCATCCATCCATCCATTTTCTTCCACTTATCTGAGATCAGGTCATGGGGGCAGCAGTTTGAGCAGAGAGGCCCAGACTTCCCTCTCCCCAGCCACTTCTCCTAGCTCTTCCGGGGGAATCCCGAGGCATTCGCAGGCCAGCCGGGAGACATAGTCCCTCCAGCGTGTCTGTTCATTATTAGTTGTTCTTATTTATTTATTAATTTATTGACATCTATTTCAAATTGTTTCTATCTGTTCAATTACCTATTATTTATCTATTTACAGTCTAGATCTGTACCTACCTTGCACTTACCCTGAGTTTATAAATAATAATAATAATAATAATATGAAGAAGTATATAGTGCCTTTCCCATGTTCACAGTGCTTATATGTTGCACGGTGGTCCTGGGAACATTATTTAGTGTCATTATATGCTGCAATATGGTGTATGACTCTTGCAACAATAAAGTCACTTGACTTGAGTCATTAAGTTGGAGAAGGCAACCAAACTCCCAATGTCGTAATGAATGAAAAACATCTTTGGTAGAATCATGCTGGGAATTTCATGGTAGGCTGGCATCTCAGTACTGTATGCTTCATTTAGGACCCCCACTTCAGTCTCATCATCTCTGCCTCTCTTTTCTGCCATAAGTTCCACATATTTAGCTATCACATTCATAGCATATCAAAGACAAGCTGGGCTGCTCTCGCAACACCGAGGTACTAGAGAAGAAAGGGCAGAGCAGACTCTTTATTTCTGAGGAGACTGCGCTCCTTCAATGTGGGTATTGACATCCTTCATATCTTCTACAATTCTGTGATGGCCAGTGTGGTGTGCTGAGCTGGTGACATCACTTCAAGGGAAGCCCACCAAATCAACAAGCTAATCAAATGACAAACTCAGGTATGGGACGATCTATGGATCCGGTGGAGGTCATAGCAAGGGAGAGAATTCAAATATTATGAACAATGCTTCACATCCTCTCTTTGACACACCACCACGGGGGACTTTCTGTCAACAAATCATTCAGCACAAGCGTGTCAGGAAATGCCACAGGGGGCTCCGATATGCCAATAGCAATACATCTGCATAATGCCTCACTTGGACTGGGACCGTGAACTCGGAACTTTACTTTCTTTTTAATAGTCATTCTATTGTGTGCTTAGACCAAAGTGTGTGCATATTTATTTATTTACTTACGTGTCTATCTATTTATGCATTTATTTATTTAAAGAGCTTCTGTAAAAAGCCAAATTTTCTCCAGGGGTAAATAAATCTATTTATCTGTCTAATCCTGCCTACTATACCAAATTTTATCGATCTATCTATCTATCTATCTATCTATCTATTATGTAGTGCTTTTCACTATCTATCTATTCAAGTACATTAATAAGAATGGAGGCAAACTGGATTCATTAAAATGAAAATTTAAACAACTTTTGAATACAACTTATTTAGGAGGCCATGAATATTCTTCTAAATTTTGATTCAAAGCTTTAGAAATATGTGTAGCCAGGCCTTTATTATATTATAAAGCAGTTGAGTTGTGCAGGGAGAAAAGAATTAGAAAATTTATGAGGCAAGCCTGGAATTCGGGATGCTTCATAAATTTTATTTTTCAGCTCAGTGCACTTGAAGTATTGGTTTTTATTATTGTTTTTCAAAATTTGTCTTGTCCAACTATAGAACTCCCTTAACAGTTTCCAACAATGTAAAAAAACCAAACAAGAAAAACAATAAAAGCAGCTTGTGAGAGCACTGTCACCGTGTTTAATATTTCAAGGAATCACCTACATGACATTCTGTTCATTTGTCTGACACAATGTAGACAGAGTGGCCGGAGTTACTTATCAAACTTGGTGACAAAGTACAACGATATCCTTCAGTCCTTTATCATACCCTTTGTCATGTGTGTGCCATTAGGGGGTATATCTTCAGGACTCTGCTGAAAATGTCATTTGTACTCCCGACCGAGTTCTTGACTTCTACCCGTAGACATGGCCGGGCGCAGTTACAAGAGCAATGACGTCACATCCTCTGTGGCCTCAGAAAGTCCTGCTCCTTCTGCCTCGCTGGAAGTCGGGGTTCAGTTCAGAATCTGCGTCTGTACGAGACACACCATCACATCAGGAGCGAGTGTTTCTAAATGAAAGAGAATGATGAAGTGAAAATGGGATTTTAGGATTTTTTGCAGATTTATTAAAAGTAAAACACTAAAATATCCCGTTGACACAAGTATTCAGACCCTTGAAATTTCTTTGAAGTGCATCCCATTCTATTGATCATCACTGAGATGTTACTACACATGTGACTGGAGATATCATTTGAATGGACCTGATAAGGAAAGGCACCCACCTGTCCATTGAAGGTCCCACAGAAGACAACGTGGATCAGAGCAGAAACAAAGTCATGAGATCAAAGGGATCACACGAACAGCTTAGTGACAGAATTGCCTCTAGGAGCAAACCTGAGGAAGGCTAAAAAAATTAAAGTTCTGCAAAACTGGAGGTTCTCAGGAGCACAGTGGCCACCATTATTCTCAAATGGAATGTTTTGGAGCAACCATGACTCTTCCTAGAGTTGGCCACCCAGCCAAACTGAGCAATCGTGGGAGAAAGTCCTTGGGTGAGAGAGGTGACCAAGAGCCATGGATGGACCTAGGAGGCTGGAAACACAGGATAGGAGATGACTGCCTGCTATGGGGTAGCAGCATCACTTCTGGTGAGCCCCAATATGGATAACTACTCAGCAGTGGTCCCATAGGACTGTCATGTTAGTTTCCATGGTGGTCAGCAGGGGGTGCTGTTGGGTATTGAATGACCTTTAGTAAGGCCTGGTAATGCTTCCAGGAGACAATGGATGGAGTGTCAGAGGTTTGAAAGGAAGCCCTTGACTTTGCCTGGCGAGTGGGAGTCGTGAGAGGTGCTAAACACCACTCGTCGAGGAGAAGGAGAAGGAGAAATGGGCTGACTGTATGGCTGTGCTTGCCACTGTTTAGGGTAACAAAGGAATTAAACCTGTTGAGGTGCACTTTGCTGTTAACAAAAGCCCTTGATCTCAACCTGGCAATGCGTCTGGAATTTTGTCTAGAGTTTGGGGCTCCACAACGCCCCCTACAGGCCACAACCTATAAAAGTATATACCACCTATCTGTAGGAATCCTACTGCATGCTTATGTTTTGCTATTTGTGTCTGCTTGGCCTTGAGTGTTTTCTGGAAGATCAGCAAATGCCAATGTTTGAGTGTTGGTCAAAAATCATGAGGCCTGGAAGGAGACGGAAATTACCAAATGATGGCACCCTTGGCAGACACAGGTTACACATTTTTATTTATTTATTTTTAGATTTTATAAGCTGCGTCCATTAAACTTTTTGATTGGCCGTACTGACTAAGATTGTAATAATCCATCTGTTCATCGTCTCAGAAACATGGCAAGTTTATTTAGAACGTTCTGAGCTTCTTTTAGGAACTCCTGTTATTAAAGAAAAGAAAATGTATTTACAAGAACGCTTTTTCTCCAAGTTTTATTTTCATGGAATGAAAAAAAAAAGAATAATTGTGAAATATCTCCTGAGAAGATTCAACGGCTGGAATATCGGAACGTGAAGAGAATGAAGTTATTGAGGCAAAGTTCACGGCTTTCTCTGTGTGCGTTGAGGCGTAAAAATCTTAGTTGACGTCTTTTGTCCTTAAAAATGAAACGGCAAACAGCTTTTCTTACCAGACCTAATGGATAGAAATGGAGCTAAAGTGTAGAAAACCTACATTTTAAATGAAAAAAAAAATAACAAAGACCATCCAATGTTGTGTTCATTTTAAACATTTGATTGTTTTTATTAATTAGTTTTAAATAAACAAAAAAAATAAATAAAACAGACTTAACCCATCCCTCATTACTTTTTGTATCCTATTAAAAAGGTTCTCTTGTGTACTTTCTCGGATGCGGGGTGAAGTCGTCAATATCAGTTATGATTTATTTAGTTATACTTGAAGGAATGAAAAGAGAAAAACAAAACAAAAACACATTGAGCTTAGCGGGAGGTTTCTTTCTTTCTTTTTTTTTTTTGTTAATATTCTCACTAAACTTTAATTACTGTTTTAATGATTGGCTTTTAATTCAGATTGTAATATCTGGAATGTTACATTGAACATAATCAGCTACACTGTCTCCGAAAGTGATTAAACTTAATTGCTATTGGAGCAAAAATTACCTCCGTGTCCAAAAACTTTTTATTATATTTTATTGTAGCTTCTCAGTTATTAATTATTTATAAACTCTGCTGAGGAGGCTTCCTGCAGCTTCACAGCTTGTTATGGTTAGACATGGAGAGGGAAATAAAGATCTTCTTTATTTAGTCATAAATTTCCTTTACCAAATTCACTGAACGGCAGAGTCACTTACTTTTTGTCTATTAGACTTGCCCGTGGTGGTCTGGAAGCAGGCCGTTCACATTAACAAAAATCTGACCCCTCAAGTGGGTGCAAAACTCGTGATGGACTGACATGAATGTATATCAGGGAACTCAAAAAAACTAATCACATCAGTTATAGTTACCATAAAATACACTTCCTGAGCTGGGACCCCCAATCAGGTGGCAGTGGTGAAGTGCATCAAATCCTGCAAATCCAGGTCAGAACCTTCAGTTAATGTTCACAGCACATATCAGAATGGTCGAAATTTCCTCAACTTTTCTTATCAGATGTTGAGATGGCCTGGACATTTCTGAGAATTTGTCACGAGTCCACCCTTTTTGAATTTCTGAATTACTTTTGTTGTAGTTTGGAAACGCTTTACTAATTTTTTTTGTAGCCTTGACCTGATTTTTTGTGTAAAGAAATTACTTTCTTTCTTAAGTCATGACATTTCTCTTCCATGTGGTGCCATTATTGTCAGCACTGAATGGGAGGGGATTATACTTGATAAATAGCAATCTGAATTATCTTGTGATCATGTTTGTGAAACCCTAAAAAACCCTTGCCTGGTTAAGTTTTTCTCTATCAAATCGATTGAAGTACATGAGGAAATGTGCTGACAGTACTGCATCATTATGCACAAAAGTTAAATATGGTGTCCCGCAGGGCTCAGTACTGGGAACTTTACTGTTTTCACTTGATACGCTTCCGTTTAGAAATTAAATATGGTGTCCCGCAGGGCTCAGTACTGGGAACTTTACTGTTTTCACTTGATACGCTTCCGTTTAGAAATTAAATATGGTGTCCCGCAGGGCTCAGTACTGGGAACTTTACTGTTTTCACTTGATACGCTTCCGTTTAGAAATTAAATATGGTGTCCCGCAGGGCTCAGTACTGGGAACTTTACTGTTTTCACTTGATACGCTTCCGTTTAGAAATTAAATATGGTGTCCCGCAGGGCTCAGTACTGGGAGCTTTACTGTTTTCACTTGATACGCTTCCGTTTAAAAATTAAATATGGTGTCCCGCAGGGCTCAGTACTGGGAACTTTACTGTTTTCACTTGATACGCTTCCGTTTAGAAATTAAATATGGTGTCCCGCAGGGCTCAGTACTGGGAACTTTACTGTTTTCACTTGATACGCTTCCGTTTAGAAATTAAATATGGTGTCCCGCAGGGCTCAGTACTGGGAACTTTACTGTTTTCACTTGATACGCTTCCGTTTAGAAATTAAATATGGTGTCCCGCAGGGCTCAGTACTGGGAACTTTACTGTTTTCACTTGATACGCTTCCGTTTAAAAATTAAATATGGTGTCCCGCAGGGCTCAGTACTGGGAACTTTACTGTTTTCACTTGATACGCTTCCGTTTAGAAATTAAATATGGTGTCCCGCAGGGCTCAGTACTGGGAACTTTACTGTTTTCACTTGATACGCTTCCGTTTAGAAATTAAATATGGTGTCCCGCAGGGCTCAGTACTGGGAACTTTACTGTTTTCACTTGATACGCTTCCGTTTAGAAATTAAATATGGTGTCCCGCAGGGCTCAGTACTGGGAACTTTACTGTTTTCACTTGATACGCTTCCGTTTAGAAATTAAATATGGTGTCCCGCAGGGCTCAGTACTGGGAACTTTACTGTTTTCACTTGATACGCTTCTGTTTAGAAATTAAATATGGTGTCCACCAGGGCTCAGTACTGGGAACTTTACTGTTTTCACTTTATTTATTAAAAATAAAACACTGAAATATCCCATTGACACAAATATTCAGACCCTTGAAATTTGTTTGAAGTGCATCCCATTCTATTGATCATCACTGAGATGTTACTACACATGTGACTGGAGATATCATTTGAATGGACCTGATAAGGAAAGGCACCCACCTGTCCACTGAAGGTCCCCCAGAAGACAACATGGATCAGAGCAGAAACAAAGTCATGAGGTCAAAGGAATCGCATGAACAGCTTAGTAACAGAAATGCCTCTAGGAGCCGACCTGGGGAAGGCAAAGAAAATTAAAGTTCGGCAAAATGGAGGTTCCCAAGAGCACAGTGGCCACCATAATTCTCAAATGGAATGTCTGAAATAACCATCACTGAAATAACCATCTGCACCTAGAGTTGACCACTCAGCAAAACTGAGCAATTGTGGGAGAAAGGCCTTGGTGAGAGAGGTGACCAAGAACCGTGGAAAGACTTGGGAGGCTGGAAACACAGATTAGGAGATGACTGCCTGCTATGGAGTAGCAGCATCACTGCTGGTAGGCCCCAATATGGATAACCATTCAGCAGTAATTTTGTTTAGAGTTTGGGGCTCCATTATTAAATATGGTGTCCCATAGGGTTCAGTACTGGGACCTTTACTGTTTTCACTTTATATGTTTCCATTTAGAAGTTAAATATGGTGTCCTGCAGGGCTCAGTACAAGGACCTTTCCTGTTTTCACTTTATATGCTTCCATTTCCACGTCCCAAGAGCCAGTTTCTGTTGCCGAGGATCAGACCGCCAAGGTCCCCGTCTTCGGCCACCACCCAACTCACACTGCACCCAACCTCCTTGGCCCCTCCCATAGGTGGTGAGCCCATGGGAAGGAGGACCCACATTACCCATGGGTGCAGGCCCGGCCACCAGGCGCTTGCCATCGAGCCCCACCTCCAGGCCTGGCTCCAGAGGGGGGCCCCGGTGACCCGCGTCCGGGCAAGGGAAAACGTTGTCCAATGTTTTTGCTCTTCATTGGAGGTTTGTTGAACCGCTCTTTGTCTCATCCCTCACCTAGGACCTGTTTGCCTTGGGTGACCCTACCAGGGGCATAAAGCCCCGGACAACATAGCTCCTAGGATCATTGGGACACGCAAACCCCTCCACCACGATAAGGTGACGGTTCAAGGAGGGGTGTTAAAAAAGGGTGGAGTGCCCTCTCAGTGTTGGGAGCGAGATCCTGCCCCAAGTTGAGGAGTTCAAGTATCTCGGGGTCTTGTTCACGAGTGAGGGAAAAATGGATCATGAGATCGACAGGCGGATCGGTGCCGCATCCGCAGTGATGCGGGTTCTACATCGGTCTGTCGTGGTGAAAAAAGAGCTGAGCCGTAAGGCAAAGCTCTCAATTTACCAGTCGATCTACGTTCCTACCCTCACCTATGGCCATGAGCTATGGGTAGCGACCGAAAGAATGAGATCACGAATACAAGGGGCTGAAATGAGTTTCCTCCTCAGGGTGTCTGGGCTTTCCCTTAAAGATAGGGTGAGGAGCTCAGAGTAGAGCTGCTGCTCCTCCGTATCGAGACGAGTCAGATGAGGTGGCTCGGGCATCTGATCAGGATGCCTCCTGGACCTCGGGGGAGGAGGCCCCGGGGAAGACCCAGGACACGCTGGAGGGACTATGTCTCCTGGCTGGCCTGGGAACGCCTTGGGATTCTCCCGGAAGAGCTGGAAGAAGTGGCCGGGTAGAGGGAAGTCTGGGCCTCTCTGCTTAAGCTGCTGCCCCCGCGACCCAACCCTGGATAAGCGGAAGAGGATGGATGGATGGATGCTTCCATTTGGAACTCTCATTAGAAAACATCACATTCATTGTCACTTGTTTGCAGATTGACACCCAATTTTTCCTTTCTTTTAGACTAAATGACATTTTTCCCATGAAAAGAAATAACAGAATGATGGCTTCTTACTTTCCAGGCCACTACAATGTTACTATTTGTCATGCCTGTGCATCCGGGGATCACCTTCGGGCACCATTGTTGATGGTATTGTCTCTTCTTTTAACCACAGCTCTGAGAAACAGCCTAGTGAGGGTCACTGACTCCACCCCTTCTGGTCGAGCAACTATAAAGTTGAGATGCTCTCAGAAAGTGTTGTCTCCCTTGAGGAAGAGCAGATGGACAGATGGAGCGCCGACCTGAACTCTGTGACCACACTACAGCAGTAACACAGCCTGTTTGTGTTTTGATTTCCATTTCTTGGAACTGTGCGCCTGTTTATTTTTGTCAGACATCTTAGTTATTAAAAAGGGGCCACCCAGTTGGCGCTCTAATTTTTTTTTGATGGTATGGTGTGTTCCCTTGATCAACGACATATTTTATAAAGTAAAAAAAAAAATGCTGTATAAAAATATCGTCCTTGCCAATCACGTCATTGCCTCACCCCACACACCAACCCCTGTTGGTCATCGCAAAAATGATCAATAACATGATTGTCCAAGAAAGTCCTGATATTAGTTATGAAATGGAGGTTATTATTCCAATAAGAAGCAATTCTTAATGGAAGTTCCGAAGCATATTAGCAGAACGTATGCAGAATTTTGAGTGACACACCTCAGTTTACGTGACTTCTTGCAAATCTCAAAAGAACAAAACAGCCGCGTGCGGATCCCACATATTCTGATTTTTTGGCCTGTAACAAAAGAGGCTTTCCTAACTTTCAACAGCATCACCTTCTTACTGGATGGCGGTTTTCCTGCTCTTCATGAAAAGAACCCTTTTTGACAATAAAGCATGCAACAGAGTTGAAGTTCACAATTAGTACAAAGTAATAGCAAAACGAATGACATTACATAAGGAATTTGTATTTAACTTCCACAAGGTGGACCTGAAATGTCTTACTCTGCGGATACAGTATGCATGAATGTTCCCATGGTGCTATTTTCACTTACATTAGTAGGTCACAGCACTCCAAGTGACATTTGTGGGACATTTATCAGCAATAACGAGGTGTTTATATAACACACTTTCACACAAACGTGGGGCTTTGAGTGCTTTACAAACAGTAAAAGAAAAAAATATCCTGAGGAAACAAAATAATAATAACGATAAAGGGAAAAATGTAAGAATCACTAGTAGGAAAGAAATATACCCTAAATTACAATTATTAATAATAATAATAATAATTCTTTACATTTATACAGGGATTTTCTCACTACTCAGAGCTCTTTTACGTAGTGAGTGGGGAGCCACTTCAATCACCAGCAATGTGCGGCACCCAACTGGATGATACGATGGCAGCCATTTTGTGCCAATGAGCTCACCACCCATCAGTGAAATCAAATTACAATCAAATTACTAAATCAAATTAATGGAAACCGCAATGGACTGTTTTATTTGCTGTTGTATCTTTTTACTAACGTTAATATCATCAAACTCAATGGGTTGCCATGTACATCTGCCTAGATAAAATGTAGATATATACTGTACATTTTCATTTTTATATACATATACTGTATTAATCAGAGTTCTATTCTGCCTTAATGTATAAATATTTTAATTAGAAAATCTTTTTCGGATAAGAGTGAAGGTATGTTTTACACTTTAATGGTTCAATTTTGCTGAGCAGTACCTGGTTGATTTTATATTTAGTATACAGTACTTCGATTTCTTAGAAATTATCATAGTATTAATTAATAATAATAATCCCAGTAAATGTGGTATATCTTTGTTTTTTGCATGTAAATGTATGATAAGGTGCTATATAACTAAAGTTATTATTATTAGCTGTTAGGTGGTGCAGTGATGGGAGAGATAGCCAGTTAGAGAGAGGTGAGGATTAGGGGGTCAGAATGACTAGGCCACAGTGGGCACTTTAGCCAGGACGTCGGGATACACCCTCCGGTTTTTGAAGGATGCCCAGGGGTCTTTAACGACCACAGACAGCCAGGACCTCGTAGGGCTGAGTTTGGCTCAAAATTCAAACCAAGTGTCGATATAAGATATGCATCGATATTATTTTCCTGTCTAATTTTACACAAAAAGAGGTCACAGAGTTATATTGTTCGCATATTTAATTATTTGGATCTAATTGCATAGTAGTAACATTATTTCTAATAAATTCCAAAAATCCTGTTTTCACTGTGTCATTCTGGGGTAAAAGAATGTAAATGATTTTAGCTCAGGGCTGATACCATGCAAAAATGGATAAAAAGTGAAGGGTCTGAAGACGTTCTGCAGGCACTCCATAAATACTTGACTCGAGTTCCATTTTGTTTGCCTCCATTGGAAAAAGCAGATCTATGAACGAAGACACATCTTCTTTTGAAAGTGTTCATTTTTAATGCATAAAATGTATAGCTTAAATGAGGAAAAACAAAGCAATCATTTTTTCATACACAAATTACAAAGCAATCATACTTATAAAACACAAACTGTGCCGTTATTACTTCTTTAAAAATCCATCTCAAACCAGCCATCTCCTTATAATCACAAATTACCAAACAGTTTGCTTTCCCAGAACTAATTAAAATGCCTATTTTATATGAGACAAAAAATAATTGTTTATTTCTTCTTTCTTTTTATACATCTGCTTTGGCACTGAGTCTTCTGCTGATTAACACACAAAGAGCACAAGCCGGGGGAAAGGACATTTTCTTTTTATTGTCACAAGCTGCCGGGACGCATTAGTAATAAAGCAAAGCCACTGTCTCAAAGCGCTCCGATTCTTTGGATTTCCAAACGTTGTCTGTCTGAAACTGAGCAGCATTTGCACTGGACATTCATCTTCCAGGGTTTCGGTGCTGACAACCCCATCACAGAGAACACCCACCGCAACAAAGTGAAGCAACTTTTGGTGGGATTGAAGAATCTGCCACACGTTAAAGAGAATCACGTATTATGTAAAGAAAAAAAAAATTAAAATACTGATAGATAGATAGATACGTTAACACAACAATGAGCACACTGAATGTACACACTGATGGGTCTAACACCACAATAATGCTTGGTACCTGCCTTTAATAGGGCTCTGGGCATTATGACCCTGAATTAGGTGAAAGTCGTGATAGATAAATAGATAGATAGAGTGAAAGGCACTATATAATAGACAGATAGCTAGATATTATAGTTGGCAGGATTAGATAGATAGATAGATAGATAGAATTTAATTTTAGTATAGTAGGCAGGATTAGGGTAGGGGATATGGCCATTATTGGCAAGCCCTGGTACACTTACTCCAATTTTAAATTTTTAATTTTATTCCATTTTTTATCCAACTCCCCCCCCCACCCCCAATTATGTAAAAAGATTTTTAAATGAAGAAACTCCATAAATAAATAAATACTTTATAATTAATTGATTTTATTAGAAATATTAATAACATCAACATTTCTAAAAATATTTATAAAATTAATAATCCATAAAAAATCTTTAAAAGTAATCAATCCCCGCTAAAATTTCATAACTTCTAAATCCCCTAGTTAAATACCTAATTGAATAATAAATTAATGAATAAATAAATAAATACATTAGTATAGTAGGCAGGATAGATAGATAGATAGATAGTGTAGTTGGCAGGATTAGATAGATAGATAGATAGATAGATAGATAGATATGAAAGGCACTATAAGATAGATAGATAGATAGATAGATAGATAGATAGATAGATAGATAGATAAGATATAGTGGGTTGGATAATGGATGGATGGATGTTTTAGTGTAGTAGGCAGGATTTGATAGCTAGATAGATAGATATTATGCAGGCCTATTACTTTTGGTATAAGAAGCTCCAGCTGTGTTAAGATCAAAGTTTGCTGCTGCTATAGATGATTAAACCCGTTATTTGTCCTGCCCTACCACCTCCATCGTCTCTTCTTTAATTAAAGTTGAGGCAGTAGAAGGAGACGAAGCACCTCAGCTCTACAACCATATCTTTTGTCTTAGAACTATTTAAGCAGTCAAAAGGTTTGATCGCGCCATTGTACAAACTCAAGCCCATGGCTGTCTCCCTCATCTTATGTGTACAGTTGGAAGGACACTCATGGATGTCAAGGTGGTGTTGGGGTGCCAGCCGGGGTGTCACCCCTTTTAATCCTAATGCAAATAATAGCAGATAACAAGAATGCCCGATGGTGTTCAAGGCAATTTAAACTGAAACAAAAGGTGTCTTTGTGATATTCGTTTAGCAGTATTATCTCGACAGAGCAGGTCTTTGACTGGAGGTCCATTCTACTGGCAGTTCAGGCCTGACATTTCTTTGTCTGGTATGGTTTCTTTTTTTATAAGGGTGAAGGCAATTGTCCTCAGTGGACGTCTTCTTGCTGCTGTGGGTGACAATAGAGACGACACTGTTAGCGGCTGCGCTCCCTCTCACCCCGGGGTGGTATTGCTCATCTCAGATCCTCCAACATGCCCGGGTGAAACTTGCAAAGACTCCTCTTCATCTGCAAAATTCAGCAATGACCAGACTAAGTAATTCAAAGTGAAAAATGAACAACAAAATGCAAAGAAAAGGAGCACAAACATGATCTAGTGAGGGAAGGCTGGCCAAAACCTAACAATAAGTAAATAAATGAGAATTGCTGTGCTATTTAGGTCTTTAACTGTCAGATAAGTATGCAGTCAAGCTGAACAGTTTATGATGAGGGACTTTAACTGCTGTAACTACTCCACACGTACAGCTGCACAGTTCTTGTCGGTGTCATTTCAGATTATCTCAGGCAGCCAGGGTTGAAAACGCTTTAGTGCGGTTCATTCTATCAGTAGGGGAGCACAGGCTGCACGGCACTCATTTCTGTCTTTCAGGTATTTTATTATTTTTTTTTTCTTCACAGTGAGAAAGAAAAAGTTTGATTGCTTAGTTGAGTTTGCTGTCTTTCTTTGCAGTGCAGAGTTACTGAAGTGTCACATCACAAGGGTGCTGAAAGATGTGAAAAGGCTTTGGTTACATTCCGGCGACAGAAGAAAGAAGCAGATATACAGAGTACAACAGCATTTACTCATTTATTACTTTTCACGTAGCCCCGTTACAAGTGCGAGCTCCACGTTTGCAGGAGACGTGTGATTTGTGATGGGTATGGGTAACGTGTAAGGTTTCAAGCAGTGGGTTTAACCCTTAACTCTTCGCACCATTTCTCACCTCACACGGTGTACTTTATGCACCAGCGTCCAAATGGACACTGTGAGGTTGTAACATAAAATACTGCAATCATTTGAAAATGTACGTGTTTTAATGTAATTTAATACCATATTATTGAATAGTATGACATCATCTAGGACAATCTGATAACAAACGTGACCCACTTCTCCAGTGCTCAATCGTCACCCGTCACCCTTTCATCCACTGCAGGATCTGCACGTGTGTCACCATTCACTTCAGTTGTTGAATGTCCTTTGCAGACAAAGTCATTACAAGAAGAACATCTCATCCTTGTCATACATATAGAAGTACCAAATGCACCATTTGGACTGGGCATCCACTCATAAAACCAACTGGGGAAAACAATGGGAGGAAACCACTGCAGTGAACCATGCTGAGGACGGAATGGCGGATGCTCCCGGTAGGATCAAGAAGGTGGGAGTGGAGGATGCCATCATCTATATGCTACACCGATCCCTCTCCCACTTGGACAGAGGCAGTGGTGCTGTAAGAATTATGTTTCTGAACTTCTCAGGCACCTTCAACACCATCCACCCTCTGCTCCTTAGGGACAAGCTGACAGAGATGGGAGTAGATTCACACCTGGTGTCATGGATCGTGGACTATCTTACAGACAGGCCTCAGTATGTGCATCTTGAGAACTACAGGTCTGACATTGTGATCAGCAGCACAGGAGCACCGCAGGAGACTGGACTTTCTCTGGTCCTGTTCAGCCATCATACATCAGATTTCCAGTACAACTCTGAGTCCTGCCACGTGCAAAAGGTTGCTGACGACACTGCTATGTGGTGGGCTGCATCAGGAGTGGGCAGGAGGAGGAGTATAGGAACCTAATCAAGGACTTTGTTAAATGGTGCGACTCAAACCACCTACACCTGAACATCAGCAAAACCAAGGAGCTGGTGGTGGATTTTAGGAGGCCCAGGCTCCTCATGGACCCCGTGATCATCAGAGGTGACTGTGCAGAGGGTACAGACCTATAAATACCTGGGAGTGCAGCTGGATGATAAATTGGACTGGACTGCCAATACTGATGCTCTGTGCAAGAGAGGACAGAGCCGACTATACTTCATTAGAAGGCTGGCGTCCTTCAACATCTGCAATAAGATGCTGCAGATGTTCTACCAGACGGTTGTGGCGAGCGTCCTCTTCTATGTGGTGGTGTGCTGGGGAGGCAGCATAAAGAAGAAGGACAAACTGGTGAGGAAGGCAGGCTCTATTGTAGGCACGGAGCTGGACAGTTTGACATCCTTGGCAGAGCGACGGGCGCTGAGCAGACTCCTGTCAATCACGGAGAATCCACTGAACAGGATCATCTCCAGACAGAGGAGCAGCTTCAGAGACAGACTGAGGAGACCCCACACTATGTGACTCTTCACTTCCACCTGGGGGGGTAAACGTTAACATTATACAAAGTTATTGTCTATAATACCTGCATTGTTATTACTCTTTAATTTAATATTGTTTTTTGTATCAGTATGATGCTGCTGGAGTATGGGAATTTCCCTTTGGGATTAATAAAGTATCTATCTATCTATCTATCTCTATCTATCTATCTATCTATCTATCTATCTATCTATCTATCTATCTATCTATCTATCTGTTTATGATGTGCACAGATTTCCCAGAAGTATCTATTTAACAATATTTTAGCCACAAATTCATGCATGTTTTACACATTAACTGGATAACTGACATGAGGATTAACCAACGCAGGGAACATGAGATTTTTTTTTCTTTCTCAATGGATGTCTTTCACATCATTTGCCATTGGTCACCATTGGCTTTGATTATATCATTAACATATTTGCCTCCGTTCTGTCTGAAAACGTGATATATTATCTCATTTTTATCTTTTCAGCCATCTCCACAAAGTACTTTCTGTAGTTCAAAGTTGTATTGTCATGTGCACAGTAAGGAAAAAAGTTTCGCTATACAATGAAATTCTTTCTTTGCTGTCCACACCAAATGCCAATGGTTAACAAGCCAACATATAAAGATAAACATAAATAATAAGTAGCAAATAAATAATAAGTATTAAAGTCAGCATAAAATATAAAAAACTGAATAGAAGTATAAAGTGTAACGTGCAGGTAGGTGTGTGATGGACAAGTCAAAGACAGTTGTGTGAGGTCGATAGAAGGAGGTGGACCACGGTTATAAACTCCTATCAGTTATTAAGGAGTCTAATGGCCTTGAAGAAGAAAGAGTTTGTTAACCTGGAAGTCCTGCATTTCATACTCCTAAACCTCCTGCCTGAGGGTATTGTAGACGTGTGAACAGTTCGTGTTGGGGTCCCTGAGGATCGAGGCAGTTCTCTTATGGACTCTGCAGTTGTAGATGCTCTGCAGAGAGAGCAGGAGTTTGCGGTCCATAGCAGTGGTGTTGCCGTGCCACACGGTGATGCAGCAGGTCAAGATGCTCTCAACAATGCAGCTATAGAAGTTGCCGAGGATCTTAGTCGACATTAGAACACTCTAGATGAGAACAGGCCCTTCAGCCCAACAAAGCTCGCCACTCCTGTCCACTAATTTCTTCCAAAAAACATCAAGTTCAGTTTTGAAAGTCCCTAGCATCTTACTGTCCACCACACTACTTGGTCGCTTATTCCAAGTGTCTATCGTTCTTTGTTTAAAGAAAAACTTCCCAATGTTTGTGCAAAATTTATCCTTAACAAGTTTCTAACTGTGTCCCCGTGTTCTTGATGAACTCATTTTAAAGTCACCGTCTTGATCCACTGCACTAAGTCCCTTCTTTAAACACTTCACTCAGGTCACCTCTTAGTCTTCTTTTCTTTAAACTGTAAAGGCTCAGCTCTTTAAAGTTTTCCTCATAATTCAACCCTTGTAGCCCTGAATCAGCCTAGTCGCTCTTCTCTGGACCTTCTCTTGTGCTGCTCTGTCCTTTTTGTAAAACTGCACACAGTACTCAAGATGAGGCCTCACCAGTGTGTTATAAAGCTTGAGCAGAACCTCCTGTGACTTGTACTGCACACATCAAGGTGCTATATAACTGTTAGCCTTCTTAATGGCTTCTGAACTCTATCTGGAAGTCGATAGCTTAGAGTCCACTATGACTCCTAAATCTTTCTCAAAAGACTGCCCATTGTGTATTCAAACCTCACATTTTTACTTCCTTTATGTAATTCTTTACATTTACTGACATTAAATTTAGTCTGGCACAAATGTGCCCAATTCTGTCTGCTATCCAAATCCTTCTGTGATGATATAACAGATTCCAAATTATCTGCTAATCCACTGGTCTTGGTATCATCTGCAAACTTAACCAGCTTGTTCTTTATATTCCTATCTAAATCATTAAGACACACCAAACTTCCTCAGCCTCCTCAGAAAGTACAGCCGCTGTTGAGCCCCCTTGACCAGCTGTGTGGTGTTAAGAGTCCAAGTGAAGTCCTCACTGATGTAGACGCCCAGGTATTTAATGCTACTCACTCTCTCCACTTCAAGCCCTCGGATGAACAGTGGCCGGTGAGGTGTCCTCTCCTGACTCATGTCCACTATCATCTTGTCAGTGTTAAGGGTGAGGTTGTTGTCCTCACACCATGGCGCCAGACCTGTCACCTTCCTCCTGTAGGCCACCTTGTCCCCTCCAGCGATGCATCCTAACACTGCGGTGTCGTCTGAAAACTTCAGGATGATGTTATCTTTGTGGGAGGTGACACAGTCCTGGGTGAACGGGGTGTAGAGGATGGGGCTGAGGATGCATCCCTGTGGGGTGCCTGTGTTTGTGATAATGGTGGCTGAAGTCCTATTGCCAATCCTGACAGACTGGGGCCAGCTAGTCAGAAAATCTAGAAGCCAGTCACAGAGGGTGGGGTGCAAGAGAAACAGCAATGGAGGTCAACATGCAATATACGGAGTTCAGCTACGAGGCTGACGGTCCTGGACAGGTTTGCAGGCAGGTGATCAGGCAGCTCAAAATGTGCCTTACAGGTAGAGATGATTTTTCGCCTGCTGCCCTGGATTTTGATACAGCAGTAACATCTGAAAAATGTCAGAGAGAAAGAAAAAAAAGAAATAAAAAGGCACCGGAGTCACCGAAGTCAGCATTGGAGGTTTCCCTTTACACAATGGTGATCTTTGTTTATTTCGTGATCTTGAAAAAGAACAATGGTGTGAAAACTTTTCGGAGGTGTTGATTGAATTCATCTTCTAGGTCATACAAGACCCCATGTTTTCAACAACTCGATTTCAAAGCACATTACACATCATTTATGTAGAAAAACCTCCAGAGATGTCTTAGCTCTCGGCAGCCTAAAGCGAGATAAAATGAGCTTTTTCAGAATGTAACAAGAAAATACAAAATTGTTATTATAGTACCAGCTTATAACCCATCACGCTGAGGTTGAAATATATGGAAAAGAAACCCGTTGACGGGTTAAAAATGTTGTAGAGACATTTAATGAATTATCACCCCATATTATATTTTAAAAAAGAAAAGTGGCGAAGGCTGCTGGTGTATAGTAATACATTTGCTATATTAGTGTCTTGATCAAATGCCTGTTTGTCAAAATTAAGAGCAGGAATTCTGACTCCATGCTAGATCATTGTGCTCTTGGTGTTGAAATTTAGTAAAAGAAAAACATTCGTCAAAAAACAACATTAGTCAAAGATATTTGTGCAAGAATAAAAAGGGAATTAAGTCTTAAAACGTAACTAAAACGTCACGAAAAATAAATAAAATTTAAGCCTCACAAGATGAGATTAGTAAGTCAGTCAGTCAGTTTGGTCCTCCCACGATTCCTTTGGGCAGCAAGTGCTGTTCAGTGGACTTGATCGGCTGCAGCAAGTTCATCTTCATCCATCGACAGTTTTCAGGTCCCCCAGAAGCATTGACCTCTAAGTGGTGCGCGACCTGCCTGATTTTTGTGTCCTCTTTGGAGGGATCCAGCGAACAGTGAGCTTTGGAATGCGTTGAGTTGGGAGACATAGTGTGTATCTGGCTATGCGCATCCTGCCCTTCTGTAACAATGTCTGTCAGGTCACTCAGCTACAGCATCTTAAAAAAAAAAAAAAAAGAGAAGGGGTGCCCGTAAACCCCTGGCTTGTATAAAAAACAGCAAACAAATGAAGGGTTTATTAACTAAAGACTATAAACATTGCAAAGATATCAGAAAGAGACAACACGCTTTTGGAGGTTTGCCTTCCCCTTATAGTGAAGTGTCCAGTAGTCTTTCTCAGACTCGTACATTCAAAGAAATTGAATCACAACGAGAACAAACATATTGGTGAAATAGCCGGATTTATATAAAGGACGGATGGAAAATTGTCAACAATGGGTATGATGGGAAAATCCAGGAAGCGCCAGAGATGACGTAGAAACGTGGAGCCGGATGTGATGTCATCAGGACGGGACAGGAGGGAAATAGTGTTTTTGTGCTCCGTTGAGCTGGTCGGCTGCTCCCTACTCGCACATTTGTGACAACATATATATTAAACATGAAGAAAGGTGCAAAATAAAGTTGGTCTACAAAGCAATCCATAGCAGACAATCCAGTAGATGAATCCCAGAACAAAGCGACTGATAATTCGAAAGAAAACAGTAAATTCAAATTAAGCAGAAAATGTACATGAAACTCCATTATAAAAGAATGACCTCCAGTTCCTGAGTCCTCCCAGGATAATTAGGCTACATTGATTTAAACAACACACACAGTAGTCTCCGTTTTCACCTTTCATCCACAACACCTCAAAAATGGAGTCTTTTTCACCCCGTCTAGAGTCGTATATTTCTGAAAATGCCGGCTCGTTGTGGTAGTGATGGGTGGGTTCAAGTGTAGAGTTTTGAAAATGCAGACTCTGCATTCTGATTGGTTCATAATAATTACCTGGCCCTTCCCTGATTGCATCCTGCTCAGTACAATGTCTCATTGCCTGATTGGTCACACTTCACAGAAGCAAATCACATTCCAGAACAGGGTTGCTTTCCATGAAGCTTGTTGTGGTGTGTTGCTTACCTCTACGCATCTAAATTTCATTTTCTTAATTCGAATGTTGTGCACATGCGTAAAATGCAAACAATGCATTGGTCACTACATTCTGTAATAAATGCTGTGGCCAAGAAGTTTTCTGCACATGTCGCGTGTAGGTGAATGTCTACATCACATGAGTTTTTGGTTTAGTGTGGACGGAGATACTTTCACAAACACTGTAAAAACGCTATTGTTGACGGAGAATGATTTCATTTAAAAATGTTATTTTGTAATGAAAACATGGCTGGTGTGCACATAGCCTTATAAAGCCAGAGGGCGGGCTCAGGAGTTGGCCTCGCCTCATGGGGCTCCTCCCACAAGAAACAGCAAACACAGAGTCAGTACAGAATAAAACCAACAAGCAGCAAAACCAACCAAAATAAGAGAAATAATAATATAAAGGCGACAAAGATGACAATACATGAACGGCCATCAATCTAAGACAGGTACAGATGACGTTTGTGCACCAGGATGTGGCTCTTTGCTTTATTCTTCAGACTGAGTATTACTTGTGTTAGCAATGCTTTTGGAAAAAATAATTTTTAAACAATCAACCTTATGGCTTTGGTCTATGAGAAAAATTAGCTTGCAGGCTATTGTGACATTTAATTAATGTGTGGATAAAATTCCGATGCTGACACCGGTGTTTTCCGCTATAATACATTATGAATGTAATATTTATGGCCCTTTTACACTTTGTTTGTCTTTGTTTGATTGTTCAGTTTATTTCCAAATGTAATTAATTATGAGTGCATTTTTTTTTCCTGTGAATGAAAACACAAGTTTATTAAAGAAATCATTAATCTGTATCTAACGTGCCCTTGGCTAAAATTCAGGAGCACAAACAAATTCCTGCACTGTTGTTGGCAAATAAATGGCTGTTAATTAAATCAAATGACTCTGGGATTGAGCAAAAGAACCAATGGTAGCTGTAGCTGTACACCGTTCAAATCATTTTGATTTAAAAAAATTAAGTCAATCAACGTTTGCTTCTCACATGTAGATTTTTTATAGCAAAAAAGTATGAAGGTGTTTACGTGGCGCGGCATTCTGAGTGATCACATCTCGCTATCCTGAAACCAGAATAACTGCTTGCAGTTTTCCAGTTGTTATAATTTAGGTGGCCCTTGCCACTGCTGAGGCTTGTGGGTAACAGTCACAATCTGTTTTTAACCTTATGATATTAATGGAATGGCAGCTTCCTAAATGAATGCTGAAATATGTCTAATGTAAGGGCCCTGGTGGATGGTCTGGCGTCCCGACTGGGATGGAGGGTGAACCTTTTCCTGGCCAGGAGGCCGTAACAGAAGGACAACATGAGAGGAGGTCCACCTCAGCCAGGTTTATTAATTCCTATCCCAGTCGGGACAAAATACCAACGAATGGGCTGGGGGGAGACTGGGGATCCTGAGCAGTTCATCCCCCAGTATGACAGGGGGCAGTGCTCCACTGCTCTGGCTCCAGTCCGGAGACCCACAGGATTGCCTAGGACTTGTAGTTTCAAAGGGCGACCCTGTCGGGGTCCTTGGGTGAATCCAGGAGGGGGCGCACCTCTCTGGTTTGGGATGCTTCCGTATGACCTGGAAGTGCATCTCTTATGCCACATTTTCTAAATGTGCAGGATACATAAAAAACAATTCCAGCATTTATTTCTAATGAACACACAACTGCAATTTGTTTTTCACTGGCTTTTCAAATTGTTGTTCTGAAGCTTTAAAGTTACAATTAAAATGCTGCTGTGAGAATTATTACAAGAACTAGAAAGTACGAACACATAACTCCAGTCCTTGAGACGTTACGCTGGCTAGCGGTTAAGTATAGGACTGATTTCAAAATCCTCCTTTTAACATACAAAGCCTTCAATGGCCGAGGCCCTGCTTATCATTATTTATAAATCAGAGTGCACATTAAGATCGGAACATGTCGGCCTTACTTAAAATCCCAACAATTAATACAGTACAACAACATTGGGAGGTCGAGTTTTTAGTTACAGGTCCCCAAGTCTGTGGAACGGTTTACCTGATTATACAGGGTGGTGCAGGAAAACGGGAAATTTTTAATTGACATTCAATGAACGAATAAACTCAATACAAAATACATCTAATGATGATATTTATTGAAAAGGATATGCAATTAATGATGATAATCAAAATTCATTAATTTGAAGAAAACAACATGAAGGTGTTGTCCATTTCTCTGTACGCATTCCGACAGCCGGCTGTGGAAATTCTGCATTGCTTGATGCAACATGTCAAGTGGAATACCAACGAGTTCGTCTTCCAGCAATGGTTGCAGGACGTGTGCAGCACGCTTGGCTTTTAAGATGTCTCCACAGAAAAAAATTACAAACAGATCTGGGGATCTCGTAAGCTACGGAATGTCAATGTTGCGTGAAATGACGTGCCTTCCAAACAATCGTCGAATAGCTGCCATGGATTGTCGGGCAGTATGCGAAGTGGCTCCATCTGGGGACTTCTATTTTAAGGCTGAACCTGTTTCTTCAAAAATTGCACACCCTTGTTGCACTCGCATGAGCACACGGGACACAATCGTGACGTCCTAACTGGTAAGGATGCTGAAATTCTCTTTGTGCAGCAGTCACACTATCACCATTCTTATAAAAGGCATTCACATCCAACGCTCATTGCACACCACTCCACTGCTCCATTATAATTAATGGCAAGGGCTTCTGGTCCCAAATAACTGCCGACGTTCCAGCGTCCCCAACACCTATTTCCAAAATTTCCCACCTTTAAGAGGCCATCTTTAAAATCAAGCTGAATACTCAAAAATTTAGTCCTGCATACCCTGACTAGAGCTGCTGATTAGTGGTGGAGAATAGATCTTTGCTTCTTAGTGATTTGTTCAAAAATATAAGTAATACAAGATCAAGTCAAGTGAAGTTGGGGAGCATGCACTGGTACCGCACGTTGCCGCACCAACCACATGACGAAACAACTCGGGATCCCGGTTGGCAACCCCCCAGGCAGACACGCATTCCAGTCCCACCCTCCGGAAATGACCATCTATGAGTCGCAGCCTGGTGTTACATGGGTGACCCCTTGGCCTGATCCAGCCACTCGGGTCCCCAAAAATGAGGAACCTATGAGCCGGATCACCCTCGGGGAATCACGCTACGTGGCCGTAGTACTGTAACTGACACTCCTTCACAAAGCAGGTAATGTGCCTCATTCAGGACTCCATGAGCATTACAAAGTCAAACCAACAGTACCCAAGGCTTTCTGGAGAGACACAGTACCAAAGGAGTCCAGTCTACGTCTCGGGTCACAGGATAGTGTCCATGTCTCGCAACCATATAGTAAGACAGGAAGCATCAGGACTCTAAAGACTTGGATCTTCGTCCTTCTGCATGGATATCAGGAGTACCACAAACCCCTTTCCAGCGACCTCATGACACCCCATGCTCTCCCACCCTGTCTACTATAAACTGTTAATAATTCTCTGTTCTCTGTTTTTCTTCTTGGTATCGTGTTGTGGCTCTTGTTGCCACTGCTCTCCTGCCAATGGAAAAGTCATCTGAGCTACTGGGAGGCAACAGGTGGAGAGATTCCCTAATCAGATTGAGCGACCAGAACAGACTCCACTACAGAATGCCCAGGAGAGAGTGGGTAGCCAGGTGGCTGGGGTCCCCAGGGCTGTGACCATGTCTGACTTTCTCTGTTACGAAGGACAGTGGACCCCGCAGTGGTTAATTTTTCCAGGGATGCTGCTGACTAAATTGTCATCTTCCTCTCGTCTCTTGCCGACTGTCTATATAGTTCAACAATTAATTAATGGACTTGGACTGTTGGCTTCCGTGTTTGTCAATCAGTTTCAAACTACTTTGTTATTTTTCTTTCATGTGTTTTAACAGCTGTGTCTAATTCCATATTTCAGAATCTGTACAATCTGTACTTTTCACTCGAGAACATTTCACAGCACTCTGCTTCTACACTCAGGGATGAACGCTACACAGAAATAAACAGAATTGAATTAAATAAAATTATGCTGTTAGTTAAGTCAAGGCAAGACAAGGGGCTTTATTGTCATACCATCCATGCATCACATTGCAGCGTACAGTGGCATGAAAAACAACAGGACCACCGCGGCGCAGCATATGCATTAACACTGGACAAGTGCAAAACAGGGAAAGAAATAACCTGTAATTTAAATAATTAAAACAGTATCCATCCATCCATCCATTTTCCAACCCGCTGAATCCGAACACAGGGTCATGGGGGTCTGCTGGAGCCAATCCCAGCCAACACAGGGCACAAGGCAGGAACCAATCCCAGGCAGGGTGCCAACCCAGCACAGGACACACACAAACACACCCACACACCAAGCACACACTCACTAGGGCCAATTTAGGATGGCCAATCCACCTAACCTGCATGTCTTTGGACTGTGGGAGGAAACCCACGCAGACACGGGGAGGACATTCAAACGCCACGCAGGGAGGACCCGGGAAGCGAACCTAACTGTGAGGCAGCAGCGCTACCACTGCGCCACCATGCTGCCCATAAAACAGTATATATTAGGGAAATGAATAAACATTTAAAAATCTAAATAGATACTAATAAATAAATATATTAATTTAAGAACAACTAATAATAACAAAACAACAGTAGTAATGGGGCAGCATAGTGGGGCAGTGGTAGCGCTGCTGCCTCGCAGTAAGGAGGCCCGGGTTTGCATGTTCTCCCCGTGTCTGCGTGGGTTTCCTCCCACAGTCCAAAGACATGCAGGTGAGGTGCACTGGAGATCCTAGATTGTCCCAAGTGTGTGTGTGTGTGCCCAGTGGTGGGCTGGCACCCTGCCCAGGGTTTGTTCCTGCCTTTCGCCCTGTGTTGGCTGGGATTGGCTCCAGCAGACCCCCATGACCCTTTGTTAGGCTATAGCGGGTTGGTCAATGACTGACTGACTCACAGTAGTGATAAGTGTAACAATATGGACAGTTTTATATTTCATACAATTGTGGACATCTGCTTTTGGCATATAAGAAATGCTTTACTTTTCCATCTTCTGATGTTTTCACACGTTAAAAGTTGATATTCTCCAGGCGATTGCCAGAACTATTAAAATTCTTGGATTCTAAACATACAGAAATCAAACCAGATAACATTTATCCTGGAGTGCTTGAGGAAGTTAGTGAGCACACATATAAAACCCTGACACGTCGTTTTCAAAAATCATTGTGCACCGGGGAAATTCCTACAGATTGGAAGTTGGCAATAATAAATTCTAATCTATAAAAATAAAAATTAATCATATTAATTCCCGGGAAAACTTGGCACTTAAGCATTGCTGCTCAACAAATTTATTTGGTAACAAATACAGCAGTGATGATGGAGGTTCAACGTCTTTTTGAATGCCTCTGAGTATCACCGTCCAGTTTCTGCCTGTAAATTACTAGTTTACTCTGTGCAGTCACCCGAGTGAAGAAAAGCTGACAACTCTGGAACATTCTGGTGTGCCAACATGGCCCTCCTCGTTTACTAACAGTGTCCAACAAAATCAACACCCGATGGTGTAAGGCCACAACAAGAAAAGGCAATCGTCACATAGTGGGGTGACGTCTGATTAATTTGTCTCTGCCGATGAGTCGTCCAACTCAGAGTTCCTCTAGTCAGATTGTCACCATGATAAGTGACTCCTCCATTTTGGTCCGTGGTCCTTTTTGAAGCTCTGGAACCGGACAGGGCGGGGTCATTTGCCCTCACTGGGTGGTTTCTCGAGACTGTGGAAGAAGAACATGACACCACATTTATTAGCAGCGCCCTCTCTCAACCTGGGGTGGAATCGCATACCTGGGAAGAGCTTGGATGATGGACAGTTTCTTACCCGAACAGGAGGCCTGAACAGAAAGACAGATGGATTAGCCTGCTGGATGAAGAAATAACTTTGTGCTTGGCCAGACCAGGAGATGGAAGCATTTCCATCCTCCGTGCAGCAGGTCCCAGTGGTCCTCATGGCAGTCCAGCTGGGACACCCGCAGGGGTGCTTGGGATTTGGAGTCCAGAAGTGCAACCCTGGACACTGTGGGGGAAGGACCACACTACTTTCTGTATGACCTGGAAGTGACTCCAGGAAGACATGACGTGCCATCAGAAGCATTCCCAGGTCCTGCTTGAAAAGAAGTCCACCGCCTCACATAGAATAAGTTGGAGTTAAGAGGCAGTGGGCAGAGGGCGGAAGGAGGAAGAATTTGATTAATCTGTTTGTATTGTGGCTGATCTTTGCACGGGTGAATACTGGAAGGATGCTTTGGTGAAATAAATAACTTTTATTTAAATCAAAAATTGTGCTGGGCATTGTTGGGTCGAGGTTTGAGACTCAGGTGAGGTGCCCCCTGGTGGTTACAATACATATCACCTTTATGCATAGGAACTGTTTGCATGAAGATCTATCAAATACACTGAAAAAGCTGACAACTTCTATGGGGTGTACTTACTTTTTCTTGACTTTACATACCTAACATTGTTTAAGAAAAAGAGGAGCCAGGTATGTGAATTATGAGTTTTAAAATATCATCAAAGATTAAAAGAATGAAAACAAAGACAGAACTTCAGAGTAAAAACAGCTTACTTCTTCTCAGTAGGCAGATGGTGTTATGACAGGACCATCTGGAAAGGTTCATCTTCACACACAGGATTATGGGACCAAGTATTGCTCTTTTAATCCAGAGTAAAAGAACAAAAAAATCAGGGGCAAAATCTTTTTTATTGTGCTCTTATTAAAAAAACAGCAAAAAGAAATGTTTTCAATATTCGTGTTTCTGGATCGTTTAATTGTTTTAGTTACACTAAAGAGACATTTTCAGTGAAGAGTTGCAAAGCTACATTATCAGGGAATATTAATATTAATAGGTAACAATATATTTTATTTACCGTATATTACGCCAGTCCCATGCTCAAAGACTACAGTTTTGCATCCTGAAAGTTGCTGCTGATTGTCATTGGCTCTGCCCCCAGCTCCACCCCTGACTCCACCCCTGACTCCACCCCATGAAGCCCGTTATGTGTGACACTTCCAGCTCGTTGTTGGCCTCCCGCTCTTATTTCTCAACAGTTGGACACAATTTGTCTTCATTACTAGGCAGTTCCTTAGTAGGTCTTAACAACACAATCCGCAATATGATGTTACAGTTTTTGCTATTTTTTAGAATGATCGGAATTGTGTTTTTTTTTTTTTTTACAGCTAATATTTTTCACTCCTTGCTTTGTATTTTTGATTTGATGGCAAGTCTGGATATTTTGTTCCATGTGATTGCCAGAATTGTTATGCATGACATTCCGCGTATATTACTTAACATTCCAGCATAGTATATTATGCATTCAAAAGACCTCTTAAATTAAAATTTCAGAACTTAGCCATTCACAAAATGTACTCTACTTCAATATGTGGCAAGCACACCATAATTCACTTAGAAATTTTTCATTGTTCCCATATGCCGTGTCCTTAGAAATTATTCCGACCCCTTTACTTTTTCCACATTTTATGATGTTGCCGCCTTCTGCTGAAATCGTTTAAATTCATTTTTCCCCACATTTGATGCCACTCAGTACCCCCAGAATAACAAAGCAAAAACAAAGAAGTTTAGAAATTTATAACAAAAAATGGAAGTAGATATTAAGACCCTTGGCTGTGTGTCTCAGGTGCATCCCATACTATTGATCGTCTGTGAGATGTGTCCACACTTTGTTTGGAGTCCACCTGTCTGGTCAATTCATTTAACTGGACTGATTAGGAAAGACACACACCTGACTGTAGAAGTCCACCAGTTGAGCAAAAGCAAAATCATGAGGCTGAAGGAACCACCTGCAAAGCTTTGAAACAGCGTTGTGTTGAGACACAGATCTGGGGAAGGCCTTCAAAACATCTTTGCAGCACTGAAGATTCTCAAGAGCACAATGGTCTCCAACACTTCCTAAATGGAATAAGTTTGGAACAACTGTGACCTTTCATAGAGCTGACCACACAGACTAACTGAGCAATTGTAGAAGAAGGGCCCTGATGACCAAAAACCTAATGGTCACTCTGACTGATCTGCAGAGAACCTATGTGGAGATGGACAAAACTTTAAGAAGGACAACCATCACTATCCTACTCCACTGGTCAGGGCTTTATGACAAGGTGGAGAGCTAGAAGTCTCTCCTCCGTAAAAGAAACCCACTCAGAGTTTTCAAAATGACCCTAAAAGGGGTCTTGGACTGTGAGAAACAAGATTCTTTAGTCTTTTGAAACCAAGAGTGGCATCAAGGCTGAGGAAACCAGGCACTGTTCATCACCTGTGCAATGCCATTTCAATGGTGAAGTAGGGTGGTGACTACATCAAACTGGGGTCTAGGAGGCTAGTCAGAGTCGAGGGAATGCTGAACAGAGCAAAGTACAGAGATATGCTTAATGATAACCTAGTCCAGAACGCTCTGGAACTCCGAATGAGCAGAAGGGTCACCTTCCAACAGGAACAATGAGAAAACACAAGACTGGCTTAAGGACAAACACATGAATTTCCTTGACTGGCCGAGGAAGAGCCTGGACTGGAATCCGATCAAACATCTCTGGCGAGACCTGAAAGAAGCTGTCCACCCATGGTCTCCATCCAACCTGACAGAGCATGAGAGGACCAGCAGAGGAAGAAAAATGGCAGAAAATCCCCAAATCGAGATTATGTGAAGCTCATAGAGACTTACCCATGAAGATTCAGAGCTGGAATTGCTGTCAAAGGGGTTTCTACAAAGTACTGAATGATGGGTCTGACTACTCCTATGAAGGACAGACTTCAGGTGTTTTTTTCAGCACTCTTCTTGGGTTTTTAGTCATGTCAAACCCAAAGGGGCCAAATGGGCTTCAGCTAAGAGTCTGAATACTTGTGTCACTGGGATATTTCACTTTTTTAACCACTTTAATAAAAGGATAGGTGTCTATGTGGCTGTCTGTGTCTGTCCAGTTGTCATTTCTCTGCCATTCCAATAGATGGCACATCACAGACATTTTTGATAAATTGCATTTCATTTGTCACTCCAACAGATGGTGCATTTCAAAGATTTTAGTAATAAAATGCATTACTCTTTTCATTCCAACAGAGGGCACATCACAAACGTTAACCCTGCTTTTACGACTCCCATACCGAATGGCATGGAACAGAGACATTTGCATTGCATGGTGCTGAGGTCTCAGTTGAAACATACACATGTAGCACAGCTAACAATGAATAATTCAAACTGAAAAATAAATGAAAAAGGCGCAAAGAAAAGGAACAGAAACTAAAACCATTAAAGGAACCCTGACCGAGACATAACACTTATTAGATATTTACAGCATTTTATTCTAGAGATACAGTAAGGGATGTTTTTTGCTTTATCTGTTAATCCTCTGTTTCTTGCAATATTTTAAATTTTTGCTTAGACATGTAAATGAATGGCACAATTAGTATGTTATGGGGTTTCTTTTTAAAGCACTTCTTTGTTGTGTTTTCATTATTGTTCTTTGCTGTCTATTGTTTTTTATAATATTGTTCTGGTCAGTTATGTATGATTTGATTTTTATTCTATTTGGTTATTTATTATCCGTATGTATCTTGCTATTCTCCTACTGTTATAATGTGCTGTTTTCTTCAATTTGTTTTTCCTTCCTCAAGGTGCATGAAATTTGTGCTTTTGCACTCCAAAGATTATGATTTTTCCATTAGTTTTTTTTCCATTATGCAATACGGTGTTTGACTTTGATAATGTTTTGTCGCAATGCCATATTGTCTACGGTAGTGCATTGACCGTCGTCATGGTGAATTTTCCCAAAACCCTTGCAACGTGTGATGCCATTTGGCACACTGGCATAAAGACTGCCATTTTCTACTGTGAAGGATCCAATATGAAGGCTCCTGTGTTGGTGTTCATTATGTTATTTTGATTCGTCTATTCCTGCTGTAAGAGAAAACGCAAAAGATTCTCATAAATAAAGCAAACTCCGTATATTGAAAGGTGTGCAAAAGAAGACGTGTGGTAAAGCATTATTTCATAGACTATCTCCGCGTGGAAATCGAGTCCGCCCCAAGATGGCGGCATCTTCGGCTATGATGGTTGCTGGGAGGAAGAGGCGGGTATAGTTGGTCGGTGACATCATGGATGTTGGTCCTTCAATCTTTCTTTCTACAGAGGGGAAAGAAGATGAGATACCATTATAGCACACTGCCCCCAGGTGGCCCGGGTTAATATTGTCACCAACTAAGCCGATAAGCTGTTCCCCAAGCGCACAAGTGTGACATTGCTTACAAACTAACATGTTTCTGGTTCAAAAACTTGTGCTTTTTTTGTTTAGTGTTTAAAACTTGAAAACTGTTTTTTCTCTTCTTTCTCGACCACATCTGATCTCGGGGCGCGTCTATGTTCCTTGCAATTGGTCAGTAGATCCCTAAGAGACAGGGATGCCTGTCCATCACAGGGTTAGGGTCCGCCCACAGTCAGCTCCATAAAACGTCTAAACTTCTGCTTCTGCTTTGTCATTCTGGGGTATTGGGTGTTGCTTCATTTGGGGTGAAACGATTTTAGTTAAAAGCGGAGGGGTCTAAAGACCCTCTGTGAATGCACCGTATGCCTAGGAGAATTCTCAAATGGAATAATTTCAAAAAAGGTCCGTCATTTGACATGACGTTCCCAATCCACCTTAAAAGGAAGAGAGAAAAAAAAAACACTTACTATTGGCCAATCAAAAGAATTATTATAATTAACTCAAATACAGTAACGGTGCTCCTGGGGAATGAAACTTCAACTCCCAGGAGTCCCTGCAGTGGCTGTGATTGGTCGTCTTCTTCTGAGGGTGCAGGGGCTGCTGGGCACAAGGAGGCCAGTTCTACCGAAAAGGAAAAAGAGTCTTTTTTGTGTTTGGTGTCTGGAGTCGCCTGTCTGTTTGCCTTCCCATTTTGCTACCTGCGGATTCTTGTTTTGTCCGGGATCGTCTCCTGTTTTGGGTGTATGAACTGTCTGGTGTCTCCTTGCTGCGGGAGGACTATCTGAGGATTTGTTGTCATCCTGTGAAGTAAGGACAGAGCGCTCCTGATCCCATCACACGTCATCATCTCATCAGGAATTACCGGCAGGACTGACCTTTACTTTTACATACTGCGTGAACTTTCATTTCATCAGTTGCCATTTTCATGGACTTCATCATGTATGGTTTTTGTTAGTAATTTGTGTTTATTGTATATTCGCTGGAAGGGAACTGGGCTGGGGTTGTTGTACTTTGCCTATATTTCATTTACGTACTGTTTAATACATTCTTGTATTAAAGAATTTTTCTGCTTTCAGAAAATTTCTGTTTTATTACTGGTTGTTTTTTTTGTCTCTGTGAGGGTGTGGGTGTGAGTCGGGCCAAGGCTGGCAGCATTCCTGGGATCCCCAACGAAAAAATAAATAAATCACCGTCACATCGACGGTGTGAATCTTAGCTGTTTTTTTTTCAGTCTGCTACAATATGCAGTAAGAAAGCGATTTGAACAATATGGAAATCAGAGTTATTTCAATCTCAGACAATTGCAACCATCATCTACATCGTTTATTCTCGTAAAGATCCCTCCTGGTGATTTTTACAGCATTAAAGACGCACAAAAATCTGAGGTTTTAGTGAGGTTAACTGAAGAAAAAAATAAAATGCCGTCCCTCTCTCATTCCGCCCTTGTTCTCCAAATGTTGCAGACACAAAACTGGCGAGAAACAGCATAATAGATCTTCTCCAGCTGTTTATTTCATATGACTTTTATTCCGACTGATTAGATTGATGAGCGCTACATTCTGTCAGTCATTATCCCTGGGATGATGGATGGAAAAGAACTATGAAGACTGTGTTTAAAAGGAAACTCTATTATTTTGTGACACAGGCCGAGAAGTACTGAGAGCAAATGTTGTTACTCTCTCAAATATTTGCTTAAAATAGCTGCACTGACAGCATTACAAATGTCAACAGCTGTAAGGTAGACGCCGCTACGTATTCTGTGTGTCATCCATTCATTGAAATTGGAAGTATTACATTTTATTAACTTACCGCCATATTGGTTATTTTTGTAAAAAAATAAAACAATCCTCCATTTCCTTTCAGGCTACAAATTCAAGGTTACTCTACTCGTTGTGGTGTTGACGTCTGCCTTTGAGTCGACTACCACATTAGAGATCTTTCAGTGAAGCAGCCAGGGAGAACAAAGAGAAATGGCCTGCTGCAATTTTTATTTAATGAATAACAAAAAATTTGATGTTGTCAGTAATAAAGAACCGAGCGCCACAGTCCTGTGATTTCAGAGCAAGGCTTTTATTTTTCTGTCCAAAATTAATTTAGTGACAGTTGTTATACTGGTCAGAGGACACCATAGCAGAGTCAATGGGTGTAATAAGTATGGCGTCCATTTTGGAACATTGTCTCTCTTCACCTCTCTGGCCATTAAACATCGGCTCTTCTCCATACTGAGTATCAGCAGTCATTCAGCGCACATCACTACCCACTCGTCACTGTTATGTTACTTGAGATTCTTTTAAATTATTTTTGTTTTGTTTACTTTTTCATTGTTGACACGTCACATGACTTTAAAATCCAAAGAACTGTGATGGGCACATCATGTGATCCAGCAGCACTTCACCTCTTCTTGATTGGTTGAGATTTGATGTGATCGCCAATTACATCTGGGTTAAATATGGCCACCCTGCCAATGTTCGGTATCCCTCGGTGGATGAAACCAAACCTTTTGTGAATTAGTTAGTGGCGTAGTCGGCATGAAAATCGGTCAGTTATGTGGTGATCGATACTTTAGATTTTTTGGCTCTCCTTTTTGATCTTCACTTTACAGTTCTCAGTTCCCCCTTTTGTATTCGGTCATGTGGTATTTATCCTCTTGCTTGTTCTTTTTGACTATTCTTTGACAAACACTCTCATCTTCTGGTATTGTTTAGCTCACGGTAATCCAGTGGGATGTTATCTCATCACAGCCACTACTCAGTAGTGCGTTCAATGATTGCACATTTTTTTTTCTTTCCAACTTTGGTGTATGTTTTTTCTGAACGATGAAGGAAGTATCTTTTTCTTCATCTTCTTCTTCAGGGGATCCTGAGTGCCTTTTTGACACCGTCTCCTTTATCACGACCAAGACTAACTTTAGAATTAACTGAACAACAACTAGGAAATTTGGTGCTTTCAAATCCATCCTAAAAGTCGCTGCATTTCTTAGCTAAACTATTTTTGTGAAAAGCTTTTTTCCTAATCATTCTGAGTGTTCAATGTTGGTTGCAACAGAATGGCTGCAGGTTAAGTTTATTAAGTGAATGGCTATTGAGAAAGCAGATGGAGCTAAATAGGGTCACACCAGAGCCTTCAACATTCAAATGTGTTAGCCACCGGGTCTGTGATAATCATCGGGTTTTTCCTTTTTATTTTCCCCTATCCTAGTTGGAACAATTACTGTGAAATTGACCGACACAACCCTACGGTCAATGAAATTAATTAAAGCTTAAAATACAACTAAAAGAAGGACTATTGCCCAGCAGGTCATAATCAGAAGAGTAACACGATTACACAATGTGATCCTGCCAACTACAACATGATGTCATAAACAAGCGCCGTTGATCAGTCAGATGGTGCCCTCCAAAGGGGTCATATTAGATTTTGTCCCACGACAGATGTGTTGTGCTATTTGGCAGTGGAGACTGAGCGCTTTGGTGATGGCAGCTCGATCTCACACGTGCGCTGCCCTTTGAACGGCCAACTTCATACCCAATTACTTTACCACCTGGATATCCTGACCTTGCTGACTGAGCTAAAAAACCCCAGGATTCATTTACTTTTCCACATGAACTAATTCTTCTGTATTTTTATTTTATCCTAAGGCCCATAATTTATTAAATAAAGATTTCAGAGTGTAAATCCAAAATCCAAGGGAGGTGATGTGGACAAGACTGTGTTGATACGTGTCACGGTTCTGCTTATTTTTGTTCCATTTTCTTTGTTTAACTTCTATTTTTATTTCTTCTATGTTTCATTTTAAGTATTTTCTATAAGTGTATTTTATTTATTTATTTATGTAATGTGTTTAATTCTTCATGATTGTGTTAGTTATGTTTCAATGTGTAATCACATATTTTCTCTGCTCCCTTGTTCTTTGTGGGTGGTTCCCCTCCTAGGAGGTGGGACCCCCGTATGTCTTCATTTTGAACAATAAACGTCTAATGCGGTTCATCGTCTCATATGCTTGGTGTTGCCGACTTTATTGTGTTTTGCATTTACTCTGTTTTATGATTACAGGATTGCAACCGTTTTTGCTCTGCATATGACTGCACCCTTTTGGATAACTGTATTTGAACTGTGTTTGGTTTTTTTTCTTATTGCCCTTTAGACATAATCTTTATGCCTTTTTTGCACTCTTTGGAGCAATTCTCTGTCTAAGAGCTTTTGAAAAAATACATCTTTTATTTTAATAAAGAATCTTCATCTCTGCCTTCTATACAGCCAAAGGTTGATGATTACTCTTTCTCTGTTGGGGGACATTTGCCTCAGTATTTTGGGACTTTCTAGTTCTTGTGGTCAGTTTTCAGGGGTCTGAATACTTGTGTGAATAGGATATTTCAGTTTTATTTTTGTTAAATATGCAAACATTTTAAAACCCCATATTTGCTTTGTCATTCTGGTGTATTAAGTGTTGTTTGATGAGGGAAATAAGTTTAAATGATAAATTTGCATGAATTTAAATGTAAATGCAACATAAAATGTGTAGAAATTGAAGGGGTCTGAAAACTTTCTGATGACACTATTTATTTATTTAGCTATTTATGTGTTTATTTATTTAGACAACTTCTGCAAAAAGCCAAATTTCTCCCGGTGACAAATTAAGTTTTATCTATCTATCTATCTATCTATCTATCTATCTATCTATCTATCTATCTATCTATCTATCTATCTATCTATCTATCTATCTATCTATCTATCTATCTATCTATCTATCTATCTATTATATAGTGCCCTATCTATCTATCTATCTATCTATCTATCTATCTATTATATAGTGCCCTATCTATCTATCTATCTATCTATCTATCTATCTATCTATCTATCTATCTATTATATAGTGCCTTATCTATCTATCTATCTATCTATCTATCTATCTATCTATCTATCTATCTATCTATCTATCTATCTATCTATCTATCATATAGTGCCTTTATCTATCTATCTATCTATCTATCTATCTATCTATCTATCTATCTATCTATCTATCTATCTATCTATCTATCTATCTATGTTGGGCTATCTAGGATTTGAATGTAAAACGTGTAACCGTTTTTGATTGGTAACAGAACAAACATATAAAATTGCATTCATACAAACAGATGCCAACTCTAATTTATTAATATAGATAATCTGGGTTTAATTTCTGGTCATCATAATATATTGTTTCCTTCATTAAAGGTTTCTCCGGTCAGGGCAGCATCAACATACCATTTAGGTGATATTCGAAGGTAGACTTTTCCTTCCTGATCCTCCAATGGCGCTAGAACAGAGGCCCATTGGCGTAGATAATTTCCCGGGCACACAGCTAGCAGGCCGTACCCATGCAGCTTATGTTCAAAGTTGAACGATTCACCTCCAATTTCTACGAAAGCACGTTTAGCCATTTTGCACGATGCTGAGACAAACACACAAACCTAGCATAAGGACACCAAATCAGCTTTGATTATATTAACCTAAATGTGGGAATAAGCAATAGGCCTCTTATGGATTACTGAAATGATATTTAAGATTACTTTCAATGAAAGTAAAGAATTAACAAAATTCAACAATGGTAAACTGAGGCTCTACACATCTGTTGTCTGTTGTGCAATGTAAGACTTGCTTACTTTACATAATGATTTGGCCTCCTTGTCAAATAATTCTCAGCTATTTACAAAGTAATTAAGTAAAATTACTAGATAATTAATTACGCATGTGAAGGTTAACAGTGTTACTCCTTTCCATGGCAACACTCGATCATGCCATCCCTGCATGCAAAACAACGTTTGAAATGCTGTATTCGATTTTAGATGAAGAAACCGTAGATGTATGGTGTGCTAAAATAACCGAGGCACCTTGCATCTCTGACTAATTAACATGAACCAATTAAGCAAAACATGATATGCTGGAGACTTCTCTCATTTTTTTTTTTCTTTTTGAAAGTGTTTAAAATAGAGAAGCGCAAATCTTTTAGTTCTGGGAATCGGGATCTCAGAGTAAAGCTGAGGCCCCATCACACCTTCACTTCAGTTGCACTGTCAGTAGGGGTGTCCGCGGTGTGGCCATTGTGGTCGCTTTTTCCTCCGGGTCTATCAATGATATTAATCGCAAAGTTTTAGATCTCAGATATACAATAAATATTGAAATTGCATTGTGGTCGCTTTTTAGTTTTAGATCTCAGAAATACCATAAATGTTGGAATTGCATGTGAAGGCAGAGGATGAATTCTCCAAAACTGGCACCTTGTCATTGGCTTGGGCCCAGCATACCAAGATAAACTCACTTCCTGAAGACCCTGATTATTATTAAGGGGTAGTAAAGAAAAGAGAGTTGGGGAAGGGCTAGCAAATGAACTTGGGTACTGTAAATACTCAGAATTTCCACTAACTATGTGATGCTGGTAACAAGAATACGTATAGGGGTGGCGTGATTGTTAGCGCATAAGTGGATAAATATTTTTTATGTCTTTATTTGTGTTTCGGGAGGCCTGATGAGAATGTCATGCAATGCTATAATGCTCACATAACCGACCCCCTCAGTCTTTAGGATGTGACATTTATAGTGAGGGGGACGACGCATGCATCAGACCAGCTTGCAAAGGCTGACTGTGTTTGGCCTATCAGCCATCCACTGCAGGAAGGGCGGGCGCCATAACCCGACTAAACACAGCAACCGGGGGACGAGTTGTACCCGAGTGCTTTCATGGGTAACTGGTCAGGGAGGGACACATAAACTAATTCTGTTGGTCTAAAGCAGGGGTGTCCATCTCTGGGCCTGTTGGGCTGCAATGGCCGCATGTTTTCATTCTAACTGTTCTGCTAGTCAGTAAGCAGTTTTCACTGCCAATTAACTCCTTTTCCCTTCATTTTAATTGCCCTGTTTTTAAGAATTCAGTCTTCTGAATTGATTCTTTTCTTCATTAAATGGCTAGCAAAACAAAAATGAGATGTGAAACGAGCCGACAGATAATCAGCTAAATCGGAGCTTCAAACTCCAACCAGTTCCTTCATTAGAAGCCGACTTGTCTTGTTAATTAAAGCCGTTATTTCATTCCTTGACTTGTCGGTGCTCTGCTACAGTAGACATTTCCAAAAGTGTTGGTTTTCTATTTTTTTTTTTCAAAGAACACCATCAAAATGTCAGAAAGCATTTGATAAGGTGCCACATGAGAGGGTGGGCATCAAACTAAAGGAAGTGGCAGTTCAGGGTGTGGGGTGAGGAGCCTCATCAGAATTGGCAGATGTTAGGAGTGGTGACTAGCAGGGGGCAGTGCTGGGGCTGCTGTTATTTTTAATATCTATAAATGATTTAGATAGGAATATAAAGAACAAGCTGGTTAAGTTTGCAGATGATACCAAGATAGGTGGATTAGCAGATAATTTGGGATCCGTTATATCTTTACAGAAGAATTTGGATAGCAGACAGGCTTGGGCAGATTTGTGGACGATGAAATTTAATGACAGTAAATGTAAAGAATTACACATAGGAAGGAAAAATGTGAGGTTTAAATACACAATGGGCGGTCAGAAAATCGAGAGTCCACCTTATGAGAAGGATTTAGGAGTCGTAGTGGACTCTAAGATATCGACTTCCAGACAGTGTTCAGAAGCCATTAAGAAGGCTAACAGAATGTCAGGTTATATAGCGCCTTGACGTGTGGAGTACAAGTCACAGGAGGTTCTGCTCAGGCTTTATAACACACTGGTGAGGCCTCATTTGGAGTCCTGGGTGCAGTTTGGGGCTTCAGGCTACAAAAAGGACATAACAGAACTAGAAAAGGTCTGGAGAGGAGCGACGAGGGTGATTCAGGGCTACAGGGGATGAATTATAAGGAAAGATGAAGAGAGCTGAGCCTTTACAGTTTAAGGAAAAGAAGATTAAGAGGTGACCTGAGTGAAGTGTTTAAAATTATGAAGAGACTTAGCAGGAGATCGAGATGGTGACTTTAAAATGAGTTCATCAAGAACACGGGGATACAGTTGGAAACTTAAGGGGAAATTTCGCACAAACATTAGGAAGTTTTTCTTTGCACAAAGAATGATAGACACTTGGAATAAGCGACCAAGTAGTGTGGTAGACAGTAAGACGTTAGCGACTTTCAAAACTCGACTTGATGTTATTTTGGAAGAAATAAGTGGACAGGACTGGCGAGCCTGTTGGGCTGAATGGCCTGTTCTCGTCTCGAGTGTTCTAATGTTTTGGTGACCTGAGCAGATCAACCTTACTGGGACTTTCACCTTTCTTGATTTACAGTTGAGCGTTGTGTTTTGGGCCCGTTTCGTGTCTCGTTATTGTTTGGCTGCCAATTAAGGAAAAAACAAAAGACTCGGGTGTCTGAGTCAATTAAAATTAAGGCAAAAGATATTAATGAGCAGGAAAATATGGTAACTGATTAAGAAGATGGTTAGAATGAAAGCCAACAGCCACTGGTGACCCCGGTCTAAAGATTGGCTGTTTAAGATTGGTTTTGAATCGGAGGCCATTCTTTACTACAACACCCCACTGGGTTTTTGGTAAGAAGTTGGTCACCTTGCCTTTCTCTCTCTCTCACCATCTGGCCACAAAGAGAAGAAAGACCAGGATGAAGACAACTCGATGTCAGCAGCCATACTGAGACAGGCCTGTGGCCCGTTTCAAAGTCCACGTGGTAGGAAAGCAAGCCAGACTGAAGATAAGCCAAGGGCCGCCTATGGAGGCAAGATGCTCTGCTCCATCCATCCATCCATCCTCTTCCGCTTATCCGAGGTCGGGTCGCGGGGGCAGTAGCTTAAGCAGAGAGGCCCAGACTTCCCTCTCCCGGCCACTTCTTCCAGCTCTTCGGGAGAATCCCAAAGGCGTTCCTAGGCCAGCCGAGAGACATAGTCCCTCCAGCGTGTCCTGGGTCTTCCCCGGGCCCTCCTCCCGGTTGGACGTGCCCGGAACACCTCACCAGGGAGGCGTCAAGGAGGCATCCTGATCAGATGCCCGAGCCACCTCATCTGACTCCTCTCGATGCGGAGGAGCAACGGCTCTACTCTGAGCCCCTCCCGGATGACTGAGCTTCTCACCCTGTCTTTAAGGGAAAGCCCAGACACCCTGCGGAGGAAACTCATTTCAGCCGCTTGTATTCGGATCTCGTTCTTTGGTCACTACCCATAGCTCATGACCATAGGTGAGGGTAGGAGGTAGATCGACTGGTAAATTGAGAGCTTTGCCTTACGGCTCAGCTCCTTTTCACCACGACAGACCGATGCAGAGCCGCATCACTGCGGATGCCGCACCGATCCGCCTGTCGATCTCACAATCCATTCTCCCCTCACTCGTGAACAAGACCCCGAGATACTTGAACTCCTCCACTTGGGGCAGGATCTCTCCCCAACCCTGAGAGGGCACTCCACCCTTTTCCGGCTGAGGACCATGCTCTCGGATTTGGAGGTGCTGATTCTCATCCCAGCCGCTTCACACTCAGCTGCGAACCGATCCAGAGAGCTGAAGATCACGGCCTGATGAAGCAAACAGGACAACATCATCTGCAAAAGCAGTGACCCAATCCTGAGTCCACCAAACCGACCCCTTCAACACCCTGGCTGCGCCTAGAAATTCTGTCCATAAAAGTTATGAACAGAATCGGTGACAAAGGGCAGCCCTGGCGAGTCCAACTCTCACTGGAAGCGGGCTCGACTTACTGCGGCAATGCGGACCAAGCTCTGACACGGTTGTACAGAGACCGAACAGCTCTTATCAGGGGTCCGGTACCCCATACTCCCGAGCACCCCCACAGGATTCCCGAGGGACACGGTCAATGCCTTTTCCAAGTCCACAAAACACATGTAGACCGGTCGGGCAAACTCCCATGCACCCTCCAGGACTCTGCTAAGGGTGAAGAGCTGGTCCACTGTTCCGACCAGGGCGAAACCACACTGTTCCTCCTGAATCCGAGGTTCACTATCCGGCGGACCCTCCTCTCCAGAACCCCGAATAGACTTTTCCAGGGAGGCTGAGGAGTGTGATTCCTCTATAGTTGGAACACACCCTCCGGTCCCCCTTTTTAAAGAGGGGGACCACCACCCCGGTCTGCCAATCCAGAGGCACTGTCCCGATGTCCATGCGATGTTGCAGAGGCGTGTCAACCAAGACAGTCCTACAACATCCAGAGCCTTAAGGAACTCCGGTATCTCATCCACCCCGGGCCCTGCCACCAAGGAGTTTTTGACCACCTCGGTGACTTCAGTCCCAGAGATGGGAGAGCCCACCTCAGAGTCCCCAGGCTCTGCTTCCTCGTGGAAGGCATGTTAGTGGGATTGAGGAGGTCTTCAAGTACTCCTCCCACCACCCCTAACGTCCGAAGTCGAGGTCAGCAGCGCACCATCCCCACCATATACGGTGTTGACACTGCACTGCTTCCCCTCCTGAGGCGCGGACGGTGGACCAGAATCTCCTCGAAGCCGTCCAAAGTCGTTCTCCATGGCCTCTCCAAACTCCTCCCATGCCCGATGTTTTGCCTCAGCACCAACCGAAGCGCGTTCGCTTGGCCTGCGGTACCTATCAGCTGCCTCCAGAGACCCACAGGACAAAAAGTCCTATAGGACTCCTTCTTCAGCTTGACGGCATCCCTCACGCGGTGTCCACCAACGGGTTGGGGATTGCCGCCACGACAGGCACCGACCACCTTGCGGCCACAGCTCCGGTCAGCCGCCTCAACAATAGAGGCACGGAACATGGCCCATTCGGACTCAATGTCCCCCACCTCCCTCGGGACGTGGTTGAAGTTCTGCCGGAGGTGGGAGTTGAAGCTACTTCTGACAGGGGACTCTGCCAGCCGTTCCCAGCAGACCCTCACAACACGTTTGGGCCTACCAGGTCTGACCGGCATCTTCCCCCACCATCGAAGCCAACTCACCACCAGGTGGTGATCAGTTGACAGCTCCGCCCCTCTCTTCACCCGAGTGTCCAAGACATATGGCGCGCAAGTCCGGCACGACCACAAAGTCGATCATCGACCTGAGGCCTAGGGTGTCCTGGTGCCAAGTGCACATATGAACACCCTTATGCTTGAACATGGTGTTCGTTATGGACAATCCGTGGCGAGCACAGAAGTCCACTAACACTACACCGCTCGGGTTCAGATCGGGGCCATTCCTCCCAATCACGCCCTTCCAGGTCTCACTGTCATTGCCCACGTGAGCATTGAAGTCTCCCAGCAAACGAGGGAATCCCAGAAGGTATGCCCTCTAGCAACCCTCCAGAGACTCCAAAAAGGGTGGATACTCCAAACTGCTGTTCGGCGCATACGCACAAACAACAGTCAGGACCCTTCCCCACCCGGCGGAGGGAGGCCACCCTCTCGTCCACCGGGGTAAACCCCAATGCACAGGCTCCAAGTCGGGGGGCAATAAGTATGCCCACACCTGCTTGGCGCCTCTCACCGGGGCAACTCCAGAGTGGTAGAGAGTCCAGCCCCTCTCAAGGAGATTGGTTCCAGAGTCCAAGCTGTGCGTCGAGGTGAGTCCGACTATATCTAGCCGGAACCTCTCGACCTCGCGCACTAGCTCAGGCTCCTTCCCCTTCAGAGAGGTGACATTCCACGTCCCAAGAGCCAGTTTCTGTAGCCGAGGATCAGACCGCCAAGGTCCCGCTTCGGCCACCACCCAACTCACACTGCACCCAACCTCCTTGGCCCCTCCCATAGGTGGTGAGCCCATGGGGAGGAGGACCCACGTTACCTCTTCGGGCTGTGCCCGGCCGAGCCCCATGGTTGCAGGCCCGGCCACCAGGCGCCGCCATCGAGCCCCACCTCCAGGCCTGGCTCCAGAGGGGCCCGGTGACCCGTCCGGCAAGGGAAAGCGTTGTCCAAAGTTTTTCTTCATTGGAGGTTTGTTGAACCGCTCTTTGTCTCATCCCTCACCTAGGACCAGTTTGCCTTGGGTGGCCCTACCAGGGGCATAAAGCCCCGGACAACATAGCTCCTAGGATCATTGGGACACGCAAACCCCTCCACCACGATAAGGTGATGGTTCAAGGAGGAGCTCTGCTCCTTAGGCCGTAAAGGTGTGGTTTGCCAATATTCACATTGTATTCTGCTTCCTTAATATTTTTTGGCCATTTTTATCAATAATACATAATTGAATGCGTGAAGTAACTCCTGCCTGTTTCGTTACTCTCTCTCATCGCCGAGGTTACAGATGAAGAAGGCAAGTGGGGCAGACGTGCTAAAGTTCCTGATCACAGAGTGCTTACTGGGTGGGATTTTAGACAGCGTTTCTCACCTTTATGTATTTGCGACCCGAGTTTTCATAACAGTTTTAATCGCCCCTCTAACGTTTTTTTGAAAGGACCCCACTAATACCAACTTGTTCTTTTTTAATTAACGATATATCACAGATGCATATTTTATTGTACCTACTTAACTTTTATCGACATTTATCTAACTCTATATTTATTTTTCTAGTATCAGAATGTATTTTAAGTTCATTTGTTTTTGTTTCAATTGATGTATTTTTCATATTTCTGATTCTTGTTTTCTTTTTTCACATCTTTGCCTCCCCCTTTTTGTTACTTCGCACCCCCCTAGTGGGCCTGCCCCACAGTTTGAGAACCACTGGTCCACGCCATACTGAGCATTAAAGGGTCACCAAAGGACCCCACATGGTAAAACATACATGTATTGTCAGACGTGTGCGACTAGGGGGCTCTGCTGAGACTGTGATGTGGACTCCCGCTCAAGAGAGGGCACAATTGCTGATTCCTTTTTCATTTTCACCCATAAACAATACAATATATTACAATACAATTTATTTTTGTATAGCCCAAAATCACCCAAGGAGGGCCACAATGGGCTTCAAACAGGTCCTGCCTTTTGACAGCCCCCCAGCCTTGACTCTCTAAGAAGACAAGAAAAAACCCTAAAAGGGAAAAAAATGGAAGAAACCTTGGGAAGGGCAATTCAAAGTGAGACCCCCTTTCTAGGTAGGTTGGGGGGTCAATACAATACAATACACAGAACAGAACACAAGTCATCCTCAATTCAGTATAGTAGTGCAGTAGAAATATTACAAGTACAGAGCAGAATTCAACAGTAGATGATATCCCATAATACGATTTGAAGACCTCGGCCATCAAGCTGCCTCCCCCTATTGGCCAGCTGAGTTAGTGCTGGGCCAGACAATCCGATGAAAGGACCCCTCTACCCAATAATTCCTGCGATCGTCCATCAGAGATGACTTTACCTTAGGCAGGCAGAACAACTTGGCAGGTGGGCCGTGGCACCAAGTGGCACATTTGAGTACTGAGAAGAGCAACAGAATAGGTGAGGGTGAGTAACAAATTATAACTGTCATGTCACTTATGTTTTAGTGCTCATGACTAACAACACAGATGTAGTCTGCACAGTTAATCAGCAGCTCTAGTCAGGGTGTGCTAAACTGAAGTCGTGAGTCTTCAGCCGAGATTTGAAAGCTGAGACCGAAGGGGAATCTCTTATAGTAGCAGGCAGACCACTCCACAGTTTAGCGGCCCAGTAACTAAAGGCTTGACCTCCCACTTTTATTTTATTAATCCTTAGGATCATAAGCAGACCGACATCCTGAGATCTTAACGTGCGCTCTGGTTTGTAAGTCATGATAAGACCTCAGCCATTTAATACTTTATATGTTAACAGGAGGATTAGACCTGAACAGCATCGGCCAGAAGAAATGACGTCACCGCCTCTTCGAAACTGGAAGCCTGGCCACCTCAGCCGCCATATAACACCGTAGGAGTCAGGAAGTCATTGTTTAGTGTGAGATTCTACGCCTTTTTCTCCTTGGTGGGCTCCCAATTGATCAACCTCAGATGATGGAAGGACCCTGCCTTATTTCAAACATTGAATGCAAGCACTTGTGTCAAATCTGTGTAGACTTCCTACATTTCAAATAGATTAGATAGAACTTTATTTGTCCCCGGTGGCTTTTTACAGAAGCTCTTTAAATAAATAAAGAGACAAATATATAAATAAATATGCTGTATATGTACACTTCATGAAAAAAAACAATTTCAGGATCCCTAACAAACAGATCATGTTATCTGAGCTCAATAAAAATTGGGTTATATTATTAACTGGATATTCTCCCAGAAGAGTAATAAAATGTACATTACACAAATAAATAAAAAGCAGATCTGACGCTTATGAACTCTTCGGCGTGGCTGCAGTTTTTTAGCATTACCTAGAGCTTGTGGGCTTATGAAGCCATTCTGAAATGTTATTGTAAAATTAAGTGTAAGATTTACAGACACCAAAGTAATTTTGCAGAAAAGAATCATTTGTCCCAGTGTTTGCGTGGGTTTCCTCCCGCAGTCCAAAGACATGCAGGTTAGGTGGATTGGCGATTCTAAATTGTCCCTAGTGTGTGCTTGGTGTGTGTGTGTTTGTGCGCGCCCTGTGGTGGGCTGGCACCCTGCCCGGGGTTTGTTTCCTGCCTTGCGCCCAACGCGTGTTGGCTGGGATAGGCTCCAGCAGACCCCCATGACCCTGTAGATGGGATATAATGGGTTGGATAATGGATGCATGGATGGATGGAGAATTATTTGTAGGAAATTAACAACAATTCTCCATAGTTCAGCAATAATACAGAAATGTTACCGAGCATGTAGAACGTTTTGACGAGAACGGGCCATTCAGCCCAACAATGCCCGCCAGTTCTCTCCACTTGGCTCGTCCAAAATAAAATCAAGTTGCGTTTTGAAGGTGGTCCCTAAAGTCTTACTGTCTAGCACACTACTACTGTAGAGCAGGTCACTCAATTGGTACTGGGAAGAATGTTCAACTGGGACATTCCTACTAGTCAGATCTCCTACCTGGAAACATGGGCCTGGTCTGTCAAGTCCGAGATTGTCCGGCTTCGGATTATGACGGCAAACCAAAATAGTGATGTACACCGTGAAATTTAGTGTTTATTAGCACTTCGGTTTACTTGTGTCTCATCGAATCAGTCACACACACAGAGCACTCTCCAACTTCTATCTGTGGATGTGTTGTTGCAGTGTACAGATGCCCAAAATACAGCGTAATGTGTTATTACCAGCTGGTGTTAACTTCGGAAAACCAAACACAAGTAAGGTGTTCCTGGAGGTGTCCATATTGGTTCCAGTTCCGACTTCACAGGTGAATGGACTGTAGCATCATTCCATGTGTGACGGAAAACTTGACATGTTTCTGTGAAATTTACCCTTAACAAGTGTCCGGCTGTGCCTCGCTGCACTTCATCATCTGAAACACTTCAGTCAGGTCTCCTCTTAATCTCCTTTTGCTTAAACTGGACATGCACGGCTCCTTTAATCTTTCCTCTTAATTCATCCCTTGTAGTTCTGCAATCAGCCTGGTTGCTCTTCTCTGGAATGCTTTTCAGCATTGCTGTGTCATTTTTTTTTGTGGCCTGGAGACCAAAACTGTGCAGAATTCACTACAATTGTAACGTACAACTCGATCGCTAAAAGACAAATGAACGCTGAATCACACACACACACACACACACACACAGACACTTAAACTTTTATGAAGGTGGACCCTCTAGGCTAGACTATATTGGAAATAACTGCAAAGTTTTAAAGAGATACGTGTTGTGGTTTTCACGTGATGGTCTAGCAGACAGAGAGAAAGTCATTTTTATACTGTATATTGTCACACATGTGCACCTTGGGGACAGCTTAAAGGCTCTGGTGGTGGTAATTCCTCTCCAATCCACAGGGTGGTGCCATATTCTAATGGCTCTTCTTTCTCCAAACAGACCGGATGATTGACAACCTCGCCACCTCTGACATGTCTGCCGGTGTCCGTCCCCTCCCCCTGGACTCGCCTCTTCCTGCCTGGCTGGCATTTAACCAGGAGTGTCACCACCTTGGATACTCTGATCTGAGACTCGCATCCATAGGGATGTTCTTTTGCTGAAAAGCTGCATTATTATTTTGCCTTTACAGTACTCGGGGTCACGGTGTCATCCCAAATCTTTGTCTTGTCCTCTTTTATATTTTCAAACATATCAGTATGTGCTGTGCAGAAGGGATTGTCGTCCAGTACCTGGTTTCCCACTCGATATTCATTCTTTTTGTTATGTATTGGTGATTAGAGCTACAGTGTGTATTGCTGCCATTGTTTGTAGGTATTTACTGTATTTATTGTTCTTATCATTCATATGGTAAGTTAAACCTTATTTACATATCATCTCTTATTGTGTATTTTGGTTTCATTAAAATTGTTATATTGTTAAAAGTAAGGGGCAAGATAATATTTTTGAAGTTCTGTCTGTCACAACATATCTTTTATTCAGTTTGATAGCACAATTCTCTTTATATGCTGTAGGAGTAAATAAATTTAGACAACTGTGACGTTACTGCATACAACAAACTCCAGAGATCAAACACAGGGTGCCCGTGTAGGAACATTTAATAGACACGAGGAGTTGGCGTATTGTACCTGAAAGCTGAATTTCAAAAGGGATTTCAGCTCCAATTGCAGTGCCTGGGCAGGGGCTGAAAATTAAAACCCCATTTAGTGTCCCGAAACTAAGGCTCAGCCCTGCCTTGAACCTTTGCTCTTGAAATGAATAAATATTATAGAGGATATATAATGCTAGATATTTATGATTGACTTTCTGGCTGACTGGCAAAATAACAGATAACCCAAGTGAAAATGATTTTTCGCTAATCTGTCCTCACATGACATAACTGGTGAACTTTGTTAGTGCCAGTCTACAGCAGTGGCAGAACAGTGCAGATGGCAGCAGGCCCGACTGCAAGCCATGCCTGGGTCCCTGCTCTCCTGTCATCCTGTTTAAGCTCTATATACAAAAATGAATTAATAATTAACCCTAAGTGATAAAAAAAAAATATATATTATTATATTATTTCTTACCACAGAAGAATTATTGTCCCACATCCTCCCACATTGTTCTAAAAATATTTATACAGTTCTGTTTTTACTTCTGCCTATTCTTATACATTAAATTGTGTATTTATTTTATACTATTTTTTAATTTTATTGAAGCATGATATCATCTTTGGATTTCCTTTGAATTGTTCTGTCTTCTGTATTTTGTAATTTAAACTGGTCAGATTCCCAATGTCCCTTTAAAGGAATTGTTATATTGCAGTCAGTCATTTTATTTATTTATTTAATTTGGGTTCTTTTTGTTAACATTGTTGACCATTTTAGTTTCTTTATGTGTAGATATGGACCATGTGTTTTGTGGGCGGCACGTTGGTGCAGTGGTAGCGCTGCTGCCTCGCAGTTAGGAGACCTGGGTTCGCTTCCTGGGTCCTCCCTGCATGGAGTTTGCATCTTCTCCCCGTGTCTGCGTGGGTTTCCTCCCACAGTCCAAAGACATGCAGGTTAGGTGCATTGGCCATCCTAAATTGTCCCTAGTGTGTGGTTGGTGTGTGTGTGTGCCCTGAGGTGGGCTGGCACTCTGCCCGTGGTTAGTTCCAGCCTTGCGCCCTGTGCTGGTTGGGATTGGCTCCAGCAGACCCCCGTGACCCTGTGTTAGGATATAGCGGGTTGGACAATGACTGACCACCTGCCCATCACCACAAGAGACAGCCCTATAAAGACTGAGGAAAAACCCACAGTCCCTTGCGGTTCATTGAATGCAGTAGGTGGTTGGTGAGTTCTCCTGTGTTATTTTGCTAATTTTATTAAGTACTGAATTTCTGTATTTTTGTGACTGCTCTATTTTTTTTTATAGTATCCAAAGCTTTACAACAGTAAACAATGTGAAAAATGTCCATGAAAAGAAGTAAAACTCACATTAGTTGTTTTGCATAATCCACTTGTCCAATCCAGCCATTTTCTCACAATATGCAAATCATATTGTTAAATAAATCCTTTTGGAAAAATCGGTGCACATCACAAAGAAGGAAGCACAAGCCACATGGGACTAAATTTTTGAATTCTTTCCCAGGAAACACAAGTCACATCAGATTAAGTTTTCAATGACAAAAATAATAGTAATAATTTGTTACATTTATATAGCGTTTTTCTCGCTACTCCATTGAAGACAGGACTTCTGACCAATGAATGAAGAGGAGGGAAATCCGAACATCTGCCATGACTGTCTGTCCTTCATTGACTTGCAATTATTTAATTGGGAATATGAAATTGTCGCTCCATTTCATAAAATGCGTTATTACTGTTCTATACATTTCCGAATCACTATAACGAGAAAAGACACATGCAAACTGTTTTTAGCACTGATCCCAATCCCAGATGAAAACTGTTCCATCCTGCTTTGATTTTATCGGTGCAAGTCGTGGACTGATTGGAGTGAGTCTCTGGGTTTGTCAGACAATGTGACTAGCCATCGATTAAGTGCTCCGCCCACTTCCTCCAACTCACTTAGATTATGTAAATGAAGGTGCTGGGAAAGTCATCTAAGGCGGCGGTTCTCAACCTGTGGGGTGCGCTCCGTAACAAAAAAGGGGGCATGAAGATGTGAAAAAAACAAAACAAGAATCGAAAATATGAAAAACACATCTATTGAAACCAAAACAAATCAACTTAAACTACATTCTAATACTAGAAAAATAAATATAGAGTTAGATAAATGTTGATAAAAGTTAAGTAGGTATAATTAAACAAAAAATGTAAAAATAAATTTTATTAGGGTTTCAAAAAAACGTTAGGGGGGCGCGATTAAAACTGTTACGAAAACTCGGGTCGCAAATACTTAAAGGTTGAGAAACGCTGATCTAAGGTGTGCCGGTGAAAGTGTGTACTGCAATGGACTGTCCTTCTGTCCCGGGTCGGTGTTTGCTTTGTACCTGATCCCGTTAAGCTGCTCTCTAACTCCTCACAACCCTTTGGGCTCACAGAAAGGGACGGATTGCTGCTTCTGTGTAACAAAGGCCAAAACTCGACAAAAAATAAAATGCTAACCTGCTGTGACCTGTCGCTGGCTCTTAGTGCGGCGTGAAGGAGGTGTCTGTATACTTCCCTTATTTCATCAGTTGGGTATGCTGATAACAGCACTTACGAGAGCTACAGTGTAAAGATTTCTTGTCTAGTCTGTTGCAGGCCGCAGGAGGCTCCCAGTAAATTAAATCTTAGCCTTAGGCAGAGCAGAAACATTTTTCTTTCTATCATTTGTAAAGGCCATGGGTTTGCACCAGAGGCTCCTGGGAAATTAGACTTTAGTGTTCCCTTTCAAAATAAAAGTCTACTAACCTGCCACTCCAAATAAAAAATGTACTGACTTCCGAAGGAGATTAAGTATCGGTAAGTCCGTCTCTTCTTAAGGGAATCAGAGAAATGAAAGAAAAGTGGGCAATTAATAAATGAACATTGGTGTAGTTAAGAAAAGTTTCAAGTAGTAACACATGATCTCGTAACATTCTCAGCGCCAACTCTAACTTTTTTGCTGCCCTAGACAAAAGTGAAAGTGTCGCATACAAACTATGGAGTCTTGAAAGTAAATGCTATGCACGTAATTGAAGATCGAAGAGCGGAACTCGAGATTCAACGCGAACCGTATATTGAGGTCAGAATGAAGAGTGGCAGGGAAAATCAAAGATAACCCAAAGCCACCCCTTCTCGATGCCATCGGCTACGTCTCTTCTAATTGGCAAAATGTTGCCCTAGGTAACCACCTAGTTTGTGTATTTCCTAGAAATGGCCCTGAACATTCTCCAACTTATTTAATCAAAAAGGGGTAATCAGGGGTCCGGGGTCAATCTAAATCCGATAAGCAGTTTTCTCGTTCTGTAGCTAAGCGGAGGTAAGGTACGCCCTGAGGCAGGCACGTGAACGAGGAGTAAGGCCCGCTGCATCTTTCTCACTTTCGCACAAATAAATCGGTACAGCAAGCAAACTATGATACTTAGTGTGATGACAGAAGTCGCAAAATCAACCAGAATTTTCAAGCAAACTGTAGAAAAAAGCCCAATCTAAATCCATTAAATAGCTGACAGTGGACAGCGGACAGACAGGCAGACGTTGAATTTTTTTATATATATATATAGAGATGCTCCCATATGTTAAGGACATTTCATTTATTTATTCAGAAATATTCATCATAATAACTTTGGGGTGAAAACCTAAACCTTTTCCTAAGTTTGTCTTGAATATTTTCTTTAATCGACCATAGACGTTGCTGGATCATATTTTGCACGTAAGAAAGTTATTTAAAAAAAATATTGATATTCTGCTGTACCTCAATGAAGAGAGTTTATAGTGTAAGTTAGAAGGATCTGAGGGAGAAGCTTCAGGGCTGTAAGATTATTTAGATGATTACCGCGCTTATTTTTACATATATGTATTGATCCTGACAAACAGTACAGGGTCTTGAGATAAACAAATGTAAGATGTCCTTGAAATCCATTTCTTAGTGTTGCAAGAAATAAAATGTGCATTTCAAACACCTTAGGTAATTTACTGCAGCAATGGAACCAAAAGTGAGTGCATTGATTGGCCTTCCATGAGATCAAATATTGAGCAGGATGGTTAATTTCTGTTAAACCTAAAGGTGAACGGCTTACGGCATCTTCAGAAAGTCTTCGGACCCCCTTCACTTTTTCACATTTGTTTCATTGCAGCCTTATACACCTAATTATTATTTTATACTAGCTGTGTAAGCCCTTGCTGTAAAAAAAACTGGGGTCCTAGATACTGTTGAATTTGTCAGAAAAAAAATTTGAAATGTGGAGGCATCAGGTAATTGAAAGGAACTACTCAGCGTCTCTCTCCTAGGAGGTTTCGTTTTGATGATGCATCGCTTGTTTATTAGCGGTTAAGCGAGTTTCTCTGTCCTCTGAGGTTTTGTTTGCCGATCTACTCACCTCGCTTGTGTATTAGTGGCTAACCGAGTTTCTCTGTTCTCTGAGGTTTCATTTTGCTGATGCATCGCTTGTGTATTAGCGGCTAAGCGAGTGTTTCTTTCTTCGAAGGTTTAGTTTTGCCAATTTGCTCACCTCGCTTGTGTATTAGCAGCTAAGTGAGTTTCTCTGTCCTTGGAGGTTTTGTTTTGCCGATCTACTCACCTCGCTTGTATGTTAGCGTCTAAGTGAGTGTCTCTTTCTTCTGAGGTTTCATTTTGCTCATGTGCTCGTCTCACTTGTGTATTAGAGGCTAAGCGAGTTTCTCTGTTCTGAGAAGTTTCATTTTGCCGATGTGCTCGTCTGGCTTGTGTTTTAGCTGCAGAGCGAGTTTCTCTCTTTTCTTGGTGGTTTTACTTTGGTGACAGAGTCACTTTCTCTGAGCTTCATGCTGTAGCCTCACACTTCTGGATGTAAGATACTGCTTACTTTTTGATTATTTAACCGTCGATTAAGGGAAGTTATTTGGAAGAAGTATGGCTTATCTGGTCTAACGTTTCCTCAGTTTGCCAGGCCAAAGGTCTTGGTGGTGTAGCTGCCATTCCGGATGAGTGGGTCGGCCATTACAAGGTCATTTGGCAATGAAGCAATAAAAGCATCGTGCACTTATTGAAATGGTGCCATGTCTACTATGCTGAACAACTCATAAAGTTTGTAGAGCCTTTGACATGCTGGCAAGGCATGAAAACTAATTTCTCATGCCTGTGCGGTATGTAGGCCTTGGTGGATCATGTACTGTATGTATACGAGAGTCTTTGTGGTTGGCAGCATCCCTTGCCCCAGATGTGTGCCCGCAGCCCTGAAGATAGCTAAATATTTTTTGAATGGTATCATTCTACATAGATTTTCTGTGTTCAGGTCGGATATCTCAGAAACCAATTGTTCAAAACTTTTGTAACTTTACTAGGATGTAGTCTTCCAGGAGCTCCACAAAGCACACCACAAGAACGAAATGTACTGAAGAAAACTGTTCAGATTAAGGCGCAGAAATCACTTTCAATTTTCCACAGACACCATGTTAATGTTCAGAACGTCAAAGAATCACAATATGATCTTAACACGATGGCAGTTTATTTTGACCCCATGATTAATGAAAGAAAAAAAGAACACTTTTTAAAATAAACGATTAATGACAAATGTTTAATTATTATAAATGTTTTTTTGTCCTTTACCACAGTCTCTTGCTTTACTTCTGCCACCTAATGGCAAAGCACCCAATCCCCGTCTTCGTATCTTCCAAGATCTTGTAGGTATCTAACAAGTTTCAAATTACTTAATGTCTAAAGTGACTTTCTACATAACGTTTATTTATTTCCAGAAAAAAAAATGAGATTAAACTCCAGATTTTCACTCATACACTTTATGTACAGTATGTTGGCAGAAAACTGGTCCATGCATAAAGGCATCCTTTGAAAGTTTAAGTGGCACCATTAACGCGTACCTGCTAATTTTAGGTTTTTATTCATTCTGTTTCAATATCATATCCTATTTATAGTGTGCTTCTAAATATTTTCATTCATTTATTTTCCTGTTAATGGAAAATTCATTAGGAAGAATTAGGAAGCCATACAATACAAACCTGCGTAATCTAATTCATCTACAATGACTTTATTTGGCTGACTCCTTTATCCAAGGTGACTTATGGCATTCAAGGTCCATTTCTTTTGTTTTTCCAGGTAGGTGAAGTGACCTGCTCACCAAAGCTGAATTGAGACCCCCACAGGCCCCTGGGTGGCAGAGAGATGGTCTTACTTTGGATGGTGCAGCAAGCAGGCACTGGCTCGTTTATCGTATTTCTTATATTTGATGGTTGCTTCATCGCTCTCATTGGTCATTTCAGCCTATGGATACTCAATTATTTCAAACAAACTACAAGGGTGGGCTTATTGGTGGAAAGCCCCCTTGCCATCACAGGCCCCTGGACCCACACCCAGAATGGTATATCCACCCCTGATGGCCAGTAGCGGGATTTGACCCCACAACTTCAAGGTTTGAAATCCAAAGCCTTCACCACTACTCCACTCTGCAGGCAACTGTAATTCAAGGTTACTGATAGCCGGCATCTGCCCCTACAGGAAACAGCCCCCCAAACACAAGGCCCACTCACACACCCATACGGTGGCAGGATGAACTGACCAACACAAGGACACTCTGACTGGTGACCGCTGAGAGTTGCCATTGCAGAACTCACCAAGTTTGGGTCATTCGGGTTCTTTAAAGGAGGAGATAACAGCGTCCACATAGAGAAAGGGTTCTGGGAGCTGCCATTAGAGTGTCCAGTGTGCAGAGGACCAAACTCAAAATCACCTTCCAAAAAGAGTGTGGAACACACAGAGAGAGAGATGTTCTTGAGATAAACAGACAGACTCCAGATCTTCATCTTAAATGATGTTTTTCTACCCACGTTCACAAACAGGACAGGCCTACCCAGCTTTATGGAAATTTATTGTTTTCACAATTGTCCCATTCATGCTGTGAAGTCAGAAAATCAGCACATTTGAACAACCGAGACATGAAAAGGCTAATTAAGGGGTGGATTTGGTATTGTGGAAGAAATCCAGGAAAAAGCCAGGAGGCTCTATGTGTGGTAACAAAAGACGAGTACAGGACTGGGACAAGCGTATCCCATCTCAAGGAGATGATTTTGAAGGTGACTAGCAGGAAATCGCTGTAAGTGGAATAGCAATTCTCTTTTAATTCCAGCAGTTTTGGAAACCCTTGGATAACCTAACATCCCATTAACCCAGGGCCGTCTTAACAGCATCATATGTCCCTGGGCAAAGAAGTGCACTGGTGCCCCTACCTATGCAGCCACTCAGCGAGTCACAACATACAGGGATTAGCATGGGGGCCCTCGGGGCAACTGCCCAGTGTGCCCTTGTGTTAAGACGGCCCTGCATTAACCTTCTTCATCACTTCCATATACTTTCTGGTGTGGAATAAAAAAATGAGACTTAGGTGGGGGTCACATAGTCATTTAGGATAAAGTGTTTTGATATGCTTTCCATATTAAAATACAGCATCCATCTTAGAAGTATAGAAGGGTTAATTAATGTCAGAAACCTGTTCAGGCGTATCAGGAAACCAGATGAAGGTGAACAACGAAGACAAGAATGTGAGAGGAGCAGGCTGATGTCACACGCCAAATGTATGCTTAAGAGATCAGCAGATGTCCTGTAGACAATAAAACTGGACAGTTGTCACATACATGGCCTTTCAAGGGTCATATCTAAACTAAGAGATACTGAAAAGTAGAGAGAGTGGTTGGGAGCGTGCAGTGATACAACGCATTGCCAGACCCACCACGTGACGAACCACCTCAGGATCTCAATGTGGTGACAGGTGACACCTCAGCACCACACTCATTCGATTGGAATGGAATAGTCAGTGGGGTTTTCTGGAGTTGCCAGTCCTGCCACCAACAACTACATAAAAGTATATTTTTAAACTTGATGATTTACAGTTGTGCTTGAAAGTTTGTGAACCCTTTAGAATTTTCTAGATTTCTGCATAAATATGACATAAAACATCATCAGATTTTCACTCAAGTCCTAAAAGTAGATAAAGAGAAACCAGTTAAACAAATGAGACAAAAATATTATACTTGGTCATTTATTAATTGAGGAAAATGATCGAATATCACATATTGATGAGTGGCAAAAGTATGTGAACCTTTGCTTTCAATATCTGCTGTGACCCCCCAATAACTGCAGCTAAACATTTCCGGGTAACTTCTGCTCATTCCTGCACACCGGCTTGGAGGAATTTCAGCCCATTCCTCCGTACAGAACATCTTCAGCTCTGGGATGTTGATGGGTTTCCTCACATGAACTGCTCGCTTCAGGTCCTTCCACAACATTTCGATTGGATTAAGGTCAGGACTTTGACTTGGCCATTCCAGAACATTCACTTTATTCTTCTGTAACCTTTCTTTGGTAGAACGACTTGTGTGCTTAGGGTCGTTGTCTTGCTGCATGACCCACCTTCTCTTGAGATTCAGTTCATGGACAGATGGCCTGACATTTTCCTTTAGAATTCTCTAATATAATTCAGAATTCATTGTTCCATCAATAAAGGCAAGCCGTCCTAGCCCAGATGCAGCAGAACAGGCCCAAACCATGATACTAACATCGCCATGTTTCACAGATGGGATAAGGTTCTTATGCTGGAATGCAGTGTTTTCCTTTCTCCAAACATAACACTTTTCATTTAAACCAAAAAGTTCTATTTTGGTCTCATCCGTCCACAAAACATTCTTCAAATAGCCTTCTGGTTTGTCCACGTGATCTTCAGCAAACTGCAGACGAGCAGCAATGTTTTTTTTGGAGAGCAGTGGCTTTCTGCTTACAACCCTGCCATGCACACCATTGTTGTTTAGTGTTCTCCTGATGGTGGACTCATGAACATGAACATTAGCCAATGTGAGAGAGGCCTTCAGTTGCTTAGAAGTTACCCTGGGGTCCTTTGTGACCTCGCCGACTATTACATGTGTGCCTTGCTCTTGGAGTGATCTTTGTTGGTCGACCACTCCTGGGGAGGTTAACAATGGTCTTGAATTTCCTCCATTTGTACACAATCTGTCTGACTGTGTATATTGGTGGAGTCCAAACTCTTTAGAGATGGTTTTGTAACCATTTCCAGCCTGATGAGCATCAACAACTCTTTTTGTGAGGTCCTCAGAAATCTCCTTTGTTCGTGCCGTGATACACTTCCACAAACATGAGTTGTGAAGAGCAGACTTTGATAGATCCTGTTCTTTAAATCACACAGGGTGCCCACTCACACCTGATTGGCATCCCATTGACTCGAATTTCACCTTCAAACTAACTGATCATCCTAGAGGTTCACATACTTTTGCCACTCACAAATATGTAATATTAGATCATTTTCCTTAATAAATAAATGACCAAATATAATATTTTTGTCTCATTTGTTTAACTGGTTTCTCTTTATCTACTTTTAGGACTTGAGTGAAAATCTGATGATGTTTTAGGTCGTATTTATGCAGAAATACAGGAAATTCTAAAGGGTTCGCAAACTTTCAAGCACAACTGTACATATACTCAAAGAAAATCATAAAGTACATTTGAGAACAAGCATTATATGTCCTAATGCATGTAATTATAGCGAGGGTTAACTAAAAAGGCTTGTTATTTCTTAACAAGCTGGAAAACTATCAATATTTCATGAGTCGAGGTTCAAGTGTGAAGAGAGGCGAGTGTGAGCCAAGGATTGGAGATAATGGGTGGCAGGAACTGGACGGGTTCAAGAAGGGGAGAAGGTCTGCCAGGTGGCCATAATGCACAAGATAAAGTGCTCTGCTCATTAGGCTATGGAAATATTGGTAGAACTAATCAGAGCCAAGGTAATGGGAAACTGCAGTCAGGTAGGAGTGCCACATGTACTGAGTGAAGTCAACTTTTTGATAAGAACTCTAATAAAAATAAGGCTTGCCCATCACTGGGCACTCATTTCATCTGAAATGGCACCGTCACATAATAAACCTCAATTCCGCTGCCTGTCCTGAGACTCTGAGTGCCTACTTTGGGCCTGAGGGTGCCCGTGCTGCCTAATCTGCTTCAACACAACCCCTGAATTTTCCCTAACATTTTGGAGAACCCGTTTGTAGGGTGAGTTAACGTCAACAACAACGTTTATTTCTATTGCACATTTTCGTACAAAAGATGAAGAAAGAAAAGTTTATAAAAAATTAAAATATAAAAATAAGATTAAAGTAAGGCCCGATGGCCAGGAGGACAGAAAACTTCAAAGGGCTGGAGAAAAAAACAACAAAATGTGCAGGGGTTCGAAGGCCATGAGACCACCTAGCCAGCCCCTCACTCTACATTCTACCTCACATAAATGAGCTCAATCTGTCCTCATAGTTTTCTGGCTTCACGTGGAGGAATTTGATGCTGATGGTCATGTGGACCTCTGGCCTTCAATCCATCAATGGAGGGACTGCATGGTGACCCGATCAGGTGGTGGTGGTGCAGATCACAAGAACAGAAAAAAATGGAAAAAGGACAACAGAGAACTGCGGAGCCCTGATAAAAAATGAAAATTCAATGCATATACAGAATAGCAGGGTTACACTAAAGTGAAGGAATAAGATAGCCATGTTAAAACAATGAGGTTTTTAGCAGTTTTTTTAAAATGCACCACCATATTAGCCTGGTGAACTCGTATTGCAGATTTTAGGTGCATAACAGCAGAAGGCCGCCTCAACATTTCTTTTAAGTTTAGCTCTTGGAATTATAAGCAGACATTCATTTGAAGATCTAAGGTTACAATTTGGAGTGTAAGGTGACAGGTATTCCGAAATATAGTCATACGCAGGACAGAGCAATTACAGGTTAAGGGCCTCGCTCAAGGAGTGCAATCATTTCTGGCATTTACCAAATTCAATCCGGCAACCTTCCAATTACCGACACAGACCCCTAGCCTCAGAGCCACCACTCCGCCCTATGATATTAAAGAACGAGGATATAATGGAGAAAGGCTTTTATTTAGGCGGGTTGTGCTCAATGGTAAACACCTCATGTCCTTTAATCAATCAGAGTATGAAATGTATGCTTGATTGACACTTTATGTAAATTCAATCAATTTATATATTAAACACTCATATGAAAAAGTTTGCGACCCCCTCTCAGCCTGCATAATAATTAACTCTACTTTCAACAAAAAAGATAACAGTGGCATGTCTTTCATTTCCTAAGAACATGTGAGTACTGCGTTTTTTTCTGAACAAAGATTTTTAGTGAAGCAGTATTTAGTTCTATGAAATTAAATCAAATGTGAAAAACTGGCTGTGTAAAAATGTGGGTCCCCTTGTCATTTGGCTGATTTGAATGCATGTCACTGCTGTGGAAGACAGCCTGGACACAGACAGGTAGACATGTTTAAAAGCACCACAACACGTTTATTTACAACTAATATTTACAAAAATATTTTTAGTATCTCTGTTTTAATTTCTCTCTTAATGTTTGTGTTTAATATTTTGTTTTTAGTCTTGCTTCTTTTTAACTGTACAGAACTTCGGTCAGTTGTAATGCTGTGTTTTTAAGCGCTCAACAAATAAAAATGGAATGGTATGGTATGGTAAAAAGTGCACCACACACAACATCCAAACTCCCCCAAAAGTCCAGGCATCTCTATTCAATGCCTTCTTCAGTCTGCCTCCACTCCTCTCCACCAAGCGCTGTCCTTCTCCTCGACCGACTCCTGCCCTTGAATAGAGGGAGGCGGCCCCTTTTATCCCCACCCGGACGTGCTCCAGGTGCCTCCCGATTAGCTTCCGTTGGCACTTCTCAGTGTGGCAGAAGTACCGGCTGCGCACTCAAAAGCACTCCGGGTGTACCTGGTCTTCTTCCCCCGGGTGTGGTGGAAGTGCCAGGGCTCCTCGGGCATTGGGGTGCCCCCTGGTGGTGACCATGGGCCCCAATAGGGTTGAGCTTCCAAGCTCAGTTCCCGTGGTCCCCAAAGCGACCAGGGCAGTTGCCCCCTCGTGGTCTGGAGGAGACTTAAGCCCTCCCCTGGTCCTCCTGAGCATCCTGGCTGGGTACCACTCTCAGCCACTCGCCACACTGCTCAATACTGATTACTTGCAGCACCAAATTGGTTGGATGAGCTCGTTAAGCCTTGAACTCCATAGTCAGGAGTGTCCAATCATAAGAGAAGGTATTTAAGGTGGTCAATCGCAAGTTTTCCTTCCCTTTGACTCTCCTCTGAAGAGTGACAGACAGCATGGGATCCTCAAAGCAACTCTAAAAAGATCTGAAAACAAAGATTGTTGAGTCTTCTGGTTCAGGGGAAGGCTACAAAAAGCCATCTCAGAGGTTTAAACTGTCAGTTTCAAGTGTAAGGAATGGAATCAGGAAATGGAAGGCCACAGGCACAGTTACTGTTAAACCAACAGGTCTGGCAGGCCAAGAAAAATACAGGAGCGGCATATGACAGGGTTGTGAGAATGGTGACAGACAAACAGCTCACCTCCTATGTGTCTGTACATTGTTCTGCAATTCAGCGCAATTTGCACAAAGAACATCTGTATGGCAGGGTGATGAGAAAGAAGCCCTTTCTGCACTCACGCCACAAACAGAGTCGCTTGTTGTGTGCCAATGCTCATTTAGACAAGACAGAGTCATTTGGGAACAAAGTACTTTGAACTGATGAGACAAAAATGGAGTTATTTGGTTATTTGGGCTTGTTCAGGGACTGGGACCCTTGTTAAAGTCGAGGGTCAGATGAATTCAACCCAATATCAACAAATTCTTCAGGATAATGTTCAAGAATCAGTCATAAAGTTGACGTTACGCAGGGGTTGGATATTCCAACAAGACAATGACCCAAAACACAGCTTGAAATCTACAAAGGAAATCTTCAAGCAGAGGGAGAAGTACAATGTTCTGGAATGGCCATCACAGTCACCTGACTTGAATATCATCGGAAATCTACGGGATGATTTGAAGCAGGCTGTCCATGCTCGGCAGCCATCAAATTTAACTGAAGTGGAGAGATTTTGTATGGAGAATGGTCAAAAACATCGAGAAAAAACATCCAGACACTCATCACAGGCTACAGGAGGACAGCATCGAGAGGCTCAAAGGAGCAAAAGGAGGCTCCACTAAGTATTGATGTCATATCTCTGTTGCGGTGCCCACATTTATGCACCTGTCTAATTTTGTTGTGATGCATATTGCATATTTTCTGTTAATCCAATCAACTTAATGTCACTGCTGAAATCCTACTGTCTCCATAAGGCATGTCAGATATTAAAAGGAAGTTGCTACTTTGAAAGCACAGCCAATGAGAAACAAAAATCTAAAGAATTAAGCGGGGTTCCCAAACTTTTTCATATGACTGTATATATAGGATGGTCCAGATCTAATTATGCAATTTTCATTACACTATAACTTATTAAGTTTATTAAAAAGAAAATCACCTGAAAACCGGGAAGTGTGCGAACTGACGACACGAAGAATTGTCTTTGCGCCAAACTGGAATCGTTCCTGCATAAATCAAAGTCATCCAGATGATCTGGATCTGTATAATTAGATCTGGACCACCCTGTATATATTTATATATATATATATATATATATAAATCCAACATCTGTCTGTCTGTCCGCTTTTCACAAGAGAACTACTTAACGGATTTAGATTTTTTTTTTTCTGTAATTTGCTTGAACATTCCGGTTGATGAAGTGTCATAGTTTGCTTTGTGTGCTTATTTGTGTGAACCAGAGACAGAGGCTGTGGGCCGAGAGGAGGTGAGTGGGACCCGGGTTGGACCAGGCCCTCCTCATTCACTCGCCAGCCTCTGTTTGAGTCACTCTACCTGTCGCCACATGTTGGAGCGCACCTTGCCTTCACTTAGCTAGCGACTCCTGTTTGTTCAGCAGACATTATCATCTAGATATTGTTAAGGAGTAAAGTCTGACTTTTTGAGAGAGAGACCAGGGATACGTGTGTTTTAGAGGGTATCTGCTGATTGGCAGAGGTATCACAGCCACGTGCTCTTCTCCCCACGTGGGGGACACACTCCCGTCAGAGCTGAACATGATCAGATACGGTGCCAACGTTTGACGTCGGAGAGTGCCTACCTTCCACTTGGCCAGAATTACATTTTTTAACATTTTTTTATTGATTTTTAAAGTTTGTCCTGTCTCACTACTACGTGGATGGAGCTCAGCTTAATCTCCATTTGCTTAAACTGTAAAGGCTCAGCTCTCTTAATCCTCCTTCATAACTCATCCCCTGTAGCCACTGAATCAGCCGAGTCGCTCTTCTCTGGACTTTTTCTTGTGCTGTTATGTCCTTTTTGTAACCTGGAAACCATAACTGTACACAGGACTCCAGATGAAGTCTCACCAGTGTGTTATGAAGCCTCATCATAACCTATATGGACTTGTACGCCACACATCAAGGTGCTATATAACCTGACATTCTGGTAGCCTTCCTAATGGCTCATCAACACTGTCTGGCTAATAGTTAAGCTCATTCTTCTTTTGCTTAAACTGTAAAGGCTCAGCTCTCATAATCTTCCTTCATAACTCATCCCCTGTAGCCCTGGACTCAGCCTAGTTGCTCTTCTCTGGACTTTTTCTTGTGCTGCTATGTGTTTATGGAGACCAAAACTGCACCCAGGACTCCAGATGAGGCCTCACCAGTGTGTTATAAAGCCTCATCATAACCTATATGGACTTATAACGCTGCGGTGGGTTGGCACCCTGCCCGGGGTTTGTTTCCTGCCTTGTGCCCTGTGTTGGCTGGGATTGGCTCCGGCAGACCCCGTGACCCTGTGGTTGGGATATAGCAGGTTGGATAATGGATGGATGGACTTGTAATGTACACATCAAGGTGCGATATAACTTGACATTCTAAAAGGGTCGGAGTGGTGGCTCTGAGGCTAAGGATCTGCACTGGTATCCAGAAGGTTGCCAGTTCGAATCCCCATCACTGTCAAAAGAGATCCTTCTCTGCTGGGCCCTTGAGCAAGACCTTTAACCTGTAATTGCTCCAGGGGTGCTGTACAATGGCTGACCCTGCATTCTGACCCTAAGGGGTATGCGGAAACTAACAAATTCCTAATACAAGAAATTGTATAAGACAAAATAAAGAACAAAAAAAAAAAATTCTGGTAGCCTTCTTAATGGCATCTGAATACTGTTTGGCAGTTTATTGTGTCGATTCCACTGCGATTCCTAAATCTACACCTAACACTTTTACTTCCTACATGTAATTCTTTACATACACTTAGATTACATTTCATCATCCACTAATCTGCCCCGGCCGGCCTGCTGTCCAAGTCCCTCTGTGTTGTTTAAACAATTCCTCAATTATCTGCCAGCTCACCAAGCTTGGTATCATTTGCAGACTGAGCCAGCTTGTTAGAGAAGCTTTAGAGTCCACATGGACACCCAGCAGATGCACAATCCGTGGTGCTAGAATTCAGACTCAGATTTAGCCCAAACACAATTCTTTATGAATATCCTTTATTTTATTTTTTACTGGTTTTAACTACATTTCTAAACTAACCCTTACATCTTAATTACATGAAATGCTCTTGGGATTTGGACTTTTTGACAGTTTGTATACTTTAACTACTCACATATATGAAACATTAAATTAAACCACTGAATGATGGACCAACATTTAACACTGAAAATGAGTCCCTCACGGTTTTGATGACAGTTTTACAAAAATGAAATATAATAGTAAAAAAAAATGTAGCTTGAAGACTGTAAAGTAACAGCCAGCCTTGCCGCCAATGACTCAGCTCCCAACTGCATTGACTCACTCAAATGTCAAACAGGCAGTCAAGGAGCCGGCGATGAAACCCCAAAAATCTTCACTAATGCTGTAAACCTGACAGCCGAGTATGGATGTTAAAAAAACGTGTCAAGGTAGAATCCTCTTGGACTTTTCTGTATAATTTAATTTTAAATAAACCTTACACTGAGGCTTTTGTGCTGTAAGGAGGTAAGTAGGTAGCTACAGCAGGTGTACTTTATTATACCTCGAGGCAAGTCTGATAAGAATGTGAAGCTGCTCCCCTTCACTACAAAAAAATACAAAACAAGATACAAGTGAAAAGTAAAAAAAAATAAAAAACTGACAAAATAACAGGCTGGGAAATTACACATAAAGCACTTTATAGTTTCAGATGTTTTAGGTTTGTTTTTTCCAGGGTCATAATAAGTTAAAGTAAATCTCTACAGCTCATCATAAGACATTCCATCCATCCATACATCTATTTAGTCATTAAAGCCACTTAACATAATGGCAATTTTTAAATCCCCAGTACCAGATAAATTAATTTTTAATCTTTTCCATATGGACTGATTAATAGCATGCAATAATAAAGTGTCTTTAAAAACTGTACTTATTTGGGAGAAAGCAGCTCAATCAGATAGATTGGAAAGGCATTATATCATTAGATAGATAGATAGATAGATATGAAAGGCACTATATGATAGATAGATAGATAGATAGATAGATAGATAGATAGATAGATAGATAGATAGATAGATAGATAGATAGATGTGAAAGGCACTATATAATAGATAGATAGATAGATAGATAGATAGATAGATAGATAGATAGATAGATAGATAGATAGATAGATAGATAGATAGATAGATAGCATTGAAAGGTAATCTATAATAGATATGAATGGCATTGTATAACAGATAGATAAATAGATAGACACTATATAGCAGATAGGATTTAGTGTAGTTGACAGGACTAGATAGATAGATAGATAGATAGATAGATAGATAGATAGATAGATAGATAGATAGATTCCACTTTACACCCTTAAACATTAGCTCAAGAACATAGTAGTATTATAATAAACAACAACAACACACTCTCAACATGCACACAAGTCCTAAAAAAGAAGACCCCATTAAGGCACTATAAAGGTGTATTACTGTCGGTTTGAAGGATTTTCTTTGTGGTCGCACATCTGCCGAATAAAAGTCCTCAAGTCTGGTGTGTCGCAGAGAGGATGTGCTGCATTGTTCATAATGGCCAGTTGGGCGCAATGTATTAATGAATTATTCAGAGGCCTTCACTTTCTACATACTTTGTTGTGTTTCAGATTTCATTTTAAATTTGATGAATTCCCCATCATGACAAAGTGACATGTCTAAAGAAATATTTGCATTTCCAACAAAAATGAATTCCAACATATGGGGCAACAGCAAGTGGTCCTGTTAAGGAAAGCAAGCGACATTAAAGAGCGGCGTAAAGAGTGAGAATCCATCAGCATTTGCCACCGGTGCTGCAACACAAATAATTTTGGTCCCACTGCCCTTTATCTGTAGATGTGTGTTTGCGTGGGTGTGTTCATCTTGTTATATGGTAAGACTGCTCCATTAGAGCCTGTTTATTTAAATGAATCTGTTATAATTTATTATGACTGACAGAGCCTGAAATAATATAAGAAACACTCATGCCTGTCCCACCACTCTAAATCCCCTGAGAAATGATCATCAATAAAGACCAACTATAAGTGAAATATCCAAGCTTGGAAAACCCTGAAAAGCAAACCAACAAAGATGTGCAATTTTCAAGGCTAGCATTTACAACAGATAGAAAAGAAAGAGAATGAAATAACAAAAGGAGCTGTCTTTGTCCAGCATTTCACAGTTTGAAGGTCAGATTTGAGATCTAGCCATAAAAATGTGTTGTCGGGAAAACCTCTGTTAATAAACAGAAAAACAAGACGGCCATCCAAAAACTAAAAGACAGGTAGACAAAGGATGGTTATAGAAGTACAATCAAAGAAGCTGTGAAAAAGTCAAAGCTTAATTTACTCAAGGCGATCGATGTCCATGAGATGAATTACAGAACGTCTTCACGACCCCAGCAACAACAACATACAAATCAACAAAGCATATCGTGAAAAAATTGTTGGGCGGTATGGAGGCAATAAATCCAGGGAGCTGATTTATGTTTCATGGGGTCTCCCACTTCCATTTTGAAAAACAGTTTAGGGTCATTAACTCTCGCTCCACGAGAATCTCCTCAGGTCATGCGACTACTCGACGGACGTTTCTTCTGAATCTGACCTCGTTTCGAACTGCTGCATGTCGTGTTCACTGTCTGTGGTGTCTTCACCGGCTCCTGTTTCTGTTATCCTACTCTAACGGTTTAGTGGGTGACATGCAAGTGACAATAAGTTTGAACCTGAATATGACCATTACTCTGAGTCACTGCAAAAATGGTGTTCAGTTACAAATTGTTACTCCTCACAGGTGACAAAGCTACGAAACCTAATCATGTGTGACAAACCAGGGGGAATGATGAAGTGTCGATTGAAATGTCACAATATGAAGGGCAGCTTAGGTGACATAGGTAAAGGTGCTCTCGGTCAGGGTAACCTGACAGAACTGCTGTTATGAATTTACAATTCCTCCGATTTATCGCACATCATAGAGCGGAATCAGAACGTCTGCAGCCGCCTTCCCTTTTTTCACATTTTGCTCTGTGACAGCCTTTTGCTGAAATCCCTTAGATTCATTTTTTCCCCCACATCAAGCCATACTCGCTACCCCAGAGTGACATCGTGAAAACAAGAGTTTAGAAATGATTGCAAATTCATTAAAAATAAACAATTAAATCCCACACAAGAACTCACACCCTTTACTCAGGGCTTAGTTGAAGCCCCCGTAGCAGCGATTCCAGCACGGAGTCTTCTTGGATTTGATGTGTCAAGCATCACACATCTGGATTTGGGGATTTTCTTCCCTTGTTCCCTGCAGATCTGCTCGAGGTCCAACATGCCGGATAGGTTGATTACAGAATTATGCAATTTCACAAGCCCTAATGAGCCAAGCACTGAATAGCCAATCAATCCGTCTGACAGCCTGCGGTCTACGACCTTCATGACGACAGAGCAAGAGGTGTGGGTGGAAGTGCATGAAGTGCACTGTCGGCACATAAAGAGGAGCAAGGAAAAGCGTGGAGTGGCATCTCTGACGGAGTTCGTGCATAAAAACAGATCATCGATGAAATCCTTCTGTAACGCATTTAGATCAGGTTTTTTTTCTGTAATTTGGTTGAACTTTCCGGTTGATTTTGCGACTTCTCTCATTGCACTAAGAATCATAGTTCACTTTCAAGAGCGATATATTTGCGCTAATCTGGGAGAGTCGCAGCAGGCCAAGGGGAGGGATAAGTGTGACGTCAGGAGTAGGGCGCAGGGCAGGGCTCACCTCACTCATGCGCCATCCTCCATTCGAATTAGTCTACCTCTGGCCACGTTTTGGAGAGCTTAGCTAGCGATACCTGTTTGTTTATTGATTTTTAAAGTTTGTCCTGTTTCACTGTTACGTGGGCGGAGACACCCTGAACAGCTACTATATATCCATTCATCCATTATCCAACCCGCTATATCCTAACTACAGGGTCACGGGGGTCTGCTGGAGCCAACCCCAGCCAACACAGGGCGCAAGGCAGGAAACAAACCCCGGGCAGGGTGCCAGCCCACCGCAGGGCGCACACACACACATACCAGGGACAATTTAGATTCGCCAATGCACCAAACATGCATGTCTTTGGACTGTGGGAGGAAACCCACACAGACATGGGGAGAACATGCAAACTCCACACAGGGAGGACCCAGGAAGTGAACCCGGGTTTCCTAACTGCGAGGCAGCAATGCTACCCACTGCGCCACTGTGCCGCACTACTATATATATAAATATATATATATATATATAAAATCCAACGTCTGTCTGTCTGTATGTATGTCTGTCTGATTTTCACGTGAGAACTACTTAATTCATTTAGATCAGGTTTTTTCCTATAATTTGCTTGAACTTTCTGGTGGATTTTATGACACCTCTCATTGCACCAAGAATCATAGTTTGCTTGTGCAGCAATTTATTTGTGCAAATCCAACAGAGAGGCTGCGGGCCAAGGGGGGTGCGGCCCTCCTCACTCACACGCCAGCCTCCGTTCAAGTCGCTCTACTTCTCGCCACGTGTTGGAGCGTTAGCCAGCGATACCTGTTTGTTCAGCAGACATCATCATCATCTACAGATTGTTAAGGAGTAACGTTTCATGTTTTTTGGGAGAGAGCGATCAGAGCTCCGTGTGTTTTCGAGGTTACCTGCTGATTGCCAGAGAAATCACAGCCACGCGCTTTTCTTCCCACTTTTCCGTCAGAGCTGAACACGATCAGATACGGTGCCAACGTTTGACACTGGAGCGTACCAACATTCCGCTTGGCCAGAATTACAATTTTTTATATTTTTTTTATAGATTTTTAAAGTTTGTCCTGCTTCACTACTACATGGGTGGAGCCACAGGGTATAGCTAGTATAACATAAATATTATGTCAACAGGTCCATCCCGATTACTTTGTAATCATTTAATTATGATACAGCATTGTGCTAAAATCATTTTAATTCTTTTGTTTTTTTATTCATTTAACAACGTTTAGTATCCCATAATGAAAACAGGAATTTTTACAAAATGTGTTAAAAAAAAAAATACATGAACGTTGACACAAGTTTTCAGACTCTTTACTCAGCACTTCATTAAAGCCCCTTTGTTGGGCTGATTTGGGGATTTTCTCTTCTCTTTAGATCTTCTCAAGATCTCTCAGGTTGGATGGTCAGCCATTTTCAGGTTTCTCCATGTTTGTTGGATTGGGTTCTAGTTGGCCCACTCAAGGACATTCAAAGCTTTGTTACTAATCCATCCCTTTGTTTTCTTTGCTTTGTCCTGTTGCAAGGTGAATTGTTCAGGTCAGTCCGAGGTCCACAGTGCTCTGAGCAGGTTTCCATTAAGGATATCTCTTTACAGTTGCTCCATTCAGCTTTTCTTCAAACCTGTCCAGTTTCCCATGTGAATTTCCCTTTGGGATTAATACAGTATCTATCTATCTATCTATCTATCTATCTATCTATCTATCTAGTTCTCTCACAGTATGGCGGTGCCTCCACCATGCTTCACCCTTAGAAAGGTACTGCATGGGTGATGAACGTCGTCTTGTTTCCTCCAGGTACTAAACTAGCTTTCATCAGACCAGATGATTTTGTTTCTCACAGTCTGAGAGTCCTTTAGGTGCACTTTTGCAAATGTCAAGCTGTCTTCTTTTACTGAGGAGAAGCTTCTGTCTGGTCACTGGGTCATAAAGCCCAGATAGGTGGAGTGTTGCAGCAATGGTTGTCTTTATGGAAATTTCTCTTATCTCCTCACAGTTTCTCTTGAACTCAACCAGAGTGACCATTGGGTTCTTAGTCCCCTCTGTTGCCAGTTCCTTCTCCTATGATTGCACATTTTGGGTGGGTGGCAAGCTCTAGAAATTATTGTGGTTATTCTAAAAGTCACCCATTTAAGAATTATGGAAGCCGTTGTCCTCTTGGGAACCTTCAAAGCTGCACTGTTTGTTCTGAAGGCCTCCCTTGAGCTGGGCTTCTACACAAACCTGTTTGTAGGCTGTGCAGAAAAAAAACATTCAACCTCATGGCTTGCTTTTTAGCTTAACCAGAGGACCTTCTGTAGAAAGGTGTGTGTCTTCCTTAATTAGTCCAGTCAATTGAATTGGCCACAGGTGGACTCCAAAAAAGGTGTGGAAACATCTCAGAGATGATCAATTGAACAAGAGGCACCTGAGCCAAAGTTCAAGTGTCATATTCAAAGGTTGGAATACTTCTGTCAAGAGGATATTTCAGTTTTAGATTTGTTAGAACATTTCTAAACTCCTGTTTTTGCTTCGATTGCTTAGTTTGACTGGGTGGCAGGCTCTAGGAATTGTTGTGGTTATCCTAAAATTTGTCTTTTTAAGAATTATGGAAGCCATTGTGCTCTTGGGAACATTCAAAGCTGCAGAATGTGCTCTGAAGGCCTCCCTAGATCTCTGTTTCAACACAATCTTGTCTCTAAACTCTGTAGAAAATTCCTTCAACCTCAAGGCTTGGTTTTTGCTTAACCGATGGACCCTCTATAGAGAGGTGTGTGTCTTCCCTAATCAGTCCAGTCAATTGAATTGGCCACAGGTGGACTCCAAACAAGGTGTGGAAACATCTCAGAAACGATCAATTGAACAACATGCACCTGAGTCGAAGTTAAAGCATCATAGTCAAGGGTCTGAATACTTCTGTCTAGGGGATGTTTCAATTTTTTATTTGTTATTCTAAACTCCAGTTTTCACTTTTGATCGCTGAGTTTGACTGGGTTGCAGGCTCTAGGAAGAGTCGTGGTTATCCTAAAACCCATCCATTTTAAAAATTATGGAAGCCATTGTGCTCTTGGGAACCTTGAAAGCTACAGAAGTTGTTTTGAAGATCTCCCAAGATCTGGCCTTCGACGCAATCTCTAAACTCTACAGAAAATTCCTTCAACTTCAATCGTTGATTTTTGCTTAACCGATGGACCCTCTATAGACAGGTGTTTTTTAATAATGTGCAATCAATTGGACTGACCACAGGTGGACTCCAAACAAGGTGTGGAAACATCTCAGTGTTGAGCAACAGAAAGGAATGCACGCCATGCCAGATAGGTTGATCACAAGCCCTAATGAGCCAAGCTTTGAATAACCGATCAATCAATTATGGCCTACAAATCTGACAACCCCGGGGCCTACAACCTCCATTCATAATGACAGAGCAAGAGGTGCGGGTGGGAAGTGCACGAAGATTGTCAGCACATCATTGTGCTCGTCATTTTATTTTCATCTTTTCTTAACTGCTTATCCTTCATTTACTCACAGGTGGACTCCAAACAAGGTGTAGAAACAGCTCAGCGTTGATCAACAGAACGGGATGCCCCTCAGCCATATTTCAAGTGTCGCAACCAGGGGTCTGAATGTTTGTATCAAAGGGATATTTCAGGATTTGTATTTGTAATAACTTTGGACAAAATTCCTAAAACCCTGTTTTTGCTTTGTCATTCTTGGGTATTGAGTGTTGTTTGATGAGGGTAAAAATGAATTGAAATGATTTTAGCCCTGTATCCAGCAGAGGGCACTCTTTCTCCCCTGGAATGACTACAGCCAATACCACCCCTTTTGTAACCATGTCGGAAATAACTACAAGAGAGAGAAATATGGTACAAGAGGAGATTTATGTATTTAACTTGCTTTTCAAGATGACATTCATTCCCAATAATACAATGTACTGTATAATCAGGTATACTTATTCAGGCTGGAGAGAAGCCAAGTGGGAGAATGCTGACAACTAGATGTGCCATCCAGCAGGAATGTCAATGGATCTGACATCGTGCTGGATCCTCGTCATTATAACCATTCCCTACATATTTACATATTCATAGAATTCTTGTCAGATCGGGGCAACTACCGGACTGTCTGGTTATTAATACCTTCACCAGAAAAGGAGAAAGAAACAGATCTAGTTTTTAATGGAGTGACAGAGTTAAGAATACCATTAAGTCCAGTGTTATTGTGTGCGACCAGTTCTTCAGGAGTGGATAAATGATGAATGTCCGTAAGGGAATTAATACTAGAGGAAAAAGAGTCTAAGTTAATATTCTTAATATTACGGAAAGACATTGAGACGGGAAAGCTTAGTGTTGCAAAGTGCAAGTTTAACATTCAATGAAATAAGAAAATGATCTGGGCAACTACTGGGCTGTCTGGTTATTAATACCTTCACCTGCTCTTGTTGTTTATCACAGACTGTGGTTTTTAACCATATTGGTCAAGCAGACATCATCATTTTTAAAATAACCTGCTTGTGTGTCCTTCACATGTTTTCTGTCCATCCCTCTACCCTGTGCCTTCTGCTTGCCATCTGTCCATCTCTCTGCCAGCCTCCCTCTTTCATGGCTCAGAAATAAACTTCACAGATTATACTGGCACAAAATGGTCTTCTTGCTACAAGCACAAGGCTGCAACATAACAAAACGTGAAAGAAGTGAAGGGGTCTGAAGAAGTTCTGAGGGCACAGGAGACCCTCAATGCTGCCTCTGGGTTTTTTGGGGGGTCTTTGTTTAAAAAGGGTGAGCGTGATGGCTGATCAGTGACTAGAAGGCATGCATGCTCATCATGTTTCTTCTAAATCATCCTCTACTAACCACTTTGGGGGGTCTGAAAACATTTAGAAGGGATGGTAACCTATCAATGCTGCCTTGGGGTTTGTGGCGGGGGGTGGGGGTCTTTTATTTAAGAGGATAAGCCTGATAATAATCAAACGCTGATCAGTTACATGGAAGGTATGCATGCGCATTGTTACACTGTCAGAAAATGCCCAGCACCACAGTTTCTTCCAAACCGTCCTCTGCTTACCACTTGTAGGGGTCTGAAGACTTTCTGAAGGCATGGGAGACCCTCAATGCAGCCTCTGGGTTTGGGGTGGTGTGTGTGGAGGGGGGTGTCTTTGTTTAAAAGGGGTAAGTGTAATAGCTGATCAGTGACTTGGAAGGTATGGACTGCACCACCATCAGAAAACGCCCAGGGCTGCTGTTTATTTGAAATCATCCTCTACTAACCACTTTGGGGAGGTCTGAAGATGTTTAGAAGGCATGGTAGCCTATCACTGCTGCCTTGGGGTGTACAGCAGGGGGGTCTTTTATTAAAGAGGATAAGCCTGATAATAATCAAATGCTGATCAGTTACATGGAAAATATGCATACACATCGTTCCGCCATCAGAAAACGCCCAGGGCTGCTGTTTCTTCCAAACCGTCCTCTGCTCACCACTTCAAGGGGTCTAAAGACATTCTGAAGGCATGGGAGACCCTCAGTGCTGCCTCAGGGTTTTATCTTTGTTTAAAAAGGTTAAGTGTAATGGCTGATCAGTGACTTGGAAGGCATGCACTGCGCCACCATCAGAAAACGCCCAGGGCTGCAGTTTCTTCCATACCGTCCTCTGCTCACCACTTCTAGGGGTCTGAAGACTTTCTGAAGTCGCTGTATTACTGCACTTTGTCATTGTTTCTGGTTTTGCAATTGCTCTAGTGCTCCAACATTTGTCAGTACAGTTGGAATCCATGAAAGTTGTGGGGTGTGAGTATCGGTTGCCTTTTGTGATCCAAGAGACTGTAGAAGAACCGGGGCTGAAATCTCAAGTCTCAACGCCCAACTCTCAGCTCGTATTCAGACTCCATGAAGAAAGGGCCCGAGCCTGAGACCCCAGTGCTGCCACGTTCTCCACGATGCCCTCCTCTCTAATTAACACTTGTCTCCACTGTTTAATAGAGCGCACATAATGCAGCTTCTGTGCCACTATGAGGATTTTACAAGTGATATTATTATGAAGTCATAAATTAGCAGTTATCTGAAGGGTATAAGTGTAGAGTGAAAAGTGGAAAGTAAAGGATATTATTTAATGATGATTTCTACAAGAGGTATTGTCTCTGCTCATCATTATTTACATCTTTTCTTAACTGCTTATCCTTCATTTATTCACCATTGCTCCGTGCTCGTCTTGCCTCCAGCAACAGAAGTGTTGTCACCACAGTTTTACATCAAGCCAGGTCACCCAGAAAAATCACTTTGACCACCAATCAAGAGATACATTGCACAGCTAACCAGAACAGATGTCTGACAGCACCTTCAGTCAATGAACAGCTGGATTGTGGAGCTCGCTGACATCATATGTCAGATACAAACATTCTCGACGTCTGTCTGTAGGTTTACTCTGCCACTTAATTTTACTCCTTGAAGAGGCTGGCTGGGAGTTAAATTCAAAAGTCAACATATTTATTGTTGAAAAGTTAATCAGGCTGTTATTCTTAGACTCTTTCATTATTATTATTATTATTATTAGGCAAGAAGTGTCATTTTACAATTAATACATGAACTTGCACTTGAGTATTTATAAATCTTATTAATCATTTCTGGTAGTTCAAGCCATGATACTAAATGATGCACAGACACGCAGCAGTCATGTTTCACTTTGTAATGCAAAGGATATAAAAGGTGACAGAAACAGAGTTGGGGATCCAAGGGGACACCCTTTTACATCTCCGATTGTCAAAAATTGTGAATAAATCAAAAGTAAAGTGTGGCATCTACGTCTAGACTGCTGTCAAAACGTTTCTGCCCAACGTAAAGGTCCGTCTTCTCCCGAAGCTGCTGCTGAAATGAAGAGGAACCTCTGAGGAGGCTTGAGTTTAAGAAGTGAAGGGAGAGGAAGAGGCGGAGCTAGTGAGATCAGGACTGGAGGGGTGGGGTCAGATATCTTCTGGGGTGTTCTCTCCCATTCCGATGAAAATGGAAACTGGGTTAGTGCTTGAGTCACATTCTTCCTCTTCCGCACACATCTGCTGACACTAGTACCTGTGAGACACATCTGATGGCCTTGGGTGTCACAGTAAACAATAAGAAGTTATATTAAGACATCATGTTGTACAAGGGAATGGGTAGAACTTCCGCCTCACCATTTCAATTACTTGTGTTGAAATCATCCAAACCATAAAGCCTGTATGCTAGTGGGATTCAAGGCCTGTACCGCAATGGCCAAAGTAAGATTTAGAAAGTCCAGCCAGACTAACAACCACTGTTTGGATTAGATAGACCAATGTTGACCTCAGCATTAATGTTTGCAGCGCACCTCCCATTGGAATATATTTTTTAAAATTCATGTAGTAATAAAATGCATTGCATTTATCTTGCCAACAGATGGAACCTCACAATCATTTATAGTAATAACCTGCATTACTACAAAATTTGTTGAGGCACATTCTGTTGGAGTGACATGCAATGCATATGTCTGTTATATGCCATCTAGTATGGGATTTGTAAAAGCACTGTTAATGTTTGTGATGCGCCATCTGTTGGAATGACACGTGCAATGCATATGTCTTTGCAATATGTCATTTGGTATGGGATTTGTAAAAGCAGTGCTAGTGTCTGTGAGGCTCCATCTGTTGGAATGACACACGCAACGTATTCTGTTACTACAAATGTTTGTGATGTACTGGCTGTTCGAAGGACAGAGACATAGTAACTGGACGGACACACAGATACATAGACACAAAGACACTAGTCCATTTAAAGTGGATAACCCCACACCTTTTAGCAAGCAGTATCTCCTGATGTCTGACAAACAGCTTTTGTAGTAAAAAAAATCGCTTCAGCATAAGTGTTTGTGTGCCGTAATCTGTTGCAATGACATGTGCAATGCATATGTCTCTGCTATAAGCCATTTGGTAAGGGATTTGTAAAAGCAGTTCTCGTGCATGCCCATCTGTGGACCACTCTCCGGGCTCATCACAGGTATGTAATACCATTTTGGGTTCGAGAAGGGGAGCTAACATTTTTCCTCCCTTTCTTACATCGTATCACGGAGAAGATACTCGATGAGAGAAATTGACTCCACCCCTTCGGGTCTCCACTCTATGAATCCCGTTGCTGTTGGGAGAATGCGTCCCATCTTATACCAAACCAGAGAGAGGATGAAGTTACTTGCTGAGAACTGTATCTCTGTCTAGCCTGACAGAAAGTGGAGAACCTTTGTTGGCACAAATTGCATCCCCAATTTTTGCTTCTTATCAAGTCAAAGTCAAAGTGAACTTTATTGTCATCTCAACCATATACAAGTATACAGAAAGACGAAATTGCAAAGTTCAGGGTCCGCAGTGTAACAACATGAAGTGCAAATAATTCCAACAAATTCCAGTGGCGACTTGTGGTTCCCTCACTCAAACACAGGTTTTAATGTTTGTGATGCGCCACCTGTTGAAAGGACACGTGCAGGGCATTTTCTTTCTAAAAAGTATTTGTGAAGTGCCATCTGTTGGAATGAAAATGATATCAGCCACACAGATACGTGTCCTTTAATTAAGGTGGATACAAATTGGGTTAGCATTTTAGCTCCCTTCTTGTAGACTTTTCATAAATAAGAACGCTCATTCATCTCCCCTGAGATTAATAATAAAGGCAATATAAGTTTTATCAAAGCTTTTCGTTTTTCATTTGGGCTTTTGAAAAGAAGATCTGGCCAAGCTAACTGGAGTGAATGCATAGGAAAGTGTTCTATTTGTTAATCTTTAGCTAAATGTGTGTTTATTTTAAGACATGCGATTGGGCGAAAAGACTTGCCTGGCTACAGGATTTTCTTTCACCTTATCATTTGTCCGTAATCATATGAACATTTAGCAAAACTGCCGAGTTGAAACAATAAGGGCCCCCCTTCAAAGAAAAGCAAAATTAGCTGTCACATCTGATAGTATCAGAGCAATACATAATAGCAACAGGAGCATTAAACTACATTTTGTCTTCTTCATGGTCCAACAAGCAAATTACAGACAATTCCATAAATGTTCTGCCCTCTCTGATCCCGCACCTCATGCCCGTCTGCAACATAAGTGCAGGCCTAGCAGTTATTGTCATGTCGACACATTTACATTTTCTGACAAGTGACGCTTCTAAGTAAATATTCTCTGTGACCATTCCGGTGATTTTCAGCCTGACATGTGGTGACAGACGGCGTATTCCAAAGCCGGGAGTGTCGGCTAACGAGATCAACTCAGTTTTGTGTTCGAATCCTGACTTTCCAAGAGCATAAAAAAGCATCATGGGGTTCGCTTATCTTTCAACAGTTGGCCATTAAAGTGCTGACCCCCTTTTTTGTTGATTTCTTCCTTTGAAACAAATGACTGGTAGGTTAAAAAAAAATCTCTTTGTAAATTGAGAAAAAAATCAGCATTCTGCTGGCCGGTGAGTAGATTTACTTTTACTAAAAAAGGGAAACAATAATTACAACAGAAATTGCATCAGCACATTTCACAGCACACAAGTGACAGCCATTACAGTGACTTGAAGCAGTTCTCATTGCTGACAAAGTATTTTTTTCTTCTGTGACTTGAAGCTGTAAGTTGCCAGCAGACTTACGTTGTTTTTCACCTTTAGAATATAATCTCACCCAGACAGGTGCAGGGAATTATTTTCATATCGTGAACGTAATCGTTACTAAAATTGAACCTGACAAGACATTGCAAATGGAAGCTAAAGCACATTGAATATTCATCGGTTCCAAAAGCCTTCATTTTCATTCGGCGGATGACGAACTTTGTGGATCCAGTGGCCTGAATCGAGTTTCTTGCACGTCCTTCTTAGGTCTATGTGTTCTTACATCCTGGGGTTCTTGGTTTCCAGCCATGAAGTTCGGTGGGGCCACACAGACCTGGCGGAGACTTACCGTCAGAAGAGTCCCCGTGTAGGAGACTGGAGTAGGTGGCGTGACGAAACAACATCCACACCCGCATGAATCTGCTGTTTGTCTACACTAACGATGGCCTTCCTGTTCATTTCCCCCTAGAGCTCAACTATCTAAAGTCTTTCATCACTTCACCAAATGGACTTTCAACCAGTCTTACATCTTAACAGTTATCATAGAAGACACATGTTGGCTGGGGATCGGGCAAGGAACCACTCGTCCCATCCGGGAGGCCTTGTTAATGGAATGAGTTTGCCTCCCGTGACCGTGTGTGTGGTAGAAATTGTTACCTTAATTGTATATATTAACAATCAACCTGGAGAACCAGGCAGGAGGAAGCTTATCTATTAGGCCTTTTTATTTCTCATCGTGAAGAGGGATTGTGACAGTGCGGGTCCAGTTCCATGCTCCCTCTTCCAGATTTGGGAGCCTCTTGAACCCGACACTGTAACTGAAAGAGCTGACAGATGGGGACAAAACGTGTGCCAAGCAATGAGATGGTGCAAAGTGTAAAAGTGTTTTTATTAACAACAAAAAAATCCAAACAGTTGGCCAACGTACAATTCTCAAAGATCATAAAGAAATAATCCATAAAAACAGCGAAAAATCTAAATGTTTAAAACTGGGCTAAAACGAGAAAATAAAACCACCAGACACTGGGTCATATGAGCCGAGCCCAACTCCTTCCACGTCTTCCAGCTCACCCATCGCTTGTTCAGCTGGAGAGAATTTACCAGCCGCGTTCCCCTCAATCCTGACCCCCATCTTGGCTGTCTCTGTTGGCGTCTGTCAGACCACTTGGGGTCGATTGTCCTCTTTTCATCCTTCATGCCCATGAAATCGACCCTCAGATCCCTTGAGATGATGCCCCCACAATCACACCCACTACTCAGCACAATCAGTGGGTATGAGCCGCCCCTAGAGCGCCGATCCCTCGCTTTGTCACGGACCCCTGACCCCTCTTTCTCTAGCTGGCTGGCTCGTCCTCGTACTCTGAGCCCACACTCTTGTTCTGCAAGCCTTTCTTTGTCTTTCGTTGCTTTCCTCTCTCTTGCCCGTACTTATACAGCTCCATGGGCACATCGTCTCAATCGTGCACCGCAGAAGTGATTGAGAATGATAGCACCTTAACGTGTAGGTACGTCTCACCCCAGTTACCTCATCAACTGCCCGCGGTTGTGCGAGTGCGCCCTCAGAGACTGACACGACCAAACTGATTATTTATAAAAAAAAACGGCCATTCATTTGTCCCCGCTATATCACAGGGATACACTCCATCATCACCGCACCCTCTGATGGAATGGGATGTGTGTGTGTGACATCTGTCAGTCATTACGGGGTACATGACAGTCAGCCATTTTTGAAGCTATCATCCAGAACCTTCTTGTTCCTTGTTGCTCACATGCCTTTCATCTGGTCTTCCTGATGTCCTTGAACACGTTTCTGACATTTATTAAACTCTTATGCCTCCTTCCCTGGCACACAGCCTCTGGGGGTCCCAGTCTGAATGTTCCTGTTTGGTGAGTAGTCTTTAATAGTTGGGCTTTAATTAAATAGATAGATAGATAGATAGATATGAAAGGCACTATATGATAGATAGATAGATAGATAGATAGATAGATAGATAGATAGATAGATAGATATTAATTTTAGTTTAGTAGGCAGGATAGATAGATAGATAGATAGATATGAAAGGCACTATATGATAGATAGATAGATAGATAGATAGATAGATAGATAGATAGATAGATAGATAGATAGATAGATATGAAAGGCACTATATGATAGATAGATAGATAGATAGATAGATAGATAGATAGATAGATAGATAGATAGATAGATAGATAGATAGATAGATAGATAGATACTTTATTAATCCCAAGGGGAACTTCCCATACTCCAGCAGCAGCCTACTGATATAAACAATATTAAATTAAAGAGTGATAACAATGCAGGTATAACAGACAATAACTTTGTATAATGTTAACGTTTACCCCCCCGGTGGAATTGAAGAGTCACAGTGTGGGGTCTGTCAGTGGAGCAGGACGGTGACAGCAGTCTGTCTCTGAAGCTGCTCCTCTGTCTGGAGATGATCCTGATCAGTGGATTCTCCATGATTGACAGTTGCCTGCTCAGCGCCCGTCGCTCTGCCAAGGATGTCAGACTGTCCAGCTCAGTGCCTACAATAGAGCCTGCCTTCCTCACCAGTTTGTCCAGGCGTGAGGCGTCCCTCTTCTTTATGCTGCCTCCCCAGCACACCACCACATAGAAGAGGACGCTCGCCACAACTGTCTGATAGAACATCTGCAGCATCTTATTGCAGATGTTGAAGGACACCAGCCTTCTAATGAAGTATAGTCGGCTCTGTCCTCTCTTGCACAGAGCATCAGTATTGGCAGTCCAGTCCAGTTTATCATCCAGCTGCACTCCCAGGTATTTATAGGTCTGTACCCTCTGCACAGTCACCTCTGATGATCACGGGGTCCATGAGGGGCCTGGGCCTCCTAAAATCCACCACCAGCTCCTTGGTTTTGCTGGTGTTCAGGTGATGGTGGTTTGAGTCGCACCATTTAACAAAGTCCTTGATTAGGTTCCTATACTCCTCCTCCTGCCCTCTCCTGATGGTTGTGACACACGTTAAGTCAGCTGCCTTCTGAGGTTTTATTCTGAAACACAAGCTTAGAACACAAGAATGGCGCTTCGCCTCGGAGGTTGCATATTACCATTACAGTTTATGTAATACACGCTCAACACAGACAGGCTCGGCCACAAGGGTAGAATCACAGCACACAACAATACTTTGACTTCTTCTGTCTTTCTCTCTTCCTCTCTGCCTCCACAACTCCCAGCAAGCTTCGTCCTCCTTCCTCCCGACTCTGGCTCCCCGAGCAGTGGCAGGCAGCTCCTTTTATATTGTCCCTGGAAGTACAAGGGGCGTTCAAAAAGTTTCTGCACTTTTTTTAAACTCTGTTTATTAAGAAATAGCTGTCCGCTGCGGCTCTGCCCACGTAGTAGTGAAACAGGACAAACTTTAAAAATCAATAAAAAAATGTAAAACAAAAAATTGGAAGGTAGGTACGCTCCGACCTCTAACATTGGCACCGTATCTGATCGTGTTCAGTTCTGACGGGAGAGAGTCCCCCACGTGGGGAGAAGAGCACGTGGCTGTGATATCTCTGCCAATCAGCAGCTACCCTCTAAAACACACGTAGTTCTGATCGCTCTTTCAAAAACGTTACCCCTTAACAATCTGCAGATGATGATGTCTGCACGTGGCGAGAGGTAGAGCGACTTGAATGGAGGATGGCACGTGAGTGAAAAGGGCCCCACAACCCACCCTCAGCTTCTCTGTCAGATTTGCACAAATAAATCGCTCCTGCAAGTGAAATGCACGATGAGAGAAGTCACAAAATCAACCGGAATGTTCAAGTAAATTATAGAAAAAAAAACTAAATCCGTTAAGCTGTTCTCTCATGAAAAGCGGACAGACAGACAGGCAGGCGATGCATTTTATATAGAGAGAGATTTCTACAAATGACATCACTTTTCTACATAGTCACCTTCATTTGCGATACAGTTTTCCCCAGCGTCGTACCAACTTTTTAATGCCCAATTACTACTCCTCCCGCCTTCACCGTTTCCAACTAAAATGTAAAAGTGCGGAAACTTTTTGAACGTCCCTCGTACTTCCAGGTTTCTGTAGGATTGGCCCAGAATCACTTCCAGGTAAGGCTGTAGATCCCTCAAAGTAGGGCTCCCTAGTCCCAGCAGCACCCCTTGGTGGCACCGCTGGAAACCAACATGGATGAGTCCAAGAACTCCGGTTCCCATGATGCCCTGTGGGAAATCGTGGTGCTTCTGCAACCCAGGGGGGATACCATCCAGCAGTCAGGGGGAGACAATGCCCCATAGATGCTGTCTCCCACGTCCCTCCTTCTTGAGAGGTTTCCAGCCAGGTAAGGATGTCTCTCACAACGCTAAGGTAGGTGCTTAGCCCCTGAGGTTTTGTTATAAACCACATGCTACTTTAACGCATTCACCTGTGAAGGTTGCAGATAAATTGTCACCATTTCCATGCTGTATGTAAACCAAAGCACTGCAAAAAACAGTAAGCCAAGCTAAGTCACTTATCACAGTAACTTACAGCTAACTTATACCATAAAGATAAAATAGGCCAGTTAGATCAAAAACAGTCATTTGGTGTCAAATTAATGGTCCACACCCCATTCCATCGTTGGTTAGGGGATGGGGGGCTGTAGTGGGACTGGGTGAGTTGAAATTTGTCATAAACTGAGAAAAATGCCAACAAATGTGTGTGAGTGTGTGTGAGAAAGAGACACGATCAGGCATTTCAATTTCAGAACACACAGTGCTTTCAGAAAGTATTCAGACTCCTTTTACCTTTTCACATTTTGTTACAGACTTGTGCCAAAATCATTAAAATTCACGTCTCTACTCATCAAACAACACTCAATACCCCAGAATAACAAATAAAACAAACAGGATGTTAAGAACTTTGGCAAACGTATTAAAAATCTGAAATTGCAAAATCCCACTGATGCTGAAGTGCTGCTGGATGGGACATCTGGTTGTCAGCATTCCCCCACTTGGCTTCTCTCCGGCCTGAATAAGTATATAGACCTGATTATAGATAGATAGATAGATAGATAGATAGATAGATAGATAGATAGATAGATAGATATGAAAGACACTATATAATAGATAGATAGATAGATAGATAGATAGATAGATAGATAGATAGATAGATAGATAGATAGATATGAAAGGCACTATATAATAGATAGATAGATAGATAGATAGATAGATAGATAGATAGATAGATAGATAGATAGATAGATAGATAGATATGAAAGGCACTATATAGATAGATAGATAGATAGATAGATAGATAGATAGATAGATAGATAGATAGATAGATAGATAGATAGATACTTTATTAATCCCAAGGGGAAATTCACAAGTAAATAAATAAATAAAATAAACCCAGAGGCAGCATTGAGAGTCCCCCATGCCTTAAAAACTTCTTCAGACCCCTTCACTTCTTTCATGTTTTGTTATGTTGCAGCCTTGTGCTTTTAGCAAGAAGACCATTTTGTGCCAATATAATCTGTGAAGTTTATTTCAGAGCCATGAATGAGAGAGGCTGGCAGAGAAATGGACAGATGGCAAGTGGAAGGCACAGGGTAGAGGGATGGACAGAAAACGTGTGAAGGACACACAAGCAGTGCTGATGTCTGCTTGACCAAAATGGTTAAAAACCACAGTCTGTGATAAACAACAAGAACAGGTGAAGGTATTAATAATAATAATAATAATAATAATAATAATGTTAAACTTGCACTTTCCAACACTAAGCTTTCCCGTCTCAATGTCTTTCCGTAATATTAAGCATATTAACTTAGACTCTCTTTCCTCTAGTATTGATTCCCTTACGGACATTCATCATTTATCCACTCCTGAAGAACTGGTCTCACACAATAACACTGGACGTACTGGTATTCTTAACTCTGTCGCTCCATTAAATACTAGATCTGTGTCTTTCTCCTTTTCTGCTCCCTGGTTCACTCCTGAACTTCTGCTCTTAAAAGCCAAAGGTCGGCAACTTGAACGGTTATATAAAAAAACTGGACTCTTTGTTCACAAACAGATGTACAAAAACCATATACTTTATTACAAGGACTGTATTGCCCAAACTAAATCTAACTATTATACTCTCATTATTTCTTCCAATGAAGGCAACACCAAGTCATTGTTTTCACTACTTAATAATATCACACAACCCCTGGATTCTTTACCTTCTCACCTTTACTCAACTGAATTTTGCAATTCCCTCATGTCCTTTTTTAATGAATGGATTCCTCCAGTACTGCATTTGAATTTCACCCACCAACTCACTCGTTTTCCTCTTTTCAGCTTCCTACTTTCTCAGAAATCTCAGATCTCGTCTGTAAGTCTAAGCCACCAACCTGTCAACTGGACCCCCGCCCTACAGTTCAGGTCAAAGCCTGCCTCCCCCCTCTGGTCCCTCTTATCTCTTCTATAATCCTCTCTTTTCTCACAACTGATTCTGTTAACCCCGGTACTGAAAAAAACCTGCTGCCTATCCGACTAATTTCAGTATTTTTCATCCTATTTCTAATCTACCCTTCATTTCCAAAATTCTTGAAAAAATAGTGGCTACTCAACTTCACTCTCATTTATCTCAAAATAATCTGCATGAACAGTTCCAGTCTGGTTTTCGTCCCCCTCCACAGTACAGAAACGGCACTTATAAAAATGACTAATGACCTCCTTGATCCGAGTGCAGCCTTTGTCACTATTTGTCACTCGACTCTTCTCAATAGATTATCTTTGATTGGCATTACCCACACACCACTAGACTGGTTCAGATCCGACCTCTCAGACCGCACTCAGTTTGTTCAGCTTAAAACTTTCACATCCCAACCCACCGCTGTCACTTCAGGTGGGCTCTGTCCTGGGGTCCCTCCTTTTCATTATTTACCTCCTTCCCCTTGGTAATATCTTTCGTAAATATAACATTCATTTCCACTGTTACGCTGATGACCCCCAGCTCTATCTGACTAGCAGACCTACTGCTTCCTTTCCACCCTCCTCACTTATTGATTGCATAGCAGAAATCAAATCCTGGTTTTCTTCAAATTTTCTTAAATTAAGTAACAAGTGACAGAACTGAGGTTCTCCTTATTGGTACAAAATCAACATGATCTAAAACTGATCCTTTTTCATTTGTTACTGATAATTCCTCTGTCTCCCCTTCCCCACAGTTGTCATCCTTGACCGTACTCTTATCCTTTCAGTCCCACATCAATAACGTCTCCCGGTCTTCATATTTCCACTTGCCTAACATTAATCGTATTCGCCCCACACCACTACTATCCTCGTTCATAGCCTGGTCACTTCTCGTCTCCATTATTGCAATTCCCTTTTCTTTGGTCTTTCTTGCAAATCTTTTTATAAGTTTCAAATGGTCCAGATTTCAGCTGCCCACCCGCATCATTACTAGACCCCCTCTATTCACCATATCACTCTCGTCTAGCAGCACCTTCATTGGCTTCCAGTTCAGTTCACATTCAATTCAAAATTCTTCTGTTCATTTTAAATGCTCTCCACAACCTCGCCCCTCCATATCTGTCTGACCTCCTCCATGTTGCCATTCCCTACCCTAACCCTTAGATCCTCGTCCTCCATCCACTTTACTGACCCCTTCGTCCGTCTTACCACTATGGGGGGCACAGCATTCAGTTGCTCTGCTCCCCAGCTCTGGAACTCACTACCACCTGAGCTCAGAAATATTGAATCATATTCACTTTTCCGATCTAAACTTAAAACTCATTTGTTTAAGACGGCTTTTTTTTTTTATTACAATTGCTCTGTCTGATTTTAACTTTGGATTTTACTTTTGTTTATAATCTGTGCTTTATTTATTGTTCAGTGTCCTTGAGTGTTTAGAAAGGCGCCTACAAATAAATACAGTGGAACCACAGTTCACAAATGTCGCGGAACACGTACAAATCGGTTTACGAACAAAAAGTTCGCCAAACTTTTGCATCTATTCACAACCACACACTCGGTATACGAACAAGCCAGTTTCCCTAGCGATTTGTGCGCGCCAATGATTTCCGCACATGTTCAGTCTCTCCCTGTGCATTCCCTGTGCAGCCAGCGAGCAAGAGAGAGACAAAGACACGCGCGAGAGAGACACCCAGACACACACATGCGCAAGAGACAGAGACACACACACACATAAACAGACACGCGCGAGAGAGACACACAGACACACACATGCGCAAGAGACAGAGACACACACACACACACACACACACACATAAACAGACACGCGCGAGAGAGACACACAGACACACACATGCGCAAGAGACAGAGACACACACACGCAGGAGCGAGCGAGCGAGCGAGAGAGAAACGGCTGGACGCATAAGGCCGAGAAAGCAGTTAAAGAAGACACCGGGCTTGTTTTTAAAGAGACTGCTTTGAGCTTTGTTTTAATCTCATTGTGTTTAAAGAAGACTTTTTTCTATTGGACTTTAACCTCCATATCACTTCTGTTTACGGCGATCGGTTCGTATCGTGCATTGTTGCAATGTTACTTTTCTTAGTGGTTTATTAAATTACGGATTTTTCAAATGTCCATTTTTTTCCCCTGTGCTTAAAACTCATTAAAAAAATATGTTTTTAGCGAGTGGTTCGTAGCGCTATAGCGCAAACTCTTGCAGTGTTAGTTTTCTCTGTTATTCAATGTTTTAACATTTTGTTTACTGTTTCGCTATGCATTCTATGCTATAATTAACTATATTTGTGCTTAAAAATCTTTAAAAAATATATATTTACATACAGTTCGTACGGTCTGGAATGGATTAATTGTATTTACATAAAATCCATCCATCCTCCAACCCGCTATATCCTATCTACAGGGTCAAGGGGTCTGCTGGAGCCAATCCCAGACAACACAGGGTGCAAGGTAGGAAGCAAACCCCAGGCAGGGCGCCAGCCCACCGCAGTACATACAGTACAATCCTATGGGGGAAATTACTTTGGTTCATGACCAAATCGGTTCACGACGAGAGTTTTGGAATGAATTATGGTCGTGAACTGAGGTTCCACTGTATACAGTATTATTATTATTAGATCTGACAAGAATTCTATGTATATGTAAATATGTGGGAGTGGTTATAATGACGGGTGGCACGGTGGTGCAGTGGGTAACGCTGCTGCCTTGCAGTTAGGAGACCCGGGTTCGCTCTCCGGGTCCTCTCTGCATGGAGTCTTCATGTTCTCCCGGTGTCTGCGTGGGTTTCCCCCCACAGTCCAAATTGGCAATCCTAAATTGTCCCTAGTGTGTGCTTGGTGTGTGTGTGTGTGCGCACCCTGCGGTGGGCTGGCACCCTGCCCTGGGCTTGTTTCTTGCCTTGCACCCTGTGTTGGCTGGGATTGGCTCCAGCAGACCCCCATGACCCTGTAGTTAGGATATAGCGGGTTGGATAATGGATGGAAGCCCCTTCTCATGCCATTAACATTCCTTTTGGATGGCACATCTGGTTGTCAGCATTCTCCCACTTGGCTTCTCTCCGGCCTGAATAAGTATACCTGATTATACAGTACATTGTATTATTGGGAATGAATGTTATCTTTTAAAGGAAGTTAAATACATAAATCACTTCTTGTACCATCTTTCACTCTCTTGTAGTTATCTCTGACATGGTTACAAAAGGGATGGTACTAGCTCTTGCCATTTCAGGGGAGAAAGAGTGCCCCCTGTTGGATACAGGGCTAAAATCCTTTCAATTCACTCAATACCCAAGAATGGCAAAGCAAAAACCGGATTTTAGGGATGTCGTACAAAGTTATTAAAAATGCAAAAGCCGAGATATCCCCTTTGGCACAAGCATTCAGACCCTTGGCTGCGACACTTGCAATTTGGCTAAGGTGAATCCCGTTCTGCTGATCAATGCTGAGCTGTTTCTACACCTTGTTTAGAGTCCACCTGTGAGCAAATGAAGAATAAGCAGTTAAGAAAAGATGAAAATAAAACAACGAACACAATGATGTGCCGACAATCTTCGTGCACTTCCCACCCGCTCCTCCTGCTCTGTCATCATGAATGGAGGTTGTAGGCCGCAGGTTGTCAGACTTGCAGGCCGTGATTGATTGATCGGCTATTCAGTGCTCGGCTCATTAGGGCTTGTTAACTTGCGCTATTTACTTTCAACCTATCTGGCATGGCGTGATCCTAATGGTGAAAAGTCGCGCTATAGCAAATCCGATTATCTTGTCTCTCTTTCTGGAGCAGGTTTCTGGTCCTTTTCTTTGTCACTTTGTCAATTTTGCCCCATAGAGCAGATGACATTTTCTAATTTTCACTATTCGTTTTCAAGATAAGTTGCTTTCTATTCCATTCCAATTTGTAATAGAAGTATTTTATTTTTAATACATTTGTAACCTTTTCTGTTTTTAGATTCTGCCTCCAGAAACTCCTCTAAAATAACAACTTTCTCTTCAGTGTTTCTCAACCTGGGGACCCTGGGTACAAAGCCACGTACAGTAGCTCTGGGGTTGTCATCCATAATTAAATGCATTAGATAACAGGCAAAGAAGTTAGAAAATGATAAGGATTTGAAGTTAAAATGTGAAAATAGGCCCTCAAGTCATGCAAAAAATTACAGTTTGGGCCCTGGATGCACAAGCCGAAATTAGATAAAAGGATTTAAAAGTCTATATGGATGTGCAGCAAGATATGCAGTTGGGTATCTTAATGGAACTTAGACAAAGCAAATCCTCGAATCGCATTAAACATTCAGATTTAAATGTAACACGACACTGTTTTGTTGTCATTTTACATTCATTTCTAAATAATTGTGATCAAACGTCATGTGGCATCCTTTGCATTCCTAATGCTTTGCAGTGTCCTTTTGACTCTCTGCTCATTGTTCTGAGTGACTGAGAAAGGAAAAACGATCAGCCGTTTCATTGCATTTTTGAAAATCGAGAGTGGTCTCCCCCAGACTCTCTCGTGGACTCAGATATTGGGATGGATATTTAAGCAGTAAACCGCAAGACAAGGATTATATTTTTATATTATGGACATTAAAGAACCATCCATCCATCCATCCATTATCCAACCCGCGATATCCTAACAAACTACAGGGTCACGGGGGTCTCCTGGAGCCAATCCCAGCCAACACAGGGCGCAAGGCAGGAAACAAACCCCGGGCAGGGCGCCAGCCCACCACAGGATTAAAGAACCATCAACAACAAATCAAATTAATAATATATCAGCAAATCGTGCTTGAGAAAAATTAAAAACGTTAATGAAATGATGATGAGGGAGAAGAGAACATCACACGACAGTAAGAAAGGTGATTATTTTAATAAGTAGTGACTTGTGAGAGGACTCCATATTAGAATAGTCACATGATTAGTATGGGATGTTCTTATAGTCACTCACAACAGCAGGGATATTTACAATCCAAAGTGTAACAAGAACAGATTAACAGATGTGAGATATGGCCGGCCAACACCCCCACACCGCTAAATGGATTTCTCCCTGCAACATAGAGGTTTCCCCTGAATTCCAGCAGGGCATCAAGGACAATGGAGTTCGGCTTCACAGCCCTGCTGGATACCGTGGGGGACACAAGTGTTTTTATTATAGCTCAAAAGTACTCCCTAATCACGGGGACAGAAGAAATGAAGTACTTCCGGGCTGAAGAAAAAGAGAAGATTTCATCTGACCCAGAAGTGAAGAACAGAAGCACTTCCAGGTCACAGAATATAAAAGGACTCTGGAAAACCCCAGCAGAAATGAGCCGGAGCTGGGAGGGAGTGTGACAGAGCTGCTGGGTGGAGAGGAGGAATTCATTAATTGTTGTTATTATTGATTTATTATTAAATATTGGAGTATTGTGGAGGTAGAGGTGCTTTGTGCACAATATTGGAGAAATTAAAATATTTCTTTTATTTTACGTGGTGTCTACGGGTTTCACGGGGCAACAACGACCCCTTGCTGTCACACAGAGCATACTGGAAGTCAGTATGTGTGAAGTGTGGCTGTCAGGTCATGTAGCATACCGATGTCTATAATAATTGTCGGATAACGCAATTTGTTGCATTGTCAGTGAAAATATTCCCCCGTGTTTAACACGGGTTTCGGCGTCACTCTGGAAAATGTTGTGTACAACTGGCCAAGGGTAAAATCAGGGCCTGGCAAATGAACTCTGACATTATTAAACATTTGTCGTTGTGTCATACAGTATGCTTAACGAACGGGTAATTGCCTGCACCGTAATATAAAGGGAATACCTTGCTTTGAGTTGTCATTGTTACGGCATCCCTGTAGTTTTTCCGTCGTAATGTTTCTCGTTGTCTGGCAGTTCACCGCTGCTCTTCAGAAAGGTTGTGTGTGTAATTCATTTTTTGTTCACCGTCTGGGTGCGAGACTTGTCGCTGCTGATCTTCAGATAACATCACTCTGTCATATGTCATCTCGCCTGTGTTGCTTGGTCTGGCATGATGTCGATGTTTCTGCTTCTGTGCATTGGTGTGAGTTGTAGGCCGGCGAGAGCATTTATGTTGGTCTGTATGTGCCTTTTCGTTTTATCGTTGAAGGAAAACGGAGGTGTAAAATGGTGGTGTCATGATGCAGTTTCGGTCAGTAACAAAGTATACATCAAATAAACAGCCAAATACCACAGTCGATAATCAGTCACATTGAAGAGCTGAAGACTTGAAGAGAAGCCTAAGACCAAAACTCTGCCAGGAACACAGATTTCTCGCTATTGTTGTGGAGGGATATAATAGTTGTGGCAACCGTTGTTTATATCGAGCACCAATGGACACAAGTGAAATAATATAAGGATTGAACAATTATTCTAAAAGTAAAGCTGAATAAATCGGACTCTGCAGCTGTTTGAATAAAAGATAAGGTACCACTTCTGGATACCGGAAATAGCCCAAGTTTATAGAAATCTACATTATGTACCTAAAAATTTTGGTTGACTTAAGTGAAAGAGTATGCAAGTTATCGTGTTAACACACACACACACACACGCACAGACATAATTCCAAAAATGATATTTTTGGACTCAGGGAGGTCTAAAACTTCAAAATTCATCAAAGTCTTGAAACTGAATTTTTGGATGATTCCAATACTTACCCTATTTAAAGACTTCACACATTCCCAGAATTTCTAATCCCATTCTCTAATCAATTTCAGGGTGCACTTCCCATAAGCTATAATAAAGATATCCTACTTTGGTTCCATGTCAATTACTGCGGGAATGACAGGTCTGGAAAACACTGAGGAAATATGGGGGCGCCAACCTGGTTGTCCCTTTTATTGTCCATGGACAATGAAATCAAAATAAATCCAAAAGAAATAATGCACATAGGTGTGTGTGCCGTATGTGGGAATTCTAATAAAGGATTTGGAGTTGCAGTCGCTGTAGCGGAGCTCCATCCGGTGGGTTGCTCTGGCCCCCTCTCGTAATTAAGGGAACATTTAAATCACACATTGGCTCTCAAACTCAAACTGGAAAATCTTTACTGAGTAATCCTGTGTAATTCGTTTAGAACAAAATGATGTAGCAACGGAAAATGGAAACCAAAATGACCAACCCATTGAGGGCTCATTCAACATCACACCGAAAATCAGAGTTTAAAATTGAAATCCCAAGATGATCCAACTGGTGTTAATCTCATCATGGCAACTCCTAGTGCGACTCAGTAGTGTGTGCCAACCCCATGTGTCTGTATGCACTCTGATGAGATGGCAGATGTTGTCCTGGGGAACCTCCTCACAGACCTGGATCAGGGCATCGTTGAGCTCCTAGACAGAGAGTCTGTGGCACTACATGGCAGTGTCAGATGCACCGACACATAACATCCCAAAGGTTCTCAATTGGATTCAGGTCGGGGGAACGTGTAGGCCATTCAATGCCATCAATGCCCTCACCATTCAGGAACTGCCTACAAACTCTGGCCACATGAGGCCAGCCATTGTCCTGTGCCAGGAGGAACGAGTGCCCACTGCACCAGCGTAAGGTCTGACACTGGCTCTGAAGATTTCTTTAGCAGTCAGGGTCTGTGCGATCCTCCAAGAATATGCTTTCCCAGATAATCACTGACTCACCGCCAAATTGGTCATGCTGGATGATGTTGCTGGCTGCATAATGTTCACCATGTTGTCTCCAGACTCTTTCACGTCTGTGCCCAGAGTGAGCCTGCTGTCATCTGTGAAGAGAACTGGGCGCCAGTGGCGGAGATGCCAATTGTGTATTCTCTGGCAAATGCCAGTCGAGCTGCATGGTGATGGGGTGTGAACACAGGTCTCATGTCACCCTCATGGAGTCTGTTTGTGACAGTTTTGTCAGAAAGGTGCACACCAGTAGACAACTGGTGGTCATTTTGTAGGGCTCTGGCGGTGCTTCTCCTGTTCCTCCTCACACAGAGGAGCGGATACCAGTCCTGCTGCTGGGTTGATGCCCTACTAGAGCCCTGTCTAGCTCTCCTTGTGTAATGACCCATCTCCAAGTATTTCCTCCATACTCTTGAGACCTTCTTGCAATGGCCCATATGGATGTGCAATCCTGGAGGAGTTGGACTACCTTATGCAACCTGAATGGTCTGCAGGTACCACCTCATGCTACCAGTAGTGACAAGGACAACTAGCGAAACACAAAACTAGAGAAGAATCAGTCGTCAGGATAGATAAGGAGGGAACAACTGTCTGTGGCCACCATTCCCAGTTTGAGGGGTGTCTTGCTGTGGCCTCCCCAGGTCACCTGTTGTCACTTTCATTTGCACCAAAGCCGGTGAAGTTGATTCACAATCGCTTTGGCTTCTCAACAGGACAGATTCATAACACTGAAGCTTAGCTGACTCTGTGTTAGACTGGGATGATTAAGCATTCCCTTCATTCTTTTAGGCCATGTCACATGGATAGCCCTGCTACTTCACAAGTCCAGGGTTCGAAACCAACGCATGGTCCCGATCTCCTGGTGTCTGCTTAGGCTTTCCTCCAAGTACTCGGGTCTATTTCTTGCATCCCAAAGACAGGTAGGTTACATGTCAGTCCTACATTTGCTTCACGTGAGTTCATGAGTCGTCCCTAAGTCGGACAGGCTGCTGTCCATGAATGGTTCCTGTCTTGTGCCCCATACTGCTTGGTGTGGATAGCAGGTCCCCATGATCCCCTTGACTCCTAAAATTGATGAAGAAGCTTCAGAGATTGATTCATTCTTTACTAGATGGTTTGAAAATGTCTAAATGGAGGCAAGGGATGAGTTTCAACTTATCCCCATTTCTTAGCTTATTATACATTTATTTCCTTAGCAAGTCTTTTCGGAATTTCTTTTGTTCAGAGCAGCAGCGGCGGATTTTGTCTTCTGTTGAGCTAATAGACTTCTGTGTATACACTTCAAGAGCAATTTTCTGTCGTAGAAGTGCAATCTTATCGGTGGCTTGTAATATTTCACTTACTAAATGAGTTATTTGCAAAGCCCCGTGGGCGAAACTATTCTAAATATCCATTCTAACGACAGAGTTTTTGCAGAATATTTTAACGGGATTAAAGGCAGAAAGGTGCTCCTTATTATATGGATTCTGTCTTTGATCTTACAAACATTTCTACTTGCAGATAATAAAAAAAGGAGAATAGATCGCCGTATAATGTGAGGCCAGATCCGATATGTGCTTAAAAGTGCAGCTTATTATTTGAGTTTGCATTCTCTGCAATCCTGTGCTCAGGGCATTTGCATTCTTGCATCAGCTACAGTATATTGATTGCATCATTTAGAAACCTGCTTTGGCAACACATTTGGAAAAGTTCTTTCCTATTGTCTGTCTGCATCTTATGAGGATAAATTAGCGTCTGAAAATGCTGCTTTTTTTCGAGTCCTGTTGGCTTCTCTGTATGGGAATTAGAGAAAATCCTGAGCAGGGAAAAATGTAGATTTTACATATATGCAGCGGTAGTCAAAGGGAATTAAACAGATACTGACATCATTTCCCTACGGGTATTGCATTTTAAGGGAATATGTCCATTCAGACTTCTGTACATTAATGCTAATGCAACTGCTGCTGGGCACGGCGTACCCATGAGTGGCATCAACAAATCTGTCACGAACAGGAAGCTGTCGTTTAAATGAGGAGAGCATTTAAATCTTGTAGAAATGCCTTTTATCTTGGCAAGAACATTATGGCCCATAGGTCATAATGATGGTACACTCATCCTTTCTTAAGCTGTCAAGACATGATTACACCATAAATGCCTACAACAAACATATTATCAGATAGTTGGGTTTAATGAACTTACAAATGAAAAATAAAATGCTGCCGGTGCTCACTGAAAATTAACAATACACACCTTGTGCAGCCTTCTAAAATATTGTTTTGAACCTCGGTAGATAAATGGGGTGGCACGGCGGTGCAGTGTTTACCTCTGCTGCCCCAGCTCTCCAAATTCTGAGTGTTGTGATTTGGAGTCTAAAAACAAGGAGGTGTGAAGCGCACTAAAGTGGTCCACAAAGCAGGCCGGAGCCTTCACTGGCCTTTTCTTCATGCCTAAAGGCCAGGGGTCTCCAACTCTAGACCTGGAGAGCTACTGTGGTCTGTCCAGCAGGGGGCACTAGCTCCCTGGTTGGAATAAGTTCTTTTTAATTGCGGCAGCTTAAGTAACCCAAAACTATATAGATATAATATTAAAAGGTGATTCCCCTCCCATAATGATATGCCAGTAAGGAATCACATAAGAGAAAATAGCTTTCTTTAATGACGACTTACGTGGCATAACAGATGAGGAAGCCATAGCAAGACTATTATCAAAGTGGGATCTCGATGTGTAGTGAGTCTGCCATTTTTGTCGTTGAACTGGAAGGATTTTCTGGATCGGATCCGTCAGTCGGCTTCTAAGGTGTGCCGGGCAATGTTCCAAGGCTTTATATCCTTTTTCCATGTGCCGACCCCTACTTAGGTTAATCATGCCATTCCAAACAAGGCAAAGAGAAGATCTAATATCAAGCTGACTTTGTCGCACAGAAATAGTACAGTGCCCATTTTCGTAGTCTTCTAATGCTTGCCTAGCAGTTCTAAATGATGAGCCCCTGTGCGCTGAATCTGGCCTTGTGTTAGCTGTACATGTGAGAAGAAGCAGATTTGTAAAATATTTTTTGTACAGAGCACAGTGACATATTCCACATATGAACTTATTTCATGTGGCTGCAGGTTTTCATTCTAACCCTTTTTTTAATTTGTGGCCAGATTTTGCTGCTAATTAACTCTTTGCCTTCATTTTAATTGATGCACAACTTAAGACTCAGGCCCCCTTAATTATTTCTTTTTTCCTTAATTAAACAATATTAAGACACAAAATGTACCAACACATAAACAGCAACCTGCGTCCATTGCAAAATAACTGAAAATAAAAAACGGTGAAGACCCTCAGTAATGTTGATCTGCTCGGGTGCAAAAAACATTTTGACAGCCCATTCAGGGGCAACTGGGCAACAGACAATTCGGCGAAAAGACAACTCGGTGAACAGACAACTGGGCTAAAAGACAACTGGGCAAACAGACAACTGGGCGAACAGACAACTGGGCGAAAAGACAACTGGGCGAAAAGACAACTGGGAGAAAAGACAACTTGGTGAACAGACAACTGGGCGAACAGACAACTGGGCAAAAGACAACTGGGCGAACAGACAACTTGGTGAACAGACAACTGGGCGAAAAGGCAACTCGGCGAACAGACAACTCGGTGAACAGACAACTGGGCTAAAAGACAACTGGGCAAACAGACAACTGGGCGAACAGACAACTGGGCGAACTGACAACTCGGTGAACAGACAACTGGGCAAAAAGACAACTGGGCGAACAGACAACTGGGCGAACAGACAACTGGGCAAAAAGACAACTGGGTGACAGACAACTCGGCGAACAGACAACTTGGCGAAAAGACAACTGGGCGAACAGACAACTCGGCGAACAGACAACTGGGTGACAGACAACTGGGCGAACAGACAATTCGGCGAAAAGACAACTCAACTAAAGGATATCTCAGCGACATCCTTTACCAGTTAGGTAATAGTTAGGTTCAAAGAGATTTTTTAATGATATTTAAATGAAAACGTAGGGTACTGGAAAATCCACAGAATCACCTGCTTTATGAGAGTCCCAATACGTTGAGAGTAAAGATATTCCTTAAGCCGTACTTGCAGGTCACCTTTTGTATTCTAAATAATGTTATCATACAATTACAATCAATACAACTTATATAAAGAATTAGCAATTTTGGTTGCAGAAGATAATTTAAGATAGAGTTAATTCTATCTGCAGACTAAAGTTTGTTCATCAATTATATAACTTTACTTTCAACATTTTAATTGTCATTTAAATGAAATTAAAAAAATCTCTTTGAGCCTAACTACTACCTAACTGGTAAAGGATGTCACCGAGTTGTCTTTTCGCCGAGTTGACTGTCGCCCAGTTGCCACCAAACCTTGACAGCCAGCGCTCTTAAAAAAGAAAATCAACAGTTTTGGAAATGTCTGCCATGGCAGAATGAGCGAGCACCATGGAATTAAATAACGGGTTTAATTAGCAACGAGAATTGACTTCAAGTTAAGAAACTGAATGAAGACTGGAGTTTGAGGCCCCAACTTGCAGTAGTTGCTCATCTGTTGGCTCACTTCACATCAAATTTATGTTTAGGTGCCATTTAAGGGGAAAAAAAGAATCAATTCAGCGGTCAGAGTCTCAAGAAAAGTCAATTAAAAAAAGGGAAAGAGTGAATTAGCAACAAAAACTGGACACTAATTAAGAAAAGAGTTAGAATGTAAACTGGCAGCCACAGTAGCTCTCCGGGACTGGAGTTGGAGACCCCTGCTCTAGGCTAACATAATAAGCCATTGGCCTCCCTATGAGGTCTAAAGTACTTGTTATGCATGAAACATGGAGGAATTTTCTGATTGACTTTTTAACGTTATGTAATACTAGCTTTCCCCCGCGGCTCCACCCACGTAGTAGAGAAACAGGACAATCTTTAAAAATTAATTTAAAAAAAATAAATGGAATAATTTCTATTCAGAAGAATTTATATTGATAGCTTTTGTATCCTTTGGCTCTTGACATACAGTATTGTTGGTTTTGCTATCAGAGGCGAGAATGGAGCTGTGATCTCTTTGCCAAAAATGTAAAAAGTTGGCAAGGTTACTCTGGCTAAGTGGAAAGTAGGTACGCTCCATTGTCACACGTTGGTACTGCATCCGATCGGGTTCAGCTCTGATGAGAGAGTGTCACCCGCATGGTAAGAGGAGCACGTGGCTGTGATATCTCCGCCAATGAGCAGCTACCCTCTAAAACACGTGAAGCTCTGATCTCTCTCTCAAAAACCTCAAACGTTACTCCTCACCAATCTCTAGATAATAATGCCTGCTGAACAAACAGGCATCGCTAGTTAAGTGAATGTATGGTACACTCCAACATGTGGCGAGAGGTAGAGCGACTCAAACGGAGCTCCCCGCCCCTCCCCTCGGCCCACAGCGTCTCTCTCGGATTAACATTAATAATAATAATACCTCTGGCTTGAGGGACAAGTTAAAAACAAAACCTTTATGCTTAAACAAAAGTATAACAAAAAATAAACAATCCACGGCAAAATTGCAGAGGTAAAAAGAGCATACTGAAGAGCTGAATCAAAAATCTAAGAAACCAGTAAATCCAAAGTCACAAAGAACGGCAAACAGCAGGCTCCAAATCAATGAACCACAGAAGGATTTGCTCCTCCGCCTGAGGGGCGGTCCTTCAGCTGTGATGTCAGAGGGACCCCGCCTCTTGGAGAGGTTCCACCCATGTAGGAGAGCAAGTAATACATAGATAGGAAATAACAGTGGTTACAAAAATACACAAATATAATTAACACATAAAAAATAAAGAAAGGAATATCTACTGAAACATGACGCTTGGTTTTGCCCCTTGCCTTGACTTACGACTCCATTCTTTCTCCTGATCCACACTCAGACAGTCCCGTATGGGATCCTAACTCTGATCTCCCTCATTCATTCAACCTGAGACCATCTGGAGCATTTTTGAGTATTTATATATGCTGTGAATAAAATATTCTTCTGCTTCTCTGAAACATTTCTTGTATTATTTCAAAATCCTGATGCAGCCATGGACTTATTAGAGTATGATTGTGAGACTGATATGACTGATATTTCCCCTTGGGATTAATAAAGTATCTATCTATCTATCTATCTATCTATGATTGTAACCATATTTAAGGCCTCAACAGCAGGTTCCTGCACTGGAATAATCCGTTTTTTTGGAAAAACGAATTAATGTTTCAAACAGTTTTAAATGCTCAGCAAAAAGGGACAAGAATTGAAGAGAAAAAAAAAATTAAATCTCGCCCAAGCCCTTGTTGTATACTCCAGTCTGGCATTACCGTAATGAATGTTTATAGCTCAGTCCTTGTATTACACTGCATTGTGGACCGCTTGATTTATTGATGCTTTATTTCAGAGCCGCAGCCTTAGTGTTCTGTTCAATCTGTGGGTTTCAATTTATGTACATGACTCTGCTACAAAGCAGCAGCATGGTAATCAACTCCTTAAAAAACGCACTGACGGTGCCCATACACCTTTTCTCAAGTATTCATTGCCAGTAATACTCTATTTTATTGCATACCTCTAAAGCGTGCTCATTAATCACAAGCTTGTACGAGTGGTCACTTCAAAGTATATAATGGTCCTGCTTAACCTTTGACTCCAAACCCTGCTAATGTGATTGGATTACCACAGCTCTTTCTTTTTTTTCCTGCACAATAAAACACCTATGTGGTACCGCTGGCATCCATCGTATTTCACCAGGCTTACGATTCACTCATCTTCATGAAAGCAGTGGTGAGGGCCGAATGACCTCCTGTCTACCGTGTGGATTTCAAGACCATGCAGCTTACCTTTTTGACTTTTTCTGTTACAAATTATTCACCAGTGTGTGTGTCAATTTTGAATCCATAAAAAGTATATGTCAGGACTATCAATGTGTTTAATATATGATTTAAGGTCAGTAATTGTCTATGCTTTTGTGATATGAATTATGTATGAATGCTTGGAAATCACTTCAGACTAGCAAAAAAAAAAACAAACCAAAAAAAAACCACAATATCATATACTGTTTAATGGGTCATAATACCCAGTTATTGTATGCAAGGCATCAAGATTTTCAGTTTTGGCCCACTAAACCCCAAAATTCCTCATTTTATGCCATTTCAGGGCCGTACATCATGTGATATGCAGTGGGCTGGCACCCTGCCCGGGGTTTGTTTCCTGCCTTGTGCCCTATCTATCTATCTATCTATCTATCTATCTATCTATCTATCTATCTATCTATCTATCTATCTATCCAATCCTGCCTACTACTGTACCAAATTCTGTCTGTCTGTCTGTCTATCTATCTATCTATCTATCTATCTATCTATCTATCTATCTATCTATCTATCTATCTATCTATCTATCTATCTGTTATGGAGTGTCTTTTCCATGTGTCTATCCGTCTATGGAGACTCTCCTATATGTGTCAGACTGTTATTCCATAGCCCGATATTTCTGATTACAAAGCTGATGGCTGACTGTGTGCCACAGAGCAGACATACCAGAGGATGCTGACTTGTCATTTTGTGACAGCGTGTTGCCCAAAGAGCCCCATAATCTATTGACTAAGCACAGGCGTCCCCTCATTCACAACAGAAGACTTTTCCGCGCGGAGATGCACAGTATATTATATTAGCCATTGTATCTGCTGATGCAGCAGTTGGAACACTGAAATAAAATCTCAACTGGGAACTACAAAACATTCTGCCTCCGCTACATCCCTTGCCCCGACACATACATGAGAAGAACAGAAAAGGAATTAGAAGTGAAGGCGATAAGGAGGTGACTTTAATGCCGCTCGCTCGGCGCCTCGTGGGCCCACATTACTGCCTTTTGTCAGTGTCTCTCTTAATGTCCCTCTGGAATTCAGTGTCGCCACTGATGCCCGTATATAATGATCACTAAGCACAGCGACTATATATCAATCTGCATGTTGCTGCGCCAGTTATGGGGCTAACATCACTCATTCTTGGAGGGCGATGAGTGTAGAGCGATGTCGCTTTCTGTGAGCAGAGATTATGCAACATATCATCATACCTCTTAGTCAGCAGTGTGGCATCTGCAAACAGGATAAATGCCAGCAGGTTGCCCTCAAGAATATAAATGCCTTTATCTAATATGTATTCATTGCACTCCCACCTATGCATCCTGAATCAGCCGTGTAGATTTAGTGATCAGGGCTTTTCACTTAATGCCCGTATTCTTTGATTATAGCGCTACTGGCATGTTTAAACAGTGCTTATTCCTCTTAACTGATGAGGTGTCAGCTTGTATCGTACCCCTGGTTATATTGAAATTGGGACCTTGACAAAAAGTGCTACTGACTGGCCATTTATTTGGAGCTGTGGCTGCCCAGCTAATTCCACACATGAAGGAGCAGGGAAAACAAACAAATGAATAATATTGCCATAACACGACGTAATCACGTGGCAATGCCACCCAAGACGTGACACCTTTATCCATGCATTTCTTACACGGTGACAGCTGTAGCAAATATGGTTTGCTACAATGAAATATTTTATATTTTCTAATTTTATTTTCCTTTGCCTTTTGTTAATAATGGAAGAGAACATGTCACTTGAAGGGTGACCACCCCCCGTGGCTGTAAAACATAAGACTGGTGGTTTAATCGGATGGCAATATGGAGTGAATCCTAGAAGAAATAGTATCATATGAGCCTGTCACGCACCATTAGCCTCAACTGAAGGTGTCTCTGGCCTAAGGGGTTATGATCTCTGATTTTCAAAAATAAATGATTGTGCAAATTCCATGAGCATTAATGAGATTTTTGGATTTGATATGCTGAATTCCAGACCAGGTTAATACCCACATACTGTAGAATTTGAATATTCTGTATTCACAGTGCAGCCTTCATGCTGGTCCGGTTGGTCACCTGACATTAACCCAGTGTCCCTTCCAGAATCGGTTTCCAGGCCTCTTAGGAAAAAATTTCATCCTGCAGCCCTTTAATCCAATCTGTAAAAATTCTGAAAATGAATTTTAAAGAATCGCTAGAACACAAGACGGATGGTTTAATCGAATCGTAACGTGGAGTGGATGCCAGAAGAAACAGAATTATGTGAGCTGGTGTCATATCATGGAACTCGACCAAAGGCATCCCAGATCTTCAAAATTTGTGTGGTGCAAAATCCAAGCGGTTACGTTTAGGCCTGGTTTAGGCTTACATTTCTTATTTGTGTCTGTTTTGTTCAGTTAGTAGAACACGTCTGCCAGGTGTTTCATTTATGTGCTCATTTTTTAGACAAGAAGGCAAGGGGAAAGTAGCCCCCCTTCCCTTTACAAAAGAAGACCCTGTCCGAAAACAGCTCGCCCTCTCAGTTGCTGCTTGTTGAATCTCTCTGGTGAGAAATCTTCTTCTTTTTAGTTTTTGACCGAAGATATCGAATCTTAAATTAAGAAAATGGTGTGTGGTGGGCAGCCACAGCCATTAACTGGATGAAGGACAGGGTGGAGAGGACCTCTATGCGGCACTACCTTCCCCAGGACACTAGAGGGCAGTCCTCCTGGGTAGCTGTGGCACTATGGATTCCCACAGGGCACACCGAAAGTTGGCACAGCCTTGTTGGGTTCATGGGGGCCACCAGGGGGCACTGCAGTGCCTTAACTCGATCCGAGATCTGGATAACGAGCCACCTGGAAGATTTCCCCGAAAAAACATAAAAGGAGCCGCCCCACTTCACTCGGAAAGCCAGAGTCGGGAGGAGGAAGATGAATCTTGCCTTAGAGATGGAGGGGAGGCGGATGAACAGAGAGTGACCCAAGGGAGAAGGAAGGGACTGAGTCTCGTATACTTTGGTGCTATACTGTGCTGTGTTTTGTGGAGCGCTTCCAAATAAAAGGGTGTTGTGTGCTGCGCTTGTGTCTCTGCCTGTCTGTGTCAGGTTAGGATGGCTGTACTCACCCCTGAGCTGTCACAAGTGTCACCAGAGTCGTCTTGTTGTATTCTGGAGTCACACAAAGGAACATGAGGCCTTCAAAAAAAAGCCAAGAAACTAGTCAGCCTAGAAAAAAGGCCCACCCCAGTCCAGCTAGACCCCCCAACTTCTATCTGAAGGCTTCGGCCTAAGAAATAGGAAATGACTTTAAAAGTTAAAAAAATATACAAAGATGTTCCAAAATATATACTCGTGTCTCACAAGACAGACAAAATCACAAAACATTGGCTTGAAGAAAAGAAAAATCTTTCTAAATGAAGTTAAAAAAGGAAAATAAACCAAAAGAATAAAAAAAGGTGAAATGCAAAACAAACGTGTTCCAAGACAAATTCAATGAGCAAAATCTAAAAAGAGAAGTGGAAAGAGTCCAGAAACCAGAAATCTGAAATGAAACAACACTGGTACACTGGAAAAGAAAACAGGAAGAAGAAGAAATACGTTTGGATGAAACGTGCGGTTCGGCTTTTATTTTCAGAGAAGACAGACTGGTGTCCAAACTTTGACTACATGATGGAATTTACACCAACATCCCACTTGCACTTGGCTTTTCTCCAGCCACATATTCACTTAGATAACAGCATAAAGTTTTAACCACCTGTTAACTAACATTTAACAGAACTTTATCAACTATTCGCCTTAATAAAAGGACAAGTGCCTGTGTCTCTGTGTATCTGTGTGTCTGTCCCATTGCAACATCTCTGTCATTCCAGCAGATGGCACATCACAAACATTAACACTGGTCCCATACCAAATGGCATACAGCAGATACCTATGTGGTGTGTTAGTCATTCCTCATTCCAACAGACGGTGCATTACAAATTGTTGGCAGAAATCGAGATTCATCAGACCAGGCGACATTATCCCACTCTTCAGCTATCCAGGTTTGGTGAGCCTGTGCCCACTGAAGCCTTCGCTTATTGTTCTTGGGTGACAGGAGTGGAACCCAAAGTGGTCTTCTGCTGTTGTAGCCCACCCACCTCAAGGCCCAACATGCTGTGTATCCTCTTCAGCTCCTCACACGTGTGCTTATATGAGTTACTGTGGCCTTTTTACAAGTTTGAACCACTCTGGATATTCTCCTCTGACTCACTCATCTACTGGGCATTTATGTTTACTAGACTTTTTTTTTTGTTGTTTTCCAAACCATTCTGGGTAAACTCTAGAAACTGGGCTAGCTAGATAGATAGATAGATAGATAGATAGATAGATAGATAGATCAAAAGGCACTAGATAATAGATAGATAGATAGATAGATAGATAGATAGATAGATAGATAGATAGATAGATAGATAGATAGATCAAAAGGCACTAGATAATAGATAGATAGATAGATAGATAGATAGATAGATAGATAGATAGATAGATAGATAGATAGATAGACATGAAAGGCACTATATACAATACCCAAGTTGGTAACTGCTTTGCCAGTTTACAAAGGAAGATGATAGAAACGGGAGGGTCTATTTTAGAAAGGCACTTGTGACGTGTGTGGGCACAAGGAACAGCTTAAGGGCTCTAGTAGTTGTAATTCACAGCAGATCCAATGGTTGGCGCTGTGTAATAATGTCTCTTGTCTCCCTCCCTCTACAGACTGGAAGACTGACGGCTTTACCGTGACTGACATCACTTCTGGCGTGTGTCCAGCTGGACCCGTCTCTTCCTGCCGTAAGTCTTGAAAGTCAAGAAGGTGTGCCATCTTAGTTCCATTCACTTTGAGAACCCAATCTGAAACAATGTCTGCACGTTTATGGTGTATTTTCTTTTTTTTGTTTTTGTTATTTTTGCTTCCAATTATACGGGGTCAGCAGGGTGGTGCCCCAGTTCTTTATCGTAGTTTGTCTGGTCTCATACACACCATATGATAGACATTATATATATATATTGTCACGCACGCGCGATTAGGAGACCGCGGACGGACCTTAAGCCGCTTCGAAAGACGTTCGCCGGCAGTGAGTAGCGGGGTACTGACCTTTCTCCTTTAATGTCTTCCAGGAAAAGAAACGCTCCGCCATCATAAGCCTTCCCGCAGTACATCTACTTCCGCCCTTCCTCCGCCATCTTTCCTGACGTCAGCAGTCCCATCCTCCCTCACGGTTCCTTCCCAGCATTCCTCCTCTCCCGGCTCCTCCCCTATAAAATGGCCGCCGATGCCTCAGAATGGCGTCGCGCATATGAACTTGTTTTTGTGTTTGTATTTTCACCTGAGTTTTTTGTTGTGGAGCAGTTACAATATACGCGGCCAGAAAACCACAGACCTTTATGCTGTTTGCTATTGTATCTTTTACAATATATTATACTTTATTTGTCCTCAAGGGGGAATTATATACAGTAATCCCTCGCTATATCGCGCTTTGACTTTCGCGGTTTTGCTCTATCGCGGATTTTATATGAAAGCATAACTAAATATATAACACGGATTTTTCCCTGCTTCGCAGGTTCTGTGGACAATGTGTCTTTTTACTTCCTGTACATGCTTCCTCAGTTGGTTTGCCCAGTTGATTTCATACAAGGGACGCTATTGGCGGATGACTGAGAAGCTAACCAATCAGAGCACGCAGTTAAGTTCCTGCCTGCTGAATGCAGTGTTAACCAGGAAGTCTCGTCTCGCTCATTCAGCATCAACGTGTTTCGCTGTGTAAGGAGTTGTGCTCTTTTGTGTTTATCTTTGTGCGTAGTCAAGCCCTTCATTATGGCTCCAAAATGATCTGCTACTGCTTCAGGGGCCGTGCCCAAGCAAAGCGGAAGATGTTAATGATTGCCGAAAAGGTAAATGTTTTGGATTTGTTGAAGGCTACGATTCTTTTATTTAAAAAGTAGGAAAGGAATATAAGATCTACGGCCGCAGTGTCCTTTTAACCAGGGTGCAAAACGAGTTGTAAGTGGATGTAATAAGGCAGTAGTCTGGATGGAATCTGCTTTAGGGATTTGGATTGAAGAAGAACAACGGCGGTGCTACACAATCGCCTGAAGTGGCTCCTTTAAGGGCTGTAACGCTCTCCTTTGTTGTGCAGTAAAATAAAACATTGTTATCGGACAAGTCATTGTGTCATTGTTGGTGAGTAACCATAATTAATTTTCTACTTACAGTGCTTAGTACATGTACGTGCGTTTAGTGTCACTGTACACACACATTTACTGTATACTATTTTTGTTGCATTGTACGTATTTATTGCTGGTGGCCTGTCTATCGTAATGGCTGTAACATATGTGATATCGGAGACACTCAATATCTTTAAAATAATATTTAGGTTTTACTGATTCAGCGGGTTAGAAAATGGATGGATGGATGTATATAAACAGTGTGTTTATATACATCATTTCAATGAATCTTACCTAATATCTAAGAGAATACAAAGGGATTATGCTGTATAACTCTGCGGGGAATATTTATAAACAGTGTGGGAGAGTTTATAAGGGCTTAAAATATATAAAAATAACCATAGAAACATATAGTTTCTACTTCGCGGATTTTCACCTATCGCGGGGGGGTCTGGAACGCAACCCCCGCGATCGAGGAGGGATTACTGTATGTGAAATTCCCAGGAAATCAGAAGTTACAGAAATACTCCAACCAGCTCGCCTGGCACCAACAGTCATGCCACAGTCCAAACTCTCAAGATCGCATACATTCACTGAAGCTCCTGACCTGGATCTGCACCACTGCAACGTGATTGGCCGATTCGATAATTGCACGGACAAGCAGGAGTACCGACGTTCCTAATAATGAGCCCAGTGAGTGTATGACAAATGTAAGAATTGATCACGGAAAACGTTTTATATGATTGAAAGACATTTGTAAAAAGTAGCCAGTTGGATTCAATTAGATTAGATTAGATTAGATAAAGTTTATGAATCCATCCATCCATCCATTACGAATCCCATTGGGAAATTCAGAATGATTATGTTTATTTAAAATTTGTATGTTTCATATCATTTTTCACAATGGGGACTTCTGCATTAATAATAGAAAATGGCCACAGTGAGAAATGCTGAGGAATTCTATAAGAAAATATTGTCGGGCAATTGGGACTGCAAGCTCTATTTGCTGTCAAATCCGTACAGAACATTCCATAAAAACTGAATTATCCGAGAGTGAAGAATGACTTGATCAGCAATGTGGAGAGCACAACAGAACAAATGTACGGCTCGGCTGCTGTCACTGCAAGTCATCGCCAACAAAGCCAATTTGTCTGCAGAGCCTTTTTCTGACACGTATCACTCATATTTAGCACAACCCTATGCCGTGCATCTGATAGCTGACCTTGTTCAGGGCGCACAAAACTCAAATGTATCTCGCAACAGCGCGGCATTGCAATCTCTTTTCTCTTTCCTCTCCAAAGTGTTTATCACAACAGTCTGTCATGCTGACACGTTCAAGAGCTTGCATTTACAAAGGTCAGCATTCACAAGTTTGGCAAAAAAAAGGAAGAAAAAACCGTACTGTCGAGAATCGCGCTTTGCTTCGACTAATGATGCTGCGCCTTGAATTACACGGGGGCCACGTTGTGATGGGAGAGATGATTCTGTCAATGACAGCCAAGACATCAAGGAAACTAACAGCTGCAACAGAGTATTTAAGTGGCGGAGATTACAAATATAGAAAACTGTTTCTTATGTTATTGTTGAAAGTGTAACACTATCACTGTTATTTTTCAACGAAACACAGTAAAATGACAGCTTATTCTCGTCCCTTTCAAAGTAGACAATGGAAGTCAGTTGTAACAGAAGAAAGGTTTTCAGCGGGCACTGGTGGCGACTCAATTCTCAATTTTTTTTTTCAAACAGGAATTAGTTAATAGGAAGGTATTAACTCTTAGGTTTTGCAGCCAAGATCGAGGAAACTGTTGTAAGCTACGGTGAAACACAAAGTCGCTCGTGTACAGCTGTGCTCAATGCCTTTTACTGGTCACCAGCTGTGCTGCCCGTCAAAGGAATCAACATGGACCTCAACAGTGCACCAACTATCAGAATGCATTTTGTATTATATGAAGTAATAAAATGCATTGCGTTCGTCATTCCAACCGATGGCGTTTCACAAATATTTAATATAACATGCAGTGAATCCACTTGGCTTGAGCATAACTAGTTTCATTCTCTTTCTCTGTACGTTTGCTCAGAGGTGGATGTGCTTGTTCCTTCCTGAGCTGCTCTTCTTCATCCTAGCGGCCCCCTTCTTCTCTTCTTTCGTTGGCATCTTTTTGCGTTGAAACTGATTAAGCCAGTTTTTGTGTTACTTTTGAGTTACTTAGTATGGTTTTCTTAATTATTCACTTAAGCTGGCACTTAAGTCTTCAATCTGCCTCAAGAATGATTTAAGAAATGAAGAGGTAGGGGAAGTGACGGCGAAGGTGGTAGGGAATGAGAACGGCGCCATATGCATGTGCCACACAGCCACCCTGCTGCCCGCTGCCAAGAGTTGATTCTTCAATAAAATTAAATAAAAATAAAAAGAGGAATAACCTTGGAGGTCAATCATCACCTATGTAAGCGGATAGCAGACGTCACGTAGTTTCAGGTCAATAGTGCAAAGGGTTTGTGAGCTGCAGGTGATTAAAAATCCTGGACAGACAAACGGACAGCCACGGTAGCGTATTATATAAGAAGATAATGAAATGCATTGCTACAAATGTTTATGATGACCGTCTATTGAAATGATAACTGCAGTACACTTTATTACTACAAATATTTGTGATGCGCCATCTGTTGGAAGACAATTGCTATGCATTTTATTATTACAAATGGTTATGATTCACATCTTTTGGAATGACAAATGCAATGCATTGTATTAATACAAATGTTTGTGATTTGCCGTTTGTCATAATGACAAATGTAATGCATTTCTTTGCTACAAATGTTTGTGATGTGCCATCTGTTCCAATGACAAATGCAAGGCATTTTATTACTAGAAATATTTGTGATGCACCATCTGTTGGAAGGCAATTGCAATGCATCTTATTACTAAAAATGTTTGTGATGTGACATCTGGTGGAATGACAAACGCAATGCATTTTATTACTTTAAATGTTTCTGATAGGCGGCACGGTGGCGCAGTGGGTAGCGGTGCTGCCTCGCAGTTAGGAGACCCAGGTTTGTTTCCTGGGTCTTCCCTGCGTGGAGTTTGCATGTTCTCCCCATGTCTGCATTGGTTTCCATCTTGTGCTCTGGTTTCCTCCCACAGTCCAAAGACTTGCAGGTTAGGTACGTTGGCGATTCTAAATTGTCCCTAGTGTGTGATTGGTGTGTGTGTGTCCTGCGGTGGGCTGGCACCCTGCCCGGGATTTGTTCCTGCCTTGTGCCCTTTGTTGGCTGGGATTGGCTCCAGCAGATCCCCGTAACCCTGTAGTTAGGATATAGCGGGATGGTTGGATGTTTATGATTCACATCTTTTGGAATGACAAATGCAATGCATTTTATTAATACAAATGTTTGCAATTCACCATTTGTCATAATGACAAATGTAATGCATTTCTTTGCTACAAATGTTTGTGATGTGCCATCTCTTCCAATAACAAATGCAAGGCGTTTTATTACTAGAAATATTTGTGATGCGCCATCTGTTGGAAGGCAACTGCAATGCATTTTATTATTACAAATATTTGTGATGTGCCATCTGTTGGAATGACAATTGCAATGCATTTTATTATTACAAATGTTTGTGATGTGCCAACTGTTGGAATGGCAACTGCAATGCATTTTATTATTACAAATATTTGTGATGTGCCATCTGTTGGAATGGCAACTGCAATGCATTTTATTATTACAAATGTTTGTGATGTGCCAACTGTTGGAATGGCAACTGCAATGCATTTTATTATTACAAATGTTTGTGATGTGCCAACTGTTGGAATGGCAACTGCAATGCATTTTATTATTACAAATGTTTGTGATGTGCCAACTGTTGGAATGGCAACTGCAATGCATTTTATTATTACAAATGTTTGTGATGTGCCATCTGTTGGAATGGCAACTGAAATGCATTTTATTATTACAAATATGCTAATTTTGAGGAGGACCTGTATATTTATATATATATATATATATATATATATATATATATATATATATATATATATATATATATATATATATATAATATACTGCACACAGTACTCAAGATGAGGCCTCACCAGTGCATTATAAAGGTTGAGCATAACCTCCTTGGACTTGTACTCCACAGATCGTGCTATATAACCTAACATTCTGTTAGCCTTCTTAATGGCTTCTGAACACTGTTTGAAGTTGATAGCTTGGAGTCCACTATGACTCCTAAATCCTTCTCATAAGGTGTACTCTCGATTTTCGACCGCCCATTGTGTATTCAAACCTAATATTTTTACTTCCTATGTGTAATACTTTACATTTACTGACATTAAATTTCATCTGCCACAAATCTGCCCAAGCCTGTATGCTATCCAAGTCCTTCTGTAATGATATAACGGATTCCAAATTATCTGCTAATCCACCTATCTTGGTATCATCTGCAAACTTAACCAGCTTGTTACTTATATTCCTATCTAAATCATTTATATATATTAAAAATAGCAGCGGCCCTAGCACTGACCCTGTGGAACACCACTCTTAACATCGGCCAGTTCTGATGAGGTTCCTCGCACCATCACCCTCTGCTTCCTGTGTCTGAGCCAATTCTGCACCCATCTAAAAACATCACCCTGAACTCCCACTTCTTTTAACTTGATGCCCAACCTCTCATGTGGCACCTTATCAAATGCTTTCTGAAAGTCCAGATAAATAATATCATAAGCTCCACTTTGATCGTATCCTTTTGTTGCCTCCTCATAGAATTCCAACATGTTAGTAAAACACGACCTCCCCTTCTGAACCCATGCTGACTGTTCAGAATAACTCCTGTCCTTGTCATGTGTTGCTCAATCTTATCCTTAATAATTCCTTCCATTAATTTTCCTGTGATGCTTGTTAAGCTTACTGGCCTATAGTTGCTTGGATCTGCCCTGTCACCCTTTTTATATAATGGGATGATATTTGCCATTTTCCAGTCCTTTGGAATCTCTCCAGTGCACAGTGACTTCCTAAAAATATGTGTCAAGGGTTTATATATGTACTCACTAGCCTCCTTAAGAACACGAGGATAAATATTATCTGGGCCTGGTGATTTGTTTGATTTCATCTTATTTAATCTGAGCAGCACTTCTCCCTCTACAATTTCCAAATCCCTCAGTACCTCCTTAGTAGTTGTTTACCTCTGAGGTTATCCACTTGCTCACTTGTAAACACCTCAGAAAAATGTAAGTTTAGGGCATCTGCTATTTCATTGTCTGTATCTTTTAATTCCCTTTACTATTCCTGATGAACTTGACCTCCTCCTTAACTGTTCTTTTACTACTAAAATACTGAAAGAATCTCTTGGGGTCTTCTTTCGCCTTATCTGCTATATTCCTCTCCAACTGTCTTTTAGCCTCTCTGATATCCTTCTTAATGGTTGCCCTCATGTTCTCATCACGCTACGGTTCTCTTTGCAGTCATTAGTCTTATATGCCTTATACAGCAGTTTTTTCCTTTGCAACTTCTTTTTTAAATCTTTATTAATCCATCGTGGAGTTTTTTAGTTTCCTATTACTTCCAAATTTAGGTATGTATCTGTCCTGCATTACATGTAAAACATTTTAAACCTGTTCCACTGCTCCTCGACTGTCTCCACATTTAAAAGCTTATCCCAGTCTATCCTACTTAGACTTTGTCGCATCTGCTCAAAATTAGCCCTACTAAAGTTCAACTTAACAATTTTAGTCTTTGCATCTGTACTCTTACAAAATACTGAGAATTGTATTACATTATGGTCACTTGACCCTAGTGGTTCAATCACCTCTACACCCTCAATTCTATCCTGATTATTACAGAATACTAAATCCAGACAGGCTTCACCCCTTGTTGGTGCTTTAACATGCTGTGTTAAAAAACAGTCGCCGATTACTTCTAAAAACTCCTGCTCTTGTGCTCCTCCATCTGTAAGGTTATCCCAGTTAATATTTGGATAATTAAAGTCCCCATGACTATAATATCCCCCTGTAAACTTGCCTTTTTGATATTACTAAAAAGATGTGTGTTGAAATTACTGTCTGAATTGGGTGGTCTATAACACACTCCTAAAATGAGACCTCTTTCCCTAATATTTTCCAGGCGAAGCCACATGTCCTCACTAAGATGGGGCTCATCATCCAACTGAAGATGACTTACATTTAATTCCTGTTTGGCATAAACAGCAACCCCACCTCCTTTTCTGTTCTGTCTATCCTTCCTAAAAAATGTGTATCCCTCTATGTTACACTCATCCCCATCTTTGTTATTTAGCCAGGTTTCAGGTTATTTAGCAATGTTTGTGATGCGCCATCTCTTCCAATAACAAATGCAAGGCGCTTTATTACTAGAAATATTTGTGATGCGCCATCTGTTGGAAGACAATTGCAATGCATTTTATTACTTCAAATGTTTATGATTCACATCTTTTGGAACGACAAATGCAATGCATTTTATTAATACAAATGTTTGTCATAATGACAAATGTAATGCATTTCTTTGCTACAAATGTTTGTGATGTGCCATCTGTTCCAATGACAAATGCAAGGCATTTTATTACTAGAAGTGTTTGTGATGCGTCATCTGTTGAAAATGCAGTGACATAGAAACTGGACAGACAGACAGACACTTGTCCTTTTATGAAGGTGGAAAACTCCTTTTAGCAAGCAGCCTCATGCAATATCTGACAAACAGCTTTTTGTGGTGCCTTCAGTTAATCACACGCCTGCATGACTTTGTACTTTAGGCAGTGTACTTAGTTTAGCATTTCTATGTTTCTGTCAGCTTTCAAACCAAACTCTAATGCAGAAACTCTGTGGAGAATTTGGGTATGGGTGACGAGGTCAGCCATCCTAGGATCCCCACTGCTGAGTGCGTCTTGGGGCACAACAAGAGGAAACTTAAGGGGTGCCGGCTCAGTAAAGTATGTCGTATGTACACAGAGGGGCGCCGTTTATGTAACTGAAGGGGCTCTCTGGACTTTCGCCCTCATGCTGATATAAACATTCTATCAGTTCTTGTTTTATTAGACCCGAGTGCAGCATTAGACCTTAGACAGTGGGTTACACTTTCTTGCCACACCTTTAGTTGATTTCATCTATCCATCTATTATCCAACCCGCTATATCCCAACTACAGAGTCACGGGGGTCTGCTGGAGCCAATCCCAGCCAACACAGGGCACAAGGCAGGAAACAAACCCCAAGCATGGCGCCAGCCCACCACAGTCTTTAGCTGGTTTCATTTTTATATCACAAGAAGAACATTCTTTGCTGGCTGTGGTGATTTTTCGTCAGAGATCCGTGACATTATGTATGGGGCTCCTGCTCTGGCCCCCTTATTATTCTCAGTCGACCTGCTCTCATTAGGCCCCCTCATTTGAAAATATCAAGTGAACTGTCGCAGTTACGACACTCAGATTTATTTGTTGATGGCACCAGATGACCAGTGTCTCACCAGCATCACTGAATGGATAAGTAATAAATTCCTTAACAGTAAAAGTAACAAAAACAGACATTTTAATTATTGGCAGCAAACTAAAGTACTTTAGAAATTACCAAGGCCATTTGTTTTTACAAATAAAGCCAGAATTAAGGATTCTCTGTGTCACTTTAGGCTCAGAGCTAAAGTTCAAATCGCACATTAAGCAGATTACTAAGACAGCTTTCTTTCACTTAAGAAGTGTTGCATGAGTTCAATCTTTTATTGCACTGCAAGATGCCAAACATTTAATCCATAGTTTTGACTTTAGCCATCCAGGTTAATGCAATCAAATAAAATGATGAATGGCAAATGTTCTAACACTGTTTCGGCAGACATGGCCAAATCTGATTCTTCCCTTAAAAGTCCTAAAAAGACGAATACAGTCCGAGAAATCCCAAATTTGTAGAACCGTGTGTTACCCTGAGTGACAGCAACCTCACGTTGGTTGACTCAGGCCTTCAAATTGAAATGGTTTCTGATCCTTTATTGAACACTATTAACCACAACGTCAAGTTCAAATATTGTGTCTTTTATTAGGTATGTGGGAACTCTTGAAGGGTGATATATTATGGTTTGATTTCATGAAATTATCCAAATCTTTAAAGAAAGTCTTTCCAAATGCTTTCCAAAAGTGTTTTTAGCACAAATCCCTGACATTGAACATTCAGCGAAGCAGGGCGTTAACACATGTAATGAACATTTGCTCAATTTAGCACCTTGGTATCCAAAGATTTTATTAAATAGGATAACCAAGGTAAATAGATCACCCAAAGATCTACGTATGTTAAATAGAGATTCGACCCAGGCTGTAATTAATTCATGTCAAAACGTATAGATTGATATCATTTTTGTAAATTGATAGGGACTTTAAACTTGGTGGTCTAACCCTAATTAGTTTGGGGGTGGTAAGTTGTAGTCTTTCCGTTGCCCTTTTTCTATTGTTAAAAAAGTTGTCATATTAACTCTAAGATCAATATTAATATTTGAACCCTGGGATCTTAATAACCAGATAGATAGATAGATAGATAGATAGATAGATAGATAGATAGATAGATAGATAGATAGATAGATAGATAGATAGATAGTGTAGTTGGCAGGATTAGATAGATAGATAGATAGATAGATAGATAGATAGATAGATAGATAGATAGATAGATAGATAGATAGATAGAGTGAAAGGCACTATATAATAGATAGATAGATACATAGATAGATAGATAGATAGATAGATAGATAGATAGATAGATAGATAGATAGATATTTTATTAATCCCTAATGACCAATATTGTTTATTAAGGCTATTAAGGTTATGGCTGGGCTAAATACTATTGACAGACCACCCCTACCTTTACTCTAACCTTAAAGTCCATATACTACATCCCTAACCTTAAAAATGTAATGGGGGTCCCTGATGTTAATTAGTCCTTTATTTCTACCCCTACCTCTTGCCTAAACTTCAAAATCAATAATGCCAGCCCTGATTTTTAATAATAACCCTAATGTTAATTTGATATTGGGGCTAAAACGTAACCCTAGAAACTCAGAAAAAAATATTTTGTTTATTTTTTTTATATAGTGCCTTACACAAGTATTATGGGATAGATGGCTTGATGCTATATATCCCAATAAAGGAGGATGTGTATAGCCAGTCAGTCAGTCATCTGCCAAGCCGTTATATACTAACACAGGGTCATGGGGTTCTGCTGGCGCCAATGCCAGCCAAAACAGTGCACAAGGCAGGAACAAATCCCCGGGCAGGGTGCCAACCCAGCACAGATGTGTATAGCTTTTAATTAATTTATTTTGAAGGGTTACAGTATATAGATCTGAATGATTTTAAAATCTATACGAGAACAGATCTTTGAAAGACAGAATTTAGAATTATTATTAGGAGCGTATGATTCTCCTGATAAGGGACAGTTAGGGCATTGATTTCTCTCTATTTTAATAAAAAATCTTGGGATGAGAGACGAGATGTGACTTTCTCAGAGAGACACTTTCATGTCCTGTGAGACAAGACTTTGTGCCAAGAGATTTAAAAAGGCCCGGGGCTGGAAATAAAAGACAAAGAATAGATGAAAAAGTAGAATGTCATGAAGAATTCAAACACGGCGCGATACACATGCAGAGCAGGTTAGAGATAATGTAAGTAGGAAAATTCGAAAGTCTCAAAAAAGTGATAGTAAAAATCGCATTAGCGCAAACAATTGGATGTTATTACTTGGTGAAATAACGGTACAAAGTAAAGAGATTCAGTATATCATTTGGATTTAAACTCTAAGTCGGAGACTTGTAAATTGTTTAATTCGTGTTGCCATCGGGGAAAAATAGTGTTTCTTCCCAATTTGAAGAGGCCTATCTGTGAGAATGAAAAGATTTGTTGTTTGGTGAAAGTGAAATCCACATACGCGAGCGGCAGAGACACAAAGTGCAGGCCGGGGGGTTGGCAAGGAAAGCGAGCAGGGGGTGAAGCTCCCTAGTATTTATTTATCATTTATTTATTCTCTATATTTTAAGTTGAAAAAAGTATATTTATACAACTGTATGGTCACTGTGATTTAAAATATATTCTATACAAAAACTAAGTGTGCCAGATCACAGCATTTCGCCCATATCTCTTCATTCTCTCCTAACTCCATTCAGAATTGCCAAAAATAAAAAACTGATTGACGTCAGCTGCAATTAGTCGAAAATGCAGCAGCAAGAATTTTAACTAAAAATAGAAAATGTGAGCACTTCACACCAGTCTTAGCATCACTGCACTGGCTGCCGGTGTCCTTTCGGACTGATTTTAGTATACTTTAATTGTATATGAGGCTCTAAAGAGTCGAGCATGTTCTTATATGTTAGGCTGCTTCTCTTCTTACATTCTTGCTTGTAACCTTAGATCGACTCATACTGGCTTGATTAATATTTGGAGAGTGAAACATAAAAAGGACTCGCGAGATGGCTTTCTGTTTCTACGCACCAAACAATCTGAGAGACACGAGATATGCCAGGGCAGTGGAGCTGAAAACACTCCTGAAAATGCTTTAATCAGACATTCCCTCTTAAAACCTTAAACTACTAGCACGACTAATGCTAGTACTTCACCCAAGGAGAAGAGGACATTGGCTCTTTATCGTTAAATGGAATTCTGTTTGATACTTTATAGGCCACTCAATAATCACTACTTTTTTTTTATTCTGTAGTGTGGCGATATACCCCTGATTTTAAATAACTTATTTATGTATTTATTTATTTGGATGGGCGGCACAGTGGCGCAGTGGGTAGCGCTGCTGCCGCGCATTTAGAAGACCCAGGTTCACTTCCCAGGTCCTCCTTTCATGTTCTCCCCGTGTCTGTGTGGGTTTCCTTCCACAGTCCAAAGACATGCAGGTTGTGTGCATTGGCGATCCTAAATTGTCCCTGGTGTGTGTGTGTGTGTGCCCTGTGGTGGGCTGGTGCCCTGCCTTTCACCCTGTGTTGGCTGGGATTGGCTCCTGCAGACCCCCGTGACCCTTTGTTAGGCTATAGCGGGTTGATCAATGACTGACTGACTCACAGTAGTGATAAGTGTAACAATATGGACAGTTTTATATTTCATACAATTGTGGACATCTGCTTTTGGCATATAAGAAATGTTTTACTTTTCCATCTTCTGATGTGACCTTATGTTAGGATATAGCGGGTTGGATAATGGTTGGATGAATTTATTTGGATTTCTTTATAGAGCACCCACATTTTTTTAAGAATATTTATTCATTTGTAGTCAACTAAAACCCAGCTATGATTCACACTGTCGACATGACGGTGATTTATTTATTTTTTGGGTGCGCTCAGCTTTGGCCCGACTCACACACTCCACTCCCTCACAGAGACAAAAAGCAACCGGTGATTCAACAGAAATTGAAGACTATATTAAACAATAATCAATGAAATATAACTATACAAATTACAACAATCCCAACCCAGTGCCCTTTAAGACGAAATATGATAAACACAAACTCAACACAACAAACCACTAACAAAAACCACACACGATAAAGTCCATGAAAAATGGCAACTGATGAAATGAAATGATGGCGATAGACAGTCCAGAGATCAGCAGGCTGTATGTGAATGTAAAGGTCAGTCCTACCAGTAATTCCTGATGAGATGATGGCATGTGAATGGGAACAGGAACGCTCCTTCCTTCGTTCGCAGGACAACAACAAATCCTCAGAAAGTCCTCATGCAGCAGGAAGACACCAGACGGTCCATGTGTCCAAAACAGGAGACGATCTCCAGGTCAAAAGAAGAGGTCACAAGACGGGAAGGCAAACAAAAAAACAGGCGACTCCAGACTCGAAACACAAAAAAGACACTTTTTCCTTCTCTGTAGAACTGGCCTCCTTTTAAATGTCACGCCGGCCTCCTTGTGCCCAGCAGCCCCTGCACCCTCAGCAGAAGATGGCCAATCAGAGCCACTGCAGGGACTGCTGGGAGATGAAGTTAAGATGAATATCTGTGTACGCGCTGTTGAAATTTATTTCTTAGGTTCTTAAAATATTTCTGCAGAATTCTGGAACAAAAAGTCTTGCCTGTCTGCTCATTCACCCTGGCCTATCTCAGTCCGGGACTACAAGGTGTCCCAGCAGAGGGATGTGCCCATGGCTGTGAGTACCTGGGCATTACAATTCACCTCAGTTATCTATCTATCTATCTATCTATCTATCTATCTATCTATCTATCTATCTATCTATCTATCTATTACACAGTGCCTGTTTATCTTTCTATTGTAAGAGCAGGCAGAGAAAGTTTGGGGTATTACCACAGTAACAACTTTTAATTGTAAATTTAAGTTTGAAAGCTTCATTTAATTGTCAGGTTGAAAGTTTTAGTGGTTCTCACTGCAGCGTGTCAGAAATCCAAAAAGTGTGAGTCCTTGGCAAGGTTAATTTATTTATTATACACATCTATCTATCTATCTATCTATCTATCTATCTATCTATCTATCTTGCCTACTATACTAAAACTAAATTTTGTCTATCTATCTATCTATCCTGCCTACTATACTAAAACTAAATTCTATCTATCTATCTATCTATCTATCTATCTATCTATCTATCTATCTATCTATCTATCTATCTATCTATCTATCTATCTATCTATCTCTCTTAGTTTTGCCTACTTTACCCCCTTGCTGTTATTTCTGGATTCTGGGATGTCTTGAGGATGCCACCCATCACACACACTGGGAACACCAAATTGGCAGGGTTTGCCTGAATGCCTTGTGGTGCTCAGTAATGGGGTTGTTCACCTGCCTATCCCCCCCCGACCACCACCACCCTAAGGAGTAACACAGGATCTGAAAATTTGTGGCCAAATGGATGTGTTGATGCAGCGCAATGGATTCGTTTTCTTCTCTTCTCGGTAGTTCATTCAGCTCAGTACTTTCTTCGAGGTGGAGAAGAATTTTCTATTCCTGTCACAAATTACTCAAATTATTCAAATGAATGAACTTTCTTCTTGTTAATCCAGGCCAGTAATACATAATCAAGACGCATATGCAACATATTAAGAGCTCAAAGTGTTTTATAGCAACAACAGTCTTGGAGCACAACTCCAGTCGCATCAAATCTCAAACACTCCAAAAGCCCGTCTAAAAATGTGTAGCGCGCCGTCATTTAGGTAGCTAACTTCAGGCCAAAATATTTACTGTAATTAAGGTTTTAACTGAGAAAAATAAGAGGCACATTTTAAAGTAAAGTGTATTCTGGATGGGCTGCATGATGGCACAGTGCCTTGCAGTAAGGAGACCTGGGTTTGCTTCCCGGGTGCTCCCAGCGTGGAGTTTGCATGTTCTCCTTCCACCTGGGTTTCCTTCCACAGTCCAAAGACATGCAGGTTAGGTGCATTGGAGATCCTAAATTGTCCTTGGTGGGTGTGTGTGTTTGTGTGTGTGTGTGCCTTGTGGTGGGCTGGCACCCTGCCCGGGGTTTGTTCCTGCCTTGCACCATGTGCAGGCTGGGATTGGCTCCAGCAGACCCCCGTGACCCTGTCGTTAGGATATAGCGGGTTGGAGAATGACTGACTGTATTCTGAATCTGTGTTTCTCAACCATTTTTAGGTCCCTGGCTGAGTTGCTATTCTTTATATTGGTAGTGGGTCACGGTGGGTCACCGCTCTGACTATGGTGCTTGATCCCCCTCCTGCACTGATAATCACGTTTGATTTACCAAGGGGGTCCCAGCATCAAAATATCTGTGAAACACTGCTCTAGATAGTGAATTATGGTTAAAGACCTTCTTTAGTATTAAAGAGCCTGGCATTAACCTTGGCATCATGGCATCATAGTAGCACAGTGCATCATGGGTTTGCTCCGGGTACTCCGGCTTCCTTCCTTTCTTGGACTGAATGCATGCAGCTTAGCTTAAATGGTGATCCTAACTTGGTTATGTATAAATGTGTGCCAATGGTGCATTTTCACTTTGGATATTAAATGTGAATATTGCTCACTTGACCCTTCTGTCTCAGTTTACCTAACATTATTAAATTGTGATATGTGTCGTGTCACCTCAGTGTCACCAGGTCTGAAGAGAAGTCAACTAACGGTGATTTCTGGATGGACTAATCTTTAAGTAAAATTTATTTCAAAACACACAAAGACAAACTATATCTCAATACATGAAAACGGGGGTCATAATGTGAAAATGTAATTTTATCATTATAATACCAGTGTTGTGTAGTAGAGAAGTGAAAATACTTTGTTAGTTTACTTGAGTATGTGTTGACAATAGTTTTAATTTATGTGAATATAAAATTTTCTATATATTGTTATCAAGCAAAAGGAATGTACAAGTCCAAATGAAATGGTGAGGAGCCAACCAGGTCACCCCGTTTACTAATAGTTTGAAGCAGAATAACTGACGTACGATGGCACAAACTTCAGTTTAAAGAGCTCTGAAGAGCAGTCAGGCTTCAGCAGGGAGCTCCACAAGGCGGGTTGCTTGTACCTAAATGAGATGCCTCCTTCTGGGAGTGTCCTGCTCTTATAGTCCGTGGAAGGGAAGGGGCGGAGCCAGCTGCCCTCACTGGGCGTGTTCTCAGAGCTGAGAAAAGAAAAAGAGTCAAGACAGTCGGCAAACATGCCACCCTCTAGTGTGCTGGGGTGGTGCTTATCTCTAATGGGCCCAAAAGATGACCCTCTTATGAACATGGGTGACAATGTATACTCTTAATTTTCTTGGTTTTACATCTTATCCAAAGGTTGGCACCATTTTTACAGCTCAGCGTCCCCATCACTGCACTGCGCCATTGGGGTCCACATTCAGACCACGGGGTAAGCGTTCCCTGCTGGCCTCACAAGCCCCTCTTGAAGCAGTAACCCAAGCTTTTCCTAGATGGTGGCCCATTCAAGTCCTGGCCGGGCCCGAACAGGCTTGGCTTCAGGTGGGTGACCTGTTCTGAAGTGCCAGTGCTGTGGCTGCTGACAGCTGGTTAAGGAGATATAATGATTATCTTAATTTTCTTAGATTTTACTTTCGTAGTGTGTCGCAAGTATATAAAGTGACCTCTTAGTAAAAGCTGGTTAAGAAGAATTAGCAACAGTTTTATTTTTCAAAGTTTCAGTTAAATACAAAATATAAATAAACATTGTGGTGCGCCGGGTGTACACCTTTACAGAACAGTATACGAGTAGTTAGCTGAACCAGAAATCTCTGTCATTTTTATTTTGACGTTTTGCTTAAAGAGATTAAAAACATGTTGTAATATTGAACAAAATCTCACAATAATAACCCTAATCATCGTATATAAAATTAGTAGGATTTTGTCAGGATGGTTAGGTCATTTTAGGACACATAGTTTTATGTGACATTGGTATAATTTCAGAATTTCACAAAAAAGTCACGTCATACACTTAAGAAAACTGTTAACTATGATTGGTATGAAGTATCGATTATAATGTGTATGGTATAAAAAAATAAGAAAAGCAGAACTCTAAAGTAAAAGGATAGGTATGCCAATGGAGAAGGTGTTGCTATGAAACAGTTACTAAGGAAACAGAAACTTCTCTTAGAATTTACTGCTAAGGTGAAATAAATAAATGCGATTTCATGGCTCACACACCAGACAGGAGTTGACTCTCCAAGCCTCTAATGGCTGGGGAAAGTCAAGAGCAACCCTATAAGAGATGGCAGCTTTGGCACCAACATTCAGAAGTTAACACATGGGCCATTTTGGGCCTTCTTTGTATGGGCAGTTTTACACACGTGCAGTAGGAAGGTAGCTAAAGGGCCTGAGTAATTGTAATTCTATGCCAGACCAGGGGGCGGTGGGGTGCGCTGACTGTCGCTCTCAGTTCTTTGGAGACCATTCTCGGGTAATCGCGCCGGATTCCAGCACCTCTGAAGATGCCACTTCCGGTTCTGGCGCCTCTGAAGACGTCACTTCCGGTTCTGGCCCCAATGATGTCACTTCAGGCTCCGCTTTCTCTGGAAACATCAGTTGCGGTTTCTGAAGACATCACTTCCGGTTCCGGCCCCAATGACGTCACTTCCTCCACCGGCCTTTAAAGCCACCATCTTACCTCCACATATTCAGTTCCATTTTGGACTCAGTCTTGTGGACAACTCCGTTCAATTTCATCCTTCTTGCAGCCAAGGCGTATTATTATACAGGTGGCTGCCCCAAACCTTTATGATGTCTGTTGGTCGTTTTTCTGACAGCAGAAACATGAGTGGAACGTCATCATACTTGTCTGAGACATCCCTTTGCTTAAAAGTGTGGAGATGTTGCTTTGTGTCCATCGTGACAAGCACAGGAGGCAGCTCCGCATCTGAAGCCACTTAGTCTTGGAAAAAGTCCTTGTGTAAAACGCTTCTAGTTGTTGCTTTTATCGGGACATGGACAGATTTATACAGCTAACCAAATGAACTCTGGCCAGAGAGGTCAAAATACTGAACAGTGTCAAACATTTCTGCATCTGCCTCACTTGCTATAGTCCTCTGCTGTTCACGGTGTTTACTTATACTTGATACTATTTAGATTTTTGTTACAAATGGTATGTCTATAAATTCACTCTTACCACAGAAAGCTGGTGATATTTACCATGGATCCCCTCAGGATAAGATATGTCTGGAAAACGTACAAAGATAGGTCTGTCATTTTTTACTTTCTCGTATACAAAGTATAGGGAAAGTATTGGAATCGTCCAAAGATTTAAGTCGAGATTTTAATGAATCCCGACGTCTTAGACCTCCCTCACTTTCTTGTATATGAAGTATAGGGAAAGTATTGGAATCCTCCCAAAATGCCATTTATCAAAATCTCGATGTTTTAGACGAAAGAAGATGGACTATCTGAGGTGCCCTCAAAATTTCTCTGCGCCCGGTCACGTGGCATTTTGTTCAGGTCCAAGAAACAAAGAAAAGGGTCACCACAGGACCCTAGCATGATAAAACGAGATGCCATCAGATCATTTCTTACAGATTTCTTGCAACTTCCTCTCCTCATTAACTTGTTCATGCAAAAGTAGAAATGGAGGTGGTGTGCAGACTGCAATGTAGGTGTAGTTTCATCTCCCTGGGAATGAGGTCTTTTATAAATGCGGCATGTTACATAATCCGAATCTGTATAGATATAATATAAAAAGGTGATACCCCTCCCTTAGTGATATGGTGGTAAGAAATCACATAAGAGAAAGAACCGAGTATATTCGGAGATGTTCAGTAGTTGAAAGTCACAACCGGCTATAGTCGCTTCCCAGTGCAATTTGCCAGCACGCCAGAGCTGATCAGTCCATGCCGTCCATTCATTGAACACCAAACTCGTGACCACTGGCGCCCCCTAGCGAATCAGCCTCACTGTCCCTGGGATTGAGCCACTGCACTAGACTAGCCTGCCAGCATCAGAGTTGGCCTCTGTGTGCGGCCAGTTCAAGCGCAGTTGGCACAGTCGGTGATTTACTGAATTTCATCAATGGCGTCAGTTGCACCTTCTACATAGAATAATAAATTGTTTCAGTGTAGCTTGCTTAGTAGTTTCTACATTTCATTGGCAGTGTGTAATATGATCAGCTCTTTGCATGAAAAAAATTATGTGTTCCAATTAAAATTTCACATTTTCTTTGTCAGAGGTGGGCTGGCACCCTGCGCGGGGTTTATTTCCTGCCTTGTGCCCTGTGTTGGCTGGGATTGGCTCCAGCAGACCCACATGACTCTGTAGTTAGGATATAGCGGGTTGGATAATGGATGGATGGACATTTTCTTTGTGGATTGTGACAATTACTTAAAAAGTGCCTGGGTTTGCTTCCCGGGTCTTCCTGCGTGGAGTTTGCATGTTCTCAGGGGTGGTCTCATGGCCTGGAACCCCTGCAAATTTTAATTTTTTTTCCAGCCATCTGCAGTTTTTTTTTTTGTTTGTTTTTTCTGTCCTCCCTCGCCATTGGACCTTATTTTTATTCTATGTTAATTAGTGTTCTCTGATTTTAATTCTTACTTTGTCTTTTTTCTCTTTCTTCATCATGTAAAGCACTTTGAGCTCCATTATTTGTATGAAAATGTGATATAGTTCTCCCCGTGTCTGTTTGGGTTTCCTCCCACAGTCCAAAGACATGCAGGTTAGGTGAATGGGTGATCCTAAATTGTGCTTTGTGTGTGTGTGTGTGTGTGTGTGCCCTACAGTAGGCTGGCGCCCTGCCCGGGGTTTGTTCATGCGCTGCACCCTGTGTTGGCTGGGATTGGCTACAGCAGACCCCCGTGACCCTATAGTTAGGATGTAGCGGGTTGGACAATGACTGACTGACTTAAAAAGTGCAGCGAAGAAGTATTTGGTGTCCAGGGGTGCATTAACCTCCCCAAATATGTGGCAGTTTAAGGGTTAAACTCATACGCTTATTATAGTGTGGTGCACTTTTATCAAAATCCCGTCATTTTGGCGGTCGCCTCGTGTGTGTGTGTGTGTGTGTTGATGAACCCAGCTGACTTTTGCACACACACTTTGGTTATAGCGTAGCTCTCTCTCCTCTTCTTCCTCCTTGTTGATGGAGAAATGTTGTCAGTCTACAGCAGCACATAAAGGCCACATCTGACACTGGAAAGCTACGCAGAAAGACGCCAGTAAATTGCAGGCTCCCCCGAGTGTGCTTGGAGTGGCGGTATTGAGGATTTCCTCTCTTTATGTTGCAATATCTTTTAAACATCAATAGGTCAAAGCGGTTTCACTCTGTAGATTCTATTCACAGTTTTGGGGCTCGTTTAAGGACAGCTTTTTCACAATGACACATTCATTTAGATCGAAAGATTAGAGACACCTACTTTATAGCACTTTATAGGTTTTCAGCTGCCTGTTATTAGACATTTTTTTTATTGTGTAATGCTGAGGTTCACACTCTGCAGTAAAGCCAAGGACATCTCATGAAATATTTTCTCTGCAGAATGCAAGCTTCATAAAAATCATCCACGTCGGAGTAGAATGCTGTGTACTTTCTGCAGCCTCACAGAAGACAACTGCCGTGTTCTCTCCTGGCTGGGGTACAAAGTTGGCCATTTTGTATCATTTATTTGTATTAGTGTTTCTTTTCTTTATTATGTATATTTGGAGATTCCATGCGTGTTGTGTGTGGTTCCCTCAGGGGCGGGGCCACCTGCCAATCACCTCCCTCCGCCCTTTTTATTGGCAGTTCCTGGCAGTTTATTGAGTGGAGAGTTCCTTGTGTCTGCTCTGCTTTGTGCTGTTGCCTTTTTGGGAATTCCTGGATTTTTGAAGCTGTGCTCCGTGTTGTCGACTACTCCTTTGGATTCTGTTTTGAGACTTTTATTTGCTGTTGATTCCTTTGTGCTCTTTTGATCTTTGTGTATTGCAGACCTAAAGCCTTTTATTTAGTAAAGATTTTTCAAGGCCACTTATCGTATCTAGTCGGGGTTTTGACGGTACCTCCGGCCCCTAGTGGTCAACCTTTGAAGTGCTTTTGGGACTCCTGAGTCAACACAATAATCTAACAAAAATTAGACATTACGATGCTGCACCTCAGTACGAAAGGATTCAGAAAATATTATGTATGGGGAAAGAGATGTGCTGATTAAATTCGGCAATTCAAACAGAAACATATAAGACACTCTGCGGTGGGCTGGCGCCCTGCCCGGGGTTTGTTCCTGCCTTGTGCCCTGTGCTGGCTGGGATTGGCTCCAGCAGACCCCCGTGATCCTGTGTTAGGATATAGCGGGTTGGAGAATGTCTAACATATAAGACACTAAATCAAATACAAGGCTTCTAAAAACACAAAGTATGCTGTTAGTAGTTCATTTTAAAATGTAGTCCATTATAGTGTGGATTTGGAAAGTATGCAGACTGTATTGTGGTGTTGAATTTAATTTTAAATGGATACATTTGGCCATTTTTAGCCTATCAATAATCCATCATGACCAAGTGAAGACGTGTTTACGGAAAGCTTTACAGATTTATTAAAACTGAAATCTGTTATTCCTGGAAGAATTTCAGGCCTTAGTAGAAGCCCTTCTGGCAGCAATTACAGCTTTAAAAGCTTTGCACACCCGGATTTGGCCAGTTCGCTCCATTCTTCCTAGCAGACCCTCTTATGCTCTGTTAGCTTGGGTGGGCAGCGTCTTCAGAGCTCACCCCATAAGGCTAAAGTCCGGGCCACTCAAGGATACTCTGAGAGTTGTCACAAAGCCACTCCAGTGTTGTCTTGGCTGTACGCTTTCATGCTGAAAGGTGAATTGTCACCCCAGTCTGAGGTGGTGTGCAGTATTTGTCCTTAATTGTGACCAGTCTCCTTGTCCCCATACAGCAGGTCTTCAGAGTGATGCTATAGGACAAGGATGTCCAACTCCGGGCCTGGAGGGCTGCAGTGGCCACAGGTTTTCATTCTAACCCTTTTCATAATCAGTGACCAGTTTTCACTGCTAATTAACTTCTTTTCTCTTCATTTTAAGTCCTGTTTTTAGCCTTCTTATTTAGGAAAAGATATTTATATGTATATTTTCCTGCCTGCTACTATTAGAGATGCCCCTTTGGTCTCAGCTTTTCAATCCCGGCTGAAGACTCACAACTTCAGTTTAGCACACCCTGACTAGAGCTGCTGATTAATTGTGCAGACTGCATCTCTGTGGTAAGTCATGAGCACTAAAACAGAAGGAATATGATAGTTAGAATTGGATACTAACCCTCACCTATTCTGTTTCTCTTCTCGGTACTCCAATGTGGCACTTGGTGCCACGGCCCACCTGCCAAGTTGTTCTGCCTACCTAAGGTAAAGTCATCCCTGATGGAGAATCGCAGGAATCATGGGAAAGTGGGGTCCTTTCATCAGATTGGCACTTTTTCAGCTTTGGAGGCAGCTTGATGGATGAGGTCTCCAGGACTAATCCAAATCCAAATCATATTATGGGATATCATCTACTGTTAAATTCTACTCCGTACTTGTAAAATATTTATTTTTATACTGTATTGAGGATTTGTTCTGTTCTGCGTATTGTATTGTATTGACCCCCTTCTTTTTGACACCCACTGCACGCCCAACCTGCCTGGTAAGGGGTCTCATTTTGAACTGCCTTTCCTGAGGTTTCTTCCATTTTGTTTTCTTCTTACTGAGTCAAGGCTAGGGGGCTGTCAAGAGGCAGGGCCTGTTAAAGGCCATTACGGCACTTCTTGTGTGATTTTGGGCTCTACAAAAAAAACAAAATTAAATAAATTGTACTGTATTGTAAATTGTATATGTAAAGTGTGACAGTAGCTTCCACCTGTGGCTAAAGTCACTTCAGTACGCGAGCAATGGTACAGAGAATGCAGTCAGACGTCTTCTTTTTGGGCACATACGCCGTCAGCATGGCACTGCCAGATCTAAACACCAGCGTGGAGAGTTACTTTACATAACTGATCTTTTCATAAACAAGGAGTGGCATTGCATTTCTGATCAACACATCTGCAAAACAAAAGATGCTAATGGAGAGTTGAGAAGGTATGTAAGGCGGCCCGGGATTGCGTCTTTTTTTGTAGGGATTCTAGTGTTAAGGAATTGATTTTTTTCTTCATTAAATGGCAGCTAAACAGAAATGAGATGTGAAGTGAGCCAACAGATAATCAGCTAAATCTTCAACCAATTTCACTCCAACCAGTTCCTTAATGAGAAGCTGACTCGTACTGTTAATTAAACTTGTTATTTAATTCCACGGCTTGTCGGTGCTTTTAATCTGCCACAGTAGACATTTCCAAAAGTGTGGATTTTCTATTTTGTTCTAAGAACATCGTCAAAATGTCCTGGTGAGCAGAGCAGACCAACCTTACTGAGACTTTCACCTTTCTTCATTTACAGTTTAGCGTCATGTTTTTGGCTCGTTTTGTGCCTCATTATTGTTTGGCTGCCAATTAAGGAAGAAAGAGAAAACTCAGGTGTCCGAGTCCATTAAAATTAAAGCAAAAAATAGTCACTAATTGAGAATATGGGTAGAATGAAAACCTGTAGCCACTGCGGGCCCTCCAGGACTGAAATTGGACACCCCTGCCATAGAGTAACCATTATCGCAACGTTTCTCAGCCTTTAAGTATTTGCGTCCCGAGTTTTCATAACAGTTTTAATCGTGCCCCCCCCCCAAGATTTTCTTGAAATGTAAATGCATATTTTATGTGAGACTCGCCCGGACACCACCAGTCGGAAAACCACATCTTTATAAAGTTCACACGTTTATTTTTCATAAATAAACACAGTCCCAAAACACCACACGATGCACACAGCAATAATCACCACAATTAGACTTGAAATCTGTGTCCTTGGCCGTCAATCTCGCCCTGGGAACTTCGTCCTGCTCCCTCTCCCGACTCCGGCTCCCCGAGTATAAGGAGGCGGTGCCTTTTATTCCCGCCCAGATGTGCTCCTGGTGTGGCGGACGTGCTGCCCTTTGCCCCAGAAGCACTCCGGGCGTCCCTGGCAGGTTCCTCCGCCATCTTGCCAAGTGTGGTGGAAGTAAAGTTCTCCCGGGTTCTAGGAGGCTTAAGGCGCCCCCTGGTGGTGGCCACGGGTCCCAACGAGTTGGAAAGTCTCTCCTCCTCTCCCGTGGTCCTTTCCTGCCCCAGGGCGGTTGGTCCTCCTGACCGGAAGCTTTTAATGTCCTCCGGTGGCATCCCCAGGTAAGCTTTTAATACCTACTTAACTTTTATCGACATTTATCTCACTCAATATTTATTGTTCTAGTATCAGAATGTAGTTTAAGTTCATTTGTTTTGGTTTCAACAGATGTCCTTGTTTTCTTTTTCCAGGCATCCTAGGCCCACCCCACAGGCCAGGTAAGGACCCCAGACATCTTATTATTATACCTACTTAACTTTTATCAACATTTATCTCACTCAATATTTATTGTTCTAGTATCAGAATGTAGTTTAAGTTCATTTGTTTTGGTTTCAACAGATGGTTTTTTTTTTCATATTTTTGATTCTTGTTTTCTTTTTTGTGCACATCTTGCTCTCTTGGGGAGAGTGCCTGCCCCCAGTGAAACCACAGCCCCTTTTGGGGTGCCCCAGACTGGCAGGTGAGTAAAATAACTGGAGGTTGGACCCTGAGAGGCCGACCAGTAAACAAGCCTGGTCCTTAGGGCCAGTGGCTACCCCTTGGAAAACAGGTTGAGAACCACTGCATTATCGATTCCCAAAAGACCCATCAGCATGAAGGTTCCAGAAAGATCCATTTATTTATTTAGGTCTGTAACAGGCTCCACACAGTCATTAACCTGTGTCCACGGGAAACCCGCTGGTACAGCACCGCCGCTGTGTCATTAGCTACGGAGGATCAGTCCAGAAAGTAACCGTGGCAATCCTTCCTGATCCTCCACACCCGGTGATACTAGGGCGGACTGGTCTGACATTAAAAGCGTGAGACACATACCACTCCCGGGTTAAGTTGGGCCTCGTTATGGACGGAGATGAACCGTCTCAAGCTGCCTCCACGCCGTGTAATCAGCCGGCAGAGAGGTGAAGCAGCCGCCCTGGCTGACGTGGCAACTCCGGCCGTCGCAGGCTGACACGCCATCCACCAACGCCGCGGCGGAGCGGGAGGAAACCACGCCCATTGAGGTCGGCGCTGACCCTCTCTCCGTGTTGCGGTTTCAATTTAAAAGAATGGCCAGCGACTAGTCAGTCGATGCCACAGGGCCCCTACTTTGTGTTAGATAATGACCTCCTTTACCGTGTAGCAATGCATGACGGGCAGGAGACAGGCTGCTGCTAGTGCCGCGTACCTTCCGCGGCAGGTCTGCGAGCTAGCACACGCCCACCTCCTAGGTGGCCACCTGGGCACCAAAAACTCTGGAGCGGATCAAGCTCCGGTTTTACTGGCCAGGAATTAATGAGGAGGTTCGCCGCTTTGGCGCTTCCTGCCCGGAGTGTCAACTGCGACAGATTCCTAGGAGGGACCGTGCTCCTCTTGTTCCTATTCCCTTGATTGACGCTCCTTCCACAGAATCGGGTCGACCTGGTGGGACCTCTAGAGCCCTCAGCCCGAGGACACAAGTACATTTTAGTCCTCGTGGATTATGCTACACGATACCCGAAGGTAGGGTATTCGCGTGGGGATCCCCAAAGAAGTCTTGACAGACCAGGGGACCCCTTCACCTCGATCATCCTCAAACCGACGGATTAGTAGAGAGGTTTAATCAAACTCTCAAGCAAATGCTACGTAAGGTGGTCAGCGAGGATGGAAGGAACTGGGATCAGCTCCTCCCCTCGTCCTTTTGCCTATCGGAAGTCCCACAAGCCTCCACGGGTTCTCCCCTTTGAACTACTGTATGGGCGACAACCTCGGGCATATTGATATTTTGAAAGAAGGCTGGGAAGAAGAGGCTCTTCCCACCACTAACATACTGGAGTATATCGCGCGTTACGCGATAGATTTGGAAAGATTCGCCTGTCCTTAAAAGTCACATGGAGGAGGCTCAAGCAGCACAGGTTCGCTACTACAACCGCGCACGCCTCTTCGGGAGTTCCACCCGGAGATCGGGTCATGGTCCTAGTGCCTACCTCCCACTCTAAGTTGCTTGCCCACTGGCAGGGCCCCTCGGTTAAGGAGAGGAAGGGACTGGTCGACTATTTGGTGAGTCAACCCAATCGCCGGCCAAAGGAGCGGTATATCATGTGAACCTGCTGAAACCGTGGAAGGACAGGGACCCGATCCCTCCTCCGCCAGCCCCGCTCACTCTTCGCCACACACACGACCTTAACTTTGGCGCAGACTTGAGACCCAGGCAACGGCAGGAGCTGGAAACAGTTATCCGGACCGCTCGAGAGGTAGTCAGTGAGAACCCGGAAGGACCTCTCTGATTGAGCACAACATTGTGACAGAGCCCGGGTTGTTGTCCGAGAACGCCTGCGCCTTCCCGAGGCAAAAAGGCTGAAGTGGAGCTTGAGATCGCGCATGCTGGAACTAGGTGTAATTGAGGAAGTTATAGTCCCTGGTCCAGCCCCATTGTGCTCGCCGGTAAGCCTGACGGAGTTGGAGGTTCTGCAATGACTTCCGCCGGCTTAACCAAGTCTCCCAATTTGATGCCTATCCAATGCCACGCGTGGATCGACCTCCTCGAGAGGCTTGGACAGGCTCAATACCTGACCACACTTGACATGACAAAGGGTACTGGCAGGTTCCTTTAACGGACTCGAAGGAAAACGCGCTTAGTACCCCTAGCGGACACTGGCAGTATCGTTCCTTCCATTTGGGTTACACGGGCTCCAGCAACCTTTCAGCGCCTGGTGGACAAAGTGCTTCGCCTCATAACTCATACAGTGCTGCCTACCTAGATGACGTGGTCATCTATTCCAGCACATGGAAGGAACACCTACAGCATGTCCAAGCGGTATTACGGACACTTGGTGAGGCGGGCTCGGATTACGAGGCCAAATATTTAGGCTACCTGGTGGGTCGGGTACCGTAAGGCCACAGTGCTCCAAAATTGATGCCATTCTGAAATGGCCCGTCCAAACCAAGCGGCAGGTCCAAGCCTTTCGGTTAGCGGGTACTACCGCCGGTTTGTACCCGGTTTTGGAGAAAGCGCCTTGACTGATTTAACAAAGAAGAGGGCCCCACATTGTGGTATGGACTGCAAAACAGACGCTGCATTTGGTGACTTGAAGAAGGCCCTTACGCCCGCACCTATTTTGATGGCACCTAACTTTTCTTTGCCTTTCATCCTCCAGACGGACGCCGGACACAGGCCTGGGAGCCGTGCTGAGCCAAAGTGTCGATGGTGTCGAACACCCCGTCATGTTCCTGAGCCGGAAACTGTTGGACCGGGAGACCAGGTATGCGGCGGTGGAGAGGGAGGCTCTGGCGATTAAATGGGCGATCACTCAGCTGAGGTACTACCTGTTGGGCCGGGAGTTCACCCTTGTCACGGACCATGCACCTCTACAGTGGATGGCCCTGCACAAGGAGTCGAATCCGCGGGTCACCCGGTGGTTTCTTGACCTGCAGCCGTACAAGTTTTCGCCGCTCATCGCCGGGTGCTCTCCATGCCAACGCCGATGCTCTCTCGGGTTTACGACCTCTCGGTTAAGGTCGCCCGACCCACGGGTCTGGGCTGAGGGGGCCTTGTCACACACGCCAGCATGGGAGGCAGCTAAAGGGCTCGAGTGAAGGCAGTTCTGAGACGCACTAACTCTCTTTCTCACTTCCCTGTAGACCTAACCCGGGAGGTTCCACCTGTCTCTCTGGACGTCACTTCTGGGACCGAGCCAATGGAGACAGACCTTGCCAGCTCCGCCCCTGATGTCACATCCGGGACTAAACCAATGAACAATGAACACGTGCCCGACCCTTATGACCTCACTTCCTGAAAAGCCTTCCCTTTTCCCTTCTGTGTCAGTCTTGTTTTGGACTCTGTTGTAAGGTGCTGGTATTTAAAAGAAAACGGCAGCCAGTCTGCCCCAAACCTTTTTCTGTCTTTGTCTCGTTTTGTGACACCATGAAAAGATGGTAGGAGATTTGTGAAAAACCAACGGCTCGTGACTTTGAGTGGACGGAGTCCAACAACACAGGCTAAGTTCAGGTGTTCTTAATGTGTTAGTGTCCGCAGCCTACAATACATTCAAAATTTCACTTTGTAGCAGTGCTATCGTGGGAAGAACTCCATTTCCCAGCAGCCCACAATGGATGACTGAAACGGAAGTAAGGGATACTGGGGACGAAAGAGGACAGCGGGAAACGAGGGGCCTGGCGGAACAACAGGAGCTTTTTTTGTGTATCCCGTCCAACGTGTCATCTGAAAAGTCAATTGTTGCCCCTGGATCATTTCCCATTAGGATGAATGGAGTGTCTCTCTCTCTCTCTGTCTCGCGCCTGCCTGCCTGTCGTGTGTCTAGCGGTGGATTAGTCATCGTGCGTCTTCAGAAGGAGCACCGCTGCAAATCTCGCCCGCTTCACTCGTTCATTACAGAAACAGTTCCCAATATTGTCCTCTTGACACCATCATTCAATTTCACCAGTTGCCATTTTCATGGACTTCATTTTTGTTAGTGGTTTGTTATTATTGAATTTGTGTTGTAATTTGCCTACATTTCATTTATTATTGTTTAACACATTCTTTAATTGTTGTTTTATTACCGGTTGCTTTTTTGTGTCTGTGAAGGAGTGTGTGCGGGTCGGGCCAAGGCTCTCCACCAAAAAACTAAATAAATCACCTTCTTATCAATGGTGTGAATCTTAGTGGCGCCGGGCCGCTACAACTTTATTTATTTATTTTTCTACATATTAGGAACTTTTTCTCAAACCCAAAGAACCAACTTCAGATGCCAAGTCAGTGGTTAACTGTTGTCATAAATTATTTGCAATTGGAAAACATCAAATTCTCACTTAGAGGATCTGTGCAAAACTTTTTCAAAACTGGGCAGGATCTGATCAATAAGAAGCATTTCAATGGAAATGCTTTTTTAATCCTATTTATTTTTATTCATTTATTTATTTACGTATTTTTAGTATTATTAATGTTTTACTCCGCTGGCCTGGCTCTCTTTCTCATGGGGTTTATTCATTTCTGAACCTATTTTTGTTAAACTTGATTTGCTTGTATGGAATGTTATTTGATTTTAATAAAATCAATAAAATGGTAAAAAAAAATCCCAGAATGAAACGGTGCTTGTATGAGGAAGAAGAAGCACACATACAATACAATACAGTTTATTTTTTGTATAGCACAAAATCACACAAGAAGTGCAGCAATGGGCTTTAACAGACCCTGCCTCTTGGCGGCCCCCCAGCTTTGACTCTCTAAGAAGACAAGGAAACCCTTATAGGGAGAAAATGGAAGAAACCTTTGGAAAGGCAGTTCAAAGAGAGACCCTTTTACAGGTAGTTTGGGTGTGCAGTGGGTGTCAAAAGAAAGGGGGTCAATACAATACACAGAACAGAACAAATCGTCAATACATCCATCCATTTTCTAACCCGCTGAATCCGAATACAGGGTCACGGGGGTCTGCTGGAGCCAATCCCAGCCAACACAGGGCACAAGGCAGGAACCAATCCTGGGCAGGGTGCCAACCCACCGCAGGACACACACACACACACACACCCACACACCAAGCACACACCAGGGCCAATTTAGAATCACCAATCCACCTAACTGGCATGTCTTTGGATTGTGGGAGGAAACCCACGCAGACACGGGGAGAACATGCAAACTCCACGCAGGGAGGACCCGGGAAGCGAACCCGGGTCTCCTAACTGCAAGGCAGCAGCGCTAACACTGCGCCACCGTGCCGCCCCATCGTCAATACAGCATAAAAATAAAAATTTTACAAGTACGGAGCAGAATTTTACAGTAGATGATATCCCATAATATGATATGGATTTCTTTAGAGTCCTGGAGACCTCATCCATCAAGCTGCCTCCCCCATTTGGCCTTTCCACAGCTGAAATAGCGCTAATCCGATGATTCCACAATTCCTGCGATCCTCCATCAGGGATGACTTCACCTTAGGCAGGCAGAACAACCGAGTGCCACATTTGAGTACCGTTTACTGGGAGTACATCCTTGTAAAGAACCACACAGCACCATTGAAGAAGAGTGTAGCATGTAGTGAGTGGTCTTCACCAGACCTACTGCTTGGAGGTCCACCCAAACAGGTCATCAGACCAGAGAATCTTTATCATTTAAATGTCTTTTCCTCAAGAGTGTCTTCTACCATCGGGTCCCTCTACCATATACGCCTGATCGACGGAGTGCTACTGAGGTGAAAGGACGGCCATTCATCCTTCCCTCAGTTCTGACTCGTCTCCCTGTACCTCCAGCCCATTAGCGTGTGGTGCTGCTGTCACCCTGCTGTAAGAGCCATTTGCTGCTTATTTAAGTTATTTGTAAGGCGTGCCTATCATATTGGGAGTTCTTATATCCCCACAAGCTGAACTGAATCGCTATACTCAAACTGCTTCTTGTCCCTCTGACCACACGTTAGTCTCAGTTAGTGACCTGCCTTGTCGTAAGTAAGACATGGAGGGCACACAATTTAAAACCGCACCTTAATGCGCAGAGCCGTACGTTTACGACATACCGAATGTGAAGTAAAGCATAGAGAAATAACTCATCCTTAAGTATTAAAACAATTGAAGTTTAACAAGAAGAAACATTTTTCCTTTTTTACCTTTGATTTTACGTGTGTAAAAACTTTTCTCTCTTCATGTCTGGACTGCTTGCTTTGCATTTTCACTTAACAAACCTTTATTTTGGACTGGGAGATTTCATGTTTGACCCGTGTGTGATCTTGCAGTACTTACTAGCAGCTACACATGCTTCCTTGCAGAGGTGGTATTAGGCTGGAGACGGGCAGTGCCAGGTGGTTGCCAAACGTAGTGGTTGAAGTTCTGTCCAGAGAGTTCAAGTTCTGTCTCATCAAATCAGAGAATTTCAGTCAGAAGTGTCTTCTTCCGTCTGGCCGTTCTGCCATCAATAATATGGCTGACAGAGTGCTGCTGAGCCCCATATCGGGTGATGCTGCCTTCATCATACTTTCAGAGCCATTTGCTGCTTATTTAACATCATGTGGGAGCTTCTTATAACCCCCACAAGCTGAATTGAATTTCTGTACTCAAACTGCTTCTTGTCCCTCTGACCACACGTTAGTCTCAGTTAGTGACCCAGCATGCCGCAGGTAGGACATGGAGGGCACATGGCTTCAAACCACACCTTAACATGCTCAGTTGTGTGTGCAGAGCCGTACGTTTACGATGTACCGAATGTGAAGTAAAGCATAGAGAAATAACTCATCCTTAAGTATTAAAACAATTGAAGTTTAACAAGAAGGAACATTTTTCCATTTTTTTATGTGTAACAACTTTTCTCTCTTCATGTCCGGACTGTTTGCTTTACATTTTCACTTAACAAACCTTTATTTTGGACTGGGAGATTTCATGTTTGACCCGCGTGTGATCTTGCCGTACTTACTAGCAGCTACACATGCTTCCTCGCAGAGGTGGTATTAGGCTGGAGACGGGCAGTGCCAAGTGGTTGCCAAACATAGTGCTTGAAGTTCTGTCCGGAGAGCTCAAGTCTCATCAGATTGGAGAATTTCAGTCAAAAGTGTCTTCTGGCCACAAATAATATGGCTGACGGAGTGCTGCTGAGATGGTCGCCCTTGTGACAGGTTTCCTCGTCTTATCTTCTGAAGTTCTGCCAGGGTGACCATTGGGTTCTACTCATCGAGGCTGGATGGCTAATGCTAGGATGGGTACTGATAGTTCCAAACTTCTTTCATGTCCCACCTGGGGACATTCAAAGCTTTACAGATGGCTTGATCCCCCATGCCTGGATCTGTCTATAGTTTGATCATGGCGGTCCACAGAGAGCCCCTTGGTCTACATGGCTTGCTTTTTGTCCTGACATGCACTGTGAATTGTAGGACCTTCCACACACACAGGTACACGTGTTCAGTTTGTCAGATGTGGACTCCAGTCAAGTTCTTGTACCTTCTGCAGGAGAATTCAAGCAAACAGGTGGCACCAGCGGCCAATGGGGGCTTCTACGGAAGACTGAATTTGGGTCAGAATACTTCCAGGAATGAGATCTCAGCTTTTGGTTTGTAATAAATTTGCTAACCTTTCTCCAAACATGTCTTCACTTTGTCATGATGGGTTACTGAGTGGAGATTGATGGACAAAAATGTCAAATGTACCTGTCTGAAATGAAATCCACAACACAAAGCAGTAAAGCGGAGTACAGAAAGTGAATGATTTCTTAATCCGCTGTAATTTTACTGAGAACAAAAATCATTCAGGATCATCAAGTCATCACCCGTCAGATCTGTATAACTTGTCACTTTATCATTTCTTTTATTTCAGCACAATACAAAGGCGCCTGATTTTAGCATCTACTTAATAATTGATGACGGCGGAGAAGCAAAAAATAGCAACGTCTGTGATGTGGTTGCTGATTTTCACTCCTCAGGGAAAGCCCAAGTAGATATCAGGGAGTGTGAAACATTCACTTGCTTCTCATCTCAACGCTTTGCAGGCTGGCAGGTGACACACACGTCACCTCTCACTCACGCTGGATGAGGCGGGCGCTGCCACTGGCAAGCCTCTTCGTGGAATTCCACATTCAAGGACCACAATTTGGTTTTATTTCTCCAGTGGTGTTTTTATTCAAAACTGGGTGGACAAATGAATTAGTCTTGGACTGATACTTGTAATTCATTTCGGACGAAGCGCCTTAGCTTTCTCGCTGTGGGTGATCGAGTGTAGATTGATGGGCAAAAATGGCAATTGAAAGGAACTCTACAGCACAGTAAAACAGTGGGTCTTTAGCTGTGGTACTCGTACCCCTGGTGGTATACAAGGGAATACTTCTCCCCCCCCCATAAAAAAAAACAAAGCTGGGGGGCAAACTTGAGTGAAGGGAGCGAGAGAGAGAAATAGATAGAGATAGAGAGAGGAAATCTCACTGCACAAACGAGAGAGAAGCCATCACAGTTGCACTTAAACATCAAGAGGTGCTTCAGCTTGGAGGGGCCTGAGGGTTTCCTTATAGTGCACTGGGCAGACCACCGCCTGTGACGCCGTGGGAGCCAGTGACTGAGCTAATACAGAGGAGAATATTGAAAAGTGAATGAAGCAGGCAGGCGAGTCTTCAATTCAAAAGTCTGATGTCATTTTAGAGAGCTTTACTGTTGTGCACAAAACAACATTTTTTAAAATGTCTTTTAACAGCTTAGCCCTACTGTCCGTCCAAGACGGGTTGAAATCCAAGAATTCAGCGTAGACTACAATGGTAACATTTGCTGTGCACCCTCTATTGGAAAGTATTTTGCAATGCATTTAGTAATACATTGCATTTTGTTTGTCATTCCCACAGATGGCACACCAAAAACATTTGCAGTAAAAAAAATGCACTGCTACAAATGTTTGTGATGTGTCATCTGTTGGAATGACAAATGAAATACATATGTCTCTGTTACATGACATTTGGTATGGGATTCGTAAAGGCAGTGTGCTATCTGATGGAATGACAAATGTAATTCATATGACCCTGATATATGATATTTGGTATGGGATTCTTAAAGGCAGTGTTAATGTTTGTGATGTGTCATCTGTTGGAATGACAAATTCAATACATATGTCTCTGTTACATGACATTTGGTATGGGATTCGTAAAGGCAGTGTGCTATCTGTTGGAATCACAAATGTAATACATATGTCTCTGTTACATGACATTTGGTATGGGATTCGTAAAGGCAGTGTTAATGTTTGTCATGCACCATCTGTTGGAAATGGAAATGCAATGCATTTTATTACTACAGTTTGTTTAAAAGGACTAGACATCACAGTCCCTGACGAGTCAGGACAGCACTTTCCTTGAGTGGGGTTGGAGACGTCTTCTTTGTCGCGATGACATTAATCATGACCGCTTAGTGTTGTTTCCACTCACATGACATATCATCAGTTGTGTACCCCAGCCTCATAGGGTGTTTCAGTCTTTTATCACAAGATACGCTCAGGCGAGGCAGGCCCACCACAGGCTGATCAGGCCTGGGTGTGTGTCAAATGATTACTAAGTGGTTATTTAGCAGCCCATACTGTCTCCTTTCATTTCAGCCACAGCCAGTGACTGCTTCTTTCAGTGACAGTGGCGAGTTCCTTAATTGCCTTCCGCTGGGCCTGCCCTATGATGCCCACTTCCTTCAGCAGCCTTGTAATGGAACTGGCTATAAAGCCCCTACAGACGTCACGGCAATCATTTTGAAGCCCGGAAATAGCCACAATTATTTTTCTTCGGTTCTCCTGTGAAGAGAAGAGGTTCAGGTAAGCACCACATGAGAATCCTTCCTCTCACGATATGTCACTCACCTTTGAGCTTTTTAACTGCCTCCTAATCGCACGTTTGTGACAACATATATACAGTCACACGTGTGTGCACAGGGGGCAGCTTAAGGCAGAGGCTCTGAACACGTCCCAAATCCCCTACACTTTTTAGAAATAATGGTTTACCTTTTTTAACAACAGTGTTCTAGGACAGGCATACACGTCTGGAGTATCACGTAGCCATGTAAAATTTAAGGCCAAGGTTTTCTTTGACTCTTTATTCAGAGTTGGCCTGTTTCTGTAGAAAGTGAGATGGTTTGAAAGAGCAGAAGAGGAAGAGCAGCGCCGAGTGAGATGGCGAGACACCAGGACCTCACATGCGCCGAGTGCTGAACTAAACTACAGAAAATTCAAAGAACGAGGCACGAGAAGGAAAGCATTGGCGTTGTAAGGCCTGAAACGTGATGAGCCCCAACCCGTCAGCTGGGCTGATCAGAGGGGGATCTCCAATGGTTTATCTAGACATGCATTGCCCCCCAAGGCTTAAAAAGCCACATGTATCGCGGTAACTGTAGTCTACATGGACTTTCCCTGAGGAATGAAACTCGGCAACCGCATCAGAAGTGCTACTGCTTTTCACTCCAGTGCCATTTTAAATAATGAATTTGTTACTAAAGTTTGTAAAGAGGCAGGTTCTAAAAATCAGCCATGAAGTGCATTGATGATTCTGACATTTTTTTGTTTTTAGTAAAATGATATCATGTAATACAATCGGGGGGGCTCTTAGCACTTTGAAGTCTCCACTCAGGTGGCATAATGGCAGTAAGGACATCATGGGTTTGTGTCCCGGGTCCTTCCTGCGCTATAATATGAGATTATTGATCTGGACTTTCAGAAAGCATTTGATAAGGTGCCACATGAGAGGGTGGGCATCAAACTAAAAGAAGTGGCAGTTCAGGGTGTGGTGTGTAGGTGAGGGTAGAATTGGCTCAGACACAGGAATTGACCAATATTAAGAGTGGTGTCCAGCAGGGGGCAGTGCTGGGGCCGCTGCTATTTTTAATATCTATAAATGATTTAGATAGGAATATAAATAGCAAGCTGGTTAAGTTTGCAGATGATACCAAGATTGGTGGATTAGCAGATAATTTGGAATCCGTTATATCATTAAAGAAGGACTTGGACAGCAGACAGGCTTGGGCAGATTTGTGGCCGATGAAATTTAATGTCAGTAAATGTAAAGAATTACACGTAGGAAGTGAAAATGTGAGGTTTGAATACACAATGGAAGTCAGAAAATTGAGAGTACACTTGATGAGAAGGATTTAGGAGTCACAGTGGACTCTAAGATAGTGACTTTCAGGTAGTGTTGAGAAGCCATTAAGAAGGCTAACAGAATGTCAGGTTATATAGCGCCTTGATGTGTGGAGTACAAGTCATAGGAGGTTCTGTTCAGGCTTTATAACTCACTGGTGAGGTCTCATCTGGAGTCCTGGGGGAAGTGAGGGTCTCCATAAGGACATAGCAGCACTAGAGAAGTCCAGAGATGAATGACTAGGCTGATTAAAGAGCTACAGTGGTTGAGTTATGAAGAGAGATTAACAGAGCTGAGCCTTTACAGTTTAAATTTATAGGAGACCTGACTGAAGTGTTTCAAATTATGAAGGGAATCAGTCCAGTGGATCAAGACGAAGACTTTAAAATGAGTTCATCAAGAACACGGGGACACAGCTGGAAATTTGTTAAGGGTAAATTTCATACAAACAGTAGGAAGTTTTTCTTTACACAAACAATGATAGACACTTGGAATAAGCGACCAAGAAGTGTGGTGGACAGTAAGACTTTGGGGACCTTTAAAATTCGACTTTTTTTTTTTAGAATCATTAATTAGATTGTTGGGCTGAATGACCTGTTCTCGTCTCAATTGCTCTAATGTTCTAATGCTCAAGCTTTATAACACTCTGGTGAGGCCTCATCTGGAGTCCTGGGTGCAGTTTTGGTCTCCAGGCTACAAAAAGGACATAGCAGCACAAGAGAAGGTCCAGAGGAGAGCGACTGGGCTGATTCAGGGCTACAGGGGATGAGTTAGGAGGAAAGATTAAAAGAGCTGAGCCTTTACAGTTTAAATAAAAGGAGATTAAGCTGAGCTATTAGCCCGACAGTGTTCAGAAGCCATTAAGAAGGGTAACAGGTTATATAGTGCCTTGATGTGGGGACTACAAATCCAAGGAGGCTTTATAACACACTGTGAGGCCTCATCTGGAGTCCTGTGGGCAGCTTTGGTCTACAAAAAGGACATAGCAGCGGTAGAAAAGGTTCAGAGAAGAGCAACTTGGCTGATTCAGGGCTACAGGGGTTGAATTATGAGTTAAGATTAAAAGAGCTGAGCCTTTACAGTTTAGACAAAAGGAGTTTAAGCTGAGCTATTAGCTAGACAGAGTTCAGAAGCCATTAAGGAGGCCAACAGAATGTCAGGTTATATAGCGCCTTGATGTGTGGACTACAAGTCACAGGAGGTGACGCTCAGTTTTATAACACACATTTAGAGACTTTTTGTGAAAATGGGCTCATATTATTATAAGTATGCCTGGATTTGGGGGTCATATTTAGATACTGTATACGTGGGGATGTGGGTTGAGGGAAGTGCATTTACAAATTTGGTTGTTGTCATTTATGTTTGTGTAGTATTTTTATTTAAGACCTATCTAATACAGTTATTTTCACCTTACTTGTTTCTCATGATTATTGTGATGCAATTGTGAAATTTCTATTAGGTTTCATAGCCACACCGCAGGAAGGGGCCGAGGGCGTTTTGAGGTTGACCTGCTCTCCGACTCATATACACCATCTTCGGTGGTGACGTATAGTGATATTGGCCAGGAAAGGTCGAAACGTTATTAAAAAGTGATATGTTTAATGACACAATCGCGCTCCGAAACAGAACACTTCAACTGGTAAGAGCAAAAACATCTCAATTAATCTGGTGAATTTCTGAAAATCTTAATTTGTAGGCACAAGACGGAACTCATTTAAAATCCATTCTTTTTTTTTTTTTTTTTTTTAATCATCGGCAAGTAGTGAACTGAAGGAAAGATATTATGACACTTCCGAAATGAGTAATAACACTTTTAAATGTGAATAGCATTTTAAGGGAATTCTGGAACTGTGAGACTCAATTATAATCTGATATTTTTTAAAGTTTCTTGATTAAGGGAATAAATGAAACCAAAAATGTGTATGTTGAATTGAAACGCATTTGCATATAATTTCTTTTACGGTGACATTATATTTTAGCTGACTATGTTTAATATAAGCAGAAGTAATAATAATTCTTTATAATAAAAATAATAATTCTTTACATTTATATAACACATTTCTCACAGTGAGTGAGCAGCCACTTCATCAACCTCTAATGTGCACCACCCACCTGGATGATGCGATGGCAGCCATTTTGTGCTGTCAGGTGGTGAGGTGATGAGAGAAATAGCCAATCAGAGACACGGGGATGATTAGAGGACTAGAATGACTCGCCTCAGGTGGGCAGTTTAGCCAGGACTTCAAGGTACACCCTACTTTTACAAAGAATACCCAGGGGTCTTTTAGGACCACAGAGAGTCAGGACCTCGGGTTTTACATCATATCCAAAGAACGGTGCCATTTTTACAGTACAGGGCTCCAATCACTACACACACAGACCACGGGGTAAGTGCCCCACCAACACCTCTTCCAGCAACCTTTTTCCAAAGCTTTTCCTACGTGGTCTTCCATCCAACTACTGAACATCCTCTTTAGGTTGAGGACCTCTACTGAAGTGGATGTGGTACGACCGCTGGTAGAAGAAAACGGTTTTTGGATGCTTCCTATCCAATCTAATGAAGCTTGAGAAGGATCTGCCAGGAAGAAGGGGATAAACTGCCCAAATCTGAATGTGTAAAGCTTGTAGGACCTCACCAGGAGGAGTCTGAGCTGGAAGTGCTGCAAAAGTACTGAATAAAGCAGGGTCCCCAACTCTGGTCCTGGAGGGCCACCATGGCTGCAGCTTTTCATTCTAACCCTTTTCTTAATTAGTGGTCTGTTTTTGTTGCTAATTAACTTCTTTTGAATTCATTTTAATTGACTTTAATTGACCCTTGGAATAAAGGGTCTAAATCCTTCCTTGAACGAGAAACTTTAGTTTTTGAATTTTCATACATTTGCAAACTTTTCTGAAAGAATGTTCTCACTTTGTCACCATGGGTGACCGTGTGCATAGTGATGGACACAAATGTCAGATTTATCCATTTCAAATTCAGTCTTTGTCCCAATACAATGTTTAAAAAAGTGAAGGGGTCTGATAACTGGGGGTCGTATATTATGTCTAACATTTAGGGGAGGATAGTTAATAGTGGAAATTTGAAGAGTTTGTTGAAATTTAACAGAAAAGCGCACTGTACTCTGTCTGAAGGGAGGTACGTCATCGTTATTAGAAGCAGCGCACGTAGGCTGGTTACATGTTAAGTGAACTGATACTCGAGGGTAAGAGACATGACCTCCATCATTAGCACTCTTTGTTCTTTAAACCTTGTGGCAGACAGGGGGTGCTGTCAAGCCCCCAAAACCCAGACACAACTGGCACCCAAACTGTCAAATAGTAGATTTTATTCATCCAAATACTTTCTAAATTTTTTTCTCTTCTTCTCCCAACTCCTCCACCTCTCACAAGTGTTGTCCTCTGCCTCCCGACTCCGAGTCACCTGGGCAAGGCAAGAGCGGTCCTCTTTGAACCCATCCCGGGAGTTCTTCCGCTGTCTGCCCACAGTCCAATGCAAGTAATTCCAGGTGAGGTGGAAGTCTCTAGAAGACAGGGATGGTCTCTCCCAGCCAGTTCCCACTGGTGGTAGGCATGTTGTGCAGCAGGGCTGTACCACTGGACTACACTTCCCAGCATGCCTGTGGGTTGAAAAGAAGTGGCAGCAACACAAGAATGCTGCCCTCTAGTGCATTGGGGAAGTATACAATACAATACAATTTATGTTTATGTAGCCCAAAAATCACACAGGAAGTGCCGCAATGGGCTTTAACAGGCCCCCAGCCTTGACTCTGTAAGAAGACACGAAAAACTCCCAAAAACAAAAATGGAACAAACCTTGGGAAAGGCAGTTCAAAGAGAGACCCCTTTTCAGGTAGGTTGGGCGTGCAGTGGGTGTCAAAAAGAAGGGGGATCAATACAATACAATACAATACACAAAACAGAACAAATCCTCAAGTAGGTATAGGCTCCTGGAAGACCAACTCCTTCAATCCCTTCATTCTTCTGGCCTCTGGCCTAGTACTTGACCTGGTCAGGACACCAGATCCTCCATGACAACACTTACAACCTCTTCTGGTTGCTATCAGAAAGTCTACTGAATTTATTGTTTTTCTGGTGACCCACCAGCTGGGCTCTACTTGTGCTGGGCTCGAATAAGAGGACTGAATCCGTGGATACATATTTGTATTTCAAGGAGTGTTTCCGGTGTCTTTCCTATGAAATGACAACAGAATTCAAGATAAAGGCATTCTGGGTACCAGAGGACAACAAGTGAAGGTGCCTTTATACTTGGATGACATCACATTAATATTAAGAGAAGGAGGAAGTGTGCAGCTGGCCGCGGCAGGAGCTCAAAGCTGCACTGCTACAAAGGTAAGAGCGGAAAGTGCAATTGTGTGCTGCCGAGAGGACAGAAAGGGAAGAACCTCCGGGAGGTATTACTGTAAGCAATATGGCCAACGTGTTGGGAGTCAAATATGGAAATAAGCAATTAGAGGAGGCGTCATGATAAATTATTTACTGAAGGTTATGAAGTTTAACCTCAGAAGAGAAGGCTTTCCTACTAAGTACTCTAATTATCCCAATGTTCACTTAAGGAGCCACAGAGTTCTTACCACCGAAGTCATAATTATCCCGACTTTCAGAGCTCGTTTTCCAATTCTTTTTGGAATTTATGTAACAAAAAGTGGCCAGAAATATATGACTGTAATGTAAAACAAACAAAAAAAAAAAAAATTGATCTGCTCAAATAATTAGAATACAAATCAACAGTACCGTGGCTCATTGTGAATTATTATCCAGTATTTTTTGGACAACTTAGTATGTTTATTTTTAATTATTTGGAATTTTTAACTGTCACGCTTGTGTCATCGACATATCTCAATCTGTCCATTTTGATGTGAGTTATGATTGTTATGGTAACACAGAATAACAGAGGGGTTGTCACGATCAAATTTCAGGGGGGTATTTCTCGTACGTGGATTACTCGTTTAGCTGGATGTAGTTGTTGATGATCTGGCATGATCCTAGATCTGTCGGTTTTTCGAAACTCTTGCTCGGAGCAGGTTTGTTCGATGTAAACAAGGGTTAGCTTACACACTTAATCAGTGGAATTCATTCAGTCGTGGCTTTGCCGTTCATGAATGAGCAAACAATTGATATCGGTGCGCAAATTATAAGAAGAGAATTTATTACAGAGAGGGTTTTGCATGAGGGCAAGATTCTTTATTGCTCCTGGAGGAAATTCTTTTTGAAAGACACCGCTTTACCCGAGGGGGTATATTGTACCTCCAATATTTATTAGCACCTTAGATTCAAAGTTAAAGTAGGTGAAGTCGGGCTCTCACAACCACACCGACGGTATGCATTACTTTGGGTTTTTTTGCAAGCGGCACTTTTTTTATATACTTTAGGCGATGCAGAAAATCTATCTAAAAGTGCAGTTTGCCAGGCAATTCGTAAAGTCTGTTTGGCTCTGAAATTTTTCCTTTGCGTGTGCAGACAATGAAAGAAGCATTTCATGCAAAAACAGACACATCTCCATAAAGAATCTCACGTTCAGCCTAACATTCTCATTACCCAGGATTTCCAAATGTGATTGGGGCACATGGGACTGATCAGAGTGGAGTTTGATCAAACATTATTTGGAAAATGTACCTCTCCTCCTGATGAATAATCAGACACAGTGTCTTCATCAATATCTCGTTGGTCAGACACAAGTTCTAAGGATATGACATTCTCTGTAACTGACCCAACAAAAAAAAATGCCCTCAGAAACAGGGCAATGGGCATTTTGCTGAAGGGCCAACTCTTCTGCAGGTAGGGTTGCCACCCCTCCTTTAAAATACGGAATCGTCCAGTATTTGAGAATGAAATTGTGGCCCCCGCTGCAGTATGCGTCCCTTATTTTTTTTGTATTAAAAGTGGTAACCCTATCTGCAGGGGTTAGGTCTGGACCGCGTGGACCTCCACCTGTTTTTAGCTTGTCTGCCTTCTTATTAGCTTTAAAATTAGTGTTTTTTATATTATATATGATTCTTTATCTCAACAATTCTTTAAATAGTTATATAGCAATATTTACCAGTTTGAAGTATATTCTTGTACCTCACTTTAACCTGTTCCCATGTTCTCCTTGTGCTCATGTTTGATCTGAAATTATGACATATTAAATAATAATTAATGTGACACATAGGAAATGAAACACTGCATTCAGTAAGTACAATGCACACTACTTAGCATTTAATTTGTCAGGCACTTTTTGCCAGCCATCTTTTCTGGTTTGAGCTGTTTTTGCAGTGTTACCCCTTGTCCATGTTAAATCTTGAAATTCTTCATATTCTTCGAATAAAAGGTCCTGCTCCGCTTGTGTGAAAAAAATGTGCCTGTTCGTTTGTCATTTTGTTACAGCCTATCAAAGACTTGCTGATCATGTTTTCTAGACTCGATATATTTGGGCTTTTCAATCAGCGCGGGCGCACGCAGTCATCTTGGATGATTAGATCCAGCTAAACTAATCTACTACACCGCTGCGTTTGAAAAACTGACTTATCCCGGATGAGCTTCACCGGCATTAACTCATCCAAGATGAGGCATCTGATCTCGGATGATTTAAGCAATGTACGGAAAATACCCCCAAGGGAACGCATTATTAATTATGTTTAATTATTATTGTCTTGGCCTCCATTTTGTGGTAACTGTTGATAGGGCTGCTTCTCGTGTTTCTAGGGGTGTGGCCTCCAAGGTCATGACCTGTGGGTAATCGCCATGATGGGATGATAAGTCAGCTGGAGGTTCCTTTCTCTGTCTGATCTGCAGATAAATAAAACCTTCTGAAAGAAATTCCAATTATTAGTTTTGCTTCTTATAAGTGTCGTTTGGTTTCAGCTCTTTCTTTATCCTTCACTTTGATTCACGTCTCTCGCTTTTTGGTTTTTATTCTTATGCATACCATATATACTCGCGTATAAGTCGGCTCCTGAAACCCGATAAATCGATCATAAAATCAAACCCCGACTTATACACCTGTTCAAAAATACGACACATAAATTTATGTATTTATTTTTTGGCTTCTTCTTGCTTTCTTCAATCTCGCATCAGTTTTTCAGACACTTTGAATTTTGTTGCAGCATCACAGTTGCCAATTTCTTTCACTAGTTCAATGATTTTTAATTTAAAACCAACTTCATATTTTGTTTTGAATGAACGCTCCATCGTAGATTAGGGATGCTCTCACGATTAAAGTGTATGAGGGTGTGAGATACAAACAACACAAAACAATGCAAACGTCGATTCGGAATAGAGCGGGTATTACCCTGTGGTCACGTAGGCACAATACATAGAAAAAAAAAAAGGCTGTGTGCGCCATGGTTAGTATCTCAGGTGGGCGTTAGTTAGCATATCATAATCTCTTGGACCAATAGCATGAGTTTTCCACATTCAACTTATACAGCCGACATTGTAAAATACTGGAAATTATACGATAAAATCAAAGATCGACTTCTACACGGGAGAACTTAAATGCAAGTATATACAGTATCTCCCCTATTTTCTACTTGGCAGGGCAGGGTTAAAGTCTCACAAAAATTCACCAAAACAAATTTCACCGTGAGGAGGACAATAGCAAAGAGTTGTGAAGAATGTCGCACTGGAGGGAGACCTGCGAAAACCTTGTTGTTTGTAGAAACTCTCTGTGCTGGGCGTGTGGTTTGTCATCTGTGAAGTCCTCACACTTCCTCTGAAATTGATGATAACTTCCTCTGTTGTTGGTCCATTCTTTCGGTCGAAAAATAAAAAGGCATTGAAGATAAGTGGGTTTGGTAGATGGATGGATGAATAAATGGATAGATAGCAGAGGGACAGAAACATATGAGGAAGAACGTAGGATATCTTAGACCTACAATTTCTTCTCAACTTCGAGTTTCAATTATGTTTAGGTGATTAATATGGTAAAAATAAGGTTTAACAGGCCATTGTTCTCACAAATAACTTCTATTCTTTTTCTCCTTCCCAAAGCTTGTCATCTCCTTGTCCTTTTCCATTTCTCTGTTACGAAGAAATTAAAATAAGTAGCTACCGGGGTAATGAACAGCAACATAAATGGTAAAAAAAAAAAAACTCTCATGAAAAGAACTGAGAAAGATGAATTTATTCAAACCATAAATAAGTAGTCATTGCAATAACAGAACAGTACAAGAAGATTAAACATTTTGTGAAAGACCTGGTTGAACTGGCATTTCATCAGGACTGGTCGAAGCTTCCTTGCCTGGACAGGAAACCATTATGGCAGAGGGCCACGGGGACATATGCGATGGGTGGTAGGTTCTCTCTTATGGTGCTACCGTTTGGACACTTACAGGGCTGTATAGTGTGCCAGTGTGGGCAGGCCTGCTGGGTTCTGCCAGTGCTGCCATAGTGAACCGTTGAGGACAGGCTTCCCTGTTCTTAGGAAGGACTAACCCCGACCTAGAACTACTTCTCGTGGGACAATGTTGTGGCACCAGTAGTACTCCTGGGTCTAACATTAAAGGAGACAAGGCTGTAAACTATACTCTATTTCCCATAGAAAAGGACTTAACTACAAGTAAATAGGATGAAAGTGATGATATCGATAGCTGGATGGTTCTGCTTCAAGCAAACGCTGATGTTAATGGATGTGACTTCTATAATTAAAATGAGTGTGTGAGCAAAAGACAACTGTCCGAAGAGAGAGTAGTTTTCCTCTTTCCATTGCAAAAACATACAGCCCAAACAGCTATGTCCAGGGAAATAACTAACAAGTGGCATGTAAGCTAAAAACAGTCTACATCAGCAGTCAGTACAGATTCTTTGAATCTTTATGGTGACACTTCATACAGTTTTTTTCTATCTAATTCATTTACATCTGTTAACATTACTCTATCTGGAGTGAGAAGGACTTGAAGGGATGCTATGAATATTACCTTTCCAAAACCGTGATTTTACTAGGTAAATATCTACTTTAATATTAAATCATAAAAATCATTAAAAACAAAGCAACACTTTTCAATAAGCTGGAAATGTAATAGAATAAATAAAATAAAGACAAAAATCAGCTTAAAACAATGTCAGCCACACTTATATAGTGTAAACGGCAAAAACTTGCAACCCCATTCGCCAATCTCTATGGAAATTAGGAAGTTGCATGTAGGCTTATTATAAAACAGTCTGCATCAGCAGTCAGCACAGATTCTGGGAATCTTTATGGTGAAACTTCATAGAGTTTTCTTTTGTCTAATTCATGCACATCTTCTTACATTACTCTATTGGGACTGAGAAGGAATTAAAGGGATTCTGTGACATATAGCATTCCAAAGTCATGACGTTTCTAGGTAAAAATCCACTTCAATATTAAATCATATAAAACAAAGCAACGCTTTCAATAACCTGGAAACGTAATACAATAATTATAATAAAAGCAAATAGAACCTTTAAAAATGACAGCCATACTTATATAGAGTAAATGGTACAACTTGCAACCCTACTCACCTATAACTATGGAAAAGCATGACAAGTGGCATGTAGGCTAATTAGATAAACAGGCTGCATCAGCAGTCAGCACAGATTCTTGAAATCTTTATGGAGTGACACTTCATACAGTTTTGTTTTGTCTACTTCACGTACATCTTCTAATGTTACACTCTCAGGATTTAGAAGGACTTGAAGGGATGCTGTGAATATTACCTTCCAAAATCATGATGTTCCTAGGCTAATATCCACTTCAATATTATCTGTCCATCCATCCATCCACGTCTGCTTATCCAGGATCGGGTCGCTGGGGCAGCAGCTTCAGTACAGATGACCAGACATCCCTCTCCCTGGCCACTTCTTCTAGCTCATCCGGGGGAATCCCGAAGCGTTCCCAGGCCAGCCAGGAAACATAGTCCCTCCAGCATTTCCTGGGTGTACCCCGGGGCCTCCTCCCAGTTAGATGTGCAAAGAACACCTCACCATCGAGGCGTCCAGGAGGCATCCGGATCAGATGCCCAAGCCACCTTATCTGACTCCTCTCGATGCGGAGGAGCAGTGGCTCTACTCTGAGCCCGTCCCAGATGATAGAGCTTCTGACCCTATCTTTAAGGGAAAGCCCAGACACCCTGCGGAGGAAACTCATTTCAGCCACTTGTATTTGTGAGCTCATTTTTCATTCATTACCCATAGCTCATGACCATAGGTGAGGATAGGAAAATAGATCAACTGGTAAATTGAGAGCTTTGCCTTATGGCTCAGCCCCTTTGTCACCTCAACAGACCGATGCAGAGCCCGGTCCGCCTGTCAATCTCACCCTCCTTTCTTCCCTCACTCAGGAAAAAAACTGCGAGATGCTTGAACTCTTTCAATTGGGGCAGGATCTCACTCCCAACCCTGAGATGGCACTCCACCCTTTCCAGCTGAGGACCATGGTCTCGGATTTGGAAGTCCTGATTCCCATCCCAGCCGCTTCACACTCAGTTGCGAACCGATTCAGTAACAGCTGCACACCATTCCCACAGCACACTGCTTTCCCCTACTTAGACGCTGGATAGTGGACCAGAATCTCCTCAAAGCCATCCGAAAGTCGTTGTCCATGTCCTCCCCAAACTCCTCCCACACCTGAGTTTTTTCCTCAGCAACCACCGAAACCACAGTCCACATGGCCTGCCGGTACCTATTAGCTGCCTCCAGAGTCCCACAGGACAAAAGGATCCTGTAGGACTCCTTCAGCTTGATGCAATCCCTCACCGCCAGTGTCTGCCAAAGGGTTCGGGGATTGCCACTATAACAGGCACCCACCACCTTACAGCCTCAGCAACAGAGGCATGGAACATGGCCAATTCGGACTCAATGTCCCCCACCTCCCTTTGGACGTGGTCAAAGTTCTGCCAGAGGTGGGAGTTGAAGCTTCTTGGGACAGGGAACTCTGCCAGATGTTCCTAGCAGACCCTCACAACACGTTTGGGCCTACCAGGCCTGACCGGCATCCTCCCCCACCATCGAAATTGACAGCTCCGCCCCTCTCTTCACCCGACTGTCCAAGACAGGTAGCTGCAAGTCCAACGACACGACCACAAAGTCGATCATCGAACTGAGGCCTACGGTGGCCTGGTGCCAAGTCCACATGTGAACACCCCTATGCTTGAACATTTTAAGTCCAATAACAAAACACCACTCGGGTTCAGATCGGGGGGCATTCCTCCCAGTCACGCCATTCCAGGTCTCACTGTAATTGCCCAGGTGAGCATTGAAGTCTCCCAGCAGTACGAGGGAGTCCCCAGAAGGTTTTCCCTCTAGCACCTCCTCCAGGGACTCCAAAAAGAGTGGGTACTCAAACTGCTGTTCGGTGCAGACGCACAAATAACAGTTAGGACCCATCCCCCCACCCGCAGGCAGAGGGAGGCTACCCTCTTGTCCACCGGGGTAAGCCCCAATGAACAGGCTCCAAGTCAGGGGCAATAAGTATGCCCAAACCCGCTTGGCGGCTCTCACCGGGGGCAACTCCAGAGTGGTACAGAGTTTAGCCCCACTCAACAAGATTGGTTCCAGAATCTAAGCTGTGTGTCGAGGTGAGCCTGATTATATCTAACCAGAACCTCTCGACCTCGCGCACTTGCTCAGGCTCCTTCTCCTTCAGAGAGGTGATATTCCACGTCCCAAGAGCCAGCTTCTGTAACTGAGGATCGGACTGCCAAGGTCCCCATCTTCGGCCACCACCCAACTCACACTGCACCTGAATCCTTGGCCCCTCCCATAGGTGGTGAGCCCATGGGAAGGGGGACCCACGTTGCCTCTTCGGGCTGTGCCCGGCCCAGCCCCATGGGTACAGGCCTGGCCACCAGGTGCTCGGCATCGAGCCTCACCTCCAGGCCTGGCTCCAGAGGGGGGGCCCCGGTGTCCTGCGTCCGGGCAAGGGAAAATGCATTCCAAATTGTTATTTATTCATGGAAGGTTTTGTATAAGTATATTAATATTAAGTAATAAAAAACAAAGCAACACTTTTCAATAAGCTGGTAAAGTAATATAATAAATATAATCAGAACAAATATAATCTTATAAAAATTACAGACATGCTTATATAGGGTAATAGGTAAACACTTGCGACCCCACTCACCTATGTCTATGGAAGTGAAAGAGAAGTTGCATGTAGGCTTAATAAAAAACAGTCTGCATCAGCAATCAGCACAGATTCTTGTAATCTTTATGGTGACACTTCATACAGTTTTCTTTGGTCTAATTCATGTACATCATTTAATGTTACTCTATCGGGAGTAAGAAGGACTTGAAGGGATGCTGTGACGTTCACCTCTCCAAATTCATGATGTTTCTATGCAAATTCCACTTCAATATTAAATCATAAAGATCATACAAAACAACGCAACACTTTTCAATAAGCTGGAAATGTATTATAATAAATAAAAACAAATATAAGCAGATAAAAATGTCAGCTACACTTATATAGTGTAAATGGAAAAAACTTGCAACCCCACTCACATATGTCTATGGAAATAAATTAAAATTGGCATGTAGGCGTATCACAAAACAGACTGCATCAGCAGTCAGCACAGACTCTTTGAATCTTTATGGTGACACTACATACAGTTTTCTTTTGTCTAATTTATGTACATCTTCTTAATTTACTCTATTTGGGAGTGGCAAGGAATTGAAGGGGTTCTGTGACTTATGGCATTCCAAAGTCATGGCGTTTCTACACTAGAAAATCCACTTCAATATTAAATCATATAAAACAAAGCAATGCTTTCAATAAGCTAGAAACGTAATACAATAAATATAATAGACGCAAATAGAACCTTTAAAAATGACAGCCATACTTATATAGGGTAAATGGTAAAACTTGCAACCCCACTAACCTATGTGTAGTGAAATTGAATGACATGTGGCATGTAGGCTAATTAGATAAACAGTCTGCATCAGCAGTGAGCACAATTTCTTTGAATCTTTATTGTTACACTTCATACAGTTTTCTTTTGTCTAATTCATGTATATCTTCTTACATTACTCTATCGGGACTGAGAAGGACTTGAAGGGACTCTGTGACGTATAGCATTCCAAAGTCATGACGTTTCTAGGCAAAAATCTACTTCAGTTTTAAATCATATAAAACAAAGCAATGCTTTCAATAAGCTGGAAACGTAATACAATAAATATAATAGACGCAAATAGAACCTTTAAAAATGACAGCCATACTTATATAGGGTAAATGGTAAAACTTGCAACCCCCTCATCTATGTCGATGGAAATGAATGACAAGTGGCATGTAGGCTAATTAGATAAACAGGCTGCATCAGCAGTCAGCACAGATTCTTGGAATCTTTATGGAGTGACACTTCATACAGTTTTGTTTTGTCTTCTTCATGTACATCTTCTAATGTTACTCTATCAGGATTTAGAAGGAATTGAAGGGATTTTGTGAATATTACCTTTCCAAAATCATGATGTTTCTAGGCTAATATCCACTTCAATATTATCCATCCATCCATCCTCTTCTGCTTATCATGGATCGGGTTGCGGGGGCATCAGCTTGAGCAGAGATGCCCAGACTTCCCTCTCCCCAACCACTTCTTCTAGCTCTTCCAGGGGAATTCCGAGGCGTTTCCAGGCCAGCCGGAAAACATAGTCCCTCCAGCGTGCCCTGGGTCTTCCCCGGGGCCTCCTCCCGGTTAGATGTGCCCGGAACACTTCAACAGAGAGGCATCCTGGAGGCATCATTATCAGATGCCCGAGCTACCTCATCTGACTCCTCTCGATGCGGAGGAGCAGTGGCTCTACTCTGAGCCCCTCCTGGATGACTGAGCTTCTCACCCTATCTTTTAGAGAAAGCCCAGACACCCTGTGGAGGAAACTCATTTCAGCCACTTATATACGCTAGCTTGTTTTTCGGTCACTACCCAGAGCTCATAACTGTAGGTGAGGGTAGGAACAAAGATCAAATGGTTAATTGAGAGCTTTGTCTTACGGCTCAGCTCCTTTGCCACCACGACAGACCGATGCAGGGCCTGCATCACTGCAGACGCCGCACTGATCCACCTGGGAGCTGAAGCTTCTTCTGACAGGGGAGTCTGCCAGACATTCCCAGCAGACCCTCACAACATGTTTGGGACGACCAGGCCTGACTGGCATCCTCCCCCACCATTGAAATTGACAGCTCCGCCCCTCTCTCCACCCGAGTGACCAAGACATGTGGCCGCAAGTCCGACGACACGACCACAAAGTCCATCATCGAACTGAGGCCTACGGTGGCCTGGTGCCAAGTCCACATGTGAACACCCCTATGCTTGAACATGTTGATCGATATGGACAATCCGTGATGAGCACAGAAGTCCAATAACAAAACACCACTCGGGTTCAGATCGGGGGCATTCCTCCCAATCACGCCATTCCAGGTCTCGCTGTCATTGTCCATGTGAGCATTGAAGTCTTCCAGCAGTACAAGGGAGTCCCCAGGAGGTTTGCCCTCTAGCACCCCCTCCAGGGACTCCAAAAAGAGTGGGTACTCAAACTGCTGTTCGGTGCATACGCACAAACAACAGTTAGGATCCATCCCCCCACCCGCAGGCAGAGGGAGGCTACCCTCTCATCCACCAGGGTAAACCCCAATGAACAGGCTCCAAGTCAGGGGCAATAAGTATGCCCAAACCCGCTCGGCAGCTCTCACCGGGGGCGACTACATAGTGGTACAGAGTCTAGCCCCACTCAACGAGATTGGTTCCAGAATCTAAGCTGTGTGTTGAGGTGAGCCTGATTATATCTAACCGGAACCTCTCGACCTCGTGCACTAGCTCAGGCTCCTTCTCCTTCAGAGAGGTGACATTCCACATCCCAAGAGCCACCTTCTGTAACCGAAGATCGGACCGCCAAGGTCCCCGCCTTCGGCCACCACCCAACTCACACTGCACCTGAAGTCCTTGGCCCCTCCCATAGGTGGACCCACATTGCCTCTTCGGGCTGTGCCCGGCCCAGCCCCATGGGTACAGACCTGGCCACCAAGTTCTCGGCATCGTGCCTCACCTCCAGGCCTGGCTCCAGAGGGGGGACCCCGGTGTCCCACATCTGGGCAAGGGAAAATGAATTCCAAATTGTTTGTTCTTCATGGGAGGTTTTGTATAAGTATATTAATATTAAGTAATAAAAATAAAGCAACACTTTTTAATAAGCTGGTAAAGTAATATAATAAATATAATCAGAACAAATATAATCTTATAAAAATTACAGACATGCTAATATAGGGTAATAGTTAAACACTTGCTACCCAACTCACCTATGTCTATGGAAATGAAAGAGAAGTTGCATGTAGGCTTAATAAAAAAACAGTCTGCATCAGCAGTCAGCACAGATTCTTGTAATCTTTATGGTGACACTTCATACAGTTTTCTTTTGTCTAATTCATGTACATCTTTTTACATTACTCTACCGGGACTAAAAAGGACTTGAAGGGATTCTGTGATGTATAGCATTTCAAAGTCATGACGTTTCTAGGCAAAAATCCACTTCAATATTAAATCATATAAAATAAAGCATAACTTCAGTAAGCTAGAAACGTAATATAATAAAAGGAAACAGAACCTTTAGAAATGGCAGCCACACTTATAGAGGGTAAACGGTAAAAACGTGCAACCCACTCACCTGTCTATGGAAATGAATGACAAGTGGCATGCAGGCTGATTACAAAACAGTTTGCTTCAGCAGTCAGCACAGAGTCTTTGAATCTTTATGGTGACACTTCATACAGTTTTCTTTGGTCTAATTCATGTACATCATTTAATGTTACTCTATCGGGAGTAAGAAGGACTTTAAGAGATGTTTTGACGTTCACCTCTCCAAATTCATGATGTTTCTATGCAAATTTCCACTTCAATTTTTAAATCATAAAGATCATACAAAACAACGTAACACTTAAGCTGGAAATGTATTATAATAAATAAAAATAAATATAAGCAGATAAAAATGTCAGCTACACTTATATAGTGTAAACGGTAAAAACTTGCAACCCCACTCACATATGTCTATGGAAATGAATTAAAACTGGCATGTAAGCTTATCACAAAACAGACTGCATCAGCAGTCAGCACAGACTCTTTGAATCTTTATGGTGACACTTCATACAGTTTTCTTTTGTTTAATTTATGTACACCTTCTTACATTACTCTATTTGGGAGTGGCAAGGAATTGAAGGGATTCTGTGACTTATGGCATTCCAAAGTCATGGCGTTTCTAGACTAGAAAATCCACTTCAATATTAAATCATATAAAAGAAAGCAACGCTTTCAATAAACTGGAAACATAAATAATAAATATAATAAATGCAAATAGAACTTTTAAAAATGACAGCCACACTTATATAGGGTAAATGGTAAAACTTGCAACCTCACTAACCTTGGTGTAGTGAAATAGAATGACATGTGGCATGTAGGCTAATTAGATAAACAGTGTGAATCAGCAATCAGCACAGACTCTTTGAATCTTTATGGTGACACTTCATACAGTTTTCTTTTGTCTAATTCATGTACATCTTCTTACATTACTATATCGGGAGTGAGAAGGACTTGAAGGGATTCTGTGACGTATGGCATTCCAAAGTCATGACGTTTCTAGGTAAATAAACACTTCAATATTAAATCATATTAAACTTAGCAGTGATTTCTATAAGCTGGAAACAATTTAATAAATATAATAAAAGCTAGAAGAACCATTTAAAATTACAGCTACACTTATTTATGGTACATGATAATAACTTGCAACCCCACTCACATATTATATTATAACAATATAATATATATATATATATATATATATATATATATTATAAAAATTATAGCAACTCTTATAGAGGGTAAACAATAAGCGACATGATATATAGAAATCAGTATTCCACACACTTTTTGGCAGTCTGAGTGGCTTCTTCACCAAATGCTATGGTACTTTATTCACGTTTGCTCTGTTGTGTGTCCACTGACACTTTTTTTTTTCATTCTTTATAGTCATTTCCTGAGTTGCCTTTCATATGTGGTGTACAGCCAGGCCCTCTCCATGTTTGACGGACTGGGGTATGGATCCTATCCAGAGCTATTCCTCCCCTGGAATACTAGATTGCTTCCCCCCGGTGTGTAGCGGTCCCTCGGACTCATGCAGGGCTCCATGAGAGTTGAAGTTGCAGATAGCCCTCTTGGGATGCATTGGTGCCACCAGGGGGTGCTGCAGCAGCTGCTGAGTACTTATGGGTAGTTCTTCCACCACACCTAGAAGTGCTACTGGAAGTGGAATAACGGGAACCTGGAGCACTTTGAGGTGCCTTATAAAAGGTGCCAGCTGACACTACTCAGTCGGGTCGGGTGGTGGGAGACAAAGTTTGTCAGGAGGAGTGGAGAAGCAAAGAGAAAGAAATGTATTGTGTGTGTCTGAGGGCTTGGAGACTGCATTATACTTTTGGGGAACTGGGAAGACATTTCCAAAATGAGAAAAATAGAAAAATATAAACACTTGTGTGCCTTGAACTTATGTCCCACGCCTGTCTGTGTCGGGTTGGCATTGCCCTCCTGCTGGACCACACATAGTTTGGTGGCAGCTCATGTTTAATTTGTAGAAATGTCTTTTCAGACAAGTAGCGTTATTTGCCAAGGACAGCGTTGTGAAAATTTTGTCAGCAGTGACATTTCTTCCTCTGCCTATATAAAGCTGATTTATTCACATCACCACCGTGACAGACTGTCTTTTCCTGGTTATTGATTGTGATCTTTCACCAAATAAGGTGTAGCATTTAGCACAACTGGTCATCAGCAGTTATGTTCAGTCCTGACCTGTAGTAGCACATGGTGAAGTTCTTTTCAAAGTGGGCCAAATGTCTGGCATAGCAGCAAAGTTTTCAGTATATGACGTACACACACAGCATCAATCTAAAATGGGGAAAGGAGAACATTCAAGCTGGTACACTGTGGATGGAGCAAATCATGAGTGAAGAGTACAGTGCTTTAAAGATGTAAACTTGGAACATTTTCACAGACACAACAGACCCGACAATGTACACAAACACAAAATTTAACAGCCTGCAACTTTAAGCAACATCATGGGGTCACTTTTGGCCTGATCCTGATATTACATCTTGGATCGAGAGCAACCCCACATTTATAACAGGGACACCAGGGACTAGCAATTTGGTGGGCCTTCACACTCTGAACCTTTAATTCTCTTTGATGGCCCATATTTCACTCTTTAATTTCACTTACTGAAGACCTAATGTTGCCCATTCCCCTAACCTGGATCTTCATACACCCCACAGTCATCTATGACATATTTGAGCTGCTGTGTCACTGTCCTCTGGTATCTTGAAAGAATATTGCATATTTTAGCCCAGGCCACATCTTGCCCATTATTTTTCAGATGCCCCCAAATAATGATCTTTGGGGTTTCCCACCATCATGAGGCATCATACTGTTGGTTTGCACCTCTTCCTCATTCCTGACATGACAAGAGGTGGAATAAAGAGAAGACTTACAGTCCAAAACAGCAAAGCATTAAATGCTGCGAAATGCCAAAATTGACTTAGGTTAGGTTTTCTGGGGTGTTACTGAGGAGTTTCGAGGCTCCGCTCTGGGATCTGGAATGTTGATGGCAGCCAAAGTTCAGGAAGGAAGACAGCGGAGGGACTTCTACCTCTACAGGTCCACTGTTTTGGGAAAGCACTTCTTACTATGGATTCCATAGTGAGCTGAGCCATCCTATAGGGGCCGTAAGTTACCAAAAAGAGTGATGTAAAGTGCATGAGTCCATTGAAGTTGTCTCCCCCCCTGGTGCTACCATTCCTAGTTGTTTCAGTCCTGCTTCCTGGGCATTTTTGGTCACTTTGGTTAACCTCCCATTTGTTTTTTGCAGCACAACTAATTAAAAGGCCATGAAATTGCTTTATTGTCCAAGTAGTAGCACTTCACTTCTGCCTTAACCTAAAACTAAGTGTATGAATACTGGAAAATTTAAATCATGTGAAGCATGGAAATGGCAGCCTTGTTTTTAGAACTGGTGAGAACTTCTATGGAAGTGAGGGCTTTGATTCTCTTACTGAGATGATTCTGATCCCACCAGGCATTACCTCAGCAGGTTAACAGGCCTGCACCAGAGCCCACAGTGGTCAACATCCTCGATTGTATATCTGCCAGCATTGCAAAGCTATTTATCATCTTCTACAAGCATTTAAATGAATAGCACATTCGTATTTTTAAAGGATCAATTTTTGTAACATTTACAAACTTGTCCATTGATGAATCTTTTGTACAATAATGTGCAGTATAGCGGTAACTCCAGGCTTTACATTTTCAGGCTTTTAGTAACATTTATAGAGCGATTTCCATTTGTGAGCAGTGACATCTGGTGACATTTTAAGGTTTCCCTGATGTATCCTGTCAGGGCCAGCATCGCTGCAGCCGTCATCGTCCCAATATGTCAGACGTGGTGTTATCAGCTATTTCAAGGCTGAGGTCTTTTTTTTTTTTACATTTTTTTTTTCTCTTTATAACAAAACACTTGCGTTTTATGAAAAATGTCAAAATACTTTCTTATTCCTCAAAGCATACGACTAACAAATATCTGAAAATTTATAAACACTCTGCAACACTCCATAAAGGATCACTTTGAACCAAATGATACCATTCATGTGCTAAAGACCTGTCTTGGCAGATTGAAGGCTTTAAGAAGCCATATAATTATGGGATGTATTGAGACCCCTTTCACTTTCTACACACTTTATTGTCAGTCAGTTATTGTTTAACCCGTTTAGTCCTGAACAGGGTCACGGGGGTCTGCTGGAGTCCATCCCAGCTATCATAGGTATTGGGGATAAACGGAATAAGTTTGATATTTTTATCCATCCGTCTACACTCAATAACCCATTATGACAATGTGAAGATGTGTTTTCAGGAAGGTTTGTAAAATTTATTAAAAATGAAAAGCTGAAAATATCAAGACACTTAGTTTGGTACTTTATAGAAGCTCTTCATGGCAGCATGCCCAGCTTGAAGTCTTCTTGATGTTTCTCTACAAGCTTTATACATCTGGATTGGCGCAGTTTATCCTATTCCTGGTGAGTCCCTCAACCTCCATTAGACTGAATAAGGAGGGTCTGTAAACTGCCATCTTCAGGTCCCTCCATACGTGTTCTATGGGGTTTAGGTCTGGGGCACTCAGAGATTTGTCCCAAAGCTCCTCCAACAGTGTCCTGACTGGATGGTTTGGATTATTGTTGGGCTGAAATGTGAAACATCATCCCAGTCTGAGGTGCTGTCAACTCTGGAGCAGGTTTTCTTCAAGGGCTTCTCTGTTTTGGGCTGCATTCATCCGTCCTTCAATTCTGAAGAACCCACTCCGACCAAATGGCATGATGCTGCACCACCATGCTTCACTGCAGGGTTTGAATTAGGCAGATGGTCAGCAGTGATTTAGTCTTCTTAGACTTAGTGCTTGGAGTTCCACTTTTGTTTCATCAGACCAGAGAATCTGCCTTTATTACATTTTTATTATAATGTTGCACTTTTGATGACATTTAGAAACAGTTTGATCCCTCCACCCGTTGTTATTGTCTTTTGTCAATACCTGATGTGGCGGACGGCCAGGACCCCCACCCAGCAGGGATATCCCTATAATGGAAAGAGTGGGTTAGAGAGCATATTCAGGGCATTACCACCCCCATAATGCTAGAGGGCAGCCCTCCTTGCTTGCAGTGGGGTCACTGGTTTGTAGTTTGATAGGTCAACCCTGCTAGGGCCTGTGACCACCACCAGGAGGTGCCTGGACAATAGCTGAGCCCTTTGGTGCAGCAGCTCCGCCACACCCGGAAGTGACAGCAGGAAGAAGGTCATCAAGCACCTGGAGCACTTCCATGGTGTCCTATAAAAGGGGTCAGAGTCGGGAGGAGGTGGACAAAGCTTGCCAGGGGGAGTGGAGGCAGAAGGATTGTGGGAGAAGAAGAAAACTGTGCTTTGGTGGTGTCTTTGTACTGTGTTGCTGTTGAGAAGACAAAACAAAAGTGTTTCCCCCATAGAGAAAAAGTGTGTGCTGTGCTTGAACTGGTGTCTCTGCTTGCTGGTTGGGGCAACTGGAGCACCCTGGTGGTCCACACTGAGAATTTACAAGAAAACATTCTCCAGGTATCTTTAAAGTAGTATGACTAGCAACACCTGATCTGCCACTGCTTGATGGAGATCTCCATTTTACCTGAGCTTTATACTGATCAACCACATGCTTAGTATTGTGTAGGACCCCTCATGACACCAAAACAGCTTTGACCCATCCAGGCATGGACTCCACAAGACCTGTGAAAGCATCCCATGCTATCTGGCACCAAGACATCAACAGCAGTTTCTTTAGGTCCTCTAAGTGGTAAGGTGGGGACTCCATAGATCATCCTGCAGATGCTCATTATGATTGAGATATGGGGAACATGGGGGCCAAGTCAACACCTCATACTCTTTGTCACATCCATTAAACTATTCCTGTGCAATTTGAATTACCCTGCTGGAAAAGGCCCTATTATAAGAGAATGCTGTTGCCATGAAGGAGGGCAGAGTGCATGGTATGCCACAATCTTTAGGTAGGTACAAACAAATGCCAGGCAGCAGAACAGTGCCAAGAACATCACACTGCCTCTGCCCATTTGCATCCTTCCTATAATGCATCCTTCTTAGAGAAGTGACACTGCACACCTGGCCATCTTCATGATCTGAAAGAAGACGTGATTCATCAGAGCAGGCCATCTCCTTCCATTAATCCATGGTCCAGTTCTGATGCTCACATAGGCACTTATGTAGGCATGTTCAGTGGTAGACAGGGGGGCAGCATGGGCACCCTGCCTGGTCTGCGGCTATGCGATGCACTGTGTGTGTTCTGACACCCTTCTCTTGTGGCCACATTTCAGCAATTTGTGCTACAGGAGCTCTTCTGTGGGATTACATCAGTGAACCTTGGGCACCCATGTCCCTGTTGCCAGTTTTGGTAGGTACTGACCATTGCATACCTGGAACACCCCATAAAAATAGCCATTCTGGAGATAATCTGACCCAGTCGTCTCGCCATCACAGTTTTGCTCTTGTCCAAGTGTCCCAGATTCTTATGCTTTGCCATTTTCACTTGCTGACTAATCTGTCCCACCCCTTGACTGGCCAGAAGATGATCAAGTAATTCATTTCATCTCCCTGCAAGATTTATTGTTGCTGATCTGTGCATCTGCTCAAGAAATTTTGAAGAGTCAACCAGCAAACCAATAAGTACAAAAACAATACAATTACCAATCCATCCATCCCTCCATTTTCTGACCTGCTTGTCAATTAGATAGTATAACCCTGGGCTGTAAGACACCCACAATGGACCCCCCCGCCCCCCCCAACCTTTAACTTGAAAACCAGACCACCAACAGCAAATCCCACAAAGACACAAGAACAATGAGCAGCTGCAGCTTCTGGGACCTGGAGGTTCTAAGGTGTCATAGCCAAGCACTGCGCCACCATACCATCCCACTCTACAATGTATATCTCTTGAAATAAAGCAGACAGGCTAAGAATAGTAATTAAACCCAACTAGAAATATTAATTATAATTACAAGTATGCATACCTTTTATCATTTGCCCAGGAGGCTAAATTAAATCCTAATATTACATCCTCCAAATGGGGTTTTACAGAAAAGGTTTCCATTACATTCACATTTTCTAAATGGGATGAGAAATGCTGACTTGCTACACGACCACAGATTTCACTTTTTTGAAATGAATTGACTCTGCGTGAGATCTACGTTAACACAAACCTTCAAGTAGCAGGTGAATAATCGGACATTTTAAAGGGTTCGTTTCAAGACATCGTTTGCACTGAAGTTCACTTAACCTTTAAAAACCCCTGAGAGAACTCTTATGGGATCACCGCACCGAGGATCAAACCTGGAGCTGAGGGATGGGATGGGAATGCAGACGTTGTTTAACTTAATGCAGAAGTTACACGCTGGAGGAATTATTTGAAGATGAAGGGAACAGTGCAGGGTCATTTGATCTCAGCTATTAAGCGAAGTTAGAGAGAGAAGCACTTCAAACATCGTTCTTAAAAGATCACGAGGTTAGGACAAGAAATGTAGGACCAGCTGAGAGAAGAATGAAAAGAGACGGACGTTCATGTGGCAATATAAAAATGATAGAAATTGTCTCTGCTCAGGAATTCACTCAGGGGGAGGTTGCTTGTCCTCCCTTGGATAGCAGCAGCAGTCGGGACTGAACTCTTTGGATTACATAGTGACCTGTTCTGTCACTTCACTAAAGAAGACGTTTGGCAGCCTGAGGGGCTGCTGACTCTGAAGAGCCCCTTTGTGGACCTCTCACAAGTCTGCCTGCTACTACAAGAGATGCCCCTTCGGTCTCAGCTTTCAAACGCCGACTGAAGACTCACAACTTCAGTTTAGCACACCCTGACTAGAGCTGCTGATTAACTGTGCAGACTGCATCTCTGTTGTTAATCATTAGCACTAAAACATAAGTAACATGACAGTTAGAATTGGTTACTCACCCTCACCTATTCTGTTTCTCTTCTTGGTACTCAAATGTGGCAATTGATGCCACTGCCCACCTACCAAGTTGTTTTGCCTGCCTAAGGAAATGTCATCTCTGATGGAGGATTGCAGGAATCATCGGGTAGAGGGGTCCTTTCATCGGATTGGCTGGCCTAGCGCTGACTCAGCTGTGGAATGGCCAATAGGAGGAGGCAGCTTGATGGCCGAGGTCTCCATGACTCCAAATCATATTATGGGATGTCATCTACTGTTGAATTCTGCTCTGTCCTTATAATATTTCTGTTGCACTGTTATATTGTATTGAGGATTATTTGTGTTCTGTTCTGTGTTTTTATTGTATTGGCCCCCTTTTTTGACACCTACTGCATGCCAACCTACCTGGAAAGGGGTCTTTCTTAGAATTGCCTTTCCAGAGGTTTCTTCCATTTTCTTCTCTACAAGGGTTTTTCCATGTCTTCTTAGACAGTCAAGGCCAGGGGGTTCTTAAAAGGCAGGGCCTGTTAAAGCTCATAGTGGCTTTTGGACTCTACAAAAAAAATTGTATTGTATTGTAATTGTACCAACAGGCTCTGTGAGGAGACCAAAGCCGAACATCCACAGAGAGGAACACTGCAGTCAGCTGAGGTGCTTTTGATGCTCTTGCTGCTCCTGTTGTTTAGCAGCCATACCACCTGCATTTCAAACCATCTGAATCTAAGCATGTTGTGACCGCTGCCACTTCAGAAAGCCCCTTTTAAACAGTTTTCAATGGAAAACAAACCCACCCTTTCAGTACCTCTTTGCAGGATCAACAGCCACCTTGCTGAACAACTTGCTCCTTGCATGGGGCTACAAATATTTAAAAGGCCATCCTGTGGTCTCTCTCCTGTCTCTTTTCCCCAAGACTTCCTCCACTACAACCATTTCCGAGGGCCCCCTGGATCCCCTTTGTGTTCTGTTGAGCAGGAGTCTGGGCCGGTGGGTCTTGTTAGACAGCTGTTCCCTGGGGGGCGATCGGCTCCATAAGACACTCACATTTGTAACTGGCAGAACAGCAATAAAGGTTCTACTCCTTGAACTCACCTCTGCAACTTTGTGACCCAAGCTTGACAAGGTTTGGACCTGACCAGTACTTGGATGGAAGACTACCTAGGAAAAGCTTGGGGTACTGCCGGGATAGATGTTGGTGGGGCCTTCAGGGGGCACTTACTCTGTGGTGTGTGAGGATCCCAGAGCAGTGAAGGGAAACTCTGTGCCGTAAAAAGAATGCTGACCTTCCGGTGCGACGTTAGTTAATCTGAGGTCCTGACTCACTGTTTCATTAAATGGGATGTTTCATTTTTATTCTTTTTATTGAATTTGCGTCAAAAAAAAAGATGTAAAAATCCTGTTTTCACTTTGTAAATCTGCGGTAGTGAATGTTGCTTGATGTGGGGGAAAATTAATTTAACACAACTGCAACTTACATAATAAAGTGTGTAAAAAAATGAAGGTGTCTGAAAACTGTCTGAAGACACCGTGTACAGTGCATTTCACAATATAAATAAAATGTATGGTAATGATGATAATGATTATTGCATAATTATTAATATTATTTTGTTATTATCCATTGTTGGTTTCTGTGTTGTAAAGCACTGTGGTAAATTTTTAGGTGTTTCAAAAGTGCTATATAAATACATTTCACATGATTTGACTTGAATTATGCATATCTGGGGGTCACGCAAATGCACCTGATGGGTGGGTGAGGTTATTCTTCTGGCTCTGGCAAATTAAGCAGTACCACCCATACAACGATAGGGGGCGCAGCTGCTAACACTTTCTCTCCTGCAGTTCAGACAAGCATCCACAGGATGAAGCCCAGAGCCCGCCTTCAGCTGTGAGATAGCCCCGCCCCTTCAGGTCAAGGTGCAAAAAAAATGGCCCGTCTCAACGTAAGGCAGCTCATTCTGGAACTGAACAGTGAAGGTGGTGGAGCTCAATATAACGCAGCTGGGGTGCACTGTGATTAAATCAGCCAATATGGGCCATTGTTTTGACACCTTGTGGGCGCAGAAGTGCTGGGACACTTTTGTTTAATTGTTTGTTTCTAGCAATGCCACCAGTTAAACAAGGATAGCTCTACTGGTGTCCCAACTCTTCATACTGGTATACAGTATGTTATATATGCTGTAGTGCCTTTTGACTGCTTGTAAGAAGGCCTTTTTACACATCTATCTATCTATCTATCTATCTATCTATCTTTCTATCATATAGTGCCTTTCACATCTATCTATCTATCTATCTATCTATCTATCTATCTATCTATCTATCTATCTATCATATAGTGCCTGTCACATCTATCTATCTATCTATCTATCTATCTATCTATCTATCTATCTATCTATCTATCTATCTATCTATCTATCTATCTAGCTATCTATCTATCTATCTATATAGTGCCTTTCACATATGTATCTACTGTACATGGAATCTTTCTTTGTCTGTTGAGGGTCTTTTGTTTATTTGTCTTTTGTACAGTGATGTTCATATCTATCTTATTTCTGTTTTTTCCATTTTCTCATTTTTCCTTTTCATTTAACCCTTCCATTCATTTTTAGTAGTGTACTTGTTTCTGCTTGATCAGTGTGCATGTTTCCCAATTAATTCCTTTAAAGGTTTCTTTTATTGACTGCATTGCCATCGTGCGGCTTTACCTGTATAGCCCCTTTCATTTTGCCATCACAATTCTGTCATCTTGTTGTCACGCTGTACGTGTCCAGTTATTACGGATGAGAACATAAGCAGCACAGCCACAGCTAATTACGTAATTAGGAAGTTGTCGCTGTAATTGCAAGTGAAAGTGAACAGAGAGCAGCTTGATGTTTTGATGTAACATTTATTCGACATGTTGATCTCCACAGATTCTTTTTTTCAAGGTGTCTGTGAGGGTGCGTCCCAGCATGAGGTGAATTGTGCTAGCAGATGGCTATAAAAACAAAATCAGACAGCTGATGAAAACATCTGGTAATGTGTCTAATTTTTCTTGACAAATTCAGAAATACAAAAGATATTGAACATTTTATTTGTTACAAAGGGGCATCAGCTATGATTGATGTGAGGGCTAAAATGAGGTACATTGTGGCCTTTTAATCATTTCCACCTGCCCTTCTCCAGAAAGTGACAAGACCTATCAAATTATCATATTATCATATTTTACTAGATGTGCATACCAAGAAATTAATTGAATTCAATGTCATGGTGGCCCCAAAGCTTAGCAGACAGGAAGGTGCCAATTCTGTCCATATTTTGCATTCAGTATGGATTCAACAATCCAGATGTAAATACAGTATGATAGAGGATGCCAGATATGTGGACATAAGTGCATCAGGAACATCGCCTAACCATTCAAGAAGAGGACAGATGAAAGTCATCACAATGAGTATCAGACATACAAGAGTCGACTAACTGCTGGGTACAACGGTGGAGCTGAAAGAGGCAGATCAGAATGCCAACTCATCACATCACGTCACAGATGACACATCACAGCTGAAGACACAAATGAGCTGCCATCAAAAACAAAACACGTGCAGCAGAACTGTGTTGAGGAACACCAATGCTGAAAGCTGGATGACTGGAAACACGTTTGCCTGGTCTGATGATTCCCAGTTCAACTTGTTTTTTGATGATGACAGGACCAGGATAATACAAAAAAAAAAAATCATTATCCCACCAAATGTACCACCACAAGGATTCTTCACTTCACCTTCTGTGCCTTTCCTCCCTTGGTCTTTTCCTCCAAGCCAATGTGTTTGTGCCACCAAGCGCCTCCCAACTCCCAAATCTACTGGGCAAAAGTATAGAATGTCCTTCAAGCCCCCTGCCTATGGCTACATCCAGGATTGCTTTGGGGGTCATTAATGGGGTCAAGAACGCCCTTCAGAAATACTGAAACCATTGTCACAGAACTCCATCTGGTCATAGAAGGTGTTTCTTCATTCTTAAACCCTGATTCATTATGGAAGGACTAGTGTGCCCTTTGTAACAGGATGCTGGACCTCATATCTTCCAGTGCATACAGTGTAGCTCTGTTACATGCCATTTGGAATTCTTCTTCTTCCTCTTCATCATTTTCTTTTTCTACGTGGGGTTTGTTGTGCTTCATCCTTCTCCATGCATGTCATTCTTTGCACTTTCTCCGCTGTCAAGCCCTTTTCCTTCAGATCTTCTTTGACTTTACCCATCCACATCTGCTTTGGCCTCCATCACTTTCTCTTCCCCTGGTCTTCCATTCCCATCACTTGTTTGCTCACATATTCCTTGTCTCTCCTCATCACATGTCCATACCACTACTGCCTGCTTTCCTGTACTTTCTCAGATGTCTCTCCCACTTTTGTTGTACCTCTGATTACATCCAACTTCTTCCCCTGCTCACCCTTTACTGCCCATAATACCCGTGTCTTAGCTCCCTGCATCATGGCTGGTCTTAAAAACCTTACCTTTAACTTTCACTTTAATACTTCAATCACATGCTTCTAATGTGCCATCTGTTGAAATGATTAATGCCATGCATATGTCTCAGTTTTAAGTCATGTGATATGGGATTTGTAAAGGCAGTGTTAATGTTTGTAACGTGCCATCTGTTGGAATGACAAATGCACTGCCTGGGTCTCTCTTATAAGACATTAGATATGGAATTTGTGAAGGCAATGTTAATGTTTGTGATACGCCATCTATTGGAATGAAAATGTTATGCATACAGTATGACTTTGTTTTATGCCATGTGATATGGAGTTTGAAGGCAGTGTTAATGTTTGTGATGCGCCAAGCGTTGGAATGACAAGTACAATGCATTTTATTAGTAAAAGTGTTTGTGATGCGGCATCTGTTGGAAAAAAAATACAATGTATATAACTCTGCTTTATGCCATTTGGTTTTGTTTCTATGAAGGCAGTGCTAAAGTTTGTGATGTGCCATTCATTGGAATGACAACTGCAATGCATAGATCTCTGTTTTATGCCATGTGATTTGTAAAGGCAGTGTTAATGTTTGTAATGTGCCATCTGTTGGAATGACAAATGCACTGCCTAGGTCTCTGATATATACAATTTTTTATGGGATTCATATAGGCAGTGTTAAAGTTTGTGATGCACCATCTGTTGGAATGACAATTGCAATTCATAGGTCTCTGTTATAAGACATTTGTTATGCCATGTGATATGGGGTTCTTGTAGGCAGTGTTAATATTTGTGATGCACCATTCATTGGGATGACAAATGTAATGCATTTTATTGCTTAAAGTTTGTGATGCACCATCTGTTGGAATGACAAATGCACTGCATAGGTCTCTGCTATAAGACATTTGATATGGGATTTGTGAAGGCAATGTTAATGTACAATGCATTTTATTAGTAAAAATGTTTGTGATGCGGCATCTGTTGGAAAGAAAAATACAATGTATATAACTCTGTTTTATGCCATTTGGTTTTGTTTCTGTGAAGGCAGTGTTAAAGTTTATGATGTGCCATTCATTGGAATGACAACTGCAATGCATAGGTCTCTGTTATATGCCATGTAATTTGTAAAGGCAGTGTTAATGTTTGTGATGTGCCATCTGTTGGAATGACAAATGCACTGCCTAGGTCTCTGTTATATACAATTTTTTATGGTATTCATATAGGCAGTGTTAAAGTTTGTGATGTGCCATTCATTGGAATGACAACTGCAATGCATATGTCTCTGTTTTATGCCATGTGATATGGGGTTTGTGAAGGAAATGTTAATGTTTGTGATGTGCCATCTGTTGGAATGACAAATGCAATGCATTTTATTGTTAAAAATGTTTGCGATGTGCCATATATATATACAGTTGAGGCCAACAATTTTATCTACCTAGGCTAAAGATTTTCAAGCTCTAAAAGTCATGACATCAACTTCTGGAATCTTCCAGGCTGTTTAAACAGACATTTGGCTTGGTACGCGAAATCAATGTGTGTCTTAGCTATCATTGTGACATGGCCACTATAAGTTGCTGTTGTAATTGACTTAACACAGGACCCCTGACGTGTGTGCAGTTGGGAAGCATGGAGTTTGAAAGTCTTTAGCCAAAGTGGATGGAAACTTTTGGCCTCAAATGAATATAAATATAGAAGTTGATCTGTATATAAAGTTGAATTAATCTGCTGTCCAGAGACTCTTTCATTATAATGCCTATTACAGAATGTTCTCTTCATCACAAAATGTTAATGAGCAAAGGATTTTGGCAAGTGACACATTTATTGATATTCCATACAATATATGCCATTAGGCGCTTTTTAAATTCCATTCTAGGAAATTTTGTGATTTTATTGTGTATGACAAATGCAGTTGGAATATTTATTTGCTTAAACATAAGAGAAGCACTGTAGACAGTCATACATCAAATGAAATAAAATGTCTCAGCTGTGGTGGGGCCTGTGCGCCGGCGTTCGGCTTTGTTTGTCACTCCAAGTCAGGTGTAGTAAATAAATGGATGTAAGTATTGTGAGAAACCTGGGAAATCCCAATCACAAGTTGTATTGATTGCAAAAGTGCCCAGTAATTTTACAAGAGCTGTACGCATTGTTACTTATAGATTTCTTTGTCTTTTATTAAGGGAAATTAGGGGAAATAGGATTTCCAACGTTTTGTTGGGCTCAGTGGCCTGTTCCTGCTCTAATTGTTCTAATTTCCTCCTCTATTTGGATAAATGTGTGATCCCCGCCATCTGCCTTTTAAATGTTTCTGCTGTGTTTGATGCTCTTTATCTGTTTTGCACGCTAAGGACCTCAGTCCATCACTCAGGTCGGATCTTGTCTGTTTTTGTGTCCCTGCTTATCTGCTAGCTGGTCAATCGCGCATAATCATTCCTGTTGGTCCACCTTAAAATATAGGCTATGTGATGATTCAAAAATTCCATCAAATGTCACACGCATGCTCATGGCAGACAGTTTAAGGGCTCAGGTGATGGTAATTCTCCACCAATCCAGGGGGTGGCACTGTGTGACAACGATCTCCCTTTTCCTCCCTCTGCAGACTGACAACTCTCTTCCAATGACGTCACTTCTGGTGTCTGTCCACCTGGATCCGCCTCTTCCTGCCCAGTGGACCCGCCCTCTGAATGGGAGAAGAGTCCATTTTGCGTGTTCATGTGCTTTATTCTGATCCAACTCTACATCAGTTATACAGGGTTTGCCCACGGAAGCCCTAAGACTACCACTTTCTCTCTTGACCTTATGACAGCGTCCTTCTCCACTGATATGGTGTCAATTCTCAGATATGAAGAACACTAGACAGAGGATACACTTTGCTTTTTATTATATCGGCTTACGCTCCAATAAATAATCAGTCAAAGGAAGCTCTTGGAGAAGCACTTCCATTCTCAATGAGCTTCGCCCTACGCTCCCTTGTAAAATGTGCACCAACCTCCTTTTTATAATTCGGAAGATACAAGTAGCACCCCGAGTTGTGGTGTTAAGCCCTGGTCATCGTGTCCAGTCTGTTCAGACGCTTTCACTTGTTCTGAACCAGCAGGTGGCACTGATGTACAATTTATACCACATAGGAAAATTTATTTAAACAAAAAAAACACTGGGACCCCCAGGGTCAATATTTTGGGTTCCAAAGTCGTCCATATGGTCCTACAGAACAACTATGCAAAATCTGGTCCAGAGCAGCCAAAGGGTGTAGGACTCTATAGGAGACAGGCAGACTGAATGACTGACTGACTGACTGACAGAGAGGCAGATAGAGAGACAAAAAGACAGACACACTGACTGACGGACAGACAGACTAACAGACAAACACACTGACTGACTGACAGACTAACAGGCAGACAGACGGACACACTGACTGACAGACAGGCAGGCAGGCAGATAGAGAGACATACTGACTGACTGACAGACATTCTATTTTATATATCGTGGTCATCCGAGTGACCCGAGTGGGGTGCCATTCCGGCTGGCCCTGTTTACTTGCAGAATTCAACAAAAACAACGTGCAATGGCGGTCAAGAAAGAAACAAAAATGCTGCCCCTTAACACTTGGGCTAGCTCATCAAGACTGACCAGATCAACTGCAAACCAGCAGCGGAGCTCTTCTTCTTCTTCTTCGGTCACTTCAACATGAAGTGGCACCTCCTTTTGGGTGGTCTCGCCTTTATGGCACAGAGATTGGGAGGGGCGGAGTCAGTTGCCCTCACCGGGTGGTTTCTCAGCAATGAGGAGGAAGTAAAAGAAGACAAGACAGTTAGCGGCAGTGACCCCTCTTGGCTCAGGGTGGTAGTGCATACCTGGGAAGAACTCGGAGGGTGACCCTCTGACACAAGCGTGACAATATATAAATATCATTTAAATGAAGATCACATGACGACATGTCTACATAGGTCAGTGGTTCTCAACCTGTGGGGCGGGCCCTCCTTAGGGGGGCACAAAGTAACAAAAAAGGGGGGGCAAAGATGTGAAAAAAAGAAAACAAGAATCAAAAATATGAAAAAAAAACATCTGTTGAAACCAAAACAAATTAACTTAAGCTACATTCTGATACTAGAACAATAAATATATAAATGTTGATAAAAGTTAAGTAGGTATAATAAAATATGCATCTACATTTCAAAAAAATGTTGGGGGGGGCGCAATTAAAACTGTTATGAAAACTCGGGTCACAAATACTTAAAGGTTGAGAAACTCTGAGATAGTTTAAAAAACATTTCACGAGATGCACTGACTTTTTCACATGTTAAAATTAAACGGGACAAAAATAGCAAAAAGGCGCAGAGATGATCAGGCATGGAAGTCGGGAAACTTTTTTTCCCACTCATAAATGAGGCTCAGATTGTTGTTACCTGCAGACCCCTGCCTAAGATGGAAGCAGGAGGACATTATTCTGAAAGCAATTTGAAATCCTATCACAACAGCAGAGCCGAAATGTGCAGCTTTCATCGGAGATGATTCTGCTTCAAAAGACAAAGATGACAGATGAAAAATCTAATATTAATACACAGGGTGGAATTGGAGCTGCAAGGGAAATATTTTTGTTGATGCATAAAAAACGGAACGGAATAGAAAGCTCGGGGTGAAAGCATTTAAAGGGAAGATTGTGGCTGCCTGCTACTTCTGCAAAGTTTAAAGATAATAGCAGACAGAGCAGGAATCATCTGCCATTTGCTGGTGTTTCAGTTTTCACCAAAACAGTTTGTGGAATCTTTTTCATTTTAGGACCACTGCACCAGGTTCAGCCATTAGAATTACACCACTGCAGAAAACTACGTCCATTTTGTGTGCTGATAAGCAGCCTGGGTAATAAGCTTGTCTAATTCACTTCAGAGACGCGTGTGTGTCGGATGTCCTCCTCACGGGGCCGATGGAGGCATGCGATTCCCCCACGGGGGCAAGAGGGGGCGCTGTCGCTGTCGTTAACATTCTTCTCTCCTTCTCTCCCAAGGAACCGCCCAGTGAGGGCACTTAGCCCCGCCCCTTCTGGTTGGTGCCTTAGAAGAAGGAGGCGTCATTTCCACTTGAGCCACTGTGATCAGAATATAAGTTTAATATGTCGCTCTGCTCTGTGCAAATATCTTAAATCACATGTACAGCTACCACAAAGCCAGATTTAGCACACAGGGGTTCACCATTTATGAACTGCTAGGCAAGTATTAGAAGATAAGACAGGGATAACTGTGAAATGGGCAAAGTGTACTATTTCTCTGTGTCAAATTTAGCATGAAACTGTATCCACTCTTTGCCTTGTTTGGAATCGCATGATTCACCTAACTGGGGGTCTGCACATGAAGAAAGAGTATAAAGCCTTGGTACATCGCCTGGCACACCTTTAAAGCCGACAGATGGATGGGAGATGTCATTGGATCCGGAAAATCCACAGTAATGAAAATGGCAGGCTCTACACATTGGGCTCCCACTCCCAAAGGTCTTGTCATGGCCTCTTCGTCTGTTATGCCGCATAAACAGCCATTTAAGTTATTTCCCCTATGTAATTTCTTACTGCCGTATCACTAAGGGAGGGGTATCGCCTTTTATGTCATATCTGTATAGTTTTGGGTTACGTAACATTCCGCACTCACAAAAGAGCTTATTCCAACAAGTGTGTTAGCGCCCTCTGCTGGATACAGCGACCCGCCGGAATGAGGGAGTAAACGAATCCTCATTGAAGAGCAGAATACTTTGTTAAATTTACTTTTTTGCCAAGAGGCGTAATTTTGTTTTAGATGTAGTTAGTATACGGGATGACACTGTTTGTGTCCCAGCTGTCACCTGTCTTTCCTACACTTCAGACATGGAATGTCACAACATTTGTCCATTAATACATTTTAAAATTTCAGTTCATAACACCGTTTTCTAACCCGCTTAATCCAGACCAGGGTTGCTGGGGGTGCTGCAGCCTATGCCATGTTGTGTGCCAGTCCATCACAGGGTGAACACACGCACGCGCACACACACACAACAACCACACACTGTGGTCAATTTTGCATTGCCAGTCCACCTGACCTTCATGCCTTTGGACTGTGGAGCACCCGGAGGACACCCATGTGGACTGGGACCCGGACACAGACAGACGGACAACATAGTTCCACCTCACACCGTTTATTTACAATGCTATATACAAGTTTTTGTGCACTCACACACCCCAGTGCCCCCAGCACCGATTCCCCAAAGTCCAAGCCACACTCTCAGTCACTGTGCCTCTCTCTCGACCGCCTCCCGTCCTCTCCCGAGCTCTGTCCTCTTCCACCCGACATTCACTACCGACTGGAGGGAGGCAGCCCCTTAAATGGGAAAGCGGATGGGCTCCAGCTGCTTCCCAGCAATCAGTCCTGGCCACACCCCAGTGTGGCAGAAGTGCTGGCCTCCAGGGTTCCTCAGGCACCGGGGCGCCGCCTGGCAGTGGCCATGGGCCCCTACAGGGTTGGGCTTCCAAGCCCTCTACCCGTGGCCCCCAATACAACCAGGGCGATCGCCCCCTTGCGGTCTGGAGGAGGCACAAGCCCTCCTCTGGTCCTTCTGGGCGTCCCGGCCGGGCTCCAGCCCCGGCCAGGGACCACACAAGATATTCCGGCATCGGGGCGCCACCTGGCGTTGGCCACGGGTCCCTACAGGGCTGGGCTTCCAAGCCCTGTACCCGAGGCCCCCAACATACCCAGGACGGACGCCCCCTCGCGGTCTGGAGGAGGCAGACACTTGGGGTGAACCTGGAACATGAGCCCCGATCTCCTTACTGCCTGACATCCCCATTGTCACTGCGCCATTGTGCCATTGAAATTTGAAATGTGTCATTTTTCACCCGTAGTAACAACATCTTATTTGTAATCGCTGACATGGGTTAGAACCTCGTCAAAGTTGCTTGTCAATTTTTCCTGCTGGCAGCCCCATGGCCTTCATGAGCTGAGTGTTCACCTGCTGCCTGATGCCATTGTAACGAGATGATCAGTGGCGTTCACTTGACCTGGCAGTGGTTCGAATGGTGTACTTTATGTTAGTTATTGTTGATATGAATACGACGCAGCCTTTCGAATCACAGTTACGCACTGCAGAGACGTGCACTCCAATCCACATGAACAGCCATCAGAGTTGCTGTACGCCACCCACTGATTTGACTTCTCCTCCACACTGAAGTTCACGTACAGAATAAGCCTGGAGGCCTGCAGCACAAAATTAAACTCCATTTGAAATTTTGCTTACATTTATTTTATTGGCAGTACAACTTACAGTTAGCCTTATACTTGTTGTATGTTAGTTTTAAGTGCCACACCATCATATATAGCGCCTTCAGAAAGTCTACACACCCCTTTACTTCTTCACATTTTATGACAGTAGTGAGACCAGCTATGGTATATGGGCTGGAGTCGGTGGCACAGGAGACAGAGCTGGAGGTGGCAGAGTTAAAGATGCTAAGCTGTGCATTGGGGGTGACGAGGATGGATAGGATTTGAAACGAGGACATTAGAGGGTCAGCTCAGGTGGGACAGTTGGAACACAAAGTCAGAGAGGCGAGATGGCATTGATTTGGACAAGTGCAGAGGAGAGATGAAAGGGTATATTGGGAGAAGGGTGCTAAGGATAGAGCTGTGAGATAAGAGGAGGAGAGGAAGGCCTAACAGAAGGTTTATGGATGTGGTGAGGTGGTGGGTGTGATAGAGCAAGATGACGAGGACAGGAGGATATGGAAGAAGATGATCCACTGTGGTGACCCCTAACGGGAGCAGCCGAAAGAAGAAGTAACGTTGCAGCCTTGCGCTAAAATCTTTTCAGTTTATTGTTTTCCTCTCATCAATCAACACCCAATACCCCAGAATGACAAAGCAAAAATAGAATATCGGAAATTTTTGTAATTGATTAAAAATATAAAAAGTGGAATATCACATTGACTCGAGTATGCAGACCCCCTTTGGGATGACATTTGAAATTTTGACTCAGGTGCATCCCATCTTATTATGAGACGTTTCTCTGCCTTGTTAGGATTGTCCTTCTAGCTCAGTGGTCCCCAACATGGCATTTCAGGGGGTGAGACAAAGAGGGAGGCTGCAACCCGCATTCGCCAAAATTGAGTGAGGCGCTTAGTGTGACTTTACTGTGGTGCAAATGGTGTCTTGAAGCTGGCCGTCATTTGTAGGTCATTGCTTAGTCAGAGCTCCTGTTCTACGATATGAGAAGAAGCCACCATTGCGCATGCAGTTGTCACCTGTGACTGAGCCACGGAAATGCACGTCCTCGTGGGTTCCTTGCTGCAAGAGGAGAGTTTGTAAAGGCGAATAACTTTTTGGGAAAAGAATGAAATTTGGACCTTGGCGATGATCTGAAGAGAAATCCAAGGTCTATTATTGATTTCTGATCATGAAACACCACTGACTTCTGTGTTTCCAAACTCCAATTCCCAGCATTCCCTGCAGGTGTCCTGACTGGGTTCAGCCCTGATGAACACTGCCACCTGCCATGTGGGAGAACAAACTGCAACCTAGCACCCGTGTCCACTTGGACCATCCATTATGGCCTCCTGGCCGGACAAGAAAGCATACTGCATGCCTGTCCTTCCTCAATGGCACTTACAATACGTTTAATAGTTTAATGAAGAAATCATCCTGTGTTTGTAAAGGCAAATAACTTTTTGTGAAAAGAATGGAATTTGGACCTTGGCAATGATCCGAAGAGAAATCCAAGGTTTAGAATTGATTTCTGTGCAAGCCCTGATCGTGAAACGCCACTGACTCTGAGGTTTAATTGAAGCTTCTGCCAAGGTGATGTGGCAAGGGGGACTGAATTGGACGCAACACCCACTGCATACACTTGGCTCATCTCTCCTGCTGGCTGGTGGTCCTGGCAGTAGCGCTGCGATTTCAGGTGTGCTTCTCATCTGCAGTGCGGGTGTTATCAGTGGGGGGACAAAGCTCATCGACTGTGCTTCACTGCTTAGCGGTGCGCTGGCACTTATTGCTTCATGGGGGTCTCCAGTCCCCCAAATCCCCTCAGTCATTGATAGTGTGTTAATTCCTCGTGGTGCTTGATGCTTCATGGGATACCCCCCAAACCCACAGATCACCAATTGAGTGTCTAAACTTTACATATTCACAAGATTTCTGATTTATAAAAGGAAATTGCTCAATTTATAATTAACTTTTATTAACTGAGTTAAAAGTGTATTAGTATTATAGTGTACTAGCAGAATACCCGCGCTTAACAGCGGAGAAGTAGTGTGTTAAAGAAGGTACGAAAAAGAAAAGGAAAAATTTTAAAAATAACGTAACATGGTTGTTAATGTAATTGTTTTGTCATTGATATGAGTGTTGTTCTCATATCTATCTATATATATATATATATATGTATATACCCGCGCTTTGCAGCGGAGAAGTAGTGTGTTAAAGAAGAAAAGAGAAAGAAAAGGAAACATTTTGAAAATAACGTAACATGATTGTCAATGTAATTGTTTTGTCACTGTTATGAGTGTCTGCTGATATATATATATATATATATATATATAGCAAAATACCAGCTTTACAGCGATGTCATGTGTTAAAGAAGTTATGAAAAGAAAAGGAAACATTTTAAAAATAATGTAACATGATTGTCAAAGTAATTGTTTTGTGTATTTGGCGGCAGCGTCACGAAGTTGTTTTCGCAGCTGCATCAGAAAATGTACCACGACGCCTGACACGCCTCCTTTTACTGTTTTCTCAAAGCTTGGATTGCTGCTGTCATATATATACACACACACACACACACACATACATACATACATATACTGTATATATATATATGTATATATATATACACATACATATCTATATACATATCTACATATACACATATATATATATATATATATATATATATATATATATATATATATATACATACATACCTATCTACATCATATATACACACACATACATACATGCACAAACACAAATTATATATATGTGTGTATGTATGTGTGTGTGTGTGTATATATATATATATATATGTATGTATGTATATATACTTGTGTGTATGTTTGTATGTGTCTATATGTGTATGTATAGGTTTGGTCACTGAGTGCAAGGGAAAAATAATAAAATATAGTCTATAAGTTATTAAACAGTAAAACATTAACGTTTTAAGAAGTACAGGTACATTGAGCACTACTGGAGTGGTTTCAGGTAAACTACATTTTAAAGACTGTGTAACACAACAGGTAAGTAACTAACAGCAGCTAAAATGTATATGGATCATCTCTCGGTAGTAGATCCCTTTTGAAAGGCGTCACACGACGGCTGTGGTATAGAAATTACATTTTCTATGTGAACGTTCAAATTTGTGCCTCTGGTAATGTGCCTTACCGGCATTTAAAGAAAATTAGTTTTGTGTCCTCTGCAGTGTTAAGAGAGAAAGGCTTTGGTTTGGGATAAAAGGAAAAAAGGTGTAAAGAAAGGAAAGTTGCCTTTTTCTTTTATATAGTATAGAGAGATGTGTTCGCTGACGTTATGATCGCCTTTTGGGGACAGTCGCGGTGGGTCTTGTGTAGACTGGTGAGACGTCCCGCCATTAAGCGGCTGTGATGGCACTGTCAGTCCTTCATTCCTGTGCGTATCTTCATAATCCGAGTTTAGGACCTCATAATCGTATACGTGCAAAAGAAAGTGTGAATCGCCTTAATATTATTTTGCCGTGGTGTAGAAAAGGGGTCCCGTGTTTGCACTTGTCTTGGCTATAGCGCAGGGGGAGGATGAAAAAAATTAAAAGTGCTCACTTTGACTTAAGGCAGAAGCGCAGTCAGCGTCTCAAAGGCCGGCACAGCTATGCAGCGCTGGCTGCTCGACTTTTGCTGGGCAGGAGACCCCAGTTTTTGCAGACACGTTCATGATATCAAAAGTCTCAGCGCTCTTTGGAGGTCATTCATATATTATATATATATAGCAAAATACCTGCCTCAGCGAGAAGTAGTGTGTTAAAGAAGTAATGAAAAGAAAAGGAAACATTTTAATAATAACGTAACATGATTGACATTGTCATGAGTGTTGCTGTCATATATATGCCTGCCTAAATAAGTCACCCTCGCTTTGCTCTTACTTTTTACCGTTCATTTAATCATGGCTAGTGGCGGAAAAATTATAAAATGGAAGGAGGATGGCTTTACCAAAACAATTATTGATGGCGAATCGATTATTCATAAAGCTTGAATTGGTGATCTGTTTTTCTGTGTTAACCTCATATTTTTCATACTTCTTCTCAAACTAAGGTGGTGCGAGGGTAAAATGAATCGGGATGCGCTGATCAATGTAATCGGTGTACCAGGAAATCATGCATTGACAAAAGCTCCCCTTTGCTTGTAATTCAAAGTGTGATTAAATGCATTATTTTTAACGTTATGGAGCACATGCATCAAGCTTCTCAGCTGTGCTTGTGCTAAGAAAAGGAAAGATTTTAAAAATAACGTAACACGATTGTCAATGACCTTTTGTAAGTAGTGCCTGGAGGATTCAGTGTGGAGAAACTCTATAGAGACAGCGTGTGTATTAACTTGTGGATTTTTCTGTGAGTATTTGGTGGCAGTGTGACGAAGTTGCTTTGGAAGACGGCGTTAGCTGCAGAGCTCAGCTCAGAGCCAAATGAGATGAATGGGAGGGGAGATGATGACGTGACTCCCCACCCGCCTTAACTGTCAATCCCCCACAAACACAGTCTCTCAGAATTTGTATAAACACACCCCTTCACCTACAATTTTAACTTAGTTACAAAGTGATCAAAACTCTCATTTATATCCTGCGTCCTCTCATTAAACTTGTATCCCGCATTACCTGTGGGCATGTGAAACGCCAGCAGTAGCCTGTCTATGAACTTAATTTAAAGTTTAGGTTTACACCGTGCTTTCTTTCCGAGGCAGCAGCACTCATGAATATGGTATTATATGTCACTCGCTCGCTTCTTATTGTTTCGCTGCCTTCTCAATTATATAATGCATGTTTTCTTAAGCGCTTTTTGGAGGTCTTCGTGGTTTTCTACGCACTGCGTTGACAATCAGTTCACGTGATTACGTGGGAGGCGTGATGATGTCACAGGAAACTCCGCCCCCCCACCAGTCATTCCAGCTCAACTCCATTACAGTTAATGGAGAAAAATACCTTCCAGTTATGACCATTACGCGTAGAATTTCGAAATGAAACCTCCCCAACTTTTGTAAGTAAGCTGTAAGGAATGAGCCTGACAAATTTCAGCCTTCTACCTACACGGGAAGTTGGAGAATTCGTGATGAGTCAGTGAGTGAGTGAGTGAGTGAGTGAGTGAGTGAGGGCTTTGCCTTTTATTAGTATAGATACTGGCATGGCATATAGTCAAATGTGAATACAAATCAGCCATTTTAAGCAGTAATGTCTTGGCTATAATGTTAACTCAATTTAATGGTATCTTGGTATCATTTTCTATAAGAAACGTGAAAATCTCTGGGTGACCTCCAACATTTGACCAGTCGTGTGTATTTTTCACAATTGAATACAAATGCATATACTGTAACCACAAGGGGGCGCCACGGAACCCCGAACCTCAGACACAATATCACCCAACACGATTCCAGGTTCAGATAAAGGTATTTATTTGCCACCATCATGCTTCCAATCATCATCAGACACAAGATTGATATCGAATACAATTAATAATCAATGTCTTCACTCTTTCCTTTCTCCAAGTGAGTGTCACCCTCTGCCTCCCTGGCTGCGACTCCCAGAGGTAAGGCCGTGGGCTTCTTTACCACTGTTTCCAGTATAAAACACAAGTCGTCTGGCACACTTCCTGGGTGTGCAGGGCAGTCCTCCCCCTTGACAGTGCCCTCTAGTGGTATCCAAGTACCCTGACAGGACTGTGTTTCCAAACTCCAATTCCCAGCATGCCCTGCAGGTTCAGCCCTAATGAACACTGCCACCTGTCACGTGGGGGTACAAACTGCAACCTAGCACCCGTGTCTACCTGGACCACCCGTCATGGCATCCCGGCCGGACAAGTAAGCAACCTGCATGCCTATCCTTCCTCCATGGCACTTACAATATGTTTATTAGTTTAATGAAAAATCTGTTGCTTGGTGTTTTTGATGATCTATTCTTTAAAGTGTGTTGTAGATTCTTTCTATTTAAGAACTTCAAGAAGAAGCCATTCCTCCAGCTATCGATTTCTTAATCCACTTCAGGGTCGCTGGTGTGGACATTTTGTTTTTTTTTTTTTTTTGTCGCAGAGCCATCCGTCCTGATTTATAAGGCACTACTGGCTTACTTGAAATAATCTCAGAGAGCAATTAACAGAATGGGCCAAATGGTAATAGAAAGGCAGTCACATAATCTAATTAACCACGAGGGCCACCCTCAATGAAATAAAAGGAATATAATATTCAGAAACAATTGACTCTGACCTGCATCTACTGGCTATGAAAATCTAAAATGAGAAGTGTGTGAATGGGCCTAGCGAGAGCGCCGCGGTGCTTACTAATCAGTGGCTCGCGCTGCATTTTCCTGACATAACTTAATTTATACAATAAAAAGGTTAACTAAAAAGGGCTGTAGCACTGCCAAGATAGGTTTACAAAAATTATTACACTTTTTTTTTGAAGATGTTTTATGCTTTCCAAGCTCCGACTCATCTATTGGCTCAAGGACACGGTGTGGTGTGCATCGCTCTTTCAAGCCTCGTGTTAAATGGCCTGTCACCAAGCTGACCCCTGCAGCGCAGTTCTTTTATTATTTTAAAACATAAATACTGGGGACCACCAGGGAATTGAGGGTGGATTTCAGTAAATAAGAATTCAACTTATTACATCTTTTTTCAGAAGTATACCATTAACGTTTGTCTCTCATGCAGTTTCGCAATCTGCAAACACAATACTCCCTAAAAGGAAATCCATCCATCCTCTTCCGCTTATCCGAGGTCGGGTCACGGGGGCAGCAGCTTGAGCAGAGATGACCAGACTTCCCTCTCCCCGGCCACTTTTTCTAGCTCTTCCGGGAGAATCCCAAGGCGTTCCCAGGCCAGCTGAGAGAAATAGTCCCTGCAGCGTGTCCTGGGTCTTCCCCGGAGCCTCCTCCTGGTTGGACGTGCCCGGAACACCTCACCAGGGAGGCGTCCAGGAGGCATCCTGATCAGATGCCCGAGCCACCTCATCTGACTCCTCTCATGCGGAGGAACAGCAGATCTACTCTGAGCTCCTCACCCTATCTTTAAGGGAAAGCCCAGACACCCTGCAGAGGAAACTCATTTCAGCCGCTTGTATTCGCGATCTCGTTCTTTCGGTCACTACCCATAGCTCATGACCATAGGTGAGGGTAGGAGCGTAGATTGACTGGTAAATTGAGAGCTTTGCCTTACGGCTCAGCTCCTTTTTCACCACGACAGACCGATGCAGAGCCTGCGTCACTGTGGACGCTGCACCGATCCGCCTGTCGATCTCACGCTCCATTCTCCCCTCACTCCTGAACAAGACCCCGAGGTAACTCCTCCACTTGGGGCAGAATCTCTCCCCCAACCCTGAGAGGGCACTCCACCCTTTCCTGGCTGAGGACCATGGTCTCGGATTTGGAGGTGCTGATTCTCATCCCAGCCACTTCACACTCAGCTGAAGATCACGGCCTGATGAAGCAAACAGGACAACATCATCTTAAAGGAAATATAACGACAAAATATTAATTTAGAGTATGCTACTCCTGTGAAGTCTTTGCATTGTCCTGGTAAAAAGTGACTCCCTCTGCCCTCCTAGCATGGGGTGCCCTTAAGGTAGAATGCCCGTATGGGTGGTCTCACGGCCTCGGACCCCCTGCAGATTGTTTTTTTCTCCAGCCCTCTGCAGTTATTTTTTTTTCTGTCCTTCCTGGCCATGATGCCTTACTTTATTCTTTGTTAATTAGTATTGCCTAATTTTATTTTTTATATTTTTTCTTATTGCTTTCTTAATCTTGTCAAGCATTTTGATCCTAATCATTTGTATGAAAACGTGCTACAAAAATAAATGTTATTGTTAAGGGTCTTTCCATACGTTGCTCCGTTCAGCTTTCCTCAACCCTGACTAGTCTCCCAGTCCGTCATGCTGCCACCACTGCACCTTATACTGGAATGGCATGGCGCAGACGATGAGCTTCCTCCAGATAGGACCCTTAGAAGTGAAGCCAAACATCTCAATCCTGGTCTCATCAGACCAGAGGCTCTACTTCACAGATTCTGGAAGTCCTTCAGCTGCCTTAATGCCAATGAGTCCCAGTGGGTTTTCATGTGTCGCCTGGCCACTCTGCCATAAAGCCCCGATTACTGGAGTGCTGCAGTGGTTGGTAGTCCTTCTGGACGTTCTCTCTCATCTCCACCCAGGCTCTCTGGAGTTCAGTCAGAGTGACCATCTGCTTCTTGGTCACCTCTCTTCTCAAGATTGCTCAGTTTGGATGCATAGCTACTTCTGAAAAGAGTTGCAGTTGTTCCAATCTTCATTCATTTAGGAATTATGGAAGTCACTGTGCTCTTGGAAACCTTCCATGTTGCTGAAATTATGTGTGACACCTTCCTCAGGTCTGTGCCATGACTCAATCTTGTCTCTCAGCTCTGCAGGGAATTCCTTCAATCTCATAGCTTACATTTTGCTCAACTGATGGACTTTATATAGACAGGCGTGTGCCTTTACTAATTGTGAGCAATCGATTAGAACTCAAACAAAAATATCTCAACAATGGTCAACAGAATGGGATGCACCTGAGACCAAGTTTATGTGCCACAGCAAAAGGTCTGAATATTTCTGTCAATGGGATATTTCAATTTTATTCTGTTTTTAAGAAATATGAAAAAATGTCTAAAGTCCTGATTTGGTTTTGTCTCGTCTGGCGTATTGAGTGTTGCTTGATAAGATAAAAATTAATTGAAAAGATTTAAGCACAAGGCTGCAACAAAATATGAAAAATGTGAAGGAGTTGGATTCATTCTAAATCTACTGTGTGTGTGTATATACAGTATATATATATATATATTGTGGTGGATTGCCGGCATTTTACTCCGGCCCTCACCCCCTGGCCGCTAGGAGGAGCTCTCCCGAGAGCATATACGGGCCCCGAATTCCAGCAGGGCCTTATGGACTATGTAGTTTTTATACACAGCCCTGCTGGATACCTTTGGGGCCACTGGGAGTCGCTGTCGGGAGGCCAATGGACTCATTTGGGCACCATGACCCGGAAGTTCGTCACAGGAAGAGCGACGGGCTTCCGGGGTGAAGAAAAGTACTGTTTACCCTGACCCGGAAGGAGTAAGGACTTGTGGAACTGTTGGGCAGAAAGACTTCTGGGTCAGGAGGAATAAAAGGACTCTGGGAACTCCCAGACACTGAGCTGAGCTGGGTGGTAGGAGGGCAACGCGTCTGGGAGTGGAGGATTGTGATTATTATTGATTGGTTATTGTAATTGTGATTTATGAATATAGTGGAGTGGAGGGTGCTTGGTGCACATTATTATAATAAATATAATCATTGTGGCAATTTTACGGTTTGGCGTGGTACCTGAGGGTTCAAGGGGGCACTACTGCCCCCTATTGCAACAATATATATTCACACACGTGCGCATGGGAAGCAGCTAAAGGACTTGAGTGATGGCAGTTCTGAGGCATGCTGGGATGTGGCAGTTTCTCCCTTTCCTGTAGGCCATTCCTGGGGGATTCCACCTGGCTCTCTTGATGTCACTTCCGGGACCGAGCCAATGGAAGTAGACCTTACCGGCTCCGGTACCTGTGATGTCATGTCCGGTCTCGAACCAATGATTGAAGAACATGGGCCCGATCCTTATGAGCTCACTTCCTGTCTTCCCCTTTAAAAGCCTACCCTTTTTCCCTTTTCCCTCAGTCTTGTTCTGGACTCAGTTGTATGATTATTTGATAAACACGACTTTTGCAGCTGGGATACCATATTATACGGGTGGCTGCCCCAAACCTTTATCTGTTTATGTCTCATTCTTGTGACTATATATATATATATACACATAATCAGCCTGGCTACAGACAGACACAGGACACACAGAAGTCCCAAAACACACACGTTTATTTTTCCTTTCCGCACAATGCACCAATCACAACAATAAACTCAGTCCTTTCCTTTTCTTTTTCTTTCCTTTCTCCTTCTTTTCCTCTGCCGCCTCCACACTTCTCCTGCAAGCTCTGTCCTCTGTCTCACAACTCTGGCTCGCCCATTTAATGTTGCACCCGAATGTGCTCCAGGTGTTTCCTGACACTCTTCCTGCAGCACTTCCTGGTGTTGTGGAAATGCTGCAGTCCGGGGCTCCAGAATTGTCCAGGCGGCCCCTGGCGGTGACCATGGTCCCCAACTGGGCTGAGCTTCTAAGCACCAAGCCCATGGTCCTTCCATTACAGGGGGACGCAGTCTCTCTGGCCGAGACTCCATCTTCCAGAAAACTCTCGAATTTATATCACCCTGACAGGAAGAGGTGTGGTTTAGTTGTGTGGGGGGTGTGTCTGAGATTCCCTCCTTAGGAGGCTTTTCAGAACTATGGAGGAGAACAGAGATGGTATGGTTAGCATTGGCACCTCCTCTTCTCTTAGTGAATTATTGCTTACCTTATGTGAACCTGGAAGGTGATCCTCGGGTGCCCATGTGTGAAAGCAGAAAGCCACAAATACAACTAAATTAATTACATAACAGCATTTTACATCACTAATAGTCAGAAGGCTTCAGGAATGAAGGATGCGTTGGGCTGTCTGGGTCTTTTTTAACTTGAAGCCACTTATTGATATCAGTTTACACAGCCAAACACTCAAGGCGTATCTTCTAAATCCCTTTATAAATTTTAAGAGGTGCTTTGATCTTCATTACAAAGTATCCCAAAAGATGTGTGCTTCTTTTTTGTTTGATAGGACTTCTCAGAGTAGTTTTGGTTGGCATTCAGAAAATGGCACCCAAGCAAAAGGGAGCATCTTGGATGACCTGTCAGACCCTGCAAGCTATGAACAGCTGGACTGTCCAGATTTAACAGGCAAGCTGCCAGGGTCTGAAATTCAATCAGCTGCACTAATCCTTTGTAGCCAGCAGATTTTCGGTTGTAAGCAGACTGCATGTCGGTAGGCTCGTTTTGCTTGAAATGTGACTTTTTCGAGTTTCTGCCCCGAGGTCATGTGGTGGTAGGCTGGTGCATGTCGTTCAAACAGAGCAGATCCCTGAGATGGGTGTTGGACTTTCAAGACATTTTATAATTTATCGTGGAATGATGCAAACCGCCACAGTGCTGCTGGAAGCCCCGAGTGTGTGTGTTCTCTGACAATCTGTGTGACTTTCTTCCAGTACTATGGTGTCCTCCACCATCAAACAGACACAAAGCAGGTAGATGAACTGGCGACTCTTCACTGTTTGGTGTGGGTGAATGTGAAAGCCTGTGAGAACTCACCCAACCAGCATCATAAAAGGTCGTGTGCCCAATACCACAGGAAAAGTCTTTGGCTCCTCTTAGTCCAAGGTGTAGTGGGTGAAGAAGAACGGAAAAGGAGACAGGGCTGCTCCTCATGGTGCTCCAGTGTTGCCTTGAGAGTCACAAACTGGAGACTTTGCTCCAAAGAAGAGCAACGAGAAGTTTTATGGGCTGAAGATGCCCCAGTAGTTGAAACCCGTAGAACTTTCTGCACAAAATGGAGACAGTGTTTACGAAAGGATGGGGAAGTTCAAAAATCACTGGACAAGTGTTGCACACAATGCAGGAGTAGGACGCCCACCCACATCCACCACAAATGACAGGACTGAACAAGTCCATAGCATGATTCGGACACACTGATGAGGATTTTGTCCCCCTGTGCGTGAAAAAAGCTGAACGGCTAATCCAGACAAAATTGATCCAAAACTGCGGATCATTATTGACATACTTTTGTGCTCTTTGGATGTCTGAATTCCATTCCTTGTCTAATTCTGCTGAGGAGGTCCATTTCCTAACATTCCCTCTGACGATCTTACAGTCAATTCCTTGGAATGTGTGGTTCTCCTTTTCTAATCTTTCATGAGTTTATAAATGTAACGAGTGATAAAAAAAAAAGAAAACTAAAATGAATGTAGCCAAGGCTAATTTTAGTCTTAGATGTCTGCAACAGTTCATCCACCATTTGGTGTCAAAGCCAAGCCCTTGTGATCAACCACCAAACCAAGTCTCTTAAAGCCGTGCATCTCAAATGGCCCGTTTAATTATTTTGGGAGTACATTGGCAAGGCGCGTATTTTCACGCTGTCATTCCCAAGTATAGGTCCACTAAATTTAGTCAAGGTGTATATTTTAGCGTGGTCGTTGAATTGTAAACCAATGAGTCCAGTAGATCGAGATGGTGACTTTAAAATGAGTTCATCGAAAACACGGGGACACAGTTAGAAACTCGTTAAGGGGAAATTTTGCCCAAACGATTAGGAAGTTTTTCTTTACACTGGGAATCGCAGGCACTTGGAATAAGCGACCAAGTAGTGTGGAAGACGGTAGGACTTTGGATGCCTTCAAAACTCAGCTTGATGTTATTTTGGAAAAATGTATTGGATCGGACTGCTGAGCTTTGTTGGGCTGGATGGCCTGTTCTCGTCAACATTTTTCTAATGTTCTAATTCCTAACTGTCAGCCTGCTCTATTGGTATTAAATCTGGACATTGGAAACTCTATGAGAGACCCTCTCCCTCTCTCCGACGTAATGTTGGTCAAATTCCAAACACCATTCGCCATTCTATATTGAATAAATCTGGATGCTGCCCCAACAAGGTCCGCGTAGAGTTTCTCAAACTTCAACAAGGTCCTCGACTCAAAAAGGTTGGTAGCCACTGCCTTACAGATTGACTTCTGCAGGCCGGCCAACTGGCATCCATGTAATGAGAGCAGGGTGGGCAGTGTTAACTTTACATTTTAGCCTATAATATTAGACTTTACTGCCGAGATTCAATATAAACGATACAAAGCGTTGACTTCCTTATACCATTGTGCCCCAAAGCCATCTCACCACAGATTGAATCCCAGGGCCTACACTCTCAGTTCCTTTGTAGACCAGACACCAAAGTGACATCTCTAACTGAGCTACAAATCTTCAATGGCCCAGGTGTCTAGTATCGATATTATTTGTGACAACGGTGTTGCCAGCGATCTCAACATGCTTATCCACTCAACGTCATTATCCCTACCCCATTAGATTCATCACCCACAGTGAAGAGTTTCCCACTCCATTGTAATCGTAGTCAGATTCACCTTCAGTGGCTCGTTAACAACCTGAAATTGAATCCAAGATCTCATCTTCTCTGCTTCATCATGCATGCAACACACAAGCAACGCTACCATGTGAGCTAAAATGAAAGCGTATGCAGCACTGGTGTTACCTCTGGTTCTCTGCCGTCTCTACGATGGAAATGTCTCTCGCGCTGAAATCTGCTGCAATATGGAAATTAAAATGAAAGCAGAGAGAAGGTACAATGCAATGTCCAGGTCTTAATAGGCTTCTCTTCTCTATTTATAGCAAGATGTCAATCAGATCAATTGATTCTTCTGTCATGTGTAAATAGAACTAATGGGATTTGGATTTACAAGCTACCGGACAATCACAAAATAAAGAGACACTCAAGAGATGAATTTCACATCATGTTAGCGAATGTAAACACGGTCAAGTGAATTCCACTGTCCTACCTTAAACGTGCGTAGCCGGAGTATTGAAGAGAGTCAGATTATGATGATAAAATAATGTGGGCTATCATCTGGAAGCTGTTAAGGAGGACTTCAGATTTTTGAAAAAGAACCCTGCAGCGACACAGCTGAGCTTTGGGAATATGTGTCATCTCTGAATGGGGTGGCTGACCCCAGGACTCTGATTATACCAGGTGAGTTAGTGACGAGTGACAATGACAGTTCAAATCAGGCATGATAAGCGGAGGCAAAAGGACCGATGACCTCATCTTGCCTGAAGTTCCATTTCTAGCCGAGTTAACACTTTTGTAGTCATCAAATCATTTTCATTTTGCTCTTGTTGACAATGAAGCCTGCAGTCAAACAGCTGTGTGCTGGCAATGCAAGGCATCCACATCAGCAGACAAAGAAAAGAACTATTTGAAAGATCTAGGCTAAGCTCGGGTTTTTGTGTATGACCCACAGTGCTTACCATTTTAGCATCTTTTTTTGCTAAAACTCAAAATTATCATCACAAGCCATGCAAACTGAAGTGTAAATATTTCAGTAAGCTTTGTTTCATATATGCTATCTATTATAAAAGACACAAAGGATGGAATGGCATCCTACCTGGGATGGAGAGCTGTCTCTTGCACAGCCATTATAGAAACACCATAAGGATGGAAGTGCAACCCGACTGGAATGGGTGCAGCATTTTATTCCAGTGAGGGACTTTCTCTTCTTCCTCCTCCACTCCTCCCAGGTGAGCTTTGTCCGTCCTTGACACTCGACTCCAACTCACCTGGGTGAAGTAGAGTGGACCCGGAAGTACTTCTGGTGCTAAGATAATGGTCTGTTGGAAGCACTTCGGGGTCAGGCAGAAGCCCCACAAATGATGGATCACAAATTCCTGAAGCACCCCATAGCAACACTCACAGAACTAAACAGGGCTGCTCTACAGGACTTCAGCTCCCAGCATGCCCTGCAGTTGTTCATACGAGTATCTTAGACCAGAAATGCTGCCACCTGGGATGGTCCAAATTGTTTGTCACCCTCTGTCCCTCCATTAAACTAACCTTCAGGCTGGGTAACAGTCTTTGGTATAACTGCCACGACACCAGTGTGCCCACTTCCAATATGGCATATGCCAGTCTTCTGGCTGAGGCAAGAAAATACCCTGTCATTCTTCTTGGCCATTCAGTGTTGTGGTTAGGTAAGGGATTATGCAACTTCCTGGTCCCTGCCTGAAATCCATCAGAATGTATTCATTTATTACAGTACAGGATTTATTCTGGGATATGAATTAATTGATGTGGGTTTATGACATATGGAAATTTTATTTTATTTTTTTATATATATATGATATGCTCATTTCAAAAAGTCCCAGAAAAGTATGGATTGTGAATTTCTGCAGCAGCCCCTGGTGGCATCCATGGAGCCAAAAAGGGCTGTACCTCGGGACTTCACTTCCCAGAATGCCCTGTGGGTAGTTGAACAAACACTGAAGCCCAGGGATGCTGCCATCTAGTGTATCAAGGGGGAAAGTATCCGCAAACCCACTTAAGGGTTTCTGTTCCATCCCGGCCAAAATGCCATCCCAGCCCACGTATGCCCTCCATTACTATATATAGATATATTGTGGACCACCAGGGGTCTACCGCTACCCCAGTCCATCACAGACAAGCATGGGACACAAGTTCAGGGCACACACTTTTCTTTATTTCTTTTTCCCCCTTGGGAAACGCCTTCCACTATTTCCCATAAGCACAACACAGTCACCAAGCACAGTACAACACAAATTTCGTCCTCTTCTCTTTCTCTTTTTCCTCCTCCTCTAGACAAGCTTCGTCTACTCTCACACCGACTCTGGCTCCCGGAGTAGTGCCTGCTGGCTCCTTTTATAAGGCACCCGGTACTCAATGATGCATTTCTGACAGCACTTCCGGGTGTGATGGTGGAAGAACTGCACATATGGGATCAGCAACAGCTGCAGCACCGCCTAGTGGCGCCCACGGATCCCAGCAGGGCTTTAACAAAATCCAACTCCCATGGAGCCTTAGGGGAGTACGAGGCACCACTGCAACACAGGTGGGCTGCCACCTAGTGCTCTGGGGGAGGTAATGCTTAGGATACGCTCCCTACCCCAGTCCTTCTAGAGTGGAGGCTTCCTGGCCAGGCAAGGGCCCTGGCCGTATACCACAATATACATATATATACTGTATATTAATCTTGGGTATCAGCAGATGAAAAAATAAATGCTTATTAGAAACAATGTCTTTAGTGCTTTTATAATCAAGCTTTAAATATTATTCAAACAGCAGTATAATAATAGTAGAAAAAAAATCACTCAATCAGTTTTAAAATAAATGTCTGATTGCAGTCCTGTTCAGAATTCCTACACTCTGCTGTCTAATCATTTTTAAAGACTAGTGTGGAATAAAATAAAGCATTTTTTTCATAGGCTAGCCAGAAATTTATAAAATAATTTTTAAAGTTGAAGAACAGCAGAAACAGCTAGAGGGCCATGAAGTCTAAAAAAAAAGAAAAACTACCAGGCGGCCGCCTCCTTGTGTCTCCTTTTGCTGCCAGCTCTGCTAGTGGGAGGCTATCGTTAGACCGTCATATAGCAATATGGCTGACACGAGGGGTGGTGGGTGCACTGCACAAAGGGGTTTTATGTTCCAGCTTAAATTCAAACCCCTCGTTCCACCAAGGAAATACTGAAAGGTCGGCTATTAAGTGATAGACGGCTGACTTCTTTCTGAAGGGCAATCAGGCAGGCGATGGAAAACACGTCCAGCACGAGGAGACAACCACAAATGAAAGTGTGTGCTTCCTCCATTTCCTGCTCGAGGGGCTACGAATTTTAACAAGACATGAATGAACATCAAGCACAATATCATTACTAGGTAGATAATCATCTTCTCTGTTGGTACCCAAATATTACCATTTAGTCCAAAATGCCTTGAGAAACTAAGATCAAACCCCATCTGTCGCAGGCAGAGCTTGAAAGAAAGAAGACCGCAAGGCATACGCCGAGTGCAAAGGAACACAGGGATACCTTGAAGCAGCCATACACTTGGAAAGAAGCCATTATTTTGTACTTGCTTCCTTGTAAGATCTCCAATGAAAAATTCAAAAGGATGCCAACCATATTCAATGTATAAGAGTTTATGATCTTACAAGGCACAATAAAAGGATCTGCTGTCTCCCAGGCACAAACTTTGTAATCTGTGGTCTCATTTAAAGACAGACCTGCAACATGAATGAGGCAAAAGTAGAAGACTTGTTCAATCTTAATATAACAGCTTCATTTTTACAGTGGTGTGAAAAACTATTTGCCCCCTTCCTGATTTCTTATTCTTTTGCATGTTTGTCACACAAAATGTAGGTCTGGATTTTTTTTTCTCCCTAAATAATAAAAAGCATCATTTAAAAACTGCATTTTGTGTTTACTTGTGTTATATTTGACTAATGGTTAAATGTGTTTGATGATCAGAAACATTTTGTGTGACAAACATGCAAAAGAACAAGAAATCAGGAAGGGGGCAAATAGTTTTTCACACCACTGTATATATAAAAGCAAATGCTGGGGGTGCCAACTGGGAAAAGCCCTGTATAATACCAATGGAAAAGAGAAAAATGTTAAATAAAACATTAAGTTCATTAACAAAACTGCAATAGTGATGCAGGCACAGAAGATATTGTAATCAGAGAATGAGGCTTCGTCAGGACCTCCACCCTCAGCGATGCTCAGTTGAGTTCTGGCACCACTCTTTGGGTGGCGTCCCTTTAAATGTCAGCTCCGCTAAAAAGGGTTTTGTTGAGTCTGGACGGGTGAGCGTGGGGAGCGCTAGGCAACCTGAGGCAAAAATGAAGATGTCGTCAATGACAGGCGCCTCCTCTCTCTCCGGGGTGGTATCACTTACCTTATCAGAACCTGGAAGGTGGTGTCCAGGTACACATGCTTGACAGTGTCCATAAGAATTACTTTTAAACGCTTTGAAATCACTCACTGTTATGAGGAATTCCCCATATATGATATACTATTCGACTCCTCTTGATGTCTAGTTATGCAAAATGTTGAGATTTGTAGTTTTTTCCCTATTTTTTGTTACTCTAGACCCAATATCATTAATTTTAAGCCATTTTGGACCATATTTTGTACTGGAAGATTTTCCTATAAGATAGACAGATACAGTGGAATCTCGGTTCAATTTGTTCCAAAACTCTGGTCGTAAACGGGTTTGGTCGTGAACCGAAGCAATTTCCCCCATAGGATTGTATGTAAATACAATTAATCAGTTCCAGACCGTACAAACTGTATGTAAATATATATTTTTTTAGTTTTTAAGCACAAATATAGTTAATTATACCATAGAATGCACAGTGTAATAGTAAACTAAATGTAAACACATTGAATAACACTAGGAAAACATTGAACAACAGAGAAAACTAACACTGCAATAGTTTGTGCTATAGCGCTAGGAACCACTCACTAAAAACACTTTTTGTTAATGAGTTTTAAGCACAGGAGAAAAAATGAACATTTGAAAAATCCGTAATTTAATAAACAACCAAGAAAAGTAACATTGACACAATGCATGCTATGAACCGATCGCTGGAAACAGAACTGAAAACAAAAACAAGCCTTTTCTACCTTATGCGTCCAGCCCTCCCTCGCTCGCTCTCTCTTTCGTGTGTGTGTGTCTCTCTCTCGCACGCCTGGAGTGGCTGTGTGTGTCTCTCTCTCGCACGCCTGGAGTGGCTGTGTGTGTCTCTCTCTCGCACGGAGTGGCTGTGTGTGTCTCTCTCTCGCACGCCTGTGTGTGTGTGTGTGTGTGTCGCGCTCTCTCTCTTGCTCGCTCGCTGTACAGGAAATGCACAGGGAGAGACTGAACATGTACAAACCGAAAGGGAAACTGGCTTGTTCGTATACCGAGTGAGTGGTCATGGACCGAGGCAAAAGTTTGGCAAACTTTCTGGTCGTAAACCGATTTGTACGTGTACCGAGACGTTTGCTAACCGAGGTTCCACTGTAGATAGATAGATAGATAGATAGATAGATAGATAGATAGATAGATAGATAGATAGACAGATAGATAGATAGTCTATGTAATCCTACCAACTACACCATATACTAATAGACAGATACAATGCATCCGGAAAGTATTCACAGCGCATCACTTTTTCCAAATTGTGTTATGTTACAGCCTTATTCCAAAGTGGATTAAATTCATTTTTTTCCTCAGAATTCTACACACAACACCCCATAATGACAATGTGAAAAAGGTTTACTTGAGGTTTTTTCAAATGTATTAAAAATAAAAAAACTGAGAAAGCAGATGTACATAAGTATTCACAGCCTTTGCCATGAAGCTCCAAATTGAGCTCAGGTGCATCCTGTTTCCCCTGATCATCCTTGAGATGTTTCATTGGAGTCCACCTGTGGTACATTCAGTTGACTGGACCTGATTTGGAAAGGCACACACCTGTCTATAGAAGGTCCCACAGTTGACAGTTCATGTCAGAGCACAAACCAAGCATGAAGTCAAAGGAATTGTCTGTAGACCTCCGAGACAGGATTGTCTCAAGGCACAAATCTGCAGAAGGTTACAGAAAAATGTCTGTGGCCTTCATCATCCGTAAGTAGAAGAAGTTCGAAACCACCAGGACTCTTCCTAGAGCTGGTCGGCCATCTAAACTGAGCGATCGGTGGAGAAGGGCCTTAGTCAGGGAGGTCCTCTGTCCTTCAGAAAGGTTCTCCTATCTCCACAATCATCTCTGCAGCAATCCACCAATCAGGCCTGTATGGTAGAGTGGCCAGACAGGAGCCACTCCTTAGTAAAAGGCACATGGCAGCCCGCCTGGAGTTTGACAAAAGGCACCTGAAGGACTCTCAGACCATGAGACTCATTCTCTGGTCTGATGAGACAAATATTGAACTCTCTGGTGTGAATGCCAGGCGTCACGTTTGGAGGAAACCAGGCACCGCTCGTCACCAGGCTAATACCATCCCTACAGTGAAGCATGGTGGTGGTAGCATCATGCTGTGGGGATGGAACTGGGAGACTAGTCAGGATAAAGGGAAAGATGACTGCAGCAATGTACAGAGACATCCTGGATGAAAACCTGCTCCAGAGCGCTCTTGACCTCAGACTGGGGCGACGGTTCATCTTTCAGCAGGACAACGACCCTAAGCACACAGCCAAGATATCAAAGGAGTGGCTTCAGGACAACTCTGTGAATGTCCTTGAGTGGCCCAGACTTGAATCTGATTGAACATCTCTGGAGAGATCTTAAAATGGCTGTGCACCGACACTTCCCATCCAACCTGATGGAGCTTGAGAGGTGCTGCAAAGAGGAATGGGCGAAACTGGCCAAGGATAGGTGTGCCAAGCTTGTGGCATCATATTCAAAAAGACTTGAGGCTGGAATTGCTGCCCAAGGTGCATCGACAAAGTATTGAGCAAAGGCTGTGAATACTTATGTATGTGTGATTTCTCAGTTTTTTTATTTTTAATTAATTTGCAAAAACCTCAAGTAAACTGTTTTCACGTTGTCATTAGGGGGTGTTGTGTGTAGAATTTTGAGGGAAAAAATTAATTTAATCCACTTTGGAATAAGGCTGGAACATAACAAAATGTGGAAAAAGTGATGAAGCGCTGGGAATACTTTCCGGATGCACTGTACATAGGAAAGGCACTATATACAATAACAGATAGATAGATAGATAGATAGATAGATAGATAGATAGATAGATAGATAGATAGATAGATAGATAGATAGATAGATTAAAGTGCTTCCAAACTGTCACGATTCTTGACATGACTGACTCCTCAGAACACTCAAAGCTCAGATGCCCTAATCTCTTCCTCACCACAATTAGATCATGGAGGTCTTCAGAGAGTTCCTGACATGCAGTGTGAATTGTGGACCCTTCTGTTTAGAGGTCCATGTCTGCTTTTCTAAATAACGTCCACTCAATTCATTTTTCCACAGGTGGACTCCAGTCAGGTTCTGGACACGTCTCAAGGAGGATCAAAGCAAACAGGAGGCCCCCGAGCACAATTTGGAGGGCCACAGCTAGGGGTCTGAATATTTCTCGGAAGGAGAGATTTCAGTTTTTCATTTGTAATAATCCTTTCTGAAGACATGTGTCATTAGGGGTGACTGAGTGTAGACTGATGGATAAAAACATCCAATTTCTCCATTTCAGAGAAGTAAACGTCTCTTGCTGAACATTTTTAAATAATCTTAAGGATCATAATATCACACACTTAACCCTTTCACTGATAAACGAAAACCTCTTTGTCAGTAGATTAGTTTCTGCCGCACACTTCCAGATTAATCAAGATAAATTATTTTTGAGCTTCCCCAAGGGCATGCTTTTTTGTCACACACACCTGCCAACATCCGAATGTCAAAAAGAATGGCAGCTTTTGCCCTGCGTACTGCACACTCGCTACCTCAGAGCCCATTAATAAATGCCATTGAGCATATTGTGCGAGGGGGCCTAAAAGTACATGCAGTACCTCTCGGAATAAAAAAGGCAGCGTTCAGACTGGAACTTCCATTTAATTTAGAAAGACAGCAATCAAGAAAGTTTACACACTGTAATAAAGACAGGGCTGCTGCCACGGTCGTGTTTTAATAACAATCCTTTATCATCGACTCCAACGGCCTTTAATTCCTGAAGTTCATAAAGTCTTTTTATAGCTCTGGAGAGGGAGAGAATGAAACAGGAACAAAATAATGGCTTCAGAGAAGAAGCAAAAGAAAGGTTGGCTTCTCACATTGTATGAGATTTGACGGAACAGTCAGAAGTGAAAGGCAGCGCTCGTCTGAAAGTTCTGCGTATTCAATTTACACAGGTGTACTTTTTTGTTTTCCACATTTGAAGTGCACACCTCCACCTATTGAGCCCTCGGAGATGGCGGAGAAACTGCTTTTTTTTTTGTTGTTTTTTCAACCCTGGTCAACCATAATTATATACTCTATACATCCATAAAGAGCGGTTGTCAAAATCCTTTTAGGCTGGGCCTTATTTACTTCCTCTTCAGTGGTGACAGATTTCTGCCACAAATAATTGCTTTAAAAATGTCAATCACACACTGGGGTTTTCAACTACAGCACCTGATAAGATATACTCACTTTTACCAGAAATGATGATAAATGTTATTTTGTTTCAGCAAGTTACTGTTTTTCCATCAGCTTCTCCAATGTTCTTATTTTTCATCCCCGTCCCTTCCTAACGCCTGAAGTATCCTGCCATCGTCATCTCAGATAATACCAGTAATAGAACATTTTTTGCATTTAGACTTGTGCTCTTGGTAAAATCTCCCACACGCTTCAATGTATGGTGTGACAGAATAGCAGAGTCACTTGAAGTGTTGCAGCACTGCGGCCGCGTTTAATAAAGAAAAGCAAACAGAAACTGTTCATGGTGGCACAACCAAAAGGACGAACTGAACAGCCTAATATGCCAGTATTTCCCAGGGCAGGGAGGTACAGGTAACTGGCAGGAGCTCTGTCCAGATTGGGTTCCAGACACCATCTTCCAGGCCCGACTGATAGGGGCAGAGTCAGCTCTGGGTGACGTGGGTAGGCTTAGATACCCTCACTGGGCAGCAGATGAGGTTAACTAACCATGCCTATGGTGCCCAGAACTGACACCACCCCTTGCTGTCTGTCAAGGAGACACAGGTGGTAACGGAGAGACAGTTAGTGCGAGCACTCTCCTCTCGGCTCTGAATGGTACCATCTTACCTCAGCTGAGCTAGGAAGCTGATGTCCAGGCACACAATGGTTAATATTTCAGTTGTCATCATCAGTCCTTTAGTGGGGATCTGGTAGAGGCTGCCCTCAGTGCCAGTATGTTACTGTAGGTACAGATTGGTTTTGGACGTCCCACACAGTTTGCTTCCAGCTAGTTCAATCTTGTATTATTGCCTTGGCATCTATTAAACTGAGTTAACGTTGTTTGACGCCATCCACAACTTGACATGCCCAAGTTTTCTTATGCCAATTTTGTTGTACCTTACTGGTTGTTGGGCATAGCAGTCAGTAAGCCAGTTAGTTTTTGTCCATTTTGCACACATGGCCGAACCAGTGTAGTTCTCTTTTTCCAGTTTCCTCAGCTACACTTGTTTGTTGCAGGTCTCTGATCCTTATCATCTCGTTTTTGTTATATGTGGTCTTTGAGCGCGATTCTGAGAATTTTCCTCAGGCGTCACATCAGGAATGTTTCTAGCCTGTTGAGCTCTGTCCGCTAAAGTATCCAGGTCTCTGAATCATAGGGGAGAACTGGGATGACGAGTCCTCGGAAGAGTCAAATTATTTGAATACCTGAGTGATGCATCCACATGATTTGTACCCCTTAAGGCTCAGGGCACAGTTCTTACTTTACAAGGTTCATTCAGAAAGTCCTGAGCCATCAGTGTTCCTCAAGCTTTCCTGGTGTTCACATCGACTTTCCTGGATAGTCACCATTATTCCTAGGTTTTAAAAAGGAGAATATTCATTTCTGCAGGATATCTGAATTTTAGCAAAATATACGCCTTCTGGTTGCCCCTTCTGTTAACAGAAGAACCAAAGCAGCGTCGAGTCAGTTTCTGTCGAGTCTTTCTTGCAAACTTTCAAGAAGGGAGAATTCCGAATTTGGATTTTTTTTTTAAAATCAGATTTTTTTGGCGGGAAAATTAGAACAATTGTGACGAAAATAGGCCATTCAGCCCAACAAGTGCGTCCATCTTATTCATCTACATTGTCCAAGATAACAACATCCAGTCAAAATCCGAGGGTCTCTAAAACCCTGCTCTCCGCCACACTACTTGGTAATCTATGCCATGCGTCTGTGGTTCTTCACGTGAAGAAAAGCTTTCTAACATTTGAGGTGAAATTGGCCCTTTGCAAGCTTCCAAACTGTGTCTCCTAGTTTTTGATGGAGAGTTTATTTTAAAGTAACAACTGGGATCCACATCGTCATAATTTTAAGCACTTCAGTCATGTCACCTCTTAATCTCTGTTTTCTGAAAAGGTTCAACTTCTACAGTTTCCCCTCAAAGCTCAGACTAGTTGGAATCTACCTGAGGGCTGTGCTGTCAATGGACCTGGTCACTCTTCTCTAGTGCTGTTATGTCTTTTTGTAATATGGCAGCGTTTCCCAACCTTTACGTATTTACGATCCGAGTTTTCCCGGTCCGGGTTGCCCATGCGTGACACGCCATATATTGACAAGCATACGACACAATCTGTCAGCCAGCTCAGTAATGTCAACCATCAACTGAAGTCCCATGGCTTGAGTTAGTGCAGCGTTTGTCAACCTTTAAGTATTTGCAACCCAAGTTTTCATAACAGTTTTAATTGCGCCCCCCTAATGTTTCTAGAAAGGTGCCCACTAATACCAATTTGTTCTTTTTTAATTAATCATATATCATAGAGGCATATTTTATTATACCAACTTAACTTTTATCGACATTTATCTAACTCTATATTTATTTTTCTAGCATCAGAATGGAGTTTAAGTTAATTTGTTTTGGTTTCAATAGATGTATTTTTCATATTTTTGATTCTTGTTTTCTTTTTTTCACATCTTCATGCCCCCCTTTTTGTTATTTCACAACCCCCTAGGGGGGCCAGCCCCACAGTTTGAGAACCACTGTAATATGGAGACCAAAACTGCATGCAGCACTCCAGATGAGGCCTCACCAGTGAGTTTTAAAGCTTGAGCAGAACCTCCAGTGACTTGGACTCCACACATCGTGATAGATAACCCGACATTATGGTAACTTTCTGGATTACTTCCTTACACCGTTTGAATGATATAGCAAAGTACCGTATATACCCACAGATAGTTCTCCTGCGGATACGTCGGGACTTGATTTTATCATATAATTTCTGGTATTTTATAATGTCAGTCATATAAGTCGAATGTGGAAAACTCACGCTATTGGTCCAAGAGACTACGATATGCTAACGCCCACCTGAGAGAGTCACCACGGCCTTTTTTTTCTATGTGGGTGTGGCCATGTGCTGTATCAGCATGTGCTCCTAACCTCTCTCTCTCTATTGTGCATACATGACCACCCAAACTATTCAGGAGTGACGTTGGCACTGATTTGTGTTTTTTGTATCTCACACCCTCATACACCTTTATAATAAGAGCATCCCTACAATCAGAAGAAGATATGAAGCTGGTTTTAACTCTTTTAGGGCTAATTTTTTTTTTGTTTCTTATCTCCCAGGGCTGAATAGTTTTCCACAAACTAACATTTTTTAAAAAAGAACACAAAGCAATTGTTTAACATATCAAATCAACAAAAAATATTTACTTTTGACAAATGTTCCTGTCTTGCATGTTGTGTGAGCCTGCATACTCTACGACTTCACATTCATATCACATACATTTTACACAGCAAAGTCTGATGTCGCTCAAAGCAGCCAATTTCAGTCACTGCCACATTGCACTGCTTACAATACGTGTTGCTTTGGTGCCTACTTTTCAATTGTCTGTTGCTGCACTTTCTCACATATACTGTTAGTGTGTACTGTAGAGAGACAACTCACCCTTTTGCCATCATGCCATTCCACTGCCACCAAGTTTTCTGCCCGCATGAAAACCGTATTGTCCCCTCTTTTCATCTTCTGACACTTTATGAACTTTATGCATGGCATTATAGCCTGGCTCACCCCATGGGATTTGCTTCCTTTTATTACAGAAGTGAATAAAACTTTGCAGCAGCATCACGTACCTATCACCATGCTGCATAACCTGTCCAAAGCCACCAGGGGACAAAGCACGTTTGGACCAATGCTCCCTGAAGTTATATCACCAGTTCTGTCCCATCTCTATTTGTAATACCACAGCACGCTTCATCTCATCTTTTGTTGTGGGTTTACACTTTGAAAAACGAGAATGCGATGCAAACGCAACCCACGATTCAAAAAATGTCTCTGCCTACCTGTTTGTCTCGACTGACGGTAGCTGAAAAGTAGCATCAGGAGAGAGCAGCCTGAAGTACAGCAGCTGGTGATCTGTCGTGTCCAACACCAAGCCATGCCATCTTGTGAAGTCCAGCAGCCAGATCGGCTCTCAACGGATCAATGTCTGTGTATTTATCCCACTCCAACCTTGCCGTAGATGCATCGACTGCACGAAGGCGCTCAACCTGGCAGCAGATCGGCTGGTGTTTGATCAGCTGATGCCGGTTTCTCACTCTCTTGCTCGATCTCCTGATCACTGTCAATAAAATCCGATTCTGAAAAATCAGAGTCGGACTCCGCAATAATGCGCAAAGCATTGTCTGCCGAGTGTTTTCTTTTCTGCACTCGCTTCGCTCCCTTGTCACGTGTCGATGCCATCTTGCCTTTGTTTACATTTCGCAACTCACGCGCGCTAGGATTAGTTGCCGAGTCAACGAGTCTAGCATTCCTCCAAGCACAGAGGGAATGCCAGTGACGTGACAGTGAGATTTGTCGCCATTATCAGCTGATTATCAGTCGACTTATTACTTTAGTCGACATGCGCCCCCTCAACCCCTCCTGTCGACAAAAGTCGACATCCGCCCTAAAAGAGTTAAAATAAACATCCTTGAAGTAGCAAAAGAAATTGGTAACTGCGCTGCTGCAACAAAATTCGATGCATCTGAGAAACAGGTGAGAGATTGGAGGAGGCAAAAAAGATAGTAAAAAAAAAAAATTTAAGTGTTGCATTTTTGAACGGGCATACAAGTCGGGGTCTGATTTTATGATCGATTTTTTGGGTTTCAAGGCCCAACTTATAAGTGAGTATATACGGTATTATAAGCACATGGGAAAGTAAGCATTGTTTTATACTAAACATTAAACATGATTAAAACGATTTATATCTACATATTCTTTATTATTTTGTATGAGCTAGAAAACACCAGTTGCTCAGTGGTAGCGCTGCTGCCTCTCAGTTCACTTCCCAGGTCCTCCCTGCGTGGAGTTTGCATGTTCTCCCCGTGTCTGCGTGGGTTTCCTCCCACAGTCCAAAGACATGCCAGTTAGGTGGATTGGCGATTCTAAATTGGCCCTAGTGTGTGCTTGGTGTGTTTGTGTGTGTCCTGTGGTGGGTTGGCACCCTGCCTGGGATTGGTTCCTGCCTTGTGCCCTGTGTTGGCTGGGATTGGCTCCAGCAGACCCCCGTCACCCTGTGTTCGGATTCAGCGGGATGGACAATAAATGGATGGATAGAAAACACCAGTACTTTATAAGCCAAAGGTCAGACGTGCTAGAGAGTCGAAAGATGTGCCCCCTCGCTTAGAGAGGGAATGTGAACTCTTTTGCTGTAAGTAATGGTAGCAAGCAGGAATAGTCCTTATCAAACAGATAAGATAGACAGAGCGGGGTTTGACAGCCTCTCAACTAAGAATTATTGGTGGAATTAACTAATGTCTGAAACAGAACTGTGTAAAGATTGCGGCTTTACAGGCCAAGACCAGAAGTGAGGTCATCGTGGGTGCCGGGACCGGAAGTGACGTCATTGTGGGTGCTGGAACTGGAAATGACGTTATCATGGGCGCCAGAAGTGCCATCATCATGGGTGCCGGAAACCTGGTGGTACTTCCCGTGAATGGTCGGCAGAGGATTGAGAGAGTAAGTTTGTCTACCTCGCCACCCCTTTGTCTAGCATGGAATTATCGCTATTCAGGCCCATTAACTACCTCCCATTCGCATGTGTGTGACACAAGGCTTGTTTATTTACTACTGTGGTGGGCGGCTGGGGGCTGTGCCCAGCCGGGATGCCTAGAAGGACCGGGAGAGGGACTACACCTCCTCCGGACCACGAGAGGGCAGCCGCCCTGGTTTGTATGGGGGCCACGGGAACGGAGCATGGAAGCTCAACACTATTAGGGGCACGTGGCGCCCGGACGCCAGTGAAGCCCTGGACGTCAGCACTTCCGCCACCCCTGGAGGTGCTGGCAGAAGGTAAACCAGGGACACCTGGAGTGCCGCAGGAAGCTTGTCAGGAGGCACCTGGAGCACGTCCGGGTGGACATAGAAGGGGCTGCCTCTCTTCATTCATCAGCTGCAGTCGGGAGGAAGAGGACAGAGCTCGGTGGAGAGGAGTGCAGGCGGTGAAGGACCTTTGGTGGGCACGAGAAGAGGGTGTTCGGTGCAGGGGCACTGTGTGTTGTGTGGACAATTAATAATAAATGTGTGCTTTGTGGAACCATCGGTGTGTGCCTGTCTGTGTCCAGGGCTGGACTTCCACACTAACACATGTTAAACATTATAAATTGAAGAAAATGAAGCACAGAGTGTAGCTCCGATCAGCTAATGTGACAAATAGAAAGTAAAACAAATGCTTTATGAAGCTGTATAAATTTGCATTTTAAATATGCTGTATATACATCAATTTGCATATGCATACTGTACCCGAGTATGTCTAACATGCCAATCTTCCATTAGCTATTTCATTCAGGAGGAAGTGAACAGTGGAATATGTTTCTCCATCTCTGTCAGCTTATAAGGGAATTACATAATGTATGGGGTGAACGTGGCCGGCTGCCTCTCTCTGCGGCACTTCTCTGGCCACTGCTCTCCTGCTTTGACCCCGTGACGCCTCGCCAGTTGTTGCTATTGTGGCTTCTGTGACGGAGTGATTTTCTGGCTTTCCATCTGGCAGCCCCCGCCGTCCCTGAACTCGTTGGAGAGGTGCGCTACTGCACCAAAAGGGTAGACAGCAGAGCCTCAGCAGATGGCTAAAGCTGTTGTATTCTACTTTGGACTTAAAATATGCCTGACAAGTCACTGTTGTGAGAAAGCTTGCACATTCTTGGTTAATGATGCATTAAGATATGCATAATAAATACATACAAACACTTAAAAACAGCATTTGAATAGTTGCTCAAAGCATTTACGTTTTGTTTTCTTATTAAAAAGCACAATTAGTATAAACCGATTCATGTGTAATCCAAAGGGCACATGTGTAATGCTTTACATAAAAATCGAGCTACTAAAGAGTCGGCAGGACATAACATTCATGCCCGTTCATAGACTTGTTGAGACCTCATCAAAAGGTCTCTTATCAAATATACCTTTGTAACAGTCAGTCATATTGAAAAATATCAGAATTGAATGTTTTTTCTTGTTTTTCTGAGGGTAAGCCTAACACTAAGAAGGCCGCGACTCCCCACAGAGTTTTGACTGCTGTTAATCAAAGAGCGAGGGTTTCGAGTTTGGAGTTTCAAGCAGAGTCAATCCAGATTGTTAGAATATAATGAGAGCTACCTCTGCATTAGTGGCAATTTCAAGTTTTGTGTTTTGAAACTTTCTGGAATTTTTATTTTTTTATTAATAATTTCAACCCACAGTTGTATATATACAGTATATATATATGTATATATATTTGTAGCTAGAGATCCACAAAGGGAGAAAATGAAAACCTACCAGCTGTCATCACCAGAGGAAAATAATTAGGAATCAAAGGCAATATATAGCAAGTGAAGGGTGGGGGTGACAGGGCGGAGGTACACTTAAATAATAAAAATGACTTTATGACCAACAGCCTCCAAACCCCATCTTATTAATCCAACCCTCCCCTTAAAATCCCCCACCACCACCTCCACCCTTTACTTATTTTAAGATATGTGACTCATTTTCTCCCTTTATGGATCTCTATCTAACGTTATGCAAAACGTATCACAGACCTTTGCTTCCATATATATACACACACATACAGTATAAATATATGTACAAGGGACATTCAAAATGTTTCCACACTTTCATAATTTATATATATATATACACATATATTGTAAGATTGACACTCTATAGCGCCTGACCCGACACCGATTGGACATGGGAGGCATGAGTAGAATAAAACAAAATACTTTTATTTTTCTTACTCTGTGGGCTACACCTTCCCTGTACCCACAGACACAACACAGGCCCAAGCACACAAGTAACACAAGCACTTTCTCTTCCTCCTTGTCACCACCACTCCTCCCAGGCAACCTTGTCCTCCTCCGCCCCACTCTCGCCCCTGAGTGGTGGTTGCTGGCTCCTTTTATAATTCACCATGTGCTTGATCCCTGAGTTCCGGCTCCACTTCCGGGTGTGATGAATATGTTGCCCAAACACAGCACCCCCTGGCGGTGCCTGCGGGACCCAGCAGGACTGCACCCAACTCCAATTCCCAGGATGCCCTGCAGAAACCTGAGGCACTGCTCCACCCCAGGGAGGCGGCCATCTAGCATCCAGGGGGGAGGTATTGCAGTAGTCCAGGGCTGCTCCCCCTGAATATCGCGTGCAGGAGCATCCCGACTGGGTATGGACACCAGCCGCCTGTCGTAATATATATATATATATATATATATATATATATACTAGCCATCCCACCCACGTAGTAGTGAAACAGGACTGTGAGGAGGTTCCCCACTCCTGATGTCACGCAGCCCCCTCCCCTCAGCCCACAGCCTCTGTTTCGGATTATCACAAATATATCGTTCCAGCAAGCGAACTATGATTCTTAGTGCAATAAGAGAAGTCGCAAAATCAACCAGAATGTTCAAGGAAATTATAGAAAAAAAACAGATTCAAATCTGTTAAGTACTGTAGTTCTCTCGTTTGCTAGCTAAGCGGATGTAAGATACATCCTGAGGCTAATGCGTAAGATAGTCACCTTCACTTGCAATGCAATTTTCCCAGCATTATCCCAACTTTTTAATGCACAATTACTACTCCTCCTCTCGCCTTCACCGTTTCCAATGAAAATAAATGAAAGTGTGGAAACTTTTTGAATGTTCCTTGTACATATATATATATGTGTATATATATATATATATATATGTATATATATATATATATATATATATATATATATATATATATATATATATATATATATATATATATGTACACACATGTGTATATATATGTAGTTTTACTGTCAAATAATGCAAAGAGTACGTGACACGTGTTTCGCCCTAATTCTGGGCTCATCAGGCGTACACACTTACTGCACTCCTTCTCGGGAATCGAACCTCAGGCGTCAGCGTCAGAGGCGAAGCCTCTAACGTTACGCCATGGCGTGTGGTTCGTTTATTTGACAGCATGTAGATCGAGGTAATTACATTCAAGGCATTCATCGTCTGACTGTATATATATATATATATATATATATATATATATATATATATATATATATATATATATATATATATATATATATATATATATATATATATATATATATATATATATATATATATACACACACAGTGACGGACGGCTGGGGTCTTTGCCTGGCTAGGATGCTTCTACAATGGAAGGACCGGGAGAGTGGCAATACCTCCCCCTGGGCACGAGAGGACAGTCCCCTTGGATTGCATTTGGGCAGTTCCGGAGCCCTGGATTGCAGCACTTCCGCCACACCCAGAAATGCTACCGGAAGAGGATCCAGGTGCACCTGGAGTACTTCCGGGTGCCTATGCAGCACTTCCGCCACACCCTGGAGTGCTGCCGGAAGATAACCGAAGAGCACCTAAAGCAATTCTGGGTGCAGTAAAAAAGAGGCCACATCACTCCATTCATAGAGCCAGGGTTGGGAGGTGGAGAACAAAGTTTGCGAAGAGGAGTGTAGGCGGCAGAGGAGGAAGAAAGAAGAAAGAGGGAGAGAGAAGAAGAAAAGAGAGAGATGGGACTGAGCTTGTTTTTTTTGTTGGTGATTTGTGCACTGTGTGCTGTAAAGGCAATAAGATAAGGAAATAAAGGGGTGTAAGCTTCTGCACGTATGTGGTACGCCTGTCTGTGTCCAGGTTTGGGAGCTGTACAGCTCCTGTTTATTCCACAATATATATATATATATATATATATATATATATATATAGTGGAGCCGACCCGGACACAGACAGGCAGACATGTTCTTAATCACCACCACACGTTTATTATATACAATTATTTACAATTTATAGTCACTCAGACTCACTCATTAGTGCACAAACCCCAACGCACAGTCCTGGCCACACAATGCCTTCTCTCCTGGCCACCTCCACATTCTCGCTCCTGCCTCGTCCTTCTTCCACCCGACTCCAGCCCTGAATGAAGGGAGACGGCCCCTTTTATATTCTCCCGGACGAGCTCCAGGTGATTCCCGACACTCCTTTGTTGGCCACGCCCCAGCGTGGCGGAAGTGCTGGCTGTTCTCCCGGCAGCTCTCCGGGTGTCCTCGTAAATCTTCCCCCCAGCACTTCCTGGTGTGGCAGAAGTGCTGAGATAACAGGTCCTCAAGGCATTGGGGTGCCTCCTGGCGGTGAACACGGGCCCCTACAGGGTGGGCCTTCCATGCCCTCAACCCATGGCCCCCACGGCAAACAGGATGGTGGCCCCCACATGATCCAGGGTGGGCGCAGACCCACATCTGGTCCCTCACGGCGTCCCGGCCGGGTCGTTTCCCCTGGCATCCCTGACAATATATATATATATATTATATATATAAGAAATTTCCAGAGGCAGAGAAAGATTTGGGGATGGCCACCCTGTATACCGAAAAAATATGCAATAAGAATAAAGAAAATGTGCCCTTACATTCTTAATTCAAAATGGAACTGATTAACGAGGAAGTTCTGTCGTATATGTATTGGCAAAGCAGGAAGAGATGACATCAGGAAGACCAGAAAAAGAAGTGATGCCTGTTGAGGTGGGTTCTGGAGACCAGATAGGATGTCATTAGATGGTGCCGGAGGTGACGTTCATCAGTCCTAATGTGTTTGCTGCTGATTGTTGCTGTTTTACTGATGTAAGCCATGTGCTGCTCGGTGTTTTTGACAGCACGTTTTGAAGGTCTAATGATTGGCATATGTCTTACAGTTCATGAATTTCAGCTTATGGTTACAAGTTCCCCTCTACTGTAATGCGCCATAATGAAAAAAGTTATTCATATGAAGTTATACAGTCGACCTAAAAATATTGTCACCTTATTTTTGACATTAAAAAGTCTGGCAGTCACAGCCATTAGCGTTTTTTCCTATGAATGGAACATTTTCTTTTTTTAAAGTTTAAACTGGTCTGTCTAGATTGCCTTGACAGCACCTCAAACTACGGTAGAGTGGATGGAGAAGAATGGAGAAGTGCGTCGAGTCCCCCGTGAACGGGGCTTTCTACTTCACTCTTTATATGACGAGGCTGGGAACTCGGAAGCTACAATTGCATCATCTGCAACCTTCATGAGTTTGCGCAACCAAAGTGGGAAAGTGAACATGGCCGCCTCCACTAAAAGTTGGTGTTTTAGCAGGAAACGAATACTCTAGATTAAAGAAGAAACTGATGAGCAAGAAAGACACAAAAAAGTATGTTGTAGTGTCTAAAATTTATTTTTATGTTCTTGGCTACGTGTTTCTGTTTGGAAGCCGCAATTCAAAAAAACTTCACAAAATGGCCATTGAGTGCAATGTACGGACAGTTAGTGCAAATCAGGCTAACATCGACTAGTCCGTCACGTTCGGTAATCATAACATTTATCTTCTCACTATAGATTACGGTGACTCGTAAAGCAAATTCTTCTAATAAACAAATCAGAAGCCGCCAGCACCCTTTCCACTATACAGTTAAATTGTCGTTCAGTTGAAGCCGTTCAAGTTCAGACCACATATCACAAGATGAGATGAAATCTTTTTACACAATAATCCGGCAAAATGAAAAAAATGTCAAAGCCTTGGTAGACAGTTAATATCAAGGAATTACGTTGTGAGGTTAGGACTAAAATTAAAACAAACACATGCTTAGGAGGATAATCATAAAAGAAAGAACAATGATCTAGTTATTCAGATAAAAGGCTTTGTCTTCTTCGTGATGAGCTTCAATCAAGTGTCAGTTGGATGGATTGATTCTGTTATTGCTATGGAACTGCAGTAAAAGCTCTCTGCTTAGAAATAAAATAACGTTACTGTAGACGGGATCAATGAGTGACAAGGGATATTGAAAAAAAAAAAGAAGAAATAAATAGATAAAAATGCACACAATGATTTTAATGCAGATACGTCTCCATATGTTTTATCGTTTGTTGCACTGTTACACGTGTGCCTTTATTTCAATTGACTTGCTGTTTGGGACGCAGACCCCTTAACTGTTTCGTTTTTCCTGAATTCACAGCCAAACAATAATGAGATACAAAAATGAAAAAAAAACAAAAGACCAGAAACCCTTGTGTCTGTCGTACAATATCTGAAAATAGAGAAAGGTGAAGGGCTCGGTAATGTTAATCACAACACATTATTTGGCGGTGGTCTTAGAAAAAAGAAAATCAACACTTTTGGAGCCATGGAATTAAAGAACAGCTTTAATTAACAACAAAAATCGACTTCAGATTAAGAAACTGGTGGGAGTCTGAGACCCCAACTTAGCCGCTCATCTCTTAGTTCTCTAACTTCACATCTCATTTCTGTTTGAGTGCCATTTAAGGAACAAAATAAAGTAATTCAGGGGACAGAATCCTAAACAGCAAGTCCATGAAAATGAAGGGGAAAGAAGAAAATGAACAGCACTGATTAAGAAAAGGGTTAGAATGAAGATGACAATGACAGTAGGGCTGCAGGACCAGAGCCGGAGACCCCTGATCTATGCTGCAGTCTCCTGGAGGAGCCACCTGAGCTCAAAAGAAGTACAAGGCCTGAACAAACTTGTGAGGAAAGCCAGCACCATGACAGGGCTGACCCCGGACACACTGCCAGCTGTTGTGGAAAAGAAGTTGGGGAGAAGATCCCCCCTTGGTATCCGAACTGTGCGCCCGTTGACTTACCAAATGGGTGCCTGTCAGGGTCTATATTGTGCTTTCAATATTATTATATTGGTGGGATCCCCCTTCGGTGTCCAAAGTCTGCACCCCTTGACTTACCAAGTCAGCACCCCTGGTGTACTCTCAGGCTTATTAGACTTTGAGGACCGGGTGGGTCCCCCTTTGGTGTTTGTAGCATGCGTCCTCAGAATTACCAAAATGGTGCCCCTCATGGTTCCATAATGGAACGGCAGAAAGCTACAGCTGTTTGAGTTACATTAACTGTGCCCCTCACTGTCCTGAGTGGGCAAACCCCTTAACTTTCATAAACGGCACCCCTCAGTATCCATACCTCGCTTTCAGTATTATTAACTTTCAAAGACCAGGGAAGAGTTTCCCCCTCTGTGTGCGTAGTGTGCATTCCCGTTGACTTACCAAGTGGGTGCCCCTCGGAGTCTATAGTGCATTTTCAAATTTATTAGACTTTGAGGACCATAGTGTAGGTGAGGGGCCCCCTCAGTTTCTGTAGTATGTGCCCACTGAATTACCAAATGAGTGCCTCTCAGACTTTATGAATTTCCCCTTGGGATTAATTAATTAAGTATCTATCTATCTATCTATCTATCTATCTATCTTTATAGCGTCCTTTCAAAGTATTCAACTACAAATGGGGGGATCATAGCATGTGCCCCTTGACTTATCAAAACGGCACCCCTTGGAGTCTGTAGTGTGTTTTCAGGGTTATTAGACTTTGAGGACCGTGGTGGGGGGGATCTTCCTTGGTACTTGTAGCATGTGTTCCCCAAAATGATCAAAATGGTATCCTTCACTGTCCCTGCCTTGGGCATAATGGAAAGGCAGAAAGCTAGAGCTGTTTGAGTTACATTAACTGTGCCCCTCACTGTCCTGAGTGGGCAAACCCTTTAACTTTCATAAACGGCACCCCTCAGTGTCCATACCTCACTTGCAGGAGTTTCCCCCTCTGTGTCTGTAGTGAGCACACCCGTTGACTTACCAAGTGGGTGCCCCTCAGAGTCTATAGTGCATTTTCAGGATTATTAGACTTTGAGGACCATACTGTGGCTGGGAGGCCCCCTCGGTGTCTGTAGTGTGCGCCCACTGAATTACCAAATGAGTGCCTCTCAGACTTTATAGCATCCTTACAATATTATTCAACTTCAAACAGGGGTATCCACCTTGGTGTCCATAGCACGTGCCCTTTGACTTACCAAACTGGAGCCCCTTGGAGTCTATAATGTGCTTTCAGGATTATTAAACTTGGAGGACTGTGGTAGGGGGGTCCCACTCAGTTTCTACAGCATTCACCCCTTGACTTACCATAACGGTACCCCTTGGAATCTATAGTCCACTCTCAGGCTTATTAGACTTTGAGGCCTGTGGTGGGTGAGAGGTCCCCCTTGGTGTCTGTAGCATTAATCCCCAGAATTATCAAAATGGTGCCCCTCGCCGTTCATAGTGCAGGCATAATGGAAATGCACAAAGCTTGCGCTGCTTGAGTAACATGAATGGCGCCCCTTCACTTCCCGGAGCGCGTACCCCTCAACTTTCATAGACAATGCTCCTCGAGTCACCTAATGAGACTGACGGGTTCTGAATGACTCCTGACCTTGTCAGTCGAATCCTCTCGATGGCAGAGGGAGCAACCTTCACATTTACCTTCATGCACTAGCTGGTTGTTTTTCTGGCTAATTATTTCATTCATTGCAAGGAACGAACCCACACAAGATAATCAATGGTCTCCAACTCGCTCTGCTGATTTAAATTATTTAACTATACGCCTCATGGTGAGAAAAAAATTGGAAACTTTCTCCAAGTGTTGTTAAGTGATCAGCTCTGCTGGTGATCACGTTGTTTCCATGACTGTTTCAAGCACTGCTGCCTGCATCCCACCATTGAGCCCTTTGTGGCGACCGTAAGCAGATTTTAATTTCTTATGAAAAAGAACAATTGATTATTTGAAAGAGTTTACAAATGGTGGTGGGGAGGGGGGGCTTTGTTAATTGCTTTTCTTTGTGTTTAGAGATCAATGTATGAAATGTTTAATAGGAAAAATAAGGTTTAAGTGTTAGGGGCATGGAAAAGATTTTATTGATAATTCAGCAGTAATATTTTATAACTTTGCAAGTATAACGACCATTGAACCAAAGGAGAGCAATGAAGGAAAACAAAACTCCAGAAGCTGCAAAACCAAGTTCATCTAAAGCAAGCAGATCACAATAGCTGACATTTTTAATAAGGACTCTGAAAATGCAAATAGACGCATTAGATATTCTTTAACTGCTAGGAAGGTAAAAAATGGTTCTGTTAGGCCAACTGTATAGCTGTGTGTTCGTTTTTTATCTTTGTAATTCAGGTGAAATGCCTCCATCGGGGAGAAGGTAAAGCATTGGCCATCAAAGCACAAGTGGTGTGATACAAATTACTCACCTCAGCTGTTATTCTGCCTGTGCTTTTCAGTAACTGACATGCAGTATTTGCTTGTATTGTTTTACTGAGTGGGTTTGAGAAAGTTATGTTATGTTTTATCAATGCCATTATAAACACAAACAATAGTTGAGAAAAAGAGTGATTATCTTTTTTTATATGACTCACAATTTACTTAAAAACAAAAAGACTAAAAATAACAACAAATGATTTAAGGGCACAGATGTCGACCCCCTCACACATGTCAGATCTTTTGTGATTTTTTTAGTTAAGTATGATTTTGTTGTACTGAACATTTTCAAAGACATCTCATAATTCATATTTATTGCTTTTAGTTTTCAAAAAGCTCCATTCATCCATCCATCAAGCATGGAGATCACACCAGTTCAACCCAGGACATCCACCAGTTTGCAAAATTCATCCCATGACACCCACCAGTCTACACATTTCAGTATTTCATACCCACCATTCCACACAGTTAAGCCCAGGACACCTACCAGTCTACACAGTTCAGCATTTGACACCCACCAGTCTGCACAATTCAGCCAATGACACCCACCAGTCTACACAGTTCAGCTCAGGACACCCACCAGTCAGCACAGTTCAGTATTTGACACCCTCCAGTCTGCACAGTTCAGCCCAGGATACCCACCAGTCAGCACAGTTCACTATTTGACACCCACCAGTCTATACGTCCACACAGTTCAGCATTTGAAACCCACCAGTCCACACATTTTAGCCCAGGACACCCACCAGTCAACACAGTTCAGCCCAGGACACCCACCAGTCCACACATTTCAGTTCAGAATGTGACACCCACCAGTCAGAACAGTTCAGCATTTGACACCCACAAGTGTGCACAGTTTAGCCCAAAACAATCACCAGTCCATAAAGTTCAGCCCAAGACACCCACCAATTCATAAAATTCAGCTCAGGACACCCACCAGTCCACACAGTTCAGCATTTGACACCCACCAGTCCACACTTTCAGAATCCTTTAACCTGTCACACTCCTTTTACTCAAGAGTGTTTTCTGTCTAGCTATTTTACCATTAACTCCTGATTGAATGAGTGTCACCAAGATGGCTGTCTTTCTGTCAGCTTTTCTCATCTCAGCTCTTTCAGAGTGGCTTTTAGAATTCTGGTCAACTCCATGACTCGTTTTGGCAGGATGGTCAACATTTGAGATACTCCTGTTGTTTCCATACTATCAAGGCCATCAACCCTCTGGGAACACTCAAAAGTCTGGAAATGGGTTGTCCCCTCACCCTGATCTGTGCTTCACCCTGATTTCATCTTGGAGGTCTACAGAGAGTTCCTTAGATTTCATTGTTTCGTGTTTGTCCTGACATGCAGTGTGACTTGTGGGACCTTCTATACAGACGTCCACGTGTGTCTTTCTAAATGATTGTTAATCACTTCAGTGTTCCGCAGGTGGACTCCCATCATGTTCTAGTAACATCTCAAGCAGAATTTAAGCAAACAGGAGGCACCTGAACACCATCTGGAGGGCTGCAGCAAAGGGTCTAAATACTTGTATGAATGAGAGTTTGGAGTTTTGTATGTTTAATAAATTTGCAAACCTTTTGAAAAACATTGTTATTTGGTCATGATGAGTTATTGAGTGTAGACTGATGGGAAGAAATAGCCAGTGTAACAGAAAGTGTGGAGAAAGTGAATGGCTCTAAACACTATGAATCCACGGCACAGAACTTTAAATGACAGAACCTGAAAATGGCAAAGGGTGGCTAGTGGGTAAGGTTTAAAAAAAATAAAAACTTGAATAATTTATTCCCACATCAGCAGGTGCCTCCATGACAGTCAGTTAGTCCACCGGGAAGCAAGTTGTAAATGCATGACTTGTGCTGTTTTCACGTGAATGATGCCATAAAGACACCACGATCATTGACTTTAATAAAGCCTAAAGCTTATTCTAGCACCCTCAACCGGATTCACTATTAATAATTAGCGTAAGGCTGAAGATGGAATAACACTACTTTCTCCATCATCTATCTGTAAATAGGTTATGGTAATCTGCCTGCTTGACAATGCGCCGATTTCCCTGATGACACTAAACTCATTTTACTTTTTGTCTGTTTCTGAACGTTCATTATCTTAAACATGCTCCTGCTGGTACCTTCAGGCGTTCTGCTTCAGTTCTGAGTGTTACATTGACTTTTATGAGTTAGTTCTTTTAATTAGCTTCAGCTTGCCGTCTGAAAGACGCAGTTCCAGGGAGGGAGATACGTGAAAATCACTGCAAGTGAAATACTTGGAAGAATTTCATCCTGATTATAAGAGCGTCTATCGGAGATGACCACAAGCGCATGATAAATATATGGAAATGAGAAAGTTACAAGGAAATAGAGTTTTCAATTGGAATAATAACATTAACTCATCTAAGATCGCATGCACTAATGCTTTCGCTATATGCAGAAAGGACTTGTAAATCTGATAAATGATAAAAGAGTACTCAGCTCCTGACAAGTGGTGGCAACTCTTCGAACATGACATGACTCATTCCTTACATTGTGGCTTGACTTAAACCCATCGTTTGCTCAATGACAGCGTCCCAATTCAAGGCCGAGAAAGGGTTAGATTTGTTTGTGAGATAAACTCCGTTCCCAAAGTCATCTTCAGAATGCACGGAAGATCCCCTGGAAAGGGAGAAAGCAAAGGGTTAGGATTTTTTAACTTTGGATCAGACAACTTTAAAAAGTCATCCAATCGCCACTTGCACCATGTTGAGCGTAGTGCACTCTCCACCCTCACCTCTCCTTTTCACCTTCTTGGTTGACTCTTTCTGGTCTTCTCCTTATTCCCTTTGTTTCTATTATGTTTGTTATCTCCAAATTGTATACCTCTATCTTTATTTTCTCACTATTCTTCTATGTATTCACAGACGGCTTACTTTTTGCTTCCTACCTCTAGTGTGTCTTGATATAGACTGACCTCTTTCCTGTCTAAATCCCCATATACAGTGCTATATATGTTGTATCTTCCTATTTTGGTTGAAGTTAATTATTCCTCATTAGAGTAAAATTGATTTGAAACTTGTATCAAATTATTAGGTATTATGTTTTTAATCATTTAATTTTTTGTTTTTTAATAGTTTGTTATTCTAATATTTAAAATAATTTTTATATATACTAGCCGTCCCCAGCAGCTCCACCCGTGTACAGCAGTGAAACAGGACAGTGAGGAGGGCCCGGCCCAGCTCCCCACTCCTGACATCACGCTTCCCCCTCCCCTCGACCCGCAGCCTCTGTCTCGGATTAGCGCCAATAAATCGCTTCAGCAAGTGAACTATGATACTTAGCGCGATGAGAGAAGTTCTAAAATCAACCAGAATGTTTAAGCAAAAGAAAGAAGCCCATCAAAGTAGTTCTCTTGTGGAAAGCGGACAGACATACAGACAGACAGACGTTGGATTTTATATATAGAGATAGTAATTTTTGTACATAGTTCTTTTTAGACTTTAAGGTTTCCCATAATAATATTTTCTTGACCTTAGGGTATAGATTTTAATTTTTTAACATTGAATATAGAATCTATACTAATAAAAGGCAAAGCCCTCACTCAGTCACTCACTCACTGACTCATCACTAATTCTCCAACTTCCCGTGTAGGTGGAAGGCTGAAATTTGGCAGGCTCGTTCCTTACCGCTTACTTACAAAAGTTGGGTGGGTTTCATTTCGAAATTCTACGCGTAATGGTCATAACTGAAACCTGTTTTTCTCCATATACTGTAATGGAGTTGAGCTCGATGGCGTGGGGAGTTTCGTGACATCATCACGCCTCCCACGTAATCACATGAACTGACTGTCAACGCAGCAAGTAGAAAACAAGGAAGAGCTCCAAAAAGCACTGAAGAAAACATGCATTATACAATTGAGAAGGCAGCGAAACAATAAGAAGCAAGCGACTGACACATAAAAGCATATTCATGAGTGCTGCTACATCGGAAACAAAGCATGGTGTAAACCTAAAGTTTAAATTAAGTTCATAGACAGGCTGCCATGTCATGCCCACAGGTAATGCAGGATACAAGTTTAATGAGAGGACGCAGGATATAAACGAGAGTTTTGATCACTTTGTAACTAATTTAAAATTGCTGGTGAAGGGTTGTGCTTTTGCAAATTCCGAGAAACTGTGTTTGTGGGGGGAATGACAGTTAAGGCGGGTGGGGGAGTCACGTCATCATCTCCCCTCCCATTCACCTCATTTGGCTCTGAGCTGAGCTCCGCAGCTAATGTGGTCTTGCGGAAGCAACTTCATCCCGCTGCCACCAAATACTCACAGAAAAATCCACAAGTTAATACACACGCTGTCTCTACAGTTTCTCCACACTCTGAATCCTCCAGGCACTACTTACAAAAGGTTACATTGACAATCGCGTTACGTTATTTTTAAAATGTTTCCTTTTCTTAGCACAAGCACAGCTGAGAAGCTTCGATGCATGTGCTCCATAATGTGTTAAAAAATAACGCATTTAATCACACTTTGCATTCCATGTAAAGGGGAACTTCTGTCAATGCATGATTTCTTGGTACACCGATTACATTTATGCACACATCAGAGCTACTAAAATGTAACAGTCGGAAGAAACCGCGTTGCTAGGACTGATTGGAGGAAAATTTCATTTCAAAAGACTACCCGACGGAAGCCTTGATAAAAGCGTGGTTTTGTGCATATATATATATGTATATATATGTGGATGTATATGTATATATACTGTATATATATGTGTATATGTAAATATATGTTTATGTGTGTGTGTATATATATATATGTATGACAGCAACACTCATGACAATGACAATGTCAATCATGTTACGTTATTATTAAAATGTTTCCTTTTCTTTTTCATTACTTCTTTAACACACTACTTCTCCGCTGCGAAGCGCGGGTATTTTGCTAGTTAAATTATATATTAACCTTGTTTTTTTTTAATCTTTAATATATGATTTAACCTTAGGAATATTTTTTCTAACTTAAAATTAAATTGAATAATTTAATAATTTAAATTGATTACAATAAAATTAATAAAACTTCTAAAAATAAATAAATAAATTAATAAAATTTATCCTCCATTATTTTTAAATTTAGAATTTAATATGAGGGCGGCACGGTGGCGCAGTGGTAGCGCTGCTGCCTCACAGTTAGGAGACCCGGGTTCGCTTCCCGGGTCCTCCCTGCGTGGAGTTTGCATGTTCTCCCCGTGTCTGCGTGGGTTTCCTCCCACAGTCCAAAGACATGCAGGTTAGGTGGATTGGTGATTCTAAATTGGCCCTAGTGTGTGCTTGGTGTGTGGGTGTGTTTGTGTGTGTCCTGCGGTGGGTTGGCACCCTGCCCTGAATTGGTTCCTGCCTTGTGCCCTGTGTTGGCTGGGATTGGCTCCAGCAGACCCCCGTGACTCTGTATTCGGATTCAGCGGGTTAGCAGATGGATGGATGGATGAATTTAATATGGCAATTATAATTTGGTGTAGGATTATTTTTATCATTAGGGTTGCCTAGAATTTATAATTTGGGGTAAGGTTAGGGTTAGGTTTAGCTGCTGGAGTCTCACATGTTAGTATTAGACCGCAAACAAACCAAATACTTCTGTTTGTTTAGCTCGACAAATTTGTGAGGAACGAGCTTCTTAGTGAACTTTTTTTTTCTTTGTTGACCTGGAGAAAGCATATGACAGGGTGCCTCGAGAGGAGTTGTGGTATTGTATGAGAAAGTCGGGAGTGGCAGAGAAGTACGTAAGAGTTGTACAGGATATGAACGAGGGAAGTGTGACTGTGGTGAGGTCTGCAGTAGGAGTGACGGAGGTTGGATTACATCAAGGATCGGCTCTGAGCCCTTTCTTATTGGCAATGGTGATAGACAGGTTGACAGATGAGATTAGACAGGAGTCCCTTTGGACTATGATGTTTGCTGATGACATTGTGATCTGTAGCGAAAGTAGGGAGCAGGTTGAGGAGACCCTGCAGAGGTGGAGATATGAGAGGAGAGGAATGAGGGTCAGTAGGAACAAGACAGAATACATGTGTGTAAATGAGAGGGAGGTCAGTGGAATGGTGAGCATGCAGGGAGTAGAGCTGATGAAGGTGGAGGAGCTTAAATACTTGGGATCAATAGTTTAGAGTAACAGGGATTGTGGAAGAGAAGGTGAAGAATAGAGTGCAGGCAGGGTGGAATAGGTGGAGAAGAGTGCCAGGAGTGAACTGTGACAGACAGGTATCAGCAAGAGTAAAAGGGAAGATCTACAGGACAGTAGTGAGACCAGCTGTGTTATATGGGGTGTAGACGGTGGCACTGACCAGAAAGCAGGAGACAGAACTGGAGGTGGCAGAGTTAAAGATGTTAAGATTTGCATTGGGTGTGATGAAGATGGACAGGATTATAAACAAGGACATTAGAGGGTCAGCTCAAGTTGGACGGTTGGGAGACAAAGTCAGAGAGGTGAGATTTAATTGGTTTGGACATGTGCAGAGGAGAGATGTTAGGTATATAGGGAGAAGGATGTTAAGGATAGAGCTGCCAAGTAAGAGGAAAAGATGAAGGCCTAAGAGGAGGTTTATGGATGAGGTGAGAGAGGACATGCAGGTGATGGGTGTAACAGAACAAGATGTAGAGGACAGGAAGATATGGAAGAAGATGATCCGCTCTGGCAACCTGTAACGGGAGCAGCCAAAAGAAGAAGAAGAAGAAGAGAAAGAAAGAAGAAGAGCTTCTTAATGAAGCCATCATATTCATGACTGGAGTGGATATGTTTGAAATGGGAGATCTGAAAATTGTTAGGAGAAAGATTTAGGAGTCATAGTGGACTTGACACTTTCATCTTCCTGATAGTGTTGAGAAGCAATTAAGAAGGCTAATGGAATGTCAGGTTATATGGGGCCCTCATGTGTGGGGTACAAGTCCAAGGAGGTTCTGCTCAAGCTTCATGGTTTGGCCTCATCTGGAGTCCTGTGCATAGGTTTGGTCTCCATATAGACATAACAGCACTCAAAGAAGTCCAGAGAAGAGTGACTGGGATGATTCTTGGACTAAAAGGGATGAGTTAAGAAAAAAGATTAAAGGAGCTGAGCTTTTACAGTTTAAGCCACAGGAGATTAAGAGGACACCTGACTGAAGTGTTTAAAATTATGAAGGGAATTAGTCTAGTGGATCAAGATGGTGACTTTAAAATGAGTTCATTAAGAACATGGTGTCACACTTAGAAACTTGTTAAAGTAATGTCGCACACACGTTAGGAAGTTTTTCTTCGCACACATAGAATAAGTGACCAAGTAGTGTGGTAGACAGTAGGACTTCAGGGACTTTCAAAACTCGACTTGATGTTATTTTAGAAGAATTAAGTGAATAGGACTGACGAGCTTTGTTGGGCTGAATGGCCTGTTCTTGTGCAGGCTCAAGACAAAAGTACCCAAGAAATCTTACAATACAAAAATATAAAGGCATAAACTTCCACAGAAAGCTACCTACCCGTTGTAGCACTTGAGGTTTAAAATGCCGGCAAGTATCTTTCTATAATATGTGTAATAGAAAGCACAAGACAAGATGAAGGGTTGATATTCCCCACATATTGATGCACAAATAAACAAAGAAAACCAGCTGACAAGGATGTCATTTCAGAGGAGAGTCTCTGACAAGACTGAGCAGAGGTTCGTCTATAGATCGGACCTTGGGGTACTTTACACTTCAGAGATGATGAGTTAGTGGAGCAGCCCACAAGGGGATCAACTCTGTACATTTCACTGGTGACAGATTTACTTCTGAGTGTATATATATATAAATAAATAAATATATACACCTACTATAAGGTGGAGGTAATCTGTGGATGTGGGTGTGCATTTACTCATTATTGTCTTGTCTCTATTGTGCCTGATTTTTTCACTTTTGGATTCTAATTATTTTCTGTCTGTCCTGCATGAACAGTTTGAGTAGAAAAAGGAAGAAAAATCTTTTGTCTTCATTACGTTTCTCATCACTTTTTGATTGGGAGCCAGTGCAATTATTGTAAATAACACCTGCACTTATTTTTCCTGTTTGTGTTATTATTCTTGCAGTGAACTGTATACAGATAACACTTGCACAACATTACTTTGTAAACAGTCTTGGCACATCTGAAAGAAAACAGAAATTCTATTTTTGAACAGTTAATTTTGTCTGTGTCTCAATTCTCCAACCCTCTGGTCGTTTGATTACAACTCCACATGTCCGGAAGTCTGAAACTGTGCAGAGGTACCATTGCCCGGGGTGTCACATTATCTTCAGCCAAGTCAGAAGTTTTCCTTCTTTTTAGTTTTCTTTTTTTTTAGTCATTTTGTTGTGCATTTGAAATGGGTTTTGTTGTTTGTCATACTATAATAATATTCATTTATTAAACATCTATAAAAAGTTGAATTTGTCCCTGGTGACAAATAAAGTCCTATCTATCTATCTATCTATTATATAGTGCCTTTCACTCAGTCTATCCATTTATCTGAATACAGTACACTTCATATCTATTTATCTATCTATTATATAGTGCCTTTCACTCTGTCTATCCATTTACCTGAATACAGTACACTTCATATCTATCTATCTATTATATAGTGCCTTTCACTCTGTCTATCCATTTACTGTACCTGAATACAGTACACTTCATATCTATCTATCTATTATATAGTGCCTTTCACTCTGTCTATCCATTTTTTTGAATACAGTACACTTCATATCTATTTATCTATCTATTATATAGTGCCTTTCACTCTGTCTATCCATTTATCTGAATACAGTACACTTCATATCTATTTATCTATCTATTATATAGTGCCTTTCACTCTGTCTATCCATTTACTGTACCTGAATACAGTACACTTCATATCTATCTATCTATTATATAGTGCCTTTCACTCTGTCTATCCATTTACTGTACCTGAATACAGTACACTTCATATCTATCTATCTATCTATCTATCTATCTCTGTACCCTTCCGTGTCACAATACTTGATAAATTTGTGACTTATTCCATGCTCAGTGATTAAATGACGTCATTCCCTTTCATTCTGTGATTCGGTGGTCTAGTTAGGCTGGTGGGATTCAGACTTAGGATGCTGGATTCACAACGTGGCTATCATACTATTGGGCCATCTCAAGTTTGGTACTGAGCTCTATAAATTCTTTATATGTAGCATCCTTAGTAAAATTATTATTATTATCATTATTATTATTTATTTTTATTTTTTGCAACAGAGGCAAAACTTTCCTGATCTAAAAGAAAGGCAGAGGCTTCTTTTTCGTGAGCTAATTGACAAATTATTTTCCTGTGAACAAGTAGCATGCAGACTTTGATCACTGCAAAGAAGAAGCAGTGAGACGCAGAGATGAAGTGACAACTTGTTTCTTTGTGTACTGCACCGCAGTACCTCCGTCTGGAGGCAATTTCAGGGACAAATAAGGTCCTTTGTCACCGCTGGTCTAGCAACATTTATGCACTGGGTCATACATTTCATCACAATATCATGATGTTCAGAATGTAGCTGGAGGCGGGCAAATGGGCTGCTTTTGACTTTATCATTTTTAGGAATACGTCTGCTTGTGTGACACTTTCAGAGCTCTTAGCTCGTTTTTGGGATATGTCAGAATGGAATATGAAGAAGACATTTACGGTTCATTATATCCGAAAAAAAAGGAAAGTCACTGTGCATGTTTGTTAAGATCTTTTTTATACTCTGTCAGTTGGAATGAGAGCTTTTGAGAAGGTAGTGACTGTCACAATAATATTCTGTCTGAGAAATAATTTGAAATGTAATGCTTCTTAAACACAGTAATACCCACACATTCCAGAAACTCTTTAGTTATTTTCCTACTTTCCTTTTATGTACCCAGTTTCTTCATTTTTATAGTCATAAGATGGGAACTAATCATGGATGGAATACAGTCCACTGCTGGGCACGCTCATATCGCCAGCTGCTCACGGGCGCTGTGTCTGGAGTTGGGTGGGTGGGGTGGCTAAACTGAGCGGCACCTGAACTCCTCTTCTGAATATTCCAGCACTCGTGAGATGGTCTTAACAAGATGAAGCTGTAGGCCAATACTACGGTCAAATTCAATGACTCCTTTGCCAACTGCCCCCTTTGGCACTTCTGCTGGCACACCCCGAGCCTGACTCGCTCCTTCCTGCTGCCTCGGTCGACATCTGCAGGTTCCCGGAGTGTTCAGTCGCTCTCTGCTCCACGATCGTGTTTAGTGTGAACCACCTGCCCTTGAAGAGCCATTCCTCGCACTGACCGCTCTGCCACACTACATAAGCTATGCTGGCTCCTGCCACGCTGCTGCCTTAGATTTTCGTGATTTTTATTTTTATTTTTTCTTCTCGTTCTTTGCCTTTGTTGCTCTCTTGTCCTTCTACTTTCACCTGTGGCTCTCTTGTCCTTCACGCCCTCAGATGCAAACCATAGGAAGCCAATGAAGCAATCAAGACAGATGTGCAGGTGTGGCCCGACTCGCTCCCTCCACCAACTGCGCGCAGCTACGTGAGCTCACACACCCACAGAGACCGAGCTGGCTGCTTATTTATGTAAAATCAATTGTCAACCACTAAGCCGTGGACCCTCTACAACAACAACAACATTTATTTCTATAGCACATTTTCATTCAAATAATGAGCTCAAAGTGCTTTACATGAAAAAGAGAAAAAAAGACAAAGTCAGAATTCAAATAAGACAACACTAATTAACATAGAATAAGAGTAAGGTGGTCCGATGGCCAGGGAGGACAGAAAAAAAAACTCCAGACGGCTGGAGAAAAAAATAAAATCTGCAGGGGGTCCAAGGCCACGAGACTGCCAGCCCCCTCTGGGCATTCTACCTAACATAAATGATCTCAACCAGTCCTCTTTGTATTTAGGGTTCCCATGGAAGGACTTGATGATGATGGTCAGGCAGACTTCTGACTTTTAATCCATCAATGTAGGACATCACGGTGCTTTGATTAGGTGGTGGTGGCACAGGTCGCCACCACAGAAAACCGGGAAAAGAAACAGAAGAGAGAGTAGGGCTTAGCATGGATTTTAGAGACCACCATGAATAGTTATTATAATGAATTGAATATACAGAGTATCAGGACTAATATCACAGAGACTAAATATCTCTATATCACAGAGACAAAACACCGTAACTCAATGATGGATTAAACTTTGTACCAATTGTTGATTGAAACGTTGGGCTTATGAGTATCCCAGGAACCAACGGCTAAACGTCTACTCCTTCTTTTCAAAACCTGTGCAATCAACCGATCTAAGCTCTCTCTACACACTCACTGCCTTCAACCTGGCCATAACTTAGATTGAGAACGTAACAAAGGCTGGAGCAATGCCTGCTACTCCAAAGGGCAATGAAGAGTAGAAGACTTGCCTGTATTGGAGTTAGAACAGGGGGCCATTACTGCAAACCCTACTAAAGAACAGCAAGTGAATGAGCAACAGAAAGAGAGAGACAGAGAACAGAAGATAGAAAGAGAGAGATAGGGGGAGAGAAAGAAAAAGAGAGAGAGAGGTGGGGAGACAGTGAGAGAGAAACAGACAGAGATAGTGGAGAGAGAGCAAGAGAGAGAGAGATGGAGAGAGAGAAAAGAGAAGGGTAGAGCAGAAGAAACAGAGAGAAGGGGAGAGAGAGCGAGAGAGAGAGAGAGAGAGCGTATGTGAAGGCCGCGTTCATCTTGCTAAAGTCAAGGCTTGGATGACAGCCAACTGCTCAGCAGACTACTTGTACTTTCTGCAAGCCAAAAGGGGACATTGTGGGATAAATCCATGAAGAGAAAACTGCAGTGCCTCCTCCAACCAACACTTTGTAATATTTTAAGTAATTTTTACAGGGAAAATCATACCTTTCCAGAGTTGACTTACTGTTACCTAAAACAACAGCACTAGCAGCCATACCACTTGCACTTCAGAATAAGTCATTCACATGAAGCTAAGCCTGTTCGGGCCCGGCCAGTACTTGGATGGGAGACCAACCAGGAAAAAGCTTGGGGTGCTGCTAGAAGAGGTGCTGGATAAGCCAGCAAGGGGCGTTTAGCCTGTGGTCTGAATGGGCATCCCAATGCCCCAGTGCCATGTCAGGGGGACACTGTGCTGTAAAAATGGAGCTGTCGTTTGGATGAGACATAAAACTGAGGTCCTGACTCTCTATGGTCATAAAAGACCCCTGGGCATCCTTTATAAAGAGTATAGAGTGCATCCTGATGTCCAGGCTAAATTGCCCGCCACGGCCTATTCATTCTGGCCCCTAATCACCCCCTGTCTCTTTGTCTCACACCTTCACCACCTAACAGCTCATGTGTGGTAAGCTTACTGGCACAAAAATGGCTGCCGTCACATCATCCCGGTGGGTGCTACACATTAGTGGTGCTTGAAGTGACTCCCTACTCACTATGTAAAGCACTTTGAGTAGTGAGAAAAGCGCTATATAAATGTAAAGAATTATTTATTATTATTAACAATGACATTGAATGAAACAGAAAAATGTCCGAATTAGCCTAAGTCTCCCTAATTTGGGGAAGTCCTAACCAATGCAATGATTTATTTCATGAGTTAAAGTACATCATAAACAAGAACAGTTGACCATATATTTGAAATATTAAATGTTTAAATTGTAAATATTTTCAATTGCAATACAAATTTTTCATTTTTCTCCTTCTAATGTCCACAATCTTTTGGCCATAGGCTGTAAATCACATTTGTCAAGTTTTTTTGTGAGTAGAATTCCCTTTAATTATTCCAATTCTTTCCAATCCATACCTGCAACACTGTGAGAGACGGCACGCTAAGACTGGCACCCCAGCCGGAGCAGAACTGGAATCCTTACCTGGCAGGGGTGCCAATATAGCATGGAAGGACAGGAGAAGATGATTTATTCAGGGCACTGCTGCCCCCATACGCTAGGTGGCAGCCTTCATGGGTTTTGGTTCCACTACAGAGACGCTCAGGGCACATTGGGAATTGTAGTTTTTATGGGCAGCCCTGTTGGGTCCTGTGGGTGCCACCAGGAGATGCTGAGGAGTTTTGCAAGCGTTACTTTACTGGGAAGTACTGCCAGGCCACAGTATTGGGTACTGCCATGTTTTATATAAATGGAGCAGCCTCCTTCATGCAGGCGAGTCAGAGTTGGGAGGAAGGAGACAAAGCTTGGAGGAGAAAGAAAGAGCCTGGAGAATTGTGTTGTGTGTGCTGTGTGCCTTCTACAACTTGTTTGAGAATGCATTTTTAAAGAATTAAACCCTTTATCTTAATTTGGACCTGTATCTGTGCCTTTGTGTCTGGGGTTTGGGGTGCTGCAACGCCCCCTGGTGGTCACAAACACACATGCCAGATTTCCTGTTAAAGTTGTTCTTCAACTGCATTACCCCTGCAATCCCCTTGAAAGAAGTTACACAGTCAGTAGAAAAGAATGTATAAAAGTGAAATATATACACAATAAATATTACTGAGATGTATGAGATCATTACTCTGTCATATAAAATGAATACAGAATTTATGCTTTCGATTTTTTTTTTCTCCTATTCTTAGTTTTCGGAACAGTTTTATTTGTCTTTTTATTAGGCTGTACCAGTGAAACTAAACAGGGAAAAAATGTGTCGAAACAGACTAACATAGGATAAGAAGTGAAAATAAATCTTAGCTCAGGACAGCTGGGTTACAAATCATAAATGGTAGTCATTAACAAGCGCACAAGGAGAAAAACTCAGTGGTTGCGTATTTTAATTTTCAGAACTTCCCACTCTGCCTCTCGGATAAAATCATTTGAATTTGTACAAGACAGACGGCTCAGGCCGAAGTGAAGATCCTTGGAGCTCCGCCCACTCAGGACCGGACCTTCTTGGGCGTTAAGGTGGAATGGCGGTGAAGACGGGGAATCTTAAAGTCCTGACATTATGGAAGAGCCAGAGTTCCATCCCTGGCTTGAATGTCTTTTCTTTTCATGGATTCTTGTGTTTGTTAAATATTGTCCACTGTCATGCACGTGCACATTGGAGACAGCTTATGGGCTTGAGTAAGTGCGATTACCCACCGAACAAGGGGGTGGCACTGTCCTCTAATTCTTTCTCTATTTCTCAATCTTCAGACCAGCTGACTGATGAGTTTACCACCAATCACATCATTTCCTGTTTCTGCTCCCCTTCTCATAAGGTGGACTCTCGATTTTCCAACTGCCCATTGTGTTTTCAAAACTCACATTTTTACTTCTTATGTGTAATTCTTTACATTTACTGACATTAAATTTCATCTTCCATAAGTCTGCCCAAGCCTGTCTGCTATCCAAGTCCTTCATGTGATTATATAACGGATTCCAAATTATCTGCTAATCCACCTGTCTTGGTATCATCTGCAAACTTAACCAGCTTGTTATTTATATTCCTATCTAAATCATTTATAGTTTAAAAATAGCACTGCCTCCTGCTGGTCACTGCTCTTAACATCGGCCAGTTCTGATGAGGTTCCTCGCACCATCACTCTCTGCTTCCTGTGTCTGAGCCAATTCTGCACCCGTCTACAAACCACACCCTGAACTGCCACTTCTTTTAGTTTGATGCCCAACCTCTCACGTGGCACCCTAATCAAATGGTTATTCACGTAAACGTCTCCTCGGTCGCTTTAAGCCTCATGTGACATGCTGCACTCTCAAATTTATAGCCCCAGGATCGTTAGTTGTCCTCATTGGGTGGTCCTTCTGTGCTGTGGGACAGAGAGAAGACCAGGTAGTTAGCAGGGACAGTGCCCCCTAGCGGCTTGGGGTGGCATCACTTGGAAGGTGACCCTCTGATGTGCCCGCGTGACAATATACAGTACATTGCAGAGCCAGGTGCAGACATCATTTCAGAGGATTTTTCTCATTTACATATTTAGTGGATTCCAGATACAAAAAAAAATCTCTAAACAATTTCACTAGAGTATCACATAATTAATCCCGTTAGAAGTGGATTTTCGAAAGGGAAAAGGAAGTGCAGTAATGAAGTACTGTAATTGGCTATTGTTATGTAAGTTGATGGATGAGAGCAAATATCTTTATTTCTCACAATTTTCCAACAGTGAATTAATAACACGTTGGGTGCTTTCTGTTTTTAAGATGTTTGTGTCTTACTTTGTCATAGTTCTTATTTGGAACTCGCACGCCATTTATTAATAATTTATCAACTTTTAGTGAAAGGCGGCTGATGAATTAGAACCTCAGAATAATATTTGCCTGCTGTGAATATTTACTCTAGACATTAAAAAACGAAGAAGAAGTCGTTTTTTTCTGTACTTATATATGATTGACTGACTTGCAACATGTACTTCAAGAACAGGAAAACAAAATCTTTGCAGAGTGAGTTATAACAAGCTACATTTTTGGAAGTGTGCTAAATACACGCCATCGCTTATGAAGCTGTTGTGTAATATATATATTTTTTTTGTGTGGAGCTGCTTGCCACCCGAGAAAGAAAGAATTGTTTTATAATAACTTGCTGAGATGCACACATCAAGTGCTCACAAGCACACGTTGTCTGAGCTGTGTGATCTTGCAGCTATGTTGCCACGGCAACTGTTACAACATTAATAACGTTGTCATAGGTTATGCCTACAGATGACACTTCTGCTCCTGATGTTGTCCGACACTCCGCTGTTTGGTTATTAAGCAAATTCTGTAACTCCTTCAATTCTTCTTCTAAAAAAGCGGGAAGGTTTTCTGTTTTACAAAGGGGAACTGATGTTTCCCTGTTCTTAGAGATAAACGGGCATGCAGTGGATTCAGAAAGTCTTCTGACCACTTCACTTTTTTCACATTTTGTTATGTGTTTCGGCCTTGGGTTAAAATCCATCCATCCATTATCCAACCCGCTATATCCTAACTACAGGGTCACGGGGGTCTGCTGGAGCCAATCCCAGCCAACACAAGGGCGTAAGGCAGGAAACAAACCCTGGGCAGGGTGCCAGCCCACCCCAGAGCACCATTAACATGTCACCCTATAATAATATAATATAATATAATATAATATAATATGTGTATAATAGTGTATAATATAATATCCATCCATTATCCAACCCGCTATATCCTAACTACAGGGTCACGGGGGTCTGCTGGAGCCAATCCCAGCCAACACAAGGGCGTAAGGCAGGAAACAAACCCTGGGCAGGGTGCCAGCCCACCCCAGAGCACCATTAACATGTCACCCTATAATAATATAATATAATATAATATAATATGTGTATAATAGTGTATAATATAATATCCATCCATTATCCAACCCGCTATATCCTAACTACAGGGTCACGGGGGTCTGCTGGAGCCAATCCCAGCCAACACAAGGGCGTAAGGCAGGAAACAAACCCCAGGCAGGGTGCCAGCCCACCGCAGTGGGTTAAAATCATTCAATTCATTTTTCTTCCCTTCATAAGATAGAACCCAACACCCCAGAATGACAAAGCAAAAATAGGATTGTGATAAGAGGTCCGTGGCGAATTAGTGATTCTAAATTGGCCCTAGTGTGTGCTTGGTGTGTTTGTGTGTGTCCTGCTGTGGGTTGGCACCCTGCCCAGGATTGGTTCCTGCCTTGTGCCCTGTGTTGGCTGGGATTGGCTCCAGCAGACCCCCGTGACCCTGTGTTCGGATTCAGCGGGTTAGAAAATGGATGGATGGATGGATGTGTCCGTGGCGAATCGCAATTATAATAAACTGGCTGTCCCCCCGCGTAGAAGTGAAACAGGACAAACTATCAAAATCAATAAAAAAAAATGCAATCATTTGTATTGAGCAGATTTGATATTGATGGCTTTCGTATCCGAGGGCCTCTTGAGATACAATATTTTTGGTTTTGCTATCAGGGGCGAGAATGGAGCTGTGATCTCTTTGCCAAAAATGAAAAAAGTCGGCAAGGTATCTCCTGCCAAGCAGACAATCAAAAGTCAAGCATTGGCACCATATCTGATGGTGTTCAGCTCTGACTGGAGAGCGTACCTCGCGTGAGGAGAAGAGCACGTGGCCGTGATATCTCTGCCAATGAGCAGCTACCCTCTAAAACAGGGTTTCCCAAACTCGGTCCTGGGGACCCCCTGTGGTTCCAATCAGTTTCCTAATCAGTGACAACACCTGATAACACTGAGCTCATTTAATTAGCTGGTTTTTGTTTTTTCTTTTGCACAGCAGCATAATTTGTACATTTATAAGACATTTATAAATATTTCTTCTTTTACTGTAGATTTAAATGCTTAACTCTCTTTTGTTAATTTCATTATACTTTTCCCTTTCTCTGTGCAGTTTTCCTCCTTTGTTGTATCTTAATAATGACAATTTAAAAACGAGCAGCGCAGACTCGCAGGCAAACAACACGGAATAATCAAAGGCTGCAACTACTTTAAACAATTAGAACACCTTGAAAAGTAGAATGAAAATCAAGATGAAAATACTGTTAAAAACAAAAATAATACATTATTCCTATATAACTGCTTGGTATATTTTAATATTTTATTTAGCAAACTTAGTTTTCTAATTTCTGTATTGTTCCCTAAACACAGAACTTGGGAAATATCAGTTCACTTAATTAGCCCAGGAGTCTAATTAAACACAGAAGCTGGTGAGAACAAAAACCTGCAGCCACAGGGGGTCCTCAGGACCGAGTTTGGGAAACACTGCTCTAAAACACACGGAGTTCTGATCTCTCTCTTTTAAAAATGTCAAACGTTACTCCTTAACAATCTGTAGATGTCTGTTGAACAAGCAGGAATCGCTAGCTAAGCGGAGGCAAGATGCGCTCCAACATGTGGCGAGAGGTAGAGTGACTTGAATGGAGGCTGGCGCGTGCGTGAGGAAGGCCGCATATGGTTCCCCATTCCCTTCCTCCTCCTCCTCCTCCTCTCGGCCTGCAGCCTCTCTCTCAGATTCGCATGAATAAATCGGTGCTGCCACCGAACTATGATACACCACTAACTGCGCACTTCTATAACGATAACGTGCAGTGACTACACTTGACTTGAGCATTCCTAGTTTTTCTTTGTCTGTACGTTGATCATTCGTTTGCTCAGAGGTTGATGCACTTGCTGCTTCCTGAGCTGCTCTTCTTTCCTCCACCCTATATATATATACACTCACCTAAAGGATTATTAGGAACACCTGTTCAATTTCTCATTAATGCAATTATCTAATCAACCAATCACATGACAGTTGCTTCAATCCATTTAGGGCTGTGGTCCTGGTCAAGACAATCTCCTGAACTCCAAAATGAATGTCAGAATGGCAAAGAAAGGTGATTTGAGCAATTTTGAGCGTGGCATGGTTGATGGGCCGACTGATTTCAGCTGATAGAAGAGCAACTTTGACTGAAATAACCACTCGTTACAACCGAGGTATGCAGCAAAGCATTTGTGAAGCCACAACACGCACAACCTTGAGGCGGATGGGCTACAACAGCAGAAGACCCCACCGGGTACCACTCATCTCCACTACAAATAGAAAAAAGAGGCTACAATTTGCACGAGCTCACCAAAATTGGACAGTTGAAGACTGGAAAAATGTTGCCTGGTCTGATGAGTCTCGATTTCTGTTGAGACATTCAAATGGTAGAGTCAGAATTTGGTGTAAACAGAATGAGAACATGGATCCATCATGCCTTGTTACCACTGTGCAGGCTGGTGGTGGTGGTGGTGTAATGGTGTGGGGGATGTTTTCTTGGCACACTTTAGGCCCCTTAGTGCCAATTGGGCATCATTTAAATGCCACGGGCTACCTGAGCATTGTTTCTGTCCATCCCTTCATGACCACCATGTACCCATCCTCTGATGGCTAATTCCAGCAGGATAATGCACCATGTCACAAAGCTGGAATCATTTCAAATTGGTTTCTTGAACATGACAATGAGTTCACTGTACTAAATGGCCCCCACAGTCACCAGATCTCAACCCAATAGAGCATCTTTGGGATGTGGTGGAACGGGAGCTTTCAGCACCTTGTTGAATCAATGCCACGTAGAATTAAAGCAGTTCTGAAGGCGAAAGGGGGTCAAACAGCGTATTAGTATGGTGGTCCTAGTAATCCTTTAGGTGAGTGTGTATATATATATATATATATATATATATTGTAATAGATGCAGAAGTAGACAGTATAAAGGTTTGGGGTTTTCGGGCCCGTATATTGTAGACAATCCACAATAAATTAAATGAAAAGCAGGTCAAAATATAAACTAAACAGTTCATATGCGCAACGCCGTATCATGGCGTCCGCGGCCATTTTATTAGGGAGGAGCCGGAAGTGGAGGAATGCTGGGAAGGACCGTGAGGGAGGATGGGATTGATGACGTCAGGACAAGATGGCGGAGGAAGGGCGGAGGTACCGTACTGCGGTCAAAACCCGGCTTATGGTGGAGGAAGGTCTTTTCTCCTATGAGGAAGCAGAGGGAGAAAGTTAGTACCCCGCCATTCCCTGCCGGTGAATGTGTCCCCAGGTGCGTTTGAATCCGTCCGCGATCTCCTACTCGCGCGTGAGTGACTATATATATATATATATATATATATATATATATATATATGGGGTGAGTTTGGATGTGCAGTCACCACTGATAAGCCCTCTAAAGGATGAACTTTGACTGATAATTACACCATAAAAAACCAAGCACTTCAGTTGAGGCAGCAGTCATTTGGTCTCTAAATGCTTACATCCATTACACATGCTCTTCATATATGCTGCCCTTTGAATTTCTTTATGGCAGGCTTTTATTTACATGTGCAGTATGTTTGTATTGGGGTCTCCATACACATACCGGAAGTTAATATGGTGGGTTATCCAATATGCTCTTTAAGCAGTAACTACAGAATGAAACATTTTATAATGGAGCCTTGTACTTCTGCTTCACATATTTCTGTGAACACTTCACAGCACTACTGTAGTATAATACAATTCCTTCTTTGCCAGTTTTGATGTCCACATGATGGTCAAAAAATAGCCATTTCTGAGCTGTGCTTGTAAGTTTCAGATGTTCTTACCTTTCAAGGCCCGCACGACTTTCAGATCTTTTGGCAGATTTCCTCGCAGCTCCTTTCAAACAGAAGATCTTCTTGCTTGAATTCTTTGCTTTAATAGACAAGCTGCCAATTTCTTTGAAGATGTCTTCTTTTTCACACGTCTGCAGTTCACGGGCGCACAAGTTTTGTTGTCATATTTCTTCAATTGTGCTGCACTTCTGACAGCCTGTGCTGCCATTTCAATTGTTCTTCACATGCCATTTTCTTCATTGTTTTAAATTGTTTCAAATCCAGACAGTTTACAGTTTTCTCTTCTTATATGTTAATCATATCTTAATGCTGAGACATCTTTCACAGTGATTAGATTCCATCGGCAATATTTGGTTTGTCGCTCTGTCAAATCAAATCACTTAATGAGAAAAACAAATCAGACAATGGCAGGTAACAGTAAACACCTCGATGCACCCGACTGACTACTGTGTGCTGTTATGGCAGCTAATCGCACTGCCATGTGCCAATACTCAAGAACTCACTGTAAAATCCAATGGGATGTTCACAGTACAAAAATCACAGAAGCCTTAATCATCAAATAAGAACTAAAAGTTGGAAAAGGCCTATCTGAACTTATAATCTGTCTTGAGAGAGGGGTGGGTGAGGATCTTTAGGAAAAGATGTAACGTGCAGCACATAGAGGCTTAAATCCTCTTAAAACGACATTCTGTGTTGTATGTGACATCACATCAAGTAGTGCAGTCCAGCAAAAGATTGAGAAAGCAGGGGCTAAAAGACACCCTGAAAATGGGCAGAGACTGGGCCAGGTGCCATCGTGGTGGTCACCCTTAGGGTAAAGGAATGGCTGCTTGTGTAGTAAGACAGCATTGCGCCACTGCAGATGTGATCTCAGCTTTCAAATCTCAGCTAAAGACTCACTACTTCAGTTTAGCAAACCCTGACTAGAGCTGCTGATTAACTGCAGACTGCATCTCTGTTGTTAGTTATTAGCACTAAAACATAAGTAACATGATGGGTAGAATTTGTTACTCACCCTAACCTATTCTGTTTCTCTTCTTGGTAGTCAAATGTGGCACTTGATGCTACGGCCCAGCTGCCAATTGTTTTGCCTGCCTAAGGAAAAGTCATCCCTGATGGAGAATCGCAGGAATAGTCGGGTAGAGGGGTCCTTTCATCGGATTGGCTTGGCAGGTGGGCAGTGGCGCCGGGTGCCACATTTGAGTACCGAGAAGAGAAACCGAATAGGTGAGGGTGAGTAACAAATTATATCACATTACTTATGTTTTAGTGCTAATGACTAACCACAGAGATGCAGTCTGCAGTTAACCAGCAGCTCTAGTCAGGGTGTGCTAAACTGAACTCGTGAGTCTTCAGCCGGGATTTGAAAACTGAGACCGAAGGGGTATCTCTTATAGTAGCAGGCAATTCTGCAATTCCCTACTAATCTGTACTGCTCGGTGCCATCTTTTCTGGTTCTTCTGTGGTGGCACAGGACCTGATCAAGGTACCCTGCTGATTCCTATGTTTATGGATTGAATGGCAGGTGTCTCAGATGTCCACATGACCATCATCATCAAATTCTTACAATGTAATTCCTGACTGGTTTAGACCATCTATGTTATGTAGAATTCTCAGTGGGGGGATTGGGTGGTCTTTTGACCTTGGAGCCCCTGCAGATTTTGCTTTCTTTTTCTTCTTCAGCCTAACTTGGAGGTTTTTTTTTTCCTGTCCAGCTGGCCATTCAACTTTACATTTTTCTGTTACATACTGTATAATATTATTGCCTAATCTTTTTATTTCATCTTTGAAAGCACTTTGTGCTGCATTGTTTGTAAGAAAATATGCTATAGAAATAAAAGTTGAAAATAAAACACGCTCATTCTTAGTTTATACAGTAGCTCCATAACGTCAGCCATTTATCTTCTTTGATCCTCCGTTTTCATTAAACTGGAAAATTAGATGTTGCTGCTTTTTCTTGCGTTTTAAACCCTGTAGCCTTCCCCAGTAGCTCTGGTAATTTGACTGCACTATTGTTACTGCACAGCTAATAAATAATTTACTTGGTGGTGGATACTTCTGGGAAAAAACGGAAATGTGAGATGGAGATATTGTCATTGAAGTGATGGAACATGTCCAACTTTGCAGTCAGACCAAGTTTATATTAGCATCCAGCAGATGGAATTAAAGACAATAATGAAGATGCAACTACCAGGAGGAATAGCAAAAATGATTATGAATAAACGTAAAGCAACAACGAATCCAAAAATAAACCATCTGACGTACACTGTCGCATAAAGGCACTAGCTCTGCTAAAATAACTAGCTATCCAGTTTCCATTAAATGCGATGATCTTGGACAATAAAGAGGAACATTGCGTTCCTCTTGGAGGGTTCCAAATTCATTTTTCATTTATTTATTTATTTTATACTCATCATCTCTGGCTATTAATTACGAGAAGAGGCTATTAATTACGAGAAGAGTCTTTGAGACCGCTAGACGAATCTTCTGTATTGTAACTATAAAACATTCACTAAACAGACTGATGTAAAATAACATTTAGTTACTTGGTAAAGCAAAGAACGACACCAGGAAAATGAATCTGTAGCCAAAAGCAGAAAGCCATACCAGGACAAATAGCATTTCACATTCATTTTATTTAAACATCCATCCATTATCCGACTCGCTATAGCCCAACTACAGGGTCATGGGGGTCTGCTGGAGCCAATCCCGGCCAACACAGGGCGCAAGGCAGGAAACAAACCCCCGGGCAGGGTGCCAGCCCACCGCAGTTTATTTAAACATTTTCCAGTTTATTTTAAACTGCTGAGCTCTTCAAGTTTTACACAATTACTCAATTAAGTTTTAGAATACGTGGCAGTCAAGATTAAACATGTAGAAGCCGATTTGTACTTTCAGTGTGGCCCCTTTTCTTGGATGGAAATGTGAAATGTGCAGCGTCTATTAAAGGACCCCAACCTTTGAAACTCAGCCCCGCCGGCAGGACTGAACAATAATGCAACATTTTTAAAAAAAATTGCATAAAATCATTAATTTCCTCATTGCTATAATTAAAGTACAGTATTTTGCTGTATTAAATACCCAATAACACATTACAATGTTTTTATTTTTTTCTTCAAAGACAGCCAGATTGCTGTATCATAGCAACACGTGACCCCCCCTAACCCCATTGCTTTCCCTTTACGTACCACTTGACGGACACGCAGTCACTAATAAGGACTCGGGTGTGTCGACTTACAAGCAGCACACCATTCCACACTCTATGTTTTTGAATTTCTACATTTCAGATAACTCTCTTCTTTCATAGCTATTCCCATTTTTATATGGAGTCGCTAATTTAAATTTTTTTTTTTTGTGTAGATTTCTCCAATCTTTTTTGTTAAATATGTTTTTAAACAATTAATTTTGTAATCTGGATGCAGAGTAACATCTGCCCTTCAAAATGACACGTAGGCCTCGGGTCTTCAGTGATAGACACGTATGCTACGGATTCTTATTTGGAAATTGCAAAAGCTGAGAAAAACAATCCTGTTCTTTGTACTGCTTCAAATCAGTAACACTAGACATATTACTTGTAAATATTTTATAACATTTTTCTTTCTGGGTGATCCTGACTCATTCACTTTCATTTTCATAGAATTCAGAAGCTTATTCTAACACTTACGGAAATAAGACTAACCTTCAAAATGCATTTTTTGGTAAAAATGTTACTGAATTTTGCAGCTTATTCTGCTTTAACACGCAGTATGTGTACAACATGATTAATTCCTCTGGGGTACAAATTCTGAAAAAACAAAATGTCTGACATTTATTTTGAAGGGTAGTGTTGTGAACTAGAAGCCCCAAGCACTAAAGAGTTCCAAGGCACGTAATCCCAAACACTTCCAAAACCTTCCAATAACCCGAGCTTGTGTACAAAAGGACAAACAAGGATTCTTTATAATTTGAGATATTTATTAACCAAAAGCAGAAAAATAAAGATTCAAAATCCTCAAAAGAACTAAAAAGGCAGAAGGGTCTGTCTAATAAAGCAATTCACAGCAAACAAGTCCAAATACATAATACATAGGCAGAATCCAAGAAAACAACGCATGAAAATCACAAAAAACAAACAAATCAATTGAAAGAAATAACAATAACAATACAACACCAATCCAATCTCAATGTTTCATTGCTGAGATTCTTTTTTCTGACCAAATCAAAGGCCCGCAGGAGGAGTCAGCAGCAGTGACATCAGGGTGAGCCCCGCCTCCTGGGGAACACCGTGCACAAAATACAAAGAACGGCCACACACTTAAAGATTTAAAGTCACAGGATATAATTACTAAATCACAGAAAAAACATAAAAAAATAACATAAAAAAAATTAAGTTTTCAAATTTGGCACAAATAAATATGACCCATAATATAACAATCAAATAATATGTACAAAGAATAGTGTTAAATATACACATTTTATATATATATATATATATATACACAGTGCACCCAGAAAGTATTCCCAGCGCTTCATCACTTTTTCCACATTTTGTTATGTTACAGCCTTATTCCAAAATGGATTAAATTCGTTTTTTTCCTCAGAATTCTACACACAACACCCCATAATGACAATGTGAAAAAAGTTTACTTGAGATTTTTGCAAATGTATTAAAAATAAAAAAACTGAGAAAGCACATGTCCATAAGTATTCGCAGCCTTTGCCATGAAGCTCCAAATTGATCTCAGGTGCATCCTGTTTCCCCGGATCATCCTTGAGATGTTTAATTGGAGTCCACCTGTGGTCAATTCAGTTAATGTGACATGATTTGGAAAGGCACACACCTGTCTATAGAAGGTCCAACAGTTGACAGTTCATGTCAGAGCACAAACCAAGCATGAAGTCAAAGGAATTGTCTGTAGACCTCCGAGACAGGATTGTCTCGAGGCACAAATCTGGGGAAGGTTACAGAAACATTTCTGCTGCTTTGAAGGTCCCAATGAGCACAGTGGCCTCCATCATCCGTAAGTGGAAGAAGTTCAAACCACCAGGACTCTTCCTAGAGCTGGCCGGCCATCTAAACTGAGCGATGAGGGGAGAAGGGCCTTAGTCAGGGAGGTGACCAAGAACCCGATGGTCACTCTGTCAGAGCTCCAGAGGTCCTCTGTGGAGAGAGGAGAAACTTCCAGAAGGATAACCATCTTTGCAGCAATCCACCAATCAGGCCTGTATGGTAGAGTGGCCAGACGGAAGCCACTCCTTAGTAAAAGGCACATGGCAGCCCACCTGGAGTTTGCTAAAAGGCACCTGAAGGACTCTCAGACCATGAGAAACAAAATTCTCTGGTCTGATGAGACAAAGATTGAATTCTTTGGTGTGAATGCCAGGCGTCACGTCTGGAGGAAACCAGGCACCGCTCATCACCAGGCCAATACCATCCCTACAGTGAAGCATGGTGGTGGCAGCATCAGGAACTGGGAGACTAGTCAGGATAAAGGGAAAGATGACTGCAGCAATGTACAGAGACATCCTGGATGAAAACCTGCTCCAGAGCGCTCTTGACCTCAGACTGGGGCGACGGTTCATCATTCAGCAGGACAACAACCCTAAGCACACAGCCAAGATATCAAAGGAGTATCTTCAGGACAACTCTGTGAATGTCCTTGAGTGGCCCAGACTTGAATCCAATTGAACATCTCTGGAGATCTTAAAATGGCTGTGCACCGACGTTTCCCATCCAACCTGATGGAGCTTGAGAGGTGCTGCAAAGAGGAATGGGCAAAACTGGCCAAGGATAGGTGTGCCAAGCTTGTGGCATCAGATTCAAAAAGACTTGAGGCTGGAATTGGTGCCAAAGGTGCATCGACAAAGTATTGAGCAAAGGCTGTGAATACTTATGGACATGGGATTTCTCAGTTTATTTATTTTTAATAAATTTGCAAAAATCTCAAGTAAACTTTTTTCACGTTGTCATAATGGGGTGTTGTGTGTAGAATTCTGAGGAAAAAAACGAATTTAATCCATTTTGAAATAAGGCTGTAACATAACAAAATGTGGAAAAGGTGATGCGCTGTGAATACTTACTGGATACAGTGTAAATGTGTACGTGTGGATGTGTGTGTGCGTCTGTCTGCATGGCCCGGAAGTGCGAGGCTACAGCATGAAACTCAAAGAGCTGGCAAGGCAGCGGGAAGTTAACAAGTCAGAAGAAGAAAGAAGCACAAGGCTACAGCATGAAACTCAAAGAAAGTTGCCAAAGTGAAACCGCCAAGGAAAGACAAACTCACTTAGCCACTGATACACAAAGGAGGTGAAAATGTCCGCAAAATGAAACTGCCGAATTTTTATTTCAATTGTTTTTCTCACAATTTCTATAATTTCTAGGAGTTCGGGCTTTTTACAGCATAGGCTTACACAGCTAGTGTATATGTATATATATACAGTATATATATATATATATATATATATATAATGTGTATGTGTGTGTGTGTAGAATTATATATATAGAGAGAGAGAGTCTTGCACATGTACTCATAGAGGACAGCTTAAGTACTCTTGCAATGGTAACTCCCAGCCTTCCCACAGGATGGCACCGAATATTAATGCTCTTTCTCTTCATCTTCTCTAGACAAGAAGATTGACAACTAATGATGTCACTTACGGTGTCCTTCCACCTGGACCTGCCTCTTCTGTCCAGAAGTACTCAGACATGAAGGCAGCACCATCTTAATTAGTCTGTTTACAACTTGCATCTAAAAAGACATTTTTTTTTTCTCAACGCTTTTTGTTCAGCTCATTTCATTTTCAATTCAGTTATATAGTGTTTGGCGTCAGGTGCCACAACACTTTATGTATATGTGTTTCTCTCTCATTATATATATTTATATATATATAGGGTGAGTCAAAGTTATGTTAACATATGAATGGCAGAAACAATTTATTCACAAAACTTACTTCATATGTGCAAAATGATTTACATGGAATGTCTCAACCTGTTCGCCATCATTTTCAACACATGTACCATACAGTATGTGGCACATAAATTGTCCACAAAAGTATAGCAATACCAAGTGTTAACTTAATTTTGACTCACCCTGTATACATGTGTATGTGTGTGTGTATATATATGTGTGTGTGTATGTATGTATATATATATATATATATATATATATATATATATATATATATATATATAGTAACAAATTTAGAGCCAAACAGAAGAAATGTTTGGGGTTTTCCGGCCCCGTATATTGTCTACAATCCAGCTCCTAATAAACAGAAACTGTCAGAACACAAAAAACAAAACAATTGCATCTGCACGACGCCATACTAGGCGTCGGCAGCCATTTTATATGGGAGGAGCCGGAAGTGGAGGAATGCTGGGAAGGAGGCGTGAGGGATGCCGGGACTGGTGGCGTCAGGGAAGATGGCGGAGGAAGGGCGGAAGTAGACGCACTGCGGTATAGTGGCTCATGGCAGAGCGTCTTTACTTCTGGAAAACAAAGAAAAAGGTTAGTACCCCGCCATTCCCCGCCGGCGAACGTCTCTCGATGTGTTTTAAGGTCCCTCCGCGGCCTCCTAGTCGCGCATGCGTGACAATATATATATATATATGATGCAGTTGATACCCACCTAATAATCAGATTGTGAATCAGACTTAAAATATATATGTGTGAGGGAAACAGGCATTGTGGATTGGATGATTTCTTACCTGTACAGGAGGACAGATGAGTTGGATAGCTGAACAAAGACATGACTTTGTGCCTGGTTGGAATAAAATCATGCTTGGAACCACTGGGAGCTGGAAGTGGGCAGCAGTTCCATCTCCCAGGTGGCAGTGGTCCACTTGTGGTAACCTAGTTGGGACACCCACAGGGGTGCTTGGGAGCTGGAGTCTGGAAGCTCAACCCTTTCAGTGTTGCACTTGGTGTCGATAGAGGGCTTTGTCAGGGGAGGACCTCCCTACTCTCTATATGACCAGGAAGTGCTTCCAGGAAGAAACAACATTGCAAGGTCCAGTTTGGAAAGAAGGCCGTTGCTTCACCTTGGGGAGTCAGAGTTGGGAGGCAGCAGGCAACACTCAATTGAAAGATGTTTTGAGGAAGAATTTGTTTTGTATTGTGGTTTGTTTATTGGTTACTATATATATATATATATATAAACAAAAACCCAGTGAAAAATAATCCTTCAAAAACAACAATAAAAAAGAAAATGTGCTTAAATCAGGGAATAACTAAACTAAACCTAACTCAAAGATAACACTTAGCTAGAAATGGCCACAGAAAACAGAGGTCAGTTGTGCGCAGAGTCAGGAGAAGAGCAGGCAGCAGTTGGGCGGAAGAGCAGCCACACTTGAGAGAGAGCAGTGTGGGAGGAGTAAAGGAAAGCAAGTAGGACAGTGGCCAGTAGTGTCAGGTTGGATGAGTGATTCCACTCAAGTGAACGGACTTCATTTTTCTCTATAAGGTTGAAGGGCCAGTGAGCTTCTTCTTTTCCCCATTCTTTTGTATTCAGTTTTGTTCCCTTTTTTCAGAAATCCCTTGCCATTTATATTCTTTAATAAACATCTGTTTTTATGTTTCTTCGGCTGCCTTGGCATTATTGTGGGGTCGGGGACAGCTCAAGAGCTCCCCCTATCAAAGCTTTTTTGTAAACAGAGAAAAAATAGGTCAAAAAGATTTATAACAACGGTGGAGTATATGGTTCATCAGGGGGGAATTAATAAGCACTGATACAGTAGAAATGCACTAATTTCAAAGCTCATTTATTTATTGAGTGGAAAGGTAATGAATATTAATGTCTGGGTTAGGTCCTTGGCATCTTGCAACCACCACACAGGATTTCTCTCACAATATGCTTTCAAGGTACTTAAAGGGCGTAACAACCTGCCTGGAAGCCTTCCGAGAATCCTGACATTTACCTGAAGTGCTGTGCGAGTGTAAAGACAAAGCTATGGGGAGGTAAGCTTCACTTATCTCCTAATGCACGCATTTTGCTTTTGAGGACAATCAAGGGCAATGAATTCAAGCATTGGAAATGTGATGTCAACTCAGATGGTATGCTTGAAGAAGGCCTTTGGATGGCAATGTGCATGCTGTTCTGCGTTCTCGTCCCAAGGACTAATTTGTCTTTCATCTTTAGAAGTGAACTGATTTGTAATGTGCTGTCTGGTAAGAGGGTACTTGTCGACAGATAGAAAGGCTAATTTAACTTTTTAATATTCATTATAAGTATGAGACGACCGCTCCAAATAACTGAGTTCAGGTGTTTCACTGTTAAAAGGTGTATCAAATGTCAAGCGCATTGCCATGTAACCTCCATTGATAAATGTTAGGTAATACTGAAGTGCTCAGTGACTTTAAAGTGCGTTTATGGGAGAAGGTCGAGGATCTCAGGATCTTGTTCATGAGCGACAGAAGAAGGGATCGCAAAATTGATGTGCAACTTGGAGCAGTGACAGCTGTTCTGCAGACTCTGTACCGGTCCATGGTGGTGAAAAGGAAGCAAAGTCTAAAAACAAAATTCTCAGTTTACTGCTCGATCTGCATCCCTGTCCTCACCTATGGTCATCAGCTCTGGGGAACGACCAGAAGAATGAGATTGTGAATGTAAGCATCAGAAATGAAGTTTCTTCATGGGGTATCGAGAGGTGTCAGTTGAGGTGGTCTGGGGCTGCCACACCCAGGTGGATCCCTGTAGAGTTGCTCTGGTCACATCCCACTGGTTGGATACCCCACAGGAGACCCAAGACAAGCAGAAGGGATTACATCTCTTGGCTAGGCTGGGAAAGGCCTGGGACCTCTATTGAAAATGCCAGAATATACAGTATAGGTGGGAACAAGAGAAGTCTGGGATGACCTGCAACCCTCACCAGGAAAAGCAGGTTTAAAAAATGAGATGGGATGAGATATTTGGTCATAAAGCAAAAGACAGTTTCTATTTCATGTGATATTAAGAATTGTGGAGTCTTAGATGATCCACAATGAGATTGCAAGTGCAGGCAGAAGAAATGAGGTTTCTTCACAGGGCTGCGGGGCTGACTCTCCAGAGATTCAGGATTCACTGCTCTTCTACTACCAGCAGGAGGCAGCTGAGGTGGTTTAGGCCTGTCATGAATATGCCCCCGGGCATCTCCCCCTGGATATGCTCCGGGCAGGTCTAACTGGCCAGAGACCTAGTGCCAGACCCAGGACACCTTAAATGTGGGCACCCAGAACCATAACGTTTCAGCTTAGTTCATAGAGAACTGTTGAGTTTTCTTTTATGTTTTAATTAAAGCTGCACCATTGTCTTCGGCCATGTCTGTACGCCTTAAAGGTGCACATTTTGTGTTAATTGGCTTTTAGGGTTTGATTAACAACAACATTTATTTCTAGAGCACGTTTTCATACAAATTAATGTCACTCAAACATGAAGAAAGAAAAAAACAAAAATCTTAAAATAAGATTAAGCAATACTAAGTAACAAAGAGTAAAGTAAGGTGTGATGGCCAGGAGGACAGAAAAAAACAAAATCTGCAGGGGTTCCAAGACCATGAGACCACCTGGCCAGCCTCCACAGGGCATTCTACCTGACATCAATGATTTCAATCAGTCCTCATGGTTTTCAGTCTTCACGTAGAAGAGTTTGATGATGCTGATGGTCATGTGGACATCTGGCCTTCAATCCGTCAATGGAGGGACAGCATGGTGCCCTAATCAAATGGTGGTGGTGTAACAAAGTCAGTCAGTTATTATCCAACCCGCTATATCCTAACATAAGGACGCGGGGATCTGCTGGAGCCAATCCCATTCCAACACAGGGCATAAGGCAGGAACAAACCCCGGGCAGGGCGCCAGCCCACCGCAGGGCACACACACGCACCAGGGACAATTTAGGATCGCCAGTGCACCTAACCTGCATGTCTTTGGACTGTGGGAGGAAACCGGAGCACCTGAAGGAAACCCACGAAGACACGGGGAGAACATGCAGACACCATGCAGGGAGGACCTGGAAAGTGAACCCAGGTCTCCTAACTGTGAGGCGGCAGCGCTACCACTACGCCACCATGCCACCTGTGCAGCAAAGTGTAATATGCTATTTTTAATTGTGCTTTGTTTTAGTTATGAACTTTCCCAAAATGATTTGATCCCTGTAAATAGTTAATAGAATATTGACAATATAATGTGTTGTAGTACGGGCGCAAATTAGCGTCACACCTCACAACGTGCCAGCACCACGTTTCCTGGCTCTGCTGCAAGAAGCGCGGTGAGAAGCTGTGAGGTCAATTCTCCCTAAGCTTTTCCTGATTTTTTATTTCATTTATTTTGTATTAATAATTTGTTTAAAATTGTTTGTAATTGATTTAATTTATTATTTAATAAGCACAGGGGAGAAGCCGCTTATGTGACGCCCTGTTCCTTCTTTTTGGAACGGTATGCTATATATATATATTTTTTTTTTGTTAAAAATAATTTAACTATAAAGTTAGGATTTTTTTAATGTATAACGCTATATGTATTGTAAATAGTTCTCTCTGGAAAATCTGAGTAATTGTTTTGTAAATAGTTTTACATGCAAGGCTAGAAACACGCTGGATGTTGTGGGGACATAGGGAAGAAGCCACTTATGGGACACCCTGTTCCTTCCATTTTTCTTTTCTTTTGAAAAGTTTCTTGGAGAGGAAAATAAAAGCTTCTGTTTTGACCCCACGTGCCTCAGACTTGACAGTCGTTTACACGGCGCAGAGATTACAGTCGGTTACAGTGGCACAGATCGCCACCATGAAGAACTGGGAACAGAACAGCAGAGAAAGTGGGGTGAGTATGGATTTCGGAGCCGCGATAAAAATGATAATTCAATGCATATACAGAATATCAGGGTTGCATTATAAGAAAGTTATATTACAATAATGGAGTTTTTAGCAGTTTTTTTTGAGTGCTCCACCATATTAGCCTGGCAAATTTCTATCGGTAAACTCGTATTCCAGATTTGAGGTGCATAACAGCAGAAGGCCGCCCGCCTCAGCACTTCTTTTAAGTTTCGCTCTTGGATTTCTAAGCAGACCCTCAATTGAAGATTTAAGGTTGCGATTTGGAGTGTAAGGTGACAGGCATTAGGATGGAACAGAGATGACTGAAGGCTTAGTCAACCATAAGCAGTATTTCTAAATGGCACCAGTAACCAGTGCCTACACCTTGTGCCCGGGGTCGCTGCCATTGCACTCTGATCCCTATTTAGGTGGGTTTTGTCTTCTCTGTTCATTTTTTCTGCTATTTTCTAAATGTGACAACATCTGTTGATGATTTGCAAAGAAGTGTGGAATGACTGAAGTATGTAAATCACTGCTTTCACACAATCTCATTAGCAAAAGAAATTATTTTCATGTACGGTGCACGTCACTTTTTAAAAAATGTTTTCTAGCTACAGATAATAGCAAGCAGGTAATGCCTAAATCGAGCGGCGTCAAAGCTCTCAATATAATGTCCTAATCCACTTGAGAGAACTGCAGGGCCACTTGGCTGAATCAAGAAGCAGAGAGGAATGCATCAAGGGAGGACACCATTTTGTTAGCCTGCCAAGCCCTGCAGGTTGTTTGTCACCAGCAGAATAGGAAAATTGATCTGGCACGCCCTAGCGGAGCTGAATTCTTGTTTTCCCGAATGACCGCCATATTTTCTGAATGTTTATGACATGTTGTGATCAACAGGGGCCGCCACAGAGCCCCAAACACAAATTCACAGATGAGTCCCGGGTTCAAATCAAAGGGGATTATTCCAAAGCAATAGTTTTGTATGACAATTATTTGTATTCTTTTCTCCTCTTCTCTGCACCGCTACTCTTCTCTCTCGGCTCAGCTGGACTAAACAGTGCGGCCCTTTTTATTGCAAACCCCGAAGTACTTGCAATGTCCCAAAATGTTGGCTCTGGACCACTTCTGGGTACGGTTGAAGTCCCACAAAGTCAGGTTTTCTAGCACTTCAGTGCCCCCTGGTGACACCTACGGAACCAAACAGGGCTGTCTCAAAGAACTACAATTCCCATAATGCCACGTGGGTATCTGCAGGGGTTCTGTAGCCCAGGGACGCTGCCACCAAGCTTATTGGGTTCAGTAACCTGCATATATTATTTCTCTTGTTCTTTCATGATACTGGCATCCCAGCTAGGTAAGAAACAGAAATCATTTGCAGCGGGGACGCCGGTCCTATTGTGTCATCCCTCCCAATGGTTTCTAGAGTTAGAGAAGTGAATATTGTCATAGAAGACACAGGTTGACCGTCACCCCGGCTGGGTGCTCCCAGTGTGGAGCTGATATATTCTCCAAGTACCTGTTTGGCTTTCCTTTGGGTGCTCCAGTTTCCAGGTTAGGTGGGTTGGTGACACTAATATGTCCCCTGGGCTCACCACTCCCTTATGGACTGGTGCCTTGTCCCCGATGCTTGCAGGAAACCTGAAGCCTTTCCCTGGATAAGTGCGTTATGAGAATGGATGAATTTTGGATTTTTGATGTTGTTTTGGAAAAAAAAATTGTAAACATAACTTTTTATGAATGACATTTTTATAAAATTAAAAGATTTAAGAGACATATGTGTATGTCGCACATAGATGTACTGAACATACTGTTTTAATAAATGAACGTATACAGTAGTGTGGATGGTCCTCTGTTTATAAAACTTCCACATTATACACAAAGGATTTATATTGACTTTTTCAGACATATTTGTAGAGCAGCAGCCATCTGTCGAAAGGAAAACATTTAAGTGATTGAAGCCACCGATGAGTAGTAGAAGGAGACAATAGCAAAGCCGCAGCATATTGCTAATGTAGCTGGAAATCACAGACACGTTGGGTTTATTTTTTACAGGTAATGTCTATAAAATGAGTATTCGGTTAATATATGCAAAGAGAACAATAATGAACCCAAATGTTCCTGCTTGTGACTGAAGACAATAGGGATGGTTATAAAACACTGGCAGAAGGTCTTTTTGGCTTCTGAGAGCTTGGAAGGCAGCCATTCATTCCCAAGTAGCGCATCCTGATGACAAACGAGAATAAAAAAACTGTGACAAAGAGGCTGAAAAGCTGTCAGCTTGGTGTCCCGACTTCTGGAATCAGAAAAACAAGTGCTTGATTGAACATTCGCTTTGTGGTGTAGCCACTTTAATGGGTTCACCTGCCCTTCATCAATCAATAGTGTGTGCGCAATTCCTGGCGAGACACAGCAAGACGGATGAATCTGGCGTCTGTTGAATTCACGTTCCCGTCAAGCCCCACTGATGGAAGGACCGGATTACAGCGATATCCCTGTGGGCCCGGGGTCCTGTTCTACCAAGTGGCGGCAGTGTAGGCTGGTGGTGGCAGCGGAATCATGCAGGGTGGCTTTCACTCCCGATTTAACAACATCTTAATTACAGAAAGGATCCCAGCACGATGGTCGATCAGGGTTAGGGGTAGCGTTAGGGTACGTCTTCCTTACAGTGCCTATCAACAAGTGGGCATCTACAGCAGTGTGAAGCTCTGTGCCACAAACCTAAGTAACAGTGAATCCATTTTAATGCACTGCTCTCCCCAGGAGACTCCTCATGTATGTTACTGTTGTGGTTTTAGAGTTTCTTCTTCTTTTTCTCGCCACAGCGGATCATCTTCTTCTGTTACACCCATCACCTGCATGTCCTCTCTCACCACATTTGGTTTTGGAGTTTCTTAGCCCTCCTAAATCTTGCATAGGACTGATTTCTTTAATTTCTCATCACAGTTCCATCTACTTTTTAAAAGTTTCTTTCCTGGTAGAGCCTACTTCAGCAGCAAATCAAGCTTGCCAGGTAATATCATACCCCTGGGGCTATAAAATAAAGGAATGGTCCACCTAAAAACTTTAGATTTTTTAATATGTTAATTGGAGTTTCGTTTTTTTTTTCTTTGGCACAGTCCCATTTTTCTGTATTGCATCCCATAATTTAACCTTCTTGGAGCTAAACCCGTATGTTACTCTGGCTTGAAATTCTGTGTAATTATGGTTAAACCCGAGTCAAACTAGGAGTGACAAGTAATGATATATGTTATAATGTCAAACTTGAATAATAATAGTTATTATTCTAGTAATAATTATCATTATAATGATAATTAATTACATTTATAGAGCACTTATGTCATTTCACAAAGAGAGAATAACTCTCAGAACAGTATTCTGCTGCCATCTAGTGGATGAAATAGCGTCATGCTGCCAAAAAAACCCAATATTTCTAGGCGTTTTGCCACTCTACTGCAACTGATTAATATTCATGAGTGGGGGTGGAGTCTCCAATAGACAACACAATTGACAAACAAATGAACTGAAACAGAACCTTAGCTCAAATCAAGTGACAGCGATGATGACGTGAATTAGTCATCAAACGTTGACACAGAAAGTGAAAGTGATGGCCGATATGGCACTGTGTGACCGTACCACCGTGATTTAGCTTCAGCGTGGCAAAATAATTACGATCAGGTACAACGACAAGTCAAATGTCTGCCCCCCTAAGCACTGTTCACAATGTGTCAACTGCCAATGTGTCAGGGAAACGTGGAAGTCACAAAGCCTGGCATTGTGGTAACAAGCGATAACACAACTGTGTGGACCAGGCACAGACATTCTAACCTCTCATGTGCAAACAACAGAAAAAATATAAGAACATTGGGCAAAGAAGCAGGCATCTGCTGACCCGATTGTGACGTCAGTCTGGTATTTTGGTGACCTCTTCAACGTGAGTCATGTGAAGGACGTGTACTGAACCTGCATCAGTACAGCAGTGGACACTTGACAGACCTTTCCTACTGTATTTATGTTGACAGTTTGGTATTTAAATGGTTCTGTTACATGTAGGAACACTTTTTCTTGTTAAAACAATTCAATATTTGGGGCTCGTTACTCTAAGGAGGCTAACATTACTTGGCCAGACATGTAACAAATGCATATGGAACTCTAGTGGGGACTCAAAGCTCTTCAATTTAATCCACATCAACTTCGCTCACTTATTAATTCATATGTTTATGTCCCATATTTTAGGAATATGACAATGTGGTCAACCTAAAGTTAATTATCCCATGGAGGTTGTAATGATAGCCGAGAAAACCAAAATGTTATCCCAACGTTTAACAAAGTTTCTGAAAGAACTGGACCCAGTGGTGGCCAACTCTGGACAACAGCAAACGAGATCAAAAACGTCCACAAAAAAGTCTCACGTTACTCGTGTCACATAATCCACACGTCAGGTTATCGAGTCGTATGCTCACAATGCTTTGGCTGCTGAATATTTGTAGGTTTATAGGGTCCTTATTGTTACGTCTACAAAGCAGAGTGTTTCTGAGTTTCCCGAACGTAGAGTCAGCGAGGGCAGCAAAATAAGGAGGAGATCAGACGACTTGTTCTGAATGACAGCCATGCAAAAGTAATTCCTTGGAGACTGCCTTGTACGTGTAGCGCACTGACATTTTTAAGCGTGCATTGCAGAAAGCAAACAGCAGCTGTTTTCCTATGTAATTGACGATAATGGAAAATAACTTCCATATGTCAAGGCTGTCTTTTTATTATTTTAAAGACATTATAATTGCCATTTATAAGACCTTCTCAAGAGTCCCACAGCCCCTTTTAGCTGCCCCTGCTGCCACAGAGCGTCACGCTAATGCACAGCGCCATCATATTCAGACTCTTTTACTTTTTTGCACATTTTGCTCTGTTGCGGCCTTATTGTTAAAATCCTCACATTTTTTCTTTTTCAATTTTCGAGCATAACTCAATATTCGAGAATGACAAAGCAAAAACCAGATTTTAGGAATGTCTGCAAATTAAAAAAAGATAAATAAAAAAACCCTGGGCTCGGTTGATGTGGTATGTACAACTTCACGTTGTCATTTTTTGCTAAAGACATTAAGACGTTTAATGGTTATCATAAAGGTGTTATATCCTGAACAAAATATAGTCCAGAGGGTCTAGATGGACAAAAACAGTGGAGGGGGCGCCCCAAAAAACTTAACGTCTTTCATAACTAGACATCAAGACGCATCGGACAGCACTTCACGTTTGGAGGCTTTCTTGGATCAGTGAGTCAAGAAGGCACCAGACAAAAAAATAAAAATAAAAAGCCTAATTCTTATGAACACAAAAAAGGAAATACACACAAACATGTCCATTTGCGGCGAAAGCTTGTTCAAAAAGGCCATGAATCGAAAGATGGCTGAGACGCAAGAAATGTTGGTGTGCCCATCCGGCTGTTTACCATTTACTTAAAGTTCACAATGACGAAAAAACGTTTGTGGCACAACAGCCCGTAAAGAGCACTGCTCTCGGGACAGTAGGGCAAGTGTCCTACGAGAAGATCTCCGTCTCTCTCTCTGTTTCTTGGGTTCAAATGACGACCATAATGTGAAATCGCCCCACTTGTACCTGCCTGCTCCCGGAATGGGAGGGGCTTCCAATGCTTGGAGGGGGCAGGGCTAGGCATCGTCTCCCGGCAACAACTCCACACTACAGAGTAAACCAGAGACACTGTTAGTGGCAGCGCCCCCTCCTGCCTGGTGGAGGTAGTGCTGGGCTTATCTGAGCCCTTCTGGGGATCCCCAAACGGGTATGTGTGATACTGTGAGACAGAATTCGCACTCAAGCTTTAAATTTGAATTTTTGAAGCAAGAAGAAGAATCTGGATGAGACATTGGGAGAGCTTAGCTATTGTTTAAACAAGTGGGTTGAATGGTCCCCTCTCATTTGTCAAATTTGTTCTTTGTTCTAATTAACAGTCACTTAAAGATGCTGTATTTGTACCTCTATGCCAATGCTACCCAATGCTAAGATGTCTTTTCTTTATTAGATTTTGACTTTGTCTCTGTCACGGCTGGCAGACGGATGCACCTACTGTACTTGAGATCAGATACCCACAATGGCCAGTACAGCGAATAGGTCCATGAAGCACTTCTAGGTGACAGTGACATCCTCTAGAAAGGTCCAGTCTCTTCCACAGCTTTCCAGAAAACATTCAACAGAGGTTGGACTCCTCGTACCTTGGGTGATTTAAATAGAAGCTCCACAATTATCACACAATCCAAAGGAAGTGGGTCTTCAGGTGGGCAGATCAACGGACCACCTATTACTATTCTGTCATTTTTTTTAATTTACCTAATTTTTCATTTATGTCCTGTTTGCAAATAAAATTTGATCGCTCGTTTTTATGGCACCAGCTTTTATTCTCTCTTTTGAGTTTTAATAGTCATTTGTCAAGGAATTCTTTTTTTTTTTTGTATGAAGTCTCAGTGAATTTAATTAAGTAAAACCCCGAGCGAGGAGGACAGAGTTGTCACTGGGCACGTTAAGGGTCTCCCCGTTTTATTTATCTGGGAGGGTTGTAATCTCAAAGTTAATTAAAAACATCAATCTGTCTGAGAAGAGAAATACTAAAAGGTATTAGGGGGCCACATTTGGCGTAGTTGGCAAGACAGCAGAAATGACAACAGTATTTGGGTTTAATGCTAAATGCATCGTGAATCAAGTTTTATTGGTGCAGGTTGAATTAGCGAGAAAAAAAATGATACAAAAATTCGGTTAACATCTAAGTGGTCTGCCTGTGGGCAACGGGACATTATCTTCGTATTTTAGAATTTTGCTGTATTTATTGAACAGCTCTGGTAAAGCAGTGGCGCCTCATACATGGATGCACTCCAGACGCAGGCCTTTATTTTAGCCCACTGTTTGCACTTTGATCTTTTTTTAGGAGGTCTGTTCATGAACTTGTGGGCACCAAATTCGTATTCTGCCTCTTTGATTTGACTTTCACACTCCCTTTCTAAAAACGTTACACAGGGTTTCATTTTTTATTAAGCCACTATGGTAAGATGTGACAAATGCCATAGAGGATACACATTTTTACTGCCAATCTGCTCAATACAAATAGCGGAAAAATATTAATGAACCTACAAGAGAGCAACTGAGGTCCAGCATTTCTCACCAATAATAAAACACTTTCCTACGTTTTGTAATTATTCAGTGTCTAAAGGTCAAGTGAGTGGCGAAACAAGACATCAGGCTGACAATGGAGTCCAGTTAGAAGTAAGACTGGACTACAGACTGGTTACAATTAAAAGCCAGGCTCAATTACAGTCATGTGAAAAAGTAAATACACTCCATGAAAAAGGGTTGTTTCTTTTTTAACATACGGTATGTTGACGGTATGTTTATCAAGTATCTCAGAATGTCTCGTAGGAACTGCCCTAAAAGTCTGACTAGGATAAGAACTCGGCCCACCTCAGGGTAGGATATGAGAAGAGCCCTGCACACACATCTAGAAAGGAGTAGGAGGCCACATTTGAGACTGAATGGCGTCGTGATTTTAAAGCACCTGTTGATGCAAATTGCCACTCATAATGGAGTTTTGTATTCTTCTGATACTAGAGCCACAAGGATAATTATCTTCTTCTTCCTCTTCATCTTTTCCCATTTCTATGTGGAGTCGATCCACTTTCTCCATTCAGCTCGGTCCTGCACCTCATCTCCAGTCAGATGCTTTTCCTTTCAGTCTTCTTTTACTTTACCCAACCATCTCCGCTTTGGCTTACCTCACTTTCTCTTCCCCTGGACTTCCATTCCCATCATTCTTTTGCCCACATATCCATTGTTTCTCCTCATCTTATGTCCACAGCACTTCAACTTCCTTTCCTGTACTTTCTTTTGTTGTACCTCTGATTGTCTAACTTCTTATTCTGTCCTTTTTTGTAATTTCACACATCCATCTCATTTCTGGCACATTCATGTTCTTCTCCTGCACTGCCTTCAATGCCCATGTCTCAGCTCCATACATCATTGCTGGTCTCACCACTGTCTTAAAAACCCTACCTTTAACCTTTACCTTCATTCCTCGATGTCACAGTACTCCAGATACCTTCTTCCAATTGCTTCATCCACACTGCACTCCGTGGGTTAGCTCTTCATCGAATTTATATCTTGGTCTACCACTGATCCTAGATACTTAAAACTTCTCCACTCTTTTAAATTGCTCTCCCTGCAGGATAAACTCTGAATCCTGACCATCTTTACATCATTAAAGATCATCACATATTTGGTCTTCTTCCAATGTATCTTCCAAAGCTCTTCTCTGTTTTTCCAACCTCCTCTCCACTTCCTCTTTTCTGGTGCTACAAGACACAATGTCATTAACACAAAGCCTGCATCAGGGGGGTGGTCTTTTACCTCATGACTCAATACATCCATAACCACGTCAAAGAGGTCAAGACTTCAAGAAGATCTGTGGTGCAGACCTCCTTTAACTTAACTGGGATCTTGTCTGCTACCCCGACACTCCCTCATACACATCCTGGACAATCCTCACACACTTCTCTGGTGATGCTTTATCTCTCCTGCACCTCCAGACCTCTTGACGTGGGACTCTATGATAAGGAAAAGATAATAATAATAAAAATAATAATAATCAAATATTCAAATAGCAGAAGAACATAATTTGGTAAGATACTGTGCTATGCAGCACATAATTGTTACTACTTGATTGCAACAACATCAAGAATAATACTGTACTGAGCACACACACAAGTGGTTCCCCAGGAGGCGGAGCCACCTGCCAATCACTGCCAGGACCTGCCCTCCACTCCATATCTCCAGAGGGTCTCCCACACTCCCTGACGGTTCATTTCAAATGCGCTGAGGTTTAGTGAGTTCTTTTGCTTCTTGTGATTTTCATATGCTTAGTGATTTACTGGATTTTCGACCTTTCGCTCTGCATTGTGACAATTCTTTGGTTTTCAAAATGGGATGTTTGTTCACTTTGGATTACCTTGCTGTCAACTTCTTGTCTTGTTGTGCTCCACGGAGTATCACTGTTTAACAGAACCTTTGAAATCAAATCTTTCCATTTATAAATATTCTATGTGGCCCTTCTGTATTTAGCTGGGGTTTTTGATCAGATTTCCCCTCTGCTTCGCTTTTGTGGAACTGTTTTGGGACTGACATGTTTTTTGAGACTTTGGGCTTATAACAAATGTCAAAGTGAAATCATGTTTTCATAAAGGTACTAAACTAAAATCTCATTCATTTCCCTATCCATAATTCCATATTTTGTAAAAGCCCCGATTCCAGCTGCAAGTCCCCTTGGGTAAGGTTCTACAAGCTTTGGACACCCGAATTTGGGTGGTTATAAGATTAAATACCTCGTCAAAAAAATGGTCTCAGATTCCTTGTATGCGTACGTACTTGGCCAGTAAATGTGATTCTGATTGTGATATTTGTGAAGAAATAATTATGACTTGAAAAATACCAAACTTACCCTCTAACTCTCTTTTGCCATGTCCCTAGTTCACGTTTTTGTGCAGAGTTTGCTCCGTTTAATTGTAACGCAAGAATGACACTTAGATTAGATGATCCGATTAGATAAACTTTGTTAATCCGAAGAGGAAAGTCATTTAAACAATGAAGGAAGTAAGTGAACGACAGAGAATGTGCGCCTCACTAGTAAGTGTTTGCATTTACTCCCATCTACATTTTATATATCACATGTAGGTCTGAACACAAATGGCTTATACAGTTTTCAACAAATTGTATTTATTTTTTTACCTTGTCTTAAAATATTTCAAAATATTTCAGCTTATTGAAAGAAAAAATAAATAAAATGAGCCTGTCGGCTGATTGACTCCTGTGACTTAATACAAGGCACCTGAACCTCAAAAAGTGTGGCTGGTTATTTCCGCTCTCAGTAGTTAATGGGCATCCTAGGGCAGCAAAAAGCTTTTCATATGATTTAAGCACTACAATAAGGTCCCAGTCCTAAAAGACATATCTTATTTAACGTCCTACGACATTTGATTACAGTCTGAGATTATTTTCCTCCAAATCCCTGCCTCGAGGCACTCACTCAGAAGAGTCGATTCCGAGCTGTAATCTCACTCACACTTGCCGGTTCACCTTGCACTCTGCTGTGATTCAAGGTACTTTTGCCCTTGAAAGACTTAAAGGAAAACTTAATTGCTATTAGTTTTGCATCTCAACATGTTATTACTCAACAGGGAGGAAAAAATAAAAAGGGGCCAAGACGCTCAGCTGAAACTGGACTTAAAATCCATGGCCATACACCCTGAAACGGCCTGCCTGGTTCCCGACTCTTTGCTGAAGAAGCAGTGAATGTAATCAGCCCATGAAAGTCGTGATGCAGAAGCTGGTAGTTCAGGTCCAACAACGCAATATCATCAGTGGCAAATTGTTCATTGTGGACGTGGGGTCTTATCAATCTTTGTATTCGCTGTCTTGACTTTTTAATTATATCACACTTTAAAGCAACAAGTGTTGACCAAAGTGCTGAACAATAAAATGAGTCAGAAAACGCACCATAAATCAATTAACAAGATACAGGAACCATAATAAAATACAATAAGAATAATAAACTATGATAGAATATTAATAATTGCATATCACCGAGCCCCTATCATAACGTGTGTTAATGGGACAAACATATTAAAACTCCAACGTGATGAACAGGACGTATTGTCGCTACCACTTAAGAGGGCCAATGCTGCGTATTACACTGAAGAACTTTTTTAGTTTGGTCACATACCCGTTGTCACTTCTCAGAGACCCGGACGACAAGTCAGGAATATTCCAGCTAAGCTTCTCTTTGTCATGATATTAACTGACTGAGGAGATGCTGCATTCAGTTTTGATATGGTGTTAGTGTCAATACTGTGACCACTAGGGGGTGTCCAGAACCCAAACACCAGACACAACTCAGCCACGCACACAAGTTCAAAAGAAATGAAAAAGTTATTAACAGATCAGTCCAGCACCATATCAACAACCAATAAGGCACCTCCATCTCCCTTTGTGTGTCTCCTCTGGAAGCTTCCTCCCGACTCCAATTCCCTGAGGAGATCTATCAGGCTGCTTTTAATCCAAACCCAGGAATGCTTCTGCTGTCATAACAGTGGTCAACCACTTACTGGTCATGTGGAAATCAGGGTGGTCTCCCCCTTGGTATTACCCTCCTGTGGGACACAAGGATCCCAACAGGGCTGCTCTTCTGCATGCCAACTACCACACAACCCAAAAGGAGTCCTAACTGCTGCTTCCCCACCTTAGGTCACCTGTCCGCCACACCCTCAACCCTCTGCAGTTCACATACCAGGAGAAGGTGGGAGCGGAGGATGCCATCATCTATACGCTACACTGATCCCGCTCCCACTTGGACAGAGGCAGTGTGGCTGTAAGAATTATGTTTCTGGATTTCTCTAGTGCTTTCAACACCATCCAACCTCTGCTCCTTAGGGACAAGCTGACAGAGATGGGAGTAGATTCATACCTGGTGGCATGGATTGTGAACTATCTTAAAGACAGTCCTCAGTATGTGCATCTCGGGAACTACAGGTCTGACATTGTGGTCAGCAGCACAGGAGCACCGCAGGGGACTGGACTTTCTCCAGTCCTGTTCAGCCATTATACATCGGACTTCCAATACAACTCGGGGTCCTGCCACGAGTTCTCTGACAACACTGCTATCATGGGCTGCATCAGGAGAGGGCAGGGGGAGGAGTATAGGAACCTAATCAAGGACTTTGTTAAATGGTACGACTCAAACCACCTACACCTGAACACCAACAAGACCAAGGAAATGATGGTGGATTTTAGGAGGCCCAGGCCCCTCATGGACCCCGTGATCACCAGAGGTGACTGTGCAGAGGGTACAGACCTATAAATACCTGGGAGTGCAGCTGGATGACAAACTGGACTGGACCGCCAATACTGATGCTCTGTGCAAGAGAGGACAGAGTCGACTATACTTGATTAGAAGGCTGGCGTCCTTCAACATCTGCAATAAAAAGCTGCAGATATTCTTTCAGACGGTTGTGGCGAGCGCCCTCTTCTACGCGGTGGTGTGCTGGGGAGGCAGCATAAAGAAGAGGGACGCCTCACGCCTGGCCAAACTGGTGAGGTAGGCACAGAGTTGGACAGTTTGACATCCTTGGCAGAGCGATGGGTGCTGAGCAGGCAACTGTCAATCATGGAGAATCCACTGCATCCACTAAATAGGATCATCTCCAGACAGAGGAGCAGCTTCAGCAACAGACAGACTGCTGTCACCATCCTGCTCCACTGACAGACAACTCTTATTGCAGTTTCCTGTGTTTATTTATTACAATAAATATATATATATATATATATATATATATATATATATATATATATATATATATACCTGTATATAAAATAACAAACAACTCCACAAGCTCCACAGGTTTACATATAAAGGCACTGATATCCGAATGCAGCAGGTCCAGATTGTTGTGTCCATAAATCCAGCGTTCTAACTGAAGTTTGTTTGTTCCGATGTTCCTCTGATTCAGTCAACAGCAATCAAGGGTCAGAATAATTCATTCATTAAGCTATTAGTACAAAGTGAATCATTTTTGTCCCTGAGTTTAACAAACAAAAGTGGCCATTTATCCTGGACCCTGCATCTGGTGTGGACACAACATGCCTCTTTAAAGAGAGATTGGGGATCTCTCAGTTTTAAACGACTGTGACACTTGCCTTTGTTTTGTCCTCACTGTCAGTTCAGCTTGCCTATTAATAAATGGGGTTTATCCTAATCCTTTGACCTGTCTCTTGCTTTTATCCTGCGGAGTGTTTGTCCAGATTACTAAACGTCACCTATATATGAGCGCCCCATGACTGCTTTAGCTTTCCACCACTCTGCTATTCCTCACATTTCTCACATCACTTTCCGACCCTTTTCCATTCGTGTTTACAGGTTGCTCCTGTGCCAACCCGTCCTACCGCAGTTTCATATTTCTTCTGCTCTACCACTGATTGTTATTCCCAGTTGACCACTTTGCTCTGCATTGTCTCGGCCTGAATCCTTGTGTATGTGTAAGTAACATCACCTTGGGGAGAAGGCAGACTACTAGACTGAACAAGCCGTGAATTCAAGTCAATTCAATCCCATATTGTTTTGTATTGCACTCTTGACTGAGTACAGGCACACAGAGCTGTAAGAAAACCAAAGCTATAATAAAAATGACACGATGGACATAAATAAAAATACATATTCAGTTAAGCTCACAAACTTAAAAAAATAGTCTGTTATGTATTAATGTGCTGTTCTCTGAAAAGTCGGAGTGGTGGCTCTGAGGCTCTGAGGATCTGAGGATCTGTGACGGCAATGTTTAAATGCCATAAATGCCAGAAGTGATTCCACTCCCCTGGACCCCTGAGCAAGTCCCTTAATCTGCAATTACTCCATCCCGGGTGTGACGTTAACCTGCATCCATCCCCTCAAGCAGTTCCTGCCAACTTGCAGGGAAAACTTGGGGGTTGGTGGCCACCATTAGTTCCACTCCATTCAAACCATTGCAGTGCTGAGGTGTCACCCATTGCACAGCTGCATTAGGGTAGTAATTTGGGTTCCTGAGGTGATTCATCACATGGTGGGTGCCGCAATGCATTGTATCAGTGCACACTTCCAACCTCTGCCTCTCTGAAAAGAACAATGAGGAACAAAAATGATGGGTTCAAGTCTAATAAGGGGAGTGAAAAAGGGAACGGCACATAAGGGTTCGAAAAACAATCAAGCATGCGGTCAGACAAAAATAAAGGCAAAGGGACCAATCTGTTGACTTTCATTGATGGTCCTCAGATGAATGTCAGCCTCTGGTAGCGCCTGGTAGAAGCTGATGTCAGACACCATCCAGCTGGCGAGCATTGGAACCGAGGGTGGAAGAGCAGATGGAGTTAGTGAGAGTGCCCCCTCTCTGCTCAGTGTGGTACTATTTACCTTCTCAGACCCTTGTAGATGTTCACTAAATGTGCATGCTTAATAGGTCATTTATTTCTTTTATTGTTGTTTGTATAATCTTTCCTATTTTTATGTTAATTCAGTTGATTTTGTTTATTAATGTTTAGTTATGTACGGTCTCTTTAAGTTTACTTATGTTTCTTGTTTTTTATGGATGCAGCCCTAGGAGGTGGGACCCCACAACTGACGTCACCACTCTTGAGCCCTCACCTCTGGCTATTTAAATCAGCTGAGAAGGCTCAGGAGATGGAGATCATTTTTTTTCTTGTGGAGTATTTTGTGGTCATCTGAGGGAATGACATGCTGATACTTTGTCAGATTTTAGGGACACCAACATGGACTGTCCCCGTTTACTTAAAGACTTTACCAGAAACAATGCACAAAGGTATTCAAAAAGAAACAAAAGGGCTGCAACCATAACACTCTGCCTAACTTAGTCTGAATGACTTTGTTAAATATAAGTAGTCTGAGGAGCTCTTCTGCTTAGGTCACTTGGACGAGAAGTGACGCTTTTATGGCCCAGTGACTAAAAGGGGCGGAGTCAGTTGCCCTCCCTGGGTGGTTTCTCTGCACTGTGGTAGAAGAAGTAAGGCAGTGGTGGTGCCCACTGTTGGCTCAGGGTGGTAACACATTCCCTAGGAAGAATTTGGAGGGTGACCCGATGATGTGCATGTGTGACAATGTGTAAGTATTTTCTGTTTGGATTCCCTGCTTTGTTTTTTTCATTATTCCTTGTTTTCTTGGTGTTATGCTTCAGTCAGGTTTCTTGCAGTGCCTGGGGTTCATCTTCTTCTTTTGTGTTTTTTTTTGTTTTTGCTCACATTTGGGCCTCAGCTTTATGTTAATGTTACTTTCATTTAGGATGTGTTTTATTCTCTGTTCTCTAAGGGGTGTGAACACCTGTCAATCACCGCAAGGAACTGCCCTCTGCCTAATAAATCTGGTGGGTCTCCCACAAGTTCTGGCAATTCATTTTGTATGTGCTTTGGAGTTTTTGGTGAGTTACTGAGTTGTTGTTGTGCTTATTGTGATTTGTAGGATTTTCTTCCTGTTTATGATTTGGTTTCTTCTGTTAGGACTTTGTTCACCTTGGATTGCCATTCCCAGCAACTCCTTTTGTGCTCTTCAGGGCTTTACTCGGTAACAACACATTTTGTGAGAATAAAACTTGTCACACGCGTGCACGTGGGAGGAAGCTAAAGGGCTTGAATGAGGGTAATTCCACATGTTGTGGGGTACAAAATATAAAAATTCTGGTCTATATTTTCATTATATTATGTTCAAGACAAAATAACAGATGAATTTAAACACATTACACATCAAAGCATATCCTCTTCCCAATTGTACCTCACTTTTAAAATAGATGTTCAGACAAAAGGAGGAAGACATAGAGATGCCTCAGGATATCAATTACTTTATAAACTGAGAAAGGATGGACATCTGGGACAAAAAGTTGCTAAATGGGTTTACAGCTTGGGAAAGGAAGACATGTTATTAGGTACTTAGCAACATCAAAAAGTTTTATTGTTTGGGAAAACAGATGAGTAAATTCATTCATCACATTGACAATCAGCCAATCACATCTTGCCAACCCCCCCGGTAGAATTTTATAATAATTATGGCTCATCTGAGAGGAATCAGGAGAACAGAGCAACGCCAGAGGAGGGCGCCTGCAACGTGCGGCCGTTTCCATCTGATTGTCAGAAGAGCATCTAATGAACAACTATGAGTGTGAGATCACAAGCCGCCTGCGATATTCATCCTTGTCATCTTTACTTTTTCATAAGCTTTTTCTAAAGACTATATATATATATATATATCCAGACTTTGCTGTCCACATTTTCTTTTATGCTTTTCTCTACTGGTATTATTATTCCTTTTATTATTCCTATTATAACTTTTATGGACAGAATTTCTAGGTGCAGCCAGGGTGTTGAAGGGGTCCGGTTTGGTGGACTCAGGATTGGGTTGCTGCTTTTTGCAGATGATGTTGTCCTGTTTGCTTCATCAGGCCGTGATCTTCAGCTCTCTCTGGAGCGGTTCGCAGCTGAGTGTGAAGCGGCTGGGATGAGAATCAGCACCTCCAAATCCGAGACCATGGTCCTCAGCCGGAAAAGGGTGGAGTGCCCTCTTAGGGTTGAGGGGGAGATCCTGCCTCAAATGGAGGAGTTTAAGTATCTCGGGGTCTTGTTCACGAGTGGGGAAAGAATGGATCGTGAGATTGACAGGCGGATCGGTGCGGCATCCGCAGTGATGCGGGCTCTGCATCGGTCTGTCGCGGTGAAAATAGAGCTGAGCCGTAAGGCAAAGCTCTCAATTTACCAGTCGATCTACGCTCCTACCCTCACCTATGGTCATGAGCTATGGGTGGTGACTGAAAGAACGAGTTCGCGAATACAAGCGGCTGAAATGAGTTTCCTTCGCAGGGTGTCTGGGCTTTCCCTTAAGGATAGGGTGAGGAGCTCAGTCATCCGGGAGGGGCTCAGAGTAGAGCCGCTGCTCCTCCGCATCGAGAGGAGTCAGATGAGGTGGCTCGGGCATCTGCTCAGGATGCCTCCTGGACGCCTCCCTGGTGAGGTGTTCCGGGCACGTCCAACCGGGAGGAGGTCCTGGGGAAGACCCAGGACACGCTGGAGGGACTATATCTCCCAGCTGGCCTGGGAACGCCTTGGGATTCTCCCAGAAGAGCTAGAAAAAGTGGCCGGGGAGAGGGAAGTCTGGGCTTCTCTACTTAAGCTGCTGCCACCGCAACCCGACCTCGGATAAGCGGAAGAGGATGGATGGATGGTATTATTATTCCTGTAATAAATGCCATGCTGCTTTAAACATTCTATGCTTTGTCTTCATGTCTAGAGTGATTGAAGTAATATGGTCGATTTCTTTGAGCACCTGATGCAGTCGGAAGTTTGCCATATGCTCAGTGCTGCGAGATTTATTAAGGCTGATGGTGTGCGCTCCACCCAATAGTAGGGAACAGGACATAAAGTAAGGCATCCTTGGCTGATAAATGGCTGATAGTCAAGGATGCTGAGCCTTTGTATGTCTGAATATTTTCTTGGAGACCAAAAGTAATATTTAGGTCTGAGATATCTTTAAAACATTGTATGTTGTTCGTGCCGATAATAAGTAAGTCTCTTGAAGTTCTGAGAGAGTAACAGGCAGTGTTATTCCTAAGGCACTTGTGTGGTTTAAAGTGCTAAAGGTTACCCAGCTGTGTGTTTGTCATTCATAGGGCACTGTTGAGGTTAGGGTCTGTGTGGATGCGTTTATCTATGTATGTGTGTGATAATTTTAAGGTGCGACAGTAGACCAATCCGGCAATGAACCTGATGAGTACACTTAACCCTAGGTAACGGGTAAGTAGAGGGAAATACTACGATAAAACACCATGCCAGACCAGGGGATGGCAAGGTGCACTAATCCCTTTCTCTCTTTCCACTGCAGACCAGTTACAGGAAATCTCGCCTGGCCTTGATGATGTCAATTCCGGTAATGACCCAGAGGACACCACTTTCCGGTCCTGATGACGTCACTTCTGGTCCCTGGGAAGCAACTTGCTGTTCTGACTCCAATGACATCACTTTCTCTACCATCCCTTAAAGCTGTCATCTTTGCCTCATATAGACAGTTCAGTTTTGGACTCACATTTGTACACTAAATTTAACTATTTTGCAACCAGGAGCAATTATACGGGTGGCTGCCCCAAACCTTTTTGTGGCTTTTTCTCTCGTCATTGACAAACTTTTATTTTACAAAGTTCCTTATCTAGCAGGGGTTTATATGTAGCAGCACCCTTAGTGGGCATTATTGGAAGTGTTTTAGGAAGTGTTGGGACTCTTTAGTGCTCCCAATTCATGACACTTGGATTCTGCCTATGGATTGTGTTTGCCTTTTAAGGCAAATCCTTTTGCCTGAGCAGTTTTGGTGAATTTTCCATCTTGTTAATAAATCTTTGTTTTATAAAGATTCTCTGTTGTTGCCCTTTTGCTCAGAAGCAGGGGGTTGATGGTTATCCTCCCCCTTTTTTTGTTTTTTTGTGGCCAGTGTTGTCATTTTTACACGGTGTGACCGATATGTATGCAAATCCCCTTAAATGAAAGTCTGCAATGTTGGAATTGTTTGGTTTTGTAATTTCAAACTGTGGAGCAGAGAGGGAAATCAAGGGATAAATTGTGTCTTTGTCCTAACCATTATGATACCGTATATACAAATTACAGCACCAACAGTTGCAAGATTCAAAAAAATCTAAAATAAATAAATACAATTTTGAAATACAGAAATTGGAAAATATAGAAAGTGGAAATAAGTGTGGTGTCATTTGAAAGTCGAAACAGCCCTCTCACTTATGGGACAGCAGCCTGCCCGCAGTTGAATTAGGACATCCATTTTGGGAGCAGGTGTTGTGGTGGTACAGGAATTCGGCCATCTTTGAGGAAAAAAGTACAACGTGGTATGCAATATGATATTTTTAGGGCACAACACTGTGCTCTAACTGTAGAAATGAGGGAATCAATGCTTCTGTGCAGTTTTGAAACAAATATTGCATTATCATTCGGTACCTCCAGTGGCTCCAAAACAGTTGGGCTGAGTTTAAAGGGTTAATACACAATCTCACTATTTCACTACTTGCAATAGGCATTCCTAGCTGTTTATTACACATCACCACTCTGAAAACACAAATGGACGGTAAGAGCGCCGCCTCGGAGGTTTCATTCCCGACCGGATCGCGGCTCATTTAATTAAAGCCGTCTGCCAGCAGCCATTGGCCTGAACAGGGCTAAGATGCTTTCATCCCAAATCAATCATCCCATCCGATGTTGGACTCAGTTTCTCTGATAAGTTATGAATGCCCGTGCGGAGGACGACTGTAGGCATATGGCTGACAATATTGTAGCTGGCCTTTGCTGTGACCCGTCTGCAGGTGCGCATTCCCTGAGCAACGAGCCGCCATCACTAACCTGACCTTTAATCGGAGATTCGCTTTCTCTCCCGTGTTGCCTTTAAAGCCGCGTGTCCTAATTCTGCCTAATGTGACATTCAGCCTTTTCCTTTAATGGCTATACGGTATTTTTTCTTTGTGTATGTTGATTTGCTCATTGTTTCTTTACAATGCTCTTTCAAGTTTATTACATTTAATGCTTACAATTTTTAACACAAGTTTCAATTTTTTTTTGCCAATGAATATGCTGCCTTATTACAGATGCCTGAGTTTCTTGATTATCTAACCTGGGTTTAGTCATTTTTAGAGGATTATGATAAGTAAATTTAATTTAAACTAACCCAAGCAAGAGAAATGTGACTTTAATGCACTCTTCAACTTGGCAATCCATCATCTAAATGTGTTTAATATAGTATGGCAGTTTCTAAACTAAAAAATCAAAGAAAAATGTCACAATCCTCAACTGCATCACGCTTCTCTAAAGACCTGTGTCACACAATTTAAGATCAAATGCATACTGATTATATTTCATGCATCTTTTGGCAGTAAAGCTGGTTAAGTTGGTTCTATAAAAGGTAAGCAATAAAATAAATTAAATAGAAAGATACCTGCAGTTATTTTTCTCCACTTTTTTAAAAATAGTTTATTGAAACAAATGGCCGATTAATAAAGACGCATTGCACACGGTTTATGAGTTAATCATCTCTGGTCAGTGACCATATGGCGTCAGTCTCCAGGGCTGCCTTAAACGCTTCATTGTGTGGCATTTGCATTTATTTGCTTAGCAGATGCTTTTATCCAAGTCGACTTCCAAAACACGGGACCGTAATTGAGTAAAGATCAATCTGGGGGGTCTGTTTGGGTGCACAATTGACCCCCATAAGTGAAAAGCTCAAAACAAAATGCCAGCGAGTTACAATCCCTTGCCTACGAAAACCTAACAGCTGATATCATTATTCTAACACAGGGTCACGGGGGTCTGCTGGAGCCAATGCCAGCCAACACGTGGCGCAAGTTGGGAACAAACCCCGGGCAGAGTGCCACCCCACCACAGGGCACATACACCCACACAAGAGACAATTAAGGATCGCCAATGCACTTAACCTGCATTTCTTTGGACTGTGGGAGGAAACCGGAGCAGGTAGCGAACCCAGGTCTCCTTACTGCGAGGCAGCGGCGCTATCACTGCACCACCGTGCCGCCCACAGCTGATATCAGTTAGGCAGACATTCGCCCCATAAGAGTCTACAGACACTTCTGAACACTCTGAGTGCGAGGTGCGAGTGAAGTCGCGTCTCATTGAGCCGGTCAAGACGCGACCTACAGGGGAACTCGTACCTCAGTGTGGAGCCGCTAAAGACGCAGTCGGCTTGCTGCACAGCTTCTCTGCCGCATCTCAGTTTCCTACAACAGTGCTGCCACCTAGTGGATGGACAATTTTTTTTTCTTTTTGGAGGCGGAAAACAGTGTTATAAATAGACATTCTGCAGTTACGTCATCGCAAAAAAAGGGATAAAACTACTGATGTTTTCTAAACAACTACATTTGGTGAATATTTTAATAATAATAGAATTGATGTAACGCAATGTAATTCTTTCCACTTATGTTGTGTCTTCTCATTACTCAAAGTGCTTCAGTGAGTGGCGAGCCACTTCAACTGCCACTAATATGTAGAATCCACCAGGATGATGCGATGGCAATACATTTTGGTGCCAGTACACTCACCACACATTAACCCTTAAACCACCAGAACCGGCTATAGTCACTTTCCAGTGCAATTTGCCAGCACGGCGGAGCCGAGTATACTCGGCGACGAACATTCATTGAACGCCTGATCACTCAGTGCCGTACATTCGTTGAGCAGTCAGCTCATGACCACTGGCGCCCCCTGCAGCCTCACTGTCCCTAAAATTGAGCCCCTGCACTAGACTAGCCTGGCAGCATCAGCGTTGGCATTTGTGTGCAGCCAGTTCAAGCGCAGTTGGTGCAGTCGGTGATTTATTGAATTTCATCAATGGCGTCAGTTGCACCTCGTACATATTGTTCCAGTATTTTTTTTCAATAGTTTTTACAGTTTATTAGCAGTGTATAAAATGATCAGTGCTGCAGTAATTGTGATGGTCTTTGCATGAAAAAAAATATGTGGTCCATTAAAATTTCACTCTTTCTTGGTGAATTGTGACATTTCCTTAAAAAGTGTAGCAAAAACATATTTGGCATCCAGGGGTGCATAAACCCCCCCCCAAGTTTGTGTCAGTTTAAGGGTTAACCGTTAGATGATGAAGGGGTGAGAGAGACAAGGGATGATTAAGCCATGGTGGGCATTTTAGCCAGGACAATGGGGTACACTCTGTTCTTTATGAAGGATGCCCAGGGGTCTTTAATGACCACAGAGAGTCAGGACCTCAGCTGTCCATCTCACCTGATGGATGGCACCATTTTTATACCACAGGGATCTACACACAGACCACAGGGTAAGCTCCCCCTGCTGGCCTCACCAACATCTCTTCCAGCACCAAGCCATGTTTTCCCAAGATGGTCTCCCATCCAAATGCTGGCTGTGACCAAAATGTACGGAAATCCCCTGAAATGAAAGTCTGCAATGTGCATTTGAATCACGGAATTGTTTGATTTTGTCATTTTAAAATGTGAAGCAGAGAGGGAAATCAAGGAAAAAAAATGGGTCTTTATCCCCAGTGTTATGGTTTACCATAATAGTTGGTAAAGAAATGAACTTACAGCACCAAAAGTTGCAAGATCCAAAAAAATTATGACAAAAAATAAATTAATTAATTAGTAATGTATAGACTCGCGTGTAAGTTCTCCCGCAGATTAGTCATACAAATTCTGGTATTTTATAATGTCGGTCATATAAGTCGAATGCGGAAAACTCCCGCTACTGGTCCAAGAGATTCCGATATGCTAACGCTCACCTGAGAGATTAACGACGGAGCACACGGCCTTTTCTTTCATTGTGGGTGTGGCAATGCGCTGTATCAGGGTGTTCTCCTTAATTGTGCCTACGTGACCACACGGTGATACCCGAACTATTCAGAAACGACATTTGCCCTGTTTTGTGTTTTTTTGTATCTCACACCCTCATACACCTTTATTGTAAGAGCATCCCTTATCTATGTTGGAGCGTTCAAGCAGAAGAAAATATGAAGCTGGTTTTAAATTAAAAGTCGTTGAAGTGGCGAAAGAAATTGGCAACAAAATTCAATGAGTCTGTGAAACTGGTGCGAGATTGGAGAAAGCAAGAAGGTGTAAAAAAAAAAAAAAATGAAGTGTCGTATTTTTGAACGGGTGTATAAGTCGGGGTCTGATTTTATGATCGATTTTTCGGGTTTCGAGACTTAACTTGTACGCGAGTGTATATGGTATATAAAATTCTGAAACACAGAAAGTGGAAAAATATAGAAAATGGAAACAAATGTGGTGTCATTTGAAAGTTGAAACAGCCCTCTTGCCTATGGGACAACAGCCTGCCTGCAGTTGAATCAGGCTGTCCATTTTGGGGGCAGGTGTTGCGGTGATACAGGAATTCAGCCATCTTTGAGAAAAAAAATTGCAACGTGGTATCAGAGTATGCAATATGGCATTTTTAGGGTTTCAACACTGTACTTTAGCTTCAGCTATGAGGGAATCCATGCTTCAATGCAGTTTTTAAAAAATATTGCATAATTGTTCGGTACCAAAACACTGGGGCTGAGTTTAAAGGGTTAACACACAAAATCACTATTCCAAGTAAAATATCACCCAAATGGTTGTTCCATTTATTACATATCACCTCATCTGAAAACACAAATGGACAGTAAGAGCGCCACATCCGAATACTGGCTGGGCTTAAACAGGTTTAGCTTCAGGTGGGCGACCTGTTCGGAGGTGCAGGTGGCATGGCTGCTGGCTACAATGATGTAGACCCTGGCACTGGTGCGGATTGCTGCCCCAGAGGCATTCAATCATCTTAAGCCGATAAATAAAGAGCCGCCCGACTGACATTGGGGTCTTTTGTTTTGTACCAGTTTCTGAAGCAAGCCGGTGAATTTGATAGAGAGAGCTGTAAAGACACTTCATCAAGAAGCCATACGTTTGTTAGTGGTAGTGGCTGAGTGTTTTTGTTTTTATCATTTATTATTATTGTTTAAGCATTCTCCTGACCTTTGACCCTGCTCTTCTCCTTTATTTCCCAACATATTAGATTTCATTTAAATTACACTGCAGGTCTAAGGAGAAAAACAAATCTGGCATATGAATAGCAGGCACTCCTGACAGAAAAACTAAGGCGTAGCTTTTGAAAAAGACGCATTACAAGCTCCAATGTGTTTATTTGTCATTATGTCACTGAATGATACCAATGATAATTCTGGATGAATAAAAAGTACTTTGGCATAGGGAAAGCAAATCCAATTAACTCAGATGGCTCCGAAGAGTCGACGTGACCTTGTTGATGTCAGGGTGGGCCGCACTTCAGACTTTGTCGTCCTGTCGAATTACAAAGGCTAAAGAGCAGGGCGTTGCGCTTGGTTAATTTAAACCGAGCAAAAAATCGAGCAGATTTACTACATCTGAATGGCAGTTTCGTGTCGACTTAATTATTTACGTATGAAAAATTTCTCCTTTCTTGTCTAGCATTAATCGTAGGGGCAATTCTACATCACCCTAAACAATCCCCAAGAGGTGCGTTACCATTTCTGCATCTCTGCATTACGGTGTACAAAGCTGCAGACGTCAGGAATACTAATACGGTTTAATTAATAATTAAAGAGCTCTGACATTTATTCAGTTGGCAAAGCATAGAGAAATATATGTATATATCACGGTGACTCACGTGTGCGGTTAGAAATAACTTGGAAAACAAACAGCACATTTCATTGATCTACAAAGGTCAATAGTATTTATATATGCTACTGGAACAATTCAATAGACAAGCCGGTGTGTCCTTTGAATACAGAATTAGGAGGCCTCAGAGATTTGCATTAGACATGTTTAGGCCTTTCTTGGCAAACTATTTGGACTCGATCCTACTTGTTAAACAGTGTGCTGTTTCCGTTTGCTGTACCAATGAAAAACACGAGTCAGGTAGGACAGACCGCGACTATTTACTTTACAGCTATGGGGAGATCATTACATAAGAACACACTTCAAAAATCTGACAAATGAGAAGAGACCATTCAGTAGTCCATTCGTCGCCCGTTTGTTTAGCAGATAGCTGAGTGGCCGCTGTATCTCATCCAGATTCTTCTTTAAGGTTCTCCAGGTTTCTGCTTCAACTCCATGTCTTGTTAGTTTGGTCCTGACTCCCACAACTCTTTGCGTAAAGAAGAGCTTCCCGGCTTTAGTTTTGAACTCATTTCCCCTTCATTTCCACTGAGGTCCTTGAGTACAACATTCACCGTTAATCAGAAAGGATTCTGCTGGACCTCTTTTATCAATGCCTTTGAGGATTTTAAAGATACGGATGAGATCAATCAAATTTTCTCCTCTCTCCAAGACAAATCAGAAGCAGAATCACTTCATTGCTAGCATGTGAAACATACCAGAATTGACTTTGGAATACAAGACAATACCAACCCGCCATTAACCTGATACTGTACAAATGATTATATAAATTTAAGTTTCTTGAACAACAACATTCACAAACTTCAATAGTATTGTCAAATAAGCAGAAAATGTATACAAAGTAATACAGATATTGAATAGTACAAAACAATACAATACAAGTTATTTTTGTATAGCCCAAAATCACACAAGGAGTGCCGCAATGGGCTTTAACAGGCCCTGCCTCTTGACAGCCCCCCAGCCTTGACTCTCTAAGAAGATAAGAAAAAACTCTCAAAAACAAAAATGGAAGAAACCTCAGGAAAGGCAGTTCAAAGAGAGACCCTTTAGGTAGGTTGGGTGTGCAGTGGGTGTCAAAAAGAAAAAGGGGGTCAATACAATACAATATAATACACAGAAGAAAACAAATCCTCAATACAGTATAAAAATAAAAATCTTAGAAGTACGGAGCAGAATTTAACAGTAGATGATATCACATGGTAATGATTTAGATTTGTCTAGAGCCCAGGAGACCTTGGCCATCAAGCTGCCTCTCCTTATTGGTCATTCCACAGCTGAAATAGTGCTAATCCGGTGAAAGGACCCCTCTTTCCCAGTATTCCTGTGATCCTCCATCAGAGGTGACTTGATCTTAGGCAGGAAAAATAACTTGGCAGGTGGGCCGTGGCACCAAGTACTGCATTTGAGTACCAAGAAGAGAAACAGAATAGGTGAGGCTGAGTATCAAATTTAACTCATGTTACTTATGTTTTAGTGCTAATGACTAACAACAGAGATGCAGTCTGTACAGTTAATCAGCAGCTCTAGTCAGGATATGCTAAACTGAAGTAGTGAGTCTTCAGCCGGGATTTGAAAGCTGAGACCAAGGGGCATCTCTTATAGTAGCAGGCAGACCATTCCACAGTTTAGGGGCCCTGTAACTAAAAGCTCGACCTCCCACTGTTATTTTATTAATCCTTGGAATCTAAGCAGACCGGCATCTTGAGATCTTAATGTGCTCAGGTTTGTAAGCCATGATAAGTTCAGACAAGTAAGCCGGACCTCGGCCATTTAATGCTTTATATGTTAAAAGGAGGATTTTGAAATCTGCCCTAAACTTAACCGGGAGCCAGTGTAAGGATTTAAGAACTGGAGTTATGTGTTCATATTTTCTTGTTCTTGTAATAATTCTTGCAGCAGCATTTTGGATTAACTGGAGGCTGTATAGAGAACAGTTTGAACATCCAGTGAACACCACATTGCAGTAGTCAATCCTACTAGAGATAAATGCATGAATTAATTTCTCAGAATCCTGTTTATTTAGAAAGCGCCTTAATTTCCTAACATTTTTAAGATGGAAGAAACATGTTTTGGACAACTTTGTAATATGCTTTAAATGACATGCTAGAGTCAAAGATAACTCCTAGATTGCGGGCTGATTCAGTAAAATTAATGGGATTCCAACTGAGTTAAATGATGACAAAATATTGCTGTGATCAGCGTCATTCCCTCAACAATTAACATCTCTGTTTTATCTGTATTTAAAGACAAGTAGTTCTCATCCATCCACTCCTTTAATTCACTAACACAACTAATTAAAGACAACATCGGAGAAACTTCATTTGATTTAAATGAAAGGTATAACTGGGTGTCATCTGCATAGAAGTGAGGATGTTTCCTAATGAGAGATCCCAGTGGAAGCATGTAAAGTGAAAACAGTAAAGGTCCCAGTACTGAGCCCTGCGGACACCATATTGAACTTCTGTGTATAATGATGGAGTACTGTCAGCACATTTCTGTACATATTGGAATCGATTTGATACATAAGAAGTAAACCAAGCGAGCACGTGGCCTGTAAGCCCAACATCATTTTCTAGCCTGTGCAGTAAAATAGAATGGTCAATGGTGTCAAATGCTGCACTTAAGTCCAACAACATAATTACAGTGGAGTTTCCTTCATCAGAGGATATCAGAATGTCATTTACAACCCGTTAGTGTCGTTTCTGTACTATGACCAGTGTGGAAACCAGACTGGAATTTCTCAAATAAATTGTAATGCATAAGGTGTGACTGAAGCTGACTGGTGACTACTTTTCTAGTATTTTAGAGAGAAATGGTAAATTTGAAATAGGCCTATAATTATTTAGTATGTGTGGGTCTAGGTCTGACTTTTAAGTAATGGTTTAATGACTGACACTTTTAGTGCATCAGGTACTGTGCCATGCAATAATGAACTATTGATAATGGTTAGAATAGGCTGCAAGAACATCCATTGCACTTTTACTAGTTTTGTTGGCACTGGATCTAGGGAACAAGTAGTGGGCTTCATTTTAAATTAAAGTTAAGACTTCCTGCTCAGTTACAGGATTAAAATTACTAAAGTGCTGAATGCAATGTGAGACAGGGTCTGCTAAGCTAGTATTTGGTTTGTACTGTGATGCTGAGATCTGGGATCTTATATTTTAAATTTTCTCATTGAAGAAGTTCATAAAGTCTGTACTGCTAATATCTGTTGGTATTTTGCACTGTAGATCTGAATTTCCATTTGTTAATTTAGCCACTGTTCTAAACAGTACCCGAGGATTTTTATTATTGCTATCTATTAATGTAGAATAGTATTCTGAGCGAGCTTTAAAGAGGGCTTTTTTATATTTATTAACACTTTCTGTCCATGCAATTTGAAAGACATGTAGCTTTGTTGTTCTCCATCTGTGCTCCAGTTTTGACACTCCAATTTAATAGCATGAGTCTTTTCATTAAACCAGAGAGAGTTTCTATGTGTTGTGATCACTTTTGTTTTAGGGGAGCCACTGTGTCCAGAGCATCTCTCAAGGTCACATTATAATGTGATGTTAGCTGATCTAAATGGTTTTCCACAATTACACTCGACTTACTCAAAGTATCTATAAATTTTGAAGCAGAATTACAATCTAGATGTCGCACTGTCTTTGTTTTAATCTGTGAGTGCGTTGGCAAGGGCAGGACTAAATCAAATGTAATTAAGTAGTGATCGGAAATAACTTCATTTAATGGAGTAATATTTAAATTTTGAATTTCAACTTTGTAAGTTATAATTAAATCTAATGTGTGGTTATGATTATGAGTTGGACCTTTGACAATCTGACAAAATCCTACTGAATTTAACAAATAAGTAAAACATTTGCTAAAAGTGTCAGTTTCCACATCAATGTGTACATTAAAATCCCCCATCAGTACTACGTGATCATAATTTATAGCCAAATCAGATAAAAGGTTGCTAAATTCAGTCATGAACAATGAATATGGCCCTGGTGGTCTGTAGACTAGCACTATAATTGTGTTGGAATCTGTTTTAATATTTAAAATGAATGCCTCAAAGGATGTAAAGTCACCTAAATTTTAGACGTGATTTGCATTTTGTTACAATGAATTATTCCAAGGCCTCTCCTCGGCCAGAATCTCTAGACTTATGAAGGAACGAGTATCCATCTGGTGACGCCTCAGCTAAGGGACAGTGTCACATTTACTAAGCCAGGTTTCAGTGAGAAGACACAGATCAGATTTTGTACTTAATACAATATCATTTACCAAAACCGCTTTACTGCCAAGAGAGTGAATGTTCAATTAGAAGCATTTTAAACTGCATGCTTCTTTCTGAACTGCTGATATATTTTTTGTTTTAGTTTGAAGTAAATTTCTATTACAGATGTCCCTGGTGGAGGGTCTGGTTTTATCCCTTGGTCTAATTATATACCTTATTTATTGGTTATCAAGTAATTTAAGGTTTGCATCAAGACTACATTTACTGGATGCACAAGTTGAGTAAATCCCGAATGAGGCACATGACCTGCATTGTGAAGGAGCGTCAGTTATGGCACTACAGCCATGTGGCGCGATTACCTGAGGGAGATCTGGCTCATTGTTGAGGACCTGAGTGGCTGGACCAAGCCAAGGGGGCACCAGCTTAACACCTGGCTGTGACAGACAGAGGGTCATTTCTGGAGGGTGGGACTGGACTGATGTCTGCCTGCCATCTATCTGTCTGTTTCAATCCTGACAACTATACTAAAATATCTATTGATCTACCTACTACTGTATATAGTTCCTTTCATATCTATTTATCTATCCCAATACTGCCAACTATGCTAAAATATCTATCTATTATACAGTGCCTTTCATGTCTATGATATAGTGCTTTTCATAACTATCTATCAATTAATTATATAGTGCCTTTCATATCTATTTATTGGTATTGAAAGTATTTATAAAAATGTGTGGTATCGCATTTTGTATCAATAAATGATTTCTTTGGTGTTTCCCTATAGAGGGGTCCATAATTTGTTTCCCCTCCAAAGGGATGCCTGGTCTAAGTCTGAGAACCCCTAGCTAATCGATACAATAAAACTAACTTCTCAAAATGCATCACTGACTGATACCAGGAGTGCCTTGGGAGCAGAAAAGGTCCACAAGTCTGGAGATTCCTGACGAGTGTCCTGGACAGGCAGTTGCTGTTTTCCAGTGGGCCTTTTCTACCAAGATGGTGTGTTCTTCTGATTCAGTGCTAACAGACTTTGTTTAATTAACAGCCCACACAGCGGGTGCAGTTGAGAGTAAAATCATTCACTTTTTTCCATTCAGAAGTTCTTGGATATGAATGCTGAATCTACAAACAGACAGTGTTCTAAATGGTTTTTTGATGTTCGCAGGTATAAATGTGCTAAACTGTTAAATATTAAATGTTCTCTTAGGCAGTGATTTTTAGACGAAATTGAATGTATAAACTGTACGGTTAACAAGGTTCAAATGAGACATTTAAATTTGTTTTCAACAAGTATCACTGCATTTGCTAGCGACCATCTCACAAGTGGAATATGGAGAGCATCCTGCTGAATTTCAATTATCACTTTCAAGTGAAAAAATAGCTACCATGCCTCGGCCCCCATTTGATTCTATCCTCTTATCTGCCTTTTTGCTCATTTTTTTTACATGTGCTCGTTCTCCTGCTAGGTCACTTGAATTTCTTTTCCGTTTTTCAATTCTCACCCTTCTCCACTCCACTCCACTCCACAACAAGAAATCCCAATAAGAAATCACAAGAATAGTCAAAATGTAGAACAATGGGTCCCAAAAATCCAGCAAATCGCAAAGCACAAGCACAGCCAAACACAAGAAGTCACCATGCCTGGAAATGAACCACCTGGAGCTGTGGAAGACCCTCAGGATAAAAAAGTGGAGGGCAGGGATCGGCAGGTGGTCCCGCTTCTTGGGGGACCACCCCCAAAGGCAACAGTAATACAGCAAAATATGACAATGCAAAATATGAACATAAAGGACATGAAACAAGGGCTTGAACCCCTGGCTGAAATAGAATATAGCCATGACTCCTTCTAGCCACCTCCTTTTGACTTTCTCCTACCACTGCCACACACCTAATGGTGCTACTGGTGTCTCTTTGACGTTATTGCTTGAATTGTGTTGTTCTACTGTTCCATCAAATGTACAAGTTAGTACATAGAATTAGAGACCATTCTGTTCCTCAGGCTCATTTGTTCAGCTAATAGCTAAGCTTTTATATAGCACCTTCAGAAAGTCTTCAGCACCGTCACTTGTCCACATTTTGTTATGTTGCAGGCTTAATGCTAAAATCATTAACATTTATTATTCACCACATTAAGCAACAATCAATATTAAAGCAAAAACAGGAGTTTAGAAATTCTTGCAAATTTATTAAGCATGGAAAACTGAAATATAACATCTTTAGACCCTTTGCTTAGTACTTAGTTTGAAGCCCCCCCCCCGCAGATGATTCCAGCCTGGAGTCATCTTGGGTCTGACATGTCAAGCTTGACACCCTTGGATTTGGGGATTTTCTGCCCTTCTTCTCTGCAGATCTTCTCAGGCCGTGTCAGGTTCAGATGGAGACCGTCGCTGGACGGCTGCTTTCAGGTCTCTTCAGAGATGTCTGCTGAGGTTCAAATCTGCACTCTGGCTGAGCCACCCGAGGACATTCCCAGTGACGTCTCCAAGCCTCATCTTTATTTTTAGGGTTGTTTTCCTTTTGATGAGCAGTGCCCGCATTCCTCAAGATGTGATGCTTAGAACTGAGGCCAGAAAGTTCCACCTTGGTTTCATCAGACCACAGAATCGTGTTTTTTTTTATAGTCTGAGGGTCCTTTAGAGGCCTTTGTGGCAATTCTTAGCAGGGGCTTTCATATGTTGTTTGGTCACTCTACCATAAAGTCCAGATTAGGGGAGTGTTTCATAAAGGTGGTCGTCCTTCTGGAAGTTTTTTCCCATCTCCTCACAGGTTCTCTGGAGCTCAGCCAGAGTGACCATCAGATTCTTAGTTGTCTCTCTTTTCCAAGGCCAGGCTCCCATGATTGCTTTGGATGGCCATGTGTGCCATCTTTAAGAAGGGTGGTGTGGTTGTTTTAAACTTATTCCAGTTAAGAACTGAGAAGGCCTCTGTGCTTTTGGAAACCTGTGGTAGCCTTCTTCAGTTAGATTCAGAGTCAGATTACTGCAGTGTTTCTGATTACCATCCATTTTGTAAGTGCAAGTTACATTTTAAGTGAGTTACATTTTGAGCGTGAGTGATAAACTTGGCAAATGTTTTGCAGTCATGGGATTTTTGGTAGTGTTCTTGCTAAAATTATTTGAGAGAGAAAGCACCGAGGCAAAGGTGGGTCTTTGTTCATCTAGCGAATGGGAAAAGTCAATGCTAACCAGCCAATCAGAAGCCAAACCTCCTCCTCCCCGGGTACACACATTGTTGGCAAACCAGCGAATCAAAACCATACTTTGAGCATGTGCCGAGTCATAAAGTAAACTACGCAGAGAAGAAGGTGCGCCTCGTGATTGGCTGGTAAGCATTGACTTCTCCCATTGGCTAGATGAACAAAGTCCCGCACTTGCCTTGCTGCATTCACTCTCATATAATTTTAACAGTGATGTCGCACAAGAACTCTGCCAGAACTCCTACGACTTTGCAAGCACGTCACTCACGTTCAAAATGTAACTCGTGCTCACAAAATGCGTGTAGTCGGACACAGACTTTTGGCAGTAATTGAACATTATAATCCTGTCCCTCGGCTCTGCTGGTAATTCCTTTGACCTCATGGCTTAGAAGCAAGTGCCCAGCTTATTGTCGAAAGGGGTTCTGTCGCTACATGACAATGCATGCAAACACACTGCTGCCCATTGTGTTGAAACGCAAGGAAAGATGGGATCCGAGGATGCCATCCGAGAAGATGGCATCCTCTGTACAGCTCTGACTTTGCTCCCTTGGATGTCCATCTATTTGGTCCTCTCAGAGATGAGTCGTTGATTTCCCACAGACCATCATATGAAAGGAGCTGTGCACGCGTCGCTGAGAGACCACAAAGAAACTTGTGGAGTGCTGAGCCGAGTGCTTTGGAAATTGAGGGGACTCTGTTGAAAAAGGAGCTCTCTGTATGTTCTCTAATGGACCATTTTAGTAACAGAGTGTGGACAATTATTGATGTACCCTTGTGTAAAGTCTCCTGATGATCTTGGTCACCTGAACTGGACAATTACGCTTCCTTTGTTGGCTAGCAAACTTGGAAATATAAACGGCCTTGAATGACTGTAGTCGACCATTAAAATTATAGGGAAAAAATCTGATATTATTACTAATTACCACTTTTACAGTTTATTGGTAGGCTTACATTTTATACAAAAGGAACAACACTAACAGACAAAGCTATCCAGTGGAAATACTGCTACAAGATTTTATTAAGAAAGATTCTAATTAAAATGGACTTAAAGTTGCAATATTTCTACATTTTACTTCAAAATAATATTATAATTGTCACTTATGCTTGTATAGGTAAGCTCACCAATACACAAAATATATAAAAAATAATGTACTCTGTCACAAAAATATATCAACATCTGTTTACAGAGACACGCTGTACTCAGTTATACAATTTATCAGAGTGCAATATAAATAATTAGACTGTCAATCAAACACCATAATTCTTAGACCACAACGCAGCATTACTGAAATTATTGTACCTGAAGAATGTTTTTTGAATATCAACCTACAAACCTACAAAATTTTAGCTTAAAATTGGATGGCAAAACGTTTAATCAAAGTTACATTCACAATATAATATAATATAATACAATATATAGTATATTATATTATATTATTCTGTATTATGAGTGGCATGGTGGCGCAATGGCAGCACTTCTGCCCAACAGTAAGGGGGCCAAAGTCCAACGTGGGGTTTGCATGTTCTCGCATGTCTGAGTGGGCTTCCTCCAGATACTCCGATTTTCTCCCACAGTCCAGAAACATGCAGGTTGGATGAGTTGGCAATGCTAAATTGGCCCATGGGTGCATGTGTGTGTGTGTCTTCACTCTGCGATGGACTGATGACCTGCTCAAGGGTTCTGGGATAGGCACTAACCAAACAGGTGACCCTGCTCTGGATTAACCAAGGTTGGATAATAACTAGACAAAATTCATTAAAGTCAGACCTCCAATAAGAAATTTTTCAGAGCTGGACAGCAACCCGTGTCTGTCTGTCAGGCTAGGGAACATTCAGGAAAGATAGGTGCTACTGTATATAGAGAGTTTTTAAAATGGCATTATAATGCCTCATTGTTTCTTTTTCTTCTTTTTTGTATTTCTTTGTATGTATATGGGGGGCATTGTTATTTGTCATAATATTTCTTGAGCTACTGTAAAAATTAGAAGTGCTACAAGTTGTATCTATCTATTATATAGTGCCTTTTTGCTATATCTATCTATTGTAATCCTGCAAACTACGCTAAAGTATCTATTTATCCATCATATAGTGTCTTTCATATCTATATCTACCTATGATATAGTGCCTTCAATCCATCTATGTATCTATCTATTATATAGTCCCTTTTTCCTATATCTATCTATCTATTGCAATCCTCCCAACTACGCTAAAGTATTTATGTATTATATAGTTCCTTTCATATTCATATCTACCTATGATATAGTGCCTTCAGTCCATCTATCTATTATATACTGCCATTTTCCTATATCTATCTGTCTATTCCAATCCCATCAAATACGCTAAAATATCGATCTATCTATCATATAGTGCCTTACATGTCTATATATATCTACTATATGTGCCTTTTTATTATATCTTTCTATACCACCACCTACTGCTTGGTAAGTTTTGACCTCTGAGTGCATTAAGATGAATTCAAGAAACTAACGAATGGTAGACGTCTGACTGTTGATTTTTTCCTGTGGATGAGGGCATCACCTAAATAAATACAATTAAACTATTGTTTTTTTGCATGCATATTTTATCTGAGTAACTAAGAATTTGTTAAGCTTCTTATTGGTTATCTTATTGGTTTCATGAAAAAAAAAAATCATCTTTGGGTATTGAATGACAAAACCCTTTTTTTATATCGTAGATATGTTTTGAACATTTTTGGAAAGATGTGTCTCCGTGTGTGTAGTAAAAAAAACGAGTGACTTGTATAACTTGACAGGATGTGAGTATGTTGGCCGATTTGATCGCCTCACTTCATCGGTTTTAAATAAACCATAAACAATAGCACAAGGCAGTCGCATATTGGATGCACGTCTCCCCATTCATATGTTCGTCAGTTTGTTATAACTTCACAAGTCAAACTGCAGAGACCATAATTGGAGAGAAAACTGCCAGGATTATTAGCAACGGGCATTCAGAAGCAACTTTCTAACTGCAGCAGCCAACTACTTATCAGTGCTTTCAAAACACTTTGATTTCCATTTGACATTTGAGAAACCCAACTGCCCAGCGGCCAAATGTAATCTGTTACCTTGTCTTTCAAAAGAGGAATATTTACTCCCATTGCTTACATTGCCAGAAATATTGACAAAAACTGTTCGAAAAATCAACCGAGTAAGGAAGGTGAAGCAGTCAGGATCAATCACAAAGGCAATTAGTTAAATTAGGCTTTGCAGAAGTAAAGACATCTGTAACCTCATCATACAAGGTGAAGACGTATTCTTGTAATGGGAATAAACGAGGAGCCGCCGACTTTGACATATAATTTCCTATCAGAAAATTGGAAACTAATTATCTTCACTGTTTGCTAACTGAATGCCTCGATTTTTTTCCTTTGCAGCAAACATTTCTCCGCATCTGTTTTCCGACAGAATGTGGCTGCTAAATTGGCTTTGATCTCATTGTAGGAATGGACAGGATACACAAATCTAATCCAATTCAAGAAAGATTCACAGCTCTATCCATTTTCGAAATAATGAAGTTAGTTAATGATGTAACCCTTAATTATTTCTCTTAGTCCAACTGAAATAAATAAATACAAAAATCTGGAGAGTTATTAGGGTGATATGGTAGCACAGAAGTCTGCACTGTAGCCAAACGACTCCACAGACCCCGATGGGATGAAACAGTGGCGCAGTTACTGGAGCCTGGAGGTTCGGTTTTGATATCCAGCACGACGTTCATCTATGGGTTCCTTGAAGGTTCACCTCAGGACTGTGTGGGTTTTCTCAAGATACTCAGGTTTACTCAAATCTCACAATAATGTGTGTTTAAGGAGATTCTATGACCATTGCTGAACTGGTGTCCCAGTTATCCCATGATGCCACGATAATGACATTCTAACACTATAATTTCCCTTCTCACATATCAACTCAATGGAATAATTTATATATCATGTCGGCTCAGTAATTTCACACATACACCCTGTACATGTATTGGATTTGCTTATTCACACGTCAATCGACACCATACATACATCCATATTAAGTCGACATATTAATTTCCCCGATAGACCCTGTAAATGTATTGGATTGCTTTTTCACTTGTATCAGTCAACACAATAATTTCCCTTCTTATGTATCAGGCAACAGAAATGAAATCTGTGGATTTATTGGATTGCCTTTTCACGTCACACATGTCAATCGACACGTTCATTTCTTCCTAACATATCATCTCGACTCAATAATTTCACATACAGCACCTACAAATGTATTGGATTTGCTTTTTTTTACACAAATCAATCAACACTATAACTCCCCTTCTTACGTATCGGGTCGACACAAATAGAATCTTGGAATTTATTGGATTTGCTCATTCGCACACAATAGTTGACACTCTCATTTGCCTTCTTACATATCACAATAATTTCCTACCTAGAACCTGCAAATTTATTGGATTTGCTTTCATTTGCACAAATCAAGCAACACAACAGTTTTCCTTCTTGTATATCAGGCTAACGTAATAAATCCCTTCAAAAAACTGTGAATTTGCTATTTCATAAGTTTTAATCAAAATTATAACTTCCCTTGTTATACATTAGGTCGATACAAATAGCTGTGAATTTATTGAATTTTCTTATTCAGATATATTAGTTGTCACTATCATTTCCCTTCTTACGTATGAGGACAACTCAGTAGTTTCTCAAACACAAATTGTAGATTTGTTGGGTTTGCTTTTTCACACATTACGATCAACATAATAATTTCCCATTTTATATTTCAGGCCGACACAAACAGAATCAGTGAATTTACTGGATTTGCTTATTCACACATATTAGTCAACACTATAAATTCCTTCTTATATAATCAGGTTGACACAATAATTTCCCACATAGAATTATGAATTTATTGGATTTGCTTTTATTTGCACACATCAATCAACACAACAGTTTTCCTTCTTATATATCAAGCTGACACAATAAATCCCCACAAAGAAATGTGGATTTGCTATTTCACAAGTTTTAATCAAAATGATAACTTCCCTTGTTACACATCAGGTCGAAACAAATAGAATCTGTGAATTTATTGAATTTTCTTATCTAGATATTTTAGTTGTCGCTATCATTTCCCTTCTTACGTATGAGGACAACTCGGTAGTTTCTCAAATAGAATTGTAGATTTGTTGGGTTTGCTTTTTCACACATTACGATCAACATAACTTCCCTTCTTATATTTCAGGTCGAAACAAACAGAATCTGTAAATTTTCTGGATTTGCTTATTCACACATATTAGTCAACACTATAATTTCCTTCTTATATAATCAGGCTGACACAATAATTTCCCACATAGAATTGTGAATTTATTAGATATGCTTAATCACAACTAATCGAAATAAGAATTTGTCTTCTTGTATATCAGGTCGATATAAACAGAATTTGCGATTTTCTTGGATTCAGTTATTTAGTGTCGACATTATCATTTCCCTTCTTATACATGAGGACAAGCCAATAGCTTCTCAAACAGAACCTGCAAATTAATGTGTGTTTGAACTTGTGTGTTGTTTATCCTGAGTTTGGTCATTTACACGTATCTGTCAACACAAAAATTTCCCTTCTTATATATCAAGTGGACAGAAATAAAATCTGTGATTTTTTTGTGGGTTTGCTTATTTCTCACATGTCAATTCACACTATAATTTCCTTCTTACAAATCATCTCGACTCAAAATTTTCACGCATAGAACCTGCAGATTTATTAGATTTGCTTTTTCACACAAATCAATCAACACAATAATTTCCCTTCTTGCATATCAGGTCGCCACAAATAGAATCTGTGAATTTATTGGATTTGCTTATGCAAACATATTAGTCAATGCTGTCATTCCCCTTCATACATATGAGGGAAACTCAATAACCTCTCAAGTAGAATCAGCAGATTTATTGGGTTTGCTCTTTAACACGTATCAGTTGATGCTATAAATTCCCTTCTTATACATACATCAGGTAGACACAAATAGAATCTGTGAGTTGACTGAATTTGCTTATTCGCACATACTGTATTAGTTGACATTAATTTCCTTTACATATCATCTCGAGTCAATAATTTTGAACATAGAACCTGCAAATTTATCAGATTTGCTTTTTCACACAAGGATCAATCGACACTATAACTTCCCTTCTTCTATATTTTCTCAACACTAATTGAATCTGTGAATTTATTGGACTTGCATATCCACACAAATCTGGGCAGCACAATATTTTTCACATTGAACTTGTTAATTTATTGAATTTTCTTATTCACACATGTCATGTCATCACCGTAGCTTCCAAGACTGGCAGCACTCACTCTTCTAGGTATCCCCAAACCAGGAACAATGCAGTTGTTTTTATCGTTAACCAAATGAAAATGGGATAGTGAGCATGATTTAAAATTACATTTGTTTCATTATGATTATTAATTATTTGTACAACATACTCAGATAACACTTACACTTTTTAAAATCAGCAAAATTATTTAATCAGTTAATGATAACATTTTTGAAAGATAAGGATGTAACAGTCCCAAGGGCCTGTATCTTTTTCTTTTTTCTGTAACCTGAACATTGTCTTTTATTGTGTTTGTGTAAGCTGTTTATCTCAACAACAACAACAACATTTATTTATATAGCACATTTTCATACAAACAGTAGCTCAAAGTGCTTTACATATTAAAGAATAGAAAAATGAAAGACACAATTATAAAACAAAATAAATCAACATTAACATCGAATAAGAGTAAGGTTCAATGGCCAGGGGGGACAGAAAAAACAAAAAAACTCCAGACGGCTGGAGAAAAATAAAATCTGTAGGGATTCCAGACCATGAGACCACCCAGTCCCCTCTGGGCATTCTACCTAACATAAATGAAACAGTCCTCTTTGGATTTAGGGTTCTCACGGAAGGGCTTGATGATGATGATGGTCACGTAGACTTCTTCCTTTTAATCCATCCATCATTGTTGTCATCTCTACTTACAGGTCATCCAAAACCTTGGTTAAAAGGTCCTAGAACAGGTTAGGAGCAGCTGAAACCAGTCACATACAGGAAGGGGTGGAGTCTAACCAGAAAGACTTCATTTTAAGAAGAGAAACTAAAAAGCAGCAACATGAGCAATATGGGCACAAAGAGCTCAAAAGGCACAAACATGAGAAAAAAAAAGATTGGCCTAAAAAGCAATCCAAGATGATCAAGTGCAAACACAAAATCTAAAATCAATAATTCAAGAGCAGAAACAAAAATCTAATCAGAAAATCTGAAAGTAAGCAACTCTCACAATAAACTCCACAAACTCAATGAACCACTGCTGGGGCCACCGCTCGCTCGCTCTTACCTCAATATAAAGGCAGAGGGTGGTGCCAGTGGTGGTGATGTCAAGGTAGTTCCGCCTCTTGTGGCTCCACCCACAAGACACAAGGAATGGAGGAAAATTTAAAGATGTAAAGCATAAAATATTAAAAACATGATAAACATGTCATATAGATATATGTCAAATAAAATAATTAAAAAAGCAAATAATCCTAGGCCAGTGAATAAACCCTGGCTGGAACACAACAGAGTTGTCATTTTTTAAGCAAACTGTTTTATCTTATTTTTGTTCTTTTGTCCCTGCCTTACATTTTAGTATTTCCTGTTTTGATCATTTCAATTAATTCCTTATCTATAAAGAAACCGTGTCTGCCTTTGCCCTTTAAAGCAAGAGAGTTGATGCTCATTCATTTCTCTGAGTGTTTTGAACTTTAAAAGCCCGAGTACCATTTTGGGCCCGTGCAGACCAGAAAGCCAGCTATTTGAGTTTGGGGTTAGGCTGTTTGGTGTGAGGCCTAATCCTGAAGTCCAAACCTTGCAGAGACCTAGTCTGGTTTTTGCTTATTTTTGCAGTCTGTTTGCCCATTTTTCCATTTTTGTGTTGCAGGATCTTCATGGTAGTGGATGAGAAGGAGAAAGAGAAATACAGAGCGGTACAAGAAAAGGAAAGAAAGGTAGGAAAAAACCCAGGAGCATTTGTGGTCTGTGGCATGGGCAATTAGATTAGTCATTGAGCCTCAATTATTTTAGGTAGTTCTAGAGATGCTTTAGACTTCTTTATTTTGTTTTTTTTTTGCTCCTGTGTATTTATTTATTGATTTATTTTAATAAAACAGCCTTTGTCATTTTAATTGTTCATCAATGCTTTTCTTCCTGGATAGGGAACAGCTCAAGAGCGCCACCTGCAGGACATGACATTGAATGAACATTGAGAAGAACACACTGGATTAACAATTATCTGGATAACTAAACCGTTCATGTGTAAGTAAATGATGTATATGAACGTTCCATCATGTCCTTAAGGTCTCAGTGTTAGGAATACAATGTACTATATGTCGTACATACATTTAATTAACTGCTACATTACACAATGTCTTCTGCTTGGCTGTAACAATATGCTTGAAGGCCTCTTCTTGTTCAAAGTCCATTCCAGTCACAATTAGATGTGTGGATATTTCAGTGCATTAAGTGACCTGTGCCCATGAAATTAGCTCATATGAAATTATCTCATATGGTTTTGTCAAAATGGGTTTGTTTTAGCCAGTTGTTTTCCAGTATGGGTGCAAAGTGTTTATCCTTGTAATATTATTTGTTTTTCTGGTCACAAACATCTAAAAATGTCCTTTAGACAGACCTGTCTGGTAAAGGAGATTGAGAACAGGAGTTATTTGAAATTTTCAATTTACTGAAAGCTTCCAAACAGATTTCTACAGCCTATACGGTGCCCATATGAAGTATTCACCTCCTTCTTATCGTTAGACAATGTTAAATCTCAGTGGCCGTAGCTTGGCTTTATGGATACTAATTACCAGAAAAAGACTTTAATGTCAAAGTCAGAAGGTGGTCTAAATTCATGACAAAAATAAGACACAAAATGATTGATCTCACCCCATCACTTGGTCCGTGTTTAGTAGCCTTGAGTCCGTGTGTGTGGGTCTTTCTCTATTAGCGTCTTAACTGGCTCAGAAAAATCTCACAGTGACACAAATTTGGTCCTTTTCTTATGTGTAGGAGTGAAGACATTTTATCAATCTTTCAAAGTTAAGATGCAACTCGTAATTTCACCTGAACTTAGGAGAGCTGCTGAGTTTTCCTAAACGGCTGTTGGCTGCCAGAAGTTGGCGTTCAGGCGGAGATTGGCACTCACATCCTGGGAAAGGCTGAATGTTTTGATAACACTGGACAGCAAGGAACTTATAAAATGATATTGATTTGACAGAGATGGAATAATATCCGTAACAAATCTTGCCCGTTACATGATGATCCATCTATGCAGATAAGCCATGCACTGCCAGTCAAAATGAAAGTGTCCGTAACGTTAATGTGTGAAATTCAGCTTTGCTCTCTCAATGACTGGGGTAGGTCACAACATATTTTGAAACAAACTTTGGACGCCCTTGCAACACGTGGGCTAATATTCCACGGAGAATGAGAAGCAAAGGAATTGCTCAAAAACACTAAAGGAAACTGACGCAAACAAGTCCAAAGACGATCATTCAGAAGTTAACTTAAACTCACCAGTCCTGGACACCCAAATGAACCACCAGGAGCCGGGTGCAGAAGACCCTCCAGGTTTAGCGTGTGGAGGGCAGTTCCTAGCGGTGATTGGCAGGTGGCCCCATACATTGCACAAAGACTTGCCACGACACCCCATCCACTCTGGTGGATGTCTGACCTAAAGCCACATAACAGTGCATCAGAGGATGAAGGGCAGTGGATTGAAGTTGGATTCCTTATTTCACGTGAAAACAAACGAAACCAAGCTGACACGGACGACTATCAAACACTCCAGCAACAGAACTGACACGGTGACTCATATTTGCTGACCAGACATTGAAAAAGAATATTGAGATCTGCGAAACAAAAAGAAGACACTAAAAGGTATGATCAGGTTTCCAGATTCAATGCTGCAAGTCAAGTGATGCTGAAAGGGGAACTTCAGGCTGAAACTGCAAGCATCATTAATTTGTACGCTCAATTTGCAAGTTTAGGTTTCGGATTTAACCTTCCAAAATTTCATTGATGGCTCATTGTGTAATTTGATATACGCCTTTAACTTTTCTGGGCTGTAAAGGCATTCATCTGTGTACCCAGTAATAGTTTTTCAATATTCATCTGCTGAAATGTGCTTACAGATGGTCTCCAAAATGGGTGTTATTACAGATCAGAAGGAGGGGATTTTACACGCTCGTCCCTTATAAATATTCTAAGCAATGCACAGAAGCTTAGATTTTAAATGTTAGGTTATATAGAAAAGTCAAGGGACGTTACACTCGAGGCTGCATCTGTGGTATTATGTGCAGTTCTGGTTACCACACTGCAAAAAAGACAGAGCAGCACTTCAAGTTGTGCAGAGGAGAGCAACCAAGAGAATCATGGGATTGAAGGACATGTCCTACACTCACCAGTTCAAAGAATTAAACCTGTTTAATATCGAGCAGAAGAGACTGCATGGGGGCCTAATTCAGATCTTCAGAATCCTCAAAGGCATCGATAAAGGAGATCCAGCAACAGAGTCACAGACTCGTGGACATCAGTGGAAGTACAGGACTGAAGCCATAAATTACTTCATTACGCAAAGAGTTGTGGGACTCTGGAACAAGCTATGGAGAAGTGAAGTATGAAGAAAAAACCATGACAAACTTTATGAAGAATCTGGATGAGATATGGGGACAGCTGTGCTATTAGCTAAACAAACAAGTGTCGCGTCAACTGAATGGTCTCCTCTTGTTTGTAAATTAAACCTGTTTGGTCTCGAACAAAGGAGACTGTGTGGGGGGCCTCATCCTGGTCTTTAGAATCCTCAAAGGCATCGATACAGGAGGTCCAGCAGATTTCTTTGAAGTGCACAGGTACTCAAGGACTTGACTGAAAATTAAGTGGAAGTGCATTGAGGACTGAAGACAGGGAGCACTGCTTTACACCAACAGTTGAGGGAGTCGGCGAAAATCTACCAAGTCATGGAGATGAAGCAGAAACCTTCAGAACCCTCAACAAGTATCTGGGAGAGATATTGGGACAGCTTAGCTATCAACTAAACAAATGAGCTTGATGGACTGAATGGTCTCCTCTCATTTGTGATATTTTTAATGTTCTTATGATCCTATGTCCCTGTGTCTGCATGGGCTTTCCTCACATTTACAGGTCAGGCGTGACTCAAGTGACAGCTGCAGTCCACACAAATACAAGTACAGGGTGATTCAAAAAGATTCATCCGATTTCAAAACAATTCATTTCACTTGAAAATCTTTACAGAATAATGCAATAAATTATAATTGGTTTAGGTGAACAAAAAGTTTATTATGTAATTTGATAAGTGCTCAATATGACCTCCTGCAGCTATACAGACAACATCAACATGATAGTCAAATTCATCCCATGTCATTTTGTGCAAAATGCTTTCTGCTCAGGGGTTGCCATCTCCTCGCAGACCGGAGGGAGCCATCTTCTGGTGACAGTCAGAAACCGTCGATGACCCCCTTTCAATTAGTATGTGATTGGTTCCTAGGAACCTCACGGTTGTAAAAATATGGCACTTTGAAACTGGATGAGTCTTTTTGAATCAACCCTGTATTTTTAGCTAACATCCGCTTACACCGGCATTAACATGAGTCACGACCACTCGACCACAATGAAAAAGAAGTGGACGGAAATGTGCTGGTGACGCATCACACGGACCACTTCTGTAGGAGGTGTGGATGTAAATCAAACACTTTCTAAGATATAGAAAAGGTGGGGAAGCAGTGCTCTACACAGTCGCAGGTTCACTTCCAATGATGAGGTTAAGGAAGCAGTGCACACCTGGATTCTGGGGCAGCTGAAAAACTTCTCCTCTCAAGGAATGAAGAAGTAAGTGGAGCGACAGACCTGCAGGGAGTCTTATGTGGAGAAGTAATAAGGCTGTGATGTTCATCTGCTCGCAGTTACTGCTATTAAAGTGTAAGTTGCCTTTATTTTTTGATTCTCCCTCCTATAAATATAGAGGCTCCACAACATAGTGTTATCCTCCCATAGATGAATTCCTTAAAAACACTTCTAGTGTAATTAGTTGATTATTTTTCTTATTTTGTTTAGTTTTACTTACTCCTTCAAATTCCTGATATTCTGAAAATGACCAGGTGCCAGAATAAAATGTTGAACTATTTCCCCTCCTCTCTTTCTCTCAGAATAGTTCACATAGATGCGGCTCTCTTTGTTTTAAATATTTAACATGGCATACCGTGCTCGGTTAGCTACCAAGTACAATTCTCAGCTCTGCCACTGCACACTCTGTCCCTGCCTCTCTGTATCACTCATCATCTCAGTTGACATTTCTACATTTTTCCTGGCTATCCACACACCTGTTCCAGTACTTGCTGTTCTTGTGGATTGCCTATTAATGTTTAGACGACTCCTAACCTTTTGACGTAACACTAGTTTTTTTCGTGGTTTACCCGGAATGCCAGGTTCAAACCCTGGGATTCCTCCTTCCAAAGTCCAGCCCTGTAACATGTTGCTCCTGTCAATCATGGAGAATCCCCAGACACGGAGCAGCTTCAGCGCCAGACTGCTGTCACCGTCCTGCTCCACTGACAGACTGAGGAGACCCCACACTATGCGACTCTTCAGTTCCACCTGGGGTGGGGTAAACGTTAATATTATACAAAGTTATTGTCTGTTTTACATGCCTTGCACTCTCCACCTTGCCTTTTTTAACTTGCATTACGTTTTTATCACTCTTTAATTAATATATTTTTTTAATCAGTATGCTGCTGCTGGAGTATGTGAATTTCCCCTTTGGATTAATAAAGTATCTATCTATCTATCTATCTATCTATCTATCTATCTATCTATCTATCTATCTATCTATCTATCTATGTTTTGAATATTGAATTAGCAAGTGAATACAAGCAGCTGAAATAAGTTTCCTCCGCAGGGTGTCTGGGCTTTCCCTTAAAGATAGGGTGAGAAGCTCGGTCATCCGGGAGGAGCTCAGAGTAGATCCGCTGCTCCTCCGCATTGACAAGAGTCAGATGAGGTGGCTCGGGCATCTGATTAGGATACCTCCTGGACGCCTGCCTGGTGAGGTGTTCTGGGCACATCTAATGGGGAGGAAGCCCCGGGGAACACCCAGGACACGCTGGAAAGACTATGTCTCTCGGCTGGCCTGGGAATGCCTCAGGATTCCCCCGGAAGAGCTAGAAGAAGTGGCCGGGGAGATGGAAGTCTGGGCATCTCTGCTCAAGCTGCTGCCCCCACGACCTGACCTCGGATAAGCTGAAGAGGATGGTTGAATGGATGGATGGATGAATGAATTAGCTAGCCATGAGTCCAAGGATCGCTATGAGTGTGACACCCCTGCTGTAGACTGCAACATCTACCACCTCCCACCATGGGGCTCTTTAAGGGTGTGTTTGCACACACTGTATTACAAAAGCCCATGTTTGCCCATCTGTTTGTCTGCATGAAACAAATCAGCCCCTCCAGTAGGCCAGTTTTGGCGAAATGCGGCCCAATTATTCTTCAGAGAAATTCGTCAAGACAGCTCAATTTCCGTTCAGATATCTCAAACAGAGAGCACTGCACAAAGCTTTAGAAATTTCAAAAACCTCCTATTGAAAAGCATTGCTGAATTTGCAAACTCATCCATCTGAAAACAGAGAAACGTTCGGTACAACTTCAGCTAAGAATGAGTTAATTGTTTCAGCTTAAACTTGAGAGCCACTCGGATGCCCGAGGCAAGTCAGTCAAACACAGGGCAGAGTGTATGGGCACAATCAGCTCACACACCGGCGCCCTCTCCTGGTGCTTTTGGGAAGTTAACTAATTGAGGACAATAAAGCTCTCAGGAAATAAACGAAGGGAGAAAGCAGTTGAGTAAGCACATACTGTACACGACTGGAATTGATTGGACAATATTATGTGCAAATTATTGTTGTAAAGAACCAACGTTATCAACCAGCAGCTACATAGTGTTTAAACGAATTAATAACTTGAGAAAGGTGCAACTGCCCTCACAAATATAAACGCAGGACAGGTTTAAAATTGAACAGTGGTGTTGGGAGGTGGGGGACTTCAGTGACTAAAGCCCCTGATCTCTGGTGCTCAGCTCCCTGATCTTCCAATGCTAGACATACACAAACAATCACAGCAAGCCCATCATTTAATTGCCCGTCGTGTGCCATTCACATTCCCGTTATACAATACAATAAGTTCAATTCCAAGTTCTCACTTATTTGTATAATTGTAACAATATGTGAAACTTATTTCAGTTGCATTCCCCCTTTCATAGGGCGATACTGATTTTAATTTCGTATTGGTCATTTTGTATTAATAGATCATTTTCAATTTCTAATTCTTGAATACGACTCTATTGGGTATACTTTCAAAAATGTTATATTTAAAAAACTTGAACAACAATTAGTGATAGAATCACTAACATACACCACTCGATACTAAAGTATTTTGAACATTTTGAGCCTTTTCAAAAAATGCACACTCTTAAACAGTTAATGAGTTGAAGCTTTTGGGCAACATTTTTAAGTATTTCTACACATTTACCGCATTTTGACATTTTTAACAAGCATCTTTATTTGAGATTTTTATTTTTACATCATTGTTGCAGCCACGTTGAAGATGCTCAGTTAAATGTGCTGTCGATTCAGGCTGCCGCTGCCAACTCTGAATTTGTTTTGAATTGCCATCTGCTTTTGTCTATAGAGGAAAACCACCATGGACTGCTCGAACAGAATGTAAGATTCTTTCCGTTGTTTTTATTTAAGTTTAATTTAAAATGTCTGCCTACGGTCTGGTAATCATATCTGGAGTCTTTTTTCATTAGCTTAGGTATTTTGTATAATACGGTATTTTCTTCCAAGGCAAAATTAAGTTAAATACTTCAAACTTCACCATCAAGGCTAAGAAACGTCTGGACGAGGTCCCACCTTCCTCTCCTGAGGCGCTCGATGGTTTGCCAGAACAAAAGTCTTTCTCCAAAGTCTTTCCAGACTCCTCCCATGGAAACAGATGGTGTTATGAACCTCTTCATCTTCTGGTTCTTCTTATTTTTTATTAAAGAGGAATACCACCCAAAAGAACCTGGCCACCATAAGAAAAGATCAAAGTTCTTGAAAATGCATCAATGCAAGGGCCAAAATGCAGAAATGTATGAAAGAATTAAATTCTGTGTATATTATCTATCTATCTGTCTATCTATTAGGCTCTTATGAGGAACCTGTGGAAAATTGAATATATAAATGCAAATTACTTCAAATTAAAACATGTATATTACTTCCTATTAAGAATTGTCTTCTCTGAGAAGATCCACTCTCACTCTCAGACGTTAGCATCCATCTTACATTATCTTAATCAGATTGATCACAGATGGTGGTGAAAGTGTAAAGACTCCTTGACTCAACTGTGACTCGCCTTGACTTGCTTTAAGGTAATCTTTATAACTTAACACTTGAAACTTGAAGGTCAGGACCTGAAGGCCCATTTGAAGCTTGCATGTGTAGGACTTCTCTCCTTCCTTCCTCCAAGTGATTCCTTGGGGTGACAGGTCTCTTTTAAGCCAGACCTGTGAATGCTTCACCTGTAGTGGTCATCATAAACCTGGAAAGTCCTACCCTTAGTCGCATCCTCATGCGGCAACCAAGTGCTTCTCTACCACACTCCATCTCCCATGCACCCTTGTGGGAGTCTTAATTGGGATCAGCCTGGAGGAATACTGCCACCTAGTGTGGAGAGGAATGAACTGCCCCTGACATCCATGTTTGCCCAGTCCATCCATGATCCTTCCACTGGGATCATGAAAGTCAGGCATTTTAGCGGAGTTATGTCTCAACTCCTTCCATCCTTATATTACGGCCTCCTGGTTAGGCAAGAAGTTACACTCCATACTTGTCCATCCTTCCCAACATTTACAGATGATTTTAGCATCTCTTTTGCTGTGGTAACGTTCCCATAATTCACAAGGTGTGTGTGGCTCTTTGGTTATGGTCACCACCATTTTGGTAATTTTAGCCTGCCCCTTGATGTAGCAATGGTCATGTGATTCACCAGGGGTCAACGTAGCATCGGTAAGTACATCGTTGGATTTGGTTCCATTTCATCCATTTGCATTTTCAAGTTTATTATGTGTATTTCTTTTGTTTGCTGTTTTCTGGTGTCTAAAATTCTGTTTAATTGCTACGAACTTTCACTTCTAGTTAATGGTTAGGATTCACAACACATCGGTTAGACTTTTGGTTTCTGACCATTATGTGTTATTTCGACCATGTCTCTATATCCTGGTTCTTTTCAAAAAGTCTTCTTCTGTCTCACTGAAAACAGAAATGTATAAAATACACTTAAATGTAATTTGTGTACTTTCAACAGTGAACTTACCTGAAATGCCTGAGTGATGACATATTTCACGTTATCTTAATTTACTTTATGGAAGATATGGTAGACCAGAGTAGATCATTAAGAAGCATGAGTGAGGACTGACTTAAAAACTTAACTTCTAATAAACTGATGGAGCGCTTGCAGTTTGCTTTCAGTGAACAGCAACTTACTCTGCTTCTGGTAACCAATGCAGCATCAAAAACATGTGTAACACTCACCAAACCCATTACCATGAACTGTGGGAAAATCTCTAGTTTTATTGGCCAGAGGGCGGCCCCTGGCAGTGACTGGCAGGTGGACCAACCTCTTAGGGAACCAACCACAAAGCACATGGAAAATGAAGACAAACTCAAAAATAAGGAAAAATACACACAATCAACATAAATTAAAGAATCAAGAATGAAAAAAAAACACACAATACATGAATTTGAGTCCAAGCCATTGGAGGAACCCTGACTGAGACAGGACACTATCAGCTCCACTGCGTCCTGACTGTAGGTAAGGTTTTAGAAAACCAAAGGAACAAATGACCCTGCAAAATCAGGACAACATCAGGCAATCACACTGTTGAGACTGGGAGTCACAAAGTAAGGAAGTCCCAAAAACACTTTAAAAAAAAGAACATTAGAGGGGGAAATCTCATCAAAAACCCTGGCTAGATATAAAAAGTGCCAAGTGGAATTTCCTAAGATTAAAGATTTATCACAAAAACTGTTTTGGAAGTATACGAAGCTCCGTGATGCGATGTTGTGGCATCCACAAACATGGCCACGTGCTGTAGTGTATCACGTCTGTCTCTGTCATGTTTGTTGGGAAGGGTAAAGTGCCTAATTATTGACCATTTCCATTTGTGGATGGTTGTTGTGTTCAGGTATGCATGCTCTATAATGTTTGTTCTTCCTGAGCCTCCTTTTGCGGGTTGGGGGGTGTTCTCGATGTGGGTAATGTATCAGCCACGGACACATAGAGTGAAGTTCATCCTGACAGTTTATATTTGTAAAATGTTACTGTTCTGTACTGCTACTTATAGTTTAAATCTGTCATCAAACTGTTTGCATGCTAAATATTATATTTCTTTACTTGTAGTTTCACACCTGCTCTTTATTAATAAACTGGAGATTTGTACACCTTGTGTCAAGTCAGTCTCCAGGTCGTCTTATTGATCAAGGGAGGAGTTTAGCTGCCTGAATATCTATTACCACATAATAGTGAGATCAGAACAGTTTCCATTGTTAAATGTTTGGGTTCCCTTCATTGGATCGTTTACATCAGTGGGTTTCCAAGTTTAGCCCTGCAGGACCCCCTGTTGTTACAGGATTTTTTTTTCCTAATCAGTTCTATGATCACTGAGTCATTTTAACATCTCATTGTTCTTTTATTCTCCTGTTGTTCCCCAGCAACTGAATTGTGGTACCACTGGTTTAGTTGGTATAAACAGGGATCAAACGCCCTTACTTTTACTCCATTTGATGAATGAACACTGTGACAGCTAGGGGGCATCTCAAACCGTCAAACTCCAGATTTAACTTTACTTCACACAAGTTCTGGGCTCAAAAGACTTTTTGTTACCTTCAAACAGACCTTTTCTTTAAACAGGTACAAACACTTTTCTTTCTTTCTCCACCACTCCTCCCAGGTGAGCGTTGTCATCTGGGTCATCTGGGTGAGGTGAAGTGACTTATTTCATACCAAACTCAGGAGTACTTCTGGTGCCACAACATAGCACATGGGTCAAACTGAACCTCCATGTACTCATGGACCTTATTACGGCTGCCCTCCAGAACTTAAACTCCCATACTGCCCAGTGGGTGTCTGAACTGGAGCCATTCCAAAAAAAGAGCACTGATGGAAACAACTGAGGCAGGCAACAGCACCATCCTGGCTGGAATGACCATCCAATATGGTGTCCTCCTTGGCATGCCCAGCTAAGATACCAGTCCATCCAAGTCTTCCATCACAATAAGTTTACTTTTACAAGGTGACAGGGACGGTGTCTCTAACAGCTGCACTGTTGAAGATCCTCAAGGCAGTTGAGACCTGGAACGGTGCATGGTGGGGCTCTACAGATACAACACATAGACCCCAGAATACAGATTGGCCCTGTGAATGGGTAGGAGGATTTTTCTGAAATTTTATTTCTTCTTAAAGGGATAAAATGTATGTCATTTTCCATAACATCTATAATTTTCTCATGCTTCTTGCATCCGATCGCCTTTTTTTTTTATAAAGAATCTGCGTTCATTTCTGTTTCAAGTTGAAATGCAGAAAGCACATCATTTTATAAAAGTGGTTCTGTCATTTCATTCCTCAAATAAAAGAAGCAATCCACTTACTCCGGCGACCACAAATTTTAAAGTGACAAATTTCTGACACCATATGGTTCGAAGAGCATGTAATAATAAATAAAACTTTCACTTTCCGATTTGTGGCTGACGGGATTGCCGGTGCAGGTCATATTGCTTGGAATTCCTGTTCTCTTTTACCTTCTGATAACACTGCAAGTGAACAAAAAAATACTGAAAGATTTGTAGTTGTTTAAAAAAAAAATAAACGACCAAATTAATATCAAAATCTGAAAATGTGAGTAGCTTTCATGAGAATGATTGATACTAATTTTAGTGTAACTGGCAGGATTAGATAGATAGATAGATAGATAGATAGATAGATAGATAGATAGATAACAGATAGATAGATAGATAGATAGATAGATAGATAGATAGATAGATAGATAGATAGATAGATAGAGTGAAAGGCGCTATATAATAGATAGATAGATAGATATGACAGATACTATATAATAGATAGATAGAGTGAAAGGCCCTATATAATAGATAGATATGACAGGTACTATATAATAGATAGATAGATAGATAGATAGATAGATAGATAGATAGATAGATAGATAGATAGATAGATAGATAGATAGATAGGGGCTGTAGAGGGACTGAGTGAGGAGCCTGAGTGTCTGGGCTTGCGAGGGTCCTGATAAAAACTAAGATCCGGACCTTTAATGACCTCTTGGCCCCAGCCATCAGCAGTGTGTCAGTCTTCAGAGAGAGTGTCGACCTCATCGAGAGGTTTACATACCTCAGCAGTGACGTTCATGTCTCTGGTGACTCTTCCTATCAAGTCAGTAGATGGATTGGGACTGCATGGAGAGTCATGAGGTTGCTGGAAAGGGGTGTATGGCACTCCTGATATGTCTGCAAAAGGACGAAGGTCCAAGTCTACAGAGTCCTGGTGCCTTCTGTCTTGCTATATGGTTGCAAGACATGGACGCTATCCAGAAACCTGAGGTGAAGACTGGACTCCTTTAGCACTGTGTCTCTTCAGAGAATCCTTGGGTACCGCTGGTTTGACTTTGTGTTGTTCACAGGGTCCTGAATGGGGCACTTGACCTGCATTGTGAGGGAGTGTCAGTTACAGCACTACAGTCATGTGGTGCAATTCCCCGAGTGTAATCCGGCTTGCAGAATCCTCTCTGTTGAAGACCCAAGTGGCTGGACCAGGCCAAGGGGGAGCCCACATAACAACCTGGCTGTGGCAGATAGATGGTTATTTCCGGAGGGTGGGACTGGACTGCGTGTCCACCTGGGGGGTTTGCCATCCGGGATCCTGAGCTGTTTTGTCATGCTCCCCAACCTGACCGAAAAAATAGATAGATAGATAGATAGATAGATAGATAGATAGATAGATAGATAGATAGATAGATAGATAGATAGATAGATAGATAACCCAAGTGGGAATTTTAGATTTTTACAGAAGCACAAGAAATATTATAACAAACAGCAACCTTCTTCAAATACAGAGAATAATTTCACAAAACAAGTAATTGTCTGACTTGGCTAAAGATAATCTCAGATCACCCTCAGTAACGCACTTTATAATTGTATTGTCAAAGGTATAAAGGAGCCCCACTCATGTTTCTTGACACTGTTTTGCTGATGTCCTCAGTGTTAAAGAGTCATAGAGAGAGGAGGTGCAGCGTTGTTCATTGTCTGTATTCTCTGATCCACTACTGAGTCCAGCAGGTCCAGAGGGTGTCCCCTAATTGAGTCTGCTTTTTTATTTAGCTTGTTGGTTTCGGTGGGCCTCACCTGAAGTGATGATACCAGTGCAGCACACCACATTTCCTTCTGATCTCACCTCTGTTATGAGACCAGTTTAGCTTGTCACTGACGTGGACCCATAAATACTTCTACCAGTGCCAGAACTCCACATTCACTCTCTACATTTTATGATTTAAACTGCTATAATGTTCCTTCATTGTCATCTCATTAAGTAGTTTGAAATGGTTTTCCTTTAAACTAAGTAATAAAGCACTATGCATATTTGCCAATGTTCACATTAGTAGACATTTTCAGTGCAATGTACAACCTACATACCTGCAGGAATGGAAGTCATTCATAACCAGAGGGCTCTCCGTATTTTTTTGAAATCAGATTGATATCTGCCTTATACTTACATAGGTGATTTTTTTTAACAGGAAACTTCAATATTTGACAAAATCTAAGCAAATGACAGAATTATCTTAGACCGGGGGTCCCCAACTCCGGTCCCAGAGGACCACAGTGGCTGCAGGTTTTCATTTTTACCCTTTTCTTAATTAGTGACCTGTTTTTACTGCTAATTAACTCGTTGCCTTAATTTTAATTGATGCACCACTTAAGACTCAGGCCCCTTAATTATTTCTTATTTCCTTTATTAGCAACCAAAAAATATTAAGACACAAAATGAACCAACACATAAACAACAACCTGCGTCCATCACACAATAACTGAGAATAAAGAAAGGTGAAGGCCTCAGTAATGTTGATCTGCTCAGGTTCACAAAACATTTTGACAGCCAGCGCTCTTAAAAAAGTAAAATCAACCATTTTGGAAATGACTGCCATGGCAGAATGAGCGAGCGCCATGGAATTAAATAACGGGTTTAATTAGCAACGAGAATTGGCTTCAAATTAAGAAACTGAATGAAGTGAAGTTGTTTCGAGTTTGAGGCACCAACTTAGTTAGTCATCTGTTGGCTCACTTCACATCAAATTTTTTGTTTAGGTGCCATTTAAGAAAAAATGAATCAACTCAGTGGTCAGTCTCAAGAAAAGTCAATTAAAATAAAGGGAAATAGTTCATTAGCAGCAAAAACTGGTCACGAATTAAGAAAAGAGTTAGAATGAAAACCTGCAGCCACAGTAGCTCTTCAGGGGCCTCATGTAGAACTTGCACTATAACATGGCGTAAGCACAAAAGCCGAAATGTGCGTATGCACAGAAAATTCCAGATGCAGGAATCTGTGTGTACACAAACTTCCACATTCTTCCACTACATAAATCACAGTCAGCGTGAAAAGTAACGCACGTGCACGCGCCTGCTGCCCCACCCCAACTCCTCCCAGAATTACACCTCTTTGAATATGTAAATCAATATAAATAGCCCTTAAGATCAGACTTCTGTGAAAAGGCAATGGCAAAAGTACGAGGGAAAATAGAAGAATTTCAGCGAATACCAAGTGGAGGCAATGAAAAACATACTGTGTTGGTTTAAACAGTGGGATAATCAACAAAAGGAAGCTGATTGAGTGACATAGCGTGTCGGAGAAACTCGAAAGCTCAAGTTCACAAAGTCGCACAGTGCCCAAAATAAAAAAGAAGTCACATATCAAAGTCGCCGTGAAAAGGTGAGTTGTAGCCCACCGTCTGAGTGTCGTATGAAAGCTTATTAGGGTACAGAGAAAAAAAAAATAGGCACACAGTGGGAAAAAAGCACGGAATGTAATCACGTAGTTTATTTTGTCATTAAAGTAGAGCATCATAAACTTCATCTTAAAATCATTTAATTAGCCAGTTTCTCAAATCACATCGCAATTAAAGTAGCACGTTAAATGCTTTGTTTTGTATTTGATCTTCTATGTGCTCTGTGTGTGTGAATCACTACTTGCTTCTTAAACCGGCTCTCTTCCTCCAACTGGACACAGAATCCATTACATTCGTGATATTACAGCTCTCTGAATAACTCAAATACTGAGATGTATACGTGATATAATTTTCATGATGATAGGAGTTAAAGCATGTTATTAAACATTGGAACACGGTGGCGCACTGATTGTACGCAACCTTCTATGAAATCATTTATTGCAGCAGTACTGTCTCTTTTAAACGTACTAACCTCTAATTTCTGTCCTTACTTTTCTTTCTCCAAATACCCAATCGTCACACAATCAGCTCTGTAATACACATTAAGGCATCTGTAAGCTTATAACGTCGTTTCTTCAAAACTTTTAAGGAACATTGAAATATCTTCATAGTACGTGTTTAATTATTCTATCCTTCATGCCAGTCCCAGTGAAGAATACAGTGCGAGGCAGGAACAATCCGTGAATGGAGCGCCAGATCCTTGCTAGCGTAGTGACACCGTGTCCTTTAATTATTAACAATATAGATTATTTAAATAAAGTTCAAGTTTTATCTGTATAATCTAATAAACATTTTGCTGCATTTCATCTTAAAAATGATATCATCATCATATGTAAATATGCGTTTTATAAAGTGTGCAATATTATAACTGTATCGCAAGTTTACAGCGAGGTGATTATACTAATAAGTACTGACAGTTCTACAAGGAGCAGTTGATGGACTGATTGAGTACATTTAGAGCTCTTGGGAGGAAACTGTTTGTGAACCGCGAGGTCCGCACAGGAAAGGTTTTATAGCATTTGCCGTGTGAGAAGCACTTCAAATAGGAAGCATGGCTGAGGCAGCGTGTGCTTGATGCTGTATACCAATAATTCTCATTACGAACAGCTGCTCTGAGTGGTGCAGTGAGAGTAATATGGAAAAAGATGATCCGCTGTGGCAACTCCTAACGGGAGCAGCTGAAAGAAGAAGAAGAAGATGAAGGTGCAGTGAGAGTAACAACGCTAAAGCAGCTATGGTATTTAGAATAGTTTGACCATTCTGTGGACCATTATATTGTTACAGGTTAATTACAATCAGATGCATTAAACTAATAAACAATATGCGGTTAATTCCAGTGTATTTATAAAGCCATGTCAGGGATGTGGATCTAAAAAAGAAAGATAAATCACACAGGAACAGTAGCAATGCTTTGACGCTGGGTGCCGCCAGTCTGCATAACCGAGCGGAGAACTTGCGTAAGACAGAGTATGATGTTACGTGGAAATGTGCGTGGCTTTACGGCAAGTTTAGGTTTTGTACATCGCGATTTGAGCATGGAAACATTCATACGCAACATTTCTGTACGTAGGCACCGTTTATACATGAGGCCCCAGGCGTGTAATTTTCACTCTTCTTTACTGAAGACTCGTGTTGTATTCTGATTCAACAAATGTAACGTAACTCAGCCTTACTGTCGTGTACTTCAGATAGTACAGACTTCTGCGTGTGGAAATCCCAGCAGATCAGCAGTTCCATCCCTCCTGGCACCAACATGACCGAAATCACCGAGGTCTCATTTGTTTCTTCATTCTGATGTATGATGTGAACATGAAGTGGCCCTCCTGATCTGGCTCTGCAGGATTTTATGTATTGGGCAGCTGGCACATAATTGGCTCATTAGATAATCGCACAGATAAATAGGTGTAGAGGAGCGCTTAACAATTTGTTTGGGAAGTGTAAATAAGGAGAGTCAATGTGCCCACCTGAGGAGTTGACGTGTTGTACACTCGGAGATGCTTTTCTTCTCCCCACAGTTGCTCAGAGTGGTTATCTGAGTGACCGTAGCCTTTCTGCCGACCCGACCCAGTATGGCCACTCTCCTTCACAAGGTGATTCCCTCTGCAGAACTGAGTTGGAGACTCCTGGATCAGACAGTCAAAAATTCTTTGACTAAGTCCGACAGAAGATTATTTCTAAAACTAGAAGCTGTAGGTGTCAGAGGTAACTTACAAAACAGGATCAAAGGTTGGTCATCTGGTAGGAGACAAACAGGTTAGCTAAGAGAAGAATGGAGAGTGGTCATCAGTGGCATGTCCTTGTGTTCTTACTTGTTCTGACTAAGATTAATGATGTTGATTCTGGTTTAGGTGATGAATTTGTGAACTTTGTAGGTGGTGCTAAAAACGGAGTCAAGGCAGATACTGAGGAGGCAGCAAAAACAATTCAAAAAGATTTGGACAAGCATCAGAACTGCAGAAACACTCAAAAAATGCAGAAGTGCAAAAATGCTACATGTCTGCAAAAGGAACTTCGATTATATTGTGAGGCTTCTGAGCTCTTTCAAGACCAACAGGGCTGCACTCCGAAACACGAGTATGTCGAGGGCAGCTTGTCTGTCGCAGAGGCAACTACAAGTTCGCAGCCTCCCCGTGTAGTGCACCTGTCGCCCGATGGGTGATGAAGAGAACATTATAACCCGGCCACTGACCTGGCCCCCATCGCTTCTCATTTGCGGTGTCTGTGTGTAGGGAAGCGATAGCTCCCATCTGAATAAATAACCTTACTGTTCTTGTTTGGGTTGGAATAAAGAAGGCTTTCCACAAGCCTGTCGACTCAGGGTCTTCTTTAGGGTGCAAGACAGTGGCTCAAGCGTCACAAAACGATAAACAAGATGAGAGTCTGAGTTACCAGAAGCCACCTTTGAAAAGGATTTAGGGGGTTTATGTTGACACCAGATTGTGATCATCTAGGCAATGAGCAGAAGCGATTAAAAAGGTAAATCAGATGTTAGGTTATATCATGAAAACTGTGGAATTGAGATTGAGGGATGTTATGCTCAGACTATTTAACACACTGGAGTACTGTGTGCAGTTCTGGTCACCACATTACAAGAAAGACATAGCAGCACCTAAAGCTGGGTGGAGGAGATCAACCAGGTGCATCATGGGACTAAAGGACATGACCTACTGTGACAGACTCAGAAAGTTAAACGTGTTTGGTATTGAGCAGATGAGACTGTGAGGACCTAATCCAAATCTTCAGAATACTCAAAGGATCGATAAAGGAGATCCACCAGAATTCCTTCAGCTTTAAGGGTGAATATCATACTCAACGACACCGGTGGAAATTAAGGAGCAGTCCATTTGGGACTGAAGAGAGGAAACACTTCTTAACGTGCAGCAATCTGAAATGAAGTACCAAACCATGGAGTTAAAGAAGAAACTGATAACCTTTCAGAAGGATTGTGATGAGATAGTGGGAGAGCTCAGCTATTAGCTAAACAGATGAGTGACGTGTGGACTGAAAGGTCTCCACTCATTTGTCAAATTTCTTTTGTTTTTAAGGGACACTGAGGAGCATCCCAGTCACTCGGTCAATTCTCTCAATTTCCACATGGGTTCCCTCCAAGAGTTTGGTTTTTAGCTTATATCTTGAAGAATCTTGTGTGAACAATTGTTAAACCGAAAACGTTCTTGAAATGATCAGATGTGTGTGAGTGACCAGTGATGGACTGTAAGGCGCTTGCTCTCTGGGATGGGAGACGATGTCTGTACTCTGAAACCTTCCCCAGGGACAAGTCGTTGTAGTCTGCGAAAATTAGTGATGAGCTACAACTGCGTGTCAGTCGCAATTAGGCTCACTTGTTTACACGACATAAACGGGATGGGATTCGTTTGTGTTACACTTGATATTACAACAAATGACTTGATTAATTCTCATTTTAAAGGGCAAATTGTACTAGTTAAGCACACATAATTGGTTACTCCTTCAAATACAATATATTACATTATTTCTGTTTAAAAGAAAGACAGTTGTGTGGCCTGTGAAGCCATAAATTGTAGCAATTTTCTCGTGCTAATGAACAAATTATTATTTAGCAGCACTTTAGGCATTTTCATTATGTTATTATGCATCCTTCATTAGTCTAAATCTAAGCAGATAACTGAATATTAAAAACCTGTCTAATGTGTTTGTTTTTTTTTTTGCATAGTTGTAAACAAATCCACAATACAATACAGTTGTGCAGAGAGCTGTGAACAAGTCTCTGTTAAAATACAAGTACGGATTATACTAATTACAAAATACACAACCAGTACATGTATCAATGCAGATTTGTTAAAACGCACAGAGAACAAGGCAGAAACTGATTAAACATAAACGGAAACCAACAATATCTGTCCACTCATTGATTGATGAACTATGGCCAGTTGACAACGGAAGAAATGAAAATCATTCAAGAGAAAGTCAAAAGCAAAGTCTCCAGCTGGCCGCATACCCGCTCCTGGGTTATCTAATGTGGAGTCTGTGCTGGCCACTTAATCTTTCCAATTGATAATTTGGGTGCTGTATTATCCAAGATGACTCTTTCATATGTACCAGAGCAGCCTGGCAGTACAGCAGTGGTACCAAGTGTCACATCCCGATACCAAGAAGAGAAACAGAATACTAGAAGAGGGTTAATAATGGAATAACTCTATTGGTTATCTTTAAATGCCAATGACTAACAAAGAGAGGTGCAGAATGCAGTATAATAGATAGATAGATAGATAGATAGATAGATAGATAGATAGATAGATAGATAGATAGATAGATAGATATGAAAAGCACTTTATGATAGATAGATAGATAGATAGATAGATAGATAGATAGATAGATAGATAGATAGATAGATAGATAGATAGATAGATAGATAGATACTTTATTTGTCTACATAATCAGCAGCTCTACTCAGGGTATGCCACACTAAAGTCCTCATTCTTCAGCCTAAGACTGAAGGGACATCTCATATATTACAAGACAGGTCATTCCACAGCTTTCCTACTGATATTTTATTAATTAAAACCTCCTGCATCAGTTGTTATGTTTACATCTTTAAGAATGTGCGATAAATTAAACAAAAATTATAGTTGTTTTGTGATGAAATTAAAATGTCTGCCATGAAGTCCTAGGAACTCTCTGTAGACCTCTGCAATCAAATTGTGGTGAGGCATAAATCTGGGCAAAGAGATCAGTTTCTAAAGCTTTGTGTGCTCACCTTCTCTTGAGATAGATAGATAGATAGATAGATAGATAGATAGATAGATAGATAGATAGATAGATAGATAGATAGATAGATAGATAGATAGATAGATAGATAGATAGATAGATAGATAGAAGCAATGTGAGCACCTCAGTTCATGATCGTCTCCCACATTATCTCCAAATACAAAGTACAAAAAAATGTGCATCAAGGCAAATGCCAGCATGAAGAGTTAAGAACTCATACAGAAGCCTCGGGCAGCTGACACCAATTCAGACTCTTTACAATGCTCTTCCCCAAACTGTTTATTTGCACTTGTAGTTGACAACGTCAGGAGCCTAAATATGAAGTGCCACCTGCTGTACTCCAGTTTGAGTTCTATTGCTGTTCCACTTGCTTTATTGCTAGCACTTCAAATGTGGTCATCCACCTGAACCTAACCATGGTCAAGCCTGGTCAGTTCTTAGATGGGAGACCATCTACGAAAAATTTGAGCTTCTGCAGGAAGAGATGTTGGTGAGGCCAGCAGGGGGTGCTGACCCTGTGGTCTAGGTGTGCAGTGATGGGGATAAAGTGCTGTAAAAATGGTACCGTCCTTCAGATGAGACGTAAAACTGAGGTCCTGACTCTCTGTGGTCATCATAGATCCCTGGGTATCTTTTGAAAAGAGTAAGGTGTATCCCGATGTCCTGGTCTAAGTGCCCCACCATGGCTTGATCATTCTGGGCCCCTGATCATCCCCTGTATCTAATGATCTATCTGCGCGTCTCTCTCACACCTTCACGACCTGACAGCTAATGTGTGATGAGTGTACTGGTGTAAAAATGGCTGCCGTCACAATATCCAGGTGGATACAACACATTAGTGTTGGTTGACATGGCTCCCCAGTCACTACATTAAACACTTTGAGTAGAGAGAAAAGTGTTTTATAAAAGGATTATTATTATTATTATTATTTATTACAGCCCTCAGGATAGTCAAGTCTCTTGACACTGATTTGTTTGCTCCCACTCCATTATGTCCATGCAATTGTTATTTCTCAGTAAAACAAGATGGTGATGCTTAATGCTAAAGATGGGCGTGGGGGTGAGGAGTTTCCTACAATACACGGTAACATTTTTAACAAGCGGTGCTCTTTTCAACTGTAGCAGGGATTTTTCTTTGGTTGCTAAGCAACAAGTTTTCCAAATCCAGTTTCTTCCTTTAACTAAACCTCTGGTTTAATTAGAGGACACAGCTTAATGAGGTCAGCAGAAGTAAAGCAGACAGTGGCATTGTCTCTTTATGGAGGTCTGCCACTGCACTTTTCATCCTCACTAAATATTTACAATGAAAGACATCTCTCTGTTTCTATTCTTATGTGCAGAGTTTATATTTTTGCTGTTGTGTATGCTAGTCTCATATACAGAAGGTATCTGGAGGCTGTTAATAAAAATGTTTTGTCAACAAAATGAAATGAATACATGAGCTTTCACTTATAAATGCTGGATTCAAGCTTTAAGTAAAGAAAAGCTTTACAAACACGCACCATAACGTACATACAGGGGATTCAGAAAGACTTCAGACCCCTTTACGTTGGCCACGTTGTCATGTTGTAGATTTAATCTTCAATGGAGAAATTTGCCATTTTTTGCCCCTTTAATCTACACTCAATAACCATAATGACGAAGTGAACACATGTCCCTGTGTTGTTGTTGAAGAAGAATTTATTTTAAAGGAGATCTACTATACTAATTCCCTTCACGATGTAAAATTCTTCGATCGCGTCACCTCCTAATCGTCATTTGTTTGAAGTGAAAAGGTTCAGCTCCTTCAATGTCTCACTCGTCAGTATTCTGAATCTATAAAACGCAATCTCTGCTTGTTGCTTTCTTCCTTGCTTTGTTTTCCCGAGCCACAGACTTGCAATTCGCCACCTGGGCACTTCTCACCATAAGTCAGATCTCTGACAGATGCCCCCTGGGGGTGAGAACAAGTGGCATGCAACACTACGGTGTGATCTATTGACAAAGAAACAGCGCCATGCTGCTTGTAATGCTGCTCCTCAGGACCCTTCTCCTCTTTTTTGCTAAATAATCTTTGGTTAACGACTTCTTTGCTCTCGTGTTTTTAGACTACGATTCTTGTCTCTCATGTTGGATTTGATGCTCGTTCTGTTGTTCTCCCAGGACTGACCCTTTTCGGCTTTCATCTTTTCTCTCTCGGCTCTCCTTCTCCAACCCAGTCTGCTTAAAGACATTACACTGTCTGAGTGAAACTGGCATGCCCTCCCTGTGTCTTGTGTGAGTGGAATCAGTTCAGCTTCTCTATGTCATGCAGGTGAGGTTCACTCACATCTCTCGTTGGGACTTTAAGGTTCTACGTGGACTTTATTTGTCATTCAAAGCCGCACACAGCATTTAACAGCAGAATTAAATTGTGTTCCTCCCCAGCACAATTATGTGCAAGAATGACAATAAAAATAAGTAAGAATTGTGATGACATGGTGCCTGAAGCCATGGGCATTACATGTTCTTCCAGAACATCGATAGTCATGAAATGAGGATGGACCAGGTCAAGTGAGACTTTTTATCAGAAACCTCAAAACAGAATAAAAAGACACTTCACACGCCTATGTTACAAATCCATATTTCTTCAAAGTTTTGTGAAAAGGAGTAACGTTGACCCCTCGTATCCCATTAAAGGGTGATCCCCTGCGGTCAGCTGACTTTAAGTCCTTCTGATCATTTCTCCTGAAGACTGTCACGCTTAGGCGTCGGAGGACTCCTCTAAGGGCCGGGAAAAGGGATGCAATAACCTGCTGAGATGAGAGGGGGAGCTACTGCTGACTTTGTCCTGTTGTTCTTCTTCCCTCACAGCTCACAGAATTCACCCAGTAAGGGCACTTAACTCCGCCCCTTCTTGAAGTTGCACTATAAAAGAAGTGCCAGCAAAGAGAAAGGCGTCTTTCGCCGGGAGACCGGAACGAGCCGCACAGCGGAACACGTGACTCTCGAAAGATCCCTTAGAAGGAAGAAATCCCTGATCGGGATAGCACATTGGCGGCGTTTCCGTTAATTTTCTTTATTTTGCTTGTTTCGCCCCACGACGATTAAAAGAGACAACCCGGTTGGCATCCCAACATCTTGACTGTTTCCAGTCTGTCCTTCCACCGCCGGACCACAACTACTATCAGTTTACTCTTTCTCACAAGAGTGCACAAAATATGGTGACCTAAAAATGAGGGGTTTTTAGGGTCTAGGTGGGCCAAAAAGTAGAGGGGAATCCCAAAAATCTGATGTCTTACATAACTGGATATCAAGATGAGTCAAACAGCACGTCACTTGAGGGGGGTTTGCTCGTACTGATGAGTCAAGATGAACCAGGATTAAGAAATGTACAAGCGTTCAGAAGTCATTCTTATGAGCACAAAAATGAAAATGAGTTGTGTTCAGCCCGTTAGTGCACCATAAAGCAGTGCGAGGGCCTAAAATGCGTCTTTTAATGTCAGGGCTACTTGTGAGTGTACCGTTTGACAAGCTGTCTGCAGTCACACTTAATGACACGTTTGCTTACTAATCAATTTTTGTTAAGGTCCTTACGGATTAAAGCAAATGTAACAATTAGCCAAATGGAAAAAATGGAAAACAAGAACAAACCCTTTGTAAGGATATCGTTTGCGCTTGTTGGATTAAATGTTAAAATTTTAAAACAATAAAGATAAAAAAGAAAGAAATTAAGAGTTAATCTGTATGTTTTTTTTGTTCATTTTCTTTACATTTTGTAAAGGCAGTCTGCTACGCTTTCATCGCTATCATTACCAACTGCCAGAAAAGGTTATCTTTGATTTAATATCTGTGTCCAACACAAATTACTTTTCTTATTTAATTCTATTAAAAAAAATGATTAGTAAGGAAATTTACAATCTTAACATTAAAGTACCCCCCGGTTTGTAATAAGGAGCTTTCATCCAGGGCACATCTATTAAATTAAATTTTCACATTTGATATTATTATGAAGAAGCTATTTCTGACCTATTCATTGAATTAACATAATTTTTCTACTCTCAGTGGGTCAGTCGCATGGCATACATACAAAGTCACCCTCGGCTATAATGGGTGGCAGGTTATGGTTTTATTGCCCTAATTTTAGGAATGAATATGAATGTCCTGATGTTAGCAAATTTAACATGGCTTTTTCAATGTAACCCCCTTTGCCGACTTGCCATTGGTCCTTGTTTTCATTGTTCTTCATCTTGAAATTGAAATTCAGATTTGAACACACAACTCTGTCTTTAGTTGAAAAGCACAAACGAGGCTCGGCAATAAAATCTCCAAATGTGTGGACTCACCAGAGGGAATCTAAAGCTCTCCTTGGACAGCGTTAGTCTGACACCAGGAGGTGGGCTAAAGTAACTATTACCGGAAGACCACTGTAATTTTAGACCTGTCCAAATCTCTCATCTCAGTACTTTTTATGAATTTTGCGTTCAGAACTTAGTGAAGATTATGGACCCTTTAACTGTCTGTAAAAAAAAATCCAATGTGGACCTCCAGAGTTCCACTCTACTGAGGAAGGTGATGATGCCCGGTTTAACTACGGTTATGATTGGGGTTGGGGGAGGAGTTATCTGACTTAGGTAAAGTAAACCACATGACCAAAACCTGCAATCCAATAGGCTGTCTAGCGGAGCTACTGAATCGCAGAGTTATAAAGGTCTGCTGCTGGACCCATCACAAAAAAAAATCACCTGATAGTAAACTAGTCCTGTTTCAAAGGGACATGTCAGTGAGTTTATATCATCATTGGACAAAACTTATAGAGTCCCTTTGCTGATAATTACTCCAAACTCCTCGGGTAAAGCTAATCTTATCCGAATAGGGCTTTAGAGACACCACCACAGTCTTTGCATGGGTCACTTACACGATCCTTTCATTTTCACATGTTTTTCCCCAGAGGCCTCCTGTTATTCCACACTGTTTGGGTAATTAGAACATTAGATCATTAGAAAATGCTGCCTGCCCTTTTCTCTCATACTTGTCAAAACCAGACTTCTACACGTTGAGCGGTTGGCTGTTCTATCGATCTTGTTCTCTTTCCATCTCTTTCCCTTGCTATTCATCCTTATGCACGAGTGAAGAGCTGCTCATTCGAAAATGAAAAGGCCAAAAAGGCCTATCTGGAGTAAAAGTTACAAGTTCATTTGGAGATGGAAGAGGAGGAGATCCGGTGGGGAGGATAAAACAATTCAGACCTGGCCTGACTTCATATAATGTTCAACTGCTGTCATACAACTTGTTTGAACCTTTATATTAATGCTGGATGGGTTACATCAGACTACGTGGAGAATTCAGGAGGGGGTGACTGGAGATTTCTGTGAACGTCACAAAGGAGCACAAATGTGCCATTGAATCATTTAAATGTGAATTCATCCACACCACTGCCCAGGAAAGAAAGTCAGCAACAAAAGATTCAGCAACAGGAACAAGTCGCTCTGTACTAACATCTTAATAATGAATCATTCTGACTGCTACTGACTTCAAACAAAGAATCAAGTGTCTATTAGGAGAGTTCCATGAATGGATACTACAAGTGGGACCTGCTCTATGCAAATGAAAATAACTTCGGATATAAGCCTGTGGGACAATCTGAGCAAGTCAGACCTCGTCATGCTGCCACCTACAAACCTGCTACGGACAGCAACAGCTCTCTGATGTCCAAGCCAGAAGTTTATTTTTGTGTTTGAGTGGCGTTTGTTGTTTGTTTTTATTTATTGATTGATTTTATTGAGGGGGAGTGTCTGTAAAATGTTATTTTTTTCCTTGGGGACAAATAATCTAATCTAACCTGATGCAATCTAATCTAATCTAACCTAACCTGGTGCAATTTAATCTAATCTAATCCGCTGATGCGACACTGGTAGATATTTAACGTTGATCAAACACTGTCACTGTAACCAAAAAGGGGGCACCAGACAGCCCCAAACCACAGACTCGTCAATACACCACACGTTAATAGAATAAAATAAAGAATATTTATTCCTTAATGCACTCTTCACAGTGCTTCTCCCAGCAATGTGCCACGAGTATGCAATAAATTAAACACAAATCACACAATTCTTCCTCCTTCTCCCTTCCAGTTGATTGTTGCCTGCTACCTCCCGACTCTGACTTGTCCATGTGTGGCAGTGAGCTTCCTTTTATGCTGGACCAGGAGAAGCTTCCGGGGCCACGGCACGTCTTCTGGGAAGCACTTCCGGGCCATGATGAAAGAAGGTAGGTCCTCTTCTGACAGCACTCCCAAGAGACCCCTACAGGACTACACTTCTGGACTCCATCTCTCTAGCTTGGTTCTCATACAAGGGCTACTGCCACCTAATGCAAGGGGAATGGATCCACTCCCAAGGTTAGGCTTCCGCCGATCCAAACATTATTTTACACTGGCTGGGCACAGTAATCTTTCCGCCCAGCTGGTCAATCTCTCCATCATTCCTTTCTGGCCTCCTATTCAAGTAATAACTTGTGCTCCTTCCTGGCTGGGATGCCCATTCTTATCATATGACTTAATCAGACATGATCAACACAACAATCAAAGGGCTGTAACAATTAAAAATGTGTTTTAGTCGGTGTTTTACATTGTGGTCTGTACCCAGGCTTCATGTGGTAAGTATAAACCGGCTTACAGTAAGTATGGATAGACGTGATGTCATACTTTATTGAATGCCATTTCCTCTGCCCTTGGAATGGGGACAGAAACTGCCATTATACCCAGTGTAACCCCCATTTTCCAATCACAAAACCCATGTGCTTAGTCAGTCAGTTAGTCATTATCCAACCTGCTATATCCTAACTACAGGGTCACGGGGGTCTGCTGGGGCCAATCCCAGCCAACACAGGGTGCAAGGCAGGAACAAACCCCGGGCAGGGCACACCCACACACTAGGGACAATTTAGGATTGCCAGTGCACCTAACCTGCATGTCTTTGGACTGTGGGAGGAAACCGGAGTACCCGGAGGAAGCCCACACAGACACGAGGAGAACACGCAGACTCCACGCAGGGAGGAAGTGAACCCAGGTCTCCTTACTGCAAGGCAGCAGCGCTACCACTGCGCCACCGTGCCTCCCGTCCATGTGCTTACCACAATAGAAATACAAAATAAGCTCCTATGAAAAGTAAAGTGGACAATTCAGACTCACTTTGTCATTTTGCTGTGCCTACATACACCTTGGCTTAAAAAAATTCTGGTGTAGCCTCTAAGCAGAGCTGGCACCATTCTCAGCAGCTGCCACGAATGCCCTGAGCCAGGAGCGACCCGCAGCTCACAAGCATTGTTTGGCTTGTCAAAAATGAAGTCATTACGACTGCCACACAGCCTCCAGTGGAACAAACCTGGCCCGATTACAATATGGAGTCAAGCTGTTTTTCCGCAACAACCTCAGATTTAAAAATAATTTCTTAATTCAAGGGGAATGAGTTGCGGACACCGCACTTTTAATATAAAACTGACGATAACCATCTTCCTATAGAAATTTTCTATAGAACTAGCATCTGGTGTTAAGACTCCTTATAACAATGTGGCTATTTGCCAAAGCCCATAAAGAAGGTTTTAGATAGTTCTGTGCTCATTTTTATTTTTTTTTTCCATTTCTGTTATAAAGCTTCAGATGAATTGGACTCCACGTACATAAATGGGTTTCTACCATACACCGTCTGCACACTTATTTTCTTCATGTCAAACTTGTATGGTCAAATGAACTTGAACTTTGCTATCTTGATCCTCACAGCAAATACAAGGTCTATTTTTATTCTTACTCTTCATGGTTTTCTCCCGTAATGTAGGATGACAAGAGAAAGCAAAGTCACCGCCTGAAACAGCATTGTCCCCGCAACCCCTAGCTTGTTTCCTCACTGTGTTGCTCTTTTCACATTTTTATGCCTCTTGGCCTTTTATCCATAAAGACAGATTAGGATTGTTGACTTTTCTTGGTATCGTCCAAATTCCGAGGACTTTGCACGTCTTTATTCTGCATGTCAGGTTTCTGAATTACTGCCTGCCTTTTGTACTTTACATTTTACAACACTGAATTGTCTTTAATAACGACTCCTGGGCCCTTCTCATATTTGTACTCTCAAGTGTTTCCTTTTTGCATTCATATCTAATCTTAAATGTAACACAATTCACTTTCTGCACGCTTGATTTCATTTTGATTTTTGATATGCGTTATTAATCCCCAAAGGGAAAATTTGTTTTTTTGCATGACCTTTCGGGGGACCGAGCGCAGGGTCTGCCATTGTACAGTGCCCCCGTGGAGCAATTCTACAGGTTCAGGGCCCAATGAAGTTGGGAGTAACAGGATTTGAACCGGCAACCATCCAAAATATTAGCACAGAACTTTAGTGTCACAGCCACCATGCCGCCATTTTTGGCCCCATCAATCTACTGTACACTCAATAGCCCATAATGACAAAATGTTTTCAGAAAGGTTTGCACGTTTGTTACAAATCCAAAGCTGAAAGCTCTCATTGGTAGGCACACAGCAACTTTCCATGTAATTAGTTTTCCTCCTGAGAAAAGGCAGTTATGTGCACAAGGGAGCGTCTCGATGTGTCTTTGTGTGAAAAACAAGCAGGCTTCTCAAATTTGTACAAAAGATATGAGCGAGAGCATTTACAGGTAAGGTGGTATAAGAAAACGAGCAAATGTTTTGGATTAGCGACAATTTGTCCACATTTACACTCCACGGGCAAATTGCTGGGCCCTCCTATATGCCTGCTTATCTGTGTAATTATCTAATCAGCCAATCACGTGGCGGCAGCACAGTGCATAAAATCCTGCTGATCCAGGTCAGGAGGGCCAGTTCATGCTCGACTCAAACACACGAATGGGGAAGAAATTGTGACCTCGGTGATTTCGGCCATGTTGGTGCCAGGTGGGATGGAGCTGCTGATCTCCTAGGATTTTCTACGGTTTGCTCACAATGGTGCAAAAAACAAAACAACGTCAAGTGAGTGGCAGTTCTGGAGAGGGAATCACCTTGTGAAGGAGAGTGGCCATACTGGGTCGGGTTGGCAACTGTGAGGAGAAGAAAAGCATCTCCGAGTGTACAACATGTCAGCCCCTCAGGTGGGCACATTGACTCTCCTTATTTACGCTCCCCAAACAAATTGTTAAGCGCTCCTCTACACCTGTTTATCTGTGCAATTATCTAATGAGCCAATCATGTGCCAGCTGCCCAATACATAAAATCCTGCAGAGCCAGATCAGGAGGGCCACTTCATGTTCACATCATACATCAGAATGAAGAAACAGGTGTGACCTCGGTGATTTTGGTCATGTTGGTGCCAGGAGGGATGGAACTGCTGATCTGCTGGGATTTCCACACGCAGAAGTCTGTACAGTCTGAACTACACGACAGTAAGGTTACGTTACATTTGTTGTATCTGAATACAACACGAGTCTTCAGTAAAGAAGAGTGAAAATTACACGCCTGGGGCCTCTTGTATAAACGGTGTGAATATACAGAAATGTTGCCTAAGAATGTTTCCACGTTCAAGTCACGATGTATAAAAGCTTAACTTGGCATAAAGCCACGCACTTTTCCACGGTACCTCATACCCTGTCGTATACAAGTTCTCCGCTCGGTTTTGCAGACTGGCGGCACCCAGCGTCAAAGCAGTGCTACAGTTCCTGTGTGGTTACCATTTCTTTCTTAGCTGCACATTTCTGACACGGCTTTATAAATACACTGAAACTAACTGCATATTGTTTATTAGTGTAATGCATCTGATTGTAATTAACTTGTAACCATATAATAGTCCATGGAATAGCCATAGTAGTCCAAATACCATAACTGCTTTAGCGTTGTTACTCTCACTGCACCTTCTTCTTCTTCTTTCAGCTGCTCCCTTTAAGAGTTGCCACAGCGGATCATCTTTCTCCATATTACTCTCACTGCACCACTCGGAGTATTTATATCACTGTATCTGAGTGGGACTCACAGCAGCAGCTGATCGGAAAGAGAATTATCAATATACAGCATCAAGGACACGCTGGCTCAGCCATGGCAAAACATTTCAAAGCCTTTCCTGTACGGACCTCGTGGTTCAGAAACAGTTTCATCTCAAGAACTTTAAACAGTCAATCAGTCCATCAAGTGCTCCTTGTAGACCAGTTAGGACTTAGAAGTACAATCATCTCACTGTAAACTTGCACTGCAGTTATAATATCACACAACCTGAGCCACTTTATAAATTGCGTACTTACAGATGATGACGATATCATTTTTAAGATGAAATGCAGCAAAATATGTTGATTATATTATACAGATAAAACTTTAACTTTATTTAAATAATCTGTATTGTTAATAATTAAACACGTGAGGACACGGTGCCGTAGCGCTAGCTAGTTCACAGATTGATCCTGATTGATTGCTGTATGCTGGAAGGATAGATGAATAGAATAATTAAACACGTACTACGAAGATATTTCAATGCTCCTTAAAAGTTTTGAAGAATCGTCGTTGTAAGCTTACAGATGGCTTAACGTCTATTACAGAGCTGATTGTGTGGTGATTGGGTATTTGGAGAAAGAAAAGTAAGGACAGGAATTAGAGGTTAGTACGTTTGAAAGAGACAGAACCGCCAACGTGTTCCCATGTTTAATAATAACAGTACTGCTGCAATAAATGATTTCATAGAAGGTTGCGTACTATCACTGCGCCACCGTGTTCCAATGTTTACTAACATGCTTTCATTCCTATCATCATGAAAAAGATATCACGTATACATCTCAGTATTTTAATTATGTAATATCACAAATGTAATGGATTCTGTGTCCTGTCGGAGGAAGAGAGCCGGTTTAAGAAGCACGTAGTGATTCACACACAGAACACAAAGAAGATCAAGTACAAAACAAAGCATTTAATGTGTTACTTTAGTTACGATGAGATTTAAGAAACTAGTAAATTAATCAATTTTATGATGAAGTTTATGATGTTCTACTTTAATGACAAAATAAACTACGTGATTAAAGAGGAAGTTTCGAGATTAAAGTTGACATTTCGTGCTTTTTCCCCACTATGTGCCTAATTTTTTTTTGTCTGTACCCTAATAAGCTTTCATTCGACACTCAGATGTTGGGCTACAACTCGCCTTTTCACGGCGACTTGGATATGTGACAACTTTTTTTTTTTATTTCGGGTACTGTGCGACTTTGTGAACTTGAGCCTTCGAGTTTCTCCAACACTCTGTCACTCGATCAGCTTCCGCTTGTTGATTATTCCACGGTTTATTTGAACAAATTCTATGTTTTTCCTTTGCCTCCACTTGGTATTCGCTGAAATTCTTATATTTTCCCCCGTGCTTTTCCCTTTGTCTTTTCACAGAACGCTGAGCTTAAGGGCGATTTATATTGATTTGCATATTCATAGAGGCATAATTCTGGGAGGAGTTGGGGCGGACAGGAGGCGCATGCATGTGTGTTACTTTTCACGCTGATCGGGATTTATGTAGCGGAAGAACGTGGAAGTTGGAGTACGCACGGATTCCTGCATCTGGATTTTTCTGTGCGTAAGCACATTTTGGCTTTTGTGCTTACGTCATGTTATTGTGTGAATTCTACGCACGGCGTTATACATGAGGCCCCTGGTCTTCGCTCCCTTTGTGACTGTACGAAATAACATCTCAGTGTTTTACCGACACCCTCTCACGAATGGCATCCTAAGTTGAGTGAGTTTTGCTCCCCCACAAATAGCAAATAAACACAAATAAAATGAATATGTACAAAATATGAACAAAGATGGCATAAAACATGAATATGATCCGCAGTCAGGGGAGGAATCCTATAGCAGTTGGGTTGACACGCCGTTTTAGGGTGAGAAGCTCAGCAATTCCGTAGCACCTCAGAAACCATCGGGATCAGTTGAGGGTGGTCTGGGCCCGATGTAAGACTGTCCCCTGGGCGGCTACCCCTAGAACTGCTCTGGGCGGAGACCCTGCAGCAGACCCATGACATGCTGGTGGGATCATATCTCTCGGATGGCTTGAGAACGCCTGAGAATTCCCCAAGTGGAGCTGGAATCTGCAGCTGGAGACAAAAGAAGTCAGGGTTGACCTTCTGCCATCGCAGCCCTCACCAGGAAAATTTGTTTCAGAACATGAAGATGAGAAAAAAAAAAAATGAGATGGCATTTCTCTCCATTTTTAAGCTCATTAAAAACTCATACCTTTAATAGAAAATGATTTAGTAGCCATAAACATTCAACAGTTTATTTACCAAATGATAAGCTCCATTTTTACGCATGGGTTTAGCCTCCGAGACAGCCGAGATTTTTCAGCTGCCATTAAACTCCTTATTTATTGAGACTTAATCAACAAATAGCCATCAAATGTCATCCATTTAGAACGAGCTCGGTTTCATTATTCAATTTTGGTTCAATCACCTCAAAACCTTCTTTCTATCAAAAGGAATTATGTGTGGAGGACAAGCCAAGGTGCAATAAGCAGTAAAATTAAATATGTGATGTTGTCAATTTTCAGCTGTCAGGGACTCGTATTCCTGATCATTAAACCGCCAATCTGGCTAAATTAGCAAAGTCTTTATGAAAGGTCAAGAAGTGAATGGACTATTTAAAGGATTAGAGATCACTTGTGGATCTGGAGAGAAGCATCGCAGGTGACCATCTGCTTTGTGTCGGAGAGGGGTTTATTATGCCTTATGAGAGCAATTTATTTACAGATGCTGAAGATAAAACAAAACACAGAGCTTTGCTTGTGACAAAGCTTGGGCCTTGATGTGCAAAGTTTGATGGGTGGGCTTTTAAAAAAGTGTGAGTGATCTCCCTGTGACTTTCTCACATACTCAGACATGGGGATGGATTTTTGAGGAGTAAACCGCAAGACAAGGATTATATTTTTTATATTATGTACATTAAAGATCCATCAACAACAAATCAAAACAAATTAATAATGTATTGAACAATTATTATAAAAGTAAAATTGAATAAATCAGAAACTGCAGCAGCACGAATAAAAGGTAAATGAAATACCCCAAAAGTTGATAGAAATCTAAATTCTATACCTAATGCTTGCATGCAAAATTTGGTTGACCTAACTGAAAGTGAACTCAGGTTATCGTGTTTATACACACACACACACAGACATAATTAAAAAAATTGTATTTTCTAAAATCTAAAATGTCAAGATTCATCAAAATCTCGACATGGAATTTTTGGACGATTATAATACTTCCCTATACTTCATATACGAGAAAGTCAGGGAGGTCTAAAACATTGAGATTCATTAAAATCTTGACATCGAATCTTTGGACGATTATAATACTTTCCCTATACTTTGTATACGAGAAAGTTAGGGAGGTCAAAAACGTCGAAATTCAGTAAAATCTCAACATGGAATTTTAGGGAGGTCTAAAATGTCAAGATTCATTAAAATCTCGACATCGAATCTTTGGATGATTATAATACTTTCCCTATACTTTGTATACAAGAAAGTTAGGGAGGTCAAAAACGTTGAGATTCACCAAAATCTCAACATGGAATTTTAGGGAGGTCTAAAACGTCGAGAGTCATCAAAATCTCGACATGGAATTTTTGGACGATTACAATTCTTTCCCTATACTTCATATACAAGAAAGTAAGGGATGTCTAAAACCGCAAGACAATGATTATATTTTTATATTATGTACATTAAAGAATTATCAACAACAAATCAAATCCAATTAATAATATATTGAACAATATGTGAAAGTCATGGAGGTCTAAAACGTCAAGATGCATCTAATTCTCTACATCAAATTTTTGGACGATTACAATTCTTTCCCTATACTTCATTTACGAGAAAGTCAGGGAGGTCTAAAACCGCAAGACAATGATTATATTTTTATATTATGTACATTAAAGAATCATCAACAACAATCAAATCCAATTAATAATATATTGAACAATATATGAGAAAGTAAATGCTATGAAATATTTGGTTGTGTATTTGCAGACAAATTTAAATATCCATCCATCCATCCATCCATCCTGCCAGCGAACGTCTTCCGAAGCATGTTAAGGTCCGTCCGCGGTCTCCTATTCGTGCGTGCGTGACAACTGTTAAATCTTTCATTCTTGATTGTAAAACTACAAAACACAATACAAAGGGTGCTTTCAGTACAATGTTCACACTAAACAATCAATCAATAGAGAAATACATTTAAAAACTTTATTAACTGTAGCAGATAAGCGTCTTAACTAACATTCATAAAACAATTATTTAAAAGAGAGACTTACAGGCATATCTTTGCCAAGGCTTAACGTGGAAGAACTGATGTCATGGACAGCGTTCAGAACTTCACTAAACTGCTTTACAAGAAAGGTGAACTGAGCAACGTGACAACGTCCGTACCTAAAATGATCGCTAGGTGGTGAGCCTTAAATAAAGTGTAAACAGAGTAATGTCCATGTCACGTGGTCCTCACAGACATGACAAGTCTGACTCCTTGAGATGAAGAAATGTCCTCAGGACAGCGATCCGCGCAGTGTCATTGCCTACAGGTTCCACACCATCAATTGACTGTTGCAGTCTTGATTACTGTCGTCAAAATCAAAATAATCATCTTGCAGCAAATCTAGTTGTTTCACAATGTCAGCACCTTTATACATTTATCGCAATGACACAACTACGAACTGTTGCCACCAAAAAAAAAAATAAATGCCATGGCTGTCCACTAGGTGGCAGCACTATAGTAGGTAACTGAGATGTGGCAGCAAAGCTCTGGTTGGTTCTATAGTGACAGCACACAGAGATATGAGTTATGATATGAGTCCCCTCCAGGAGGACTCACTCAATACTTTAAGCCACATTCCACCATGGTGTGCTAAGAAGGGGTGTCTGGGGGTCTTTTCTGACCACTGCTGTCAGGTAATTCAATGTTTCCACTCAATGTACTTGTGAAATTAGCGATTGGCTGTAATATCTCACCTGCGAGTCTGTATTCTTATTTTTTGTATTTCTGTTGCTGTGTGCATTTGAATTTCCCCAATGGATTAATGAAGTTTGTCTAAGAGATAGATAGTGTGGTCCAAGTGCAAGAATGACAGGCTAGTTCAGAAATATTTGGGACACCAACTGGGTCATCAGTCCAGAACAAAAAAAAAATCCAAGGCTCATCTTGGCATCTTTGCCCAGGCCAAGGACTAACAATAAACAAGAGGATCAACAGTAAGGTTTCTTCTTCTTTCGGCTGCTCCCGTTAGAGGTTGCCACAGTGGATCATCTTGTTCCAAAATCTTCCTATCCTCTACATATAGTAAGGACAACAATAGTAAGGTAAGGAACAAACTTAGTTTAAAGGCAGCCAATCCTTCCATCTCACGGGTTCTTAAAGGCGACTCCTCCAAAAAGGGGCGGAGTCAAGTGCCCACACTGGGCAGCTTTGCGTTGATGCAGAAGAGAAAGAAGAGCATACTGTTAGCAGTAGCGCCCCCTCCTGTTCTGATGGGTCATTGCCTACCTTGGATGAGCTCAGCAGGAGATCCTCAGACACACATGTGTGATAACAGGTAGAACTTTATTTGTCCCCAGGGAGGAATTTGGCCTAATTTAATGTAATCTGGCACATCGTCCAGTTGATTGTCACTACCTTGATCAATTGTCATTATCATCAAAATATTCAGCTTGCAATAGCCTCACTGAGATAAGAGTTAACTCGTACCTCACGTTCAAAGTGAAAGTTTGAGTGCCAAAATCTCCTGGTCATCTCCTGCCTATCTTTTGTGGAACTCAGAAGTGACGATGAAACGATATTTTCAGTATGTCATCACTACTGCAATACAAAGACATATGTCACTGAATCAAATCCTCATTTTCCTTGAAGACCAGGACCCTGAAGCTCTCCCACCGTGATCACGCACAGCACACCTATGGCAACTTTGCTTTCACAATATAATCCAAGTACAGACAGTGTCACGCAAGCGCGACTAGGAGACCGCGGATGGATCTTAAAACACATCGAAGGACGTTCGCCGGCGGGGAATGGCGGGTACTAACCTTTTTCTTTGTTTTCCAGGACTAAAGACGCTCCGCCATAAGACCTTGCCCGCAGTACGTCCACTTCCGCCCTTCCTCCGCCATCTTCTCTGACGTCAGCAATCCCATCATCCATCACGCCTCCTTCCCAGCATCCCTGCACTTCCGGCTCCTCCCATACAAAAATGGCCGCCGACGCCTAGTATGGCGTCGCGCATGAATGTTTTTTTTTGCTCATGTTTGACCCTGAATTTATTTCTTTGAAACGTTGGAGTGTCGACAATATAAGGCGCCGGAAAACCCCAAACCTTTTTATTGTCTCCGGTTGAATCTTTTACAACAGATATTCCAAAAATATATGCAACATCAATGACAACTGAATCCAAAATCAAGGGGAAAAATTATTTTTTATTTTCTTGGAAGTACCTGAAAGGTTATAAAGATACTAAAAGGCAATATTTAATTATCTCTCACTTGTATAAAAAAGTTCAAAAATGTTCATGATGGGGGGACTAATGGAGCTGCAAAAATGCAAAGTACTACTGAGCAGTAAAGTAATAAGGCAGAACATGGAAAAGGACAGAGATAAATGATTGCATCATTAATGGAAAAATTAAAGGGCACAATAAGGTGGTCCCTACCAGAGAATCATAGAGGTAAAAAAGCTGACGATCAGCAGATTTTTGCTATAAAAATGCCTCCTGTCCCTAGAAATTAAGTAGTGCAAACAATAATGTAATTGCCTGCAGTTCCTTTGGCAGAGGCTGCCGACTTGTTACGGGGTGCGTTGTGTCGTGGAAGTGTAGCTCGTCTTAAAAAGCTTTCAAAGCACCGACATTTACTGGCCAGACATTGTAAGGGCTCACAAGGATTCTTTTTATTTCTCATTCCAGTAAAAAGTTTTAAAATTAATAAAGGTTGAAGAGGAAGGGCACTAGCAAAGCGGTATTGATATCCGTGCCAATTCCTGCTGAATACGCTTTACAGCTTAACAAGGGCTGAAAGGATCACAAATGCACTACGCTGATAACAGAATACCCACTCATTTTTTTTCCTGTAATGATGAAGTAATTAATACAATATAATTATACTGGAACTATATGCTAGCTGCATACAGATTTTCTCCCTTTATATTGAGTACTTACTGTAACACGGCTGTCAGGCAGCACATTACAGTGCCTGCTTGTGAGTCGAGGGTCTACTGTGGATTTTGCTTCAGTGACTTCACCCCGTCATTTCTTTCCAAAAATGTCCACATCTAATACAGCATTAAGAGTTGGCTCCCTTCTGCCCTTTCTTCTGTAGTTTCTCTGGATTACTAGACCAGACACTGATGTGAGATCCCACCTCGCCCCACCCCAAGTATCCCATCCATATACTGATGGGGCGTAGGGGCTCTTCAGTGCCATAAACCTCAAATCTCTAGTTCTTTGGTTCTGCTGACGTTAAGTTAAAGACAATTCTTAAAGTTCTCCACCTGACTCCTCTCCTTTGTCTCACCCCCCCATATCAATACACCCCATTTTAAAGAGTTTCTGTAGGTGACATGATCTGCTATCGAGGAGTACAGAATGAATATTAAAGGTGACAGGCCTGCTCCTTGTGGCGCTCCAGTGTTGCTCACACAGTGCTTGAGCCTCACAAGGTAGTCCATGACTCAGGACACTTGTAGCGGTGCCACTGGGGAATGAAACTTCAACTCCCAGTAGTCCTTACAGCGGCTCTGATTGGTCATCTGCTGAGGGTGCAGGTGCTGCCGGGGACAAGGAGGCCGGCGCAACATTTAAAAGGAGGCCAGTTCTACAGAGAAGAAAATTTGACATCGGTGGCAGAGCGACGGGCGCTGAGCAGACTCCTGTCAATCATGGAGAATCCACTGCATGTGCTGAACAGGATCATCTCCAGACAGAGGAGCAGCTTCAGCGGCAGACAGACTGCTGGCACCGTCCTGCTCCACTGACACACTGAGGAGACCCCACACTATGCGACTCTTCAATTCCACCCTGGCGGGGTAAACGTTAACATTATACAAAGTTATTGTCTGTTATACCTGCCTTGCACTCTCCACCTTGCATTTTTTAACTTGCACTGCATTTTCATCACTCTTTAATTACATTTTTTTATCAGTATGCTGCTGTTGGAGTATGTGAATTCCCCCTTGAGGATTAATAAAGTATCTATCTATCTATCTATCTATCTATCTATCTATCTATCTATCTATCTATCTATCCTGCCAACTACACTATCTATCTATCTATCTATCTATCTATCTATCTATCTATCTAACTATCTATCTATCTATCTATCTGCCAACTATCTATCTATCTATCTATCCTGCCAACTACTATCTATCTATCTATCTATCTGTCTATCTATCTATCTATCTATCTATCCTGCCAACTACACTATCTATCTAAGAGTCTTTTTGTGTTTCGTGTTTGGAGTTGCCCGTCTGTTGGCATTCCCATCTTGTTACCTGTGGACTCTTGTTTTGTCCTAGAGATCGTCTCTGGTTTTGGATGTATGGACTGTCTGGTGTCTTCCTGCTGCATGAGGACTGTCTGAGGATTTGTTGTCGTCCAGCAAAGAAAGGAATGAGCACTCCTGATCCCTTCACACATCTTCTCATCAGGAATTACCGGTAGGACTGACCTTTACGTTCACATACAGCGAGCTGATCTCTGGACTGTCTACCTCCATCACTTTATTTCATCAGTTGCCGTTTTCATGGACTTCATCGTGTGTGGTTTTTGTTAGCGGTTTGTTTTTGCTGAGTTTGTGTTTATTGTATATCGCCGTAAGGGAAACTGGGGAGGAATCATTTGCATATATTTCATGTATTATTGTTTAATACATTCTGTTTTATTACTGGTGGCTTTTTTGCCTCCGTGATGAAGTGTGTGTGAGTCGGGCCAAGGCTTGGTGTGTTCCTGGAATCCCCACCAAAAAAATAAAAAAATCACCGTCAGATCGACGGTGTGAATCTTAGCTGTTTTTTTCAGTCCGCACACATATAGCTCTATGCAACCCTAACAGATATGGCAGGAAGGCAGTGGAGAAATCAAAAAATAATCCTGACAGTGCTGCCAGCTTTGCCCAGATGGGAATAAGCCATTCAGGAGGAGATGGACGATTGCATCTTCCAATTGTTCCAATCTTTTTCTGATAGGCAAACCGCTGTGGGCCCAAATCATCTGTCACATTAGGACATATATCGTCCAGGACCAGCCTGTGAAAAGTCAGCTTTCTGGACCATACAAGACCTACAGTATGAGTCCACTTGGGTCCACTGCAGTTTGCCTGTCAGAACAAGATTGAATTAAAAGATGTAGTTGTCTGTCTGCTCCTCAATCCAAAGTGCTGTGAACAACTTCACAGGTGAAATACAAGAATAAGCTAAACTAATCACTAAATACAGAACTGGTACACACATAAATGCAGACTTCTTAAAACAAAGCAGAAACTGATTAACATGAATGGAAACCAACAATATCTGTTCCCATGTACGTTGTGAACGATAGGGGGCGCTCTCGCTCCCTTGAACCCCTGTCCACGACTCCAGACACCAGGTAAAAGTCCAAATGTTGACTTTATTTTGTCGCCACAGTGCACAAAGCACACTCTCCACCACAATACTCATTAACAAACAATAAACCACAATAATACAATCCTCCAGCTCCCAGACGCGTTGCCACCCTTCCACCCAGCTCAGCTCGCCGTCTGGGAGCTCCCATAGTCCTTTTATATCTCCTGACCCGGAAGTGTTTCTGCCCAACAGTCCACAAGTCCTTATTCCTTCCGGGTCAGGGTAAATAGTCCTTTTCTTCAACCCGGAAGTCCATCGCTCTTCCTGTGACGAACCTCTGGGTCACAGGGCACGAAGAAGCCCTCGGTCCTCCCTGCAGCTCCTTCCTGTGGCCCCCACGGCATCCAGCAGGGCTTTGCATAAAAACTCCAATGTCCATGATGCCCTGCTGGTCTTCTGGGGACGTCCACGCTGCAAGGAGGGCTCCACCTGGCGGCTTGGGGGTATTGGCCGGGATAAATGGCCGGCCATCCTTCACAACGTGTACATGAGAAACTCCTTAAAGGCCTGGATGATAGTAATTCTCTGCTAAGACAGGAGAGGGCGCTGCATGATAATCATCTCACTTCTCTTACCCCTGCAGAAAGGAAGATTGACACCTTTCAATCTCTGACGTCACTTCCAGGGCCCGTCCACCTGGACCCGCCTCTTCCTCCCAGAATGCCTGATATTTGGATGAGCCACCATCTAGGAAAATTGCAAAAGAAGTCAAAGTCCTGGATACCTAAGTAAACTGGCTGCCTACCCTCTGCTGGTCTTCCAATAGTGGAGTCTGTTCTGGCCATCCAATGTGATGAGACAGATTTTCCACCTGTGGACTTCAGTACTCCTTTATCCAAGGTGACTTTTCCATGTACAGGAGAACAGTGTGGCAGTAGAGCAGTGTCACCAAGGGCCACATCAGGATACCGAGAAGTGAAACAGAACAGTGCAGGAGGGTAGGTAATGAATTCTAAATATCATATGACAAATATTTCTGTTCTAATGATTAACAAATGGAGATGCAGTGAGCACACAGCTAATCAGCAGCTCTAGTCAGGGTATGCTGTATAGCACTCTCAATTTAGACTATGGCTAAAAAGCAGGATGTTTCTTCAATGTAAAGGAAACTTTGCTCTACCTAGAATGGCCAAAATTAAGACCATTACCCTCTCGATATCCCAACTCACTATTAATTGGTCAATATCACAACATGCTCTTACTTTACCTTTCTCTTTTTAATCTTCAGACATCTCAAAAAATCAAGCGGCCAGTTCTTAACACTAATATTTCAGTCCATTCTTTTCTTTTTGAAGTCCCAGTAATGTTAACCCCCCACTCTCCCCCAAAAAAAAGGAAATAAACAAATATGACAGACCATAAACCTTATGCACAGCTGTTAGGATTACGGATAACTCCCAAAACTGTCTCAACTGGGCAAGTCTTTCCTTGTGCCTTGACAAAGGAGATTAATAGAGAATGAAAGGCACTCTGGAGGCAGATTTGAGCCGAAGAACAAATAACCCTCATCCGTCTTCCAGGTTTATTTTGTACTTAACCTGGAAGCCACCATTAAGACATAAGATAACCTCAACAAAATGCATTGGTTGTCTTCCACACCAATTTTGCTGCGATCGCCTCTTTCTATGGTAATGCACAGAACACTTGAGAGGAGCTGCATTCTTGATTGTGGTGAACTGTCTTCTATTTCCTCTTCCAAGCTTCATTCTTGAGCCTTTATTTTAAAAAGTCCACTATTTTGTTTTCTCTAGGTGACGTCATCCGGCCAACTGCCGAGAGTCCCGAGGACCAAAACATATAAGTTATTCGTGCACTGCTAGCAACCACATGACACAAACTACGTGTTGCATCAATAAAAGACGGTAGCGACCAGAATAAAGAATTAAGCTTTGTCAAAATAGTAAAAATGGTTTAAAATACCACCAAATGATATTTCCATAATAACCAATGAAAATTCATTAAAACAACTGTCATTAATTTATTACACATCTATAGTGCAAAAAAAAATGCATCTTAGTTATGCATCCGAAAATCGCAGGCTCTTTGTCCATTTGTCCAGCTCCTTCCTGTTGTAATGTAATCTTTTTTATAGCAAATTCCTTGAATAGCCAGAAAAATCTTGTGACAAGTAAATGGGATGATGTTAACCTTTACAGTTAAGATGTAAGTAAAAATGTCAAGCAACTGTCACGATTTCCTAAACTTCTTTAAAGGGAGGATGTCATCGATTTTGACAGCACTGTGCCTGGCAGCTAAAAATAAAGAGGGCAACAAATAAGTTTTATAAAGATTCCCAATAACATTGATAGACATCCACAGAATGCGGTTTATCTGAGAGACAATAAGACTGAGTGATTCTTTAAGGCTCGGCACATGCAATGAACTGACGCTTTCATGAGGAAGAGATTCGGAATTGTGCACATGTAATTGGATTAATCCAATAATCCCTTGCATTTTAAACAAGTTAATTAGTTTTCTAGAAGTTTTGTGTCAGGATTAACTCCAAAACACAAAAGCCTTAATAAAACAGATTGCAGGGTCTCATAAAAGTATCCGGACCCTTGAACAGATTAAGGTTGGTTTTTTTTTGTTTTTTTTTTTCTTTTATTTAAGATTCTAAGAATTTTTTTTATATGCAGCCATCTCTACAAACCGAAAATTGGGGACTTGGATAAGTCATGTTAAAGAGAAGTAGAAGAGCAATAGCATGGTGGTATCTCACCCCCTCAAAGTCCTGGATACACTCTGTGGGGAGTTTGTATGTTCTCCACATGTCTGTAGGAGGTTTCTCCAGGCAGTTTGGTATCCACCTAATACTTCTCCTCCTCCTCCTCTTCCTCTTTCTTCGTTCTTCAGCTGCCTTCAACCCCATCTTATCTTTAGCCATTTTTTGGAATTCTTGTATGTGTTTTGAGGAGAGTTTGCTGTTATTGTTGTTTGTTATAATATTCCTTGAATTTATTTCTAAAAACTAAATTTTCCTTCAGGACTAATGAAGTACTAACTATTATAATGGAAGGCTGGGAATGGCATTGCGTTTTTATTCGGCTGAAAGGCCATTAAGGATGAACAGCTTGAATGGATGGTCAACCAGGCTAGGATGGTTGCCGTTCCCTTTACTGATCATAGCAGAAGAACCAGAGATGTCATGGAGGCAATGGTATATATCAGTATTGGTCAGTGTGCATTATCACGTCAAAAAATCAATTCTCTTTAGAGGTGGTTTGTTTCCATTTCAAGAAAGGCCCTAGTGTTGGGTTTGTGCTCCTCTCTCTGTATTTGTTGCCAGGGATGCCAGGGGCCATGACCCGGCCGGGACGTCATGAGGGACCGGATGTGGGTCTGTGCCCACCCTGGATCACGTGGGGGTCACCTTCCTGGTTGTTTTGGGGGCCACGGGTACAGGGCATGGAAGCTCCACCCTGTAGGGGCCTGTGGTCACCGCCAGGAGGCGCCCCAATGCCTTGGGGACCTGTTACCCCAGCACTTCCGCCCCACCAGGAAGTGCTGGGGGGAAGAATTAGGATGGCGCCCGGAGAGCTGCCGGGAGGACAGCCGGCACTTCCGCCACGCTGGGGCGTGGCCAGAAGAGGAATGCCGGGAACACCAGGGGCTCATCCGGGGACTCTATAAAAGGGGCCGTCTCCCATCATTCGAGGCTGGAGTCGGGAGGCGGAAGGACAAAGCTCAGGAGAGTGGAGGCGGCCCGAAGAAAGGCATTGTGGCCAGGACTGTGTGTGATTGGGGTATTTGTGCACATGACTGAGGTCTGAGTAACCAATGGACTGGGGTCTTAGTGACCATAATTTGTAAATATATTTGTAAATAAACGTGTGGTGGTTGTGAAACAACATGTCCGCCTATCTGTGTCCGGGCCGGGTTCACATTGTCAAGCATCTCACAATTACTCCTATGAATCATAATAAAATGATGAGAATTTGTCCTACCACAGAGTAAGACATGAGAAGTAGTTTCAAAGTGTCCTACACAAACTTCTAGAATGAAGTAGGAGGCCACATTTGAGAGTGAATGACGTCATGATGTTACTGCAGCCTGGGCTGCAAATTGGCGGTCATGATGACGTTTTGTTGTTTTCTGATACTAACGCCGAGGCTTCACCATAAACATAATAATAATAATCTTATATATAAACGTCTACACGTGTGTGTGTATCTGTCTGTCCAGCCCGGAAGTGCAAGGTTACAGCATGAAGCTCAAAGGTGGCCCCAAGTTAACGAGTCGGAAACAAACTCGCTTAGCCGCTAATACACAAGCGAGGCAAGCACATCGGCAAAATGAAACCTCCGAGGAGAGACAAACTCGCTTAAACATTGGTGGGGGTAGGGTACGTCCACAAAACGCAACCACCGACTCTGCATTTCAATTTTTTTTCTGACACTTTCAATAGTTTCTAGGAGCCCGGACTTTTTACAGCACGGGCTTACATAGCTAATAATAATAATAATAATAATAATAATAAACAGCTTCCAAAAGCAGCTTGTGTAGAGTCAGTGCAAAAGAAATCCAGAAATCACACACCTCAGCACGGCCTGCATTCTTCAACGAGTCCTCAGCTGAATAACAAGCTGAATTCAAAGCCTGAGAGGTTGACTTCTGACAAATCCACCATCATATCGCAGAGCTCCGAAAGGAGGACATAATAATAATAATAATAATAATCAAAGTTATATTTGAATAAAATGAAGAAGGAAATTATAATTTTGATAAGATATTGTGCTAATCTGCACTTCGTATCAAACAACAATAGCCCCCTTAAATTTAGTAATGAATGATCCAAAGCCATACTCTTAGAAGAATCATCACCTGCCACTGTTATGGCCGTGGGAAACGCTTCATAAAGTAACATCAACTAGTTACTGAAACTAGCCACAGGCTATTCTTGTGCTGTTTTTAAAGTGACGTTCACTCTTCCTGTGCTCCCAGTCATCCTCTAGAGTCACGTGTCAGGTTTCTCTCCATGATACCCCCTCATCCTCTGCAATTCTCTATTTATCTAATGCCTCGGGAATCTCTGTCTGTCTTCTAGAACCTTCCCAGGCTTGTAAATGTTTCAGAGGGGGCTCACTGCACCATAAAGTCCCCAACAGAAGAACATCAGAAGGAGGAGGAGACCATTCAGTCCGTCACGTTATATTTTTTGGCTAATAACTAAGCTGTTCCCAGTTTCTCATCCAGATTCTTCCTAAAGGTTGTCAAGGTTTCTGCTTCTTCTCCATGTCTCGATCGTTCATTTCTGATTATCATAAACCTTTGTGTAAAGAAGTGCTTCCTGGCTGCGGTTGCCCTTCATGTCTACTGATGTCCTCAAGTTCGTGATTCGCTCTTAAGCTGAAAGAATTCGGCTGGATCTATTCCTTTGAGAATCTGAGGACCAGGATGAGGTCCCCATACAATCTCGTCTGCTTGAAAACTAAACGGGTTTAATTCTCGGAGTCTGTCCCTGTAGGACATGTCCCATGATGCACTTGGTTGCTCTCCTTTGCACAGCTTCAAGTACTGCTATGTCTTCCTTAGAGCGTGGTGACCAGAGCTGTACACAATACCCCAGATGCACTCTTACTATTGCATTATATAGTACCTTGATTTATGATATAGCCTGACATTTTATTTGCCTTTTTAATCGCTTCTACACATTGCTAAGACAATGAAAACGTCAAGTCAACTTCCATCCATTCATCCATTATCCAACCCGCTATATCCTAACTACAGGGTCACGGGGGTCTGCTGGAGCCAATCCCAGCCAACGCAGGGCGCAAGGCAGGAAACAAACCCTAGGCAGGGCGCTAGCCCACCACATCATGTCAACTTTAACCCCTAAATCCTTTTCAGATGTTGCTTCCTATAGCTCAGTGTCTCCCATCTTATATTTATAACTGACAGTTTTGCCGACGTGTACACTTCTCTACGTTAAAGGGTTCACCCAGTTCTGAAGATTGTCCAGGTCTTTTTGAACAGAAGGTGCAGGAGTAGACTGTTCTAAAGCTCTGCTACTGAAAATATTCAAAAATGACTGACCTGATGACCTTAAAAATCTCAAAACAGATACACGACAAAGCGAGGATAACAGGGAGCCAAACTATGGCAGGCTTTGTAAACCCAAAGCGGTATCTTAACCCCAGCGCCAATGGAGACTGGCCAAAACTGGTGCTATAATAAGCACCTTCTCAGTACCTGTAGGCATCCAAGCAGCTGAATTGTGGACTAACTGTAGAATTGTGGAGGAACAGACTGATTAATACTCAAGTATAGTGCACTGCAGTAATCTTATTGAGCATTAATAACTGTCTCAATGTCCTTAGAAGACAGGAAAGACTTAATCCTGGAATTTAACTTGAAATGATAAAAGCTCCTCCTGACAACTGAATTAATCTGACTTAAAGTGACTAAGGAGCTCTCATTGAAGGATTTTGGGAAGTATAATTCTTTTTGACCGTATTTGTGACTGTGGATCTCTGCCAGTAATGGGTTTTGGAGAAGTTCATTCTTTTTGAATATGTATTAGTGGTAGCTTAATTGAATTGTTGTTTGAACCTTCCCCATCTTCTTTATGGATTTACAATGTATATTGTGGTGGACGGCCTGGGGCCTTGCACGGTCGGGATGCCCTTCTAAAGGAAGGACCAGGTGAGATGACATATCCACAGCAATACCTCCCCCGGAACATGAGAGGGCAACCCCCCTGGATTGCATCGGGGCAATGGGCTTGGGAGCTTGGAAGCTCAACCCTGCTGAGGGCCTGTGGCCACTGTCAGGGGGTGCCTGGACAGTTCCAGAGCCCTGGACTGCAACACTTCCACCACACCCGGAAGTGTTGCCGGAAGAAGATTTGAGAGCACCTGGAGCACTTCCGGGTGTACTATAAAGGAGGCCGCTTCACTTTATTCGAGGAGCCAGAGTCGGAAGGTCAAGGACAACGCTTGCTGGTCGAGGAGTGGAGGTGGCAGAGAAGAGAAGAGAAAGAAAGAAAGACAGAAAGATAGAAGAGACTGAGCAGTACTGTTGTGAAGAACCGTGTGTATTGTGTTCTGAAGTGGGGAGTGGGGAATAGAGCTGCTTTTACACTTGCGTACACTTGGAGAGCTGTACTCTGCAAGGCTTTCACAATATTTTTTCAGCACTTAACTTTGTCAATAACCATCAATACAATTTTTTTTGTGATCAGTTATTTAGTGTGCTGAACAAAGTCAAAACGAGAAACAATCAAGACGTGAGTTAAAACCACAGTGTGCCCCTCATTCCCCATGTCCTGTGCCATATCCACTAGGATCTGTGGCAGTGGCAACCGACCACACAGCCGCACTCAACCAAGGGAGTGACTTCATCATGAGCCTCTCTGCACATTAAAAGACATAACTGTGGACGTGGCAGAATCCCAGGTGCAAATGGGTCTGCTAGATGCTCCATTAACCGTTCACTGTCTCAAATGGAGTCAAATTCATCTTAAAGTTCTTTAAATTTAGAAAAATGCTTTATCAAAATAGTTCCTCAACGTTCAGTTTTCCAAATTTAAATCATAAAGGGGCCTATAGCAATCTCTAGGTAGGTGATACAAACCCAAGTTAACATTCACATGAATGGCAGGACCAAATGCGGCCATCTCTTCCCATGGTAAAGAACTCACATAAGATCTAAAGGAAAGCATGATTCATCAGACCAGACCACCTTCTTCTATTGCTCCGTGGTCCAATTCTGACGCTCACACGCCCATTGTAGGCACTTTTGGTGGTGTACAGGGGCCATTATGAGCACACTGACCCAGCAAGCTGCAATGCACTGTGTGTTCTGACACCTTTCTTTCACGGCCATCATGAAGTTTTTGAACAGTTTACAGTATCACATCTGTGGTATCAGACCATACAACTTAGCCTTCACTCTCTACGTGCATCAGTGAACCTTGGACACCCATGACACTGTTGCTGATTCACCAATTGTCCTTCCTTGGACCACTTTTCATAGGTACAAACCATTACATACAGGGGTCACCCCACCAGACCTGCCATTTTGGAGATGCTTTGACCGAGTTGTCTTGCCATCATGGTTTGGTACTTGGCAAAGTCGTTGAGATCCTTATGCTTGACCATTCTTCCTGCTTCCAACATATCACCTTCAGGAACTGACTGTTCATGTGCTGCCTGACATATCAGGTGCCATTGTGGCAAGGTAATTCCTGTGATTTGTGGCTTATTGGTTTATATGTTGGGTATCAACATCTGGAAATGAGGTAGGAGCCAGACTAGACTGCACCCTGGTCTATGCCCTGGACACACTCATGCAAATACCTGGCAAATTTACTGTACATCTACTCATCACTCTGATGTACACACCTTTAAGATGTTGGAGGAAACAGAAATGTCAGGCGAGAGCTTGAAAACTTCTTCTTGGCCACAACAGCAATGAAACTTGGAGCTGTGAGGCAACAACTCTCACTAATGTGCCACATGAGATGAATATGGTCTTGTAATAATTATCTTTGACAACCTTCAGAATGCCATTAAATATTATTTGATGACAAGTATAATATGTCAGCATGATGACTTGATGAATACAAACTAAAGTAGCGAGATAATTAAACCCACTAAATAGTTCCTGTTGGAAAAGATAACAACTGTAAATGCTCCAGGGAACTGAATAATAAAGGTGTTAATAAAGGAGAAAGCAAAGTGAGAATGGGGTGAGTGCAGGCGTTCTGTAAAGAGCAGCTGACGCGTCACACATTTCAACAAGCTGGGATGATGCGTTTGGTGTTTCGTGCCAGAAAGGCGACTTCAGCTGCAAAGCTTACAGGCATCCAGCACACTCAGGGCACGTTTTGCAGAGCACATTTTATTCATGTTAGGCAGGCAAACGCAGTCTTGGTGACTGGCAAAGCAGATTCTCACAACTCTGATGGGTTTAATAATTAACAGAAGAGAATCTCAAAGAGGCAAACAGTTCAAGTCAGGCCAAGAATACAAAATATGAAGGTTTAGGTAGCACCTCACACACTTAGAAACTTCATACAGACAAGCAGCCATCTGAGAAAAACCCATCGGCCAAAGTCAGGGAGAATTTGTGTGACCCGATATGACACTCATAAGAAAGAATGTTCTAAGAGTCAAGAACATGGCGAAAAAGGGTGTGAGGTCTCCAAAAGTACCATAAGGATCAGGCAAAAGGCATTCACTAGCCAGCCCAAAAGAAGCTCACCCCAACTCACTAAGTCCCAAATTGCTAATTAAGGCTTTGGCCTAAACTAGGCTTTAAATGGGGGACCTGGATGCTCTTAACAGTCTCAAAATGACCAGAGTGACCATTGGGTTCTCGATCACATCCCTACCAAGTCCCTTCTTGCCCAAAGTCCGGATGGTTCCAAACTTCTTCCATTTCACATTGTCGAGACCACTGTGCTCCTGAGAGCACTCAAATGATTAAAAATGGTTTTAGGCCCTTGCTCTGATTTATGCCTGTTATGGTGTATAAAATCTACAAATTATTCTCTATATTTTTATTATTATATTTTTCTCAATCCAAACAAGATGAATTCAGATGTAGAAGGCATTATAATAAAAAGGTATATCCTCTTCCCTTACATCTCACTTTTATAACAGTTGTTCACACCATAGTGCTAAATTGGTATTCCAGCCTGGGAAAGGAAGACTGAGCCATGCCTCAGGCTATTGATTACTTTATGGATGGACATCTGGGACAACAATTTGGTTTACAGCCTGGGAAAGGAGGACATGAGGCAATATCAAAAAACTTTATTATCTGGGAAAAGATAGATTAAAGAGTTTGAGCAAATTCATCCATCACATTGACAGCCAGCCAATCAGGAGCATGCAACTATCATGTGTTGTTAAACCACGCATTAAACTTTACAATAAATATGCCTCATTTTGAAAGCGACGTCAGAGAAGAAGAAGAGGAACGACGACGACGTCACTGGTCGTCAGAAGAGCATCATGAACATCGATTGCTAAATCAAACGCCGCCCTGGGACATTCATCCTTGTCATCTGTAACTTTTTGTAAGCTTTCTCTAAAGACTATATATATCCTTTCCTATCAGTACCTATTTTCTATTATTCTTTGTTCCAGTGGTATTATTATTATTCTTGTAATAAATACCATGCTGCTTTTAACTTTCTATGCTTTTTCTTAATGTCTATAGAGTGATTGAAGTAATAAGTTAGATTTCTTTGAGCACCTGGTGTAGCCAGAGATTTGCCATTACCTCTGTGCTTCAAGGTTTATTAAGGCTGAGGGTGAGAGCTCCACTCAATAGTAGGGAACAGTACGTAAACAAGGTATTCTTGGTTGATAAATGGCCTATAGTCAAGAATGCTAAGTCTTTGTATGTTTAAATGTATTCTTGTAGACCAAAAGTAATATTTAGGTCTGAGATATCATTAAATCATCGGATGTTGTTCACGTCGATAATAAGTAAGTCTCTTGAAGTGCTGAGTGACAAGCTGCGTTATTCCTAAAGCACTTGTGTGGTTTAAAGTGCTAAAGGTTAATCTGCATGTGTGTGTGTGTGTCATTCATGGGGCACTGTTGTAGTTAGGGTCTGTGTGTATGCGTATAGCTATGTATGTGTGTGTTTATCTTAAAGTGCAACAGTAGACCAACCTGATAACGAACTTGACGAGTACACTTAGAGGGAAAACAGGTAAAGGGTAAGTAGAGGTAAATACTATGATAATACAATGCCGCAGTATAGTTTCATCATTGAGGTCTACAGAGAGCTCCATGGATTTCACAGATTTTTTTTTTATTTTATTTAAAAATTAATCCTACAACACGATAAAGTATGCAGAAATCTGTGTAGATAGAGAGATGGCACTGCGATGGTCTGACTCCCTGTCCAAACAAAGAAAACTTGACCAGACTGAGATGACGGTTCACCTTTCAAGATGACAAGGACCTGACACATAAAGCCGAGACAACGTTGGAGTGGCTCCGAGACAAGACACTGACTCTCCTTGAGTGGTCCAGCTAAAGCCCAGACTTAAACCCCATAGAAAATGGTGGAGAGATCTGAGGATGGCGGTTCACAGATTTTTCCCATCCAGTCAAATGGAGCTTGGGAGGCTCTGCCAAAAACATTTGGGTTAACTGCCCAAATCCAGGTGTGCAAAGGTTGTACAGTCTCGCCCAGGAAGACTCAAGGCTGGAATTGGTCAAAGAGGGTCTTCTATGAAGTACTGAATTAAGGGTCTGAATACTTCTAGGAAGGAGAGATTTCAGTTTTTGCTTTGTAATAAATTTGCATACCTTTCTGAAGACAGGTGTTTACTTTGTTATTATGGGTTATTGGGTGCAGATTGGTGGGCAAAAATGGCAAATGTATCTATTTTAAAATTCAGTCTACAATACGATAAAGCGTGCAGAAACTGAAGAAAGAGTCTGAACAGTTTCTGAATCTACTGTATCCTGCTTCAGGATGACTCTTGTTTGCCATGCGTTAATACACATTCTGCGGCTATGTCAAATCAATGTATTTTAAAAGAAGTTGCCGAGTCCTCTTTGAAGTTACTTAAGGTGAAGTCATATCTAAAGGGACAATAATGCCGCTCAACCCAGGGAAGAGCATTTCAGCTTGCATCACGTTAGATTCAGCAAACTCCTCTGCCATTTGAAGTACCAGCTGCCACATGCCATTTGGAAGAAATGCTTCTTCAGCCTTGAACGAAAATTGTTAATGACCAGACCAGACCAGACCATTCAAGCTAATGACAAAAAATATAAATCTCACATTTAAAGTATCCAATTCTGTGCAAAATATATTGTCGGTTGAAATGTCTGGGATTAACAAATGCATTTAAACAACGCATGTGGGCTTGCTGATCATTCCCTGAACCTGCTGTACCCAGCAGAGTTGTGAGCAGCAGTGCTTTAAGATGAAGGCTCTGCACGCAAACGGAAAGCAAATCCTAGTTGGGGTGTTAGTCCAGTCAGTCCAGTCAGCCCAGTTAGTTCAGCTAGTACAGTCAGCCTGGTCTGTCCAGTAAGTCCAGTCAGTCTGGTCGTCCAGATAATCCAGTTAGTCCAGGTCAGTCCAGTTAAACCAGTTAGTTCACTTAGTCCTGTCAGTCTAGTCAGTCCAGTTAGTTCAGTCAGTCTGGTCAGTCAAGTTAGCCCAGTTAGTTCAGTTAATACATTCAGTCTAGTCTGTGAAATTAATCCAGTTAGTCCAGTCAGTCCAGTTACTTTAGTCAGAAAAGTTAACCCACTTAGTTCACATAGTGCAGTTAGTCCCCTCAGTTCAGTTAGTCTGGTCAGTCCAGTTATCCCAGTTAATCCAGTCAGTATGGTCATCCAGTTAATCCAGTTAGTTCACTTAGTCCAGTCAGTCCAGGTAGTTCAGTCAGTCTGGTTAGCCGAGTTAGTTCAGTTAGTAAAGTCAGTCTAGTCTGTCAAGTTAGTCCAGTCAGTCTGGTTGTCCAGTTAATCCAGTCAGTCCAGTTAGTCCCCTCATTCCAGTCAGTCCAGTTAGTACTCTCAGTCCAGTTAAGCCAGCTAGTTCAGTTATTCCAGTCAGCCCAGTGCTCGCTCAGCTCCTGACACTCCAGGAGAACTTAGATTCATCAGTTCACCCAAACCTCCTTCTATTATTTTATATTTTTAAATCTTTTCTTCTTCTTCTTCTTTCTTTCTTTATAAACTTTGTTGTTTGATTAATGTTTGCTTCTCAAGCCTCATTAATTTCCAACATGACAATGACACATGAGAAACTGGGGTTTCACCAGTTAATCGATTAACCTTGAAAATCAGTCAAAGACCTAACGGATAGGTGTCACTGAGACCTGATTTAGTCCAAAGAGTTGTTGCAAGTATAATGTCATGAAATCAATGTGGTGTCTTTAATTGTTGTGAAGAAATTCAACTGCATCAAACAAGAGAAATAATGTCATCTGTGACACTCATGGCTGTAAAGTTCAATAAGCAGAGCATAAGGTACGGTCAATAACAATAAGAGCCATGCAGAAGATCTGCCTTCCACTCACTCTTTAACGTCTGATAATCCTGAATGTGTGGTATGGACACCAAGGAGCACCATTTATGAAACTTAACTGCTGTTGCGCTATGGACCTTTAGGCCCCACCCTGATTCATGGTATGGGCAATGAGGAGCGACATATTGGTAACAGAAGATGTGTGCGCTTTAGACACAGAGGGAGAATTCACTTCCTCTGCTCTTTGAAGTCCAATAATCCTAAATACATGTAATGCAGTACCATTTATGAAACTCAAGTGGCATGCGCTATGGACCTTTAGACAACACACACCCAGTCCGTGGTGTTACTGTATTGGTAACAGAAGATGTCTGTGCTTCAGACACCAAGGGGGACTCCCCATCTCCTGGTCTTTGAAGTATCATAATCCTGAATTTACACTTTAAACAATGAGAAGCACCATTTATGAAGCTGATGGTGAGCTATGGACGTTTAGGCCCACGCATGGGCAAAGAGGGACAACATATTGTGTACTGAAGATGTGTGCGCTTCAGACACAGTGGAGGACTTCACTTCCCCTGGTCTCGAAGTCCAATAATCTTGAACGCACAGTCTGGTGAGCCATTTATGAAAGTCAAGCAGCGCATGTTCCAGATCTTTCAGAAACCAACAAACCCCTCAATGCTCTGGACACAAGAGGTCCATATAGGATTCAAATGGCCGAAAAGAACTGCACTCTGTCCTATAAATTAGAACATTAGAACAATCTGGACGAGAACGGGACATTCAGCCCAACAAAACTCCCAAGTCCTGTCCACTGTCTTTTTTGAAAATAACATCAAGTCATTTTTGAAGGTCCCTAAAGTCCTACTGTCCACCACACTACTTGGTTACTTACTCTGCGGTTCTCTGTGTGAAGAAAAACTTCCTAATGTTTGTGTGAAGTTTAGTTACCCTTAACAAGTTTCCAGCTGTGTCCCCGTGTTCTTGATGAACTCATTTTAAAGTCACTGTTTCGAACCTCTGGACTGATTCCCTTCCTCATTTTAAACACTTCAGTCAGGTCTCCTCTTCATCACCTTAAGGCTCAGCTTTTTTAATCTTTCCTCATAACTCATCCCCTGTAGCCCTGTAGTCAGCCTAGTCGATCTTCTCTGGACCTTCTCTAGAGCTGTTATGTCCTTTTTTTATCCTGGAGATCAAAACTGCACACAGGACTCCAGATGAGGCTTCACCAGTGTGTTATAAAGACTTGAGCAGAGCCTCCTGGGACTTGTACTCCACACATCAAGGCGCTATATAACCTGACATTCTGTTAGCCTTCTTAATGGCATCTGAACACTGTCTGGCTAATAGCTAAGCTCAATCTTCTTTTGTTTAAACTGTAAAGGCTCAGCTCTTTTAATCTTTCCTCATAACTCATCCCTTATAGTCCTGGAATTATCCTAGTTACTCTTCTCTGGCCCTTCTCTGGAGCTGCTATGTCCTTTTTGGAGACCAAAACTGCACACAGAACTCCAGATGAGGCCTCACCAGTGTGTTATAAAGTTTCAGCAGAACCTCCTTGGACTTGTACTCCACACATCAAGGCGCTATATAACCTGTTAGCCTTCTTAATGGCTCCTGAACACTGTCTGGCACTTGATAGTGACGAGTCTTTCTCATAAGGTGTACTTTTAATTTTCAGACCTCCCATTATTTATTTAAACCTCACATTTATTCATCCTACGTGTCATACTTTACATTTACTGCCATTAAACTGCATGTGCCACAAATCTGCTCAGGCCTGTCTGCTGTCCCAGTCCATCTGTGATGATTCAATGGATTTGAGATTATCAGCCAATGAATCTAGCTTGGTGTCATCTGCAAACTTCACTTTTAAATCACCTACTGTATTAAATATTCTTTATAGAGATTCTTCAGGAATCACAATTCACCCCGTGAGGAGTCTTAGAGACACCCACATGCCCAAGTTGATGAAATGTTTCCCTCCACGTGCCCGTCTCACCTGTGTGTGCAGATGATCAAGTTATTGCCTGAGTCGAGAGTCCCTGATAATTGAAGGCACCTTTGATCAACAAACGGTTAGGTGGTTGTAAATACGAAGAGACTGCTATTGATTTTACGTCCCGTTCCTGTCAATGCCTGCTACCTGCTACCTAATATTTGTGAGGTAAACTGGGAAATGCTTTATGATCATTAGATTAGGATGGGAAATCACTCTGAGCTGTTTAGCTTTACTTGCGGCACAACCTCCTGCTGTCAGGCACACATGAGGGTTTGCATTTTGATATCCACTGCAGCAAAAGCAGCTCCTTTTGCCCACCACAGTTATAAGATAAATAAATAAATAAGTTTAATAATGTTCACTATCCAAAACTGAACTTTTAATTGAAAACATGAGGGCATTTGCATGGGCAGCTTGTTAGACTGAGGACACCTACTTAGGGCTCCCTCGTTTCTTTTCAGCATCTTCTGACCGTGTGAGTGAAGCTTAACTTACCTTGCATGGCAAAAGACACTGATGACATGTTACAGGAGCAGAGTGAAGACAAACGGACACCCCAAATGGAGCAGAGACCTACTCTCGACAAAAGGGCTTTATTCTTAATAATAATAATAATATTAATATGTGGAAAACAGCAGTGGTCTGGAGGCATGTCACATACGTTTTGTGATGGTATGGCAGGGAACGTCGACACTTTACAGCTTTTGTAAATAGCCTGCTAAAGTGACTTTGGTTTTCTAAAGCATAGATGGAAGTTAAACTCATCAGAGAGGCGACCACTCCGCTGTACTGTACTGTTTACAATGTGAAAATGATCAGGGTCCATCTTGCTGTTGATTACAGTAAGGAATCTTCTTTTCTCCAATATATCACAAAGTACAGCATTGACAAGAAAATGATTATTATGTTTTTATTCTGACTGAGTAGGTAGAGAGAAAAAAAAACAAGATTACATAATGACCTGACCTAAACGTAAAGTACTTCCTCGGACGGCTCCCAAAATCTCCTTAGAATTAAGAAAGATTATGATTGCTTGCAAGCACTTAGAAACGCAGAATATAATTTTATGAGTTAAAGCCATCCAGGGAAAAGAGTCAATGAATACCAACCGATATTGCATGACATTCACAGATACAAATTAAAATTGCTGAGCTCAGCATTCTAAAGTGAGTGGCTAATTGATCATCCTCCTATCAATCAAAGCTTCACTGCAGCTTCTTCTGCACAGTTATCATCTAATTGCATCCTCCTGCAAAATCTGAAATTAGCCTTCTGTATGAGTTCTTAACTCTTCATGCTTACACTCCCCTTTTCAGAACTTTGTGTTTGGAGACAATGTAAGAGACGACCATGAACTGAGTTGCTAGCATTACATCTATCTATCTATCTATCTATCTATCTATCTATCTATCTATCTATCTATCTATCTATCTATCTATCTATCTAATCCTGCCTACTATACCAAAATCTATCTATCTATCTATCTATCTATCTATCTATCTATCTATCTATCTATCTATCTATCTATCATCCAGTGCCTTTCAAATTTATCTATTAATTATATAGTGCCTTTCATATATATCTATCTATTAAATTAAATAGCATATTTCATATCTATTAATTATATAGTGGCTTTCATGTCTATCTATCTATCTAATCCTACCAACTATGCTAAAATATTTCTCTGTCTATCTATCTATCTATCTATCTATCTATCTATCTATCTATCATACAGTGCTTTTCAAATTTATCTATTAATTATATGGTGCCTTTCATATATATCTATATATTAAATTAAATAGCATATTTCATATCTATTAATTATATAGTGGCTTCATGTCTATCTATCTATCTATCTATTCCTGCCAACTATGTTAAAATATCTATCTATTGTGAACTTTGACCCGGACACAGACAGACAGACATCTTTGTTTCCACCACACACTGTTTATTTACAATAATATTTACAATAATCACGTGCACAAACCCCAGTGCCTCCAGCACCGATTCCCCCAATGTCCAGGCCACACAGTCCTGTGCCTCTTTTCCTCCTGGCCACCTCCAGTCCTCACTCCAGCTCCGTCCTCTTCCACCCGACTTCCAGTGCTGACTGGAGGGAGGCGGCCCCTTTTATAGGAACCCGGATGGGCTCCAGCTGATTCCCGGCAATCTCCCGCGGACACACCCCCGTGTGGCGGAAGTCCCCTGTCGTCTTCCCCCTGGCACTTCCTGGTGTGGCAGAAGTGCCGGGCTCCCAGGATAATAAGGCACTGGGGCGCCGCCTGGCGGTGGCCACGGGCCCCTACAGGGCTGGGCTTCCAAGCCCTCTACCCAAGGCCCCCAACATAACCAGGACGGACGCCCCCTCGCGGTCTGGAGGAGGCACAAACCCTCCTCTCGTCCTCCTGGGCGTCCCGGCTGGGCTCCAGCCCCAGCTGGGGACCACACTATCTATCATATAGTGCCTTTAATATTTATATATCTTTTAATTATATGGTGCCCTTCATATATATCTGTTTAATAATTAAATAGCACATTTCATATCTATTAATTGTATAGTGCCCTTCATATCTATCTATCTATCTATCTATCTATCTATCTATCTATCTATCTATCTATCTATCTATCTATCTATCGTGCCTTTTATATTTATATATCTATTAATTATGTAGTACATTTCATATCTATCTATCTATCTGTCTGTTGTCACATTTACACATTGGAGGATCTCCTCAAGGGGTCGATCGAGGTATGCAATAACCCGCCAGGGCAAGAGGGGGTACTGTTGCTAACATTTTCTTCTTCTTCTCTCCCCGCAGTTCTGAGATACCGCCCAGTGAGGGCATTTAGCCCCTCCCCTTCCAGTTAATCCATTATAAGAAATCCAAGAGCTTGTTGATTTAATGGGATGACCCAATTGGCATCCCAACTTTTATCCTTTTGTGACCTTGTAATCTTGTAATTCAAGATTATTGGACTTTGAGACCAGGGGAAGTGAAGTCCTCCACTGTGTCTGACCCACACCATCTATCAATCATATGCCTATCTATTTATCTATCTATCTATCTGTCTATCTAACTACCAACCAATTATTTATATAGCGCCTTTGATGTCTATCTCTGTGTCTACCTACATACCTACAGTAGCATGGACGAGTGTCCCCAGAGTGATTATGAGGAAATTGGACGAGCCCACATTTACTGTACGTGTAGACCTGTGCTGTTCAGCTGATTTCCTCATTAGCGCTTTGGGGTTCATAATTAAAGCCCTTGTACCCACTAAAGTATAAAAGGAGCATGAGAAGGAAAGAAAAGGGAGAAATGGAAAAGACAGAGAGTGGAGTTTAAATGGAAATGGAAAAGGGAAAGCAAAGAAGTTAGGCAGGATTGTGGCTGAGCCGCTGCTGCTACGAAGAAGACACAGGTGGTTGGAAATGTTGGCCTGAGTGGAGTAGTGGTGATAGGGATAGCGTCATTCCTGCTGAGCATTCAAAGAGCAGGGGTGTCCAACCACCCCAAGTGGGCTTGCGATGATGTCTGCGGGAAGGTGATGAGAAAAGGATTAGGGTTTACAGGGTCCACTCAAGCACCAAAAGATGACAGCGGGGATGCAAAAGGGTTGCTGAGGAGACATCGGTTTTAGAAGGAGGTGGTGAAGCTCACAAGTGGTTTTCAAGGAGGCGGATCCTAACCTTGGCTTTTTTAACTTATTTATTGGTTTATTTATTTATTTTGCATTTTAACCTCCACAAGAACACTGTTCTTAGTATGAACTATTTATTGACTTATCCATTCACAAAGCGGTCACACTGCACTTTTGTTTCCAAATGCTGTTTCTTGAATAATAAAACCACTAAGCACTTTTGATGCCCCTACTCTTATTGTTATGTGTCCTCATCACCCAGTCTAGTTTGGTGTCCCGGGTTCAAGGAGACATTCACCTTCTGTGCTTAGACGGAGTGGTGGCTCTGAGGCTAGGGCTCTGCACCGGCAATCGGAAGGATGCCGGTTCGAATCCCGTAAATGTCAATAGGGACTCTGCTCTGTTGGGCCCTTGAGCGATGCCCTTAACCTGCAATTGTTGAGCGCTTTGAGTAGTGAGAAAAGTGCTATATAAATGCAAAGAATTATTATTATTATTGTTTCCTTTATTGGGCAGCGGAGGATCTCCTGGATCAGAGATGATCACGAGAGCCCCGTGCTTCGTATTTTCTCAAAATAAATGCAAGTTCACTGTTGCTAGTAATGCCTTCTGACTCATTCTTCCTGTTTGATTATACTATAAAGTTGCTTCAGAGCAACTAAAATGATTGTTTCACTATCGAGAACATTTTTATTTTCCTTTTTTATTACAGAGACCAATATAGAAAAATGACCTGTAAAATAAAATGTATAACATAATAACAGCCAGAGCACCTTTAACACCTCCAGACGCCCACGTCAAGCCTTCCATTCCACATCAGTGTTCTGCCCTTGACCCACAAGACCAAGCGCTCCAGCCCACATTGCAGCGCACACTCAGCCAGGCTGAGCACACTGAGAATCGGAGATGAAGCTGAGGGAGCAACAAATGAAGAGGCGAGCAGCATTACTCGTTAAGACGTTTTTAAAGTGGCCCGGCTGCCTTCAGACGGAGCGTGGCGGAGTTTAACAATACAGTGGTGTAAGGATCTACAGTAAAGGGGATACACTGAAGAAACGTTTCATCTAACTGTGCCTCTTCATCAGTCCTGGTGATCCTTCATTTTGAACCAAATCTGCACATCCTAGAATCCCTTCAGGAGGATCCCTTTTTTTTGGAAAGTCAACGGTTGTCAGCTATGGTGTAGCAATGGATTATGTAGACTGTGCAAAGTGCAAGGGTCTACATGTTTGGGGGGTCCACTCAGGGTCGTATAGAATTTTTTATTTAAAATTTTAATAACTAAACTAAAACAACGATTTCACAGTCTCGATGCAGTGGCTTCAATGTTCAATGTCTTGTTACCATCAATTCTGACCTCGATGTACGCTGCTGCCGATCTTCTCTTCTCATCGAACGCTAGAGCACCGACATTTCACTGGCATTGTGCACTCAATTGTTGTCATTTCATGTATGTTTCCGATCCAACCTGTCAACCAAGTCAACCTGTTTTCGAAGTAGCTGAGCTGTTGCTGATAGATCACTGTGCACTGTCACGTTTGACCTCTTAGACCTCCTATAACATTGAAAGATGCTGAGAAATTAGTTCACGCTTTTGTTTTCAGTCGACTAGATTACCGTAACGCACTCCTCTCAGGACCACCCAAAAAAGACACCAATCGTTTGCAACGAGTGCAGAATTGAGCTGCCAGAATCTTAACTCGGAAACGAAAATCTGAGCACATCACCCCAGTCTGAGCGTCACTACACTGGTTACCGGTGCCATTTAGAATTGACTTTAAAATCCTGCTTACGGTTTACAAAGCCTTAAATAATCTGCTCCATCTTATATTTCGAAATGACTTACACCTTACACTCCAAATCGTAACCTTAGATCTTCAAATGAGTGTCTGCTTATTAATCGAGAGCTAAACTTAAAAGAAGTGGTGAGGCGGGCAGGCGGCCTTCTGCTGTTATGCACCTCAAATCTGGAATAGCCTGCCAATAGGAATTTGCCAGGCTCATACGGTGGAGCACTTTAAAAAACTGCTGAAAACACACTACAGTACTTTAACATGGCTTCCTCATAACTTCATCTTAGTTTAATCCTGATGCTCTGTATATTCAATTAATTATCATTATCATTCATGGTGGCTCCACAATCCGTACTCACCCCTACTTTCTCTGCTGTTGTTTTTCTGGTTTTCTGGGGTTGGCGACCTGCACCACCACCACCTGATCAAAGTACAGAATACCATGAGGACTGATTGAGGTCATTGATGTGAGGTAGAATGCCTAGAGGGGGCTGGGTGGTCTCGTGGCCTTGGTACCCCTGCAGATTTTATTTTTTTCTCCAGCCGTCTGGAGTTTTTTTTTTTGTTTGTTTTTTTTCTGTCCTCCCTGGCCTATCCATCCATCCATTATCCAACCCGCTATATCCTAACTACAGGGTCATGGGGGTCTGCTGGAGCCAATCCCAGCCAACACAGGGCGCAAGGCAGGAAACAAACCCCGGGCAGGGCACACACATGGACACACACACACACCAGGGACAATTTCGGATCGCCAATGCACCTAACCTGCATGTCTTTGGACTGTGGGAGGAACGGGGAGAACATGCAAACTCCACGCAGGGAAGACCCGCGAAATGAACCCTTAAGGGTCTCCTAACTGTGAGGCAGCAGCACTACCCACTGCGCCACTGTGCCACTCACCTTACTTTTATTCTATGTTAATTAGCGTTCCCTTATTGTAATTCTTATTTGTTTTGTCTTTTTTCTCTTTCTTCATCATGTAAAGCACTTTTGCATGAAAATGTGCGACAGAAATAAATGTTGTTTGCACGGCTTCAATGTTACTGCTGACTACGCCGATGACTGTTGCGGCATGTGGACAATCATCCTCCAAGTTAAAACCCATCAAAAATGACCTCGGAAGCACCACGTCGCAAGACGGACTCAGTGGCTCGGCTGTACTCTCAAAGGAAATGAGATTGAGCCAAATTGTGCAAGAGAAAGAGGCAGTGTAGAGGAACCCTCAAATTAATTTTTGATGATATCTCAAGAGTTACGGCAAATACCGTCATTCTGCAATTTCTTCTCATCAATTGCTGTCACCATGACCTATTTAATGATCAGAAGGATCAGCATCAGAGTGGTAATTACTGAAATGTTAGAGAATAATAATAATAAGTTTTATTAATGTAGCGCCTTTCATACACTCAAGGACACTTTACAATTCAATAAACACATTAACAAAACAATAGAAATCACATGCAAAACAATGAATAATGCTCATTGAAGAGATGTGTTTGAAATGAATAACAGATTTTTCCTCGCGAAGGCTGAGAGGAAGAGCATTTCAAATTTTAGGGGCCATCACCCCGAGAGCCATCACTCTGCCACCCATAGCTACTAAGCTGTATTTAGGCACAGCGAGTGAGTGAGCGTCCGTTGATCTTAACGCACGGGCAGGAGTGGAAGGTAGCAGCAGCTCAGACAGATAATGAGGGGCTAACCCATGATAGTTTGGGTAACTTCGTTCCTTGGGTCTCAAAGTCTATTGACGCTCACGTCCGAATTTACAAAACTCTCCAACATCAAGCTTTACGAGGTGCACTCCCCATATTTTTGTCCTTCTGGAGCCTCGTTTTCAGGTCATTTTTTGGACCCTTACAATAAAGAGCAAAAAGAGTCCGATGGACTTGAAGCTGTGCAGGCCACATCTACCAACCCCAGGGTGTTTTTCTCATTTTATTTCTTAAATTTGCAAAAATTCTTAACATCCATTCTTTGCTTTGATGCTCCATTGGCTTCTGTTTGATGGTGGAGGAGAAAAATGAACCTGAACGAGTTTAGCACGAGGCTGCAACATAACAGGATGTGAGAAAAAGTGAAGGGGATTTACGAATCCACTGCAGGTGACAAATCAAATGAGGGAAAGCTGAACTTCTAAAGGGGAAAAAAGTTCAAATTAAATAACATGATGAAGAACTCTTGGGCTGAAGAACGGCATTCTGGTCTTTTGCTGATTTGGTAATAACGCGGCTAATTTTGTGACTGTGCAATCATTTTCTTGTAACCTTTTCTCTAAAGCGTGCTGTGTTATTAGTGTTTTTTCATCTCTTTCGCACTTTATTATCAGTGACATTCAAATTCTCTACTTTTTCAACTACGAATACAAATAATACATACTTAAGGCCATTTCGTCTTACTCATATTCAGCACATTACCTCAGTGCCGGCAAGCTTTGAAGCGTGTCATCTTAGGTGCGCAAATTAATTTTGTCGTTGACATTTTTCGGGAAATATGTGTGACATTAAATGGTAGTCATAATAATCACCACAGTAGGCCTGCCGCTCCACAGGAGGGGACAAAAATGGAAGAAAACAGAAGTGTCGTCTTTTAGGGGCAAAAACGGGAAAATGTCAATGAAACAATCACCTTCTTCAAGAGATCACATCTCCTGTGCATCGTGTCACTGATCAAACGTGCCCCCAACTTCTCAACTGTGTAATTCACTTGTTCTTCCAGCTTTAAACCTTTCTTACCCGTTCATAAACTTTGTGTTAAGTTCTGCTGTTTTCCCTTCCATGCTGAGCCAACATCCTTCAGTGACTTTCTGCAGGTTTCACTCCCTCTGCCATAGGAAATCTCACTACAGCAATTATGTGATCCTGCAACAGAGCGCCCATGTTAATTTGACCTTGGCTTCAACAAGACTGTTCTGCATGTGTTCAGACTAACCAGAAGCCATTGCAAATGTGTTGTATTGTGTCAGCTCCTATTGGCTGCGTAATTTTCAAATTGCCTTAACTTTTAGGTTTACCCTTGTACTGTTTAACTTTAATCCAGTTATTTGCTATTGATATTGTCATGCATGCATGCCAGAGGACTCACCTAACATATGTGGTACCACCCAAGGATGAGAGAGGGCGCTGTCGCTAACAGTCTTGTCTAAGCTTTCCTTCACAGCTTTGAGAAACTCACCCCTTCCTGTTTGCTCGCTATAAATGAAGCTCCGCATCTTACAGCCTGCTTGGTATAAATGAAGCTCCGCCTCTTTCAGTCTGCTCGGTATAAATGAAGCTCCACCCCTTCCTGTTTGCTCAGTATAAATGAAGCTCTTCCTCTTCCAGTCTGCTCACTATAAATGAAACTCCGCCCCTTCCTGTTTGCTTGATGCAGCAACTCATTTCAGACCTGACCACAATAGCAAATACCTGAGAGAGAGAGAGAACAACAACAACAACAACAGAGTAAGTGTGACCCTCGGACATCACTGATTTGGGGGAATTGTCCCAAGCTAAGAGCGCCTACAAGTGTGTGTTTTCCTTTTTTTATTGTTGTTGTAGTTTTTTGTGTTACACAGGTTTTTGTCCAGTTGGCACCCCAAGTATTTGGTCTTTACAATGTCTCCTCATTACAATATTTTAAAACACTGTGAGCTGGTGGTGCAACACCTAATGTTCATACCTCACATCTTCAGAGGCTTGGGTTGGGGATGGATGTTATTAACGACGCAGTACTTGACGGAATACATGTCTTTTTGGTAACTGAGAAATATTACTGACACTAGTGTTGAGTGTTAGAACAGATAATCATACACGCTAAAGTATGCTCACTGATATCAGTCAATCTAAAACTACATGGGAAGAGCATGCAAACCTCATGCAGACCCTGGCACCGTGGGGCAGGGATGACAGCTCTGCACTACCACTCTGCCTATGCTGGCACATCTCTATGTAACTTACTAGGCTTTAGCCTGATTAAAAATAAACGAATACCTAGAACTTCTACTAATCTCTTGTTGCTTGATTGCAGGCTACATGCGTGCTTAACCTCTCCCTAAAGCCATGCGTGGGCCTGACGTTAATGCAATAATCATAGCAACGTAAGACTTTTGCGAAATAACACCATAATCATTGAGAAATAATGTAACACTTTTGTGAAATAGTGCAATAACCATTGCTAAGTAACATAAGTTCTTTGCAAAATAACACAATTATTATTGAGAAATGTAATACTTATGTGAAATAATCCAAGAACCACTGCAAAGTCACGTAATACTTTTGTGAAATAACACAATAATTATTGAGAAATAATGTGATCTTTTAATGCAATAACCATTGCTAAGTAATTTAAAACTTTTGCAAAATAACACAATACTTATTGAGAAATGTAAAACTTATGTGAAATAATCCAATAACTATTGCAAAGTAACGTAATACTTTTGCAAAATAACACCATAAATGAGAAATAATGTAATACATTTGTGAATTAAAAATAATTACTGAAAAATAAGGTAATACTTTTGTGAATTAAAAATGATTACTGAAAAATAAGGTAATACTTTTGCAAAATAATGCAATTATTATTGAAAATAATGTAACACTTTTGAGAAACAGCACAATAATTATTGACAAATAATGTGACAATTTTGCAAAATAATGCTAATAACCATTGCTAAGTAACATAAGACGCAAAATACAATAATTATTGAGAAATGTAATACTTTTGTGAAATAACACCATAAATATTGTAAAATAATAATGTAATACTTTTGTGATATAGCACAATAATTATTGAGAAATGATGTAATACGTAATGTAATAACCATAGCAAAGTAACGTAAGACTTTTGTGAAATAACACGTTGCCATATTTTTTTTTTTTCAAATGCCGGCAGTAGGCTTCTTTTGGTGGTCAAGAAGGAAAAAGATACAAAGAATTAGAGACAGTGAAGAAAACTGGGAAAATGTAATCATTTTAATCCTTCTGAGAGTATGCTGTGATTCCAAGATAAAGGCGATGGTGCCAGGAAAGTGGGCATGCCCACTGGCACTATCCTTGATCCATTCTTCCCGGCACACTGTCTGTCAAAATCTTTCTTGGACTATAAATGTTTCTACCTACTACTCACTCTTTTCAGTGCATTTCTTTTGAACACATTTGTGGAGGAACATTTTCCGGCTTTATTAAATTTGCGAGTTGTAAAATAAAAAGAGAACATACTGTAGATGGCTGCCAGTCAATATTGCCCCACAACTTGTATGAAAACATTAATGTTTCTGTTATAAAAAGGGAAATGAAATAAAACAGAATAAATAAGCAATGCATTATTTCCTTAATTCCTGTCAGCACTAGCTACTTTTCAGAAATAATTACACACAAATCAATAAATTAGACTTTTCTATTATTTAATGTTGTGACTGATCGGGGCGTATGAATAGAAAGTGACAGAGAGAGCGGGAATCTCAAAGCCTAATGAGGGTTCATTAAAAATGAGCTCCTGAATAATTAGGAACCCGACGTCGATGAATCCTAAACAGTGAAAGACGGGCTGAGCAGCACTCATCGAGGGTGCCAGAATTGTGAAGTGTGATTGAAGAGAATCCACACTGCCCTGCTTATTCAGAGCTGATTGCTTTCATGAGTTTGAGTTGCACCTTCCCTTTTTGTAAGGTTTAGTTTTGTATTTTGAATTATTTATTTATATTTTGTTGTCATTGTAGTGACATCACTTCCATGTCATTCTGTATTCTGTTTCGTCAACAAAACCAACAAACCGCTTATCGACTTTCACTGGTCATCGGTCAGGGAGTGGATGTCGAGATACTAACCTGTTACAGATACCTGGGGGGTCCACATCAGTCATAGGATGGACTGTTCCAGTAACACAGAGGAACTATAGAAGAAACAGCAGAGCAGAATCTTTTTTATTCCTGACGAGATGGCGTTACTGTCACATGTATGCGCATGGCAGACATCTGAAGGGCTTTAGTGATGGTAGTTACCTGCCGGACCTGGAGTTGGCGCTGTATATATTAATGTCTCCCCCCTCTCTGCAGAATGGAAGATTGACGGCCACTCCATCTCTGACATCACTTCCGCATCTGTCCACCTGGGCCCTTCCCTTCCTGCCTCGTGAACTCATAACCCGGAAATCGGCCATTTTGAATCACAGACTTATGGCTCTGAAGACGCTGCCATGATTGCTGTGTGTTGCAATTATATGGGGTCACCAAGGTGGTGTGCCAGCTGTTTATCATTGTGTCCTGTTTTAGAGTTACTTTAATGTGGGGCACAGTGTTTGGGGGTATTACGCTTTTTTATTTTTTTTTTCTATCAATTTTTACTAATTTCTTCTACTTAGTGATTTATTAGATTTGCTGACATATTTCTCTGTATTTTGACTATCCTTGGGTTTCCTTTTGAGCCGTGTTCCTCTTGAAGTGGCCCTACTTGCAAATCTTTTTTGCGTTCTGTGCTTGATGGAACTTCACGTATTTGCAGAGCTTTTTGGGAATTACACGTTGTAAAAATAAATGAAAAAAAATAAATATAAATAAACAAAATTCACGCTTGCCCTTATCAACCACCCGGGGTTTGAAAGTGATATCCCCCTCTAGTGGGCATTCTTGGAAGTCTTTTGGAACTTTGCCCCAACTCTTTATCATTTTATCCTGTTTTAGAGTTACTTCAATGTGGGTCACAGTGTTGGGGGTGTCACGCTTTTTTATTTTTTGTGTTTACTTATTTATTTTTTTATGAATTTTTTTATGTTTAGTGACTTACTGGATTTGCTGATCTATTTCTCTGTATTTTGACTATCCTTGGGATTTCCTTTTGTGCCTTATTCATCTTGAAATGCCCCTGCTGGCAACTCCTTTTTGTGTTCTGTGCTTGATGAAAGAGCTTTTTGGGAATTAAATGTAAAAATAAATATACAAAATTCATGCTTGCCCTTATCAGGTAGCCGGGGTTTGAAAGGGATATCCCCCTCTAGTGGACATTTTTGAAAGTTTTTTGGAAATTTTTAAATTTACAAAAAAATGTTATTCATTTTATTTGAAGCAAATAACATTCCACACAGTCAAGTCAAACTTTTTTTGGAACTTATTGGTACTTATGTGATTTTGGTGTCCCAGTTTGCAATAATAATGTAAATATTTCAGATTGGTAATGCTATTAACATACTGTATATGGAAAAAGATGGCAACCTTTAATGGGAGCAGCCGAAAGAAGAAGAAGAAGGTAAACGCTACTAACATAAACTAAGGAATCACAAATGGGCAGAATGGATGTAAAAAGAGAATTTGAACAACAGGCAGGGGAGGAACCCCTGGCTGAAGAATTACCCTTACATGAATTAATTATGAATTAAATGTCGATCTCACCAGGCCATGCAGGAATTGACGTGTCCAGAGCTGCGCTCATTTGCTGCGTTTCTCATTGCTGTGTTCTTCTTTCTCTTTTCATCCTTTTTTTGTTTGTTTGTTTGCTTACTTGCTCATAAACCACAAAAGCAGATGGAGACTCAAAAATGGCAATGACCTACTGCAAATGGAAAGGTTCATATCCTTACGTTCTTCAGTGCAGTGTAATAACAAACACTGCGCCTTATTTGCAAAATTTCAATTTTAAAGGAGTGCCGCAGATTAGAAATATAAATTATTCAGTAAGAAACACACAAACACTACAAGCTTCAACAAAGAAGAAGAAAAAAAAAAAGGTGTTGCTATGGAAACTGTGTCCCATAAAATTGTGATCAGTTTTCATGCTTAACATATTGCTATCGATTCATTTTCTTTTTTACACTGTTTTAAGCTCTCATTATTTGTAGACGTGCTGTCTGTGATGTTAATCTCGTTTTGGCCGCAGCCGTCCCGCGTCTGCTTTTGCTAATGTTGCACACGAGCTTACATGACAGATCCACCTGAGCAGCGTGTTTCATTGGTGTGGGGCTGGATGATACTTCCTGAAATTCCTAAACAGAACATGGGGGTTTTTATAAAATAGTGTGCCCGGGTTCTGTGGGTGTGCGTGTGGTTGTGGAGTTGGACGGCTGTGGGTACTTTAAGAGATTAGACAGTACACGATAAACAGTTGGGGTACCACCCCGTGACCCTGCATAATCGAAAAGCAGAAATACAAGCAATGATTGCATGGAAGTTAAATGGGAGTTCCACGTAGAACTGACTTCAAAATGGCTGAACTGCTAGCAGGAAGGTGGGGGGTGTCCAGGTGGACAGATGCCGGAAGTGACGCCAGAGATGTTATAGCTGTCAATCATTCAGTCTGCAGCGGGAGGATGAGAACAGGCATTAGAATGGAGCGCCAACCCCTGGAGTGGAGGGTAATTACAATCACCGAAGTGTCACGCGTGTGACAGCAGAGAGCTGATGGTTTAATTAGTCGGCTGTTCCAGATTGGCACTCCGCAGTTGCAGGTAATTGGAATGCCACGTCCACAGGGCCTTAGAGGGACAGGAGGATGAAACAAAGAGAGGGGCAAGGCAATCGCCAAGTTAAGAAGGAGGACAAGGTGGGCAGACCCGCACTACCAAACAATTCACAGGGAGTGGTGTGGAGGGCTGGAGGTACTCCGGGAGGTGGCGGTGTCCTCGTCAGCTATGGAGTTGACGGTGAGAGAGTGAAGACACAGGAGCTGGAGAATAGATGGAAACCCGGACACAGGGGTATCCAAGATGGGGCACGGCGCCCTGTTGAGCTGCGTAGACTGATAGAGGTGGCAGTTCTGGGTCCATAGGTACTGACAGGGGTGGGGGATCAAGGAATCTGTGGAATGCCCAGGGTCTTGACGAGGACAAGGAAAGCAGTTGCAGGGAGAGACATATAAAAGAAAAGCTATAGAGATGCATTTTAACTAATTTATTGTGATTTTTACCCTTCACCACATCACACGTTTTTATTGGCTCTTTATTGACCGTTGATTTACTATTTATTGACGCATGGCACTGCGTGGATTTTACATTGGCGTCAGGCTCAAATTGGCCTTTTTTTCATTTTTTGTCCGTCAAGTTGTTAAGGTGGCAGAGCCAGTTATTAATGATAAGGAAGCAATTACTCTTTTATGAGTTCCAATTGTTGTTTAATAACTTTGATTGATTAATTCCTGGATGAATATGTTAAAAAATAAATGTGTTGGTTTATTCAGGTGTCCTTTCCCTATGATTAAATGGGCCAGTTGACATTATCACATTATCAAGTTAAAAGAGGAAATCAAGAAAGGGCAAATACTTTTTCACGGGCACTCTCACTGATTTTCCACTGATAAGCCCGCCTTTATTATTTTTCTTATTTTAAAAAGTACAAATTGGTATGAAGCCAGGTTACGACTTCAGACTTCCTGTGTGCACGCTGCACTGCTCCTCCTCGTCGGGTGAACAAGCCGAATCACGTGGGCTGCTTCTGCACGCTGCCTGCATAGTTGTAATTAATTAATGGCGTTTGATAATAAAGACTTCAGGGTGTCCTTAATAATGACCTAGAAAAAAGTGCTGATAAAACAAGTACAAATCAATAGGAAGTTTTTTAGCACTACTGAGTAATTCCACTTTTTAGCTCTCACAATTCCCGGGGAAAACGGTTTATCATGGGAACTTTTTTCAAAGTCAATGAGCAAAACACACGAGCGTCTCCAGACTGCAGTCCAGGACTGTGAATGGAGGTGGAATGGCCTTCTGGGGCAAATGGGCACAGCGAGGGACGACATCCAAAATTCAGAAAGTCGTCAGTCCCCTTCGCTTTTCCACATTTTGTGATGTTGCAGGCAGCTCTACGCTAAAATCGCCTCCATTCATTTTTTTCCCTCATCAGACAACACTTAATGCCCCAGAATGGCAACACAAAAATGGCATTGTAGAGTGTTTTTTGCAAATTTATTAAAAATAAAAAGTATTCAGACTCTTTACTTAGCACATAGTAGAAGCTCCTTTTGGCAGCAATTCCAGCCTGGAGAGTTCTTGGATCTGACTCCACAAGCTCCACACGCCTGGATTTGATGGTTTTCTGCCATTCTTCTCGTCAGATCTTTTCAAACTCCGTCAGGTTGGATGGAGACCATCAGTGGACACAGATTGTTCGGGTCTCTCCAGAGATGTCCGATTGAGTTCAAGTCCAGCCTCTGCTGGGATACTGAAAGACATTCCAGAAGTTGTTTCTAAGCCTTTTCTGTGTCATCTTTGATTTGTTCTGTTGGAAGATGAGCCTTCAGCCCAGTCTGGGGTCCAGAGTGTTCTGAGCAGGTTTTCATTAAGGATATCTTGGTGTTTTGCTCAACTCCGCTTTCCTTCAACCCTGAACTAGTCTCCCAGTCCCTGTTTCTGCAAAACAACCCCACAGCATGAAGCTGCCACCATTGGGCCTCAGAATGGGAATGGTATTGTGCAGGTGATGACCGATGCCTTCTCCAGATCTGCACCTCGGCACAATCCTGTCCCTAAACTCCGCCGTGACTCCTTCCACCTCCTGGCTTAGTGTTTGTCAACTCTGGAACCTTTTATAGACAGGTGTGTCACTTTCCTAATCAGTTGAATTGAGCAGAGGAGGAAACATCTCAGCGATGATCAACAGAATGGGACTGTCATACCAAAGAGTCTGAATACCTGTGTCAATGGGATATCTCCGTTTTTTAATTTTAATAAATTACAACAAATTCTAAAATCCTGTTTTTCCTTTGTAAGTCTGGGGTATTAAATGTTGTTCAATCCAGAAGCAAAATTTGAAAAAGTGAAGGGGTCTGAAAATTACATGTATTGTGCTCGACTGTGTATAAGCAGGCATTCAGTGAAGATAGATAGATAGATTAAAAAGCACTATATAATAGATAGATAGATGTAAAAGGCACTATATAATATATAGATAGATGTAAAAAGCACTATATAATAGATAGATAGATGTAAAAGGCACTATATAATATATAGATAGATGTAAAAAGCACTATATAATAGTAGATAGATAAATGTAAAAGGCACTATATAATAGATAGATAGATAAATGTAAAAGGCACTATATAATAGATAGATAGATAGATGTAAAAGGCACTATATAATATATAGATAGATGTAAAAAGCACTATATGATAGATAGATAGATAGATAAATGTAAAAGGCACTATATGATAGATAGATAGATAGATGTAAAAAGCACTATATAATAGATAGATAGATAGATGTAAAAGGCACTATATAATAGATAGATAGATGTAAAAAGCACTATATAATAGATAGATAGATGTAAAAGGCACTATATAATATATAGATAGATGTAAAAAGCACTATATAATAGATAGATAGATAGATGTAAAAGGCACTATATAATATATATATATAGATAGATAGATAGATAGATAGATGTAAAAGCACTATATGATAGATAGATAGATAGATGTAAAAGCACTATATAATAGATAGATAGATAGATAGATAAATGTAAATGGCACTATATAATAGATAGATAGATAGATGTAAAAGGCACTATATAATATATAGATAGATGTAAAAAGCACTAAATGATAGATAGATAGATAGATAGATAGATAGATATATAGATAAATGTAAAAGGCACTATATAATAGATAGATAGATAGATAGATATAGATAGATAGATAGATAGATAGATAGATAGATAGACGGGCATGAAAGGCGGCATATGATTGATAGATAGAGTGGCTAAGTAAAGGTATGACAGGTCACGAAAGGATAAAAGATGGGAAGCCAATTGGGTCATCCCATTTAATCAAAAAACACTATTATAGTGGATGAACTGGAAAGGGTCAGGCTAAGTACTCTCACTGGGCATTATCTCGGAGCTGTGGGGAAAGAAGGAGAAGAAAATGTTAGCAACAGCACCCCCTCTTGCCCTGGTAGGGTATTGCATACATCGATCGACCCCTTGAAGAGATCCTCCAATGTGCATGTGTGACAATAGACAAATAGATAGCTAGATATGAAATGTGGTATGTAATTAATAGATGGATATGAAAGGCACTATATGATAGATAGATAGATAGATAGATAGATAGATAGATAGATAGATAGATAGATAGATGTAAAAGGCACTATATAATTAATAGATGTGAAATGTGCTATATAATAGATAGATATGAAAGGTGCTATATAAAATAGATATATATAAAAAGGCAATCTGTAATTAATACATAGATAAATATGGAAGGCACTATACAATAGACAGAGATAAATAGATAGATATGAATAGTGAAAGGTACTATATAATTAATAGATGTGAAATGTGCTATATAATTAATAGATATGAAAGGTGCTATACAATAATAGATATATATATGTATATATGAAAGGCAATCTATAATTAATACATAGATAAATATGGAAGGCACTATATAATAGACAGACAGACAGACAGATAGATATTTTAGCGTAGTTGGCAGGACACCACCGGCACACCTCTTGCATGTGTCTGAGGTGACCCCTTAACAGGGATGGCTCGATTGTATTGAAGGCACAGGAGAAATCTTAAAGCAGAATCCCAACAGTGCTGCCAGCTTTCTCCAGGTAAGAATAAGCCTTGTGGAGCAGAGAGATAATTGTGTGACATATATGCTATGGACATGTGTCTATGAATCTTCAATAAAAATGTTTAAAAATATCTCTGACCCAAATCTACTCTGTGCATGGAGACACATACTGTAAAGCGTCCATTATGGATAATGCGGTCAATAGTCCACCTGGCATGAATCAAATTGTCTGTTGCCACTTAGCTATATCTGATTTCATTGCTCGGACGGTATTTAAGAAAACGCTTTAAAAATGAATGTGATATAGACTAATCTGCTGCATATTTTATTAGTTGTCATATTCCTCATTGTTTTAATTGATTATACGAAGCTTGAAGCAAATATTAAGTCTCTATGACTGTCACATTCATATTTTACCGACACATGCATAAGTTAAGCATACTGTACTAATCCGTCAATTAACAATTAATTAAAAATGTTTCACCAACAAGATAAGCACGTGCTGCGTTTCCTTGGTGCGATTAAGACTTGACATTAAAAGAAGGTCTGTGACCAATCATTTTTATTATGTCAGCCTTTATATCTGTCGTAATTACTTACCACGCGGGACACCATCTGGTTGATTTAACTTTGGAAAAATTGCACAATTTGAATTTTTAATGGCTGACGAGAAGAGCAATTAGGATTTAAAAAGTGACAACCTCTGAGTCCTGTGTAGTGATATTGGGTGGGTTTCTAAATCCTTCTTTATGCATTTAAAGCTTTAAAGCCTTTCTTACTTACATGAACTCATCAATACATCGATATTGGAGTGTACATCACAATCTCGAAGTTCAGGTCAACTAAAGATCCATCCAGCCATCCAACCACCATTTTCTGCTGGGGCAGCAGTCTGAGCAAAGATGCCCAAATGTCCCTTTCCTCGTCACCGTCTCCAACTCCTCCAGGGCGCTACTGAGGTATTCCCAGGTCATCTGAGAGATATAATCTCTCCAGTGTGTCCTGGGCCTGCCCTGAGGTCTCCTCCTCCTTATTGGACATGCTAATCAGATTGCCAGACCACCCCAATATTCTCTTTTGGAGGCCCTTCTTTGAGCTCCTCCTAACCCTAACCCCATCCCTAAAGCTGAGTACAGGCACCCAACAGGACTAAGCAAGGACAACACAGGAGTGGCACAGGGGACAACTATGGGAATGTCATTGAGTGGGCCGGCCACGCCTGGTCTTGAACCGAATCGAACATCTCAGGAAAGACCTGAAAACAGCCATCCACCGACCTGACAGAACCTGAGAGGGTCTCTGGAGAAGAATGGCAGAAAAATCCTTCAATCCAGGGGTGTCAGACCCAAGAGCAAAGTGCTGACTAAAGGCTCAGAATACCTTTGTCCAGGGGTGATTCATGTTTTTTTTTATTATTTTTAATTCAATTGCAAAAATTTCTAAACTCCTGCTTACACTTTGTCATTATGGGGTGCTGAGTGTTGCTTGATGACGGAAAAAAAATGAATTTCAACGATTTTAGCCCAAGGTGGCAACAAAACAAAATGAGAAAACAGTGAAGAGGTGTGGGGACTTTCTGAATTCCCTCTAATTATTTATTAGATGTACATTTTACCCATAATAAACAGTGAAAGCAATTGTGCCATCCATACAGAATGCAAAGAATAGTTTTAATAGCGTAATGCTCTGCTATTTTTTAAATATTTACGACCCTGACTATGATTGATGACAAAATCTGGAAACTGCGGTCTATCGCAGATGGCACTTTGCATTAGAATCAAAGAAAGGACATAATAAATGATCATTTCAGAATCTTTTAATAATATTAGCTTTAGACAAGCCACATGCTAATTTATTAATAAGAAAAATATAAATAAAAATGAAGTATGCATAAGATTATTTTCCTACAAGTCACTTAGCCCAGTTCCCCCCAATGAAAGTGCAGCCTAATTATGTTCTGAAGCCGTGTACATACAAAATCATTTTAGCCAGTACTCACAAATTATTTTAATTAACAGTAGTTGGCTTGTGATTTACTTGACAATTATTTATTATTCAGGACATTTTTCTCCACCCTTAATTAAAAGCCCAGCTGATGAATGGTATCAAATTAAATTAAGATAATAGCACTGGCTTTCATTTTACTTTCACTTCTATGGCAGTGTATTGAAATGATATATAAATGGCCTTTTTAAAACACTTGCCAGTAAACTGAATTCATTTCTCTTTGTCATTTTTCAGTACTAGAAAGTTTTTTTCTTTTATAAATAATTGCTGTGTTAAGAATTATGTTACATTTTGAGGAGGTGTTAGTTACCTAAATATCACTCATAAGCAGTTTGGTAGAGCAACAAAAAGAAAAACATCAGACGTCTGGTCCATTTCAAATACAGATTTGCAGTGGTATGCTATATAACACTGTATCATATGCAGAATCAATTACATTAGAAGAATCATTTCTTATCATTTAATCTTCCCCTATTTTGTGCCCCAAACACCAGACACAATGTCACCCAGCACACGCCAGGTTTAAATAAAATGTCATCATTTGTAACCAAAACGTTTCCAAATGAGTGCCTTCCAAAACAAACAAGCATAGTTAAAGGTCCTCTGTTCCTCGTGAGAGGTGTCACCCGCTGCCTTCCGGCTCCTTAAGGTGAGGCGGAGTGGCTCCAGTTATCTCAGACCCGGTGCTAGGACACAGTCCGTTGGAAGCACTTCCAGGTCAGGGTGGAACTCCAACAAAGTTTGGATTATAAACTCCTGCAGTTGATGGCACCTACAGAACCTAACGGGGTTGTACTCCCCGGGACTCCAGTTCCCAGCATGCTCTGTGGGTTTCCCAACAGGTACCGAAACCCAGGGATGCTGCCATCTAGCATATTGGGGAAGAAAATATTCATCAGACAAAATCTCTCCTGGTCCAATAATTACACTGGCTGGGTAAGGGTCCCCACTCAAACCTGGCCCCCTTGTGTGCCGTCCATTACACTTATTATTTTATTAACTACTAGCTGTGTGATCTGTCTAAGATGGTGAAAGCAACTGTCAGTGTTCTGTCAGAGTATCTCAGCCTCTCATGAATTTCAGAGGGCTTGTTATATCATATAGTGATGCAATAGCCAAAATGACAGAACGATATCATAGCAGGTGTGGAGACCAGTAGTGTGTGTGTCACAGCACTCATTAATGACGTGAAAAGTTCTCATTACACTTCAGTTCAATGGATAAAAGCTGTTTTAGCTTTTAATTTGCTCTCAGAGCCAAGTCTTGGTATCTTTTGCTCTCTCCATGAAATCCCAGTGGCAGATTAAAACACACGGACTGGAGAAATTAGAATTAGAATTAGAACAATCTAGACGAGAACAGGCCATTCAGCCCAACAAAGCTCGCCAGTCCTTTATCCACTTGCTTCCTCCAAGAAAACATCAAGTCGAGTTTTGAAAGTCCCTAACGTCTTACTGTCTACCACACTACTTGGTAGCTTATTCCAAGTGTCTATCGTTCTTTGTGTAAAGAAAAACTTCCTAATGTTTGTGCGAAATTTACCCTTAACAAGTTTCCAGCTGTGTCCCCGTGTTCTTGATGAGCTCATTTTAAAATACAAGTCTCGATCCACTGTACTAATTCCCTTCATAATTTTAAACACTTCAATCATGTCACCTCTTAATCTTCTTTTGCTTAAACTGTAAAGGCTCAGCTCTTTTAATCTTTCCTCATAATTCAACCCCTGTAGACCTGGAATCAGCCTAGTCGCTCTTCTCTGGACCTTTCTAGTGCTGCTATGTCCTTTTGTAGCCTGGAGACCAAAACTGCACACAGTACTCAAGATGAGGCCTCACCAGTGCATTATAAAGGTTGAGCATAACCTCCTTGGACTTGTACTCCACAGATCGGCTATATAACCTGACATTCTGTTAGCCTTCTTAATGGCTTCTGAACACTGTTTGGAAGTTGATAGCTTGGAGTCCACTATGACTCCTAAATCCTTCTCATAAGGTGTACTCTCGATTTTCGACCGCCCATTGTGTATTCAAACCTAATATTTTTACTTCCTATGTGTAATACTTTACATTTACTGACATTAAATTTCATCTGCCACAAATCTGCCCAAGCCTGTATGCTATCCAAGTCCTTCTGTAATGATATAACGGATTCCAAATTATCTGCTAATCCACCTATCTTGGTATCATCTGCAAACTTAACCAGCTTGTTACTTATATTCCTATCTAAATCATTTATATATATTAAAAATAGCAGCGGCCCTAGCACTGACCCCTGTGGAACACCACTCTTAACATCGCCAGTTCTGATGAGGTTCCTCGCACCATCACCCTCTGCTTCCTGTGTCTGAGCCAATTCTGCACCCATCTAAAAACATCACCCTGAATTCCCACTTCTTTTAACTTGATGCCCAACCTCTCATGTGGCACCTTATCAAATGCTTTCTGAAAGTCCAGATAAATAATATCATAAGCTCCACTTTGATCGTATCCTTTTGTTGCCTCCTCATAGAATTCCAACATGTTAGTAAAACACGACCTCCCCCTTCTGAACCCATGCTGACTGTTCAGAATAACTCCTGTCCTTGTCATGTGTTGCTCAATCTTATCCTTAATAATTCCTTCCATTAATTTTCCTGTGATGCTTGTTGCTTACTGGCCTATAGTTGCTTGGATCTGCCCTGTCACCCTTTTTATATAATGGGATGATATTTGCCATTTTCCAGTCCTTTGGAATCTCTCCAGTGCACAGTGACTTCCTAAAAATATGTGTCAAGGGTTTATATATGTACTCACTAGCCTCCTTAAGAACACGAGGATAAATATTATCTGGGCCTGGTGATTTGTTTGATTTCATCTTATTTAATCTGAGCAGCACTTCTCCTCTACAATTTCCAAATCCCTCAGTACCTCCTTAGTAGTTGTGTTTACCTCTGGCAGGTTATCCACTTGCTCACTTGTAAACACCTCAGAAAAATGTAAGTTTAGGGCATCTGCTATTTCATTGTCTGTATCTTTTAATTCTCCTTTACTATTCCTGATGAACTTGACCTCCTCCTTAACTGTTCTTTTACTACTAAAATACTGAAAGAATCTCTTGGGGTCTTCTTTCGCCTTATCTGCTATATTCCTCTCCAACTGTCTTTTAGCCTCTCTGATATCCTTCTTAATGGTTGCCCTCATGTTCTCATACGCTACGGTTCTCTTTGCAGTCATTAGTCTTATATGCCTTATACAGCAGTTTTTCCTTTGCAACTTCTTTTTAAATCTTTATTAATCCATCGTGGAGTTTTTTAGTTTCCTATTACTTCCAAATTTAGGTATGTATCTGTCCTGCATTACATGTAAAACATTTTAAACCTGTTCCACTGCTCCTCGACTGTCTCCACATTTAAAAGCTTATCCCAGTCTATCCTACTTAGACTTTGTCGCATCTGCTCAAAATTAGCCCTACTAAAGTTCAACTTAACAATTTTAGTCTTTGCATCTGTACTCTTACAAAATACTGAGAATTGTATTACATTATGGTCACTTGACCCTAGTGGTTCAATCACCTCTACACCCTCAATTCTATCCTGATTATTACAGAATACTAAATCCAGACAGGCTTCACCCCTTGTTGGTGCTTTAACATGCTGTGTTAAAAACAGTCGCCGATTACTTCTAAAAACTCCTGCTCTTGTGCTCCTCCATCTGTAAGGTTATCCCAGTTAATATTTGGATAATTAAAGTCCCCCATGACTATAATATCCCCTGTAAACTTGCCTTTTTGATATTACTAAAAAGATGTGTGTTGAAATTACTGTCTGAATTGGGTGGTCTATAACACACTCCTAAAATAGGACCTTTTTCCCTAATATTTTCCAGGCGAAGCCACATGTCCTCACTAAGATGGGGCTCATCATCCAACTGAAGATGACTTACATTTAATTCCTGTTTGGCATAAACAGCAACCCCACCTCCTTTTCTGTTCTGTCTATCCTTCCTAAAAAATGTGTATCCCTCTATGTTACACTCATCCCCATCTTTGTTATTTAGCCAGGTTTCCGTTATTGCTATAATATCATAATTATGCTCTGCTACATACAACTCCAACTCACTTACCTTATTTTTGATACTTCTAGCATTAAGTCAAGCTATTTTTAATGTGTTAATCCTTCTATCTTTACGTGTTTGCTTAAAATTTACATTACATTACATTACATTATTAGGGGTTGGGGGGAATGTTTTAGGAAGACGCCCTGTTGGTGGAGCCTTTCAAGGTAGGATTTCACCGCTCTTCACTCGTCAGTTCACACTTTTTGGTAGGTTGTTGCCAGACGCATGTTCTCGTTTGAGTTACTCTTTCAGTTTTGAATTTTCTCTCAGTGTCAAGTCTTTGGTTCGGTATCTTTTGCTCTCTCCCTGAAACCCTGGCGGTGGTGTAAAACACACGGACTGGAGTGATTGGGGGCGGGTGTGTTACGACAAAGCCTTTACAGTGCAGGATTTCGCTGCTCTTCACTCTTCAGTACACACTTCTCAGTGTGTGTACTCATTGGAGAATCACGCCTGGCCCCACGAGACTAACGCTAGATATGATCCTACTTTCGGTGTTTTCTCTGTGGTATTCTTTACACTTAATTTGACCACTGACTTCAAATTCAACACGCATAGGAATAAAAAAAACAATGTTTCCTAAATATATCTCTAGTAAGACAGAGAAAGAACGTAAAACAGCTTACAAATACGAGGGCAACCGAGGAGGGTAGTTTGTGGCTTTTGTCCTCTGTGTGGCCTGCAGTGACTGGAGTATGAAGGAGCTGAGAGAGGATGGTGGCTTGGGCACTTTGGGTGGCTTTGTGACTTGATGGTTCTCCATTACGGTACACTCTGCGGGAGTTAAATTAATTGCTAACTTAAAATTCAACCTGTTGTGGTGGATTGCCGGCATGTTACTCCGGCCCTCACCCCCAGGCCGCCAGGAGGAGCTCTCCCGACAGCATGATTATTCCCCGAGTTCCAGCAGGGCATCATGGACTTTGTAGTGTTTATACACAGCCCTGCTGGATACCTTGGGGGCCACCAGGCATCGCTGTAGGGGGGCTCATAGGCTCACATGTGCCCTATAACCCGGGAGTACGTCATAGTCATGTGACGGGAAGAAACAATGTGCTCCCGGGGTGAAGAAAAGGACTGTTTGCCCTGACCGGGAAGGAATAAGGAATTGTGGACTGATTGGACAGGAACACCTCCGTGTCGGGGTGTATAAAAGGATTGTGGGAAGGCCCAGACAGTGAGCTGAGCTGGGAGGTAGGAGGGCAAAGTGTCTGGGCGAGGAGGAAGAGTATTGTTAGTGATTTGTATGAGCGTAGAGTGGAGGGCGCTTTGTACACTGTATAATAATAAAGGTAATAATTATTATACTTTCACCTGGTGTTCAGAGTGGTACCTGAAGGTTCAAGGGAGCACTAGCGCCCCCTAGTGCCACACTGTATTGGTCTAAAATGCGGTGGTGTCTACGTGTGTGTGTCTGCGTGTCTTTTGTTAAGCTTCAGTTCTCTTGTGCTACTGAGCTCCTGAACAGATAACAGCTGTTTTAGTTTTGAATTTTCTCACAGAGCCAAGTCTTTGCTTTGGTATCTTTTGTTCTTTCTCCCTGAAACTCCGGTGGTGGTTTAAAATGCATGGACTGGAGGAAAGTGTTAGGATTTTGCTGCTCTTCACTTTTCAGTACACACTTCTTAACGGGTTGTCCCTAGATGCGTGTTCTCATTTGAGAATCACGTCTGCTCCCATGAGACTAACGCTAGATCTGATCCCACTCTCGGGATTTTCTCTGTGGTATTCTTTACACTTAACTTGACCACTGACTTGAAATTCAACTCGTGTAGGAATTAAAAAGCAATGTTTCCTAAATGTATCTCTAGTAAGATGGAGAAAGAACGTAAGGCAGTTGACAAATACAAGGAGGCCTTTCAGTCGGCTGCGCTTGTTTGATAATCCCAGGGATTCTATCAACTTAGCGTATTTCAGGGAGAAAATATTCATCAGACAACATCTCTCCAGGTGCTTCAATTACTCTGGCCGGGTAAGGGTCCCCAATCAACCCTGGCCCCATTGTGTGCCGTACATTACAATTATTATTTTATTAAGTTCTAGCTGTGTGATCTGTCTAAGTGGTGAAGGTAACTGTCAGCGTCTCCCTTGTGCCTTTCCTCGGCATACTCGTGCATCTCAGCCTCTCATGAATTTCAGCAGGCTTGTTATGTCACATAGGTGTTAGTATTTTTGACGCTCTTCACTGTTTGGTACACACTTCTTAACGGGTTGTCCCCAGATGTGTGTCCTCATTTGAGAATCAAGTCTTGCCCCATGAGACTAACGCTAGATCTGATCCGACTTTTGGTATTTTCTCTGTGGTATTCTTTACACTTAACTTGACCACTGACATCAATTTCAACCCACGTAGGAATAAAAAAAAAAACAATGTTTCATAAATGTACCTCTAGTAAGATGGAGAAAGAACGTAAGACAGCTGACAAATATGAGGAAACCTGAGGAGGGTAGTTTGTGGCTTTTGTCCTCTTTGTGCCCTGCAGTGACTGGAGTATGGAGGAGCTGAGAGAGGACGGTGGCTTGGGCACATTGGGTAGCTTTGTGACTTGACCTCTCGCCATTACAGTATACTCTGCGAGAGTTAAATTCATCCTGTATTGGACTAAGATGCTGTGGTGGTCTACGTGTGTGTGTCTGTGTGCCTTTTCTGTCACCATTAAGCTTCAGTTCTCTTGTGCTACTGAGCTCCTGAACAGATAACAGCTGTTTTAGCTTTTAATTTCCTCTCAGCGTCAAGTCTTTGCTTCGGTGTTTTTTGCTTTCTTCTTGAAACCCCGCCGGTGGTTTAAAATGCACGGACTGGAGGGAATGGTTAGGATTTTGCTGCACTTCACTCTTCAGTACTCACTTCTTAATGGGTTGTCCCCAGATGTGTGTTCTCATTGGAGAGTCATGTCTGGCCCCACAAGACTAACGCTAGATCTGATCCCACTTTCAGTCATTTTTGTGTGATATTCTCTTAATTTGACTTAACCACTGACTTCAAATTCAATCCACGTAGGAATAAAAAAGCAATGTCTCCTAAATGTTTCTCTAGTAAGACGGACCAAGAACTTAAGACAGCTGACAAATACGAGGAGACCTTTCAGTTGTTTGGTGCGCTCCTGCCTAATTGATTTGAGGAATTTATACGTGAGTGACAGGAAAGCATTTTCTTCAGCAACATGACTAGGCAAAAACTTCATCCAAGCCCTGCTTCCCCGTTGCTTTCATGTGAATCTGTCAAGAATTTTCAAAAAGAAGATGTGTAGCTGGTTGTCAGAGTAGATGATGGTAAAAACATCTGAAATAATAAAAAAAAATCAGTAGTCGTGTCTGTCCTGAGGATGAGGATCACATTGTGCAAACCCTTATTTCTTAATTAAAGATTTATCACCCTTGGCTTCTGAGTGCACATCTCATTTCTAGTTTTGTATGATGTGTTTAACAGGTCTCCACATAGCCTACTGTGGAACATAAAATTAAGCCGTCCATTATCCTCCTGTCTTTAGAAATATTTAACTCTTTTAAAAAAGTCGTGGCTTCCATACAGAATGCATTTGTTAATTTTTGAAAACATGTTTTCCACCTTTCTACTGGTGTCTGTGCTCTTACAGGGCTGATTGGTTTGTGAAATTTAAATAGTTTAGTATTGGTGTGACAGTAAAAGCATAATTTGTTCATCATCATCATCATGACTGGTTCCTCCCCAGCTTATCCTAAAAACCTCTTTTTTGTGCAGTCTTCAGTATTGTTCACCTGTTATGGTTGTTTCTATTAATATTGCTCTGTTTATTATTTAGTACAGCGTTTCCCAACAAAACCATGAAACCCCTACCACCAATTTGAAGATCTCACTCAAATCACAGATGATCTAGGATGTCCTCCCTGAAACCCTTGCTCTGATGACCGTGCTCGACTCCCCGTAGAGTTAAACCAATGATGATAACTCTTGATTCGTCTAACGTTCATACACTTTGGTGATCACGTGCACAGCACTCACCCTACCTTCTGCATGCTTTGGATCATTGTCGTGCTGAAAGGTGAATTGCTGTCCAAGTCAGAGGTGGTGGGCACTCTGGAGCTAAGGTTTTTCTTCTGTTTTTTGGCCACCTTCATTATTCCATCAATTCTAAACCAGTCTTCCTGTCCCTGCACCTCGCATTACATGACGCTTCGCCATAGGGACGGTACTAGGAAGGTGATAAGCAGTGCCTGGTCTTTGTCAGATAAGGTGCTCAAAGTTCTGCATAATGAGTTCAATTTTTGCCTCGTCAGATCAGATACAGTGGACCCTTGACTTACAAACTCAATTCGTTCGCGAGGGCTGGTTGTAACTCAAGTTGGTTGAAAGTCAAGACTATTTTTCCCATAAGAAATAATGGAAATACCCATAATGCACTCCAAACCTCCCACAGCAACACTTACTTAACCTTTTCATAATAAAAAAGGGTTGTGTAATGTGCCTAATTTACCAAAACACCAATCATTTTTCTAATGTACTAACCGAAAAGTTATAAAAAGTGCCTAGCCTACCAGAAACAACAATTTCATACTGTACTCACCATTTAATTTGACATCTTTGGGCTGCAGGAAGGGAGGAGGAGGAGGAGAAAGAAACGGAAGGTGGTTATTATTTAGAAGGAGCCTCCTTATGCAAATTTTTTCTTTGTAAAATTGTCAAGATGGTGGATTTCGACATGCTGTACATATTAGCGAGATCGGTCACACGAACACCACTCTCATATTTCTGCACAATTTCCTTCTTCGTTTCGATTGTGATCGCTGTTTCTCAAGTTAATAATGACAGTAGTCGAGCAGTCAGTTCAAAGCTGGCCGTGTTGTGAACTGCTGTAATAATACACTCCAAAGCAAGCCGGTGCTGACTCAGCCTGATGACATCATCATGTGCCGCGCCTGCTTGTTAGCTAACATCCCTTAACAATCGCTTTCCTTACCTTCGTTACCTTCTCTTCCTTCCTTAGCAATTATGCGTCTTGCTTGCCATGGTCTTAGTGAATTATATATATAGATAAATCACTTTACTGACCGAAATTACGTCCACAAGCACATGTATCTGGGCTCCGACTGATGCTTACGAACGCTCTCGGCTGTTTGTTTACAATCGCACAAGCGGATACACGTGGCCACATTCGGGTCATAACGCAAGATGTTTGTCGTAAATCAAAACAAAAATTTTGGTGGTAAATCAAGTTGTTCGCATGTCAGGCCGGTCGTATATATCAAGGGTCGACTGTAAACTTCTTCTTCATCCTCTCAGAGTCCTTTAAATAATGTTTGGCAAACTCAAAGCTTGCTGTCGTATGCATCTGATTGATCAAGTGCCATGGAGACGGGTGTCCTTCTGACAGGTTCCCCCATCTCGGTAGAAACTCTGTTAGCGTGACCACTTGGTTCATGGTCACCTACCTTGACCAAGTCACTTCCACATCCAGTTACTCACTTTGGTTTGATGACCAACTCTAGGAAGAGCCCTGGGGCCTCATGTATAACGCCGTGCGTAGAACTCGCACTATAACATGGCATAAGCACAAAAGTCGAAATGTGCTTACGCACAGAAAAATCCAGATGCAGGAATCTGTGCGTACTCCAACTTCCACGTTCTTCTGCTACATAAATCCCGATCAGCGTGAAAACTAACGCTCGTGCACGCGCTTTATGTAACGCCCCAAATCCCCCCAGAATTACGCCTCTTTGAATATGCAGATCAATATAAATCGCCCTTAAGCTCAGCCTTCTGTGAAAAGACAATGGGAAAAGCACGGGGGAAAATATAAGAATTTCAGCGAATACCAAGTGGAGGCAAAGGAAAAACATACTATTTGTTCAAATAAACTGGGGTATAAACGACAAAAGGAAGTTGATCGAGTGACATAGCGTGTTGGAGAAACTTGAAAGCTCATGTTCACAAAATCGCACAGTGCCGGAAATAAAAAAGAAGTCACATATCAAAGTCGCCGTGAAAAGCCGAGTTGTAGCCCACTGTCTGAGTGTCATATGAAAGCTTATTAGGATACAGAGAATAAAAAGGCACACGGTGGGGAAAAAGCACGAAATGTCAACTTCAATCTCGACATTTCCACTTTAATCACGTAGTTTATTTTGTCATTAAAGTAGAACATCATAAACTTCATCTTAAAATCGTTTAATTAACCAGTTTCTCAAATCACATCGTAATTAAAGTAGCACGTTAAATGCTTTGTTTTGTATTTCATCTTCTATGTGCTCTATGTGTGTGAATCACTACTTGCTTCTCAAACCGGCTCTCTTCCTCTGACAGGACACAGAATCCATTACATTCAAGATATTACAGCTGTCTGAATAACTAAAATACTGAGATGTATACGTGATATCATTTTAATGATGACAGGAGTTAAAGCACATTATTAAACATGGGTTTCACAATAGTGCAGTGATTGTGTGCGACCTTCGATGAAATAATTTATTGCAGCAGTACTCATGGGCGGCTCTATGTCCAATAGAGAAAGTCCAATGTCAGTAAGGTAGCTTATGCACGGCGGGTGGCCACGTCCGTTACTGACACAGCATAGCCGCCTCGTGCTCATGACACAAGCGTTTAACTTTTGCCGAAATTTGTTGCTGCGTTTTTAGCTGTGTCGTTATTTACTCTTTTTGTTTTATATTCAATATATATTGGCGTAGCCGCCACTGCAGTCCTTGCTTTTCTTTCCCCAAGTAACCGATCGCCACACAATCAGCTCTGTAACAGAAGTTAAGCCATCTGTAAGCTTAGTGCGCCGATTCTTCAAAACGTTTAAGGAACATTGAAATATCTTCGTAGTACATGCTTAATTATTTTATCCTTCACGACACTCCCAGTGAAGAATATAGATTATTTAAATGAAGTTAAACTTTTACCTGTATAATATAATAAACATATTTTGCTGCATTTCATCTTAAAAATGATATCGTCATCATATGTAAATACGCGCTTTATAAAGTGGCTCAGGTTGTGAGATATTATAACTGTAGTGCAAGTTTACAGTGAGGTGATTGTACTTATAAGTCCTAACAGTTCTACAAGGAGCAATTGATTGAGTGCATTTAAAGTTCTTGAGATGAAACTGTTTCTGAACCGCGAGGTCTGTACAGGAAAGGCTTTGAAACGTTTTGCGGTGGCTGAGACAGCGTGTCCTTAAAGCTGTATACCGATAATTCTCTTTCCGATCAGCTGCTGCTGTGATTCACACTCAGATACATTGATATAAATACTCCGAGTGGTGCAGTGAGAGTAATTTGGAGAAAGATGATCCGCTGTGGCATCTCCTAACGGGAGGAGCTGAAAGAAGAAGAAGAAGAAGAAGAAGGTGCAGTGAGAGTAACAACACTAAAGCAGTTCTGGTATTTGGAATACTATGGCTGTTCCCTGGACCATTATATTGTTACAAGTTGATTACAATCAGATGCGTTACACTAATAACAATATGCGGTTAGTTTCAGTGTATTTATAAAGCCGCGTCAGGAAAATAAGGTGTAACCACACAGGAACAGTAGCACTGCTTTGACGCTGGGTGCCGCCAGTCTGCAAAACCGAGTGGAGAACATGCGTACGACAAGGTATGAGGTACCGTGGAAAAGTGCGTGGCTTTACGCCAAGTGTAGGTTTAATACATCGCGATTTGAACGTGGAAAAGTTCTTACGCAACGTTTCTGTGCGTACGCACCATTTATACATGAGGCCCCTGGTGTTTCTGAACTGCTTTCATGTCATAATTGTTGCCTCTGGGGGACACTTAAAGCTTTATAAATCATTTGATTCCCTTGTTCTAACCTATTCCTCACCATAATTTGATCACGGAGGTCTACAGAGACTTTTGTGAACATCATGGTTTGGTTTTTGTCCTGACTCACAGTTTGAATTGTTTCACAGTCAGGCCCGTAAGTATGTGGACAGCAATGCAATTTTCATAATTTTGGCTCTGTGCGCCACCACAATGGGTTTGGAATAAAGCAATCAAGATGTGATTGAATTGTAGACTTTCAACTTTAATTCAAGGGGTTTAACAAAAATATTTTATACACTGTCCTCTTATTTCAAGTATTTGGATAAACTAATCTAATCATAAATATAATGACCATTTTCAATACTTGGTTGAAAATCCTTTCTGGTCAATGACTGCCTGAAGTCTGAACCCACAGCCATCTCCACGTGCTGTGTTTTCACCCTACTGATGCTTTGCCAGGCCTTTCTGCCACCATCTTCAGGTGCTGCTTGCTCGTTGGACTTCAGTTCAGTTTTGTCTTTAGAAAGTGAACTGCATGTCCAGTTGGGTTGAGGTCAGTTGATCGACTTGGCCATTGAAGAATATTCCCCTTTTTTGCCTTGTAAAGCACCTTGTTTGCTTTCACAGGATGTTTTGGCTCGTTGTCCATCTGTCCTGTGAGGCATCGTCCTATCAGTTTAGCAGCATTTGGCTGAATCTGAGCAGACAGTATAGCGCTCTCTACACTTCAGAATTCATCCTTTTGTCATCAGTCACATGAACAGTAAACACCAGTGACCGACTTCCACTGGCAGTAAGGCCTTCCCATGCCATGACACAGTCTCCACCATGCATCACAGATGATGTAGCATTCATCGGGTCATGAGCCGTTTCTTCTGTTCTCCACACTCTTCTCTTTCCATTATCCTGGTGCATATTGATCTTAGTTTCCTTTGTCCAAGTAAAATTGTTCCAGAACTGGACAGGCTTCTTAAAAATGTTTTCTGGTAAAGTCTAATCTGTTCTTCCAATGCTTGAGGCTTACCAGTGGTTTGTACTATGTGGTAAATCCTCTATCTTTACTTTTACAAAGTCTTCTCTTGATTGTAGACTTTGGCAATGATAGGTCGACCTCCCAGACAGGAGGGTGGTCTTGTTGGTGTTCTTCTTCACCAAGAATAGACTTCTGAAATCATCCAACACAGTTGTCTTCTGTGGTTATCCAGACCTTCTGGTGTTTCTCACCAGTGTTTTCCTTCTCCTGGTATTTCTGCTATCTCTCTGATGGGTTTATTTTGTTTTCTCAGCCTAATAATGGCCTGTTGTTTTACTTGCATGGACAGCTCTTTGGACCTCATATTGAGAGTTCCACATGCAAATTCCACACTTTTGGATTCAACTCCAGACCTTCTAAATTCTTAATAATTAATGAAATAATGAGGGACCTCCTGACACATGGATATGAAGCAGCTGGTCATTCAAACCTCCAAATACTGTTGAGCCCCTGAAAATAGGGGGACCATGTATAAAAATATTTGGCTGTCATTCCTAAATGGTTCATATGATAGTTTTGGTAAACCCCTTAAATTAAAGCTGAAATTCTACAATCTTAAATGCTATATTTCAAATCCATTGTGGTGACGTACAGAGCTGAAATTGTGAAAACTGTGTCACTGTCCAAATATTTAGGGTCCTGACTGTACCTTCTGTCCACAGGTACACATGTGCCTTTCTAGATGTTGTTCAGTCAGTTCAGTTTGCCCCTCTAATGAAGTTCCAGAAACATCTCAGGGACAATGGAAGCATACAGGTGAGACCTGAGCGCATTTTGGAATTCCACATCAAAGGGTCTGAACACTTCTGTGAAGGAGAGACTTCCGTTTTTGATTTTTTAATAAACTTGTGAGCCTTTCTGAAGACATGTTTTCACTGTGTCATTATGTGGCATTGATTGTATGCAGATTGAAGGGAAAAAATGTCAAATGTACCCATTTAAAGTGAAATCTGTGGCACAATGAAGTGTTCAGACACTGAAGGGGTCAGAGTGCTTTCTGAATCGGCTGTAATTATCACAGATATTTATGAATACGACTCCTTATTTCAACATCATTTAATAAACAGAAACGTGATGAAGCAACTACAGAAAATTTCAAACCAGTCAACGAAATCCCCTAATGCACCCAAGTGCTGCTCCATGAGCACATTTTCAAATTTGTTTTGGATGTTTTTACCATCATCTATTCTGACAAGCAGCTACACATCTTCTTTTTGAAAATTCTTGACAGATTCACATGAAAGCAACGGGGAAGCAGGGCTTGGATGAAGTTTTTGCCTAGTCATGTTGCTGAAGAAAATGCTTTCCTGTCACTCACGGATAAATACCTCAAATCAATTAGGCAGGAGCGCACCAAACAAGCACCGCCGACTGAAAGGTCTCCTCGTATTTGTCAGCTGTCTTACGTTCTTTCTCTGTCTTACTAGAGATACATTTAGGAAACATTGCTTTTTTTATAGCTACGCGGGTTGAATTTGAAGTCAGTGGTCAAGTTAAGTGTAAAGAATACCACAGAGAAAATGCTGAAAGTGGGATCAGATCTAGCGTTAGTCTCATGGGGATTCTCAAGCGAGAACACACGTCTGGGGACAACCCATTAAAACGTGTGTGGCAAATGGCCACGAAATCCTGTGCTGCAAAGGCTCCACCCACAAGGCATCTTCATAACACATAAGATGTTAAACTGATTTCTCCAGTCCGTGTGTTTTAATCTGTTGCTGGGGTTTCATGGAGAGAACAAAAGATACCAAACCAAAGACTTGACACTGAGACAAAATGAAAAGCTAAAAATGCTGTTATCCACTCAGAAGCTCAGTAGCACAAGGGAACTGAAGATTAATGGGAAAGTTGCACTGTGACAGAAAAGACACACACACATGTAGACCACCACAGCATTGTAGTCCAATACAGGTTGAATTTCAAGTCAGCAGTCAATTTAACTCCCGCAGAGTGTACCATAATGGGGAACCGTCAAGTCACAAAGCTACCCAAAGTGCCCAAGCCACTGTCCTCTCTCAGTTTCTTCATAGTCCAGTCACTGCAGGGCACACAAAGGACAAAAGCCACAAACTACCCTCCTCAGGTCTCCTCGTATTTGTCAACTGTCTTATGTTCTTTCTCTGTTTTACTAGAGATACATTTAGGAAACATTGCTTTTTTTTATTCCTACACAGGTTGAATTTGAAGTCAGTGGTCAAGTTAAATCTAAAGAATACTACAGAGAAAATATCGAAACTGGGATAAGATCTAGCGTTAGTCTCATGGGGCCAGACGTGATTCTCAAACGAGAACACACATCTGGGGACAACCCCTTAAGAAGTGTGTACTAAAGAGTGAAGAGCGGCAAAAATTCTAACACTTTTCTCCAGTCCATGGATTTTAAACCACTGCCGGGGTTTCAGGGAGCGAGAACAAAAGACTTGACGCTGAGAGGAAATAAAAAGCTAAAACAGCTGTTATCTGTTCAGGAGCTCAGTAGCACAAGAGAACTTAAGCTTAACAAAAGACACGCAGACACACACACGTAGACATTTCAGACCATAACAGGTTGAACTTTAAGTTAGCGATTAATTTAACTCCCGCAGAGTGTACTGTAATGGGGAACCGTCAAGTCACAAAGCTACCCAAAGTGCCCAAGCCATCGTCCTCTCTCAGTTTCTTCATAGTCCAGTCACTGCAGGGCACACAGAGGACAAACGCCACCAACTACCCTCCTTAGTTTTGTTCTTTCAGCATGAGTCTGATTAAGTTGTGTGTTGTTGGTATATGAGACAGCCCCCTACAGCGGAATCTATCGTGTTTGGGACATGGTGTGGCTGAAACAGACATACGGAGGACATATTGTAGCTAACAATCTGCACTGGTGTCTGGAGCATTGCTGGTTCAAATTCCATTACTGCCAGAAGGGATCCTACTCTGTTCGGCCCTTGAGCAAGACCACCCTTAATTAGAAAATTGCTCCAGGGGCTTCTTACAATGGCTGATCCTTCACTCTGACCCCCAAAGGTCATGAGAAAAGACTATATCATATTGCATATCAAATCAAAATCAAAATACAAACTCCAGACTCTATACAGGTGTGAGGTTTGAGGCCATTGCTGTCAAGATGGGTGCAGAAAACATGTGGTGTCCTGCTCTGTGGGGTCTTTTAACACCTATTCTCCTTTCCCCTGAATCTGCAGATGGTTCCCCAGCTGTGGAAAAAATTCTATGTGGTTCCAGTGCCAAAGAAAGGGAACTCCAGAGATCGCAAGTACTTCAAATTCGGTTTTCTTACTTCATACTGTACATCGTGAAGACCTTTCATTAGCTGGTCCTAAAACCCCTGTTATTTTGAACATCAGGATCCTCTGTAAAGGGTGCGCACAAAGTCCATATACCCCTATCTTTTGGAGGATTTTGAAAACACGTTTCAATTGCGGGAGCTGCAATAAATCTCCCACTCGTCAGAGAACATAACCTTTTCCTTCTCAGCATTTGCTGGAAATTGGTGAAGCATCGGATCACAAGTTGCCTGACGTCTGTCCAAGTCGGCATCTGATAACTCGTTAAGGTGCAATGGACGCCAACATTTCATTTGCAAGTCCTGTTTGATGTGTTTTCGCATTGTCGATTCCGCTATTCCCAACTCGGCAGCACGTTTACGAGTGGATTTCATTGGGGATCATTGGACAGACTCTGCCACATCTGCACACATTTCATGCCTTGTGGATGGTCTTCCACTTCGTGGCGCATCTTGGACGCTGCCCATTGCAAAAGCCTTCTTCTCCCACTGCAACAACGTCCTCTTTGTCGGCGATGCCTTCCCAAAATGCACAACAAAGCCATCCATAACATTTTTGATCGATATCACAGTAACAAGCTGCTCATGAACCCACACAGTGGCCACCAAACGCTCCTCGATCGTGAAAACACTTGTGTCACCCATCGCTTCGTCTTGGAACGACCGCCACGTTGTTGCGATTTCTTGTGGCAGCACCAGACAGGATGTCAGAAACACACCTCGAAATACAGGGAAGACTTGGGTTGATGTCCACAGGAACCAAATTGTCATGGTTATTCCTGTAAATGCGCCTAAAGATACGGGTATGCGGACTTTGTGTGCACCCTGTAGATTGATTATCAGACACATGTACAGTAGGTGTGGAGGATACTCTGATCTCCATGCTCCACACAGTCTACTTCCATTTGGACAAAGCCAGCACCACAGCCATCAATGTTCTTTTAACACCATTTTGCCTCATGAACTGGGGAAAAGATCAAAGCTTTGCATCTTGATTCCCCCATAATCTCCTGGATCATGGACTATCTGACCAACAACAGTTTGTGATGCTGAGGGGCTGACTGTGTGTCAGAAATGGTGGTGTGGAATCCTGGAGCACCTCAACTTAAACTGCCCTGTCTCTCTTCATGGTCACCCTCAACACAACAGACTTCCACCACAAAACCAGCGCTTGTCATCAGCACTTCTCCATCATAGGCCACATTAATAATGGAGATGAGTCAGAGTACAGGAAGGTTATGGAGCTCTTTGTGGTGAAAGGAGAACCACCTATAACTCAAAATCAGAAACACAAAAGAGGTGGTGGGGGACATCCAGAGTCTCAAGGAGTCAATGACACCAGACACCATTCACATGGAGGACACGGAAGTGGTGCTGAGCTACAAGTTCCATCAATCTGGACTGGTCTGAGCACTGGGTGGCTCAAATTGTGAACAAGAAGTGCTATGCATAGTAGACAGTAATTGGTAAATCTAAGACCACTCAAATAATCACGTTTGACGGGTTTAGTATGAGACTTTGGGCCAGTCCTGACATAGGGACTCCACTCCGAGGGTCTGCTTGCCAATGTGTACAAAGTCTTGGTGCCTATAGAATATACAGCGAGGTTAGCACAGGCTGTTTGTAGAGGTATACATTGCACCCAAGGCATATTGTAGATTCATTTGTTAAATAAAAACCATTAAGAATGAGTCAATTAGCCATATTGTTTCATGTTTCGATTTGCATTTAGGCTCCTACTTGAGGAAAATTACTTTTGCTACTCTTCCTGCAAGAAATTCATCAGTCACAATATCACAATAAATTAAGTTCCTTCAGTTTTGGATATTTAAGTGTCAAAACAGCTTAGGCACTAAATCGGTGCCAAGAACTTGAGTCGTTTTTGATGAGATGAAGATTTGAACAGCTTAATTTAGAAGTAGCTACTGTCAGCGTTAAAGCAAGAAGGATGAGACATGAGGCAGTGACATGTGAGAAGCTCCGTGAGGCTTGACAATGGATTAAGAGCAGCTGAATCATTTCACATATTTATGATAGCCTTGGATGACGGCTAAGCAAACACATATGGACTACTCATAGTTCTAGAAGGGTTTTGCATATGCAAAAATATGCAAAATGATTGTGTGTTCCATACTGTATGTCACCATTGTAGAACTCAATTCCATCTCACCCAAGGTCAATTTGAAATTTAAAAAAATTGCCATTAATCACTAAAAATTGGTTTAACTTAAGAATTCTAGTTACATGTCAAATGTCCGACTTGATTGAGATCATCATTGTGGCAAGGTTTGCCACTAATTAGGTTTGTGTGTGTGTTCAGTGCCATCCTTCAATGGAAGGGTTGGCGGCAAGTGGGGGGTCTGTCTCCATGCCTCACAGTGTTCTGTCACCCAGATCGTTAAGTTTAGGGCAGATTTCAAAATCATATAAAGCCTTAATAAATGGCTGAGGTCCGGCTTACTTGTCCGAACTTATCACGACTTACAAACCAGAGTGCACAGATCTCAAGATGCCAGTCTGCATAGGATTCCAAGGATTGATAAAATAACAGTGGGAGGTCAAGCTTTTAGTTACAGGGGGGCCTTAAATTGTGGAGTGGTTTGTCTGCTACTATAAGAGATGCCCCTTTGGTCTCAGCTTTCAAATCCCGGCTAAAGACTCACGACTTCAGTTTAGCACACCCTGACTAGAGCTGCTGATTAACTGGGCAGACTGCATCTCTGTGGTTAGTCATGAGCACTAAAACATCAGTAACATGATAGTTAGAATTTGTTACTATCCCTCACCTATTCAGTTTCTCTTCTCAGTATTCAAATGTGGCACTTGGTGTCACTGCCAACCTGCCAAGTTGTTTTGCCTGCCTAAGGAAAAGTCATCACTGATGGAGGATCACAGGAATCGTTGACTAGAGTGGTCCTTTCCTCAGATTGGCTGACCCAGCTGTGGAATGGCCAATAGGGGGAGGCAGCTTGATGACCAAGGTCTCCAGGACTCTAAACAAATCCAAATTGTATTATGGGATATCATCTACTGTTGAATTCTGCTCTGTCCTTATAATATTTCTATTACACTATTATATTGTAATTTATTGTATTGAGGATTACTTCTTATTTATTATTATTCTTATTATTACTACTTCTTATTGTTCTGTTTTGTGTATTGTATTATATTGACCCCCTTCTTTTTGACACCCACAAACTACCTAGAAAGGGGTCTCTCTTTGAACTGCCTTTCCCAAGGTTTCTTCCACTAGTGTTTTTTTTTTGGAGTTCCTTGTCTTCTTAGAGATTCAAGGCTGAGGGACTGTCAAGAGGCAGCGCTTGTTAAAGCCCATTGCGGCACTCCTTGTGTGATTTTGGGCTACACAAAAATAAATTGTACTGTATTGTACTGATTCCCATTCCGGCCCAATCAGAAATGTCCTCAGTCCATCTTCTCCTCTGTCGTCCTCTGCTGTGTCTTGCCTTCTGTGCATCCTTGAATGATGTCTCTTTGTACAGCTAGCTTCCCTTGTAATGTTCACAAAGTAGCCCAAGTTTTAAGTTTCTTACTTTATACAGTAGTTCATTGATTTCATTTAGCTGCTCGAGAATCCATCTGTTAGTACAGTGATCTCTCCATGACACTCGGTGCATCCGTCTGTAGCACCATATTTCATAAGCTTCTATATTCTTTGTGTCTGCCTGCTGGAGTGTCTGACCCTTGCATCCATATGTTGCAATTGGCCACGTAAGGGCTTTACCCATCCTGATTTTAAGTTTGTACACCTGTAAATGTCATGACTGCCACTAGAGGGCAGTACATTGGGCATGCAAAAAAGAAAAGATAATAACTGCACAACATCTGATTTCAAGGGCACTGCCATCCATTTCAGCCAGTGGTTCAAGTGGAAATTAAGAAGAGGTGATGTGAGATGATATACTTTATGTTATGACCTAGCAGTTCCAAAGCACGTAAGTCCCAAATGCACTTCCAAGAAAGTTCACTAGAGGGGGAATTCCCATCTAAAACCCCACCTAGACACAAATAGGGCCTCATAGAATCTTTATAAAAGATTCATTCTTCACAAACAATGTTCTTCAGTAACAATGAAGCCCAAAGGCCATAGGATTTTTCCATTCCAATACAAACCAATGCCCCCAAAACAAAATCCCAAGGATAGTCAAAATACAAAACAAGATGTCGAAAATCCAGTAACCACAAAGCACACGCCATTCACAAAAAGCATCACAACTCACCACTCCTAAGTGCATTTAATATGAACCAACAGGAACTGTGGGGGACCCTCCAGATTTAGAGTAGAGGGCATTTCCAGGCGGTGATAAGGAGAAAGGAAGTAAAGGAGATAGTGAAAAGAACGAAAAATGGAAAGGCAACAGGACCGGATGAAATACCAGCACAAGTGTGGAAGAGTTAAGAGGAAGAGAGTGTAGATGTGTTGTGGGATCTAATGGAGAAGATCTATGAACAGGAAACGATACCAGGGGAGTGGAGGAGCAGTGGGATTGTACTCATTAACAATGAGAAGGGTGATATTGGGAATTGTGGAAACTATATTATTGAAAATTTCAGAAAATGTTATAAAGAGAAGGTGTAGGGAAGAGACCACCATAGGGGAGGAGCAGTTTGGTTTGATGTCAGGGAGAGGAACAACTGATGGCTGTCATTGCATTGAGACTCCTCATAGAGAGGCTCTAAGAAAAAGAGAAAGCTTTGCACGCTGTGTTCATCGATTTGGAGAAGGCTTATGATGGAGGGCAACATCAAAAGGTCTGGAGGTGCATGAAAGAGAATGGAGTACCAGGGGAGTGTGAGAGGATTGTCCAGGATGTGTATGAATGAGTGAGGACTTCAGTTAAAAGCAGTGTTAGAGTAACAGACGAGATCCCAGTTAGAGGCGGTCTGCACCAGGGATCTCTGTCCTCACATATTTGATGTGGCTATGGATATGTTGAGTCATGGGATAAAAGACCAAACCCCCGGTATAGGCTTTGTGCTGATGACATTGTGTTGTGTAACACCAGCAAAGAGGAAGTGCAGAGGAAGTTGCAAGAATGGAGAAGGACTTTGGAAGATTGAGAATTAAAGACACGTAGGAAGAAGACAAAATATGTGAGGTTTAATGATGATCAGAATTCAGAAGTTAGCCTGCACAGAGAGCCATTGAAAAGAATGGAGAAGTTTAAATATCTGGGATCAGGGGTAGCCCAAGATGGAGAATCGGATGCAGAGATAACCCATAGAGTGCAGTGTGGGTGGAATAATTGAAAAACGGTATCAGGAGTATTGTGTGAACAAAGAATTAATGCAAAGGTTACGTTTTTAAGACAGTGATAAGACCAGCAATGGCGTATGGAGCCGAGACATGTGGAGTAAAAGGAGCACAGCAGGAGAAGACGTTGGATGTGGCAGAAATGAGAATGTGGAGATGGATGTGTGAAGTTACAGAAAAAGACAGAATAAGAAATGAGACCATCAGAGGAACAACACAAGTGGGAGAAACATCTAAAGAAAGTACAGAAACAGAGGTTGAGGTGCTATGGACATATGAGAGGGGAGACGATGAAAACATGGGCAACCAAGTCACAGAAATGGAAGAGAAAATGAGGGAGGCCAAAGTGAAGGTGGATGGATGAAGTAAAGGGTGACCTGAAGGAAAAAGGTCTGACTGGCGAAGAGGTACTGTGGTGGAGTAAGGTCACAGGTGTAGGGCCAGTCCGTGTGGAGAAGGGTGATCAAACACATCAACCCCACACAGAAGAGAAGGGAAGAGATGAGGAGGAAGAGGAAGAAGATCTGCTTGATGATTCCTTATCTTGCATTGATACACATTTCAGAGCGCTGGACTTGAGTGTGTGATCCAGTAGCGAATGGCGGAGTGTATCTGTCAACGTGTTTGAGGGGTGTGTGCACATTCAGGTTTGGGGGACGAGTTATGGTGGTCCCTGGCCCAGACAATAGTTTCTTTGCAGGAATTTGCCCCCTGGCGTAGAGTTTATTGATCTCAAGTCATTTTACGGCATTAATGCATCTTGTTAGCGTGTTTAGCCCAAGCTGGACTATGGGGGGAGAAAGAAGCTTGAATGACCTCAGAATATCAAGGCACACACAGAGATTTCCAGAATATTCTTTTTCAAGCATTTCCATTTAGGCATCACTATAATACAGAACTCCGTAGTCCTTTTTTGAGTTTGCTGGAATTTTTTAGTCTTCTTTTGGTCCAAACCGCATAGCATGACTGCAGAGCTTGAGGGCACCGACGCGAAGATGTTTTCTGGTGTCTACTTTATCAATCGAGTTTTCATATGTCGCTTTATTGAATCTTTTCCCTTTTTTTGTGTATGTGTTTAAAAAGCATTTTTGTTCAGCTTTGAAAAAAAGTTTTTAATGTTTGAAATTCTAGTTCAGTGGAAGCTGGCTGCTTTTTATAGTTTTAACTGCCTTTCTGATGTATTGATTTTCTTGATTTATGCTAATAGTAAAAGGGCCGTTTACAGCAACAAGAAGTAAATCTTCTCACTGAGTTCAAATAATTTGGAGTTGAAAAGAAATGCTAAGTAGTCTGCTTTAAATGTTAGCACCTTCCCCTCCATTATTAAACCTGCTTAATCCCATCCGGATTGCCAGGGGGGCCGAGGCCTGTGGCAGCAGCACTGGGGTACAAGGCAGGACCGGGTTCTGGACAGAGTGCCAGTCCACTGCAGGGCAATGTTAGATTGCCCCCTTATTGTTCTATGTAAGCAAAGAAGGGGCTGGAAGATTTCCTCAAAATAAATTGAAGAGCACAACTGATAAAAATACAGTAAAACGTGTGAAGAACTGAGGCAGAAATATGAAATCGGGTCAGTCGCCACCACCCTCACATTCCTAATAAGTAAGGCGATGAAGTTATGGAAAGGCTACCCGCTCTCCGTGAATATAACACACAAATACACAAATTTGGTAAAACACAGGTGAATTTACAAAGTTAAATAAAAAGTATAGGCAATTTGAAAATTACAGCAACAGATAGAAGATGACTCAATACAACGCACTGGCTTATGGGTAGTTGGAACACCCACAGCGCAACGCTGTGCCGTTAGTCTCTTTGAATCCAAGCTCAAACAAACATGGACGCTCCGCTGTGGGACTCCACCATTGTTGAAGAATGTGCCCATAGTGAGATTTCTGCTGGAATTCACCGGAGGATGTTGGCTTATGCAGAACAGTAACCTGTTAGGGCACCCTTCACACTCTGTGGTACCTCCAAATCTTCAAGCCCTACCCCTAACTGATATCCAAATGTGCAGCAGCAGCACACAGCGTAATCCGTCGGTCTTTTCTAAAGAAGGCATTTGCTGTGTCAATGTGGGCTCGTGTGTGTGATGCTGATGGTCGACTAGCTTGAGGTTCATTTATGGTCTTTTCCTTGAGTCAAGTGGTTTCCACTTGTGTACTGAGCCAACATCCTTCTATTCACAATTGGAATGATCCAGATTTTCATCCACCCATCGTCTGAGCCTGATTCTTCAATGACAAGGTCTGGACAACCCAATGTGGCAACATGAGGTGCAAAACTGGGAGCAGTCCTAAGTGTGACAGCAGCCTGCCACAGGTTACACTGGTTGGGCCACTTTAGTATCACCAACAAACATTAGAACTGAAGAAATTGGACAAACGAGAGGAGACCATTCAGTCTGTTGTGCCTGTTTATTGAGCTCATGGCTAAGCTGTACCAACATCTCATCCAGATCCTTCTTAAAGATTTTCCAAGTTTCTTCATCAATTCCATGTCCCAGTCATTTTTTCCTGATTCCCACAACTCTCTGTGTAAAGAAGCACTTCTTGCCTTCAGTCCTAAATGCACTTCAGCTTCATTTTCACCGGCGTCCTCAAGGACGTGATTCACCATTTAGTTGAAAAAATTCTGCTGAATCTGCTTTATTAATGCCTCTGAGGATTTTGAAGACCTGGATTAGGTGCCCATGCAGTGTCCTCTGTTCGAGACCAAACAAGTTTAAGAACATAAGAAATCTGAAAAGTAGGAGGAGACCATTCAGTCCACATGTCACTCGTTTGTTCAGCTCATAGCTAAGCTGTCCCAACATCTCATCCTAATCCTTCTTAAAGGTTGTCCAGGTTTGTGCTTCAACTCCGTGTCTCGGTTGCTTGTTTCCAATTCCCAGAATTCTTTGCATAAAGTTCCACTGGTGTCCTCAAGTACGTGATTCACTGTTAAGTTGAAAGAATTCGGTTGGATCTCCTTTATCAATGAGAATCTGGAAGATGTTCAAGAGGTTCCCATGCAGTCTGCTCTGCTTGAGACTAAACAGGTACAAACAAAATTTGACAAACAAGAGGAGACCCATTTCTTTAGCTTATAGCTCAGCTGTCCCAACATCTCATACAGCTCCTTCTTATAGGTTCTCAAGATGTCTTCTTCAACTCCATGTCTCGGTAGTTAATTCCAAAGTCCCACAACTCTTTGTGTAAGGAAGAGCTTCCTGACTCCAGTCTTAAATGTGCGTCACCTTAACTTCCACCGTTTGTCCTCAAGTAGGTGACCCATCCTTAAGCTAAAAGAACGATTGTGGATCTGCTTTATCGCTGGATTTTGAAGACCTGGATGAGGTATCCATGCAGTCTAATCTGCTTAAGACTAAACAGGTTCAATTTATATAAGAAATTTGACAAATGAGTGAACATCTCATCCTGATCCTTCTTAAAGGATTCTGCTCCAACTTCTTGTCTTGGTAATTTGTTCCTGATTGCCACATCTCCTTGTGTAAAGTAATTCTTCCTAGCCTCAGTCCTAAATGCACTTCTGCTTTAGTTCCAAAGGTGTTCTTCAGTATGAGACTTGCCAATTAGTTAATTTAGTTAGAATTCTGCTGTATCAATGAGAATCTGGAAGACCTTCATGAGGTCCCCATACAGTCTCCTCTGCTCAAGACTCAACAGGTTATATTCCATAAGATCATACGAGAGGAGATCCTTCAGTCCATTTGTGGCTCATTTGTTTAGCTAATAGCTCAGCTATCCCCGTACCTCATCCAGATCCTTCTCAAAGGTGGACAAGGTTCAACTTAATGGCCTAGTAGTTTGTTCCAAAGTTCCACAAGTCTTTATGTGAAGCAATGCTTCCTGGATTCAGTCTTGAATTCACTTCCTCTTAACTGATTGTTGTCTGCAGGTCAAAGGAGGCTGAAGTATCTGAAGAAGACCAATGTGAACAATGAGAGGTGACAGCAGGCTAGGAAACCAACCTTGATCCTGCATGTTATGAATGAAATATCTTTGCTCATGTTTTTGTATGCTCAAGTCTAGAAGGGTGTTACTCTGACAGATGTTCGATCGATTTGGTGATTTTTTCTGCCGACACTTATATGGGGATCACCGCTGGTGCGCCAACCCTTTACCATCTCCGTTTGTTTTGTTATACTTGGAATCTTCAAATGTGAGAAGATGACTCTCCAGGTGCTGCCAGACTCACAACGCCCCTTTTTGCCATTTTCATCGTTTTGTTTCATATGTTTTACTAGTCATGCCTGTTAAATGGGGCCCCACCTGATTGGTGCCCCAACTCTTCATCTCGTTCGTTCTGATTGTATGACACAGGCCATAATGCTCTTGCGTTGACTTTGTCCAATTCCTTCATCATTAATATGATCTTTTATGACAGTCAGATTTAGTGACGCCTATAGCAACTAACAGTAATGGGACAAAATGAACCAGAAAGTCTAAAGATACTTTCAGTCAAAGAGTTTATGTTACCTTTCAAAGTTCAGTCACAATACATTATTGATGTACATGACCAGCATATGAAGATTAAATCATTAATCCATCTATTGGTATTCCAAGCAGACGATGTTTGTGAGCAAATGGAGTATTAATGAGCACACGGGCGCTTGTCTACTGGAGGACACGTCAAGCCATTTCAGGGTCAATACGATAAGAGATTTTCATTATTTTCTTTATTATGAGTTGGTGTGACATGTCAGTTGTAGCCATCTATTGAGTATTCACAGGGCCTTCAATATATAAGGGGTCTAAACTATACAGACGCACACATATATACTATATATATATATATAGTGACAGATGACCGGGGACCTTGCCCCACCAGGACGCCTGGAGAGCGGAAAGACCAGGAGAGGGACAATATCACCCCCGGGATGCAAGAGGGCTGCCACGGACTTGGATCTTGGAATCTCAACCCTGTTGAGGGCCGTGGCCACCACCTGGATGATCCCGGAGCCCTGGACGGTAGCATTTCCACCACACCAGGAACTGCTGCAGGAAAATCATCACGGTGCACCTGGAGCACATCTGGGTACAACATAAAAACGGCCACCTCACACTATTGGAAGAACCAGAGTCAGGTGGAAGGTGGACGAATCTTGCGAAGAGAGGAGTGGAGGTGGCAGAAGAAAGAAGGAAGGAAAGAAAATGACTGAGTATTGTGGGATTTGGGCACTATGTTGTGTGCTGTAGAGAAAAAGAAAAATAAGCGTGTGTGTTTTGGACATTGGGAGTCCTTTGTCTGTCTGTAGTTGGGCTGAATCTCCACAATATATATATTGTGACAGATAGGGGACGCTGTCGCTCCCTTGAACCCTTGTCCAATACGCCAGACACCAGATAAAAGTCCAAAAGTAGACTTTATTTATACTGCACAGTGCACAAAGCACCGTCTTCTTCACAATACTCATTAATCACTACAAATACTCAATAAACCAATCCTCCACACTCCCAGACGCGCTGCCACCATTCCACCCAGCTCAGCTTGCCGTCTGGGAGCTGTCACAATCCTTTTATAGTCCTTGACCCGGAAGTGTTCCAGTCCCCAGTCCATGTGATTCCTTATCACTTTCGGGTCAGATAAAAAGTCCTTTTCTTCACCCTGGAAGCACGTCATTCCCCTTGTCCATATGACTCGGATGTACTTCCAGGGCATAGGGTAAATAAGCATCATTCCTCCTTGCAGCGTCTCCTAGTGGCCCCCATGGTATCCAGCAGGGCTGTGGATACAGACTCCAATGTCCATGATGCCCTGCTGGTCTTTGGGGCACCTCCATGCTGAAGGGAGAGCTCCACCTGGTGGCTTGGGGGTATTGGCCGGGCTAAACAGCTAGCCATACACCACTATATATATATATATATATATATACATATATATATGTGTGTGTGTGTGTGTATATGTATAAGGTGAGACCCAGAGGTTTTTAGACAACTGTTATAAAACGATAACTTCTTATATGAACATAATTTATTTTTATTCTTCAAAATGCAGGGTGAGTCAAAATTATGTTAACATTTGAATGGTGCAAACAATTTATTCCCAAAACAGACATGATTTACAGGAATGTCTCAACCTGTTCGCCATCATGTTCAATACATGTACCATACGTGGCACATAAATTGTCCACAAAAATTGTATGTAAGTATGTACTGTGGCAAACGGCTCTGGATCCTGCCCAGCTGGGATGCCTGGAAGGACCGGAAGAGGGCAGCCGCCTTGGTCTGCATTGGGGCCACGGGATCAGAGCTTAAAAGCTCAACCCTGTTGGGGCCCATGGCCACCGCCAGAGGGCGCCCAGAGGATTGTGGACCCCTGGATTACAGCACTTCTGCCACACTTGGAAGTGCTGCCGGAAGAAATTCCAGGCACACCCGGAGTGCTTCTGGGTGCTCATGTGGCACTTCCTCCACACCAGGAAGTGCCACCAGAAGATCATCGCAAAGCACCTGGAGCACATCCAGGGCGTTATAAAAGGGGCCGCCTCACTCCAATAGTCGAGGCAGAGGACAGAGCTTGCAAGAGAGGAGTGAAGGTGGCAGAAAGAGAAGAAGGAGGAAAAGAACGAAGGAACTAAGTATTTAAGGAAAAGGAATAATAATCGTGTGGGATTTTGGACATTTGGTGTCTGTCTGTGTATGGGGGCTGAACTTCCACCATACATAGCAGTACCATTAGTGTTAAAATAATTTTAACTCATCCTGTACATTCCTCCTTGATTAATACACTTGTTTTCACGTTCCTTCAACTTCTTTTGGAAATGTTGTTGAGCTCCCTTGTCACTGCACACTGAATTTCTTCCACTGTTTGAAAATGCCACCCTTTTAAGGGAAATTTTAACTTGGGCAAGAGAAAGTAGTCGGCAGGTGCAGGATCTGGCGAGTAAGGTGGGAGGTGAACAACAGCAATGTTGTCGTTCGCCAGAAAAGTCAGCGTTACGAGATGGCACGTTATCGTGAAGAAGGAACCACTCGCTGGATTGGAATTTGGCTGCTCTAACTCGACGATTTCTCTTCAGTAGCCGATCCAAAACACCCATGTAGAATGCTACCTTTACTTTCTGCCCTTCAGGGTCAAACTCTCGATGAATTGCATGTTACATGAAGTATAGTACTATGTAGTTCCGGTGTCAGTTGTAATGTACAGCACTCTTTTAAAGATAGATAGATAGATAGATAGATAGATAGATAGATAGATAGATAGATAGATAGATAGATAGATAGATAGATAGATAGATAGATACTTTAAAAACAAGTAATCTAAAAACGTTTGGGTCACACCTTCAACATACACACTGTAGCAGACAGCCGGGACGCCTCAACAGTGGAAGGACCTGGGGAGAGCGCTTATTCAGGGCATTACCTCCCCCGGAGTGCCAGGTGGCTGCCCCGCTGAGTTGCAGCAGTGCCTCAGACTCTCACAGGGCTCCCTGGGAATTGGAGCCTGGAGCAGCCCTGCTGGGTTCTGTGGGTGCTGCCAGGGGGCGCCACAGGAACTGTTGAGCCCTGTGTGCCAGCACTTCCATCACTCCCAGAAGTGCTGCTAAAAGAAGGCCGTGGGACACCTGGAGCACTTCGTGGGTGCCCTATTTAAGGCACCACTACTCCAAGAACCAGAGTTGATAGAATGTGGACAAAGCTTGCTGGAGGAGGTGTGGAGACAAGGACAGAGAAGAAAAAGATAGAAGAAAACAGTGTTTGTGCTCTGTTTTGGATGCTGTGAACTGTGCTGTACAGGTGGAAATGGGAGAAAGCGTTTCCCACAAGGAAAAAGTAAAACAATAAAAGCATGTGTGCTAAACTTGTGTCCTGTGTCTGTCTGTGTCGGGTTTGAGTGGCAGGAGTGCCCTCTGCAGGCCACAACACACACATACATACACAGGGCCTTCCATAATGTCTGGAACAAGGACACATTTCTTCTTGATTTACCGCTCTGCTCTACAGTTTAAAATTACAAATCAAACAGTTCCGACATTGCAGACTTTCATTAGAGGTCATTTGCGTACATTCCAGTCACATGACCCTTTTACTACATGGTTCTCCCCATTTCAGGGCACCATAAATTTTGGACAATTGGTGTCACAGGTGTTTGTGGGTTTCATGGCTTCATAAGATGCCTTAGCTTGCTTCTACCCTTTAGAGACTGTAGTCGACATTGTTCAATATGAAGACAAAGAATGACAAAGAAGCCATCATGAGACTGAAGAACAAGAATCAAACCATCAGAGACTTCAGTAAAATCTTAGGATGACTGAAATGAACTGTCTGGATTATCATGAAGAAGAAAGAAGCCACCAGTGAGCTCAGGAATCACAAAGGAACTGGTAGGCCAAGGAGGACCTCCACTGCTGATGATGGAAGAATCCTCAATATGGTCAAGGAAAAGCCCCCAACGCCTATCCAACAGACTAGAGACCGACTTCATGAGGCCAATGTGGATGTGTCTGAGCCACAAACAAAAACACAGAGGAAACCCTGCAACACGTAAACCACAAAAACAGGATGGTAGATTACGGTTTGTGAAAAAGGACTTGAAAGAGCCTGCAGAATTCTGGGAAAAGGACAGACAGACAAGGCAAAGATGAACCTCATCAGAGTGACGGCGAGAGCAAAGTGTGGGGATGACAAGGAACTGCCTGAGAGCCAAAGCAGACCACCTCATCTGGTAAACATGGCGATTTGAGCATATATGGCTGCCACAGGTCCTGACTGGCACATTTTTCTTCATTGATGAAGGAATTGCAGACGGCACAAGGGAATCTGAGGTGCGTAGAAACATCTGATCTGCTCAACTTTTACTAAAGGCCTCCAAACTCTGTGGACGGCGCTTCATCCTACAACAAGATAAAGAGCTAAACAGACTGCTGAGGTGACACACAGGAGTTTATCAAAGCTAAAAAAATGGAAAATCTTCAGTGGCCAAGCCAGTCACCCAATTTCCATCCACTTGAGCAGAACTTCCATATGTTGAAGAGAAAACCTAAGGGATACAAACCCTCCAAAACAAGCAGGAGTTGAAGATGGCAGCATCTGGCAGCACCTCGTGATGTTTGTGAATCACAGACTTCAAGCACTCATTGCACGGTCATCCTAAATACAAAGGCTACTTTAATATAAAAGTATATAGAAGGAGTCCGGCATTTTATTCATTTAATAAGTAGCTATTATTAACAGATAAAAGTAGTAGTAATAATAATACAGAAATGAAGAATAAGAATGGAAATATATTTATTACTAATAATTCATTGTTAATAACTTTCAAAATATCAAAAACAAATAATGGCTGGGTTATTCATTTCCTAAGTGTTGTTTCATAACAATTCCTTTCTATTTTGCTTATCAGTGAGCTGCGCCTCCTGCAAAGACAAAGAGACAAAGAGTCCAACATATGAGGCCTACGGTGGACTCACTTCAATTTCTGTACATTTTGTTGTGTTGGAGATTTCATTTGAATTGGACACATTTGACATTTGTGCTCATCGATAGAAACACTCAGTAACCCATAATGGCAAACTTGTTCTCAGAAAGGTTTGCAAATGCATTAAAAATCTAAAAACTGAAATCTTTCCTTCCTAGATGTATTCTGACCCTCTGCTGTTGCACGGGTCCTTCTTGTTTACTTTAATTCTCCTTGAGATGTTTCTAGAACTTGGTTGGTGTCCACCTGTGGCCAACTGAATAGAATGGACAGCATTTAGAAAGGCTCAGGTAGACCTGTGCATAGAAGGTCCCACAATCCACAGGACAAAACCTAAGCCATAAAGTCCAAATAGACTTCCAAACAGATCAAACTGTGGTGAGGCACAGATCAGGGTGCATTTCTAAAGCTTTGAATCTTCCCAGGAGCACTGTGGCCTCAAGAACTGTGAAATGACAGGTTTGGAACCACCAGGAATAAAAGTAACTTGGCAATAAGGTCCTTAGTCAGGGAGGTGACCAAGAACCCAGTGGTCACTCTAGGAGAACTTCAGAGGTCCTCTGTTTAGATGGGAGAACCTGTCAGACACTCCTTCAATTTGATTTCATTATTAAAGAGATGGAAGACACCCTTGAGTAAACGGCATGCAATGGACTCTGAGAACATAAAGTAAAATGGTCTCTGCTCTGAAGAGAGGAAACCCTCAGTTTCCCAGTTATGTTAATTTTTCATTTTCTGACAGTGACTTTCAGTAGCTTAAAGGTATATAGCACTTCAGCAGGAGCTCTGTCCAGGTCTAAAATGAACGCCTCCTTCTAGGGACCGCCCATTTTTAATAGCATCACAGAGGGGGCGGAGCCTTCTTCAAGCGTCATCCAGAGATGTTCTTCTTAGAACTGCGGCAGAGAGAGAAGGAATGCATCCAAGGTGGTATCACTTACCTTTTCGGCACCTGAAGGGTGATCCCCAGTCCCCAGGACTGGATGGGGAGGTGTTCTTGGGCACAGGGACAATGGTGGACCTATTGAAGCAAGCCGGGACTACAGACACAGGGTTGGAGAAACACAGGAGCTACCTGGTTAGCACACGAGCGCGATGCCATCAGGGCAGGCAGCTTTTCTGGTGTTCACACACGTCAGAGCTCTCCTCACTCTGGGCTCAGACACAAGAAAAGGTTGGTTACCTCTAGTTGGGGAGGTCATAATAGCTCCATCAGCCGTGCCAATGTCACCTGGCATCGAACCGTGCATAGAATAAGTTGAGCTCCTCTGCTAGAGTAACATCTATGTTCCCCAGTGTAGTACACGACGATCTTGATGCTTTGCCTTGTCCATCCAGCTCCTGCACCATCTCCTTGTATCGTTCTTTCACCTGCTTCACCAGCCATCTTAAACCGTATGACACATCAATGCCCTTCGTGGCTGAATGTCCATCAGTAAGTTACACCACTTGTTGAGACAGGGTCACCAAGAAAACATGGTACACATTTCAGTAAAAACTTTTTATTATTATTGTTTTCATTATCATCATTATTCAAGTTTAGATGTAACAGGCATCTTTGCTGGCTGTAATGTGATTTACATGAAATAGAAAATAAGACAGTAAAGCGTCTAGCGGTCAGAAGAAACGGAGGCGAGTCTTGGATATGTCGTAAAGGCAGCTGAGTTACACAAAGCGTTCTAGTCTGAGACTCTAACTTTCAGATCAGCTTTGGACATTCAGAAACACAAACTCTTTTAAGACTTCTTCATCTGTTTGATTTTTTTTGGGGGGGGGGGGTGTTATTATAATACATGAAATTATTGACCTGACTCGTTACAAAAGGTTTCACGGTTTGTGATTTCAACTGCAATGTCCACTAGTAATGTCCATGCGGCATTTGGGTTGAGGCGCTCGGTTTCCCTACGGCGTCCGTCTTTTTTGTGACAACGTGACGGGTTGAGTCATAAAGCACTTTAAGGCGGTGTTCAGGACTAAAGGCACTATATACTGTAGCACATGAACTGAGCAACACAAGGACCCACACGAAAAGAGGCCGGCCTGTGAGAGGCGCTATACAGCACAGTGACTGAGGTCAAAAGGGGACTTTTATTAGAAGGGCGGGCGCGAGGAGGGTAAAGCTTTTCTTTCCAAAATAACCATTTGGCTCGAGATTCGAAATTCTGAGATGAAACAAATGGTAAAAGTGAAACACGACGGGGGCATCTGCACATCCCACAAACTGCCAATCTAACGTAATACACTCGACTGGGGTCCTGAAGAGACGATCAAGAGGTCCAAATTGATGTTTATCGAACACCCGTTCCCAATAAAGTGAGGACTGCCTACACTGAACCATCGTACAGATCACAGCTGATACATTTTGCTTTTCAAAAAAAAAAAAAACAAATTTCCAAAGCGATCCAAACGATTGTTCATTAGCGGCCATTCAGGGGCAATGATTGCGCATGAATGTGTTTTTCAAATATTTGAAGAGGTGGAGATTGTCAAATCAGGCAGCCGACATTGTCTGAGAAAGTTAATACATGTGGCGCTGACAAAACGCTTAACAACGTGCGTGGGATATGTAAAGCGAATTTCAAGACTGATAGTTTAAAAACACATAAGAGGCGCGAAGGGAAGTCGGGTTGAGGTAGTTTACTTATCACTTCTCTCTGTGCCTGTGGGCTTGCTGGTATTCCTCAGAAAATCAAAATACAGATGCAATAATTCTGACAATTCACGAAAAACATAGAAAAGGTAAAACCGTTGTCGTTAGGAATAAATAACGTATGAATAAATGGAAGGCCGTACCATGACAGACAGTCAATGAAAACACCACTACACTATCCGGAGATTTATACGTTCTACCAGCCCCACGTTTACAGTACATTTATGTGGCTCACAATCTTCAGAATATCATTGATGTCCTCTCGGTTACAAGATTTGTAAAATTCCGTCTAGTGTTTTGATGCGTTCATGAGGGTAAGTGAATAATTACCCGCATTTTTTAATTGTCCACATTATATCTTTTCATTTGGGTTGGCTGTACAGTTTTGCCTAGGTGGACACGTGGTGATGCCTGTGGATCAGGTAAAGTTTCGACCTCAACCGGCGAGTTTCCTCAGTTGTTTGCCAGGTGATAACATAGCCACTCCGCTATCCAAAGAAGAGCCACAAGTATCCATAGGAGGCTTCCTGCACAATATGGAGACAATCTTTTATTATGGCTAGAAGGATTGAGAAGTTCAAAAATGGTCGTGGAAGTACAAGGGGACGTTCAGAAAGTTTCTGCACTTTTATATTTTCATTGGAAACGGTGAAGGCAGGAGGAGTAGTAATTGGTTGTGTCTGAGAGTGTCATGTGACGGCGTAAACTGCATCGCAAAGGAAGGTGACTATGTAGAAAAGTGATATAAGTTGCTTTTAAAATTCTTAATAAATAGAATTTAAAAAAGCACGGAAACGTTTTGAGCATCCCTTGTATTAAGCGCAGGGTTCCCATCCACGTTCACTACCAATGACAACATCGAGCGAGTCCGAACAACGATTCCGATGAACCGATGAATATTTTTGGCCCCTGATACACCTTCAGTCCACCAAAAAAGCGGCTCATGGGTGGTTGCTCATCTTTAGTGCAACTGGAGAACAGAGCGGCCATGACTCTTCCTATTAAACAACGAGATACTGACTGTTGAAAATCGAAACTTTACCACAGTGAGTACAGACACACCAGGCGTCCACATGGCTGTATGACGAACGCAAAGAAAATGATCACAAAAGTGTGGAAAATTATTGACTTACTCTTGTTAATTGTTAATAGTTAATTGTAGTGTTTAAGCCTGAAACGTTCCAACAATTTGTCCTAGAGGTTCAATGGTGTTGAAAGGGATGCTAATTGTATTATGGGTAAGAAAAGAATACAACATCCAGTGTCTCATGCCAGTGTCTCCAAAAGATGTCCACCTCTGAGGATGTCCACTTAGACAACTAGGAACCACAATAGGTGACTGACCACATGAATCGCTCAGGACTGTTCATCCTAAAAACACCACATGCTCTCCTAATTTTTGGTTCATTCAGGAAAAATCTCCTCCGCTGTCATGCACGCAAGTTACAGGAGTGTGTCAGAAGATCTGAACAGGAGGTGAAACGGGAGACACAGACACCAACCTCTCTTCCTTATTCCTAGAGCGGAGGACAATCCTACAGAATGAGTGACCTCACTGCCGGCGTGCTTCACAAGCTCCGCCTCTTCCTGTCGTAACCATAGGAATAACCCGAGCCAAAGCTGGAAGTTGATGATCGGAGCCACACTTGCCCAGCCATTTACTAGAAGTTTTATAGCGTACCTAAAATTCAGAGCACTTTTGTCTGGGTTGGATTTTCCATTTTTAACGTTTACAACATAGAACATAAGAAATCTGACAAACGAGAGGAGACTATTCAGTCCATCAAGTCTGTTTTTTAGCTAATAGCTCAGCTGTCCCAACATGTCATCCAGTTTCTTCTTAAAGGTCATCCAGGTATCTCCTTTCAAGTAAATGCCTTGGTAGACTTCCACAACACTTTATGTAAAGAAGAGCTTCCAGGCTTCAGTGCTAAATGCGGTCGTCGAGTACGTATAAGAATTTTGAAGACCTTCATGAGATCCTCATGCACTCTCCTCTGCTCGAGACTAAAAAGGTTTAATTACAGAAAAACGAAAGAAAATTGACAAATGAGAGGAGACCATTCAGGCCATTTGTCTCTTGTTTGTGTAGCTAATAGCTAAGCTGTCCCAACATCTCATCCTGGTTCTTCTTGAAGGTTGTCAAGTTTTCTGCTTCAGCTCCATGTCTTGGTTGTTTGTTCCAGAGTCCCTCGACTCTGAGCTAGCACTGCTGCTATTAAACGGGGTGCTCGATGGAGACGCCAAGCCTCTTCTATTTCTGCATGGCTCATACTTTATCGTTATGTTGTGATGAGACAAACACGAAACATCAAACGGACATCCACGCGTCTTCAAAGTTCGACGGACCTCTCCTCAGTCTAATGCCCTCATGTTCTCTCCAGCTCTGGATTAACCCGTTAAGCGAAATAAGCATGTGCTTAGGGCACCAAATGAAAAGGGGCACCACTGAATTTCTATCCCACTTCCAGCCTTTCGCTACCACACTCGAGTTTTTTTTATCATTTTCCTTACCTGCCGTGTTCAACTTTAGACTGCACTACTCAAATGAAAAGGTTACTTTTGCATAATCCATGGCTAAAGTTCAAACGTTTGGTTTAATGGTGTTGTCAGATATCACATTTGTTCCCATCCCAGTTTCACTTTCGTCGAGTGTAAAAACAGCTGGCTTGTTCTGGCGAGCATTTAACTCACCTGCCCGATATGTGTAATAAACCCGTCACCATTAAGCTCTTTATTTTATTATTTCTTTTACTGATTTGTCACATAAGCAAGTTCATTTTAGTCTCTCATTTCACTTTTCAGTACTTACTAACTCTTAATGTCTTGACAGTTAAGCAATGGAAGCTCTAAATGAAGGCGTCATTGTTGGGCTGTGCTGAATCCGGCCCTGGTTCTCTTTCTTTCCTTGCAGCTGCCAATGAACCTCGCTCCCTCTTTATGGACATTGTATTCAATGGCTCTTAACTTTTGCAGACCCACAATTCCACCATCCCTGTGATTCATTAGTATGATGGAGAGTTGTGGGAGCTGTGGTGGGACCGTTATAACCCAACTCACAGCAATGGGGGCGCGCAGAGAGTTCCTACGACTCACTGTGGTTCTCGTAAGAGGATATAAATGAAGGCTACAACTGGGAGTCGTACAAAAGCCGTGTAGTGTGAAGTCTTATACAAATTAAGGCACTACTCCCACACTTCCATCAGAAAATGTATGCATTTTTACTTTTCTCGTCACTCTGATCCCATCAGATCTGCTAGTGATAAGCAATGGAATGAGCTTTTTCAGTTGTTATCGGTAACACTAACAAGGGCCAGACATTACGCGAGTCGTCCTACTGGTTCTCCAGGTTTCTTATCAGTGATTGCTACGCTCACGTCGAGTCACCAAACAGACTTTTCATTTGCATTAAATCAACATGAGTAAATGTCCTGTGCAATGCAACACGTTCACGTGCTATTGGAGTTTTCGAGGCCCCGAGTTGAGACGTTTTACCTTCCGACTTCAGTGAGTTCACGTGAGTTTGCGGTCGAACTACTTGGGGACACATGAGGCTGCTTGCTCTGCAAAAAAAGCAATTAAATTGTCATTTCTTTGTCTGAAAATAAAGAGCAAACAAGACTTATTACATATATACTTAGCCTGGAAATTACATATTTGCGGACAAATTTGGAGCTGACTAATGTCGCTCACACGTAACAGAAAACGTGGGTGTTAATTAGGGTGGAATGTTTATTTACTCCGTGTTTGCGTCCCTCTTTAGCGCGGACCAATTGCAGGCTAGAGAAACCTGACATCACTTCCTCCGGGAGGTCCGCCTCTTCTGGTTTGTCAAGATAATAACAAACCTAAAGCTGTCATTTGACTGCATGAGCACACCCAGAGCTGAAGTCTGCATTTTCTTAAACAACCCACCAGAGGACGCCAAAACCTCAATTTGCCACAACTGAGCGACTGTCAAGTGGTTATAACGATCTTCGCTTTCTCTAATTTGCAATACTGTGTAATAGAGCTGGAACTCTAACATTTCGACGGACTTTTATGTTTATATTTCACACTACATTTTAGTTTATACAATTGATTAAGATGAAAGGTCAACATTATATCAAAACTCGGGTAGCTTTGCTTTCTCTAAATCATCTCAAATTTGGTAAATTCTCGGAGCATAAGAACAGTTTAATTATATAGAACTTCTATTTGCTGGATTGTACCAAAGGCAATTAATAATTTAGCTCTAAAATGTTCATAAAGTTAAAAAAGCACGGCAAACGGGTGTATATCTGCTGAGGAATTCGATCAGGTTGTCATCCTCCTCCTCCTCTCCAGGAGACGGCAAAGGTGGGGATGAAACGCAAGTCACTAGATTTACAAGGAGTTCTACTTTGAAGCTAAAAGGAGATCTCCATTCAGCCGGCGACGTCTCATCTGCCTGCTAGCTAAAGATGGGCTTCTTCGTGGAGGACCCCATCGCTTACAGTGGGTATCTCCTTCCTCTAAAGTGACCGTAAGTTTGTCTTTGTTATCGAAACCATTGGGACTACTCTGTGTGAGACAGGCGAGTAACAGTTCCTTAGCTCTGTGTGCACATGGCAGGCACTTGGAATTTCAGCTTGCAGCGGCATTTCTGGATGAGCTCATTAAATTTGTTCATTTCGTAGATGTCAGAATTGTGTTACATCTCAGTGAATTAAAGCAACAAACTGATAACCAAATTCTCCAACTAGAAGCAATATACTCAAGTGTTCACATGAAATTTCTTACTTCAAAAGCTAGTAAATCGCATCGCAGACAAAAACCGTTAAGTAGTGGATGATAATGTACGAAGATTAAAATCATTTTTTATTAATGATAACATGCAATTTGTGTCGTTTCTTCCTTGTAAAGCGAGTGTTTGTCAGTAAAACAGCAGTAATGAAAACTAAAGTGCATCCATAAAGCTTTTCCACTCCTTATCACGCTGCTAGTAGGCTTGACAGACTAATAAAAACTGGAGTACTATTAAGCATTCCAAGTTCAGTTTTGGACATTTTGGAAACTTTACCGTATTTTGAGTTTTTTTCTTGAGTGAAGTTTAGCAATTCTCATGAACTGAGTGCGGTTTTAACAAATGGATTTCGTGATGGCCTTGTTTTGTAAACGTATTCTGAGGATCAATTCCAATATCTTCTGAAAAACAAACCGAGCGCATGTCGAAATTTCTCACATTAAGCACACGTTTATTATGTGAATTTCCTTTCTTTTGTTCCAATTTCAGGTTTGCTATAAACTGAATATAATTCTCGTAAAGTTCTTATAGTTTTAGTGTATCGACTCTGTGACTTTTAGTCCTATGCCATACTGTATGAACCCAATCCAGGGACAGATCCTTATATTTACTCATGAAACAGAATGGAGAAATTTGGGAAATTTGATCAAATTAGCGACAGAGTTTAACAGCAATTTCACACAGCGGAATCACATTTTGAGTAAAAATTCTAGTATTAATTTATGAACAGACAGAGTAAATTTTAGACATCAATATGGATGTTGTGGCCTTAAATACAAATAAAACCGTCAGCTGTTTCCATGTGTTTGTTTGTTTGCCAATCACGCAAACGCAGCTCGACTGATTTTCACGTAATTTTGTATGTGCGTTGCTGTTGATCCAAATTAAAATGTAGGCTGTACGTCGTATTGAGAAGAGGGACTGAAATGAGAAGAGGGTCCCCGAAGTGGAGACTACAATTCCCATGAGGCAGCAGTGGTGTGCTGAGGCTAATGGGAGAACACCGGAATCAGCGTGCACAGATTTCCGTATCGGTGGGACTTGTTGTACCAGCCCTAGATGAGATCCGTTTTCTTGTGTAATTGCCTTGCTGAATTACAGCTTTTATCGAAGAGGACGTCTTTTTGTCTCACCATGGGTGGTGTTTCGCCACGTTGAATTTTCAAAAGACATTCTCGACCCCGTTTATTTATACCCGCTAGTAAAGCATACTAAAAGAACAGATCCAGCGCTCAACTCAAACATGGACACAAGTTTTGAGAATTGACGTTTCCGTTTTTGTTACTGAACAAACACATTTCAAGTATAAATTCGAAAAATGGACTGAAAGGATTTTGGGTGTTCTCATAAATTCAGCATGGTGCATTTTATATGGACTTTTTGTCCTTCGATCAATTTTTAAAATGCATAAGCGTTTTCCAAGACTAAACGCGCAGTCTCAATTTGAAAACATTGCTTGTGTGGACAGAACGGCTTTTGGAAATTTGCTTTTGAATTCTGAACATCCTCCTTCTATATTAAGACATCTCCTTAACTTATAAGCGATAAGAAAAACGTAAAAACTCCTTACAACTAAACACTGTTAATCTCAAGCTAGGAGTGAGTGAGTTTTTAAAAAGGCACATTAGAACGCTCCTATAAAGTGTAACTTCGATGTGTCCAATGTGCCTAGCGTACATTCAGTCTTTTACAGCATCTTTGGATTTCTAAGAGCCTTTTGATCTCGTATTTGCCTTTCGCATGTTTAATCCGGACATGTAAAACTTGTAGCCCCGATTTCAAAAAGCTCAAAATGCAAGCACAAAGGCAAAACACGTACTATAAATGGGTAGCGTCAGCGACATCGGGCCTCCTTCTAATGATTTCTAGCCCCATTAGAATAAGATTTCCTCATCATGGGCACCTAACTAGCTGCCTAATAACAATTCCTGATATTAATATAACGCGTGGGAAGGAAAACATTTGCGTACATCTATTGTGGCAATGATTTGTGTTATCATGAGACACTTAGATATGATGAAAGGCCGAGCAGATGTGCAGGATTCTCTTGTACAGCGTGACAATCTGATTGGCCAGTAACACAATCTGCGTGAATGTCACTTGACCTACTCGCTGACCACTGCTTTGTCCTTTCAGCTTTTTGGGCCACCCCCTAAGGTCAAGGCTACTCAATGCCCATAAACTGAGTGAGCAGGCTACGTCCACACTATTACGCCTTCATTTTAGATGAAAACGATCTCCGGCCACACTAACGTTTTTACATCATTTGCGAAAGTATCACTGCCTACGCTAAAATGACCGAGAAATTCATAGGACATAGCTGTTTGCCTACATTGGACATGCGTGCATACGTGGAAACAGGGAGAGAAGGTGTCCTCCTTGAAAGTATGACTATGCCGCCGACCACGGGATTTATCACAAAGCTGTAGCGACCGGTAAACGATTGGCTTTTAACGCACGCCTGCAGCATTCAAACTGGACAAAATGCAATTTAGATGAAACCAACTCCTCTACGCCTGCTATGATGGAATATGGATTCTTCTGTTAAGGGTGACCGGTCAGGGAATGAGACGTTGTAACGTGCAGAATCCAATCAGGAAAAGGGTCACATGATAAGCATGAACCAATCAGAGTTTGCATTTTCAAAACTCACCCGAAGGTAGACCTTGGAAGAAAACTCCAGTTTCTGGAAGTGGTAATGTCCACAACTCCAAGACCAAATATTGCAATTTGGTCCACGGGCGGACAGAAGATCATCCTAGTTGAATAAACAGCACCATGGGAAGAGGTCTGGGAGAAAGCATCAGAGAAGAAAAAAATACCAGCAACTCGTCCAGGATAAGGGCTGGACAACATGGCTGATCATGCTGGGATGTTGGGGATTCCCAGCTCAGTCAGTGTATGGAATCTCTTGACAAGAACTGGAGTGAGAGGCCATGAGGGAAAAACTGGGAGAAGGGGTGGAAAGAGCCTCCTATTGGCTTTGGTTCAGGGGAAGGGACTTTAGCTGGAAAGTCAGGAGGAGAGGGGCAGCGACTGGCCTCCAGCTGGAGAGTGTTGGGCCTAAAGGGTCGAAACACTCCTTGAATGGTGCTAACCACTTGATGACCTCTCTCCCTGCCTAAGAGTCCATCCATTCAAACTGGTTGTAGGATGGCAACATTTACGTGTGTTTTCATACATCCAAATGCAGGTAACTTCAGAAATATACGGCCCCATAAAAGTCTCCATTTTTAGGACTGCTGTGGACAGAAGGTGAAAATGATGTTGTGAGGTGGCTTCACTTTCTAATTTTTCTAGACCCCCTCGGGAGTATCTTTCAGCAGTTGTTTTTTTTTTTTTTAATTGGACTTCTGCTTAATATTATGAAATTTATTTTATAATGTATGCATTTACCGTTTGCTTTGTTCGCCATTTTGTGATGTCATTGTTGGGATGCTACTCGGTTTTTTAAGGTCATGTGGGCCACAACGTCAATTGCTATTTACGAGGAAGGGTTTCTTTTTTAGGCCATCTTTAATCGGAGTTGCTGGATATATCCCTCTAAGCTTATTTAGCGTTTATTAACGCTTATTAAATTTAGCGTTTACTAAATTTGTGATCTCCTTTTTTATGAACGACTTATGCGAGTAACTTTTTGAGTTCGATTTTTGCTTCTCTGAAAGTACGGCTTGATTTTCCTTTATTCGCCGCATATCATTTTTGTACTTGGAATTTGCAGTTTTCTGCTTACCCCAATTTGTTCCCCAGGGAGTTTTTTTTTTTGGGGGGAGGTCAGCTATTTGTATAGCGCCCCTGGAGCGATTATTAAGGGCCCAACAGAGTAGCATTTCTTCTATCACGACCAGGACTCGAAACTGTTCCTGGTGACAATCTAAGCGTGTATTTTGGCTGCATCTCATTTTCTGGTCCTGTCCTTAAAAACGTTGACTTTCTCTTCCTAGTCGATACAAATGGAGATTAACGTCCCCGTTTTTTTAAAAGAAAACGTAATAGTGTGGACGTCATGCCCGACATTAAACTGTAAACCACGTGACGGCCGACTCCGACTGAAATCTTGAAGTTGAATGACTTCTACTATTCATCCCCAAACTGTAAAAAAAAAAAAAAACGTGTAAACATTTGTACTTGTAAAAGCGCCATGGGATGAGGTTCATTCTAGAAAGGTGCAATGTAAAATATTCAAATATATTTTTTGCCCCGAGCGCTAAGGCCCAGAGTTGAAATAATTGGGAGTGTGTGGCTGTGACGATGAAGTGCAATACTAACAAAGAAAGCAAGTTAAAGTGTTTGCTGCCGTAAAGCCCCACCAGTACACATTGATTTCATTCTCAAATGTGTCAACAGAAGCACAAAGCAGGGAAAGAATATTAAAATGAGCATACAGATATATATCATTACAAGCATAACAATAAGTATTAAGAGCGTAAGAGTAAAAAATACATTGCTTGGAATGAATAGTGCTAAACTTCTGGGTTTTTTTTTTCTTTTTAGGCATAAAAATATTTTCATTTCCTTCTTATTAAAAAAAAAAAAAACACACACTCAAATCCATTTATTTCATATTTGCAATTCTTATCTTGATGCCAAAAAAATAAAATAAAATAAAATAAAAATAGCTGACCTAAGAAAACGTTTGCTTCATTACCTTGCTTTTCTGTATTTGAAAATGTAAACAGTGACGCAGAACCAGAACGTAGGCTCCAGATCAAATGATGTAAATTCTTTGTTGCATACGTATATAGTAGAAAATATTTTTATACAATATATCAGGCACCAGTATTATGAAATGTTCTACATTATTAACAATTAGAAAAATATCTTTTTTTTTCCCCTATCGCATCAATTTTTTTTAATTTTTTTTTTATTTGTAGTAAAATAAGGTTTGTTTCCCAGCAATGGAGGCAGCAGCTTGTAATCCGTAAAAATGCTACTTAGGGCTGTAAATATCAGCATAAACAACACTGAAACTACAATTCCGGAAAATAAGGAAGGACCAAATAATAATAAAAGAAAAAATGCAAATGAGCATTTTTGTGTTTTCCTTCACTGGAAATGAAAAGTTACCGAAGCGTTCGTATTGGTGAATTCCCTGAGGGCTTTACGCAATGATATGTGTTCCTTTCTATTCCGTACGATAATTAGTGTTCAATTAGTTATATTGCAACAACCGCTGTGTTATGATACAAAAAAAGAAGTCATTTATAGAAAGTGTTACAGGAGTGTTTTTTTTGTGGATGGTACCGTTGTTTAAGACAGACTAGCGAGCCTGAGTTTAACGTTCCGTATTAAAGAATAAGAGAAGAGAATAAAACGACTGGACGGGTGACTACTATCCTCTTATACATGGAGAGCTTCATCAATTCTTAAAGTGTCAACACATCTAATGCATCTAAGGGGGTAAAGGTACCGGCCTGCAAATTCAGTACAAGCTTCTGCTTCGCTGCAACAAACCTTATTTGCCTCATTGATTTCTCTAAAATTGTGCTAAGAAGTGCTGCATTCTGCTCATTCCTTGGACTTGCCGTTCTTTTCAGCCTGTGCAATATTCCGGTGCAGACCCCTCTGGATGTGAGTTGTAAAGTCATACTTGTCTGCACACAAGTGATGGCATATGCTGCACTGAAACGGCCCGCTGTCGCCATGGCAACTCATATGCAAAGCGTACATCACCTCGTCGAGAAAGACGATGCCACAGTGAACGCACTTGGTTGACAGCTCGTCTTGAGTGCTTCTGTCAACCTTTTCAGTTTTTGCGACATCCACCGGCCCCTCTTCCTTTGCATTCGTCGGCACGTTGCACTTCTCCTTGGTGGCTCCATTTGTCGTCGGGCCTGGCCTGGAATGCTTAATCGCCAGATCTAAGGGAATGTCATTGTCTGAGCTAATGGCTGAAAAGTGTGGAGGCAAGCCGAAGGTGGGATAAGGCACAAAGCTTTGGCAAGGACTTGGCAAGCCAGGCACGTGGCTTAAGTAGTGTGGGTTGCCAGGAACAGACATTTTGTATTTAGTCCAGAATCTAAGCCAGTCGGCGTCGCTGTGCAAGTCTTGGTGTATAAAAGGAAGTCCAATCAGCGGGTACTGGTATTTCTCTATTGGGCTCCCCGGTGGAGAGTAATTGGTGTGCTTCGAGGGCCTCATATACTTCTCGATGGGACTCCCTCGTTCTGAGCTTCCTTTGCCCTCTACGGACGTCGAGCCGTTTCCCACGTCTCCACCGCTTTCCTGAGGACTTTTTATGTGTATGTGCAAAGGCTGCATCCTTTTCTGGATCTCCAGAGTCTGGGTTACTAATAAGGCCTGTTGAGTCGTGTGGGGCTTCGTCACTGAGCTGAACGTCTCCATCTTGGCCAGGTTTGAAGGCTGATGAATTTCCGGCTGAGGCTCGTCGACTTTCCGCTCCAGCGGGCTGCCGTTCACGTGCTCCTCGCTGTTGACCCTCTGCTGCTTGCTCAGCTGCTCTGAGGGCAGTGCATCGGCATTAAGGCGCTTTCGGGTGCGTCTGCGAATGATCTGCTCGCCGTTATTTTGCTTGATGATGTTCAGGGGTCTCGGAGTCTAGAAGGGAATGGGACAAAAAAAAAAAGCATTAGTGAAGGTTCGCATGTTTGAGGAGAAAGAAATGAACCCAAAATGACGACAACGATAATGAAACGAAAAAGGGGGGAAAACTCCAAAATTCCTGGAGTCGGTCAGTAGCATGAGAGCAAAAGGAGATGAAGAGGAGACCTGACTGAAGTGTTTAAAATGATGAAGGGAATGAGTCCAGTGGGGCGAGACGGTGACTTTAAAATGACTTCAGCAAGAACACGGGGGGACATTTGGAAATGTGTGAAGGGGAAACATTGGGATGTTCTTCATTACACAAAGAACGCTAGACACTTGGAATAAGAGACCAAGTAGTGTGGTGGACAGTAAGACTTTAGGGACTTTCACAACTCAAACTGATGTTATTGTGGAGAAATTAAGTGGACAGGACTGGTGAGCTTTGTTGGACTCCTGAAAGATGACACGAATACCATGCTGTTACCGTGATATCGGGCGTGCTAACAATCCCCACACTCTTCTCACAACCATTAACTGGCCCCAGTTTACTGGTAGATTTTGGAGCTGGGAAAACACAATTAAACATTTCCATTTCAAAAATTCTGATGGCGCGGTGGATATCCCATTTGAAATCAACGTAATGATTCCCATAAGCACTGCTTTGGGTCATAATGATGGCACATTTTGATCAAACGTGCTGAATGCGGTCACATTTGTAAAAGCTCCACGCTGGCAGACCAACATTTTCAGAAAAGATGAACCAGAGTTGTGCATAGGAGCCCATGTGGTGCACTGAATATCACAGTCATCTCGAAATGACAACCGTTTAGATTGCTGCCCTTATTTGTGGGTGAATGTAAAATGCATAAGCAGGAAAAAAATCATTTCAGCCTGTGGACTGCGTAACTAACTGCTGATATTTTTAGATGTGACGACTTCAGTATCAGACTTGTCCGCACTATCTTGCTACTCGTTTCTGCGCAGTTTTAGAAAGATGTGGCCGTGTCTCTAAAAGAAGGAACCGCACTCACTCAGTAAAACAAGAACATCTAAATGTACTGCAAATGTAACTGCAATGAGCATTATTATGTCAGAGCACGACTTCTTCCAACCTCAGAAGAAAAGAAGAAGCTCCAGTCCTTTCTTGGCGGCAAGAAACAGTTAAAGCAGCCAAGTAGAAAGTGAAGTGCAGCATCAAGAGAAGTTCCTCAAGTATAGAAAGATGTCAAGCCGGTGGACAACTTGACGTTTGTAGGATTCAATGAATTTTGGAAGAGCTCACTCTGACACTGATGCTATAATAAGAAGATCCACCAGGTGGCAGTGTTCCTTACAACTTTGTGATTAATGCAAGTTTTAGAGAAAAAGGGAAAAGGAAGAATTACTGAGATGACAGGCCAGTGCAGACGACACTCAATAATAATAATATCATCATCCTCGTCACCATCATCATCATCATTATCATCATCTTAATTCTGCTTTTGAGGACTGGAACTATCATTAATGTGCAAATATACATTATTTAAATAGATATACACTGTACATAGATAAAGGTGTGTGCTATGTATACACATACACATATATATATATATATATATATATATATATATATATATATTAAAAAACACACACAACCAAATAAAAAACATTTAAATAAATATCCATCCATTATCCAACCCGCTATATCCTAACTACAGGGTGGTCCAGATCTAATAACGCAGATCCAAATCGTCTGGATGACTTTGATTTATGCGGAGACGATTCCAGTTCGGCGTGAAGACGATTCTCCAAGTCGTCAGTTCGCACACTGGTCCAGGATTTTTCGGGTGATTTTCTATGTAATAAACTTAATAAGTTATAGCGTAATGAAAATTGCATAATTAGATCTGGACCACCCTATACAGGGTCATGGGGTCAGCTGGAGCCAATCCCAGCCAATAAAGGGTACAAGGCAAGAAACAAACTCCAGGCAGGGCACCAGACAACTGCAGATTTAAATACTAAACAAATAATTGTAAAAACTACTAGCAACAATGTCATCATCATTTTAATTTTGCTTTAACTAACTGAAACTATCAATAATGTGCATATACTGTACATATGCTACATAAATATATATATATATATCATGTATCTATAAATATATATAAATAAATTGATATACATTGTACTTAGATATATAGTGTGCGCATATAGTATATACAAATGTATATTTTATAAATAAACATGTACAAACATGTGCACACACACACACATTCCAAAATAAAAATACAATACAGTAAAATAAAACAAATATTAAATAAAAAAGAGCAAAAATTACTATTAATAATATCATAATTTTTAGTCTACTTTTGCTGACTGTATTCATGTTTTATATCTGGATAGGTGTGTGTGTGTGTGTGTGTATATATATACAAACACATGCACACACATATACGCACAGACAACCATAATCATAATACAATATAAAAACAATGTAATAAATATTATTACAAATTACTATTTATAATTCTGTCATAATTTTTATTCCACTTTTGTTGACTCAACCTGTCAATAATGTGTATACATACACATATGTCTAAAAAAAGTAATATAATAAAATAATTTGCTAAATATGTAATTGTACAAATTATTATTAATAATATTGTAATTTTTTTTGCTGAATTAACCTATCAATAATATGTATGTATGTTTTATATTAAATATATCAATATATACACACACACACACACTCATATATGCATACAACCAAGAAGCACTTGATTTAAATAAGTACTAACTAAATAATAGTACAAATGAATATTAATAATGTTATAATGTTTATTCTGCGTTTGCTAACTGAACTCTGTCAGTAATGTGTACATATAATATGAGATGTTATGTATGCATATTATTATTATTATTATTTACTTATTTGGCTCGAGAGGAGCTCTGGTATTGTATGAGGAAGTCGGGAGTGGCAGAGAAGTACGTAAGAGTTGTACAGGATATGAACGAGCGAAGTGTGACAGTGGTGAGGTCTGCGGTAGGAGTGATGGAGGTGAGATTACATCAGGGATTGGCTCTGAGCCTTCTTATTTGTAATGGTGATGGACAGGCTGACAGACGAGATTAGACAGGAGTCCCCATGGACTGTGATGTTTGCTGATGACATTGTGATCTGTAGCGATAGTAGGGAGCAGGTTGAGGAGACCCTGGAGAGGTGGAGATATGAGAGGAGAGCAATGAAGATCAGTAGGACCACCATGACAGAATACATGTGTGTAAATGAGAGGGAGGTCAGTGGAGTGGTGAGGATGAGGGGAGTAGAGATGGTGAAGGTGGATGAGTTTAAATACTTGGGATCAACAGTACAGAGTAATGGAGATTGTGGAAGAGCAGGGAAAAAGAGTGCAGGCAGGGTGGAGTGGGTGGAGAAGAGTGTCAGGAGTGATTTGTGACAGACAGGTATCAGCAAGAGTGACAGGGAAGGTCTACAGGACGGTAGTGAGACCAGCTGTGGTATTTGAGCTGGAGACGGTGGCACAGGAGACAGAGCTTGAGGTGGCAGAGTTAAAGATGTTAAGATTTGCATTGGGTGTCATCAGGATGGGCAGGATTAGAAATGAGGACATTAGAGGGTCAGCTCAAGTTGGACGGTTGGGAGTCAAAGTCAGAGAGGCGAGATGGTGTTGGTATGGACATGTGCAGAGGAGAGATGCTGGGAATATTGGGAAGAGGATGCTAAGGATAGAGCTGCCAGGGAAGAGGAAAAGAGGAAGGCCTAAGCGAAGGTTTATGGATGTGGTGAGAGAGGACATGCAGGTGATGGGGGTAACAGAACAAGATGACGAGGACAGAAAGAGATGGAGGAAGATGATCCGCTGTGGTGACCCCTAACGGGAGCAGCCAAAAGAAGAAGAAGAAGACTTATTTAGGCTGACTCTTTCATCCAAGGTGATTTAGAACATGTGTTTTCATTTCTTTTGTTTCCTCTAATTGGAGAACACGCAAGTGCAGTGACCCACTGGAGGTCAGACAGTGGTGTCAGTGGTGGGATTTGAACCCACAACATCACTGTTTAAAGTTTGGCTCCAAGGCCTTGACCTCTCTCTCTCTATTTTATATATTTATACTGTATATACTGTATATATACACACACACACACACACACATATATACATATATACTGCACACACATATATGTGCACAAACAACTCAATTAAAAATCTAATAGTATATAAATAATGTTAATATAAATAAATAAGAGTTCAAATGATAATCAATAGCATCACTGTAGTTTTTTATTCCATTTCTGCTGACTGAACTTACCAATAATGTCTGTCTAAAATGATTGTATGTCTTATATATGCGGTCTTAATATGTATATAAATATTTACACACAAGCACATGATGAATAAATAACGGTTCAAGTGACTATAAATTGTATTCTTATCATTTTTATTCTCTTTTTTGCTGACTGAACTTATCAATGATGTCTATATAAAATATTATATGCTAGGCTATATGCGCACAAGCAAATTAAAAATATAAGGCAACGTTTAAATGAAGAGTAAATGATAGTAGAAATGATGTCATCTTTTTACCTGAAGTTTTTGTTGAATGAAATTACCATTAATGTGCACGCTATATGACATTCTCTAATGTTTATGGAAAATATTAAAAACTTCAGACTAATAAAAACGTTAAATAATACTTCAAATATTCAAACTGTGAAATGCTTTCAAATATGACCAACACTGAAACACTACCCTGTATTAAAACCTAAACTGCCTTGGTGTCTCGTAACTTTCACGTAACTTGCTAGCTGCACTAAACTGGTCAGGCTGGCCCTCCGGCAATCCTTTTGATTTTCTTAAATCTTCTCGTATTCGGACTTCTTTCCCCTTAAACTCATAAGTTTGTCAAAACAAAAGAGCAGATTTATTTTATTTGGAGGGTAACTCGTTTTTAAGGTGAACTTCTTTCGACATAAACAAGGGCTGATTCTGCCATCGCATGGCAGTGCCAAGCCCGTGGGCGCACTCTGTGCTCTCGGGTTTATTGCGGGCTCATCTGCTACGCTTGAGTTTAAATCCTGTACCCGGCTGTTGCCAGTGTGCACTTGGCATGTTCTCCCTATGACCACCCTGAGCAGACCCATGGAGGGCGAGCAGTTGTAGGGGGAGCGACGCACCACGGCTGGCGATTTGTTTTTTTTTTTTTTAATATGTGGATTCTGGCTCCATTTTGGATTATTTCTTAATTTATGAGCCATTAACCCTCCATGAGCACGGTTTGAATTTGGGATTACTTGTTTATTTACGGACTGAAGAATTTGCACGTTGCTTGCTTTGTTTGGCGCGCTCTTTGAACATAAAAAGCACAACGCGCCCTTCTGCCCCTGCTCTTGCTCTTGGTGTCCTCATTGCTCAGTCAGTCTCGGTTTGTGACGATCAAAGTTCAAGGGAGTGATGCCACCTACGGGCAACCCGGCCATCAAACATTGTTATTGTCATCACGGTTGGTACAAATGATCATTAGTACTATAAAAGAGCTATTATTATGGTATGTATTTGGCCAACTCCATTACGCCAGGCAGCTTACCAAACCAAAACCAAAAGAGGCCTTTCTTTGGTCGTGTATTATTATTACTGCTTTTATTATTGCTACTATAATATAATTTTCTTGCTTTTAAAAACTGCTGGTGTGGAGCCTTTTGTAATCAAAACCAGGGAGCAGCCTACACGTTTACGGCCTTTTTTGAAGTTATTGTTGTATTTTTATAGCTGTTAAAATCCCCACATCTGCCACCCCGGCACTCGAGCAGCCGAGTTTCCCAAGTCAGTCCTGGGGTCTGGCAGGCTTGGCCTCGGAGGGAGTTAATTTACGACAAAGCTCCGTACTATTAACTTCTGTTTTGACTTCATGCTGACATCATTTACAGTACAATGCACTGATTCATTAGACCCAGAACAACTAATTAAAAGAAACAAGAGTGAGATATCAGACATTTCCTCCGTGCATATCAATGTGGATGTTAATGAATTGCATCTGACTTTGGGAGGGACTGCAGCAGGGAAATGAACTGCAGGCCAGGGAGTGGTCCTGATCAAACAAGCAGAGCAGACCACAGCTGTCCCGCTTCACTGAGATCTCATGGATTTATTTATTTATTTAAAGCCTTTTTTTCTCCCCCCCCCCTACCCCCCGAACAAACCAATCAGTCCTTCCTACCGAATGGAGCTTCTGATACAGGCCACACGCGTTGCATACATATCCACCGTTTGCATTCTTTCTCCAAAGAGAAGTCTTTGTGGTCAGACAGTTGGCACAAAACACTCCTGATCCTCTGCGCCTCTGAAAAAAAAGAAGCAAAAAAAAAGGGAATGGGGAAGGTGGGGGGGGATTTAGAGAGAGAGGGATGGGGGGGTGGCAGAGAAGGAAGGGATAAAAAAAAAAAGTCAAAGGTGATCAGACATGTCAGGAAACAGCAACGCCAGACTTCAGTGTCTTCAGGCTGGCGAGAGCAGCAGAGTTACGAGAGCCCGGTGCCCACCAGAAGGTCAAGTTCAAGTGTGATTAATGGAGTTCAGGCGACTCTCATTACAATTAACCTTAAACTGATTAATGGAGCCGGCGACACAGCACCATGTGGAGGCAGGAATTGATTCACCCGCAGTTTGTTAACATCTGCAGAGGCGTCATTAGGCAGAATAATAAATCTGTCGCATATTATTTTAATTTCAGTTACAGTTACTCAATAATTGTACTGGCTGCGACAACATTGTACACCTTTACAAATATGATAATACAATAGAGAAATGTAAACCTACTAATACAATACAGAAAATAATACAATAACACAAGACAAATAACATGGACATGTAAAACAGAGGATGATTCCCAAAAAAATGTATTAATCAGCAACTAAGTGTCGTCTGTTTCATTACAGAACCGTCAATCCCCGCTACCCGCGGTTTCCGATCCCCCAGATTCGGTTATCCTCCATTACAAAAGTGGTCTACTCCCACCTAACTTGCGGCCACGCTCGGCGGACAATAAATTCTTTGCACAGCGGCGAAACGTGAGATTGAGGAATAAGGTGTCCGAGGCTACGCATGCGCTACATCGAAAGGATCAAGAGGTGGGTGGGTCAACCGTTGAACCCCATTTCTGATTAAGACCACTGCTTGCAATTGTTCCCTATGATTGGAAAATTCCCAGTAAGTCTTTGTACAAACCACTCATCACTACTACATTTACTTATTTGGCTGACGCCTTTATTCTGGGCGACTCGATACAGTGGGTTATGTTTCTTTTTTTTTGGTTTTCCACTTGGAGCTGGCGCCCTGCCCGGGGATTTGTTCTTACCTTGCTCCCTGTGTTGACTAGGATTGGCTCCAGCAGTCCCCCGTGACCTTGTGTTTGGATATAGCGGGTTGGATAATGGCTGCCTGACTGACACTTGGAGCGCAGGCATGTCAAGTGACGCAGTGGTGTCAGTAGTGGGATCTGAAGCCTCAGCCTCAGTGTTTGCAGTGCCTGTCAGAAATGACTGGACAGTTTATTAAGGTCCCCTTTGTGCACACCGGCACGTCGCTACCACCGATTGGATAGTTCAGTGAGGACCTCTGATTGGCCCAGCTGTGTTCTGGTGAAGAGTCTCCAAGGTGATCAAACTTGACATAAATTCAAGTAAATCTCGTAACAGAGTGAACCTGTGGAAGGATCATAACTGAGGCTCGAGGTTGTGAAGGTGGTGGGCCGTTTGTGTCCGACCGAGTCGGAGTCCCGCCAGAACCTAACCTCACTTTTCTCATGAGATCGATGCTTCAGTATGCGCAGGGGTTTTCAGGAACGTAGCCCACCGCGGAAAACCAGAATCGAGTGTATGCCCAGCACCTCCATTTCAATCAGATACCCACATGTGTCGGCGGCGGTCTCTAATGGCAAACTCCAATCTACATAAATGAAATCGTAAGCCGTTTAGATGTCTGTCTGTCCACTAATACCACAAAAATTGTGGAACCGATTTTCACAAAACTTTTCATGTTTTTTGTTGTTGCTTTGCCCTAAAATATCAGCTATATGTCACATCGGGAAGAGCAGTTATATTAGGACCGGGACAAGTGGAAAACCAGTGTTGAATTGGGGGACTTCAATTCCCATCAGAAAGAGAGAAGTGTATTATGGAGAAAGAAGCCCGTGTCAGATATTATTACTATTACCAGTAACAGCGTAATGCACGATAACGTGTAGTGAATACCCTTGACTTGACCATTCCTAGTTTTCCGACTCATTCTGAGTACGTTTACCATTCGTTTGCTCAGAGGTTCCTGAGCAGCTCTTCTTTTCTCCGCCCTAGCAGCCCGCTTCTTCTCTTCTTTCGTCGGCATCTTTTCACGTTAAAACTGATTAAGTCAGTTTTTGTGATGCAATTGCTTAGTATTTTTTCTTAATTATTCACTTAAGCTGCCGCTTAAGTCTTCAATCTGCCTCAAGAATGATTTAAGATATGAAGAGGTAGAGGAAGTGACGGCGAAGGTGGTAGGGAATGAGAGCGCCACCCGTACGCATGTGCCCAGCTGCAGAGAGTTGGTTCTACAAGAAAATAAAATAGAAAGAGTAATAAAAATCATCACCCTATAAGAGGATAGTAGATGTCACGTAGTAATATACGTGTACCAAATTTTAGGTCAATCGGTCAAACGGTTTGCGAGCTGCAGGTGACTTAAAATCCCAGGCACAGACAAACGAACAGCATAGAAGAAGATCATTAATGTAATAGGCCTTGCCTTTGAACCCGGGACTTGTGTCGGTTGCAGTTGTGTTTGGGGAGCTGTGGTGCCCTCTAGTGGTCATAAAACATAAACACAATAAAACGACCGCATTCACGAGAATCAAACATGAACCAAGACGACCGGAAACAGGAGTTTGAACCCCCAGCCAAGGGAAGGAACCACAGAAACACTCCAAATCAGTTTCCTGCTTAATTTTAAGTGCAGAGCGGCTACTTCGCCGTGTTTGTATTTTTGTGTCTTTTACTCCTTTCAGCAATTTGCGATCATTCCGAAAGTCCCTGTTTTCGCTTCGGCGTTCTGGAGTTCTGAGGGTTGCATGACGAGAGGGAAGAAACGAATGTAAACGATTTTAGCACAAGGCTGCGACGTAACAAATCGTGAAAGAAGTGAAGGGGTCCGAAGGCGCTGTAATTATGCGTAAGTGTGGCATTGCGATATATACTTTTCATTTTTTTTGTATTGTATTCTTGTCAAGTGTTCTGAGGAGATATGCAAGTAGGAATCTGATTGTTACTGCAGACACACGACAATAAACTGGACACGTCTGCTTTGTCAGCCTCAACTGTATTGGAATAAATCCAATATGTCAACACGGCCCCTATGGGCGCACGCGGCCGTCCATACAGTTGAACGTTGACGTCGACGGACCAAGCAGAGCGACTTTACAATGAATGCCTCCATTTATTCAGACGTTCAGCTCCTTTCCAAATTCTATTGGAAGACTGGGAACAAAATCCACTTTGATACGATCAGCACCGTATACCGGCCATAAGCGCGACGGATATGCTGACGGTTATATTTAAACGATCCGCGTTATGAATGATGCGTTTTAGGCTTTTATACAATCCAGCTAATTTATTTTAACTTCAGAGTTGTGTAGGAACTCGGCTACGGTGCCAGAAAAATACAATGGTTATAATTGTGCTCTGATGCCTTTAGAATGGAAAGCTTTCTGCAGACATAATTTTGGCTTCGAGGCCGGAGCACTTTCTTGGCAATGAAAGGGCGCTTGATTCATCGGGTGTTTCACAATGTATCACTAAAAAGTTCTGGTGAGCAGCCAGTTCCCTATAGGGTCATTTTTCCATCCAGATGCAAGTGCTATCGGAGGCCCTCGTCAGCTAAACTAATTATGATCTTGCATTTGCTGATGCCTGCTCACTCTAACGTTCGACATTGGCCATTAATCATCGATACAAGGAAAATGAATGAAATGAAAAGAAATGGGACACGGTAGCCTGTACGGCCATAAAAATTCAAAATGACTGCAATAATTTAATGAGATTGGGGAAATGTTTTTAGTGAGCTATCAGCAAGTGCAAAGTCAGTCTGACAATTGCCCTTTTCAACTAGGAACATAATATCATTACTGTGACCGGCCGCCTTTCTTTAGGTGACGGCAGTCACATCCCAGTTTCTTTTTTGTTTTGTCTCGTTTGGTTTGGAAAGTCCGCGCTCAGCAGCGGGACGTTTATGTCTGACGGATAATGTGGGCTTTCTTTGACGGCACAAATGGACTCCCGCTATACCCATTAAGTCTTGTTACCATTCGTCCCACGCGGAAAGGCCCGAAAACAAGAAAATAAACTTATGAAATCAAACAAAACACTTTGTAATCAAGAAACGTTAAACCAATAATTAACAAACAACAAGCCAACCAGTTATGGTAAGAATCCCAACGAGAGTTACCCGATATTTATATTCCTTTAAAAAAAAACAAAAATCAATAAAACATAAAAGACTGCAGACAGTGGGTCAGGGCTGGGGGGTCCCAAGTGGGGGATCCATTTTTTTCATTATGAACACTTGCTTAATCAAAAACCAGTTGCTGCTGTTGTGTGGTTTTCTTTCCTACACTTGAAGACATTTCAAAGACGTGGCTAACTGGCATACTGTGATAAGCGGGCATTCTGGCCAGCTGGTACTCCTGCTACGCCCCTGTTGGTGCCCTTTGGATATTTTGATTTCCTCTCACATCTTTAAGACGTGCATGTTGATGGGCAGCACCTGAAAACTCTGGTGGCTCACAGCGTGTAAATGGCACCTAAGATAGACTGGCACTCTGGCCAGCTATGGCTCTGGCTATACCCTTGATGGTCACTCCATGTCCCTGTTGGTGCCCTTTGGATATTTTGATTTCCTCTCACATCTTTAAGACATGCATGTTGATGTACAGTGCATGAACACTCTGTGGTGGCTCACAGTTTGTAAATGGCACCTAAGATAGACTGGCACTCTGGTCAGCTGTGGCTCCTGCTATGCCCTTGATGGTCACTCTGTATCCCTGTTGGTCCCCTCTGGTTACCTTTGATTTCTTCGCACATTTCTGTTATGTGTGTGTTCATGTTCAGTACTTGGAAACTCTGTGGTGGCCCATGGTGTGTAAATGAGATTGGTGATAGACTGGCATTCTGGCCAGCTGTTGATCCTGCTATGCACCTGATGCTGACTCCATGTCCCTTTAGGTCCCCGCTAGATACTTCTGATTTCACATCTCTAAGACATGTATGTTCATGTACAGTACCTATAAACTCTAAAACAGCCCATGGAGTATCAGTGTGACCCTGTAATGGACTGGCATTCTGGCCAGCTTTCATTTCTGCTATGTCCCTGATGGTGACACCCGGACTCCTGCAGGTCCCCTCTGGATACTATTCTCACATCTCTAAGATGTGTGTGTTCTAATAATTGTGGGAAGGTAGTCCCTTGCTGTGATGAGCAGGTGGCCTCACCCCTTGGGGGACCCACCACAAAACACACAGAACATAAAAGAGGATGCATAGAAAGTAACTGACCAACAACATTAACGGAAACAAAGAACATAACAAAATAGACACAAACATCACAATTGAACCCCAGCCAGGTGATGAACCCTGGCTAAAAAATAAAACTGGCCGGCTTTGGTTCCTGCTACGTCCCTAATGGTGACTCCATGTTCCTGTATGTCCCCTCTGGACAACTTGATTTTCCCACACATTTCCAATATTTGTGTTTTCATGTAAAGTATCTAAGAACTCTAGTGGTGGCACTGAGCTTGTGAGTGTGACCTGTGATGGACTGGCATTCTGGGCCAACTTTGGCTTCCGCCATGTCCATGATGCTGACTCCATGTCTATGTGGGTTTCTTCTGAATACTTTGATTTCCTTGTACATTTCTAAGAAGTGTATGTACAGGACTTGAAAACTCTGGTGGTGGCTTAGAGCTTGCAAGTGTCACCTGTGATAGACTGGCCTCCTGGATAGTTTTAGCTCCTACTATGTCCCCAGTGCTTACTCCATGTCCCTGTAGGTCCCCTCTGGATACTTTGACTTTCCCACACATTTCTACGATGTATGTGTTCATGTAAAGTACTTGAAAACCCTGGTGGTGGCCCGGAGTGTGTGAGTGTGACCTGTGATGGACTGGCATTCTGGCCCAACTTTGGCTTCCGCCATGTCCATGATGCTGACTCCATGTCCATTTGGGTTTCTTCTTAATACTTTGTTTTCCTTGTACATTTCTAAAAAGTGGACGGCACGGTGGCGCAGTGGGTGGTGCTGCTGCCTCGCAGTTAGGAGACCCGGGTTTGCTTCCCGGGTCCTCCCTGCGTGGAGTTTGCATGTTCTCCCCATGTCTGCGTGGGTTTCCTCCCACAGTCCAAAGACATGCAGGTTACGTGCATTGGCGACTCTAAATTGTTCTGTGTGTGTGTGTGTGTGTGTGTGTGTCTGCACATGCCCTGCGGTGGGCTGGCACCCTGCCCAGGATTGGTTTCTGCCTTGCACCCTGAGTTGGCTGGGATTGGCTCCAGCAGACCCCCGGGACCCTGTGTTTGGATTCAACGGGTAGGAAAATGGATGGATTTCTAAAAAGTGCATGCTTACTTACATACATGACTTGAGAACTTGGCCCAGAACGTGTGATTGTGACCTGTGAAAGACTGGCATTCTGTTTGGCTTCTACTATTTCCCCAATGTTGACTCCATGTTCCTGTAAGTCCACACTGGACACTTTGACTTTCCTACACATTTCTAAGATGTGTGTGTTCATGTAAACTACTTGAGAACTCTGGTGGTGGCCCAGAACGTTTGATTGTGACTAGTGATGGACTGGAATTCGGTCCCAACTTTGGCTTCTGCTATGTCCCCAATGTTGACTCCATGTTCCTGTGGGTCCCCTTCGGATACTTTGATGTCCTCACACATTTCCAAAAAGTGTGTGTTCATATAAAGTACTTGAGAACCCTGGTGGTGGCCCGGAGCTTGTGAGTGTCACCTGTGATGGACTGGCATTCTAGGCCAGCTCTGGCTTCTGCCGTGTCCCTGATTCTCACCCCTTGTATGTCTGCAAGATGTGGCTAATGGACAGCGCCAGGCTGGTCCAGTGTATGGCACTGTGAGCCTGTGGTGAACTGGCATGGGACTGGCGTTGGTTCAGGTTTTCTATTGTGACTGCAGGGTTTAAGAAATGCTCTGACTGACTTGTTTCTTGCCGTGTCCTGAAGGTCATAGAAACAGCAGGAATTGTTTTCTAAAGTAATAGAACGCCTTTCCACAGCAGGATGACCAAAGTACACATCCAGAGCGACCTCAGTGTTAAAAAAGAAAATCGTTTGACGAAACAGCGAGAGGGAGCATCTGCAGCGTCACGTTCACATTACCATACAGCGCATTTGTAAATCTCGCCGTGGTAAGCCCAAGTAATTTGCGTGGTGGCCACGGGTCACAGGACCGGGGGGCTCACAGCGACCTAAGGAGATGAAAAGCATACGTGGGGTGCCGAGGCAGGAGAAAGGCGCATGTATGATTTCCTCCTGTTGTTTTTACAAAGGGTTACTTTACAAGACAACTTCAGATGGTGAATTTCCTCAGGAGCGCCGATGCAATTTGGATACAAATGAGGCTTCTATTCAGGGCGGGTCGTGTTTGTTCAGTCGGTTCAAGTGTCAATTGCTCAGGAAAGCAAGCTAATAAGCCGTCCCTGTCGAGGAGCTCACGTACCCAACTTCCTTTCCAATTACCCGCTCGTCCACACTGCCATCTGTAAAAACGAATCCACTGCCCCACGCGGTCACAACAAAGTCAGCGCGGACTCCCGACAAGTCCCTGGCTTGCAGCTGCTCATAAAGAAAGCTCAGATTGTCCTTGTTTTCCTTACGTGCAGACCCCATTTTTGTCTTTTTCCCCACCCTTCAAGGTAATAAAATTGTCTTCTGCCAACATGTGGGCAGCCGTGGTAGGGATTGACTCCCCCGACCCACCCAAAGTGGCACAACTGCAGTGCATGTGCTGTGTGAACAGGAGTGCAAGTGGGCACTGTTGTGGTGGGCTCCCCCCACCCCCCTGAATCGGATTAAGCTTGTTTCAGAATGTTATGGTGCATGTCATGGTGGTGTTCAGATTGTTTGGTACTATATATATATAATACTTGTGAATTTCCCCTTGGGATTAATAAAGTATCTATCTATTATATAGTGCCTTTCATATCTATCTATCTATCTATCTATCTATCTATTATATAGTGCCTTTCATATCTATCTATCTATCTATCTATTATATAGTGCCTTTCATATCTATCTATCTATCTATCTATCTATTATATAGTGCCTTTCATATCTATCTATCTATCTATCTATCTATTATATAGTGCCTTTCATATCTATCTATCTATCTATCTATCTATCTATTATATAGTGCCTTTCATATCTATCTATCTATCTATCTATCTATCTATCTATCTATCTATCTATCTATCTATCTATCTATTATATAGTGCCTTTCATATCTATCTATCTATCTATCTATCTATCTATCTATCTATATAAACCCTCATGCTTGAGTTACTCTTCCTAAGCTCACAATGCAGCAACATAAAAATAGACACTTACTTAGAAAGTGCTTGGGAGTACAGTATGCCTGACTATCAAAGGTGCTATAAAATATCACAAGGGCACCATCTTAATCGCCACTCTAACTCACTGGCACCATCATTGACACACCTGTGCACACTTTGTAGAAATCTGTGGTATTTATGGATAAATCCTTTTTATATAGTGCCTTTCAAATCATTCACAATGAAAGGCACTATTTAATACTACTAGAAGGGTGCCAGTTCAATTCCTGCTTTAATTCACCGCCACAATGACTGACGCTCCTCATTGGCCAGTGTTCACTTTGTGGAAATATGCATTCTTTATGTAGAAATAGTTTTATATAGTGCCTTTCAAATCATTCAAATGAAAGAGACTAAATAAAACCAGAAGGGCGCCAGTTCAGTTCCCAACCTAAGTCACTAAACCCTGCTTGACACTCTTCACTGGCCTCTATTCACTTTGCAGAAATATGTGTTCTTTATGGAAAAATCCTTTTATATAGTGCCTTTCAAATCATTCACAGTGAAAGGCACTATATAAAGCTCCAAGGGCATCAGTTCACCCCCCAACTCTAACTTACTGTCACCATGATTGGCACACTTCACAGGCATGTGCTCACTTTGTGGAAATATGTCTTCTTTAACTCGAAATCCATTTATATAGTGCCTTTCAAGTCCATTCCACATGAAAGGCACTATACAACACCGCAAGGACACCAGTTCATTTACCACCCTAAGTCACTGAAAGAGATGCTTGACACTCTTCACTGTGCCGGCATTCACTTTGTAGAAATATGCGTTCTTTATGTAGAAATCCATTTATATAGTGCCTTTCAAATCATTCAAATGAAATACACCAAATCAAACCAGAAGGTCGCCAGTTTAGTTCCCATTCTGACTGACGTACATCCTGGCCTGTACGCTGTTATTTTTGCATTTCATTTTATGTCACCACAAAAGGCACTATATAGCACATCAAAGGCCACCCAATGTGAGTCATTCACCTGGCCAAAGCTCAGACTGAAGAAGCACAAAATAGTTTTTGTGTACCTCTAAAGCCTTTACAAAAGGCGCTATATTTCGGTCATAAGGTCACTGCCCTGTGATTCTGACCCTAATTTCTGATAAGAATTGGATGGATAAGGTCACACATTCAGTCTTCCCACCAATCTGCCACTGGTCACTTTGTGAAGCACTATAGGGTGATGATCACTACAGAAAGGCACTATATAAAGGTACCTGTCTGCAACTTTAATCCCAGATGCTGGCTCAATGTGTGACCCTGAAAGAGTCACTCTACATACCAGTACTTATTCTGTTGAAACATGAAAACAGGGGTAGTTTATGTGTCAAAGATCCGTCCCCCATCATTTGCTACTCACTGTGTGACACTGAGTGGGATACGGACCATACATACAGTCATATGAAAAAGTTGGGGAACCCCTCTTAATTCTTTGGATTTTTGTTTCTCATTGGCTGAGCTTTCAAAGTAGCAACTTTCTTTTAATATCTGACATGCCTTATGGACACAGCAGGATTTCAGCAGTGACATTAAGTTGATTGGATTAACAGAAAATATGCAATATGCATCACAACAAAATTAGACAGGTGCATAAATGTGGGCACCCAACAGAGATATGACATCAATACTTAGCTGAGCCTCCTTTTGCTCCTTTGAGCCTCTCGACGCTGTCCTCCTGTAGCCTGTGATGAGTGTCTGGATTGTGGATGGAGGTATTTCTGACCATTCTTCATACAAAATCTCTCCAGTTCAGTTCAGTTTGATGGCTGCCAAGCATAGACAGCCTGCTTCAAATCATCCCGTAGATTTTCGATGATATTTAAGTCAGGGGACTGTGATGGCCATTCCAGAACATTGTATTTCTCCCTCTGCATGAATGCCTTTGTAGATTTCCAACTGTGTTTTGGGTCATTGTCTTGTTGGAATATCCAACCCCTGCGTAACGTCAACTTTGTGACTGATGCTTGAACATTATCCTGAAGAATTTGTTGATATTGGGTTGAATTCATCTGACCCTCGACTTTAACAAGGGTCCCAGTCCCTGAACTAGCCACACAGCCCCACAGCATGATGGGACCTCCACCAAATTTGACAGTAGGTAGCAGGTGTTTATCTTGGAGTGCGGTGTTCTTCTTCCGCCATGTGAAGCGCTTTTTGTTATAACCAAATAACTCCATTTTTGTCTCATCAGTCCAAAGCACTTTGTTCCCAAATGAATCTGTCTTGTCTAAATGAGCATTGGCACACAACAAGCGACTCTGTTTGTGGCGTGAGTGCAGAAAGGGCTTCTTTCTCCTCACCCTGCCATACAGATGTTCTTTGTGCAAATTGTGCTGAATTGTAGAACGATGTACAGATACACCATCTGCAGCGAGATGTTCTTGCAGGTCTTTGGAGGTGATCTGTGGTTGTCTGTATCCATTCTCACAATCCTGCCTCTTCATATGATGCTCCTGTATTTTTCTTGGCCTGCCAGACCTGAGGTTTAACAGCAACTGTGCCTGTGGCCTTCCATGTCCTGATTCCATTCCTTACAGTTGAAACTGACAGTTTAAACCTCTGAGATGTCTTTTTGTAGCCTTCCTCTAAACCAGGAGACTCAACAATCTTTGTTTTCAGATCTTTGGAGAGTTGCTGTGAGGATCCCATGCTGTCTGTCACTCTTCAGAGGAGAGTCAAAGGGAAGGAAGCACAACTTGTAATTGACCACCTTAAATACCTTTGACCACTCATGATTGGACACTCCTGTCTATGAAGTTTAAAGGCGTAATGAGCTCATCCAACCAAGTAATCAGCATTGAGGGGTGACAGGCATTCAAATCAGCACAATGACAAGGGGACCCACATTTGTGCACAGCCAGTTTTTCACATTTGATTTAATTTCACAAAACTAAATACTGCGTCACTAAAAATCTTTGTTTGGAAAACACCTCGGTACTCAGATGTTCCTAGGAAATGAAAGACATACCACTGATATCCTTTTTATTGAAAGGAGAGTCGATTATTATGCAGGCTGAGAGGGGGTCCCAAACTTTTTCATAAGACTGTATATAGAAGAGCATAGACTGCACCTGAGGGGAAGCTTCACTATTAAAGACGCTATATAAAATCACACTGTTCCCAGCACAACCATGAAGGACTCATTTCACCTGTCACTTGTCACATGTAGAAGTAAAGAAACAACACAGCATACCTGTAAAGTGCCAGAGGGTTAGCGTCACCACAAAAGACACAACATAAATTCATACTGTAAAGTGTACAGCCCCTCGATGAGACGCTTCACCTGTCACATGTCACATGTAGAAATATGGCGACACAACACACCCATACAGTGCTTAAGGGTTGGCTTCATTGCAAAAGGCACTTTATAAAAATCATATGGTACACTGTGCAACCCCCAGATGAGACGCCTCACCAGTCACTTGTCACCTACAGAAATAAAGGAACAACACAACACACCTGTAAAGTGGCAGAGGGTTAGCGTCACCACAGAAGACACAACATAAATTCATACTGTAAACTGTACAGCCCCTCGATCAGACGCTTCACCTGTCACATGTCACATGTAGAAATATGGAGACACAACACACCCGTAAAGTGCTTGAGCATTAGCTTCATTACAAAAGGCGCTATATAAAAATCATACGGTAAACTGCATAACCTCCAGATGAGATGCTTCACCTGTCATGTGTCACATGTAGAAATATGGAGACTATACACCCGTTAAGGGTTAGCTTCATTACAAGAGGCGCTATATGTATATTTATGGCAACACTGAATTGGCTTGTGTGTGTGTGGTGCGTCTCTCTGCAATGGGCTGCCACCCTGTCCGTGGGTTTGTTTGTTCTTGCCATGGTAGCTAACATAAGCTCCGGGACCAAAGAGACCCTGCTCAGATTTAAACTGGTTAGAAAATAACATGACATGGCACTTCTCTTCCTAGAGCTCGCCACCCAGCCAAAGTGACCAAGTGTGGGAGAAGAGCCATGGAAAGTGAGGTGACCAAGAACCTAAAGGTCACTCTGGGTGAGCTTCTCAGAAGTTGTGTGCAGATGGGAGAAACTTCCAGAAGGACAGCCACCCCTGCAACACTCCTGCAATCTGGGCTTTATGACAGAGTGACCATCCAGAAGCATCTACTCACTAAAAGTCACACACCAGTAGAAGCACAAAAAGGGACCTAAAGGACTCTCAGACTGGGAGATACAAGATTCTCTGGTCTGTTGAAATCTTAAACAGTGTCACGTCTGGAGGAGGTCAGGTGACGCTCATCACCTGAGCAAAACCAATCCAATGATGAAGCACTGTGGTGGCAGCACTATGCCATGGGGTTGTTCTTCAGCAGCAGGAACTGGAGCAAAAGATCAGAGATATCCTTCATGAGATCCTGCAGAAGAGCAGATTGGGCTGAGGGTTTACCCTCCGACAGGACAAAGCAAAGACCCTTGGCTTAGGGACAACTCCATGAATTTCCTAGAAATGTCCTAGCCAGTGGACATCTCTGGAGAGACCTGAAAACATCTGTCCACCGATGATCTCCATCCAACCTGACAGAGTTTGAGATGTTCTAACTGAGAAGGATGGCTGAAAATCCACAAATCCAAGTGTGTGAAGCTTGTCCAGTCAGACCAAAGGGGGCTCCAGACCACAATGGCTGCCAAAGGGGTTTCAACAAAGTGCTGAATAAAGGCTCTGAATGCTTATGTCGATGTGAAATTTTAATTAAACTGCTAAAACGTTATCGTGCATGTGTGTCGGAAGACTCCTTCACAGGCTCAGTAAAGGTATGCAACGACCTGCCGTGATAAGAGGGGGAGCTACCGCTAACTTTATCGTCTCGTTCTTCTTCCCTCACTGTACGGAGGAACCTTCCAGTGAGGACACCTAACCTTGGCCATTTCAGTCCAACTGCCATAAAATCCAGTTGTCCCAGGAAGAGATGTCTTACCAGGACAGAGCAAGCCACGAGACAGTGAACCAAATCTAGAGGGACTGGTTTTCTTTGATGTTTATTGAGAAAACCCTGAACTGGGTGACAGTGCTAAGACACACCTGCTTATTTATATATTTCATTCTTTTATGTTTCCCTCACAGTTAGGAGACCCCGGTTAGCTTCCCGGATCTTCCCTGTGTGGAGTTTGCAAGTTTTCCCCGTGTCTGTGTGGGTTTCCTCCTCCCACAGTCCAAAGACATGCAGGTTAGGTGGATTGGCGATCCTAAATTGTCCCTAGTGTGTGCTTGGTGTGTGTGTGTGTGTGCCCTGCAGTGGGCTGGCGCCCTGCCCAGGGTTTGTTTCCTGCCTTGGGTCCTGTGTTGGCTGGGATTGGCTCCAGACCCCCGTGACCCTGTAGTTAGGATATAGCGGGTTGGATAATGGATGGATGGATGGATTCATTTAAGTTTCGTCTACTGATGAATAAAAGGGGCGACCCGGTTGGTGTCCCAAAAATCCCCTCTCTTCAAGACACACTGCTAGCCCACAATTTCTAAAATCCCGTTTTCATGTTTGAGCACCCTGAGTGTATCTCCAGTCCTGGAGGGCCGCAGCGACTTCAGGTTTTCATTCTAACCCTTTTCTTAATTAATGCGCTGTTTGTGCTGCTAATTAACTCCTTTTCCTTTCATTTTAATTGTCTTGTTTTTTAAGTATTTGTTCCCCTGAATTTCTTCATCATTCCTCTGAATTGCTTCATTTCTTTCCATAAATGGCACCCAAACAGAAATGAAATGTGAAGTGAGTGAGCCGACAGAAGACCAACTGAGTCCGGCCTCAAACTCCAAGCAGTTGCTTAACGAGGCTCTGATTCTTGTTGTTAATTAATCCCATTCTTTAATTTCATGGCTTGTTGCTGCTCTCATTGTACAATAGCTGACAATAGGACAACAGCCTCACCTTCGACACAGACAAGACGAAGGAGATGATAGTGGACATGAGGAAGGAGAGGAGACCTCACCGGCCACTGTTCATCGGAGGGACTGAAGTGGAGAGCGTGAGCGGCATTAAATACTTGGGCGTCTACATCAGTGAGGACCTCACTTGGACTCTTAACACCACACAGCTGGTCAAGAGGGCTCAACAGCGGCTGTACTTTCTGAGGAGGCTGAGGAAGTTTGGTATGTTGCCTAAGATCCTCAGCAACTTTTACAGCTGCATTGTTGAGAGCATCTTGACCAGCTACATCACGGTGTGGTGCGGCAACACCACTGCTATGGACCGCAAACTCCTGCAGAGAGTGGTGAAGACTGCTGAGAAGATCACCAGGACCCTACTGCCATCTCTGCAGAGCATCTACAACTGCAGAGTCCACAAGAGAACTGCCTCGATCCTCAGGGACCCCAACATGAACTGTTCACACGTCTACAGTACCCTCAGGCAGGAGGTTTAGGAGTATGAAATGCAGGACTTCCAGGCTAAAGAACTCTTTCTCCTTCAAGGCCATTAGACTCCTAAATAACTGACTGGAGTTTATAACCGTGGTTCACCTCCTCCTATCGACCTCACACAACTGTCTTTGACTTGTCCATCACACACCTACCTGCACGTTACACTTTATACTTCTATTCTGTTTTTTATACTTTATGCTGCCACTGCTACTTATTATTTCTGTTTATCTTTATATGTTGGTTTTGTCACTTGGTGTGGACAGCAAAGAAAGAATTTCATTGTACAGGGAAACGCGTTAACTTACTGTGCACATGACAACAAACTTGAACTTGAACTTGATTTCCAAAAAGGTTGATTTTCTCTTTTCTAAGAGCACTGGTAAAATATTTTGGGTACCTGAGCAGATCAACATTCCTGAGACCTTCACCTTTCTTTATTTTCAGATATTGAATGATGGTCACAGTTTGCTGCTCATGTTTTGGCTCACATTGTATCTCATTATTATTTGGCAGCTAATTAAAGAAAAAGAAACACTTAAGGGGTCTGAGTCTTCAAGCGCAGGTCAATTACAATTTATTCAAAAGACATTAATTTGCAGCAAAAACGTGTCGCTAATTCAGAAAAGGGTTAGAATGAAAACCTGCAGCCACTGCGGCCCTCCAGGACCGGATTTAAGAACCCTGTTATTGTTATTGTGCTTTTAGCACAAGACTGCAGAATGACAAGATATGCCTAAAGTGAAGGCGCCATGAGCTCCCAGTTGTAGTAAAAGCTGACAGGACTTTGGGGGTCTCTATCCTGCTAGCACATTCTGTGTTATTCATATAAATGCGTCCATTGTGAGATTACGCATGTTAATAACCCCTTCAAGACGTGGCATATATAAATACGATACAATTCATTATCATGAACAAAAGCTTCAAATACCCTTAAACATCCACTGCATGTGGCACAGGTGGATGGGCACCTCCGAGTCGACACAAATGCTTTCACAGGCAACTAAATCAATCTTTCTTTCTTTCTATTTCTTTCTTTCTTTCTTTCTTTCATTTAGGTGAGGATGCTCTAACATAGCTGGTGCCAGCTGTTGCCGCATTACAAACTGTACCGAGCACAATAAAAAAAATTTAAAAAAAAAGAGAAAATCCACAGAGCGTCCTGCCAACTTCACGATGCTGCTTTATTACAGACAGGAGCTTGATTGAGCATATTATAGGGGGAGCACATGGTATGCAATGCGGAGAAGAAGCCTGAGAAAATAAGGTCATGTACTGCGTCTCCTGGTAGGGAGTACAGCCGAAGTGAACTTCTGAAGCGATGCGTAAAGGAAGCATTAAAACACCAAAATTTAGATCACTGGCTTTTAAAGTATCCACGCAGCTAAAAAACTTTTTTTGACCAACTTCTGCACTACGGCACATTTTGTTCTCAAGCCAGCTCAAGGTTATAGGAAGCTACAGGAGTCTATGCCGGCCGCTTGATGTGTTTGTGTTAAGGTTCATCGTTTTGTTCTACTTTAGGTTAACTTAGCCCGTGTTGTTTTAATTGGCAAATCTAAATTAGTCCAACGTGGGTGTTGGGTCACCTGTAGTCACTGAATTAGCTTTGATGGGCATGTCAGGTTAACTGGCAACTCCAACTTAGCCTGATGTTTGCTAATTGGCAGCTACCAATGAGCACAGCCTGTGTGTCATGCTAAACGATGTCTCCATATTACCTCGATGCCTTTGTGTTAATCATCTTTTTCCGCATAGGGTTAATGTGTATTTGCTTAAATGTTCACTCCAGCTTAGTCAGGGATGTGTTAACTAGGAAAATAAATCATCACGTTAGCAACTCTAACTCTTTCCATTATACTTTAACTGGCGACACTCAATTAGCCCGACTGGGGTGTTAGGTTAGCCCGATGTACATATTAGGTGAACTGATGTCTCTAAATTAGCTCAAAGTTTGTCTTACATTAATTGACACATCTAAATCAGCTCTGTTATGTTGTCTAGTAGCTGGGTATGGACGAGGCTAATCACTAGCATAATCTGAAATGTTTATGCTGCCAAATGTGCTAAGTTAACTTCAGTCTAATAAATTTAATTGAATGTACCCTGCAGTGGGCTGGCACCCTGCCTGGGGTTTGTTTCCTGCCTTGTGCCCTGTGTTGGCTGGGATTGGCTCCAGCAGACCCCGTGACCCTGTGTTAGGATATAGCGGTTTAGATAATGGATGGATGGTGTTTGTTAAATTGTCAGGCAATTTTACATTAGTCATGCGGGCGTGTGAGAGGCCAATTATTACCAAAGTTTCTCTATTATGTTAATCTGCAAATTAAAATTAGCTCAATAATTATGTTAGGTTAACTGTACTGACTTAATTATCTCGATGTATGGATCAGGCTAACTAACATTCCTAAATTAGCCCGATGTGTGTGCTAGGATAATTATAAGAACAACTCCTTTATTATGTGAATATGCCAATCATAATTAGCCCAATGATTATGTTAGTTCAACTGCAGTCACAGTTTGTTCCTGATGGATGGGTTAGGTTAACTAGCCCAAAACTAGCCCACTGTGTCAATTAGGCTAATTATTATCACACTTTCTTTACTATGTTAATATTCAAATCAAAATTTGGTCACTGAATTATCCCCATGTATGGGTTAGGTTACCTGACAGCAATAATTTAGCCTGATGTGTGCATTAGGCTAATTATTAGCAAGATCTTGTTGTTTTGTTAATATGCCAATCAAGTTTAACCCAATGAATATCCTTTGACTGAATTATTTCGATGTACTGTATGGGTTAGGTTAACTGGCATCTCTAAATTAGCCCAATATGTGTGTCAGGTGAATTATCATCATTTTTATATTATTAATAATCTGCAAATTAAAATTAGCCCAATGATTATGTTAGGTCAACGGCAGTCATACTTTGATCCTGATGGATGGGTTAGAGTTAACTAGCCCAAAACTAGCCCAATGTGTGTATTAGGCTAATTATTATAAGTTCTTTACTATGTTAATTTGCAAATCAAAATTAGCCCAATAATTATCTTAGGTTAACTGCAGTCACTGATTTGATCCCAGTGTATGGGACAGGTTAACAGATGTCTTTAAGTTAGCCCAATGTGTGTGTCAGGCTAATGATTACTATAACAAAAGAATTGGGCTAATTTGCCAATCAAGTTTAACCCAATGAGTATTAGGATAACTGTAGTGATTGAATTATCTCAATGTCTGGGTTTTAGGCTGACTGACTTTCCTAAATTAGTCCAACATGTGTGTTAGGCTAATCATAAGCAGAAATCTTTTATTGTGTTAATTTGCAAATCAAAATTAGCCCAATGATTATATTAGGTCAACTGCAGTCACACTTTGATCCAGATGGCTGGGTTAGGTTAACTATCCCAAAACTAGCCCGATATGTGTATTAGACTAATTATTATCAAATGTTCTTTACATGTTAATTTGCAAATCAAAATTAGCCCAATAATTATGTTAGGCTAACTGAAGTCGCTGGTTTGATCCCGATGTATGGGACAGGTTATCAGATGTCTAACGAAGTTAGCCCGATGTGTATGTCAGGCTAATGATTACTATAACAAAACAATTGGGCTAATTTCCCAGTCAAGTTTAGCCCAATGAGTATTAGGATAACTGTAGTGATTGAATTATCTCAATGTCTGGGTTTTAGGCTGACTGACTTTTCTAAATTAGTCCAAAGTGTGTGTCAGGCTAATTATAATAACAATCCCTTCATTATGTAAGTTTGCCAATCAAAAGCAGCAGCCCAATAATTATGTTAGGTCAACTGCAGTCACTGAATTATCCAGATGGATGGGTTAGGATAACTGACATGTCTAAACTAGACTGATGTGTGCATTAGACTAATTATTATCAACAGTTTTTTATTATGTTCATTTTCAAATCAAAATTAGCCTAATTATCATGTTAGGTGAACTGTAGTCACTGGTTTGATCCCAATGTAAGAGTCTTGTTAAGAGACGTATTTAATGTGTGTGTCAGGTTTATTGACGTCTCTAAATCGGCCCAGAGTGAGTGGGAGTGTGAATGAGTGTGAGTACGAGTGAGTGTGGGTGGGAGTGTGGGCTTGCATCGCATCCAAGTTTGCATCCCATTTCAGACCCAATGCCACGTGGTTACACGTTCTAATAGTCAAAGTGCTCTCCGAGCCAAGATAGATGGATGGGATTCATTTGTTACTTTGCATACAATATAATTAACAGCAAAATATTATTTAGTAAGAGAAAGTTAGACTCTATAAAGAAAAAAGACAAAGCCTAGAGGAGACACGGATAAAGTCGGATGGTCACCCTGGCCGCACTTTGTCTTTTATTTGCTGCTTCACAAGCTGTTAGGCTGGAGCCAAATGTTACTCTCATGGCTGAGAAAAACTGAAGGTTTGCATGGGTAATACAAATAAATGGCTTAAAAATGACAGTGCTGAGCCGAGAGCCTAAATCATGATTAATGAGGAAACTGTATCAGGATGTTAAAAGATTAGCACTGAAATCCTGAGAGGAAGGTAATACGTCCCCAAGTCCCCGGGTCCCCGGCCAAGCGCAAATAGACTGCAGCCGAGCAACACTGGACTTGGCTCGTTGTTAAAGGTTATTAACATTCTTAGAAGGAAAACTTATCCAATTTTTTTTTCCTTAAAATGACATTAAGTTTATAGTAAATAAGTGACAACACATGCAAAGGATTAATCATAAAATACGAGATACTTGAAGAAATAGGCATTTTTGTGAATATAATTTAAAAAAACGCAAGGCTGCCGGATGACAAGAATATTCTGAATGAGGACAACAGTACTGGGTGGCACAGTGGTTAGCTCCGGTGCCTCAAGAATTCACCATCCTGGGTTTAGTTGTGGCATCTGCATGTTTTGTGCGAATCTCCTTATGCAATACGTGCCGCTAAGGTTAACTGGCGATTTCAAATTGGCCCCATTGCAAGGGTATGAGATGACCGGGCACCACGTCTAGGGCCGAATCCTACCTCAAAACCAGTGCTACCAAGAAGAGAGACGACTCTAAACTGGATTAGGTGGCTCTGGGAATGTTAAAGGTATGTTAAGTCGGTACTGCTGGAAAGTTCTAAAGTAGGAATATCACATATAAAACTGAGTTATGTGAAGCAAATGTGAAAAACGGTTCATGCCAATTCCACTTTTACTGTACATCTTTGGGGAAATGTGGAATGCAAAAAAAAAAAAAAAGCTAGTGCACCTGCTTTGAAGCCAAGAAGACAACCAAACCTCACTTCAGTAAACAGCTCCAAAACTACACTGGGTGCCCACTTCATGCCCCTCGGCTCTGGCAACTGTATATGCAGATGGCACAGTTTAAAGGAGTTAGGCAGGTGCCAACAGATCATGAGTGTGCAACTCTGAAGGGCACACAACTGTTCATCAGAAATCACCACATCTTTAATAGTGAGCTGAACGTACATCTGGGAGACAACACTGAGGACTTGCAGCCAGCGGAGAAGTGACGACATGACGGGGGCTCCTTTATACCCAAAGGCCTGTGTAGCGCCTCGCCGGGCCTGCCAAGTCAGAAGTTTTGGTCAATCTGGTGTGTTCAGACCATAGTGTGTGTGTGTGTGTGTGTGTGTGAATCTATTCAGTCATTCATTTTCCACCGGTGGGTCAACAGTCTTAGCGGTGAGGTCCAAAAGTCCCTTTCCCGAACCACACTTTCCAACTCACGTTGTAGGATCCCAAGGCTTTCCCAGGTAATTTGGGAGACGCAATCCTTACACCGAGTGTGGGTCTGCTGCCAGCTGGCCGTGCCCATTAAAGCTCCATGGGTGTTTGTCCAGGAGGCATCGATATGAGATACTCGAACCACCTCAATTGTCTCCTCTCAATGTGGAGGGTCATCTTTTTATGTATTTAAGGAGCTTCTGTAAAAGGTTAAATGATCCCTCTGGGGACAAATAAAGTTTTAATCT